>NC_081829.1:18563733-21063733 GCF_030867095.1 Alligator mississippiensis
TAACTCTGAACCTTAGGCATTAAACTGTCCTTTCATACCTACTCAAAACATGGAGCAGGATTCAAGTTGTCCCCTAGGTGATTTTACTTTTCAAAGAATTTAGCAGTAGTGAGAGGTCCTAGATTAACAATCCTGGACCCAGAAGAACTCTCCTAGTTCAGAGTAACAGCGATGCAGATTCCCCCTCCATGGCACCTCAAAGAGATGAAAAGGAAAGGTCACTTTCCACTCTCCATTCAGGCCTCTGTCTCTCTGCTGCGAATGCCATTTAGGGCCACAGGGAATGGCGTTTGCTGAGATGTGCCCATTAGGAACTGGATTTAGGCTCACCAGCTCATTTCTCAAGCAGCCGTCAGCTAGTAATGATTTTCAGTCACTACCAAGCAGGGCCAGATTTCAGCCAATGACCCAGAGGTGAAAGGCTCTGATGAAAACATTCCCTCCTCAAGAACAAAGCTGGTTTTGTGTCATGAGCTCATGAGAAAGCATGTGGAAGATCTAAGCTTGGGGAGACGGAAGAACTTTTGTACCATAATTTTTCACATACCATATGCTTCCAAATAAGAAATACATCTTGTTTTGGGAAGACAGAATGAAGACAAAAAGGGTTTTCCTTTGTTGCTGTTCAAAATGAGTTTCCTTATTTAAGATACCCCAAATTTTTATCACTAATTTTTCTAAAAAGGTGAGTGTGAGATGTGAATAAATAAAGTATTCCAGCAGCCCATCAACAGATTTGATCAAAGCAAACCTTGGGATACAGCTCAGGAACTTAGTGAATTCTCAAGCTGCAAGAGAAAGAAGACACAAGACGATTGCCTACGAGACTAGCACGTGAGAGCTCCCTCATGATGCAGCGTAGTCATAAATGGCACAGCTAAGTATAGAGAATTTGGTCTTCTCACTTTGTAGGATGTGGTATTATATGCCTGTGGGCACATCTACACGAGGTGCCTTAATGCGCAGTGGACAGTTCTACTGTGCATTAGCTCATCATGGCAAAAACTGTGCTAATGCACTAATGCACAGTAGAATTAGTTTACTGCGCATTAAGCGTCACAACAACAACAAAAATCACCTTTGCTACTGTGCATTAGCGCAGCTACTGTACTTTTATCTAGTACCTCATATTAGAGGTACTAAACTTAATGTGCAGTAGCAAAGGTGCATTAATGAACATGTAGACATGCCCCTTGCGTTGAATTTTATACATATGATTGAAGATACATAATCACATTGCTAACAGTTGCAACCTTAGCCTTAAGAATCTTAAAATGAGACTCCTGTAAACAAGAATAGCTGACAAACCAGCAGATGAAAGGTATGGGCATGGTAACAAAGGATCCCATAGAATAACACAATTCTTAAATTCCAGCAATTTCCTGAACTGGTAGGCTCCTGCTAGAAGCCAACACACCTGTATGACCCTGAAACCTGGGCCTTCTGAATTATTGCTGTGCAGGAGACAACATAAACTCAGCTACCTCTTGCTATGGTTGCTGACTCATTCCCAGTCTTGCTAAGGAACAGACCTGCCTTTTTTGCTGAAGCACTTCTTAAGGTCTTCCTCGAGGGGAGGAGACACCATCCTTATGGAGTGAATCAGCAGCATTCACTTAGCCAATGCAGTAAACTTGCTTGCACTGCATGAAATATTTTCAAAATTCTTTTCTTTCATCTAAATCTTGTCTTATTGGGCTAAATTACTCCCTGCTTTTGCCTCATGACAATCAATGATTTCCTAAATGGTATTTGTGTTTACAGTAATTAGGAGCAGACATATTCCTCATGTCCAGACAAACTGGTACTTGCTATAAATTTTCATTTTTTATGGAAAATTATAGTAATCTTCCCCTGGGAGACCTCTGTGCAAGCAGCTTTGACATTGATCTTTACAAATGTAACACCTTCAACTTTAGCAGACTCTGAGCAGATTTAATATATAACCTCCTGAAGTTTCAACCTCAGGGATATTTGAAGACAACGGACTTCATTAAAGCAGCAAAACTTCATTTTGCAAGTTGTGTTGAATGTGTGATCCTGTGTTAAATGAAAGTATTTTGTATAATTACAGAACATGACATCATTGTAAAATATGTTTGCTTTGGGAGTCCATATCCTAATGTAGCTGGTTTGCTTGACACTTGCACTGGTTTTCTATTAGAAAATCATTTTCGTTGGAACCAACCCACTGGATTCAACTGCTCTTAACTTTAAGAGTCATCATTTTAGCTGAGCTTTTAGTCTCTGCTTGATAATTATGGGAAAGGTTAAGAAGCGCCCAATCAGCTGTGTTTGAATTCAGTGACAAATACTCACTGTTCTTTGTTTAAAAAATAAAAAAGTTCTACATAGACTTACTTGATCAAGGCTACAGAAAAAAATAATTGTAGTATGAAATTTGAAACTCAGCACAGATACATCCCTCACTGAAGTAACATCTTCATTTGACTGGAGAGTATTTTTTTTCCAGTAAATAAGTGAGAAATGCTTTCTGAACAGGTTCAGTGATTACCTTCTAAGATAAACATAGACCAGGAGATATACACCACCCCTTCTTGCTGACATCATGACATATTCTCACTTCCCAGCCTGATATACTCTGTGACTTCTCTTGTCTTATTGTTCCTGGCATAAGCTCTAGAAAAGGAATGGTAGGAATCTCACTGGAAAACACTCGCATTGTCAAATCCCCAAAGTACTGGGGGAACTGGAGCAACAGGAGAAGATCATGTTGCTGAACAAAATTGTGTAATTTCAGGGTTGCTGGGTTTTTTTGCCATATTCTATAATTTTCTTCAGAAGCCACACTTTCCTTAGAAAAATGAAGCTCAGCATTTTCAAAAATTGATGCCTAAATTTAAGCATCTACATTCACACCTAAATAAACAGATTTCAAAAGATGGCATGCAGAGCACTCACAACCCCATTTCCATAGGAATTAAAGATGTTCAGTAACTTTGATAGTCAAACTACTTACTTAAGACACTCAACTATAGTTGTTTATTTTCACAACACTGTTCAGGAACTCAGGGGAACACAATCATGAATGAATAGCCCAAGGCATCAATGAGTTTAGAATGATATTTCCTTCCTCAGTACTTAAGAAGTGCCCAAGAGTGTTGCTTTCTGAATGACACAGGGTCTTATAATAGAGCCAATTTCTAGTTCATGCAATGCAATACTGTTGTGATACCCCATCTTAAGATACCAGCACACCACAGGTAGAAGTAATGATTGTTATTAATATTATTGTTATGATATGTTAGATAAAGACTTAAAGGATCAGAATACTCAGGCCTTTGTATGAAAGAGCCTTAACTAAATAGCTTACTTTATTATTTGTTTTCCAAAATCACCATTCTAAAATCCAAGGGCTTGTCAACTGCAGCAGTGCTAATATCACTGTTGTAACCATAACTTTTCCATACTCTGCCTTTGGCCATTTTAAATGTTTGAACTTTGTGCATTTTGCTCATTTAAGAGCAACACTAAGGTGTGCACGTCTATCATGTTATGCAGCAACATGAACAATGATTCAGAGACCCTGGTCTACAGAAGTAAATAGGAAAGACTTTTCTTCAGAAAAAAGACTTAGAGTGCAAAACTGGTATACGAACAGTGAGAACACCTACAGTTATACTAAACAAGGGACCAATAGATAGCTATCTATGAGAAATGACTTATGGACAAGCAGAAAGATGTCTCTTGCTTCTCTGCCTAAAGTAACCCTAGATGGTAGTAGTTGGAGTTAGAAGAATCCTTCCCAGAGGGTAGTTATTCAGTATTTGCCCACTTCAGTTTCTTGCCTCCTCTCTAGCAGTGGTAGTTAGAGGCAGGATGCTGAACCAGATAGGCCATCAGTTTGACAAGTCAGGCAATTCTCTTGGTCATAGAAGAATCAGGTAAAGTCCCACAAAGGCCAAGAAAGTGGAATGTTCTGTCATCTAAAATACAGGTCTTAACTGACTCCAAGGCTATGGACAGAAGTTACACATAAACTGGTTTAAATGATCAGAAACTGGTTTAAACCTGTCACAGAATAGAAGTTCAGTGCACATCAACCAGTTTCCAAATGGCTGAGACTGGTTTAAGATAAACCTGGTTGAATGTAGTATCAGACTTAACTGATTTAGGTCAAACTGGTTTATGCAACTTCTGTCCCAGACCCCTTCCTGGTTCAAGTTAAATCAGAGCCCCCAGCATCCTAGCATTTTGCAGCCCTGGGCTGGGCTGGGCTGGGCTGTCTGCTCCAGAAAGCAGGGCTGGTCTCGCCCCCCTGCTCCCTAGCTGAGGCAGTGAGAGCTGGCTCACAGGCCTCATTGGCTGGTTCACCAGACCCTGCTCAGGCACACCCCTGCTGGGGTCTGGGGCCAGGGAGGGGGATAAACTTCCCTTCCCCCAAGTATGGAGCTACCCTGCCTGCTTACTTAGTCCTGGCTGCAACTGTGGACTACAAATCCCAGAGGCACTTGGAAGCAGGAAGAGGAAGTGATGAGCAACCCTGCAGAATCCTGCTGCTGTGGCTCTGGACAACAAATCCCAGAGACCTTGGGGACAGCAGGAATAGGAAGCAAACACAAGGCCAATGTGCCAGAGATCCATGCTCCAGCACTTTCCGGCTCCTGGCTTGAGCCACTGCAGGCATGTGGCTGCATTTCCTGAATCAAAAGTGAATGTCTGTTCATTTGATTATTGGTTTAATCTTTGCAGCTTAAACTAACCTGCAAAGACTGATTCAATTCAGCCTCAGGCTTTTTGATTGTCTATACTTAGCCCATGAAGCTCTGGCCTCTCCTGTTTCATCATCACCTTCTGTCATGCACTAGTTTTCCAAGTGAGTGGATATGGCCAGCAGAGCACACTAACAATTTGTAATGTCTTAAAGTATATATATTTTAAGTGCCCCATATTAGAAGTGCATTATAAGACCCCAGGGTGTGCATTACTGGGCAATTAAAGCAGTTCTCAGGAGGAAAGCTCTACAAAGCCTTCGGCCTTGTTCTACACAGTGCTTCTGAGGGAGACACTAATGGCCAAGGAGCGTGTAGCCTGCTGTGTCCTGCTGCTTAATTAGCATGTGGCGGTACCATTGTGCCATGGGCTGCGCACGCACAGTACTGAAGAGAGGCCAGAATACAGCATGACCTAGCACAGTGCTGAGCAGTACCAGTGGCACCTTCTCTGTATCTCCTCAGTTCCTGCCAAAAGGCTCCTGACTTGGTCTGATATGATCACAACGCACTGTATGCACCTCAAGAATGAGAACGTCTAGCAGTATGTTGGAAAGAACAGATTGCTTTACCAAAGCAGGCTGAGGTTTGGACTCTGATCTTGTGATAGCCACAGTGAAGTCAATAGTTTCACTCAGGTGCTACTTAAAAATTTGGAAAGGGACTCAAATGAATCCCTGAAAAGAAACAGGAGAAAGCTCCTTGTTTCCAGGCAAGAATCTGGGTTCAGTTTGAATCACAATCTGTGAAACAGAAAGGAGAGAGGGGCTAGCACAAGCAAATGTCTTAACTAGGAAGAACCAGAGTGGAAACAGTATAGAGAAGAAGGCTGTGGGAAGGGGGCTGTGAGGAAGGATGGCCTAGAGATTAGCTCTGTAGCCTGGGACGTAGGAGACCTGTTTTGCCACAGGCTTCCTGATGACCTCATGTCACCAAGCCTCAGATTCTCAAAGGTATTTTATACGCTGAGCTCAGTGGGAAATCAGTGGGCACTGGTGAATCTCAATCTATGTCTCAGTTCTGCATCTGAAAGATGAGAAAGTTAGCATTGTCCTACCCCACAGGGTGCTAGGCGGGTAACTACATTACAATTATGGGACGCTTAGATAAGGTAGAGTGCACAACCAAATAAATACCTAAGAGAGCTACAGTTCAGCCCTGATGCATCTCCCCTTTTTGGCACAACAGTAGACTACACAGCAGAGACAGGGTTTCTGCCTTTTAACAAAGGAAAGGGCAGGATACTCCAGAGTGAGCCCTGTTTATGCTACAGATTTCATAGACCAACTGCTTGGGTAGTCAACTGTAGGTTTGAACTTGTTAACATAGACACAGCCCAAGAGAGAGGGAGAAAAAGAGCAAGAGTGTGCAACTGTTCCATTTTCCTGTTGTTTGCTATGCCATAGCAGCAATGCTATTCGTACTGTTGTGTGACATAGATGATAACCTCTCCCATTACCACCAAGATCTACCACAACATGTGCAGTCCTAGAAACTATAGCTGACAACAGACAGTGGTGCAGACACAGCTGGTTTCATAGCTGGCCTGAGGCCACAGTGCTCCTTGCTGAGAGAGATCAGCCTCCCCTGTATTCAGGAGGAAATGCAAGACCCATTTATCCACCCAAACTCTGCCCAGTTATGAAAAATAAGCACACTTCTCCCATGAAGGAACATGGCACCTAGCCAGATATTAGCACCTAAGAGGGGAGTGGGGAAGGAATCCAGTCTTTGCTCTACATTCATTCAACACCCTCTTGCCTTACACCTTCAATCTTCCTACCATGCCTCCAGCTGTGCCCTTCTTTTAAGTCAAGGTGCCAGACCCTCACTTAGTCTAAACTGATCTACCTCCACTCATTGCAGGACAGCTATACTGATGTGCATCAGCTGAGAATCTGGCAAATAAAGAGTAGTTTGGTCCAGCTTAGCTTCAGCCCCAACCAGAGGATCAAAAGAAAAACCCCAGCCTTTCCCTTATCCCCCACCCTGCTGAAAAGACCTTCTCTAAGCTGAGCCAGTCTGGTACCCACTGCAGTCAGGCAAAATTCTCAGCAGCAGTTTTACTATCTGAAAAGCTCAGAGGAGCTAGGTTTTTTGTTGTTTTAAATCAGTGACCCATGATGACACTGTGCAGTTTTATTTCATTTAATTTGAACAAAACATTAATGTTCAGCTTCTAGCAGATCTGTGACCGTCCAAGCTCTGCAGCACAGCGCAGGGCCCAGGGGAAGGAGAAGGGTGGAGGGAAAGAAGGCTGCCACCCACCAGGATAATGTGGAAGGTACCTTCCTTTTGCCAAAGAGAGAATTTAGTAGGGTGGGTTGGTGAACCTTTAATGTGCCCTGCTGAGCAGTCACTAGCACCAATTCATCCCACTCACTTTGGTATGACAGTGCAAGTGCTCACCCATTTGTGTAATAGCTGTGCAATGTAGCCCTGAGGAGAAATATTCTCCCAGTGGCCCAGCTTCCCTGTACTGCAGGGGATGCAGGTTGCATGGAGGACTGGATTTTCCCTTTGGGTGGAGCTAATCCTTGGTTTGTCTTTTTGGCTTTGAGTGTATCTAACGTATAGGATACCTCTCTTTGTGCTTATCTGGTCAAGGGGTCAGACATTTAGCAGAACAAAATGGGCAGCGCTTCATTGAAGGTCTATGCTGTACCACATCAGTTGAGAATCTGGCCTTGTCTGTCTGTGTCTTTGTGTCTGGATGGCAAGGAAATCTAGTTTATTTGGGGTCAGTCAAGAAGTACCATCTAATGCTTTAAGGTTATCAGCTCTGTGATATTTTTCTATGATTGCATTAATTGGGAAATCAGATTTATGTCTGTTTGCTTAAAAACCTGGATAAATTGAAGCACAGATCCTGCCTTTTCTGTGAGCACTGTATGACAAGAGAACACAGACAACCTGCGGAGTCAGGCAGTAGGGGATTCTAGTGCTGGGAAAAGTGAAAGAAAAAAGCAGGGGTGTCAAAGTCACTCTGTGGAGAAGCCTGTGGTACATTTTTAATTATAGGCAGGCATGTAAATTAGGTCTCTTACCCATCAGCCCCTGCAGAACTCCCATTGAGATCATAGGTGTTTTTCACAGAGATCAGGGGTAAAATAGCTTGTTTGGATTCAGAGCTCGTAACTTTGCTACTCTTGTTGTTCATTATTTGTTCAGTACTTTATCGCTGCCATCAGCATCACTTTTCAGTCTACTGCTTTTTCCACCTTATGCTTCTTTCCTTTTCCTACCCTACTGTGGTTGCTTTGCTCTCTCTTCCTTATATTTATGTGGCTCCCCTGTCCTTTACTCTGCATTTCCCTCTCTACAGCAGCACCTAGCTTCTGCCACCTACCCCATTCCTCAATGTAGCAGCTGAAGGATCTGAAATGAAAGTAAATGTTTACATTTTGTCACTAGGCTTCAGAGATAACACCCCATGGAAATTAAGGGATATCAGGAATGCTCGTAGCTCTCGGAGTAGGTTTGTTAGGGGGACTCCTAACTCAGGGAATGCCTGTTCTATCATTATTGCTATGACTGTAATCTAGCATAGATGTATCCAAGCTAGCTGTAAAAAGGGGAAGTGCAGTATTGCTCACAAGGTGCATATACACAAGATGCTGACTACGCAGTAGCAGAAAAATACTGCGCAGTAGTGTGTCACAGCCTGGACAGTGCTAATACGCTACTGCACAGTGTTATTAGGCCATTGAAAAGTAGTATCACCTAAGAGATGTTTGCTGGTGCTACTGCGCACTAGCTCCAGTTACTGTGCATTTATTTAGTACTTGCTAATACAAGTACTTAATAAATGCACAGTAACAACTGCACAGTAGCATCCTGTGTAGACAGGCTCACAGTGTAGTGAGAGTAGTACATAGTTCAGCATGGGTTGCAAAACTTGCCTAAGCAATTGGATACGTACCCACATGCCTACCATACACTGAGCTCTGATGGCTGTGGCTACACTGCCATCAGTACCAAAGCCAGCTGGTTAAAACTAGCTCACTTATACATATACACATACTGGGTGAACTGCTGCAGCGTAGATAAGGCTGAAACTCTAAGAACAATATCTGTGCTATCAGAGCAGTTCAGAAGACCTGCAGAAACCTTTGGATACTCCAAAATTAAATAGTATCCTCTGGACCCCTGGCACTTTTAATTACATACTTTTGCTTTCAGCTCATTTCTGATAATTTAAGTTCAGTGCTTAATTTCATGAGGATATTCTGGTTTATTAATAAAAGATGCAAGCACCCCACAAAAAGAGTCCTGAACTGGGGAGATTCAGGTAAGTACTACTTGCTCACTGAAATGCATTATTAATTTTGGTATTTTACTTAAAGTCCAACTTCCTGGAAATAATTGCTTATGTGAGAATCTCAATTTTCATTTTTTTTAAAAGTAAATTTCTGGTCTTCTGGTTGCCAAAAAACATGTCCCAAATGCACCTTAGGCAAAGATAAAAAACCCCAAATTTATTTTTCATTATCAGTTCAATATTTCATAGACAACTTCACGATTTTCAGTGTGAATTCTTAATAATAATTGTTCAAAGCACTGCAGAGCATAAACTACCAGCAGCAGTTACAGTGTCAGTAGGTCCATGTGTCTGCATGTGGTATAGCCTGTGCAATTGTGTAGCTCCTTCTGTGTACAACTGTATCTCTGTAATGTACATACAAAAATGGATTTATGCGAAAACATGCAGACATATGCATTGCTATATTTGCTTTAATTAGTGATGGTGGAAAAATTTCCAGCAGAATATTTTTCCATTGGAAAATGCCATTTTGTCAAAAGCAAAATCAACATTTTCTGTAGGAAACTGCTGATTTCAACCTTTTGTGTTTTTTTAAAGACCTAAATGAAGATTTTGATTCGGCCAATTCACTCTGTAAATCTACAGACCAAAAGCTTTGTTTTTATAATCATGGGGCAGATCCTCATCTGAAGCAAATCTGTGTATCTCCACTATTCTCATTGTCAAATCTGAAGGTTGAAGAATATACTGTTTGTTTGTGTGACTGTATGGTATTTTTGTAAGCACGTATGTTTTATATCTCAATATGATTGCACATGATATGTGATGTACATACATTGTGTATGGTGTGTACATGCATCTCTGTGTTTATGTTGATATTTGTGTCTAATGGTAATTAAATGTGTGTCATGTTTTATTTTAAGATACTATTTATAACGAGCTAATAAATGATACATTTATAATTTAGGATAATAAATAGATGTTTCAATAAATGCTTAATCAAATGTTATAGTTTATTAGAGTCTAATGTGCCAAAAGGTGTTTTAACTGTGGCTGATAACCATGTTCAACACCTGCACTTTATTTTAATACATTTGTACAATGCCTAACATAATGGGGAATAATAATAACAATAGCAATAAAACAACTATCTTAGCACTTGTTATTTATCTCTGTAGCATGGTTACAGAATCTATAATTCATGTATTAACTTTTTATATACCATTTATAAAAGATACTTTATTGTAAAGTGGGACCAGTATTTATATATGTACTTGCAAAGATGTATAAGTCTGTAAGCATGAAATTGTGCATATTTTTATTCTACTTAGGCAGTAGCTATCTGATAAATTGCAGCAGCAGCATATAATAACTCGTATTTGTCCTGTGCCTTAAATGACCTTGCTACCTTGTTATTATTTATATCATATCTTATTTCGGTGGCAGTAACAGCTAGAGAGTGTCCTGGGGGCCTGATCCCATTGTGCTAGCCCTTGTACATACTGGTCCCTGTCCTTAAGAGTTTACAGTCTAGGGATGAGATTCTATGCCTCTTATTAGGCATCTAAGTGGATTTAGGTGCCTAAGTGTGGTTCTATTCCATCCTGGGCAAGCCCTGAAAATCCATTATGGCATCTACTTTTGCAGCACCCTAGGCATATCTACGCGAGATGCTGACTGCACAGTAGCCTGATACTACTGCCCAGTAGCGTCATGTGGCAAAAACTGTGTGGAAATGCTACTGCACAGCAGTACTAGGCTACTGCTCAGTAGCATCACTTAAAAGGTGTTCACTGGTGCTACTGTGCAGTAACTCTGGTTACTGAACATTTATGTAGTATTTACTTATACAAGTACTTAATAAATGTGCAGTAACCACTATGCAGTAGTCTCATGTAACGTGCCCACTGTCAACTTACTCTTAAGACCAAATCATAAAAAAGGAGGAAGGAGAAGGAGAAGAAGGAAGGAAGAGGTGGGGGCCCCACTTACCTTCTGCAGATTCTACCCTGCAGAATCACATTTAGGCACCTACTGCTTACACATCGAACAAGTGGAATGAAATCTGGCCCTTTGTTTATAATCTACTCTGCTGATTAAACCATTTCAATTACTCCTAAAATTTCAAGCCTCTAAACAATTTTCAAAGAGTTGCAATGTTTAAACTAAAATAAGCTCCATGCTAAATATGGGGTTTGGGGGGTTTTCCTTCCCCCTCCTCCCCACAAATGACATTTGTCTGAGATGCATGAGAGGCCATATTCAATGACTGAGCTTAGCCCTAATATGTCACAAACTACCTTGGCTAGAAACAATGGCCCAGTGCTTAGTTGGTGTACATATTCCACAGTCCTTAATCTTATTTTTAGTGGTGTTTTACTGATTTACACCAGCTGAAGAGCTGACCCATGAAATTGTTGCTATTAAGAGAATTTAAAAATGCCTCCTTTCAAGTAGATTCTAGCCCTTGTTCTCTATTCCTGGGCAAATCCACCAGAAGTCATTCCTTAAAATCATGACATTATATAAATCTATTTTAGTTCAGCTTTACCTATGCTATTCTTAAAAAGTGGACTTTAAGTTTCTTTGCATACCTGAATCAAAATAACTATAAATGTGAATTACAGTTAATTTTGTTATTTTACTTATATTTACCAGGTAGATAAAAAGAATTTGCAGGTAAAAGTTACAAAAGAACATGGCCAATGACTTTTAAAAAAACACTCTAAAGTGTTTTTTTTTTCTGCAAAGTATGTAGTCTCTTAAAGAGCATAACAGAAAAGAATACTGTCTGACACAAATTAGCATGAAGCCTTTCTCTGTACTTATTTTAAAGAACTGAAAAATTAACCATGAACAAAGCAAGCTGAGGAATTCAAAGGGGGAAAAATTATTTTGCAAAAATGTTGACATTGTTATGTATGTTTTCATTGCAGTTTCAAGAGTTGTCATCAAATTTTTGAAATTCCAGAAATTCTGCATCTGTTCAGAACAGCGAATTGTGAAAATGTTATCAAATCCTTTATAAGAGGGTTATTAAGATTCAAAATGACATTGAAAAAAATCGTTAAAAAATGAATTTTGGAAAATGTCAACCAATTTAAATCACAGATGCTTCCGTCATCCTGAACTGTGATAAAAGTCTTGTGTCACCCATGCCATGATATACTCTTTGATAACATGAGTGTAAATCTTTTAACATAAGTTGTAGCTATGTTTGCTTCTCTTTTTATAGGTATACGTACTCATGATGACTACAGATTCATGCGTTGTCTGCAAGCACAAATTTATGGATTCAGATCCTGTGCTGGTGTAATCTGGCATAGTTCCACTGGAACCAACAGAGCTACATCAGTTTATACCAGTTGAGGATCTGGCCCCATTTGTTAATATGTGCGTATAGATGTTCTCTCTCTATCCATATATCTCCTCATTGCCTGTACCTGCATGTAAACAGCTAGATAAATAGATATAACTATAAATAAAACATAAATGTGTACCTACATGTATGTCTGAATGACTAGCTGGATGTACATGCATAGAGATGTCTGTGCATCTTTTTATGTATCTGTGTATGAGTGTATGTCCATTTGTGTTTATGTGTCAGTCTGTGGGTATGCTTCTTGTATATACTCTCCTGTTTCTCATTGATTACAGCTACATTAATTCCCCCTCCCCCTCACCCCACCTGTCTCTCACCTACTGACCACCTCCATTTCCATTTTAACTGACTGGCTTTCTTGCACATGTACTGCCCTTGGCTGCTTTACCACTCCATCCTGGAAGAACACAGACCACCTGCCAGATGCTTCCTCAGCCTGACAAAGGGTATTTGTGCCCAAAAGTTTGCAAAGAAGAATTTTTCCAACTATTTGAGCTGGTCTAATAAAAGATATTGGATTTACCCAAAGAACCTTGTCTGCCTTTCTTGTGTATGTAACTTGACCCTGTGTTACATGAATATTATCTTCGTATAAGTGTTTATACTTTGTGAGTGTATCTCTTAGTGTGTGCTAAGTCGCTGCATAAGGGTGTGCTTGTGTCATGTATTTGGACGCAGTTATTTTTGCCTGATTGTACATATTGTGTATGTTTCTGTCTCTCGCATGATGTGGGTGCCTGCTTGCTTTTACATCGTTCTGTGATTTTGTGCGTGACCCCTACCTCTGAAAGACAAGAGGAAGAATACCACTGCTATGTGTTATTTTCCCAGCTCTGCTAATGACCTGCTGGGTGATCTTGACCAAGTCATTTCACCTTGCTTTGCCTCAGTTTCCCCTCCCATCTTTTGTCTACTTAGAATGCCGTCTGGAGCACGAGGATTGTTTCTCACTACCTATTTATGTGTCAGGTCCTGACAAGAGCCTCCAAGTGTTAACATAACAATATTATAGTAATATTCATCCCCTGTCCTTGTATGTTGCTGGCTGTGTGTACATATGTGTGCTACATTTGTATATAGATAACATTTTGTGTAGGCATTTCTCTCCCTGTGTATATGTAGGGAGCAGAGGGAGGTGGAAATGAAGGAGTTATTAAATGCCAAGTGGATATGCAATAAATCGCATTGATTTTACAAACTCCAACTTGTCTTCAATCTCCTTCCATTCTTTATCCTGGGGGCATTGCAACAAAACCCTGTTTTAAATACCTTTGCTTCCCCTCCCCCCACTCCCTCCTCCCCACTCCCCAAAAAAGTGTCAATATTTTATTTGGATTTTTAACTTCGCTCCATAACAGTTGTTTGACCTCCTGACTCGAGCAAGTCACATAAATTCTGGGACTTTATTCAGGAGCTATGTTCTTGCTATTGAATAAGCAATTTGGAAGGGTGAATTAATGACTTGTGCTGTTGCTGGAAAGTCCCTGAAGAAATATTAAAATTGCTTGCAGACTGAATCAATACTCACTGAACACCCAGCATGAGGACCTGGGCCTTTTAATGGCTACAAGCAGAAGTGTTTGGGAGAGGAAAGGGAATTCCTGTACGCAGTACACACACTTACTGCCCTGACAGGAATCCTCCCACATTTGCACTGTCATTTTCAATAACAGCACATTCCTATTAAACACAAAACTGGTTAAAGCACAGCCCTCCTGTGCCTGGCAAGTGACTTGGGAGATGGGTCTCTTTTTCTCAGGGAGGCCATGTAGGATTCACCAAAGCTGGACATGCAGGCTCCATGTTACACAGGGTTGTGTTAATATGCTCTGGCAGTGTTAGGTGGTTCTGATGGACTCAAGGGGAATCTCTCATTGTGCTGAATTGTGTCTTTGTGTTAATGTCTTGTGCTAGTGCCATGCTTTATCCTCGTTTACTGGGGGATACTGGCACTTGTATTTGTGTTACGTGTGTTTTGAATGACAGTGTTGCCAGTATTTTGTAATGTGGATGCCTTGTAATTGCTTTTGATGGATGTTTACATGCAGAGCAGTGTGGTTGTGTTGCATTTGTGCTCCTGTGTGTTTTGAATGTCAGGCAGTCTTTGTATTACTCACTGATAGGGCTGATAAATTTGTTTGTCTTATGGTGTGCTTTGAATAACAATTTTTGTGTTATTTAGCAATGTGGCTGTCATATATTTGCGTTACTCTGTGCTTTGAATGGCAGTGTTTGCATCATTTAGCAGTGTGGCCGTGTTGTGTTTGTGTTGATGTGTGTTTTGAATGACAATTCTTGGGTTATTAAGCAGTATGGCTTCATTGCAGCCATGCAACTTTATGTTTTATACAGACTGTTTGTTATTAAGTGATATGGGTTTGTTGCATGTGTTTGTGTTGCTGTATTTTGGATGTGAAGCCGTGTTCATGTGGCTTAGCAGCATGACCATGTTATAGTTTTAGATTTGGACTCGTGTTGTTTGTGTTGTAATATTAGGGACCCCAAATGCTCTCAGCTCAGACAGACCTCATTGTGGAGTGAATATACTAAAGCCCCTTCTTGCTCAAACTCTGGATTAGTGGCTGCATTATTGCTTGTTTGAGTGATTAAGAGCCCAAATTTGTGTCCGAACTAATTTTGACTGACAGCCTGATGTCACAATGGTGGGTTTTGTGGTGAGAACTGACTGTTATTTCTGACTGAACATGCAGCCCACCTGTTTTGTCACTGGATGTTTGAATGGCTGTGTGTGATATTTGCCCACTGGAGGGCTGTTATTGTATATTAACACCAGTGCGTGTGCTTTGTATGTCCACATCTCTGCTTTATTGATTCCATCAGAATTATTTTTTAATTGTGTGACTTTGATTTAGTGTACCTCAGGGCTCCTCTGTATGGAATAACGATGTCAAGAGGTTGTGTTGTTGTTTGACTGAGTAATGGCCCTTTGCAGCATTGTGAGTGAATGTGTCCTTCTCCTGTTTCCATGTCTCAGCTGGGGTTGGATAATTTACAATTGTGAATCCTTTCACACAGGGTGGGCAATTATTTGGGTCCATGGACCATATAGGGAGTTTTGATGAGCTGTTGCAGCAGGGTCAGCACCCCACCCTACTCCGCACACCAACTCCCCAAAACTGCCTATGGGACTTTGGGCAGGCAGGGAGCAGTGTTTGGGAGCAGGATGGTAGGTCAAGGCCAGGATCATGGCTGGTTTGCAGGGTGGTGACAGCTCAGGGCTGAAACCTGGGCCAAGCCTTGATCTACTCCCTCCATGCCCTTTCCTATGGGGGTGTGGAGGATGTGGAAGGCAGCCAGGAACTGGAGCTGAGGCCCCCCCTCCTCCCCTGCACCCCATGCAACAGGGGCAGGAGCAGGAGGAGTAGCTGAAGCTGGAGGCAACGGGAGCAGAACAGCCCTTCTGGCCTGGGCCCAGCCAGTGTGCGTAGCGTCCAGTGGGGCTGTTCCTGGTGTGGCTGCAGCTGTGCTGCTCTATTCCCTTCACTTCCAGTGGCAGCTTCTCCTCCTGCTTCTGCCCCAGCTGTGCCACTCCAGGCAGGCAGGCAGGCAGGAGACTTCAGCCAGGGGGTTCCACTGCAGGTGAGGTGAGCAGAGCAGCACCAGGAACAGCCCTGCCAGAAGCTGTTTGCACTGGTCAGGGCTAGGGCCAGTGGGCATGGACTACCCCAGCAGGAGCGGGTGGGGCTTGGGCCCCTGCAGAGCACCACGGGGTCAGCTGCGAGCTGGATCCAGTCAGTTGCCAGGCTGGATCTGGCCTGCGGGCTGTATTTTTCCTACCCCTGCCTTAAGAGGTTCACATGCAGTCAAAATGTGTCCCCAGCAACCAAGCTGCCCTGTCCACTAGGGTGTGCTCAGGCTATAGTGCTTTTCTAAGCTGCGTACAAATAGAACTACAGTATATGTCTGAGACAGATGAAGTGATCTGATGAAGTGAGCTCTAGCCCACAGAAGCTTGTGCTATACATATGCATGTGTATGTGCATATGTGTATGAATATACATATACATATACATATGCATATACAGATACATATACTTTAGTTATGCTCTAAGGTGCAAATCTACCCTGCCTTATTCTGTCTGGGAATGACCCAAGATCCAGCTATATGCTACAGTAAATGTTGTAAAAATTACTTAAATGTGGGTGTCTGGGTGTTTGTGTGTATAGTGTTGTGGGTTAGTATGCCGCTATGTACAGCACAGCCTCTGTGCCTGCTGTGTGTATGTAGCATGTATGTTTGTGTATGTGTCTGTTGTCCATGTTCTTCTGCATATACATAGATATACTTAAGCTTGTATCTCTGTTGTTACAGTTGCCAGTCTCACTGTGCCTCTGTTAATTGTGTCTATGTATAGGCATCTGTCTTTAGTTTTTGTGTGAGTCTGTATGAATATGTGTGTGTGCATGCATGTGTGTGCATATGCAGAGTACATATTTGCTTTTATAAGGGTTTTTATGGGGAGGAGGATCATGTATGTATATATACAAATACCCGGGGGTCTAGGGCACGTGCACATGTTCTGCGTATGAGTGTATGACTACCTGAGGGCATGCACATGTTTGCTTGTATTTTAGCACAGTGTTTGCATCTTGGCGTGTATATTACAAGCCATAGCCCTGTGACAATTTAGCCTCGCACTGGGCCAGATCTCAGTCCCTTGGAAATCAATGAAAGAGCTGTATTGTTTTTATGTTTGTGATGATGAGGTTATTATTTTCCCTGTTTATTTGCTATATGCAGACAGTGCATTTGACACCGCGTTTTCTCATTGATTTCCATGGCATCAGGATGCGGCCCTGTGCCAGTCATATCCTAGCAAAGCCATTACAGAATGCTGGAAACTTCTTGAGAGCTCTCTGATCTGTCCCAAGCTATCTCCTCTGGAGAAAGCCCTTGACCTGTCCTGATTACCCGTGGTCATGTCGGGTATGGTCAAGTGACTGATTTGTATCAAGTAAAAGGGAGTGGGGACTTAGCACACAGCACTTGATTTGCTATAACTGTTCTATGTGTCTGCTCATGTCCCGTAGTGAGAGAGAGCTAAATTGCAGCAATGTGGCCCTGTCTCATTCAGGGGTATGCTGCCCTGGTTTAGCTTTCACTTACCAGGTGGACAGGCAGTTACCAATGTGTTAGCTGCTCAACAGTCAATCCCCACCCCCTGTTAATGCTCTGTACTTTGCTCATTTGTCCATATACTGTTGGGGCTAAACAGTCCAGTAAGGTTGGCTAATATTTCCCAGTGAGATTTCCCACAGCAGACCTCTTCCCTGTATGAGCTCAGTCCTTGTGACAGTCTGCTTCCTCTTCGTTCTCTCCCACTCTTTTCCCCTCTTCCTTCTTCCCTCTCCTGCCTCCCTTCAGCATTTGACCTTGAATGTAGAAGTCTCTGCTTAGCCCAGCCCTCTCTCAAATGCCCTCCCCTCACCCCATTTGGGGGTAGCACATCCTGAGAGGAAAAAAAAACGAGAGAGGGAGAAGGAGACCTGTTTGAAAATAATTGGAGGCTGTTAAATAGAGGAGCCCAGCATATCACTCTGGTAATGGAAATAAATTCTATTGTATTTGCATTTTAATTTTCCACATAAACAAAGACCCAGAGTGTGCTGGCTTCGCCAGAATCACCGGCCGGAATTTAATTAGAAATGAAAAGTTTATAGGTCCTCTTTAATGCGATTAATGCACAGTTAACATTTATCACATACATATGCTGGAATCGCCTTTTTTAAGCAACCACTGGCCATGAAATGAATTTCTTTTCAACTTTTTTAGCATGTGTGAAGAAGGCTGTCTCTGGTGCGGCGGTCCAGTGAGCACACTCCTGACAGTTCAGTAAACTGTAGCCCACATAGGCTCAGCAAGAAAAGTTCAAGGTGGGTTGGAGGGAGCATGCACTAGTGGTTAAAGCCCAGGGCTGAGAAACAGGGGATGTGGGCTGTATTCTCAACTCTGCCCCACACTTGCTGTGTGACCTGCTTACTTCCTACATCTGTTCCTCCAAGCGTTTAAAATAAAAAAACAAAAGCAAGGCATCTTATATGCAGAGTCCCTTGAATTGTGAGGTGACACAGAGCCAAATGCCTCTGGGCCTGAGTCTGTCTCTGTGCCTTGGGTTCTGGGCCAGATCCTGACCCATGAAAGGCATATATGCTGGTCCTAGCTCTGATTTTCTTCGTGGCTCAGGAGACTGGCTGGCCCTTGGGACCCAAAACTAAGCAGAACAGGTCAAGCCATTTCCAGAACCATAGGGCTGAGTCAGCCTCTCACCTGAGCCTCAGGACCCTAATATAAACCTCATTGAGACTGCAGTTCAGGGGCTGCCTCCACTGCCCGCCTTTAGTAACATGGACGAAGAGCACCTTTCAAACTCAGAGGAAGACAATTCTCAGAGGCATGCAATTCATTGAGTCTGGAAAAAGTGCTTGGAGATCCTCTGATGAAAAGCAGCTTAGGAGAAAGATTCTAAGTACCAAAGTGATGGGCGCCCTAGAAAGAGAGGTGTGGACAGAGAGACAGATATTCTCGCTGCGCCCCTCAGACAGGGCAAGCAAGAAATAAGGGGCACACATTTCTACCTGTCACAGCTCCCTGTGAATCTTTGCTCCCTGCCCCACTCCAGCCAGAAGGGAATCAAACTTGTCACATCACTGCCTCCTCCTGGAGCCAGGAGGGAACTACACTTGCCCTGAGGCCTTTCATCACCTGACACAGCTAGTACTGACAGTTCCCTACTGCTTCCTCTTGTCCTGCTTGAGTTTGGTGACAGAGGGGGCTGCAGCTGCTCATAGACTTCCATGTCTCTCTGTCTAATTCACAGACAAGTAGAGTGATTAAACCAGGCCCATGGAGAGACAGAGCATGAGCGAGTTAGGGACGCAGCAGGGGAAGGGGGAATATGAAACCTCTATTGGTCCCTTGAGGAATGATGTCCCTTCCTTATCTTATCAGATTCTCTTCACTCTTCAATTATAGTCTGTTGAAATTGGCCTCTTAACCCAAACAAGATAACCTGGGTAATGAGGAGGAGGAGGAGAGTGTGAGGGGAGAGGAAAGAAGGGGCAGATTAGAAGCCTTAAGCTAGGAAGATCATGAAAGCATATCTCTTATACTGTAAACTCCCCTGTCCATACCTGCAAGCTCAACCCCCTCCACTCAAATAGTCCTTGACACACACATTCTTTAGCAGACAGAGGTAGTTAGCCATGTTAGTCTGAAGTCAGGCAGAAGGCAGGGTAGATTTGCACCTTATAGAATAACGAAATCAGAGATATATATAGCATAAATTGTTGTGAACTCAAGGTCAAGCTCATGAAAGCTTATGCTTACCATCTATCTATCTATCTATCTATCTATCTATCTATCTATCTATCTATCTATCTATCTATCTATCTATCTATCTATCTATCTATCTATCTATCTATCTATCTATCTATCTATCTATGAATTAGTCTATAAAGTGCTAATCTACCCTGCCTTCTACATGTATTATTTATTAGATATACCATTACCATCTATCTACATGTCCACCCAAATATAGAGTGCCTAGGTACACAGTCATATGCACAGAACTTTCCCTCACATATAAACTGTTTACACAAATGGACACTGTGCTGTACACATTTATCCTTATACATAATCTCAACACACACTGCCATATGCTCAATCCCATAGACACACAAGTGTCCATACAATCTCAGCAAATACACAAGTCTGCAGATACAACAGATACACTGGCCATTTTGCATGTACTTATTTTTCCCAAATACAACCATGTAATCTGACTTGCACAATGCAATGCACACACTTTCTCTAAGGGCACACAAAGGAAAAAAATAACTCCTACACACAGTACATACCTACAAATACATTGGCCCCAGAAACATTTTGCAAGTTCAGGTACACTAACAGATTCCAATGTATTCACACCATGGTCTGAGCAGCAGAATATCTGAAACATATCATGCACCCCTCTTAACACAAACATTAGCAGACACACAAATACAAAACTCTAACTTCAGACATGTGACATATTTCCACAGATACGACCATCCCTATGCTTCCTATCGTCCTTTAATACATACACTTTCATTCAAGCTACACAATAGACACATCTCCTTGGTGACTTGCACATACTCCTTGTACACCTTATGGCAAAGTGGTCAGTACATCCCAGAGAAGAATGTCAAATCAACCATTCCTGGCCCAATTGTGCCCTTACAACCCCACACTGTCTCTCTGCATTTGCATGTTCTTACTAGTTAACAGTGCATCAGCACTAGTCAATGGCAGGTACCAATGGTACAGTGGGTGTTTGCACATTGGAAAAGGAGGTCCTTTGAGTTGATGTATAAGATTAGTTTACATGCCTGCCACCTCCTCCTTCCACTCATCTCCCAAAGAGCCTCTTTCCCCTTTTCTATTCCCAAGTATCACATTACTCTTCGCCTGCACTGCTCCAGGGTCATTTCCCTGCACGCATATCCACCTGTGATCTGAGGGGGCCATGCTCCTCTCACCAGCTCATGTGTCCCTGTACCAGCCGCCCTGCCTTTTACATCTGCCTTAGAACCTCCAGGCACCCACGTTCCAGCTGCCTTAAAGGGGCATTTGCCTTTTATATTTATTTCTTTAAATATTATTTGATGCCCCCACAACGTTCTCACAATTCACAGCAGGTCAGGAGCACACAAGCACTCTTTGTATATTGCCACATGCACAATGATGCATACGCATGTGTCCCCCCCACCCCCCCTCCAACACGTGACTTCCACACTCTCAGGCACCTTACAAACATTCACACACAGTAAAATTCACTGGTTTCTCCTCCCACAAATCCCTAAGTACCCAGGCCCCACAGGCACAGCCCCAGCGCCCCCACCAAAAGCACTCACATTGTTAAAGCTACTACAAAGGGAATTTGGATGTCAATACTGCACATCCCTTTTCTGCATCTCATTAGGAATAGTAGCCACAACTACTCTTACATACAAACACAGGAAATTTATTACTACTAACAATAGCCAGGTCAAATCTTGCTTAGTCTTTCACTTAGGGCCAGATTCAAAAAGGTATTTAGGTGTCTAATTCCTATTTAGGCAGATACATTTCCATTAATTTCAGTGGAAGTTTACATACCTGAATATCTTTTTGGATCAGGCCCTTAATCCTTATGCCTTAGCTACCTTCACTCCATCAACCCCATCCACCTCTGGCCTCTCCGGCAGAGCCCCAGAGCCTTCAGACACCATTATTCAAAGGGACAACACCACACACATCATCCCTTGAAAGCTCTGACTTTGCTGTTTGATCCATGGAAGGAGGCAATAGATGGCATTATTACTATTCTGTTCTCCCTCTGTTTATGACGTCTTGGACCTTGTGTATGCAGTGTACAAACAAACATGTGTTCACCTTCCCACACATGCTCCCTCCACCCACATACATCATACAAGCAGCTCTTCTCTTCATAACAACTTACCTCTTCTCCTCCACCTCCCCTTTAAATCACCTCCTCTTCACCTTTCCACCCCCACATTAATTTTATACATAAAAGTCAACATTTTAAATCCTGAAAGCCTAAATATAGGCAGCCACAAATGGATTTAAGAGCCTTTGAAGCAGGGAGTAGCAAACACTTGCTGTAAACAATATTATGTAGCTACATTGCACTGCAGTTTCTTGTTAAAGGCAAACCAACCCAAAACTGCCATTAATTTTTTTTTAAAAGAGCAGCAGTTTTTTGTTAGGCAATGGCTCCTTTGAGGAGCACTCCAATGTTACTGCCCAGAGGTTCCAGGACACTAGAAGACAAGAGCTTGGGAATGGGCAGAGCAGTAGCATAATTAAGGGGGTGCAGGGGTGACTGGGGCAGCCTTTACAGAGAGCAGAACATAAAAATAGCTACAACCTCAACAGCAGCTGATCATGCCACTGCGATTGGCACTGCGGCAGCCAGCACAGTCCTGGGTGCTGCATATAGCTGCCTGGCTACGCCTCTGGGACAGAGGCATAATGGGGTTGCCCATATATCTTTGCACCCATCTAAGGACACAGGGTCTATCGGGAACCCAAGATAAAATGAAGGCTGGTTTAGCAACAGGGGGCTCAGATAATAATGCCTTCTCAAAGCAGGGAGTAGGTATTTTTGTTGCTGTTGCTACCAGAGGATGCTGAGCTGTCAATAAATCAGAATCAGGATCTGGCACAGAGCAAACTTCCAATGAGTAATTAAGATACTGCATGGGGGACACGTGTTGATTTCACCTTTCCTTCCCCTGCTACTGTCACTCTCCATTCTCTTTCTCTGTTTTGTTCAATGATGAGCCTGACTTGCAAAAGATGGACACTTGCCCTCTCCAAGCCAGGATATTTAGATCTGGTGTTCTGCAGGGCCCATATCTAATCTTGGGATTATATTAGAGAGAACTGCCTCCCTCTGTATTACCAGGGGTGGAAGCTTAACCCTGTGCTTCACAGTGGGCAGAGAAGGAAAAGGATTTTGCCCTGCAAATGAAGAAGGGATCTCCAAAGGGAGACAGGAAAGGGCACAATGAGATTGGGCGAAGGGAAGCATATAATGGGTGGAGACAAAGTCTAATGTGTGTGAGTGTTTGTGTGGGGAGGTATGTGTGTGGGTGTGCACACACTGGGGGCATTGCTAAAGGTCCTGGGACAATGTGTCAAACAAATTCCAGAGAGATTACAGGAAAGGCAACACTACAGGAGGAAAGCACCAAGAAATGCTGCATTTCTGTTTTTCACAGAGGTAATTATTCCAGAAAGTCATGAGACCAGAACATCCAGTCCCTAGTTTCCTTAATTTAACTTGAAAGTTTGGTGAAGATTGCATCTGTGACGTTTCTGGAAAGCCTGTTCTATGGAAAAGCCCAGGAGCACAAGATTGTACTTTCAGGTATGTTGTTCTTTCCTCTCTCTCCACACCTGTGTACATACAACCCTAGCCATAGAACGTACCAAGGAAGACAGTACCTCGCCTACATATGCATGCCCCCATCGTACAAATACATATCATATATATACTTCCCTTAGTCTGCTGCCATTCCCTCTCCCCACATCCAAGTAATATATGTTTCTTGCTTTCAGATACCTTTGCCATCACGTATAAAGTAGTAGCCATCCAACACATGCACTCCCCTAAATAAATGCATATACATATCACACAGTACCTCAAATAACCACCTATATACTTATACCCCCTCTCCCTACACCTGCCTATAGCTCCAAACAGACCTATATCCATACATATTTATCTCTGTACACCCCACCACAGACACCCGTTACTCTTCCTAATAAACATATAAAGGGACACACACACACACGCACAAGCACATGCTATCCTCACACTGTTTACATATCACACACACTCCCTGTAGCTCCCCACCCCCCAGCAACAGCTAATTCTCTCTCTGGCCCCAGTATTGAACTATTGTGTTGTCCATTTCCCAGCAACACGGGGTCTAGTTACAGGGTTATTGATTGGTTTTCATGCAGACAGATGGATCCGTCCTGGTCTCCCATCGAAATACACCTCTCTATGGGCTGATTGTTGCAGCTCCAGGGATAGGATTGCAGGAGGAGACCACCCTCCATGCAGGCATCCTTCACCCAGGTCGCGGATGGTAATAAATGGAGTCAGGCTGAGCCATAATAAAAGCAATTGAGTGGGTTACCTGTGCAGACACGAGATTTATACCTCCTCATATTTGATGTGATTGTTTTATTGAGTTCTCAGCACAGTTAGGACCCCATTTATTTATTTATTTGTCTATTTATGTTTTTTGTAGCATGCCAGAGTCTGCTTTTTATCTTCTCTGAGACGTGTCCTGGGGAAGCAGAGTGGAAAGGGCCCCTACTCTTGCTCTGTCATAGAGCTGGAGGCTGCTGTAATGGCAGAGCCCTAGCAGTAGAAAGTCCACTCTTCCTCAGGGCAGACAGTCAGAGCCAGCCATATATACTCGGTTAACCCTCAAATGGCTGGCATCCGCCTGGATTGCCAGCCTATGAAACATTAGGGAAGAGCAGGGAGTATCACACACATGCATGTATGCAAGCATGCACACGCACACACACACACAGGTTTTCCAGTGTCAAACTATCTCCAGCCCGTGTCTAAAACAATGGTGCCTTGGCCCACAGAGTCCTCTACAGGTTACTGCAGTACAAATAATAGATAATAAGATAGCTTCTAACTCTGAACCCACATTTGGACACCCCAAAATATTTGCAAGTGCCAATTTGGGGGGCAGGGACAACTATGTTCAGGAACAAAAATGCAGCATAAAAATATTAAGAAATGCACTCTGCAACATGCTGCAGCGTACCGGCTTGATTTGTGATTGCATATGGGCTGATGGACATCTAAGTGCTATGCAAGGAGCCTGCAGTTATTTGCACATCGTGAGACTCTTGCCATTTTTTAAAGCACCAGCTCTGAGAGTCAAGAGATTAACTGAGATTTTCAGCTCTCATTTTTTTGAAGTAGAGTTTCACCCTGGCAGTTGCAGAAAAAACCTTGAAAGTGCTCCCTGAAGCTTAACTAGGAATTTTTAAAAAGTATTTTGGTGCCTAATAGCACTGAAATCAATAGACATAAGGCACCTAGAAGGCTGTAAGTATTTGAGCCAAAAATCCTGATGGCAGATAGAAAAGAAACCCCAATTAGTATTAGTACTGGGCATTTGTAAGTCAGTCTCCCAACTTGGTGACTCTGGCTCATGATTCTGGGAACAGCTGCAGCTGGTAGATCTGCCTCTATATCTACAAACTCCATGAATGAATTGGGGCCAGCAGAATACCTCCATTCTTACCAGCTCACCATTTCAAGGATGCTGAAACATCAGCATTTCTAACTCTCCGTAAGAGGGGGGATAATCATCAGAGTCAGACCTATGCTGGTTGGGATCTTCTCAAGCATTCAGCACCAGCCCTGCTCAGCTCCCACTAATGTGAATTCCCATTGCCATTGCTGAGGATAGAGTTAGGCCGATAGTGAACCATCTTGAAAATTTCTTTCTGTGTAAAGAGCCCTTACCCCATGATGGACTGCCAAGTACTTTGCTGACTGTACCAGTGGGCCAGACCTTCTCTGTATCTCAGCAATGTATCTCCATTTAAGTCAATGCCAAGTTCATTCAGGTGAAAATTTGGTCTAGTTTAACCATTTTCAAAGTCAAACCTTGTTTATTCAAATGTCACAAAAGTCACTTGGTTTAGTGGGGTTTTGAATAAGCAGGGACTTTTAGTGTACTTGATTTGTGTGTGCAGTTCTGAGCTCATTTTGAATACATCAGATCATCATATCATAAAGGCCACCTCTCTAGACAATACCAAGGATTTTCTACTGTCTGTTTTCTTGTATTTTTATCCCACCTACCTTTAAATGTCTCAAGAAGTGAGCAGTTCCCTTGAGCTACAATTCCCTATGGGTCTCCCTAAAGAGAAACTCCTTCTGCTACACAGTTTAAATATTCCCATACTTAATTTAATCTCTTTACACCAGAATATATCACTCTGTTCATCCCAGAATAATGCCCCCTCTTTAGAGGCGGGTGGTTTTAGTCATTAGATATTTGTGGGTCATTTTTTTTGTTCCCTTGTTTAGCCAAGCTACCTCTGCTCAAAATCAGATGAACTGCTCAGATAATAGTAGTTCTGATAAACCAGGTTTGATGGTATAAGACAATTCAGCCAGCACCAAAATGCAGCTAGCTCTAGCATGGAGTGAAGCAAGAATCCCCTAGATGCAAAAACTTGAACAAGCATAACTTGTGGGGTCAATCAGGCTTCTGGAACAGCAACATCAGAATAAAAAGGTTAGGATTTTTAGAAGGTAAAAAGACAGAGATTAGCAGAACAGAGGAGATAAAATTTACCCACAGCAAAGACCTTTGCTTATAACTCTATTCATTAGGCTAATATTGGTCAGGTAGGAAAACTGGAGGAAATGTGACTAGATCAGTCTCTGCATCATGATACAACCTGCCATGAAGCCAGGTGTAAATTAGAAGGCAAAGAGAAGTGCCGCAAACATTGATTTACCCCTCAGACGGGGTAACATGGCCTGGAACCCCACTTTTATGAGCTTGCCCTTTACTGGCAATGGTATAAAGGAGATAACGCTAGGTTTGGATGTGATGGAAGTAAATCTGGGCTTAAAAGGAGGAAGCTTCATGCACCAAAGTCCCTTCTCTGCTTAGTTAAAAGCAAGAGGGAATAGAAGCTGTTCTAAGCTGTTCCCGGCTCAGGAATACAAATCCCTGACACAAGTTAAACGGGGAGAAGGTAAAAGGTGTCTGGCCCCTGCTGGGACCTGGAAAGAGTTTTTTTGCCGTGTGATGGAAGGTTCCAGATTGGAGAGTGCTATCTCTTGCTTATTTGGAGAGAAGGTATTACATAGGGCAAGCCTTCCTCACCGTGGCCTCTGCCACCTTGCTACCAACCAGAGTCTTGTTCAGTCTGTATGTACAGCATAACATCTGGTCACTGAAGGGACCAACAAAGCATCTGATTAGGACTAGCTGTAGTGGTGTGTTTATGTGATGTGTGGTTACTGATTATGAGCTGGACTGAGACTCACCAACTCATTCAATACAGGCCATCCAATGGTTACTATTTTTCAGGCTCTGTTGACCCCGCTCCCGTAACCAATTCTCTGAGCTGGCCATACTCCTCAAAAGAATTATTATCTGACTTCCGAGAGTTCCAGATTTTATATACCGGGGTAGGCAACCCCCAGCACGGGTGCCAGAGAGTGCCATGTGAAGGCATTTTGCTTGGCACGCTCACCTCAGAGAGGATGGCAGGGAAGGGGCCAGGGCTGCATTGTCACAACAAGAATCAGGCCCATTGCGGCTCCCCTGCCATCCACCCCTGGTACGCCGACATCTTACAAACTGAGTTAGCAGGTGTTTTTGGCACTGTCCAAAAATGTTGCCAACCCCTGTTATGTGCACTTGCCAGGAAAAGGGAGGTCCTGCTAAGAAAACTCTCTATCTATCCCACTGTTCACAGAATAAATTAGAAAGGTTTTGTCCTGTAGACAATGCTAAACTTCCCATAAGACTCTAGATTTTCTCCTAAAAGTGCTAAGTTTACCAGATTTCAGTCCCTTTTGTTAATCTTGATATGCTACTTGCATATCGGCTGAGGTTCTGGCATTCTCTCTCTTTCTCTCTCCTTGTGGGACAAATCCTTGGCTGATGTAAACCAGTATAACCCCAGGATTTGGCCTATAGCAGTTATATTTTGAGATTTCCATCCCAGAACGCATTGACCTGAGTAATGTAGCTCAATATTATTATTCCCATTTTATAGACAACGAAACCATCACACAGAAGATAGAAGTGTCTTGACCCAGATCACACAGAGAATCAGTGGAAAAGTCAGTTTTAGAACCTAAATCTTCCACTATTCAATCCTTTGCTCTAACTGCTAGACAGGCTGCCCACAGCCACTGACAGTTTTAATAGACAGACTCAGTGTTTCACACCACAACCAGCACAGTTCCATAGATATTGTAACCTGAATCTATGTTTGTTCCTTAACCATCTATATGGATAAAAATACATCTTTAAAAAGGCTGTTACAGATCTACAATATCAAGGCATTCTGAGTTATTTGTTACATAATGTAACAAAAAGCACTTTCCCAAACCAATCACATAATTCTAGAAGTTCATGTATAGGAGACACATCTTTAGAAGGGATTGAAAAAGCCCTTGAGAATCCATCTGAGGTTTATCACGCCTACTATACATTATAGCCCAGTATTTGCTTACATCTACATCTTCTCCCAAAAACACGCCGTCCAAAAAGGACCAAAAAACCCACATGAATTGACTATAATAATATGCCATAATCCTTTGGTTTCTGCATTCCTCAGGTAAGGAACGGGCCTGTTTCTCACTGACTGTGAGCCTCATAGTACTGAAAGCAACCTCAGTACAGCTAGAACAGAGGGGGACATTGTCTCTCTGGGGTAGGTTGTTTGATTCCATGTTTGGGAGACTGTACAGTATACCGAGTGTTACATGTAAAAGATAATGGTGGCTCCAGTGTTAAAACATGGACCTTGGCACAGCTTTATGATGGGCCCCATCCTGTTTCTACATCTATCATAGCTTGTACACAATATAATAAGATGGGAATTGGTTAAAATCACATGCATAACCTGGGATCTCAGGATTCTCCAAGAGTGGCTAAATAAAGCAAAAATTCTCACTGACATCAAAAGCCCTGTCCAAATCAGAAGTGTTATCCGACAGCGCAAGTCATACCAGGGAGACCACTGCAATGCTAACAGCAATGCGGATGCAAACCCAATTTTAATAGTTCAGACTTACGTGATTTAAGTCTGCACCTATACAATTCAGGAAAATTCTCTCCTGGGCACTCGAGCCATTGTGGACCAGCCTTCACTATTTATAGTGTTGACAGAATTAAAATCCTAGGTAATTTTATTTCCTTCTCAGTTACTTATACAGAATATATCCTACAGGCATATGATTTATCAAACAGGCAATTATATATATATTATAAAATATATGAATTTGTGTACTTAATAATCTCCCTTATGAAACAACCTTCTTTTCTGACACTATCAAATTGAGTCTATTTTCCCACTAACTACTGCATTGTAGTGTGGATTTCCTGTCCACCACTGGAAAAAAAGACCACCAACTGGTAGGCAGCTAATTTTTATTGGCCTCTTCAGGGGCACTTAAGAGGGGTTATTCACTGTGTTGTGCATGTATGTGCATATATAAAATACAGCCTACTGGCTCTGTCAGCCTGAATTTGGGATGGTCATATTGTTGGAGACACCAAGTTGAGTGTGAGTTACATAGGTTACACCAAACATGCTAATAAATCCTTCGTGGTATACATTCATATATTCAGTAGGGACTGCAGAACATATTTAATGAAAAATCTATTTTTAAACCATTTTAAGGAGATTTAAAAAATTAAACTCAGAATACTTTTTGTATCCCTTCACCTAGTATCTTTTTAATATTAGACCAGCTGCACAGAAAGAAATTAAAATTTAACTAATACATTTTCAAGGCCTCTTAAAGTAGTCTAAAATAGCTTTTTTTTCACATATGTCACAGCTTTAAAGTCCAATATAGACAGTCTTTTTAGAGGCAGAAATAGGTTCGCATGTCTCATAAGGAAACTGAAATGTTCCCATTTCTGCAAAAAAGATTTTACTTCTCGTCTCAAGATATCGGGCCTTAAAACTGTTCCTGTTATGGGTTTTACCGCAGGCCGTTGTGAACTTTGAGCCTGTGTAATTTGAGGGGAAAATACCATGTAAGGGGAGGAGGAAAATAAAGATATATTTTGCTGGTGTTTAGAACACAGTATCTGCCTGAGTTGAAATATTTGATTTAATCCACGGAGAGATAAATTTGGGGTCAAATCGCAGGGAAGGTGGTCAGAGATGTATTATAAATGCCCTTTATCACATGATTTGGCAAGTATATCACTTGTGCAAAATGTGTGAAGGAGTTACCTAGTTTTATAGGTTTGCTTTCACAATGAAAGGGAACGAAAATTTACATTTTAATTGTAAATGGGGTCCCATCCTCCTCTGCCATCTTTGGGGCCAAGGATGGTCCCGCTGAAGTGAATGGCAAAGACCACATAGCCTCAGCGGGAGCAGGATTGGGCCCTCGTATCCTCTCACTTCCCTGTCCTATTGTGCTTCTCGCGCAACATGCCACAGTGTTACCCCCGAGCACAGACCCCAAAGCATTCCTTTTTTCTGTTGTTGGCCACAGCCTTGGCCAGACTCACTTCCTTATGAGTCCGGGATTGTGGGAGCCCCATGCAAAACTAACGAGCAAATGGGAAGAAGGTTGGGCCTGGTTTTTAAAATAAACAAGGTAAGTCTTAACCACCAGAAGCAGGAAAGCTCCCGCTCCTCAGTGACCATGTACTCAAATGTCACAGCATTGAAAGTCAAGCGTGGAAGGTCACTGTTAGCCTCATGTAAGATAATATTATACAGTATGCTTACAGCATTTTTCACCCCCAAAGACTTTAAAAAATATTGACTAACAATGACACTGCAGAGTGGCAGCATTGGTTTTCTTTTTCATTTCAGAGATGGGGAAAATCTGTTTCTGAGACACAGAAAAATCAAAGCCAGGCAGCAAGGCAGCGGCAAAGGTGTCATCAGAAATTAGATGTTCATGATCCAGTCTCTGGCTGCAGAGTGCAGCTCCCCCAAAAGAAGATTGCAAGACTTCAATGACCAGTGGATGCCGAAATGCTTTGGGATCGCATAGGCAGCATGCATGGACCAGCTCTGCCCCTCTCAGAAGGAATGCGCTGTTTCTTCAAAGACCCTACAGCTTTTCCTTTGGACTTTTGAGCCATTGGCTTAATTCCTCTCTGGGATATGTGACCGTCCTTCCAGAGCTACCCTGTAAGGTTTCTGAATGTCAAACTGTTATTATTTCAATACTTGACTGAGAGAGTAACAGGGACCTGGAGGTGTTTTAGGAGGGTGTATAATTAGCCGATCAGTATTATGTTACCCTGTTCATAACTTAATAACCATTTTAATACAGATGGCACACATAGGGATAATTTCCTGGGGTAGCCTAGCAGTATATTACAGAGACATTGCATCTGAGGGAATCTTCCTTAGCCAAGGTACATTCCACTAGCTAATTCTACCTGCTGTTTTCAAGATGATTTGGGATAATTCCATATCATTTGCAAAATATTAAAAGTAATTTATATAGGATGCCAGTTTCAGAAAAGACACACTGAGTTATTATACATATTTTGATAAATCTGCCATGGAAAGAAAAAAAACGAAAAATACTACTGTATCTCCCCGGTGGTTTAGTTTTTTGATTCTCTTTGTGTAAACACACAGGGGTTTGCTCAAACCTGACTAACGTTGCCATATATCATAAGGGTCAATATACATACGGGCTTGTGGTCAGCAATGCATGCACCACGTATATACATAAGAGCCTACACGTATGCTTACAAATATTATGTTTACTACAGGTATTTTATGTGGGGATCCTTGTGTACATGCAGATTGTTTGTGAGCGAATGTTTTCCTGTTGGTGTGATATCTGTATTTCTGTCTGTAACTATGGATTGGTTTTTTTGAGACTGCATGAATATAACCATTACCACCATGTCTTTGATGTTGGGGTACTTGTGATGTGCCTAAGCATGTGAATCATGTATGTATATGTAGGCAAATGCGTGTGTCTGTCTGTGTGTGTTACTTTGAGCCAGTGCAATATGTGTATCCTGCCTGAGGAAGCATATATTTGCTTACTGCAAATGTATGAATCTTTGCTGTATGCTGTGTGTGAGCGGACCTGTGCACACTATTTATGTATGGGGATGTGTGAGTCTCTGTGCATTAATGCCTGATTATGTGTGTCCCATAATCTTGCTGTATTGACTGTTTTGTCACCTGGATTGACTTTTTGCCATTTAAAATCTGAAACTAGATAGGTCCCCCGTGAAGAAAGGGCTCTTTCCCTAGGATTGGGGTGAGGGTTTAACTTAACTTCCCTGAGCAGGTGTGGGGGTGAGATTTGCGGGGGTTTGGAGCTGTGAGATCTCCAATGGAGAGGCTCTTCCCTACCTGGGGAAGGGGCCGCCTGAAAGGCTTAGCCGCTTGCCCCTGGGGGGAAGGATCCTCTTCTTTTGGAAGCCAGGTCTGTTTGTTCAGGATAAATAAACATTTGGCAGTGTAATGGCTCGGGAGCGCGGGCTCTGATTGTCTCTAGATACGGAGCTCTTCCTCCTCGAGGCTTAATTACTGCACACGCGGCGCTCGCTTACACCCGACCCGGGCAGGAGGGTTTCAGGCAGGACGGGCGCACGCAGGTGCCGGCCCGGGCCCGGCTCCCCGCACGCTGTGCCCCGGCGGGTCTCTGCCGCCCAGAGAGCAAGGACACGGGGCGGGGGGCTTTCAGGGGACCGGGTCTGGAGGGGCCGCTCGCGTCCTGCGGAGGGGAGGCCGGCCCCCGGGGAGGCGCGGGGCGGTCCGGCCGCCGCGGGGGTCGCAAAGGGCCCCTACCTGTTGATGGAGGAGACGCTGGGGACCGTGTCGTTGTCGCAGATGCCCTCGGCCAGGAGCCGGTCGCGGATCTCCCAGGCGAACATGGTGGGGTTCTGCCGCTTGTACTCGGCGATCTTATCCACCACTTTGGGCGTCGCCACTTTGGGCTTGGAGCCGCCGATCACGCCGGGCTTGATGCTGCCGGTCTCGTAGTACCTGCCGCGCCGAGCACAGACCCATCAGGGCCGCTCCGCTCCGGGCCCCGTGCCCCGCGTCCTCCCGCGCGGCGCCGGGGGCAGCGGGGCCGGGGCCGGGGCCGCCCCCGCCGCAGCGCGAGGCCCGGGGGAGCGGAGGAGGCAGGGGCGGCTCCCGCCGGCCCCGCCGCGTCCCCTGCGCTGCCTCGGGGGCACTGTCCGAGCGCGCCTCGCCCGGGCTCGCTGCCTGCCGGCGGGGGACACCCAGGAGCCGCGGCTCGGACGGGGCGGGCAGGGCCGGGGCACCCCGCAGCTGCATGCGGTCGGGGGCTCGGCGGGTCCCCCCCCCCCCAACACACAATGTTCCTGTTTCCAGGAGTTTCCAGACAAGCCCGAGGGGCCCGGGGTGGCGGCGGGACCAGGCCCGGGGCCGGGGGCTGGCGGGGGGCGGGGGGCGCTGTGGGCAGGGAGGGGCGATGCCCCCGCGGCCGCGGGCTCCTGTCTTACCTGCCCAGGATCTTGCTGACGCAGCCGTGGCTGACCCGCAGCTGCCTGGAAATGTCACAGGGTCGCACCCCCTGGTGAGCCAGCTCCACGATCCTTTGTCTCACCACGTCAGGTAGGGGCCTGCCGTTCACAAACACCCCCCCGAGCTGGTTCACACCCCCGTGTCCTGCTGGGGAAAGAAAGGAGAAAACAAAACAACCCACGCACACCAGAAACAGGCTGTTAGTCGGGGACACGTCGCCACCCGCGCCCGGCACACTGTCCAGGGACTGCATAGGGATGGGGGGGGGGGGGGGGGACCAGGGCAACGGGGCGAGGAGAGGGGGAGACAGAAGGGGAAAGAGGGACTGGAAAAGAGCCGGGGAAGAGAAAGAAAGAAAGAAAGAGGAAGGGGAGGGAGGAGGGAAGGCGAAGGCAGCAGGCACCGGACACACCAGAGCCCAGAGAAATTCAGATTTGTCCCAGATTTTATGCCAGGCGGCGGGGCCCCCTCCCTCTGCCCACCCCGCCTGCCCCCAGCCAGCAGCCGGCGGGCCGCCTTGCCCACACGGTGGCTAAACCGGGGTGAGGGCCAGCTGCCTTCCGGGGCCATCCCCCGGGCCCGACGTGGCCGCGGTGCCGAGGCCCGCCTGGCCCCTGCTCGGGGAGTCCGGAGCTGGTTCTCTCCCAAACTCCGGAGGGGCAGAGCCTGCCCCTCTCCGCCGTGCCTCCTTCGCCTCGGCCACTAGATTTCCTCCCCTCGGTTTTCTACCACGTTGTCAGGGAAGCGCCCAAACCTCCCCCACCCCGCAGGGCTTCCACCTCCTAAAGCCTGAGGTCCCTTCATTTTGGGGGTAGGAGCAAATAAGAGAGAGAAAGAAAGAGGGAGAGAGGCAGAAAGAGAAGAAAGAGAGAAGGGGGAGAGAGAGGGGGAGCAGGGGACAGAAAGAGAAGAATAAAGAGAGGGAGAAAGAGAAAAAAAGGGGAAGAAAGAAAGAAAGAAGAAGGAAGAAGGGGAAAAAAAGAAAAGAAGAAAGAAGAAAGACCTTTTCCTGGGTCCCGCAATCACTATGAGTTTAAAAAGCAAAACCTTTCTCTCCCTTAGGAGCTTTTAATCTTTTAGGGGGAAATAATCGTTCAGGGGAGAAAAAAATGTCAGACTCGTCTTGCCTTTTTTTTTTAATCTAGGCTTCAATTGCAGAGGAAATAAGATCTCCCCATTGAAGCCCTTCGCAGACACATCCCCAGCCGCGCTGCCAAAGGATTCCCGCGTTATCTTTGAAAAAAAGAATCGGTCTCATTTAGGTAAAAATGAGGGGAAATGAGCTTTGCACCTGCTAAATGTTGGCGGCCAGGAACCAAGTGACAAGAATAGAGGCAATCTCGTCTTCCGGAGCCTAGCAAAATAGGACGGAGGTTTGCAGCGTTTGCATCTAAGTGCCCTGGATTTGTTAGGTTTTCGCATTTTTCCTCCCGCGCGTGTGTGAATATCTGTTTATAGGCGCGTGCATCTTCCATGGCGAGCAGACGGCTTATGGCCATCCCCATATCCTCCCGGTAGATAGAGATGTGGTGTCTGTGCCTGTTTGTGGACTGTATTAAAGCCTTCCTTTCACACTGAACTAACCTTCTGCAGCCTTCCCTGGAAAGAGATCTTAGTTCGTGTTTGCAGTTTGCTGAAAAATGATCTGTTTGTATTTTTGCTGAGTTTTTTTCTCCCCTGCTTTTGACACTGACTTATTGGCTCTGAACTTAGTGGAAACTCTCATTGCCCTGCGATCGATCCGAGCCCTGCCGCACAAATAGAGTTTTTTTCCTCACCCCCCCCACCCACCACCAACCCTCCGCTAACACCTAAGAAATCCCCTGCCCGCGCCTGGAACCGTACCCCGGGCTGGAGTCACAGGCACCGTCTCTGGGGCCTGATTCGATTTTATATGAATCTGAAAGTCCTTTGTGAGCAGGATTTGGGTTTTGGGTGGAGAAAGGAGTTTATATTCCCCCCTCCTTCTGCCCCCCGCCCTCCCCGGTTTGAGGTGTACGTTTATATGTTTTCTTCATTTGCCCAGACCACCTTCTGCACATGTTGCCTCTAAAGTTACAAGGCAGCAATTTCTTCAGCACCTCAGTGATAAATAATTCAAGGCACCTTTGATAACTCGCATTACAGAGTATTAAAAGGCAGCAGATGCAAAAAAGATTAAAAAATTAATAATTCAAATTATTGCACTCCCTGCTTTCCCCCTTTCCTGGGCTTATTTTCATTTAGATCTGTCCTTTTATAAATGCCAAATTTCTATAATAATATAGAGGCACTGATATGCAACTCCTTTGTACAAAGCCCATATTTTACTCTGTATATGTATATGGATGAGTGTATGGGGATATGGCAGAAAATCAGCGCCTGTGTGGATTATAACTGCTTTCTTAATTTTATATATATATATATACATATATATTATCGGGACAAAATGGAATCAGGGGTTTTTTTTCTTCGGCATAAAAATAAAATATTCCCATATTTCATTTGGGTTTTCTCGAAATCATCGGCTGTGTTGTAAAATATTTCTATTGGTTATCTACATTTTTGACAAATTAGAATTAAATGCAGACGCATTGCTATCCTTTAAAAAAGTCGCACCGGTGAAAACAAAATATTTCCCAGAGCTACAAATATTTTCAGTGAGCAGACTCTGGAAAGAGCATTTTTCCTTCTAAGCAAAATCCCGTAGAAATCAGCGATTTTGAAAAAGAAAGCAAGCTACCTGCATCCAAGTCTTCCAATCTCCTCTGAAGCTTTCTATTTTTGTATGTCTTTTATCTGTTCATTTTCTTTTCGCAAAATCATTTTTTTAAAGAGGAATTTCATTTTATATCCTACAAAAATCGGGTATTTCTATGGATCGGGCAGGGCGTGTCCTAAAAAGTTTCGGTGTCAAAAGTTACAAATTGCTCTTAATTATTCATTTACTGGCTCAATATGGTCGCAAGCTCAGATTTACCATTTTCATTTATTTATTTTTAAATCCCCGAATTATTTCCTCTGCCTGCGGTTGACTCAAATGACTTGGAATTTCATTATGGCAATAATTGTCTTGGGTTTCTCCCTCCCTCTCTCTCTTTTTTCCTGCTGCCCCCTCCTCCGACTGAAATAGGTTTAGAGGCTGAAAACATACAGCGAATCCACCTACTTGCCTGTCAGGTTTGCGTTGATAATACACACCAGGGATTTGGTAAATAAAAAAAGGAAGGAGTCTTGCATGTGGATAACCAACCCCGGGAAACGCCGAGTGTACCAGCAATATCATTGTCCCTCTTTTAAAAGCAACCTAATCTTAAAAAAAAAAATAAAAAAAATCACCCCCTACCTTCATGCTACAGTCACGCCTTTCCTGCTGCTTACAGCAAAAAAAAACCAAAACAAAACCCCCAAATGACGGGGAAATTGTGGCGTTTATATATTTATAAATTAACAGAAAAAAAATCAGACTTTGACTGGGCTGGCCATGACCAACCACACAATTGAGCGGGGGAAATGATGGCAAACAGCAGCTGACGCCTAAGTGGGGAGAGCCGCGTCCTCCGAGGGGCAATTTGGAAAGTGCTTTTGGAGAGAGCTGATGTGGCGGCTGTTTCCCTCGGCATGCACACCCCGCGCGGGCACGCACCGCAGCCCCGAGCCCCCGCGTCCTCCCCCGGGCTCCGCCGAGGGCTCGCTAGGACCCGCGCGGCTGGGGCCGGGGGTGGCCGCGATGGCAGCGCAGCGCCGCGGCCGTCGGCGGAACCCGGGCTCGGCGGCGGAGGGCCGGGCAGGCTGGACCGGCGGGAGGAGCAGGTGAGGAGGAAGGGCTGGGGAAGGAGGAATGGAGGGCTGAGGGCGAGCGGCGGGAGGAGCCGGGCTCCAGTACTCACGGTGCATTGCCGAGAAGGGGTCTGCCTTGCAGTGCATATCCATGGGGAGGCAAAGGAAGGGGAAGAAGTCGGCTGAAGCCGCCGTGTCGCCTCTAAAACTCAACTTCAGGACTTAGGGGAGAAAAAACAACAAACAAACAAACACGGAGAGGAGAGGGGCGGAGAGGAGAGGGGCGGAGAGGAAGGGCGCGGGCGCGGGGCCGAGCTCTCGCCCCCTGCCCGGGAGCGCGGGGAGCAAAGTACTTTCCGGGGGGCCGGGGCAGCGGCGAGCCCGGGCACGGCGAGCGGAGCCGGGGCGCGGGTCAGCAGAGTCCGCGGCAGCGAGGGGCAGGCGCAGGGGGGCAGGTGGATTTCATGGCTGGAGCGCGCGGGGGAAAGCGCTCAGATCATCCCAGGCGACCGGGGACTGGAGGCGAGGGCTGGGCTGAAGCAAGGTGAGGATGGTGAGGGCGGCGATGAAGCAGCAACAGCAGCAGCAGCAGCAGGAGAAGCACAGGACGGATGCGGCTCCCCTCCTCTTCCTCCTCCTCCTCCTCCTCCTCCTCCAAGTCCGGGGCTAGTTCATTTAAGTTCAAAGCGGAGTAGCAATCCCCGGGTCCTGTGAGCCGCGGCCGCCAGGAGCCCCCTCCCCTCCTTCCCCCGGCGGAGGATCCCGCGCCTGGCAGACTTTCGCACAAGGTGGGATGTGTTTGCTAGGAGCTTTGGCTGGAGAATGGAGCCTCCTCTCCCCGTGTGTCTCTCTCTAAAAGCTGCAAAGCCCCCTCCAGATCTCTCTCGCTCCCCCCCAACTCCAACCACCACCCCTCCTCGCCCTCCCCCTGTGCCGGGAGATGGATGACTTGTCAGACAAAGGCAATAGATTCCAACACTCTCTGATTCGCCAACGCACGGAGCCGGAGCCTGGGCGAGGAGGTCCGTACTTCTGTCACTCCAGCACGGGAGGGAGGGGGCGGGGAGGGGAGGGCAGGGGGAGGGGGGTGGAGAGAGTTTGGGATTAAAACTACAGAGAAAAAACGAAACTAGCAGATAAGATAAACTCGAGATAAGGAGGGGATCATGAATATTCAGGGCAGACAGGAGCCTTGGCTTCGCCCAGAGAAATAGACTTATCCCCCCCTCACCCCCCGCTTTGTTTTCACTTGCTGTTGGGGATCTTATTTAACACACGCACACACACACACGCACACACACCCCGGACTTGGTGCTAGTTTCATTTGGCTTTTCGGACCACCAGCCCCCGTGTCCCTTGGTGAGGAGAGGGCTTTTTCCACCGCCAGGATCCAGGGGATCTGTCGCGCTAAAGCCGTGGGGACTGGAAACACACCAAAGCTTTCTTGGGGTTTCATTTCTAAAACAGAGGGAAGGGGGCAACAAGAGGAGGGGGGCGATAGACACCTTCGCGAGTCACTTTGAAGCAGGCTACTTGGGCGGACACACGGCAATCGCAGGGAATACAACACTGGGAGCTGGTTTGGCGCGCGTGTGTCAACATAAAGGGAGATAAAATAACCCGATTCTTTCACCTACGCACACTTGTTTTGTTTTGCTACAGGGACGGGATTTAGGAAGTATTTCAGAAACAGGGCTAACACTGAAAGACGTGGCTTTGACCTAAAAAGGCAACAGAAACACAGGAGAGAAGCGCCTACCTGCGGGTAATAAACATACCCATGCGAAGAGGTGACAATTTGCTGTGAGCTCAATTTTTGTTTCCATATGAGTTTATCATCGTGTGAAATATTATTCTTTTCTTCTCTTCCTTTCTCGGTTCATCCTCTCCCACCTCTCTGCTTATCTGTCACAAAAAAGCCCCTTTGTTTTCTAACTGGTTAAGTAAAGAATCTCCGAGAGATCTTTATGAAATATTTTCCACCATCTCATAAATCATTTTGGCACTTCAGCTGATGTTTTATCTCTCTCTCTCTCTCTTTCTCTCCCCTTTCTCCCCCTCCCTCTCTCTGCCTCTCTTTCCTCTGTGCTTGGAAAGGGTGATTAAAAAAATCTTTTTGACACTATATATGGTTACATGCAGAGAAAGGCAGCAATCCACGTTTCTAGTGGCTACATCTGAAAAAGCTTAAGTAATGCAATTGCAGCTCAGGTATCCAGACAACACTACCTGAACCTTGGCTGTTAGAGTTCATTTTTCTTTTGCTTTTTAATGGTGATCTGGGGTGTTTGTTTTTCTGACTAGCAATTCGCTACTACTACTGCTACTATTATTATTCCTATTAATATTATTAGTACAAATGTGACCGTCTGCCTGGGTTTCTGGAGAGAACCATGAGGCATATTTCCACCAGACACAAAGTTTGGAGGTCCCTTGAGCGCGATTCTGGAAGCTCTTCCCTTTCTCTGCCGTATTTTATCAGTGCAGCAGGGCTCTACAGACCTCCCGCGCCTCCTTTTAAGGCGAGAGGTACCTGCCTGGCTTTCTACTGCCCCTTTGGCCTATAGCTCCCCCCTCCCCCGCACTTCACAGCCCGCATGTTTACACCGGCCTTTCTGCAAGTCACCGCGTCCCACTGTAACCTCAGCGCCACGCACGCCCCAGCCCACGCCGCCTCTTGACCCTGCTGCCCTTTTCCCTTCTCCTCCTACTTTCAAGGCTGCTCTTCCCCTGCCAGCCGGCTGAAGCAGCGGATCAAAGGGGAACCCTCCCTCCCTCCTCCCCCCCCAGGCGCTCGGGGCCGTGCGGGCAGGTGAAGCCGGCCGGGCTGGGGAGCCAGGCGGGTGAAGGGCGCGGCGAGGCCGGGGAAGAGCCCTTCCCGGGCGCCGCCTGTAGATGGCGCTCTGCGGTTTGGTTTGTGCTTAGATCCCGGCTGATACAGAGCAACTTCTAGTGCGGGGGAAAGTTTCAGGCGAAGCGGGTTTGAGCTTCAATTGCCACCACCCACTCGCCGCGGCCAGCGCCTGGGACCAGGCGGACACGCACCTGCCGGCACCGCCCGAGAGGCCCCGGGCGGCTTCCGCACGCACACAGGCGCCGGGCCAGGGCTCTGGCCACGAACTTCTCTCCCGCGGCAGCAACTTGGATTTGGTACGAAACCGCTCATTGTCCTGCCTTTAACCCCTTATCTCCCACCGGGCTGCTAACACAGCTCTTCTCGGAGAAAGAAAACCCGGTGGTGTCCAGTCTGCCCCAGTGGTCCTCTCCCACCCCCCGAGATCAGCTCCAACACGGGACAAACCGGTGGCCTCAATGACAGCCCAGGGACAGTCCCAGACCCGAGCCTCGAGGAGGAAATACTAATTCTGCAATATTATATCAGTCTCTAACCACTCCCCCCTGCAGGGTCCACTCTCCGGGAACTTCCTCATTGTCCTGCCCCCCGCGCAGGCATTAACGCGGGGAAGATTCACTTTGTCTTGACAAAGATGCTCCGGGGCTTTAAAACTGTTGACTGTATGTTAAAGAGACAACAACTTTGATGAGGCGCAGAGAGAAGAGGCAGAAGATACATTTCTCCCTGAGCTTGCCTGGCTGTTACCGCTCGGTCCTTTGACCCTCTAGTCCCCTACTCTAGTCTTTCCCCAGCAGGAAAAATAAAACAGAACACAGCCAAATCAAATCCAAATGAAACAAGGAACCTGGAAGCGATCTAGAAGGGTGCCCGCGCAGGGGTGTTGCAGGGTTGAACGAAGTGAGCTTCTGATGTAGGTAAATCGGGGCAATTTTCTCATGTGGACACGAGGGAATTTGATGTCTCCCCAAGAAGGAGAAGGGGCGGGGGGGCAAAGCTCCAGAAGAGTTCTCTATCTCCCCCTCTTCCCCCTTTCCCCATCCACACGCACCACGGGATCACCTGGTGCCCCCTGGCCTCCCAGGCTTCCTGGAAGAATTGCTTTGTCAACAGTCAAAGCCACAGAACAATTTCTGTGCCCAAGGAAAAAAAACCCACGAGGGACTTTGGGACCCCCTCCCCCAGCACACAGGCGCTTGTGCCTGCGGGCCAGGGCAAGCGCGGGGCTCGGGGCAGCCTGGAGCTCCTGCGCTTCTCTTTTCGGTGCAACTCCCCCAAACCCATTCGGTCAGGCTTGGTCGCTTTTTCCCGTCCGATTTTAAATGAGAGCCTTTCTGTCTCTTTTTTCCTTTTTTTTTAAATTTCAAAGAGGGTCTCCCCCCTTTCCCCTAACCCAACCTCTTCCTCCTCCCCCCCACCTAGAACCATTTACACTTCAAAAGAGGCGCCCGCCTCTGCGGAAATTTCAAGAAAAATAAACTTTTGGGGGAGCTGCGGTGATACCGATCTTCGGTTTTGCTTCATTAGCTGCCTTTCTCCGACTAATCAAGCCAAAATCTTTCCTATTGATCCCAGACCCCACCCCCCCGCCTCCCGCACACATACACATACCCTCCAACCTTCCTACTCCGGGGCTGCCCCTCCACTCCGGCCGAGCTGTGTTATCTCCCGGAAAGGGGTTAATCAAACATTATTTTTAACAATTGCTGCCTCCTCTTTAATGCCACATGTGGGAAGAAAGCCACAATAACAACAACAACAAAAGGGTTCTGAGTCTGAAGGCCAAAGTGTGTGTGGGAGGGGTGGTGGAAATAGGATTCAGGCCCTTTTGCTAATTCCAGGCCTTTTAAAAGGTTTTGACCGAAATCCTTGCCTCCACCGAACCAGTAACTGGTCAGTGTTGTTGGGTTTATATATGTTGTGCCTAGCGCTAATTGTAGCGTATAAAAAGGCCTAATGAGATAGATGTATCGCTCCAGAACCGGGCGTTTGCGGGCAGATTTCAGACATGGATGCGATCTAGAAACGTGGCCTCGTCCCACCGCCTTTTTTTTTGCAAGCCTCTGCAGGGATTGCTCCTAAACACTGCCAGTTTTTAGGGGGGTTGAAAGCAGGCCCACCTATTCCCCCGCCCCTTCCCCTCATGTTACTGAATTTCCAGGACAAATTCTCCCCGGCTAATTTTTGTGATCTGTGCAAGTTGTCTGCACGCCGCGGGGGGACAAGGCGCGGGATCCCTTGTTGTGGAGGAAAACGAGGAGCCGGCTTGCGGGCTGCTCCCGGGGAGAGAGCCGAGCCGAGCTGGCAGCAGCTCGAGTGCTGCTGGGGCTGGAGGCAATTTTAGGGGAACATCGCGTCTGGCAGATCGGGTCTAGCCAGAGGAGGTGGGGTCCTGATTTGGCAGCGGTGGGCAATGGAGGTTCTTCTTCCTCCTAACAGGCATCGCGCAAGAGGGGAAAAATCACTCCTCTGCCCCAGCACCCTGTAGAGGAGGCTGCCAACTTTGCCCTGGTCCTAGTAACCCGCCTGGGAAAGTGATCGGGTCATTACTTAGGGACGGGAAAAGGAAGCCCTGAAGCCGGCCCCGAATTGAAGTGCGGATCAAAGGGAAGCGCCAGCTTTGGGGCGAGCTGTCGGGTCAGGCCGAGGGGGGCTCGGGGACAGCCGGGTGCAGAGCCCGGGACTGCCTCTGCCCCTCACTCCGGGACGATCGGGGCGCTTGCACCGCAGCCCGTCGGTAAAGTTAGTTTCACACGGAGGATTGCAAAGAGCGAGCCTCCCCCTCCCCCCCGCGCCTCTCTCTCTAAGCACCTCTGGTCACGTTGGAGGATGAGTTTTTTTGGAGAGCTTCTGGTACAATATGGAGCACCACGGGCTGCAATTTCACACTCCGCAGCACATTCCCCCTAAAGCTACTTTCTTTTTTCCCATCTAAGACCCCTCGTTCTCCCCCTCTCTCCTTCTCGCGCGCTCTCTTTTGTGACTCATGGGTGGCTTCCATGTCTGGGGGCTTGATGGCGACATGCAGGCCAGACTCCTCTGGTAGCCTGGCCCTGGCCGGAGCGGGCGGGGGCACGTCTTCGCTCCGCTCTCGCCGTGCCTGCTGCTGAGGCTGCGGCGGCGGCTGGCTTTCCCCTCTGCATTTGTTTGCCCTGAATGGTAATAGCCCACGTGTGCTGCTCTTTATTCAGTAACCGACACTTTAACCTCTCCTCTTTACAAGGGAGCGTTTGCCACAAAAACGAGACAAGCCGGAGACCTTTTACAGCCTCATTGAGGGGGAAAAAAGCCAACAATGTGGAGAGACACTTCTGCAACAAAGCCGCCTCTTAACGTACCAGGCCGAGCAGAGCTGGAGGCTCAGCCGCCAGCCACCCGGGCCACGGCGGTGCGGGGATGGAGCAGGCTTGGTGCAGACACGCAGGCGTGTATATTAGCCCTGGCTGTGTGTGCATTTCTCTAAGCCTTCACATGTGTACACACCCAAGCAGAAAGCCCCACTGAGCACAGACACATGTACATCAGCTCCCCGCGGGGCATGCAGGGCCTGGGCCCACAGCGGCACCGAGCAAGGCAGACTTCAGATTGTCCTGAATGAGTCCACGCCGTGCACAGGGGCTGCGGGCTCACACAGGCGTGTCGTGGGAGGCTCCCAGGCTGCGATCCCGCGTGCAGCAAGCATGAGCACAGCCGTGTGCTTACTGGCACCGAGTCTCCTGCGCACAGACTGCCAACTTTGCCCGGGTCCAGACAGCCCCAGTCCTGGCTGCACACACGGACAGCGAACACACGTGCACAGGCAGAGGGCCAGGCGGTAACACAGACGCACGGGGCATAGCCCGGCTGAGCACGCGAAGGGGAGGGAACTGGATCGGTTGGGGTAAAAAAACCTTGCCATAAGCTTTCCTATTTACCCTGATCATTAGGATCACTGAGAGCCCGGGCCCGTCTTGGGGAGGGGTGTGGAGAGAGGGAACTCGCTTCCCTGTGCAGGGGAGCTTTGCTCCACGGCCCAGCTCAAACTGCCTCTCCCGTCTGGTCCAGGTGTGGGGCCCGGCTGGGTTTTCCTCTTCCCTGACCTGGCCCTACGAGAAGGGGAGGTCCTCGCTCCCCGGCTGGAGATGCCTTTTTTTTTTTTTTGGTCCTCTTAATTCCTCCATAAAACTCTCGATGAGTGAATTAGACGCGCATTAAAAGTTTCCCTTTACCCAGTAGTAGCGGGACACTCTGCCCTCCGGCCTCGGCCACTCCGGCCCCCGGCTCCCAGCCCAGCCCGGGCCAGCGCAGCTCGGGCCGTCTGAAGATGCTGGGAGCAGTGCCCGCCCGCGCCAGCGCTTCCACCCCGCGCGGGACGCACCCCCGGGGGGAGCGGCGAAGGCTGCCGCGGGCCAGCCCAGCCCCTCGCTTCCCCGCGATGGCCCCGCAGGTGACTCCGCGGAGAGCGGGGCCCGAGCGGGTAGTGATGGCCTGGAGTCGCAGGGCCCGAGGGGAGCGCGCAAAGCACCCGCCGCGCCCGGCCCGGCCTGGCCCGGCCCGGGCCTGCCACAAGAATGGGGCGGGGGGGGGGGGTCAGGGCGGGGGAGACTGGGGGGCGTGGGGGGACTTCTCTCTCAAAAGAAAGTAAGATACCCAGTAACTCCCCCCTCCCGGCCCCGGCCCCGTCGGGTGCAGGCTGCGTTCCCACCCGGGGGCATCCGCCGGGGAGTTCAGGTCCATTTCACCGCGGAACAAAGAGGGAAAATACACCGGCAAAGGGCGGTCCCCGCCCCCGGCCCGCGCAGGTGAGGGGCTGGGCAGCGGCCGTGGGCTCCCGCACAAACTGCCCCGAACTTCGCGGGAAAACTTTTCTCCCGCCGGCTCCGGGCAGGCGGCGACAACTGCCCCTTTTAGGGCTTTGAAAAAGACAGAGGCATGTACCCCACCCCCAGCCCCGAGCCAGGGCTGCGAGCAGCCGGAGCCCAACTTGGCCGCGTAATTAAAGCGCGTGGCAGCCAGAGCCGCCGCTCTCCGCCAGCAGCTGTTAATGGCCTCGGAGTTGAGCGGAGCGCGGGGAGAGAGGCAGGGCTGGGAGGAGGCGGGAGCGGATGTCCCCCGGCCGGGCCGGGGCTCGGGGAGATCGGGGACGGGAGAGGAATGGACCTGAAAGACAGGAGCGCGGGGGTGCACGCGGGCGGGAGCGAGGGAGGCAGCGCCGGCTTCCCAGCCCCGCGCCCTTCTCGCCCCTGCGGGCTCGAGGAGGGGGGCGAGATCCGCACCAAATGCACGGGCGCGGCGGAGCCCGCGGGGCACAGCCGGGCTGCAAGCGGGGTCCCCGCCCGCCGCCGCCTCGAGCTCCGCGATCACAGCGACACCGATCAATGAGCCTCTCGCTTTTTTTTCTTTTTTTTTTTTTAATGTGCGTATGTCCGTGCTGAGCCGGAGCCGCCGGATTGCGACCTGCCTCCCAGGCGCGCTGCCTGCCCGTAAGTCCCACATTACCCTTCTCCCTCTACTCAACTTTGCCTTGCAGGGACCGGCCAGGCTCCAGGACACAGGCAGGGCAGCGGCCCCCGGGGCAGCGGCTCTTCCCGGCACCCACGTTGTGTCCGGGCCCCCCGAACAACGGGCAAAGGACAAGTGCCTTTCTCCTAGGTTGTTTTAAATACTCGGGATGAGGAAGTTTTCCATGCAAATGTCCCCGCTTCGCTATGCTGCCGTTTAAGGAAGGGAGATCCTCTCGGCCAGCTGGCGACACGCTTTGTACTGCCTCCACATTTATGCCCACTCGGGGTTTCTAGTGCAAGGATCTGTCGTTTGCACTATGTGTGTATGTGCTGCAAATGTGTCTAATCTGGGAAGCCGAGGCCGGGGCACTTTAAATGAAAACCTCCAGTTAGCCTCAAGGGTTTCTCTCTCTCTCTCTCTCTCTCTGTCTCTAAAGGGAGAGCCAGAGCCCGGGGGGCAGCGCGCAGCACAGCAAAAGCTGGGATTGCTATCAGGAGGTGCCAATCAATCCTTCTTTTCAATACATCAATTAATAAGTGAGACTGGGGGTGAGGGCAGCGCCCCCCCGGGCACCTTTCTGGGCGAGGGGGCGGGGGGGGGGAGAAGGGGGCGAGCCGAAGTTAGGAGGAAACTGTCCTCAAGCAGCACCACATCAGCATCCAGAGCTGAGCGGACAGATCCCGAGTGCAGAAATAAGTGCAATGCTCACTCCCAGCACAGCCAGGATCCAGGCCCGGTGAGGCAGCCCAGGGCAGGCAAAGTTTCAGGCGGCCATGGTGTAGATACGGAGGGACAGCGACGCTTGTAGGAGCCCCCCGGGACCGGCTCTGGGGCTCCCGCGTGGCGAAACTAACACCGCATAGTGCGTGCACGGGTGGGAAGTATTTGTGCATGGATATGTGCACAGCCACATGCATGCACGTGTGTGCGCGCACATACACATGCCGAGGAGCGGGGCCTGCAATCCCCCGCGCTTTATATTTCGTCTGCACTTACTTAAACTACACCCCCTCCCTGCCCCCACGCCACGCAGCTCTAACCCGGGGAATAAACATCATCATTTTGGTTCTGAACTGCCGCCCTACGTTTTCGTTTCTCATAATTAAAAGGGGCCAGGATGGTGCAAAACTCCTCCAATCTAGCGATCCACCCTAGCGCAGTTGCTTTCTTTGCTGTAGGTCTGCTCTCTACATACACAGAGGGGGGTGGGGGAGCGTTTTTATTATTAGTAGTAGTATTATTATTATTATTTAAAAAAAAGAAAGAAAGAAACGGGCAAACCTAGAGCATAATGGATTGTGTCGTAGGGGTTCGATAATCGCTTTCTAATTTAGCAATGACATCAATTCTCCTTTCTTTTAAGTGACGCTGATAATGCAAAACAATACAAATGTTGTGAATATTTGTGTAGCTCTAGGAAGCCCCGGGAAGTTCCCAGCTGAGCTGGCTGCCCTGAAGGATGGCGGAGCTGGGACAGTCGCAGGTATGTTGAGGTGGGCTGAGGTGGGCTGGGGAGGGAGGAGGGGGGCAGCTGTGGGTTGGGCGGCCTCCTAACTGGATAGTTCCCCATGCAGCTCCATATGGCTGGAAAAACAATTCTATACATAGTCTCTTCCTGCCAGAGCACACAGGTTATCTCAGTCCATATTGCTAAAGAAACCTATCATTTTCCTCAGATCTGAATGAGTAAAAACAACAGAGATTCCCCGAGCCAGATAATAATAATGATAATAATAATAATAATAATAATAATAATAATCCGCTTTAATAAGACGGGAGGAAGAGAGAGAATTCCTGTTCTTTCACTTGGTTCCCCAGCTGTTTTTCACCCTAAATACAGAGGTATTTTTTTACACACAAGATTTCTGCTGTTTGTGGTTGATGTTGACTGTGATGCAGAGAGCAACCCCTTTTCTTGAGTATCCCCTGTGCAGAGTCATGCTGGGGGTGGGAGGGGGGAGGGGGGCAGACTGAATTTGCAGGTTTGAACTTCAGGAAGGAAAATAAGTAAAGAGAGAGAGAGAGAGAGAGAGAGATTGAAAGAGTCTCCCAGGCAGCCTGATCCCATTAGCTCCGTCCTTGGGTTGCATATTTATACGGTCTAGGAGGTGAACAGATGGACTATCAATTTAATTCCATCTTCAACACCATCAGAGATTGATTTTCTACTCGCTTTTAATTTTGCCATAATTAATTAGATCATTACAACTGTTTTCTATTGATCTCCCTATTTAAACCTCAGATGCAAAGGGACTTCAGCAGATCCTTTAAAAACTCAGAAGGGAAAAGGAACAGAGGGGGCTACAAACTTTCTGAGGGCTTTATTCGGTTTTTACTTAGAAGGTTTTCATTGCAGATCAGACAAAATGCCGCGCGGCCTTTTGTTTTATGTGTTTTTTTTCTTTTTCTTTTTGACGTCTTTACATTTTTGGTAAATCTTTATAAATACATCTAACGTGGAATGTGTATAATACAGAGAATACAGGATAGAGCTGATTTTAATATAGATTTCTTTCATATTCCCATCATGTGTCTGTATCTCTGTGTCTAGCTATTATATGTATGTGTACAAAGCTGGATCTGGTGTTTGCCAGGCGGGTGCATACCTACGTTTGGTGTGTGGATGTCTTTGTGCATGGAGATGCGTGTGTGAGAGTGTTTTTGTGCGTGTGTGTGTGTTTCCAAGCCCCACTGTCGGTGGGGAATATTCCCTTCTATGGCTCGATCAGAAATGACAAAAGAAAAGAACAGCAGCAAACAGCTCCAAAAGGTAGCGTGGACCCTTCCTTGGTAACCAAGACTTTGAGCAGCAGCTAAAAACCCCAGGCAGCAGGGAAATGCAGGGCTGGCCTGGAGCGAGGAGACTATTTTAAACCTCGTTTAGGTTCCTGGATTATTATTATTATTCTTTTTAAAAATAAATTAAAAACACAGCTTTAGACATAATCTGAAAGACTCGAAGCGCATCATCCGTGCGCCCTCCCCCGATCAGCCCGCCAGGAGCCCCCAGGAAATGCTCCTTCACTGCAGCTTTGTTTGCGACTCATACTATAATAATAATAATAAAAAACCCATAAAAATAAATCCACAGATCCAGGCATCGGACAAGGAGAATTCACTTTCAGCCGCGCGGGTCGGGGCAATGGCGCGGGTGAAAAGGAGTTAAAAGGAGCCAGTTCTTTAGATCCCGGAGCCAACCCCCATTCGCAGGTCCGAGCCCCAAGTCCTGATCAAATCCAGCTTCCCCCCCTTCCATAAAGTTCCCCCCCCCAAGCCCCAGGACCCAGAGAGCGGCGTGTCCCCAATGGCAGCGCCCAGACACAGAGCCCCTTGGACCGCACCGCACCGCACACGCGTTCTCGCTCGCAACACGCCCAGACACAACACTCACACATGACCAGGCACCGACCCGCGGAGCCCGGCACACGCGGGACCTCGGGACACGCACCAAGCAGCACGAAGGGAAACAAATCCACGGGGGCGGGCGGGGCGGGGCGGGGGAGGTTAAACAGCGCCTCCAGGGCTCCCCAAAGGGGGCAAAACTCCGACTAGGAAAAGTTTCCAAAGTGAAAGAGTGAAAGGCGCTGGGGGAGGGGAGCTGCACAGGATCAGACCCCGGCTAGCTGGGAAGTGGGAGAGTGGAAGCCCCGGGCTGTGGTGCACGCTCGCAGTGCACACGCGGGTCTCTTGCACACACGCCTCTGGAGGTGTCACGGTGCAAGGCAGCGGCAGCTCTCCCCATCAGCCCGGTGGGAAAGTAGCCCTGGAGCGTGGCTCCTGCAGGACGGGCTGGGAGGGGGCAGGGAGCAGAGGGATCCGGCGTGGGGAAAGGAGCCGCGGCTGCCTCCTGCCCGGGGAGGGAGTTGGGGCGACGGGCTCGTCCACTCCCTCCTTGCTGAATATTCAGCGCTCTCCCCTAAGCGCGCCAGCCCCCTCCCCCTTACCTGCTCTCCCTGAGCTCTGAGCCATGGTTCCTTTGCCTAATGGTCCGTCTCCCCGGGACTGCTCCAGCCCAATAGATCCGCCGCGGCCTTTCCTCGCTGCTTCTCCTTCCCGCTTGGGTGTCTTGCTTTTTTTTTTTCCCCCGCTGACTTTCGAGATCTAGGCGCAACCACCCAAAACTAAACGGTTTAGATAACAACACACGCACACCGCAGCACCGCCACCACCACCACCAAAATAGCCAGCCACAGAGGAAGACACGCCGCTCTACTGAGCCGGGACAGGCTAAAAGGAGGGGAAAATAAATAACAATCAAAGCAAATGCAGCGGGGCTGCTTGGAAAAGTGGAGAGGGACTCACCTGCTCCACCGCGCCTGGGCTGAGCAGGCAGGGAGCGGGCTCTGTGTGTGCGGGGGGGGGGGGAGGGAGGCAGCCCCCATGCTTTGACTCTGACCCCCCCCGCCCCACCCCACCCCACCCCACCCCAATCCCTTTCCTGGCTACCTGTGGGGAAGCCTTGTTGCAACAGCAGATTAATTTGTTGTCTTATTACCATAAAAATGTGCTGGGAGATGGGGCTGGCAGGGAAAGGGACAGGAGATGAGACAGGGCTGAGGAGGAACTTCCTTGAAGTTTAAAGGGAGGGGTTTTGTGTGTGTGTGTGTGACTGTGTGTGTGTGGGGGGGGGAGTTGGATCAGGGTCTGTGTGTGTTGGGGTGGGGGCGAGTTTAGCAGAAGCGAAATGAATGCGGATTGGTTCGAGGCCGATTTTCCGACCTGCAAAAAGAGGAAGGGAGGGAGGGAGGGGGTGGACAAGAAGGAGGGGTTCCAAGCAGCAACGCAGCCCACCTCAACATCTGGCCAACACACAACTCCGAGGGGGCACAGCTGCAAGGCGGTGGGGGGCTAACCCCTCTGTCGGAGTCAGCAACCTTGCCAGGGCTTCCCCTTCTAAAGATCTGCTGGGCTCGGATACATTTAAAGACAGTTTTATGAAGTCTCTGCTAGGCTCGTGTCTGCGCTTGGTGGTGGGCATCTATCTATCTATCTATCTATCTATCTATCTATCTATCTATCTATCTATCTATCTATCTATCTATCTATCTATCTATCTATCGTCTTTTCCTGGTCCACACTGTCACCCCTTAGGAACCCTGTTAAGACCTAACAAATCAAAAAAGAAGAAAGAAAGAAAGAGAGAAAAACAAATCTTCAATGCTAAAGACATCACTGAAAGAGTATTTTTCTTTCTCTTTCTCTTTTTCTGTCTCCGTTCCATCTCCCCATTGATTGAAAGTCTCTCTCAGCTTCAACAAGGAGTCCCAGGAAAAATGAACCATTCTGCTATCGATTCTTCATTAAAATTACATTTCTGCATTTGCTAAATTGGTTTTAAAAAGCTTCCCCTGTTATTATTGTCTTGTCAGGGCCGACGGTGCTGGGCAAACAGTATTTAAAAGCTTGGGATTTCTCCAGAATGAGTCCCCCCTTCCCCCCCCCCCCCCGTGCTTAGGAAAATATTAGCAACATATCTAGATATAGATATATAGATATAGATATAGGTATAGATATAGTTTATCCCCAGGGGAAAGAAGGCAAGAGACAAGTGCTTCATTGTGAAAAAATAGAAGGGTGGAATGAGATCTTTCCTTCACGACACTTAAAAATCATTGATTGGAGCTTCAATCACAACAAAACAAAAAAAGTTTTTTTTTGTTTTTGTTTTTTTAAATATTACAAGGAGAGGCAATCAGAAGTCGGCAGCGGCGGGACTGATTATTTTCCCAGGTCACCATCAGAGCCGCTTACTTTAAAACAGGCACTAGCATTGTCTGCTGAACCTGCCCAGCTCCCCCTCCGCCGCAGGCAGGATCCTCCTGGTCACAGCAAAACAGAGCTGCTGCTTCCCCACCTTCCTCTACGGGGGGAGGTTTAAATCATCCCGTCTTATCCTCACCCCCTTTTTCTAGCTTCCCTGAAACACAGCCCCACAAAACCCCAGAGAACACCAGTCCCTGCCCAGTGTTGGTCTGAGAGGAAAAAATAGTCCAAGAAGGACTCTGGGAGATTTCCTTTGAATTCTGTAAATCTCTCTCGAAAGAGCAGGGAAGCAGAAATGTCTTCCTGATGTGTTTATCCCCTAATCAGTTCATTAGTTATAAACAACATGACATTAGAAGTTAGGAGGCAGTTGATATTAATTTTTATTTAACTAGTTGATGTTTAATCCGTCACGCCAGGCTGCATAGAAAGAGCTGCCTGACACAAACCAGTTAGAACTTCATACACCGCGATCATTGTCCGGGCACCGGGACAAGCGATGGGGGGGGCAGGGAGGGAGGGAGTGGGTGGAAGTGTGTATTGGGGGAAAGGGGACGATGCAAACAACGTAGGGAATGGGCGCCAGGGGCTAGGGCAGAAAGGGGAAGAAAAAAGGAGGACTGAGAAGAAGAGGAAAAAAAACAGCGCGGGGGGGAGAGAAAAATCAGGGAGATGAAAAGGAAAAAAAAAGAGAAAAAAAGGTGGGGGGGGGGGAATGAAACGGGGGGAGGAGAAAGAGGGAGGGCAGACCTGGAGAGAGAAAGCCAGGCAGGGCGGGACGGGAGGAGAAGGTGCAGGTGCCCATCCCGCCCATGGGAAACAGGGTCCCGAACTAGAGTGCTGGGATAGAGGTGCCCCCCACCCCATCGTGCCCCGGCCGAGCCGCGGTCTGTGCCCGGGTGAGGAGCGGGCTCCGCGGGCTCAGGCAGGCGGCGGGCTGGACTGGCAGGTGCAGCGCAGGGTTGGGCGCTGCTCGGTGCAGTGGTGTGAGCGCGGGGGCCATTCATTTCAATTCAAATAGGTACTATTTCATTAGACAAGGATGAGCGGAGGGATACAAGCACCGAGATGCACTGGGCACCTTCCTCTCTTGGGTTTCAGGGATGCCGCTTTTCCCTTGGGGGTGAGGCGGGGAGGCTCGGCTGCCTGGACTGCTCCTAGAAAGAGTGGGGGGCAATTACTGAGGCCAGGAAACTCGTGTGTAGACATTTAAACACCCCCCTCCTTGCACACAGAAACACCGCCTGCCTGTCCCTGTCCTTCTGCCTACCTCGAACCGTCAGAATCTAGAAATATAAACCGACTTGCTCTCTTCTTTATTCTCTGCCTATCTATGCAATGTAGAGGAAACACGGGTACGTGTCCCATGCATGTACATCTTCGTATGTGTGTGCACAGGTACATGTGTATTTTCTGCTTATACCAAGAACTCTACACCCAGATCTTTGCACAGGTTGATACACAGTTTGAGACTAGAAATTCAGGACGCACCTGCTTGGAGTATGTCGTGCTTTCTTCCTATAAATATACAGGACATTTTCCGCACGTGTATACTCTGGAACTGAGTTTACACGTAGTCTGATATGTCTGTATATTGCTCTCTCTCTCCCTCCTTCCCTTCCTTCAAGATGTACAGTACATCTTTTAATTACATATTAAAATCTTAACGGCATAGCTCACACAATTATAAACTCCTTCTCTCCAAACACGCATTAAAAGGGCTCCTAACTCTGAGAGCATCCATGAATCTCCTTCCCTTGTGCCCCCGAATACCCTCGGATCCGTCTTGTCCCGGCTGTGTGACTACACACGCAGCGCCCATCTCTCCGACCCAGAATCTCATATCTATTTCCATATTAATCAATCACTCCATCTCTCCGCGGAATAAAGGAAATAGTTCGCATTCCGAAGAAAATTGCCTGCTTTCCAGCAGTTAATAGTTAACTCCAGAATAGAAAGTTCCCAGGGAGAGGCGGGGAGCGAGGGGAACGCGCCTCGGCGGCCCGGGCCAGCGGCTTTGCCCTGCAAGAGGCGAGCGCCGGGCACTAATTCCCTGTAATTGTGATCATCGTTCAATTCACAAAACCCTTCTTGGAGGAATCGGCTCCAACGTTGCGGACGCGGCTCGCCCGCTGCCTCTGCATCAGGGAGGAAACCGGTTAAAAAAAACAGGGGGAGGGATGGGGGTTCAAACGGGGCTGGGGGGAGCCCTGGTGGCCTGGATCAAGTTCTAAACTAAGTTGAAGCAGGTTAGGGAGAAGGGCGAGTGGCGGGTTCCTGGGAGGGCGGGAACGTGCAGAAGTTATTCGGAGCATCCCCAGGGGATCGGTGCTGTTTCCCGGCTTGTCTAGAGCAGAGCAGGGCGATCGGCTCAGTCCGTGCAGAGTTGCTCCCTCCGGGCTTGCCCCGAGCGCCGGAGATGGCCGGCCTGGCCAGAGGACTGTCCCGTGCGCATGAGCACTGCCTGCGGGACGGGCTGGGGCCAGTGCCCCCAGCGCTGCCTCTGGGTGCGGGAGGTGACAGCTGGGTGCCCGGCCCGGAGCTGTTGCAGGGGTGGCTTGCTGGGCAGAGCGGGGCGGGGGGCGTCCGGGGCCTCCTCAGTGTTTGCGGGAGCTGGGGCACAGGTTGGCTTTTCGGGAAGTGGGGAAGGATGCGGGAGGACCCCCTGTAGTGAGCGCTGGGCTGCCAGGCAGGATCGGAGCTGCCCGGGGGCCCAGCTCGGCTGCCTTTGCCCTGGGATCAGAGCCCGGCCCACTTGCGGCGTGGGCTGCTTGATGGCACCGGGTGGCTTGAGGCCCCGGTGCCTGCGGGGAGAGGGCGGGCGGGGAGCTGCTGGGCGTGCGGCGGGGCCAGGACGCGCTGCCTGTTGAGTGGGGCAGGGCAGGGCGGGGCGGCGGGGCCGGGCAGCAGAGCCAGGCCGGGTGGGGCAGGTCCTGGCTCCGGGGCGGCCTGCGGAGGGGGCTGCCGCTGGCCGCACAGTTCAGTGCTAGTGACCAAGCGACAGGACGCAGGTCCGTGACTAGACCAGCGGACTCGACCTCGGCCTGGGGGCTGGCCCGCGTCCGGGCCGGGTTTGGAGGAGACTGGTGGCCCCGAGGGGAGGGGGGCGGTGGTTCTGGGGCCCGCGGCAGTGCGGAGGAAGCCGCGTGCGAGCGGGGCCGCATCTGGGGAGGCTCCTCCGCAGCTGAGGAGCGGATCGAGCCAGGGCGGCCCCGGGCTCGGGGTGGGGGGCAGCTCCGGGAAATGATTAACAGGCCTGTCCCGGACATGGGCACGTCAGACGCTGCCCTGACGCGGTGGAGCCCTACCTTCCGCGGCCCTTGGCACGGATCGCCAAGGAGAAGAGAATCTGCCCCGGGCCTGCCTGTGTGTCCGCTCTCGCTGACCCACCTGCCCCGGGCCGGTTCCCCGCACGGGACGAGCCGATCGGGTTCGGACCCGCCGGGCAGACGGAGGCCAGTTCCCAGGCAGTCTCCGCGCCCAGGCCTGGCCCTTGGCCTGCCCTCCCCCCGCGGCCGCGATGGGACGCGGGTTGCTCCCCAGAAGGGGCAACGCAGCCCGGCCGGGGCGGGGACCTGCTTCCCGCCAGCCGAGTCCCGCGGCTCCCCGCAGGCGGCCCTCGAGCGCGAGCTGTGCGGGCGCTGGGCCGCGCAGCGCCGTGCACCACTGCACCCCTCCCGGCCGCAGCAGGGGCCCGGTCCGGCCCTGCTGCTGAGATGCAGCCCCAGCTCCACTACGTGGCTGCTCGGGGACAGCCCAGCGCCAGTGCTCCCAGCTTGGGCTTGCCAGTGTGAATCTGTTGGAGTCACCCTAGTGAGGGGTGAGAGAGAGCATCAGAGCGCTGCTAACACACCGGAAAGGAAAAGGAAAAGGAAGGGAAAAGAGAGGGGCAAACTGAGACAGCGGGTATCCAGGGGAGTTTCATGAGAATGAAAAGACAAGGAGAAGGAAACGATAAGAAAAAAACCTGGCTGAGGGGATGAAAATGATCTGGGATGGATAGACTGATTCATAGATAGATGGGTGGATGGATAGACAGACAGACAGGTAGTATTTTATTAACATGAAAGGAGCACTTGAGGGATAGAAGTGAAAAAGGCCAGGCAGGCAGAACTGCATTATTAAAAGGGGCAAAAAAGAGAAGAGAAAGCTGAACGGAAAATAGAAGCAGGGAGGTCGGGAGAGGATCTGATGAGGCAAGCAGAAAGAGTGAGGGATGGGGAAAGGGGAATGAAGAAAAGAGGGAAGACCAAAAAAAAAAAAAAAGAGGGGAAAAAAAGGGGAGGTTTAAGGACAAGTTCAGCCCTTGATGTCAGTCAAAATGACAGCGGAAAAGCAACCCCCTCTCCTAGCAGCCAACGGGGGCGGGGGGGTGGGGGCGTGATCCGGGAACCAGTATTTCAGGAAGCAACTCAGCCGCTCTTTACTAACAGCTTTTCCCTTTTAATTTGGTTTTGCCGCGCTTTTTTATCGCGGGAGCCAGGCTGCGAGGAACGATCCTCGGCCTGAAAGCGGGTGCGGGTGCGAAGCGGTGTGAGCGCGGGGCAGAGAGCGCGGTCCCTGCGGGCAGCTCCACTCCGCACCCACAGTCTGCCCAGTGCCTACCCCCTGCCGCCGCCGCCTTAGCCGTGGTAATAATAATAATAATAATAATGCATTCTCTGGATGACTCGCAGAAAACTCTGCCGAGGTAGCCTGGCCTGAACGGACTACTCTTGCTCAATGAACCAGTTTTCTTTCTATCGCCTCATTTAGGAAAGCAGAGCAACTTTCTCAGTGTCTTCCCTTCGTCCAGAGTCAGGCTGCAGTGGCTAAGGCAGGGACCTCTGAGACTGACTTCAGCATAAGCCGGGTCATCCACGGGGACTGGCACCCCGGCCGAAGAGCTCAAAGGGCTTTCAAGAAAACCCGGGACCTGATGTCTAAGACAGCAGGGGCCCCGCTGTCGTGGCCCTGCTGAAGGGACGAGGAGTTTTTATTGAACCCTGTGGACATTTTCTCAGGGTTCAAAACTATTCTTCCTTCCAAGAGGGCTTTAAAATTCAAAGCAAAGGAGGGCTGTTAAGGCAGAAAATGCATGCTGAGTCTGCTCACAGTGCCATGCAGTACGGTCGTATTTACAGAATCAGTCCATCTCCCCCAAGCCTGGCTCGAAATACTCCAGGGGGGAGAAAAAAGGTATTTCTGAAGAGTAAACATTATCATTAAAAATGACAGCAATGGACCTGATTGCTACCTTTGCTTTGGGAGATCTCTCCTCTGAACTCACAGAGCGGGGTGAGGGTTTTTGTGCGAGTGTGTTGGAGGGGAGTTAAGAATTTGGCTGGATTTGAATGTGTGTGGATGGATGCACTGGAAGTCGGCGGGGAGGTGACTCACCTTCCCCCAGGAACACAGCGATTGTCCTTGTGACAAGCATCTCTGTTCTGGTCTGGGAGCTGCAGAGAAAAGCAAAGTTTGCAGGTCTGTCTCATAACTTTGCTGCGGCCGACCCCCGCCCCCCCACCCCTTTCCCCAGAACCCGCCAGACCTCAGCCTTTCAACCAGTTGATATAGAGGGAAAAATAAAGTTCCCGTCTCCCTCGTGGGGGTAAAAAAGGCTTCAGGGGCAAGAGCAAGTTAATTTCCAGCCGATTTCTCATTATTCTTCTTAACGCCTATAAGGGAGAGAAAATTAGGCACGCAGCACACGTTTTGGCCACTTCATAAAAAATGCAGATTTGAGAGATGATGTGAAATGTGCCCTCGAGTCAATGATTAAAGATAGCTGACTACAATTTTTTTTCCTATTTGGAGTTGAGATGAGAAATGCCCCTGAGCTCTCTAGGTCCAGGAAGGGTCCTTTTAATAACTGATAAATTGGACCCAAGATCTGCAGCTCCCCCAACACCCCTTCATAAAGAATGAAAAAAGCAACCCACTGATTTTCTGCATCCAATCGATAGGAAATGCACTGGGGCCGGGGGGTTGCTGCCTGAGTGCTCCGTGTGCACACGCCTGACAGTGGGGGAATTCAGGAACAGGGTGAAGAGCCCGGCAGGGATTTCTGGATGGCCCCTTGTGCCAGTAACACTCTTCCCAGGATGTCTTTAACGCCTCAGCTTCACCCTCAGCACGGGCGAGGAACAGAGACAGCCGCTGATCAGGGTTCAGCAACAATTCAGATCTGTATTTAAAAAGAGATCAATAAAACCAAAGGTTAGCAAGCTGGGAGCACGTCTTTGAAAGAGAGAAAGTTGCTAAGCGCTGCTTGTAATGGGCACCTCTGACAATTTCCATCCCTGCCAGTTTTATCTGCTGGGAAGTAATAACAAAGTTTTGCAGAATGGACCAATTTCTTATCTTAAGCAGAGAGCCCCGCTCCCTGTCCACAGCCTTCCCCAAGATCTGGGAGAGAGAAGTTTAAAGAGACAGGAAAGGAAACTGGCATGGGGTCAGTCTAAAATCTTGGCACTTTCATCTCCTTAGCACCAATTTGCATAGGGGGAGGGGGGGGAGTTGAAAGCTGGAGGAAGGAGCCTTGGCTACTCACTCAGACGATTGGGCTACTGAATGAAAACCCGAACAATAAAATGTTTGGGGTGTGGTGGGTAAGAACAGAATCAGGAAGACAAATCAGTGAGGACCAGAGCACCCAGACCAGGCTCCGGTTTCCTCAAATGCAGCCTCCCTTCTCCCCTCCCCTCCCTCCCCCCCCCGCGCAATCACCCTCCCTCTAAAAACTTTAGGAGGAGGAAGGGGAAGGAAAAAAATAGAAAGGGAAAGGAAAGAAAAGAACAGGGAAAATAAAAGCTTTCCAGCCCGCTGGAAGAAGAAATGTGTATTTCTTTTCTCTAAACACTCCTAATTTTTCAACCCAATTGAAAATAATAAAATGTATAAAGAAAGCAGGGATGCAGTTTTCCAGAGCTCAGCTGCTGAATAACTCCTCATCAAATGCACCGATTTCTTTGATTAATCCCGAGGTCTAAAGCAGAAGCAGTTCCAATATGATACCTTACACGCCAAGCTGCTTCTGCTTCCCTACTTTGGTGCAATCGTTTAAGCGCATTTCTTTTTCTTTCTTTCTTTCTTTCTTTTTTTTTTCTCTTTTTTTTTTTTTTTACAATAATTTGAACTCCTTCCCCTCTTAACAAATCCATTTTTGAAGCGGTACCTGCTCTCTAATTTCCCTGAATAAATGTCCTCTCCTATCTCCGGCTTCTAGCACTCTCGGGGGGGGGAGGGGGTGCTGTCTGCAACAGACAGAGAAAAGGGGGTGACCAGGCCACTGACGCTTGGGGGAATGCCCTCCCTTGCCCAACAGCTCCAAATTTAAGACTGTTTTAATTTCGAGGGGAAATTACACACACAGCGCGCGCGCGCGCGCACACAAACACACACACAAACTGTATATGCCTTAATATAACCATTATATTACCATTCTCTCATTACAAAATATTTTACCACTTCTCTGATTCTCTGTATAGCTATATAGATTAGTCATATATATATAACTACAAGTGTATATAGATGCACAAACATACACATGCGTATAGAAACATGGACATAAATATACATAAACAAGTTCTCTGTTCAATATACCTTTATGTTATTGTATAATACAAATTCTTTTAAAGGCACCTAGTTATTTCATAAACACACACGCAAGGATATATACCTGCATAGAGACACGGATACGGGCATTGATCTGTTTAAATTTTTATATACATGATATGTATGTCCACGGGTGTATGTATATATATGTATATAAATACATATAAATACGCGCATAAACACTTACATATATATGTGCACGGACAAATTGCAGTTAAATATATGTATGTATGCATGTACACGAATTATAAATAGGTAGATATGCATATATATATATATATATATATATATATATATATCTATATGAATATGTATAAGTGGCTCTGTGTGTGCGTGTGTATGTATCCATCTGTCCCCGAATGTCCCATTCACTCGCTCCGGTGTAAAGCTCGCTAAGCTCTGCACCATTCCCTCTGCTCTTTGCCAAGAGGATTTGGCGGTGGGGTGGCTGTTTAAACCACCTCCTCTCCCAGGCATTTCCACCCTAACTCTTCACACACAATAGTGAATCATTCCTCCAGCTCTTTTTTCCCCTGTCATCCCACTTTGATTCAACCAGAAGCACCAAATTCCAGCCCCTGATGAATGGAAAACACTGTCGCTGCCTTTCAGGGAGAGGCGAAAGAGCCATGAGAACGACCCTGGGCTCTTTGGGGGCTGCCTCGCCGCGGCCGGGGTGGCCGGGAGCCGAGTTTTGCACGTTGCAGCGGATCCATTTTCCGCCCCCAGTCCCCGACACTGCAGCGCTCGACACTTGGGCGTGCGCGTTTCTTCATTCCAGTCGATTTTATGTTTCTGATCGTGAACATGGTTTTTTTTTTGTAACGAGGCTTTGGCTGGATCTGGGCTGCCCAGGGCTGGGGCCGGAGCGGAGCCCTTCGAACAACGTGCATCCCTCAGTTCTGTGCGCGTTTGTTTGATTTTCCTGGGCTGGCTCTGGGCTGCTTCGCAGGAGGCGCTAATTAGAGTGTAACTGCTAGGTCATTGATTTCATGTTACCAGAGTTGTTGTTGTTGGGGTTTTTTTGGTTGGTTTTTTTTTGTTGTTGTTTTATTTATTTTTTTTACATAAAATATCAGCCCGCAGCAGAGGCAAGCAGAAGCGGGTAGGGGAAGGTATCCTATGAGCTGTCCAAACTCAGAAAACCCAATTAACCTAATACACGCACACTACCGGTTTGGGACTTTCAACCCTAAAAAATCACAGGTCTTTCCCTTTTCCCTTTGCTGCTCTGCTGGAAGTCTGCTTCTGACGCGAAGATCTGGAGGCAGGAACATCATCGATGGCTTTTAAATAATAACAAAAGGGAGAAAAATAAAAAAATAATTAGCCCCACCTCTTTTGCTTTCAATTACTCTAATTAAAAACCCGAAAGGCAATTCCTAGGCAATATCTAATAATAGAATTAGCAATCGGATCCATCATTTCACACAGGGATATACTTCCAGGGGTAGTATGCGAGCTCTATTAATAATAATAAAAAATCCTGCTAACCCTCTTTTTAAAATTAATAACTCTGTAATTATAATAATTTTATGTGCCTTTTTATAAGAAGAGGTTAATGTTGCCACAGTCTGGGGATGGGAAGGATGAAGTGAAGCGAGATACTGCTGCTTAAACTGACACCTTCCTATTTTATTAGGAGACATTATTATTATCAGACATCTGCAGGTAGAGAATTAAAATTAAAATCGCTTTCAACAATTCAATACACTTTTTATCAGCCATCTATCTGAAAATCATGAACATTCATCATCGGAGGCATTCTCCCTGAAAACAAGAACCCATTCAAATTTTATACAAATTATCATATTTATCATAGTCTGAAACTCTGGAGTAACATCTCCACAAACTGTCTGCTAACTCCCCAGGGAACTGAATTTCACTCCATAGCAGCTCAGAGCAATTCTCTCCCCTCTCTCTCTCTCCTGGCCCTTTCATACTCCCTGCTTCCTGCAACTCAACAGCCCTGAGAAGGGAGAGAGCCTAGAAGAGAGAGAGAGAGAGAGAGATGCAGCGACGAACAACATTAAAATAACAGACAACAAAGCGAAATGAGATCTCCATCCATGGCAAGAGAAAGAAGTTTTGCCTGATGCTGCCACAGCTCAGGGACATGGGACTTTCGGTCCCAGGTTTGGAAGAATCCCACTCATTCTTCCTTCAGCCGGATGCATTTCCACTATAATAATCATAATATTCATAATCATAGTAGTAGTAGTAGTAGTGGAGGCAAGGTTCTTTGGGTAGATGTGGTATCTTTTACTAGACCAACTAAACAGTAGTAGTGATGGTACAAGGGGCCTGGGGACGCTGCCAAGTGTTTTTAAAGTCTGTTTGAAGTGTCCTTAGACAGGTCTGAGGAAAATGAGCGGTGTCTCTAGGTGCTGGACAAGGAGCGCGGTGGCAGGACGGTCCCAGTCCGGTCCCGGCGGCTCCCGGCATCCGAAGGACAGAGCCGTCCGTGTTTTGCTCGGCAGGTCGCAGCCGCGTCCCTTGGGGCACGTCGGGCTCGGGCCAGACTGGACCCAGGCCCGCTCGGCGCCGGGGCTCGCAGCTCCCGCCGTCCCAAGCAGCCCCCGCCCGTCGGAGCCCCCCGCGGGGCCGCCTGTGCGCGGCCGCCCCGTCCAGCCCGTCCGCGGGCGCCCGGCCCGCACACCCCGGCACAACGCGGGGGTGCCCGGCCCCCGTGGGGGACCCCAGCCCGCGGAGCCGCGATGCCCGGGCCCGCCCCGCAGCGGCTCGAACCCCCGCTCCCGGCGGGAGGAGGGGCCCGGGTCGCTGCCCCGCACCAACCCCCGCCCCGTCCCGCGCCCCGGCCGCCCTTTCCCGCCGCCGCCCGGCCGCGCTCCACCCCGGGCCGAGCGTATCCCTCAGCCCCGCAGAAAAGTAGTTCCAATACAATGTTTGTTAACTAGGTTATCTAGGCTGTAGAAGATTTTAATGTTGAATTTTATAGCTTTACCACGCTCTACCGTCCTTGTGAATATTGTAATATTGCATTTTTTACAAGTTACTCTTCTGTTAATGTTCCAGCTAGTAACTTTTATAATCCTCCTCAATGAAATTTTTTTGTATTCTTCCGCACCGTTAACCTCAATGGTGGCACCTCAGCCCCTGGCAGGAGGCAGAGATGAAATGAATTCCTCTTTAATCAGAAATAATAATAATAAAAACACACACAAGGCTTCCTCTGCCTTTTATTTCAAGTCCCCTTTTGTGGGGCAGAGGGGGAGGGGGGTGTTCACTTCACCCTCCCAGTGCCCTGGGCTGTAGTTAATGGTAGCAGAGCTGGTTTTCTCCCTGGAGGGGTCAGCTGGGGGAGGGGAGATCAGAGCCAGGGTCACGGCGCCTTCCCTATGCAGGCTCCGTCCTGGTTCCCCTGCCCCCGACTCGCTGGGCTGAGGCAGGGAGACTTACACCTACCAGCCTGCACATCCTCTTGAGCTGTGGGCATTGTCATGAGCTGGCAGGTCTCATTCCCACATCTCCTAGGATGGGGGTCTTGGCCATTTTAACGCAGGGCAAAGACAGTCCGGGATGACTGACAGCCTCACAGCAAGAGGAGGCCCCAAAGACTGGAGCACATCCTTCACGCAAAGTCCACTGGCTCCGCTCTATATGGCATCTCCCCGGCTCTTCAAGTCTGAAACCAATAAGGCTACTAAGAAAGGACGGAAAACCCAGCAAGCTCAGGAGAGTGCATTTCTAGATAAGAATGTACTGAATTTCTTGTATTAATACATACAAATAACATATATGTTATATACAATATATAAAATAATCACTATACAATAAACATTATACAATATATATAATATATGGATATATATTTATGTCTGTATACATATATACATATACATATACATATACGTATGCATGTATAGGTACATACACATACACAAATAATACTTACATATATATGAATAAAAGGCAACCATACAAAAAAGTTGGAGGACTACTGAATGAAACTTGCCATCACAAATAATCAATGTCCAGCATCAGCAGAATCAAGAGCAGAGAACTGAATAATGCCCTTTAGCCTGCAGGGTGGGAGGCAATTAACAGCATATTACTAATGTTGATTGGTGGATTTTACTTCCCTTGGTCATCATCATTACTAGCCTTTAAGCACTTTGTTCTGATACCCAACCTAAATCTTGTCTGAATCCCATCCTGGGGTGGTTTGAATATTCATGACAGGGGCATGCCTAGGGACTGGGTTAGATCCTCTTTGTAGCTGCTGTTCCTTAGAACAGTATGGCTAGCTCTGGTGATATTTTCACAAATCTTGGTTGCTTTTGCTCCAGGCCTTAGCTTCTGGAGTCAAGTGATTATGTGAGACTCTCAACTCTCATATATACAAAAAAAGATTATTTCTAGCCAATCTGGTTGAAAAGGAAAAGTTGAAAACATTATACAGGCAGAACCTAAAATCTTGAAACTGATACACACAAACAAAACCCAAGAAGTCCAAACTCAAATGCATAAAATAAAACTCTCAGTATGCCTTAAAAAAGCTAACAACAAGAAGCCCAGAATCACACAGTGAGAATGCAATGCTACTTTTGTAAAACTTCTTAATTATTAAGGCAATCTTATGATTTTAGAGTCTGACTCTTGGTTTCTAAATGACTGTGCCTAGCAATACTGCTAGAGTCTGTTTTATTTATTCAAACTGCTTCCTCCTCCTTTGCAAATACAAAACAGGCTCCTGGGTCATTCCAGTACTTGAGATGATAATGATCATTTCACTGTTAGAACACACTTAGCTGATGCAATGCATAATTTTCTTGAAGTTAAAAGTTCAAGGAATAACTGGAAACCTGCCCCCAGAATTAACTCTTTACATTTTTTTCTAGTTTCTCATTTTTTATTTTTAGTATTTGGAACAATTATATCTGTGTTATTTATTGCATGCTGTTAATTTAAGTCTAGTGGATCAAGCAGATGCAAGTTTTTTTTCTTAAAAAAAGCAAGAGGGTTTTAATGGAATCAAATTAGTATTATTAATTACTATTATTTGTGTTAGGGTAGCACCTCAATATGAGATCAGGGCCCATTGTCCTATGTCCTATACAAACACATAGTAAATGGCCATCCCTTCACAGAAGACTGAAATCTAAGACTCTGAGTCAAGAAAGAATCCCCATACAGATGCACAACCTTAATTTTAAGCACTGTTTACTATTTATTTGATTTTAAACATTATAGAAGTCCAAACTCATGCATTAGGGTCTAAATAGATAGGACAGGTAAAGAGACTATTATTTCCATTCTATTGGTGAGGAACAGAAGCAAAAGAAGGTGAAATGACTTGCCCAAGGTCACAGAGGAGGTCAGTGGCAAAACTAGGAGCTGAGTTCAGGCCTTCTGAATCCTAGACAATTGCCCTAATCAGAAAGACAGTCTTCCTCCCCAAGGACCAGATCCCCAGTCATTTAGAGTTAGTGGAAAGAGTCTCATGGATTTCAGTAGTATTTGAAGCAGGCCCCATATCTGTTTTTTTTATGCTAGATTTTAGGAATTTTCCCCTACGTTTGCCACTGTTGTAGTGAAGCAATATTAAACTGAAGAAAGGAATCAGCCCATCATACCAGGCCAGTGCCCTGGAGCACTTCCTTGGTGTGTTAGGTGCACTTAATTAATAAAATTATCAGAAAGGAAGTTCAAATAAGAGTTTGCTCAGGGCTTTGGGTGGGGTGGGGAGGGGGAGCAGCAACTTGTATCAGACTATTTATATCCAGGAATGCATTTGTACACCTAGAGGTTCATATCTGGCTCCCCATCAACTTCATGTTAGAAAATGGTCCATGTAAGCACATTTTATCAGGAGGTATCTAACTGGGATGCATGATATGGAACTATCTTCTGAACAGAATATGTAGGGACTGGGTTCATTGTTAACTGCATCCCTTTTGGCCATATCCCATGACTTTTTATGGTACCACTGTTTGAAATACAGAATTGCTGCAGGGTTGCACATTCCCATGAGATGTAGAAGGGTTTGCAGTTTTTATGGTTTATGATGTAGGATGGCTGAAAAGGCTGAAGTCAGATTTTGCTGGAGGAATATTTGGGCTTCTCATCAGTGTTTATTCTGATAGCTTGATTGAAGACACGGGGCATGTCCATTGTTTAACATTGGTGTCTTTTATCCCAAGTGTTCACTAGATACAGGAATTCAGTAAGCATCTCCCAAAATGAAACATTTTAAATAGATTAAAAGTTTAAATTTCCTTTTTTCTCATAGTTGTCAGTCTCTTATGATGTCAAAATCCCAGTCATTCCCGAGAATCTATAGAGTCCTCTTAAACGGACAAGACTTGACCTATTATGGAATTATAAACAGAAACTAAGCTGATTTATTCATTTTTGGTCATAAACCTTCCAGGCTGTTTTTAATCATCATAAAGAAGGGAAAAGGCTCCAGACAATCCCACACCCATGCCATTTTGCAGTCACCTTTAAACAATTCAGTCTGGAATACTTCCCAATTATGTCACTCCTCAAAATTAGGGAGGTGTGAATTTAGCTTTAACCTTTCATTCAGCCTAATGTTTATAAATCATAAATAAACCTCCAGAAGCAACAGCTCCAAGACACTCAGTGTCAGAATGGAGAGGGGTCCATGTGCTGGGATCCAGTGCTGGAATTCACACATTCAGACTCTGAATTCAGTGTCCTCTTCATCTCTGTCCCAGGATTTACCATCTTCTGATAGGCAAGTGTCAGGCCTTTCCTCTGGGATTATATGATCATGCTGCACATCCTTTAGTTTCTATAATTCAGTTTCAGAAAAAGCAGCAGCTATTGCTCTGAGTGAGGTTATATGGAGGCTTTTAATGAAGCAACTCCTGGACTCTGATCCAAATCTGTTGAGCATCAGGGTAGGCTCAGACAACATTGTATTTCCTGATGCATTTGGAAGGGAAAGAGGTGCTAAAGTCAAGCATGTGTGGTATATTGCTTGGCTTAGATTTATTAGCTGGTAATATTGTGATTTTGGGGGGCTGCTAATTCTATCTCAGTTTAATGTGTTTTTTTATATATGTATATATATATATTATATGTATATATATTAAAAACACATTAAAATGGGATAGAACTAGTATTTTTGAGTCCTGGGCTTTTGATGTTATTATTACAAGTCCATATAGAGGATGACCAGTCTCAGAAACTATGTTAAACCATGGCCAATAATGTACAGTTATTGCCCTGAAACTCAGTGACAGTGTAGCCAGAAGGTTTAGCAGAGGGACTTACAGATTTACTTATCCTAGAGTTACAACCTAGCAGGACAAGTGAGTAGATGAGAAGACTTGTTTGCCACAAAAGAAATACAGCTAATTCAGTTATAGTGGAAAGTTCACAATGAGGCCCAGAACATGTCGATGGATCTTGGGTTGTCCAAGAAAAGAGGCAGCAATTTCTGTTTTCAAAGTATGATTACCAGTATCTTTTATTATAGTAGTATAGTAGTATAGCAGTAGTAACCAGCAACACACTTATAAGATGGGAAACTCCCTTCTTGAGATCACGGAGGCAGAAAGGGATCTTGGAGTCATCATTGACTCCAAGATGAACATGGGCCGACAATGCGAGGTCACGGTCGGCAGGGCTAACCGAACCCTATCATGAATCCACAGGTGCATCTCAAATAGGGCCAAGGAGGTGATCCTCCCCCTCTATGCGACACTGGTCAGGCCACAGCTGGAGTACTGTGTCCAGTTCTGGGCACCCCACTTCAAGAGGGATGTGGACAACATTGAGAGGGTCCAGAGGAGGGCCACCCGCATGATCCAGGGACAGCAGGGCAGACCCTACAATGAGAGGCTACGGGACCTGAACCTGTTCAGCCTTCACAAGAGAAGGCTGAGGGGGGACCTTGTGACCATCTATAAACTCACTAGGTGGGACCAGAACGGTTTGGGGGAGATCTTGTTTCCCCTAGCGCCCCCCGGGATAACAAGGAATAACAGCCACAAGTTGTTGGAGAGTAGGTTCAGATTAGACATCCGTAAGAACTACTTCACAGTTAAGGCGGCTAGGATCTGGAACCAACTTCCAAGGGAAGTGGTGATGGCTCCTACCCTGGGGGTCTTTAAGAAGTGGCTCGATGCCTACCTGGCTGGGGTCACTTGAGCCCAGTTTCCCTCCTGCCCAGGCAGGGGGTCAGACTTGAAGATCTACGAGGTCCCTTCAGACCCCACTTCTATGACTCTATGATTCTATGAACTGTGGCAGTGTACAGAAGCCTTCAGCATGGCCAAGAGTTCCATGTTTCCATGTTCTGGACAAACAATGAACAAACAGATCCTCCCTGCCCCCAAAACCTTAACGACTCCTCACAGGCAGAGAGAAATAAAAGGATGTACACCTACAAGAGTGACCGAAAGGAATAGCAGGTGTATGAGGGAAGGGTGCAGGGTAGAGCAGAGGATGCCACAGGACTCTGGTCTGCTATGGAGACAGCAAAGACTTCTGCTGATTGAAGTGGAGAGAGAAGCTGTGAAAGGATGTGAACATGTCAGCTGGACAGCTAGTTAGAAGAAACAGAGCTATTGGCAGACAGCTGCAGGAAGCCCTATGAGAAAAAGGAGACAGGTGAAGAGAGCCAAGTAAATATGAACATCAAGGATTCTTGCACTCAGAGCTTCAGAAGGGAACCTTGGCCAGGATCACCCCAGGAGAAAAGAGAAAACACCATTGAAATTATGCAGAAAGGGAGTAAGATTGGGGCCTAAGCCAAAGCTCTTTCAAGTCATTTTCCATTGACTTCAAACATCTTTGGATCAAGCCCTAAATGACCATGGACTGTAATCACAGGTGTACTGACCTCATATTTGGGTATTTTACTTGTATATGGGGTTTGCTTGAAGAACAGGTCTGATACTGAATTGATGATGGTGTATGGAAAGTCCCAACATCCAGAGTGAAAAGAAAGTGCAGGCACTGTGGCTCATGCAGTCTTTGTCCTTAGTGTTCAGACAGGAACACAGGGAGCCCATTATAGATGCTGCTTTGTGTGATGTGGACTCCAAACTGGATGGAGCCCTATCTAACAGAGGCTAATGAATAACAGACAGGAGATGTCAACTTTCACTTACTGTTGACCTTGATTGAATTAAAGTGGTGATGATGTCTGCAAACTCTTTATGCCATGACTAATTTCCTGAGCAAGTCAACCTACCTTTCCAGCTGTTTTAAGGAATATATGAAGTTGCCTGACCGTTATGGGAAAGAAGTGAGGAAAGAAACCTCATTCCTGAAGGGAAGGCTATGAAAGCCTTTGCTGTTCCCTACCAAAATGTGATCTGAGGCTAATGCGAAGCTGTCATTTAACAATTAAGACATAATCAACATTATAAGAATGGTTGCATTCCACATGTGATTTTTCTCTTCCTAACTCAAAGCTTCTGTCCTGAAGATGCTCATGCTTAGTTTCAAGACAGAAGATGATTACTGTGGCTACTTTTAAGCACTGCTGCCAAAGTGCAGAATCTGCCATCTGTTTCACTTCAGCAGTGTCTCAGATTTTTTGGAGGGGGGAATGTCCTCATTCCAGAATAGTTGCATGTAATGAAAAAAAAGCTTTTGGCATTTAATCATTGCTGTCAACTAGCACATAATAAACTTTTTAAAGAAAATTGTTTCCAGCTAAAAAAAAGCCCAATTATTAAAACTTTAATATGCTGGGGAGGAGCTAGTTACTTTGGAGAGAAACCGAATGTCTATGAGTAACTGAAAACTAGGCATGAATCACCAGAACAGCAGTGAAATAAATGCATGTAAATAATTCTATGGTAAACTGAGTGTGCACTGGGAGTTTTTGGAGAGCCCAGCGTACAATAGTTAGTCTGTAGAGCAGTAATGGAGCCCATCCAAGAGACCTGGATATGTGTCACTGAGTCAGCCACTTGTGGCAGACAAAGTTGGGTATGTGTCAGCAAAAGGAGAACTTGAACTTACAACTCTGGGCCTTTCTGCAGGGAAGTCCTATGCTGAGAGTGTACATCAGGAATGACTGGTGCCTCCCAAGACTGGGGGGGGCACAATTTGTGGGTGGCCGTGTTGTCGGCATCGGCGGTGGGGTGGCGATTGGCGACCGCCTGCAGAAGCTGGTGGCAGAGTCAGCAGTGGCGGGGAGTGGAGAGGTGAGAGGCAACCGCCCACAGAAGCCGGTGGCAGTGACCAATCTTGCGGGGGGGGGGATGTGCCCCACCGTGTGCCCCCTACAAGTCACCTGTGGTGTATATAGATTAGCAAAATGTGCATTGGTGTGAATATATTGATATTATACCAGTGCAAACAGAGACATGGGACCAGTCCAAACTTGGGCTTGTACTAATAGCTTCAGGTAGGGCTGTCCAAATGGTGGCTCATGGGCCGCATGCAACCCTGAATGACTAAATTGTAGCTTGTGAGAGGCCTGTTGGTTCAGCTACCAGAGCCACTGCACCGGCATCAGGATATGCATCGGGCATCAGGATATGAATATCGCTGCTGCTCACTTACATCGCCCCCTTATCTGTCACTGATTCCAGGTCTTTGATCATCATTGGTGATTAAAATTGGTGGCAGGGGAAAAGGAGGGTGGGGGAGCAGCAGCAGCCTTCAGCCTCTGGGTTCTGTAGCTGCACCCACATAGAGGCTTTGGCAGCTGAACTGACAAGCTGCTACCCTGATGCCAGAGGTGGGTTGTCCAGCCCATGAAAAGCCCCATGGCCTCAATCTGGCCTGCAAGACCAAATTAATTGGATACCCATGCCTGAGGGTATAGCAAGTAAACTAGTTACTGCAAGGGAAAAGGCAGTGGGGCATTATTCTACATCAGGTGGTTGATGGTGACTGCTCGTGTACCTGTTTTCATACTCTGGTAACTCAGCTATACTAACCTTCCTCTCTTGTGATGATTACTTAGCTACCATGCTTTGGCTTTCATCTATCCCATACTAAAGATTGTGTACATGGGCAGTTAGTAGGAATTACTGATGCATGGTAAAGCCCTGCCTCTTCTTTACCTTAGAGAAAATAGTTTGTCTGCTCATGTCCTCAGTATCAGGCTGCTTTCAGCACAGAAGTCCTGGAAGAAGATGGGGTATTTTGGATGTAGACTGCAAGCTATTTGGGGGCATGGACAATCTTTTGCTTTTGTACTAGTGCAGCACACATCATGGGGGTTCTAATCCAGGCCTAGGCCTCTCAGTGCTATCACACTGATGATACTGTGTTGCACACCAGAGATGGGGTGGCCTAAGCTGCTTGGTGATAGGTAAAACCCCTTTGGAAACCTGCATGTTGACATAAACTAAGTTCTTTGCTACCCCATATGGAGACACAGCTGTGACGTAAAACTTGTTTCTTTTCCCCCACCACAAAAAAGGCCGCTGAGAGGCTGTGAAGCAAGGGAATGATGCCTCAGATTGAGGATGGAGAGTTTTCAAAGGCTTTGTATCATCTGTTTCCTCACTGCATCCTCAGGCTGACACATGCTCAATGCCCAAGTCTGTCTTTGGGCTTGGGAATGCTGTGCACACTTTGTCAGTATGCAGGAATATGTATAGAGTGCATGTTCCTGCAATGAGCACATAGGTAAATACAAGTGGATGGGACTGTCCGAGTATGTCTGTGCCTAAGTGTTTGTGCATCTTTTCAGGTGTGTACATGTTTGCATTTCCTTAGGGTGTATGAGCTAATCTCTAGTTTACCAGCTTGAGGAACAATTGTCAGCCACTCTTTGGTTCTTCTTAGAGCCCATGTTTATTCTTAGTCATAAAGAACTGCAGCCCAGCCTCAACTCCCTGTCCCTTCCTGATCCCCCAAGGATAGGAGTAGGGCAAGGATGGAAGAGACCCCAACCACCTCCCCCAGGCCACAGTCACTCTTGTTACCTTCAGCTGTAGTATCATTCTTCACAGCTTGCCACCCTCCTCCCTTCTTGGGTGCTCTCTTTAAATCCTCTGGCTGGAATCCTGCCCTTATCAGTAGACCACTCTCACCTGCCAGCCAGCCTGGCTCAGAAAAGGTTTGGCTGTACCCAGAACTCCCCAGGCCTTTAAAAGGGGAAGCCACCCTATTATATATAGTATGCTGTGAGTGTGCAGCTATGTATATGGTTGCTTGTGTTTGTGTGTAGTTTTAAGACTCTGCATGTTTGCACAAGTGAAAGTATGTGTGTGTATTAGTATGTTTGTGTATGATCACATGGATGTGCAATTGTTCATTTACATATGTTTGTGATTGTGGGTGTGGATTGTGATATGTGGGCCCTTCAAGGTTTGTATATATAGAGATACAAGTTTTTTGTGTGCAGGTGTATCGTGAAAATATACCTTTATAGCTGAGTGTGTGGGTGTCTGTGTCTCTGTGTGTGAATGTTGGTGTCTTTGCATAAATGCCTTGTGTATCCATCCACAAGTGAGTGTATGTGAGTGTGGGTATGGATATGTGACTGTACATGTCTCTTCCTGTTGCAGTACAAGTATAATATTGCAGTGTCAGGAGGACCTTGGCTGACAGCCCAGCAGTGTGGGACATGTTTGTAGAAGATGAAGCAGAAGAGATGACATGAAAGTTATTTTTGTCTATCAGCTGAAGCATTATAGAGACATCAACAAGCTCTTGTCTCATGCCAGCTTAATTCCTAGTTAATCAGCAGTCTGCTTGGGCAAAGGAAGAAATTCACGTCCGGGCTGCTGATGAGCCAAACTTCCCGGTGAGGATTTGGGAGCCTGAGGGAGTCCTGATCGCTGGTTTAATGCTAGTTTGGATGTGCTGCTGCTCGCAGTGTGCAGCGTCCCTGGAAGAGTTACATGCCTTGTAAGTTGTGCCTTCTTATCTCTTAAGCTATCACTATGAGGGAAGACATCTTAGGTTATTTTGGCACTGCTTCCCTGGAGGGCCATTGCTGGCTTATTCTGGGCTTGTGTGCTTTGTCCAGTCAACTTGAAAGTGACTCCAGAACCAGTGTTCCCTTGGGACACTGTTCCACAGTCCATAGATCTCAGCGTTGGGAAGCTTCTTCTGATGTTTAGCTGAAATTTCCATTTGCCCCTGCTGATCCCATCACTTCTAGGGACACCCACCTTGCCCTTGCTGTGTTCGATGCAGATATTGGGTTACCCCCATGGCCAACTGATACATTTCATCTGAGCCAGGCTGACTTACATCCACTCTGGACCAGGCCTGTTCAGTTTTTTAAAATCTGCTCTGAACAGATCCTTAAAGGAGCCCCAGTCCTTATAACTGCCCTTGTCTGATTTGGTAGCTCCCCAGAAGGGAGCAATGTTTCTTCTTCACTGTGTGGCTGACATGTATTCATTACACACTAAATTGTTTGTTGATCATTCACATCTTGGTGACTGGCCTTTTATAATCCTATTGTTGATACCAGTATCATCTGCTGTTTGTAGACATTTGTACACCCCATGCCTGCCCCACAATTTGGCAAACGTTTTGCTAACAGATTTTTAACACTACCAGTCCATCTCTAGCTCTTATGTTTTCTTGCATATGACATATCCCAGAATATAGCACATACCTTGTTTTTGAAAGGCAGAATGAAGAGAAAAAGATTTTCAGAGTTTTAGCTGTATAAACCAGGGACAGGGGCTAATCTTCAGTTCACTTGCTCCCTTTCCTGCTTAACTACAGCTGAAACCCTAGCTGCTGCTTACTACTGGTCTCCATGGGTAAATCTAATATTTTGAAAAGAGCTAAAGAGTTTCCAGGGCTGTGAAATAGGAGACGGACCAAGAACAGCTGGCAGACAACACTTGTTCTGCTTTAATTAGAGTCTTTAATTAGATTTCTTATTTCCCTAAGAAAGATTAGCTTGATTAGAGGAATATCAACATCATTAAAAAGGAGAGACAGTTATTAACACCTGTGGAATAAAACACAAGGAACCATTAAGTTAGTTGACTCCCTCATCTACCTGAATAGTAAGGCCACTGCTGCTAAGAATAAAAGCTGGTACTTCTATCCAAGGCAGAAAATCAGCTTCCCCACTTAATACATTCTCTCCAACTTTGGGGCACTGATTTTGGGGAAAAGGTATGCGACATATGCAAGAAAATATGAGATTTCCCATTTATGTTTCCAACCTCCAGGTTGTTCTGTGTTACAGGATCTAATTCAAAGCCCACTGGGATCCATGGAAGTTCTCCCATGGATTTTACTGAATCAGAGAACAAGCCTGTTATTTATCAGTCCCTGTCTAACTTCTGTGACTCCTAGTAGTTTATCAAGCCTTCAGTCTTCCTGGACTGACTGCATCCCCTTATCATTTTATATTGGAAACTAAGGAGTGGAGAACCTGGCTAGTACTCAAATAGGAGACCATATGGGAAGCTCCTTGAGTGCTGTAGGCATAAGCCAAGGAGCTGTCGTTGAATTACTAGTAAATATTAGACTACAGAAATGGCTGGAAAGATTTTGTTTGGCTCCACCATTACTGATGGGAGAGAAGAAGAAAGAGCCCACCTGAGTGTCCACAGGTCTCTTCCCCCTCTTCACTCCTTTTCCCATGTTATCAATCAGTATTTGAACTGGATTAACATCAACCTGACATTTCCTGCCTCAACCCCAGACATTTCTGTATTCTCCTGCCTTTGTGGTAGGTGTGAAAGGGGGCATTTATTTCATGTACATTGCTCTGTGTAAGCCCCTCTGGTGCTGCTTACCTGCTGATGGTTGCTGGTCATTCCTGGTCTAGAGTTTTCCTAGTTCTCCCTGGCTATGCCCCAGAGTGACTTGCAGTTGTTAAAGTGATGTGTGCTGATATTGGGTCCCATCATGCTAGGCACTGTACAGACTCTAATTAAAGCAGAACAAGTGCTTGCAATTTAAATAGAGCATAGAAATGGGAAAAGGAGGCTCAGAATGGGAAAGTGGCTTCCTCTCACACACTCAGCTGGGAGCTTCCCACACTCACCCACTAGCATGCTGAATATTTCCAAATCTCCTTTTACTTCTTTTATTTTTTCAATCAACAGTCTGCGACAAGGATTCCATCGCTGCCACAATTGCATTCAGCCTTAAGGTCACAAGCAGCTTTTGAGTCCTCTCTGAGATCTTCCCCAACTGAGCAGGTCCCTCAGGTTGAATGACTGGGGAGCAGATCCCAGGACCACTCTGGGGAATACTGAAGAGCCAGACCATCTGTGGGGCGACAACTAGGATCCTTCATTTTGGAGGAAGGAAAGAAGGTGTCTGGCCCTGGTTTCCTTCTCCCTCTTCATGTACTGAAGATGATTGGTTCCACGTTGCAATGGATGCTGTGGTGGGATAGGACTTTGCTACATCTCCTTCTCCATTTTTAAAAATATTTTTCCTTCTATCACCTTGTCTTTTTTTGCCTTGAGGATGTTATCAATAAAGATTACAATGTGTAATGCTTTCTGCATGCATCTGATTTTCAGGTTCACAGGGAGGAGATGGAGGTTCAGATAGTCAGAGGAGTCTATGACACACAGGTGCCCGCAAAGGTAGAGAAATCCTTGTCTAGCTCCAGCACAAGCTGGTGACATGGTACTACGTGAGTTCATCCTTGTGGTTTGGGATGCATGCTATGGGCAAGGGCTGGATGGAAACAATGTCTGGGGGACAAGTCATGGTGCGAGGTGCTCTCTCATTATCCTTGAAGAAGGAAGACCCACAGCGCAGTGAAAGCTGTACCTCCAGGGCTTGGCAATCCCAGTCCTCCACAAACTGCTGCTCCATTGTGGAGATGCCTGGATCTGAATTTAGGTCTCAGGTTACATTGTTCTGTCCTTCTCTGCCACTGTAGTCCTTACTCTAAACCATTCTGTAGCACTTTTGTACAACATACTAAGCAGCTTTTTTGAATGGACATTGAGGGGATGGGACTATATTTCCCTGGGGGAGGCCATTCTCCTTACATACATTTAGGATTATGAGTTTGTGAAGTATTGCAGGGACCTTTGGGATAACAGGTAGCTATAAATGTATAGTAAATGCATGAAAATACCAGAATTGCCACACAGGGTCATCTAAGATACCCCAGATATCACCTGATCTAAGGATGGGGGGAAACAGTGATGGTTCAAATGCCATGGTGAGGTGGGTGGTTGCAATATGGTCTCGTTAAGGACCAGGATGAAGATTTCCCTTTTGCCCCACCATTCAGAGGCAGCATAATCATTAATATGTGTCTGACTTAGGCTTGTTATTTCCCTTTGTGGTATGACCCTCACCCTAAGATACTTTGGAGCCAATACCCAGCTAGAACCAGACATAGAGCCACAACATTTGAGTCGCAGCCCCCATAATGTGATATAAAGAGAGGGAAGAACTACAGAGTAGCTTCCCACTGACTGACTGAACAGCATAGACTGTAAGGATGTCCAGCTGTTCAGACATCCTTCAGGTTTAAAGAGTAGAGAGTTTATGGTGAATCTCCTCCTGAAGGAACCATCACTGCACAATTCAGCACTCATTGGGGCTTCTCCTATATAATGAATGCTACTCAGAAAGAAAGGATAGGGCACCTGGACCAGTGCTGGGGCTACAGGAGGGCTGTGGAGAAGGAAGGAACACTATGTGAAGGGTATGAAAGGGCACCTGGAGAACCATCACTGAGTCAAGGTGAGGGAGAGCAGTAGCTGATGCTCTCCCTCACCTTGACTCAGTGATGGATAGATGGATAGAAACCTGGGTGACCCAACTATCCGTATTTAGGGGGAAACCCAGGCCTGGGTTACCTAAGCTATCCATGGGACTAGAGGCGGCACGTGTGTTAGGAACTAGAGGCAGTGTCTACAAGAGAGGAATTTATGCCTCTTCAGGCCTCAGCAGTTTCCTTTTGGGATGGCCCAGCAACTAGTAGAGAGCTGATGGGAAACCAATTGCACCAGCTTCAGGATTTATGGCTCTCAGTCATTAAGGAGGTAGCTTGGCTTGGGGTGCATTACCCAGTTCTGAAAATGGTCTATAAGCACCTGTTCCCAGGGTCCCATGTCCAAGTCAAATGCTTATCCTTTGGCTTATACAGGCTTTGTGTATTCCAGGCCATGAGAGCTGGGTTGGAAGTTTATTGCAATACATTTATTTGCAGAAAAATTGTTTGGGGATTACCAGCACTAGAATTTGCAAATCATTTTCACTTATAAAAAAGGGAAAATATTGAAAAAGCAAAAACATTTCATTTCTGATCTTTTCAAATCCAAATTCATTTCTGAAATCAGATTTTGAAACCAACTTTAGCCAAATTTAATTGACTCAAAACAAGTTTAAATGTCCCCAGAAAAAGAAGCAAAACATTTCAGGTCAAACAAAACATTTTTTAATGTTTTCACTAAAAGATTTCATCTCTACCTTTTGTTTTGATGAGAAGAGCAAAATGATATTATTTGGGGCAACCCCAAACCTGCATGGTTTAGTTTGGTTTGGTTTGGTTTCATTTTGGTAACTGAGCTGAAAGATCAGTTATTCACACAGCTTTATTAACCTGCCTGCCAAGAATTCTGTGTGCCTTGAAATAATCCCCACTTCACCTATTTAGGGGAAAAAACCACCGAAAATTGGTGACCACAGATCTTTGGATTCTTCAGTACAGACAGCACAAAGTAAATAGATAAAGCATCATTTGGTATCACTATTAGTGTATCAGGGAGGCTGCTCTGCAGGGAGGATAAACGGGGAAGGATTCTTGGGGTAAGAATTTATTGTGAGATCCTCTTGTCAGAGCTCTACCAAGACTGCTCTGCAACTGAGATGGTTTTGGCCTCAGATCAAGGTAGAAACCTGGAATTTTATCTCCAGAAAAGATGGATTTTCCCAAGAAGACTGCAGATCTCAAGTGATCTGTTTGGAGACTTAGGCCTGGGGACAGACCTTCTCTGCTGATAGGTGCTCCAAGAATCTCCTGTGAAGGAGATGGGAGACTCAAGGGCCACAGAAATTTCAATGTAGCGTAAGGGTATGTGCCATTTTCAGTGTAGTGAGGATGGGGAGGATCCTGCTTTCCTTTCTATCTACCTTGCTCTATTCCCTCTTGTAGAGAGAAGCTAAAGGAAAGAACCATCAGGGGGAAGCAGGAGGAAGACCCAAGACTTACAGATAAGCAAGGTGAATGGCAGAAGTGTCCAGATTTTAGCTAGGTGATAGTATTTGGCACTTTGATAAGAGCCCAAGCTTCACACATGTTCCTTCTTGCCTCCTACAGAGGTCCCAGAATGCAACACTCCATCTTGATGGACTCAAGATGCCAGGGTGAAGGCTGTACTTCCATCTTTAAGAGACAGGTAGCTGGAAGTGAATTGCAGAGAACATCTTGAACTCCACATGGGTTCACAGCAGGCTGTGGGTATAACAGGGGGTTGGAAAAAATCTGTACCTAAACTGAACCAAACGTGAAATGTGGGTATATTTCTGTACCTCCCTTTTCTCAGCAAGAAGGCTCCTGTTCTTCCATCTGCTGCTCTGAGATAAAAGTCTGACCACTTTACCTGTACCTAGGCATTAGATGTGGCTCTGGGTCTCTCTGCTACATTATTAATGATTCTGGTGAGCCACAAGGGAGGAGACACTTCCCTTGATAAGACTGGCAGGTGGAGAATGCTCCAGCGAGTCTGCTTTGGCCCTGTCCATCTTAGTGTCAGATTAAAAGGAATCTTGTAAACACACTGAGAGCTCCTCTGATTTCATCTGAGTCACTCCGGGCTCAGCTCCAGGGCCTTGTTTACGGTTCAGAAGTAGACTTTCCAGTTTCCCCACTGCATTAGATGTGTGAACAACTGCCAGCTTCCAGACTTGGCCCCACCCTGTCAACCTTAATGGTGATTAATAAGACACACGTTTCCTGGGTTTTGCACCCATTTTTCTTAAAATGCTGCCTGGCAGTGGTGAGGAAGCAGAGATTATAAACTGCAGTGGATGGGTAGAAGGGCCCTGGGGCAGCAGGTCTTGGAAATGCTGTGATGATCTCCCATCCATGGACAGGGCATTGAGCTGCTTACAAAGACAAATTTTGCTGTCAGCCTCAGATTTCCTGCCACTGAAAGAAAGTGTTGGAAAGACAGCAAGTAGCTTCTTGGATCCAGAGAGCACTGTAAGTCACATTTGATATTTTCTAGGACAACCCTAGAAGCAGCAGCTGCCAGGGTCCTCTTGGTTTTCATCGGTGTGTCCAAGCTGGCCCTGAGTATCCAACAAAGGAATACTGAAGGACCAATGAGACTGAAGATCACCTAGAAGCTGTTTCTACCCAGACCTTAAAACAGACTTAGTCCCTTTTTTCCTCCCTCCAGAGCCTCTGAAGGCCACCTGCATTTTGGGACTGAGATCTCCACTGCTACCTGCCGTGGGGCTATGTTTCTCATGATGGGCCTCACCCAAGCAAACCTCCCACTAAAATCAACAGAAGTGTTGCCTGAGGAAGGACTGCAGAACCAGGCCCCCAGCATCAGCTCTCTTGTCCTCTGTCTTATGCCTTTGGATAGTTAAAGCAGCACCCCCATGAGGCAACATCCCACCCATTCCCCATCCTCAATGGCATCTTTAAATTATCCTGCAAGGATAGCAGAGCACCTCAGCTTTATCTTTAGTCAAAAGTCTGTTCTGCAACAAGCAGTCAGGTTTTAGTGGTTCCTTAAATAACCTCTGAAACCAGGTTTGACTGCGTGCTGAGATGAACTTTTGGTTTCTGGGTAGGCTAGTACACAATGAAGATGTGAGCCATATATCTGAAAAGACCTATAGAGTTGATAGATAGAACAGCATTATATCAAGAAAGGGAAATATGGTATTCCAGGCAATGAGCTGGGGCTAAATCTATGAGATCTAGGTCCAATTCCTGAGTTAGCCACAGATCTTTTCAGGCAAGTCACTTCATGTGCCCTGTACATTAGTTCCCCATGAGGAAAATACATTCCAGGGTGTTGTGAGGACAAATCTATTGATGAAAGTGAAGTGCGCAGATGTTACTGCAATAAGCAACTCCAAGAGACTACTCTATTTCTGTTGGCCTTCCAGCTGGGTGAATATGTTCCATCCTTTCAATTGGCCTAGTCTCTTTGGTACAACATACATGATCGTGGTGTATGCTGCACAAACCTTTTCCACAGTGAAACTACTACTGCCTTGTCCAGGCCAGGTTTTTTCAGGACTCACCTAAGTGGAGGGGATCAATGAGAGCCACTTCCATGTAGTGATCCCTGGTAACGTCTCTGACATCCAAGAGCTCCTGAATAGACAAAAACGCCAAAACGCACAAAGATAAAGATATGGACACCATTTTTGTCATATGAAAGAACCTAAGCAGAAACCTCCAGTTGTGTATGTTGAAGTGAGTATCATATATAAAGCCTATCTCCCAGAAACCTGTTTTTTAGGATAAGCCAGGATACATGTTGCCACAAGCAGGAGAAAACTTGAAATTTAGTGGGGAACCATTAAGGTTCTGTGGGCTCCACATTCTCCAGCTGATGTTTTCACTGGCTCACAGTAGCCCTGCTGGGTCCTCTATATTCTTGTGATTTCATCAGAGGACACCCCAACATGTAGAGAGAGGTTCTGGCAATGCTATGCCCCTTTCTTTATTCATATGTCCTTGTTGCACAGAGGGACTAAACGTCCAAGCCCCTCTCTCTTACTCCAGCATCATGGTCTGGAGTTGAAGGTGGGAAGAACTCATAGCACAGCCACAAGGAGAGGCCACATAGCACAGCCCCTTCACAGCCTGAAGATCAGGCCAGCTACAGCACTCTGGTCCATCCCAGGAGACAGGTGGTCCTCAACCTGAGAAGTCCACTGGTTGCAGCAGGAGCTGCTCAAGTTTGGTACGTCTGGGGAGCAGATCTATGAAGGACCCAATCCTGCCAGGTGGTGAGCACTCCCAGCTCTCCTTCATGTTCCTCATGCTGAGGCTGCTCTGTGTCTCTGGGAAATACTGAGTGCTTTGCAGGATCAGGACCTAAATAACTGCAACATTTTGTGAACGTGCAGATGTTGCAATTAGAGCCCACTGCAGGGGCCAAAGGGCAACTAAGTCTTGCATTTGACAGCAGAAAGACCTGAACAAGCACTACCTGGAAAATGGAATTCCCATGGGAAATTTCAAAAAGTGCTTTTGTGTAAAATTTACAACAAAATGTGAAATTTGAAAATTGTTCACAAAAAGGAAATTCAGACACAGCTTTGGAGGGATCAAAAACATCAGAAAACTTCGTTTTGGTATCTCCAAATTACAGAAGACTGTACAAAATTACACATAACATGGGCTATAAAATTCAATGGGTAATGGGATATCGTAAGATAAATGTAGAAATGGAATGATAAAGTTGGAAACAAAGGTTTTTTGACCACATAGAACTAAAGCCTTTTGTGGTTATTAAAATGAAAATGAGGAAGTCAAAAGGATCTGACTGACTACTTTTTTTTGTTAAAAATGTTGAAATCAACATATGCTTGTAGAATGGAGGAATTTTGGAGAGTCATTCTGGGTGAAGGAGCTGCTTACAGGAGCACAGAATACACACACACACACACACACACACACACACACACACACACACACACACACACACACACTTTAGTTAGTCTATAAAGAGCAAAACTACTCCACCTTCTAAAAGCTCTGAGCCAGGATGAGATCCATGCTGTCAGCCTTAGTGGCATCCCATACCTGCCTCTCCACTTATCAGCAGCTAGAATTGGTTCTGTTGGCCTTGGTGATATAGGAACAGGGGTGGGAGCAGCTGGAATGCACCTTCAGTCCCACAAGCAAGCAAACAAGTAACCAGGAGACAGAAGGAAGGCAGGAAGAGGAAAACAGATGCCCTGTAGGCAAACACTTGTTCATCTGACAAATGTGGAGACACTGATTAAGGCTCTAGCTGATTTGGGGCTTCAGGGGATCTTCAGGAGCAGCCCCTGAGCTACAGTACAAAGGGAGTTGCTTGGAAGCCCACCACGAAAGGGGAGTGGAGGGAGGTGACACAGTGACTGCTCGTTTCAGAAGTGCTGTCTCTTGTTACCTGTTATTATCTAAACACTTCTCCTGGATTCTGCATCTCCCAGTGATTTTTGTTAGGACAGCCAGGGTCACAAACGGTGTGTCCACCTGGCGGATGGAAAGTTGGGTTGGGAGTGTTGGCCTAGGTGCTCTCTCATAGCTATTGTGCCTAAGACCTTCTCTGGCAGAACAAGTGGGGGGAATAGGGCAGCCATGACCGCTGCCTTCTGCTCTGCTCCAAGCAGTGACACCTGCTGGCAGAGTCAAGGGCAGAAGTAGCTCAAAGCCATCTGGCTCTAATAACCAGAACTGTTATTCCATCACAGTTGGATGCAGTGACTCATTCTTGGGTGACTTTAGGCTCCTCATATTCACTGCTCCATAAACCATTGTCCAGCTCAGACAGTGAGGCCTGAGGCTGGAGCAGTTCTCCCCAAGCCACCCTGCATCAGGTCAAAGGCCCACCCAAGCCTAGAGGTCCATTAGGTCAGCATGGTTAAGATACCAGGCAATAAGGGCCTAGCATCACCAAGATGCTTTTGACTCTTGAGGTGAATGATCGGTATGCAGTGACAGTTAGGTCACTCGGGGGTGATCTTTAGCACAAGTCCAAGGCTCGAACTCACACACCTGATACACTAGCATTGGGTCTCAGCCATTCTACCACAGCACCCCCATCCCTCCCACAGTTTTGCTTAAAATGCTACTTCCTAGGGGAAAGAAGGATTGAAGTATTTGTGATAGGAATTAAGCTGCACTGAGTTCACATGTATGGCAGCTGCAGGGGTGAAAGCAGAAGGGAAGCTGGTTCTAAACCAGCCCCCTCAGTTATCACGGGCAAAATCTGCCCCTGTTGTATTCCAGCTGCAGTGCTGTGATAGGATGGTCTGGACCTTGGTGGTTTCACACATAAGCAACACAGGACATGGTTCAGATCAGTTCTGAAAAACAGATGAGGTCACACCAGGTCAGAGTGAACAACTGGAAGTTTGCACAGCCCCTCTGGAAGGCTGACGGCTGGAAGTTGTTGTAATGAGTCTAAACCCAGCTGGAGAGAATCTTTCCTCAAGCTTCAACTGGAAATAGTCAGGGACTAGACTGCGTCATGCCCAAAGGCTGCAAAATTAGGCCTTTATAAGCCCAGAGCAAATCGCAATAAGCTGCCTAAGCAACAGAGTGCCTTGCCATGCTCCTGGCCTGCTTGGAACACTTCACCTTGTCCTGACTTCGGCTCACTACTTGACTTTGGTTTCAGCCCTGCAACCCTAACTTCAATTCCAGATCTGTTTCTGATTTTGGCTCCACACTCTGACACTGGTTCCTGACTTGGTTCCTGACCTGGCTTATCCCTGAACTCCTCTTGTTTCCTACCTTGGTCTCCAATCCAAGCTTCTGGACCCTTCCCTCACCACACAGGTGACTCTCCTGACTGCCCAATCCCAGTCCTTTACAAATGTCCTCTCCGGAGGAGAGATAGGGCCCTGTTCTCAGAAGTTGAACAGCGGGAGCATGCTAATATTGTAACATCATTGATTATGGGAGAAGTGGCATTTTGGTTGTTCTTGGGGACTGACTCAGAGACTTTCCAAACTGACAGCTTGAATCAGGGTAGCTTGAGTTAAAGGACAAGCCCTGTAATTGGGGCTATAAGAGACATCCTTGAGTGAATCACTCATTGTGGGGTGATGAACAAGACAACAGGGTTTAGCGATGCCTCACCTTTCTGGACCCCCTTCTTCATAAGGGTCTCCTGGGTCCTCCAGCAGCCACCTAAACTATGCTGTACAGGATCATGTGTTCTTTCTAGCACCACAAATATACTTGAGTGGAGGCAAACAAGCAAGGACATACAATACGTATCACAACTTGTTTTGGTATCCATGAGAATGACTGTGCTTCCTAGGAAACAAACCTAAACTTGGACATATCCTCAACCTCTCAGTGACCTCACCCCTCCCCTGCCTGGCTTTCCCACCCACCCTGATTCCAGACTCATGCAAAGCTTGTCAAGAAAGGGTTAAGAGCTGCTCCCCCCAGCCAGCTTTGCGTATTTAAAGTGAGTAAAGGTTTAATTACCAAATGATGACAGTGTCATATGGTTTTGGTGATGGCGTGTGGCATCCGATGAATGCAGAAGAGGAGAGGATGTGAGAAAGACACTGAGTGGCAGTGGGGAAGCGAGGAAGCTAAAAATGCCAAAGACAGTAAAACATCTGTAATTTGCAATTCGCTAGTGTTCGCTGATTGCTCATGGATTAAAGATTAAAATCTATTCTCTGGCAGATGGGGGAGAGAGAGAGAGGAAATTCTTACGAGCATGTTTTGCATCTGCATTTCATTCTGCTCCTCTTTACAATAATCACGGATGAGGAAATAAACCCAGATCTGGGCTGGCAGGAAGGCGGGGAAAGCGCACAATATGGGCAGGACTCAGCATGATTCTCCTCATTGGGAAATGCCAAGTGCAGAGGAAAAGAAATTGACATCAGGACCCCTGGTCTAATGGCCAGGCCTCTGCTCTGCCTGCAGTTGGATAAACCTCCCTGTGTGGCTCAGGGCTGCTGACAGCCACTGCAAAGTCTGTCTTCTCGTCACCCCGATTCCACGTTTGGGGGTTTCTTTGATCTGAAGGGGACGTTAGCCATCTGTCCTGTCTCTGGGGATGGCTGAGGCTGGCTACGGTGTCCATGACATGCCGGGAATGCTCGCGGGCAAACAATACAAGTAGAAATAATGTTTGCGAGTATAAATCATTTTTATAACTTCAGCTAATCAGAATCCATCCCTTTTATGGGCGTGATGAGCTCTTGTGTTCTCTTTCTCCTTCTCTCTTGTTCTGTCGCTCTTGCACGGAGTTTCTCAAGTGTGCAGGACATTAAAAGAAAAATGGATAATAAAACTGCAAATGTAGGGCTTGATCCTGCCAGGCACTCAGTGGCGGCAGCTCCTGCTGACTTCAGCAGTGACGCTGCTCAGGATCAGGCCCGTTTCTTCAAGAGTACAGACTGTCCCTGGGACCTGCTAAGCAGGGAGGGGGGCACGGGACAGACACACCTGCTTCCCAGCTACTCACCAGTTCCGAGTAATGATACAAGGCTCGCTTTTTCTCAGTCACAGGATATTTAATGGTAAAGGATCCTTTCACTATAAGGACACACTACTGAGTAGGAGAATTGTCTCAAGTGGTTGAGCAGGCACATGGGTGGCTGGACTCCTGGTTTCTACTTCTGGCTTGGGTTAATTTTCTGGGTGGCTGTCAGCAAGAAGGTAAACTAATGACTGTTTACCCAGTTGTCGATAGGGCTGTGAATGCTACCGCCTGCTCAAACTATCCACCGCTCTTCACTACATTGGTTCAACCATAGCCAAGCTAACAGGAGTAGCATTTGGTCACAGGTATATAACAAATCCTTCGCAAGCAGGTACCATGAAAATGCAAAACAGTATTAACATTAAATCCCATTAGAGGGAACTGCAAATATGCACATGTGGAAACATATACCCATGCACATTTACAACCCTTTTGCACACATACTGTCATGTATGCCCATACATTCCTGTGCCCCCACCTGGATAAATGCATCCATACACACAAACTCTCACACCATACAGCCAGCTACATTTCCAGAGGTATAGCAAGTCAGCCAGGAGACCCAGGTAGCTATGAGGCATGGAAGCAGTGTTGACTTCTGGTTGCCATCATGCTGCCAATGCGATTGTGCAGCTGTGGCAATAGCTGCTATTTTTTCACCCCATCCCCCCGCCATGTCGGTGCCCAGGGCTCCTACCTCAGTGCCCCACTGTAGTTATGCTACTGCATGCTTCCCGACTCACTGAGACACAGTTACTCCCATTCCATTCATAACTGCCCTATTATCACATTTTCATAGTGTGAAGAGCACAAATTAACCAGCATCCATGTCAGATGAAATCTATACTGTACCAGGATATTGGTGCACTGTTATAGAAAAAAGCATGTAACACACTAAAATTTCCTTTGGGGTGTCCAGAGGTGGTAGATGAAATTATCTTCTGTTGGGATGACAATAAGACCACATAGATATAATTTAAAGCAGAATCCAGCTTATTCACCTTTACTAGCCATGTTAGCAAAGGGAATAGTCCAGACTGGGATTTCCAAAGGAGTTTAAGAGAGTGAAACACCTAGGGATCAGCTTTCATCCCACCTCTTAGATGTATCAATGTATTATGTTCAGTTCTGTTTCATCCTGTTCAAGTTCTTGAAAATCCATTCATGCATCTGCTTTTGTACCATGCCATCATCTGACCCATAATATGAGTCACAAAAAAAAAAAAGTAAGGAGGTGGAAGACCCACCACCTTTTGCATTAATTGTTTTTCAGGACCTCATGCAGGGTACAACAGAAGCACAATTCGGTGCCTTATTAAGTGCACTTATGTGCCCAGTCTGGTCTACAGTAGGGGTGTGCAAAGCGGGCCCTATTCAATTCAGATTTGGATTTGGATTCGGCCTGAATCAGGGACAGTGATTCAATTCGTTGATTCGGATCACTGTCCCTGATTCGATTTAGCCGAATCTGAATCTGAAGATTCAATGCTGATTCAGAGAATCAGTGATTCAGACATAGACATCGCTTTACATGTTTTTTACTGCATACCTTGAGGTACCAGGCACAGTTTGTGAATGCTGCGATGCTGGGGCGCATGCAGGGTCCCACAGGAGTGCGAGGGGTGGGGGCCCTCCACGTGCGCGGCAGTGAACCTGGATGTGGACCAGAAGTACTTCTGGTCCACTTTCAGATCCGCTGGGGAGTGCGCTAGGCCCCCCTGGCCCCCAACACCACCTCAGCTTGGTGATTGGATGCAGGGGGACCCCAGGTGCCCCCCCTGACCCAGGAGGCATCAGTCGCCGAGCTGGGGGAAGCGGGGCCCAGCACACTCCCGGGCAGACCCGGAAGAGGACCGGAAGTGCTTCTGGTCCACTTCCGGATCTGCTGCTGACTGCGCTGGGGAGCCCCCCGCACTTCTGTGGGACACTCCCTGCGCCCCAGCATCGGTATGTAGAAAAAACATTTAAAGCTGTGTCTATGGCTGAATCGCCAAATCTTTCCGAATTGATTCGGAGAGATTAAGGAGTTCTCTGATTTAATTTGGATTCGTAGATTCAGCCACTGAATCGGGCCAAATCTCCGCTGAATCGAGTCAGGGACCAAAGCTTCTCACAGCCCTAGTCTACAGTTGTCACTGTGTCCAGCTTTCTTTAGGGCCATTGAAAGCCTCAGCCTCAATATCCAGGGGAGCACAAAACTTGTCAGGGATATTTGGTACTACTCTCAGAGCTGTAGTATGATGAATGAAACTGGAGAGAAGGGGTCAGGTTTCAGGAGGTCGGAATTCAGTGGCATTGCAGGGGGTCAGGGATGCAAACTGAGGTCATGCTTCAGTACAGTTTCTGGTACTTTAGCATGTAGCCCTGGTCTCTCTCCATGGTCCATGCAGATCTCTCTCCTCCAACTTTGCCTTCTGGCTGCATCACTAATACTTATAAAACAGCATCCAGACACAAACCCTCAGAAGCCAAATGGGTAGTTTTCAATGGGCATTGGATCTGGGCTATGGCAAGTGGCAAAATCACTGTCCTGAGGTTGCCAATGGGTCTTCAGGCCAGGGAGCTGAAATAATTTGGAACTTCTTTTCCTGCTGTGTTGCGAGGAGAGGAATCCTCTGCCTCAGTGCAAAGCTGGAATGAGAGAGAGTCTGCCCCTCTCTGTCCTGTCTCACTGTGTTTATGGGCTGTCCCCTTTGTAAAGCTGCCTGTGTTCCCAGAGATCCAAGCCTATGTTTTCCAGCTGCTGCCTTTGGATGGCTCGGTTGAGATATGCACCAAAAAGTCTTGCAGTCCTACTCAGAGCAGCACTGCGGGGTAGCTGGCTATTCTATCCAGGCCTTTTGGGCACTCACAAGACTAGCTCACCATTAAGGAATTTTCTCTTATTATATTGTTACTGAGCCTAGCTGTGTACTGAGCAGGTGACACTGAAAAAAGCTGGTGGGAGAGGAAGACCATAGGTTACTATTGGGAAATTGCTGTGCAGTGTCATATTTTCTCCCCTCCTCATTATACTGCTTTTCTGATTGCCTGTCCTGTTAATACTTGCATCCAAAGTACACCATTGTTTCATAGTTATTTTCTTTGGTTCTTTTTAACCTTTTATGCTGGGACTGGACGCTGCATTGTGAGCTGCAGCTCAAATCATCAGACAGGAAAAGAATGGAAGCAGAAATAGAAAATGAAGGCTTTCTTATGTTTGTCTGAACAGAATCAATGGCTTATTACCAATATATGTTTGTGTATGTGTATTTGCACATACCTGTGTGTTTGAGAGAGAGAATGTTTGTGTGTAAATCTATAAAAATGAATGTGTATAAGTTTGTAGATCTGAATGTATGGAATGTATGAGTGCAAGTGTATTTACAAATGATATGTATTTGGTTATGTGCATGGGTGTTCAAGGGGGAGGAATGTTGGTGAATATGAATGTATTGAGTGTGTGTGCTGTGGGGGACAAGCAGTTTTTGAATGAGAGGGGGATGAGCCTTATGATGAGAGGCTGAGAGCCATGGGACTCTTCAGCCTGGAAAAGTGCAGGCTCAGGGGTGATCTGATGGCCACCTATAAGATTATCAGGGGTGCTCACCAGGATCTGGGGGAACGTTTGTTCACCAGAGCACCCCATGGGATGACAAGGTTGACCGGTCACAAACTCCTCCATGTCCATTTCAGGCTGGACATAAGGAAGAACTTCTTCACTGTCCGAGCCCCCAAGGTCTGGAATAGACTGCTGCCAGAGGTGGTTTAAGCACCTACATTGAACGCCTTCAAGAGACATTTGGATGTTTATCTTGCTGGGATCCTATGATCCCTGATGACTTCCTGCCCCTTGGGCAGAGGGCTGGACTCAATCCTCCAGGGTCCCTTCCAGCCCTAGTGTCTATGAAATCTATTAATTCTTTTGTGTTCCTGTGCAAATGTGTGTGTGAATTGTGAATACCTCTGCTAATGCTGGGATGTGCACAATTGTATGTGCGTACGCACACAAATCCCCTCTTGGGAGTCACGGTGCATGTATTTGTGTAGCTGCATGACTTTCTGTGTGGCTTTTCCAATGAGTGGTTATATCTGTAGGACCTGTTGTGTGCTGGGCATTGTGCATGTGCCTAAATAGGGTCTCCCTTCCTGTTAGAACATCCATTCATATTACCTCCAATTTCCTCCTCTCCTGGTACAGTCTCTTAGTCGCAGTGAAAAGAGCCCATTCCCTGGAAGCTTTTTGTAATAACATCTGTTAATGCTTCATGCTGGAGCTACTGGCTAGGTAGCAGTGTAATAGTGGGGTGTACCCATGGTTGTCCCCCCTTGAGCACTAACTGACAGAGAGAACCCTTGGGGGTGAATGGGGAGTGGGAAGGAGGAGGCTGCAGGTATAATGCTGTTGTTCTCAAATTTGTATGCTCTTGTTAAAAGAGGCCCCAGGCCCCTGGCCCTAGCCTTTGAGTTCCTGTGGAGAGCTGCTGGCAGCAGAGCCCTGGGTTCTCCAGCTGGGAGGAGCTGACCTGGCTCAGCAGGGGTTAGAGAACAGAGACTGGGGTTGGTCAGTGGAAACACCTGGAGCTGTGAGACATAGACACCATGAAATTGGTTGTGGTGATACAAGCTGAGCCCTCTTCTGCCATTTGGATAAAATACATCCTGGCAATGGCACCTCCACATGCCAGCACTAGGTTACTGGTGGCTGCATCTATATATTTTTATGGAAGCATTTGAGTCATAAAGAGCCATTAGAACTGAGAAAATATCTCCCTGTACCTTCATGATGCTTTTCTTGCTCTTCTGCTGTGAAGTGAGGCACAGCAAAGGGTTAGCACTAGGGACTTCTGCTTTCAAGGCAGAATGCAGAGAAATGGAGACTGGTAAAGGAAAGGACAATAACACAAAGGAAACTGGAGCAGGGATGGGGAATTCAGAGCTGATGGGAGTCTCCCAGATAGTGGATAAATGGCTCTGTGAAAAGGATCTGAATTTTACAAAGCAAGAGGCCATACCATGGATATGCTGACATATCCTGCAGGAACAGCCTTGTGCTTCCTGATGGACTGGGATGGGGGAGAGATAAACAAACAGGCAATAGTATTAAACCATGGCAAAAATGTGACAAAGCGCTAGTCTATGCTGTGTCAGCTGTGGGTCTCAGGGACAACAGGACAGAGTAGATCCTGCTTATGATAACCCTGTCCACCTGAGTCTGCTGATTGACTCCAGACCCAAAGTTTGCCTGTGAGGTTGCTACAGGGTTTTACTCAGTACCAGCTCTCAGGCCTGTCAGGGACTAAGGCCATGACAGCTGACAACGAGGGACTAGCCATGAACTGCCTCTCTGGTGAATGTTGGTGTCTAGAGTGTGTCAGTGGACTCTGGTGGAGAGGTGTGTTCAGGCCCTCTGGCACTGGGACACAACACCACAAACCCTAAGTTATCTGTCTAACTGTTTTCCTCTTACTCTTGTTCTTTGGAGAGGCAGACAGTAGAAAATATATTCCCTTATACTGCATAAGACAGAAAAAAGACAGAAAGACTGTGCTGTTTCCCTTTTGTTTTGTATAGCATTCTGTACAGTTAGGGCACTTCATAAAGGTCTACTAAACACAAAAGTCAAGTCAGAGGTCCAGCTGAGACTAACAGCCCCCTAAGCTAGCATGGCTAAGGTGCACCAGTCTATGTAGTCAACAACACATTAGGGAGTGATGTGTCTAGTAAGGCACCCAGCTGCCTTGACTCCCCAGCCCAAATGACCAGGTGCCCATTTAAGCTGGGTTGGTTGGCAGAAATCTAGAACCCTAGGGAGATGTCTTGACCTCTTTATCACCATTCTCTGTAATAAGAGAACAAGAGTAATATATCGTAATGTCTAGTATGAGGTGCAGACTGGGCTGAAGAGACAAGTACCTAATGGTAGATAATGGTAGAAGCACAGCCACACTGCTATCACTGTCAGGTGAGGGGGCACAGAGGGGGGGGCTATATGGTGCACAGTCAACTGCACGTACCTGTGATGCTCTGGGTTGGCTTTCCTGCGGACCCCATGCCCTCTGTCTCTCTTCTCTTCCCTGAGTCTTGCACATGTGAGGCTAACAGGCAGAGGATTTGCCATGCATACACCAAATCTCCTTTAGGGCAGCCCTCTCCTCATGCCTGGGAGCTAAAGAAGGGGAATTGGATAGTGAGAAAAACAGAGGAACAAAGGGAGAGGGATGGGAAAGGGAAGGGAGGGGGAGACCAGGATATTAAGAGAAAGTAATAAGACAAGGTTTGATTAAGAAGAGCAAAATGACCCCTTTGAACTAGGCTGTGGCTGGGTGGCCAAGGGACAGCATTGTCTCTCTGTGTGTGATCTGTTTTACCAAGCGAAAAAAGGATGAGGCAGAGCAGAAGAAAAGCTGAAGAAAGATCAATGGGAGGAGGGGGACAGCATGGCAGATTTAATTAATTACTGCATATTAAAATGTTTGTTTACAGAAATGAACAGCTACAAGAGGTCTGATGTTAATTAATTTACAGCATTTTTCACCAGTCCCTGTGCCGTGCTGGCAGTCAGAGAGGTAGCACCGTGGCAGGTAAGCCAGTGTCTCTTCGGATTTGCATCAGCCTCTGTGAGGAGTGCTGGAAAGTCGGTGGAGTTCCGACTGGCTGCTTCATCACGGAGAAAGAATTGCACTTCGGATTCAGCAGAATCTCTCCCAGCCAGGAAAGGAGAGTGCAATTTATGAACCCCTGGAGTTCATACAAATCTAAGCAGTGCTCCTGTCATGTCTGAGACTCTAAGCAATGTTGGCAATGGCCATTGCTTGGATGGGAGTCTGCTGAAGAAAATGCACATCCTGTGGCAGGGAGGTAAATTGGCGGGGTAGGAAGTGCTGTCCTTCGGAGCTAGTATTAATGTCCTATTGGAATACTACTACTCTGGGTTGGGACTACTAACTGCAACTAAAGGGTCGATCAGTTGTTGTGCTAAGGTTCCTATGGCGCTTTTGACAGGAGGATGGCTGTTAACCCTGGAGTTGTGTATCTGCCCAGTTCTGGGCAACCACATTGTTCTCTGGAGTTTCGGTTGTGCAAAGTATTCATCTCCATCTTCTCCTCTGCACTGTTGAATTATGCTGTTGTGATAGAGCTACCACATCTTTTGTCCCAGATGTGGATGTGGTTGATCTGTATGTGGGTAACATTTGTATGTCTATAATCATTTCTGTATCTCCATTCCTCTTGCTGGAAGCTTTAGGGTGAGGGATGCAGACAGTTAATGGGGAACATTTGAGGGAGTCTTCAGTTTTTTAGGGCATAGTATAAATCAATCCTGAAAGAAACTTTCTGAAAAACAATTCAGCTCATTTACCTTACATGCAGTAATCCAAGGCCATAGCAAGCAATGACTTTTATGCTATTGACTTTGATAGGGACAAAATTTGGCCTTCAGAGAAATCTCCAGCTGGGTGCCACTTGTCAAAGGCAACATGCGCAAAACTGCTTTGTGATCCAGTCTCTTTCAGACTGAACTTGAAGGCAAAGTGCAGTGAAGGATCAAGTTCATTGCACTTTTTCATGGTGGGTATGATGAGTGAGTGCCAAGAAACCAGCTTATCTAAATAGCCATGCCCTGAGCATGATGTAACAGGGATAGGTCCCACCCCACATGAACCCCAACTCTTCTGTGGTCACATCTCTTCCTCAGAAATCAGCCATGTGGCAAGCTGAATGCATCTCCTTTGGACTTCAAGTGGCTCTGCTGAGAATAAGCCTTGTCTCCATTTCCTGTCTGCCTGTCTCATCTTCCTGCTTCCTGTCATTTCCCTGACTCCGGCACAGATCTGCTGCTTCTGACCATGGCTTGGTTCTGGCGTAGACCCTGTGGCCTTCAGTCCTGGTTTGACCATTGCTTTGGGCTGCCTATACCTTTATCCTTGACACTGAGTATGAGAACATTTCACAGCCCGACACCTCTGTAATGATGTAGTTACCATGCATGGGCTCTTGTCTCTCTTCTTTCTATAGTGTTATACTAAAACTTCCTACCCTCTTTACCCACAGCTACCATAAGCTGAATGACCAACTGCACATCCTCCATTACATCAATATACACCAGTGGTTCTCCACTTTTTTAAACTTGAGGTACCCCTGGATAGACTTGTATCACCCCTCGGAAAATACCAACTCTTAGTTTTTATTCTCTTTTGACTATGGAAAAAGAATAGAACAGTTTTTTCTGTTGCAAAGAAATCAGTAAGACCACAACTATAGATTCCCATTTGAAAGCTCTGGATTTATCTTGTCAATCATGTTGGTAAACTTAACAGTGCTAACATTATGCAGCACCTTTGAAAGGATCTCAAGGCACCCCAAGGTGTTGTGGCACCATGGTTGAGAATCACCGCTATATGTCAACTACATACCTATGTAGTCACTACATGCAGGGTCCCATATTTTCTTCCAGCTCTTCAAAGCCATGTAAATAACCATTGTTTTAAACATTTTCCCCTTCCTCTGATGGCTCTGTAGCTCACTTGGTTGTGCAGGAAATGGTGGGGTCAGGGAGAGCTGCTTTATTAAGCTAATGATTATATGCATGCTAGCTAGGAACCTGGGTCAGGCTCTCTAAATAACGCGTGAGTCTGGAGACAGTGTGGGAGCCCTGAGGTTATTCATAAAGCTCTGTCCATTGCCCTGACACAGCTGGAGTGCTTAATAGGGGTCTGATAAGGACCTTCACGTGTACTTCATAATGTGCCTGTATTAACAGGTAATTAAGCATGTGAAGGACAGTACTGGGACTGGAGCCAGGCTCCTCAATTCTCTGGTGTCATTCTCACTCTGGGTAGGGGCTGGAAGGCTGGGATTCACACTTTGCCAGCCTCTCCCAGTCTTGCCCCAGAGCTCCCTCTCAGCAACCCTTATGGGAATGTACTTGATGCACTGTCTCCCTGCCTGGCTCCTTGCAGGTAGTTATGACCTGTTAGCACCACTGTGAAGATAAACCTAACCCCCTCCTTTCCCCATTCCTGAATCTGCAACCCTGAGAGAGGTGTCATGGAAACAGTAGCATCTCAAGGCCAAACCTGCTGCTGGTGTAAAACAACCTCGTTTCATTGACTTCTGTAGAGCTGGGTTACACCAGCTGGAGAATCCAGCCTTTGCCTATAAACTGAACCTTGGCTAGAAATCTGTGCCCATCTCCTGAATGTTTTTAGGCACCCTCAGGGATTCCTGTGTGTGGGTGGTGGAAGACTCAGGTATTTATCCTGTGGTAAGCCTGCGTATCCAGTTTGGATCCTGATATCAGCTCTTGGTACCTGTGACTGGTTCTGATTCCAAACCCCTTATCTGTGAATCCTTATTACAGACTGCCTCGTTCTTCTCTGTTATTGTCAAGATTTAAAAAAAAAATTAAAAATCAGCCCTTAATCAGGGAGCAGAAATGAGCCAAGATGACTTACCATATGTGACCAAACAAAAAGGGCTTCACTTTTAAGTCCTGGCAGAAGCTTGAGTGGCCAGTACTACCCTTTGGGTGGTGACAACACAATGAAGAGACAGTAGCCAAAGGTTCGCTGCTGTGGGGACGGAGGAGGAGTATCACCTCCTTTTTGCCACCAACACGTGTGTTGAGCAGCCAAGGAACACCAATTTTCAGCAGCAAAAAAAAGGGAAGTAACATCTCACCCATACAACAGCAAACCCCTGGTTACTGGTCCTAACCTGTGCACTGCTGCTGATGCTCTGCCTTCCCTGTTGCAAGACCTGGAGCTGCTGCAGCGAAGGTGCCAGATGGGGCAGGTGACAGGAGAGAGAGGGGGCCCCCCAGTCCTATTCTGGCAACCTGCCCCCCACCCCCTTTAGGCAGTTTCTGGGGCTACTGCCCCGCTTACCCACCCATCATTACACTGCTGGTACTTGATACCTGCTGTTATATGAGGTCCTAACATAGGGCTGCTTAAACTGTCCTTTTGCTATTGTAATTTGACCTGCTATAACTTTGGACATTAGCGGTTCTCCTTCGCCCTGATATCAGCCATATCACTGATCTCAACATTCGCACTTAGCTGCTGTAATTCTCTCTTTTACTGACCCCTGCAATCAACCCTGTAACTGAGGATCATAACAGTAATTGAATTATAATCTGCTGAAGAGTGTGAGATGTGCAGAGGTACAATGTGCTAGAAAACGAAACCCAGAAGAGGTGAGCTAAGTTTTCACATTTTTTATAACATACAAATGACATAGAAGCTAACATGAATATGCATGGACAGTCTCTGCTGAGGACACTCAGGCATTGCATAGCTATATTTTTGTCTTTCAAAGCAGGGAGTATTTTATTTTATTTTTAGTTTTGCAACCTCAACTGAAGATTTGGATCACTTTGGGGTAGGGAAATTACAAGAGGTTTGTTGGTGCCAAGTGTGGCAGGGTGAGATCAGGCACTTTTGTTGGCATCATGTTATCTCTGAGATAAGCCTGCAAGGAGGAAAACCTGCACTGACGAATGATTTCTCAAACTGTTAACGGGCTGAACATAGCTGAACATCTGGGGAGACACCGGAGCAGCTGTTGCTGCTCTTTAACTTTCCTTCTGCTTTTCCTTTAACCAGGAAAGTGCTGGGAAAAGGCAACAAAAGGAAAGAGAAATGGTACAAGTATGGATTAATCTGTGAATCCTTATTAAAGACTGCTTCATTCTTCTCTGTTATTTTCATGATTCAAAAAAGTATATATCAGTCCTTAATCAGGGAGCAGAAATGAGCCAGATGACTTACCATAAGTGACCAAACAAAAAACACAAATAAGTTATAGAAAATAGTCAAGGTGACCAGCTAGAGAATAGCACAGATTTGATCTCATGAACTTTGCAGCAAATGCTTGCAAAGAATAACTTTGCTTGGAGAAAGCAGGATCAATTCACTAAAGATTTGTGTGTAGGAAAAAGAGCTACATTTGCAATGAAAATTACTTATAACAAAGAATACAACCAAATAACAATATCAAAGCTGTGAAAAAGAAGTTACTTCATTCTACATATTCTTAGTATAATTCTTCCATGTTTTAACAGCAAGTAGGGCTACTTTAGATATGGGTTCAAATCCCAGCTCTGCCAGTGCCCTGCTGTTTGTCCTTGGGCTAGCCACTTCACCTTTCTCAGTCTCTGTTTCCCTTTCTGTCCTTTATCTGCCTTGTCTCTTTAGAATTTTTTCTGGACAGGCATCAGTACCTAGTCAAACAATGCCCTGATCTTACTGGAGGCCTCTAAATGCTATTGTAATAGAAATAAATAACAATAATACATGCCATGTATGATGATGTAACATGTCTGTCAAATGTACAGGATGTGAAAGGCTTGTGGAATAATTTCTTCCATTTTAGCAGATTGCTTGCAATTCTTCAACTCTTAGTAGGAGGTTGCAGATCTGTATGGGGAGATCATGTAACCCATTCTTTCATGTTGGACAAAGAGGTCTGGGAAAAGGATCACCTTGGTGTAGGCATTGTGGAGACAGCTAATGCTACCTCCAGCAGACCCCCTTGCAAGCTTTGATGAAGAGGCCTTGCCAATGGGGAAAGCATCAGGAGCATGTGTTGGGAAATTCTGGGTCATTCTGCAGTCTATAACATAGTGCAGGAAGGCTGCCTATAGCAGGGGCCCAGGCCTCTGTCACTTTAAGAGGGGATAGTAGCTGGCTGCTGTAGCAGAGGAGGACAGGCTGGCCATTACGCCAAAGTGGAGGAGTGGGGAGGCTGGGGAGCCATGTGACTGGAAGAGGTGGGGCTTTGGGGCATATAAACCCAGTCCCTAAAACCAAGGGGGCAGCCTGGCCCTGCATGCTGCAGGGAGAGAAGCCACCAGGAGAGAAGAGCTGCATGAGGGCGTCTGGCAGGTACCCAAGAGAGCTGGGATGAGAAGGCTCCAAGGGAGGTATGGCTTGTGGGGGATGGACTCAGAATGGGGAAGACTTAGTTTGTAAAGCAGCTTGCTTGTAATTATACTGTGTTTAAGCTGGATACCAGAGGACCGGATTATGGCTATAGGGGAGGTGTGGAGGCTACAGACGGGTACTCGGAGTGTTCAGGTACTCTGTGACAAGCAGCCTGCTAGAGTGCTAAGGGCTGGCACAATGGGAGCTGTCTGGCCTGGGGTCAGGAACCCAGAGGGCTGAGTGCTAGTCCAGAGCACAAGAGTGTAGGACAGGGTCAGGGCCCAGGGAATGCAAGTGCAAGACAGAGCTGAGGCCCAGGAACCAAGGTTTTCATATTTCATAGACATTTGGGCTGGAAGGGACCCCGGAGGATTATCGAGTCCAGCCCCCTGCCCCATGGGCAGGAAGTCAGCAGGGATCATAGGATCCCAGCAAGATAAGCAGCCAAACGTGTCTTGAAGGTGTTCAAAGTGGGTGCTTGAACCGCCTCCGGTGGCAGTCGATTCCAAACCTTGGGGGCTCGGACAGTAAAGAAGTTCTTCCTTATGTCCAGCCTGAATCTGTCGTGGTGGAGTTTGTGACCATTCGATCTTGTCATCCCTTGGGGCGCTATGGTGAACAGATGTTTCCCCAGATCCTGATGAGCACCCCGATAGTCTTATAGGTGGCTACCAGATCACCCCTGAGCTTGCGCTTTTCTAGGCTGAAGAGTCCCATGGCTCTCAGCCTCTTATCATAAGATTTGTTTTCCTGACCTCTGATCATGCGTGTGGCTCTTCTCTGCACTCTCTCAAGCTTCTCCACATCCTGCTTGAATTCTGGAGCCCAAAACTGGATGCAGGACTCCAGCTGCGGCCTCAGCAAGGCCGAGTACAACGGGAAGGTCTGCGGCCAGGGCTGGGCTGACAGGTGGTTGATATAGATGACCACCCAGGGTGCTGTGGTCAGGGTGGCACCACATGCGCACACACACGCACACATGTGTGAGCATCTTGTGCTCACAGAAGCACTCTCCCCCTTCCCTGCCCTACCCTGCCCCACCATGCCCATGCCCATGCCCATGCCCCAGGCAGGAGGAGAGGTTCCCAGCCTGTCCCCCACTTCCAGCTGCTGCTCAGAAGGAGATGGGCTGGGTATGTGCAGGCAGGTTGGTGCCTGCTCCAGTCCACCTGCCTTGCTCCTGCATTCCAGCAGCGGTGCCTTCCCACCCACCTGCCTTGGTGCACCATGCTGCTCTGCCTCCCCACCAGGCTGTGTTCTTACCCATCTGTCTCCGCCTGCAGCAGCACTGCTGACTCGGGGGGCACCAAAATACAAGTTTGCCCAGGGCACCATTTTCCCTGAAGCCAGCCCTGTCCAGAGCAGTGGTCCTGGGTTGAGGAGCACAGCCAGAATAAAAGGGCCAAGGCTGGGAAAGCTGAGGCCTGATCAAAGGTTTAGAGCCTAAGGGCTAAAAGCTGAACTAGGGCCAAGGGGCCCCCTTCAAATGAACATGGACTAACATCAGGGAGGCATGGGTGTGGCTGCAGGGGAGGACAGAGGCCACAACAACAACATAAGACAACACATGTCCTGAGGCACTAATAGGGGCAGGAGGGCTACAACATAGTGCCTGAAGGGCAAAAGTGGGGTCAGCTCACTCTGGGACCCTGGGGCAGCGTCTGCTAACACCATAATATTTCTATCAAGGGGTGGCAGGGTGGAGGTTAACCTGAGGAGCTGGAGTGGGGGCAAGAGTTGCATAGCCACCAGGAGGCATCATAGGTGCCCTGCGGCTGGTCCTCCTACACTTCGCTAATGTAGACAGATTGCCAGCGCTCTCCTAGGTGCAGGGGGAGGGCTTAAAGCAATCTCAGTTTTCCTTCCTCAGATGGTAAGTGCCAGGGTTGTGCCCCCTAAAGGCACGATGCAGACTCTTACCCCACCAACATGATTGTAAATCAAGAGCTTCCCTTTAATGACCAGAGGTGTGAATAAAATAATATGATCAAGGAAAGCAATACAATGGTCTACAGAAAGAAAAGTCCCCAAGGGTGAGCAAATCTGACCCACACACTGACTCTGATGGCCACCTCTACCCTTGATGGTCCAGTCAGCTACTGTGCACCCTTCAAGTCGCTGTCCTCTATCTAGTTAGTGTCAGAAGAGTGACTACCTTGACTGTGTATTATTCATTTTCCTCCTCTGCCCCAGCGTACTTGGGTGTTTCAGTTGGTTCCTGACAAAGACAAATGGCACGTTTAGATCTGAATAATAAATAAGTAAAATAAATGTATATGTCGGCCCAGTAATTCTCACTCACGTTCAGACAGTCTGGACAGACCTTGTCAGTTTGAGCTCAGAGGGGTTTCAGCAACACCTCTATGTAGGCCCTGCTTCAGGTGCTTTTGCTGAGGGGTGTTCAGTCAAAGGGGATTTGGCACAGATGGATTTGAGTGCCAGGCTGGGAGGTTTAGTAGCGTTGTGTACACTGATTACAGGTTCATTAGCCTTTACTCAGTTGCATTTCAAGTCAGAACTGGGGAGAGCAGCTAGCTAGGAAAGGCTCACTTGTGTATGGCTATTGATCAAGGGAGCCTTTCTCCAGAGCTGCAAAAATGAAGACTTCCTTTAATAGCAATAACAATAAAATATGATGATTATTATTAAGAACAACAATAATTATCATTATCATCGGCCAAGGATTTTATACAATCACAGGATTCCAGGAGTTAAAACTTTAAGGAAAACATCAACGATCACGTGACTCTCAATAATATAGTGAGAGTTTGCAGTATTTGAGATTCTCGAGGTATAAGCAGAACACAGCAGGTTTGGGGATGTTTAGATGGTAAATCCTTGGGAGCAAAGATTCTTTCTCTCATTCTGTGTGTGTGTGTGTGTGTGTGTGTGCATATGTATGTGTATGTGCATGCTCACCTGTGCAGGCAGAGTCCAGCACAGTGGAGCCCTGGTCCTGTTGCAGATTTCTAGGTATAATAACCATATAACTAATGCATTTGCAGTTTGTATCTGTAGTGATCCTAACTTTGTGCTAGTTTTACATCCCTCTGATTCCATAGAAGTCAGTGGAAATCTGCCTATTTTCACCAACAGAGTTTCAGCATCTACTCCTCATTTATACCAGTGGAAGTTTGATCTACAAATGAATACATTCTACATTAGTAACTGATACAAGACCATTGATTCCTCTCACTCAAGGGCCAGTGCAAATGAAGAGTATTGTCACTGAAATCAATAGAGCAGCAAGGGAGTTCAGCACTGAGTGCAACTGATGGTGTCAAATGAACAAATAATTCTTAATAAAATGTACATCTTAGACAGGTATGTTATTCCCCGCTATCTCCCACTTCCAAAAAATGCCCTGGCTGGTTTTTATACAGTACATGAAATGAGGAGTTAAGGTACACTGTGAGTGGTAGGCTGACAAATACAAATTGGAAGTATGTAATACTGCCTTCTGTTCCTTAATATTGCTATATTTCAACCACCAGTTGGGAAAGGGAGGAAGAACTTGGGAGAGTAGCAGTTTGGGTCTGGTTTCTTATTATGAGCATGGGTAACTTGACTGTTACTGAAGGATAATTTATGGAGACAATAATGTTATCATTTACCAACCCCTCTGATGTTAGTGGAAAGACTTCCATTGACATCCATGTATCTTGGATCAGACCATTGTTTTCTAATGGTTCAAGGGTATCACAAACCTCAGCTCTGCTGCTCACTGCTTGTGCAGCCTTGGTCATGTCACCTATTGCCTGACTTTCTGAAGCGCTGAGCACCTGTTGCAACTGTTGATTTCAATTAGAGTTACGGGTGCTAGCACATTTCACAATTGGGATGTCAGCTTTTCTGTGCTTTAGCTTCCCATATGCAAATACGTATAATGCTAATAGTGATCTGCGCTACTGGCTGGTTTTAAGTACTAATTTAGATAGTGGCTGTAGTGGTTGAAATATATTGTGCCAGATCTTGAGTTGCTGCAAATGGTGAAGTTCCTTCAGTTTCAGTGAAGTTATTTTATGCTCCAATGTAGCAGTGGAAGTACGGCTCGCTGTGATAAAAGTGAAGGACCCATGTCTATCCATTGGCTTCAGAGGAACTTGTGCTGCTCTATTCCAGCTGAGAATCTGGCCCTCAATATTACTTTTTATCATCCAAGTACCTTTGCAATTGGGTACGTATGCAAGCATGCACCAACATAATAGTGCATTTCATGGTTCCTCCTATACACACCTTTCTCCCACTCCCTTTTGCCAGTGGGGAGATCGGTGTGGACATGCATTGCTTTCTCTTCTTGCCAAGCCGATATTGCAGTGAAATGAACAGTGGCAAAGCCACAGTGTTTAAATGTGTTTTGAAGAATCAGCGAACGCATCTGAGCAGCCCCCTCCACATCCCGCACTAACAAATGAAGCTCCTTGCACCGTCAAAGTAAGATTGATAACTCCTCCAGCGTTTCATATTCAATATTCTGAATATTGAGGGAGGTGTGGGTTCCCATGAGACACCGACCTTGCTGTTTTTCTCCGTTGTCTCCAGAGAGCTCCTGAAAATGCAGTGAAAAGGCACAATGGAGCTCCTTCCTCTTCTGACTTCATCAACATTTAGTCTCTCATTTCAGATCTTGGCAGATGGAATTCTTGTCTGCCATCCACGATGGATGACCCTGAGCTGCCACCTCCTCCTCTCCTCCTCATAAGGGGCGCTGAAATTGTTTTCAAAATTAAAATAAAAACGGTCCCATTTTTATGGACACTGGAACCTGCGATATATTTCACTTAAGAACTTTGGAGAGGGAAGGGAAGGAGGGGGGAAGCCCAAACAAACCCGAAGCAGATTTTTTTCAATTTGCTGTGAAGTGGAGCTGTCTGCTTGCAAAGAACCGGGGGGCTGTGTAAAGAATGAGGGCCAGGACAAGACAATTTCCCATTGTATTTCTCACCTGCTCCTTCACCTTCTGTAATATCAGAGGGCCAAGGGAGAGAGGGAGGGGAAGCAGTGGTGACCAGAGCAGTTGTGGATGCTGAGAAGGATTATACTGGCTGTAGGGCCAGTTGATGTAAATTTGCTTAGTTTTATTCACTTCTGTGGTTACAGGAAGATTTACATCAGCTGAGGGTATGGCTGCAGATATTTGTTTTACTACAGCTGTATAGAAGGTCATCTCAGCAGATATCCCTGTATGACCCTGTCTTATTCCCCTAATGCTGGTGTGGCCTATGGACTACATGTTTCATCCTCCTGTGCCATATTAATATCTCAGCAGATATTAGCACTGCCATGTCTCACCTGACACCTACTAATAACACCTCCTTTTAGAGCCTCATAATACACCAACACATCCTACTACAGAGCCTCACCTGTCTTACACTGTATCCTGATATATCAGCAACACAGTCTCTTATTAAAGAAACACAGTGACATTGTGATGGAGCACCTTTGGTGCCTGCCACTTTAAGGGTGAGAGCAGACAGCAGGGCGACCAGCAGGTGTGGGCCGGCCTTAATGAGAAAGTCACGTGACTGCAGGCCGGGCCATGTGATTGGTGGAGAGAACTGAGCTGCCTCCATTTTAGCTCAGGCAACAGGGCTGAGCCAGCTGGCAGCTGGAGCAATAACACCTGGCTGAGCTGCTGCTCATGGGACAGCTTGGAGGTAAGGGAGGAGCTATGGAGATGGCAGGAGGTTCCTGTGGGCCCAGAGCCCCAGGAAGAAGGCTTCAGCCTAGTGTGATCAAGGCCCAGCCTAACAAGGGGGCTAACAGCTCATAGGCCTATAGAAGGGGTCGGGCAAACCTCAAGAAGGAGTGAAGCCAGGGACTCTATGGTGAGACCCAGGAGGGACCTCTTTGGAGTATGGGGGTTGGCAGCTGCTAGGCTGACTTTCTGATCCCTCACACAGGGCAATGCAAGAGGGCCAGGGCTGGAAGGCCAAAGGGAAGTTATGTCCAATGTGAGGGGTAGGCCAGGGCCAAGGTGAGCTATCTAGCACCCCAGCTAGCCTGGAGGTGGGGCCAGAGCCCATATGGGCTGAAGGTCCCTTCAATGAGGGGGATATCACAGCTGAAGAGGGTAGGGGTCAGCCAGCATGCAGGCTGTTATAATATCAGAATGGGGTCAGAGTGAGAGCTGGAGAGCCCAATTACATCAGCCAGGTGCCCTAATGAGAGAACTAGACCAGGGCAGGTAGGCGTGCTTGGTCCTGGGCATGACAGAAAACTATACCCTGCTGGGGAAGGGTGGTTTGGTGGGCTGTCTCTGGCAGTACAGTCCCCCAGAAATGCCAGGCCAGTTGAAAGGTGGGTAGGGGTGCCTGATAACTCCAGGCCCCACCATCCAGTGGGTCATTATGACTAGAAAGTAGTGGAGCCAGGCACACCCACGGGAGAGGTACCTGAGCCCGTGGGGTGTAAGACCCTGGTAGTAGTGGGGCCTGGTACATCTATTGAGAGGCACCTGAGCCTGTGGGCACATAGTACCCTGAGGTCCCAGCATAAGGGCGCAGTGTGGGTCCCAGAGAGGGGGCATGTGTTGAAGCCCCAGGAAGTGGGCAACTAGGACCAGGTAAATCTTTGGATGCCTGAGGCCGCAAGTGGGCCTGAGGCCAAGGGGGCGAATAATTGGCCCTAATCAGGGAATGAAGCTGAGTGGCATGGTGAAGGTCTAGGGGCAGGGCAGCCCAATGTTCGGTGAATTGGCTGGTCACTGTTCAGATGAGGGAGATGGGAGAGGCCTGAAAGGAATGTGAGTAGGCAACCCTGATGGCCTATGTGGTCGCACAAGGGTCCAGGGAAGGTTGGGTGTGGCTCAGTGAGGAGCAGCATGTAAGAGGCCTGGCGAGAGAGGGTGGAGTGCAAGAGGCCCTAGTGAGAGTGGGGTGGTATGAATGAGGCCCAATGGGGCGGAGTGCAGGGATGAATAGTTGAAGTCAAGAAAGGGGCTGAGTTTGGCCTGGCCACGAGCTGGAGTAAAAAGCAACTCCAGGATGTCATTTGCGAGGCATGGGACACAGTAAGGGAAGGTCTGAGTCATGTGTACACCTGTAGACAATGGGGTCTTAAATGGGCAGCCTCCTGCTTATTGTAACACCATTTTACTTTACATTAAAGGTGTAGCAGGCAAGATTGGGCAGACTGCCCTAGACAGGCAAGTGGGCTGCTACTGTGACCGGGCCTGGGAGTTCACCCCCTGTCACAAACATCTTTCCAAATATTCTTAAGAGGTAACAACCGCTTTTACTAAATACTGCTTGCCTCTCACAGCATCATGCTAAGGGACCACTCTCTACTAATGCCAGTGGTAGCTAGCTATGATAAGCTGAGGAAGTGAGTTCTTGCTTATGAATCTGATTCAGTTACTCTATAAGGTGCCTTTAAGTAGTTATAATAATGCAACCCAGTGGGCTGTCTCCTGAGAAGGCTGTGGAAGAACCTATGCAACACATCTATTTGGTTAACACTGTAGAATGCCCTTTTGCAGTTGGTACAATTATGCCCAGACTAGGAACCTGGATCTGCCTATAGACCTACATCCCACATTATATTTGCCATCATGCACTATTCGAAGCAGTAAATCATCAAGAGAGCATGTCTTAGCCTGAGGTTGAGGCCCTAGGTATTGTGCGTGAATGCAGTGTTTTCTGGGCAAGGTTGGGGGAGGTCTCTTACCATGACCTCTCTGAGAACCATTGTGGGTACATGTGATCTGGAGGAAGTTGGCTTACTTCATCATAGACTTCAGTGGGCTCCTTCCCTGAGCAAGGAAGAAATAATTATTGTTTAGGTAATAGGATGGGCTGTGACCTTTTGGGCATTCTTACCTGTCTAGGTTATGGGATGGGACAAATTTATATGGGAATAATGATAATTAACCAAGTCATACAGGCTATATGAGGCTTAATTAATAAAATTCAGTTGAATGCTCTGATATCCTGCTATTAATATTATATCAGGGCAGGCAAAATACAGCCTGTGGGCTGCATCCGGCCCACCAGGCCATTGTATTTGGCTTGTGGGGCCCCTAACAAATTTAATAAATTAATATTTATTTGCTCCTGGCTGCCTGTGAAAGATGACAGCAGCCAGGGACAGTAGGACCTAGGGGGAACTGACAGCAGGGAACCCAACCCCGGCCCAGTCCCAGCCATTTCCAAGCTTCTTGTCCCAGCACTATGTGGCTCCTGGCTGTATCCCCAACCAGGAGCATGGGGCTGCACCAGTACGGGTGGGGGGTGTGCAGGCAGGGGCAGAGTGTGTGTGTGTAGGATGCACATGCACACACCACCATACACATGCACCCACACCCCGCTTTCACTGCCATACATGCAGACGTCCACACCCACACCCCCTCACACATCCCAGCCACCCTCCCCCAACACACAGTCCCCCACAAACCCCATACCACCCACACCCCACATATCCACACACCCACCCACATGCTCCATCACCCCAAATACCCAGACACCCATAGCCCCCCACAAATCTATACCCATCCCCTCACAATATAGAAGAGTAAAACTTCATTTTAAGCTATTGTGCAAGCACCTCTATGTGCACTACACAAATGCATGTAAATCAGGACAAAAATATTTTTTGAAGTCAAATTAATGAATGTTTTAGATGTTTGCTTTTTAGAACATATTTTGGTAGTTTTCTGGTTCTGAGATGGCAAAATCCAGGGATTGGGGGTGGGATTTCCAGTCACAAGATGATGACCAGGGGGCGGGGCACCTGTCAAGGGGCCCTTGGCAGGTTGCCAAAACTCAGTAAGTGGCCCTCTGCCTGAAATAATTGCCCATCCCTGTATTATATCCTAGGTTCAAGGCATGTGATGGTATATCTATAGAAAGGGGCTGTCCAACTGGTGGCCTGTGGGTTGCGGGCATTCCAGAAGGTGTAAATTTGTGGCCTTTGAGTTCCCACCCAACTGCTACTACCCCTATTACTTTGGCTGCAGTGGGGAAGGGAGATGTGTCTCTGGGCTCCTCCTTTTTCCTCTGGCTTCCACTTCCTACCCATGCTCAACAGCGTGGGGTGGCACAGTGTGGTGCAGGTTGAGGTGCTTACATGGCACAGTGTAGTGAAGGAGCCCATGACTGGGGAGTGAGTATGAGGCCTAGGAGGTCCAGAACTCATGCTGGTGCAGCCTGTGCAATGTGCAGCCTGTGGGTCATGTGGCACCCAGCCATTTAGAAGATGGACAGCCCTGCTATAGAATATGGCAGATCATAAATGGCCAAGGTGTGCCAGGTTGCTAACCAAGGGTGAATCTTTCAGGTAGCCCTCACCACCCACAGGAATGCAAACCATTATTAGTAGTATTGGTATTTCTATCATTGTCTCCAAGCAGCATGTCTGGCTCCAACTGCAATATTGGCCTGACTCAAGAATTGTCCTTGCCACAGCAAACTACCATCTCACCACATTTTAACATGTACTAAGTGTCCTTCACTAGGTACTTTGAACCCAAGTGAGACTGGGGCTTCAAACAACAATAATAAGGATAGCCTAGTAGACTGTCACACAGCGAATGGAGAGTTTAATTTTAGGGTCAGTTCCTCCCCTTACTTCCCCTACCTTGGTTTACAGTGCAGTGGCTCCACAAGTGTTGAGAGAGTAACTTGCTTACATTGGTGTGACTGACTGGCTGACTCTCAGTCAGCCAAAACAAACTAGTGACAAAAGGTATGGAAGTGAATCGCCTGTTTCAGGCTGGCATTTAGAGGGTGTTCACTGCGGTTAGGGCAAGAAGGTGTTGGCCACCTCACCAGGCTTTGGAGGTGATGGCTCACTAGACTATTCTTACTATTGTTGTTTGAGGCCAATGCAGGGCTACACCTGGAATACCTCCTTTTGCTTAGGATCCAGAGTGCTGAGCTCTCCTCTGAGGGTAAGTGCCTAAATGACATCACTGTTAGGGTGGTATTAGTCTTCTCCCATCTTTTTGTATAATCTGGTTAGAGGGCTTATCCTGAAAGTAAGGCTCAGCTTACTTCTGGGCCGTCCTCATGCTGAAGGGATTCAAGCTCACATTATCTACCTCCCAGGACATCACCCTAACTGGACTATACCACAGTCTGGTTAAGCTGGCTCCTCTCTTGTTGAAGCTGGGCCATTGTATAGCCCAAAAAGCCAGTCAAGAGGGAGAGCAAGCAAGAGGAATCTGAGTCTGTGGCCTAGTGGTTTGGACACTCAGCTGGGAGGGGGAGCCTGGATCTCAGTTTGTGCTCCAGGGACTGGTTATCCATTTTGCATTAGACAGCCATTGTATAAGGAACAGAAATAGCCCTTGGAGCATGGCTTAAGCAGCGGGTCCCCCCAGGGACTTCGATGGGGCTCAGGTGCTGCCTAGCCTTGTATCTGGCTCACAGTGGAGCGAGGGGGAAATCTGCCACTCCCTGCTCAGACTGAAGTGCTCAGAAGCCTCAGTTTGGGTACTTAGGAATATTTGTAGCCCAAAATGTATGGGCTGAATGGGCTAAGATACCTAATTGGCTTTGTAGTTACTGGAGTGGGGGCACTTCTGAATCACATGATTTAGGAGCCTAAGCCTTGAACATGGCCTTAAGGGACTCACCCAAGGTCGCACACATGGAATTGGTGGTGGAGGAAGATATGCAGATCCATGAGACCCATGCCAGTGCTTTGAGCATGGGGCTGTCTTTCCTTCCTGCAGCAGTTGGCAAATCTACTGCCTCCCATCAGCTGAATACCTTATGGCATAAATTCAGGGTTGGCAACCTTTTCACCCCTGTGGGCTGGAGCTTAGGACCTGACCCCCTATAACTGGCTGCAAATCTCTGCACCCCCGAAAGAGCTCAAGCTGCCTGTGCTTACCCTTGCTGCAGATACCTGGGCTCTTTGCAGGATGGATAAGTGTAGGCATGAGGGAGCAGCAGAGAGGGCTATGGAGTAGGGTGCTGCAGTAGGGCAGCTTGGCACAGCTGCATGCCTGGGGCCAAGTCGTACCTCCTTGTGGGTCTGATACTGCCCATGGGCTGTAGGTGGCTGACCCATGGAATCAATATAACAAACCAAGCAGCCTGTAGAGAGGCCTGCAGGGTAGGGTGGAGCAAGGTGAATGGGGAGTCATATGGAGCAAGATGGGGGTCTTCTAGCCCTTTAATGCTGGAGCAGCTCCAGCTCTCCCAGCTTTACCTGCAGTCCCAGAGCAAGTGTAACTGGAGCTGTCAGTTGTGCTGACATGAATTAAAAGCAACACGGCAAGTAGTGTTTTCTAGCTGCCGTAATTATCTCCTGAGGAGGAAACAAGCAGCTGCCTTTGGCACAGCTCTGATCAGCTGTCTCGGGCAGCTTCACCTGTTGGGTTCCCTCTCGCTGCTGCATGATGTGACACTTCACTCAAAGCAGCAGCAGCTCTCAGCCAAGCCCAGATCTGACCATCACAAATCTCTGGGGGCACCCAAGATCTGGTCTTAAATGATGTTCCTCAGCTACCCTCTGTTACTGAAAAGGTCTCATCCAATCCCAGATCTGACCACTTCCAAGTTGGACTTTGGATCCTAGCTTTGGGCTTTGGACCCAACCCTGCAATTAACAGGTGCAGAGAGGGGGGGTGGGGGAAACTCTTTTCAAGTTTCCCTTTGTTTTTGGGAGAGAAACCAGGGGCTGAACCAGGTGCACTGGTCTATCAGGGGAATGGTCATTCTTGGGGAATTTCCAGCCTAGGGTCATATGCTCTGGATCAGCAGCCCCTTGTGAATGGAACTGGGTCTCCCAGGGTCATGTTTCCATTGATATATTCAGTGATGTTGTGCCATTTCATCAGCAGCACTATGGTGTTCCACACTAGCTCTAAATCTCTGGAGGTTCACTCGCCACTAGGAACCTCTCCCTTCAGAGGAGACAGAAAGATCACTTTGAATGACTCAGCTCCCATGCAATCAGCATGCAAGTTCCATCAACTCTTATTTGTAAGCCCCAAGTAGTCCAGGAGCACTTCGACAGTGGACACAAAAAAGAGGTAAGTAGGGTCACACGGTGCAATGTAGGCATCCTGCATGTGTGCTGTATATGAATGCATTATTGTGCCTTCCTTGGTGTTTGTACAAATCTGGGCAAAATAAGGTCCTGAATTTGATGGGGACAATACAGATGCACAATGACACTGGCATGGGTGCATATATGTCACTGTCACCCGCCCATCCACTGTATTGATTGTACCAGGTCTTCCAGGCCTTCATATCATTGGGATGAAATTTACTCCTATGCCCACAACCAGTGCAAGGCATAGGCACAGCTAACGTCCCTCTCATTCTGAGGATTTTCAAGTGAGCTCTCAGTAGTGCTTGGGCCTCCTTTCATCCATGGTGAAAAACCAGTTATTCTCATCAGTGGAGGGGGGGAACCCTCCTGCAGCCCTTGGGTGCATCTGCATCTGCTGGGTGGGAAATAAAGAAAGAGGCTCCTACAGAGCAATAGGAAAGGTGGAAGGGAAGGGAAAATGAAGTAGGGAGGCAGAGCCAGGGGAATCAGATACCAGAGGAACATTTTCTTTTTGTTGTTATTCTTCCCGCGCTGTGGCTGTTCCCGTCAAAGCCACTGGAAATTGTTACAGACAGATCGAGTGTCTTCCAGTTTCTGTGTCAGGGAGTTTTGCCGATTCCATGAACCATGCAAAGGAGGGGTCAGGCAGAGAGAAAGGGAGAGTGAGAGAATGACCAATTCAGCAGAGCTCTGACTTTATCACTGATATGGTCAGGTTCACTGGGTTTTAACTCCATGAGCCAGTCAGGCTTAGAAACTCACAAGGTGTTATCACCTTTTGGAGAAAGGAGGGGGAGCAAATCCCATCAGGTCAGCCAGAGAGGTGGGCTAGGGATCATCTCCTATAAAACACAGCCCCTAGGGACCACCTTGCCCTCACCCTGCAGAACGCACTAGACACTTCACTGCTCTCTGTCAAGAGTGATCACTGGTTATTACATTAAAGAGCAAACAGGAGAATGAAACCCACCCAGCCCTGAGTATTAAACTACTACCTGCATTGCTCAGCGAGGCACCAAGGAAGGACACTGGCTTCCTTACCATGTGAAACAAATGGATGACACAAGCTGGTATTACATGATGCTTATATAGAGATTAACATGACTCAGACTCTTGCTACAAACACCCCTGTAATCTGGGTTGGTTATGAATCTAGCTCTGACTTTTGGGGTTTGGGCCTCTCTGCCACATGTGAGTCTGAGGAATGTGAGTCTGATGTAGTATGCATTGCAGACATGCATTATTAATACATGCTGTAAAGTCAAGAGTGCTAAGGATGGTGAGGGGAAGGAAACCCCCAAACATTGAGAGACAGAATTTGATACAAGGCCAGGTCCAGGATTTTCAGTGCAGGTAAGTAGAGCAGATGCATCCTTGAGACTTCTCTGAATGATCCTGAGTCTGTCAACTGAGTGGGAATTGTCCAAGAAGCAGGATCTCCTTGGAACTCCCAGCGCTTCCTGGAGGAGCTGGAACGTGGCAATTCGGAGACAGCCACGAAACTGAGAAGTCATGTGGAAAATGTTCTTGTAAGTCTAAATAAGTTATGTTCAGTCCTGGGTGGAGCTGAGCTTTGGATGAGGATGTGGTTGGTACTTGTTTGATCTGAAATGACTCGCTGATCCCTGGTCGAGAGTTCAGAACAATTAATTAAGGCCAGAGAAATACACCTGCTGTGCAGGGAATTCTTGCTTTAGAGTGTTACCAATATCATCATTATTGAGTGAGTCACTCCCTTGGAATCCTTGGTAAAAACTTGTTTTGAGCTCAGGAGATGATACAGCACTTCATGCTGGCTTTCATCAAGCTTTCACAGAGCGTGTGGGTGTAAAGAGGAAGGCAGTATTGTGTCCTAGTTATGGGAGAGGATTCAAAATCAGGGCATCTGGTTTCTATTCTTGGCAGTGCTAGCATGTGGAATTGAGTAGTAGTTCCTCACTTGAAGACTTAGTTTCTCCATCTGTTAAATGGATCTACAGTAGTAATATTTGCCAACATTATAGATGTGACAATATTACTGTTATCACGAATAAATGGCTGATTAGCTCAAGGTTTTTGCTCATCAGAGATTGAGTAGAGGCTGCAGTTCTCTGTAGAAGTCCAACCACCTGACAGCAAATGACACTGCGGTCCTCTGTAGAGCTACTTAACAAACTGAGTTTGAAGTCAGTGCAATCAACCACTGCCAGCTCTGGGGACTGCTGGATTAGGGAACAACATGTACATTTTGGTGATGGTTTGGCTGCCACTCAAGTGCTGATACAGAGTTTCCAAATGACGTTAACAAATAACAGCTGGGCTAAGGCTGCAATGGAAACCAGATTTCCTGCTGATCAGTGGTCTCTACTATTTCCATGCCTTACAGCGAGAGTAAATGTCGTCTGGATTCAGGGAAATTGCAGATATGGAGCACCTTCAGCATAAGGTCCTGGAGTTGGGTTTCCACACCGTAGGCTGAGATGTCTGTTGCCTGTGTTCTTATCTCCAGTAAGGAGAGGAGCACAACATTTGACTACAGTAACAAGAATGGCTTAATAGAACAGCATTCTGTATGGATGTGTGATATTAGTTACATGGTGATGATGATCCCTGATGCACTTAGTATCTCCAGATCCTGACCACGATCGCAATGTGCTAGGTGCTGTACAAAACAACAGTCCCTGACCCAAGACTTTACTGGACAGCCACTCTATGTGTCAGACAATAACCTGGTAGAGAAGTGTGGCTTACCTGCTATAGGCTTTTAGCTTAAGCTTCTTCTAAAGGCCTTTTACGTATGTGAGTCCAGTACGTAATAGGACTTGAGAGACAGCTTTCCAAGAAGGACAATGCAATCTGTGTTGCCTCAGCTCCTTCCATGAGAACATTGTACTTGTGACGAGAAGAAGAGTGACCAATGAAAACCACACTGAGAACACCAGACTCAGTCATACAGGATGACTCCAGCCAGGCTCAGACCCCAGCAAACCCCAGTAGTCCCTTAAAGCAATGTGACTAAGATTTCGCTCCTTCCTTTATTTCAATAGGAAAATTATGTAGTTTTAAATCTGTTATCACATAAATTGTTGCATATATATAATTTTAAAAATGTATATAGCATTTTTAGCGAAGGCAGGTGGAAGAAGCTTGGATTGGCCATGGAATGGAGAGTACCAGTGCTTGAGGCAATTTTTTGAGTCTGCGGCAGTATGTTTCATACTCCCAGGCTATTTCTGGACAATATTCTACCCAGACATGCATTTACCTTGATAGTGAATAATTTCACCATGCCTAAGAGGTATAGCTGGTTCTCGTCGCAAAACTTGAACACCTTGCATGTAAGGACGGATCTTCAGAGTGATTCAGTATGATAAGCAGTATAGGCAACACCAAGCATACAGAGACCATGAGATTTGGCTTTAAAATCATGAGCATTTTTTAAATGTGCAGTTCTTCTGATTTTGCCATCTGGTTTTTGAACCTGTAGCATTCACTTGCATCTTGATGACCACAATGGCAAGAAACATATCTTTTAAGGAAAAGAAAAGCTGAAATTCCTACTTGCCTCCAGGAAAGGAAGTGTTCAAAACCCCAACTATCAAGTGAGACATTTGGAAATGATCTGAAGATTTGAAGAAAAGTGAGAGTACAAGGCTGGCCTTTGTTAGAGCTCTGCAGAAAACATATTGCAGGCTGTTGGACTCCATTTTGGAAAGTTTCTGCCTGTCATGCTCTGACTGATTGCCACAGCGGACCCAGCCCCTTATCTTCAAGATATGGGTGTTGGGACAGGGTTGGGAGGCTCTAATGTACAATGTGGGGGGACCTGTGAGAGTCATTCAATCGCAAATGCACAACTGCTTTCCTGAGTGCGGTTGGTGCCTCCCAGAGTATGGGATCCTGTGAAGCTACCTTCTTGTCCTAGACTGATAAGGTCCCTATTTCCCTGAGCTAGAAGCTGACTTGGAACCAGTGCTCAGAGGTAGTGTGTAACCAGTCCTCCACATCATTAGGAGAAGAGGGAGAAGCCTGTTGTATGGCACTCAAAGGACACGGGAGCCTTTTATTATACGGGTTTACAATTAGCAAAGGGCATGTTTGTGCTGAAACTGGTGGGGGTGGGGGACAGAGTGAGGGGGGGAGGGAGGGTGCTCTGACCTCTCTTCATAGCCCTGACTGTGTCCCCATCTGAAGGTCTGGCATATCCACTCTCACTACTTAATGATACTGACATTACCCATCCGCCCAGCATCGCGGGGCTTTTGTCTTCATTCAGGCAGAAATGAAGTTCTCCTGGGTGCACTTATCAATCACTGCAGAGCTCCAGCTGTTCAGGAGCCTTTGGATTGACTTCAACAGCCGTGCTTACAAATTGTCTCTGAATAGCACCGAGCTGAGAGCCCCTTTTTTGTCATTGTCTTCCGACAAATGTTTTTTTTCGGCAGCCTTTCGCAGACGTTGCCGGCTGCCTTCTGCCGCGGTGATTGAAAACGGGCCTGTTTTGCATTCTCCTGCCGGAGTCCTGGGTTCAGGGAGCTCTCCCCAAGTGCCACTCCACCCGAGCACAGTGCCAAAGACAATTACATGCATAGTTTTGCTGATTGCATTAAAATCATTAGAATGAAAGATTCTGAAATCGTACATTAAGGGGGGAAATTAGAAAAAGCTTCAGAGACAGACAGAAGCGTCCCCAAAGTGTGGGCGATACAATTAGCTCAAATTGTGTTACATACACACAGACTAGGAGTAGCTCCTGTAACAAATGACCTTATTATTGCCATTCCCCATCTCTCTCCATTCCTTTCTCTCCTTCACTTCCTCTCTCTTCCATCATTCTTTCTTTCCTCTCCTCCTAAACTTCTTTCCTTTCTGGGACTTTCTTGCTATTTCTTCGCTCTTTCATCTGACTTCTTCCTTCCTCCTGCATTTTTCTCTCTCTCCCTTCTTTTGTTTTTTGTAAGAGAGGTTTGGTCAAAGGCTCCATTAAGCCACTGGCCCATTGGCCTGCATTACCCATTCCAGCTCAGTTTCTGCAGCCAGTGGCCCAAAGACGTGGTTAGCATTTTTTCCAGTTGCCTTTGACTGCCAGCCTCACACTTCTGGGGTCATAGTGAGAACCCTTAAGTGCTCTACCTTCATGTCTTGACTAAGTGGTTGGGTTAGTGAAAAAAGATCTCCTTTTTGCCATGGGTTGTTTAATAACATTGAGAAAAGATAAATAAAAGGCTGTAACCCCTACAGTCATCTCTGAGGAAGTCAGGAATAGCTGTCCTGGAGAGCAGTGAAATACCTTACTTGGAATACTGTATAACCACAAGTAGTAAATAATAGCCTATTTGCAAACCCTTACCCTGTTTACCTACACTTCAGATCTGGTGCTGGGAATCAGGCTGATGACTGATGAGAGGGAGTTGGGAAAGGATGCCTGCAAATCCGAAGACCGAGCTGCTGCATTGGGGAAAAGATGACTCCTGATAAAAGAATGGGGCCACATGCAACTTTTAGCAACACCTGTGTGGATTCTAAGTAACTCCATTGAAGGTTATTCTAGCTTTACAACAGAGCAAAGTTTGATTCTGTTGGCCTTGCTGTGATCTCGTATTTCTGTTAGCGTAACTTGGCTTTGGGAGCATTATCTAGTTTAGAGTGGTATAGTTTAAATCAGAATGAGGTTCGAAGTAGTGGGGAAGAGAATCTGGCCTTGGATTACAAGATTTAGCTGAATGGTAGCTCCAGGGATGGGAGTGTGCTAATTGTCTGTAATAGTGGGGTGGAGGGGCATTCTTTAAGGTGGGTAACTAGGTGGAATGGGAGGAAATAAGGAGAGAGTTTACATTAGCTGCCAGGGAAAGCTTCTTGGCTCATGGGGCAGGAAGAAGCATGGGAGAGAACTGCTTTACAGTAGAGCAGAGGCTATGTTATGAAATGTTGTACACAGGCATTGTATGAAATGGTCCCTGCCCCAAAGAACTATCATGCTAAACAGTCATGACCTAGGGTAGAGAGAGGATTATTACCTTCTTTTTGGAGGTAGGAAACTGGTGGACACAGAAGTCAAGTAACTTGCCTAGAGATTCTGATTCAGAGTAGGGAGTTGAACTGGAGTCTACTGCCAACGTCTACCCAGGAAGCCATCTCTATCTTTCTGTGAAAGGTGGCAATACCAATAATTGTAGCCCCTTTATCAAGACATGTTCTTGCCACTCATGGCCCCACTCTCAACCAGTGTAAATGGAGTTAACTTTGTTGCCTCCAGTGGAGCTCAACAGATTGATACTGGCTAAGGACATGGCTTAAACATGGCAGCACCTTGAATCAAACAAGCCTGGGACTACCTTGAAAGATTTTCCCCAACTGTATTCATCCTTACAGCCTCAATTTTGCACAGGTGGTTCCTCCTGGATCAGTAATACTCCTGTACTTGCCCTAAGTCCTAGGCTCATGGCCTACTGCTCACTGGCCTTCTGGACACCCTGGGCCAAACATGGATGATCTGTTTGTGAATCATTCAAATTGATGGTGCTTCACAATGTGGCACCATGATCTATGTGTGGCCTTTTCTCACTATGGCCTATGCACTGTGTGCTTGTTTGTTATCCAGTTCTGGAATAGATGTTTCTCTATCTTGGCCTTATTCTATATTCTAGACATTGATCTTGTGTTGTACTCTTCCTTCCCTGAATAGCCTTTCCATACCCTGTAAATGCATTATATTCCTGTTTGTGTTTGCCATTATTAGTGGTCATTTATAGTTACTGCTGTCACTTACAGCTCCATATATTGACTAGACACTATACAAACAACAAGTAGGATATGTTCCTCATTTAAAGAGGGTATGATCTCAGATTAGAAGAGGCAGAGTGGGAATGGGACACCAGTCCATTGCTGGGCATGGTGGACTCTCGGATGGAATGATTTAAATAGAGAGGATCCTTGAGAGACAAGAAGGAAGGGGGTGTGGCAGGTAGGGGCAGTGAGAAGGAGGGTCTGGAACTGAGAGTGGGAGAAGAAGATGAAGAGAGGGAGGTCTGGGTGCAGGGACACTGATGCCGAGGTCTTGGTGAACATTAGATCAGGTTGCCTCGCATACAGTAGGAGTGAGGAGCTTGAAGGAGTCAGAGAGAGGAGCACAGGAGAGGCATTATGGCAGGGGAGAAGCAATGTGATCATAGTAAAGGGTGAATTTGGCTGGGGCTTTCAGCATCTTGAGGCATCATGATGAAAGGGAAAGGGGACCCAACAAGAGAGAGAAGGGGCAGATTTCGATGGCATTATAGATTTATGTGATTGGAGTTCACATGAGAAACTGACTAAGGAGTGTAGCAGAGAAGAGTCAGAGATAGCACCGAGATATGGGCTGGGGAAATGTGGCAGGAAAGACAGTGGGATGACGAAAGGGAGACTGGGAAAGGGAACAAAAGAAGATGAGAAGCTTTTCAGGGAGCTTGATTTGGGTGAGGAGAATTCAAAGGGTGATCTGGAGACATGAGTGTGAGAAAAGGCGGAGAGGCTGGAGAGAAAACAGTGAGTTTTGAACATCATCTGCAGAAATGTGGTATAGAAATGATGGGAGAGTACAAGGCTGCCAAGAGTCCATTGACGCTCAGGATTACTCCCAGGCAGGCTACAGGGCTGGCTCTGGTCACAAAAGACTTTGGAGAGGCCTATGCTGCCATGGACTCGCCTGAATCTGAGGTCTGGATGTCCTGTTGGTGGAAGCAAAAGGAGCTATTGGAATCCCTCACAGATGATTCTACTCCATCCCGTTCATCACAACCACTGTCCTGTGCCATTTCACAGGACACAGTTATTGCCCATCTTTTCAACACCTTTGAGCCATATGGATACTGCACAATGCTAGGGTCTCAAACTGATTCTTCTCATTCATTGATCACACACAACTATATATCACCTTTATTAGCATCAAAGATGTCACGTGGCTTTAAACAGGGGCAGAAATGAGTGCCTGGAAGAGTGAATGCTGTCTCAGACTCAGCCAGAGCAAGACAAATCTGCTCTGCAGGGCATGGGGAAGACTTTGGCAGGTCTTTCTCTCAGACCAGTCAGGGTTAAGGGAGTCATTCTCAGCTCTACACCCATAGACCTAGGGAGCCAGAAATCCCCAGTTGTCAGGAACATGGCACCTCTTTCTCTTAAATATACATTGGGTCACCATGAGTCACACCTTTTCTAGTGCAAAGACCTGATCCCAACCGGGTGACCTGCAGGAAGTGCAACTACTCCAGCTGCAAGTGGCCATCTGCTAGACAGAGCATGGTGGAGAACACGGATGACTCTGAATGCTCCATCAGTATCAGATCTTTCCTTTTGAAAGCCTTCTATGGGCTAGGCCCCAGACATTACATGCCATCTTTCCCTGTGGTGCACTCCTCTTCAACAAACAGCAGACACAATACTACTGTGAGTGTCCAGGAGGAAGATTGCCAGCGCTATGGATGAGGCATTCACAGGGAAGGGTGCCAGGAAGAGATGAGACTGGTTCTGACCTCTTTCAGAGAACAGTATGAGACACATCTGTTTTACCAGCCTCTCCTTAACAGCCAGAGAAACATTTTCAACAGAAAATATTATCTTCAGAGACATCACCCCAACAATGAGAAACCTATGGGCTTAAACCCCAACAGAGGGGCAGCTGAAAGCTCATACTTGCCAGGATGCCCTGAGGCTGCAAATGTTGTCTGTGGTGCTCAGATATCAAGGTGTAATGGGCACAAAAAGGTATATAGGTGGCAGAGGGTAGCTAGATAAAGAGATGAGTATGTAGGGAGGTGGTTGGGTGGATGATGGATGGGGGTCCCAGACTTTAGCAATGGCAACAGAAGTGAAGGTGTGGAGATGGAGGAACTGCCTACATAGACAATGCATATATAGGAATCCAAGCACTAATATCCTTTGTTTATGTATGTTCCTATTGGCCCTTCTGTCCTTGAGCTCAGTGTATCCACATTATGTCCCAAGCTCTTGTTTTCTACTTCTGAACTCCAGGCTCTGTGTGTTCTCTCTTGCCCTGGGCTCCATAGGGTTTCTCCATTTTCTGGTTTGTCAGAAGGAGCGCAAGCTCTTACTCTAAATTCAAAGCTTTCTAGGCCAATCCCATTTTTTATATGCTTTACCTTAGAATGTATCTACTTCTTCACTCATGGCCCTTGTACATCTGCTGCATGCTAAACCCTGGGCTGCCTTGTGCACCTCTGCCTGGGACTTCAGTAATGCAAGTGCTGTTGAGGGAACAGCTTTGGAGTATAGGGAGTGGGCCTGTGGCACTGATCAGCATGGGACCGATGCTACTTGGGTTGAGCTAGAGCTGTTAATTTTGATGCAGCTTATATCAGTGAATTCTCTTATGTCCTTAGAGTGGCAAGTGTCAAAGGGACTGATTCAGGGTCCACTGGGGTCATCCTGAGCCTTTCCATTGGCATCAATGGCTTTGGATCATTCACTTAATGAATGAGCATGTGTAGGTTGGTGTGAGTGAGCTGGGGAAAGGATGTGTCCTATGGCAGGATAACTGCAGAGAAAGGATGGTGCTTTACTGGGGGTGGAAAATGGAATTGTCACCGTGGAATGAATGAATTGTACAGTTTCTCTTTTGTAACCCAGGGAATAATTAAGATAGATGGGTAGATGAATTAGCTGTCCTGCAAGGTCAAAAGTGGATTGCCTTATTACTCTATTATTTCACCGTTGTGGAACTATCACCACTAACGCCTTTTTCATGATATTTTGTACATCCGCACCAAAAAAAAAAGGGGGGGGAGAGATACAAATTGATCGTTTGCTGGTGAAATCAGTCTTCGTCATTGCCGGCAGTGCTTGGATTAATGGGATTGAAGGCTGCTGGAGGTTCAGCCAGAGAGACGGGTGGAAAAACAAGAGAAATTGGTTTGCACCCCTGGGAATGGAATTGATGTGACTTGCATGGAGCTGCTGCTGCGGTGGCTGCTGCGCAGTGATGCTGGTTTAAAAATGGGGTTGAGAGATGGAGGACAAAATCAATCCCAGGCTTGAATGCTGGATCATTGCAAACTTAGGTTGTGATCTGACCAGGGCTGAGAGTCCCTGAGTATGGAGAGCTCTTGTCTCAGGCCCTTGTAGAATGACAGAAAGTTGTTCCTGAAGAAAGTCACTGCATTCAGATCTCCTTCCATGAGTCATAGGGAGCTTTACTGATGGACTTCAGGATGAGAACTGGAAATCAGGCATTGCTGGGAAATTCTCTCCAATCAGCTCAGGCTGCAATCTATGGAAACCATCTGAATAGACAGAGAATATCTGGGGAGGCTGGGAGGGGAGCCCTCTGGCAATCAAAATTGTTTGGCAAACCTAAGAGCTGGAAACATATTGAGTTAAGCTACTGGGCCCTTGGCATGGGGAGTGGATGTAAGAGAACGTGAGATCACAGAAAAGGAACTCAAGTCAGAGGTTTGGTGAAGACAAACATCCCATTGGGCTCATGTGGTTACGGTGGGAGACAGGTTCTGTAGCCAACAGCTCATAAGAGAGTCATGTAGGGGACAGCCATCAGTCCACATCCTGAGTGGTGTGCTGTGTGACCACATCCTCACACGTGAAGAGGATGACCTCAGTTTAACACCCCTCCTCCCCACCCGGACTTCAAATGCATAAGAGCTGGCTCTGAACTCTTCATTTTTTTTTTTTTTAGATTCAGTTTTAAGTTCTAGGAAGGCATGGAAAAGATCCCTACAGAAGGACCTTAGGATTAGCTTTCTTCTCTTGAGCTCTGCTTCTATCAACACTGTTCTTGGGCCCCATTCTTGTCAAGTGCCAGAGCTGTCTCTGGGCTCATGCTCCTCAAGTATCAGGATAAGACTTTCCAGGCAGAATCTTCCTCTATATACATCCATCTTCCATTAGTTCATTGACAATGGGTGTCATCCCTGCAGTCATCTGTTATCAGTGGAACTCTCTTTTTACCCAGTGTCAGTGAGTGGCTGTAGAACAGTGGAGATTTAGCTGTAGTACCAAATTCAGAAAGGCTAAAGTTAGGGTTGTGTTTAGCACTATTTCTGGTTGAAAGACAGTTTTGAATATATTTCCCTGGTAGACCTCCAAACAGCAGAAGGGTGCTTTCCAAATAATGGGGCCAGGTCATCTGGTAAAAATGGTCATAGCTTCAATAAAGCCATAGATAGGGTGATTTGCACCAAATAAGGATCTGACTCCAGGGTTTGTATCACTCTCTGAGTCAAAAATATATTATTTCTTTCATGTTCCCCCAGTCAGTGATGGCTTAAGTCAGTGGGGGCCAACCTTTTGGGCAGATGTGCCATAAATTAGCCCCACATCCTCCCTGAGTACCACTCTGATCCCCTTCCCCTGCCCAATCTGCTGCTCTGCTTTCTGCTCCCTGCCCTGCTTTTCCTGACCAGTCTGCTGCTTTGCTTTCAGCTTCCTGCCCTACCTGCTGTTGTGCTGCGTCCCTGATCTGCCATGTGCCACAAACCAAGGCTGTCCATCCCACCTGTGGCACCCATACTGCAGGTTAGCCACCCCTGGTTAAAGTGATGAAGGAAATAGTTTGGGAACCTCAGAAGAGTTTTGTGAAACTCAAAATATTGTTAAAAGAAATTTCTAAAATGGTACAAGCCACTAAGTACCACCACATTTTCCCAAGCTTAAATGAGGTGGTGGCCATTATATTTTACTGCATAACATTGAATTACATTCTTGTGCAGTCAAGACATTTTCAACCAGAGGTGATCTGCTTCTGTATGGGAGGAGACGGGGTTCTGAGTAGATAAAGGCCACATGTAAGGTCCAGGTCCAATTACTCATTGAAATCAGGGAGCTTCAGTATCCAAAACCAGACCTTGATATAGGTTTTACAACTTGATCTGTCTGTAAGGGATAAAACCTTTGAGGATGCTGGAACCTGCAAGTGTCATCAGTGTCCCCCTAGAAGCTTTTTTCACACCTAAGGATAGCCTGCATGCAGTAGCATGCTGGCAGCTTCTCTTCTGCCATTGCTCTTCTTCATCATGTCCCAGGCTAAGGGCAAGAGAGGACTGGCACAGAGACAGCTTTAGGTGGGCTGCAGAAGCCAGTATTCCCCAGTGACTGGTTAGACCAGGTTATCCCCTTCTTTATTAATCCAGAATAGCATGAAGTCATCTGGAAATAACCTAGAACCAAGACCAGTAGGGTATAACACAGGTGTTAATGGTCTGTATTCAGCATGAACGTGGCACTGAAATATGAAGTCTAAAGTGGGCTATTTACATATCAACTTCAAAAAAACTTCACTGCTCATTCTTTCAAGCAGAAACTCCCAGTTCTTCTGGGCTTGAGGGTGGAGCTTGGGATTGTGAGGATGTCTTGGGTAGCATGCCTGTACTACCCACCCAGTGGGACAGTATGTATTCCCTCTCATTCCTCTTTGCAACTTCTTCAGTCAAAGCATCAGCAAGCCTGGGACCCAAGGCTGAAGGAAGCAGGAACTGGAAACAGAGCTCCTGTAGCAGAATGTGAACTCAGAAATCTGCACAGAATCTCCCAGTCAGCTTCCTTCCATGCCCAACACACAGCTAAGAACAGCCCTGGGGCTCTGGGAAACTCCTTTCCCAGCACAGTGAGCAGTACAAAGGCAAAACCTTGATGCAAAACATTACGGTGTTTGCATCAACCAACTGGCTCTGTAGATAGTCAGGGTGAGCTGAGCCTGTTTAATAGCAGAGAGAACAGATGCAGCACAGAGCCACTGCCATTAGGGCAACACTCCACTCTCAGATCTGCACTGTGGATCTTGCCTTGTGCTTTTTGCTTTCCCAATGAGAGATCCGTGCATGTTTGAGGGAGCAGGATATTGGAGTTCAGGACCTCTGTGCAAATGTAAGGAAGTGTCTTACTCTCTGTGGATGTAAGTTGCTGCCTTTTGGCAGTGCAGTGAAATAGTACAGCCTTTAACTCCTGTGCTCCTCACGCTAACCTCTCTCTGTTGTCGAAGGCTTAATTTGCATAGGATGTGTCCCATAATACTTTCCAATATTGTTACATTTCCAAAACCCCTTTTTTGACAAAAACACTTCTATTAAGGCATTCAGACATGGTGGTAGCAGTACACTTTCCAAACAGCTGTATCCATGTAGCACCTCTAGCTAATAGATCACTCTTGTCTTTAGCACAGTTGTTTAATCCCCTATAGACAGAGCACCAGATCCTCAACTGATGCACATTAGTGTGCAACCCGGTGCTGATTGCACAGGGAGCAGCCATGAACTAATGGTGTTACAGCTGGTGTCACCAAGAAGAAAACTTGGCCCCATAACTTTTTCATTAAATTAAATTGCAAGCACAGAGCCAAATCCTATCCTTATCTGCTGCCAGGGGCAAATTGCTGACTCCCACAAGCTTCAAGAGAGTGTCTCCCTCAAGTCAGAATTTGGCCTTTTTGCTATTTGTCCTCTGTTCCTGCCACTTTCTTAGTCCGGACATACTGAACTCTGATTAGGAATTCTGCTTAGCAGGGACTCCAATGTAGTCTGCCATAGACCTGAAGCATTCCCAAGGCAGGGCCCCAGCTAGGGCCTCAGCACTATCTGACATAGACTCTGAACTCTAGCCTGAGGCCTGGACAGCACAGTCCCTCCCCAGGCATTCCAGCGTGCAGGGGAGTAGCTATGCTGACTGTTCTGCACCATGTAGAAAGCATCTGGTCCTGTTTTGCTCTCTACTTACCCCCCCTTGGGCTGAGTTGTCCCCATAGGCACCCAGTGGGAGCAGTCCCACACTTTGCCCTTTTAGTATCCCCCTGAAACTGGAATTCTCCCTGTCTCGTGTAGAGCAAGGAATAATGTGGCCCTAAGCATCAAGTGACAGAAATTAAAGAAGAGAGAGAGCTAGGTTGTATCTTGTCCCCCTCCACAAGAGTCACGAATGGCTCAAGCTGCATGGTTTCCCAACAGGGAAGACAGAATGGCTGGTGGGTACCAGGAAATGGTCACTATGGTGCAGGATCGGCAGCAGTACAGAGCTGAGAAAGGAGAGTTCCCAACCAGCCATGGAAAATCATTTCTAGATAGGAAAAGGGATTTCTGTGCTGTTGCATTGTGGGAAAATAGCTACGGCAGGTGGTAGATTATGCCTGTTTTTACTCAGTATTTACTTAGGCACAACTCCCCTTGATTTAAAAGCAGTCTGACAGAATAAGGAACAAGAAGCATAAAGTGCTAGGGATTGGTCCTGCACAGGATTCAGCAGGAGTTTACCTAAATCCTGAAGCCAGTGAGGAGGAGCAGGAGACTCTGGCCAATGACTTCAGGATCTGGGTCCTTATGACCAGACGTCAATAGCCACGTAAACTTGATGGATTGTGGGATATCCTATAGACTGTGACATCTGTCATTAATTAGTATCTAACTGAAGCAGCTCCACACCTAAAACTGCTTCCATGAGCTTATATTGTCTGATCAATGGAAGGAATTCTGGGATCTTCTTAAAGCAGTTTTGATCCCAACCGGTTTGCAACAGTAACAACTTTCTCATCATTGCACATCAGGCTACTTAGGGACAGTGAAGGGGCAAAGTTACTCTGTCTTCCAAATAGGGTCTTGACACCAGTTGGCATCAGATGTGTGGTGTCTGTCTGTGTGTATGTATTAGTTATGGTTACATTTGTAACAGCAGCACAGTCTTACTTCAGTCACCATCTGCTCTTCCACTGCCCTTTTTTTATGCTCAGCCCATGGCAGAAACTGTGAGTGGAGGGGAAGCTTGGGTTTAGAAAAGAATATAATTTTTCAAACAAATAGGTTATTCATGGAAAAGAACTGTACTTTCAGGTAAATCAAAACTGTTTGTGCTGAATTTGACAAGAAAAAGAAAAATAATTTGGAAAAATCAAAATGTTGTCTCAACATTCCCTAAATAAAAATGCTTTAATTTTCTTTTCCTTCAAAATGATGTTTTGAGACAGAATTTGCCTAAATGTAATAATTTTCTTTAAAGTAAAAACACATGAAAATGAAACAGAATGTTTAGTTTCTTATTGAATGAAACATTTCAGCCAACACATTTTGTTGTTGAGAAAACTAAAAAAAAATTCACTTCAGATCAAGCCTAAAATGATTCCCCCCCCCCCCTTTTTTTTTGTGTGCGGTCACCAATTACAGCTCTATCTATTCTGTTCTTATTATTAAATGTATTTTGTATAGGTGAAATATTTTGTATAATAGATCAGGCTGTGGTTTCAAGAGGTGATTCTGAATGAATATAACAGTCTAAGCTAGTGCAATACAAACCTTTCCGAGCCGTCTTAGCCTCTGATACCCTGCCTATACCAGAGGAGACTGCAATTTATTATTTTTTCATTAATGGAAAACAGCAAACTCACAGAGATGTACTGAACTGGTATCAAATGGGAGTTGCACTCATTCTGTTTATCCCAGTAAGTTACTTTTGTACCAGTGCTCTCATATACTTCATCACTGTAGTAACACCAGTGCAAGTTCCTCTCTTTTAGACAAGCCTCTACTTTGCATCCGGTTTGCGCTATCTTCCACTTGCAACTACTTGTTAGTGTAACAAGTCCCCCCTTTTATCAACTCTGAATATGGCCCACTGTAAATATTTTTATTGTAATTATTATTAATGCCTTAGAAATGCACTGAGAATTAATTAGTCTAAAATGACAGCTTTGAAATAAAGTGAACAGAAAAATTTAAGGAAAGGACAGTTTTTAAACTCAAGGCTGCACCTCTGAAAGCTGATATAGGCACTTTATCTGATAGGTTACAGTCTGGTTATCATCTAGGGAAACTTAAAGGTATTATTTTTACCACCGGAGGGCTCCCATATTTTTCCATTAATGCAACAGAAACATACTGAGAACGACTAATACACAGGCTTTGAAGGCGACAAAGTTCAGACAAAGCTCCCTAGTTCACGGTAAGAGCTATGTGCTTGAGACATAGCAGAGAGATTAAATTCACCACTGTACAGTGTGTTTTGTTGCTTTAATAGGAAGTGGCCAGACAAATCCTTTGGGTGAACAAAATGCTCTTTGGGGATGATGTCGATGAACAGAGATCAGAAATGTAGAGGTCTGCTGGGCAGGAAGGGACAGATCCTTGGCCAGTGCCATCCACACAGTTTGGTTGATGATAAAAGGACAGCCCCACTTTACTCCAGCTGAAGGTCTCCAGTCTAGCCATTGAAATTCATCTCTGTGCAGAGGCACAGCTTGCACCTCTTGAGCGCATCTTGCAGTGATGCCCCTTCATACAGAAATGAATTTTAAGTATTAAACATGAAAGCTAATTCATTAAATGACTCCTCATTTTGGTCATTCCTTGCTAAGGCAAAGCTCCCATCAGAGCAAATCTCTGGCACTATCACTCAATTTCGAATAAAGGAACCTGGGGTGACTCTGTTAATTTATAAACAGACATGTTACCTACCAGGCTACACGGCCTTTCATAAATGTTCAGGTGGATGCATATATGCTGCATCAGTTACACGTCAATGAAATCAATGACACAGGAGTATGCTAACTCAAAGTCAACATTGGTGAAACATTAATGGGATCAAATGACTTTTACTAGGGATGATTTTGGCTTTTTAAGAATAGTGCAATCAGTTTTTAAAACTAAAAGGGGGAGGGAGGGAGGAGAGGACAGAACACTTTTTCTCTTCAGTTTTGAGGAGGAGCAGAAGGATTTGTATTGTGAATGTTTTGGCTTCTTTTTATCATGCTGGTAGTAAGATATCTAGAAATGACTTCAAGGACCAATACAAAAATCACCATCACAATACAGGCAACCCCCGCTTAATGCTGTTTTGCTTAGCGCTATGTTGCTATAACACCCATTTTAAATTGATACCCACATTCACTTAGTGCACAGTGAGTTTCATTGTAACGCTTGCAGTCGCCATCTTGGGTCATTAAAAACACTTGTGGTCACCATCTTGGATCATCAGATACTTTCAGTTTCACTTAATGCTCCTTTCACTTAACACTCAGTTTTTCAGGAACCAATTAAGAGCACTAAGCGGGGGTTGCCTGTAAATGAATGGATTCCACAAGGATAATGCTGCCAGACTCCTCCCCCTTGTGGATCTCTACCCATAGAGCCCTGGGTTTGTGACATCACAGAGGAGCATCCACTGCTCAAAGCGTGGGATGCTTGAAGTGTTTCTCATAAATGAAATCAATGGAAATGATTTCATTTTAACTTAAAATGAAATATATTCTTTCAACAACTAATAGAAAAGTGTAGATGTTTTTGTTTTGTTTTGTTTTGTTTTGGGTGGTTTCCAAACAATTTCTTCCCCCCCCCATTTCTTTCTGCAAATGCCAGTGAATAATAAAGTACTTATTCACATGGCTGTTTCTTTACTTCTTACTAACCAAGTGCTTCCATCAATGTACCAGATATTCTTAAACAATTCAGTCACTTTCTCTGCAATTTGGTGTCTTTGTTTGGGAAGTGGGTATTATAACTATTAATGGCATTGCAGATGGTACTCATATCCAGGTGTGATCAGTGCTCCATGGTACTAGGCACTGTGCATACGCATAATGAAAGAAATGCTCCAAAGAAATTGCTCTAAAGAAATTACAGTCTAAGTCAGCAAGAGAGACAAAAGGTGGGAAGCAGAGACAGAGAGACGTTAAATGGCCTTCCTGAGGTCACACTGAAGATAACAAGTGCTGTAGTAAAATCTCTGAATACCCAGAATTTCCCATGACATTTTAGCTGTTGAACAGGGCAGATCAGCATGTTGGTACTGTTAGGACCAGAAGTGAAGAAGAAAAATACATCTTCTTACCTTTGGCAGGAAAGCTGAAATAAAATATAGTTGTCCCTATGGGATTATGATCAAGCCATTGTGGTTAACACACAGCTCCAAAATGTGCTGTGAGACCTTTAAATAGTACCAAGAGTAAGAGCTCTGGATTTACACCTGGTTTGCAGCCAACACATTCGCAGAACAGGGCCTGCCAGATCTGCCTCTGGTTCAGTAGCAGTGGAGAATGAGGAAAGCCCCCTCCTAAATACTCCAGCAGCATTTCTTGTAACACTAAGATATTCTTTGGAGATCTCCTATCTAAGAATCAAGCCAATGTGATACTGCTTATCCTATAATAGCTAAGGAGGTAACAGAATGAGGTGGCTTGCCTGGAGACTGGGGGGAGCATGATTAACACTCAGCATTTAATTGATTCTTATGTCTTCAATGATCAGCACCAGAATGGATTGTTGCCTTCCATCCCAGATTAACAGCTGAATGACTAGGTACAATGTCACACCATGAAGCTGACTTGGAGGTTATTTCTGGCCAAGTGAATATTATTGCCTTACAAAAGATGTCATTTTTTGACTCAACAATTCAGTGGTACTTTACAGGTATCAAGTTACGGAACAACCAGTTTGCTCTGAAGGATAAACCATTCAAATAGGAAAACCTCTAGTTAGATTAAAAACACCTTGCTGATTGTGGAGGATGGGAATGGAGGGAGGCGAGGGAAGAGTTCTTTAGAGGGAAAGAAAAGACAAAAGTCTTTTCCTTCCATTAATAAAGAGTACAAGTGTTGGTAAATACTGTCTGCAACATTACTGAAAAAAATGTTTTCAAACTCCATACTTTGTGGTATTTTCTCCTATTCATTTTTAATCCTTTTTATTATAAAATTTCAATTTGAATGAAAATTTTTCAAAATTAATAGGTTAAAAAGCCACTTTCTTTAAAAAATGGTCTGACAAGTATGCTTTGACCAGATCTAATAAACAGGATTTAGTGTAATTTCTATCTCCCAGTATCATCTGCTGCCCTACATGCTGATAATTAGTTAATTCTGTGTGTTTCCATCTGCTCTTACGCCCTGCTGAGTGATAGAGCCTCATAAGACTTGTATCTCATTTCAACTTTCCTTCTAATTGCATTTCATCACTAGGTGGGGACAATGGCTTAGATCCTCAGTGGTGCCCAGAATTTCCTAAGTACAGCTCAAAGGGGAAGCTGCAAAGAAACCACTTGCAGCCCCTGATAAAGAGGCCCATGGTAATGTGATGCAGCCTTGCAGCTGTTCTTGCTAGCCATTGGAAGAGCATACTAGCAGCCTAGCCACATTCCCTTTGGCCTTCTGGGTTTTGTGGTCATACTCCTGCCACATTAGTTGTTTGGCCCAGGTCTTCCATCATTACTACCATTTTGGTCCATACCACGTCATGTGTTTACTTGTATTTACTTTATATAGAAAATAATACATGGCAACAAGTGTATAACCATTAACCATGTGGACAGGCAGATACACCAGGGACTTAGGTGGCAGTTGAACTGAAACAGCATATGGGAGGGGGCCGGGGGCGGTTGTGAAGGGAAAAAGAGTAAAACAGTGAGTTTTAGGTCAGCCTAAAATGGTTCATTTCACCCCAAAGGAAGAGTTCAGTTTTATTTTCAGACAGTTCAACCATGTTTTACCTTCCTGTTTGTTTGGTTTTTTAACTTGGGTCAATTTGGAACTCAAAAATATTGTTTTGAAAAAAAAAGTCAACCAGTTTTGTTTAGAAAAGTTTGAAACATTTTGACACTTTCATCATTTTTCTCCCCCCTTTCATCTAAAACTATTCACCAAATTGGTATGAATTTGTGACTAGTTTTGGTCCTCCAGAAACTCCCATTTTCCTGTGAATTTGCTATTTATTGAAAAATTTCCCTTGGCTCTATTCAGGGTGGGGTCTCCCCAGTGTTGGGGGGATCCAGCCACGTCCTGGCTATTCTACTGCACCAAACTGGTTGCAATGCATCTGGCCCAGTGATTTATCTCAGGTAAGACAGGCTGTCCAGACTGCGGCTGCCCACTCCTTCTGGATTGCTTGTCAGCATGCCAAGGGGGAAGCCAGTGGCAGCACACTTTTATCCAATTTGCATTAGACATATAGGCCCTTGATGGCAGTGATTGACAGATGAATTGGCAGGTTGAGTTCAAATCATGCAAATATATTTCCTCCCACTTTATTAGTGCTTTTTGAATATTATTTTGTAGTGCTGCAGCTAGCGTGAGTCACTGAGTGAATTTACACTTCACTGGCATGGTGAGAGCTATGGTAATGACTGAAAGCCAGCTTAGATGAACAGCAGCACTGTTACTATACCTACTTACCAACATGACACTATAATTCAGGGCTAAAATTGATGAGGAGTCTAGGTACAGCTTATGTGACACACATGATAGGGCTGTGGATTTTACCTTCATCAAGTAGCATCCTTCCCCTCAGGGTTTGCAGCCAGCCAATGACAGCCCGTCCTGATGAGGTAATACTTGTACCTGTTCACGCTCCATGGAGTTGCTTTGGTGAGTAGGTGGAGTTTCTGGAGTCCTGCCTCTCAAGCCTGCCTAGGCACTTTGAATTAATCTCAGTCACATTAATCTCTTACTATGAAAAAAATCTATTACTGTTTTTTTCCCCCTTGTCCCTGAATTTCTGATAGAAAGGCTGCATTCTTGTTCTGAGTAAATTTTCCAGGTTTTTCTCCAAAAATGGAAACTGAAATCTAAATAATTCTGGTTTGCTTATCATGTTCTGATTTGTTTTTAACAAAAATGGCTCTTAAAATTGCAGTATATTTATCCAGCACCTTTCTTTCTTTTTTTTACCAAACAATTTCTCAAAATCTGAAAATTGTTTATTGAAACCTGAATACTTTGTTCAAAAATAGTTTGACAAATTGGAAATGTTTACCTGAAAACCATTTTTTTTTTACTGGATATATTTTTTGAAAACTGTTTTTTGGTTGTTCAGTTTTCATATTTTTCATTGAAAATCTTTAAAAAATATTCAGTGTTGAAGAATGAAAAAAATTCAAAACTGTTCATGGGAAATATTCAGTATTTTTCAACCATCCCGAGTTCTGGAGTGCAGTGGGTTACATTGGGTTATACAGTCACAGCCCCACTCTGTGGCTTGGGACCAGTACCCCAGCGGGTGACTTTAGACTTAGGTATGATGGTAGAGAATATCTGCTGGTGTTTTCCAAATCTCTCTTAAATCAATGGATCCACAGCAACTGGTACTAGGGAGGGCTCTGGCCTGATGCATCCTGGAGATCCAGAATGGGGTAGATAACCAGGCTGGAAAACTGGCTGAAAAACAATTTGATGTCACATTGTTCTATCCAAAAATGTTTAATTGAAAATGAAACATTTGGTAGAAACATATTGGTTCTAAGAAAAAAATTGTCCATGTGGTTTTTCAAATCCAAGATGCAGACAAGGTTCCTTGGGTAAATGTTATATCTTTTATTAGACCAACTAAATGGTTGGAAAATTTGTTCTTTGGAAGATTTCAGGCACAAGCACCCTTCTTCAGGCATAGGGAGAGTATATACAGCAAACTCTCCCTATGCCTGAAGAAGGCTGTTTGTGCCCAAAAGCTTGCAAAGAACAATTTTTCCAACTATTTAGTTGGTCTAATAAAAGATATCACATTTACCCAACTAATCTTGTCTGCCTATGTCCTTAGACCAACATGGCTACAACCAACACTCTCAAATCCAAGACAGAATTTCTGATCAAGTCCAGAGAGAAGTCCAAATTAGCCTTGGGATAAGGTACTCACAGGAGAACGATGTGGCAGACCTCAATTCAAGTCCTTGTTCTGTCCATTTCAGAAGAAACACTTGAACCTGGGTCTCTCAAGCATCAAGTGAGAGCCCTGACCACTGGCATGTAGAATCAGTGTGTCCTTTTGTAGTTGAGAGACATAGTTGGCCATGGTAGTCTGAAGTCAAGCAGAGGCCGGGTGGATGTGCACCTTATAGACTAATCACGGTAGATATATATTATGTAGCACAAGCTTTTGTGAGCTGTAGTTCACTTCATCAGATGCTGTTGTAGTTATTTAACTTTGCATAAATAAGTCAATGCTAGTTGGGACAGGGAACAAGATTGACTTTGTAGGCTAGTTGTGAAGGCAGTTTATTTAGTTATCTGATTCAAGTCACTGCTCTGAATAAAGGAGCACAGGAATTTGAGGTTGCATCTCCTACATATCACATGGGTGCCAGAGCCAACAGACAATTGGCCATGCCATGATCTCTCCCTTTTGCATTTTCTCTCACTCTTTTGCACTCTCATTCCCTTCCCTCTCCATCAAGTTTTACAAAATGAGATTTCTGTGTTTTGATGTGTCCTGCAGGCTGGCACCACTGCAGAAATGTGGGAATTCAAATGATAATTTCTGGTTGGGATCCATCTCCGTTTCAGCCAGCAACTGTTTTCTTCTTCTCAACTCCTTCTTTGAGACATTCTGGCAATGATTTTCAAACCTAAAGTGAAGATTTAGCTGCTCAGTTCTGTTGGAACTGGATGCCCAAATTTCATTAGCAACACTGAGAAATCCACACTTTCTTTCTTGATCTGGCTTCATCCTTGTAGCTTTTATACCTTCAGTCCTTGTTCTGTCCCTTCTACCTTTCTCTGTCTGTCCTCATTTTTATCTCCCCTTAGATTCCTCCCTCTGGTTTATTTTTTCCAGAGGTCTTCTGAGATAGTAACTTCTTAACCCTCCAAATAAGAATATTTGTCAGGGGATGATAGAGAAGATTCAAAATTCTTGCTTTTCCAAGAGGGGTAAGCTGCTCTTCTTGCAGACAAAGAAATGGTATACCTATTTGCTCTATTTAATTGTACTGATGTTTCTTAGTGAGACTGGTATCTAGATAGTTTATGCCAGAATTGAAGCTATCAGGGTTGGAAATGCAACAGACATGCATTTGACCCTAATGTCTAACATATAAGTAAGCTATTCTGCTTCTAGTTTGGTTTTTTTTGTGGGGTTGACTCCCAGAGAATATCTACAAACATCATTAGTGCCAAGATACAAAAATGGTGGATGCTTTATAAACATCCAAAATAGAAAGACTATTATGGGTAGCATTTTCCATAGCTCTAACTCTGCTTTCATTGATCTTAGTGTTAAAAACTCCTTTGGGTGCAGCAGAAATCCACCCCCCTAGCCACATTAAGAATGTGTATTAATGTGTGGATCCAATGTGGTCCTGATGTAAGCATTTCCTTTAAAATCAACTGTGTGTCATGTCCTTACACTATCTCTGAATTTGGCCTGAGGGGTTCACTCCAGAAACATCAGAGACATTTGTACTGTGGGCTGTAAAAGGTGGTTTGATTCTGTAGAAGTGGTACTGGGAATGAAAGAGTTTTGCTCTGCCGGATTTGATCCTGCTGGCGAGTATGAGCGGTCATCATGTGCATGTAAACAAGCACTGCATACGGACATAATTCTCTGCGTCAGATGCAGGATGCTTCTGACACTTGGACTGCCATTCCAGTGGCAGTTATATGCTTTGTTTGGTTTGAACATCCTCAACCTGTTCAAACAGGCAGATGGCTGAGCCGTGAGCTGAGTGTTTTTCCTTCCCTTGGATTTGGGCTGCAGAGGCTGGGAGCTAATATTATCAGAAAAGTCCAGAGGTAGTTGTGACTCCAGTAGTGATTAATAATGGCTTTGGGGCTAATTATCAGGGATTTGTGCTGAAGAAGAACCCATGTGTCTTTGCCCTCTGTCTGTTCCTCCCGGCTGACCCAGCTCTGCTCCTTGTTTTTATCCTCCTGGCTTATTTCTTTCTGCTAGTCTTTCGCCATGTCCTCGCTCTCTTCAGCTTTGCTTTCTTCACAATGCCCTGTCTTGCTTTTTCATCATTGGCCTTAGCTTAGTCTCTTTTTCTTCATGATGAATCAAGTCCTTACTCCTCTTCAGATTCTCTTCCTTCAGGGCTGGCCAGCCATGTCTTCTCATTCTACCGAGCTGCCTGTTTTCTTCTTGTTGTTTTTTTGTCTTGTCTCCAGTCTTCATTTTCTATAATATGATAGTATCAGGCAAAAACAGGGGCCCATTGTCTTAGGCTAAGAGCAAGAGGCTGTCCCCAACAGCTTGCAATCTAAATAGACTATACAAACATTGGAGAAACAGAGGCATAGGGGGTTTAAGTGATTTGCCAGACTCTCACAAGAGGCCTGTGCTGGAGTCAGGAAAGAACCCCGAGCTTCCTAGTGCCGAAACCAGTGCCCCACTTCCTAGGCAACAGTGTCCCTCTATATCTTCTAGTCTTATGTTTTTGCTTTCATCTTCTTCAGATGTTCCAGGTTCTGATTTTCAGGCTTCTGTGTCTCTACCTTTTCCCATTCCCTAATGGCTGACCCAAACCCTTTGTGTCTTCTTCTTTCAAGATGCTCCCTCTTCATCCTCTTTCTTCCTACTCCTTTATCTCCTGCTCCGTGTTGTTTACCTCATCTAGTCTTATTCTGGCTTTGATCCAGATGTTTCCTTTCTCTTGGAGATGTTCCAATGCTACATCTTTACTTGCTTCCTGGATTTGAGGCTTCAACTCTTTTGCATTTTCTCATGAGTTATCCACATAAGACAATTTCATATGTTTCCATAGGTTTCCATCTCTCCAGGCCACCTCTTGAAATGTTCTTATGTTCCTGGAATATATATTCAGTAGGTCAATAAATCTGCTCCATTTTGGTTGCTAAGTTCATTTGTCTTTTCCATTCTCGTATTAAGTAAGGTTACTGCTTGGGCATCATCTTGTAGATCTGGTACATGACTTAAGATTTTTGTCCAATCAGCTGCTGTCCTGTTTCTCTCTCCTCTTTTCCTTGGCCATTCTGGGTAAGCTGGGGTCAACTTGGGGAATGACAATTCCTGGAAATATGATGAAGATCATCATCCTCATCCCAGTACAGCTGGTGTTGGCCCTGCGGGGGACAGTGGTGAGAGGGGTGAGGATGAATACCATGCAATCACCACCTTCCTTATACATGCCCATGCATGACAGTTGCTTCAGATCCTTCTATTTGGTTTCATTTGTTTGCCTTTGTGTTTTGCAAAAGCCAGAAGCAGCAGCAGCAGCAGCAGCTGTACAGCAATGGCACAGCCACTCTATTCCTGGCCAAGAACCCTGTGAAATTAATCCACATCTCGCTGAAATCCTACCCCGCATTCGGGTCACTGCCTCGTTCCAGCACCGAGAAAGGCAGGGATCCCGCGATGATTTATTACCAGCCCCAACGCACATATTATTATGAAATGAGTTTATTACACTCTAAATCTCCTGTTAATGTGCTACTGTTTTAATCCCTTTATCCAATTTTCAGTCTCTCAGGCTTGGCTGCCGTTCACTTGCACAAAACTCTCCATTCTGAAGGTTTTATTGTACGATATCCATATCCATTTATCCTGCTTTAAGGCTGTAGCGCAGAGGCTCTGGCAAGGAGGGGGAGATGGGAACAGGAGGGAGGGATGGGAGAGGCAGAAAGGGGTGGGCCGGTAGGGGGAGGGACAGTGGAGGGGAACACGCTAGTGGAGTATAAAAGGAGCTGAGGTAGGGTAGAGGAAAGGAGCTACAGAAGTGGGAAATGGGGGAGAGAATAGATGAGGGGGTGGGAAAACAGAATGAAGAAGGGCAGAATGAAGAGAGTCAGGGATGGACTTGGGAGGAAAAAGAAGAACATGAGGGTGTAAAGGAAGCAGGAGGTCAAACAGGAGAGAGTGGGGAAGAGGGAGAGATAGAGGATAGGGGAAATGGAGAGAGGGAGCGGGGGAGTAGCACTGTGTGTGGGTGGAAGAACTGGGGCAGCCACCAGTGAGAGGTCCTTGCTGGGACTGAGGGGGGCAATATTTTGGAGGAGAGTGGCAACGGGAGAGAAAAAACAGAGGGAAGGGAGGAGAGGACTGTGCTTTCCTGCCCCCAGGATGGCTGTGTACAGGTATGGGGCTTCCTCCTGGTGGGCCACCATGATGCTGGGCAGAAGGACATGAGCCACTGAGCCTGTTGACTTCACAGGGGAAAGGAGTGCTCTGGGAGCTCCTGCAAGTTACTTCCTTGTGATCTACCAGGGGAGGCTCAGCATAGTGGCTTTTCAGTGTTTATCTAGCATGCCCAAGCACTGAACTTTTATTTTCAGTACTTGGTCCCTCTGAGGACTAACAGATTCCCTTGTCATGGCTTTCCCTATCAGTGGTCAGGAGGGAATTCCTTCTTCTTAGCTTCCTGTACACTCCTCACTCCTGACGGCAAGGATGCAGGCCAAGCTGAAACTGTGGGTGAGGAAAAGACTGTGGAAATCCTACTGGGGAAGACAGATGCGAGGGGAAAATGCGTGCAAGGCCCATGACATTTCAGAACCATAGGGACATACCACCTGGGCTAGACTGCCAGGTGGTGTATAGTGGCTCAGTCCCAAGGGTGATGCTGGAGATACTCCAACTTATATGAAGATGTAACCCAAGGCTCAATTCAGCCTCATGTAAAGCATCCATTTAAGTCAGTGGACTCACATGTGTTTATACCAAGCTTACACTTGGCCTGTATTGCATAAATACAATGACAGAATCAACTGACACTGTGTGCCATACCTCAAAGGATATCCTTTGGGGCAGAATCATTCCAAACCTCTGTTTTAGAAAGGTCAGCTCTTCCAAAGAGGGTCAGGACTCCTGGGTTCTGTTCTTCCATCTTTCAGTGGCTTGTTGCTCGACCTGAGACAATTCCCAGTACCTCAGATTCACCATCTCCAGGATGAATACAATATTCACCTACCTTATCTCGGTCTCTCTCTCTCTCTTTCCAGATGGAAAGATATACGTGTGTGTGTGTGTGTGTGTGTGTGTGTGTAAGTGTAACAATATGTGCATGTTTGTACTTTACATGTATAGATTTGGATTTTCAAATGAGCCTTTGGGAGATCAAAATTGCCTGAGAACATTTGTACCTAACTCCCTTAGGCTGCTGTAAATGTCCGAGCTATATTGCACTTTGTATAATATCTATAATAGAATGTTATAATCTATGACCTTGCACCTTACAAATATATAATATAAAATGTACTTTCCAGTAGATATTTATAAAAAGAAAATATATTATTATATTATACTCCTTTATGGAATAAGACACAGCAGTGCAAGGTCATTGAATATAACAGGAATTCCTTGTTTGTGATGAATCAGTATATATTTTTATTACTGCTCCCCCCAAATTAATTATACTTATAAAGTAGCCCATTCCTACTTTTAAGAATAAAATATATGGGAGGTTGCAAATAGTGATTTAGAAGGAAGGTGTATATTCAACTTAAGATGGTTCCAAAACCAGATTTGGAAACAGAGAAAAATCCAAAAACTTTAACCCAGGTTGAAAAGGCAAAGAGATTTGCTTAAAATAGCACAAAGCTCTTGTGATGGAACTGCTGAGTAGCTAATGTCCTTGGCTTTTTTAGCTAACCAGTTATTTAAAATAGCTCCTGCCCATGGTGTTTGCTTTATGGCATTCTTCTCCTTACCCATTCTGTGTCTTTCATCTTCCTCAAAGGATATTTTATTAGAGATAACTATTGAGAGATGGACAGAAACATAGAGATTAAGTTAGGGGACCAGAAGGCAAACTTTGTGGGAGGAGAAGATATATCCAAAAATTCCAGGAGATTTGGATCTAGTGTTTTGGCTCAGGTGAAAGACAGACAAACAGAGCCTCTCAATGTAGCTGGCAGTCACAGAAAATTATGACCAGTTTTTTAATGAGGAAGTAGAGGATAATGGTTAGAGCTGAAGTCTTTAAATCTGGGCTGGCATCTGTTCCCAGCTCTGCCACTGCTTCCTAGTGTGATCTCGGGTAAGTCATTTCCCCACTCTGTGCCACAGTTTCCCCACTGTAAATTAAAGCAGATGACTCCGCTCTCATAGGGGTGCTGTAGGGTTTAAATAATGATATTTGTAGAGCACCTTAAAGCACCAGGAAGAGGAAGCCTTATAGAAGTACAAAGTACTTCTCAATCTTGAGGCCTTGCAGTGAATGATGGCTTTAGATCTTTTAATAGGCAACCATGGCCTTATTACATCCTTGACGAGAGAATCCATTGAGTTTTCTTCTGTGTCCCTGGGGGTGGTCCTGGTATGGTCCTTGGCATAAGTGAGAAAAGGGGGATTAGAGAATAGCCCTAATTGACTGGAGAAAAGGCTTTTTAGTCAGCCACAGTGAAAATCAGCACCAACAAAGCCAACAACAAAACTCCAGTGATTTCAGTGGGTTAGGCTGTTACCCTGCCCTCCCTTGTGGGGATGTCCCCCAGGCAGGCTAGTTGCCTGGTTGCCCATCTGCCTGGTTCTGTCATGGGGTCAGGAATGTGTGGCATCTTCCCACCAGCCAGCCCTCCGCTGCTAGCCTTTATGACTTCTCTTCTTCTTCCATATTTTTCCTGAATCACCACTGCCCATGGCCACCCATACCCCAAGACACTCCCACCCTCTTTCCACCTCCACTGTCGTCCTGAGCTAACCCCCAGTCAGTCTAACTCTTACCCCTCCCATCATGCTCTACCTTCTCCCCTTGCCCCTCTCCTCACTTTCTCCCCTTTTGCCTCTGACTCACTCTCTTACTTCCTTTTGCCTCACAGACTCCCTCTCTCCCTCTTCCTTCTCCCAGCCTCCCTCTACCCTCCCACATCCCTCTCTCCTTCCCCCCCACCCCTGCTCTCTCCCTCTCATGTCGAGCAGTTGCCTCTACACTCTGACACAGAAGCCTGTATCACTTCCAAGGCTCCTGCTGTCAGCTGGGGAATAGATAAAGATAAATGATATTATGTTAAATTCCACTTAATGACAAATTTTTAATTTTCTGAACATGGTCATTTTCTGGCTAGTGAATCAAGTGTAGGGAGCTAATTACATGAAGATCTGAACAAAAATAACTCCTAATTTTCAAGGATAATGGAAGAGAAATGTTGGAGATTAATGGCACTATTTATCTTTTTTAAATTTCTATCTTTCTCTGTGATAGCAGTGCTCCCCAAGGAAAATATTCATAAAATGAAATTGAAGTCGTAACTTAATAGGTTATTAAAATTTTTGAGTGCATATCACTTTCCTTCCGCCGCACTGTAAATTTAAATTGAAGTTTGCGGCTCCTCGAGTCACCAGCGGAGTTTTTTTTATGATGGCACAATAGAGGGAAACATGCATCTTTGTCAGGAGGTATTTGCTATTCTAATTTTATGGCAGGCCGGATTATCAGAAAGGAATGTCAGAGCACGGGGAAGCTGACAACACTACAGCCTTCAGCCATGTGTTTCCATTAGCGCCCAAAGCCGTCCAGGGGTTTCTCTGGACTGTTATTTTCCATTTCAGTCTTTTATCTTGATTTAAAGTGAGGGCGCCGAAAATTCAGCTCCTGTCATTTTTCTCACTCTCTCTCTTTTTCTCACTTTCTCCCCTCCCACTCTTTTTTCTTTCTCTGCCTCTGCTTACTGCCTCTCTTTCATCTTTTTTTTTTTTTAATTCTCCCCTTCTCTAGAAAGCTATCCCTCTGTCCCCTCTTACCCCATCCTCCCAACTAAGGCAGTGGTAGCCCTGTGGGTGCATGGAGGTTGCAAAATTTGGGGTAAGCATCTAGGTCAGGGGTGGGGGGAATTTTTTTCACTTGCATTCTAGGAAGTGGCTGATATCTTAGACTCAACTAGGGGTCCATCTATTGGGACTGCATGCAGTAATCACCCTCCAACTGCAACAGAGCATTAATTTTATGCTCTACTTAACTGTAGTGGATGCACGTGCCAGGTGAACTTGGGTTAGGTGTTTCATGGCCCCAAATCCTGCCCATCTCAGCTCTAGAGAGTCAGCATGGTTTATTGGCTAGGGCAACAGCCTAGGAGTTGATAGGCTGGAACTAGAAGGCCAGCCTGCCATCAGGTTCTGCCTCTGATCTGCTGTGTGAACCTGATCGAGTCATTTTACTTCTTTGTTTTGCTTCCCAACGTTTGATGACCTTGTCATTTTAGTCTGTGAGCACTTTGGGACATGGACTAACTCTAGAAGGTAAATGTCCAAGGCCTAGCACAGTGGGCCTCTCTAGCTGCTACTTTAGTAGTAGTAATAGCACAGGCTTGATGGTCTGAAATTAGGACAAGGGAATTGGGGTAAGGGTGTAGGGTGGATGTCTGGTCTCTTCAGTAAGGACCTCTGCTTTGATAGTGACATCACAAAGTAAGTCTACCTTGTATCCTTTGTGGACCCAAGAGTTGGACTATTGTCCTGTGCCATCATTCTACTTAAGTGGTGAGCAGCTGACATCTTGAGTCCCATTGCCAGAACTCTGACTGACCCTTTCTGAAGGCTGAGTCTGGGTGCAGAAGCATGACTATTTCCCAGACTGGATCCCCAGTAGATATGACTCTCAGCAGGCTCTGTGACCTGGGTCTTAAAGCAAAATCATTCCTGTGCTTTGCCCAAATTAACAAACTCACCAGAGAGACTGAGCAGGAGGGTGCAGACTGAATGTTCACCAGAGACCTTAAATGGACTTCCTCCCCAAATCAAGGCTGAGGTATGCTCATAGGATGGATCATGTGAAAAGCCTGCCCTTCATTTAAACCTAGGGCTTCATTCATCAGGGCTGCACTAAATCCACACAATTTTTTTCAAAGCCAGAGTTTACAACCACATTCAAATTAGTTGTAAATATGCAAATTGAACCATGTGATAATTTGCATAAAAAACTAAACATGGAGCCACACAAACATTGGCAGCTCTGCTGGCTGGTACAGTTTTTAAGCCCTCTCAAACCAATGTGACATGGATTCTACCACTCCCTCCCATTCTTTCTCCTTCTCCATCAAGAACACATTAACCTCTGTGGCTGGAGATTTTAAACCAGGGAAGGCACAAAGCCAAGACTCCTCTTAAACTAAGGTTCAGCTTTCCCTTAATCTTATCTCCCTAGCACATTTTCTCCTGGCTAATGCAGCTACTCCTGCTGCTGAATCTGAGCTAGGACTGGGGAAAGGACATCAGGGGCCCATTTTCATCTTTTAGGCTAGGGGTCTCTAACAATTAAAGGGAAGAGGTGCCCAAGCTGCCTTAGACCCCTGAGATACTAGGGTTTGTGATGATCTTGCATGCAGGTTGAATAATTGTTTAGTAGCTTTTCCAGCATTACTAGTTCCAGGCATCCAAACCTCCTGAGTATGGCTTGCTAAAAATTATGATATTGGCTTAAATATAATAAATGTTACATTCTTTTTTTACTTTTATTGTGCTCAGGTTGGGTTTTGTTTGAGTCTGTGTGGATAATGTTTGCAGGTTTTCCTCTACCACCATGAAAGCTAAAAATGTACTCTTTTTATCACATATACAAGAAAGAGAATCAACCCTAATCCCATGACTCCAATGGCTGGAGCTTTAAGAGACATGTCAAATGATTCAAAGCTTAAAGAGGCTGCGAGAGCGCAATTCTGGGCTCAAAGACAGGTATTGCTGGAAATGGGCTGGGCTGGGCAGTCCAAGAATGGGCTGATCCAGTGCATTCCCTTTGGATAATCTATTGACAGAGATTAAAGATGCCCTCCCCAAGCACAGTCCCTGACAGAGACACAGCCAATCCTCCCTGGTGTCCAGCCTGTACTGAAGCATGACATGTGGGAGAAGGACTGCCATAGCCACATGACCCTTCTGCCTTGTGCTTTGCATTGGGTTGTATCAATACCTGCCAGCTGTGTGACCCTGATCAAGTAATTTCACCTCTTAGTTTCCCACCCCCTCAAACCTTGGTTTGCCTTGTCTTTTTAGGGGGGAAATTCTTTGGTGCAGGGTAAGGTTCTAACTATGTGCATGTCCAGTGATTAGCTCAATGCGGTTTCTAGGTGCTACTGTAGTAGTAAGCATAGCATGGATGCCAGAGCTGTGATTCATGAGATCCTATGCCCTGGCCATCTCCTTTGTATGGAACATGGCAGTTTAGATAACAATGTCAGGGGCTACCTGTTTTTCCCACTGGGCCTTGGTGTCCCCATCCAGACTATGGGGCTAATGCCTCTTTCTCCATCTGTGTGTGTATAGACAAATGCTGGACAATGTGTTTGCTTTAAATCATTAATATAGCTGGGGCATGCTCTGAGATCCTCAAGCTGAAGGTGTTGCAAGAGGGCAGCAGATTATTTTGAGCAATGCCCAGAGGGATACTGCAAACAGCCAAAGGTTGGATCGCCCAGCACAGCACTGGCTGGGCAGTGGCACACCCCAGGCAGCAGGCATAATATTCCTCTCTGGCCTGTGAAACAGATGACTCACTGAGCTGGGCTCAGGGGACTGCCTGTATTCCCTTGATGTTGGTAACTGAGGAAAGGGCCTGGATTTGAGATCCTTCCCCAGTAGCCCTGTCCCAGTGTTGAGGCTGACTGTATTTTCATGGCAGAGTAAAGATCACACTAGGCCTTCTCCGTGAAGATTTAGAGAAACAGCTAACACCTATGCAGCTGTGGGTCCAGAAGGGCTGGGAACTCACTGGCCACACCCCACACATCCCAGTGGGAAGCAGGTTATGGGCTGGTTAATGTGCATGTAGTCCAAGCTAACCCCCACAGGCTAACTCTAGGGGCAGAGGGCCTGAGGGGATGATTTTGCAGAACACAATTCTTTCCTTGTCCCTAAACTGAAGGACGTGGGAACAGGTGCTACTGTCTATTTGGGGAAGATTGGCTATGCAGTCTAGTGCTTAAAGAGGAGTAGAAGGAACCAGGACCTTGGATCTTGTGCAAGTCACTAAGAGGTATTTTAAATAAGTTACCGACCATTCCCTGCCTCAGCTTCTCCATGTGTAGCATGGCTATAATAATACTTTCTTAAGGCACGTGAGATTGAACTCTTTCCTGCTTGCCAGGCCTGCTGTCTAGGTGGACAGTGCTATAGAAATGCAAAACCAAACCTAGCCCTATAACAGAACAGCCAGTCTCTCTCTCTCCCTCACTCCTTGATACAAGAGGCTTCAGAAAATGCAAGTCCTTCAGGGGTGAGGAGGAAATAAATGCTTTTATATTTTTTCAGCCTCTTTTATTTTTCTTGCCCATAAGGAATCTGAGTAACAAATGAAACACGTCTGCTCTCTGTATGACTGATCTATTTGTATAATTCCATCTATGGACTCCGACCCCAGAAGACACAGAGAAGGGGGGGAGTGGTGGGGTAGGTGGGAGGATATTATTCCTAGAAAACTTTGTGGTGTTGTTGCTGACAGTCCGTTGGTGTGGGAAGGAGGGAAGCACCAGGGATGGGTTTCTGAAGAGGCAGAAGCTGTGTGGGAAAAGCTCCATTGATCAGTGGCCACAAAGGACTTGTTACACCCCCAGCTAATGTTAGGGGAAAGCCAGGCTGTGTTGTAGGGAGGCAACGGAGCTGGGTGCTGCCACAGCAGGGGAAATGTGTTTGTGAAGGGAATGGAGAGAGCAGGAGGAACATTTAGGGCCATGGTCCTTATATGAGATACATATCCGTACAGCTCCATGGAGCCAAAGTGCCTGATCCCAGCTGGTGACAATCAGCAATGCCCCACTGATGTTAACAGTTCAGGTCCCCAGCTGGTGCAAACTGGTGTCATCCCAGTGATACCAATGGAGTGATGGCAATTTACACCAGCTGGGATCTGGCCCATTCCTGCCATCCCAGAGGAGGCTGCAATCTACTCAGCACTCAGTCTGACACCAGTAGCTTTCCCAGCCCTTGGTTGACAACTCTTCCTCCTGCTGCCTTTCCTGCCATAACCCCTTGTACTTAATTTCATCTTATTAAATTGATATACTAATGTGAGCAGCCTGGGCCCTGGTAAACCAGCCCCGACCCCGGGAGGGAGGGAGCCTGCTACCTCCCTTGCCAGACAACAAGGCCAATCAGCCCTCAGTAATTGAGCATTAATGGACTCTGAGAGGGGCGTAGCTCTCCAGGGAACAGCCTCAGCTGGCAGCCCAGGGGAACGTGGGGCTATTGAAATCAGACATCACAGCCACAGAGAATTATAACAGCTCTACACTGGAAGGGGGGACATGCCATCAACAGGAAATACATGCCACCCCCACAACCCTACCAGGGACGTGAGCTGGAAACCTGACTCTAGGGTTAGACCAGTGCTACTGAGCCCAGCAGGAGAAATCATCCCAGGGCATTTCTAAAGGTAGATCTACCCCAGGGATTTTTCAAGATGCAATTTACCACCTATCCCCACAAGTGGCCGAGGAGGGATATGTGCCTCAGGGTCTTTCAAGCAAAGATTTCAGTTAGACACTGTCTCTGTCTCATCATTACCCATATGTTGTATCCATGTCTTCAACACTAAATCTCTCAAGTCAAAACTCCAAATCCAGGTCCTTGTCAGGGGGCATGTCAGCACAGGTTTGGCATTACCAGCAGGAGGCACTGTAAAGCATGAGGGGTAAAGATGAGGTGAACTGGCTGTGGTGAAGGCCACCCCCTTACTTCTGCAGTCCAAACCTCTCCTAGTAGGAGTCACTCTTGTTGTTGTTCATTTTATTATAATAAGAAGTATTTTTCTAACATTTTTCTATGGATAAACCCATCATGCTCGACAAGAAGTTAATGAAACTTCACAAACTTGGGAGATCGGTCTGATTGTCTCCATTTTAGTGATGTAGTTGCAGACAAAATTACAGGAACAAATCTGGGAAGAGACTGCAATAACTAATAAATGATATAATCCTTCAACCTTAATGGTTTCTCTTTGTGATCCTATTGGCTTCTTCATATGAATGTAGCATACAGGTAACAGTACTTTCTGCGACATGGATGTATGTATCAGTTCATATTTGCATTTCTTTTCATTTAAAAGATCCTGATTAGCTATCATGTGACTTGTGTATGTGATTGATGCTCAGTGGATCACTAGACATGTTTTGCATGATGTTATAGTCTTAAGGCCAGTATCTGTGCAGCTTTCATATTGTATATGCATACAGATACAGAATGCAAATTAGCTGTATAGTACTTGCATCATCACATGTATCACTGCTTTCATGATGTTTTCAAGGGGGATCTTACCTTTCCTTACTTTATTTTTAGGTGATTTTGCTGTTGTCCTTCATGTTCTGCACATGTGTCAGTTGTATCAGAGCTCAATGACTGAGATTATTTTTCATGTCTTTTACCTGAAAGCATGTCAACACCCAATGACTTGAACAAACCCTAATGGACCATACAAGCAAGTCTAGATATAGCTTGGCTAAGGGCAAGATGGGCAAGTATATGAACAGCACAAAGACCAAGTAGATAGGGAATTATTTAGGCTGGATCATATGGGTAATGGGATGAAATTAGTACATAAATTAAGAATACTTAGCACATACCATCTGCAGATCTTAAAATGTCTCATATAGGTGGAAAGTACAGCTGGGTGGGGAATTATTTTCCCATCCCACAAGAGTTTTTGAGATTTCAAATTTTCTTCATTCTGAAACAGGACAAAAATCAAAATCTCCAAAACCCAGTAACTCTCCCTCCTTCCTCTCAGTTTTGAACCAGGGCAAGCAAAATATTTTGTCTCAATTTCAACCTTTTAAAATCTTCTTAGAAAGAATTAGCCAACATTAAGAAAAAGAAAAGGCATTTTAAATTAAACAATTTTCTAAATGTCAAAATTGGGTGTTTTGACAATTTCAGAGTTTATATTTCTGGAATCAGGACAAGTTTGGATGACTTCTTTTTGTGAACAGTTTTGTTTTCAAAGCATCATCATTTTCAACTGGGGGGAAAAAGGCTTGTCAGAAGATTCCTTTATGGGAAGGTATTGTTATTCAGTACTGACAGCTTTTACAATAATTGAAGGTGCGTCTTGAGTCACGTGATCAAATGACACACAGTTTTCATTAAAAAAAAATGTTTCTAACCCTTTTTTAAATGATTAAAGGCACCCTTTGTGCCTTTTTCTGGAAACAGGTTGAAAGTGTGAGCACTAAAGAAGTCAAATAAAAAGCACCTAGGAAAGTCTCAGGATTTTTTATGGTAATCTCATGATTTTGGGAGAAAGTCCTGATTCATCATTTTTGAAAGTTCAGGATTCACATTACTGCATTCATAGACGGGGAACTCAAGCAATGGGGGAAGCTGCCAGCAGCAGAGCCGGAGTTGCTCCTGGCCCACTGACTCCAAGCTTTCATTCATTCTGAGAAGGGAAAAAGTGAGATGGGTTACAGGGAAAGCTTCCTATTGGTGAGCTCAAATGCCATGTGGAATAAATGCCTAGTAGGCCCATCATGCAGGCAGAGTACAAAACACGGGACAATAAAGTACTAAGAACAATTCTGCAAAAGTAAGAGGATGGGGCATAACTGCCTGGGAGATTCCTATCCAGCTCTTATTTCTGTGTCCCTGTGATCTTGTACACAGCTCTGCCATTTAATCACACGCCTCAGACAGGTCAGCTCACGTTTGCCTTTCCACCTCGCTGCATGTACCACACAGGTCAGCTCACGTGTGGTTTAGCGTGGCTGTGGGAAGCTGCCTGCTCCTGTGTTTAGCTGCCTTCAGGCCTAGCTGAGCCGAGGCAGTGTCTGGCTCCCCAGCCACAGTCTCTCGTTAGAAAGAAATTAAAAGCCACTCAATTTTGGCTAATATCCCTCTGTAGGCCTTTAACTCCACCTGTGACTAACCCATTCATAATAGCTCTGTTTTAGTGGCTTGGGTTGATGTATCCTCAATTAATTTGGGAGGAGAGTGGAATGGCCGTATCTCTTTTGTCTCCCCTTTTGCTACTCCCTGGCCTGCAGTCTGTTTTCTCCAGCTATTTCATCTGCTGTCATTTCCCCAGTCAGGCTTTTTCCTCTCACTTTTTGGCATTTTCTTCCCTAACTCCTGCCTGTGCCATTCATTCCCCTTTGTTCTCTTTTAACCTCCCTCTTTCTTTTCATCCTCCCTTTTGCCAGCCATGCCTCCCTCTTTCCTATCTCTTCCACTCCTCTTTCCTTTTACTTTCTCTCTTCTTTTACCACCTTTCCCACTCTTTCTTCCCCCCTCTCTCTCCCTCTTCTTCCCCTCTGTCTGCATTTCCCGCCTCTTTCTCCCTCAGCTTCTCTTCCGCGCGCACCCTATTTTCCTGCCTCGCCTGCCCCTTTGTTCTGTTCCCCCCTCACCCCGCTTCCCACTCTCGATTATTATTAATGATAAAGGCTAAAACATCACATCAGTAATTTCTGAGTGAGTTTTGCAATGAAGCTGGGGCCTCATCAGCCCCTCCCGAGTGCCACAAATTTTACTTTTGCAATTTCACGCCTTTGGTTATTATCACGCTGCTTCGTCCCTGCTCTGCCTCTCTCTTTCCCTCCCCCCTCCTCTGGAGAGAGTACTTAAACTTGTTTTCATTCCCTTATTCTTTATTTTTTTAATGTCCACTCTCTCTGGAGCCAGTAATGTTCTTCCTCTTTTTTCCTCTCCCATTTTCTGTTAATTCTGCGCCATCTGCCTTAGCATCTGTTAAAAATAAAATTTCCCTCACAATGAGAAGCCCTCCCAGCCTTGCTTCCCGTCCCCTCCCCCACCACCTCAGCCCCCCTACTTTTCTTATCACTGTTGTCAGAGACTGCTTCCTTCTCTCACGGGGTCCCCTTCCATGCCTCTCCCCAGCCCTTTGGCTCTGGATGGGCAGTACTGCAAACACTTGGGCATCAACACAACCTTTTGGGAGAGAGGGTTGTGCATGCAGATCTACATGTGCAGTTGAACTGGCCTTCCCTCTGCATGTGTGGGTGCCTGCACAGGACTTGGTCTACGCCTGGTGCACATGGGTAGCTCTTGTGTGTGCGCAAGTATGTCCGCATATGGGCAGAGGAGTGAAGCAAGCGACCTGCAGGGGACTATATCTTCAGGACGGAGTTTGCATGTGTGAAAGTGGGACTGTGGAAGTATGTAGGTCCAACCTTGGAGTCTGCATTGATCCCAGTGAGGGAGCAGCTCTAGAGCATGACACAGCTACTCTCAATAAGAGAGGCTGAAGACAAGCAGGCCCCTTTTGCTTTTTGAAAAAAGGGAGAGCTGGGCTGAGCTTTGATGCCATGTTGGGCACTAACTGGCAGAACAATTCCTACCCAGCTGGGATGCTTGGGAGTTCCCCTGCCTGTAGACTATAAAGCTTTGCTTCTGCTGGAAAACTTATTCTTCTGTGTGGACAGAGTTTGAATAAGAGATGGGCCCAGACTTGATCCCAAGAACTGGAGTGGGGAAGGAAGGGGTCATCATCTTATAGTTAAAGCACAACCCCAGGTTCCTACTCCTGCATATAAGGTGCTATCTCTGGTGTGAGCGTGTGGGGATTTCTGCTTTGAGAGGATTTAACATCAGCAGGTGCTAGTTATTACACCATATTAAGGTAAGGGAAAATCCACCTCAGGGTGTCAGGGCATCAGGGCCATGTTCCCAGTCCCAGTTCCGCTAATGATTGAGCTTGAGCAAGCTGCATTAAAATCCCACTTGCCCTGCAGAGCAAACTCTATTGAATAACAATGATTAGATTCTCCCTGCCTGCAGTTCCAGTGAAACTTTAAGTCTCAAGGACTACTGGTAAAACAATGTTCTCATTAGCTTTGCAGCCTCCTTGTGGTCCTGTGAGTCAGAAAAGTGGGACTTTCCAAAGGTAGGAAAATCATTTGTGACCATTTGCTGCTGTTGCAGAGAGGGATGTGTATATAGCTGCGTGGGCATCTCTGTATATATGCTTGTTGGTATATGTGTGCATACGTGTCATTGTGCACCTGTGTATCTGCCTGTGGGTGTAGGTTTGTGTGTGCTATCATGTCTAGGTACATTCACATGTGTGGATTCACTAATGTCTGTCTGGTATATTTTTCTGTGTATGTGTGCATGCATATGTCTATGCTTACGTGTCTCCACACACAAGTCTGTATCTACTGGCAGATGTCTGTACATAAGTCTGTGTGTGCCTGTGAGTGTATGTATGTCTCTTTGTGTGTTCATTTGTTTAAGTATGTGCATGTCTGTGTTTGCATTCATGTCTGTATCTGCTGGCAGATGTCTGCGTGTGTCTGCGCATGTGGCCAGGTGGTGGTGTGTATGCCTGGTGGCCTCCATGTGTGCATATGGGCACTGTGTGTACTTATGCCTAGTGGGTGTGAGTGAGCAAAGTGCATGCAGGGGCAGTCTTGCAAGTTTGCATGGAGCGAGTCCCACCCAGTTTCCCTGCAGCTCCTCTATTAACAAGCCACATTCAAGGAGCTCAGAAACAGCACAATTGTCCCCCAGCACAATAACCTCTGCAGCTTTGATAACAACAAGCCTCTTAAGCTCCCTTCCCCATCCCTTCCTCTCTCCTCCCCCTTTTTCCTTCTGCTCCCTTTGAGCCATGCCGACAATAGCTGGGCCTGCTGCAGTGCTCCCCACAGCCGGAGAAGTCACACAAAGCCACTGAGAGCTTACAGGAATTCTTTGGCAGGCTCCTGGTTGCTGAGGAGAAGAAGAAGGGCCCTTCATACTCGGAAGCTGTCTCATTGCCCCTGGGCCTATTCTCTCCCCATGTTTGATAGACACTGAGCCACAATAATCTCTCTCTGCCCCGAGGGGAACAACAGCTTTTGTGAAACAGATTTTTACAAACTGTTTTGACCCCATCATCCCCTGCCTCTCCCCTCTCCCCAGTCGCTCCCCCCTCCAGATCGCTGGCTGTATCAGTGTCACATAATTAAATCAGCTTTCCTGTTTGCCTCTGCTTCCTGCTAATTGTTTGCTCAGAGCCAGGATTAGCCAGTCAGGGTTATTTTTCAAGTTTCCTCACAGAGGTTTTGTGGCAGGAAGCCATGTGCTGCACTTTTCCTTTTTACTGGTCCAGTTCCCACCTGGACCGAAGGCCACACCCAGAGCCAACCAACAAACCGACTTAGGGAAAAGAGGGACACGGGCTGGTTATTAGGCTTTAGCCTTGAAAATCAAGGGTGTGCGAGCTGTAGCCTTGCAGATTTGGGGGGGGCGATAAAAAGTGGGATGATTTCATTATTTTTCTCACCCACTTTTCAAAAGTGAGTAGTGGCTTTGGAAGGATGTGGCTGGACACCTGATTGTCAAAAAAGAACTGAGTGCCCATCCTTTGAAAATCAGGCCCCTGTCAGGTGCATCAGGTTGAGATTCTCCAAGTGGCCCTCCCATAAAGTCCCCTAGTATGATTATTATAAGATGCAAACCTAAAATAAATCCTTGGATTTAATCATTCAGATGTGATCAAAACTTTTCCCATGAAACAATTTAGATAAAAAATTTTTTTTCCTTTCAAACACTTTAGATAGAAAGGGGGTTTTGACAAAATGAGAATATTGACCAAAAACATCTGTTTTCATCAAGCATTTTTGGGATTTCATCAATGACCTGAAAACTAAAAAACAAGTATTTTTTAAACTGTTACATTTTGGTTGCCAAAAGCCAAGACATTTTCAGCTTGTGATGAAACCTCAAACATTTTGAAGAAATATTTAGTTCCAAAAAAAATGAACAACAGCAAATCATTCTGTTCTCAACTAAATATCATGTTTCATGTTTGTTTGTTTGTTTTTAAGAAATCCTTTCCTGATCAGTTCCTTTGATCAAGTTCTCATTTTTAGGGTGGAGGGAGCAGAGTATCTGAACCAGGATGCAGGCACAGATGTAGAAGCTAGTTCTTATTTATTTTATAATGGGCTGAACCAGAACTCTCGTTCTCTGCCTTCGTAACGTTTTGGAATGGCTAGATGATGCTTTCCAAAATCTAGCTTCAAATTTTGCAGTGTGAATTTTTATTAATATATTGTTAACAATTATGCTTATTATAATTAAATGATGGTAATTATAATAGTAATACTTTGCTGCCCAGTAATTAAGAGCCTCTTGTACATATATTTCAGTGTGCTTTACCTTGTGTAGTAAGGCAGCACTCTGATTAAAGTTTGCTTGCAGGGTGAGGTCCCAAGAATCCTAGCACTGCTCCAAATGCAATTCACAGTCTTTTCTTGCATTGCAGAACTGGTTTCAACATGGTGTTTCTAGAGTTTATTTTCAAGAAATTCCAGCTAGGGTCTTTTGGTTATAATGTTCTTGCTGGTTCAGCAGGATTTCCATCCTTCGGTGACTCCAGAGAGACAGATTTAATAGAAGGGGGCATAAAATAAATATATCAATCAAATAAACCCTTTGCACTAGGGAGTGACAGATTTTATAGGGCCCAAAACTTTAGCATGTTAAACATGTGCCAGTGAAAAGTAACTTGCTGAGGGCTCTTGGGTCTTTACCCCAAGCTTCCTGGGTAGACCAGCATACAGTCACAACCCAGTCTCAGTCTCTTCCTGCCATGGTGAAGGGAACCTGCCCTAGTTCACATATGAATGTGGTCCAGCTGCATAGTTAGGCTCCACTCACTCAGTCCCTTCATGACTGCTATGTTTGTGTGTGTACAGAATGTGGCTGGCCATAAATGGCCAAGATGTGTCTTATTTACAGAGGGAGGAGCTTTCAGGTAGTTTTCACTATCCTTAGCAATACAATGTTTTGAACGAGTGGGTTGGTTGCCATGTTTCCAGGGTACTTCAGACCATCACAGTTGACACTGTGACACTGGTATCATTTCATTCAATTCTGGTACTACAGCTGCCTTTCTGAGGTGTAGGTTAGCTTCATTTCTGTGTCCAGTTTGTGTTACTTTCTCCCCAGTGGTGCACTATACATTTTGTTTCTAGTAGAATAGTAAAACTGATGAGTATTACTACTGCCTTTGTTGTGGTGATGTCTGGAAGTCCCAACAGAGAGCTATATAGACACATAGTATCTATATACTCTCCCAGAGAGTCATGGTAGATGGGTCGGTTTCAACCTGGAAGGGTGTGCGCAGTGGGGTCCCGCAGGGCTCGGTCCTTGGACCGATACTCTTTAATGTCTTCATCAGCGACTTGGACAAGGGAGTGAAATGTACTCTGTCCAAGTTTGCAGATGACACAAAGCTATGGGGAGATGTGGACACGCCGGAGGGCAGGGAACAGCTGCAAGCAGACCTGGACAGGTTGGACAAGTGGGCAGAAAACAACAGAATGCAGTTCAACAAGGAGAAATGCAAAGTGCTGCACCTAGGGAGGAAAAATGTCCAGCACACCTACAGCCTACGGAATGACCTGCTGGGTGGCACGGAAGTGGAAAGGGATCTTGGAGTCCTAGTGGACTCCAAGATGAACACGAGTCGACAGTGTGACGAAGCCATCAAAAAAGCCAATGGGACTTTATCGTGCATCAGCAGATGCATGACGAATAGGTCCAAGGAGGTGATACTTCCTCTCTATCGGGCGCTGGTCAGACCACAGTTGGAGTACTGCGTGCAATTCTGGGCGCCACACTTCAAGAAGGATGCGGATAACCTGGAGAGGGTCCAGAGAAGGGCCACTCGTATGGTTAAGGGCCTGCAGATCAAGCCCTACGAGGAGAGACTAGAGAAACTGGACCTTTTCAGCCTCCGCAAGAGAAGGCTGAGAGGCGACCTTGTGGCTGCCTATAAGTTCATCACGGGGGCACAGAAGGGAATTGGTGAGGATTTATTCACCAAGGCACCCCCAGGGGTTACAAGAAATAATGGCCACAAGCTAGCAGACAGCAGATTTAGATTGGACATTAGGAGGAACTTCTTCACAGTTCGAGTGGCCAAGGTCTGGAACGGGCTCCCAAGGGAGGTGGTGCTCTCCCCTACCCTGGGGGTCTTCAAGAGGAGGTTAGATGAGTATCTAGCTGGGGTCATCTAGACCCAGCACTCTTTCCTGCTTATGCAGGGGGTTGGACTCGATGATCTATTGAGGTCCCTTCCGATCCTAACATCTATGAATCTATGAATCTATAGGCCATGTCTATACAAATGTGGATATTTGTTTCCCCTTGTGCACACCTTATGCTGCTGCTGCTTGTCCTTGGAGAATGCCTGTGCAACGTGCCGTGCCTTCTGGTATGTAGCAGGTTACCCTGGGTGGGGTAGGGGATGCTGGGCCCAGCAACTTTGCTGGCCTCAGCAGCCTTGCCTGGAGTCCTGAGGGTGTTGGGGAGCTGCAGCTGTGGCAATCCTGCTACTCAGAGCTTGGCTGCCAGCCAGACTGTGGCTCTGGAAAGGCAAGCTCCAGTTTTGCCCTTACACTCTACCCCACTTTTTTTCCTGCAGGTTTTTTGACCCTAGGAGATCCCAGGGTCAAAAAAACTCCCTACGCTGCTACCTTGCATCACAGAGAACACCTGAATGTTGGTGTGTGGTGCTGCAGATGTGTCTGCAGCATCACATACCACATGGCCACACTCGTTCGGATACAGCCGTAGAGTGCAGACAGAAGAGCAGCTCCCCACTGCAACTCATAGAGCTTTGCAGGAAGTGCTATGAGTTGCAATGATCCCCCAGACCAAACATAAGTTCTCTGTTGGGTCCGGGAATTGGGGAGTCCAGCTACTTGCTGCCAGCCTGCGGCCTGGCCTCCATAGCAATGTCATTCCCCCCTCCCCACCTGCTGCTGTTTTCAGAATGGAAGTGGGGAAAGGGAGCAGAAGGAGCTTGTTCTTGGGGCTCCCCATCCAGTGCTGGAGAGTGGGGTGGGTGGATTGGAGCCCCCCCCACCTTGGGGGGCTCCAGTCCACCCACCCCACCCTCCGGTGTCGGCTGAAAAAAAACCCCAGACTAAACTCCCTACACACCCTTTCCTCCCTCCAATTCTGAAAACAGTGACAGTCTGGGAGCTCTGCAGACACAAGTTATAGAACGTGCTCTGTTTTTGAGGGTGTTTGTCTGAACCCTCATACAATGAGGTTTCAGATTTTCATGGGATCAGACCCTTTTAAAGCACTCTGCATCCATGCTCTTCTGTTTGGTCATGGCTGTAGTCTCCTTTCTGGAGCCAGATCAGGTAAAAATTGTCACTTCTGTCTGCACCGTATAAGTTATCAAGGGTAGTTAGTCATTGGCCAGTTGGCTGAGTGATGCCCTAATCTTCCATTTCTTTCTCTGATAAAATGCCCACAGAAGGCAAAAAAAGATTTTTTTCTGGGATAAGGGATGCTAAATGAAACACTGAATGATTATAGTGAACAAGCTTGCTTTGGATAGCCATTCATTAATTGGCTAATCATTAGCCTAACTGATGGTTTAGCTGATTTGTGGTTGATGGTTGCTTCATTGGATGGATAATAAACTTACTTACAGACTTTAGAGGCTTGAGAAATATATACAGGGCTGGTAGTCAGGAACTCCCCCCTTCTCTCTCCAGTTCTAGCTCTGCCACTGACTTACTTTGTAGCCTTGGGCAAATCTCTCTATCTTGGTTTCCCCAACTGTAAAGTGAAGATAACAATTCATAGCTCCATGGGGATATGGATTAATGCATGCTTGTTAAGGGGACTTTGAAAACATAAAGTACAATTGCCACATCATCTAAGAAACAAGTTGGTTTTCTGGTTGGTGAGGTAGTTAGCAATTGGCTGGGCAGCTAACTAGTCTAGGTAACAATCAATGGCCATTTACACTGGACAGGAGATTATGCTAGTATTATTTTCTTTCAGCAACATCAAGATATGAAGTTTTACTATAGATAAGACATAAATGGAACAGTTTTGTTTAATAGATTTGGTTCCAGTATCAGCATCAAGTTAGGCTGGGATTTAGGAATTCAAATCCTGAATCAGTGGTAATGATTTTCACAATCAGTGGCTTTCTTTCTACATTTCAATCCCAAAATAATAAAGTCTGTTTAGATCACTTAATCCTGCAAGGAACCCATCATACTAGGCTGAATTTAAAGAAGATCTGGAAAACAAGCTCCTTCTGGTTTTGCATCTGGCCTGTATCCAACACTGTACAAGGTATGTTAGATCTATGAACCTACTCCTAATCATGGAAAATATGACACTGGATAGTGAGAGTCTACAGCCATCATAATGTAAATGGCTACTATTTAGATTCATTTTTGATAAACCTTGCTCATAGAGTGATAAACTCTGTGTCCTGATCCAGACAAATGCAGCTGACTAGAGTGAAAACATGCATAAAGAAGGACAGTATCAAAGTGGCTGAAGGGGCTGAGATTTGGCCCGTTGCTATTTCATTACTTTGCAGTATATTCATTATTCTCACTACTGGCCTAACAAGGGTAGAGAATGTGTTCCCTGTCCATGGTGCTGAACGGCCCTTTGTGTAATTCCTCTACGCTTCCTGGAATCGTTCTCAGGAACAGACTGTTGAACAGCACACTCTAACCCATAGAACCACGCTATGTTTCTAATTTTATAAAGTCAATGGATGTTGTAAGAGACAGAAACATATACAGAAACACCTTAAAATGGCTGCATTCATAAAACAGCACTGTGTTTCTCAAAGCATGGCCAAAGGGTGAACAATCATTGTAGGAAATGTCCCAGTCCTGGTGTTCTGTAGAGTGGTGTTAAAATCTGGAAGAGGAAGTGGTCTCTTATAAGCTGTTTCTCTCAGTTTTTTGCAGTACTGAAAACTGAAGAATTCTTGCTCTGGAAAAATACTCCCTAGCTCAGAAGAAATACTTGAAGTGATATAGACAAAAAGTAATGAAATCAGGTTAAAATGAATGAGATAACTGTGTTGGAATATATCTGTAATTGGGACTTCTAGACCATATCTGTTCTGAGAGAGATTTCAAGGCTGTCTACATAGGACCTGCTCCAGGCTTTCCCATAGTGTAGTAGCATTTACTCTAATGTAGGTAGTGACTAGGACTGGCTTGGCAAGGAAGCTAGGACTGGGTTAATAACCTTGAGAAATGAACTGTTAATGGAACTTGGTAGATTAGGAGAATGGGACTAGGGCCTGGGTAAGAGAATAGTAAAGAGTGAGACAGAAACAGGTTGGAGGGAAAGGGGCAAAAGGGGTCATGTTTGGATAGAGTGTGCAGAAGAGTCTGCACCCACTACAACCCATTCACCATTCAGACCTGAAATGGAACCCATACTTCTCAAGTGTCAGAACTCCTCTGCGATTGGCAAATAACTTGAAAGCCTCATGCCCATGCACATATAGGATGACAACCAGTATCGAATGTCATTTTGTATATGCCGCTATTGGTTACTCTGATCACTCAAGTGGCAGAGGTCTGGGAGATGGATCTACAGGTTCCAACCCTGATGATGACCCAAGTGGGGGTCAGTATGATTCCTATGCTCCTCTGTTTTTGTCAGATCCACAAGCCTACACTGCTTAAGTATGTTAACAGAACAGGGTTAATATTGTACCTGACATTATTAAGGTTAAGCGCTCAAAAGTTAAGAAAATGTCAGAATCAGAAGCGTCTGTGGAACCCATGCTGGACCCCATGTTATGATACAGTCCTCAATTACATGGTCACATACAACTTGTTCTGAAGTTCCACTACCTCATTCAGTGCACAGGACGGTCCCATTCTAGGGCTGAAATACAGTTGAGTAGTGAAGGGGGCTATTTTATATAGTGCTCCTGCCTCATTTGTTGGAAAAGTTGGAAATGAATGAGGCAGGGAATTACAGGATGAGGAGAAATAGTATTGTGATTATGGCAGCTGAATTCTGTCCTGGAGACTGTATTCTAACCCTACGTGGACTTAGAGTACATATGATATTCCAGGCAAATTGCTTTTCCCCAGGGGTCACTAACTATGTGTTCCTTATTTCTGGGTGCCCAATTTGACATCTTGGACTATGATTTGCAGAAGTGTTGAGGTTTTACAGTAGTAACTGAACTCAGTAGGACCTGTGCTTTGAACAAATGAAATACCCCATGGTCCTAAATATTCTTAAAACCAAAAAAACCCAACAACCCAGAAACAAACACAAAGCAAAAACCAAAAAACCAAAAAGCCCAACAATCCCAGGTGACTCAAATTAGTCACTCAAAATTAATTACCAGTACCTTTATTTCTCCGTGTCTACGTACCTGTAAAATTGGGATAATAATGCCCCATCATTTCATAGACATGTTTTGAAAATGAACTGATTCATATCTATAAAGCATTCAAATACTGTAATCATCAACACCTTTGGAAAGCCCATAAGGAAATTAATAACTTTGTATTTCAGTGCATGATTTGAACGGTGTGGTATAAAGAAGGCTGGCGGACACTGATTGAACAATGTGGAGAAAACAAAATAGTGAATAAGCTTCTCATTATGTGAGCACTATCCAGCTTGTGCACTAAATTAGGCTGGGATCCTGTGGAAAAAATAGTATGAGATCATGTAATTAAAGACTGTATCATAATGCAGATGCAGCAGGGGGGAAGATTGAAGTTGCACAGCAAACCTTAATTCTGGAGGTTCCTGACTTTTGAGTTGTTGACTTCACAACCTTAATTATTTTCTATTAGTGTGGTGTGTGTATGTGTGCACGTGTGTCTGTGATGAGGAAAGATGCTATCAACTGACGCCAGAAAAATTTACTTTAGATAGGAAAAGTGCTTCTTTTCCTTTCATATTATTGGATTATCTGTTGTGTAGTTGGACAAATCTTTTTTATCAAAATTTTTAAATTTCTGTGAAAAAGGGAGTTGATGTTTCCTAAGGTTGATTTTTTAAAAGGGGAAATGTTTAAATAATATTTTCACATTTTTTCTTTTTCATTTTGATCAAATATAGCAATGAACAAACACTGATGACAAAACAAAACAATAATGAACAAAATGTCATAAATATTCCTCTATCCCCTTTTTCCTATCTGCTCTAAAGTTCAGTGCTGGTATCTAGAATGAGTGATATCTCAGGAGCTTAGTGGTGTATCTTTCTCTTAACCACATTAAAAATGCTTTTTTGGAGCCAGGGTGAAAGTGAACATCTTTGTTCTCCTGAGCCCTTAGTTACTTGACTAATGAGAGTGTTTGGATTGATGATAAATCCTCTGTAATATATTAATGAGTTTCTGGCTTAAGCAGTGTAGTAAAGCTGATGAAGAAAGCTACAGGGAGGGAGGAGGGAAGTGATAGTGGAAAGGCATAGGGAGAAGTTATAGGTGGCAAACTGAGAAAGAAAGGAATAAAAGGAAAAATGAAGTGGAATAGAGAGAGGAGGAAGAGGTGAATGTGTCCATCATGATCTGAGACAACATAACCCACCCACTCCCTTAGGCCGTCCATGTAAATAATATTGGGTGGCTTAAATGATTGCTGTTATTTTACGCAGGAACTTGCAGTCTAGGAAAGATGAAACAAAACATCACCCTTAAGTATGTGATATAAGAGAGGGAATGGCTTTATATAGTTCAGATTATGAGCCTACTTGGAATGGATGTGCATAGTGTCGGCACTTTTCATGGGTATCATAGTGGTTTGCCACGAGTGAGAGGATGAGACAGATTTTGCTCACCTTCTTACTGAAGTCAGTGAGACAAGGTTCTTGATCAAGGCAAACACAACTTAGTCATCTCTGTAGATGGACGTGAGTTTACATAACCCACCAGTGAAATGCAGCCATGCCCTGACACTGGAAGCAGCTAGCTCTTCATTATAACTCAGTTGACAGAAAAGGGAGATTTGGACAAATGTCCTTACTGGTTAAGGGAGAGAAACTTTACATCACACTATGTCCAAACCTCTACTGAACTCTTTTATACCTTATACTTACTTATAACATGTGAAGTACCCCCCCACACATACCCCCCATGTGATAAAGTATATTTATCAAACACATGCTACCACCTCACCTGCATCAGGCAGAAAATCTATCTACCCTGGGTTTATACAATGATTTTTCTCTTCATTTATACAGTTGGGCCTATAGTAACTACAACACCTGGCGTTGCAGGCAGGAGTTAAATACCAATCTAGATAACCTTACCTTGGAAACTTTTTAAAGAGGGTTGGGGTTTTTTTTCCATATGGTGGGTCTTACACAGGAAACACAGTAAGCTTATAGAAAGGTTTTGTTGGTGCTTAACTGAAGTGGTCTGCATAACAACTTAATGAGCAGAAATGGTCTGAGGCATCAGAGAAAAGCAGAAATGATATTTTTCAGTATATCTACTTTCCAAGCAGTTAGACTTGTAAATAATCACTACTGTTCATATCTAACTGGTAGTTTGGTAGGGGAAACTATTTCACTGCTCTGAGGTCATCTTGTCAGCTAGCATCTATATCTTGCAGGAGCTCATACAGTCTCCCAATCTGACTATACCAAAGTTGTGAAATAGAGCTGACTTGAAGTACCAAACCAACCGTCTTTGTTTCCTGCCTTTTGCCATTTTTAATGCCACACCTTTAAGTGCCTCAAAGCATCTCAAGTCCATTCAAAGAACCTTTAGTGGTCTAAACACAACATGGTTGCCTGTGGGGGAAATGATTGGAACGCATCATTTCTAAAACCTTTGGAATCGTTGGGCCCAATCCTGCAAGGTGTTTAGTCAGTAGGTGTTGAGGATGTCCATATGTCCCAGGTTTGCACGGTTAGTTGAATATTCCAGAAGAAGGGATGCCTAGGGATTCCTTTTCCAGCCAAACCGACACGCCCAAACCTTTACTAAACTTCTGCTGGAGGCCGCCATGTCTGTCTGAAGCTGCAGGAGAAGGGCGCTGGAGACGTCCCTTGCTTTTGAAGTTCTGAAATCCCAGTTTTCACTTGACAAACACATATTTGTGCACAGACGCGCTCACCTGAACACACTGCTGGAAAATCAAGCTGTCAAAGAATTAAGTTTCCTCCTCCTTCGGCCTACAAATATGGCCACTTCCAGCATTCCATTTGGCTTTTAAAGCTGCAAAATGTGTTTTCTCCACTAGAGGGCACATGGGCCATTTCCTCCTGGTGAACACAAAACAAAAAGTGAAACTGAAACATTTTAAAAATATGCAGCCTGGAAAAAATGGGGAGCAAACTATTCAAGCTGGGGCACCAAGCCTGCTCTCTTGCTCTTTATTGTTACAGAGGATGCTAACGGATGATGTTTCACTTACCTGAGAGGTGGATGGAAACCTGCGAGGTTGACACAATGCAGTGTAACTAGGTTAAATACCTGTTAAATACCTCAGCTTGGAAAAGGCTTATCCTGAGGTTCTAAGGACATTTGAGAATTAATCTTCCATCCTCATGATATTGTGAAAATTCTCTAGGCGTAGCTCTCAAGTCACGTGTATTTGTTTGTATATGTGCGTGTATATGTATGTGAGTGTGTGTGAAAAGAACACATAGATGTATCACTGATCCAGGTATCTATATACACACATGGCCAGCCTATAGCTTGCAAAGTAAATTAGACTTAAATGACTCTTTGGAAACAAAATAAATCAAATAGGATAATAGTACCATCTTTTTATCTCATTTGTTCCCATACAATTAGTAGTTTTACTGCCATGTTGTGACAGGTGACTGTGTTTGACCTTTGACGCTTGGTTGGTTGGCTGGTGCTCAAACTAATGAAGACCCTTAATGGATTGGCTTTTGCGAGGCTGTGCGCGGTGGGGTTAAAGAGAAAATGGTGCTGTAGACAGAGTCCAGAGAAGATCCTTCAATTAAACCTGAAGTCTATTAGCAAAGAAATATTGAGGAGGTTGAGAGTTGGCAATGATTTAACCACTGAGTCTTCCGAGTGATTCGTTAGAATTTAAAAAAAGATCTCTTGGGTTATTTATTGTTGTGAGCCTGCATGGGCTACTTCTCGGTTGGGCGAGAAGGCAAACAGACCTGTTGGTTTGGTAAAGCTTGGAATAAGAAATTTTGTGTCTTGCTTTGCTAGCCCCATCCACACATGCAGCTGATTTCACACTGGAGAAAGGACTGAGGACAAATGAGGCAATAGCAGAAGCAAATGGAGAGTGATGCTGGAGAAGATAAAATTAGATTTCTGGGATAAATAAGACTTTTAGGAGCTTAATTGTTTTTCATGATGTAAATAAATTACAATAAAAGAAGGGACAGCCAGCGTGCATGGAGAAGAGGGCAATGTAGAGTTGTAGAAGGGGACAAGTAATGAATAGAGGAGGAAGGAGCCTAAGGTGGGGGTGATATAAGACAGGAAGGGGGTTGGAAAGAAGAAAGAGTGGCACAGAATGAATACAATGAGAAGGAACTGGCATGAGATGAAAGCAAACTCTGATCTGTTGTGACCCCAGCAGCACTGGACTGGGTCAGCAATGAGTTCTGTCTAATCCAGACTCCTGTCTTTGCCAGCACTACATTCTTCAGAAGAAGGTGCAAGAAGCCCACAGCAGGTGGATTTGGGGTTAGCTGCCTCTCATGAAGTTTTTACCCTGTTCCCTAATAACTAGGGGTTGGTTTAACTCAAAAGCATGAGGTTTTATATCCCTCTTTGCTAGCACTGTCTACTTTAGCTCTGTTATTCATAGACCAGTCCAATGTCTTTTAACTTGTGTTAAGCTCTTGGCTTTGGCAACATCCTGTGGCAATGTGTCCCAAAGTCTGATTGCAGACCTGTGAAAGAGGATTTCCCTCAAGCCCTTTGGAATTTGCCACTGTATAGTTCCCTTGGGCATCCCTTGAGTCTTGTGTTTTAAGATGGGTGACAACTGGAGTCTTCTTCTGCCTGTAGTGAGGGGAGAGAAGGTATACAAAGGAGAAAACCACAGTGGCAAGGCTGCTGGGAGGCAATCTATAGAGGAGGCAGCTGTGCCTTCATGTGTCATCTGATTGCTATCTGCTGCTGTGTGCATCTCGTTAGGATTTGTATTTCCTTAGGGACTGTAGGCCATGAACAAGATCAAAGGAAACATTTGCAAAATGGCTAGGCTGGTTTAGGAGCCTAGCCCCATTATGGAAAAGTGACTTAGGAGCCTACATCTCTGGCAAGTCAGTGGAACTTAGTTGCCTTTGCAGATTCTACCTGTAAGCCCTAGTGGACTAGGCACTGTATATACATATTGTGGAGGATAGTCCCTACCCCAAAGAGCTTATATTGTGAATGGGCAAGGGGAAATGAGTTATCCAAGGTCACATGTCAAGTAGGGAATAGAACCCAGGTGGCTTGACTCCCACACCAGTGCCCTTCCTGTTCAACCACACTACCTCAGTCTGTCTGTGAGCTGGTTCAGGAGGCAGCCTTGGTTATGCTTGCTTCTCCTAACCACCAGCCTACATGCAGTTTCATGCCTGTGGAGGAGACCGCCTTGTAGATAACCCATTCTGTTTGCAAACAGGGCCATAGTGACCATGCTTGTTCTGTGTTTCTCTTGCCCCACATTCTGTTGCTAGGGAGGTTTCCAGGACGTCCAGGTTTTTGATTCTTTACACTTCTGCTTCTGCTGCTTATTTCGGTGAAATCAGAACCCTTGAGTGATGCCTCACCAAGGAGAATGGGTTAGATTCTGATCTCAGCTACATTCTGGGTCAGTTTGGATTAACTCTGACTCTGCTATAGCCCATGGAGTTATATCAGTTTTAAGATGTGCTTCTCTAGTAAACTCTGCAGGTGACAGCCCATGTGGAGCTTACTAGGGCCGTATCCTGGTGGCAGGGAGTGCATAGGAAACAAAAGATCCTGAAGATGTTTCTACTAATAAGGAAAGAAATCACAAAGGAAACCTTAAAGGTGGTATAAACTAAACCAGATCCATTTTAACATCCCCGTACACTGCCGGGGGGTGTAGGCCTGCCATCATGCCACCAAAAATCAGGCCCTAATATTTGCCACCTAACCCTGTCAGATTTGTTTGACTTATTCCTTGTTCTGTGTTCCCCAGCTACCGGGGATGAAGGGGAGCAAATTCAGTCTTCGCTGGCTGAGGTGGGACTGCACACGGTTTCTAACCATGGCTTAAGGAACCTCCCTCCAACCCTTTCTTTCCTTATTTGTTCCTCAATGTTATGTTCATCAGTGATGACCTGAGCTGAAGCCCCAGCTTTAAACATCCCTGGCCTTGGTTGTAGGGAGATGGCAGGGTTGGAGATCCAGAGCTGGAAATGGTGTCTATTCCTGGAATTCATCCATGATTTTCATTCATTCTTCCTTTGTGTATCATTACCCGCCTCTCTCATTCTCACTTTCTCCTCCACCCCATGTTGCTTTCTTTTTTACTACATTTATCTTTTACAATTGTCTTCTTTTTCTTCTCTTACTCATCCTTCTTTTCTTATTTCCTTATGTCTTTGCTCCCTATTGTTTCTTCTTTCACACTTGTCTTCCACAGAGTATTCCCTCTCTTTCATTCACAGTCTCTCTCCCTTTTTTCTTTCTCAAATACACACCTCTCTTCTCCCTCTTCTCCCCCTGTTTCCTCCCCCCACTTTGGGGATAATTTAACATGTTACACACTAACTTTCCAGTAATGGCACTCCGGCTTTTTGAAATTCTGCTTCCCTGTTTTATGGCTGGGCTTCTAATGGTTATCTTGCAGCCCTGCCTCTGGCGATCATGTAGGGAATAAATAGAAGCTGACACAGTAATTTACTTAAATCTTCTCCACACTTTTGCAGCATTTTCCTCCAGAGGATACCCCCGAAACAACAATTATTTGAAATGTCACGCGTTCCTGCCCCTAGGCTACCGACAAATGAACATTAAATCTATTAACAACAAAAAAAATTAAATGTTTACTTTTCCGAGAAGGTAAGGAGAAACTGGAGAGAGGGAGGGATGCCTCCAATAAATTTCTTCTCAATAATAAAGAGGTGTAGTTAATGTTCTCTCTAAGCAGAGCCGGCTCTGAGCCCACATCCCAGGAGAACAGAGATGAGCCACTGGAAAGCTGCTGGAGAGCCGTGCTAGGGCACCAATTATAGCCTCATTTTTCCAGGCCAGGGACCTTGGTTTTAGGTCAGTGTTTGTGCGTGTTAATGAGATGTTAAATCAGTCAGAAGTCATTATGAACTGGGCACTCCCAAGTTACCATCGATCTGTGGAGGAACTCTAGCTATAGTACCTGGCATCTTGCAAGCATCAGTGGGATGTGTCCTCACAATGCATCCTGGGACGTGGGGATATTTCATTCCCATTTTATGGAAGAGAAAACAGAGGGCAGGGTGGATTAAGCCATGCACCCAGAATCAGGCAGAAAGTGTGGCTGTGTCAGATGGCCAGCTGAGGTCTCCTGAGTCCCAGACTTCTACCTTGCCACTTCACCCAGCTCTGAAGAGCGCGTGTCAGCACTACCACAGCCCTGTTACAACCTATATCAGTCATTGACATGGCCTCTCCAGCTACTTTATCTGGGCTCCAACAAGACTTGGTGGGACTCACAAAAATCTTCAAAACTAGAGATGGGCTGAAACACCCTCCCGGATCCAGGCACTCAAGACTCTTACTGCAGTCTAGATCTGTGCCCTAAAAATGAGCCTTGTCTTTATATGGCACTGAATCCCACTTTGATGTGACTGTCCTGAAGTCCGCTGAACTCTAACATTTCATTGTCCCACTGAGGCACTTTTTAATGGGTGGGTTAGATTGAGCAAAGATATATCAATGTCATCTGTCCTACCTCCTTTGTCCCACAGGCAGGCTGCTCTACTTCTGAACTCAGATTTGATCAAGGTGGAGGCATGGTCAAGTGCTTTGCAAGTGCTTAGCTCTTTGTGCTGTGACAAGCAGACCACTGGCAGGAGAGTATTCATAGTGGAGGCACTGTCATCCAGGGGGTTGATGTCCTTGGGAAACTCCTGGCTTGACATTTACCTACCATGTAACATTCATCCTTGCAGCACTATGTTCCTAAACCCAATTTTTGGGAGTGAAGTCCAAGAGCTTCTGGGCCTACTTCCTTGCTGGGGAAACGCCTAAAGATTTGGATTCAGGCATAAAAGACATCCGAAAGTAAGCTGCTAATATGAATTATTTGCAGTGAACAGCCATCTTATGAGAGCACAGTTTTGAGCTCTCCCACTTCTGAATATGGCTGGAAATAGCTCAAAGTCTGCCTCTCACGCTGTTCTCAGGGCTTTCCCGCATCTGACCCTAGATGGGAACCAGAAGGGAAATTATTTGAATAGTTCAGCCACTTAAAACAAGAATTGGGTCCAAACCAAAACTCCAGGCCCAAATTTCCATAAGCAGGGCACTTCTTGGAAATCAGAACTCAGATCAACACGTTTGTGAGAGGTCTCTGTCTACAGGTAGTACTGAACTTGTTTCCTTGTGATAGCACTCCACTCACCAATACTGTTTCTGATGTACAGGGCCAGCCACTAAGGCAAATTATGCACAGGCCTTCTGCTTTTAGGTCCAGCAGAGCTCTGTGCTTGGCCCAAGGGTCAATCCATTGCCTCATTGCCACTCTCCAGGACAAGTGAGTGCAGGTTCAAGATGGATTTTTACTCAGCCACCAGGCCTTTCTTAGTGGGTGATGGTAGCTCTTCTATAGGTAGGCATGGGCATTTCTGTTCAGAGACCTGCTTGCTTCCTATATCAAACCAGGGTGAAGGCATTCCTAGGCAGACATGTCGTGCAGTAAGTTAGGCATGCAGGTACTTCCTGGCCTCAGATATTATCCTTCAGGTATCTTCTGGACTGAAGTTCTCATGAGAGTAATCTCTAAGGCTAGCAGTCATAACAGTTGGGGCTAGCAAGTCCTGAGTTGGGGCTCTGAGGTCATGCTGTCAACCTGATATTTCACTTCCTCAGTTTCTTTAGAGAATTCCAAGGGAATGTCTTATTCTAACAGTGGGCCAGATTGTCATGCTCTTTCTCAATCTGAAGAGTACCTTTCTCCACTGATAGCCCCATAGAGACACTGGAGTGCTTGCAGCATAGGGAGCTGCATTGCACTGAGTAATGGGCAAAAATCTAGCCTGATAAATTATCTTGAATATTCTCACACCTGCTGCAAGTCCTCCTCTAAGGAAATGGTTCCAGCATCTGGTGCTGCCAAGAGTCTTCCAGACTTCCTTGTCTTCCAGCCCACAGCAAATGGGCCCACTGGGTCTTTCTTACACGTTTCTGTTTATTTTTCAGAGCCATCAAAGAAGTGTGTTTTATGGAAGGGGTGTGCCTGTCCCCTGCTCCAGATCCAAGCAAGCATGTGAGAACTAACAACTTACGAAGAGCAAGCCAGACATCGTACACTTTATATGTCTGATCCCTCACATATATAGGCAACCATGGAGCAAGTAATATTCACAGCACATGGGGACATATAGGTCTTATTATTCACTTCCAACAAGTGTACAGTGTAGTCAAGAATACACTGTTATGCAGTAGACAAAGCTTCTCTTATTTGTGTAAACTGCCTATTCAAGTTGTGTACACATAAAAACATCTGTAGCCACTAGTCTGTTATATGTCCTGTGCACTATCAAGGAAGGCACATAGTCTAACCTAATGGGGTAGACTCTCAGTGATATAAAACAGTCTAACTTCACTTAAATCACTTTATACCTGCTAAAAATTTGGTCCTTTGTGTCTATCTGTCTGTTTTATGCTCTAATCTACTTTGCTGCGTCCCTAGTCTCAGTCCCTTGTAAAAAAAAGAAAAGAATTTAACATTGGCAAAAATACCCTCAAACAGGCTTGCTTGGGAAGTGACACATTTTATAGCCAGGCTGTCTGTTCTGTTTTATGGGCCTGGTTCTGATCTCACTTCCTGATTTACCCCCAAGAAAGAAGTGGGGAATCAGGCACTCTGTGCTCAACTTCCTTATGCTGGACCCCCTTTTACACAGCTCCTCCTCTCTTTCTTTCGAGGGAAAAGAGGACTCTGGTGCGCCCCATCAAAGTTAAAGGAAGTCTTTAGAAAGGACAGCTCAGCACGCTGGGGTTTTTGAGCCTGTTTAATCTCGTTTCCAGTTCCTGTGTCCCTCTGTCGCTTCCCTGCCAGTTTCTTTGTTGTGGAGTTTCTCATTTCCTTTTGTGTGTGTGTGCAGCAGGTTGCCAGGCTGGCTGGAATGCAGCTGAAGAGACATGTGCTCCAGGCCTCCAGCCCAGGTTCCTCATGACCTGCCTCACCCCTCTGCTTAGCCACCCTGAAGTAGAGCAGATTCTGGTGCATTTCTTCAGAGCAACAGCTGGGAATGCAGAGAGCAAGGTGTACACCTTGCTATTGCCAGTGGCTGATGCTACCCTACCATGTGACACTAAGCAGGATGTGCAGGAGCAAAGAGCGTGAGGGAAGTGATGGGGTCGCTACTGTCATCCTATTGTGGAGGGGAGAGGAATGTAGATTCTCAGTCAGTGCATAAGAGAACAGCTCTATTAACTTCAATATAACACTGGGACTTCTGACCATGTGCACCCTCAGTGGAACTCTACCAAGCTGCACCAGCTGAGGATTGGTCTCTTGGTTTTATTCTGGGACTTATTTTCCAAATTTGTTTCCAAAAGGGCAGAGGTGCAGCACAGGATACCAAAGGGCAGGATACAGCCCTACGGACTGACTCAGACATAACAAATGCAGGGATAAATTCAGCTTTGCCTTACTCCACTTTCCACCAATGTAAACCCAGGCACAAGGGTCCTGACCATAGAAGCCACTGAGAAGGCTGCCGTGGGCCCAGCCATCAGAGTCAAAAAGTGGCATTGTGGGTGGAAGGCAGAATGGCCAACCCTGGAATTCACTGGTTCAGTGTGTCCATGGGTCTGCTGTGGAGACAAACACGTTTGTCTGAAAGACAAGGGAAGCGGTGATGTCTCTTGTCTTCCCTTGGGTTTCATGCCTGTGAGCTACAAAGGGCTGGCACTGAGCCACAGGGAGGTACAGGTTACCTTTCCTTGCGGCAGGCTCAGTTGGTGTGGCCTCTTGAAGCCCCCCTATTACAGTGGTCAGAGGTATTAGTGGCCTTGGCTGACTGGAGAACTGAGACAGAGCAAGGACACACAATGGCCTCAAAGCCACATAGCAAGTTGGCCATGGAATCAGGATTCGTCTACAAGAGAATGCACCTGCCTGCCCTGTTCTCTATCCCAGGCTACTTTTCAGACTCCAGAACTTCCACAGGCCACCCCAGCCTTTCTCATCTCTCCCCAGGGGAACGTCAGTTGGATTTCCTCAGGCCATTTCTGTAGTTGTGTACCTGACCCTGAAGGCACAACCCCTATATCCCAGGCTTCTTAGAACTTGCTACTCAGCTCAACCATGTGCTGAAAATGAGTGAAGTCCAGAGGTTGCCTTGCCCACAATTACTGGGAAATACTTAAAAACTTAGAAGCTGAGACTTACTGATAAGTAATTAGAAGCATACATAGTGTATAACACAGAAATTAGTCAATAGATGAATTGCACATATATCCTCCCTGCATCAGCTGAACTCTCAAAGCCATATCCCAGCATACACTGGGCTTACCAGTTGAGAAACAGTCTCCTCTTTTGCTTGTTCCAAAGTCTTAGGCATTTGGAGAGAATTTCCTCAGTACATGGCAGTTACCGTATAAGAAATGAAAGAGAGTTGGTAGTCCTCTGGTCTGAAAATGTCATTCTGTTTTTGTGCTGAAGCCACTGTTCATCACCTGGCTGAGTGATGACCCCGTTTTGCTTTTTATGCACATCTGCACCAGTCTGTTACCTTTTTTCTTAAACTGTAAGACTTTGGATTAGGGGATCAGCTCTTTGTTCAGCAGCTTACTCATTGACTGGTCCATGGGTCCATGACTGGTTGTCCTGTGGGCTGCTGCAATAGAATTCATTATTATTGTAATCATAATAACATTACACAGAACTGAATCATGATTGGACCTTGGCAGGAAATGGTTTTCCCATGCCACATGGAGGATGGGGGGGGGACTGTTCTTTATTCAGCCAAGTCAACTTCAGAGCCAGAAGTTCTTCCATGGGAATGCTCTGGACTCATCCCCAGCACCTGTTCTCAAGCTCTTGGTCTCTGTCAGGTTGAAGAGTGGCTGCTGGGGATAAACCTGGAGCAGCTTCACTGGCAAACTCCTGGCTCTGGAGTGCTTCAGTGGACTTAGATGCGCTGGCTGTGGGTGGGACATGCTCATCCCTATACTCCCTGAGATCCACGACTGACAAACCCTTGGAAGCTATTTTCAGACTGTGGAACAAACACTCATAGGAACTCAGAATAATTAAAAACAACCCTACCTTTCACTCCAAATACAAGCCATCCTTTTTCAACCTGCTTTCTCACATTAATATCACACCATTAACTTATAATGCAATAATTTTAAAATAATATACATAATTACCAATCCACATGCAAGAATCAAGTGGAAAGAAATCAAATGGAAATAACTACCAGTGACAGATATTTATCATGTTGCTTAATACACATCTTGAAGATGTTCTGATATCATGGTGATGGTAGAAGTCCAATGAGAGTATAACTGCATGCATCTATATGTGCATTAATGTGCTTTTGCTACTGCATGTTAAATTTAGTACCTCTAATATGAGATACCACATAAATGTGCATTAGGCTGCCCTAATGTGCAATAGCAAAAGTGCATGCCTTTTTAGAGATGCTTAATATGCAGTAGCCTATTTCTACTGTGTATTAGCACTGTTTTTGATGTGACACTTTAATGCACAGTAGAATAGACAGCTGCACATTAAAGTGCACATGTAGATGTGCCCAGTGACTGATATTGCAATGTTAAGTGATATTGAGAAGGTTTAGGGCCAGTGAGTCCCTAGACCACTATTGGCTACTACCATTGGGCTAATATCTTTCAAAATGCTATGTGGCATTGTTAAATGAATCTTTATGTTGCCATCAGCTTTCAGTTTTTTCTTCATGTGCCGTTAGGTTTGTGTTGTTTGCACAGTACCTATGGGACAATAATTGTTTCATTCTTGCATTGGTAGGTGTCATAACATTAAATTGGAAATTCCAAGAAGATATTTGCATTCTTCAGTATAATTTACGTTGGGTTTCTACACCAATCTCAATTACACCAGTATCAAGAAAAACAGCCCTTTGCCTATCACAAAATAACTCCCACACTGCATAACAAGCATCATGCCTTGTCACTAGGTGGCAAGTAAGCAGGTAATAAATACATTAGGCAAATGTTCCAGTATGGTTATGGACAGACGACACCTAAATCACTGTAATTTACATCACTAGAGTTTTACATCTGACTCTTTCAGGGGCCGTTCTCCCTGGGATTGGGCAAAGTTACTTCTGTTTGCATAATATGTCTGCTACTTTTTGCCCTGCTGTCATACTGATCACATTAGTAAACCTCATCTGACTGCACCCTATCACTTTGTTAGTCTGAAAATCCCAAAGTTCTTGCAAAAAGCTCAGATTTCATCCCACTTTTAGGAAAAGACTGCATGGCACAGAAAGTCCAGTGCATAAAGGGGCAGGGTACAGAGTATAGTTAGTACCTCTCACTTTATAGCCCTTCTGGTTCACTTCAGCATAGCATGTGGGGATGTTTCAAACAAGAAGTTGAAGTGCTTCCTTACAGAAGTCTCCACACATCTCCAACTCCCAGCCAAGTGTGTTTAGGTGCTTGGGTTAGGTAGAGGATCTGACCTTTTAGTGAATCATTTCTATGTAAGACTGGTGAAAATAGTCCATGACTTCTTAAAATATATATTTTTTTTAATTTAAATAATTATTTTGCAGGAAGTTTCTGCTTTGAACTAAAACATTCTTATTTTGTGTCCAGAAAGTGATTATTTTTCCCACTTTTTACCAGTTTTCAGGGGGGAAATGCTAGTTTTTAGATTTTTGTTGTTTGCTTTCATGAGGGAGAGATCTCAATCACTGCCTCTTGTGCTACTGGCTGCATTCCTCAACACCCTCAGAGATGTATGAGACAGGACTGTCCAGGAGGGTAGGGAGCTGCTCTGAGTCCAGTCTCTGTGTCTTCTTCTTGTCCAAACTGTTCCATAAGTAATTCATTAGGCTAGGGAGAGAGAGAGAGAGAGAGAGAGAGAGAGAATCCCAAAGTTTCATTTTGTCAGACATATCAATCTGGGGGAAAAAAACTTCACTTTTTTTTTTTGGTCCTGATTTCAGTTGAAAAAGTATTTTACAATATTTGAATTTTCTGCAGAACAAAACCCCTGATTTTCAAAGAGCTCTATGCTGAAACTGGCTGATAAGTTCTTACCATTTCAGAACGCTGAGGAATATTACAGCTGATATTTTCCCCTATTGATGTGAATGGAAATTGCATGTCCAAATCCTGTATGTAGTTTTAAAAATCTCAGTGTATGTAGGCCCATTTTGTACTTCTGATTCGGGGTGGGGAGTGCACCTTGTAAGTCTCTGCTTCTGGAGCTTCAGATAGGAGGCTGTACTTCACACACCCAAATCCTTTGTGGCTAGGTACAGACAATCAAAAAGCCCAAGCCTAAATAGATTCAGTCTTTGCGGGTTAGTTTAAGATGCAGAGATTAAATTGAAACAGAAGTGGATAGACATTTACCTCTGATTCAGGAAATGCAGCCATATGCCTGCAGTGGCACAGGCCAGAAGACCGGAGGGGCAGCTAGAGCATGGCTCTTAGGCTGTTTGTTCACTTCATCTTTCTACTGCCTTGGAGGTCTCTGGGATTTGCAGTCCAGAATTACAGTAACAGGACTCTGCAGGGTTGCTTATCACTTCCTCTTCCTGTTTCTAGGTGCCTCTGGGATTTATAATCCACAGTTGCATCCAGCAGTAAGTTTGAGTGGCATGTTTAACCCCACTCCCTGGCCCAAGACCTCAGTCAGGGTTGCCTGGGGGGGGCAGGAGCAGTCCCCACCTGTAGGCTGGGCTGCATCCCCAGCCAGGCTTGCCCCCCAAACCCCTTGTCAGCCAGCCCTCACTGCTCCAGCTAGGGAGCAGAGGGGCGGGGCCAACCCTGCTCTCTGGAGCAGACAGCCCAGCCCAGGGCTTCAAAGCATGCTAGGATGCTGGGGGATTCTGATTTAACTTGAACCAGGAAGAGTGAGTCAGTCAAGAGTCACTCCTTCAGTCCTGGGGGCCTTCTCAGACCTGGGCTTATAAAAGTAGGTTGGAGAAGAAATAAGATGACACACATAACGTGTGGACATGAACTAACAGCAGCTTCTGGGGGTGTCCAAGAATGGAATGATTATGCTGTCTCTTTTTTTCCATGAAACACAGAAGAAGCACAATTGAAATTCTCGAGTCTTTCTCCTACTAAGCACTAGGAAGCCTGATTCTTCATTGTACCACACTTTGTATAGACATTTACAACAGTGCAAAGACAGGGTAAAATGCTATCAAACAGTATGGCAACATAATGGGCTCACTCTGCTCTGGTGTAAAGAGCAATGGAGAATTGAGCCTTTAATTGCCCATCCACTGTGCAAATACCTAACACTCCCATTTGATTCAATAGTTAACCCAGTACTAAGCTGGATGTATATTAATCCTTGCTGCCGATGAAGCTGTCAGTGGTTCTCTGTTACACTGGAAAAGCATTTCACTTGGGGTCTATCAACAGAAGCATTAGGTGCAAGACACAGGAGGTCATGGTGCCTCTCTACTGAGCACTTCCTAGGCTTCATTTGGAATAATGTATGCAGTTCTGGGCTCCACATTTTAAAAAGGACATGCAGAAGTTAGAGAGGATCCAGAGGTGGCCAACAAAGAGGATAAAGGGCTTGAAAAGCAGGTTGTTTGAGGAGAGACCAAGCTAAGCACGTTCAGCTTGCAGAAAAGGCACATAAGAGGTAACATAATAGCAGTCTTCAAATACTTGACGGGTGGCCATAAAGAAGAGGGAAAGCACCTCTTCTTTCTTGCTGAAGGGAGGAGGATGCAGACCAATTGCCTGGAAGTTGCAGCAAAGTAAGTTTAGATTGGATATCTGGAAAAACGTCTTCACTGTGAGAACAGTGAGGCAACGGAAGAAGTAGGACATTGGCTGCCATAGTTCCACTGCTTTAGACCTGTGTCAGGTTAGGGTGTTAGGTCTGTGTTGTGTCAGGGTTGACGGCAGCCTTATGTAGAGTTTAGATTATGGTTTGTATGGAATGGTTTGGAAAGGGATGAACCTGCCTCAGGCAGGGGGTTGGATTACATGACCTCTGGAGTTCCCTTCCAGCCCTACTTCTCTATGACTCTATGTTTGGAAACCAGGAATAGTTGATTAAACCAGATTTGTTTAGTCTAGACAGAAGGAGCCTATAGAGGTGGGAGGGTATATTGAAAGTTTTCCAATATGTTAAAGGGCATTATAAAGGGGACAGTGATCAATTGCTCTACAGGTTCACTGAGGAAAGGACAAGAAGAAATCAGATTACCTTGCATTTAAGATGCTTCAGGTTAGATATTAGGAAAAACTTTCTAATAGTAGTAAAGCCATGGTACTAGCTACCTAGAGATGCTGTGGAGTCTCCTTGAATGGTGGCATTTAAGAACAGGTTAGATGAGCATCCATCAGAGATGGTCTAAGTATATGTGATCCTGCCTCAGAGCAGGAGGTTGGACTAACTGATTTCTCAAAGTTCCTTCCAGTACATTTCAGTGATTCTTTGCATGCAAGTTAGGGCCAATTATGTTAAGTGGTACCTACAAGAATATGAAAAAGTACAAATGAAAGTCAGAGAAATTTGATTATCGCCAATAAATCAAATCATTCTGATTAGAGTCAGAAACAGGATCTCTAGGTTCTGTTCTGTCTCTGATTTGGTCTGTGAGCTTGGACAAGTCACACCACTTCTCTGTGCCTTGGGGTCCCCACCTCTTATTATTGAATGCTTTGATTTGGCATATGTTTATACAGCAGCTAGCTCCTGGAAGCCGTGTTCCTGCTTGTAACCTTTAGATGTTACCTCAATACCAGTAAGAAATAGAAACAATGAATATGGATACTGACCAGACAGACAGACTGTGAGAAGAGCCAGCTGGGACTAGATTTCTTTTTTCCTGTGAAAGCCTTCCACAGAAGCTTCAAAAATTACATTTTTGTTGAATATTTTACCAAAAATTCTTCTTTACAGATGGAAGGAACTATAGGAGGGGAATTTTATTATAGGACATGTATGGGGTGCACAGTTCTCCCTTAGTACCAGCTACCTAGCATTGGACATCTAAGGGCCAGTGTAGCTTTGCCCTCCTCTCAATGGGACCGGACAGAAGACCAGTATGGTCCTGCTCTTTTCACCAATGCAAACCCCTGCTCTTCTGAACCTCTTCGCTCCCATTCTGTGGCAACTCACTGTTCTTCCCCCACTTCTGCTTCCCAGTACACATGGCTTGTTAGCAGGAACTCAACATGAGGAAGTCCTCTAGGATGGCTTCTCCAGAGCTATCCTAGGTTGGATTCAGTGAAGAGTAGCTGCCTGCCAAGATAAGGTGTTCCTGCAAGTGGGTGAATAGGAACAAGGGAGCAGGTCTTCACCAGCCTCAGCTAGTCAGGGCCAGGTTTGGTGTTGTCATGTATGTGTCTCATTTGCATCCATGGTGGGCAGACCTCTACCTGATTCTTTCACATCCCCTACCTCAGTGTACTCACTGTCCAGCCAAGTAACAGAAGCAGGTGGCGAAAGATCCATTCAGTTTCCACAAAGCATCCAGCTTGTTTCTAGGATGGGGAGGAAGGAACCACTGGGACAGAGGCTGGTGCCTGCTCCTGCACCAGGGGCTCACAGGCTGTCTTAAATTCCACTTCTGTCAAGCTCCCACATTTGATGGCTGCAATGCTCATGTGTGCTTGCTTTCTAGCCGCTCAGCTGTTTTTGCTCCCAAAGGTGATGAGCTTCTTGGTTGTGTGGAAACCAGTGTGTGGTTCACCACACATCCCCCAAAGCCCTTCTTTCCCAGCCTGCAACACTGTTGCATATCAGGACAGCACAGACCCAGCCTGCGGCCCAGGTATACTGTTCCATAAAGGAGTCAGGCAGCCTCATTTGCAGTGTTGGTGAAGATTTCCCTCAGTTAGCTTCTGCAGCATGCCATCCTGCTCCCCAGTCTGGGACAGCGGGCGGCAGAGATGAACTGAGGATCCGAACGGTTCCCTCGGCACCCTTTTTTGCCTCTGAACAGTTCCCTCGGCGCCCTTTTCCCTCAGTCTTGTTTCCCTCTCAGCAGGGGAAGCAGTCTTGGTGCGGGCCTGTGCCGATTGCATCAGGAAAAGTCATTAAAGGGATTGAAAAGAAAAAAAACCAACAACAGTTACAAACTCAGACAACAGAATAGCAGAAGGTTCCCTCACAAAGCTTTTAGACTGCTTTTGCCTGCCAGGAAGGAAGGCAGCACTCCAGTGGGGTAAGGAGAGAGGGCCTCTGGTACTTCAGGTGGGGTTGTGACTAAGATGGGCAGGGAGATGGGGTTCGTGGTTAGGTCTAGATGCTGTACTTGCCCAGTAGATCATCCTGAAAGTCAAAGGCGTGGGAAAAAATTAAGTTACAAAACAGAAGGCTTCTCTTTAGCTGTCTGGTCTGCTTGTCTGTCTTTGTATACCTGTCTATCCATCAAAACCTTGCATAGTTGGTAAAGGATGCAGTGTCTGTTTTGGCATAGGTGTGAGCAAGGAGCAGCATGGGAGATGTACCTCTCCTGAAGAAGCCCTGAGAGGTAGCAGATGAACATAACCCATATGCATCCTACATCCATCCCTCTGCTCTGTCCAGTGAATAGAAAGCGGGAGACAGGGAAGTCTCTGTGCAGTCCCCATTTGTTCACATCAGGGAAGGAGCAAGCAGGTGAACTAGGTCTAGGCAATGGGATGGTTCTTACTGTCTTACACACCTTGGTGTAGCTGAACAGGCCACATCAGACTCCAGCCCTAGCACAGAGCCCTTTTTGACTGGAACCACTATTCACATAAGCTGCTGCAGTGCCCTACCATGTGCATCCCAGAAGGCTTGGGTTCAGGACGCAAGCACAGCATCATAAAAGCCCAGGACCAGCCTTCCAAAAAAATGTTTGCCTAAAGTTTGACTTCAGGCTAAGGCACCTAAATAAGGGGCTTGAAAGTTAGATGTCTGGGATGCCCTAGGGAATCACTGAGTTTTCTGCCATCTTCACAATCAGGCCACTCAAAAGGATGTTGAAATATAGGTTAACTTTAGGTAGCCATTTCTGAATACTTTGGTCTCCGGTGTGTAGACAAGCACTGAGACATTTGAATGCTTACATAACACTGTGGAGGCTGTCCCAGGGTTTTATGGTCCTCCATTCCCACAGCTCTGATTTCTCATATGAAGCTCTGTCTACTTGTACATTTTTTCATGGAAAAGGGATCTTTCAGGCATACACTGGGGCAGGGCAGCTATTTTGGACTAGCCTTTAGGTCATTTCAGAATCAAGTCTGATCCACTGGGCTTCACTTTTTGGGTTGGCAGCAGACTCTGGTTAGTTTCTGAATGCATGCTGGCCAGAAGAGGATCCAGTGGAGAGATCTCAGAGGTCATAGAGCAGCATTTGGATTTCCTACAGGCAGTGCAGTACATTGGGCTGCTGCTGATGTTGCATAGGTGGCCAAGCTCTGTGTGTTGCAGTTGCCCAGCACTTCCAGGGAAGTACTTTTTGGAGGGCTGTGGCAAAGCAGAATTTCTATTAGGGCAGTTTCTGAACTATGGAGGTACAAGTCACTCTGCTAAAGCCATGGTTTTGATATTGGGAGCATCAGAGTTGTGCTGCTTCCACTGAACCAGGGACTCTTTGTATTTCTCTATTTACCTGAAAGATCTTGGGATCAGGACTTTGGTAAGCTTGCTTCTTAGATCAGTTTACATATAGGGGGGAACAGCAGAGTTTCCATTGGGTTAGTTTTGGGGTGCTGGGGCATAAGCCAAACTGGATTGGATTTCCTTGCCCAGTGAAATTACTGGGCAGGCCTTCAATTGGCCCACTTTGTAGAAGCAAGAATTCCAATGGGCTGGCTTGCTGCTGCAGAGATCCCTGCGGGTTGAAAGAGCTTTTGTTCTAGTGCATTATGTTCTCCATGATGGGGAACAGGAGAAACTGAAAAAAGCTGAAGTATGTCTCACCTGGAATGTCACCTGGGGATAAGAACCTACATGAGCATTTGCAAATGATGGGAAGAGTTTTTATTTTAATTGAAACACTTTTACCTATTATACAAAATATGTTTTCAGTTGATGGCACACTTAATTATTTGCACCTGTTCAGTTACATGTCTGTTCTGTGGTATGTATTTGGATGCATGTTTGTATGTTCATTTGTTTGTATGTGCTTGCATGCATGCCCAGAAGTACATTTTTTGTATGTATGCATGTCTATGTATGTTGTATGTTTATCTCTTTGCACCTACCAATATGCGGGTGAATTTGCATCATCCTTATTTGTTCAAAATATATTTCTGTATCAATAGCTGTCCCTGTGGAAAAGCACCCTGACTTCCTGAATATACAGTATGTAGAATGTATTTTGTGATAACTTTTTGCGGTATTTTGCGATGTGGTGATAACACAAGTTGTAAGTTGCAATCATACAGAGCAGTGTGGAATACACACACCTATGTGTATGTTCAAGTGACCTCAAGATGCATGTGTCTTGAGCTTCCCTGCAGCAAGGCATAAGAAGCACACAAGGCATTTCTCTGTGGTTTGTGTGCCTGTGTTCTCATATACCTCCTTAGCTCCTGTATGTGAGTAAAGGGTGTAAATGCAACTATGCTGTATGTTTCTGTGTGCTAGGTATATGCGTGCACACACACACACATGAACGCATACATACACCCTCTGGGCTCCAGTGTGTAGGGGAGTGTGTGTGTGTGTGTGTGTGTGTGTGTGTGTGAACGCTATTTAAATAAAAAAGAAAGGAAGTGAATCAGGGTCGTTTCCATTTTAATTGTAAAACAGATAAGCACTAAACACTTTGAAAAAGTAAATGACTTGAGAATAATTACTATCTATTACTCGGCGTCCCAGGGGGGCAGTTGGAGGAGCCCAGATGGCTACAAAAATGGGATTTAGCAGAAAATTGAAGACATTATTCACCGTAACACATTATCAATTACCTTCATATCAATTACAATAACCTTACATTAGAAGAAGGGCCAGGAGACTCTCTTCAGCCCCCAGCCTGAATAGTAATTGCACTACCCCTATAGATGTTGTGTGTGTTGGGGGGGGTACAGGGTTAGGGGGGGAATCTGGATCTGGCAGCTCCCACTGCTGACAGAGGATGTAGTGTTAATGTTGCAGGGTTGTTTTCCCTCTCCTCCCTGCAGTCACCTCACGGAAGGTTTTTCTCTGTCCTGTTTGGTTTAATCACTTTCAGGGCAGCTGATGTGGCGCCTTCCAGGAAATTCTGCTTGCCTTGTACTTTGGGAAGTTCAGATGCACCAACATCCTCTGCTCCAAAGTTCTTTCTCTGAATCCTTCAGCTGTGCTTCACAGGGAAGAGGAGAGATGTGTCTGGCTTCTTTGCATCTATTCCTGGTGCAGACAGGGCACCTTGCAGTTTCACATCTGGCTTGGATCTCTTTGTTTGGCTGTCTAACTCCTTCTCAAATGCTGCAGGAAGTGGGGAGCTCCCACTGCTCCCAGGCGTAGTTTTTTTTTTGGCAGGCTACCAATCTAAATTGGGAGGAGAAAAATTCCCAGCCTCCTAGGAGGCTATGGTGCTCTTGAGAGGACAGCTGATGTTTGGCATGGAATGGATGAGCCATCAGATCCAGAATGGTGCTGGCTAACGTCTAGGACCAGGATGATGGTGGAGGAGCCATGGGTTCTGTCCCCTTATCAGGAGAGATTATTGGACCAATTGAAAACAACAGATGAGAGCTTTAGAAAAATATGGGAAGCCCACAGCCTTTTCCCACAGCAAGAACTTCATTGACCAGGAGTAGTGGAGGGTGCTTTGGGGAAGAAAGGCATCATAATGATGTCTCTGAGGACTGATAGCATGAAAGTGAATATCTGGTATACCTGGAAAACTCACCACCTGTAGATCCTTTTTCCTTCTAGTTGTTGCATCACTGAAATCTGGTCATAGGATAGTGCTGCTGAGAATACATCTACTCTGCCATAAAGGTCAGCTCCTCCTTCCCTCCAGGTGTGGCGTCATGCTGCAAAATTCAGATCTAGCTTTTTTGGATTTCCCAGGGATCCTGGATTCTTCTTTGACTGTGTTTGACCTCAGCACTTACATATGCACATGCATGCACAGACACAGGCATGCACATAGGTAGGTGTGGGCACTGCCTTTCTCTATGTGTCTGTAGGAATAGTTTTAGCAACTAAAATGCTCCTGCCCAAGCATAAGCTTGCGCATGGAGGAAAAGCATGCAGATTCATCAGGACATTTAAGGGTTAAACTGCCAGTGATGCTCCCTTCAGCCTCCCCCCTTCCCCAATATGCAGTGGAGTGTCCAGTGGGTTAGTGCGCAGAGAGGACTAATTGCTATTAAAAGGCTTTAATCTGGGAGATTAGTGCTGGCTCCAGGCGCTGTTTGCACATGAAGGAGACGTTTCCAATGAGATGAACTAGAATTTGTCCCTGCTGTTTTGTTGATAGAAAATCATCTTCCCCTTGGTTTTTTCTCTTTATCTCTGTCTCTCTCTTGCTTTCTCTCTCCCTCTCTCTCCCCCCTTGCTCTTTTGCTTTTGTTGCCTCCTCTGCGTTGAGCTGGGAGCTTTATTATTTTTTATAGAATAAGCCCTCTCTGAGCTCAATAGTGGGTTGTTTTGACACATGCCTGGAAACATCTAGGGATTTTCCATTGCAAGCAGAATGCTCTGCTCCAAAAGAGTCATCCAGTAAATGTACCCTGATTAAACAGAGTAATGATGTTTATATTGTCTCTTGCATTAAGATGATCTTCTTGCGGGTGAGTGAGGTGCCTGCAGAACCCTTATTGTACCACGGCTGGCCAACTGCAAGCTTTCTCAGGGCAAAGGCCAAGCATGACCTCCTGTGGGAGTAGGGAGGAGGTGTCACAGCTTTTTAACAGGACCTAAGATCCCTGCAGAGGGAATTAGAGTGAGATAATAGAATGATTATGTATGGGAAGGTGTGGAGTGTTAACGTGCCTGATGTAGCACCCATGGGAATATTTCCACTGACTTTGATGGACATCAGATAAGGCTCTGGGAATTGATTTGATGAAGAGCCTGGCCATTTGCCCATAGACCCTGCCTTCATAGGAGACACATTTGACCTATAAGCACAAGAGTTCCTGCACCAAATTAGATTGAGGGTCCAGAAACAAGAATGCCAAAGGAAGATAGATTCACATGCATCAGAAGTCTTAATCTGCCTACCCGCACTGGATGTGTTAGCAAATCACCTGTGATTCTGCTCCTGATGTTTTTTATAGCTGGGATTTCCAAAGGGATCTGAGAAAGTGTAGTGACTTGTTGCCAAGAAAACTCTTGAAGGCGCAGAGAGTTCAGAGTGCAACATCAGCACTTCAGAATTGTGCTCGGTTTGTAGAAGGACAGAAAAGTGGATGTCCTTCCTTGGTTTGGAGAAGTCCTGGAGAGCTGGACTTGTGAAATTTGGAAGAAGTGGGAATTTCAGAGGATCAAGCGTGTTTTTCCTTGAGGCATGTAGATGAGTGAAATTCAGGTGAAAACATGGATCAAGGGAAGTGGTTCTTCCCCTCTATACAGCATGGGTAAGGCCACATCTGGAGGATTGTGTCCAGTTCTGGGCCCCCAACCACAGAAAGGATGTGGACAAAATGGAGAAAATGGTTAGGGGGCTGGGACACATGCCTTATGAGGAGAGGCTGAGGGAACTGGGCTTATTTACCTTGGAGAAGAGAAGACTGGGAGAGATTTAATAGCAGCCTTCAACTATCTAAAGGTAGCTAGACTGTTCTCAGTGGTGGCAGAGGACAGAACAAGGGACAATGGTCTCAAGGTGCAGCAAGAGAAGTATAGGTTAGATATTAGGAAAACCTTTCTCACTAGGAGGGTTGTAGAGCACTGGAATAGGCCACCCAGAGAGGTTGTGGAGTCTCTGTCCTTGGAGATTTTTAAGACCCAGGTATAGAGAGCCTTGGCTGGGATGATATAATTGAGGATGGTCCTGCTCTGAGCAGGGAGTTGGACTAGATGACCTCCTGGGGCACATCCAGATGAGCACACACATGAGTTTCCCCAGCGACAAACATCAGCAGCACATAGTTCTGCCGCTGCTACTTGTCTCCAAGGAATGTCCCTACACATGCACTGTGGTGTGCAGCAAATTGCCTGGGTGGGGTAGGGGAGGCTGGGGCCAGCACCTGAGCTGACCCCAGCAGCCTTACCTGGGGTCCTGGGGGCTTCCTGGGGCTGCAGCGGTGAAGCCAGGAGCACAGAGCGTGGTTGGCAGTGGCAGTGTGCCTCTAGTTGGCCATGCTCCAGTTTTTGACGGCACATGCTAGGACCAAGTGTACCACCTCGCTTCTTTTTTAAATTTTTGAGGTGCTACAAAGAGCATATGCACACTTGTGTGGACGTGCCTGTGAGGTCCCTTCCAGCCTGCATTTTTTTATGACTCTAACATCTACCTAGTAAGTCTGGTCAAGAAGATGGCTGGGAAAGAGTCATAAAAGAGATCAGCATTATGTAAAATTGAATGTTCTCAAGGCAAAAGTGGTATTGAAGGTTAAAGGCAGAACTAGGAAGACCAGGGGTTGTGTTTTGTGTGCATACCTGTGAATAGGGGCAATCAGGATATTAAGGACCTAGTTTATAATCACTGGTATAATGCTGTAGATTTCAGTAGAATTGAATCAGGGAAGATTAGGCCATTGTTTTCTGAGTTGGGTATACAGTGGAAAGTGGTGAACAGGAGGTTCAAATCAGAGACAAGACTTAAGATTCAATCTCCAATAAGCCTCTTCACTAGGCAGAGTGCTTACTGATTAAAGCACAGGCTTAGAAAGAAGCAACCATATGATAGAACTTTCGGATGTGTCCATAAAAGTGGATTTGTTTCCCCAGAGACAAGAAGCAGCAGCACACCCAGTGCCACTACTACTTGTCCTCTGGGGATGCTTCTGCCACGCACCCTCTGGTGCATGGCAGGTTACCCCAGGTGGGGTAAGGGAGGTTGGGCCCAGCAACTGTGCTGGCCCTGGCAGCCTTACCTGGGGTCCTGGGAGCCTCAGGAAGCTGTAGCCGTAGTGATCCTGCCACTCAGAGCCTGGCCGGCAGCTGGAGTGTGGCTCTGGCCGTCCGGGCTCCAGTTCCGCACAGCATGCACTGCCTCTGCATACACTGCCCTGCTTTTCTTTCATGTGGATTTTTTTGACCTCGGGATCTCCTGGGGCCACCCCCCTACCCCCCAGTGCTGCTACCTTACAGCATACTGCAGACAGGTCTGCAGCATCATATACCACCAGGCCGCACCCATCTGGACGCAGCCTTTGATTCTAAGAAAAGGAAAACACAAGAATAGCAAAACAAGGACACTAGAATTAAAAAGGGCAGATTCTGACCATCTCATAGAATTAGTAGATGAGGTCCCATGGACAGATAAAATATAAAGGTATCTAAAGTATTGGAGACTCAACAATAAGCTATTTCTACTATTTCTTCATTCTATTTTTGCATGCTCTGAGCTGCTTTTTTCCCAGCACTTTTTTTGAAAAAAGTGACCTATTTTCAATAGGTCACTTTTTCTTTGAAAAAGAAGACCTATTTTCTAGTAGCAAATTTTGCCCCTGTGCTGCACTCGCAGCAGGGGACATGTTTTAATGTTCCACGCATGTGGTCTGTGGCACCACAAAGAGGTCTGTGGCACCACAAACTACATGTGCCTGCATGTCTGGACCTGGCCAATGTGGCTATACAGGGAGCTACTTCAAAATCAAAATGGAAACATACCAGCAATGGAAGATAGGGCAGGTTCCTAAGTATAGCAAGGAATACCAAGAACTTGCAGGGACAAAATCAGGGATGCTAAGGTGAAAAGGGAGGTCTGATTGGTGAGGGAAGCTAAAGACAACAAAAAGGGTCACAAATGTGTCAGGCAAACCAGAAAGGTTAGGGAAACTGTGGGTCCATTGCTGCAGAGTGAGGGTGAGCTATTAATGGAGAATACAAAGAAGACCTTGCTGCTTAATGACAGCTTTGCCTCTGCAAACAGGCAACTAACAAAATTCATATAAAGAGAGGAGCAGAAGCACTACAGGTCAAGTAAAGAGAGCATCAGAGAGCTTTTGCCCAAGTTGAATTAAGTCAGCAGGGCCTGGCAGAACTCTTTCCTCATTCCAGATATTGAAAGAATGAGGTGAAAGGATCTTGAGGTTGCTGGCTATAACATTTGCAAAGTCAAATATTATAGGATGATAGGTGAGGTCACAGCAGACTGAGTGAAAAGCTAACATAGTGTAACAGGTTGGCCAGCGGCACCCCAGCTTGATGGTTTGAGCTGGATGACTCAGGCCAACTGATGGGGGCATTACTCTTCCACACCAATCAGGAGAAGGCAGGAAGAAGGCTTGCCCCACCCTGACCCAGGGGCAAGGTGAAGAAGAGGACCTGAGGGGGACTAACCCCTCAGGTTTCCCCATTGGTCTGTTTCCAGTCTGGAGGTGGAGCCTCCAGAAGGGATAAAAAAGCCCAGGTGCCCAGCACATAGGTGGCTTCAACGAGGGATGATGAAGAGGGCTGCAGAAGAGTTGGTGGAGCTGACCAGTGGGGAGGAGCAGTTGCCCTGGAAGCGACCAGAAGATGCCTCTGCCAAGTGGGAGGCAGCAAGCGGATGCATCCCAGCCCCGCTGTGGAGGGAGCCATGGCATCGGTGCACAGATTGGTGCACGGAGGGTCCAGGAGCAGATGGGACTTTGGTAGCTGCACAAGGCAGCATGGGTCCCCAACCCTGCATGAGGCAGGAGCCCTCAGTGCACAGATCGGTGTACAGGGCTGGAGTGAGTCCGGGAGTGTATGGGACGTCGGTGGCTGCACGAGGCAGTGTGGGTCCCCAACCCTGCATGAAGCAAGAGCCCTTGGTGTACAGATCGGTGCACAGGGCTGTGGAGCTGAAGGCATTGCCGTGGCTGCATGAGGCAGCGCGAGTCCTCATCCCTGCATGAGGCAGACGCCCCTTCAGTGCACAAGGCAGCAGAGAGCTGAGCAGAGCTGACAGGACACCACGGCTGCATGAGGCAAAGAGGGTCCCCAACCCTGCATGAGGCAGGAGCCCTCAGTGCATGAGCCAGTGCATGGGGCTGGTGAGGATTCGGGAGTGGACTGGACCTTGGTGGCTGCACGAGGCAGCATGGGTCCCCAACCCTGCATAAGGCAGGAGCCCTCAGTGCATGGATCGGTGCAGAGGGCTGAGAGAGGGCTGACAGGCCCAGTAGCTACATGAGGCAGCTCGGGCCTTAGCAAGTGGCTACAGACGAGTCAACCACTCTAGCGAGGAAAACACCCTGTATCCATCTCACAGATAGAGACAAGCCTAGCTCATCAAAAACTGCTGGGAGTTGTGAGTTACCTGAGAAGGGGGTTTTCACAGAGGAGGAGGGGCCCTCCCCCATTTGGGTGATCAAATCCTGAGGAGGAGGGGGGAGGACTCCCCTTTGGGGGCAGAGGGTGGTTTCCATGGTTATGGCCTAGGGGAGGGTGATGGTGTTCCCTAAAGGTAACAGGTTCCTTCCCCTGGTACCATTTCTTCTTGGGGGCGCAGCTGCTGTGCCATTGTTGTGCTCTGGTTCCTCATGTTGGGATTTTCGTTCTAAGTTTGCATCTTTAATGTTGCATTATGAGAGGATTGTAAGCTGCTCTATTTAGCCTGCTAGTAGGGTCTGCTAGTGCAACCCTGGCTCTATCTGTGAATTCATTATATTGGTTATTGTTATGTATTGGTAACCCATTTGCTCATGGGCGACTGGTGCCTCCTGAGCCTGGGTGGGCACCAGATCGCTGACAGGGGAGGGGGGTCCCCCAGCAGCCGATCACCAAGGCACTTCTGGTTTAGTGGCTGGTGCTTCCAGGCGGTAAAGCACGGCTGATCTTAGGGGGTGCACGTGCAACCCCTATGCGTCACCAATGCATTTGATGTAAGATCACTGTACATGTTTTACTATTGTCCCATCACTGCCAAATTTTCCTTTGTTGATTTGCTGTTTAACCTGTGTTTTATCATTCAGTGTTCTCACGCCTACTGCTTGGAGGGCCCTGTTGAGGGCAGGGCTGCATACTAACTGGAAGACCACAGAGGATCAAGGCCTATACTTTAGTTCAGGGTTGATAAGAGTCTGTGTAAACCTATATTTGTAAATAGCATATTTGTGTGTATATATATATATATATATATATATATATATATATATTTGTGTGTGTGTATAAATGTATGCTTATAAGTTTTATATAATATTGTATAATTAAACCTTTAAATAGTCAAGCATCACTGGATGTCCCTGATCTCTGCTGTGCTCTGTAGGGAAAGCAGGTGAGCTGTCCTGCAGCTAGGCAGTCACACTCCCATAGCATACACGCACCTGCTGACACCCGGGTTACAATAGCACCCATTTAAAAAAAAAAAAAAAGGAAAAAAGGAGGATCCAGGGTTATACCCATGCTATTACCCATGCTCACAACCAGCATGAAATTATTAAGAACACATTTTATCAAACCTTCTTTGACCGGGTAGTTAGTTTGGTGATATCTAGATTTCTTCGGTAAAGCTTTTGACACAGTCCCATGTGCCATTCTTGTACATAATTTGGAGCAATGAGGGCTAGGTAGAATTACTGGTAGACAGACCCATAATCAGTTGAATAACCACAAGCAGAGAATAAATGGATAGATGGCAGGAAGTCTCGAGGGAGGTTCTACAGAGGTTTGTTCTGGGTCCAGTGCTGTTTAACATTTTTATTAATGACCTGGATGTAGGAATAGAGATCTGCTGGACCAACTTTGCATATAACACAAAAGTGGGAGGGCTGACAAACATTTTGGAAGATAGGATTAGAATTTAAAGGAATTTTGATGAATTGGAGAACTGCATTCTAGATGACAAAATGAAATGCAAGAAGGACAATAAAAGGTGTTACATCTAGGGAAGTAAAACCAAATGCACAAATTCAGAATGGCTAGGCTTTTTCACTGCTGAGAGTTTCCAAATATTAGGGAAGGAGGTCACCCTTGCCACTTGCGGGCTGGACATGAATCAATGGGTTTAAGCTGTAGCATAGGAGATATAGATTTAAACTTAGGAAATAACTTCCTTACTCTTGGAGTAGCGGGACAATGGAACAAGCTGCCTAGGTAAGTTGTGGAATCTCCTTCCTTGGAGATTTCCAGGAAGAGTCTGTATAAGCATATCAATGGGATGGTTTCAGAACAGTGGAAGGGGCTGCCTCAGAAAGGCTTTGTCTGAGTTCTTGCACTTTGCATTGAGTATTTGTTAGCTAAAATGGAAATAGTATAATTGGCAGGTTTCTACCTTATTAAAGGCAGTGCTCATCTCACAGGTTTGCCTTTCTCTTGGCTTTTCAGTGATCCAGCTTCAAAAGGAGGACTAGAGAGAAAGCTAGACACTAGCTAGCCTGTGGTCTGGTTGTTAGAATACTTTGCTGGAAAGTGGGAGATGCAGGTCCAAAGCTCGTGCTCTCTTGGCAGGTGCCCTAGCTACCAGGTCATTGCTGCCACCATGTGTATGCTTCAGCAATCTTATTTTTCTATAGGTGAAAATAAAATCCAAACTCTGTATGAATGCCAAAAATTGCTCTTATATGGTTACATTAGCATCATTTAGGTATGTAACAGTGGAGCAGGATTTTGCCCCATGTGTATGAGCTTACTAGGAACTGAGGTTAAAAGTGCTCCTTACATCAGCATCTCTAAGCATGAGGCTAGGGTCTCAGAAGCAACCGGTATCCAGCAGCTCCCAATGTGACACTTTTAAGCTGATTTCTAAGAGAGTGCTCAAAAGCAACAAAGACCAATGGAAACAGGGCAGAGGGGAAATTTCTACCAAGTTTTTAACACACACACACACACACACACACACACACAAAAATATATATATATATATATATTTATCTCAGCCAAAAACTGCTGAAAGCACAAACATTTTCAGGATTTGGCTACATTTTTTCATTTTAGTTGGAAAGAGAATTGAATTTTCTTTTTAAGAAAAGCAAGGATGTTTCATCCAAAAAAGCTCATTTTTGTCAAATTTTCTTTTGAAAAAAAAGTTTTCATGGACTTTTTTATATGAGTCCTATCATCTGTTTTGGTTGACACCTTCAAACGCCTTTTACCTTCCCATGGTACTAATTCCTCCTTCCCTAGTGCTGACTCAGAACTATAACAGAGCCCTATATGCCTTTTTCCCCCTACTTGTGGAATATATTGTATTTACCCAAATCCAACATAACTTTGAATTTAAGATGGCACCCAGGGATTAGAGTTTATACATGGAAATTCGAACTGTATTGAAATTTTCCACATCTAGAATCTAATTATTAGAAGATCGTCTGAAATTTGTCCCTCCTCCCCTCCACCACTATGGTAGGGAAAGCAGCTATCTGCCACTGCAATCCCCCCACACTCCCTGCAGCATGAAGTCTCCCACTCACTCCTCACCACTGTACACCCCCTCCCCCACAGCTGTATCTTAAATTTAGCTATCTGAAATCACTCAGCAGCTACTTTTGCAAATGTTGGTCCCTGTGGTTTTTTTTATGGTCTTTGGTATTATGCAAATTGTCTATTGTGCGGTCCAGCTACAGTATTGGCAATTCTCACAATTTCACTGCAACATTTGTCAGAGTTGGTATGGGCTCCTGCTCCTGGAACCACATGATCATCTCACTTTTCCTTCTAATACTCATGTGTGCAGAGAGAACTGGAACGTGTGTCCTGAGTATATCTGAGAGATTTATATACCATTTAAAAATTAAATGATAACTAAAAAGAATTCAAGGCTTATTATTTTTGAAAAGCTGTGTGGTTTTTAAGCCAATTGCATAATTTTGAGGGCCCTGTCTCTGACTGGGATTAGCATCTCCGAAGTTAGACCTCAGCACATGTCTGAATGCTCAGAGGAAATTTTAGAACAGTTTCATAGTCACCCCCGCTTGCCTAGAGAGTGTTGGGCCCTGGCACAATGAAGATGCAGGTCCAAACTTGGGTAAGGGGCTAACCTCTTGCACAGCATTTGGACAAGTACGCAGATGCCTGTTTGTGCTCAGCATGTTCAGTCATGATATCGGAGCCCAATGTAAAGACAACAGACACTAATGGAAAGACACGGCCCCTCCCCCCCCCCTTTGGCTTCAGAGGCCTTTGGATTAGGTCCGTTATCCAGGTGGGTCAGAATCCTGCCCAGGGCAAGGGGTCGGACTCGATGATCTAATAATTCCCTTCCGACCCTAAAATCTATTAAATCTGTGAATCAGCCACTCCCTGCTAATTCTGACATCATCCAACAGCACGAGAGCAAGGGTGAGGCAAAGTCGTTCTGATATTCAGAGAGAAAGGGACAGGTAGCAGTCATTTCTGGGCCAGGCTAGGGCAAGAGGCTTTGAAGTACAAGCGGGGGATCTATAGAAGGTAGTTATGGAGAAGATCCTCATGGAAATTCATGTAGTTGGGGGCTGCAGCAAGACATTCAGAATACATAGCCACCAAGCCCAGTGCAAGATGGCTAGTGCTTGGCAGCTATGAAAGCAGCAGGGGCAAGTAATCTCCCTTCCCAGAGCGGGTGCTCCCCAAGGATGGGATTAGCTTCTTGTGGCTTAAGAACGGTTTCAGAGACTGTAAGAAAAAATAAATTAAGTCTGGCCCCTGAAGGGTGCTTTGCCTCCTGAAATCCAATTAGCCAATTGTGACTTTTCACTTAACTACAATGACTTTAATTGGATCAGAATAACAACAGGAAGAATATGAAATGACAGCAATGATCAAGCTAGCAAAGTGAGCAGAGCCTTGCCGGAAAGCTCCATTCAAGCCACTCTGCACTTACATACAGATCCCCAGCTATCTCTTGGTGCAACTGCTCCCAGCTGAGAAAGCTGAGACCTGAATCCATCCCAACCCATTCCAGACCTTAAAGGAGCACTAAACACTTACAACCACAGACTCAGATTTTAAGGGCAGAAGAGACCATGATGATCATCTAGTCTGATTTTCTGCATCACAAAGGCCAGTTATTCCATGACAGTTCTCACATTTCATGCACCACGTACTAAATTCTTCCCTTTGTTTTTCGTTTTAGGAGATCCCCAGGAGAAAGGGCAGACAGCTTCTTAGACAGGCTCCTTCTGAGGCACATTTCAGTGCAATTTGGTTTCAAGGATCCCTAAGAATTTTTTTAGATAGTCCTCAGGAAATGGCTCCAACCACATATTATATTTAAGGATTATACTTAGGTTATCTAAATTTATCTCAATAGAGAAGTTGTATATCCATTGCAAAGAACTGTGTGAAATTTCCAGCAGCCTTCTAAAGGCTACCTGGAACACAGGAGGAGCTTCTGAGGGCAAGAGTCTCCTTCAGAAAGTACTACTATGATAAGTAAATAAACCATCTCCTCCTTCATATTTCTGAGTGTATTTTGATTTTAAAAAAATAGAAAACTCTGCTCATCACTTCCACCCTGGTTTTCATCCAGCTACAGAACTGGTCAGGTTTTTATATTATATTTCAAATTTTCCAAATGTCAGAAAAGAAAAAAATGAAATATCACAGCTACAACATCCCTTCAACACTACCAAAAATTATAGTGAAATTCTTCTAAAATTGAATTTCTCCTATAATTGAGCTGCTTGAAACCTTTTCACTGGCATAGGCAGAGCACTTTCTGGTAATAGGGAAATATAGTTGCAAACATTCTTACCTAGCATGCGACTCAACTAGAGTGTGTGTGTGTGTGTGTTTAATAAAAAAGCTTATTTCAGTGTGGCCAATTTCCTGGATGGACCTTCATGATCATTTTGAATCTCTTGATATTTGGTGTTTTTCATAAAGCCTTGGTATTAAGAGTCATCATTACACCAAACTTGTGGCTTCTCATAGCTGCAAAGAGAATCCTGTAAATATGCACCTCATTGGTATCAAAAGGCAAATATCTTAAAATCTCATGGTTCTGGGAGTTCTCCATTTGAGCCTTCAAGCTAACCAAGCCATATACAAATGCTCATGGAGGAACTGTTATCCAGAAAAATATGTGTATGAGCTGACTCTAGCTGATAAAAAAAAGATATTCCAGCCAATTTTGCATAGATTAGAATCAGACCCATTGATTTGTGGGATGGTTTATGAGCTTAAAGTAGAGTATGTCCTTAAGTGCCTTGCTGAATTGGGGCCTGTAATCAGCAGGTTTCCATGGGGCTGTCACATAAGAATTTCCTAATTAGTCTGAAACACTGTAACTTTGAAATGCATCATGGGTACCTATACATGTGCTCTGATGCATTCTAATTAGAAATCTCTAGCATGCCACAGTGTCACATGTATTAAGCATCCCATGTTTAAAAATGGCGGCGAGATGCTCTAACTATAGCTCATCAAATGAGCTTTCATTAAAGCGCCCCCACAGTCATTTTGAAAGATGGGATGCTTAATACATGTGATACTGTGGCATTTTAATTACAATGGCTGTCCAGGAGCCACGCTAATTAAAACACCCGCTGCCACCCTGGAGCACGTGAATAGACACCCCATGTTAATAGACCAGGGGCAAAAGAGATGGGTATTGAGGCAGCAGCAGTGGATATAGATTGGAAACAGCCACTCTTAAGCTATGAGGGGTAAAGCTGGAGAACATTTTCCAACATTATTCTGAACAATTTTTAAGTCTTGTTTTCAAGCTTGCTTAAAAAGGCTGTAATTTTTTCTTCTCTGCCTTCAACTACTGACCAGGCTGGGTGATGAGCTGGGGCAGTACAAATGCCCAGTGCCATAGCAACAAAGTTTGGTGCCCGGGGCAAAGCCCTCAGCAGCAGCCCACCCTTGCCCTGCGCACAGATCCGGGGGCACATGCTTGCCTGGGAGTACATGCAGTGGCAGAAGCCACCTTTCCCCTGTCCCTGCACTCCCCCAAACGAGCCACTCACGGCTCCATCCTGTGCTCTGCCCTGGCTGTGCAGCGCCTATTGGTGCCCCTTCACTTCGGCACCCGGGGTGGTTGCCCCGCTTGATCCCCCTTGCTATGGCACTGCAAATGCTAAGAAAGACAAATCTTATATAAAACTTTGGGAAAAGCCACCTCTGTTTTCATGCTTCCTGTGCCATCTACCACCCTCAGTTCCACTTACTTAAGTCTGTCAGTCACTGGGCCAAGTTCTATTGCAATTACTTTAACCAAACTAATTCCATTGGTCTCAGTGATGATTATTTTGGGTTTCTCTGGCAAGTTCTTGAGATCACAGTCTGGCCGTATGGGAGCTGTACAGGTATAAATGAACTAAGGCAGAACTTGTCCCACTGTTTGTATCACATGCACACAAAAGGGCCTGGTTCTGTTGTTACACCAGTGTAAATCAGGAGTAGCTTCATGAAAGTCAGTGGAGCTGAGCCAGTGTAAATGAACATAGAATTTGGCCCACAGATTATTCTGAGCTAGCCTGATATCATTAACGGACAATAATGAGCTTTGCTGCAGCTGATGGTCATTAATTCCTGCGGAAAGAGTAGTTTGCCATTCTATGACCCATGCTATCATGAGTTGCAGCAAGTATGACATTAATTTGTGTCCCCATGCTAAATAAGAACCTCTCCAAAGCATGAGACTTAGGTTCAGGGGTGAGTGTGGACTGGGCCAGAGTGGAGAGAAGTGCCTGTGTTTTCCTCCCAGTGCAGGTAAAGCGGGGGATGAATTAAGGTTTTGCAAGAAAGAGGAAGGGGCAGTGAAATAAATGACACAGAGGGCTTTGAAATTGTTTATGATGCAAATATGTTTAAAAGCACCGCATTGCCTCCCCTGGGAAAAGGAGCTTAAAATTGAAGTCTAATGATAACAAATGATTGTTAATGAGTTGTCTAAACATAATAGATGGAAAGAATTAAAAGCCTAGAATAAACAGTGTTTCATTAAAGCACAATAAAGAAACAACATGAGTTTCATATCTCAGAATAAATGGGTCCTTGTGATCTTACCAGGAGTGGAGGGGTGGCGGGAGGGGTGGAGATGGCCTGGCTTTGGAGTTTTGAGATAGGTGCTGGGACGGTGGGTGGCAGTTCTGCCTCCTAGGTGAGTGTATCTGGGTGCCTTCACTGTGAACAAGAGGATGTGAGATGAGGTGAGGCCAGATGCTGATAGAGAGAAGAACCACATAGCGATAGCCCTATCTATGTCAGTTTTAGGCCCTGTTAGCTTAAGCACATACCTAACTGGAGCATGCGAAAAATTCCACTGATTGTAATGTGACTCACAATGTGCTTAAAACTGGGTATATATATAAGCATTTTACTGAGGGCTTAAACTATTGTTATTGCTACTGCCTCAGAGCTGCACAAGATACTGAGGAAGATCTAGTTCTTGTCCAGAGGAGTTAGCAAGCAAAACTGTCAGTCTGGCACTGGAGACCTCCATGCATATGAGTAACATCTCCATGGAGACCTTCCCTGACAGACACCAGGGAAAGGCACTGATGACAGTGGATGGCTCTATAGAGTGTCATTAAATGGTTTTGAGGAACTATGTGTTGTGTGCATGCAGATGTGGATTACATCTGTCGCTGGAATGTGGCATGTAGCAACTATGCTTTATATATTGCATGTTTTTAGGGTGTGTAAAGCGTTAATGCCCCCCCTCCCATTTATCAGAATTTTTTTTTGTTTCCAAAAAATGAAATTTTGGCAAATGAAAAATTTACAATACAGGTTTAATAACAATTTGGTGAAAAAAAAATAGTGAGAAAGTGAACAATATTGAAAAGCCAATACCTTTTCATGATCTGTTCCTTTTTATTTTTCTCTGAAAGTTGACAGTGTGCTTTGTTTTATGGCTGATAGGCATGTTTAGTGATATTCAAGGACAGAAGTTATGGTGGACTGGTGGATATCCGTGTTCTTAAAGAGCTTGTCAGTGCCCAAGTATAGGCACTTCTTTGTATAGATACTCTTTAAGATGAATGTGTTGCAGATATGAATCAAATGCTAAAAACAGATGTTGGATTTCTCCTGGGACAAAGCCTTTATTCTGCAGACATACAAGCCCATTGTCTCACTTTAAGTAGTAATACACAACCACCAGTTCTTCTGGATAATGATGTATGCGTAAGAGGTCACCAGTAGCATTCACAGGTAGGCCTAGGCAGGAGTATGGAGAAGTGGCTGCCCAGACCTTCTATTCCCACTTTAGACAGTATTCAAAGGCCAGACTGAGTCCAGATATTTGGGACATCAATGGCTGGAGCTACATGTGCATCCAAGAATCAAACCCAGGTTTCCCACATGGCAGAATTCTACTACTGAGCCACACCAGCAGGTCTCACTTCAAGTACTTGGGCAGTATCTGGGACAATCAGGCTTAATTTGAGTTAATTGCTATTCAAACTGTGTGTGTAAATGACTGTCCCTCACCTGCTTTTATGCAAGTCAAAACCTGGGACAATCAGAATTGGGATAAATTCAAAGTATTTTTTTATCAAGAGGAAGTAGCTTGCAATAGGTATGGGTTTGTTGTTGTTAGCATGCCCAGCACCAAAGCACCCTGACCTTGACAGAGTCCTGAGCACCCCTACAGTTCAAACCAGCACTGATCCTATCAGCTTTACGCATTGTGAACAGCATCTTGCCAGGGGACCAGTTTGATTGAAACTGGTAGAACTACGGGTAGAATATGAGATACTGCACAATGTGAAGGTAGCTGGAAAAATCAAGTCCAAAATTAGACTAAATATTAAATGTTCTGTCTTGTCTACACATTTATCTTCCATGGAATATGGCTTGTCAATGAAACGGGGGGGAAATCATTTTAGAAAAATGTTCAGATTTTCATCTTTTTTATTTTTTTAAAAATGAGAAAATGTATTCAATTTAAAGTAAAAAAGTATAAGTTTCCAGTTTGGGAGGGGTTTGGATGAAAATTCAACCCCCAAATAAATGAAAATGAAAAATCATCATTTTAATGATCTTCTTATGGGGAAAAAGTCATTTCTGATCAGGCCTTTAATAGTACTACTACTACTACTACTACTACTACTACTAAAAATAATACAATCACTACTATATATAGCAACAACAGTAATGCTACCAATAATAATAAATGAATAAATGTTTGGGTTTAATGTAGTATAGTCCACTTCTCAGTGTGCACTTGGCTATGTCTTAAGAGATGTGGGAACTCAGGATGCTGCTGTACCTCTTTCTTCACAACTACGCGGAGCCTTTGCAGAGGTCTGGATGTGTATAAATCATATGTCTGACTATCTGTGTGTTCATTTCAAGCCACATATGCATGTCAGTGCAAGACCCACCTCTGAGAATGTGGGCTCATGTGTAGATACACATGCAATTAATTTGACTCTGGTGAATAATAAACCAATAAACTCTGGTGCAGTTTGTACCACAGTTTATTGCTTCTGGGCATTGCATTTATACATGCACCTGAGACTGCAGCACATTGAACTAGGTCAGAGCAGCCCTGGCTGGCAGGGTGTCTGAGGGGGTCAGCCTGCCAAGTCAGAGCTGCTCCAACCTGACTCAACATGCTGCTGAGGGGCTGGCTGGGACACCAGACTGCTCCAGTATGAGCCTAGCCAGCAGACAGCCCCCTGCACTGAAGCACCCTTGTGCCCCAGCCAGCTGTGTCAGCATCCACATGTGTGTGTTTACAAGTACTAACCTACAGTGGCGTTTATTAGTTTACTGCAGCCTAATAGGGCCACAGGTGTAGTCACTGAGACTACTGTGGAACTAATTGACAACTCCATACTAAACATCTTGTGTAGATGCACCCTGTTTGTGTTAGACAGCTGTATTGCTAATGCTTAGCAGAGAGAAAAGGCTCTTGAGGGTTTGCATGTGAGAAGTGAGGAAGTGCAGTTGTGTGCAAGTTGTTTAATGCACATTTATAAACTAAGTATGGTTGCACTCTCCATGTATGTATGGCATGGTATTTGTACACAGGTATATCTGTCAGGAACAGAGTCTGTGGATGGGTCTAGGAAAACAATATCTCAGGCTGAGCATCCATTAGGGTGTGTGAGAACAGATGTACGTGCTATGGGTCTCTGCATAGTGGATTGTTGTAATGATGAGAATGTGTTATCCAGAGCAGGGGTGCTGAACCCCCAGCCCACAGGCCCAGTTGCAGCCTGCAGAGCCATGTCATTCAGCCCACAGGGCTCCCCAAGGGTACAAAAATGTGGTAGCAGAAGAGTGGTGATAGCATTAATTGCTGCTCTTTTGCTGCCAAATCTCTGGACTTATCAGCATCCCTGTGGCCAGATAATGGGGCGATATATGATGGAGCAAGATCAGAGTGGCAAGTGGCTGGATTAGGTCTATGGACCAAGCCCGCTTAGGATTTGGCCTGCAGACCAACCCCACACCACTGTGGGGCTAGAACAGTGGTCTCCAACCTTTTTAAGTAGGAGATCACCGTTGGAATTTAAAAGCAACCTAAGATCTACCATGTGCCTCTCCCCAGCAGGTAAGTCTGTGGGGTGGGAAGTGTGGGAGGAGGGGGACAGATTGAGAAAAAATGATTTGGGAGCGTGCTTCTTCAGCAGGTAAGTCCCACCTGGCTGAGGCCCCACTCAATTTACCCCTGCTCCTTCGGCACTGTCCCTCACTACAGGGGCCTTGATCTAGCTCCCCCACCTCCCCTCCCCTCCCCCCCCCCTCCCCCATGGACTGACCTGTTGGGCTGGGGCGTGCACGTGTGCATGCATGCAGGCACTCAGCCCCCAACCCCAGCCTTGGATTGACTCCAAGAGGCTCCGAGATCTACTGCAAGAGGCTCCAAGATCTACCGGTGGATTGAGATCCACTGGTTGGTGACCACTGGGCTAGAAGGTTGGGCACCATTGATTTAGAGCCAACTGGATAAGAACAAGTTTTAAGAGATCATCATTGTTTTTCTTTCCAGACAAGAATCAACTCAGACCCTTCAAATGCTTTGCCACCCTCTGCTGCCCGCCCCCCCCCCCCCCCCCCCGCCCCCCAAAGGTACTAATTATGCCAAAATGTCAGCTTCTGATTTGGTCTCTCTCTCCCTTTCTCTCCAATTCATTGTGCCCCCAAAATCTTTCTGTACGCAAACTTTGTCAGTGGATGCAACTGCGCAAAACACATCAGCTGGGATGAAACAGCAGATTTCAATTAAATGAAATTGCATGTTTCAACCAGCTTGAGAGGTACCTGTGATTGTGCGTCTATGGTTAATGGACTGGAGGCCAGGTTTACTTTATCCTTATAGATGGAATGGGATGTATTTGCAGTGTGTGTGCACATGTGTTTGTTCAGTATCTATGTATGTTTGTCTAGTTGGATTGTGAGCATTTGTGTTTCTGGGTGTACTTTGTCTTTTTGTGTTCAATGGTGCATGTTTATATTTTGTGGTCTGACTGCAGGTGTGTAACATATCCTACACGCCCTGCCTCCTTGGCTCTGGTGGGAATAGTAAGGAAAGTTGTAGGCCTCAGTTCAGCAGTGCTGGCCCTGTCAGTAAATCATTGTGCAGTTCGTTTTTCCGCATTGGACTCCATAGAGAATCAGACAGACTATGCTGAGCTGGTCCCATCTGCACCCAGCCCGGACAGCAGCTTTATCTTGCCTTGTAAAACTGCAGAGCCTGTGACAAAAGAGTTAATCTCTGCCTTTGTTTCTCTTCCTCTCTCTCTCCTCTTTTGCAGCAGGACTGAAAGGCAAGACGAGAGCAGATCCATCAATGTCAGCAGCTTTCAGCACATCAGCACTTTTGGGGGGTTTATTGGGGACTAGCCCATCAGCAGCACTTCCAAACTGCAAAGGCACTGCCGCCTCCTGAGAAACAGCCAGGCAGCCTGGGGAAGCAACGCCAAGCCCCAGAGTGCTACTGACCAGTGGCTGGGTGATAAATGACTGCATGTATATCTCCACAACTGGCAAAGTCCACAGGGCAGATCTAATCCAAGCTTTGAGATAGATAGCAATGAAACTATGTTGTTGTCTGGGCATGGGTAGGTGGTTTGTGGGTGCGTGCATGTTATGGGGGATTATTAGATATACACCTGTGTGCATACATGTGCGCACATACACACACTCTTTTTAAATCATAGGGCCATACAGAAGAAAATGTCAGAGAGAGAACAGTTTGATTGACAGTTTAATGAAGCCATTCATAATAGTGATATATATTGTAACCATGGAAGCAGCTTGTAAATACCCAGTTGCTTTACACACATAAACACACAAACATATATAAAGTACATACAGACATCTGTGTGTGTATGGGAGTGTGCATGCATGCAAAAAGGTACATGAATGCAATACTAGTGCCGAACAGCAAAACCACAGTGTAGATGGGAAGATGCATTTATTTAGAAGCACTGAACATTTTCTAGAGTGCATAACAGATTTTGGTGCTCAAGTCACACTCGGGCTCCTAAATCCCTTAGCAGCATTTTGAATATAGCACCCATCTTTTCTAAGACACAGGACTGGAAGGGCCCTCTTGGGCTATCAAGTGTAGTCCCCTGCATTTGTAGAGAACCATCTATCCAAATGCTTCACAGGAGCACAGACTTTGGCCTCTCTGGGCATGTCCCCATGAGTTTACACACGTGCTTTGAGGCACCTCAGAGTCTTTTGAGACACTGCAAAGTGTATTCCATGCATGTGATTTGGTTCTCCGTGCTGTATTTTTGCACTGCATAGCCAAATTTAGATACTGTGAAATTCCAGTATAAAAAAAACCTTGCAGAGAAAAAAGCAAGGCAGTGCATGTGGCAGCAGCATGTGCCACCTGAAATGAGAGCCTGGCCAGCCAGAGCCATGCTCTGGCTGCCAGCCAGACTCTGTGCACCTGGATTGCCACTGCTACAGCCCCAAAAGGCACACAGGACCCCAGGTAAAGCTGCTGGGGCCAACCCAGGTGCTGGTCCCAGCCTCCCCTACCCCACCCAGGGCAATTTGCTCTGTGTTAGAGTGTGTGTGCAGAGACGTTCCCCAGGGACAACTAGTAGCAGCATAAATATGTGCCACTGCTAGATGTCCCTGAGGAAGTGCATGTGTGTGCTCTATCACCATAAAAATCTCTCTCTTCTCCCCCCACCATTCTATAATGTGCTTAAAAAACAGAGAAGGTATGACCGCCTCCACCTTGGCAATTGTCATGTCATGGAATTTGTTAGATCAAAATAAGCTCAGAGGTCCTAGGAAGAGGATCATGTCCTCCAAAACAGGGGAAGACAAAAAAACCCAACAGTTGCTGTCAACCTGAAGTGGGGTTATTTCCTTCCTGACCCCAAATCTGGTGATCAGTTTGGTCCTGAATGTGTGAGCAAGACCCACAAGCCAGGCCCTGAGAGGTAGCCAAGTACCATTAAGATAAGGTAGGCATCCTAGCCAGACTCCAACCTTCAGAATGGCCAATAGCCAGTGCTTCAGAGGACTTCCTGGCCCCTTCAGACAACCAGCAAGAGCCATGAAATGTGGGATTGCCAATCACCTTTCACACTGAGACCAAGCTTCCTTTCAGTATCTTTATGAAGATACTAAATATTCAAACCCACATACAACATACTCAGCGGACCCCCATCCTATTGGATTGCCCCTTTCAATAACTTATTAAACATCACCTTGAAGCAGTTTCTGAGAACATCTGTCCAATCTCACTCCCCTAATACTTAGAAATCTCCTTTGATAGCCTTAATTCTCATAGTTTCTGAGTGCCCCACAAAGATTAGTTAATTCAATATCACAGAACCCTTGTACAATTGGGAAGTATCATTACTTCTTTTTTACAGAAGAGCAAACAGCATCACAGAAAATAAGTGACTTACGCAAGGTCCCACAAGAAGCTGGTATCAGGTTTGAACAGAAGACAGATCTCCTGAATTCTAGCCCATTGCTGTAACACTTTCTCATTGTTATGTCTGTTTGAATGGCTGCATGAGTTGGTGTTGCTCTTCATGTGTTTGACTGGCTTTGAATTCACTGCATTACTATGAATTTGTCTGCATCATGTCTATACTTGTCTGAGAATTTCCCAATAGGTTGTAGGCCAAGACCATGACTCAGCTGCAAAATTATCCTTTCTCTCATTTCTCTGGTGTCTAAAAATGTAAATAGTAATGTATTAAGCTATTATGAGTAACAAAACTATGAGATAAAAATAGGACACATGCAGCATCCCAGAGTTAACAATTGAGACCTTCATTCTTGCATTTCATGACTCTGACTTAAGTAAATGTTGCCTTTCCTGATCTTTCCCTACTACTTATTTCCTAGTTTATTTTAAAGGAAAGCAAGAAAAAAGGAGGGAAGATGTTATCCTCTTTTTTTAAAGGAACAAAGGGCAGTTAGACTCCCACATCCCATTAAAAGTCTTTGGGAATTCAATCCTTAATTCAGTATTTGCCATCTTTTTTAATATTAGGATTTTTTTCTTAAAGTCCCAGCTCCTGGAGTCCTGTGATTAGGTGAGAATCTTCAGGGCACAAGCAAGTAAGATGCACAGATGGGGTATTATTTACAAAGTTTACTCATAAACCTTGCGTGGTAACCACAGTAGGTACATAGAATCAAATAAATATATGCCTATTAACTCATGCCATTGCAAACAAACTCACACAGAAGGAGGAATAAAGACTTCTGCACCTACACTAAGTTATTTATTAATAGTAGCATTATGATGACAGCCAGAGGGCCTAAGGTGGGAATAGCAATGGAAAACCTCAGTCCTGGAAAGCTGACAGTCTAAGCACACATAATAAGTATCCTGGGCCCATTTACAGATGCAGAACGGAGGCACAAAAAGACGGAGAGCCAGATTCTATTCCACTTCTTAGGCATCTAACTGGACTCTGGTGTCTAGGTCTGGTTCTATTCTACTGTGCTCGAGGCTCTGAAAATCCAATACCTTTGTTTCTCTCTGTCGTCTTATCCTGATTGAGTCACAAAAAAGCAGTGAGGAGTAGCCACCCTCCTTTCACATTAACTGTTTTTTAGGAACTCAAGCAAGAAGGTGTAGAATCACACTTAGGCACTTACTGTAAGTCCACTTACCCTCCTAATAGGTAGAATACAGAGGCACAGCAAGCTCTTTCAGTGCCTGGAGCACAGCTGACGGTGGGGAATTATACTGACCACTGGAGAGCAGGGCTGGGGGGAGGGAAAGAAGGAACAATGTCTTACTTGCTTCTGCTCTCCTCACTCAGGCAGCAGCTGCTGCTCTTGTGGCTGCTACAGCTGAGGGACAGGCAGTGGCATGGTCTCCCCAGGGGCCTCCCATGGCAAAGCCTCAGTTGGGCAGTGGGGTGTCATTCTGCTTGCCTACCCTTGCCCCTAGATACACTACTAGGCTTGGGGCTGCATCTGCCCAGCTTCTATGGTCAGAAAGTGCAGGGCTGCACTGCACCTGCCATGGCAATGGCTTTTGGAGAGGGTGGGCCATACTGGTCCCCTTCCACCTCTAAGCTGATACCTGGGGCTGGTGTCCCACTTGTTCCCTCCACAATTACAGGGCTGGTGGAATAGAATCTGACCCAAAGTAACTTGCTGAAAGTCACACAGGAAGTTGGTAGCAGAATTCAGATCTGGAGAATAATGAACCAATCCCTCTCTCTGTAGGCCTAGAACAATAATTCACCATGAGGAAATGTGTTCTGGATTTTCCTCTGTTTGCGTTTATGAATTCCTGTGGCCAGCTCTGGTTTTTTTCCATTTGCTCTTATTTCTGCAAATGATTCTTGAGCTGCGTGAGTTCAGCGTGACTAGTTCATTGAAAGGATTTGATATTCAAATGTTGAGTTGTTTTGATTGGACATGTAGGGTCATATGATAGGTTTCTATCACTTGACTGGGTGATGGGAACTCTTGGACTTTGGTTTTTGAGGTGATGTTTATTTTCCATTATAATTTTCAATGTGGCTTTCTGAAAATATTCGGTATTAGCTGTTTGTACAAATATTTGTCACAGTAAGCTTAATTGCTAGCATATCCACAGGCTGCAAATGCAGGAAGTGTGTGAACGCTGCTAAAGCAACTTTATTTTAAAAGGTGACTAAAAGACCTCTGTTTTTCGGTTCTTCCCTTCTTGGGCATATGACATCCTCTGTCTTCAGTGGCTAGTCTGTCAATACCCCCATTAAAATATCACTTGGGCAATTTCTATCTTTATGCCTTCTAAACCCTTAGTATGGTAGATTACAATTAGACTCAGGCCCAGTGTTTGGAGGGAGCTGTGGAGCAGAGAAAAGATTAGTATCAGTGACTAACCAGGTGCCCAGTTCTGGGCTGGTCGATTCAGAATTCAGAAGAGCTGCTACTTTTAGGACAAAATGGTGCTGACTAAATGCTGCCTTTTGGATCCATTGCACTTGGAGACAATCTCTGCTCACATCACCTCCTGCCATAGGGTAGGGTCTGGGGCTTTCCTTTGGTAGCAGGGAGGAGAGGCTGGTGTTTAGCAAACACAGTAGCTCAGAAGCTGCCTGTCATCAGGCCAGACAGACAGAGCTACAAGCTCTCCTGATCACCACTGCTAGTTCACCTTTGCTGCCATCAGCATTGCTGAGAGCAAATGCCAGAGACGGGTGAATCCAAATATCTGGATTGCACGGATATTGGCTGGAAACGTTCCACCATATCCGGGTGGCTGGCTTTGCCTGATATTCATGCTCTTTGGAAAATTAATTATTCCATTCGCCCGTCTCTCTGCACGAGAGGATTACCTCTCAATACCTAGAGCTCAACCAATACATCCAGGGCATGAGTGTGCACATGTATGAATGCATGCTGATTAGGATGTGTGCCGACAGAGGCTTGTGTATCTTTAAAGAGAAAGAGATTGTATTTAATGGTAGGTAGGTTGTGAGGGTGGTATTTGTGTATGACATGGGGAGAGCAAAGGAAGATGTAGGTGTGCATGTTGCAAGCTTGTGTGTGTATGTCTGTGTAAGATAAGTAATACTCATGAAGATACAGAAGGCATATGTGTGGACATAAAAGGAGTGCCTTTGTTTGGGGAACATGTGGACAGGAGTAAACTTACATGTGGAGATATGAGCTAATATGTCTACATATAAAGAGGGAAGGATGTATGTATGTCATATGTGATGAGACATGTATGATGCCTACCTGTGTGTGTCCTGCAGTACTGAAGTGAACACACGTACATATACGTTGGGCATGTCTACATGTGCACATTTAGTGTGCAGTAACTGGCACACCTGTACTGCACAGTAAATATGGTGACTCACGCTGACTTGAGCATAAATTTGATACCTAGATCAGGCAGGTATCAAGTTTGCTTACGATTAGTTACTGCATAGTAACACACATGTAGATGCCTTACTGCACAGTAACACTGTGTGTGTGGACAGATTTAGGACTAACTTTAATCCCAAATCAGTCTACACACAGTGTTAATGTGCTTTAACACTTGCAGGTGTACACCTCACATGTACAGTAATTTACTGTGCAGCAAATTTCAGATGGCATAAATGCACATGTAGACACACCCACTTGGGACTATCATACAAATAGAAATAAATACCTATGAGCACGAGTACAGATATATGCATGTTTCATGTGAATGCATATGGGAGGAAGAGTTTGGAGCCTACCTAAAAGTGTGTGTGTATATGTGTACACATAGGTGTGTATATGTATTTGTGCGTGGCTTCTTGTGTGATCATGCAGGAAAAGAACATAATGCTCATGCATATGTATATTTAGGCCATGCCTATTACCATGTGTGTAGAAGGTATATGTGTGTATGTGTGTGTACACGTGTGTACAAGCATGTGTGTGCATGTGTGGTTGATGGGAATGGCTGTGTGTGCATGTGATTTGGGACCTGGTTAATCCTAATGATAGCCCTCAGAGTCATGGCTCTGATTCTGCTCCTGCTAATACAGGTTTTTTAGCAGTGTAGCTCTGTTGATTTCTCTGAGGCTATTCCTGATTTACTCCTGCAGAACTGAAAGCAGAGTTGGGCATGGTGTGTATTGTTTACAACAAACCTCCCTGCTAAAGGCGTTGAAAAGTGGTCTTGCCCTTTGCCTTGGAGTAACATGATTCTCCTGCTCTGCATGGGGCATGTGGCCTTGTTGTCTAGGACACTGAGTTGCGGGCTGTCACAGTGCAGCTAGGAAGATAGGGTGCTGCTAGAGAGGAAGGCTTTTAATTGCAGCCTGCACCAACTAGCATCCTGATGGGCTCTGCTAGGCAGCACAGCACTGAGACTCAGGCTGGAGGTATTCTTGGAAATTTGTGTTATTAATTGAAACCTTATTAATGGCAAACACGGGATGACATTTTACATGGTTTAGTTATGTTCTGTGAGTCACTGGTACAAAGCAGGCTCAGCCACAGGGCAAGAAAGCTCTTTTGTAACCATCTTCTGCTGTAGCTGTTAACAGGGGAGCAATAACCAGCTCAACTCCTGCTAGACAGGTCCTGGGATGGTGGGGATGTTCTTTTGCAAGTGTCTGATGTGTCTCTTTATGTGAGATTTGCTGGTCCTGGTATAAAAGGAAAGGCTCAGAGGGAGGAAAGCAGACTTTCTCTGAAAAGTTGAACCTTTTCAAGTCCCAATAAATTGAAAATCAGCTGCCCAGATTGTTTGGGTTTTTTCTTTAAAAATCAAAACACCCAACTCTCTCTGTACTAAGAAAGTGACTGACATTAGGGTGAGGAGTAAAAATCCCAGTTTTTAGAGCAAGTGTAAATCTAGTCAAAAATTAGAAGAATGCAATCCCACCCACTGTGGTTGCTAGAGGAGGGCCCTGTCCTCTGGACTTTAGAGTTATAAAGTCACAGAGAAGTAGGAGTGGAAAGGACCTTCAGAGGTCATCTAGTCCACCCCCTGGTTGAGGCAGAATCAACCCTATCCAAACCATCTCATACAACCGTCATCGAAAACCTATGTAAGACTATCATCAACCCTGATACAACATAGATTTAACACCGTAACCTGCCACAGGTAAAACAGAGCAACTATGTCAGCCAGTGTCCGGCTTCTATAAAATGTTGTCTATATACATTCACATGCACCGAAATTCTTCCCTCCTCTATACATTTTGCACCCCCAATAAGGTCAATGGGCTCACTACTGTTCCTATTGACCTTACCAGGGGCAATGTAAAGCCAGAGTAACACAACAGTCTTCAGTGACATTATCCTGAATTTTCTCTGACCTGGGCTTCACACTGGTATCTCCAATAGGGATTTTCAAAAATCTGGAAATCAGGCCCCGTTTATGTAAGAATACATAAAACCACTAAGCCCCTTTGAAAATGGGGGCTACTGAGGGCAGAATTTGACCCACTGAGATTGTAGCAGGGAGTGTAATTTAATGCAGAGGGGAGCATGGTGTCAGAGCACACAGGCAACTCACTGCAGCTCCAGAGACTTGAGCTTGAGCCTTGCTGTGTGCGTTTTCCAGAGAGTGACCCTGGGCACCTGGGTACTCAGTCTGGATTGTCAGAGGTGGCTGGATGTGACGCTAGCTACATTGCTTACTTGTGCTCCATTAGCTGCAGAGAGCGTGGGGCATTTACCATACTAACCTGGTGAGCCACTAGGTTCAGGCAAACTTTTGAACTAACTTCTGGGCTGATATCCAAGAAAAGCCATTTTTTTCTGTTCTTCAAACTCTGTAGAAACCTGCCTTTGCCAAGTCATTGGACCAGACCCCAGATGAACAATGCCCAATAGATTAGAAGCTAAATTTGACCCATCCCTAAACTGTTCTAGTCTGTGGTCACTGTCCTTTGGACTGTAGATATACATACTGTAACTCAAACAAAACAGCATTGTGACTGTTGGTGATAACTGCTGCTCACTCAGTGCCAGGTAGCCAGTACAGGCACTTTCTCATAAGTCTTTGCAGACACTGGGTAATATTCAGAGCCCAAACTGGTTTATGTCTTTCTTGCCCCCTTTGCATGATGATCTCTAGTCTCCTATTCAGTAAGAAAAAAAGAGGGTGGGCCCCTCTTTGGGGATCCAAACAAGTGAGGTACAGGCTCCATGGGTTGCAAGTGTCAGATGTGTGGGAAACATCTAAAGGCATCACTGACTTTCTTAAAGAGCTTTCAGTTGACAGGGGACAGGGCCTCGGCCACGGGTGCAGCTGGGAATCACTGAGTGCAGGTTCAAAAGAATAGGCTGCCATGCAGCTAGAGCAGAATCCTGACTCTTCCCTGCACGTTAATACATGGGCTTACAATCTGGCCCTATGCACGTTAACTTCAGTGACAGCAAAGAAAAACAAGGACCAACACTGTGGCTGATTATAGAGGAAACTGAAGCATCCATTTTATCTTGTGCTCATAATAAAATAAAGACAAACTTAACCTGTGGTGAAGAGGTGGAAAAGAAAAGTCCTCTCCACTGCAGACAATGGGGGAGTGCAGACCAAGTACTCAAACACTTCCACCCTTGTATAAAAAGAGCCCCACAGCTGCAGATTGTCTAATGCCAGCAAAATAAACCAGATGGAGTATGTGGATGGAACCTGTCCAAGTTGGGCAGGATAGCACAGAACACCCTCCTGCCTTCATGGACTGTTGGAGGATGAAGTGAGGGTAGGCTAGGATTAGAAACAGCTCCAGCAGCAAAGCTCCCCCTAGTGTGATATGGAGGTACTGGGAGATGGAATCCTTCCGTTAGGCTGGAAAGCGGCTATACTTGATGGCAGGAGTGGGGGTGGATGGGGTGAGTCTAAGAACATTCCTGCTGGGGACACAGTATAGACAGACCTAGAGAGGCTAAGCGACTTGCCTGAGGTCACACAGGGAGTTCTGTAGCAGAGCTGCGAAGTGAACCTTAATCTGTCCCTATCTGGTATCCTTAACCAGAGTACTGTCTTTCACCTCTGCAGATCAGCTAGGCTGATGGGAGATGAGACAACGGAAGGGCAATGTCTCCAGCACCACTGTACCCTGAATGGAACAATAGGAGTCCCAGGTCAAGAAGCGCCCTCCAGCAGAACAGTGCCTCCCTACCACTGTGATGATACAGTGCTCAGTGGCAAGTGTCTATTGATAAAATTTGGAACTTTAATGCAATACCCCCTACAACCATGCCAGACTGTTGGCAGCTGGAGCCTTGCTGTTTAGGAAGGCATTTCTGGGTATTAACTCCATCCTGTGAGCTGGAAGGACCAATGTGCAGGTCACAGGTATTATCAAGCTGAAGCACCCTGGCAGCCGTTCTCTGTTTGTAGGGTTGGGTGTGTGTGGGAGGGTCAGCTACATGCTTGCCATGATACTTCGGGCTGACAGGAGGTATGCCTTCCCCCTACCTATGAGTCCAGCCTTTCCCATTTGCCCTTATCTCTCTCTCCTCCCATCCCTGAAACTGTCCGGATTGGTTATAGCCACATTACAGTGGCCAACCTGCAAAGAGAGCGCCAGAAAAAGTTAATGTGGAGTTCTGGTCTACTCCCAGGATGCATTTGGGCTGCAGCCCATAATGATATGTATAATTGCAAAGGCCTGCCAAAAAAAGCAGGCTGGATTTAATTGAGTCAACACACTGCTATTAATAATAAAATGGCAGAGACTTTGCTATTAATCACTTGTGCTGGCTTTATCACAGGCAGTCTCGGCTATCTGGCTACCAAACAAGACCTTTAAAAAAATGGTGCAGTGGAAAACTTACTAGTGGGAATACACCTGCTAACAAAATAAACCTTGTAAACAAAAAGCTCCTCAGCTAGAAATATGCCTTCTGAAGGGATACCTGCTTTGGAAGGCATAAAGAATAAGGTAAAAATATATATCTTGTAAAAGGCTATTCCTGGTCTAGGAATGTATCAGCTGGAGGATGCACTCAGCGAAGGAATACATCTTGTAAAAGGTTATGCTTGATAAAGGACTTAGGGATAGAAATTCATGAGGGAAAGTTAATACTCCACAGAGAGAAAAATAACTGCTGAAGGAATATATAACAGAACAGAGAGGAATGCATCTGTTACTAGGAAATGGAAGACACAGTGCCCGATAAGGGAACTGAGCATAAAGAGAAATGCAGAATAAATAACATATCTGACATTCAAATAGCACTCTTTATCCTGGAGGATCTCAAAGTGTTTTACAAACCGCTGTGCATCCATAGGAAAAACTATACAGGGGATACAGAGCCAGATTTTCAAGCAAGTATTGAGCACCCAAAAATACGTGGGCAATTTTCTGCCTAATTTGCATGCATAATCATTGCCATTGCACACACAATGACTACATTTGCATATACAAACAAACACTTAAATGCAAAAGTGGCCAATTCTGATAGGTAGTTACCTGGCATGCACATGTAGTTGAGAGAGATGCAGGTGTGAATTTGGATCATATATTTTGCACAAAGAATTGTGCAAATTGTAAATTGTAAATTTAAATTTAAACTGTAATTTGGGCAAACTTCGCAGAAAAGTCCAAGATGACAGTGATAACTGTATCTGGGAATGGGCTGGATCATAGATGGGATGTGGGGAGGAGAGGGATATACTTGCTAGAACAATACTCTAGGCCTGGGTACATATTGTATCTGTATGCAAAGCCAAAATATATATAATAAAGCAGGTAAGAAAACAAGCTGTTAAAAGAATAGACAGTCATGTGGCTTTGAGTATAAAATATTGTAACGCTTAATGGAATGAAGAGGGGAAAACAGGCATTTGACAAACATTTGGTGGGAAAAAAGGCATCTGGAAACGCTAAAGGGAATAAACCTTTTCTTCTTGGTCTCTTCCCATCCTGCAAGTTTCTCTGTGCAAAGGAATACATTTTCTGTGCACCAAAGCAAATAATCTACATGCAGCTAAAACCTCTTAAACCAAATAGCTGAACAGAATAAATCATTTAACAGGATAAAAGGCCTCTCTCTCTGCTGTGAGTTAAGCAGGTTTCTTGAATAAGTGCAAACATTATCCCTCTTAAAAAAAAGAAAGAGAAAGAAAACAACAACCAAACCCCTAGTAAAAAAAAAAAAGTCCATCCACTTCCTGCCGTTTTCTTTTCTTCCCCTTAAAGTGAGTGTCTTATCCTCGGAGAAATTCACTTCATTGTTAGAAATAGCCGAAATTGGCTTGCAACTAGTAAAGATGCCAAGAATTTGCACCTTGCTCTGTGACCTAAAGCAAAAATGACATGAACATTGACAAATTTGACAAGGAAATTTGTGCAAAAAACAACTTCTATTTGGCTAGCCAAGCAGCAAATATGTCGGATGATATGCTTTATTAAGCAATCCATTTTTCAGCAATAGCTGCGCCATCTGCAAAGGTTAGTGTGCATCAGGCTTTCCACAGAATTTCATCTGCGTCTGCAGCTAGGTGCAACACACGACCACATTTTTCATGTACATACAATTTTGGATGCAAATAGAATACTTGATGAAAGAGGTGACCTTCCAGACTGACTTCCCCATGCAGTAAAGTCACAGGCACAGAAGCAGCTTAGAGAAAGATATCTCTGCTTGGCGAGTGTGTGTGTGTATGGGGAGGAGAGTGATGAGCAGGGAGGGGGAGAGGGCTGAAGAGAGAAGACAAAAAAACTTTAAGAAGAAGCGCTTCCAAAGTGCACGTTCCATGACATTAGGTTGCAATTCAGTGTGCCTGTGGTTAGGGGTGCACAGGAAAGCTTAAACTTTCCTGGAATAATTCTGGAGCAACACCATTTAAATCAATGAAGTTTACACCAGCAGAGCTGAATTGAGAAAACAGTATAGCTATGTAGCTGCAGTTATCTCCCAGTTGGACTTCACTGATTGATGGATAGATGGAGCAATCTGTCTATCTGTCTATCTAATCTAGGGTTTTTGCATATTGCTCGTCACCAGAGTGTCTAGGCATTTGTCCTCTTTGTTTTCTCTCTTCTCTTTTTTGTTTTTGGCTTCTGACCCTTCTAGTATCCAGGAAAAGTCTGTTTTCATACAACTAGGATGATCCCTAGATGAAGCAAAAAGCAATTGTGTTTATTTCCCGAGACCTTTGTTTCAGTGGGGGGAAAAGGGGGCTTATACAATGGGGTGAAACATTGCTCTTCTAAATGCATTGCATATGCTTTTCCCTAGATAAGGTGTCGGAGATATCCTATTCCCTGCACTTTTTCTTTGTTCTTCATTTTGCACAGTGCTCCTGACTTTGACTGCAAAGTACTCCCTTCCTACTGGTTAGGGGTGGTCCATCTGGGTCCTGACCATCCTGCCATAGATGGAATTATCTCAGTCCCTGATTTTCTTCCGAGAGTCTGTGCCTTATCCCTGGCTCCCTCCTATGCCTCCTGTTACAGGCTATATACATTCATGTTATCAATCCCAACTCAGCTCTGCAGAACTTGGATACTATCCCAGTGTCTCTCAGCTATCCCTGGTCCAGTGGAAAGTTTAATCTGCCAGTTCATAGCAAGTCATCCTATGGGGAGAGTTCACTCCAGTGCAGTTCCACACTGCACAGAGAGAAGCTCATTAGCAGGACATGGTAGTGTCTGATGACACTGTGCTCCAAGAAGGCCTCATTAGGCAGAAAATGCTTTCTGCAACTCTCTAAGGTTTTCTGGTAACTTATGGGTTTCAGATGTAGATACCATAGGGGCAAGAATGAAGGGAGAACAGTGATGCATTCTTCAAGGACCATCTCCTGTCTACATGCTTTGGGGTGAACAGTGACTGGGCAAACCTTCGATTCCTATGAAGTCACCTCACGTCACCTCCATTCAATATGGATATGATAGGTTAGCCCTGGCAAAGGCCCTGCCCCCTGGTTGGATGCTAAGTGGTGTTAAGTGATGACTGTTAAACTTAACAAGGGGACTTAGGATTTACATAAGGATTTTACTGCCTGCCAGGTATAAATGATGGAGCTGCTTTAATCTTCAGGGGTATCAGTGCTGGTAGTGATTTAATCTAGAGCTAATAAGAGTGCTTAAAACTGAATTCTTTGCTCCCAAGGCTTGTGAAACCCAGGTGGTCATTTTACTGTTCTACCTAAAAACTATTAACATTTATACAGGATATAAGATTCTGGCAGAGTCAGTGATGTTTCCAGTGGTAAAATATATGGCATCCTGTATCATTTTCTCATTTCTCAGCTACTTTGTTATCTATATGACAGCGTGTTTTCACAGATCCCCTTCATTATTTTGTAGAACACCAAATAACCCACATAGTTGTTTTTGTCTTTTAACTTAACCAGGTTTCCTTTAAGGTGGTGGCCTCTTACTTCATAATAGTAATATACCACAGACCACCATTGGATTGCACAGTATTTATAAACCTGCTGTGTTTCATTGTAATTGTGGTGTTTTGTAGGTAGAAGTCTCTAAGCTAAAATTACTGACATTATTTCAAGAGAATCAATTAAAGTGTTCCTGTAGATCTTGTGATATGTCCGATGGTATTTCCATCCATCCCTTGATGTTCTAGTAGATATCATAGTGATTTCTGAAGTCTGCTTGTTTCTTTCATATGCTCCTTTGACTTGTTTTCTAGGTCCTATTAAAATTGTTTGCATTCCATAATAGTATCACCTTTTGTGTTAGTTTTCAAAGATTGCCTCATGATATTTCCATTAGATATTTCCATAAAGTCTGTGGGAAAGATGCTGTGTTGTGACCCAGGCAAGTATATTTGTAATGGGTGTCAGTGGCAAAGTACCATAGCTTTCACTCATCTGGTACGAAATCCTGGCTCCTCTGAAGTCAACACAAGAGATATCACTGATGAACTAAACCTACGTCTAAACCCATTTAATTAGATCTGTGCAACAACTTTGGGTGGACACATACACTAGTGTCAGACTACCACATACAGATCTGGTGAAACTGAACTGGAAGAATTATAAAGCCAGAGTCTATTCCACCTATTGGGCGTGTTAGTGGAATTATGCATCTAAGTGTGATTATATTGTACCCTGCCCAAGTCCCTGAAAATACATTGATGAATCTACTTTTGCTATACATTGCCATCATGCCCTTATGGTCAAGTCACAAAAAACAGCAAGAAGAAAGGGGACCAGCACAGCTTTTGCATTAATTTTTTTAGGTACTCAAGCAGGGTAGAACAGACAGTCACATAGGCGCCTAAATCCACTTACATGCTTTGTTTGTGGAGTAGCATCTGGTCCATCACCCCTAAAAGGAGACACTTTCTTCACATGGCACATTTCACTTGGGAAACTTGTTTTCACCAGATGTTGTCAAAACCAAAATCTTAGAAAAAATAGAAAACAATCCTAGCCATCTATCTGGATTCCCAAAAGACACTGAGATTTAAGATTTAAAATAAACGGATGAGAATTTTGGAAGGGATTTAAACTAGTCTGCTTTGAGGCAGGAGATAATTTAGAACTACCCGGGTTCAGGAGGAAACTTTCCCTGAAGTCTGGTTATTATTCCATAATTGTCTGTTGCAGGATTTGTTTCTCTGAAACCTCTGGTTCAGGCCATTCTTGGAGACAGGATAGGGGATGAGACTGCCTGATTTTATTTGGCAAATCAATGTTCCTGTTTCTACAAATCCCCAATATTCCTACATTCTGTATGTTGTCATGCTGTCAGATTCTTTGGCAGTTTCAACAACAGCTTTTCTGCGATGGCCACACCTGGGGATGTTATGGGACTTCTATAGAAGACTTCATAACTCCTATGATAACTTTATAGGACTTCATAACTCCTATGGTATTTTGGTAACCCACGTGGTATATAACCAAGGTCACTGTGGCTTTTCTACATATTCCATGGGACCGCATTGCCTCATATTTTACATAGGTATAACTCAAAAATAACACAATGAGATCAATTAAAATGGCATCAAATGGATTTCAAGGAGAAGAGAACCAGACTGGGCTTTTAACAGTGACCCACATATACCCTGCAGCTTTCTAACAGATAGTCCCAATTGTTAGATTTTATGGACTCTTTTTCACAGTATTTCTGGTGAATCTCTGTTGTCTCTCTGGTACAGACATAGAAGTACTGTGGATCATATTCCTATGGATCTGATGAGAATTTTGTTAAGTGGATTTTCAGAGTACTTTTATTAGAAAACACGAGAGCAGCTCAGATAACAGAAGAAGCTTTGCACCCACCAACCCACACGTGTGTGCTTTTTTCCATGAAGGTTCAAAAAATTTAGGTTAACTTATTAGCTTCTTCTAAATTTGTGCCTTTCCCTGTGCTCCTGGATTTGCCTTTAGGTGCATTGATACTTCCATAGGGCCACATTCTGATGGCCTTACTCACCTTAAGTAATGCTTAATCCCACTAGAAGCCCATGGGAATCAACCATTTCTGCTCCTGATAGCTTGCATTTGATGTATGAAGAATGAGAGGTTGAAGTGCAAATTGGAGCAGCTCCATGAAGTTACACTGATTTACACTAGGTGTGGATTTGGCCCAGAACCCACAGAAAGGGTAGCAGCATCTCAGCTGAGTGGCTGTTTAAAGGGAATTGCTGCCAGGTCTCCATCATCTATTCAAGCCCGATCAGCTGGCCATTCAATTATGGCTTCTGCTACAGAGTAAAACCAGTTTTTCCAAAGGACACCGGTAGCAGCCTCTTAAGAAAGGAGCTGTGGCCCCTCCCAAGTGACCTTTCCTTGTCGAATGCTACATGCTGTGATGTTCCTACACAATAGAGAACATTCTGGTCTCTGTGTACTTGGCAAAGGAAGAAATGGCTTTTTTAATCTCATTGCATGAATTATTGGCAAAACGTTTGAAGTGGGTCCAAGATTTCTCTTTGACTGACTTGCATTTTCTCAGGAGATTTGTGTAGTTTGGGGGTTTGGAACGTGTAACTGAGTAACTCAGTGAAGGCATTTGAGCCTTTGAAAGTCCTTGCAGGAAACCACTTCATCTCCTGTGCAAAAAGCCTTTCTGATAGGACGTGATTTTTGGGGCAAGACCTTTTGAATCCCCCAGAAGTCTACCTTCTCCTCCTCCCCAGGTACCATGATGGTGGGAGCACTTCCCAATGAGATGACTGGGATGTTTCCGTTACCCAGACTCTCATGTACTCTTGCTAGTAGTGTCAATGCCACAGCTGAGATCACAGGCCCTTGTGCCATGGTCTGTACAAACATATAGTGTAAGATGATACATCCCTCAGTATCTTATAGTCTAAAGAGATAAGGAAGCACCCCACTTGCTGTGGGTCAGACTATGTCTCAGGTCTCCAGAGCCCTGGCCTGAGCCACTAGGGTGCATGGCTTCTCACTGTCTTAGTCACTCCTGTACGCCATGTTATTGCTGGACCTCATTTCCTATGCTGGTGAACGGAAGCATCCAGCTCTGTTCTCTGTGCTCTTTCCTCCTTGCCTGGCACCACCGTGGGCCAGATTTTTCTCCCCGGAGTAACATCAAGGCAAACTTAGGAGACATCCATTCATTCCCATAGCATTGCTGGCATAAAGCAAGAGCAGGATGTGACCACCAGGGAACAGCCACCTTCTTGAAGGAGGCAACGTGCCTGCTCAGTTTGGGGCCACTTTGTAAGATCAAAGCAGAGAGAAAGTGCCAACCTGCTGCTGGGAAGCCTGGTGGTGACAGTGCCTGGAACTGCCTGGCAGATTGTTTGTTTAATGGGGGAAACTGTTTTCCTGACACTGTAGCACTTTGAATAGCAAACCGTGGAAATGACACACATTCACCTGTTCGCACCACGGAGCCCTTCTCCCTCCTACACTGTCCCTTTAGTACCAGATTGTATTAGTGCCCCAGACTGCAGCCAGTCAGATGCCACTAGCGCCTGGCTGATTAACCAATCAGAACGTCCAACGAGAGAGTGACCATGCCACAAGGGCAGTGATCCCTGCAAATCTGACAGACCGGCAGTTACTGGCAAGAGAAGGAGCAGGATCACAATGGCTCCATTCTTCAGCACCTTCCCCCCCTCTCCACCCACCCACCACCTTCCTCACCTCAAAATCCTATTTTCAACTTTGATTCACCAGTTCTGCAAAGTGGAAAATGAATTGGATCCGAGCCACACAGTATCCTGCTGTCACCTGGTGTCATTTTTATTTTTCAGGCTGAAATGGCCCCGGAATATTGGCAGCTCTGAAATCATAAGGATATCTAATCGGGTGATTTATGCCGGGAGGGATTTGACCGGGAGCCAGAAATCAGTAGTCAGATCGTCCCACTCTCTACCCTGGAAAGAATCTCCCATTTTTTGCACCTGCCGTAGTGTCCTTTTAGACCCATTCCTGTCTGTGCAAAGCAGTGACCTCAGCTCCCTGTCTCCCCAAGCCAGTAAATAATTACCTCCTCTCCCCCCAGCCCCGGAATGCATGCATAAACAGGCCTGAGCTACCAATGGCTACTTGGCTTGTGGTAAGTCCTAAATAAAACTAAAAAAGGATTAATAGCCCTTTGTGATACAACATTAAAAAAAAAAGAATTAGAAGGCAGTTTGTCTTGCACTCCATCACCTTCGGACCCAATGAGGGAAAGCGTGGAGTGGCTGCTGCTCTACACTGCACCCCCGGTGCACGCTACAGTAACCAAGAATGTGTATTTCTGCAGATGATTAAATCAATACAATTTTGACAAGACTTGTTGGAACATGCTTCTTTATTTTACGCAATTCCTTCCCCTTCGTCGGGGGCATTTATCACCCTGCCTGCCTGTCAGCTAATGGAGATTGTTCTTAGTCCACACTTGATAGAAGGACGTGGTTATGATGCATGTCAAGAGTTTGGCTCAGACGCTGGGGTGGGAACAAAGATCCAGGCTGGGGGCTAGCGGCCTTTAACCAGGGGGATGTTTTCCTGGCTGAGAAGCTACAATAATAATAATAATAATAATTAGACCGTGTTATTCTTTCCCTGTGACTTATTATTTCTATGCTTAAGAGTGTGGGAGGGAGACCTGTAGGAGGCAGGAGTGTGTGTGTGTGGGATGCATAGATTTTGGGAGAGGTCTTAGGGAAAGGGGCGGGGGGTCATGGAAAGTAAGCACATTTATGACTCTTGTTATATTTGTGTTGTGCTGGTGCCTAGAGGCTGACCAGATCAGGGCCTCTTTGTGCTAGGTGCTGTACAAACAGAGGGCAAATTACAGGCCCTACCTCAGACAGTAACAACTAGGAGCCATTTTCTGAGTCCTGTTATACTTGAGTAAGTCCATTGGCTCCCCCATGTGTGAGATCAGAATTCAACCCTGGCTTCTCTTCTTAAGCTGAAGAGCTAGAGTATTAGAGAGTTCATCTAACCACTTCTACCCCTGCACGTGTCTGCTTCTCCTCATCAGCTCTATGCAAATCATGCATTTGGTAACCAGCAGCCATTAGCTTTGTCTCGGTGGTGTTTGTGGGAGAGGAGTGTGTGTGTGTGTGTGTGTGTGTGTGTGTGTGTGTGTGTGTGTGTAGGGAAGATGGGGAGGTGGAGGCACTGGGTTTTGAATGCAAATGGGTTTTGCGGGAGGAAGCATACTGTGACCACCCTGGAAAGGGATTGCCAACAGTGAGCATTGTATGAAATGACTCAGGGGTGGGAGAGAGAGGATTAGGCTGGCATTGAGGGTTGGGTGTGGGGTGAGCCTTAGGCTGTGTGTGACTTTACTCCTTGGTTTGGGATTGGCAGGAGTTGGGAGAATATCTTGGCACCTTCCAGACACCTTGACCAACAGGACCTGGGGGCTGGTGTTGGACCATAGCATGTTTGCTGTCCAGCCCCTCTAGATAAATACACACATTAGCACCTTCTGAACAAGCAAATTCTGCTGGGAACTCATCCTGCCACTGCTCAAGTATCACGCTGGAGAAAAAAAAAGGTTGAGGTGTGTTATGAACAGAGCAGGTCTCAGCTCAGCTCACGAGACTGAGAGGTGGGGAGGGAGGTGGGCAGCTTTGAGAAGGCGAGGGAGAAAAGGGTCATATTTAGGACATGTTCTCCCAGCCCTGGTGATGGGGGAGGGAGTGGGAGGAGGGTTTTTCCAGACCCCGGAAATCTTCCATGACTTGAACACTATCCCTGTGTGCTTTCTTTAAAAAAAAAAAAGAAAGAAAGAAACAAAAGACACCCCCCACCATCCTCTTCATCACTGTCTCTTCTCCCCTTAATGAGCACTTAGGGGGAAAAACAACCCTAATGGAAGGAAAGAAGGATCTGCTCTTAGGAAGACAGCAAAGGTGGGATTCTGTAGAAAGGGAAGGGAGGGGAGAAAAAGGCCAGGAGAGAGAAAACTAATGACAGGTGGAGCTGTAAATGGTCCTTTCTGCATAGGCTGATTGCAGCATCGCTGCTGTTCGCTCGGCCGTGACTTTACAACTAATCCTGTTTGTAAGTTATTATTTATCTTCAGGAAAGTTTGTCAAACTTGGGCTTTGATTTTTCCCCCTGATTTCCCTCTTGTGGCGTGCACTCACACATGCTCCCCATATAATTTATGACTGCCTCTGGTCCTGATGACAGATTATTAAAAGTAGAATTAGTTTTTCGCGCAGAATTTTTCCACTGGGAATTGGGAAGGCAGCACTCTCCGCGGAAGGTCTCTGCCGAGGTCTCCATTACTAATAGAAGTTTTTTGATGGGGTGAGGAGACTAATGATTTGAATTTACTGTGGCAGCAGTCACGTGGGCTGGAAGGCATCAGCCGAAGAGACAAGAGGTTAACTTTCTCCCTGTGGAGAGGTTTATTGGATTGTTTAGTAGCAGAAGGATAATGTTTTTGTCATAGACTGCTGGTGCTGCTATGCAGTAACGCAGCAGCCAGCTCAGAGAATAGAGAGAAGGAGAAAGGGAGACAGAAAGAGAGAGAGGGGCTGAAAGAGAGGGATTGAGGAAGAGGATGGGAAAGAAAGAGAATAAAGGGAAAGGAAAAAAATGGAATTGATGCAGGGCTTTTGCGGGGATGTTATTTGTTTGTGTGACTGTTTAAATTAGCTGTGGAGACTTTACAAGAATCCAAGCCCTACCAGGACTCCATAAAAAATGAGAGAGAGAGAAAGAGAAAAAGGGGCGGAGGGGAAGGGGGAGGGGGTAGGAAAAAAATGAGCTGTTAGCAGTATTCACCTGGTTGTCCGTTTGGAACTTGTACTCCCAGCATGCCTTTACAACATGGGAACCGGAGGGGAGTCGCAGCGCAGCTGAGAGTCTCGGCTTAATCTTATGCACCATTAAGCACTCAGCAGCAAGCCAGTACTGTTCATATACATCATCCACGCTTAATAAACATAATGATGACATAAGATGTAATTCTAGATGAATTTTCATTTTATAGGGAAATGGAGAATTCCTGTAGAAGGGAAAAAAAAGTAAATTATCTGGGAAGTGCAAAATAAATGATGTTTCTCCCAGAGATGAATAGAGGTGTTAGTGTAAAAAAAAAAAAAAAAAAAAAAAAAAACGGAGAGGAGAAGAGGTTTAAGGGAGAAATGTGAGTGTGTGTGGATGGAAGGAGGGAGTGGAGGTAAAAAATGAAAGAGAGAGCGAAAAAAGGAAGAGGGGAGAAGAAGAGCATGTTGGAAAGGGAGTGGGCCGCACTGTTTGTTTGGTAATGGTGGGCTGTGATGGACAGGCTCGGGGACCCTGAGTGGACTCATCCATCAATGGGAGAAGAAATCATGAGCAGTTTGGCTGGTGTTAACTTACTGGGAGGAAATTGAATTCTGATGAAAGTACGAGAGGAAATTGGCACAAAGCATCAGAAAGGGCAGCAGAGGCCAAAGGAGGGCAAACAATGAGAGTAATAGCCAAATTCCCAGTGCTTGAAATTAGCAAAGGGGAGGGGAGTGAGGGGGCTGGAAAGTGCCACTCATAAACCCTCTAGACAAACATCCCGCCCCCAACACTTCCTGCTTGGATGGTGAGGCTGGAACAGCCTCCTCCTCCTCCTTCTCATTCCCCCTCCCTGGCTCTCTCCTCATCCAGACTTGATGGAGCCCATCCAGGCAAAGGCTAGGCTGCCCTCACTGCCTGGACCTATTTGAGCCACTCTGAGCATGCTCGGGAGCAGCGGCAGCTGCATGTGTAGATGGGGAGCGAGGTGGTGGGGGCTGGTTGCTGGCTGTCTTGATGACACAGGGCTGCCAGTGCTGCCAGCTCCTACCTCCCTGCTCACGTCCATGTCATTTCCTTGCAGACGTTGCTGGTGTGGGGAATGGATATGGATCTGTGAGCTTATGATGTCAAAGAAGGGGGATGCTAGGGGCTGGCTGGGTCTACAATGCTAAGGACTCCTTGCCAAACCATGACTCTGGGGAAAGGTACGGACTGAAAATTCACAGAGGCGCTGAGACTTTAGCTGCTGCCCTGCAAGTGTCCCCTGCTGATGTGCCTCAGCCCTGGCCCAGAGGGTTCCAAACTTCAGAAAAGGTGACAAATTTAGCCTCTAGATCTTGCCCACTCCTTGGCCTCTCCTCTGAGGCTGCCTAGGTTATTTCTATGTGCATCACCATGGCCCAATCAAGATCTAGGCCTCACTGTGCTAGGTGCTGGGTGTTTACCCAGGAAGTGACAGATCTCCTGCCCCACAAAACTTTCATTAACACTGAGCAATGACACCCAGAAGGCAGAGTGGCAGGAAAGAGATTTACATTGATCCTAGCAAGATGCCAATGTTACATGCTGAGACTGGGGAGTTTGGATAGTGGCAAGCTTGGCTCCTGCATGACCCTTGATACTCCACCACATGCAAGTGCCCAAAAGTCTTTCTCCAGTTCAACTCAGTATAGTGTATAAAGAGCTCCCAATCTAAATGAACAAGTAGTAGGAGTTCATAGAGGAGCCAGGAACAGAATCCAAGTTTGCTAAGACCTATGCTAATGCCCAACCCATTAGGCCACAATGCTTCCCAACAAAGCTCTCCTGTTGCAGTGGTTTCCTACACACTGGATTTGGCCCTACCAACTTACTGGGCATGAACCATTGAATAGCTCTAAGACAGACAGTCACAGCCTTTCTTGGCAAATCAGCCTGTGGTTGAATTTGAACAGGGGTCCTAGAGGTGAAAGGCTTTACACTCCACCATCAGTCATTTGATCTTAGTCACAGAGATGTTCCTGGGTAAATGTGGCCAGACAAATTTTCCATCTACCTCAATGCACAGTCATGTCTTCCTGCTTTCTTGCATTCCCCTTGAGTGACTAAGTTATTTGCAACCACCTGTTCCCAAGGAAGAAGTTGATTTCTTCTTAATATGTCTGTGATGAACGAGGATACTTGTATTATTTCTTATTCTTTAAGTGCACACAATGCACATTTAACTTTGAAGTATGAATGTATTATTTATTTTTTGATTCCTTTAAGCTGCTGTAAGGAGTGGCTAAATACAATAAGCTCTGTGGACATTGTTGCCTGTTTAATGTTCAAACAAAAATAAGCTATTAACAGTAGTGCCCTAAGACCTGCACTGAGATCAGGGCTCCATTGTTAACTACTGCAAATACACATAGTCAGTGTTAGCTTGGCTGTGGAATAGAGCATTTACTTGACTTATCCACAGTCTCAAGGAAGATCTGTGGCAGAGACAGCTAGTGATGATGTCCTGAGGTCCAGTCTGGTGCCTTTATCACAAGGTCTCCTTGTAGAAAGACCAAAAATATCTGAGTGGAGTGGAAAGTGGTGGAACGTCACTGGGGATAACCGAATCTTCGCGGTGTCCTCACAGTTTCACTGCTACCTGAGGCCTGGTGTCCAAAGGTCAGCAGGAGATAGTAGGTGTTGCTCACAAGAGGCTAAACAAAGATGTGGAGATCACTTAGCAGAACAAATGTTCCCTTCCATTCACTCCATGGTGAGACCACTGGCAAATAATCAACTTGAAACCTGAATGTCTTTGGTCCATACCAGGGTAGTGCAGTAGAAAGAAAAGCTTTGAGGGAAATGGCCAGGAGGCCTAGATACTCCTCTCCCACCTCAAGAGAGGGGTCCTTCCAAGCCAGGCTTTGTGGCAATTGGTTCCCTATGCTTGTTTGAAGATGGTGCCAATGCACCTTAGTACAACTTTAACTCCTGTGTGCTGTCAATGTAATTATCTGTCCGGTCAATAAAATCAAGGGTACTAATAGTCACAGTGGTTTGGGGAGACTGAAGGTTGACTTAATTACAGTCGCTGAATCACCACCATCCATTGAAACTCTAACCTACCTTCATGTGCTGCCCCTTTAACGGAGCCGCCTATCATGCATCTAAACAAACAAGTGGGTAAGACAGAAGGGAGATTGTTTCTCAGGGATATGTCTCTGCGCGGGAGGAGTGGCAGTAACGGCAGGAGGGACCGAGGTGAAACCCAACATCAAAGGCAAGAGGCTGTCAGCACATTTAACTTTACAGAAACCCTTCTCCTAATAAAAAAGGAATGACCTCGTTACTACGGACACTAACAGTTCCCAGGGGAACCCCAGAAAGCTGCTGCCTGCACTTTTAATATTCACTTTACAAACAAATGGGAAACCTTGAAATTATTTCAGTGTTATTCTTGGCAAGTTGTTACAACGTTGTGTCCTTATAAAAATCATTTAAGAATTTATGTAGTGTGTGTTTACTTTTCATCTGCCTCTTTTCTTTCCTATCAATCTCTCTCTCTCCCAATCTCCCAGACTCGGAGTCCCTGTAGAAGAGACCGTTACACAGGAGCGAAGGAGAGCTCACAGCCGCTGTGGTCCCAGCGAGAGGCGCTGGCCAGACCAGTTTGTGAGCGTAGACCAGAGGGAGGGCTCATAGCTGTTGCAGGCTATTGAGGTCTGTATGGACTGGTGTATGGGCACAGCCTAGGGGGAGCTTACAGCAGGTAGTGTGTTTGGAACAGTGTAGGAGCACCATGGAGCCACTGTGGTCCCAGCTGATGGTGCCCTGTGGCACGGTATATGGGCACAGACTGGAGGGGGAACTTAGAGCCACTTTGATCCCAGATGGAGCTGCCGTGTGAGATGGTATATGGGCACAGAGTATAAGGGACCCTGTGGCCCTAGCAGGAGGGGCTGTCTGGAATGGTGTATGAGCACCGACTATAGGGAAAGGTCACAACTGCTGCGGTCCCAGCAGGAGGCGCTGTATGGAATGGTACGTGAACACACACGGTAAAAAGAGTTCACAGCTAGTGCAGGCTCAGCATGAGCTGCTGTGCAGAATGGCGTCTGGGCACAGACTGTAGGGAGAGCTCCGTTACTGCAGTCCCAGCAGGCGGTGCTGCAAGGAATGGTGTTTGGGCACAGTCTGTAGGTAGAGCTTACAGCTACTCCAGTCCCAGCAGGAGGTGCTGTATGGAATAGTTTTGGGCACAGACTGTAAGGGACCTCAGAGCTGCTGTGATCCTAGCAGGAGGCAGTGCGTGGAATGGTGTATGAGCCCAGACTGTAGCGAGAGCTCACAGTTACCACAGTCCCAGCAGGAGGCACTGCAGGGAATGGTGCAGGAGCATGGTGGGGAGGATTCAAAACTGCTGTAGTCCCAGCATCTCCTGGCAGGAGTCACCGCAAGGAGTGATATAAGGAAGGAGTGAATTTGCCATCGGTCCAGAGCTGCAGGAAAGGAAGAGAGAGAGGTTGCTGCAAGCAGAAAGAGGACCTGCAAAGTGGGAGTACAGAACAATTCTGTGCAGCTAAATAGCTCTGTAAAAATTATACTGGCATTTCCTGCTCGCCAGTTAAGCCTTTCCCCCATGTTGCCATATTTTGAGTCATATAGAAATCTTCCAGCACGTTTTCTTGGTGCTAAATTTTGGTGCGATGCACAAGTTTTGCAGAAACTGCACCATTTGCAGGTTTGCATGCAGTGCTGAAAGTAAACCCTCTTGTCTAGTATCTGGAGTGCTTGACTAGCATCCCACCACCTGCCATGCACCTTCTTAGGCAGGCGTTAATGGACAAACATGTGTGGGTGCATTTAGACACACGTGCACAGGAATTTCTACATCTTTGCTCTTAGGCAGAAGGGAATACACAACATACATGTGCTGTATGCCTGCTTTTTACACCCCACAGGAAGGAATCAGGCAAACTAAAGTGGCAGTCAACCTGGACCTGGAGGACTCTTTGAAAGGTATAAATGAACAGGTTGGATGTCTGAGGCTTGCTTCCACTGCCAGCTTTAACTTGCTGTTGGCCTGCACATAAGTCGCTTAACTTATCCATGCCTCAGTTTCCCAATCAGTGAAGTGGAAATGATAAAGCATGCAAACTTTTGTATGCAAAGCTCTATACTCTAAACTTGTTCTATAGCTCTATACTCTATATAACTTGTTGTTATAGTGTCAGCTTCACTCAATCCCAGTATTGACCCTGTGGCACTGAATACAAATCCCCTCTTCATCCTTGGTCATGAATAGGAGGTTGAGGTGAGAGAGAAGAAGCAGCAGTTAGGTCTGGGCTACCAAGATACCTTAACTGGCAGGCTGCATCTTTGGAATTCTGATGGTTGTGGTGTGTTTTGCTACGTCTACCCGGGACAGTCATGAAGGACACATCCAAGATATTTCAAAAGGAAAACATAACTGACACAAGTGCACATTTGCAGATGGCAACACACAGATGCATGAACCTGGAGGTGCTGCCTATGAACTGCAATTTACTGGAGATCTAGGCAAAAAAATCAGACCATAAGGAGTCTTTTTGGTTTCCATTCCCTTTTCCTTGTATAGCAGCAGAACAGGCTTTCTACCTGCCGTTCGGAAGTCCTGATGTCCATACCACCTGGTGCATTTCTAAGGCCAAACCAAGCTCCCTGCCAGCTAGCACACAGGATGAAATCAAAGGAGCTAAATGAGGACGCTGCAATATATCCCTGTCTGCCATGCATTGTCTGTCTGGTCCAGTCCTTTACTGGGCATCAGAATAACTCTAGAGCCAGATATATGACTGACCCCACCATCCTATCTGATCACTCTTCCCCTCAAAAATTTTAACAGAAATATCTATCAAATTTTTTTTGAAAGGGTTTCTTTCACCAGAAACCTTTTGTATACCCCCAACCCCCCACCCCACTCTCCCCATTGCAATTGCCGAAGTATTATTGGTGCCCTTGCCTCTCCCATGCATTTCTTGTGGCACAGTATAGGGTTTTTCTTTCATGGGATGTTCTGTGTCTGTGATGTACAAAAGAGGCTTAGTAGATGTCCTTGTGAACTTTTTTGGACAAATGGTTGTCTGTGAATGTAGAAGCCTGGGCATCATAGCATAGATGTTTCTTCCAAGTCCTTAGTGAATACAAGCATTTTATATATTTGTGTGTGCATATGTATACACACACGCAAACACATACATGTGAAAAACCAAAAATGTTCAGAATTTTGACAATTTCTTTGGGAAACCACTTCATTTTGGAAAAAAAATCCATTAAGTTTTTAAGTTAGTCTTTCTGACAGTAAAATGTGTGTTTGTGTATATAAAGAGAGAGAGATATTGATGTAGCAGTGAAGGTTTCTTGAATGGAGCCCATCATCTTGTAGGATTACAAATTAATAAAGCAGGGTCTGATTTCATACCACTGGCCCAATGGAAACTTTGTCATTGACTTCCAGGCAAGCAAACTGTAGGACCTAAAGACTTCTATCTATCTCAGCTGAAAGATCATGGGTCTTCATGTCACACAGTGGGCTGCCTGTATGGGTGCAGCTCTCTGCTATTTAAGGCCCTCTCCTGTTGTGGTGATGGGAGCCATATACATTTTTAGGTAGGTAACTATGTAGACAGGTGAATGATAGTAGAGCCCAATGGAAAGGGCACTGTACTGGCACCCAGGTTACCTGGGGACTCTTTTCACCTCTGTTATAACTTATCACATGCAGGGCCAGATTAACCCTTTAGTGGGCCCTAGTCAAACAAACTCATGGGCCCTGGGCCAGTCCAGACCCCGCCAGTGCTACTGCCTGCAGGGAGCGGGGCTTGGAGACGCTACTAGGAAGCAGTGGCAGCAGTGGTGAAACTGGTGGAGGGGACAGGAAGGGAAGGGAGGCAGATGGGGCCATTCACGCCGCCACCACTGGGGAAGGACCGGGCTCCCCACAGCTCAGGGCCCTAGGCATGTGCCTAGTTTGCCTATGCATTAATCCGGCCTTGGATCACATGACCTTATTTTCTACTGTAAAATGTTGCTAATGACTTTATCTCTCTTGCAAGGCACTTTGAAACCTAGAGGTGACTGGTGCTCTGTAAAAGATAGGCATGATTGCAGGGAGAGAAACTAGAGCCATTTTCTTCGTACAGTGCATGTCTGCCAACTGAAATGGTGTGGCACTGGTGTAAGGGAGAGGAGAGTTGAGCATTGGATCCATTGCTCAAAGTCACTGAAATACATTTTGCTAGATCTGTTCCTTGGCAAGCATTTCAAATAAGCAAAGGTGCCATTTATCAAGGTGCCCATTGAGTGTACCTGAATGGACTTACTGAAGGTTCCCTCTTGAGCTGTTGCAGTACTTTCATTCTCTCTGCCCTTCTGTTATTTCAGGTTTCACAGAATCCCATTGTGTGCACACATCAAATGTACTTGTGCCAGCACTGGGAGGAACTCACAGGTATTAGCAGGAATCAGCTAAAGAACAACAGTCAAAATCTAATAAATAACATAAGACATTGGCAAATGAAAAACCTTTTGTAGACAATACTGCTGTGTTTGCAGATATCGAGTAATCCCATGTGTGTTGGATCTGGCATTACCATTTTGAACCTTCACCTTCAGAATTGAACCCTAATCAAATTCTTAGTAGGAGAAAAATAATGCAAGGTTTCTTTGCAATGATGAGCCCCAAAAGGATGAAGCAGGGATGTCTAAATATGGACAGCTTCATGCAAATACATGTTATCTATTTAAAAAGCCATATGACAAAGTGTGAGGGAGGATGGTCTTATGGGGATAGTGCTACAGTATAGGCAATGTCATTCTGCTGGCTCTGACACAGCATGCCTGCAAGCCCTTGGTAAGTCACCTAACCTCTCTTTTCTTTAGTCCCTTCCCTATAGAACAAAGTCAGTAATGTTTCCATTTTCTCTATTGCATATTAACCCTGTGAACCTTTGGGGCAGGGACCTTCTCCTAGTATGTGTTTGTGTAACATATGGTGGTTCAGATCAGGGGTGTTTGTATTCCTTATGAGTTCTGTAATAATTCAAAATGTATATTTCAGTGTGATGCAACTTCATTTTTTTGCTGGGCGCAGAAGTCAACCACTCTCTTCCACCCCCCAGAAAATGTGCTACAGGTCTACTGAACCATTTTCCTTAATCCAAAATCAAATGTTTGGATGTGTTTTCAAGTGTTTTAAACTTTTTTTAATCAGATCCAAGTACATTTGGAAATTAATTTCAATCAAAATGTTTTGTCCAGAAAATGTCAAGAAAAAACCTTCACTTTTAAAATTCTTTTTAGGCTCCCTGTCTCCCCCAAACAATTCAGCAAAATCAGCACAGATTTGTGGAAGGTGTTGGCTGTCCCAACTGCAATTTTTGGTGATAAAAGAGGTCAGCAGAAAATTTCACCCAGCAGTGGAGGCAGGGGCAGATCTGGTACTGCTGAGGGAAGCTGCAGGTGAAGAGGACTTGGTTTGATTTCTGCATCTAGCCATCGGTAGTAGGCATGTGGGACACTGAATGGACCACTGGGAGACCTGATCCAGGCCTGTAGAAGTAGTGTGAGTCCTTCCAACCAGATGTGATTGTAATCTGGGCCAGTTTATGTATTTCCAGGCTGGACAGCATGGCATCTTTAACCTCACCCTGGATCACTGCTTCCAAACTGGTGTGATAGTCCCACCTGAATTAAACAAGCATCTCCTGGCTTCTGTCCCCATGAGCCAGTCCTGGGCTTTCCCTCATAGTCTGATGCCTGCATCTCTACCCTTCCTCCTCCTCTTCGTCCCTCTCCCCTGAAGCCCCCTGCTTGTGGGCTCCTTGATATTTTCCAGTCCTTCCCTAATGAGCACTGCAGAATTACAGCTAATTAAGGATGTAAATGATGCTGGAGAGAGAGAGGAAGGGAAGGGGGGTTGCTACTAGCTGTGTGCAACTCTGCAGTAAAGTGTCTCCTACCTCAGCAGAAAAGTTATCATGGGAGACAATGTCAACTTTATGGAAGGGGGAGGGCCCTTTAAACATCTCCTTCCCTGCCTGTAATAGCTGCTGCCTCGCTTTATGTGTCAACTCTGCAGATGCTGATGTCCTCCCTCCCAAATGCTGCTTTGTCAGCTGGTACTTTCACAGAGCCTTGGGTCTCTCTCTCTTTCTCTCTCTCTCTCTGTGCCATTCTCTTCTTGGATTCTGGGTAGAAATGGGATCAAACAATTAGATCCAGCCCTCTAAGACCCTTCAAACTTAAAAGAGCTGTGACTTAGGCTTTAGTGATACTCATTATAACAACAGGGGCCATCTGTGAAATTTGGGTCCATCCCAAATCCTGTCTGCTAGCAGGGTGTGGGGTCTGGGGCCCTTCTCCAGGTTGAGATTTGGGGTAGCTGTTTGTGGTCAAGAAGGTTAAAAGAGCAGCTGTTGTAGGAAGCCAACCAGGTGGATTGGAGAGAGGCTGCCACTGCCTCTGGGTCTTTGTAGTGCTGATGATCCTTTGCAGTGCTGGCCCTGAGGCACTGCTCCCTCAAGGGATTAGTGCTAATTGTGTTATTTCCAGGGAGATGGACTGTGGTCTGAGGAGGCGCTCCACGTCCTGTGACTCGCACTATCAGCCAGAACTGATGGCTCCGTCCACATGTCTCTTAGATACATAAATGAAAGGGCTGAATGCACTTGAGCCCGACCTTTGCGCCACTGCCTACGTGTGATGCAATTACTCATCAGTGTCATCTCTCATTCAGTAGACTGAGGATCAGAAATCCTGTCCCTCAAAAGCTGGGCAGGACTTTTTGGGGAGGTGGGAGTAGGGGAGAGAAAATCCCCATAGCTTGTTGGTTGAATTGTGCTTTATAGCTGGAGGCAGGTGCACACCTGAAGCCAAATAGTTCCCTGTCTTGACTCCACTTATGTGACTTTGGTCACTCGGCTGCACTTCAGCTGAGCTGACCTCAGAGGCCTTCTTCCTAAAGATGTCGCTTCACATTCCCGTGGACATATAACTCCGCTCAGGACATATGACTCTCCCATGTACATATGACTTGGACCCAGGGGGCCAACAGGCTGACTGGTATGTGGGACTCCTGCTTCCATAAGAGGTGAATGTGTACCAGGCACCAGTGCACCAGGGCTGGGCAGTATGACTCCTGGGACTCTGTTCTCCTTCAAATGGAGGGGGTGAACCCCATGCCCATTAGTGCCCTGGCATACAGATTATCCTTGTACTCTGGAGCTGGGAGCTGGAATCCTGGCAGCAATGCATAGGGAGATGGTTTCTACGGCACTGAGCAGCTGTTTGAATCCATTCCAGTCTTGCTGGGTCCTCCCGAGTGCATTTTGAAGAGCTTTGGGTACCCATTGGTGTATTTCTCTGCACATTGCCTAGATAAATGAATTGTGAAGGCATGATTGTCCTGGCACTGAATATTGTCCGTCTGTCCTAACCAGTGCTGCAGTATGCACACCGACGGGTCAAGTGGAGAAGATCTTTAGTTGTTGTTGTTGTTGTGGGTTTTGTTGTTGTTTCCCCAGATCACTGTGCAATATATTCCGATTTTTTTTCTTGTCATTAAGCTAGTGCCTCAGAGATGATGATGCAGTCCCTATGTGGGCTGCAGAAAGCACTTCGAGCCATGCTGGAGTCGTGCTGGGTGGCTCTGATAGCAGAGCTAATGGGAGCGAATGGAATGCAACGAGCTGTTCTAATGACACCAGCCAGGGAAGAGACAACAGTAAGAATAAATAAATGTTAACTATTTTCCTCTTCCAGACATTTGCATCTATTGCCATTAAGTTCATTTAAATAAGAGAGAGAGTGAGAGAGAAGGGGAAACTTACTACCACTCTTAATAACGAGTATCTAAAAATAAATTAGGATGCTGGGATGCACTTAAGGCATTTTAAAAATAAGTCAGATTTTTTCCCCCTCTCCTTTTTCTTTAAAGTGTTGGAGGGTTTTAATTTGGACCGAGTAATTTTGGTGCAAACGCTTGGGCGCCTTTCGTTGGGAAATTGGGAGGAATGCAAACAAGATTTCACTTCATTAAACAGGGGCAAACAGTAGAGAAATTGCACTTACTTATGGAAATGACTTTTAAACATGAACAGCATTTACTTGCATTGCCTTGCGCTGAATTTTTTTTTTTTTTTTGAAAAAGATTATACATGTGAATAATTCACTGCAGGCCAATTAGATGATGGCTTTATTTCTAACCTCTCTCTTTCTTCCTCTATGCTGGCTGTCCCCTTTCATCACAATTTCTACTCACTTCTTTCCTTCAAATACATTGATAAAGATCACATAATACCTCCAAAACTATGCGAAACATGGGCAGGTGGAAAGTGTGACAGAGGAAAGATGAGAAGGTTGCCATTTATTCTGAAATAGGCTGGTGCAAATCAGGAAGAGCTCTTTTGGGTTTATTCAGGGTTTATGCTAGTGGAGCAGAATTTGACTCATGGGCCTGGGAAGAAGGAATGGAAGGCAAAAGGAGAAAGAGTGCTGTCTACAAGTTCTATTGTTGTAGTAGTGTAACTACAGGGAGGCAACCAGGGCACCAGCCTCAGGTGCTGACTTGGTGAGGAAGAGCAAGGGCGCAGAAAGAAATGCCTCCATGCTGCTGGTGATGTCACTACCACCACTGGCAGCTTCACTGCAGTTACCCCCATGAGCTTCTGCTGCCCAGGACACAGAACCACCCAACTACCCCTTTGTTGGGTTGCAAAATCAGGCCCCAGGGTCAGAATGGGTTACAAGGATCTGCTTACAAAGTTAACCGCTGTGCTCAGGTCTGTCTGAAGTAGTGTGACCATGAGCATGAAAGAAGAATGGTGAAGGTTGTATGGGAGTGAGATGGCTCTTCCTCCTTTGACTTTGGTACCTTGGTGAATGCATACAATAGCCAGGGCATGTGCACATGCAGAGAGTTGTCCAGAAGCTCTCTCTCTCTCTTCCCCATGCAAGAGATTGTACAAAGGCTCTGATACCTGCACTTAGTATTGTCATTACTTTACTGCCAAGGACTTCTCCAGACTCAGTATGGAAAGTAGAAATATAGAATTCAATGGTGCTGGGTTCTGTTGAACTTTCTAGCATATTAGGAAGATGGGAGTACTATTTCTGTCTTTGCCAGGGTGAGGGCTGAAACCCAGTAACCTCCTTTGCTGCTACTGACTGCATTTCATCATTCATTTGCTGGTCTAAAATTAGCATCAAGGGAATCCATGAATACTAATCCCAGTCAAATTCAGATGAAAACACTCACACTATGCTTGCTATTGTCAAAGTAGATCTTTGCAAATGTTTACTGATTGACTCAGTGTTCAATTATTGCTCTTGACATCTTCAATAACAAATGCACACAATTCGAAGGCTAAACTTCACAAAAAGCCTAGTAACAAAATGCATATTTAATTCCCCATACAGTGTCTGTCTGTCCATCCATCTGTCTATTCATGAGCAGATCTAGAATTCTTAAAAGGGGGTGCAGATGGTGAGGTGCATCGTTACATATAAAACATCACATATTTTTCTCTAGTTAAAAATAAACTAGAAACTTTATTAATATGCCAGGGGCCTAAGGCAGTATTATTCAGTTTAAGATTGAAGCGAAAACAAATATGACTTCATTAGAATGAGTTAGAAATGATCTGCAGCTGTGAGATAGGAGCTGCATTACCAGGAACCGCTAACCCACAGCAGAATTGCAGAACAAGGGATGGCTTGATTGGTGGAACATCAAGCCCATTAAAAAGAAAAGAGGGTTATTAATACCCCCTTTAAATGAAGAATTTAAAAGGGATCGGGTAGATTATAACGAGCCAGGAAATCAAGTGACTCCCTCAGTGCTGCCTGAATAAAAACGCTGCTGCAACTGCCAAGCAGTTAGTTTTAAACTTTGGATGGAGCAGGAATCAAAGGGGGAGGGGTGTAGGTGCACCCCCTGTCTCCTCCACCCCCCAGATCTGCCCCTGCATCTCTCTGTCTGTCTATCTATCTGGTTTCTTATGTGACATTTATATATGATTCTTATGTAGGAAAGCTGTATGGTTCCTGTGCATCACAGTATTAGCTACCCAACCTTCTAATAACAATGATATGATCTACACTAATGCCTACTTGCAGCTCTTAAACCATCCCACTAGGATAACTAGGAGAGGGCTATGGAGGGCTGCTTTGGGCACTGACTTGTGAGTGGGGGTGGCGGGGATGAGGGTAGCAGGAAAATACCAGTCACTGCCACAGCCACACAATTGGATCTGCAACACAGTGGCAGGTGGCAGGTGCTACTACCACTATGCATCCCCTGCCCTGGGCACCTGGCTGCTTTGTTACGCCTCTCACTTGCCCATTGCAAATGCCTGACACTTTTTAGCTTATCCAGGAGAACTCCCCATCTGAGTTCTGTCAGAACAAGAGCACAAGTGAGCTGCAAAATTCCCTTCTTGAGAAGCAGCCTGACGGCATCCTCCTTTTCTAAGGAGGAAGCTTCCCATCTCCAACATTGTCATTGGTCTCACCTGCTGTGGTAGATTGTTGGGTTATCTCCGCTGAAGTGGGTGCTTAAATAATGCTCCTGCCCAAGTATAAAATGAGTTGCTGTTTCATCACTTACATTTAATAGCTGAGGAAACTGGGGCTCAGAGATGTGAAAGTCAGTCAACATTTTCAATGGTAAGTAAAGGATTTACAAGGAAGGATAAAAGCGGATGACCAGTAAGGAAAGATACACTAGTGTGAGCAAAGAATACAGGATAAAGTGAGAATGATTAAAAGCTTGGTTGAGTTAGACCTTATGAGGAAAAATAATACAAGCAACAAAAGTTTTGTCAGTCATACAAATTAGAAGAGAGCAATGGGAGACAAAGTGAAGCTGCTATACACTGAAGATGCTGGTCCTATGTATGGATGCAGTACCAGATAAGTACTTTGCTTTGGTCTTCAATAAGGAAGAAGTTGTAACTGAGGAGAATGGTAGGCTACTAAATATGAATGAAGACATGGTTATGGAAATTACCACATGCGAGATAGAAACAAAATATAGATTGCTTCCTGTGACAAAATTAGGGACTTCAGATCATCTCTATTCCTGAATTGTTAAAAAACTGGCACATGAAATGGCAGTCCCATTAGCTGGGTCTTCAGTTATTCTTTCAATTTTGGGATAGTATCCTGTGCTTGGAGAATAGCAAATTAAGTGGAAACACTGACCCTGGCACTTACAGGCTTGCTGTTGTGACTTTAATATTATGCAAGGTATTAGAACAGATACTGAAATAATAATCAAAAGTATTGCCAATACAAAAGTGGATTAGACTATTATATAGGAAGACTTGGATAACCTTGTGTAGCGGCACATTAGAAATGGTATGATGTTTAATATAACGTCATACAATTAGGGACTAAGACTAAGAACTTTGTAAAATGGGGCCACGTAGACTAGATACGACAGAGGAAGAGAGAGCTGAGTGTTCTGGCTAATTGCAGGAGAACATTCACTACTAGAGTGATGTAGCCATAAAAAGGGGGAATATTACAAGTATAAGGTATATTAGGTGGGATATATTTGGTAGAGAGAAGGAAGTACTAATGCCCCACCACAAGACATCAGTAAGGCCTAATTAGAATACTGTGTACAGATCTGGTCACAAATGTTCAAATAGGAAGAATATACACTTGAACAAATGCAAAAAAGAGCCACTAAGATGATTAGGGGAATGGAGAACCTTTTCTACGAAAGTAGAATTTGGCCTGATTAACAAGCCAGCGACAGGTTAAGAGATGTGATTCCCTTTTACAAATATATGTGTGGAGTAAATACCAGGGAAGGAGAAAAGCTAGTTAAATTAAAGAACAATCCTAACCAAGCTTAAATAGGTACAAACTGGTTATGAATAACATCACATTGGAAATTACTATCAGAGGATCAAATGGTTAGAATGGTCTTCTGAACAAAGTAGTGGGGTCAAAGAAGCTGAACTACTTCAAGATAGAATTTGGCAAGTTTGTGGACAAATGGGATGGTGGGATAGAGGGTTCATGGATTAATACTTGGTACAACCTATTTTTGGATTCAAATGTTTGTGAACCCTATATTGGGTCTGAGAAGTAACTGTTTCTCTGTGTGGGAGCTGCCTAGCAATCCCATGCTGCAGGGCTTCTGATGGTTGTTTGGAATGAAGGATTTTTTCCCCCATATGGATTCTTCATAAGCGTCTGGGTTTTTTTCATCTTCCACTGAAGTAGTTGACCTTTTGACAACAGTTAAGCTAGAGGGTTTTGATTGGAGTGTGCCGGTGTGGTTTCTGGTACTCAAACCTGATAGGCTTTTGGTTTGAATGTCTTGCTCTTCTGCAAGTGGTCCTACCAACTGCCCAATTTGGAAAGATTTTTTCCCACAGGGCAGATTAGCAAGGACCCTGGGAGGCTTTTGGCTTCCTCAGCCATGTGAGGCCTGGCCTGCTTCCTAGGCTTTTCTGAGCATATGACAACATTTCTTTGCTATGGCAGTGACAGGGCATTGATGGTGCCCTGGTCTCTCCTGCTTTTAGCTGTAGCACATTGTAGGATGGTATTTTGCAAATCAGTTCCTATACCACTTGGCTAATATCACAAAGAAGCAGAGGTGGGACTCAGACTCAGGCCTTCTCAGAACCAAGTCTTGTGCTTAAATCACTAAACCAAAGCTCTTTCAATTCACCCCATCTTGATTTGATATTTTTATTCTTTATACACAGTCTCATTGAAAAAAAATCTCTGATGGAGCCCCTCTTTTTAAAAAACAAAAACAAAACAAAACAACCTTGGACTAGAGACAGAGTGGCTAGCTGAGAAACTTCTGCTTTGCCCATCACAGTAACAGGTACATCACAGAGACTGATGGTACTCCCAGCAGGTGGTTGAAGGGAATGAGTCTGTCCATGTGCCTGCGCTGGAATGGGTGTGCATACAGTTTTTCATCTCACTTGGAAAAGATGAAGAACTGGTAGCTCTGTGCTGTGGGAAAAGGGTTGGTCAAGATGAAAGTCTTAAGATGTCTCTTTAGGAAGGAATAGATTCTGCAGGAGGATCTGCCTGGGCACACCAAGATGAATCCTGCTGCAGATTCTAGCCCCAGCATCCCAGCTGGCAAACTGCTCTGGTCACCCTACTCTTTCCCCATACTTGGTCAGTTGAGGAATCATTTGACCAGATGTTTCCCTCTTTACTGAACCCATTCTAGTAGGATTAGTGAATGCACTGAAATAAGTGGAGATATTGCCCTTTAAAGGTACATTTCCCCACACTGAGAATATTCCTGAATTATTCCAATAACTTTGCAAAACTCCAAGGGACCAATTCAAGGTTGTATGGTCTCATGGAACTAACACCTTTGTTGCCTTTCAAGGTGTAAGTTGCACCTGTGGAGAATCCCTTTACACCTGCGTGGTGATAGGTCCTTTCACATTCCTGCTGGATTCAGCTCTGCTGTGGTCGCACTGCTCAGGGATATTCTGGTCCCACTTGCATTGCAAGAATGAATCACAGTCCAAACACCATGGCTGTGGTTTATGGTGGAGCCAGACCCTCACAAATAATAGGCACTGCAGTGTAGATGAGACCTCCTGGATGTCATTCCCTTAGCCTGACAGAACAACTTCACCTTTGCCATCCTTGTGCTATTCATGTGCCACCCTGTCCTTGCTCTGCTTTAGTGCTTAACCTATCAGTAGGTGCATTATGTATGCAACAGGAATGGATGGAGAAGGGTCCTGATTTTCTTGCTTTGCTTCTCGTGGGAGCTGCCCTCCTGCTGCCTTCCCAGTGTGTTCACTTGGAATTGTTTCCCAGAGTATTTCATGGTCATTCTTCCAAAATGTTTCCTTTCTTATTACATTACTTGGCCTCCCCTCCTGGCTTTTCACAGCTCCAATCCTTGGAGCTTTTACAACCACTTAAGTGATTACACTTTTATTGGGGAGGATGGGGCTGCAAGTGACCTGAGATTACCAGGGATGGGAGGAACAAGAAAATGTCAAGGAGCAAGGGCATCCCGCTGGGAGCAATCCATTTTAGAGCCACTGGGTCAATTAAGGTATCAAATGGCAGGTCACCACTTTGTTTATTTACCCCATCACTGCCTCTCCTGATGCCAAGCTGGACAGATTCCCCATTGTAATACTGGACTGAAAGTCTGTCAGCCTGGTCTGGAGAACCTCCTGTGAGGCATGCTATTCCACCAGCTCTTCCATGTTAACAACGCAAGCCTTATAGAAAAGCTTAGAAGCAGAATATAGAGTTTTCAGGCTCTCCCCCTGAGGCTGCTCTAAGTTGTACTGAAGGTTAGGCTGTCACCAGGTGAAGAGCAAAAAAAGAGAAAAAACACTGAGCCACGGTTTGACTTAAGTGGAGGTTCTGGCTTAGAGGACTTAGATACACTTCTATAAATCTGGGCTGAGACCACAGGTAATATCAAGACTGTAGAACTCTTCACCCAGCATCTGGACTTTCATCCCTGAAGCGTTCAAGAAGACAGCGTGTGTTTGGTACTAAAACTGCTCGGCTGGGTGTTGGTTCTCAGGATGAACAGCCTTTTCAACTCCTCAGGGCCGGGAGGAGGAAATTATTTGGGCTCCTTTCTTCAAAATGTAATGGAAAGGGAAGAAAGGCAAGAATCAGGGGCTGAGCAACAGTTTGGAAAGGTGGAAAATACTGAATTGACTCACCCCACTTTTATACATGGTGCCCAGGGAACCCACTGCCACTGATATCCCTGGGGCTAGAAACTCTGTATACTTCAAAGCAGAGAAATACAGTAGGTATATGGATAATGATAACACCCACAGTTCTAGCAATAACGATCAGAGAACATCCTCAGACCTGGGAGAAATTTAAACATTCCCCTTGGTAACATGTTTACGTTCGTAATACACCATCATCTCATCCTCAAGACTAGGTCACGCAAAGAACTAAGCAGGGATTTTAGCAGGGTGGAATAGCAACTGGCCCTTAGTGTTTACACCAGCTCTAAGTTTGATGTGCTGCATCCAATATTTACCAACCAATATTTGCATGGTTTCATAGAGATTTATTCTAGACCAAGAGCCTTGTGCATGAGATGGATTCATATTCAATAATTAGACTGTAGCTCTTCAGGGCTGAGACTGCCTTTTGGTTCTATTTGTATAGCTCTCCGCACAAAGGATTCTGCTCCATGCATGGTGTTCCTACTGCAGATCATCCAAAACGATAATAAATGATTCAGGGTGTATTCAGCTTCTTTAGCCACATATGTAACTCCTACTAACTCTTTAGTCCTAGGTGCTGGGCAGGAATGGAAACAAGGTCTTTCTCCTCTGTTTAGTCCAGCAGCTTTACAAAGAGGAGGACTTTGGATGTTATTGATGTATCTGACTCCAAAATGAGCCTCATTTTTTTCTGCAGCCTCCTAATGACAGACAGTGTCTCTGGGCAATGAATCAACAACCCGAAGCCGAGGTGAGCAAGTGCCAGCCACGTCTATTGACATTTCCACTGACATACCTCGGCAAAATTCAGCAGCTCGCAGGGCTGTAGTCTGCTGTGGTGAACTTGTCTTGTGTTTTCAGCATAGATGAGATGAAGGGCTGAGAAGATGGGCTGAGGTAGTTGGATTTCCAGTGAAGTTCCTTATGCTTTCATTTCCCAGCACACATCTGGTGGTGTGCTGGACTCAAAGGTGTCTGTGTGATACAGCTGTCAGACCAAAGACATTCACTGAGTTGTAACTGGCCTCCTTGGGGAACGGCATTGTTCGAGTGCCTGCAGATGCTGCGTGTGCTAGCTAACACTGATGGGACACTGCTGCTGGAACTTCACCTGGCATCAACAGGGCATGTTATGTTGCTGAGTCCCATTGGCTTCCTGCATCCCATTGACTGTCAATCCTGGAATGGAGTGAGCACAAATTCCAGGGAATACAAAAAAGGATATATTCACTACAATTGGTTGAAGAGGATCATTTTTACAACAATATTCAGTTAATTTTCAGTTCTGGTTATTTTTTTTCCCCCCCAAATTTCTTGTGAAAAAAAAAAATTTTTTTCAACAAAAGTAAGATACCAAACACCCCCCAAAGTTCTGTCTTCAAAAATGGCTTTGCTTGACAAAAACCGAGCTTTGGCAGAAAAAAAAACAATAACACATTTTCTGAATTTTAGTTTTTCACTTTTTGTAGAAAAATCAGAAACTCTTGATCTCAAAATGAAAAATCTCACGAGTGGAAAAATCATCATATCTTTGGAGAGAAAAAGTTGTGACCAACTCTAGTGTGAACTTTTCCTTCTGCTCAACGAGCCTTTAATGGATAAGGCACGTGTTAAGTTTGTTTCCTTGGTGGAGGGGGTGAGTCATCTGTTCTGCTGAACACCCATGTGCCCCTTGGAAGTCAATATAGCTCTCTTCCTGTCTGTCTTCACAATTCACTTTGAGATCATGGAGAATTTCTATTCCCTTTGGATAGTAAGGACATCTACTCTCATAGAAATGGCCATGCCATGATGGTGTTTTCCTTTTATACTTTCCTCTTACCTTACTCCCACCCCCCACTGCAGGATTTCATAAGCCTTTTAAAACTTGAGCGAGTTGTGTCTCCTAACTCATGCCTAATGAAGTAGTTTAATATTTTGTCCCCCATTTTACATTAACCCACTGAAGATCTGAGTCCATGTATCTCTCTCCCTGTTCTACCCAACTGTGGTAACACCATCCAGCAGATCCATTCTCTATTCACCAAATTCCCCTAACTTCTCTTCTCCAACAAGCCATAGACAGCAAAAAGTGTAGAGGAAAAAGGGGGAAGTGAATTTACACCCAAGGCCATCATCCTGCAGGTAATGAAGTCTATTGGAGGTAAGAAGAAGAATAAAATGGAATGCCATTGGCTCAGATGCTTCCCACACTCATCAAGTCTTTCATAAACATGTTCCTTGTCATGGCTCAGTGCTCCATTCCCCCTAAGAAAACATCTCTCTCTGGTCAGGAGGCCCCAGAGAAGGTAACAAATGAACCAAGGGAAAATTGAGCGGGATCTGTAATTCCTGCCTGCCTAAAAAAATGGTTATGCTATTGCTTTTGGAGTTTAACAGTGAGGTGGGCCTGGCTAGTGGGATGGGGCGGTTGGGGGGCTGTAGGGATTGGAGTAGGGAGCCTAGCTTGGAACATGATAGACGACCCTCCCTATCTGGTCTTTTGGGTTCTTTATTTCATATTGTGCACCCCCATCTCATCACAGTAATTTAGGAAGAAGAGGCTGAGGAGAGTAATGCTGAGATGGAGATGGGACTGGAAGGGCAGTAATTTAGAATCAGAGGCTTACAGTATTATCGCCTGCAAAGCCATTCATGGGAAATGACTTCTCCCCCCGCTACCCCTCTTCCTTCCCCCCGCCCCTCCCCACTTTCTCTGCTCTGCAATAACGATAACACAGAAATGCCTCCAGGAGGCTTTTGTACTCTGAACACAGGCAGAGGGTTGCAGAGGAGCAGCTTCTTCCACACCCCCTCTTCTTTCCCTCCCTCCACCTCCCCTCAAGCCCAACCACCACCACCGCCCCCCTCCCAACCGCAGGAGAAAAAAAATAAAAATAATAATAGGGGTAATAAGAGAGGAGGTAATGGAACGTTCTCCAACTGGGCACATGTCAGAAGCCATTATATGTGGTGCAGATTTGCATAATTCAAGAAGCATCAAATTAAATTTGCATAATTCCTTTGATTACACTTGTTATTAAATGTAAGTGACATTGATTTACAAAATGGCCCAATATAAGGTTAATAGCGAATGTCACCTTCCAGCAGGGTGAAAAGGGTGCGTGTGTGGTAGTGGTGGTTGGGGGGGGTTGGGGAGCAGGGAGGAAGGAGAACAGGCAATTGATTCCTCTCTTTTCTATTCCTTAAAGGGCTCAAGCCTCCTTTATAAGGAGCCCTTGGCTTTCTCAAGGCTGCTCTTAGGTTTCATGTGGACAAGATGTAATTAGGATCGCCTGCCAAGTGGAGTTAATGCCATGATTCTATTACCTCCCTGCTCCGGCACTAAGCCATCGCAGGCCCCTCCGAGCTGGCTCAGGGCTTCATTAGGAAGAGCTTCCTAAAGGGAACCAGACGATCCTTTCTGTTCAGTGGCAACATGGAAAGGAACGCGGCATTGCCAGGAACTCTGAAAGCCAAAAAGCTCCTCTCGGAGACAGGCAAGACTGAACCTTCCTCCGGCAGAATCTCGTGTCTCACTGAATCTGCCACAGCAACCTCTCACCGAGGCAATTAAAAAAATCATCCAAGAGACAGACCCGAGCAGTTACCCATTGGCAGATGTGCTGCAGGCAGCTGACAGGAAAAATATTTAGAGAGTGAGAGAGCATGGCACAAACAAATTCTGTGATGTCAGTGATAGGGTCTTTGTGGCACCTGAAATCCTCTGATCTGGATGGCAGGCTCTGCCTGGTAAAGATATAGATCCACCGATAGCAGTGATAGGGCCAGTGGGACACAGATAGATCTGTAGTTGAGAATGAAAGAACAAATAAAATATAGATGGATCTGCAAAGTACGCAGTAATTCTAGGCTACAGCAGCAAGCTCACTTTGCAAAATGCACTCAGCTACCATCTTGATCACTTGGCTTGTTTGTGGGATCCCTTTCCCCCAGGCTTTGTCTGTCTGTTTTGCCCATCCTTATATCATGAGCTTCTCAGAACAGGAAACAGGCCTTTTTATCTGTAGCAGGACTGCCAGCAAAGCCCTGCAAAGACAGATTGAGGGCCCTGGATTTATTCAGCCTCCACAAGAGAAGGCTGAGAGATGATCCTGTGGCCACCTACAAATTCATCACGGGGGGACAGCAAGGGATCGGAGATGCTCTGTTTACCAGGGCGCCCCTTGGAGTAACTAAGAACAACGGCCACAAACTGACATAGAGCAGATTTAGGTTAGACATCAGTAAGATTTATGGTAAGGGTTTCCAAAATCTAGAATGGGCTTCCAAAGGGGGTGGTGCTCTCCCCTACTTTGGAGGTCTTTAAGAGGAGGCTAGACATGCACCTGGCTGGGGGTCATCTGATCCCAGCACTCTTTCCTGCCCAGGGCAGGGGGTCAGACTCGATGATATGCTAAGCTCCCTTCCATCCCAAACGTCTATGAATCTATGAATCTATCTGGGGAATCATGAGCAATTTGTATGTATGGCCATTGAATGACACAGATCATATTAATAACAAAGATAATAATAATGACACATGGACATATTGTTAGAGCTGTGCAAATAACTGATTTTTCAGTTTGCTGGTAGTTCTTGAAGAGAAATAAAAAATAAAAACAAGCAATTTTGCTTTGTCCTGAAAAATAAATGTTTCAAACATTTTTGGCAAATCACAGAGTTGGGTAAAACATTCATTTTCAGAGGAATGGGACCTTTTGCTCCATGTGAAATGAAATGCACTCTCACATTGCTGAGCTTTTAAAATATTTTTCTTAAATAAAATTGAACTGCATTAGGAATTAAAGTGTTGTTTTGAGTCGAAAAAGCAAGCTTGTTGCAAAGTTGTAGGAATGGTACGGTCCAACGTTTCCCGAACTCTAATTTAAATGTTCATTGAAAGAAACTGCTGTAATCAAAACCAATTTGTGAAATGTTTCAGTCAGCCTCAACGTGCCTTTTTCAGAGGAAAAAAGTTTGGATTGAAATATCACTGGGTTCTTCCTTCTGTGTCCATGTGCATGATGGATGAGCGTAACCCTTATCATGAGCCCATCTTATACATGGGTAAACTAAGACGTAGAGAAACATACAGCAAAATGGGGGGAAAGCTCTGCTTAAAAGCCAGGAGTTCTGACTTCCTGTCCCTGTTCTAACCACTAGAAAACAATAATCTATTTACCAGAAGAAATGATATAGGTGCATAGGACCCAGAAATCATGCAGCATTCTATGCAGAGCTAACATAGATGAGGGTGAGATAAGTCCTGCTATGATGTACATACAGGGCATATCTACACTGCATGTACACCAGCTTAAAATTACTGCACAGTAAACGGGAATAGGCTGGCATCTACATGTGTAGGTGTTAAAGCACATTAACACTGTGTGTGGACTGACTTGTGAGTGGACTGACATAAGCTGCCATAGGTCAGTGTAGGTAGGCAAGCATGTGTACATGTGTGCCTGTACTACACAGTAATTTCAGTTACTGCACAGTAAATGTGCACATGTAGACATGCCCACAGCTTTCTGAATAACAGTACAGGGCACAGGACATTTGCAACACATTAAGTGATAATGATGAAGGCCTGATCCCAAACTCATTGACGTGAGTTAAAAGACTCATTTTGACTTCAGTGGACCTTGAAGCAGGATTCCTGAGATGCTAGTAACAGTGGTAATGACTGATTCTTGGGCATATGGAGTTATATGAACTTTGGTCAATATACTGAAGCTATTCAAGCAGGGTTTTGGGGACAAATATACGCTTTGCAACAACACTGACTGCACATAAAGGTGACATGGACTATGCAGTGACCTGAGGCAATAATGACCTAAATAGTAGGCATATATAAATCCTGGGGTATTACTAACGTATGCTAAGAGTATTAGAACCTGATGCATAAAATGTAGCTCCTATCTTTGTATTTAAGCTTCTATGTAATTTGGGCTAGTTCTTCATATATATTGAGCAGCCTTTGCAACTCCTGACATTCAAAATAATATTAAGAATCCAGATGTAGTAATGAAGGCAGAATACAAAACATGGATTAATGGTTAACAGTAGCTCTAAGGTGTATGGTAACGATAAGAGGAACCGTATGGTAAATAACTTTAGCACTCTACCCACTGGGCAGAAGATCTTTAGTGCTCCATTGAATAACACTGAGTTCCTGTATAACAAGCCCATCGTAGCTCTGGAATGGGGCATTTTAAAGCTCCTAGGCCAAAGGTTTTAGTGCTGCACTTGAGACAGCTTACACCTTACAGGGATTCATTTTTCAGAAATCTCTGAGTTTTAGGAAATTTTCAGAAAGCTCTTAGGAAATCGGGCCCCTTTAAGGTGTTGCAAGCTGGGCAGCCCTGAATCACTAGTCACTTACAAAAATCTTGGGCACGGACTACACAGAAGTCTGAGGCCACGATGATAAGAGAAGCTGAAGTATCTCAACGTACATCTCCACCATGGCAGCATCATGTCCCAGTTGGGCTGTTCCTGAGTTATAAAAATGCATAGAGTCATTGTTGCATGTTATCAGCAACCACCTTTCTTTTTAATATTTGTAACAAAGCTAGGTTTGTAACAAAGCTGTGCTTCTGGGGGGAGGTTGGTTTCTGTAGTAGAGAGCATACTTGATCAGGACACAAGAGATCTGACTTCTACCTCCAGGTCTGCCCATGACTTGCTGTGCATTGCTGGGGCAGGCACTGTGCCTCTGACTTGTTCCATCCTTATCTGTCAGTAAGCCCTTCAGGGCAGGGGCTCCCTCAGTATTTGTACAGTGCCCAACATGTTGTTGCCTAGACTTTGCTTGGGGGTCTCTCTGCAAATAATGGTCCTTTTCTTTTTGCAGTCCGTGCTGGAGGGGAGAGGTGTGTGGATGCCAGCTCTGAACATCTATGCAAATACCTTTAAAACAGTGTTCAAAGAGGGGTTCAGAATGGGCCCCTTGTTCACAGGCACTTTCCCCAGCACTGACAATGCTGCTGCTTTAGTCATAAATCTGAATAGTTATTAATACTCACTGCTATACCCTGCTGCCTTTCTCGGTGCACTCACCCCTCCACACACTCTTCCCATTTGGTGCGTGTCTGTAGCAATATGCCAACCCTGCATGTTCAGAAATCATGAGTCAGCCCTCCCCACCCCACAGGAGGAGACTGGTTTTAAACTAGGACATTTAAAGCAAAAAAGAAATGAGAGTTGAATTCCTCATATATGCCTTAGGTAGGGCTTTCGAGCCATTAGGGGTCATGTTTTATCGACAATAATCAGGGCTGACCACTTAATTTTTGACAGATAAACTGAGATGCTGATATATGTGGATGCAAACATAGAATGCATCTTTTCTGGGTCCAAGCTGTCACTTTAAGAGCTCTTTGGTATTAGAAGTTGCTCCTGCCTCTTTCCCAGGGGAGCAGGTCATTGCTTCTTTACTCTTCTGTCCTCCTGGGTGGCAGCTATGACTGCGTATGAGCTCCTCTTGTGTTTTGGAAGCTGGGGAGCAAAGTCAGAGCCACAGAGAACTAGTGGTGGGTGATTAGGCAGAGGAGAGCTTCTTATTAAGGGTAACCCTGGCTCTGGCTGACAATTGCTGACATCGTCATATTTAGCACCCGCATGCAGTGAGCCTGAGATGCTTGCGCACTGGGTGAGCCAAGCTCAGCAACTGCAAATTAATCGTCAGTTCATTACTGCTTGGTGCCTTTCATCCTGACAGCAGCCTTTCAAACACAAATATAATTGGAAGGGTCCATGTGGCAGGAATTTGGTGAAGGCGGAGAGGAGGGAACTGAGCTCTCTCTATCTCTCTCGGGTTTGGTGTCTGAATTCTGAACACTTCTGGCCATTCTGTCTGAACACATGGCCAGGTCTGGGCAGGCTTGTAGAGAAAAATAATTTATCTTGCCCCTGTCTAATGCCCCTGCCACCCACCCATACTGACATACAAAGGGATCAGAGATCTTAGTACTAAGATATCTACTTATGTCATAGACGCTCACTTGAACAATAATTGCCTTACTCTTTCAAATAAAATATACAGAATAACTGGAAGAAAAATTGGAAGGGTGAGGTGGTGTAATTTAGTAGTGATTTTTTAAAATAAAAAAGTTATTACATCACAATTCTTCCTTCTTGAATATTCCCTGGATCACTACTTCTCCAACAAGAGCAAGGCAACATTACTACAGAATTACAGGCTTTTCTTTAATACTTTAATGGTTTTCTTATTGTTATTGTTATTATTAGTATCTAGATGTCACAATCATGAGCACAGTCCTGTTGTGCTAGGTGCTGTATATAACTGAACCCAAAAGTTGGTCCATAATGGTTATATGTTACCTAGAGGAAGGATGGTTTGGAGTGAAAGCACAAGCCTTGGATTCAACAGAATTTCTTTGTAGGCTGTGACAGGGGAATGAGACCCCTGGATTTTATTCCTGACTCCCAGAATGACTTTGGGCACTTCTCTGTGCCTCAGTTTCCCCATCAGTTAAATTGCTTTGATACAGCTAAGCCCACTGAGAAACCGGCCATGTTTACACAGTACATTGACTGTGCCCCACCATGGCAGCCTCATGCACAACACACTGCTCCAGGTAGGTTGCCTCCTACATGGGAAGAGTATATCCACCTTTATAAGGTGTTTCTGGCAGGGAAATTAGCACTGCTGAGTGATGATACCAAATAACCTGCCCCCATCCACTGCTGCATCTAGTCTGGTTTAGGAGGCAACCTTCCCTGAGCAGTCCAGCATAGTCAAGGGCCCCAGTACCAGACACAGTAAGTTTACAAAGTAAAGATGGCTACTGGAAGGCAAAGTTAATGAAGACGTTCATAGTGCTGTGAGGACCTCACATAGGATGGGGCTCTCCAGGGGCACAGCAGAATCCGCTCCCCCAGCATGGTCAGCCATGAGGACCATCAGGCACAGCCTGTCATCCCTAACACTAGAAGGGAGTTTATTTTTGAGGGGGAAAAGGAGCACTTCAAAAAAAAGGAAAACAAATATGAAATAGTTGACACAATCTGAATGCTCCGCATTCCCAACATGTTCATGGCATATCTTCTTTAAATGGAAACCATAAGAGACATTTACAGAAAATCTGGTTTTGAAGGAAAAACACTTGGTTTCTGATCAATGTGAAATGATTCAAGTGAGAAAACTAACTCAGGAACAGCAGGTTCATGTTGAACATCGCTCATTGGAAACAACTTTGAATTTTTTAGTGATATCATTTCCCTTGGTTGTGGCCATGTCTTGACATCTCTGAAGCTCTTTCAACTTCTTTTGGAGACTGACTGGGCAATACCCAGAAACCGCATTCGTTCCAGCCTCAGAAGTGTATCTCAGTGTAAGAGCCAGGCTGTCTCTGATAACTAGCACAGAGATCATACAGAGGACTCTGGTAGAAACACAGAGCTTCCTTTCTGCTGTGTGTCTCCAACCAGTGGCACTTTCTACACACTGACATGACAGGCTGTGGGTATACATTTTTCTCCTGGCTTGATGCTCCTTCTAGAGAAGAGCATCTGATGTGGGCATGAGAAGGGTTAAGTGCTTTCAATAACCTGTTTTGCCGCTGCCTGAGATGTGTTAATTTGTTTCCCTGAATGGCCTGAAGGATGTGGCCTCTATGCATCTCCGTGAAACAGAAGGAGCCCGATGCTGCAGATATCCCCCCCCTCCAGCCCCCTCCCCACTCCTGTGTAAAAGTTATTGTCGTATTCCGTGGAGGCTCAGGTAGGCAGATGAATGGGAAATGTTCCTCTCCATTACTAGCTGCACTTGACTGGAGTCTCATTACATTACGATGGCGCTTTAGCAGGCGAATGGGCCTTGCGTCTGGGTTCCGAGCACCCCTCATACCTCCCTGATAACGTAAATTACCCTCCGCCTCATTGCCTCAAATGATCAAACATCAAATTGCTAGTAAAAAAAAAGAAAAGGAAAAAGAGAGAGAGAGAGAGAGAGAGAGAGAGAGGAAAGGAGGAAAGCTGAACAGAACCATGGGTTGAATCTAGATGGTTTGTCAGCAACAGAGACGAGTCAGTGGCTCTTAAGCACTTGCTAAAGATGAATCCATTGAAGTCTTTGAGCAGGGTAATTTCACTGACATTAAAGCACACCTGTAAAACCAAAACAATGCTTTATAACTCCAGATTACCCCCGTCAGGACCCGATACTTCAAAGCACGCTTATTCTTTTGTATAGGTGGTGGTGGGGAGGGGAGGAGTGCTTATAGCCAATCTTTCTCCATCATCAGACTTCAATGAACCTGTGAGAGAGATGTTGTTGATTTTTATTGTTGTTGTCGAGCAATGCCGCTCATGCCCCCCAGTTGAAAAATTCCTCGACCATGCCAAATCCTTCTCCCTACAAGAGAGCGAGGTGTCAGGGTAGGTTTTGTGAGGGTGTAGGGTGCGCGCGTGTGCAGGGACAGTCAACTTCATGGGGAGAAATATGAATGGAGGCAGGGTAACGAGGCGCAGTGGAAAGATGAGGCTGTATGTCTTTTCTCAGTATTTAAACGTGTGCTTAATATGGTGCTCAGTGGAATGGTTAATCTGATAATGCTAGGAGTGTTTGCTGTAGTATTCAGAGAAATGTTTACTGCAGTATTTCATGGGGATTGTGTTCTGGATGGCACAAAAGAAGGAATCGCTCTAGCGTATAGGGAAATGTTCATTGCAAAATATACTAGAATATTAAGGAGTTTATTTAGTGATGTACTTAGTCTAATATGAGAAGAGTTAGGTACAGGGTGTTTTATTAATATTTTTGGAGTGGGGAACAGCTTGAATGGCCAGAAAGATTATGGATAAGCAATTTTTGATAATGCTGTTTGTATGCATAGATTTATGGGTTATAAGGCCATAATAGACTACAATGATCATCTCATGTGACCAGCTGGATTACACAGGTATATAAAAATTGCAGCATAATACCCAGTTCAACAAAGCACTTCAGCACATGCTTAACTTCAAGCATTCAAAGAGTTTCACTCAAGTCAATGGCAGTAACCTCACTGAAGTCAAAGGTGGTATTCTTGCATTTAATGTTAGGTTGGTGCTTGGGTGTTTGGTGGATTGGGACAATTATGGGATGATACTGCTAAATTAGTAATTTGTAATAAGTAATTTATTTAACTCTAATTTGTGTATTTTTCTGCTTGAGGACTGTTCTGGAGCTGATTGTGATTTTCTCAAATGTAGTCATTGTATGAAGTCATTCACTAATAATTTCAGTGAAAAATTCTTGGTTGGTAACTCATTCATGAGTAGTTCATTGTGAATATGCGCTATATGGGGCCAGACACTGTTGAAAGTAAATTGGCATGACTCCTCTGACATTAGTGAAACTGTGCTGACTTTCAGATTTACACTTGCTGAAAATCTGCCCCGCCCAGCTTGAAGTTTCTTTTGTTTTGATTGGACCTGTAGATGACCTGGTATTCTTTCTGCAAGGGGATTCGGTAGATGTAATAGCTAAGGTTGGGTTTCCATTGCAAATGCTTACATTTAACATTTAAACGTTTATATTCTGTTACATTTTTTCCAGTATTCATATAGGGCATGTTGTTTTTGTACCCAGTCTTGCACATGAAATGATCTGCTAGAAAATGCACAAGAAGCAAGATGAAAAATGGTGCAGAACAAGCTGTGAATTTAGCACATCTCAGACACATATGTATAACTGCATTGGTCCCTTATTCCATATTTTTTTGAGTCTGCAAATTGCGCATTAACCACTTCTGATTTCTTTTGAATATATTCATTAGGAATTTGCCAAACTAGTTGGGGTGGATAATCTTCTGACAAGACTGACTGTTCATAAACTCTTTGTGAATAGGTCAGCTCAGTCATGTGGTATTTTTGTAATCAGGAAAACAAATAGCAAATAAGGTGGAATTAAATTGTGAATTTTTAAGGAAATAAATTGTATTTGTACAGTTGCCAGCTCAAATGGCCTTGTTCAGAAATAGACCTGAGTACTACTACAATATGCATTATAATATAATAATAACATGTTTTGTTACAAATTTTCAGTTGTGCATTTCTGATGATAAAATTCATTATTTTTTTAGGATAAAATTCACTACTGTTTTTGTGACTACCTAGCAGTTATCTGGATTTTCGTGAATGGCGTAGACTATGAGCCCATAAAACTAATGAGCCAAACTTGGTACTTCCATTCACAAAAATACTTGCATATATTTTGTCCTCTTTACTCCAGACCACACTAGACTGAAGTGAATGAAATATTGGAAGTGTGTTTTGTACAGTCTTTAACAGATGCGCTTCATGTCAAAGTGGTTGTTTCTTTAATTAATGTAAGATGATTTTCAAAGTGATTAGTGAGTTCAGGTGTCTTGGTCTTTGGATTCTCAACTTAGGCACTTTGCAGGGTACTCAAGAGTCCCTAGTTGACCACCCACCAACAAAGGCATCAGAAACCACCCCACTTTGCAAACTTTCCCCATTCAGCATAGTTCAGTGTTTAAGGCATAGTTAGGCCTGCTGGAATGGTTTTCTTAAAGTGTACTGGGGTTGTGTGTTCAAAATGGGGTGGAGGGGATTTGGTTACCTGGGCCAAGAGGATGATAGAGCTTCTAAGGAAACTGGAGTGCTGCATGGTGTCTGATGGATTCCAAGGGAGGCCTATAAAGAGACACAGGTTACATGCAGTATGAGATTATCCTAATACAGTCTGGGGGAATTAGTATGAAGTCATGTTAAAGCAGGCTACTGTTGATTGTTGTTGGCTCAAGAGAGGTTCAGTTCATGCGGTGTTGAAGATGAATTTGTTATTGCATTCAGGATGTGTGGATGCTTTTTTCTTTGCTTTTTTCCTTGATTAAGGGTGAAAAAAATGAAAGTTTTTCTTTTGGGTCATTTCAGAGGAGGCTGGCTAAACGATAAAACAAAAATGAAGTGAAAGTATTTTCTTCTATTGCTGGTTCTACCCCAAACCAAAACTTTCATTTAATTTTCATATAACTTTTTTCCTTAAAAAAGATAATCTCATTACATTCTGAAAGAAAAAATAGAATTTCAAAACAAAAGTCAACACAGAAATGTAATATTTTAAGTTTTTTTGGCTTTTTATTTTTCTTTTGTCAAATTCAGAACTGACTTGCAAATAGCTTGAGTCAACAATTAGCAAACAGACATTATACCAAAAAAATCACCCTGGTCTAGTTACGTTGTTTGAAGAGGGCTGTCTGCTGTGTTTTCAAGACAGGTTCTGCATTTTATCTGTGTTGCATAACACCTGCAAGAAGTGGCGGTCCTAGATGTGATTGTGCATAATAATAATAATAATAATAATAATAGTGAAGGTTTGCCTGCCTGTGTTAGAGGTATGATGCATGCCATGAATATGTGTGCATATCATGTCAGGAATATATTTACATTGTCTCTCAGTTGCATTCAGCCTTCTATAGATTTGTCAGTCTTTTTAATGGAAAATTTACTGCTTGCACCTACAAAGAATTATTTACTGACATTTTTGTTTGTCAGTATGGCCCCATACATTATCCTAGTTATTCTTTTTGATCCTCATGTGAAAGGTCTTGTTTTGCTGGAAAGGTTTTATTCTTTCAATAAAAAGCTTAGACCTAAAAAAACTGAATTTTTTAAAAATTGAAAACTGTTTTTTCCTCTAGCAAAAATAGCAAATTTCTGCCAAAAATAATGGAAAAGAGGCAAAATGTTAATTTCTTTTGAAATTTTCCTCCAAAGCACAATTTTCTGACCCATTTTAGCTCCTCTTAGATTATATGCTAGCATATTTTGGTATGACTTTGATGATTACACTTATAAATATCCCCTTATAACATCATGTTGGATGAAATGCAAAATCTGGTCCTGTAATATGTGATCATTCAAGATTCGGTGACATATTTTGAAACAGTAGGGCTGTTAGCCCCAGTGTCTTGGCCAAATTCCAGTCTGGGTAATTACATTCTGCTGGCCTATATTCCATCCTGTAGTTCAACTGGAAAAAGCATTCTTCATTTCCCCTCCCACAAGCTCTGCTGCAGAGTAGGTATGAGAGGCTGATGCTTCTTCACCCCAGAAGCAGTTGCCTTTCAGTGATGAGAGTAGTGTTGCCTGTGCCAGGTACTTCTGGCTTTGCACTTTTGCTGAGAGGTGTGGAAAGCAGTAGGCCAGATCCCTGGCTGGTGTAAAATATCATAGCTGTCACTGACTGCCATGAAGTTGTGCTGATTTTCACCAGATCAGGATCTTGTCCAATCTCTCATTGTTATACTCACTTTAGGTCCTGTTGAGAAGTGGTAGGTCTAGAAGAGCAGCCACCAGTGCAGCACCATACTGGAAACTCAATGGCCTTTCAGCAGCAGTACAAAGGGAAGCAGGGAGGAAGGACTTCAAGAGGAGGGAGAGGTGTGTGGGCTTCACGGAGGCTGGCACCGGTTGGTAAGAGGGAGGACTTGTTGGCGGGCTTGACCTGTGCATGTAATTTGTAAAGAGGATTTTTACACCAGATCGATGCTTTCCTCAGCATTTTAATGCACCCCATTGGTGTCCTTAAACTCTAATGATGCAGTCTGTGAGAAGCTGCCATTTATTACCCACAGATGGGGTGATAATTATTGACAAGATTGTAACTAATAATTAAACCCATTTGCTCCTTTAAACAAGTTGGTGTGAATTATTTCCAGGGAGTTCTTTAGCAGGGCTGTGGTCACTGTCTCCTTGTGGCTAGAATTCTAATGCTGCCTGGTGACAGGCCAAGTGGAACGGATGAGAGCACGGCCACTCCTTAATGGGACCCTTGCAGATCAGCTTTGTGATGCCTAGATACCTTGCAAGGACTGGTGCCTGCTCTCCCAGCAATGGGAATTCATCGCTCATGCTGGTGCCATTAATAAGGTCATGCCTTACCTTTCCATGAACTCGTTGTGTCTCTCCTTTGTCAGTGCTCTCTGGCTCCTTCCTAACCAAACCTTCTGTGTCATGTTGGAGAGAGGGTGGGACAGGTTTATTCTTAGAGCTATTCTACTGAAGTCATAAGTATTAGACCATGGATGGATTTGGTCCTGTAGGACTCCAGTAAAAATACCACCCATGATGCCCTCAAATTTAATTTTTACTGAACCCATTTCCTCCTAATCCAATTGACAATCTCTCTCCTTCCTCGTAATACAAGGCAGTGGTTTCTGGTAGACAAAACACTTGCCTAATACTCAGAAGACTGGGGTGCTGTGCTCAGTTCTGCTGCTGGCCTGCTGGGTGACCTTAGGCAAATCTTTCTCTCTCTCTCTGCCTCATTTTCCCCATCTGTAAAATGGAGATAATGATACTGCCCTTTGCAAAAAGCTTAGAGAGCTATTGCTGAAAAGAATGAGGTAACAGCTAGGGACTCTCAGCATCTTCATCATACGCTTTTTCCTAGTACTGTTGAGATCATGGAGTTATAGATAGTTCATGGGGGGGGGGGGGGCCACAGGGAGCAATATGCATCCCCCCCACCCAATTTCTGTGCCAACAGTGGGGTGTGGGGCTGCAGTTCAGATGGACCCAGCAACTGGCAGCAGTGCGGGTGGGGGCTAGGACAGTGGCAGCACTGTTGGAGTTGTGCCTCCCCACTGAAAACACTTATGTGTCATCTATGTATGGCGTGATCACTACAGACTGATCCCCACCACTTCCTCCTTGCTCCAGGGAGAAGTAACATACCTTCAGTTTTCCCTCTATGCCAATGTAGCTGGGCTGGCCTATGCACTGGTGTGAGGAAAGGGAGCCTGGCAGGCATCACCTCATTCTCTTATTCATCTGCTGTCCCTTATTGTGCTTGGCAGAATGGGATTTAAAGGGCTCCTTTACCCTGCCCTGTGCATTCATACAAGGCAGGTCATGATTTCCACACTGCGTGTGTCTATGTCAGCTTTTGCATCTGTGTTACATGTGTGCTTCTAGGGATGTGGTAAATGATAGGAGTCATTAGCTCCCATGTGGATCAGGATACGATGACACACAATTCCAGTGTACATAACTTTGGATGAAGTGTTCACCAATATTGTCTTTGAATGAAATGAAGTGCTCCAGGGGTCAGTCCTGGGGCTGGTTTTGTTCAACATCTTCATCAATGTGAAGAAGTTGAACAAAGATGGCATAGAGTACACCCTCAGCAAGTTTGCAGATGACATTAAGCTGTGGGGAGTAGTAGATACACTGGAGGGTAGGGTTAGGATTCAGAGAGAACTAGACAAATTGGAGGATTAGGCCAAAAGAAATCTTACGAGGTTCCATAAGGAGATGTGCAGTCCTGCACTTAGGATGGAACAGTCCCATGCACCAGTACAGGCTGGGGGCTGACTGGCTGGGCAGCAGCTCTGCAGAAAAGGACCCGGGGGTTATAGTGGGCACTAAGCTGAGTATGAGCCAACAGTGTGCCCTTGTTGTCAAAAAGGCTAACAGCATCCTGGGGTGCATTGGTAGGAGCATTGCCAGCAGATCAAGGGAATTGATTATTCCCCTCTATTCTGCACTGGTGAGGCCACATCTGGAATACTGTGCTCAGTTCTGGGCCCCCCACTACAGAAAGGATGTGGACAAATTGGAGATGGTCCAGTGAAGTTCAACAAACAAGGTTAGGGGGCTGGGGCACATGACTTATGAGGAGAGACTGGGAGAACGGGGCTTACTGGGGGCTTATACACAAGCATGGAGGCTGCTCTGACACACTGTAACTATAGCATGTCAGAGCAGACTCTATTAATTGAGTCTGCTGGAGTGTGGTAATTACCGTGCTCTAGCAGCCTTCCGCACCTCATGTATCAGCATCCCAGTGCTTCAAAATGGCGGTAGGGGCACTTGAACTAAGGCTCATCAAGCAAGTTTTAGTTGAAGTGCCCCACTGCCATTTTGAAGCATGGGGACACCGATACACAAGATGCTGTGGAGCTTTAATTAGAGTGGCTCTCAGAACTGCTCTAATTAAAGCACTGCTCCCCCCTCATCCCTGGAGCATGTGTGAAAGTGCCCATTAAGTCTAGAGAAGAGAAGACAGAAGGAATTTAATACTAGCCTTCAACTACCTGCAGGGTGGTTCCAAAGAGGATGGAGCTGGACTGTTCTCAGTGGTGGCAGATGACAGAACAAAGACCAATGGTCTCAAGCTGCAGCAACTGAAGTATAGATTAGATATTAGGAAAAACTTTCTCACTTGGAGGGTAGTAAAACACTGGAACAGGTTACCTAGAGAGGTGGTGGAACCTCCACCCTTACAGGTTTTTAAAACCAGACTTGACAAAGCCCTGGCTGGAATGATCTAGTAGTGGATGGTCCTGCTTTGAGCAGGGGTTTGGACTAGATGACCTCCTGAGGTCCCTTCCAATCCTAATTTTCTTTTCTTCTATGATTCAGAATTTTAAGTTTGGGTGCTTTGATCTGCAAAGCAGTGGTCAAAGTGTTATGAACCTTGATGGAAACTGTTTTCACAGTTTTGAGGACAGAAACTTTTCTGACTAAATAAATTCATTCCCTTGATCATTTTATTGCTCCACTCTCTATTGGATCAGACTTAGGTCTGAAGTACCAATGATGTGTAATATGCAAACTATGCATGTTTCCTTGTTTTCCAAGGCCACTGAAAATGCAATCTAGAATGACATTGCAAAGTCAAATCTAACTTGCTGTCCCCTCTCATCCCTAAGCCCATTTCAGAATGCCTATGTTTAACATAATGCCTCAGAAATGCACCCCCCGCTGCACACACTTACACACACACGTGTGTGAACAGCCACTACTTACAGCAGCACTCTCCCCCCACCCTGCCCCACTCCACTCCAGCCAGTCCCCACCCCAGACAGAAGGAGCAGTGCCCAGCCCAGTCCACCCCTGCCTTTAACCGCTGCTCAGGAGGGACTGGGCCAGGCAGTGTGGGCAGACAGTGTGCACCATGCTGCTCTGCCTCCTGGCCAGACTGTATCCCACACCCCTGGCTGCTTTCCTCTGCCTGCAGCAGCGCTACTGACTTGGTAGCGGGGACATTGGGTGGGGGGGCACCAAAATACAAGTTTGCCCAGAGTGCCATTTTCCCTAAGGCTGGCTCTGGAAGCTAGGTTTTGTCACCTGGGGACTGGACCAGTCCAGAGGAGATGGACATTCATAATGGAGAGGGCTGGGCATGTTCACTGTCATCCAAGGGCTCAGGGCAGAAACACATATAACATGGGTTTTCCTGTTACAGTGATATCTGGCAAAGTGTCTGACTTGCGCCCAACAGGGCAGCGCTGAGAGTGGAGGCTGAACAGTGAGGAGCAGGGTTTGCAGCAGTGATGCTCAGCAGTCTGGTTGGGGGAGCTGCCTTTCCCGCTGTATGTTTCTAGGGAGGGTGTAAATCTAATCTTGATGCTAGGGTCCATTAGCAGTGGAGGGGAGTACTGTATGTGCATTCATTCCCTGCTCTCACCCCTGGATGACAGAGTACACTGCTGCTCTCTGCCTTAGCTCACACAGGAGGCCGCACATTAATTCTGCAACGGCAATGTATAATGCCATCGTAAGTCTTAGGACCCCTCAGCAATTTTGTAAGGGGATTTTACAGTAATAAATACTCTACATGTACATACCATTATTTGTGTTTCACTTCATTTTCCCTACCAGTGTAATGATCCAGTTGGCCTTTGACTCAACCAGGAGCTGGACTGTCCTTATTCACACCAGCTTTATACTGGTGTGACTCATCTGGAGAATCAGGCTAAGCAGCTCCACATTTGAGTGTGTTTGGATAAACGCAGACAGGATAATAAAATTGAAGCATATGTTTAGGATGGTGGCATAAGTCAAGGAGAAAGATGCAAAGCATATAGGTTCTCCCAAATACGTGTCATATGTCAGCATTTCACACCCTCCTGTACCATCTGTGTGCCACAGCATTAGTCAAAAAGCTAGTTTGGGAATGTTTAGAGGGTTTTCTTCATATGGTTTTATTAAATATACTGGTACGTCTCTGTTTGGAAAGCAAAGCTTCTTTAGAATTGAGCCCAAGTGTTCCAGACATGAAATTTTACAAATATACCCGAAAAGATTTGCTTGCTGTGCTGATTTGTCTTTGTCTTTCTTTCCATGTACGTTACCTTTTCTACACCATGTCCTGCTTGAAAAGAAGTTTCAGTAGCAAAAGATTTCCAGAATAGGGGAGTTCTCCACCCTCTTTCCTTTTTCTTAGAGGGGATTCTATGATAAGTTTTACAGTAATAGAATGCCACCATGCACATCTAACCACTCACCTCAGCTATCTTAAACTAAGCAAGTTAGGTCCCAGGCCTATAAAGACTCATTCATGTGCTTCACTTTAAATTTCCCATTGAACTCAATGAGACTATTTGCATGCTCAAAGTAAATCACTTGTGTAAATTTTTCTAGGATCAAGGCAATTTAGCAGAAAACTAAAAAAAGAGAAAAAAAGTAGCTGAAGAAAAAGCTGTCAAACTTGGCTTGTTCTATAGATCTCCCTGGACTTGAAATTTGAGACTATGCATGTATTTGTTTTTAAAATATTACGAGCATTGGCATTTTAATAATTGCTTACTTAGTTCATGCAACTAATCCTTTAACTGGAATGTTTCAAATGAATATTTCCTTCAAAAACAGGCAAATCTAATGAATATTTACAAAATTGCTGCATTTTCGTTTAGATAAAAGTTATCATCAAGTTTAACTAGACTTTTCAAAATCCAATAAAGATCAAACTAAAATGATCAAGGCCAGTGCTTATAACTTAGAGCTCAGCAATTCTGACTGGAACAAGTGCACATTGTACTGAAATGTGTTTCTACCAATCCCACTGAAAGTTTAAAACAGATTCACCATTAGGTATAGTCTGAGCTTGACAAGTGAGTTAGAACATAATGTCTTTGAGAAAGTTAAGGGCTGCTCCAAAAATCTGGGAGTAGAGTTAGAATGAAAGTTGGAATTAAGACTTTCATTGTAATGGGTGTTAGTGATAGCTGGTATAATAGCAACTCTCCAGCTTTTTTTCTAGTGTGGACCACATTTTAATGGAGAGGTTCCCCTTCCTTTCATTCTCAGTTGTTCTGAATATCTTTCTTGTTGGAAGCACGCTTCAATACCATTCCTCTGGCTACTCCAGCAACTGCTTATATGGAAAACTATCACGATTTTCAAAATACGTTTTCCTCCTTTTAGAGGAATTTAGCAAATGAATGTAAAAACAATAACCAATGCCAACCAGCTCTTTGTAGCCCATTGGCAAGTGCCCTGTAGACCACCAGTAGTCCACAGACCAGTTTCCGAAGAAACGTGCTATAATAATGTATCCCTAACCATGCTTTATACCAATAAGTGGGCTATAACCCTGTCAAGGTGTGCTGGTGACTCTATAAACCATGAGACCTGAATGGTCAATGGTCGAGTGGTTTAACACTGTCACCAGAATACTGAGATAGCCTTATAAGCCTTGTGCTGCATGGCTGGGGATACATTATTCACTATAATATATGGTAAGAAATGCCTGTTCAGGGTTTGAAATGAACTGCTTTAGCCACTAGCCAGCATGGCTAGTGATCAGGGAAATCCATCAGCATTTCAGTGTGCAATGGGAGATTAAAATAGAAAGACACAGAGAAATTCACTTCTGCATAAAGCTTACATAGGCAAAGTAGTAGGCAGCACTCTGGCCTGTCTGCACCCCTATGGCGGGGATAGCGGACATGATTCCCATGTACTTTGGCAGGTGGTCTGTGACTGCGCTGTCTCAAACTCATGAGCCACTCTTCCCTACTCCATCATGTTCTGTCTGGTCCTCCCTTTGTGTCCTGTGCAAAGCTAGCACAGAGGCAACTCCTCTACTGCAGCTGGTCTGTCTGAGCAATTGGAGTTTTCCCCTCCTCTCCTTCTAATGTAATCAATTGCCTGCTTCATGGACTAGGCTGGCCTGAGGCTCCTGGGTGAGTTAGAGAATGATGAAGACTTAGGCCAATCTTCAAATATGACAGACAGATCATCATAATAATGGTAAAATATCCATTTATTATGTAGCATATTTCATTTGCAACGTTCAAAGTCCTTTTCTAACAGTTCAATACCTAATGGTAAAATATCCATTTATTATGTAGCATATTTCATTTGCAACGTTCAAAGTCCTTTTCTAACAGTTCAATACCATTATAGCCAAGATGGGACAGAGAGGCACAGATCTGCCCAAGGTTATCCAGCAGTCCACAGTCAGAACTGAAGTATCTTGTAGGCTGGCCCTTAGTTCTGCCCATTAGGCAAGGCTGCCTCAAGGATGTGTGTGCGTGTGTGGGTGTACGTGTACAATGCATGGATATATGTGTGCATGCAATCTTTAAGTCACCACTGGCCTTTGGTTGCAGGAGAAACGGTGTAATTGCTTGTGTGTGTCCATGCATGAAAGGAGAGAACTCTTACAGTGAGTCAGGGCTATGGAAAGCTTGTGTGGGCCTCCTGAAAATATTTCTGTAGTATTTTGCAGGTATTTTTTGGTTTAATTGTTGCTACAACCCACACCCAGGTCAGTAATATTAACTCCCTTTTGCAGACTGGGAAACTAAGGCACAGAGTGATTATGTGTCTTGCTTGAGGCCATTGAGGCAGCTGGTGTCCAAGCCAGGAACAGAACATAGGCATCCCTAGCTGTCAGCCTGCTAAACTGCAAATGCCTTCCCTGTGGCCAGGAGGTGACTTAGCTGGTTAACTGAAAGAATTGGTTCAGCAGGAGACAGGGAGTTCATGGAGGCTGAGACATCAAGTATTATCTGTCTGGGCAGCACTGCCTGACTACTGAAAACTGGTCTGGGTTTTCCAGATTGGGGCCAGGAACAAAGCAGATTGCCAGCTGGTCAAAGGTCTTTCTGAGAGTATCAACCCACTGGGCAAGCGTGTTTAAGGAGCACCAGTTTCTGTACCCAGCAGCACAAAAGGGACTGGTGTGGCTGCCACAGCTTTGACTCCCCAGCCTTCATGAGCAGGTACCAGGTATCAAGGTGCATGGGGCGAGGAACTCCCTGCAGGGTGCTTTTCCTGTCACCCTCCTCCAGCTTCCATGTTGGTGGATGCCAATTAACAATAAAAAAGAGGACTGGTCAAAGTTGCTCACATTTTTTGTGTATAAGAATAAATACGAGTGAGATGGATTAATGAGGAGACTGCAGGCGAAAGGGGCAAAGGAATATGATATGATCATTTATCACATGGTTCTGCATGTTAACCACATGATTATCATCTCTGCATATAGGTGTATGTGTGTACTTAGGTTAGAAGATGAGCATGTATGGAAAATGATGTTGATGATGAAGATAGATATACAGACAGACAAACCAAGCAGTATCCTAGGTTCTAGGAGGATCAGCAGAGATATTCCTACCTTTATTCAGACTAGTATTTTATGATTTCAATGTCAGGATAGCAGAATTTAATATTGTCCAGTGATTCTGTATTATTCAATTTCTATCCATCTGCTAACTGCTGTGGAGGGGGGGCGGGGTGTGCGTGCGTGCGTGCATGCTTGCGTGTGTGTGTGTGTGTGTGTACATTTCATAGATTTCATAGACATTCGGGGTGGAAGGGATGCCGAAGGATCATCATACGTGCACACACACAACACAGCACAGCACAACATGGCACAGCACATCAAGGGGTTTGGGGGCTAAGCAATTGTAGCCAATAACCTTTACAAATAAAATATTCCCCATCCATGTAACACACACCACCACTACTGTAGGAAACAAAAGTGCATGCAAGCGTGCCCATCTGAGTACCCTGAACGGGGAGGAGGGGGAATGAGGAGGGCTTGGGGGATTTCATTAGGAGACAGGAGGGGGGAGATTCCTTGGACTAAACAATAGATGAAGCTCAAATTGCCTGGAGGGTTTGGTTGTTTTATTTTGTTTTATTTTATTTTAAACTTTATTGGTCTTTATCAGAAAAGGACCCAGGGGCATCTTTTCACATTGAAATGGCAAGGAGACAATAGCACTGCTGGGGAAGCTATTAGGGGAGACACGGGCAGTGGGATCAGGCATCGTCCCGCCTGGGATCAGTATCTGGGAAACGAAGAGCAGGAGCCACGGAATCTGGACTGTAATGAGAGCAAGGCCGGCCTCCCCTCCTCTCACTTGTTATGTTAAGAGCCCCTGCCCTGGAGCAGTGGTTGTGCAGCACATTAGAACAGAGGGGCCTGCTTTCTGAATGCAAGCAACCCAGCTTCCTTCTGTTCTCCATATGGATACATTGTCTGGCCTTTGCCTGACAGGCCCCCTCCCTCTGAGCTGCCTCTCTTCTCCCTACTGTGCTCACATAAACTGTTGGTTTCCCTTTTTATTAAACCCTTGGAGCGGCCAGCAGGGCTGCAGGCACCAGGAATTTGTGAAGGACGGAGGAGGAGGAGAAACAAGTTTCTGTTTGTTGAGTGGAAGCCCCCCTCTCCCGCAGCACTTCCTGAGCTGAGCTGGACTGTGTGCGCGGACAAAGAGATTAGACTGCGCACACGCTTGGGGCTGCCCGACTCAATGACTAGAGTCCTGTCCCATGTCCCCACAATATTGCTCCCCCATTTAGACCCACAGACCTTTCCTACATGTATAAAATGCTTCTCTATAACACCTGCCCCACTGTAATCCCCACGGGCAAATGTAGCTCTGATTGCTTATAGTATTTTCTACAGCACCTGCTCCCACCAGAGTTTAACTGAGTGCATAAAGAGCCCTTTAAGAAAACACAGCCCCACTGTAACACCCAGTACAGAAGAAAATGATTGTATAAAGAGCTCCTGTATAACACCCACCTGACTGTAATATCAAAGCTCTGAGTATTTAAGAATGAGTGTCTGAATGATACATGCTATAAGCGAGTTTTCAGGCAGGGACCTGAGCCTGTCATGCTGTTTGACTTCTAAGGGCGACTTATTTCAATGGGGGCAGAGGCAGATTCAGGGCATATATTTATAGTTGTGTTAGGTGGAGTTATGAGAGGCCTTCTTTGCTTCTCCAGCAGCCAAGACTCTGGTCTGGGATGCAAGAGATGGTCCAGCAATAGGGGATGCTAACCTGGGACTTGAGTGGCCAATTGTTTCAGTTCCTTGTTCTTGCTCTGAATGTGTCTAAATTCCATAGGCCCTTTACGTTTCTACCAGCAAGGATTCCTAAATGCCTAAACATTTCTTTACAGTCCAGCTTCTTAGCATGCCTAGAACCACCTACGTCTTGACTGGGTTAGGTAACAAAGCACTAACCTCACACCTAAGCCTCACGGGGAGTTGCAAAAGAAGCGTCCCCCCACCTATTTTGCTCGCACGACACAATCTAGTAGATATTCTCTACATACATATACAGAGGTAGACCTCATACAAAGCCCAACCAGAGGAACAGGTGGTGAGCCCTCCTTTTTTACTCAATCTGGTGGCTAAAGCACTTACCCAAGATATGGGAGGCCCAAGTCCAAATCCTTCTTTTGCCTGATGGACCCACATCTCCTACCTGCCAGTAATTCTGCTAGGTGCTAGGACCACTGGGCTCTAGGGTATCCTGAGGAAGCCACAGCTCTTCCATTGCTCATAGAACAATGAATCATTCACTGTCAGAGGGGAAGAGAGAGGAAGAGAGGGAATGAAAATAATCCCATAACCTTAGTCTTGCTGCATCTCCATTGCCCATCTGTAAAATGGGCATAATAAGACTGCCCTACCCCACAGGTGTATTGAGAGGGTAAATGTTCAGCTCCTACAGTAATGTGGACTGCATAGAGATCCAGGCCCCCTGGCAGCTAGGAGCCTCTTAGAGAACTCTTAACATCCTGAGATTTTAAATACTGCTCTTTGGTCTCTGATTTGAATAAACTGAAGAGAAGCATCCTGGATCTAAGGGAAAACTTCCCCGCTTTGTTACACTAGTGAAAACCCAGCCATCACTGAGGTAATGATAAAGACAATAAAGTCAAGTGGAGGGAAAGGGTAGATTTAGCGAAATAACAATCCCTATAAAAAAATTAGCAATTCCATACAACATCCTCTTAAATGCCAGTCTAAATGCATTTGTAAGTTGTTATTGCAGAGAGATTTCTATTGTTTTTTGCTGCATAAATCACAGGAGTTATTTTAATGCCTTTAGATTCATCTTATCTGGGGAATCCATTTTGCCACCCTCAGGGAAGTTCACATATGGACATCATAATTCTAGTCATTTCTACTTGCTAGACTATCTGCTTTAGCATAAAAATCTCAGGTAGCTACTTCCACCTAATATAGCCATGCAGCACACTGGAGCTGAATGAGAATTTTTCAGCAAAACTTTCTTCACTGAAAAATGGGATTTTTGTCACAACCACTGTGTGTCATGAAATTGTACCCATTTCAATACATTTTCCTCAGCAAAATGTTTTTAGACAATAAAAAATAAAATTGTTTATTATTTTACTTTATTCCAAGTTTTCTCTTTCATTCCAAGGTCTCCATTTTATTTCAAACTGAAGAGTGCTTTTCAGGTTTGCCTTACATTTGTCACATGTTGCCCCATATGTTCTCCGATTGGCTGTTTCATGAAATGTATCGAAAATAGCAAAATGAAACAGTTCAACATTTTTTGCACAAGCTATTTCATTCCACTCTGCTCAAAACTAATTGCATTGTTTCATGAAACATGCTGAAAGCTTCCAGTGGAATGTTTGGATAGTTTCAAAACAAAAGTTTTAAAGACGTTCCATCCCATTTCACACAAAAAAAATTCAAAATGTTGTGCTTGCATCCCAAATTGGGCAAAACAAAAAAATAAATGTGAAATCTCAAAATGTCGGTGAAAAAAAATTAATGGCCTTGGCCCACTGTATAACAGTCTCTTAAAGATGCTGCTTCATGAAAACATGGATAGTTCCTTCACTAATGTAAGAAACTTAAGTCTATGGCAATAGCTTCAATACAACTTCATTTGTTTTCGGTTACTTTGATTTATTTTTTATTCTACTGTTTTGCTGGGGAGTTTAGTATAAGTGAAAGGGGGAAAAGGGGAGTGTAGGAATCAGAACTCCATGGTTCCTCTCCTGATTTCTTCTCTTATTGTGTTATCTGTTATCATGCACAACCATGATTAAACAACTTAACTTCTCTGCATCTTGTTTATCCATTCTTTAAGATGAGCATATTAATGCTTATCTAGTAGAGATGCAATAGCAGAGCAGAATTTTGCTTCTCATGCTGTGTGTCCAAGTTACGTTTAAATGTCCAAATCCTAGCCAAAATCTATCCTGCCTCTCAGGTTTTACCTCCAGTTCCACCCTGCACAACTAGGCTTGGTCATGTATACAACATGATACAAGATCTAACTTGGCCTGCCTGATACATCTTCAGAATTTTAGTGGGAGAAAAGTCATGGACTAGCACCTGTTGGACAGAGATGGAGGAGGAAAAGGGCCCTCCCATTTCTTAGTACAAGGCATTTGTGCTCCTGAAGATCCTGGAGACCTGAACTCTAAGGGTCTGGTATTCACAGAATAAAATTCAGGAACTATCCTCTCCATTAACTTTCTCCAGCTCAGTACAGCTTTTCTTTTCAGCTCTGTGAACTTAGCTGCAATTTTTTCTTGCTCTAATGAGTACCTGTTTACAATTGTCAACAGATCTCCCAAGACAAACAGCCCATTGGGATCATGTAGTTAAGACCCACCAAGTTTTGTAGCCAGCAGTACAACAAAAGAGCAATGTGACTAGCATCTCCTCCAGCTCAAGCAGCTACGTATCCATTGATAGCGAGTCAACTGGGGGCAATCTTTGGCACAAGTCTAGGGTACAGTTTGAACCTGTATCTCCAGAGCTAGAGCAGGATGCTTTATGGGGTTAGCCATAAAGGCAATCTGCCCGCCTGCCTCACTCGCCATACCTGCCACGCCTTTGTTATATCATTATGTTGTTCCCAGGTGGGAGCTTACCCATTTAATTGCGCTGATGCCAAGGGCATATACACTTATAAGTGTAGCCTCACTAAAGTCTTACTCAATCCCAAGAGTAGAAACTGTGACATGGAATCTCTTTCCGTTGTGGTCACATATGATGATCTTGATAAGGCAGATAAAGTGGCTAAGGAAGAGGGCACTGAGTGGCATTGCAGAGACTAACAATGGGTCTTACTCTTCATCTTATTATCTCTTGAAGCGTCAACATTTCAAGTGACTTTTATTGATACCACTTTATGGGTATTTCTCTGGTTTGGTTTGACACTGGAAGTGGATGACAAAGCCTACTGTGAGAATGAGGAAGCCCTGGAAATCTTGTTTCTGTAAGATCTCCATCTCCAAATAATTCATGTGATGTTTAGATACAAACCTTGAACTGACTCACTGTTCACCTTAACCTTCTTTCTTGCTGATATAAATTGATTGATTTCTGATTTGATGGTATTTCCTTGGGCTAAAAAAATCTAGCATATCACCCTGATGAAAGAGGCCTAGGGGATTTTGGATGCTTACCTGTTGAGGTTCTTCTTATCACAAGTAAGGCAAACTGAATCTGTCCTGTGTTCATATGGAGAAGTAGTAGTCTGGAAGGAGCCATCCCATGTACAACTCCCTTGAGCTCAATGCAAATAGTGTACTATTCCTGGTAGGTATTTTTAAATAAACCAAGAGGTAGTTGCTCTCTGTGTCATGAACATAAGTGGCACTATAAAATATTATTGGGGGGGCTAGGCAGTGTGGAGCATACCCACTTGAGCCTCTCCCTCCCTCTCAGAGCTATTCTGGGGCCAGCATGCGTTGGTGCTGTGTGCGCAGCGGCAGAGGACACATGATGGGGGTGCTAGGCACGGTGCTGTGGTGGCAGTGGTGCTGGAGCTGCTGTAGCCAGCTCAGTTTCGGGGGCTAAGCCCCATTAGCCCCGGCCTTCCACCACCTGTGAATAACTGTTTCCTCCTTAGTTCTCTAGAACAAAATTAACCCTGGCAGAGAAGGATGTACACAAACTCGGTGAGAGAGAGTTTTGCTGGTCTGGAGAAACTCTTTGAACAAAGAAGCTACTGTTTTCATTACACATACTTCACTAAATGGTCGCCTAGACTTGCTGTGTTTGGGCACTACCAGGCCGCAGCTGGAGTACTGCATCCAATTCTGGGCTCCACAATTCAAGAAGGATGTGGGGAAGCTTGAGAGAGTCCAGAGGAGAGTTATGCGCATGATCAGAGGACAAGAGCATAGGCCTTATGAAGAGAGGCTGAGAGCCATGGGACTCTTCAGCCTGGAAAAGCGCAGGCTCAGAGGTGACTTGGTGGCTGCTTGTAAATACATCAGGGGTGTGCATCCGGATCTGGGGGAATGCCTGTTTACCAGAGCTCCCCAAGGGATGACAAGGTCCAACAGTCACAAACTCCTCCAAGACTGTTTTAGGCTGGACATAAGGAAAAATTTCTTTACTGTCCAAGTCCCCAAGGCCTGGAATAGACTCCCTCCAGAAGTGGTGCAAGCACCCACTCTGGACTCCTTTAAGAAGCATTTGGATGCTTATCTTGCTGGGATCCTTTGACCCCAGCTGACTTCCTGCCCTTGGGGCAGGGGGCTGGACTCGATGATCTTCCAAGGTCCCTTCCAGCCCTAACAGCTCTGAAATCTCTGAATCTGAGTGCCCAGCTCCCACAGCCTGTACCTAACTCTCAATAAAGTCAGGGCCCAGGCATCAAACTGAACATACTGGAGTGAGAAGCTCTGTTGCCCTTTACCAGTCCCCTGAGTCACACATTGCCTAATGGGACTGGGAGATGGATAAAAGTTAAGGCACTGTTTGGTTCACTGGAGGAACAGGAGGGGAGAGAGAAAGAGATAGTCAGAGACAAAGCCACCACATGTATTAGTTGGTGCTACGCCACTGATCCCATTAGAGCAGAGGGCCTGGCCCCAGGTTTTGGTACTCTTATGCATGTTGAGCAGCCACCTCACTCCCCAAAGAGTTGCATTGGCTTTACTGGGGGCCATGCTGGAGTAGAGCATCCTTCCATGTGAGGAAGGATACCAGCCTGGCCCTGAATAGGCTGAGAGAGAATTCCTGACTGCCAGCTAATTACCCATGCCACACTCCTCTCTGGGAGAGGGGGATTTCCTCCTCCGCATGCAGGCGTTTTGCTGGGAGCGGGGAGTTGTTTATAGGCAGAATCTGAGGATGCCTTTTTGAATGTAGCTTGCGCACGGATGGGAGGACGAGGGTGGGGGAGGGGAGGGGGAGAGGAGAGGTACCGACACAGCACTCCTTGGCAGTGATTTATAGACTGGGTCAGGCACAAATTGACTCGTATGCAAGAAATGTAAATGGAATCGAGACTTTTGATGGAGAAGCTCATTTTCAGACTTAAACGCTTTAGATTAAACACACTCACACACAAATGCTGGCGGGGAGGGTGTTTTATATAATTTACATTACAAATCAATTCATTATCCACACAGGCAGGTTGCACTGATTTTCAAGGATCGGAGATTTGATGAAGAGGATTCATTTCAAGAAATAAACCTTTTAAATTAACCACAAGATGAGGGAAATTTCTTTATTTAAAAAATGCGCCAGCCCCTTCTTTGTTTCTTTTATTACTATTAATATTATTTTCAAGCTGGTTTTGAGCCATTAAGGAGGGTCCAGAAGTCACCGATTGCCTTTTTGAGGGACGAGAGCTGAGGACTTGGGATGCCAGGCATTTCGTTTGGCTTCAAATCCATCATTTATTGCAATTTAGTTTGGTGCCCAAGGTGAGCTTTGTGATTTCTTATGGGTGGGTTAGTGCTCAGGATTAAATTAACATGTATTGTCCTCTCCTTCTTGGCCCTGCACATGGTTCTAGGCCACTGTGGAGCAGCGGGGCAGGACATCAGGGTCAAGAAGTATGCAATTCAGACTTCTCTCTGCCCCCAGGACTGAAGCATCCATCTAGGGCATGGGTGAGGTCCGTTGTTAAAGTGCATGGTAGACAAGGCCAGGAGAATGTTTGCTGAGAGCGGTGGGTCTCCTTGAATATGCTTAAGAGCCAGTAATAGAGGAATGGAGCATGCGAAAAACATGGGACCTAAGGAACCTGGGTCCTAACTGTGCTTTTCATCCTAAGAACAAGGTGCCCCATAGGAGCATGGCTGAGATGAGATTCCATTTTGGACCTTGTGGCAGGGACATAAAGGGGAGCTCAGCTATGAATGAATGCTGAGACAAATCCTTTTCACTCTCTCCATGAGGAGGGATATAGGATGTGGGTCTCTTACCACCCACTAAACCTTTAAAGTTTCACTATGATGAGGAAATGGGTCACAAAGCCAGTTCAATCTGGACTGCTAATAACATGTCCATGGGTTTTCCTGCAACTGAGCTGAAAATGTTGCCCTCAGTTACTCTTATGTCCTTTCACCACAGTCCTCCTGGAACCACAGGAACTAAACAGCTGGGCTTTTTTCCTATTTATTCCAGGCACCTACCAGTTTGAGCCTAATCATATAAAACTATTGATGGATTCCTAATAAGACGCCTGATCATTTGCTCACTTTCCAATACAAATCCAGAGCCTGTCAGTCTATTGCTCACTATTCTTGTAATAATAAGTGTAGAATTATATAAACACCATCATCAAATGTTATTTGGTTTAATAGGAACACCTTGAAGCTCCAACCAAGATCTGAGTCCCCAGTGCTAGGCTCTGGGCTCACGCATCGTGGGAGTTTGTCCCTGTCCAGGAAGATATTACAGGATACATAGACAAGGCAGATGGAGGGTGGGAAGGAAATGTTTTACAATTCTGTTTCAACTTCCACCCCAAAGGATCCCAGACAGCATTACAATGATACGAAAACGAAGTGTAAAGATATATTTCAGCTATCTTAGGAGAAGAATGTAGCACCTGTTAAACGGTGCACACTGACACTCTCTGACATTTTAGGACAGGAAGTGAAGTCTCTTGAAGCTAGCTTAAAGTGCAGCTGAAATTGAAGTAAGCAGACTGTAATTACCTGCATTGGAATTTGGCCAATACACCAGGGTTAACAACCCTAATCTTGTGAAAAATGCCACAGGATCTTTAATGACCACAAACGGCCAAGACCTTCATTTTATGTCTCTTCTGAAAGGCGATCATGCACATTTTAACAGGGGGGGGGATTTACTCTTGTGTTCAGGGCAGGTCCAAGATGGTGTCATCTCCCAAGCACTCATGAACCTGCTCACTTAGAGACATGGTGAAGAACAACAGGAAACACAATCGACCTTCAAAACTTTCCTTTACAGACCAGCAAGCTAATACCCTGAAGGAATTTTCCTGAGTGAGTTTGTCCAAAGCAATGTTTGCAACCTCATTCAATATTTGCCTGCAAAAAAATGCCAATTATTGAGAGACAGTCCTGGCTGGGCATCAATAGGCAGCCAGGTGTGAGAAGTTGAAGAGAAATACATCTCATTAATGTGGAATTGTTTTTAGGTTAATAATCTTGCGTTAATTTTCCTTTAAAATATTGTCTTTGACCGTTAAACGCTCGCACTGTTATAAAAAGAACGTAATAAATGATCTTGAAGCAAATTCTCCTGCCAAATGTCATAATTTATTTGCATAATTAGCTCTTAATTTTAATTCAATATGCAAATCCACGCTTCCTTTAAATTGCAGCAGCCTGTTTCCCGGCCCTGGCTGCCATGAATTTATTGTGACGCGGCTGTTTGAGAAAGCAGCTTCACTGCCTTCTGGGGATGGTGGTGTGGGGGAGGGGGGGGGGGGGGGGCTACCCACAGCCGAGTTGAGTCACTTTTTATTTGGGTTTTGTTTTGGTTTGCTTCTCACTAAGTTGGACCCACACCTGACCCACAGCAGACCCCAATCCTCCAGCCTCCTTCCATGAGTCCCTCATCTTCTCTTCACTATCTTCCCCTCTTTGGAGAAGACAGTCCCAAATTTCCCTGCTCCCCAGTTCTGGCACAGAGTCCTAATGACTGCCTTCTGCTTCTCCCACAGCCTTTTTGGTCTACATGGTTCAGCTCCTTGTTTGACACCTTTGGTACAATTCCCTCTGTCTCCTCCTGAATGGGTCCAATGACTGGATGTGAGGTGGGGAAGATTTAAAAGGAGCTTGGACTCAGTTTGGATGAGCCCCCTCTATACGTCTGAACCATAGGGCCAGATCCAAAGTCAAAAGAAGTCCTTTCACTGATGCTGATGGGCATGGAGCGGAGCCTTTTGGACCTATGGGAGGACCCATGACAGAATGTTAGAGCCAAGCTGTCTTCCACATCCAAATCCAAATACCATGTCTTGCCGCTATGTCCATATCAAGCCAAACCTAGCCCACCTACTGTGCACAGCCCTGGACTTCAGCACAGCTCTTAACCAGATCCACAACTTCACAGCTCCAGCCCAGCTCTGTAATGAGTAATTTCTCACTCCAACAGCGCCAGATCATAATGTATTCCTCACCATTTCCACCTCCATTCCCCCAAACTATATATAGGATATTGGCATAATGCCTCAGGAAACAGCGAGGATTGGTCATTGAATGAACAACCAAGGAAAAATGATTTAAGTACTGAAAAGAAGGGTGGGTGGGATGTGTATAGAGACCTGGAAGGCAATATTGGTCATCTAGGCAAGGAGAAGAGGCATTGTATGACTACGTGATTGGGGAATTAAGGGCAGAGGTTTGATTAGTGAAGGGGAAGAAGGGATGGCCGGGGTTAGTTAGAAGTAGTACTAGGTGGGGTGTATTGGGGATGTACTGGGGAACAAAACAGAAGGCTGAAGGCTGGACCTGCCATAGTGAAGGAGGGACTGACTTTATGAAATGGCAGGGGAGGGTGAACCAGTTAAGGGAGGGGCTCTTTGGTAGATGAAGGGGATATATTAGGGTGGGTTTGAGGTGGGGGAGCAATGGGCAGGCTCATATATGTGTGGGGAGGAAAAAAGAGAGTAACTGCACTGGGTGTGAGGTGAGGAACGAGAAAGAATGGCTAAGATTATGTGGAGATGGGGAAGCAGAGAGGGCAGGGAGGATGGGGGGAGAGTGGGGGTGCAGGGAGGGAAGAAGGCATGAGGCAAAGAACCTGAGAAGCCCTTGGGATGTGTTTGCAATCAGGAGGAAGTGAAAAGACTACAGTGGATTTGGGGTACCAAACCAGAGAGACAGATTGGGGTGGCTTTGGGGTGGTTTTGAGGTAACAAAACAAGCAAAACAAGCAGATGAGATTGGGCTGGGATGGGGGGCGGCAGATTAGCTTGGGATGGGGAAGCAGAGCAGGTGGCTGAGAAGTGTTTGGGCTGATGAGATATAGGAGGTACCAAGCTGGGTGGAAGAGAACTGCCACAGGTTTAGTGTTTAGTTTATCTCCCTAAGCCCAGGCAAGTTGGTGGCTGGCAAGTCTGGTGCACTGAACCAAAGGGGATGGGATTGTTGTGGTTACCTGAAGCTGTGAGCAGGGAGCAGCGCTGTGTCTCGTCTGCTAGTCAATGCTAGGTTCTTTGGCAGTTTGCACAAAACACTTCCAGTCAAACAGCAATCGAGGGGAGAGAGGAAATGGTGAGTGCAGGAGGTGTGATAGCTCACACATGCCCTGGCACCCAGGACCATGGGGCTATTCCTGATTAGTGCTCCTCAGTGGATAGCTGGCAAGGGAAACCACCCATCCTCTTTTCACCCAGGGGGAGGTGGTTTAAGGGATTTCTGCTCCCTCCTCAAAATATTTAAAACCCTACACCCCACTATTCCAAAAGCTATCCCTCCTGGAAAGAAAACTAGGCTGGCCAGCCAAACACAGAATAACCAGTTGTGTCCCAAGGGCCATGCTCTTTCCAGTTGTTGCAATGGACCCTCAGCTGGGTGTAGCTGCAACCAAGACAAAAACAGTGCTCCCACCTGCTGAGGAGCTGGCCTGTTGTCTCCAGTGGAAATGCACAGGGTCCTTTCCAGAGTGCCTCAGGCCAGAGCCAGAGCCATGTTAGCTCCTTGGGGTATCAGGGAGCAGAATGTGGCCACTTAGAGGATCCTACCACTGTGCTTTGAAGCACCAGGAAGGGAGTTTGCAAACAACATCCATCAAGCAAGGGGAGTAGGAGGGATAGGTGAAAGAGTAATCTGAGCCCAGGGTTTAGCGTGCAGGTTAGGGAATTCACTGAAAGGGACAAATTAGCTTAGACAATAGCAGATCTTTTTCATTGGGGGGATAATTAAATGTTACTTCATCAAAGCTGCGACAGTTTGCAAGCTGCTCTCCCTTGTAACTCTATCATCTTCACCTCCCAGGAAGGGCCCTTCAAGGTGGGTCTGTCCCTGCCATCCCTAGTGGGTGCCTTTAATTACAATGTGCAGGAAGGGGGATTTGTCCTAGACCCTTGGGTTGAGATGGGGCAATAGAAGGGTGACAAGCCAAGCCAAGGCGGTGCTGGCCTGGCAGAGGTTTTGGGATGGGGGCTGCCACAGGGAAAGGCGAGTGAGCAGGGAGGAGGGGCTGGTATCTGATTACAGTTCAGGCAGCCTTAGATCTCTGGAGGGGAAAAAGAAAACCCAGCCCCAAACCATGGGCCTTTGTTAGAGCTGAAGTCGCTCTCCAGGAAACGCTGAGAATGAAGGGGAAAAGCGAACGGCTCAAATTCAGACTTAAATAATTAAAACTTGCAAAGACGTTCCCCTCCTCCCAACTGCTCCTGAAACAGGGCTGCACAGAGCAGCCTGCTCCCAGCCTCTGCCCTGGAACCCAGGGATACAGGGAGAGACACGCTGACATGAAGGGACCTGACTCTTCCCAGCTGGTGTGGGGCTGAGAATGGGTTTCCAAGCGGGGAAGGCCTACACTGGAATGAGAATTCACACCACACCTTGTCCTGCTCCCCCTATAAATTAGAGCTGGGAAGAACCAGGTTATGTGGTGTAAGGCAAATTCTATCATTTTGATGTTTTTCCCCCATTTTGAAATGGAACAAAAATAAGAAAATACAGAACTTTTCTGCAACGCAGAATCCCAGCAAAAAATTACCATGCTGCTGATCATCCATCAGAAGGTTTAATTTCAATCAAACTGAAGCTTCTTGCTTTGATTTTGATCTTTGGTGACCACTAAATGTATTTTTCAGGAAAAAAAAAAGAATCTCTTCAGATTTAGTAACAAAATCCCAAACGGCTCCATTTGGGAAATATCCAAACTTCCAGACTTAATCATAATGCTTCTTGCCATTAAAAAAAAATAAAATGGGAGCAAAAGCCACTGTTTAAAAGTTCAGATTTCAGAGAAAATGGTGTTTTTCACTGAAAACAAATTTCAACCAGCTCCAGCGTAAATACCTTTTCCCTCTCACACAGTGGCTTCGGGGCCGGAGGATACAAAGGTGTCCCAGAGTGGCCTGCTAAGCAACTCCTCAGTTCAGAAGATGCTGATGGCAGGAGAAGCTTTCATCATAATCACAAAGACTTGACAATGAACGCCTAATGAAAAGGGGGTTTGGTATAGGTTTGTTAATGTGCTTATGCTCAGAGATGCAGGAAGTTGCTTATACCTGCAAATCTGTTGTCTGAGGGACTTCCCCATTTGTATTTCTTCTTCCCGATGGATTCCTGCCAGGCCTGAATGCATATGCTTGTTTGTATGGATGAGGGAGGCTGTATGACAATAGTGTGGCCACACCCCAATATACATGCATGTATGTCGTGCTGTGTAAGTGGGTATACTTCCACACTGGGTTGTGTATCCCCACAAGGATGTGGCTGCACTTGGGTGGGACACACATGCATTGTGTGCTGTGAATGGAGGGGAGGCACAGATGTAGAGATAGCTGCACCTCTATCAGGTGTACTGTTTATGTACATGAAGCAAAGGTGCATGTGTAGTGGCACCTATGCAGTAAGTGATGCATATACAGGTATGCATGTATGTAGGGGGTAACACTTGCATGCATGCAAATACACTGAAATCTCCACACACAACAGACAAATATAACCATTGCTCTTTCAGACTAGATTGTAATACAGGAAAGTTAGATTCTTTCTATCCCATTCCAAACATCAGGGCTGCAAAGTTTGACATGAGTGTCATGGGCTTTGCTCTTCTAGAAGAGACCAAGAAAAATGGGATAGAGAGAAAAACTGGACTGATAATGGTCTTATTTATGTTGCAGTAGTCACAAAAGGACCTGATAGAGATGAAACTACCTGTGTGGCAGGTGCTGCATGAACACAAAGCCAGTCACTGCCCCAAAAGAACTTCTAATCAAAATAGGTGAGGCAGACACAGGCTGGGAGAAGACCATACAATAAGACAGTAGCAGAGCAGGATGTTTGGACCTGCATCCTTAAGTGTCAGTCCAGGACCCTATCCCTGGACGGATCCAGGTTTTTGTACAGGGAATAAAGGAGTATTGACTGGTGCTGTGGGGATGGGTGCACCCCAACTCCCAGCTCTCCCTTAACTGGGCAGGCAGGCCACACCATTGAAGCAGCAGCTGGGGACTTTTTAAAGTCCCCAAATCAAGTAAGAATCCTTCCACACATACCCCCCTCATGGCAACTCTTTCCTTTCCCTTTGTGCTGAAAGGCACATCCTGTCCCCTCCCACCTTCCTCTGCTTTGCCTGGTGCTGCTGCTATCCTCAGATGACACAGGAGTGGGGGAGCTCTAGTGCCCCTCCCGCCCCATTGCAGCTGGGCTGCGCTGCGATCTGGGTTCAGCCAGAGACAGCAGCAGTGGCACCCTCTCCCGCCACGTTCTCTGGTACTAATAGCTTCTGCTCTCATCTGCTGAGAAAGGTTTCTTCTCAATTCAGAATATGTAGGTTGTATTCTGATCTCTGAATCACAATTCTGATTGGGCAACTACCAGTGTACCCTTGTTGTAAAGAAGGCTAACAGCATACCCAGCTGCATTACTAGGAGTGTTGCCAACAGGTCGAGTGAAGTGATTATCCCCCAGTATGCGGCACTGGTTAGACCACATCTGGAGGCCACATTTGGGCCCCCCACTACAGAAAGGATGTGAACAAATTGGAGAGAGTCCAGAGGAGAGCAATGAAAATGGTGTGGGGGCTGGGGCACAAGACTTATGAGGAAAGGCTGAAGGAACTGGTCTTATTTAGCCTGCAGAAGAGAAGACTGGGAGGTGATTCAATAAAAGCCTTCAACTGCCTGAAAGTTGGTTCCAAAGAGGATGGAGCTGGACTGTCCTCAGTGGTGGCAGGTGACAGAACAAGGAGCAATGGGCTCAAGTTGCAGCAAGGGAAGTTTTGGTTAAATATTAGCAAGAATTTTCTCACTTGGAGGATAGTAAAGCACTGGAACAGGTTACCCAGACAGGTTATGGAGTCTCCATTCTTGGAGGTTTTTAAGACCCAGGTATACAAAGCCTTGGCTGGGATGATCTAGTTGGGGATGGTCCTGCTTTGAGCAAAGGGTTGGACTAGATGACCTCCTGAGGTACTTTCCAACCTTAATTTTCTATGATTCTAAATAATCAAAGTCTGGGCCTCAGTTTTCCCATCTACAAAATGGAGAAAATGTTCTTCCCTACCTCCCAGAGGGTTGGGGAGGTTTCATTCATTAAGAGGGGGAAAGTATGTTACAATCTTTGGAAGACAGGCACTAACGACATGCACAGTATTAGTGTCGGTTGCATGCTTTGCCAGATGTCAGGCCTAGAATGGATTTTGCTCTCTGCCATATGCCACTGCATCAGTTCTGCATGTTGACATATTCTCTAGTTCCAAACTACAAAAGTGAGATTCGGATTTCAAACCTTATGATGTTCTCAGAGCTCACTTCAGTCCATCTCAGAGACAGGAACAGAAAAGGACCCAGGTTGAGGGCCACTCACATTGCAGGTTTGCTTTGACCTCATCTCTGTTGGAATAATATCTGCTCTTAGCTCAAACCTGCTCTCAGGGTCATGTGGCTGTAACTAAGTGTCATTCCCAGTGCTGCCAGCTCTTGCCATTTTATTGCAGCTCTTGGGATGCCAGAACTCTGAGGCCAAACAGTTAGACATAAGAGCAAAAATCCATTTCTGTCCCTCGTGGTTGCAGAGAAAACCTTGAAAATACAACCCCCCTGAGAAACCAGAAGGTAAGTAAAACATGGCAAGAACCCATCGCATGATTTTTAAGCCAGTCTTGTGATGTTTGGAGGCCTGGCTTGCAAATGTGCAATGCCTGAGGTTGGCAGTGTTTTTCTTACTTATCAATGTCTAGTGGAGATGGCACTAGGCTGGGTATCAGGACACTGGCTTTTGTTCCTGGCTCTGCCACGGACGTACTGGATGACCTTGAGCAAATTACTTCACCTCTCTGTGGTTCTTCTTAATGCAGGGACTACAAATAGTAAATATACCACTGGCTTTCTTTAAACTGACTGCCCACAGTAGATGCAACGACAGTGCCTTGTCAGCAGGTGCTAGAATAGCTGGTTTGTACTGGACCTGGATGAACTGAACTAGGGGAGCAGACATATAGGCCTACATTGATATAATTTACACTGGTACATATTTCCTCCTTACTTTCAGAGGGGTAACTTTGCGCCAGAATGCAGTGACACACACCAGTGTAACACTGTACACCTGGTGTATGCTCCAACTTTAAAGTCAAATGATTCCAGAGTAGGAGTGTGGTGTATCTGTGCCCTGAGCATTTTAAACCTTCTTCTAATGAGCTCCTAGAGCTATGGTGTATTGTAACCATTTAAATTTAAAGAGGAGAAAACGCTTTCTACCAGCCTTCTGAAGTCCCCATGGAACAGCCCAGTGGTATCGAGGCAGCGGGCTCTCTGCTCAGTGTCCTCTGTTTATTCAAACTTAGAAGGCAAGGGACATTCAACCAATCAAGCAATTGGATTGCCTTAACACGCCTTAGTGCTTTATAATATCTCCCATTCTCCATGGTTGAGTCTGTTTCTGATGCTTGCCATATTCAACGGTTATACTGCTGTGCTTTCCATGGTCTGCTATGCCCTTTCGTTAAATGCTGCCTTCTGTCTTACTTAGTTAATGGTGAAAGTGGTTACCATGCCCAGCCAATACTCCGTGGTGGCTGCCTTTCCCTCAGCCATGGCTGGGGTGCATGCTTCCCTTTAACTGCCTTTTACTCCCCATGAACACTCCACGCAATGCCTGTGAGAAGTGTACAAAGTGTCAACCTCAGCTTAGTTTTTAACCTGGAGTGATAGCTTTACTGATTTGCCACTTTACTACTCTTGTTAATGAATTTTTAATCTTCTTAATGACATTAAACACGGAAAGTAATTAAGGAAAACAAGTTTGAAACTGCTGACTTAAACCCTTTATTCAGAACTATTTAATGTAGAATTAATTTGATTTTGCCAATTATTCAAATGAACACATTACCTTCCCGTGCATTGGCCTCTTTTTCTTTTCTTTTTTTTAAATTTTGTTTTATTAAATATATCATATAATCTTTGTCCTTCTGCTACAGTGCAACCAGAAGGTTCCTAACTCCCAATGACAGAGAGGGTCAGACATTGGCATCCCCGTGGGTCTCGTAAAGTCTGACTGCATGAGGCACTCGCTTGTGGTTCGTAACAGAGGGAACAGTCCTGGAATACCAGGTCACTACGAGCTGGTCGATTAGAAGACAAGATGCTGAATTGAAGGCAGTGGGCCACATCCTCCACTGTGTAAATTCACTGAAGTTAGTGGGGCTCTGCTGATATACACTGGCTTCTTTTATCTGGCCCATTCTTTCCAAATTGTTGACCCCCCCACTAAAGAGAAAGCCGCTTTCAAATGCAGCTGGCATGTTACCCAGGGAGGGGTTAGCTGCTGATTCTCTCTGAAGTTGGAGAACGTGATCCATGAATGCCAGCTACTCCCTTGCTGATATCAGGAGCTGATATCTGGTCTCAGACCTTCCTTGATCCTAACAGACATGATTCACTTAACCAGAGATCCAGCGCTAACCTGACATCCCCATACAGTGGATCTTATCTTTTCTACCTTGCCTTTTATATAATTATAACATTATGGGAATCAAATATACTGTTGTCCCTTTGGCCTGAGCATTTTGCCCAAAATTCACAAGCTTTCATTGTGGTTTCTGTTAAGATAAGATGGGGGTGGCCCATCAGTGACACAGGTGCCACAAATGGCACCGGCAGCCTCTGTGTATGGCATGTGGCAGATTTGGAAAGGGACAGGCAGCAAGCACAGTGGCAGATAGGGCCAGGAGCAAAAAGCAGCACATCAAATCAAGCAGGGAGAACAGGGAAGGAAGCGGAAAGCAAAGCAGCAGTCTGGGTAAGGGAAAAGGACTGGTGTGGCACTCAGCAAGTGTACAGAGCTAATTTGTGGCATGCCTGCCATTGGGATAAGATACTGATGGAATGAGTCAGCTACACGCTTGGTGCGATCTTAGAAAAAGAAAAAAAAATGGCCACAGTTCCATTTCCCAAGCGTAGCAGAAGTGCACAGGTTATTTTCCTGCTCAGAAATCCAGCATCTGCCACTCCTGAGTCCTGTGCTCAAGAAACTCTGTCTCTCTGCTCCCTTTCAGGGTCACATTTGCAATTCCTTCTGTTGGCTTACTGCCTTCAGAGCACACCACCTGCAATTGCTATCAATGAGGAAATCTCTTGTACACGGGCTAGTTCTGGCCTGCCAAAAGACCTACCGTGTTGGGATGCCGCCACCATTTTCAGCAAGTATTTTTACTACGTAAACAAATGTTCCGTCTCTTAAGCTTGAATGAAGATGACTGGCACATCTGCTGTCTTCAACAAGATCTGCGACTGTCTTCGCATCCCTTTATGGCAGCCAGTAGAACCTTTCAGCCTAACAAATAAATAAGTGTCCCCCCTTACCTCTACACAATCGGCAGTGAGGTAATGTCAGCAATGCAAGGGTTAATGCCATTCTACTTCTTGAGCAAAGAGACTTGCCTAATAATTTCCATAAATGCAGAGTATTTTGGGATGATAAAGTTAATTACATGTTGAAAACGCCCCAATCTGTTGGACATGAAAGGCTTCAGAACTGTGAAAAACTCTCATAAAAACACACACACGCCCTCCATCTGATGGTAGCTAAACTGGAAGTGGGGATGTATATGTATAACAGGCACGTTACCTGCTAAGCAACTCACACATTTATGCAAAGTGCTACAGGTGGTAAATAGTTTGCGCTAGAAGGCTTCCGGTATTGTTTCCTGAATGGGATAGAAACATACTGAGAATTGCAAGGGAAATGTTAATTAAAACTGCATAGAGCTCTAATGAACCCAGCAGCTTGGTACTTGCTGGTTTCATTTCTAATATATGATAGGTGCATATGCACAATAGTGTGGTCACAAGCATGCTGGTTAGGAGATAACCAGTTCTCCTCCGTGGGGTCTGCCACTGGGGGGAGACATGGTTACATTCACTAGTGCCCAAATTCAATGTCCTTTGAAGCTAACAAGACCCTTTCCACTGACTTCAGTGTGCCCTGAATCAGGCTTAAATATACTTGTAGAATGTCAGAAGCAGCTCTAATTTTCCATATATTTTTACTTTTGCAGGTGAAATGCACAACAAAGGGAGAAGGGGCGAATATTTTCCTAAATTCTGGTCAGAAGCTGATCCACAAACACAGCGTCTACCCTAAACATGACTGATTCCTGTCTGATATCAGAAGGATCTGTTGTGCTTGAGAATGCGTGAAACAGCACCCATATTCTTCTGTGCAGAGCTGTAGGTAGCCCTCACCACCATCAGATTTAACCTTCTACTAATCAAGAGCAAATTTTAGCCCAACAGTGCCCAAGGGGCAGGACAATTATTTATCCTCATCTCCATGGTTTGTTGTAGATGATAAACTGAGGCACAGGGTAGATTTAAGGGTGAGCTGCAGAAAGGTATTTAGGTGCCTAACAACCCGGTGAAAGTTTAGAGATTTACATATCTCGTCGAAATAATCCTAAGCGACTCAGGTAGAATTAGAACTGCTAACCCACCAAACCATGAACATCAGCCTGCACTACTGCTGACGGCAGTGCTCTTTTCAGACATAATTTGAAATTGCTGCTGCCTTAGGTAGATACAGAGTGGGAATTTCTCTGAGGGTATCTCACTTAGGACCCCCAGAGGTATTGAGGCATCAGAGCTTCCATACATCCCTGCCCAAGCTGCTGCTACCCAGCCATGGAGTTCCAGTAGTTCAAAACCCAGAGGCTGGGCTTAGAGAACTTGTTTACATATTGATTTTCAAGCACTTCCCTCAGTGATTGTCCTACCTCTGGGAGGTCCATTTTGTTCCACTTCATGATTTGCAAGTGCAGTGTTGATATCATAGTCTCAAGGTGCAACCCCAGAGTCCTCCATGCCAGGGCATGTGCTGGTTTTAAGTAAGACACAAAGCAACACAGATGAGGGAAAGAGAGAAATTACAGGAAGACATGAACAAAGATGGGAAAGAACCTGAAGGTGAGGGAAGGAAAGCACATCAGGCTGTGGCCTGGCCTGGCAGGTAGGTGGATCCATACATGTGCACCCTGGGCAAATGTATGTCACAAACTTGAGGTCAAAGCAAAAACCCATGGTGGGGACCTCCTGTGTTATAACTTAGCCTAGGCCAGAAGGAAGAACACAAGCTAGAAAGTCTGTGGCTGTTGCTCTGGAAAGGACTCTGGCCCTCTCTGTGCCATCTTTGCTCTGTGTCCTGTGTCTTTTGTCTGTATGGTTTCCTCTGTGTCTGCCATGCTTTGCCACTGGGCACACTCTTATGGCATTATGTCATAAACCTGGACACAGACCCTCCCATGGTGATGCCAGAAGGTCCTCTGGAACCTATCCAACCAGTGGAAAAATAGGAGCATGGATTCCTTCTCACAGTCATTTATCCTTTGGCCCCTGGACTTTTGGTGAACCGTCTGATGCCAGGTTCAGTGGGAGAAATGCCAATGTGATTACATAAGCCCCAGCCAAGACAGAGTTAGCTGAAAAAGGATGAGCATTTGGGGGGAGGAGTTCATGGGTGGGAAAGAGAGAATCAGAGAGTGGAAGAAGGTGCCAGATCCAGGAGTAGCTGCACACCTCTAGCCGTGCTAGGGGTTCCCCGGGTGCCAGGCTGCTCTGAGGGCACGGGCGTGCACTACAGTTCCAATTTGGCTTGTTTGAGAGCATAAACCTCCCTCCAGTCTGGGTGCCAATAAAAGAGGCAGCTCTGCAAAGTCTGCACTCAGCTGTGGCAAGCTGCCGACTTTCATTTCTTTTTACTACTGACTTTGTGTGTCTCTCGCCCCTTCCTCCCATTCTGGGGACTTTATGGACTGAGACGTAGTATTCTCCTTCCAGAAAGCAGGGCTGGCGCCAGCCCAGAATTCCAGGAAATTTCCAGGGTTGTCTCTGGAGCAACAAAAACAAACACAAATGTCTGCAGTATCCAGCACAGGTGACAAGACTAAGAGCAGCGTTCTGGCCGTCACACTTGATGCACGCTGCTCACCACAGCCAGAGGGGGGCGCTGTCATCCCATGGCACACCCACTGTACACTGCCACCACTGCCGCAGGACAGTGGTCTCTCCCCATTTTACACCCACTATGTATTTTCTATCAGTGCTGGAAGGAGACACACAACCACATTACCTTAGTACGAGGATCTGCACTTGTATGATCCCAGTTATACAGGGTCTAACATTTGCACTAAGAGTGGAAGGAAATTTTAGGCTTTCCTTAAAATGTTGTCATAATAGTCTGCTACGGTGACTTAGTTCAAACCTCTGTGGTGTCTTTAGTTTATTCACCATTTGCAAGTAGATATTCGGTATTTGGTTGTGTGTCTCTTTCCCTGCAAATTACACAATGCTGTTTGTTCATGCAGATTGGAGAAATGAAACTTTCCCAAGAGGGAAAGAATGAATGACGAAGAGCACATGAGCTATAATGAAAAATAAATCGGATCGAAAAGGGAGTAAAAAATCAACACAACAAGAATGCTATGCCCTAAACCAACCAAACAACCACACAGACTGATTTGGGTCTAAAATTTTTTTGGTTTTCCCATAAAAGTTTGAAAATGTTGCAGGTGAGCAGATACTCTAAGGTATTTTGTTTTTGTTGCAAAACCAATTTCCAGTTGAAAAAACTATGAAAGTTTCACTTTAAAACACTTAACAAGCTCTCTTGCAAGCTCTTTTTTGTCCAGGTCAACGCAAGGATTTGTACAAGGTAAAGCCATTCCTTAACCACTGACATCAGCCTTGGTTGCCTACCAGTCAGTCTTTTCAGCAGGTCACTTTGCACTTTGTTCTTTTCAGCCAATAACAAAGCTACCCAAAAAATCAAGAACCAGGTTCTTCTAATCCTCCTTAAAGTTCCCATTTGCTGTTATGCCTACAGGCTGCTGGGCAGAGGCAAGGCAGCTGGGGTGTTGGAAGTGTGGGTCAGACTCATTCCGGTATTTTCTTGTTCTTGCCTTGCTGCCTTATCATCTCCACCTGCTGCATCTCTTTGCTCAATTAGACAGTGATGGGGTCTTTGGGACAAGGACTACCTTTTTGTTAGATGTTTGTAGAGCCCACCAAAATGGGACGGGCTCTCTTAACACCGGCAGTATTCCTCTCACTGCTGCTGTCCAAGGATTTAAAAGGATCTGACAAGGAGTAAGCTTCATCAGTCCTTCTGGATAGGTAAGAACAATTATTCCATTTTCCAGGTGGGGATACTGAGGCATCTGATCAAGAGCAAGTTAGTGGGTGGCAGAGGCAGGAATAAAACATGTATCTTTTAGGTCTTATCCTGGTGTTTCAGTCCTCAGCAGGTCTTTCCCCAAACAGCAAGGCAGGCTGAGACAAAGGAACAAAGCAGGAAGAAGTGAATGAATGGAACGGCAGGGAGATTCTGTCAAGTCATTTTGCACTGCCACATGTGATACTTGCCCATAAGGTGCTTGTGCACTTATACAATCAGGGCACAGAAGCAATATCAGGTGGCAGAAACAATATCATGCAAGTCTCCATTCCTAGAAATTTTCAAGAGCAGGTTAGACAGGCACTTAACTGGGATTGTTTAGTCAGGGATGATCCTTCCCTGAGCAGGGGGCTGGACTAGACGACCTCATGAGATGCCTTGCAGCTGTACTTTCCTATGATCCTACTTCTCTCACCAATCCCAGTTTACCTTCTGAACTCTGGTAGCATACAGTGGGGAGTGGGCTTATTGTGCCCTGGAAGGACATGAGACTAGGAGGCATAGGGCCTACTCCTGGGCTCTGCCCCCGACCTATTTGAGCATAAATCCTTACCTCAATGGGCAACCTTGAGCAAGTCGCTGTTCCCTTCCCTTCCCCCACTGCCTCCCCCTATTCCATCACCTAGTTATCCTGTAAGCCCTTTGGGGCAGGACTGTCTCTTACTATGTACTTATACAATGCCCTGCACAATGGGGTTCTGACTTCAACTGAGGCCTCCAAGACCATGTCTAATTCCAGGACCACTGCTGAGAATCAAGCCCTACTCACTTGTTTCTGCTCCGTGCATGCCCAAGGCCCATAGTGAGGCAAGACATATGGATCAGAGGGCATCTGAGGGCATGCCCCAGCACTGCTCTGGCTGGAGAGCCTAGATGCAGTGCTGGAGTCTGCCTGCTTGTTGGGTGTATTCACACATGCAGTGGGACTGAGGGGATGGGGCTTGATTCTTGGTGAGAGCCCCAAGCTCATCAGGGAGGTACTATAGACATGACCGATGGATCACCTTTAAATACAGGGAATAGCAGTTTGAGCTGGAACCACTGAGTACTAGATCTACCTGGAAAAACAGAATTGAGCTGACAGATTAAAACCTTGCTGGTTTATTTCAACATAGCAACCACAGCTCAACTGTCACTAAACCACTTTGAGCAGAACAAAGAATCATATTTTTTTCTGATAAAATTTTGGTTGCAGATGATTGACTTGGCTGTAGTTGGGTTCTCAAACCCTGAACTCCAGCCCCTCTGCTGGCTAATCCCACCTCCAGGTCTCCAGCACACACATGAACAGAACACATGCGTTTTATGACATACATGCATGCCTTATAGATACATGCATCTATTTGATCACCTCAGTAATATAAGCCCCTCATTTTTCTGACAAAGAGCTGCATGCATTTTGATGCATGTTTTTCTCTACTTCATGATCCTTGCGTGCATGGATTCAGTGCTGATCCCTGCATTTTATGGAACCGACACACACTTTACGATATACACTCCTATGCATTTGATAATGTATGTCTTCATGTGTTTTGTGACACAGGTTTGTGTGCGTTTTATGATATATGCATGTCCATATTTTGTTACAAAAGCACACATGTATTTTATGGCACACTGTAGTTTATGACATGTACATGCATGTATTTTATGACACGTGTTCCCATATTTTACGATACCCATGTGCATATATCTGTTTTGACATATGTTGTTAAAGCAGCCTCTTTTGTTCGCATGGGTACCAGTGAGTAGATGAAAAGCAGGAGACTATGGAAGATCACACTGGGAAACCAAATAACTTGGTATTTGTGTTTGCATTTCTTCTTCACAGGTCTTTTCTTGCCTCAAGGAGCCACTTATGGGGCTGAAATACTGCAAGATCTGGTCTTCTTGTGGTGTTTCTGCCAGCCAGGGAGTGAAACACCCTGAGCAGAACAGATCTCACATTATTTCAGCTCCACAGAACGCTCCCTGAGGCAGCTGTGAAAAACATAAGCACAGATACACAGAAACACTTGCAACACAGATGCAAGTGCTCAACCTCATACATGCCTTTCCTGCATGATCTAGCAAGCCCTTTCTCAGGTGAGTAATCCTTAGTAACTGCCAGCTCTGCCACCTACACTTAGATCAGGCAGTACTTTAATGCACATGTAGGCCCTTTGATTTCAAAGGAATGGCCAGACAGTAACATGAGAAGGAGGCACAGGATCAAGTCCACTCTGAACAAGCTTTCTGAGCAGGTTTGCTTTCTTGAGGGAGAGTTTGCAACACTAGGGCTTCAAACAACATAAAGGCTGCATAAGTCTTAAGCTTTGCCTTGCATTCTTCATGATATCACCACCCATTTTCCACTCAGCGTACATGTACTCGCACACACGGCCAGACTCCATTCTCAGTTACACCAGTGCTAATGTAGGGGAAGTCCACAGATTTCAACAAAGTTACTCTAGACTGCAGCCAGTACATTCAGGTTAGATGTCATATATCCTGTTAAAGTTTTCAGGACAGTCCCTCAGCTGGTGCAAATTTGCCAAGCTCCATTGGCTTCACTGGCTCATGTAGATTGTCTGAGGATCCAGCCCTTTGATCCTTTTCCTTAACACGTGCAATTAATTCACAGGGACTCTGTGCAGTGAATTGCTCACTTGTGCAAGCTTGGGCACAAATCCTTATCTCGGTGAAGAGAACGGCTATTTTTCTGTGTTTCATTTGGGTCACCATAGCTTCAGCGTTAGGTGACTCTCAGCTAGGAAAGAAGGCCTCACACTTTCTCCGTGTGAGAGCTGATCTTGCTGTTACATAAAATTTAATACATTTAAGCAAAACAAATTTAAATAAATTAAATCAAATACATTTATCTAGCTTAATGTGTCTGACAACAGGGCCAATCTACTACCATACGCTTCTTCCAAGTATATTAAATACAGACTTCATTACAGTGGAACTGGTAACTAAGCCACCAACAGAAAGCTCAGCCCTCCCATGTCCACCAGCAAAGTGTCCATGCACCTCCTTCCTTGTACTCAGAGCAAACAAATTAGCCTTGGAGTCAGCCCTTAATGGTCAAAGACACCGGGTGTTTTGGGCTAAGAGAGCCATTAGACCCTAAAACTCAAAGCTCTAACAGGGTTTGTCTACATGTGCAATTAATGTGCCTGAATTTACTGAGTAAACTGTGCCTGGGCATGCATCTACACATGCGCCCGGGTAAGGAGCAAATTAAGCCGGACAGGAGTAGTTGAGTCCAGGGCTGCTCCTACCCTACTCTGCCCCTCTGCAGCAGCCTGGGGGAGCTCCAAGCTGCAGCTTCAGCTGCTTGGGTGCCAGCCCTGGGCTGGCAGGGGGCACAGGGGGCCAGGCCTGAACTCCAGGGCAGGGACAGAGGAGGAGCTATTCCCAGCTCTGGGGGCAGCTATGAGCACTGTGGAGCTTGGGGATAAGCCCCGAGCTTCAGGAGGCGTGGGGGGCAAGCTGGTGAGTTCTGTTGGTACTAGCAAGTGGCACTTTACATTAATCTACTCACAGTAATTGTCGCACACACGGAAATGGTGATACTTTACTGCGCATTAGATTAACATGCAGTAAAGCAGATGTGTAGATGCACCCAAAAGGAGCACCTTAATGATTGCTTTTTCTTGTTTAGATCAAATGTAGTGCAGCCCAATGGGGATAGGGAAATATAGTTTATTTTTTTATCAAAAAAGTACATTTTTTCCAATCTCATCAACATTTTGACAGAATTATTCAGCAAACAAACAAACACCAAAAAAATTTTGACTTTTTTTCATTGTCAAAACCCCCCAAATTCAGATTTTCATTGAAAGCCAAAACAGCTTTAAATGTAAACTCAATTTTCCTTTAAAAATTGTCTACTTTGCCAAAATATTGAGAAGAAAAAAGCAAATACCCGGTTTTCAATGAGCTCTAGTCTGGGTTGAGCTCTTGAAATGGTCAGAGAGTGACATTCAATACTGACATGTTTTAAATTAGGGTTTTTTTCATGAACTGGAAAGATTTTTATTTTATTTTATTTTTAATGGAACAGAAACAGCCATATAATTAAAAAAAACCAATTTCATTTGGATAGTATTAAAACATTAATATAATATAAGCCACAGCCAAATGCTGTATTTGAATTTTGAATCCTTTAAAACATTTTCCATTAAAATGGTTGAAATTTACGTGTTTTTGCAAAATGTCTCTAACGTGATGCTACAGCATTTTCCAGTGCAAAAGTGTTCCATGGAAATGTTTTTAGTTAGCTCTGCTGATCATGCTATGGGATCATGGAAGGACATTTCATCCCATAGATATTTTTTCTAACTTTTAAGCATATTAAGTTACACTCCCTTACTCTTCAATTGACTTACACCACAGTATACATCCCACCTAAATTGGACTTTCATATTCATATTTTGCATACCAATAGCTAAGCAGAGCAGAGGAGAGCAGCCTAGACTTGTATTTCCTAGTGTAACTGCGCACCCCACAGTAGACCAGCCTAAAACTCCATCTCCTAGTCTAGCTCTCGGTACAGCAGTATAGAAATTATGCTCTCTTGTTCTTTAATACTCCATGGAGCAAAATGGAAATGCCATTAAGCTCTGTGGCATTGATTTGAGGCTGGTCTCTTAGCCTTTTCTTTAAACTCTTCTCTTGCTCTTTCTTCTCCACACTTTCCCCTTTTCTATACTCTTTTCTCTCTCTTGCTCGTGATCTCATATTATCTTTCTCTATCTCCTTCCTCTCTGTGAGCTAAATGTTGACCTATATGTTTACAGTTCATTGCATCAACTCCCATGTCCATCCCAGGCCACCAGTCAGCCCAATACTGTAGGTAGAGTGGTTCCCTCCAAGACTTAGTTTTCCCGTTCTTTGTATGCACCAAAGTTTCTTTTTCCAGTAGACCTAGGCTTCAGCCATTCAGTGAGGACGTCATCCTAAACCCGCCCTTGAGTGACATAGGTGCCATCCCCTCCTATCCACCCTATGTGCACAGCATTTCATCAGAAATAAAGAGACAAGTTAATCTGCTCGGGCTGCAAACAAAGGAAACAATGAAAAAAAAGTGAAAGAGAAATGATATTTTTCTCCTCCGGCAAAGGGGCATGTTGGGCTTGGGAGGGGGGAGGGTTGTGGGGGGCGGGGGGAGGGGGGGGGAAGGAAGGTTGCTTTATTTTATTGATTTAAAAAAAAAACACACACACACACACATATCCCAGAGGCGCCAAAAAGCACAGGGCAATGATTAATGTCCCCTCAGAAAAAGAAATTATATAGAATAAATTAAACTACTGTGGCAGCAAATTGAAAAATAAGGATGTAAATGAGGTTTGAATACTTAATATCTGAGAAGGGGAAACCAGTCCTGGGCAGGGAGAGAATGGTGAGAAATTGTCAGAGACCCTAGATATTAGCTCCAGGGGGAGGTACTCACTGGCCTGGTCCAGAAAACTTCTTCAGCTAAGTCAGGCAAGAAGTCAACAGTAAAAAGCCATTAAGGAACTGGCTGGTGGGTAGACTAGGCACCAGAGAAGAGCCATCTCCCCTGTGGGTCTGATCCTGCTTCATGCCAGCTGTTGACTTCAGTAGAGTTCCTTGAACCAGAATAGGAAACTGAACCCAGGCCCAGTGATTTCAGACCCAGGCCTCAACAGGGAAATGCCGCCCTATAATCAAGGGATGTATTTGGTAGCTGTGTTGGTCTGAGACAAAAAGAAATGCAAAACTCTAGAACTTATAATCAAGGCCCTTGGGGAGAAGATCAGAAAAGGGTTAATGGGCAGGAGAAAACTGTAGCCCCATGCCTGTATTGGGGTTTGTGTGAGAGCCAGGAATGGTTCATGGGGACCTCCCCTGGGGTCGGGGCGGGAGGTCTCCTCTGCATGGAGCTCATTCCAGGATCAGAGTCTGTCTTATGTGACTCCATGGTAGGCCCAGTTCCTTTAGAAATGGGTGCTACAGTGTACAGTCACCGTCACTCCTTCAGATTTCCACATGCAGTTACATATTTGAAGTGTATTTGGACTGCACAGCCCTAGGCACTCATTTTTATCAGCAACCTGATTTAGAAGACATGCCTACATTTGGGGCTAGATCTAGGTGTACATCAGCCTAGCTCCCCTGACACCAGCCTCCACCAGACATAGGGATGGAGCCAGAGGCAGGAAGACCCTTCTGGGTACAGATGGGAGCCAGTCTCTGTGCATCGAGCCATAGATACTATCCCAAAGCGGGGGTCTGTTTCCATTCCCTTCAATGGACATGGCCCCTTGGAGTCCCGCTCCCCACCTCTTTATCAATAACATAGTGATAAATAAGCAGTGTGAAGCTGTTCATTGAGCATAATAACAACCTGATCGACTTCCTTAACTTATGAACAATACTATATACCCGTATGTGCCAGCAGATGACGCACTCTGTATTAATGAACTATCTCCCAGCTCAGTGACCTGCATTATCTTCATCAAATCACTTCCCCGTTCTCACCTCTGCTCCCCCACCCCCCATCCTTAACATGTGCTCACTAGGGTGCTTGGCAAACACCAATTAAATGCTAATTCATATTATTATTTATCAACGTCTTGGTATTAGCGGGCATTTTCTGAACAGAAGGTGCTCCTGTAGGCAAGAAGAAATGTATCCCTCTATTTATCCTCTGCCATATATATCGCTGTACCACATACTATTTTCCATGATTAAAGACACAGATGAAAGATCCTGATTGGGGATAAAATATTTGTTAGCATAAAAAAAGCCCAAGCTGAAAGCTCCATTGCAGCTCAGACAGGAGCCGTCATTTCCAGCAAGACTCTGGAAACAAGGCCCCATTGGGGAGATCATCGAGACAAAGTTTGTTGAAACTGGAGACAACAAATAGCCATTGTGGTTTCTGGTTCAGGCCACTGGCCTTCTTTCTGCTCCCTGTGATGTTGATGGGAGAGGGAGGCAGTGGGGTGTGAAGGAAGAGAACCCCGAAGAAACCCACTCCAAAGAAATGGGTAGGGGAGAAATGAGGTGAGAGAAGGGACTGAAATGAAAAGGGGCCAGATCCTCTGCTGGTGTAAAATAGACACGACCCATTTTGCTGATTATTAATATTTATGACTTGCGTTGCAAGAGCAACAAAGAGCACCAGTAATGGGCCCAGCCCCTTTGTGCTAGGTGCTGCACGCAACACAAACATGGTGTTTAGCCCTTAGACCATCGTGCTGATTTGCACCAGCTAATGATTGGCCCCTGGCAGAGCTTAACAGATAACACAGACAGGGGGAGGGGGGCAGACACAGCCACCCATGGAGGGTACTTGTGCTTTGGCTGCAGGACTAGTGATTGAGCAAAGCTCCTTCCCCTGACCTTTCAGTGCTCAGTGGCTGCTTAACCTCAGGCACGGCCATTAACCTGACCCGATGGGAAATTAATATTCCCCAAATTGCCAGAGAGCTGCTAGCTCCGGCTTATTTTCTTTCCATCTGGCCAGGGTGGAGGAGAGTCTGTCCTCCGCTAGCTGTTCAGCTGCTCTTTCTTCCCCCCCCCGCCCCCCCGCCTCTTTTCTCTCCGTTTCCCATTCGTTTGCTCTTTCTCTCTCTCCTTCTTGCCCCTTCTCCTCCTCCTCTGCCTGTGTGTCCCTCTCTCTCCCCTTCTGTCTTTTTTGTTCATATATATTTAGTATTTATTTACAAGCTTGATTTTTTTTCCCCTCTGAGTGAAGCCAGGCATGCACAGAAATCCTTAAGATGCTATAAAGCCGCTGAGGTATAAAATGGAAAGTGCTTAGCCTGCCTGTACAGAAATATCTCACTGAGCTGCACTGGAAGCCACCGAAGCCGGGCACTGTAAATCTCATAGAGTTTAGCTTGTTTGTTTACACCATGACGAGGATCTAAAGAGGGAGAGAGAGAGAGACGCTCTCTGTTCCCCCCGTCAGGCCACTGCACACATCCCCTCCCCAAACCATTTGTTGGGCCGCACAAGCACACCTTTTCGAATGGCAGCAGCAGGAGGCCAACGGCTCTGCTCCCAAGCTCGTTTGTAAACGAGAGAACCAGCCCTTCGTGTTAGGGATGGGTTGTGCCTCTTGTCCCACCATCATCTTTCCAAGCCAGGCCTCTGGGGGCTACCAGGGCCACAAGACTTCCTCTGGTCAAGGTGGGGAGATTTTCCTTTCCTTTTTGACATTCAGTAGACTCTCCTCTTGCCCTGAGGCTCCCAAGGTTACTGACATGGATTCAGTTCAGGGAGTGCTCTGTGGTCAGTCCTGGTTTCAACCTAAAGTTGCCATCTATTCATTTTTTACCCAGACAGTGCAGGAGTTCAGGGTCTTTGTCTGAAGTTTGGTTGGACACCTGACCCAGATGTCCGATGTCTGGGAATTGGACCTTTATGAAGTGCAAGGGTGCCAAGCTGGGTATGGTGCCCTAGGAAAAGGTATGGCCCATGGCAATGGGGTTGGATGAGAAATTCATGGGATACAAGGGGGTTTCAAAATGGGGAACCCAGCCTGATTCCCACCATCTTTCTATGACTAGCAGCCCATAAATCATAATGCCATTTCTAAGGTAGATGTCAGGGAACAGCTTCAGCAAAAAGTGGTAGCCCTACTTCAACCACCTTCTAGCTAAAGCTAGGCCTTACCAGAAACAATGGGCCAAAGCACCGTTGGGTTTCTTCAAAGGAATGCCAGATCTGGATTCAAACTCCTCTGATGTTAGAGAACTGCAGATCTGAACCCTGTATGCCAGTGCCATGAAACACAGTTCTGGATTCAACCTTCATAGCCCTGGCTCATTTCTGGAACAGGGCTGGCCCAGAACCCTAAACCTGGATCCTTCCCGTGACCTCTAATGGGACTCTGGTTTGCACACTGATTTGATCTAAGGGGAAGCCCAACTATGTACATTTGGAGTCAGCGTGAGGCTGGGGCACCTGCAAGGCAGAGGGATCTAGTTGCCATTTTTATGAAGCCACTTGCTGGTGGGGCACAGTATAGTCCAGACACCTTCACTCTTAAACTAGGATTTTCATAGGAGCCAGGAAGGGCAAAGAGGGAGAAACTATAACGTGTGTTGTTCTTCAACACAATCACAAAGTTCTGACTGCTACAATTTCTTGAAAGCACTGGGTATTGGCCACAGCTAGAGAGGGGAGATGGGGTTCTGGTATTCCCCATGGGATGGAAAGACCTCTGAGATACTTGGCTGGGAGGCCATGCTCATACACTTGGGGTTAATCCTGTGACCAGATCTGGGATCAGGAAGGACCTTTCTCCCCAGGTAAGGAGCTGTTGGGTGTTTTTTACCACCTTCTGTACTGTGAAACATTGTTCACATCCAGGATCATTTGACATATTATACCTAATGAATTCCCAGCTGTGCTGGGGCTCATGGCTTAGGGGGCACTGTGGTTTTTGTTCTCCTCCTGTACCTTTTGAGGCTTTTGGGCTTTTTTTGTATGAAAGATCTTAAGTTTGTTATAGGATGCTAGGAGTTGTTCTGTGTGGCTTGCGATGTGCATCTGGAGAGAAGGGGATAGAGCGGATGTCTGCAACCATTGTTCCTATGTTCTCTGTGCCAAACAGCCATTTTCATGCTAAACAAGCAATGGATGTAGCAACTGCTACATCCCACAATTTACTGAGGAGAAACTGAGGCACAGCAAGATGAAGTCTAATAGCATTGTTCACACAGGAGTTTTTGACAGAGTTGGGAATTGAATGTAGACCTTCTGTGTCCGAGATATTGCTACAGGAAAACTGTTCTTCTCAATTTAGTGGTATGAGGCACTGAGACCAACCCTCCGTGGCTGTCCTGAGAGCTCGTGAGCTGTGCTGAGTGGAAAAGTGGTCCTGGGCCTGTTTTCCCCTAGCCACCACCCACCAGGAGAGGTGAAACCCAACAACATATATACTTGGGTCCCACACCAAAGAACCATGGAATCTACCCAAAATCTACCTAACCACAGGTCACCACAGGACCTTCTTTGTCTGTATAAACAGAGGGGGCTAACAGTCTCTGTGAACTTGGTTGGTCTGGTAGGTCAACCATAAAGGCAAGCTGAACTAGTCTTCACCATAGGTTGTTGTACCCTATGGAAAAAGACACGAACACACGATGCCTTACATCAATTTTCAGACATCCCTTGGGCCATCTTCACACCCAATTTTCCCCAAACAGTTGGGACCTATAACTTAAATTATCTGATTGCTTCCCTAGAACAGGGGTGTGCATACACAAGTTGAATACAGGTAGCAATAGCTGGGAAAGCTCCAAAATGTGAGACTATGGAAATCATTTCAGTGCCGTCACCAAAAAACATAAGGGAAGGAAATACTTACCACCCAAATATCAGAGTCAGATCTGGATAAATTCTCATTTGTATGGACTGTTTAGATGTAACTATGGGCTACAGAGTTGTAAAAAGAGAGTGTCTGTCTATCCATATACCTACCTTCCTTCCTTCCTTTCTAATGCACCCACCAGAATGTCTGCTCTCTTCTCCTTTGCCATGTAGGTCTCTCCAAATAAATAACTACCAGTAGTTGCTGAGTCAACCTCTTCTGCGCTATGTAAGAAGACCTGTTCCACTCATAATGCAAGGCAAAAGGGAACTGGAGTGACACTTGAGAATCATCACCCAGGGGTACCAGCCTTTCATCAAAGCAGCATTTCTGATGACAGTCAGGGTGCAAGAGTGCTCCCTGCTGGAACACAATGTCCAGCCATACAGATAGCCCTCTTGTACCAGCGTGGGAGAACACAACGCCGAACCCAAGCTTAAAAGACAGCTTTGCACCAATGCACCCTGGCAGGAATGGATGGTACCAATGGAGGTACCAATGGAATTAATCAGGGAGGATTCTTCTTATCCTAATTTACCCCCCACTCTGCATGACCATATCAGGAAGAACTTCCTATCACCTTCAGAGAAGAAAGCAAGTCCCACCACAAGAATAAAGACCTCACACACAGCAAGGAGATATTAGCCTTGAAATCTCCCTTCCCACATCTTTTGCTGAAAGCTCCTTCTTTTTTTCTTCTAACTGCTTCTTGGCCTCCTCTTTAAGGGGGCATAGAGGGGCCTGGAGTGAGGGTCCCCGTAGCATTAGGAGCAGGCCCTGAGACAGCTGCAGTGAAAGGGATGCTGCAATTCTAAATGCCCTGTGCGCTCTACATATTGTGGAAAAAGCTGTTGCATTCATCAATGTCAGGCGCAGAGTTTGAATAAATTTGAATGCACTCAAGCGTGCTCCCTGCAGTTTTCTATAATATCACTTTCCAGTTTGAATATTTCACTTACTTTTTTCAAATTTCTTTTTATCCACCAGTTTTTCCTCCTTTTCATCCTCACCTCCCCCACTGCTCCCCAGCCCTTCCCTGTGCACAACACAGGCCTCCCAGCATGCAAGGCTGAGCCGTGAGCTTCCTCTCAGCAGTGCCGTGGGGATGGCAGACAGCCATTAAGCAGAAGGAGTGTCCTCCCAGCTTGTTGGGGGGAGGGGGTCAAAGGAATGTGAATTTCTGCCTCGTGTGAGAATAAACCCCCAAGATGTGGGTTCAGGATTTCGCTGGGAGCAGAAATAAGCACTCTTTGGGCATTGGATGTGGCATGACATGACTTATTAGAAGTTCTGACTCTTACACCTACCAAAAAATATGGGCCCAAGACTTTACCTTGGAGAACCATGAGGTTCAACAGAGCAGTGGGACATGGTTGTTAGTAAGTATGACCATGGATGGCCCCGGAATACATTCTAGTGGTTAGTCCCTGGGGCTGAAATCACCCTGGCTTCACGTGGCTTTATTCCTGATTTAAACCTGTGTGAATTAGCCCAGAAGCAGGCTAGTCTTCTCTCTGTGTGCTAGCCCATGGCTCTCTGTGCAGCCATGGGCAAACCTGCTGACTTGTGTGTCTCAGTTTTCCCTAACTATTATACTAGTGAGAGGATTCATCAGTTCTTTGTGATGCTTTCATGAAAGGAGGTAGAGGGGCATTATCAAATACTCTGTGCATCCGCCCATGAGAAAAAGCCACTGGTTTTAACCCTCCCTTGCCATGGCATTCTGGCACATCTGGCTTAGTTTCCTTATACTTTTATGGGTGAACAGAAACAGCTTGCAAATATCATGATGCCAATATGCAAGTGTCTGATGTTATAGCTCCTTGTCCAGGCCTTCTGTATCCCAAGGTGGGTATATGCTGGGGGAGAGCTGGGGGCAGCAGGGAATGAATGGGTCCTGCTGCTTGTATTGAGAATTCACTTCTCTCCCTTGTAGTGAAAATGATATGATCTTGTGACTAACCACTTTCCCCTTTCACTGTTTTTGATTTATATCCCATTACTTTGCCTGCTTGTGCCTTGCAGACATGAATTTTTTCCCTGACATCTCCTATGCAGCAACCACGTCAAAACCTTTGATAAAATAATAGTGGTAAGACGTTTGCATGGCTGTTTTTATGTTTCTCGGGATATAGACATCAATTAAAACTCTTCATACAATCTGATCCGGCGTTATTAAAGGCATTAATACTGGCACGCCCCTCAGATTAGGGGCTGCTCACTGGGCGATGTAGAAAAGCCGGTAACATTGTCCGCACATGTCCCCTTTCTGGTTAGCTCCCAGAGGAGCATGGCTCAGAATACAACTGACACAGGCAATTTAAAGCCACCTTTGGCAAGCAGATTGTGTGGCACCAAACTGGAGTAGGGTAGAGCAGAAAAAAGGGTCACTGGCACCAGCAAAGTGCTGCATGATTTTATCAGCTTTGTTGTTGTTTGTATGTGACCTTGAAGAATAATAATAATAATAGCTCTATCACTGACCTGCTGTGAGACTACAAATAATAGCATCACTGTTATTATTAGATATGTATACTGTTGCAAACAAGTTCAGGACCCTGTTGTATTGGACACAGGATGCATCCTTAGTAGGAGGCAGTCCCTACATTAAAGAGCTCCAAATCTAAATAGACAAGACAGCCAAATAAATGAGACAGGGAACAGCAGTATAGAGAAGTAACTTGACCAAGGCCATGTAACCAGTCAGTGGCAGAAACAGAAATAACACCCACTATTCAGTGCTTCTGTAGTGTTTTCCATCCAAAGATCATGGGCCATTTTACATATCAAGGTAAGTCTCCTTTCCTTCTTTACAGAGAAGGAGGGACATGGTGGAAGTTTCTGTGCCATGTCATGTGTGTTATAGTTAGGCTGACCGTACAGAAATCCTGGAAATCCAGGACATCACCTGGGAAATCCAGGACACTTCCCCCGCTTCCTCCCCACACTCTCACAGGTCGGTGGGGGTGGGCTGCATGCCAGGCAGGCAATGGTGCCTGCCTGCCCAGCTGCAAAGTGCTCTGTACCGCTCTGACTCCCAGCCAGACTGCACCCCATGCCACTGCATTTCCAGGATGCCCATTATAATTCTTAACAGCTGGTCAGGACCAGCCTCTGAAATTCAGGACTGTCCCAGCTAAACCAGGACATACACTTACTTTAGTTATAATCCACAGCATGCCACCCACCAAGCACCTGACTGCAGGAAGAACTCCTGCTGTGGGGACTAAAGAAACGCATTGATGGAAATGGTTGGCACCACTGCGTGTTTTTCCCCTGCAAGCAGGAACCATGCATTTCTTAGTTAGCTTCTTCCCAGATAAAGGCACCAAAGAAAGAAGAAATATCAAGCCTCGCCGAAAGAAAGATTAAGTCTAATGCTACATCTGAGGGAGAATGCCAAATGGAGAATGCCAAATGGCAGTTGACTCATAACACCCCCTGGCAGCAGGTAGAGAGGTGGCTTCACATTCCCTTTATAGAAGAAAGAATAACATGTCCTTTCAGTTTGCTGAGGCTCTGGGAGTACTGCACACTAACCCAGTGTAACTTATCTTGTCTTTGTACACTAATGTACATCCCTGCAGTGGGCATGTTATGGTGCTTTGCCATGAGGTGGCAGATAAGGGGGTAATAGCTTGTTGAGGTAATGGCTACCTCAGGATGGAAGTAGACACCCTGCATGCCCAATGGCATGACCTATACCACTGATTTTTGCCCAGGGTAAAACTACACTGGATTCTAGTAAGTGACACTGGTGCTAAACGTCGTGTGTCTGCTCCCCTTTTATATCATTACAAAGGCCTGTTGTGTGTCTAGCCTAATGGTACTCAATTGTTTTAGACTCAAGTCACCCCTCCCTCATTAGATTCAAGGCACCCCTTTTTGGACTGAAGGCGTCCCTGGGAACATAGCAGCTGTCAGCTGTTACTGTTTTTTGACTACAGAAAAATAATGGAATAATTCTTCTGTTACAAAGAACCCAAAAAACGCACGACAGGTCAGAATGGTTGTGACACTATGATTCCTATGGGAAATCCCTGGGTTTATTTTATGAATTGTGTGTGGGTGCTTACACCCCTAACAGTGCTAATGTGCAGCACCCTTAAAAAGTTCTCACAGCACCTCAGGTTGCCCCGGCACTCTGGTTGAGAATGACTGATCTAGGCTTTGAAACCTAAAGAATATACTTGTGTGGAACTCATTCATATTTTATAAGAGACTTTCCTGGGCCAGTGGAAGTGGAAGCAGGTAAAATCTATGCTGCTGCTAGACTCCACTTGGTAAGGTAAGGTAGAATACTCATCTCTCCTAGAGCAATGTACACTCCCATGCAGACTGACTCGGGAGAGCTTTTCATTTATCATACTCAATAACATCTCTAATTGTGGAAAGCTGGGACTGGAATAGTTGCAAATAATTTGATATCTTGTGCCCATACCTCGTTTTCTCACAATGCCTTCTGCTGGATGGGAGCTGGGATTAGAAATGGCTAAAACCCTACCCTTTCTCTACAGCACCTCCAGTAAGCCAGCACTCTTGCTCCATGCCCTGCAGCACCTTTTCCCGGGAAAGACTGGCAATGCCACAGCTGTGAGCATCCTGTAGCTAACATTCTTGCATCCATGCTGTCAGGAGAGGCTAGGATTGGTGTGAAATGCCAGTCTACAGAAGGAAATCTTCTTTCCCTCATTTCTCTGCCTCTCTCTTCAGCCTAACAATGAGATCTAAGAAACCTCATTTAATACACAGTGCTTTTCAACTGCTGCTGTCTCCACTGGGTTTACATTATTTTATGCATTCTTTTTTCCCCCCCTAGCAGTGAGAGTAAATGGTACTTTTCCTGTTCTGAGTCTCAAATGAGAAAGGACAGTCAATATACCCTGAGAATCTCAGCAGAACCATCCCCAGTGGCCACCCTTCAGTGTCAGCCATTCTGATGCTACCATTTTTTTCTTGCCCTGGAGCTAGTTTACCAAGCTAGCCATCACACCATGCACCTCCCAGCCCAGCCATCACCTTACAGAAGCCCTGTGTGCTAAGGCAGCCTTGTGAGAGGAGGGGTCTCTGGGGAAGAACTGCCTGAATCAGACCAGGGGTTCCCTGGAATGGGTATATTATATGGGGAATATAAGCCTGGGAGGCACCTCCTGCTCCTGTTCTGCTCAGAGAGATGGAACCAGAGGTGAAGAGGAGAATAGTACACTGTATCCCACCTGGTACCACCAGGATGAGAGGGGCCAGGAACCTGGCAGACTTCCACTTCCATTTTGAATAACTTCCAGAAGCAAAGGGGATATTCAGGCCACAGCCTTTCCCAGAGTAACCTCACCAAGAATCCTTCTACCAGCATGGGGACCAGTAAATCACAGCCCCGCACATCGGCTATTCATCCACCCTGTGCTCACAGGCTGTCCATGAGGCAGGCGATAGCTGAGAAACCTCCTTCTGAGCCTTTTTTCTGACAGACAGCCTGGATGGGGGGGAAGTGGAGAGATCTTGGCTGCGGTTGAAAGTGAGGGGTGTATGAATCCCACATTTTGGCATCTATTTTTAAGCATCGGTTTTTGCTGCCCAAGGGGAGCTGGGGGAAGCATGCGTGTCTCTGCTGCACAGCAGCCCTGACTGGGTAACGGTGCAGAACGTAAAGTGTTGTCTATTAGGTAGGAGACTGGTTAATACAAAGAGTTGTTGGTAATAACAATGTCCTTTCAGCAGTGACAGAGACAAAGCACCTGCATGTGGCGTGTACCACTGCGTGCAGCGAGTGATGGTCACAGGGAAGCTTTGGAGAGCATTTGAATTTCACATCCAGGGAGAGTCGGCCTATCATTAAAAAACCCTAATTTCAGTGTCAGGTGGAGTTCCAGGTAATCGATCATGGTGTCAGCTGGCACAGGCTCTTCCCTGCCTCTTCGCCTTGCCTCCAAGTCAGCCTTGGGTTTTCCAATTAAACTTGTTGCCGGGATCTGGAGGAAAGTGAGGGAGTGGAGGAAAAGATGTGGGGGGAGCACAAAGCCCTGCTCTTCCTGAGAGGGAGGAGATGGATGTGGTCAGAAAGAAGGAAGCAAAGGGGTAGCACAAGGATAGGGTGTGGGGAAACTGGCAGAGGGGGCACTGGGAATGGAATTCATGGTGGTATGTGGGGGCCCAAGAGGACCGGGACGGGGAAATCTTGCAGATGTGAGTGCTCCTGAGTAGCCTGCATGAGGCACTGGAAGTCGAGCCATGAGGCACTGATTATGGCACTTCCTTTGACCAAAGCCTATTACTGCCACTGTTCCCCACTCCAATGTCCACACTCACTAAGTGTCCCCAGCCCCAGTGTCTAACATCCACTCTCACCTCCAACACCAGTGGTCAACAACCACTCACAGCCTCACTGCCCTGCATCTATTCTTGGGGCCCAGGTACCCCAGCACTTGTCACTCAATTTCATTGTGGACTTGGCTCCCATGCCCACCACTCTCTCTCCCCCAGTGCCCTCAAAGCCAGCCCCCTATTTGCATTGGGCCCTGCCCTCTCAATCCATCACTGCCCAAGGGCCTGCACTTCAATGCCCATCACTCACTCACAGGAGTGATGTTCCTCTTGGTGGGTGGATGAAGTAGTTAGACCCCTTCATGGAACATTGGGTCCAGGCAACATTTTAACAAGGAAAAATATGGATAAAAGTACCTTTTCTTCCTCAAAAATCCAATTTTTCATGCAAACCTCAAAATTATCCAAAAAATTACCAAAATTGACTGAAAAGGAGGTTTTCAGCATATAAACATTTAAAAATAATTTTGGTTAAAAAAAGGTAAAAAACCAAAACAAAATGACAGACATGTTTTTAACCAAACTGAACAGAAGGGGGCTATTTCAAATTCTGCTAAATACAAGCAATCCTGAAGTATCAACAATTTTATAAAGCTGTTTACCAGGATTGTAAGTATCATGAAGTCAAGAATGCAATGTAGGGCATCTGGTTTGTACCCATGCTCCTAACTTTGAGAGATGGAAATTATTAATGTTATTTTTATTAATAGATCAAACATAAAGGCTTCATTTAGGATGAGGACCCTATTGTACAAACCCAGAGTGGAAGAGTCTTTGCCTCAAAGAGGTTGTGGCCAAAGACAAGAACTGTACTACTGTCTATTATAAATACATAATATCTGTGAAGAGTATGCATGACTTGACCTGGATCATGCAGGGCACCTATAGCAAAGACAGGGAATAAAGCACAGGAAAATATATTGGTGTGAAAACTGGATGTGTGACTCTATGCTATGTCATTCTATTCTACCTTAGTCTAGATTACTGTCTACTACACCACTATCATCAACAGAGTACCTGAACACCTTCCAGTACTGGCTGCCAGGGGATGTGTGCTTGGCTCTGGCTTGGAGGCCAATACTAGTGTCTCATCCAGTCTTGTGATGTGTTCAGATAAAGCCATCTTTCCTAGAACTCATCTTGTTTGCTGTCTCCACGTTCAATGTGGCTTTAGCAAAACTCTGGGATAAAGGAAGACAAATAGCATCTGAGTTGTGGAAATAAAATGGGCCTCGATTCCCAGCAGGAATTAACATAGAGGTTCAAGTCCTACCACCATGATATTGAACAGGGGTGGCTCCTATTAATAAAGACTTTTCCTGGAGGACCCTTATCCCAGATTTGAGGTGCAAGAGTTTGCATCAGGTGTCTGATCCCTGTTAAAGTAAGTAATTTTCAGCAAGCAAAACTGGGGGCACAGGCCCAGACACTCCAAAGATGGTTATGAGATATAACATTAAACGGAAATTGACAATATTGGGTCAGGTGTTGGGTTTCATGCAATCCTGTGGTTTAGGATCTCTGGCCTCTATCAGGACACTGCCTGGTGCCCATCCTGGACCAAAACTGGGGTTAAATTCCTATTTCAGGCAGTCCTTAGGTACACTGGGATACAGGCCTGAAATATGGGATGGTTAGTCCCCATGCTTCTAATTTATACCAGCCTAATTACCCTGATGTAAATGTGCTGTGTTTCCAAGCTGTAAGTTACTGATCAAGAGGAAGAGAAATCTCAGGAGTTTACAATTGTGATGCATACGGGTTTTATCATAATCACCACTTGTCTGTTGGGATGATGTTGGCACTGCCCTGGCACTAGATGGTGATGGGCTTGGCTTGGGTTGCCAAGAATGCAGTGCTGCCTAGCCAACTGCCAATCACTGAACTGGCCATCTCAAGACCCCAGGTGCCAGCTGTACCTGCAAAGGATGGTGATGTCCTCACGTTAATTTGCCCAGCAATCCAGAAGGATGGTCATAGAAAGGTCAAGGCTCACACCTCAGTTTCCCGAAGCACAAGGTGGTTCCTGTCTCTTCTGAGGTCACTGCTCTGTTGTCTAGATAGTTATCTGGCTGCAGGACAAAGTTCTTTTCCTGATCCCCACCCCACACTCAGGCAGGTGAGTGTGACAAATCCTTGGTGCTCACCTCTGAGATGCTAGCACATTTTGAGTCCGATCTGCCAGAACAATTGGAGTCTGATGCATCTCCGTATGGGCCTGGGAGCTCTTGTATCCTACATGATGCCCAGAGGAGAGGAGAAACCAATTGCCTTTGCTTCAAGGACACTAAGCAAAGCATAAAGAAACTGCACAAATTGAATGGGAGGCATTAGGAAATGCCTTCAGAGAGAGCACAAGTTTCATCAGCACTTGTACAGACAAAGATGGATACATCTCACTTCATCCTTGCTTCTCTGTCCTTGGACCTCACCTGGATACTGTAGCTGCTAACCAAATACAAGGTAGCATCCACTGATCCCTGCCCCCACCTGCAATGCCCCTTGCAGGGCAGCTGGCAATAGAAACTGCTTGGCTAGGTAACCTTTGCCATTCAGGCACCCAGAACCTTAAGGAGAAACCAGTATGACAAATGTACAGGCCGAGGCTATCTGCACAGCATAAAGGGTTAGGAACCGGGGCTAGTCTCTAGCTGTGGCCCGTTCCCATTACTCCAAAAGCTTGAGGAGGCTGTAAATTGGCTTAAACAGCCATCAAAAGGGGAAAACACACAACATATTTGCTCTGAGGATTCTCAGTTTACTCGAAGAAAGGTGGACTGGATACATGATGCACAGCACTTACCTTGCAGGAGTTACTGCTGAGGAAGTCAGAGGTATTTTTTACTCAGGCAGAAGTAATTCCAGCATGCATATCACAAGACCTCTCTCACTGTCGACCTCACAGTTGGAATAGAGATGGGCTGTAGGGAGGGATAGACAGTGACTCTCCTGACACTTATTAGTGGCCAGGTGCTGTAACGGTTCCTATGTTGAGTGGCCAGTGTGGTAACGTGTCTGCTGCTTACTATAAGGTATGCTTACTGCAGAGTAAAATCCAGGGTATATTATTCCAGAGTAAATATCTCAGTATTTGTGCTCTAAGACTTCCTTCCTTCCTTTCAGACAGCCAACACATTTGGGGTCAGGAAGGAATTTTATTCCACGATCAGATTGGTATGGGCTGTGGGGGTTTTGTCTTCCTCTATAGTGGGGGGATACAACCCTTTTTCTTGGATCTTTCAGGTATATTTTAAAAACCCTTGCAGAAGCAGGACATTGGCCACACTGTCCCCCTGCTTTACCTGTGGTAGGTTAAGGTGCTATGCCTTGTGGTTGTGTGACAGGTCCCTGCGGGCTGGAACACAAATTGTAGTGGGGATGATTTGGAGGGTAACACTAGTTAGCTCCATGTGCATGGAAAATTTTGCAATAGCTGAGTACACACTGCACTTCATAGCTGCAAGAAGTAGCCCTGAGTACACAGCACTTCAAATAAAGATCTAAACATTGTGTCGTCTACAAATGCCCAAATTTCTTGCAGTCCAAATAGAGTTCATTTACTAACACACAGAGCTCTGTGCATGAAACACCAGGGTTCAGTGTGTAGTTTTAGAAATAAGTTAGACAAGGATTTGTATGGGATGGTTTGGATAGGGATGGTCCTGCCTTGGGCAGGGGATTGGATTAAATCAGCAGTTTTTAACCAGGGGTACACAGCCCCCTGGGGGGCCATGAGCAGATTTCATGGAGTCCACCCAGCCCTGTCTAGCATGGGGAGGAGGCACATCAGTCCCCCTGAGTTGAGGTGAGTCCCAAGGAAGGGGCAGGGGTGGGCCCAGCCCACCCAGCCCCACAGCCTCCATCTGGCAGGTGGTGCTGTGGGTGGTCAGGAGAGGCTCTGCACTGCTCAGGTGAGTGGGGCCCTGGGGCACCCCACCTCCTGCATCCAGGGATGTGCAGGTAGGGCTGGGGAGCCAGGCAGTTGTTATGGCACAGGTGGGCCGTGGAGTTTTTATAGCATGCTAGGGGGGCTTCAGGAAGAAAAAGGTTGAGAAGCCCTGGACTGAATTACCTGTAGAGGTCCCTTCCAGCCTGACTTCTCTATTATCCTGTGATTCCTTACACTTCGCTGCAGGGAGATTACCAGGGGCATGACCACCACACTGCTGCACTCTCACAGTCCTCAGTGGGCTCCCCAGCCCTTAGGGGCTAAAAGCAGCTCCCACAAATTAGCTTACCCCTGAACTGCTGTAGCACATGCCAAGGGACAACTTGTTCTTTATCTAGCATCAGAATGACAAAGGGCTTATACACATGTAATAACCTTCCCTTTGAGCCCTGCATGAACAGAGATCCATGCTCCTAAAGAGCCAGCTCTCCTTTATTGTACAGGTTATTTATTTTGGGCAGTAAAATTTCCTAGTCACCTACCTCATACCTCCTATACCAAAACTGAAAACAATGACAAATCAAAAAACAGGAATAGTGATCAGGCCGTAGACAGGGACTCAAAAGACATGGATTCAAATCCCAGCTCTTCTAAAGACTCTTTATATGACCTTGACCAAGTCCCTTCATCTCTCTGTTTCTTGGTTAAACCTCTGTAACACAGAGATAATAATTCTTCCATTCATCTGTGTAAATTTTGTGGGGCAGGGGCTGTCCCTCACCATGTGTTTGTACAGTGTCTGGCACAGTGGGGCCTGCCAGCATTACAGCAATGCAAATAACAACTGTGGCATATATTACAATATATAATATAATGGGGTGAGGAAAGAGCGGTGATTTCACCTCTTCAGCTGATGGTAACAGTGACAAATCTCTCATCGTTTTGTTCCTTCCTTACCTGGCACTTTTTCTTCCCTTTAAATGGAGTTTATCATGGTGCAGTGGGCTTTTTTCCAAGTTAATGTCTGTCGGCTCCAATTTGTTCAAACGACCTTCCTAGACTCGGGGGAATTTTAAAAATAAATAAAGAAAGGCCTGCTGGAGTGTTTAGGGAAGATTTTACCTGACAGCCAATGATAGAGACACCTTATAGCCCATGCAGTCGGGGGGGCCTTGGGGAGCGATCCATGGTAAATGGGCTGATTAAAAAAAGATTCTGGGCTCTTGAGGATGCTAGCTGATAGGAAGGGAAGATGGGGGGCTCTGATCATACCCTTGCTTCCAAGCAACCACTTTCACCAGCAGCATAAATGAAAAGGAAGCTGAGAATACCTACTGCATGTCTGTCTCCCAAAGACCTAAGTACCCCACATCTCCCTCTGGATCCTGACTGTAAGTTGCATAGGGCCAGTCTGTAAGAGAGTTGGGTACAGATTTATGTGTAAGGCCACTGATCTCCCTTTGAAAGTATAAATGAGCTGTTCCTGATTTTTGATCCAGATGAGAAGAAAGCACTTGGAGAATCTCCTTCAGGTACATACTTTACCCCAGAAAGTGGGCCTATTGGTTAGGATCTTGGGATGTGATCTAACTTCCATTGAATGGAACAGTTACCACTATAGAAGCTAAATCAGGTACCCTTTTCTTAGCTAGTGTTTTAATGGAGAAGAGCAATGCCATTTTGCATGATGTTGATCATGACCAGACATTTGGATGGAAATGTGCTATCGGTATGCATGTGTTGCTCAGGAGCAGAAGGTGTGTGAGAAAACCCATGGAAAAAGAAGGGAACAGAGATGAGCAAGGACCTGAAAACAAATACAAAAGACTGGGAGAAGATCAAAGAAGAGAGAGATTCAGAGGAGTAGTTGTCTATAGATCATCACTCAGGGCCAGGCTAAGAGAGGCAGCAGAGTCTAGCACACATGCCACTCTGAAGTGGGAGACCTGGGTGTTGTCCCTGGCTGTGCTACAGACCTGTTGTGCCAGCAGGTAAGTCACTGTGCCTTTGTTTGGACTATAAGTGGTAAGGCATAGCACAGGAATGGTTCCTCTTCCTATATTTGTGCTGTGTCCAGCACAATAGGTCCCTTTGTTTTGCAGGCTAGTGGAATGCAAATAATAACAGCCCCAGCTGACGGCTCTGGGGAGTCTTCTGTCCCGAACACAGCACAGGCTGCCCTTTCACTGGGGAAAATGCAGTTTCAAAAAATGAGATGACAGTAAGAGGGGGAGGGAGAGGGCTCCAATGATACAGAAATAGGAGGAAATTTGGACTAGCTTTTCAAAGTTGCTTGCAGGTAGTCCAATAAAAAGTGTGGTCCCAAGAAGTTCTTGCCTCTCTAATAATGCCAAGCACTCTCTGAGCCTCAGGGCCTAAGGGGAGTCTGAGGAGAGCACGCATGAGCTAGTGGTTAGAGCACCAGCTGGGGCTGCAAGGAGGCCTGCTGTGCTACAAATGCCCTGTGTGACCTTGGGCACATCACTTAGGCCATGTCTGCACAGTCTCCTTCCTAACCCTAGGACTGCAGCTGACAATAAGTCCTGCACATTCAGTCTTGCTTGGGTATACCATGGACCAGCCTTCTCTCTGCTGCCCCAAGACCACCAGAGTGTGGCCCTGGGAAACAGACTCAGGGCTGCATGGAGCTGTCTACTCCACCCTCTTCTGATGGGCTTATTTTGTCAGCAGGATTAGGAGAACAGCCATGTGCCCTTTGTCTCTCTGAGCTTTAGTACAATGGGGACAACACTGTCCTATTTCCCCGGCATGGGACTGAAGCCTATATAACAGCCATAGTCTGTGATATCAGGGCCCAGGTCAGTTCTTTAGATAAACAGAGGAATTGCCAGATGGGTCATATCAGGGGGCCATCTAGTATCCTGTCTCTGAACAGTGGTTGGTACCAGCTGCTTCACACAAGACAATGCAGTTCCAGAGCGGTGAGATCTTCCACATCAGCCTTCATCTGTTCAAACACTTTGTTTTTTGTTTTTGTTTTATTTTTTAAATTGTCATAAGGCCTGAGAGACAACAGGGGCCACACAAGCATAGGAATATATTTAACCCCAAGTAGAGCATATTTTGGCTGAGGCTGTAAATGGAGGCTTGTCTGTTGCGTGTTAATAGAAAAGGTCCCCTTGGCACTTTTACACAACACCCTGGGCTGGGATTTTTAATAATGCGTATGGGAGTGAGATGCCTAATGCCTACAGAGTCAGGGGCCTAATCCCTTTGGGTGCCTTTGAAAGCCTTGTGGTTTATATGGTAGTTTGTGTTCATGTTACGAGCCAATGACACAAGTGGTGCACCTCAGGCCAAGTGCCAGGGTACGTGCAGGGGTTCTGCTGTGGTAGTATTGAGGAGCCCTGATCAAAGACCAACACCGCAATGTGCTAGATGCTGTGCAGTCTTATCATCAAAGAGATGTCTCCCGCCCCAAACAATCAACAGTTTAGTTAACAGACTTGATGGATCCCTCCATTTCAGGCCAGGCCTGCATTTCAGTGTTACTGCAGATGACCTGATGCTGCAAACATTTTTCCCTCATGGGGGACCTCAAAACTTCCCTGTAGGGCCCCTCTGAAATCATAGGAGCTGTGCATGACTATGAGGATCAATCTCCAGTGCACTTATTGGATTGGGGGCACCATGTTGTTAAAAGTTTAGCATCCTGTCTAAATGGTGTCATCTAAATGTGAGAGATTATTATTTTCTATTAATACCTAGTGTGGTACATACTTAGAGTAGTATACACACAGGCCACCATCAGCCTGCGTGTGTGCATGCACACACATACACACACAGGTGGGCTAGCAATTAGTGGTATATTATTATTATTACTACTGTTATTACTACCCTAGCAACTGAGCACTGAAGCTGCATGCAAACACATACATACCTGGCTCACAGATCACAGTGCCCCAGGGCTCATCACAAGTTGGGAGGAAAATGAATGGAGCTCTGCAGTAGACCTTGCAAGCAGACTGTGTACAGAGGCTGATCATCAGCTTTGACACCTGCTACATTTTGTGCTATCTTCTCAGGATACTGAGACAGGTCCTTTGGATAGGGCAGATCTTATAAACTCCTTCCTCGCATGAGTAAAGTTTTGTTGTAAGTGGTTTGATGCATAGTGCCTCTGACCCCCTGTGATGGAAGAGCTACGCATATGTATAGATATATTGCTAGAATTGCATTATTATTGCAAAAAGGTTTGAATGCGCTCTTTAAAGGCCAGATTTTCACAGTAGTCTGCACACCCAAAATACATTCATAAAACATACTGTCGGATGACTGTGCATGCAAAAGTGACTATGTGCTGCAAATGAATTAGTGTCTTGACTATATGCAATTACCCGGTTGCACCCACATGGACATTTTTGGATGTTCAAATAACAAGTCTGTATTTGAACATTTAGCCCTAATAAGGCTTTCTACAGCCCAAAATCCATAGCTTACAAATTTGCTGAAACTTGCATGCTACTGATTTGTGCTACAAAATCTAAGCCTCTTTTTTATTATTATGAAAAAAATGCATCCCCCAGGTTGGTTTTAAAAGAACTTTAAGGAGGTGAGCTGAGCATTAGCTGATGCAGAAATGTCTGCCTGAGCCTGAAGATAGCCTGAAACAGTAGCTCAGAGAAGCATGAGCTGCCCCAGGAATCCCAGTGGGTTGACTCTAGAACCTAATGTCAGCAATGTCAGTATTAGTATTCCTGAGTCTGGTGCTGCTTATGATGTTAACAGAAACATTAGGCCAATGTGATTACCCCAGAATCCCAGACTGCCTCTTACTCAGGGCAAGGGGCCATGATGCTAAACTCTTCTCTACTTAAGAGCCCAAACCTCCAACTCTCACACCCCACTATCTCCTACAGTGCAGCCATGTGTGCACAGATCAAAATCCTGTAACATTTCATGGTGTCGGGCCAGTGTGAAATAAATAGACTCTCCCATCAAATCCAATAACTCTAGGGATACAGGAATGATTCTATTGTTCATGTTTACATTCAATTCACCTCTCCTGGAACGTAAATCACACTGCAGTGCAGGCTCTGTGCTTTCTCTTACCCAGACTGCAGTGAGCTATATAGTGGGAATAAAGGGAGACACACAGATACCCATGGGACTATCTGTGCCACTCTCCTTGAACAGTGTACCTGCCCTAGCAGGGCCATCTGTGTATCTCCCCAAATCATAGAGATCAGTATCACATGGCAGTGCTGGTAGCGTCTCACATTAACCTGTACATTCCAGCACTACAGCAATGACTGGAGTCTTGTATCTCACACAGCTCATGTGAGGAGAGTGAAGGATGACTTCTTTGGCATACTGCCAGGAATTCGGAGACATCTTTGCTTTAAAGAAGCCAGAGTCTGGTCTTTGTATTTGTATTTCTCTTTAACAATAAGGAAAATCTTTGAAACTTAAAGGAGTAAGGCCCAGGTCCTCAAAGGTGTTATTTCCTAGCTCTCAGAGATCCCTGCCTCCTTCAGCACCAAAGCAGTCATGTCTGCCTGAGTTTGCAGACAGCCTGGAAAATTCCCATTCCCATACATGTTCCTTGAACTCAAAGCAGATCGCAGCTGTACCCCAGCCCCAAGGCACCCCTCTCTGTACTCTTGCCTAATCAACACGTGCCACATGCCATGCTCCTATCCCTCCTAATACACAAGGGATAGACTCATCTATCTATCTATCTATCTATCTATCTATCTATCTATCTATCTATCTATCTATCTGAAACAGTCTCTCTCAAGTGTTTAGAATGAAAACAGGAATAACTGCAACAATTTCTCTTTTCCTCTTTCATACCCCTGTGTTTTCTGTCGAGGTGGGTAACCAAGACAGGGCCATTCCTCCCTTAGGCAGTAGTAAGAGATATTCCTGGTCATTCCCACACATACTCCCCCACATTGGAAGAGGACAGCCCTTTGTGGGGTGGGGGGCAGCAGGCAGTACACGATGAAGGAGATAGCATGGGAAGCCTTGGCATTGAGGACTTTCTCCATCTTCCTCTTGCCTTTCTGTATCCTGCTGGTGAGCTTATCTGGCAGATCAGAGTCCGCTGCCCTTCCTCCCCACCCCCCACCACGGCCCCCCAGCCCGGCAGAGAGAGCAGTCTGGATGGAGAGCGTCTCTCCAGCGTGCCGCACTATGACAGATGATTGACTCGAAACAATATCTAAGGCGATCAGGATAAAGTACCGACCATTTCAAGGCTCAGCAGAATTCAAATTCTAATTAGACTTCTCACCACATTCCAAATAAAAATTGTTCCCCTGATATCCTTTTTGCCTATCAGGTGTCTCTCCCTGATCGCTGGAACAAAACGCATAAAGAAAGTGATTAAAGCCATAACAAAGGCATAAAATTGAAATTATCGCTGGCATCACATCTGGGAGCAGAGTGTGTCACCACACTGCCCCCCCCACCCCCAAGCCCTCCCTCCCCAAATACACACACGTGCTGAGCCCCACCATAGTGCTTCCCTCTCATGCAAATGATGGGCTCTGGGGAGCTGCAGGGATGGGAGAAGGTCTCGTTCCAGGTTTGAGGTTGCTCAGCCCCAGTATCCAACTGCCTGCTCCTTAGAAACAAGACCTGGGAAGCATCCTTAACCAGTAAACCTGGCCCATTACTTCTCTGCCAATGCACACATCATCTCCCCCTGCTCAGGTCAGAGCTGGGTCCAATTCTCAGCTGAAGTAAATCAGCAGAGCTACACTGAATGTACCCCAGTTGAGGCCCCTGGTACCTACAAATCTAAGCAAAAGACACATGTGTTAGCAAAATACACAAATATGTACATACCTGGGGGAAAATGCATAACCGCAAAGGCATAAACACAAACATATAAACACAAGGACTGTTTCCCTTATGAACACCCACACAAGCCATTACCCATGGAATACAAAGCCCCACATATACAGACCAGAATTCTCAACATGCACATTTACAAATGCACACATTTTTTACACACCCTGAAGGATTGCTTCTTTGCTCATCACACATAGACATAGATGGTGTATCCAGAGAAATCCCCACGTACGCACAAAACACATACAATGAATATAAAATATCCATAACCCACTCAGGGCACACAATCCCACAGCCTTAATTATCTATTCACTACACACGTACACACATACACACGCACACACACACACACGTGCACACACACATGCTGAATCCATACATACAGTGCACTTGTATACCTAAAAACCTGTGTGAGCCCCATTCTGCATACACTCCCAACACATTGATCCCCTGCTCACTATAAACAGGGGAAAAAAGACACGTGCAATGGAATTGCAGCCCCAACACACAATGGGTATGCAGCAAACAGATTGCATATACATAAGACACCCCCCCATTAATATTTCCCTGGCCAGAGCATGACATACCTTTGTGACACACCTTCGTATACATTCATCTGCTGTGACTCCCACACTGTCCTCAGGAGACATGTCTCAGAACACGCATACACGTGCATACAGAAACACAGACACATGTATGCGACATACAGGTCACTCTGTCCCAACACAGGTTAATATGCTCCAGACAGGAAAATGCACTGTTTGAGAATAGAGCATTGTGGGGCTTCCCCCCTTGCCCTCTCATGATGCTTTTACATAAATGCAACTCTTTTGACTTCAATGGTCTTACTCCTGATTTACACCAGTGTAAGAAAGAGCAGAATGCATCGTGTTATGCCTGGCACTCAGGGCTGCATGACGGACACACCCATGCCATTTATCACTACCAGTGCCAAAACCAATCTTTGGGTGCTTTATGCTTCCTGTGCCCTTTTCCCCTTTTTTTAGATTCCTGCCTTGAACCATATCCGTTCAGGATACCTCACGGATGGTCCATTTCATTTTTCAGCAGTATGAAGGACCACTCGAGAAGAGAGTTAAATAAAGAGAGAAAGAGAGAGAGAAAAAGAGAAAGGGACTAAAGCGATATAAAATTAAAAGGTAAAAAGCAAGAACGCAAATGGGAGCGAGCTCTTTCAGCTTTCACATTATTAATGACTCTTCAAAAAATCAGCGAGTTTTCCAATCTTCTCCGAGAAGCGCTTGAAGGAGCTCACAGATGAAACTGACCTTCAAAATGTTCTTTGGTCTTTAGTTAAGAAATTCGCTCGCCATTATGGCATCATTAGGGAAACAAGGATAAAATTACTCCATGGTTAATGACCTATAGTATCTCCCCACCAAAATTTGTTTCAGATCTAATAAAACTGTGCTTAACACACTCGGATGAGTTATGAGGACTGTTCTGCAGGGTATTAAAATGTGGAAAATAGATTTTCCGAAGCTGGGGGGACTGGACTTTTCGAATCAGATAGCAGAATGGAATTTTCTGGGCAATAAATTCTTCCATGTCTCAATTTCATCTCGCTCTTGCTCTCTCTCTCTCTCTCTCTCTCTCTCTCGTTCACTCTCTCCCTGAAATGCTAAAGCAACATGGAAATCTTTAAAGTGCAGAAGCTTATATAAACTTTGCAAAAAAAAGCCAGGACCCCCTCCTTTTTCTGCTTTTTGTCTTCCAGATGGGAAGAAGGTGCAGCACCTGGAGGAGAGATTGGTGTTATTTACTGAGTTGATTCAGCTGTGAGGCCTTTTAGTGTTGAAATTGGATTTTGCATTAGTCCAGCATGCTGTCAGAATTAACTCACTGAAGCTGCCATGTTGGCTGGGGACAAGGGAGAGAGGATGTTGGGGTTATTCACAGAGGATGTGTGTCCATGCCAGGAACTCAACCCATCTTCATGACTCTCACACAAGAGTGTGCTAGACAAATGCAGGGGACTGCTTGTGACCTCTCATGCATGCTGGTGCAACTGGACACCCATTGCCATGCTTTTTTTAAAAAAGGCAGGCTCAGGCATGTGTTGACTGGAAAAGGGTTTCATGCAACAGTATATGCCTGCACATGTGTTCATCCCATGGAGATGTGCCTGTATGAATTTGCAGACAGGCATCACACAAATCTTTGTATGCATCGCAAATAAAATACACATCTCTTCATGCAGGTGGGTCACCCAAAGCCCATGGAGGGGCAGTTAGGGGTAGCGCATGAGCCCAGTCTAATCTGTCGTTGCCTGAAGCAGGAGCCAGGGACTCCAGTGGTGCTTTTAGGTTAGTGAGGGCTAGTTACTGCCGCTGAGAGAGGTGGCTTGCGAGGTAATGGCATTTTGCTCTCTTTAAACTTTAATCTTTCCTATTAATTCCCTGCAACTGGAGAATGTATGAGAGTTAATGTTCCATGAACGTGTTTCTCAGCCGACAGTCTCTTCGAGCTAATTACCTTCAGGTGCTAAATGGAGGGAAATTGCAATCCATTTGGATGTGAAAAAATTTCGCCTTTCCAATCCCCTGTGAAACATTCTTTTTCCTGAGTGTTGCAGAAAGAATGCACTTGCTTTTTTTTTAATGTTTTCCTCCCCCCCACCCAGCTCCCCCTCACATCCCGATACCAACCCTTCTTCTCTCAAAGACTCCGAGTTCTTCAGGACTCCATGGAAGTCAGCAGAGGGAAGAGGCATCTTCCATGCACTCAGGTGGGACAGCATGCCAGCCGGAAGAAGGGGAGGGAAAAAAATATATATGTGAGCTCCCAATGCATGGCAAAATGTGGAGGAGCACACAGCATCAGAGATGACAAGAGCCTTTCTTTGGAGGTCTGAAGTTAAAGTGTATTTACACGCTTAATAACACGCTTATTACAGCCATTTCCCAGTTGTTGAGTTTTGAATACAGAGATAATAGAATTTTACAAGCTACATAAAGCCATTATTCTTTTGGATGCTAAACTGGGGAAGGAGTGGGGTATGACCCACTGAGAACAGAGAAAAAGGGATCCCAGTTGCACATCAGATTCAGGGAGCTTTCCACACATGTGCAGATAGGGCCTGAACATAGATGGCTTCATAGGCTACAGATGTATGGATCAACTTGAAACTCTCAGCCATTCAGAGCACCCAAGCCTTGTGCTGAAATGTGGGAGTTCTGCTATCCCATATAGAGTCACATTGTCCACCAGCAAGTCTCAGGTCTTCTGTGTCTGGTGGCCAGGACTCTCAGGTGGAAATGAGCATTTGATAGTTTGCGTAGCCTTTGTGACTGGAAGGCTGTGGAAATGCATAGTTCATTGATCATCCAATGGCTCTGTATAGCCTAATCCAAAAATACACCCCACTGAAATGGATGGAAGGAAAGGACCACATTCACTCGTGTGAGATTTGGGCCAGAGTCATAGCTGATATTCTTGTCATCTAATCTAACCTACTGTCTGTGGTCTTTAACATGCACCTTTTGCTGGGGCATAGGGGCTTAGCAGCTAAGGGGCCTTGCTGTTGTTCCAGGGGACATGAGTTTTCACCTTGCTTTCAGTTTGTGCCAAAGGCCACCCCCCTCACACACCCCAAACCCAGTAGTAAATGGGTATCTGATCATTGAGGCAGGGGAGGTGATGGTGGCCATCACCCCCCTTGGGCACTTGGTGAGCCATAACCACACTAACCTGATGAGCTGTTAGGCTTGCTATGTAATCTGGGTGTCTTTCACTACCTCATCCCAGAATTAAATACATCTATCCATCCAAAGCAGCAGTGAAAACTGGAAAGATGTTTCTCATGATAATGTGGATACACTCCAGCTGGGAGTGGTGCAGCTCAAGAAAATCCTTGGAGCTCTGTTGAGCGAGGAGGACATTCTTGCAAGATCATTCAAATGCCTCATTTTTATGACTCTGCTCACAGTCCAGCTGTCACTGAATCAAAAGAGAATCCCACATTTTATGTATGTAGATTTCAATTTAAAAGGTTTAGAAATCTTCAGGCATTAAAAGATGTGCTGAATTCTTCCAACCATTCTGAATGAAGGTTCCTCTGAGCTTGGCTGCTTGATATTGCATCCCAGTGACTCCCTGAACAGACACCTCAGCACTCACATGGGTGATGGAAATGTTTCAATGGATGCCGTCCTGCCTTTGAGTGATTTTAGAAGGTTCATTGGGTCACCTTTAGGTCTCCTTTGTACACACAGATATCAGCTCATGAGGTGAACTGGAGCAAGCATGTGATGTCAGTTTACAGTATAGATGCTTGAGAGGTGGTGACAGGGCCTGATCCAACATGCCCTGGGGACCCTTGAGCCTACCCAGGGAGTTGGATTGAAACCTGCTTCATAGCTACCAGAATAGTTTTATGTGATGTGACATGGGCTACATGAGAAGGATGGGGCTTCCTGGGATTTCAAAAGGCTACCCTCCAGAAGCATAGACGAGTGTCTTTATTTGCAAAGTGCATTCATGATCTTAAAGTAAAATTCTTCTTTTTAGAAAAATATCTCCAAGTCAGTTACATTTGCAGCTAGAAAAGAGTCATTCCAAGGGCCATTGCTTCACGCTTCCAGCTCTCTCCTTTCAGTCTGTATGCAACAGTATGTGGTCACCTCACCATCTCCAAACCATGTATACTCCCAACACCCCTGGGAAGTAGGGCAGTGATTATTGTCACTGAATAGATAGGGAATGTTGGCTCAAAGAAGCTAAGTGACTTGTCCAATGTTACACTGGAAATCTCTAGTAGAGCAAAGAATTAAACTAGGCTTCTCTCATGTTATGTACTGGCACTGTGACCACTGGCCCATTCTTCCCTGTTTGAATTCCTTTACCCTTCCGTATATTTATCTATCTACCCATGCACCAATAAAGATTTCTGTCCCACAAATCTCTCATCCATCTATCTATACATTCATTCACTTAACCATATATCTTACCCCTCCATCTAAGTAGCCATTCAGAAATGGGCCTGCCCATTCATCATTCCATCATTTGGCTCATGAGTTTTCATGAACATTTCCATTTAATCAAAAAAGCAAATTTTTGTTAAAAACAGTGATGAAAACAATCACACCAGCTGTACAAGGAGGCTTTTGCTTTAAGCATAATCATACCTATGCCAGTACTACTAAAACTAATGCTGTTGCTGTTATTTCCAAAGTATCAGCGCCTCCAGTCTACATCCAGTACTTATCCAGTCGGCAAATGCTCTTCCAAATTAATACATTAGAAACATATGCAATAAGAGAACATACTTCCTTCCACCAGGTGCAAACCTTGGGCCAAATATCCACCTGGTGTATAACAGCAAGGTTTATCGGTAAGTGGAGATAATTTGTACCAGCTGAGGTTTGATCCCTGAAGTTGCTTGTACACAGAATCATCAGGTAGCATGAAAACAGCCCAGAGTTAATGGCTTTATCCAGTGTTGTGTAAAATGCACACGAGCTAACCTTGTCTCTTACCAGCTCTACCTGGGCTGAATTTTACCCATGGCGCTGAAAAAGCACTGTGAGCAGGAGACCTTTATCTCCAGCATACCTGGCCACGGCACTCAACAGTAGCCACTCAGGCTGGAAAAAGGACTTGGGTGAAACACCCCTTTGAACACTGCTTTGCTCTCTTCCTACTTTTTTCCACTCACTCTTTCTCCCTTTCAATATATTCTTCCTTTTTTAGTCTCTGTCATGTCTTTATACACATCTTTTTTTCTCATTTTTTTCGGCTCTTCTGTCTCTCTCTTGCCATTTACTTTATTCTCTCCTCTTTTCTCTCTCGTTTTTTAACTGTTTTAACACTTCTTTATCTTCCAACTGTTCTCCATTCCCTTGTTTTTCTCCCCATCTGGCATGTTCTCTACTTCACCCCTTTCCAACATGAAACAGGACGAAATGTTTAGAAGAACAGCAAAGCCATCAAAGGTCACCGCAGGGTTAACAGGTGCCTCTCATGACAAAAGACAGCTTCATGATGAACGCTATGAATCATTTAAAGGCCACTTTTAATAGGTGAACATGGGCAGGTATGTCAGCTGCTGTCCAAAGCTACAGAATCTCATGACCGTGTCTTATATCTACTCAGTATATCTGCATCTGGAGGACACACTGTAGTCGAAACAAGCACCTACATGGAGCCAAGGTTTCAGTTTGAATTAATCTGTAATTTTCTATCTCTTTTTATCAATATTTTGATAGAAAATACAGTTTCTGACAATCAAAATACTCCAAAGGGCAATTTCAACGTTGCTCAATTTTTTTTCAGTTTCTTTAATGGAAAATTGAAACATTTGAAAATATCTGGGCATTTTTTTTTAGGACGGTGGTTATTTTCCTTTTGCTTCTATTCATTCTTGCTCATTACAATGGGATGGATTATTTCTCCATTTGACTAGATATTAACTTTTTTACTTTTCATATTCCTTCCTTTTCAAGAACTGAGGAAGTTTGGAAAAGTAGTAGAGATTTTCAAAATTTGGGTGGGTAAAAAAGAAAAGTGGGCAAACAAAAAAGAAAATCGGAAATGCCAAAACATTTTCATTCATGTATACATGTATATAAACATGTGCTTGCATGGCAGTATGGAGAATGTGTATTCATGCTTGTGTGTGTCTGTAATTGGGGCTAGTATGCATACAGCTTTTTTGTAGCACTAAGTATATTTAGAAATCCTGATAGTTATATCAATGTAAACGGTTCCCCTGTGTGAAGGCAGTTATATTGGTACATAGGCACCTCATACCTAGTGAAAATTTCTACCTTCCTGTAGTGAGCAAGCTATAATACTATAAGCCCTGCTTCTACAGTTAAGAGTGCACCCCCCCCAATGAGGGGATAGTATTGCTTTAACTATGCCAGTACTACTATAACAGTAAAACCTTTGTGTGTGGACAAGGCCTAAATGAGATACCTCTCTGACCTGGTGACCCAACCACGTACCACTCACACGCCTCTTCTCTGTCTCACAATGGCCTCCTCACTATTGTTCTCCATTCTCTATATCCATGGGGGTTTTTCAGCTTTCTCTCTCCAGCAGTCCAAATGTGTTCTGATTTTGCAGATGGACTCCTCTTCCATTTGTTAGCTTCTTTCACAAATGGACGCTGTGTTCTCTCAGCCAGGAGCTTCAGCATTCAATATGAGTGGAGGGGAGGCTGTGGGTGAAAAGAAATAGGTTTGGGGACCACTCAAGGGAAATCTTGACACTATATCTAGGGTGCTTCTAGCAGTGAGGTATGATCACTGAGCCACCTTGATAGTTACTAGTTGGCCATAAAGGGGAAGAAAGAGGAAGTCAGTCAGGTAAGATCAAACATATGCAATTTAGGGATAGACTTTCTGACACTGATGACAGGTGATCGTCAAGCTGTTGGTTTTTAGGTGAATAACTTGAGCTACCTGAAAAATGTGTGAGTTTCAGTGTCAAGTGTTCAACATTTTTGGGAAATCGAGATCTTTAAGGCAAGGTGTCTTCACCCAAAATACAAGGTATGCAAAAGCGTTCATCATATTTGGAAATCCTGGCTGCTGTCTTTGCCTAGCAATTCTTTTTAACATAAGGGATAAACATGGATTGTATGGTGCATAAAAGAAGATACAGTCTAAGTAAGGAAAGAATTGCATGTCGTGGGAGAAATCTGCTCCCGGGGAGATCTGCAAGGAATGAAAAGATGGTGTCCAACCAAGAGCAGGGTAAAGTTCAACTTTAGATTTGAACTCAGATTCATGACGAACTCCTAGTGCTACCGAGCTGCTATTCAGCCTTGGGTCAGACCTGTGCCACTTTCCTATTCCTAACCATTGCTTGTCTTGCCTGCTTAGACTGGAAGTTCTTTGGAGCAGAAACTGTATCCCATTATGGGTATGTCTGTACTGCTTTCCTGGCAGTCTTGAGCCTGCTGCCAAGAAGCAATGCCTCATCCACCTGCTTCTACTCCACATACACCAAACCCAGACAGAGATCTTAAGAGTAGCACAGAGAAGTGCCCTCAGCATAACTTATTTTGGGGCTTGACATGTGCAGGGAAAGTGGGCTAGGCATACTTCTTAGGAGCAGTTTGAGAGCACCAGGAAAGCAGTATAGACTACCATCTGTGCTTATACAGCACCTAGCACAGTAGGGCTTCAGATCTGCTTAGGGCCCCTGTATGCTATTGCAATGCACATAATGAGTAATACTATGGTTATGTTATTTAAAATATTCATTTAATACAGTTTCACAGTTAACTTTATTGTGATTTCCTAGTGGCAAGATACATTCTGCTCCTTAACTGCCATTCACTGAATGATATGACTACTCAGTACCAGTGTTCTGATAGGACTCTCATCCTAGGATCTCAGAGAGATTTACAGACATCCATTAATTAATCACTTACAACACCCCTGTGAGATAGGCAAGTGTTGCAATACCAATTTCGCAGATGGATTCAGTGAGGCAAAGAGAGGTTAAGTGACTTGCCCAAGGTCATACAACAAGTCGGTGACATAGTTCAAGAATTCTGACTCCCAGTCTCCCGTGCTAAATGTGAGAAGATGCTGCTTCCCAAGATACTTTCAAAGGGCCAGGAGTCAATCTGCTGTAATTACTGGGGTTATGAAATCTGCCTCCATGCAAAGGACTACGCACCACTTCATCCTCAGGTCTTCTGTGGTCTGGGGCTATTTCCCAGCACTGGGGTGAATTTAATCATTATAGCCTACATATAAATCTGAGAGAGACTTGCTTTGAATGGAGGTTCATACGTGACATACTAAACCCAGAACAAATCTACTGGGTCAGATTCAACAGTGGGGTAAGTCCAATGACTTCTAGTGTGTTACATGCAGCCAAGGAGGAGCTTGGCTGCATGTTTTTTTAACAGTTATCACAAACACAATCTCTGCCTGATGAACAGAATATCAAAAAAGATGATATCAGCATTGTGCTCTCCTCAATCAGACTGGGATGTAATGATTTTGATGCCAGAGTAAGAATTGCTGCTATGTTGATTCCAGTGCAGTTCTGTCTGACGGGCCTGGGACCTGGAATTTCCCAGGTGTCCCAGTTCTCTTTAGTACCAGCCTAAACACTAAGCTGAGTGACATCTAGGATCGGTTCAAGCATCAGGTGATTTGCTCATTAATTTCATATATAAATCATGTTCCTGCTTTTAAAATGGCAAGGATAATAAAACACACAGTAAAAGGGACGAGAGGGAGAGAGAGAGAGAGGGAAAATGTTTGTGGAGACAACGTTAGGGGAATAAAATAAAATAAAAATAATTTGAAAAATTATAGAGTGGGGATATAACAACCTACTTACAAGTGTCATCATCAGGGGCTGAACCTTAGATTTTTAGTCCCATAGCACAGCTTCTTCTAGAGCTGAGGTGGCTCCACTAGGTGATAGCAAACTGCTATGTAAACTGTACAGAACCACTCAATCTATGGCTGAAATGCAGCGGTTGGGGGGCAGGGAGATCAGCATCTGTTTAATGGTACACGGCACCACACGACCACACGACATTTTAGTGTCCTGATGCAGTGAAGCCCTTGAGCATTTGCTGAACTTCAAGCAGTTGCTTAAATTCACCTCTGTTCAGCAAAGCTCTCTGGTTTGTTTGACAGCACAGGTAGGGGCTATTTGAAAAGATGAGTCCTTCTCCAAAAACTGAAAGTGATGTCGGTTCTTGTGTTGCTGGCAGGAAACATTTAAATGTAAAAAAGCCCTAAACCCAGCTATTAATGAATCTTGACAACAACAATAATATAATCACCATCATCATATCCCATTGATTTTGTGTTTTGCAAATATCTTTATAAGAGTGAAAATAGAAGTGCAAATTAATTAATAAGGCAGCACCAGTTTGCTTGTTTGTTTGTTTTAATAGCAAGCGTCTTTAACACAAACTGTGTTGCCTCACCAAGCTGAATACTAGATAATAGGCAAGGGGGACTGAGAGGATGACTACACTGTAGTGGCAGGGTACTCCATCACACTGCTCCAGCAGTAAGCCCTGCCCACTTGCTCCACACGCATCAATCTACATCAGTCCTGGAAATTAGGTGGTGACCAGGGCCTGAGCACTCTGCTGGCATGGTGTAACAGGCAGAATGTCCTAAAGGGTGGAGGCAGCCCAGCATGGCTACAACCTATACCCGCAAAGGGCTGAGAACTCACAGCCAGAGCCAGTCTTCAACAGACAGCAGCAGCCTGGGAGAGATACCTGGTTGCTAAAATCTTTTGAAACCTGACTATAGACATCTCAAAAAGAACAGCTAGGAGCCAAACTATGCCAAAATTTGATGCGCCAAAAAATCTGGCTCCAACTGCTTTAGCAACATCTTTTGGAGATGTGGCCCTCAGAGGCCTAAGTGAAGGAGAAAACAGGTTTAGAGAAGGCAATTAATAGAAGAGGGAGAAGAAAAAGTAGGGAGGTCCAGAAAGGCCACTCCAGATGGCAAGAGTTGTAGTGAAGGAAGTTTCCATGCAAGAAGTGGCGAGAGGGACATGTAGGAGGCTGATGTAAGACAAGATGGAAGCAGCAGGGAACGGAAGGGGGCTGGGGGGAGAGAGAGAGAGAGAAAGAGGTAAGGTGCATGAGAGGACATTAAGGAAGTCCATGGGTTGGTTGGCAAATACATGAGGCCTGTTTGGGATGGATGGTGAGACAGAAGGGGATCTAGTGGTATTTCTGGAAAGCAAAGCCTGGCATTGCTGTGCATCCATTTCCTTGTGGGCCCTGTTTTGGATGCTCTCCCATTACTAATATATTGTCCAGAGGCCTCCTAAGCTCTGCTCCACTTTGGCTTTGCTTTGTGGATGAAGCCTCAGCTTCAAAGCAGAGTTTCTCTCTGCTCCACTGATAGCATCAGATCAAAACCTCCTCGCAACCTTGCAGCAGCTGCTCAGGGCCCAGGATGGGTGCTGGGAATTCCTGGGAATAAATTGAGCTGGAGGAAAACTGCAGAGAGGAAGTTTGTATGCCATGAAGATGTCTCCAAACTTTGGCAGGTGAGTTTGAGTTGTAAGTGGAAGCACCAGACCAGCAACGCAAAGGGTTTGCCCGCTGATCAGGGGATTGTTTTCCCACACAAGAAAGGAAGGTGTTTCCTCTCAGTTCTGTGTGTGCCTCCCTTCAGACACACCACTCCTCTCTGCATCAGCAAAGCAGGCCGGAGGCTGCCATCACAGTCCTTGCCAAAGGCTTTCTCCTCGCCAGCTGGCAGGGGGACCGATGGGCAGAGGTGACTGCCTCGTTCCTGAGACGGAACGGCTAAATGTGACACCTCTGCAAACACACAGGACACTAGTTCCAGTTCCCTTATCCAGGATAGTCAGGGAGTTGTTGCTGTCAGACAGGAGCAGGCGCTGTTGGTTAGAGCTTCCTATGAACTGCAGGTCGCAAAGCAGAGCAAACAAATACAAGCATTGTTTACAATGCTTTAGGGCCAGATCCTCAGCTGGTATAAATCAGTGTTGCTCCATTAGCTACAATGCAGTTCCACTGATGCACACCAAGTAAGAATCTGGCCTCTGAGCTATTCTTTCTTGTCTGAGACAAGGGCTACATTTTGCATGGCAAGGAAAGGTGATATCTCCTCGGGGGACAGGTAAGACATAGGTGTACAGCTTGTTGTAATCTTAGGCTGAAGGACAGAAAGTGATTGGGGATTTGCTGGGGATTTGCAGAATCAGTTGGATTTTAGACCCTGGACATACGGACATCATAGTGTAGGCAGACCTTGAGTGGCAGAGAAGAGGCCCCATCCATCTTGTACTGCTAGAACATCTTTCATCCCAAAGCACAGGTCACATTTTTTAAAGCTTTATTCAGATTTTCTTCAGTTTTTGCTCAGGCAAATCTCCCACTGAAATGAACCACGGGATTGCAACTGGCCTTCTCCTTTCAGGATACTCCAGACTGAAAGATGATGAGAAGGGGAGAGGCTGCTTCCTATAGGAATGATGATGGTGAGAGTCCTCTGAATGTGTGGTGCCAGCAATGGAGAGCTATGGTTTACACTGTTAGCAGGCGAAGACCCAGTTTTCTGCATGGATTCTCTTGTCTCTTGGACTTGGTGTGTTGCTAAAAATGGGGTTTTCTTTTGGCTCTGAGGATTGAAATAAAGAAAAAAGTCCAATCGCCTTGTGTATGTACTGCCACCTTCCTCTGCCTGCGACAGACAGTTCAGGCTGCAAACACGCTGTGCTGCCGTGTGCGCGCGCGCGCGCCGCTCTGTACAATTCCTGCTTCCTTGCCAAAACATCTCCTGCTGTTTATTTATTTATTTCTCTCTGATAACGGAGGGGATCGCGTTTCCGGAAGAGCGCCAGCAGATGATACGAGCCCGGGACTGATACTGCCAGCAAACTCATGCCAGCCCTTTCTGCCGGAAAAATTTCATTTTTTCCAGAAGGAAGCCATGAGTGTGAAGTGGAATCCAAATCCGATTTCTCGGCACTTTTTGTTATCGCTCAGCAGCCCACCAGGTGGGGCAATGGAGGGAACTCACTCAGCTGCAACTCAGTGCCTTAATCCAATTTACAGCTTCTCTCGGAGAGATAATTACAGCCCTGAAACCAGTTAGCGCTGTACAAAGAGGCTCTCGCACCAAAGCCCCGATCCTGTCTTTCATATTTCCACCTAGAATGTCAGGGCTGCTTTGGAAAGGAGGGGGAATATGAGTTGAGCCCTTGTGAAGGGAGAAGTGTGTATATAGTGATGCAGTGACATCCACCCCCCCAACATATGCCCTATCCCTTCTTTAGTCACACATATACAGCTGCCCTCTCTCAAGGCCCTGAAGGATATGAAAGTGCCTAGTTTAAAGCAAAGAAGTCTGGCACTATGGGATGTTTGGGAAGTTAAGGAAGTCTGGCCCACCTGGGACACAACAAGCTGTTTTCTCCCAAGCATAGCAGAAAGCTAGGTGGATCTCCATTACCATCATACTGGCATGGCTCTGGAGTAACTGCTTAGTCAGCAACAGACACTGCTGTGGCCAAGATCAGAGTCTGACTCCAAGCATTATAAGTTGTACAGCATGTAGTCACCTGAGCCAAGGCAAAGGGAATAGAAAGGCAAAAGATAAGGCTTAGTCCTGGGAAAAGTGGGCTCATGTGGGAATAGGTGGAGGCCAAAGCTTTCTCAGTAAACAGAACTCATGGGAGAGGGTTTGTGACAGACCTGTAGAGGAGGTGAGGCTGTTACAGTGCCAATTGGACAGCACAGCAGTTCAGACTGAAGAGACTCCTGCTTTTAGGGTAGTTTATTCTGCAGTGGGCCAACCAAGATGGTACACATCAGTTATGCAAAGCTTCTCTTGCCAAGAAACCACTGGGAGTTAAGGCTCTCCATTCACGTTGGTCTTGAATCAAGAGAGCACGTAGGTTTATGTGTCATATTAAGCACAGGATTGAGTGCCATAAGATTATAACAGGACTTACACACATGCTTAAAGCTAAGCATGTGTGTAAGTGCTGGGCATGGGGTCTGGAGACATGAGCATCTAGCTAGTCAGAACTGGACCTTTTTTCTCTCACTTCTTTTATATTGTGCTACCCTGGGTGGCATTGCCTGAAGTAGACCAGCTCTCTTTTCTATACAGACATGTAAAAAGGTATTTTGGCTCTGGTCTATTTTGTTCTGAGTCATCATTCTTCGGGAAAAGCTGAGCTAGGAAGGTGAGGCTTAGTATGTCAGTCCTGAATGTAGTGAGAAAATTGGTCAGTCTAAGCTTGTTCTGAACGAGTCCCATACATGCTGTCAGGCTGCTAAGACTGCTGTCTTCCCACTTCCCCTGAGTTTAACCCTGGTTAGTTTCCTGACTGGTTTGCTTCTGGTTTCTTGACTTTGATTCCTAGTTCTGCCCATAACCACTAATCTGTACTGGCCATACTGGGTGCATCCAGATGAGTGTGCACGTGCAGTTTGAGGCACCACGGATCTGTCTGCAGCACCACAAACCACACATGCAGGCATTTGCTGTGCTGCTAATTTGTAGCGTAGTGGGTTTTTTGGACACCAGGAGATCCCAGTGTCATAAAACCTTGGGGTTCAAAGAGAAAGGGATTTGGTGGTAGGGGTCTGCTACAGACCCCCACACCAAGGGGAAGAGCTAGATTTGGGGTTCCTGAGGCAGCTCTCAGAGACCGTAAAAACTAAGGAGGCAGTAGTCATGGGGGACCTAAACTACCCAGACATCTGCTGGGAGACACAGACAGCAAAGTCCCACCATTCACGCAGGTTCCTATCCTGTGTACAGGACCTCCACCTGATGCAGGAGGTACACGGTCCCACTAGGGAGAATGCCTTACTGGATCTGGTATTGGCAACAGGGGATGACATGGTAGGGGACCTACAGATCGGTGGTCACCTGGGGAACAGTGATCACCAAATAATAGAATTTATCATAAGACGTTGAGTAGGTAAGGTAACTAGTAGGGTGAAAGTGCTAGACTTTAGGAAAGCTGATTTCAATGAACTCAGGCGATTAGTCAAGGATGCACTGCAGAGTAAGAGTTTTAAAGAGATGGGAGCCCAAGAAGGGTGGCTGTGCCTTAAGGAAATGATCCTTCGGGCACAGAGGGAGACGATCCCGATGCGAGGAAAAAGGGGGAAAGGGGCCAGAAAGCTTCCTTGGGTGACCAGAGAAATCCAGAGCAGCCTACGGGCTAAAAGAGGAGCACCTAAAAAGTGGAAACGGGGAGAGATTACCAAAGAGGAGTATACCTCCTCTGCTCGCGCTTGTAGAGAGGCAGTTAGACAGGCCAAAGCTACCATGGAGCTGAGGATGGCATCCCAAGTTAAGGATAACAAGAAATTGTTTTTTAGATATATAGGGAGTAAAAGGAAGGCCCAGGGTGGAATAGGACCCCTACTAAATGGGCAGAAGCAGTTGGTGACAGACAGGGGGGACAAGGCTGAACTCCTCAACGAGTTCTTTGCCTCAGTGTTCCTAAGCGAGGGGCAAGACAAGTCTCTCACTGGGATTGTAGAGAGGCAACAGCAAGGTGCCAGACTACCATGTGTAGACCCTGAGATGGTGCAGGGTCACTTGGAGGAACTGGATGCGTTTAAGTCGGCAGGCCCGGATGAGCTCCATCCGAGGGTACTGAAGGCACTGGCTGATATCATTGCACAGCCACTGGCGGGAATATTCGAACACTCATGGCGCATGGGACAGGTCCTGGAGGACTGAAAAAGGGCCGATGTGGTCCCTAATTTTCAAGAAGGGGAGGAAGGAGGACCCGGGCAACTATAGGCCAGTCAGTCTCACCTCCATCCTTGGCAAAGTCTTTGAAAAAATGATCAAGGCTCACATTTGCGAGAGCCCGGCAGGAAAAATTATGCTGAAGGGAAACCAGCATGGGTTCGTAGCAGGTAGATCATGCCTGACTAATCTAGTCTCTTTTTATGACCAGGTTACAAAACACCTGGACGCAGGAGTAGGGGTTGACATTGTTTACTTAGACTTCAGGAAGGCCTTCGATACGGTATCCCACCCCATACTGGTGAACAAGTTAAGAGGCTGTGACTTGGATGACTACACAGTCCAGTGGGTGGCGAATTGGCTAGAGGGTCGCACCCAGAGAGTCGTGGTGGATGGGTCGGTATCAACCTGGCAGGGTGTGGGCAGTGGGGTCCCGCAGGGCTCGGTCCTTGGACCAATATTCTTCAATGTCTTCATCAGCGACTTGGACGAGGGAGTGAAGTGTACTCTGTCCAAGTTTGCGGATGACACAAAACTGTGGAGAGAAGTGGACACACCGGAGGGCAGGGAACAACTACAAGCAGACCTGGACAGGTTGGACATACGGGCAGAAAACAACAGAATGCAATTCAACAAGGAGAAATGCAAAGTACTGCACCTAGGGAAGAAAAATGTCCAGCACACCTACAGCCTAGGAAATGACCTGCTTGGTGGAATGGAATCGGAAAGGGATCTTGGAGTCCTAGTGGACTCCAAGATGAACATGAGTCGGCAGTGTGACGAAGCCATCAGAAAAGCCAATGGCACTTTATCGTGCATCAGCAGATGCATGAAGAACAGATCCAAGGAGGTGATACTTCCCCTCTATAGGGCGTTGGTCAGACTGCAGTTGGAATACTGAGTGCAATTTTGGGTGCCGCACTTCAAGAGGGATGCGGATAACCTGGAGAGGGTCCAGAGAAGGGCCACGCGTATGGTTAAGGGCTTGCAGGCCAAGCCCTATGAGGAGAGACTAGGGCATCTGGACCTCTTCAGCCTCCACAAGAGAAGGTTGAGAGGCGACCTTGTGGTTGCCTATAAGTTCATCACAGGGGCACAGAAGGGAATTGGTGAGGTTTTATTCACCAAGGCGCCCCCGGGGTTACAAGAAATAATGGCCACAAGCTAGCAGAGAGCAGATTTAGACTAGACATTAGGAAGAACTTCTTCACAGTTAGAGTGGCCAAAGTCTGGAACGGGCTCCCAAGGGAGGTGGTGCTCTCCCCTACCCTGGGGGTCTTCAAGAGGAGGTTAGATAGGCATCTAGCTGGGGTCATCTAGACCCAGCACTCTTTCCTGCCTATGCAGGGGGTCAGACTCGATGATCTATTGAGGTCCCTTCTGACTCTAGCATCTATGAACCTATGAACCTATGAACCTACGGCAGAAAAAAGCGGAGCAGCACATGTGGCGGCAGCATGCACCCCCCAAAATCGGAGCCTGGCCAGCCGAAGCCACACTTTGGCTGCCAGCCAGGCTCTGACTGCTAGAGCCCTGGGAGGCCCCCAGGACTCCAGCTAAGGCTGCTGGGGCCAGCCCAGGTGCTGACCTCAGCCTCCTCTACCCCACCTGAGGCAAATTGCTGCATGCCAGAGCATGCATATATGGGCATTGCCCAGGGACAAATAGCAGCAATACAACTATGTGCTGCTGCTATTTGTCCCCAGGGAAATGCACATGCACTCTCACCTGGAAGCGCCCACTTTGTCCATTACTACTGGAGGCAATAAAACCAGTTCCAGCTTCTGGAGGTCTTTGAAGTGGCGTGGACACTTTCTACTGAGGGATTCTTACTTGACTAGGAACAGGATTTGGATTTGATGGGAGCCGGTGTCAGGGGCACTGGACTTATCCCTTGACCCATCCAGTCTCTTTTCAGAATTCAGCAAGGACTTTAGAGAAGGCATGTCACGTTATTAGACAGGAGTGAGGACAAGATATTTCCAGCAGCTGCAAACACATGGCAGCACCTATGTGATGACTTGCCCTTGCACACACAGTGGGTTTGTCTACACGAGATGTTTACTGCACAATAAACTAATTAGCTGTACAGTAAACATCTCAGCATCTATACGTGGGCCCCTATTAGGTTGGAGTAAACTAATTTACTCCACAGCAGAATAGTACTTGTAAATACAAGTACTGTCCTGCTGCAGAGTAAAATCTCTGCAGCAATGCATATAGACACTGCCTTGGCTGGCTGGGGCATGAGGGTGCTTCAATGAGGAGGCTGCCTCCCAGGTAGCTCTGCACTGAAGCACTCTTGTGCCCCAGCCAGCCTCTCCATAGCAAGTTGTGCCAGGGGGAGCAACACCAGGCTGGCAGGCTGACCCCCTAGGCCCCAACCCAGCTCAGCGTACTGCAGTCCCAGGTGCAGGCTCAAATGGCAATAAACTCCAGAGTTTATTGCTTCACATTAATTGCATGCATAGATGTGCCCATTGAGTATTTTAGGCAGACTCTTCCTCACCTGAAGCAAGATGACTCATCCACATGTACCTGTGGCCTGACTAGCTATCCTGTCCTTGATTCCCATTAGTACATGCCATATGGGAAGCAGGTAGCTACTCAACAGGAAGTCAATTTAGGCTCTTTCAGAGAAGCAGTATCAGCCTGCTCAACATCTCCTATCCCTGAACTATGACTATGACTCCTAAATTTGCCTCTCATCTAGCACTCAGCCTTGACAGCTTGAGCCAGTGACTATGGTTTGTGACCTTGCCTCTTGCCTGAGATTCAACCTTGGCACTGTAACATTGGAGCCGTTATTCTCTGTATCTCCTTGAACCAAAAGGATTTTAATCTGAGATTTACAAAGTCACTTAAAATACATGGATGAGGATATAATGGGAATAAAACAGATCATACCACCCCTTTGTGGCCTTGAAAGAGACAGTCTTAATTCATGCAAGATGGGGCAGTTTGTGTATCACAACAGTCACTGACCTTGGCATGAAGAACATGGTAGAAGACCCAGCAGGAGCTCAAAGGCTGGGTTTTAATAGAAACATCTGATGAGGGAGATGCTGATTGGAACTTTTCATGAATTACCAAAACATCTCAAATCAGGTTGGTATTCTCATTAAATTGCCAGTTCTTACCACTTCAGGTAAGGCCAAAAAGTATGAGAACCATTTTCCTTTGATTTTGTGGGATTTCTGCCTCTGGTCCTGAGCAAACTTGGTAGTGTACAGACAACTGCACAAAATAGAATAATAACTTTTGAAAATGTTGAACCCAAATTGAAAACAAAAAATTGCTTGTTGTTTTGTGGAAAATCTGGGAGGCAAAGGTACTCTATCAGTTAAGGCACTGGGCTGTGTGTCAGGAAATTTTAGAAGTGCCCAGTCACATGACAAATTAACCCTCATTTAATGAGGGTTCAGATGAAGGGGCTCTAAAGCAGAGCACCTTCATTAACTTCTATCTCTCTCTGTGTGTGAGCGGGGCTGGGCTGATGTAGCCCAGCCTCACCCCCAATGCCGTGTGCAGGACAGGAAAGGGACAAGGCAGGGGAGGGAGCTTCAGTCTAGAGTTTACCCAGCCTGTGCTGGAGGGGATAGAGTGGGTGGATTGGAGCCCCTCACCTCAGGGCTCAAGCCTACCTGCCACCCCCCGACTCCTGTGGCATAGGTTGGACAAACCCCGGACTGGAGTTCTCTCCCCTGCCTTCTCCCCTGCCCATCCTGCAGACAGCAACCTCTCTCCACTGGATCACCTTCAAAGTGAAGCTTTTTCCCCGCCTCATCCTGACTAAACAGCTAACGCCTGTTGGGTTAGGGGGGCAGGGTTGCTGTAACTCATGGCACTTTCTCTGAAGCACCATGAGTTGTAGCGGGGAGATACATGTAGGTTAGCACCCTGTGTGCTTGTGCAGAGTCAGGGTGTCTCAGATCAAGGTGGGGGTCTTCTACTTGATATAAGGATTCACAGTAACATTGATGCTCTCTCCCTTGCAAAGTTTTCAGTTGCTGAGAAGGGAAGAAGAGAAGACCTCAGATATTATGAACAGAGGAGGATCCAGTACAGAACACCCTTGATCTTTGAAAAGTTTGCCTTGCTGTCTAATCTGTAAAGCTCAGGCCCATCTATAGGGATCAGAATTCCTGAGCAGTTTACTGGTTGCCCAAGCAGTCAGCCTAGTTTAAAAATTTAACATCTAACATAGTGGATTGTCATTCCAGCACAATTTTGCACAGTGAAGTTCTTCAACATGTTCCAAACCAGCAATTGTCTATATTTTCTAGGAGTGTATTAGTGTCTAATGTTCTTAGCTTCTTCCTTCCTTTTATGTGTGTTTTTGTCCTGTAATAGCAAATGTGTGGGTCCAATTCTAAGTGTTAACTTCACTTTGACTCAAGGCTTCTAAATTGATTTTCCAAACCTGGAGTTCAGATTTCCCATCAGCCAAGATATTTTTAAGAGATTTTGGGCTGCTTAGGTATGTACTTCAACGGCAAATGGGGCTTTCTTTAATATCAGTTGTAGGGGCTTCTATGGGTCATCTAAAACATGAAATATAGCTCAATAGGATGCTTCCTTTAGTGTTCAAGACATTTGATTTTCATCAACGCTGTGCCCATGAGAAGCTACTATCCCATCTTTTGACTATGCAACAGCGATATCTTATACACACCTTTTCACCTGTGGGACTAAAGACACTTCAAAAGCAAATCTTGATTATATCGAGATTATAGGGAAACATATGAAACCTTCATAACATCTGGCTTGTACAAAATATCATTTCATTTGCGGCATGAACTCTGGCTGTCAGTAAAATTTGGCCATTTGGGTTTGGGAAAATCTGGATTTACATCTGCTTAAGGGATCACTTGATCCATTATGTTTGGGTGCTCCTCAAAAGTTCTGTAGAAAAGCAAATAATATTGGACTAGATCATCAGCTGGGATGAAGTCAATGCATTATTTATACCATTTGGAGATATAGCCCACAATTGACAACTAAAAGTAAAGGAGAGTCCTGGGTGCACAGAATGACCCAAGCTGATCTTTCCTGGGGCTCCAAGAATCGTCAGTGAATACTAGAATTCCAGTCTGCAACAGCGTAACACCTCTCATCAAAGCAGAACATGGGACCAGCACTAATTCAGAAGGAAAAGCAGTATTAGTTAGCACTACGCTCCCTATCAGGACTGCTAAGCGTGTGCTGGGTAGGTGATAGTCTTGGTCATACATAGTGGATGTGTCTACATGTGCCCCCATGGCATTGTTGTTACTGCACTGTGCCGGCGGCACACGGTTATTTTTAGTCACTATGTTGCTGTAGCAATGCATTATAGTGAGGGAGTGTCTGCTACAGCGACATAGCGTCTCGTGTAGATGTGCCCAGTGGGTCAAGTATGTATGACTTGAGGGACATACTTGATACTTTACATCAAGCATGTCCCTCATAAGGTAAATGCTGGCTCCCAAATTTAATGCAGGCATTCCAGGGATGTCATCATAGTGTCTGCTGTGCAGCTAATTCAGAAGTGAATTTTGATTCACTGGCATTTGATAAGGGTAGGAAATACATTACTCAAGGCATTTCTTCTGCTTGGCAGAAAGGTTAAGGTGTCTTACTGTGGCTCCAGAGGCCAGAGTACAAAGCCTAACTTCAGACTTGTGTGAAAATTACCCCCACTTAACCCATTCATAAATGGGTATCTTGTCATTTAAGCTGAAGTATCAGATAGATGTCATGCTAGGTATATCATTCTCTTGCCTGTTGTTAGCTATAGAAACTGGTGTCACTTAACCACGCTAGACAGATGGGCCATAAAGCTCAGGCAGACTTTTAAAACTTTTCTTCTAAGCTGTTTAACCAGCGTTGTTGACTACGCTGGAGAACACCAACAAGCTGATGCTTCTTGATACATGATCTTTGTTACTCCCTGAGCAATGACTACTTCAATGGAAGCATGGACTCCTCTCCTTGTATAGTACATACTTCCTTATATGGGCTAAACCCTCAGCCATTTTAAGTAGAAATGAACTCAGTGGGATGATGCTGATTTACCCCAGCAGAAGCTCTGGCTCCATATTTCTTTTTTGACATGTTTTTTGCTTTCACACAAGCTGCATGATCCTATCAAACCTAAGTCTGCAGCTATCGGCAGGTTCATCAGCTACGGGTTTGGCCCATAACCCTACGGGCATTAGGGCTTCTAGCCACTTGCCTGATTCTAGGATGGAATGGGCAAATCACAGTGGACCAAGCATAAAAAGAAGGCCTCAGAAAATGGAGGGGAGGAGAGGGGGAAGGTTGCTTGATGGAGAACCTAAGCTGTCTCAGGAATACACCCCCTGAGAAGTATGAGGACAGAGAGATCCTCTCCCCCATTGCACTGCAGTTTGTCAAGTCATCTTCACCAGGGCAAAGGGCTAAGTGGAGATGTAATGCTACTGTTCTGATCTGGGATCAACCCACACCTGCTTCAGATGGGTGTGAAAGACTGTCACTGGTGGAAATTGAGAGTGCTCCATGAAGACAATGCAGTTACTTCAAGGTAGATTAGGGGGACAGTCTGGCTCCTGGGTTGGGAGCAGAGGGTTTATGACAGGGGAACAATCTCCAGGCGAGGTTCTTTTGAGTAGCTGTGATATCTTTTATTAGACCAACTGAGTAGTTGGTCTAATAAAAGATATCACAGCTACTCAAAGAAACTTTCCTGCCTGTGTCCTTAGACCAACACTGCTACAGCCAAAAACCTAGGGGAACAATCTGGATCATAGGCCAGGAGTACAGTGTAAGTATCCCAGCTGCTCCCTAACACCAGGATTAATCTGCTTTCTCTCTGCTCTTTCTGCACATGGTGCTGGTAGGGAGAGAGCACAGGAACACTGATACCCAACACCCATGTCTTCTCCCTGCCCCTCAGCAAAGACCAGGTCAGTCTGCCACCCACTCTGGCCTTTTTCTCTCCACAGCTCTCTACCAGGCCTGCAGTGCTGTGTGGCTAAAGAGGCTCACACATTAAAGCCTTATTCCAGTCTGTGTGACAATTACTGACACAGATGCTCCTGTGTCAATATGGGCTCCTCTCCCTATTCCGGTTATAGCAATAGGTGGGCCTGGCAGGGGCTCCCTTCAGCTCAATCCAGGAGAATTATGGGCTTGGGAAGGAGCCATGGCTGGATGGGATTCCACAGGGGAGTGGCCTCCCAAGCACATGTTCTGGCTTCTTCTCGAATCTCCTACCCAGAGACCCCTGAACCAGATCACAAGCAGCAGTAGCACTCTGCAGTGTCCATGCCTTGCTGCTTCTTCCGGATCTATGTGCAGCGTAGTGCAAGCAAATGTGAGAGGGGCAGTGAATGCAGTGAGCAGGAGGGGCATGTATAATGCAGGGCATGCAGGAAGGGTGAGGGGCACATGCAGTGTGGAGCACATTTGTTTTGAGCCAATGAGTAGAAAGAATGCAGGGCCCTGGCATTGCAGCTCTGCTTATAGCTTTCAGATTGTTTCCACATCCCCTCCTCACTCAGCTTCTCCCCATACCCACTTTCCTTTAGACTAGGGAAAGACAGTCTTTATAGTTGTTATATGACTAGGGCATGAGCAGTCAGAGCAGTGGTAGGAGCTAAGGGTCAGAAGTAACTCGGGGCCACAGATCAGTGGCAGGAGACAGGTAACCAGGGCCATAAGCTAAAAAGCAGGAAACAAGTGGTCAGAATCAAAGCAGCGAGCACACTGGATACATGTGCATGGAGAAACCCACGGAGGGCCCTGCTACCCCTTTCAATCAATCAGGCAGAGTGCTGTCATAGCAGCTCAGAACACCTTAGCTGGCCAGTGATTCTTAAGGCTTAAGCAGAGCCAACTGCTGGGGTCCTTCACAAGAGCGTCTATAGGGCAAACCCATTCCCCCTAGCACACATGCCCATCACCCCTCCCCCCTCTCATTCCAGGGGCTTTGTGTACCCCCTGTTCCTTTGTTTTTCTGATGCCAGAGTACCCCATTTTCTCTCCCATTTCAAGGTCTCTGTAGGTCGAATGTCTCTCCCTCTTACCTTCTCTTCCCACCTCATTCTCCCCTTACACTATGCTCCCCATTCTTTGAATTGTTCTTTCTTTCCTTCTGTCCAGGAGGCAAATGTGACAGGCTCACACTCACCATACTGGTTGACGGGCATGCCCTCACCCCTTGGGCCTCATCACACTTGGGCCTATTCACCTGCCATGACTTGATGTTTCATGCTTGGTGTTGAACAGTGGTTCCCTGAGGGCCCAGTGGTCTCTCTGTTAGCACATTGTGGGCCCTGCTGGCACATGGTGTCTTCTGTGGGGCTTCTCCTCCCCTACACCTCACCCCTTTCCACTCATGTGTCACCATCAAATCTGGTGGCACTCTGGTATGATGACAGGACTTTTCCTCCTGTGCTGGATACCCAGTGAGAATGGATGCTACAAGGTTTTTGCTGCTGTTTTGTAAAGAATCACCGCTGCTGTTTTCAAGAATCACAACACAACCAAACATGAATGACATTTGCCTCCAGTGGCTGGTGGGGCATGGTGGCAGGAGTGCAGCAGCAGTGGAAGCAGCAGGAACATGGCGGCAGTAAGTGGGGGAGCTCCCGCAGATGCTGCTGTCAGTGGTTGGGTGGGGAGGGGTGAGTGCTGACCAAGGAGTGGAGACCAGCGACCACCCGCTGGCACCGCCGACAGTGTCAGTGGTGCCTTTTGTAGGGGGTGCACTGCCATGCGCAGGGGGTGCACATGCACCCATGTCCACACGCTACACATCACCTCTGCAACCAAAAATCTAACTTAAATAGTTCTGAGTGGGCAGCAGGCAGGGTGGCGGTGCCCCCATTTTAAGCTATTCCCCTTTGGGCTGATTTAGGCTGTTTCAGTGCCTGGTGCACCCTTCTCTCACCCACCATAGAGCTCACTAGGCCTCCTAGTTAGCCAGCTTTCTGGCATGAGTTCTGCCCATCTTGTCACCAGAACAGGTATGGCACTGCCTAATGGTTTCCTCCGGCATGATCATACAAGGTTTGCGACTCTGCCAGTCCTCTTGGTGTGCTCTGATCTCGCAGACACTCTGACAGGCTGTGCAGTGTCAGGGGGGTTTTGGGCCTGGGTTTCCCTCCAGTTGGTTCCCACAGGGCCCACTGGGCTGCCGTCTCCAAGCCCCACCTGATCCATGTGCTTCTGCGTGGCCATCTGCATACGGTGGGGAGCTGTGTCACAACCAAGCTGCGCTGCTTGCCAGCTGAGTCAGACATGCTGGTATCTGGTCAGGTCCCTGGTGTTCCATCAGTGGCAGTGGCTTCTCTGGGCTTTCCCAGGTATTTCTGCCCCAGGGAAAGCAACCAGCCTCCAGCCAGTTGTAGTGTGTGCAGGGTGTTTCCTGGATGACTCAGCTGCTGGACATGGGCATGCCACTTCCCTGGGTGTGCTGGTCCTAAGGGAAGGCGCTAGATCCCTTCCGGCAGCGGGGAGAGTACCTGCTTCCAGCATTCCAGCATGCTCTCCTTCTGCCTTCAGCTTCAGGCCTGCTTTAAACACATGGCCTCCGGGCTCTGGACCAACTAGCCATGTTCCCTCTGACCATGCAGTGCCAGCCAGCTTACAGCCCAGTCACCTGGGCTACAGCACCATGGTAAGTCAGGCAGGGGCCTGTTACAGCAAGTCAATTGAGATGTCACCATGTTCAACTCAGTTAAGATGGGCAGGGCTGAGATGTTATATTGGAAGAGTAAACTTTAAAGGCTTCTTTATTTTGTGGGTCTAGATGACAGGCTCTCCCCATGTCCTCCATATCCCACTTCTCTCTTTTCTGATTAGCACCAAAAACCAGAAGTTTCTATCCACAGAGGCCTAGGACTATCCTCAAAAATTCCAGGTTGATCACGTATAGCATCCAGAAGTTATCACCTTCCATCCAAACAGTGAAATGCCATTAAGCTGAGTGCAGGGGTTTAGCCAAATATTGGTAATGTATGTTCAAGCTATAGAAAGCATACATGGCATTCTGCATGCACCCTGAGCAATAGAACAAGTCCTATCACTGTAAATCGTTACAAGCAGTTAGACAGCCCCAGCTGCAATGGTGTGGGCTTTTCATAAGTAAAGAGTGGTTTTATCTAGAGTTGTGGGATTAACAAGTGCTAGCTAATATGTTTCAGAAGGTTAATGTAGACAAAGCAGTGTGTGTCTTAACTGGCTAAGACAGACCAGCTGAATTCCACAACCCTCCCTCTAACCTGAGCATTTTAGCACACAATTAAGGCAGTGAGACTTCCTAGGCTGTGGTTAACACATGCTAGCTAACATTATGTTAGTTAACCCAGATTATAGGTATAGCTGGATAAGGCAGATCCTGCCTTGAAACCAGAAGATGGACCTACCTCTCAATGTCCCTTCCAGCCCTCTTTTCTATCATTCAGACATGCCCCTATTGAAACCACCCATCTCTGCAATCCCTTAGCGCCAGTGAATGGGAAATGAGAGTCCTTCTATGGACTGACTGATCAGTGCCCTGGATCACTTGAAATCTGCACTCCCCAATGGCTCCAGAACAGTCCTCAGAATTTAAGTCCTTGTCCCTTTAAATGTGATGCATGTAAGGAAAAAATTGACAAGCTCCCTCGCTCTCAAAAGAGTGAGAAATTTTCATTGATTGATTTCTTCATGGCTTCTTAAACAGATAATTAATTCACCGTGAACCTGCGGACACACCGTAGTGAGTCGTTAATATTGTAAATTCACATATACTTCGATAATCGCCTGACCCCCCCGTCACCCCGAAAAACAGATAGCTATGCAGAGGTGGGGGTGGGGAATCGATTTTCGAAGACATGAAGGGATCACCCAGCAAAGGGAAGCTATTGATTCTCTTTTATAAGACACCACTATAATATTTATTCTTTTGTAAACAGAATTAACCTGGTATCATGGGTCATTCCTATTGAGCAGCGCTCCTCTCGTGCGCACAAGGAAACAGATTGCATCAGGAGAGGTGGAAACATCCAAACCACACCACCTACTTCAGGCTGCAAGTCAGGAGTGGATCCTTTCAGGGCTGCTGATGCTTGCCTTAACAGGGGAGACCCCTCCTCTGCCCTATTAGCTGTCCACTGTGTCCCAGCTGCTGATCCAGAAGGATCTCATGTAGGATCCCATCCCTTCCATGACCAGGTCACAAAATCCTTGGACACAGGTGTCGTGGTGGACATAGTCTTTCTGGACTTTAGCAAGGCCTTCGACACGGTCTCTCACCCCATTCTCATTAAAAAAACTAGGAGACCGTAGCGTCAATATCTACACAGTCAGATGGCTCACTAATTGGCTGGAGTGCCGCACCCAGAGAGTGGTGGTGGACAGGTCTTATTCGACCTGGAGGGATGTGGGCAGTGGGGTTCTGCAGGGCTTGGTCCTCAGGCCCGCACTGTTCAACATCTTCATCAGCAACTCGGACAAGGGGGTAAAAACCACCTTGTTCAAATTCAGAGATAACACTAAGATGTGGGGAGAAGTGGGCACGCTAGAAGGGAGGAATAGGCTGCAATCAGACCTGGACAGGTTACAGGGGTGGGTGGATAAGAACAGGATGGGTTTCAACACTGACAAGTGCAGGGTACTGCACCTGGGCAGGAGGAACCAGCAACATACCTACAGGCTGGGGAACTCCCTTCTCGTCAGTGCAGAGGCAGAAAAGGATCTTGGAGTCATTATTGATGCCAAAATGAACATGGGCCGACAGTGTGGGGACGCGGTCAGGAAGGCCAACCGTACCTTGCCATGCATCCACAGATGCATCTCAAGCAGGTCCAAGGAGGTGATCCTCCCCCTCTGTGCAACACTGACTGGTCAGGCCACAGTTGGAGTACTGCATCTAGTTCTGGGCGCTGCACTTCAGGAGGGATGTGGACGCCGCACTTCAGGAGAGGGTCCAGAGGAGGGCCACTCGCATGATCAGGGGGCAGCAGGGCAGACCCTACGAGGAGAGGCTGAGGGACCTGAACCTGTTCAGCCTCCACAAGAGAAGGCTGAGGGGGGGGATCTAGTGGCCGTTTACAAACTAGTCAGGGGGGACCAGCAGGCATCGGGAGAGTCCCTGTTCCCCCGAGCACTACCAGGAGTGACAAGAAATAACAGTCACAAGCTGGCAGAGGGTAGATTCAGGCTAGACATCAGGAGGTGCTACTTCACAGTCAGGGCAGCTAGGATCTGGAACCAACTTCCAAGAGAAGTGGTGCTGGCTCCGACCCTGGGGGTCTTTAAGAGGAGGCTGGATGAACACCTTGCCAGGGTCGTTTGACCCCAGTACTCTTTCCTGCCATGGCAGGGGTTCGGACTTGATGATCTGCTCAGGTCCCTTCTGACCCTACCAACTATGAAACTATGAAACTATAAGAATTCATGCCATGGAAATAAATCTTCCCCCAACCTCTGGCAGTTGCCCACCTGTTCAATGATCTCTTCCTGCCCCAGGGTGTTCAATGCTAATCTCTTCCACAGACTCCTCTCCTGAGGCACAGATATTCCCAGAAGCCCCTGCAGTGTCAGGCTGTGTACTAGTACTGTTAATATAACTATCATATGCTCCTGCCTGACCCAGATTTTGTCCAGAAATCACAGGCTGGTAGAAGTTGTTAGTGAGTTGAGGTGGCTGTTGCTCAGCAAAGCGACATCATAGAAACATGGGGTCTGTTTAAGCACCAGCTTGGAATTGTTCCAACTGCTTCAGGGCCATATTAGTGCTCAGACCCTTAGTTCAAAGACCCAGCAGGCTTAGCACTGTCTGTACCTGGAGGATGGGTAGAGGGGTCATGTCAAGGCAGGGCTGGATCGCACTGTCTTCTGGTAAGCCTCACCACATAATGCCCTCCTGAAACTGTTGAAAAAACAGGCTGAGTTTAGAAATGTCCAGATGCTGCTCTTATTTTTGCTGGACACCAGTTTGGCTTCTGTCTAACCCTATGGGCAGATGAGAGAGGAAAGTTAGGCTAGAGCTCGCACATCTCTGCTCCTGTGCAGAGGAAGATTTAGCACCTAAAGGGCAAATTGTCAGCTTGGGCACACATCAAGTGCTGGTGGCATACACTGCTTTTCATTGGAAGATGACAAACTGGAGATGGCTAAGGTAAGAGGTACCCCTGCAGAATCATGCCAGTCCAGAAGAAACCCTACCCCCATAGCTTCTTTTACCACACACCCCTGAATAAGACATACACCTTGTTTTTGGAAGGTGGAATGAAGAAAAAACATTTTTCTTGAAAATGCCAGCAAGTATTTTCACAGGGAAAACACAGGCAGCTGCAGTAAGGAGGCAGCAAAAAGCTGTGGCTACTTCTTTAATGCCCTAGCTGCATGGCATGGCAGGTACTGCTGGCTGCCCACCCAGCTCAAGCAGAAGGATCAGGCAATTGGTATACATCAGGATTGGCCCTCAACTGTCTTGGCAGGCATGGCTGGCTGAGCCAAACTGCCCAGCCCCTCTCCTTGATCTGGGAGGCAGCCAGTAGCTCCTGCCAAGTCAGCTAAGGCCTAACCAACTTAAGAGGAGCCAGACATTTGTAGGATCATTTGTAGGATCAAGCCTTCAGCTGAGTCAGCAATTGCCACTGGCTTCCCACCTAAGTAGAGAAGAAGAACCTGGCAGCTCAGCCCCCACATGATTAGGCCCGCTGATCCCCACATTTCCTCATTTACGACATGCACCCTGTCTAGTAGATAATTTTTTTAAAAGGTGCATATTGTATATGACTAAATACAGGTATATGTTTTTCTAAACAAGGGCAGTGGGAAGCAATTGAGCTTTAGGCCATGCCCTTCCAGTGCAGACCTCTGAATCTGAGGAATCCTTGGAACAGGAGAGGCTGCTGAGGGGAAATCAGAATGGCCACTTAACTGAGAGAGCTGGAGGAGGTGAATTAATATAGAAAAGCCCTCCACACTGGCCTAGCTTTGCTCCGATTGAATCTAATGCTAAAGCTCCCATTGGCTCCAGTAGCAGCAGAACTAAGGCAGCACTGGGCACGTCTACATGTGCATTAATGTGCTGTAATTACAGTACATTAATTCTAGTACTGGTAATAACAGGTACTAACTTAATGCACGGTAATCGGTAGCACCAGCACACGTCTTTTAAGTGATGCTAATGCACAGTAGATTAATCCTACTGTGCATTAGCTCAATAGCACAGCTTTTGCTGTGATGTGCTAATGCGCAGTAGAATTAGTTTACTACACTTATAGCATCTCGTGTAGATGCATCCGCTGTGAGGTTTTGAGAATCTCCACCACCGGCTTAAGCTAAACCAAAGACATACGTAGAGATGGAAATATGGACCCTAAGGGTGAAGCTCATCTCTCTGTAAAGGGTCAGTTCAAGCCCTGCATGCTACCTAAAGCCCTTAAGATAGTTGACGTGGCATGGTTCATGAGACACATTCACCCTCACCCTGCATGTGAAAGGAGCATCCTTTACCACTAGGAAGGATGATCCCATACTTGCAGTAGAATGACATCCACACAAGCCTACAGCCTGACTGACTATCCTGTCCTTGACTCCCATTAGTACATGCTACCCAGGAAGCAGGAAGTTGATGAGTCGCTTGAGGGCCTGCTGGGAAGCAGCATCAATCTGCTCAATGCTGCCTATCTCTAAACCAGATGATAAACTCCTGCTTGTTGCCCACCATCTGAAAGCGGGACTTGAAGCCCTGAACTAGTAACAGTAACTTTGGACCTTTCTCTTGCCTGATCCCCAGCCTGACAGTCTTGCCCATTTAGATTGCATGCTCTTCTAGGTAGGAACTACCTCTTTCTACATGTCTGTACCGTGTCTAAGGCCCTCTTCTCAGATGGGGCTATTGCAGTAAGTTTTGAAATGACATGTTAGAAAGAGGAGACAGAGACCCTCTTTCACTAATATCACCATGGCTATTTTAGAAAGCTAGTAACGCTGAGTGAGGATGATGTTTTGTTAGAAGGCAAAAGACTGTTTTGTCCAGTTCACTGAAAAGAGAAATACTCAACACTATCAGCAAATAAAGCCACAGCGTATATTTTTCTGGGCTGGATCAGATCTCTGATAAAGAACCCAGGCATAACTGAAATCCCAGAGAACAGTGCTGAATGTTAGGAAGAAAATTAAATAAAAAGAAGCAAACAGAATATGGGTAATAGAGAACTCACAAGTGCAGGTTTATTGATTCATGGATTTTTAAAGTCAGATGGGAATGTTCTGATCCTCCAGAGTGACCTGCTGCATAATGGAGGCCATGAAACATCACCCAGAAACTTCTGCATTTTGCTCCTTACTTCTGTTTGATCTACTGACAAGAGTTTATATAAAATAAGACTCAGATGATAGCCCTGGATACAAGTAGCCTTGAACTACAGAAAAAAATGTGGGTAGGTCTCTGAATTTCCAAGCTCCCTCTTATATTTATATAGTGACCAACTCTAAATACTCAAAAATGGTGAGTTTGTTTAAAGTATGATCTTTTGTACTGGCCTTCTCAAATGTGAGGCTTTGGGCACTGTGTATTTAATTCTTTTTACTGCAACCACGAGGTCCAGAAACTTTGTGTTTTTAATTGAAGGTGAAACCTTGTCATAATCACCTGGCTTCAAGAACTGGCATCTTAAGAAGCCAAGCAAATGAGGTATGCTATAAAATCATGAGTGCTGGCCATACTTTATGAGCTGAACAATTCTTTGTTCTGGGGAAGTTTGTAGCTAGAGCCCTAGATTTCCCAGCCGGCTTTATTTTCATAATGTAGCTGAACCCACACGCAGCTCTCAATACCACAGAGCTTCAACAAGAACAGGATCTTAGCTCTGAACATCTCTGCTTTGTCCCCTGTTGGCAGCCTCAACATGGCCCTTGCAATTTGGATGTTGTGGGCCTCTGAGGCTCATTTGGTTGTCTTCTTTTATCTTCCTCTTGTCATTGCTCCATCCTGCCGGAAACTAGAGAGAGAGAGAGAGAGAGAGAAAAGGAGAGAGAGAAAGAGTGTTAAATTGTGTAAAAGAATTTAAAAGAGGGAGTAAGAGATAAAGAAAAGTATCCAAGACAGGCGAGCAGCCCATGAACTGCCTGGCGGGAGTAGAAGCCCTAATTAAAAGACAGAAATACAGCGGCAAAGTCTTCCATTCAGAGGATGGACAATGAGAGGGTCTGCGGAGCAGAACTGGGAGGGGATGAAAGGACAAGGAGCGGCAGAGCCCCCACTGCTCCCCTCATCCTTCCAGAGCAATGCTCCGGCATGGGGCTCACAGAAACCCCCTCAGCCATCATACCCCCTGGCATAGAAGGGTAGCATATTTGCCCATATTACCCTGGAGATTCCCATCCTTGTGTCTGTACAGAAGGCAGCTGACTCAGCAATTTTCATTCTCTTGTGTCGATATTTTTTTTCTATAGTTAAACTTTATTTGCCCCTTGAGAGGGCACCTAGGGTCAGGTGAATGAAAGCTGCCCAGGACTGGAGGGATGTGGGGGTAAGGCCTTGTCTGGATGTAAAAAAGACTAAGCCAAGAGGTGGTGCTAAGATAATGGGGAGGGTTTATAACTAGAGGGGGAGGAAGGGAAATACCAGACCCTCTTGGGTCACCTCCCCAGTCCCCTTGGCTGGACAAATACTGTTCTGGCCTTTCCACTCCAGTGATGCTCCTGAATGTGTTAATTATCCCCAAAGCCCTTTCCTAGGAAGTGCTGCATGAGTCATATGACAGCCATGAGTGGCTTGGTCTTAAGGGAAGATTGAAAGCACGACATTCTTCAAATGTGGCTTTGGTTGGTGGGATGGGGTTATGTGGGGGTTGGGCACTGCTGTTACCCACTCTCTCGAAGGAGGGTCTCTCCCAGGATTGCTAAGAGATGTTACCTTTGATCTTGGGCTGAAGGAGGTGGGGGTGGGGAGGAGTGTCTGCTGAGTCCTGTTCTTTCTGGGAGTGGATACTATAAAAGGCTCCTAGAAAAGAACAAGAGCCCCCAGGCTTGTTGAAGGGCAGCCTACTACATCAGAATTAATTTGGGGCTCTTTCCAAAACAAAAGCTCTCTATGGCTTTCAACATGTTTACACAATAGTGCACAGAAAGAGCATCAGAAATGTCATCTTGAGGGTTCCTCTCCCTCCCCTCCCCTCCTCTCCCTCCACTTTTCTTTCTTTCCCTCCTCTCTTATGCACTCAGCATGCTCTTCCACCTTTCCTTTTTTCATTCATTCTTTTTCTTCCTTGAAGAATTTCTCTCCTTCTCCTTCCCTACATTCTACTCTGTTTTTTGCAGGCCAAAGAAGCCCAACTTGTGGGGTGTTCATAGTTACAGCTACTCCAATCCCAGTCTCGCTCAGCAGGAGGGTTTGTAGGGAGGGGTATAATAGATGTGAGCTGTTCAGCTACTCTGGTCCAGTCTCTCCTAGCACAAGATGCAATAGGGAGTATAATAGAGGTGGGGTGTTCATAGCTACTAGGCCTGTGCAAAGCAGCTACTATTGGCTTTGGATTCAGATTTGGCCAATTCGGGGGACAGTGATTCGATTCGGTGGTTCGAATCACTGTCCTGAATCTATTCGGATGAATCTGATTTGGAGATTCAGCTGCAGCCGAATCAGCCAAATCTCTGAATCACACAGGCCCATCCCCCACCCGCTCTCCCAGCCCCAGCAGTGGCTGCCCCTCCTGCCCCAGCTCCTGGCACTTTGAAAAAAAAAGCCCCAAGTCATCGAGGCCCTGAGGCCCCTGCAGGAGCTGGTGAGTTCAGGGTTTGTTTTTTTTCTTAAAAGGACAGAGCTGGGGCATGTGGGGCAGTTATGGGGGGCTGGGAGAGTGGGGGGGGTCAGAGGGCTCGTGGCAGAGCCCCCCCATGCAGCATGGGGCAGTGGGGATCACTCCCCCCCCAGCTGGGCAGCACCTGGTGAATGGGGGCTTTTTTTTAAAGCTCCGGGAGCTGGGGTGGGAGCAGGCAGGGGATGGGGCCTGGCAGGGGTCCCCCCATGGTCCCCTACCCCCTCCTCCAGCCTCCCCTCCCCCACTCCTACTTATCAGCTCCTAGTCCGGCTTCAGCTCCCTGCTGCAGCGACTGGGGACTGCCCAAATCACCGAAGCTCTCCAAATCGATTTAGACCTTTTAATTGGTCCCCTGATTCAATTCGGATTTGGAGATTCGGCCACTGAATCAGGCCAAATCTCCTCCAAATCGAATCAGTGACTGAAGCTTCGCACAGCTTTAATGTGCCAATCTCTTCCATTAGGCACTACTGGAGGAAAGAGATATAGGAGTTCTAGTGGTAGGTGTTCACAGTTACTCCAGTCCCAGCCTCTCTGAGCAGAAGGAACCATACCTATAAGGAGCTTTTAGTTATATGAATGTCCATATCTTTTGCTGTAGGTCAGACATTACAATAACTGCAGTGCCAGCTTCTCTTAAGGGGTTGTTACACGTTACACTTAGCACATTAACTGCACTTAAACCACTAGCGTCCAAGCGTTCAAGCAGGAAAACACGTTAGACACGTGCTAAGTGCCATCGTACCATAGCAAAATTAGGACTTTACTGGTGGAATATTTCCAGATCCTGTTACCTAACACGTGTTGAGCTAACGCCTGACTGCTCCACAGACGTAATACGATCAGCCTAGTGGAGGGCTGGGACTAAGAACCAGCTGTCTGTCAGTTAAAGCCCCCTCATGGAACCAGAGTGGATTTAAGACTTCAGTGTGGTGAGGGGCTTTGACCAACCTATAGCTGATTGTCAGCCTCAGCCCTCCCTAAGACTGATGTGGTGGGAGGTCTGGGACTGGTGATCAGCTGTTTGTCAGTCAAAGCCCTACCATGGTACAGTGGGAGGTCTGGGATTCTGCTGCTCTTTGCCTCCATGCTGGGTCCCAGGTCCTGCTGTGCTCTCTACCACCACGCTGGGTCCTGGGACTGGGTGCAGAGGCAGGGAGCACTGTGGGACCTGGGCTCTACTACTCCCTGCCTCTGCACTGGGTTTTGAGTCTCCCTGTACTCTCTGCCTTTGTGCAGGACTCAGTATGGAGGCAGGGAGGGGGTGTGAGACTGTTCTGATGGGTCCCCAAGTTGAGACTGAAAATTAGCTGATTTTTGGCCTCAGCAGCAGGATGGAAGCAAAGCCGGTTCAAGACTCCTGCGTGCACTAAGTTCTGTATTTAGATCATAGTAAGCATTAGCATGGGACTGCTCAGAAAACTTTCTGAATTATATTAAGTGTCCTGTGCAACAGGGCCCTCAGTAAAAGCTATTATAGTACCCCTGGCTATAGAGGGAAGTGCACAATTATTGCAATCCCACCTCATCCCAGCAGGAGGTTCTTTGCACAGATCACAGCTTATCACAGCTAGTTCTAGATGCAAACTGTCCAAGGAAGAGCTTATGCTGTAGGGCAAGAAGAAACTGTTGGGCTGGATACAAGACTCCCCCCTAGGTGCAATTCTCAGACCTTTGCAATGTAGGAGGTCAGGCTGGATGGTCCAAATGTTTCCTTCTGGCCTTGAAGTCTGTGGCCTTAACATCTATGAAGGTGATGGTAATGGGTAAGCTAACTGTCATATCAGGCCCAGGTTTGGATTGCACAAACATATTTAAGAATATGACAAAAAAGCTAAAGATAGAGGCCTGGGGCAGTGCTGTGCGTTGTCCACAGGATGGACAAAAGAAAAGGATTGGGTGGAGAGAGAGAGAGAGTTTGGGGCAGGCAGCAGATAGCCAGTAGTCCCAGACCAAAACCAGGGCAGGTGCTCAGACTAAGCCTTTCTATCATAGTCCTCACAGTTAATGGAGATGTGCAGGAGCTCCTCCAAAACCAATATCCAGGTGCATGTGTGCCACATATCCCAACCCGTCTCAAGAGATGGATCCCTTGTGCTTTGTAGATAACAACACCTAGCCAGTCGCTTTCATGAGAACTCCCCCCCCCCCCCCGTCTCACCTCAGCTGGGCAACATAACTCAATACACATGGGTAAAGAGCAGAAACCAATGGCTTCCTGTACATTGTGGACTCACTCGCAGGAGTATCTTTGTCCACATGCCTTGCATGTATGAGATCAAGGAGGGGATGTCTCGGACAATGGTTTGTTACCATGCTCTGGCACAAGATAATATGCATGCATGCAATTCAAGGGGCCTACATAATGCAGTACATTTGCTGGCATATTCTTTAACATACATACTCATTTCTGCAGTAAGCTGTTGGTGTGGGTGGGAGTGGGTATCAGGTCACCTTTCCCCATCCACTGTAGAGGAACAACACAAATGATTCATCAAATCTGTATCAATTAGGAAAGAAGGTTTCACTGGGTCTCATTCAGGTAACACTACCAAAATCTATCCTGAATGATACTTTGTCCTAGTGGAACGCAGGACCTTTAGTTTGGTTTATCTGGCCATGCTAGGAGCTACAGGCACAGACTATCACACAGGCCCTACCAGCAGCATGGTGTGCCTTATCAAGTCTCATAGCCTTAGAGACCTCATAGACATACAAAGTCCCATATAGAAAGTCTAGAACTCTAGTTATGGGCAATATGGTAGCACCTGGGATAGGAAGCCAAGAAAGCCTGGTTCTTTTGTCTCTTCCAACAACCAGAGGCACTGAATGAAGCCTTGCTACTCATTTTGTTTCAAGGGTCTGGTACTCCACAGTTGTGACCAGGACTGCTTGGCTTGCATCTGCAGCAGCCAAGGTGCCACAGTAATCACCATCCAAGATGTACAGAGGCTCAGGACTGCTTAGCTTCCAAGATCAGGTGCAGGCAGCCTAATACAATCACTGCTTTGACATATCATTACTTTTTATTTTCTGTTCCCACTCTTTGTCTGTCTTGTCTGCTAAGTCTGTGACTTCTTTGGACTGAACCTCTTGTTCAGTCTCCACATGGTACAGCAATATGAATAATAATGCCCCTCACAGCAGCTCTGCAAGCTCAATAGTAACATCCTAGCCTTCAAAGATTCCATTAAGATTTCATGGGAGTGCCAGAGACCTCCTGGGTGTTCAACAGACCTACAAGGCAACAAACAGGTGTACCATATCTTTTGCAGAGGCCTAATGGAGGAAAAGAGTGCTTGGAGGCCATCAGAGGCTCCTAATTCTCATGGCTTGTTCCCTAGGTCAGAACAGTGGTAATAAAAAGTTTAAGTTGGCAATAAAAAAAAAGTTAAATTGCAACTGGCGACTGAAGTCTGGTGCAACCCTTTGCTACAACAGATATCACAGCTGATCATGCACTGAGTCACTTATTAAAGTTTGCCATTGCTTTTTTCAACTCTGAGCATTCAAAAATCATGCTTCAGGCCCCATACCATAAATCAAGAATTTAGCTTAAAGATGTGAAATTAAAAAACAATGAATTAGGGGGGGATTTTCCTTTTTTTTTTTCTCTCCTTTTTTTTTCTTTTGGCTTCTTGTGTTTTTTTAGCCTTTAGGAGTTACTCTCCCAAGCATATCTCTATTACCACGAGACTCAGATATAGTCTTTAAAGTAAAAGCCAGAATTCTTCAGATAATGACATGAATCCAGGAGATGTGCCTTTAAGAAAAATATCAAATATAGCAAAACAGGCAACAAAAATCATGAGAGCTGCCAGCACAATCATCGATTAAAAAAATTAACTTAGTATTTGGGATGTTTTTGTTCATTGTCATTTTGGCAAGTGGTTGGATTTTAATGATACTGCCTCCATTCATCCAGGACCTCACAATATTTAGAAATAGATAATGAGTGTTACATTGTGCATGGCCCCTAAATATTAACATCCCCTTTTGTAAAATGGGATAACTGAGGCACAAAGAGGTACTGGATAGCAAGCTGGATTCCAGGCAACTGCAGCACATAAAAATCAAGGCCCACCTTTGACTTAAGTAACAAGTCTAAGATCACACGGAGAGTCAGAGGCAGAGCTGGGAAAAGAACGTAGGAATATTGATAGCCAGCACTGTGGTCTGACTAGGCAAACACATCACAGGCCACTACACCATGCCTAGAAGGACTCTATCTACCCTAATGACTCTGAGGACCTACTCACCACCATAGCAAGGAGTTGAGGGTATGCAGACCCCACAGGCCTATCCCAGACACCCTGTTCCAGAATTCTGCATCCTTTGTGGCACCGGAGACCATGTCCACAAATCTTGTGCTTCCCCAGCATCACAGGCCTGTCCCAGAATCTGCTCCCCTCCTTGCACTACAGGCTTGCCCATCACTCTATCCCCGAATTCGGTCCATTCACAGCACCAGGTTCATTTCCTTCAATGGCCCAAGTACCTGGGGAAAGTCTACCTCACTGTGGAGCCCCGCTGTGAGGCGCTGACACGGATCGATCCACAAGCCGCCCCCATGTTCTCCGCTTCTGATTGCTACATTTTTTGTGACAAATTGATAAACTGCATCTTCACTCAGTTAAAGATTTGATCTCACTCTTTTAATCCGCTATCAATAAGATATTAATCGCGCACCCGACCCGCTCTGCTCCCTGGCCGCCTGCAAATCCAATAATCATTTCAGAATTCACAGCCGAGTGGGGCACTCCCTTCCAACAATTAATTTCAGGGGAGTCTCATTTATTTTCCCTGTAACCCTCTCTCCCTCCCCTGCCTCCACAGCCACCAACTTCTCCCTCCCTCCCACTCCCCCCACCCACACACTCACTTCCCCACGGAAACTCTTGCTCAGCATAGATGGCTAGTGGGAGTGTGACTTACACTAGAAACCTGGCAGCATTTCCCAAACTCCCTTGCATTTGCTGCTCCATAGAACCAATTAGCCACCCCCCTTCCCTACCCACACACAGAACTTTAAGCCACATTCAACCCTGATACAATAGCCTGGACTTCAGTTGACTTACACTGGGGATGAATTTGGCCCTGTTCTGCTAAGCTTTTCTCTGTACAAATATATATATGGCAATCATCCCAGTAGGGAGACCCACATCTATGTTGTGGGTTGGTAAGCACAGATTTGAGGGATAATGGCCCAGTCAGCAAATGAACTAGAGAATCCTCCAGTAGAGAATTCAGTGAAGAGCTTGTTCACACTCGGAGTTATTCAGGAATTGCTGCCCCCTGTACAGACAAACCCAATTAAAGAGCCCCTGCAGGCCAGAGGAAGGGCTCAGAAGGGCAAAACATAGAAGGAGCCCTGCTGTGCATTGCCAGTCTTACTCACTCCTTAGTGAGAGTACCCTACCTCCCTCACTAAAATGTCTAAGGTCCTCTCCTTTCAATTGCTGCACTATTGCAGGTGGGATGGAGCATGCCCAAGAAGGTAGGACAAGAAACTGGAATTTTGGAAACCTGTGTCCTCCTGGTTCTGCCACAGACTGGCTGCATTACCAGGCGTCTCTCTCTTGAGTCTTTTTCCCCCCATCTTTTTTCCCCTAGAGTAGGATAAGTGGTAGGTACTCACCTCTGGAAAAGGTTTTGTGATCCAAGGATGAAAAAACTTGAGTGTTACTACCTTGGCTGACAGAGCTGGCCTGACAGTCTCAGCTTGTAAGCTATGGATACTGCTTGGATGGGAAACCAAGCGGTGATCCCAGCCTCTGCAGACACAAGCCAAGCACTGTGGTCAAACACTCTGTGGATACTGGACCATAAGAGTTGACTGAGTGAAAAGACTTTCACTTGGTTCTGTTGCTGCTGAGGGCCAGAAATTAAAAAAAAGGAAGGAAATGTTGCCTTTATGTAGCACGGTGTGCATAGGGCACAGGTGTTATATTCATCCTGAGATGCCTATGGCGAATAACAAGCCCAGCGAGACCTTCACTATGCCAGTCCTCTTCTTCCTGCACCTTTACATGCCTGGTCACCCTACCCAAGGCCCAACCATATCCAGAACCTCCTCTTCAACTTGCTGTGGGCTTTGGCCATGGATTTATCAAGGGGAAGGACGGCTCTGTGGGACTGTATCGACTGTTTTCCTTCTATCCCCCAGCCCAGTGGAACACCACTGTAAGTCTTCCACCCATTCCCTTGAAATTGCCTCCAAGTAGAGAGCTTTGTCCAAGGTTTTTTGCTCTGCCTTCCCTTCCTGTCCCAGTGTGTCCACCATGGACAGGGGCCCATTGTGTGTGCCTTCAGGTCTTCTTTCACATCCTTACCCATTTCCTTCTCTGAGGCCAACCAGGCCAACATCTTTCACTAGTGCTAAATACACTTTCATTGTTCTTAAGTTTATGACTATACATAAGTTAACATGTGCAAAAAGTTGTCTCATGCCTGGAGCTACACAAAGTGTGGCAGCCTTCAACACAGAGGGCAGAAGGATTGCCCTCCAGGGACATGCAGACATCTCCCTGTTCCTATCATGGGGCACTTCCATGCCCGGAGGAGGTAACAGAATCATGCCTACATTTCAGGTTGCTTACCGCAAGGCTAGTCTCAAGCTATGCTTTGGTTGTCCACTATGCGAAATGTGATTCTGCTCTGCAAACCTGCAAAAAGTCTTCATGGGACCTTCAAAAGCTCTCAGGGCAAAGACGAGCTGCCTCAGCAGCTGAGTGCCCCCTAACAGCAGGCTGCACCATTGGTTCTGGGTTTTCACTGAGGGAAGAGTACACCCTAACAATTGGTTGAATGTGGTTCACCTGCCCTCGTGGCATCTTTAGGAGAAAGAAACCAGCCAAGGCAAAAGAGGGAAACAGGAGCTGTGGTTTTAGCAGTAAGTTGCAGAAACCTAGGTAAGGGTTTGGGAGAGGGGGGAAAGCTCAGCCCCCTTGCTAGAATGGAGAAGAGGATCTGACAAATTCTTTAAGCCCTTTGGGCACCAGAAAGTGCTGCGCCAAGTGTTTTAGCAACAAAAGTTTTGAGGAGAAGAAAGACTCTAATCCATTAATGAGCTGACTGATCCCCCTCCTTCATGGTCTGGCTCTGTGTGCTGGGAGAGCCACATGCCCCCTTCGGAGTGACCTGCCAGGGCTGCATCAGAACTGATTCAAAACACTCGCCAGAATCCAATCCAATTACCCTGTGTCCCGCTGATGGCCCCACAGAGACAGCTCTTTCACTGCTGAGTCTTATTGGCCTGTTAATCCTTCCCTCATTAAAAAAAGTCTTGTTCCTCCTTCCTGGGAGGCAGTGGCCGTAGGGGAAAAGAACACAAACCACCGAGATGGAGTCTATGCAACAAACCTCAAGCACTAGCTGTAGTGTTTGCTCCAAGCCAGACCTCCTGTTGAGCAGTCATCCATTCAGGAATGGCCATGAGGGGGACTCTGCTACCTGTCCCCTTCCACTCCTCCCCTCACCCCCATTCCAGCACATGAAATATGGGCTCCACAGGGGGGAAGATCCTGATACCCAATGTATCAGCCCTGCATAGGCCCCACATGCTGCTCCTGCACCACTGCTTTATTGGTGTCTCTTTAATGGGTCTGTCATTAAGCCAGAGAGAAGCAGGGTGGGAGGGTTCCCATAAAACAAAGGCCTCACAGCTAATGAACATGGCACCCGGGGGAAAGGACACAGCAGCAGCAGGTGTAGCTAGTCAAGCAGAGCTGAGCTGGCTTTCTTGCAAGAGAAGGGCCCCTCCTCATTTGGATGAGACCACGGGAAATAGCTGGGCATCCATATACACATAAACGCAAGTGTACACACGTGCACGCAGAATCAGAAAATGGGAGTTAGAAGGGACCTCAGGAGGTCATCTAGGCCAACCCCCTGCTCAAAGCAGGACCATCCCCAACTAGATCATCCCAGCCAAGGCTTTATCTAGCTGGGTCTTAAAAACCTCCAAGGATACAGCTTCCACGACCTCTCTGGGTAAGCTGTTCCAGTGCTTCACCACCCTCCTAGTGAGAAAGTTTTTCCTAATATTTAACCTAAACTTCCCTTGCTGCAACTTGAGATCATTGCTCCTTGTTCTGTTGTCTGCTGCCACTGAAAACAGTCTAGATTCATCCTCTTTGGAACTGACCTTCAGGTAGTTTAAGGCTATTATTAAATCTCCTGTCAGTCTTCTCTTCTCCAGACTAAGCCCAGTTCCCTCAGCCTCTCCTCATATATCATATGCCCCAGTCCCCTCACCATTTTCATTGCCCTCCACTGGACTCTCTTCAACTCATCCACATCCTTTCTGTAGTGGGGACTCAAAACTGGACACAGTACTCCAGGTGTGGCCTCACCAGTGCTGAATAGAGGAGAATTATCCACTTTTCTTGATCTGCTGGCAACAATCCTACTAATGCAGCCAGTATACCATTAGCCTTCTTTGCATCAAGGGCACACTGTTGGCTCATATTCAGCTTCTTGTCCACTATAATTCTCAGGTCCTTTTCTGCAGAGCTGCTGCTTAGCCAGTCAGCCCCCAGCCTGTACTAGTGCATGGGATTGTTCTGCCCTAAGTGCAGGACTTTGCACTTGTCCTTATTGAACCCTGTGAGATTTCTTTTGGTCCAATCCTTTAATTTGTTGAGGTCTCTCTGAATCCTAGCCCTATCCTCCAGCATATCTACAACCACCCCCAGTCTGGTGTCATCTGCAAACTTGCTGAAGGTGCACTCCATTCCATCTTTCAGGTCGTTGATGAAGATATTGAATAAAACTGGCCACAGTACCGACCCCTGGGGCAATCCACTTGATACCAGCTGCCAACTAGACAGTGAGCCATTGATTACTGCCCTTTGAGCCTGACAATCCAGCCAGTTTTCTGTTCAGCTTACAGAAAACCCATAGCTTGCTTGCGAGAATATTGTGGGAGACCATATCAAAAGCCTTGCTAATGTCAAAGTATATTACATCACTGCTCTCTCTGCATCCACGGAGCCAGTCATCTCATCATAGAAGGTAATCAGGTTGGTCAGGCATTACTTCCCCTTGATGAACCCATGTGGACTGTTCCTAATCACTTTCTCTTCCTCCAAGTGCTTAGAAATGGACTGAGGTGAGGCTGACCAGTCTGTAGTTTCCCCACATCTTCCTTCTTTTCTTTCTTAAAGATAGGCACTATATTTGCCCCATTCCAATTCTCTGGGACCTCTCCCAGTCACCACAAGTTTTCAAAGATAATGGCCAGTGGCTCTGCAATCATATCAGCCAACTCAGCACCCTTGGGTGCATCGTGTCCAGCTCCATGGACTTCTACAGCTTTTTCAAATAGTACCTAACCTGTTCTTTTGCCATTTTCAGCTACTCATCTCCTCCAAACTGTGCTGCCAGGTGCAGTAGTCTGGGAGCTGACCTTGTCTGTGAAGACTGAGGTAAAAAAGGCATTGAGTACTTCAGCCTTTTCCACATCATCCGTCACTAAGCATCACTAGGTTGCCTCCCCCAATCAGTAAGGGACACACCTTTTCCCTGATCCTCCTCATGTTGATGACATACTTGTAGAAACCCTTCTTGTTATCTTTCATGTCCCTTGCTAGCTGCAACTCCAACTGTGCTTTGACCTTCCTGACTTCATCCCTGCATGCCTGAGCAATATGCTTATACTGCTCCCTAGTTCCCTGTTATAAGTGGAAACTTGGACAGACGTGGGCAAAATGCGGCCCACGGGCCAGATGTGGCCTGCCAGGCCATTCTATCAGGCCCATGGGCCCCCCCCCCCCAATTTAGAAAATTAATATTTATCTGCCCCTGGCTGCCTGTCATGTGGCCCTCGATGGCTTGCCAAAACTCAGTAAGCGGCCTTCTGCCTGAAATAATTGCCTGCCCCTGTCTTACAAGCTTCCTTGTTGTATTTTAGCTCACTGAAGAGTTCCCCGCTAAGCCAAGTTGGTTTTCTGCTATACTTGCTAGTCTTCCTGCACATCAGGATGGTTTGTTCCTGCACCCTCGGTAAGGATTTTTTAAACTACAAGCCGCTGTCCTGGGCTCCTTTCCCCTTCACAATGGCCTCCCAGGGGATCCTGCCCATCCGTTTCCTGAGGAAGTCAAGTTCAATGAACTTTCTGATGTTCAGTGTCCATACTCTGCTGCTCTCCTTCCTTCCTTTCCTCAGGGTCCTGAACTTAATCATCGCATAGTTGCTGCTGCCCAAGTTGCCATCCACTACTACATTCCCCATCAATTCTTCCCTGTGTGTGAACAGCACATCAAGGAGAGCATGGCCCCTAGTTGGCCACTCCAGCATGTGCACCAGGAAGTTGTACCCAACATGCTCCAAAAACTTCCTGGACTGCCTGCACACTGCTGTATTGCCCTCCCAGATGTCAGGGTGACTGAAATCCCCCATGAGAACTAAGGCCCATGATTGGGAAACTTCTGCTAGCTGTTTGAAAAAACCTCACCCACCACTCCCTCCTGGTCTGGTGGTCTAAAGCAGACACCCACCACAACATCACCATTGTTGCTCTCCCCTCTGACCCTAATGCAGAGACTTTCAACAGGCCTATATCTGATTTCCTACTGTACCTCTGACTAATCATACAAGTCTTTCATAAAAAGAAACTCCTCCTCTTCTCTTCTGCCTGTCTTTCCCGAACAGTTTAACTTTATATCCATTCATGACAGTGCTCCAGGCATGCGAGCTCCCACCAAGTTCCTGTTATTCTAATCACATTATAGTGCCGTGACTGTATGAGGACTTCCTATTCTTCCTGCTTATTTCCCAGGCTCTGTGCATTTGTGTACAGACACATAAAGTAACAAACTGATTGCCCTACTTTCTCAGGAAGAATTAAAAGACCTCTCCTGTTGTCCTCTCCTGCTCATGCTTCTTCCAGGTCACCCACTTCCCCACTTACCTCAGGGCTTCATCTCCATTCCCCCGCAAACCTAGTAGGGCTGTGCAAAATTTCACCGGCTGTTTCAATTCAACACTCTTACGACTCATTTTGAGCTCAAAACAGTGAAATCGAATCGAAACGAAGGGACATTTCGAGTTTTGAAGCCAGCAGCAAGGTGGTGGGAGGCAGGGGAGAAGCAGAGCTGTGCTCCCAGCAGCAGCCGGGAGTGCGGTCCTGGCTCTCCCCATCTCCCGCCACCCAGCTCCGAGAAGCCGATCACAGCACAGGGGAAGGGAACTAAGCCCACGCTCAGTTCCCCTCCCCAGCACTGCGATCAGGCTGGGGATGGGAAGTCAGCCCAGCTGGGCTGGTATGGGGTGGGGGATTGGTGGTTGGGGTGTGTGAGGGCGGGTGGGTGTGGGGGTCTGTGTGTATGGCAGTGCAAGGGGGTGTGTGGGTGCATGTGTATGGTGGGGTGTGCATGTGGGACTTGCCTATGAACACACACACACACACACATACACACACACACACACACTCTGCCCCCCCGCCCATACACCCCTCCTGCTACTGGCCCTGGGGTACCAGTGCAGTCCCATGCTCTGGTCTGGCAATGTAGTGGGAGCCACGTGGTGCTGGAGCAGTGCAGGGGCAGGAAGTCAGGGAAATGGTTGGGGTGGGGTGGGGCTAGGCTGCTTGGTCCTGCTGCAGGCTCCCCCTGGTCCTACTGCCCCTGGCTCCTGTCATCTTTGACAGGCTGCCAGGAGCAAATAAACATTAATTTACTACATTTTTTAGGGTCCCCGCAGGCCAGATAGAATGGCCTGGCAGGCCAGATTCAGCCCACAGGTCATATTTTGCCCACCCCTGGGCTGGGGTGAAGGAGGCCGAAGGGCCAGGGTGGGTCATAGGATGCTCGTCCAGGTGGGCTCCTATTGCTGTGCACACCCTGGTGGAGGCCCGTGGGGCACATGCACCCTGGATCTGTGCATGGGATGGAGGTGGGCTGCCACTGCAAGGTGGACTCTGCACCCCGCTGCCTCAGGAGTGGTGAAATGCCACGTGCTTGCTATGGGCTCAGTGCACCCCGTCCCCTGTCTGCCCAACAGTAGCAGGCACATGGCATCATGCCACTCCCAAGACAGTAGCAGCGGGGTGCAGGGCCTAGCCTGCAGTAGTAGCTCACCTCCGCCCCACACACATCCGGGGGGCTCGTGCCCCCCCGGTTCTCCACCACAGTGTGCACAGTGGCATGAGCCTCCCTGTGCCCCTGGATGACCTGCCCAGGCTCTCAGCGTCCCACAACCTGCCCCGGCCCTGGTGCCCCATTCATCCCTGCCCCTCTCCCTCCCTCGCCATGGGGGCATCGATCTGCCTTCCCATGCCCCTTCTCCATGTCAGACTTACCTGCTGTGGTGCACAGTGCTCTACATGCTGCCAGCCTCCTACAAGCTGCGGCTCTGTGTCTGTCTGTGCATGCCGCTCCCCCGCTGCTGCAGCTGCCTGCAACCTGTGCCCAGGCTTCCCTGTGGCCATACCTGCTGCCACTGCTGCCCCACATGGGAGGGGGGGGGGCGCTAAGCCCTGTTAGCCCCGGCCTTTCACCACCTATAATCACAACCTGTTACTTCCGCTTGCTGACAGTGGAATCAGTCCTCCCAACCTTAGGGATGCCTGGTCCAGCCTCTTCCACCAATGGAACATGCTCCTGTTCCTGCTCCTCTGTTGCTAAGGCTCTGTAACTGTTCTCCATGCCAAATGCTACATGTGGAGATGAAGACTTCTGCTTGCTGCAAGAGGTCACAAGTTTCCAGCTTCCACCTTCCTGGGAGTCTAAGTTCTGTTTCTTCTCTAGCATCACCTCTGGTGGCCCTTCCTCTGTGGTCCTAGAGGGCTCCTCCAGCATCAAATCAATGAACTCACCACCTCCTCCTGTAACTCTCTTGCCTGCAACAGGAGGTATCACTCACATTGCAGGTGCTTTCCTGCTTCCCCCCTGAGCTGTCACTGGAAGGAATGTGCAAGCCGCAGTCTCCACAGCACCAAACCAGAACCTGGGGGAAGCCTTGACAGTGAGCAGTTCTACCTGGACAAACACCTTCCAAGTGCAAGAGCTGGCAGTGGCAGTTCCAGCATTGTGATGTCCTTCAGCCATCTCTCTGGGTCTCTTAATCTTCCACTAAACACTTCCTGCCCCTTTCTCCAAGCAGACCTTCCCTAGCAAACTCGCCTGTAAGCTGGCCTGCTTGCTGGTTCTTGGTCATCAAGCTTACAGTGAAGGAAAGTGAGGGAGTTTCCCAGCAAACTTCCCTTTGCTCTGGACTCTAGTTAAAGCAGGGGCTTAAGTATTGGTCTAACTGCTGAGTATTAGCTACTTACTAGGCCTGTGCAAAGCAGCTAGTACTTGCTGCAGATTTGGCCAATTCGGGGGACAGTGATTCAATTTGGTGATTCAAATCACTGTCTCAAATCGATTTGGCCGAATCTGATTCAGAGCTTTGGCTGCTGTTGAATCAGTTGAATCTCCAAATTGGACAGGCCCCAGCCCTTCCATGGCTGCCATGCCCAGGCCCAGCTCTTGGCTCTTTAAAAAAAAAAAAAAAAAAGCTCCAGGCTCACCGGTTCCTGCCAGGTGGGGGGAGATCCCTGCTGCCTCCCACTGCCCTGAGCTGCATGGAGGGCTTTGCCACAAGCCCCCAGAAGCCCCAACAGCCACTGCAGCAACTGGTGAGTGGGGCCTTTTTTTTTTTTTTTAAAGAACCGGGATCTGGGCCAGGCAGGGCAGCCATGGGGAGGCTGGGAGAGTGGGCGGGGGATGGGGGCTCATGGCAGAGCCCCCCCACACAGCGTGGGGCAGTGGGGGGCAGCAGGGATTGCCCCCTTGCCTGGCAGCAGCCGGTGAATGGGGGTTTTTTTTAAAGGGCCGGGAGCTGGGGCTGGGTGGGGCAGCCCTGGTGGGGTTGGGGGAGTGGGCCGGGGTTGGGGGCACTCAGGAGGGCTGGGGGAGCAGGCAGGGGTCCCCCCATGGTCTCCTCCCCTGCCCCCTTACCAGCATGGAGTCTGGGTCCAGCTCCCGGAGGCAGTAAGCAGGGACTGCCTGAATCTCTGAAGCTCTCAGAATCTTTTCCTAATCCATTTGGAGAGCTTCTAACTGATTAGGACCTTTTTATTGGTCTCCTAATTCGATTCGGATTCGGAGATTCAGCCGCCAAATCAGGCTGAATCTCCTGCGAATCAAATCAGCACCCAAAGCTTTGCACAGCCCTACTACTTTAAATGTATGTAGTATAGTTACTCTTAATTAAAGAAAAAACTTACCTTAAATCCTTTTCTTCCAAGAGCGGGGGTGGCAAACTCACCTATGAACTGACTTGCGAACTGCTTGCAACCTGCCCTGTTTGCTCCTCCTGTTCATTCAGTCTCCATTTATACCCTCTTGGGCTTGGACTGGCTCTGCCCCTTGTTAGGGCTTTTGTCAGACACAGGCAGCAAATCACCCAGCTAGCAGCTCTCCCAGCTGCTCAGAGCACATGGCCAAACACACAGTCCACCAAACAAACACTTAGCAAGCTAAGCACATAGACAGCCCTGGCTCACTTACCTTCCCTGAGCAGAATCTGATGCCTAGTTTGTGGCTCCTCTTCATCTTCTTCCTCTTGCTCCCAGCAAGCTACTTGCAAAATGTCCTGTGTGCTGTCCCAGTTCACTCACTCCCTGGTCACTAGGGAGTCTCCTTTTACTTACATGCACACACTCACATGTTTCCTGGTCACTTGGGGAGTCTGCTTTTACTTACACACACACACACACACACACACACACACACACACACACACACACACACACACACGGAAGGCTTCCTCACACTGAGGTTTCTCCTGCTTGGGATAGGACAGCAGTGAGACCTCAGATTTCCCTGCTCAGGCAATGTGTCTCCAAGCTAATCAGTACTCTATCTTTTTTATTTCCAGTAAGTACATCTTAGTCCAGATCCCTTGGATTGAGTCAGCAGTTTCCCTTCCTGGGCTGCATCCCTTGGAGTGAGTCAGCATTGTACTGTATGGCATGCTTCTCAGTCCAGGTTCCTCCGGCTGAATCAGCAACCTTGCTGCCTTCCCTCCCTACAGGGCAGTCCCTGTCCCTTTGGAGTGATTTAGCAATTTTACACCATCCTATTCTGTCCTGAAAGTGCAGTTACAACATCACAATATGTTATAATCAACAGTATTTATCCTCCGATCATTATTTCAGCTTGAAGTTCTTACTAGTACAGTAGTCACATCTCAGTCCTATCTCTGTAGTTTTCTGCCAGAGCTTTAGGAAGTAACAAAGACCAAAAATGGCTACTGGAAAAGAGCAGAGATGTAAGGTCTGAATACATACAAATCAGCCCCTCCTCATAACAGACCACTTAGCAAACCTACCCCCTACAGGTAATCAGTTGGTAAAGTGACAGAGAACCAGGCCAACACCAGAAGACACAAGAAAAGTAAGCGTAGCATCAATTTTTCAATGAACAGAAAAACAAATGTAGTCCTGGCAATAACTAATCCAGTGAAACAGCGATCAGGATGTAGTCCCAACTAAAAGGTGCTGTAAAAACTGCTGCAATGGGGCCTGGTAAGCTGAGTAATACAGGCAGAATACAATAGCAGGAGATGCAGTTTGGGAAAGGGCAAAGGGTTATCACTAGAAGTAACAGCATAAAATCAAGTAAGGGAAAGTTAGGGAAAACCATTTGGTGGTGAAATCTATTAGCCTGCAGAAACACGACCACTTTCAAGGGTGGAAGTCCCATCATTTGGGGGTTTTAAAAAACTGCATTGGAGAACAAACTTCAGGGAATAATGCTCACCTGGGCTGCAGACCTCCCCTGGACGTACCCTCACCTGGATACACAGGCAGCACAGGCCTGAGGAGACCTCGCTCTGTCACAGACCTGGAGCATGCCCTCACTGCATAGTTAATTTGGGGTATTATTCTGTACCACCCACACATACTTGTGCTGTGCATCGCAGTGTGTGCACCTTTGGTTGATGTGTATTGGGTTTCTTTTTTCATATTTACCGTTTTTTCCCCCCCTCTCCTTTTCCCCTTTGACCTGTTGCTGAGGAGAAAACATGCAGTCTGGCCATGTGGGCAAGATGGCCCCTGTTGTTCTGGCCATGTGCTCTTTACATGGAAAGCTGGAGCATTATATCTGGGTGAGATATAATGCCTGATTGGCCAGGGGGGATCCAAGACTTCTTCAGGCAGATTGGTTAAGAGAGAGAATGGAGTGGGGCACTCCCTGACTGGACAAGGCTCAGATGATGTCATGCTAAAGGATACAAGGTCAGCTAAGCTGGTTTGGGGTGGAGAAGCTGTTAGGGCAGGGCTGGGCAAAATACTGCCTGTGGGCCGGATCCAGCTCACCAACTAACTGGACTTGGCCCACAGCTGCCCCTGCTGTGCTCCACATAGGGCTAAGCCCCCCCCCCGCTCCCACTGGGGCAGCCAGCACTGTACCTAGACTCCTGGTGGCCCCAGGTAAACTTTTGGTATCAGGCCCCCTTTCGCCAGAGATAATGATATTAATAATTGGATAACGGAAAAAAAATTACCATTTTCAGCCCCCTTTCTATCCGGGCCCCAGGTGGCCACCCAGTTGACCCATGCCTGTGTCCAGCCCTGGGGGCGGCCCGCACCGTGCTCCTGCCAGCCCAGCCCAGCCCCCGGCCAGCGTGCAGCTTCTGGTGGGGCTGTTCCCAGTGCAGCTGCAGCTGGCTGGATGTTCCTTTGCTCACCTCACTTGCAGCAGCAGCCACTGCTCCCCCAACCTGGTGTAATTCATTGATACCCTAAATGTGAACCCAGCACTTCTTGCTGCTGACTGGTGCTTGGCAGAAGGGTTACATTTCTATCTGCACAGGAAGTTATCCCATTCATTTAGTAGGGTTTTCAAGCTATGCTAGCTGGCCTGTCCAGGCCTACAGGCTAAAACCAAACTAAGGCCGTGTGTACATGAAATGAGAGGCGTGTGTACACAACACTTTAAAGTGGGCTAGATGCTTCTGCACTGCTTTTATGGTGTCGGTTTTTGCACACCCTGGAGGCATATTGCATGTTAATTCTAGCCACTGTAGGAAATTCAGCGGTGTAATGCATCTTAAATGACTTGGGGCACAGCAAACTAAAACTCCTTTGAGCCGGGTGCCTGCGGGCAGGTGCTGCCTGGGGCGGGGGAGCCCACTGCCACAAAGGGAAGCACCAGCTCCCCCCACAGCCCAGGAACCACTCCACCCACTGGCAGCTCCCTCTCCCCTCCCCGCCTGAGAGGCAGGTAAATCAGCAGGGTGTGTGCATGCCACAGGGGTTTAATCAGCCCTAAACTGAAGTGGTGTTTCTTAAAACCCACTGCTTCAATTTAGGGCCCCCGTTTAATCTACACACACCCTAAACTTCCACATAGGCTGGCATCCCACCCCCAATATGATGTGGAAACAACCTTTATCAGGAGTGGCCAACCCACAGCACACATTTCACAAGTGGCAAGTGTAACCTGGGCAGTACTCCAAGAGGTGCCCCCTCTCCAATTGAAGGGATCAAAGCAGGTGCACAAGAGCTGTGGGAGGTGTAGGGACTCTCCTCCCCCTATAGAGCAGAGTCAGGTCACCAATGGGGACTTAACCATATACCTTTTAATGAGGGAACAGTACTGGGAACATAACCAGTATAAACCAGGGGGGTATAGGGGACACTACAATGCCCCGAAGGGGCAGGATTCAACAAAAGTTAGACACTACAATCATAGACATATTTATCCAGTTGACAAAAGACAGGGTTAACCAAAATGTAAAACACAAACAGCCGAACAAACAATACTGGTTGGTATTACTGGAAATACAAAAGGCACAAAATACAAAATGTCAAATTACAAGGAATATAGGGCTTAGGTACCTGGAAGGGGAGAAAACATAATGGCCCCTTTCCACTGCAAGAAGAATTCCCCCTTGTTAGCTCACTCACCCCAAATCACTATAGCTGGGACTTGAACTCACATCTCCCATTTAATAGGCAGAAACTCTGCCACACAGCTACCAGTGCTAGTATTGCTCCAAGCTGCTAGGGATCTTGACCTTCCTGGAGCCCCTGCCTCACATCAAGCTGCCTGGCCTCTGATTGGAGGGGATGGAAGCAGAGCTGGAAACACAAAGATGAAGTTTCCCACTACTGATAGACTATTAAGAGTCCCATGTCACAGACTGCTAGGACATGCCTGGGAAGATCCAACAGGCCATTTTTCTCTGTGTCTTCTTTGATTTCTCTCTTGTTATTCAATCTGCTTTATGACCTATGCCAGGAGAGGCCACATTGGCATGAGTCCTTTGGCTTTGGACAGAAGTTATTCCTGCTCAAATCTTTTATCCAAAGCCTTTCTTGTCATCTCATCCCTTCTTTCATAAGTGATTACAAGTGTCAGGATATAAAAAAATCAAAGTAATCTCCACTGACACTGTTTGCTTTTGCACTTCTCCTGTAAAAGGAAAGCTCGGCTAGTCAGTTTTAGTTTTTGTATACGGTTCATTTTACTTCCAGCAGATGGTGCTGGGAAAAGATAATGCTGATCTCAACAATTCACAGAGACTCCTTTTCCTATGAAGTTAGCCTTACTAATGGTTTACAATCAGCTGACAATTCCCTCCCATCCATTTCTTATTCACAAAGTTTGGCTGAATACATTCTTAGGAATGATTCAAACTGTGTCTGTTAGCTTTGACTGGGTTCAGAGGTCATATTCTCTACTGTTAGCCCCTGTTAGGATGTATATCACTTTTAAAGTTAGGTCTCTGGCAAGAATCTACTGATTTACAAATGAAAACATTTTTTTTTTGACAAACATTCATTATTTTACTTTTAAAAATGTCTTGGAATATTGGTTCCACAAATATTCCTGCTATCAAACTTCTCTGCTAGGATTCCACCAAACAACAAGCACCAAAGAAGTGAATCCCTAAGAAAATGATACATTTTTGATTGGAGGCTGGACAATGCTGTGCAATATTCAAACACTCCTGTCCCAAATCAATATGGACCTGACCCTGCAAGTTGCCCTCTGGGCATGATCTAAGAATGTAGCATAAAAAGTTCAGTGCGTGGTTAAGTGTCTTCACAGATTTCATAGAGTTTTAGGATCAGAAGGGACCTCAGTAGATCATCAAGTCCAACCCCCTGCCCTAGGCAGGAAAGGGCCCTGGGGTGAGATGGCCCCAGCCAGGTGCTTGTCTAGTCACCTTTTAAAGACCTCCAAGGCAGGGAAGAGCACCACCTCCCTTGGAGGCTTATGCAGTGCACCCAGAGGGTGGTGGATGGGTCGTTTTCGGTCCTTGGACCAGTGCAGTTCAATATCTTCGTCAGTGACTTGGATGAGGGCATGGAAAGCACTCTGTCCAAATTCATGGACAACACCAAATTATGGGGCAAAGTAAACACACTGGAGGGCAGGGAGTGGATTCAGGCAGATTTGGACAGGTTGGGAATGTGGACAGAACAGAATAGGATGCAGTTTAACAGGGATAAGTGCAAAGTGCTGCATCTAGGGAAAAAGAATCACCAACACACCTACAGACTGGGAGGTGACTTTCTAAGCAGCACAGCAGCAGAAAAGGGATCTCAGAGTCATACTTGACTCCAACGTGAACATGAGTCAATGTGACGAAGTGATAAGTAAAGCCAATTGCACTCTTTCGTGCATTAGAAAGTGCATCACGAGTAGGTCTAAGAAGGTGATACTTATGCAGCATTGGTAAGACCACAGATGGAGTAATGCGTCCAGTTCTGGGCACTGCACTTCAAGAGGGATGTGGATAACCTTGAGAGGGTCAAGAGAAGGACTACTTGTATGGTTATGGGCCTATAGGTAAAATCCTATGAGCAGAGATTGAGGGACCTGAATCTCTTCAGCCTCCGCAAAAGAAGGCTGAGAAGGGATCTTGTGGCCATCTACAAATTCATCAGGGGGGACAGCAAGGAATAGGGGATACTTTGTTTATCAGGGCATCCACTGAGGTTACTAGGAACAACAGTCATAAACTGAAGGAGAGCTGATTTTGATTAGACATTAGAAAAAAATTCTTTATGGTGAGGGTTGTTAGATCAAGGTTAAAGTGCTGGGCATTTTGCAAAATTAAACCTTTGAAATGGTTTTCCCTTTAGAGTAAGGCTGCAGTCCTGGAAAACCAGATCAGGTTTTGTCAACTTTTATTTTAAATGCAACTGCAGTGTAAGGACCTAAACTGAAAGGTCTCCCTGAAACTCTCCTCTCTGTGGGCAGTGTTTTTAGCACGGACACCTCTGCGTGCCATCCCTCAGCCATGCAGTGATTTACTTTCCACTGACAAATGAGGCCAGGAAACCTCCAGCCCTAATGCAGTGATTCTCAACCAGGGTACCTCCAGGTAAGCATGAGCCTATTCTTGCCCAGCTTTTCCTCCTCCCTTCCCACTTCCCCAACAGCCCAGTGCAAAAAGGTAACAGAAATTAATTTCTGAAATGGGGTGCTGCTCAGTTCATAAAGGTTACAAGATGAAGGCTCAGAGTGTAAAATGGTTGAGAACCACTGACCTAGCAGAACAATTTCTTTTACAGCAACTGGATTTAAGTACACTGGGCCAGATTCTGAGCTGAGTTCTACTTCTGTAAATCCAGGAGTAACTCCACTGACACTGGTGGATACTTGTATTACTGCTGGACATAGATGACCCAACTGAGATCACAGCCCTCTTGTGCTACACAGACCCATAGTAACTGCTCCATAAAGAAACTGGGGAGAGGAAACTGAGACACAAAAACATGTCTAATGCTCCAAAGCAGCGCTCAGAAAGAGAACCCCGCTCTCCTATCTCTGAGTCCAGAAGCACAAGTATCATGCTACTTCTTCAGATCCAGCACAGATTTACATCAGAGAGCAGGTTGGCCTAACATCCTATCAGCTGCAGAATAGCAGGGATGGAAATCACAAAAAATGTCCTGGGAGATCATGTCCTGTTTTCACTCCTGTCCAGCTGCCACCTTTATCCAAGTGGCTATGAAGTGAATTCCTAGGAGGTGCTGTAGGGAAGGAAGAGGCAGGGGTGGGTGGGCAGAGAAGCTGTCTCCCAGGAGGGCAGAGGCGGCCTTAAGGGAAATGGTGCCCTAGGAAAACTTGTATTTTGGCATTCCCCACCCTAGTGCCCCTCCCACTTCCCTCCCCCCACCCCCCAAGTCATGGGTGCTTGTGCCCTGCCACAGAGGGGCTCCATTGGATGGACTGGGGAGCTGGGCAGGGTGACTGCCAGTGGCAGGGATTGCTGGCAACAGCCCCGTGGAACCTCTGCAGGCCACTGGCCCCAGCCTGGGGCTGCCTGCATGCACTGCCCGGTCCCTCCGATCCCACCCAGGTGGGAGCAGCTTCTGGTCCTGCCCCCATGCGCAGAATCTCAGGAAGCCCGCCCCACCCCACTGAGGCCCACTGCCCCCCAACCCGTGTCACACAGGGTCCCAAGCAACACCCCAGGCACGCCCCACTATCTGTTGCTTGTGACACCCACGTCTGTACATTGTATGTGTGTGTGTGTGTGGGCAGCCCCATGACCATGGCACCCTGGGCGGTCATCCACGGCACCCACCCTAAGGCTGGCTCTGTAGGAGCAACAAGTCAAAGGAAAGTAATTCAGAGCTGGATGGCCTTTGACAGAAGGCCTAGTGATTAGCTGAGCTTCCAAATGACCCAATCCTCATAAACATCTATCCTCCTTTATGACCCCCCTCTTCAAGAATGTTCCCCTAGCACAAGCTGCTTCTTGGCTTCCCCTCACCCTCTGCAGATGATTGTCTGAAAGCTAATTTCCCGGTGTAGGAATAACAGGTCAGCAACTTCAAATGAGAGCTAAAGCAGGCAGTTAATAAGTAAATGATAAAAGGTAACTAAACAAGCTGGTTTCTTGCAGGGACTTGCCTTGAAAGTGGGAGTTACAAACTGTCCTTTCTTAAAAGGTCTCAACCTTTCCTCCTTGCTCAGAGAAACAGTCTCTAACACCATGCCTCCCTTACCTCCTGGGGAGTCATCAGCTGTGACTATTAATTTAGCAGGGGGTCTAAAAGCCTAAAACACCACTCTGCGTGTGGCAGGAGTCAGCTTTCGCAGTCCAAAAGCTGAGCAGCCTCCTGAATATCCATGCAGTCCACTCATTAGTGGAGACTAACATTGCAGCCAGAGCAAAGGTTTCTGGGTGCCACACAATACTAGGTAAGAACAAGTTCAAGAGAAATGAAAATTATTTTCCTTCAAGAATCAAAACCAACAACAGTATGAAAGGACAGGAAAGGCTCCAAGGAATAGGCATGTGCCAGGTCCTTCCCAGCAAGAGGTGCTATTGACTGCAGAACTGCAGTTCCCACTGTGAAAAGACCCCGGAGCTATTCTACTCTCAGCCTCTCCCCAGCAGGAGGCACTGTCTAGAATGGTAAAGGATCAGTCTAAGGCTAAGTACAGACAGTCAAAAAGCCAGAGGTTGAATTGATTCAATCTTTGCAGGTTAATCTAAGATGCATAGATTTAACTGATAAGCAAGTAAACAGACATCCACTTTTGATTCCAGAAATGCAGCCACATGCTGCATTTCCAGCCCAGGCCAGAAGCTGGGGAGTGCTAGAGTACACCTCCTTGCTGGTGGGCACAGATAGCTGGGGCCGAGGCTAGATCATCTACCGGGTGGTGGGGGAGATACAAAGCATTCTGGGATTCTGTGGGACTGTGAGTTAACTTGAATCTGGAAGGGATCTGGGACAGAAGTTCAATAAACTGATGTAACCTAAATCAGTTAAGTCTGATGCTATGTCCGTCCAGGTTTATCTTAAACCTGTTTCGGCCATTTTGAAAGCAGTTTATGTGCACTAAACTTCTGTTGTGTTGCAGATTTGAACCTATTTCTGATCACTTATACCAATTTCTGTCCCTAGCCTAAAAGCTCACAATTGCTGCAGCCTTTACCTTTCCTAGAAGGGGGCGCTGTAAGGTGATGCTAAGCTCCTCCATTCCCTTATCCTTAGCCAGCCTAACCCTGTGGGGTCCTATATTCCTTTGAAACCTGAGTTGTGTTGATGGATATATATGCTGGATGCCTCCCTTCCCCTCTGGGCCCTGGGAGCTCAGCCTGCCCTGTCTGGAGGTTCTGTGAGGGAGCGGGGTCTGGAGTTTAAGACAGTTATTGTTACCGGAGGAAGGAATTTTTGGTTCTATAAATCAGTGGCAGGCAGCACTAGGGCCGGCATACTTGGAGTGTGTGAACAAACTTCATTTCCTGGGAGACTGGCCTTCAATCACCCTCTGTCATACTTCACTGATCAGAGGTGGACATGAGAGGAGTTCATTAAGGTGGAAGAAAAATAATATAATAGGTCCTCCCAATGCATGCACTATTCCCGACCCCTGGAGATGGCAAGACACCCCCTTCCCTATGCTAAGAAAAGATCCAAAACACAGACATGTAAGTGTTCTTCTGCCTAAGCAAATTCCATTCCAACCCTCACACCTCAAATACCATCCAGGATTTCTTCCGGCTGAGTTTAGACTTTCAGGTCAACCCAATTTCAATGCTTCTTCATTCAATCTTGTAGTTCAAGGCTCCAGTTAATCAGAGAAAAATTTGGAGCAGGGCTGCTTAGAAAATAAAACAATTTCCAACACAAAACTACAAGAAATACAATATTTTCAAGTCACTTACATTTAACATAGCTCCAAATGGAAGTATCTTTTTTGTTTGTCTCAAAAGTTTTCATTGTTTCTTTCCCTTAATGTTTTCACCTATATTTTTTCTATCTTGTTTCTCCTTCTTTTCTTCTCATTTTCTTTTTATTTATCCCTCTCTCCTCCATTAGTTTTGAAAATATGCATATCAGTTCTTGAAAATAGCTGGGAGAAAGGAAAAGAAGATCAAATAAGGAAGAAGGAAAAATTGTGGAACACTATAAACAAAAAGTGAAAGTGTTGAGAAAAAAAAATCATGAAAAGCTTCTTAAACAATTTTTCACAAAAGCCTCATCATCTGCTTTGCTCCTGGGGCCAGGAGCATCCCAGTCTGGGGTTGTGTGATCCCAGCATGTGCTCCAACCAGTGGCGGGGGGTTAGACTAGATAATCTATTCAGATCCCTTCTGACCCCTAACTACTATGAAACTATAAAGCCATTTTTCAGCCAAAAAGACTATTTCCTTGAAAAATGTTGACTAGCTCTAATCAGGATTGAGTGGTATGTCACTCACTTTAAGCCAATACTCTGGTGGTGATGATGATGATTATGCATCAAACAGAGAGGAAAGAAAAGGCCCTTTAGGTTTTTGAACCAAGTTGGTGGCCCCAGTTTGGGGTGTCTGGGTTACAAAAAACTCCCCTTTGTTGCTCAGAGGATTCTGGGATCTTATTAAAAGGTAGAATTTGGACCAAGAGCACAAAGTGTCTGAAGGGGCTGAGTAATATGAGACAGACTATTTCACCTCTAGGGCACTGGTTCACATCCAGCCTGACGTTGGCAGAAACCGATTTTGTTACCATCTGATGTCTGCTCAGTGACCCATGCGAAACAAGCAGGTGCTCTCAGTCCAGTCCTTAGTGAACAAGAGGTGTCGCCGTCATCGTGAGCCCACTTGCTAGAATCTCAGCAGAGACACTAGGGGCTAAACAGACACCCAATTATTCCTCTGAACTCAGTGCCAGGAGAAGATTGAAACAAAGGCAAGGCAGCTGAGGAAGAAAAGCCTTCAGCACCATTTCCTAAATTGATCCTACACGTAGATCACCAGCAGTCTTCAGTCTCAGGGGCTATCAAAATGGTGGCACTGTTCAGCAGCACTAAATTCATTTTAGGGAATTGGAGAGAATCTGAGATCATGGGAGAAAAACCTGAATTGAAGCTTCACAGCTGGGAAGTCTGGATGAGAACTGTCTTGTGTTCCATTGTCCTGTCCTTGAGACATGCAATTGTAGGGTTGGAAGGGACTTCAGGGGCAGGTCCCCACATGCAGGGGCGTGCTGTTTGTGGCACCACAAACTGCTTTGTGGCACCAAAAACTGCAAGCAGGGAACATGAAAATGTGCATCGCACTGCAAATTTGCAGTGCGGTGGTAAAATTTGCTACTGGGAGATCCTAATAGCAAAGAAAAGCTCAGGGAAAAAAGTTGTGCAGAGGTAGCCAGAACAAGTGGAAGGCTGGCCATCCAGAGCAATGCTCTGGCTGCTGGCCAGACTCTGTGCTGCCAGATCTGCATACCTGCTGCACCAGGATACCAGGTAATACTGCTGGGGCTAGCACAGGTGCTAGCTCCAGCCTCCCCTACAGCTACCCAGGACAATTTGCTGCATGCCCGGTGGGACTCTACGAATGACTGGACCACAGGTATAAATGGCTATACCCTGTACAGGAGAGATCACGTTAGAAGAAAGGGCAGGGGTGTAGCTCTCTATGTGAAAGAGCAATATATTTCCCTACGGGTGGAGATTGGCAACCAAGGAGGGTGACTTGAGACCCTCTGGGTAAGAATAAGTGGGGAATGTGGTGAAGGGGATATAACACTAGGAGTCTACTACAGACTAGGGGTGTGTAAAACGGGTCATATTTGATTCAGAATCTGATTCGGCCCGAATCGGGAACAGTGATTTGATTCATTGATTCAGATCATTGTCCCTGATTCGATTCGGCTGAATCCGAATCTGAAGATTCAATGCTGGTTCAGAGAATCAGCGATTTGGCCGTAGACAAAGTTTTAAATATATTTTCTACATACCTTGAAGTACCAGGTGCGGCTTGTGAATGCTGTGATGCTGGGGTGGATGCAGCATCCCACCAGAGTGTGAAGCATGCTTGGCAGTGAACCTGGAAGTGGAGCAGAAATACTTCTGGTCTGCTTTCAGGTCCACTGGGGAGCATGCTGGGGGGCCCATCTGTGCCCCCCCGGCTTAGCAATGGGCCACAGGGGGACCCCGGGTGCCCCTCCCAGACCCAGGAGGCACCAGTCACTGAGCCGGGGGGGGGAGAGGGGGGGATGCAGGGGGACCCCCTGTCCACTCCCTGGCAGACCCAGAAGTGGACCGGAAGTGCTTCTGGTCCACTTCTAGGTCTTCTGCCGAGTGCACTGGGGAGCCCCCCATGCTTCTATGTGACGCTCTGTCCGCCCCAGCATCGCAGCATTCACGAGCCACGCCTGGTACCTTGAGGTATGTAGAAAAAACATTTAAAGCTGTGTCTATGTCTAAATCTTTCTGAATGAATTCAGAGGGTTCCGATTCAATTTGGAGAGATTAAAGGGTCTCCTGATTCAATTCAGATTCAGAGATTCGGGTCGAATTGCCGCTGAATCTCATCAGGGACTGAAGCTTTGCACAGCTCTACTACAGACCTCCTAATCAAGAGCAAGAACTTGACCATGAGTTTGCCAGGGAGCTGGCTGAGTCTGCACACTCTCGGTGCATAGTTGTCATGGGTGAGTAACTACCCTGGCATCTCATGGGACGAGCACTCAGCCAAATCTGATCAGTTGCAATCTTCCTCACAAGCATTGAAGAGCTTTGTCTCAAGAAGTCTATGGACCAATGAGGGGCAAAGTGCTGCTGGACCTGGTTCTGGCCAAAGGGGATGATCTAGTCAGCAACCTGAGAATCAAAGGGAAGCTGGGAGGCAGTGACCACAAGTTGATCACATTCTCTATTCACCACAAAGCTGGCAAGTCAGTCAGCAATACAGAAGTCCTCGACTTTAGGAAGGCTGACTTTCACAAGCTTAGGAGGCTAGTTGTTCAGGCCCTGAGAAACCACAGTCTGGCAGGGAGGAATGTCAGACAAGAAAATTCCAACAACTTCCCTAGGCAGCTTGTTCCACTGTCCTCCTGCTTGACAGTAAGGAAATCTTTCCTTTTCTTTGCTATGGTTTAAACCTACTGCTTCATGATCTCTGTGGCAATGAAGATCAGATTGCTTTCCTTTGGGTGCTTGTACACATAAAGGGAGTTTAGTCTGGTTGCATTCTTTGCCTCCTAAACTGAAACTCTTGGTTTTTAATTGAAACCCACCATTTCAATTTAGAGACTTCGATCACTGTTACAGTGAGGGGCATGACCTTTTATTCTCTGCCCCTCGATGGAGCCAAGCTGCCTGAGGGTCAAGCAGCCCCTGAACTTTGGGGCACCCTGGTCCTTCCCTCCGCAGTGGCAGTACCCCCCAGGGCTGCCCAGGTGGGCTGCTAGTGGGCCAGGTGCTGTTCCAACTTGGAGGCAGTACCCGGCCAGATCGAACTCTTCCCTGACTCTGAGCTGGAGCAGCACCCAGCCCACTACTGGCCCACTTAGGCAGCCCCGGGGGGCACCGCTTCTGCAGAGGGAAGGACCAGGGCTCCCCCACAGCTCAGGGGTCACTTGGCCTGCTGGCAGCTCAGCCCCCAGCATCGGGAGAGGTGGGTAGGCTCTGCCAAAAAAAAAAAAGGGACCAGGCCCCTTGTTGCTTCTGCCTTTAACAGCCACCTGCTGAAGGCAGAAGCAGCAAGAGGCATGATCCTTTTCTTCTGTGGAGCCTGCCTGCCTCTCCCATGGCCGGGGAGGGGAGGGTGGTGAGCTGACTTGTAGCTACAACTCATCGTTCCAAACTAAACTACATCAGGATGTAGTTTAGTTTGCAATGATGCAAACTCATTTAAAACCCTCCAAACTCCTGCATGTGTACAGCTTGACACCATTAAGCCACACAACATGACATTTTTGTCATATGTACATGGTAATGGTGTCACATGTACAAGAACTCTTTATGGCCACCTTTCAAATATTCACCATCTAGAAGTGGATTCTTTTACTTATGATCTCTGACTGTCTGGCATTATCTGACCCCACTGAGGACATGAATCAGGATGCCATAACAACCTTTGTTCACCTTTGGATCTACTGGAGGTCCCTCCAACAGAGTTTTTCCATAAGGCTCCCCCAGAAACAGCGAGTCCACTGGCAGAGGGTGCAATGCAAGACACTTTCAACCACCCATCTGCAGGGAATAGCAGCAGCAAAGTGGTGGGCAGCTAAGCAAGACCCAGACATTCCTGCTGCAGACTCCAAAGGAAGATCTCCAATTATACTCAGTATCTCTTGGTAGAGTCCCCAAAGAATGGACATCTATGGGCACAGACAGAAGTGACAATTTTCACCTAATCTGGCCCCAGAAAGTGGTCTACAGCCATGACCAAACAGAAGTGCATGGCTGCAGATCACTTTAAAAGGGCCTGATCCCATGAAAATCTGAACCCTCACTGTATGAAGGTTCAGATGAACACATTCCGAAATGGAGCACATCTATAACTTGTGACTGTGGAGCTCTCTACTTGTCACTGTTTTCAGAACAGGAGTGGGGAAAGGGAGTGGAAGGATTTTGGTCTAGAGTTTTTTCAGCTGGCACAGAAGGGTGGGTTGGGTGGATTGGAGCCACGCCGAAGTGTGGGGGAGGGCTCCAATCCACCCACCTCACCCTTCAGTGCTGGCTGGAGAACCCCAAGAATAAGCTTCCTTTGCTCTTTTTCCCTCCTCCCATTCTGAAAACAGCATCTGGGCTAGGAGCGGGGAGTGGCATTGTTATGGAGACCAGGCTGCAGGCTGGCAGCAAGTGCCTGGAATCCCCAGCTCCTGGACCAACAGTTGATATCTGTTAGGCCCAAGGGATTTTTGTAATGTATAGCACTTCCTTTCAAAGAACTATGAGTTGCAACAGGGAGCTGCTCTTCTGTCTGTGCCCTATGAAAGGATGACTCTTGTAGAATAGGGGGCCTCTGTTGGCCCAGGAACAAGCCATTAGCAGCTCCTGCACTAACAGGTGTAGAATTGATCTGTTTTGTTAGTGTCTCCATCCGGAAGCCGAACTATGAGGCACTGTTGACTTGTTTTCAGTTGTCTTAGTAGTAGGATTTCTTGGAAAACCTTATTTAGGAACACTACCATGTAGAAAACATATAGCAGTCTGGTCATTTTGCTGGAGCTATCAGACAGTGCAGTCCTAGGAAGCAAGACAAGGGCTTGTAAAGCTGCCCACCGTTCCTCAACTCACTTCAGAGCTCCTACTGGTCAGGCTAAGCCAGGGATGGGCAAAATAGTAGATCGGGCCAGTGGCTGAACTCCATTTCCCAGCAGCCCCTATTCATAGTCCTGTGGCTGGTTTCCATGGAGACCCCAGTAGTGGGAGTTCGGAGACAGCATGGGCCCTGGGTTTCCATGGAGACTGGCCCCAGCAGCACTGGTAAGATGCGTAACTGGGCAGGGAGCTGCTCCAGGGCTGGAGCTGGGATCTTGAAGTGGTGACAGCATGATTCAGGACTGCAGCTCTGCCTCGGCTCCAGACCACACTGTCACCACCACAAGATCCCAGCCCTGGAGAAGCTCCCCACCCAGCTGCATGCCCTGCCAGTGCTGCTGGGGCCAGTCTCCATGAAAACCCTGGCCCCACATTGTCCTGGCCTGCAAATCCTCAGGTCTCCATGGAAATCAGCCTCAGTGGCTGATGCAGAGGCTGCTGGGAAATGGAGTCTGCTGCAGGGCCAATCCAGCCCCTGGGCTAGATTTTGCCTGTCCCTGCTCTAAGCTCTAATGGTGTTTTGATTCTTCTGACCATTGACATGACAGAGGCCATAAAGCCAAAAGGGTGCTTGTAGATGTGCCAGGAGACTATTCTGATGCGTTTTAATTACAGTTCATCTGACCACACTTGATTCAATCAAGTCTGGTGGAGTGTGTAATTAGCTTGCTCCAGCCAGCCCCCCTGTCTCATGTATCAGTGTCCCTGTGATTCAAAATGGCGATGCTTGAACTAAAGCTCATTCAATGAACTTTAGTTCAGCGTGCCCCCACCACTATTTTGAAGCATGGGGACACTGATACACCAGGCACTGCAGGCACTTTAATTAGAGCTCCTCTCAGAGTTGCTCTAATTAAAGCATCCCCTTCCCCCACCCCCAGAGCATGTGTAGAAATACCCAATGACTGTCTTTTCCAGGAAAATACTGAAGGGCAGATTTTTCTATCTGTACAGTAACCAGAGCATCTTTTGTCTCACTTCCACAACTGTGTGCCTTCCTGGGTGCCCCATTCTTCCCCTTAGAGGTGGCTGTACTTTAGTGGTGCTGGATATATTTGGTGTTATATAGTGGACGATAGGCTTTGGGAAATTTTTAGGTGAAAGATATCATACAGATGTTGAGTGGCTTTTTCAGCACTGTGGTCATCCTTCACCTGGGCTTCTGAATGTCTTCACAGATTCACAGAAGTTTAGGGCTGGAAGGGACCTCATGAGATCATCAGGTCCAGCCACCCTGCTATGGGCAAGAAAGACTGCTGGGGTCAATTAACCCCAGCAAGATGTGCACCCAGTCTCCTTTTGAAGATCTCCAGAGTAGGTGCCTGCATCACCTTCACTGGGAGTCGATTGCAGAGTCTGGTCACACGAACTGTGAAGAAGTTTTTCCTTATATCCAGTCTGAAACCTTCTTCTAGGAGTTTATGACTGTTGCCCCTGGTTTTCCCCTGGGGCACTCTGGTGAATAGTTGTTCACCTAGCCCCTGATTCTTCTGATATTTTGTAAGCTGCCATCAAATCCCCCCAAAGTCTTCCCTTTTCTAGGCTGAACAGTCCCTTCTCTGTCAGCCTTTCCCCATATGGCTTGCTCTTCAGGCCTCTAATCATACAAGTGGCTCTTCTCTGGGATCTCTCAAACATCTCCACATCCTTCTTGGAGTGTGGCTCCCAGAACTGGATGCAGTACTCCAGCTGCAGCCTCACCAGTGCCAAGCAGAGCAGGAGAATAAACTTAGTTTTGCTGGAGATGCATTGGTTGATGCATGCGAGCGTATTGTTTGCTCTGCTAAATGTAGCATCACATCGGTGGCTCATATTTATTTTATGGCCAATTATGACCCCCAAGTCCCATTCGGATGTAGTGCTAGCTAGTGTAGCACCACTGAGCTTGTAAATTTGTTGCAGATTTTTGCTCCCCAGATGGAGCACTTCATACTTCTCAGTGTTGAACAGCATCTGGTTCTGGTCCGCCCATCTAACCAATCTGTCTAGGTTCACCTGGATTGTCAGCCTACCCTGATGCATGGCCACATTTCCCCACAGCTTAGTGTCATCGGCAAACTTTGCCAGTGAGTGTGCTTTTCACCCCCACATCCAGATCATTGATGAAGATGTTGAAAAGCACTATTCCAAATACTGAGCACTGGCTACCTTCCACCAGGTCGACAGAGGTCCATCTATTAGTACTCTCTGGGTCTGACCCCGCAGCCAGTTTCCAACCCATCTGACCATTAAATTCTTGAGCCCCTAGTCCCCACATTTTACCTTGAGAACCTCATGGGACACCAAGTTAAAAGCCTTTCTATAGTCCAAGTAAATTACATCAACCTCATCTCCCTTATCCAGGTGGTGAGTAACCTGGTCATAGAAGGAGATGAGGTTAGTCAGACACAATCTACCTGTGACAAAACCATTCTGGCTGTCAGTCAGAATTTTGTCTTCTACTAGCTTATCACATATAGACTCCTTGAGAAATGTTGAGGATTTTTCCTGGGATTGAGGTCAGGCTGATGGGCTTGTAGTTCTCTGGGTCCGCTCTCCTCCCTTTCTTGAAGATGGGCACAACATTGGCCCTCTTCCAGTCTTCTGGGATCTCTCCTGAGTGCCATGAATTCTCAAAGAAGTTAACCAGTGGTCCTGCAGTGACTTTGGCTAGTTCATTCAGCACTCTCTGATGGAGACTTATAAGCATCCAGCCTCTCTCGCTGTTCTTTCACCAGCTCTACATTGACTGTTGGTAGGTGATCATTGCTACTGTGACTATTCTGTTTCATATTTGTATTTGGCAGGCTATCACTCTTAGCCTGGTGGATTACAGATGTGATACTTGTTCCAGAGTTCAATTTTCTCCTTTGTGTCAGTGATCAGATGTCCAGATGCATTGAGCAGTGGTCCCACATTTCCACTGGTTTTCCTCCAGTTACCTACCTACCTATAGAAGGACTTCTTATTGTCCTCGATTTTAGTTGCTAACCTGAATTTGGTCACTGCCTTTGCTTTTCTAATCTGCCCCCTACAGGTGTGGGCCAATCTTATGCAGTTCTCCTTGTGGCCTATTCCTAACTTCCGTCACTGGTAAGCCGCCCTTTTCTTTTTCAAAAGATCTGCAGCTTCTATTGAGCCAAGATGGCCTCCTGGGGTTTGTGCCACCTTTTTGCATACTGGTATGGACAATTTCTGTGCAGCAAGGATCATGTCCTTGAGGAACGACCGTTCTTCATCCACACTCTTTCCTGGTGGTCCATGATCCTGTAGGGCATCACTCACTAAAATCCTTAGCTTATTGAAGTCAGTTTTTTTAAAGTCAAGAATTTGTACCTTACGGACAGATTTCCCAGCCCTATGATGAACAGTGAAAATGATAGGGTCATTTGCTAACATATTTTCTTTATTAACACATTCAGTGTTTTAGAACAGATTTCCTTACTTTGTGTCATTAATACTACATATGCTGAAATTCTCTGCTACTGTGAACAAGTGCAGTACTGATTGGGCTTCCTGACTGTATTTTCCATCCTTAACAGAAGAAAACTGGGTTGAACATGCTGATCAGTGCCACAGAACTAGTAAAATTAACTTTAATGTCTCATGGGTTCAAAAAGAAAGTTAAGAGAAATGTAAAAACTGCAGCTGTTACAGAATGTGGAAGGGTAGGACTACCCACGATGGACACAGGAAGCTCTGGGATTGGTGAGGGGAAAAACTGAGACATTCCAGTGCTATGCATGAGGTGCCAGGGCTGGTGTTGAGCACACACCAAAGTAACTTTATGGAAAAGAGAATGGACCCTAGAGGGTGTTGGGGACAAGTCAGGTCATGTCAATGGGAAGAAGAAGGCAAGGAGGTGGGTGTTGGAGATGCACCGAGGCATTCCCATGAGGGCCAGATGAGTAGCTGAGTGTAGCTCTAAGATGCACCACTCTACAGCTATCGCAAAGCTCTGTTTGGGTCATTAGTGCTTCTTTTAATTTATTTAGCCAATTTTATCGCTGGAAACACTTAGTGATTTACAACCCTTCCTGAGTGCACAAATTAATAAGCCTTCTCCTCACTTCCTCTAGAGACAATTATCATGTGCCCATGATGGGGAATGACTGTGATAAGCCAAGTAAGTGCTATGCTGCAAGGGCTAGACATCAAAATAAATCCTGCAGCCTGACACCACTACTTAAAATCAAGCACTGATGCCTGAGTTCTGTAAGTATAGCATCATGCACATGGGATCTGGGAAGAAAACACAAATACCCAAGGACTGATCAGTCACAAGAAAAAACATCATAGAGCACAACTGACACACTCACCAGAGATTTTAATAGTATAATGTTCTTGTCAGGGCAATAAGAAGAAGCTGTAGACGGTGGGGTTTAAGTGGAGACTTGGGAGTCAGGTGGTCTACTCCCAGCTCTGTCACTGACCAGCATTGTGTCCTTGCACAAATCACTTACCATGTCTGGACTATAAGATCTGGGCAGCAGAAACTCTCAATTCTGTCCCTGTAAAATGATTAGCATCTCCCAACTGCAACTGGGACCTTGACACACTACTACAGCCAAGAGTTCTTTGCCCTGACAGAATGTGGCACAGAAGATTTTCTCTCCATCATCTTTATGGAACTATTTCAAACACTGAGAACTGCTAACATGCCTCCCTCCTTAATCTCCTTTTCTCCAGACTAAACATACCTAATTCTTTCAACAAAGTTAGAGTGGCCTTTGAATGCGTTCAATACACTAACGTTCCATACCATCAGCTGTACCAACAGCACTATACTACAAAATCCATAGCCAACAGTGCTGGAATCTTTGCAAAGAGATGCCAATGACTTTTTATTCCAGTACCTTAATAACTCAGTCACTGCTACCACAAAAAGCAACAAGGCGGAGGTCATTATCCTGGTGGTAGTTCTGCCCTTTTACCGAAGAGCAGTTAAGGCAGTCAGCCAGGATGTGGGAGACCTGCTCTGAATTAAGCCAAGCATGCATTAGGAACAAGATGAGTGACAAGTAAGTGTAATAAACAACAGAAGAGGAGCAAGGATGGATTGATGTGGGTAACAGCCAGAGACTGAACTGTTTGAGGAAGGGACCAGCTTTCTGGTCTGTGATTGTACAGCCTGTCATATAATGTGGTGACTAGGGCTCCTAAGTGCTATTGCACTGAAAGTATTAAATAAGTCCCTGAATACATAGGTTAGTTATGAGCACAGCAAAATGGGCCTAAATCATTTTATGTTGCTTGGCATGTGTCAATGTGATCAGCCTTCAATACACTCAGCTTGAACCCATGAGGTCCTGTAAAGCTCTTCCTCTCCCAGTAAAAATGTGGGCTACAACGCTGTTACCTTTTGTTTGTTGCTTACTTTGCTACTCTGGCCCCACTTCCATAAACACTTGACCCAACTGTCTTTCTAGTCATTTGACTTTCCACATTGCTGCCTTGATTTATGAATTGATGAGTTAGGACATTTTATTGCAATCTCAAAGCACTACACATCTGCTGCAAGAGTGTAGAAGAACCACATCTGAGTGGGTTCCACAAGGGTGGGGAAGGGCTGGCCCTACTCAACCTCTTTGCAGAGGTGGCAACCAACTCATTGCCCACCCTGAACTCATCTCCATCAAGTCTTTTCCATGTGACTCTTGAGAATTGAACTAAACCAAATGCACCTTCCTCTTCATGTTCCTTCTGGGCTTCCCACACCACCCACCTGCTCAATTCCTGTCAGATTTGAAGCTCTATATGGGAGGGATTGTGCCTGTTTGGCACCATCCGAATGGTTACTGCTTAACAATAATAGCAATCTGCATTCTATAACTTCACCTTTCTCCAGGTACTCACATTCCCAGTTCTCTGACTCCTCTTCCCTGTCAAACTCTCTCAGTGGGGACCCATAACCAGCATAACTCTCAACTCCAGGAAGCCATCTTTAGCAAGTTCCTATCAGCAGCACTGCCATAGTCCTATTCCATAGACATGTATGTGTCCCCGTCACATCCATTAGGCACCCCTTTTTTTGCAACGAGAAGATTTCAATTCACATGTCGTCTCACAGCGTTTGCTCACACCTTACATATAGTCACACGTGGCAGTCTCTCCTGTGCTGGGTACTATTAGACAGCCTTTGGACAAGATCTGATCTGGTTCAGATTCACAGGAAGCCGAGCAAAGATCCTTCCAATACAATTCTCTTTGAATACCTTTTCCCCCAAAGTGGTACAGAGACTTGATGATGCTGTCAGATTCAAACTAGTTTATCAAGAGGACGGTAGGCTGGGAAAGCCAAAGAGACTTGCTGTCCTGGTCTAACTGCTGACTGTGCTGCCTTCCCTCGCCCTGCTGATAGAAACTACTTTGTGGGAGGCTGATTCACTCTAGAGAGACTTTGACATAAATGGAGTTCTTTCCCCACCTCTACATCAATCAAAACTTAAACTTATTTGTGCGTATATGATACTTCTTAAATAGAGAAAATAAAAACTGGGTTTAGGAGAGTGCAAATATTTAACAATAAAAAAACACATTAATTTACCCTTTTTCATTTCTACAGAAGGAACCTTAATGGAGTCACATGACTCTTATTCTAAGTGATAAAACACAGGTCATAAAGCACCACTTTATCACTCTGCACAAGCAGTATAAATAACAGCTATTACCCAACCTCACTCCATCTGATAAGCTCAGAGATTTTCTAATATACATTTCTGATTTTTTAAATAATATTCATGATCATTTCCTCCTGAGTGTTATGAGTCTCTGGCTATGTGGCCCTTGAAACCAGGGCCTGTGAGCCCTTGTACAATCTCCCTGATTTATAGCCATGTTGGTTGGGACTGACGCCCTAATGAAATCTGTGACACTGCATTAATGGGGCTGTTTGTTACCGCTGGAGTTCAGCGGCTGGCTGTAGTCTCAGATCTGTGCTCAGGAAGGCACACACAGAGTCTATAAAACCCACGGAGTGGGTCACAAGCCTGCCATACCTGCACACACTAACACAACTGCATGCATAAGCTGTCTGGCGAAGTCTTTGAAACCCATCAAGTGTGCGACTAACACGCCAGAGCTGTGTGTGCAGTGACACAGCTGAGTGTGCAACAAATATTCGAGATCTCTCCATTGTAACACAGCTACACACTCACCAAGTGTGTAATTAACATGCAAGACCTCTATGTTCAGTGGCACAGCTGCACAAAACCAATGAGCATGTGACACGTACTCAGGGTCTCTCCACATAGTGAGTGCATAATTAACATCCTAAATCTATGTGCACAGTAGTAATTCAGCTGCGTAAACATGATGAGTGTGCAGATCCAGAGCAGCTATGTGCACTCTGGTACAAGCAGACACAGTCACACATAACAGAGGACAACAAAGTTATTGGTACTGTGCATGCTAACACTGAATGCAAAGCAGGTGCGCAGCATACATGCATATTTCTGTTACCCAGTCATCCAGAGTAATTTGCATCTATAGGCTTTCACTTCCAAAGCCACCTAGCTACACGACTCTTAATTGCATGGCTAAATCCTGCCATCAGCTCTGAAAATGTCATCTGTGATGCATACAACAAAGATCAACTGTATCAACTGCACAATGAAATATACCTGCAGAAGAGTCTTTTTCCAATATCAATACACATGACATAGAGGTGTCTTACCACTACCCCCAGCTCAGAGAGACAATAACAAGTGAGCAGGCAGACTACTGTGGAGTAGCTTTATGTTGCTTCTTGCTTTAAATACTGTTTAGGTACATACTTGCATACTTTTTCCCTAAACAGACATCAAAGCCACACAGCTACTTTTTTAAGGTGTTCCTTTGTTTTACTTTATTTTTTTCTTTTTAAACCATTTGGGAAATCAAATGCAAAAATCTATGTTGGTGCCAGCCTTTGGCCTCTCAAAAGGTAGGAAATAACAAAAATTAGCTGAATGTTTAACCTTAACTCTGCCGTTGTGCGTTTATACAACATACCTTTAATTGTGTGGTCACATGCTACTCTTCAACCAGTACATTGCAAGTTCTGCCACAAGTTTAAATACGTGCGTGTAAGAACTTTGCTGAACATTGTGCAAAGATATTGTTTATTGAATTTTATAGCTGGAAAAAAAAAAGTTCTCTCATTGAAAGTAGCCTTTCTTCAAAACAGATATTGTCACGGAAAAAAAAAAAAAAACAGCGTGGTCAAAATGTTTCATTTTTGCATAAAAGTTCTCTATCTTTTTATCCCTTTACATGTTCACAGAAAATATACAGAAAATTTTATTTTGCTTAAAAATCCAGTGTTTGTTCAATAAAACCTTTTGGAAAATGTTTTTTAAATAAAGTTTTGGGTAAAAACACCACAAAATGAAACTCATACAATTTGAAATGTAAAAACCTTGAAAATGTCAATATTTTCATAAAACTGGCTTTGTCTTTTTCTACCAGATCTTTTAAATTCCAGCATCATAAAGATCCAGTGTTTTTTTATTGACAGACTATCTGGTAAATTCTCTTCTGTCTACAATATATTTGTAATGATTTTCCTCAGCACCAACATGTAATACATTTAACCAGATTATTTTTTCTTCCACAGACAGTGATGCCTCTTAATAGTAATTTATTGTTGTACAGTAATGCACAAACTACGTCTTAGAGAAATACATATAAAGTATTTTAGTAACAGAATGTATTTTAATGATTTCTCATTTGACTATGTTTCTTTTCCATACAAGTGTAAATAATTTATATTTTTTCTTATGACCTATAGTCAAATAGCCTTAATAAATACTACTTTCTTCAGGCATTGGATGTATTTTCTTTAAAATATTATTGAATGAATTATATAATGAGTGAGAATTTATGCATAGAATTTATGTATGTTTGCAAATGATCTAAAAGTAATAAAATATTTCTAATTGTACAAGTTCAAGTAAATTAAAACTGATTTTTCCCCTCATAAACTGACATGCTAGTGTGTGTTGCCAGGTGCAAATTGTTTAACTGTATGATATAGTGAATGAATTTGCAATAGGGTATGTTAAAGACGGTTGTAGTCATTGAAAGAGCTGCTGCAGTTGTTATATTATTATTTGTAGTACAGTAATGCTCAAGGACCCCAGACATCCTGGGAATCTATTGTATTTTGCACTGTACATTCACATAGCAAGAGGCAGTCCTTACTCTGAAGAGTTTACAGTCTAAACAGGCAAGACAAAAATAAGAGGAATGAAGGATCATTTAACAGATGGAGAACTGAAGCACAGAGACATCAAGTGGCAGTGAATGTTGTCATTTAATTTCCAACCCCTGTAAACTCCAGCACTTTTTTTGCAATGGTGTGCAGTGCTTCTTAGAATTATAGAAAGTTAGAGTTGGAAGGGACTCAGGAGGTCATCTAGTCCAACCCCCTGTGCAAAGCAGGACCATCCCCAATTAGATCACTCCAACCAAGGATTCGTCAGGCCAGGCCTTAAAAACCCTAAGGACGGAGATTGCACCACCTCTCTAGGTAACTTGATCCAGGGCTTCACCCTACTAGTGAGAAAGTTGTTTCCCAATATTTAACCTAAACCTCCTTTGCTGCAATTTGAGACCATTGCTCCTTATTCTGTCATCTGTCACCACTGAGAGCAGTCCAGCTCCATCTTCTTTGGAATCACCCTTCAGGTAAAGGCTGCTATCAAATCCCCGTTCAGTCTTCTCTTCTCCAAACTAAATAAATCCAGTTCCCTCAGCCTTTCCTCATAAAGTCATGTGCCCCAGTCCCTGAACCATTTTTGTTGGTCATTGCTGGACTCTATCCAACTTGTCCACATCATTTTTATAGTGGGACCCCAAAACTGAACACAGTACTCCAGATGTGGCCTCACCAGTGCTGAATAAAGGGGAATAATTACTTCCCTCAATCTGCTGGCAATGCTCCTACTAATACTCCTACTAATTCTTCTATACCACATTGCACAGTGATATACTATAGGCTTGCTTTCACCTCTGATAAATCCTGGTAAGGAAGAGGTTGAGGACACCTTGTCCATGTCCATGCCCTACCTAACAGGCACACTACAAACTGGAAATACAGTGCTCTCAGCATGTCCCTCTGCACTCAGTCTCAAGTTTTCAGTCTACAGTGTGCCTAAGAGCAGCTGCTAGTAAGAAGCCCGGACCACCAACTTTCGCACTTGGAGTACGTCAGCTAGACCAGGCGGTGCAGGTGGGTGGGGTATCCTTGGCCCTGTCCTCAGCAGAATCTGCCACTGGTGCAGACAAACCCTAAATACCATCTGAGAAAGGGTGTGCATTCATGACATCACACGCTATTTTACACCAACAACTCGAACATGTAGGCCAAAATCAGAAAAGCAAAGGTGAAAAATGAGATTGAATCAGTGAGAAATGTTAAAGACAATAAGAAGGGGCATTCTCATATGTAAAAGGGAAAAATGGGCTGGATAGAATTATCATTAGGTGGACACATAATTGGCTGAATAACCACAAGCAAAGAGTAACTATAAATCGATGGCAGGAGGCAGGAGGTCTCACGGGGGATTCCACAGGGGTCTCTTCTGGGTCTGATGCTGTTTAACATTTCTATTAATGATGTGGATGCAGAAATAGAGACTTTACTGATGAAGTCTGAAGATGACACAAAATTAGATGGGCTTGCAAACACTTTGGATTATAAGATTAGAATTAGACAAGGATCTTGACTGGAGAATTGGACTATAGAAAGTAACATAAAATTCAACAAAGACATATGCAAGGAGCTACACCTAGGAAATAAAAACATGTGCTGACACAGAAAGAGAGAGAATTAGGGACGTTTAGTCTGGAGAAAAGGAGATGAAGGGGAGGTGTGAGACAGGATAACACTTTCCAAATATCTGAAAAGCTTCCATAAGAAGAGGGAGAACCACAGAGGCCAGGTCACAAGGCAACAGTTTTTAACTGCACCAGAGCAGGTTTAGATTAAATATCAGAAAAAACCTCATAACTGTAGGAACAGTCAGATAGTGGACCAAGCTGCCCTGGGAAGTTGTGGAATTTCCTTCACTGGAAGTTTCGAAGAAGAGGCTGAACAGGCATCTGGGATGATTCAGGAATAGCACATCCTGCATCTGTATAGGGAGTTGGACTGGATAATCCTGAAGTTGCCTTCCAACTTAATGATTCCACTGTAATAACGGTTTTAGAGGGCCAGAATTAAGGTTATACATGCAACCTTAACTTTAGTATGATCTTTTTTTGTGCTTAACTACTCTGACTTACCTTCGGTCTCACTTCAGAATAATATGGCTAACTACTTCTAAGCATCATTATGATTCTTTTAGCGTCATTGTTTTGTTTGGTTGGTTTGGTTTCATTGATGAAGCCACATCTGGAGTACTGTCTTCAGTCCTGGGCCCCCCACTACAGAAAGGATGTGGACAAAGTGGAGAAAGTCTAGTGGAGGGCAACAAAAATGGTGAGGGGGCTGTGGCACCTGACTTCTGTGGAGATGCTGAGGAAACTGGGCTTATTTAGTTTGGAGAAGAGAAGACTGAGAGGGGATTTAATAGCAGCCATCAATTACCTGAAGGGGGGGTTCAAAAGAGGATGAATTTAACACTGTTGTCAGTGGTGGTAGATGACAGAACATGGAGCAATGGTCTCAAATTGCAGCAAAGGAAGTTTAGGTTAGATATTAGGAAGAATTTTCGCACTAGGAGGGTAATCAAACACTAGAACAGATTACCTAGAGAGGCTGTGGCATCTCCATTCTTGGAGGTTTAAGACCCGGCTAGACAAAACTTTGGCTGGGATGATCTAGTTGGGGATGGTCCTGCTTTGAGCAGGGGGTAGATGACTTCCTGAGGTCCCATCCAACCCTAATTTTCTAAGATTCTGTTTTTCTACAGTGGTGGCTGAAAGTGCCTAATTTAAAGACAATGTGTGTTAGCTATCTCATACGTCCATAGCCTCTTTCTGTGTGAAGATTTCAAAGCATTTTACAGTCATTAGTGTATTTAGCTCTGCAACTGTCCTCTGTTATAAAGTAAATCGATATCACAACACTTAAGAATAAAGAAACTGAGGCACAACAAGTAAATGATGTGTCTAGGATTATGCAGGGGGGTCTGTGGCTGAACCAGTAGAACCCAGATTTCTTCAGTCCCACATCTGTGCATAAAATTTAGCACCATCCCTTCTTCACCCTATAATTACAGCTATTAAAAGATCACTAGGACAGCCCCCCATTGCTTGTCTTTAACTGGTGAATCGTGCTTTTGAAATGCTTATTTAGCTAGCAGAGGAGCTGAGCCCATCTCTTCCAGTCTCAACTCAAGACACTGTCATCAGTCAGCCACCTGTCCCTGGGCACCTTCGACTCCTGCTCAACATCTGTGATTCCTATTGATTTCTGTAGGGACATTGACCAGCGTTATTTATATCACTTGTTATCATCAATTACCGCTGGTCAGGAATGACTCCACACATACACAAATGCATGCGTACACGCACAATTTTGATAAAAACATTTTCTGGGCTTGAGGTTTCTGACAAAACATGGAAATCTCAACATTCTAGAAAAAATTCTTATTTGGCTGAAAAAACAATTTTCTGTCAACCTCCCCCCTAACCTCCCCCCCCAAGATATGATGCAGAAATGTTGATAAGGCCTGGTATTCATTTACTCTGTGTGTAAACCTTTAGGAATAGGTGCAAACTTTTTATTGGTATGCATTTGTATGCAATGTATGTGTGCATTTGTACACAATGCCCAGCACACTGCAGCTCTGATCTCTCTCTAAAATTTCTGCCCACTACTACAATACAAATGATACTTAATACACATGTTCTTAACATTTTATAGACTTTGAGGCACCTCTTGTTAGACTCAGCCCTTGGAAAATGCCAGCTCTTGCTCTACTATTTTCCCATAGTCAAAGAAAATATGAAAAGCAAGTCCATGTTTTGGTCAGAAAGACCAAAACAGGCTAGAATATTTTTGGCACTCTGGACTCCTATTTGAAATCTCTGGGTTTATCTTGTGAATCATGCGTAGACCTAACAGTGCTAATATTATGTAGCACCCCCGTTGAAACTCACAGCCTTACAGTAATACAAGGTGACAATCTTCAGAAGTGCTCAGGTGCTTTCTAAACATTGAATAAGTCAGAATCCCTGCCCCAAGGAGCTTAGTTTTATGTGCTGTGAAACAGCTCCTTGATGTGTCAAAGCACAAGTGCACATGCTTCAGTTTGGCCATGTGAATAATCCCAGGGACTTCTAATAGGACAAAAGATTTGTTTAAATTCATGCCTAAATGCTTGGCAGAGCAGAGGTGGGGGAAGGAGGACTAAGCATTATTGTTGCTCTTATTTTAGGTGGGTCTGGAGGCCCCAATTAAGATCATATAGCCCTAAGTGAGAGCTAGTCTGTGTCCGAGGGAATTTGCAATCTTCCTGGGGCAGAGCAGGGAGAGAATAAGCAAAGTATGGAAGAGAGAACAGGCAAAGAAGTGCAAGGTTCTCTTGCTATGGCCCAGTGTACTACCCTCCACACTTCTGCAGCTGTGCTACCCATCCTGGGTACAGACAGTGTGCACAACTGGGCTGGGAGGACAGCACACAGCATATTCCACAGGGTTCCACGACTCATGCCTAGATAAATTTCCACTCTAACCATGAGTTCACCTGATTTCCATGCTGATGGCCAAGTCTTTATGTCTGCGTCTCCAGGGCTTTCGCCCTGAAACTTCTCTTGTTGTTTGGTGGTGTTCTTTTTGCTTGCAGCTGCTGCAGTGCTCCCCTCCTCTAGTTAATGGCCCATTAACTAGTTCTCTCCATGCGAGGGGTAGGGGAGCAGGGAATTGCTGAGTTCTGGAAAATCATCACAATCAGAGGACATTAAAGGAAAAAAAAACAACCCCAACCAAAACCTTTTTTTTTCCCCCTCTGGGAGGGGCTATGAGACTGTGCTGGGGTCCCCAGCAGCAGGATCAGGGGTTAGACCCCAGCAATGGCAGGGAAGGGGCAGGGGGAAGGGATCTGTATTTTCTCTGCTTCTTAGATGAGAAATTGACTATGGGGGGAAAAAGAGGAAGACAGGAGTCAGATTGTTAAAGGATTCAATGAGCTGTGCCCAATGTATTCGAAAGGTGCTTAAGCCAGGCAGAGCCAGGCAGAACACACAGCAGAGAAACAACACAGCACAGATACACCCCTGAGCAGAGAGCACACACAGAACACACAGCCCACGCTCGCCCCTGAGCACACAGCACACACCAAGTGCACATACTGCGAAGCAGCAACACAGCCCCCCCCGTGCTGTAAGTGCAAATTGCACATACAGACAAGGAACAATCTGCATCTAGGTGACACAATGAATATGCACATACACAGCATCCAGGTGATCCACAATGAACACATGCACACACACACATCCCAGTCAGTACATGCATGCAGGATGCATGAGCCTAGAGAGTGCTGAGTGTTTGGAAAACAACCTTTCACCTTAAGAAGTACCTGGGCAGAAAAGCCACTGTGAACAGGTGTGCCAACTGCTACCCTCAAATACAGACACTCCTGCATGGGCATCCTGAGAACACTTGGGACACTGACAGTGATAGGGAGAGGTCCATTTTTGTCTCCTCTTCCTCACTCAAGATCCACGGTTCCAAGAAGAAAGGGGTTCAAGCTTCAGACATACAGATTCAAACAAGCCACAAAGATGAGACACTGGATTTTGCACAGCTATAAAACAGGAGAATAGGGAACTTGTTCCATTAATGACACAGCTTAAGCACATTATGCCTGCCTTTCCCCAGAGTAGAGCTAGTGGAGACTTTAGGAATGTTTACACTGCAGAAGAAAGAGATATTTGAGAGGTATGGGGAACTTGGGAGCTGAACTCAAGTTGGCAAACTAGGGTCAGCCCAGTTACCTTGCTTTGTTGCTATTTTAGCTTGAGTTAATCATGTTTTGTTGGAACCAAATACAATTACCAGCAACTAGGCTTGAAAAAGGGAAACTATTAAGACATCCTCATACTGAGCACACTTTCACCTGGTGCTATGGATGCATGTAACAGCCACCTATTTATACCTGGGGCATATCAGGGCCCTGTAACCAAAGTGTTTGAAATCCTCATGGTCTTGAATGCATTCATCTTTCCAGTGCTCCATGATGAATTCTTGCTCCTGTATCGCAGCTGGGGATCCAAGGTCTTGAGAGGCTACAGGCCAGATCCATAAAAAGGACTTAGTCCTGGGTTCCAGGTCCTGCTCCAGGGATTATTTGTGCCCTAAGACAGTCACTGGGTTGAGGGAAGAAAAGGGAAATAACTCTGGGACTAGAATCTGAGATAACTACTTCCTAGCTGAGTACCATACCCCCAGGCCACAGAAGAAGGCTTATTACTTGTGATGAATCTTGCACTCTTCCATAGAAGGGTGCAAGGCCTACCCTTTACTTACATAAAAGATGGGTGGCAGTGCCATCACACTGCTGTTTTAAGAGGAAAACAGTGAACCTCACTCAGTTTTTTAGGAAGACATTTGTAGGTACCTACCCTCAGGAGAGAACCGGAGCTCCAATGCAGGAGTGGGGTGGAACCACTTGCCTTGCAGCTCTAACTCAAGAACCTAATCTCCAGGGAAGGTCAGGAGTTCAGATATGGCACAGGGCTTGGCATCTCCTACTGGCTCAACCTACTCCCCCCTCTCCATGTTTTGGATTGCCAAGCTGAGGTGCCTAACTCTCTCCATGTGTTCTATAGGGAACCTCACCAGATGCCAAACCCAGGTTTGGGTTGATGAGCTAGGTACTACAGTGCATAACTCATAAATAATATTGCCCCTTATTAGTGCTGGACCTATGTGATTGCTCAAAGTCACACAGGAAGTCAGTGGAAAGGCAAATCTATGCTAGTGACCTAAGTACTAGATCAGGGGTTGCCAACTGAGTGTATGCATACCCGCAGGAGTACTTGGAATGTGCTGAGGAGTACACGTGGGCAGACGGGGATGGAGCACCGTCACCCACCACCCCATTCTGTCACTGCGTGTAAGCCCCCCTGTTCGGCTCTGCATCTAGCCACCACCACCAGAAGAGTTACACTCCTTAAAAAAGGTTAAAAACCCCTGTACTAGACCATTCTTCATCTGCTGAGCTAGTGCCAACTCAATATCCCCTGGTTGTACACAGACTATATCTGACCCAATATACACGCACACCAACAAGAGCCCTGAACTGACTTGTAAGAGACAAGCACAGCACACATAGAAAACACATGCACCTGATGTCACACAGAGGTTCTTATGTTGTGCCCCTGCTATATTCACAAGTATAGAGAAAACATTTACATCCAATAGTGTGTGCGCTACTCCAGCTGAGGTACTGTACACCCAGCACCTCACACCCAACGCTATGTCATATAACTATACAATCAGTCACACACGTACACTAAATAAAACTCGGAATACCTATAATCAGACATAAAAAACATTGAACCCGCAGGAACCCACAGGTGCATGCTGATCCTGTGGTCATGCATACCATCCTACATGCTCTGGGGATGTTGTATGGCTACAGACCCTCCTTGCTTGGCCAGCTGCATTTCTAAGTAACTTGGTTGTTCTCTTTGACACATGCTCTGAGCATTTTTTCTTCCACAGAACAGTGTTTCCCCGATAATAAGAGGAGTCCTACAGCCTTGGATTAAGTTTGATGAGAAGTTTTCTAGGGCAGAATTGTCTGTTTGTTCTGTGCTTGTACAGCACCTAGCAGCAAGAGGTCCTGATCCATAATGGGAGTTTTTGGATGATACCTAGCTTTTGGATGACAACACTGGTCATCAGTAACACTCCAAATACTTTACAAAGAGGCCAGTATCATTATCCCCATTTTACAGAGGAGGAAATTGAGGCAAAAAAGTGACTTGCTCCAGGCCACCCAGAAGTAGAGATAGGAAGAGAATCCAAGTCTTTTGAAGCTCAAACCAGGGCTCTTGTCACTAGGAATCAAGTCTCCGGACCTTTGCTGGGTATGGATGGGAACCTCTGTCTTCCTTAGCTTGGTTGTGGCAAAACTTGGGTCAGCTGAGGGGCTGGGGGGAGCCACTCTTGGTATGGGCTGGCGAGGATGCAGAGGGTGGCAGGGTGGAGAGGGAAGGTCACACTACAAGCTTTAGCTGAAAGGAAAGTCTTGAAAGGTAGCCCCCAGTCACATCAGTGCCAGGCCCCCAAGAGTCTTGGAGCCCACCCACACTGGCCTCCGCCCTCGCGTCCAAACAAGGCATTCATCAGGCGGGAGTCCTGGGAAAGTTTAGACAGAAACTAGCCCAGCTCCCCAACGATCACTCACAAAGTTTGACATTAAAAAGTGCTGACAGCACTAAATGGGAAAGGAATGGAAGAAGGGCCACTTTCATCTTGTGACAGCCTCCCCCTAGCCCCAGGGTCACTGGTGTCTCCTTCTCCCCTCCCCCCTCCCAGTACCACCTCCTTCCACCACCACCCCATCACCCCCCTTTCTCCTGGGCATTTTATTAAATAGGTCACAGCCCACGTTCAGATCCCTCCCACCTCCCAGCTAAAATGAAAACACTCAGCCTTCAGCCATTTCCCTCAGCTTGAAGCTCTGGGACCCCTCTCCTCATGCAACCTTGAACTTTCCTTGAGCAACATCAAGGCAAAGGGTGCTTAGGGGTGGCTTCCCCTCTCCTTTTTCTTACATTAATTATCTTGTTTAGTTGAAAGAAAAGTAAAAAATGGAGCCTTCCCCTGGCAATTTATGACACCAGGAGACTGAAAGGTAATTTATGACTTGATCCAATTTTATTTTGTTCATTCTTTACACACACACACACACATATACACATACACACACACGAGAAAGGGGGAGTGAGATACTAACCTGAATTTATCATGCCAGGCACCTTCTCGTTGTAAGTAAAAACTGGACATAATTTACAGAGCAAGCAGGGGAGTGGAGGGGGAAGCGGGCATTTAGGAGAGTTAATATTTGAAAGTTGGGCTTTGAAGGGTGGGAGGCTCCTCCGGGTGGAAAACGAAAACCCCACTAATTAAAACAGCTGTATCAGTTTCAGGAGAAGAATGTGATGGCAATGAAACCGGGCACGGGTGAGAACTCTAGGAAGGTAGCTTGTCCAGGGAAGAAAGACACTGGACAGGAAAATGACTGAAACATCAAAGCAGCCGCAGAGAAGCTGGGGCTATTTAGGGGCTGATGCCACAGTTGGTGCAGCACTGGAGAAGCCATGCACAAACCAAACCAGCCCAGCTGTTTAACGAGCAACAGCGTATGTGTAAGCAACCCCACTCGGGTCATCAGCTGTACAGCCGTGTCACACTAAAAGCATAGACTTCTGCTGGCTGAGCTCAAGGAAGAGGTATCGTAACTGGTAATTATGTTATTATCTGCACTTCAGTAGCAACCAGGAGTCCCTACCCCAAAGTGCTGATAATCAAAATAGACAAAGCAGAAAGAGGCAGGAGAGGGTAAAGCGACTTGCTCAAGGCCACACGGCAGATCACTGGCAGAGCTGGGATTAGAGCACAAGTTTCCTGCAGTCCCATCTAGAGCTTGAGAAGCCTAATGGAGGCTGCGGCTGCCATATTAAATTCATACGCAGATGAGCCACTATGGGAAAACAAGGGCATGTTTGTGAGTGGCTATGGTTCAGGTGGAATTGCTGGCTTTTACTCAACACTCAGGCTGACTAAACATACAAAAGGCTCATTCAATGCATGTTGCTTGGTTGGTGGGTTAGGAGATGCCCTGATCATTATTGTATACTAATACAACTGTTGTGAATTGCCATTCGTTAATTCTGCAGCAGTTGTTAGGAGGAAACCAGGGCTCTGTTTGGGGCTGTACAAATAGAAGAGAAACGGGCATTTATTTATGCTCACTAAAAATCTGGGTTTGGCCTATGAACAGCGCTGTGTTAAAGCCTCTTCTAATCTAAGACATTTACTTAACCATACTGAAACCAAAATGCCACCACAGGCAACTTTGCTACACCTATATGGCTGCCCAAGCTAGAACTTCTCCCGTGGTAGCCATTCTGGTGTGTCTCCACTACACCCAGAAATGCCCCCCAACCTCAAGACTGCTGTAGTTGTCAACAGACCAGCCAATTCTCCTCTTTGTACCTCATGTGATCTCTGTGTACGGGAGGATCTGATTTAACCCTATGTAAATGAATCTCTTCATCCAGCACTGAAATGCAAGTGCCTCAGAGGTGTATTGCAGCAGCTGAAGATACACTGCATTACAATGTGGGACTAGGGAGCAAAAACATACAAATAAAACCAAAATCACACATACACAGAAGCTGGTATGTATACACATACCATCTTGTGAACACTACAATGAACTACAGAGATGCCTTCTCCCTCTAAAACTTTCTAGTCTCTCTAAAATTATCCCTACATTTTAAATTTTACACTCTTAATTTCAAGGCCAAACGTGAAGGTGGAGCAATGCGTCATGCTAGCATAAGAGAGGTTTTTTGCAATGAGTTAATACAGCAAACAGAGTTAACTAACTGAGTTAACTCTATCCAGAAAGCCATGAGCCCCCTGGTTTCTACTGGCTAAACATGCCAGGGAACCAAACAAGCATTGCTATTGTTGCAATTCATGTTCCAGTGTGCACCTGTGTCTAATTTAGTTTGGAAAGAGAGCTGGGCAGAACAGCCTGAGAGTGCTGTGATTGCTGTTTTGATGCCTCACTCTTGGAATCTCTTTACTGTGGTTTACAGGAGCTGGGTGTTTTGCAACAAAAATCACACAAACTGGGGGCTTTCTGAGTTTCCAGTGCACTACATCAAGAGACGAGACAGCCCTCAGAGCACAGTGTTGATCCCTCAGGAAGAAAGATTTTACTGCTTCAGAGTTACGTAAGCTTAAAGAGAGACCATCAAATTGAAAATCACACTTGTCTGATCATTTACTTCCTCCTATGGCCATAACTGACAACTTCTTTCCTTTGGAAACAGATTAGTTAAGTCTATGTAACCAACAGCTTTCACTGTAAGATCAGAGGGCCTCATAATCATTAACGGATCAGATCCTGTGGGCGTATGTACAGGAGTTATAGAAGTATTGTCCCCATTTTACAGCTAGGAATCTGAAGGATAGGGGAGATCCAATGCTTCCTCTAGGTTACACAGTAGGCGAGTATCATTAAGTCCATGACTTCTGAATCTCAGTCCAGTACCCTACCATTCCACTGGACAATCATTCCACTCTTGGAGTACCTCCATTTGACTTCAGTGGGCTTTGAATCAAGCTCCTACTTTGGTTTCTTAGAGTCAACTTCAGTTTCTTTGGTACGGTGGGTTATCTAGCTTGTTTTCCCCTTGTTGCAAAAGCCCCTATTAAAAAAATTTTTTTTTAAATCGGCAGAGGTTTTTGGGGGGGATGGGGAAAAGGGGGGGGGATTAGGAGGGGGGAAAAAAACCTCCCTAAAACACACTTCTTTAAAAAAAAAGGATTTTTTCTCAAAATAATTCAGGTGGCAAAAAGAAAAAAAATAAGATTGTTATAAGAAACAGGAATTCTTTTACATTAGGTATTCAAAAATAGATAAAGTCAACAACCTTCCTTCCAAGTTATGTGATTTTGAAAAGTGCAAAATCTATGGGAGCCTGACCATCCCTGTAAATGTATGCCAGTAGATTCTGCAGGGTAAAAAGGGAATTTATAGATAAACAAGAATTATTATTCCATTTGTAAGGATACATGCAATTTTTCTTACTGCTTTAATAGTAAAGTTCACAAATCTCATACCACAAATGGGGGTGTTAAGTGGATAAAGAAAATTAGGTTTTTCCTTACCGATTTAGGGGCAATTTTATTTCCAGTGAATATAAACAAAAGGGCCTCTTTCAACCTACAGTGTGATCTAAGGTTTCCATCGTAAAAAAAAAACAAAAACCAAGCCTAGATTGTCCTGTTGTTCAGAAGCAAACACATGCTTAAGTGCGTTGCTGGATCAGGCCTCATGTCTCAAACTTATGTTATACTGCATTTTTACATTTCAGTGTAATATATGACTGATCAAGTGGACGAGGAGGTGGTGTTACATTCCTTATTAAAGAGAGAAAAAAACGTGTCTCTTTCTAGTTCAATAATGTTCGTAATACATTTATAAAAACAAAACAGCACTTATTGTCACTCTTCCCTACTTCTCATGAAGCCCTGTCTCGTCTGTCTGTTTTGGTTAGATCATACACTCTTCACTGCTGAGGCTGTCTATATTTTGTGTCTTGTACAGCACTGGGCATTTTGTGTAATAGTAATAATCTATAAGGCATACAGATAAAGGAATCGGAGCTGGCAATGATGCTGGAGAACTATTTCTGTCAGCAAAAATACAAAATAGCAAAAAAATCCAGCTAAAAATTTCTATTTATTGAGATAATAAAGTGTGCCCGCGCATGTGTGTATGTGGGGGGAGATGACTCCATTAAATCTACAACCACATGGCACCTCTACATCTTATAAAGCACCCTAGGCATGATCAAAGCTAACTGACGCTCCAGGGGAGTTAGTGGGAGTGTGTGTGGCACTAAGAGCTACATGCCGTGGTATTTGCAGTATTGGATCCTTATATAAGAAAAACTCAGCTCATTTTTAGAATCCAATTTTGTTCACACCAGTTTAGAGAACAGGCTACTATGGTCTAACCGGGAGGGACAGTGGAAAGGAGCCGGGTCACTTGGGCTCTTATTCCCTATGCAGCACTGGTTTCCAGTGTGGCTTGGAGCAAACAGTATACCGTACTTTCTTGCATACCACATGTCCCCAAAGAAGATACACGGATTGTTTTTGGAAGGCAGAATATAGAAATCAGATTTTTCCCAAATCAATGCCTAGAGCTGGCTCTTTCATAAAGACACTGTGCTACAAGATGGCTGCCAGCTTTTCTGTCCCTGCCAAGAAGCAAGGGGAGGGGAGAGCTGGCACTGTCCAGCATTAACCATTTCACAGCCATGCTTAAACTGGTACCAGTTTGGGGCAGGTTTTATCCCATAACAAGGGAATGGGAATATGCAGTATTGAGATGGTAGCCATCTTGTAGCACATTGTTCTGTCCTTCTGTGCCTCCATGCAATGAAGTTCTGACCAAAAAAATAAAATAAATCAGCTTTGCATGGAAGACACACATCCCAGTTTTGGAAAGCTGATTTTTGGGGGAAGATGCATGTGGTAAATTCTCTCTGTGCCACAGTTTTGCTGTTTCCAAACTGGAGGTGATAGTTCCTCTTCTCAGCCAGTTGTTCAGAGGAAACAAGCTATATAGGGATTTCCCTTGGACCAACATGATTCTAGTTACAAGTTTTAGCTCTCATTGTGAAAAACTGATATTTTGCTGCCTATTTATTTTTTGGACTCATCTGCCCAACTCTTTGTGATTGTTATTACAAATTTGGTAATATTTGGTGTTATTTAAATTTCCAGGTCTTGGAGTCATAGGATTATGTGAAATCTCAGCTTTCATTTAGTTAAAAGAAAAAGCTTCCATTCCTTGTAGTTGAAACAAAATGACTGGAAATAGAACTGTCATGTGCCTTAAGGCTACAACATAGGCAAAGAAAGTAACCCCAATATTTATTAATTTAAAAAAAAGCCTGATTTGTAGCCAGGTCCCTGATTGTGGAGGATGAGGGGCACAGAATCATACAGTAGAGCCAGAAGGGACCTCCATAGATCTAGTCCAACCTCCTGCCTAAGGCAGGATCATACCTCTCTAAGCCTGGACATTAGGAGGAACTTCTTCAGTTAGAGTGGCCAAAATCTGGAACGGGCTCCCAAGGGAGGTGGTGCTCTCCCCTACCCTGGGGGTCTTCAAGAGGAGGTTAGATGGGCATCTAGCTGGGGTCATCTGAACACAGCACTCTTTCCTGCTTATGCAGGGGGTTGGACTCGATGATCTATTGAGGTCCCTTCCGACCCTAGCATCTATGAAAGCCATCCTATACAAATCCATAATCTAACCTAATAATGATTCATGATTTGAATACTTGAGGTTGTCCAGGCTAGCTGTTTGTGAAATGATGCAGCCTGGTTTTCCTACCTTTACCCAATGCTGCTGCTCAGAGTAACAACACTGAAGAGGGAATGTCAACTTACACGTTTTTATTGCAAGCCTTAGTGAGAGGATTCATGACATCCTCAGCTACTAGAACGCAACTCTTGCCTGATGCTCTCAGCTGATGATGAGCTCAACTTTCATCAAAAAAGAAAGTCTTTCTAGCTCTTACAGATGCAGAGAAAAGGTTGAAAATATGATCCCTTCCTCCAGAGTATCAACATAAGAAGGCGAATGAGCAGAAGCCAAGTGATCTTATTTTCAAAATCTCATGAGTTTTAAGACTGTACCCTCAATTTTGAAGGTCTGATGTTGCCAGTGCTAAGAATTAAATTTTCTTTTGATATACAAAAAAAGCTTTCATTAACTTTGTTTATACAAATATCATGAAAACCATTTCTCTCCAGAGAAACCAAAGGCCTTGATAAGTGTCCTAGATTGCTTACTGTTGTACCTTTAATTGGCCTGGAGGAAGTATTAGAATGCTAATAGATGTTAAGAATTCAGACAAGAGCTATTTAGTACGTTTACTCAGGATTTGAGCCCTGATCCAGCAAAGCACTTTTAAGCAAGGGCACAAATAAGCCAGGGCTTATTTTTTTAATCAAATGCTTAAGAACAGTTGACTTCAATGGGAGTGAGTCACATACTTAAAATTAAGCCCATGTTTAAGGGTTTTGCTTTTTTTCCAGAGCTCCGATTCAGAAAATGGTGAGAACTCTAGGGTGCTCCAGGGGGAAACTGTTTAGGAATAGTCTTGGCCACTGAAATGAACAAGCAGCAGATTAAAATGAAAGCACCCAGGACTCTTGTGCCAAGAAGCCACACTGTCTCCAAACTATAGGTCCAATTATATTTGTCATTGGATCTCACCCAGCTCAGTTTCTATGTACAGAAAAATCCAACCCATTCTCATTTGTTATAATCTAATCAGATCAAATATTATGGGGAAAAGGAGCAAGGAAGCAAGCAGCCAGGCAGTAGGGTTGCCTACTATAAGTAACATTTGCAAAGAGGTTTTTGAATTCTCATCTTCATCTAGTTTATTGCAATTAGGGTCATAGAGAACTATCTAATGTGAAAGCCTAGTAAAAGCCTACTCTCATCTTGATGAATAACATCAACATGACACAATACAAATTGTTTCTTCTAAGGTTCAGGCTGGGATTAACTGCTAAATCTCTTGTGCAACATTTTGAAAACTTTTGGAATATTTTTCATTGTTCTGTGGAAAAAAATTAAAATTTTGATTTTTTTTTTTGGATAAAGAAGGAAACAAAACTAGAGGAGGGGGGAGCTTGGGATTCTCCCTGCTTTTACCACTTTTCATTCTTTTCCATGATAAGATGGAGCAGCCATAATATTTATTCAAAACTTGGAAGAAATGCCTTGCAGTAAGAAACTCAAGGGGCTCAATTTGTTTAGTATATCAACCAAGAGCAAAAGGTAATTTGATTCCAGTTTATAAGTTCTTTTCTGGAGAGGAAATATGAGGATCTGAAAGGCTCTTTAACAAAACAGGGAAAAGCATTACAAGAAGCAGTGGTGAAGCCTGAAACTAGACAACTTCCAGTTAAAATTAAAATCAGTTTTGTTAGTAGTGAAAGTGATTAACATTGGAGCAAACTACCCTCCCCCCCCCCCCACACCTTTTGATGTTACCAGATCAAGACTGGATGCCTTTTTGTGAGATATTAACCAAACACAAGTTATTAGGCTCAGTATATCAGTAGCTGGATGGAAAATTCTGGCCTGTGTTATATATAGGAGGTCAGCTTATATGATCAAGTGGATCCTTCTGTCTTTAAAATGTGTGGAGGGAAACCTTTGCTTTCATCCCTTTTCCCTTCAAATAAAGATCAGAAAATTTAGAATGTATATATAAAAGCCATTTCTACTGGAAACAAAGGCTTTGAATGAAAATGCCTCCAGCACAAATGAATCTGTAGGTTTGAAAAGGGAGCAGACTAGAGGATCAGAGAACTGTTTCTCTTCACAAAAGCTTACTGGTCCCTGTCAGCTGAGGGTCCCTAGGAAGGATCTACAACACAAGGGTCTGTTTTGGAAAGTGGCAGTCAGATATCCATGGGGAAACCTTCTTTATTGATTTTAAGCAGGGCAGTTTCCCCATTCCTGTTCCCTGCTGATTTCATACCGGGATGAACCCCAGCTGGGCAGAACTATTTAGATAGCCCAGACCTAGCTTTGCCTTACCCCTTCCATTGGAGTAATTGTAATTAAGATTTGTTAAGGTTTGGAGAAAAATCTCATTAATCAGATAAGATCTGAACTTTATTTTCTCTTTAAAGAGCCAATTTGATCTCTCTTGCTTGTGGTAATTGCTCTCCTCTTCTGACACAGAAATTCATTTTCTAGGCACATAAAACACAATAGATTTCTACTGCAAAAATAAAAAAAGAGAGCGAGAGACAAAGAATTAAAAATATGCCCAATGGTAAATGGGATGCTGGATCCCGGCAGGAAGAGGAGGTTATGGGAGAAAGGAAGGAATCTTAGAGGTGACACAGAAAGAGGCAGGAGTGCAGGGCTGGGTGTTGTCAAAGGGAGATAGGGAGTGTAAGAGCAGGGGAACATGCTGCCATGGTGGAGTTGAAATGGACCTGGAAGGTGAGAGTAGGGTATTTGGCCATGGAAGGAAGGAACATGACAATGGGACAGTGGAAAGGGGTAAAAGGGCTGGAAGGAGGGAACGTGGCTATGGAAGAGTAAAGGGGCCATTGGATGTTGAAGAAATGGGGCATAAATATGGGCCAGTAGAAAGGGCATATCATGGCTGGAAGAAGGGGACCTGGCTATAGGAAAATGGAAGGGGCTGGAGGTAGAATGGAGGGGGCATGGTCATAGGAGAATAGAAGCAGGTGGGATGTACAGCAGAGGTGACAGGCATCCTGAGATCCTATGCACCGACTATTATAAATCCACCATCTTAGTGGTGTAGTGCTTTTGGGGTTGGACCATGGACTGCAACTAGTTCCCATCACTGGCAGTCCCCACAACAGACCATTAGTTTTAGGGCCTGTGCTGGATAGAGAAATGCTCCAATGTCCCCAGCCTCCCATGAAGAGAGTCTTCCCCAAGTGTATCAGAAACCAGTGCTTCAAAGAGCGATCAGAAAAACTCCCATACGTCTGACATTTCACACAATACGTGCATTTGGCACAGCCAGGATAAATGACACAGTGTGAAATATACTCCACTGCATCAAATCCAATAAATCAGCAAGATTCCTGGTTTCTAAATGTCAGGTGTGGAATATGAACTCCTTGGGAACATCTGAATCAGACTGCAGCTCCCTTCCCTCCTGTGGGTTCTTCTGCTTCAGATGTCTCCAAGACTTCTTGGTCTCTCTTGGAAACCAACATCACCCCATATGTTCTGATTTCTGCCCCCACAGATCCGTCATCACATTCACATCAGGTGGCTTGCAACAAACAAGAGATGTGGAAAACTTATCCACACCCTAATAAGCGTGGCTGGAAATGCTATCCTTGGTGTGCTGAGATGAAATGGTAGATCATGTGTATAACCATAGTTACACATACACAGAGGCCACAGAGAATGGACTCTACATTCTGGATCTGGTTTGTGCAGGTCTGGTTGTAAGACCAAGGCCAAAACATGGGGGGATGGATGGATTGGGGGGTTCTGCTCAAGGAGACTGAGAGCCTAATGACCAAGGGGCTACTCCTGGAACTACTCTTTCTCCTAGAAACCCCAGGACAAACTGAGAATCAGGGCCACAAACGGATGGCTGATGCATCTTGTTTTATCTTGGGGCTTAAGTTATTAACCCAACAGCAGTAATGCAGGCAGCGTGGTGAAAACACAACCGTGTAAAGGGCCCAACTTAAAACAAGTGGGGGCAATTTACATGTGAGGGCTGAGAACAGGAGAGAGAACAGCAAACCCAGGAGTGTCAGGAAAAGCAGCTCCCTCGCCCTGTCCAGACCAGCACTGAGCTCCCTGGCTACCTTGTTATTTCAGTGGAGATAATCCTAATTAGCACCAAGATTGACTGACACTATGTTATGCCTATTGACAATCTTCTGTCTCCCCAACTGGCGCTAAACTCTGCTGAGATTTGCCCCGTTGCATTTTCCGCAACTTCACTGACTTCTAACCAAAGCTTAGAGAAGTCCCACAGAGCCCTAAGCCAGGTCTGAATGGGCCATGATAAGGACACTTGAGCTAGGGATCAGACATGGGCTGTCTTGCACCCAGACTACAACTCTCAAGAGCAGCAGCTCTCCCAGTCCCTGGCATTTCCTGCCATCTCTCTGGGCCAGGAGATGTTAAATGCAGTGGCTCTGTCAATGGTTGGCTCTTCTAGGTCTATGCAGCTCTTGGAGATGCTGAGCTTCATAAAGAAGAAAATAGATATGTACAATAAATGCTAACAGTATTTCGCCAAGCTCCAGGTAATTGGGGCAAAAAATGAAGAAGGATCAGGCATCACTGACTTTAGCTAGCCCTCTGCCCAGTTCACAAGCCAGTCTGTCTAGATACTCTTCCATTTGGGGCAGATAGCCAACAGACCAACTCTATTGTCTTGTATTCTGGCTGCCAGTGGCATTAGCAAACTAGGTGGGAAAAGTTTCCTTGTACTTCCTGACCCTCTGATCATGGGGAAGCAGAATCCAGCCATGTCTGTGTAATAAGATAGTGTCTGTTGCCCTATGCTACAGGGACTGTAGAGAAGCTAATAGAGACCTACCATGAATGTGCCTTCCCTGCCCTTCTCTCTCTTTGGAAAGGAAATGTACAAACATATTAATCTCATCTCACACACAGCTCCTCTCTCCTGATCCCAGAATCCATATGTTAGGAGATTTACATAAATTACTAGCTATCAATGGGTCGCACGAGGTGCTGGGATTGAAAGCTACTGCCATCGCCAAGTGAATGATACGAAGGGACTGGAAAGTGGCTGAATGGCAGGGGGAGGGGCTGAGTGGAGCTGGGGAAAGATCACCACCCCCCAGTGAGCAAAAGTCCTGGGACACTTGGCAAGGCCCAGAAAGAGGAGAATCTATAGAGGTACTCCATTAGCTTTATCTGTGTTCCTGTCCTGTAGGAGCCCACTGATTTTAAACCCTTTTTGTCTGTGCTCCCAGGACTTGGGGTAGCCTCCTGGTACTGTCACTCTTGATGTGAACATCTCTTACCATCATGCATGGATTGATCCTCTTAAGCCTCCCCACCCAAGACAATGTAGGTAAATATCAGCCCTTTTTAACAGAGGAGGAATTGAGGTAGATGGTAGATTAAATGACAGACTTTAGGTGACATAGGGGGGCTGTGGCACAGCTAGGCACTAAGCCCAGGTCCCAGATGGCTAGAATAAATAGACAAAGAGGACTTGTCCATCTCTAACCCCTATCATTTCCCCTACCTCTCCAGTGAAGACATGCTGAAAATCTCTACTTGTACTGGGGAGAAGAATGTGGATTATGTAACCAGGCACACAAAGAAGATGCGTCTTTTAGAGTAGGCTATGGGATGAAGGCCTCATCTACTCCGGGTATCTTGAAGGGGTGCTCAGGAGTCAACATCAGGAACAAGTTATTCAAACCTCTCCCACTTCTCCCAGATCCATCAGCTCCATTGTGCTCCAGGGCTTTCAGCTTGGTTCCTGCCTTTGCTCTCTAAGGCAGGGGATCAGCCACCTTTAGGAGCAGTGGGCTGAAATAATGAGCTTTGTCTGATAGTGACCTGACTGCTGCCACCACTTCCCCTAACACCATATTACCACTGACATGTTTGCAACCTGGACACTGCTAAATGTCTCTGATTTGCCCTTCTGAATTGCCACTGATGTCCCGGCTTCATAGGCTGGATGACATTGCTTAGTGTGCTTGCACAAGACATAGGTTGCCAACCCCTGCTTTAAGTCAATACCCAGTTTAGACTCCAGTGACCACTCTTCTCAGCCTCAGGAACTCCTGGGTAAAAAGACTAGCCTCCACAAAAGCAATGGTTGAATCCCTGTTTACTTTTGTTTGGTTTCTCCTGCATTTTTTTCTGATTTTGCCACTGACTTGCTGTGGAGCATTGGGTGAATTACCTGATCACTCTACCCCTCAGCTTCCCCATGGATGGGAAGGAACTGGAATGAAATGTGTGGGCGGGGGCTATTTCCCTCTCTTTCAGATCTGTTTCAGGATTCATTTAATGCTGGAAAAGCACTTTCAGAGTCATAGGCAGAGGCAAATGTAAGAAGGTGCAGACACATGCAAAGCTTTAGCTTGGTTAATGGCTAACTGTCTACTGTTTTATTATTTCTTTCAGCAGGGCACTTGGTACCAGTATGCACTTGTTGAACAAGTCCAACTTGTAGCACAGCTAACAGCTTGGCATACAGAAGGCCAGGTATAGTAGCATCTCTAGAGGAGGTCCAATACCCTGTCCACACAGAACCTGTGGTAGAGCTGCAACCAGGTTTGCCCACATCCACATCACTTCTCTTAGTCTTACCACTTGGTTATACAAGGGATTAGATGTATACCCAGTAAACCCTTTTCAAGCATAAAACAAGTTAAGTTCCCTTCTTGTTAAACTCTGAAGGATCATCAGTTCTGGAAATTATGGATCTTTCTCTAACAGGAGAATGGGCATCTATCTTTCACTCCATGCTTTTCCACTTCCCAAGCAGCCTCTTCCTGGAGCACAAAATCTCACTGCACAACTCTTAGTTATAACCCCCCTGGTCACCCATTTTCAGTTCCATTTGCAGGAGAGACCCAGAAAGTTTGTCTAAGGTAAGTTTTCCCACAGTATTTTGCTGCCCCCTAGGGTCTGATGGGTGCATTGGAGTATAAGGCAAAGTTACTCCAGAAAAGTACATACAACCAAAGATCATTCCTTCACACATCAAATATCAGAGGACAAACTACTTCACCAGGGAAATAAATGTAAGGGGAAATGGAGCCAGGTTGCTGCTGTGAGTCTCACCCAAATTGGTAGGTGCAGAGAGCAGTTGGGAGGGTTGCTAGAGTGTCTGTGTCAAGTGAATTCAATGTCTAAGTTAGTTTCCTTTAAACAGAGTCCAGCAGGACAGACCCAATAGCAAAGCTCATGCCTCACCGCCCCCCCCCCCCCCCAACCTCTTTTGGAAGTCTCAGCAGAGAGATCAAGAGCCAAATGACTGAGAGAACCATGTGTGCTCTAGAAGGGGTCTCTCTGCATCAAGGTTTAGGCACTTGGATAAAGCAGAGGGTGGAGAAATGTGCCTTTAGACAGCACCAGGCTTCATGGCTGTTTAAATGGCAGGTCTTTTGGGGCTGGGACCTTTTCTTTGTTGTATGTACGTACAGTGTCTAGCACCCTGGGGTCCCTACTGCTACTGTAACACCAGCAGTGGTCTGGAATTCTTCACTGGGCCCCGAAATTCATCCTAGCCTTTCCATAGCACTGGGGATTTGTTCCAGCTATCCCAACTGTGAAACAGAGAAAGTACAGTTGAGAAAACCACTGGCCATGAGAAAGAATTTTTGCAATCTGCCCCAGGTAGAGCAGCCCTGGTGCCAACATACCGTGCATAGGAGCAGATAGAGGAGGTCTGGGTTTTTTTCTTAAACTGCAAGACAGAAAGAAGGAAATGAAGACAGAAGAAAGGCAGATCATGTGGCCACTTCAGTGCATATATAAATAAAGCAGAGGAAAGGGCAGAAGAAAGAACAAGTGTGTGCATGGCAGTGGTTGCATTTGCAGGTGTGCATTAATGTCTGGTGTCCATATTATATGTGTATATCTATGTTTCTGTGTACACACACCTATGAGTCTATATATACACAAACATATGAATGTCTGAACCTATGATGCACACTTATGAACGAGTTGGTATGCCAGTGTGTAGGTGCCTCCAAGCAAGCCAGGAACACATAAGTAAATATCATGTGCTTCTATGTCACAATCCATTAACCACCTAGGACAGTGGTATGTGAATGGGACACATAGGTGCTACCATTGGGCCAATAACAATGGGTGAGTGTACATATTTGTTTCCCTGTGTGCTCACAGCTCGGTATTTCTAAGCAGGTCTGCTAATGCTCAGGGACAGGCAGAGCCAGGATTTAGCTCTGGATCAGGATTAAGTTTAGGGTAATTGTTGAAATCAATGGTAGGAGCTGGGCTTCCAGTTGAACACAGCTGAGGATTTCAGCATTGTCAGCAGCTCTCAGCCCCCAGCTGGGGAGAATTTCATAGAGGACAGCTGTTTTCATGAAGCCTCACAGGCATTTAAGCCTCAACTGGAAATGACAGGCCCTTTCCAGTTCCTTGATCAGGCTCAAAGTGAGCAGTGGTTCAGGACCAGGGATTTTATTCTGGACTCTTCCTTCCCCAGCATCCAAAGGGCTGAGAGAGAATCAGGATTCTGGGCTTAGCCATCCTTTAGTGTGTGGGTTTCTCGGTATGTCTCTGAGCATGTAAACACCAACTTGCTAAAGCCCTGCCTGAAGGCAGATCCAGTATCTAACTCTTAGTGTGAGTCTCCATCTGAACACACAAGGCAATTCCACCCATGCTGCTCCATCTTGCAGCTGTCTGTGACCCCCCAGGTACAGAACTAGCTATGACTGGGGAGAACACACACTGAATCCAACCAAGAAACTACCTAATTCTCCTTTAAGTAGCTGCACTCCTGCCCCAAACAAATGCTGCCCTGTTGAGCACCGTGTAGAACAAAGGTGCCACTCTGTGGCCAAATGGAGGAATTTCATGCTCACAAATTTATTCTAATGACTGTTAGAATAAACAGGCATCCTGGACAAAGTGCCCATCCTCCCAACAGGATATTCAGTGATGCAGCAGCTATGTCTACAAATGCCTTGCACTCCCCAAAATATATTGCTTCTGTTCTTGCCTTTGTTCATACCAGCTGCTGCTGCTCTTTTAATAGATGACTATGGCACAAACTGATCACCCTAGAACTAAGGAGGCCTCTGTTGCTATCCAAGAGGAGTTTGTCTTTCCTGCACCTCAGACCATGTCCTGATATTTCCCTCTATTATCCTAGCTATGACCATCTTTAGTTCTTCCCTTTTTAGGCATGTGCCCCCCAAACTGGATCCCAGCCCAGATATCTTAAAGTCATCCCAGTTTCTTCATGTATTTCTTCTTGTTATTAAAAGTAAAAAAGCTTGGTTTGGAAGCCTAGATCTTCCTCACATGTAGGCAGGACAGTTCCCAAACTGTTACCCTGATTATTAGACTCAGCCTTCTAGTCACCAGTGGGTCTTCCTAAGGAATCCCAAAGAAGGAATAGGAATCCCAAGAACTGAACTGAACTAGCTCAATACTGGGCTATAATTCCCATTGCCACCTATCCTTTTAGGTATAGCACCACGATGTAACTAACAGTCTACTAGCAGGCAACCCAATGGTAATCTGTATTTCAAGGTCAACAGATCTCCTACTGGTAACCAGATAGTGGGCTATAGATTGCTAACATCTTCTTAACGCCATCTCCCATAGAAAACGTGGTGTGCAGAGATCAACTGTAAATACCTTACAGAAAGTCAGGAAGGAAAGAGATAGAAGCTCCCTCACTGGACTTTGATGACAAGTGGAGACTGCACAGTTAGTTGTTCCAGAAATGGTATACCATAACCTAACAACTCTACAACTTTTCAAAGGGTGACATCTAGCAATGCAATGACTGCCTAACTGAACAACTATGCAATAACCCTGACTGTTGTACAGAAGATGGGCATTTTATTTTATCTAGCATGATTGCAATAATCCTAGAAATGCCCAGAGGTCAAAGGTTAGAAGATGGAGGCAGAAGTTGATTGCAGCATCTGTATACCATTAAGGGTTTTGAGAAAATACCAAGTACTAAATGGTTTTCTCGGGGGCAGAGAAAGGTAGAAACAGTGGCTGGAAGATGAATCCTGACAAATACTAATTAGAAATAAGGCCTGGGTTTCTAATAGCAAAAGTTATTAGCTATTGGAATCAACTATCAAGGGCAGGGCTGGATTCTGCCTCTCTTGATGTCTCTAAACCTAGGATGATGCCTTTCTGGAAAACATGCATTAGCCAAATACAAGGTATAGAGTTTAGTACAGGTAACGTCTCTGGCTTGTAATGCACAAGGGATCACATTAATATACGTCCTCTTTCTCACCTTAAAATCTATGAATTGCTGCACTTAGGAAACACAGCAAGCCTACACTTCTACAGCCTTTCCAGGGGGCAAAGGAGCAGACAAGCTCAACGTACACTTTGGGTTGTCCTCCACAGCCTTCAATTTGGGGTTCTTCCCTTCGTTCCCCACAAGAAATAAACCCATAGTTTTGAAGGAGAATTTTTCCAAGAGAAGTGAGTGTAAATCAACGCAATCATATTTCCAGAGGGCCTGAAACCAGAGTTCAGAAAGGTGTGTGCTGGCCCCATTCACAATAGGACATGGTCTCAGAAACACTGCTGAGAATTTCACTGCTGGTAATTTCAGCAGAAACATCCAGCTAATGGGTTTATTCCACAATCTCAAGCTACATCCAGTAACATCTCCAGACATCAAAAGCTCAACTGCCCCGTCAGCTGCCAAAGCCTCCAGCCCCCTTTTGACAACTCTAGTAATGCTTTCAGACATTGTCAACATCAGCGTGTTGGCATGGGAGAAACAGGGTAATGCAAACTGCACTAGATATCAAACCAGCCAGCCCAGGGGTCACTGACAGCATCCTTCTGGTTCACATTTAGTTCAGGAAAATCCTCCGTTTCATCACTTACCTGGAGGTGAAGCAGTGCAAAGTGCAAGTGTTGCTGCAAAATAAGCAACACTTGAGTTTCTTGTCAGGTGATAGCGACACAGCTCCTCTGAGAGTGATGGACAGTAGCTCCAGGGGTAACAGGCACATGCCACTCAGCACAGCTTTATAGCAGTGCTGCTGATCTGGTGTAAAAGGCCATCACCAGACAGCTGCACAGCTCGCTCACTTGCTGCAGGCAAGAACCATGCAGCATAAGAGCAACTACAGTCAAAACCCTGCAATCAGGCATGGGCCTGATATTTAGCAGTGCTAAACACCTGCAACTGCAGCAGAAACCTCTGGTAACTGTAGGTGATCAGCAGGTGTCGTGTCTTCAGATCAGCAGCAACTGCAATGCCGAGTGCCAAACAAAGCATCCAAATGTTATGTAATTCAGGGAGGTAGCACTCTAGAAATCTCAAAGCATTGCCTGCTTCCTTTGTGGTCCCAGTTCCTTCCCATGAAGGTCCCAGGCTTTTTCTCTTTGGCTGAGCTGAAGTCAAGAAGCTTGGACTCATTAGGATGTTCTCTCTGTTGTCTTTCACAGTGTTGCAAACTCTCATGATTTTTGGCATTATTCTTTAAGTCTGTGCTTTGGGAATGTGAAAAACTTAGCTCTTTCATATACATATATATAAGAAAGACCTTTTATAGTTATCTATCTATCCATCTATAAAAGAAAGGGCTAAGTTTTTCACATTCCCAAAGCAAAGACTGTAAGAACAATGCCAAAAATCATGAGATTTGGCAATCCTGCTCATTTCTTCATTAGTCTCTTCTCCCACTTGCTGGGTCCTCAAGTCCACAGGAAGCAGACAGCAATGTGGCAGGGAAAAGATCAAGGCTTGGATCAACTCTAGCAGGTGTTTAGATACTGCCAGGGCATGGGTACCCTGTCAGGCAGTTTTCATTATTCCCATCAGTGGAAGAAGAGCGAGAGGAAGGGGACAAAACTAGAGTCCTCAGAGAACGTCTATGTGACTGCATAGTGGTCTCAGGCATGCTTATTGGCACCTGCTCAACCCCACTCTGCATTCCTCATATCCAGGATTGGGCACATGCAAGCAGGAGTGAGTGGGGGAGTGGTGGGGAGAGATTCAAAGCAGTGATCTGGGGAACTGGCATAGAGGAAGTGTAAACATGCCCACTCCATCAGGGGAACCGAGTTAGATAGCAACTTCTTAAGGAAGTCAGGAAGTAAGATGAGGGTCTTGAAAGCAGAATGATTGCAATGGAACCCAGAGCCACTCATCCCTAGCCCAGGAAAGCATGGGCAAGTAGAGTTACCATACAGTGACTTCTCCAGGGCCCCATAAAACATGGGCAGGTCACTGTCCTAGTTCCTGGTGCACAAGGTAAACCAACAGAACCACATTGGCTACCCTGCAAGAGGCCAAGTGAAGTGGGTCAGGGAGGTGAAAGGAAGCTTGTTCTGTTCTCCTGGCTCCCTAAGAGCTGCTTATATGAACATGCACATCCTCTACATACTCACAGCAGTGTCCAGGAAATTGGGCTCAAGTTGCCCACAGCAGACATACTGGAAGATCCCTCTGCAACTAACCCCCAAAAAGCTAGAAGGAATGCCCATACACTGTCCAGCTACCTATGGGGCACAGCATGTCTCCAGCAGCTACAGTACCATAACAGCAATACTTGGGGACAGGCACGGAGCATACTGGGAGTCCCCTCACAGCCATGCAGAGTCCATCCAGGGATCTTTGTGGTACTTACATATCAGGACAGAGGAAGGGACCTCCTAATGCCTCATAGGAAATCCATCTTCAAGCTATGGGAACTAGCCTCTCCTTGGTAATCCCTAGAAAAACACACCCTTACCACTTAACATATAAAAGTCCTGCCACAGCAGTCCACAGGAACCCAAATGCACATGGAAACTCCTAAAGTGATCCTGGAAATCTCATATACACATGCCTCTTTACCTCACCCTGCACAAACTGCTCAGAGAGACCACACTCATTTACCCCTGGGAACGTGCAGCTGGAGGATGCCTCTGACCATCTGAGAATCCCATGCAGACACATGTGGAGCCCTCCTACTTACGAACCCTAGCAGTACCGTGTATATGGCCCTTGCATCTCCTCCTAATGTTTCCATGTGCACAGGCCATGCCACTACACACATGATCCACACAAACAGATGCCTCAGGGAAAAAATCCTCAATATTTGCTCATGTAGATAATAACTACATTTATATAATCTGTGTTTGCATCACAGCTCTCTCCTTATGTTGCCTCTCCACCAGTGTTTAGACCAGCATGGGGACAACTCCAGTAGCATATTTTACACTCCAATGCACAACTGAAAATTTCCCCTATTGTTGGTTTGTCAACAGGAGCAGAAATAATCCCATGTGACTCTCATGCAACTAACTGGCATAGTCCAAATTCTGAATATTCATAAATGAGCTAGTCACAGGAGAAAGCTACTGGCTGCCCTGAATGAGGAAGGAATATAGAAATTTCACCATCTATGGCCAGATGATTTGTAGACAAGCAAAAACCACCCAAGTAAGTTATTCATTACTGAATATTCATCCAGGTCTCACAGGATGCAAAAGACTCTTTCTACAGTGCCCCTCCCTGAGAATCCACAACAGTAGGCTCATGGAAAAAGATGCCCCTTTATATCACACACAAACACATGCCTAGCACCCACAGGGGACACCTCCAGAGCCCCAGGGAGAGGGGGCAGTACTAAAAGGCAGTGCTGATAACAGCAATGTCATGGCAACAGCCAATCAGAACTGACCTAGGATGTGATTCCAGAGCTTTGGAAATGGTGCTGTCATTCTCAAAACAGTGAAATGGGGGTGGAATACCCCAGAATTTTGTACTCAATCAATTATAGATGAGTAATGTAGCTACATTAATGTATTTATATTGTAAATAGCGATTATATGGATTTGGAAGGATTTCTGAGGTGACTTTGCTGGACTCTTTGAAAGGCTCTTGGTTGGACTTTTTGAAGGGCTCTTGGTTGGACTTTTTGAAGGGGTCTTGGCTGGAGTTTTCTCAGGACTCTTGGCTGCAGGTTTTTCTGGAGTCTTGGCTGCTTTCTTAAAGAAAGTGTCCAAGGAAGTTTGGACAAATGTTCTCCAGGGAGATGGGTGACACAGCAAACTTGCTTGCTGGCACGGTGTCACATCGGATCAAGCGTTGTAAAGTCGAAACTGACGTCATCAAGTTGAAAAAGGGTGTCAATTTATAAACGTTGTAAGTGTGAAACATTGTGACTTGAAACGTTGTAAGTCAAGGACTGTCTGTACATAAGTGTGAATGCAGGAACATGTACCAAAGTTTCATGTGTTTTCAGATCCCTTTGTAGTTGAGACTACCTGTCCCCTGCCTATGAGTGTTGGCAGGGATGGGGCACTAAAAAATGGACAAAAGATATGTCTGCACTGCAGCAGTGACATGCTCTGGCTAGGATGGCCCTGGACACCCCCTCCCAGGCCTCACGTATACTCCAAACTCAGAAACCCTGTAAGTACTCTCAAGACCTTTGTTTCTGGTGTACGGGACAGCACCAGAACAACATTGCTGGTTTATCTCCCAGTTTAGAGGGTGTGAGTGGAAGTGAGATGTGAGCATGGCTCTCCCAGCTAGGATATCCTGCTGCCATGGTGTAGATATACCCTAAAATTCTGACAGAGAAAGGTAAGAAGCAGCATGACCTAGTACAAAGCTGTCTAGCTCACTATGGGCTGCATGTGGCCTTTAACAGGTTAAATTGCAGACCCTGGAGCTTGTCAGTCATGCTGCCAGAGCCACTGCATTGGCAATTTGGCAGGGCTCTGGAATCCAGGGGCTTAATACCGATATTTCCTCCCCCCCCCCCCCCTTCCCTGCCATGAAATTCAGGTTATCTGATTTTCATTGGTGATTAAAATCAGCAGCAAGGAAAAAGGGGAAGGGGGAGCAGTGTCAGCATTCACACCCTGGATTCTGGAGCTGCACTAACAAGCCTCTGCCTCACCACCAAAACTGGGCTGTTTGGTCTAAAAGAAGTCCCATGGTCCATGTCCAGCTCATGAGGCAAAATGAGTTGGATACCCCTGACCTAGTGGGCTGAGTACTCCTGGCCTTGCTTTCAGGCTCCATCCTGAACTACTGTGTGACCTCGGGCAAGTCACTTCATCTCTCTGGTCAACTTTGGGCTATGCTGAGTGTGCACTCTTTGGAGCAGAATCATCTCTTATTGCATGTACATGCAGCACATAGCACAATGAAATCCTGGTCTCAGAGAGGGTTTCAGTGTAGTAATGGTGTGTTATTACACATGCGTGATTCAGCCAGTGACCACAAGTAATAATCTTCCTAATTTAATGTGATTCAAAGTTAAAAGCACTTAGGATATTTATTAAGTAAATTGAAAATAGAAAAAGTTATTAAAAGCTTCCATTAGTATTATTACCATTTATGGCATGCACTGGTGAGAATAAATGCTTGATACAATCCAAATCTAGAGGAAGACAGGCAAAATACTTATCCCAAGAGTTTCAGGGTTGATCTATATGGTTCTAGGGAGCACCAAGCAGAGACACTTTGCACTATCTCTGCAAACAGCTCCAGAACTAGAGGCAATATGGGTGCATTAGCATGGCATTGCACCAGAGTTAATGAACATTTAGTAAGGGTATCTCCACACAACACTGCCTTGCATAGTGTAGACCAGCAGTGACAAACTTCCCTCAGGGTCCAGGCTGGGCCTGGACTGTGAGGCCCCACGCAGGCCAAATCCAGCCTCAGGCACTGGGGTGGTCACTCATGGCTGTAGCAGCAGTGGTGGCAGGTCTGACAGTGGTGAGGAATCCAGAGGTGGCAAGAGGTCTGACAGACGCATTGGGTCTGGGGGAAGGGTCCAGGGGTGGTAGCACTGAGCCAAGGTTGCCACCAATGGCCATGGCCAGCAGGCCCAAAGGGCCCTGAATTCTACAGCATGCATGCCCCACAATTTCCAGTGGCCAGCCAGTATCCTGGTGGGTTGGACAGAGGCCAGTCAGTATCCCGAAGGCTCCACAGGTTGGATCCAGCCCATGGGCCATATGTTTGATACCCTGGTGTAGACCTGCCTGTAAGGGCTAAAGCCCTAATCCTGCAAAGTATTTAGTGCAGGCTGGCAGGCAGTCCTATTGAAATTACATGGTTTTAATGGTCCAGTCACGTGGATATGTGTGTCTAAGTCCTGGATCAGAGGCTACCAGAAAAGACACATTTTACAGAGGAGTACATTCTCCTTCATGTAAACTAAGGCTCTGCAACCAAGAGGTGCTGTACACCTACATGCATCAGAAACAAGAACCATATCTATGGCCTTCAGCTCCTGGCAAGCAGCCATGCATGTGGCCCTGAGCATTGCAAAGCTTTTGCAATATTACAGCTTTGGGTTAGTATGTGTCCTGTCTGAAGAATTTAGTTTACTGCACAGGACAAAGCTTGTTCCCAAGGAGGATCAGAACCAACTATGACTCAAATCAGCTACATGGAGCCTTCAAGCTGCCAGCTCCAGGACACCAGAATGTCCTATTCTTCATTTTTTGGTGTATGCATGTGAGAGTCATTCTTCATCAACAACAGAGTCTTCACCCAAAAATGATCCAGGAATTAGGGTTCAGCACTAGCAGAACCTCCAAGAAAAGCTCCACATCTCCCTGTCTCTTTTGAGTTATAGAAGAGGTACAGCCCAGGCAGCAGCAACACCAGGGTGTACTTCCCCACATAAGCCTGACAACCTGCTTCAGTCCAGACCTAGGGAAGGTACCAGTAGATATAAGAGGAGAGATGCACCTTTATGGTAGAATCCGACCCTGACTTCTATCAGCCTAGATCCTTGTCACATACTGGCCCAATATGTATTTGTTCCCCTAGAAGCAGGTGGATTGCAGGAAAAGACTCATAAACCTGAAACTATCTTCAAAATATTAGACACAGCCCTTTAGTCAAGGTCTAGGATTTAGAGATAGAAGAGCTTTGATCCCTACAGATAACCTAGTTTGGTGTAGTGTTACAAGATACAGCCATAGTGAGTATCAGCTGCTGTGGTCCTCCTCCTGGCTGAGCTGCATTTACCGAACAATGAAAGCTGAAGGTGCTCTGAGGGATAGAAACTGAGCTAGAACTACCGTGCTAAATCATCCATTAACATGCAGTTACTCAGATGCTACCTAGCAGAGGCAGGCCTAATCCAGGGAACCCATTCTTCCATTTAGGTTGGCTTTTGAGCCAGTGATGACATGCATCCTTTTACAATGCGTAAGTAAATGGCTGGGCTCCTTGAAATGAGGATGGAGCAGCAGTGTGCAGGCCACTTCTGGCTCTCTCCTCCCCAAACACAGACACCTTGTCATGTGACTGGAACCTTTGGCAGCTGTCTAGTGCTGGAAGACAAGGCTTGTTGAGCGTGGCTGAGTAATCCCAGCCGCTCCTGTCATCACAGCTGCATGAATCCTCGTTCTCCCAAAGCAAGGATCGCTGCCTCTCTGAATCACCCCATTAAATTGCTAATATCTTATTGTTCTTTAAGATTTTGAAACTTGCTGGGAAATGTTTACAGATAATTTTTTTTTGCCTGCAGTCACTGTGCCTAATGCCCAGTCATTGAGTGCCATATGTGTTTATATGCACTGCAATTTTCCACTTGATTACATTTTACCACAAACACTTTCATCCACTCCGCAAAGACAGCAGCAACACATCCATAACACTGAGAGCAGCCCACAGAGCTGGAGCATCCCAGACAGACAGAGCCCAGACAGAGACACTGCCAATGGCTAGAGAATCTCAGACAGATTTAGCCCAAACAGCCAGATTAACCTGATGCCCAGAGGTCTCCAACATCAGAATCTCTGATGTCATGACACATATCTGGAGCATGGAAAATTAACCTGAGATCCCTGGCTTTCACACCGAATGCCTGATGCTGCTCAGACATCTAGAACAGCTGCAGTACCCAGGAAGCTCAAATCATCCATGAGACAGACTCTGCATATAGTTAAGGACCTGAGACCTTGACAGTTCTTGGAGAAGGTAACTGTACTGCATGTTAAAAGGATTTTGTTCATTCTGCTTTGTCTGTGTCATGGAAAGGTGCTGGTGGAAGGAATGTCAAGAAGCCATCTAGTCCAACTATCAGCACTGAGTCAGCATCTAGAACTTCTCCATGTGCTCTGCATGCCTGGGTCCTGGAGACAGCTGTTCTTTATCCTCTATGTAATCTGTATAGACGGTACATTTTCCCCAAGCATGTACATTCTAGACCAGGGATATCATACTGTTCCACAGTATGAATCACATCTCTCAGACCTACTTTCTCTCCATTTGCAATTGGGCCAGCCATTCCACTCAGGAGCACACAATACCCTAGCAGCAGCAAGTCCAACAATTGCTTATCTGTAAAAAAACCCATACTGAATGTGATGGACTTTGAATCAGGTCCATTATGATACTTAATTATACCAGACCGTGCCAGTGCATGGTGAACTGTGTCAACAGCTGAGGGAAGGTGGTATACAGCTGCCCCTCAAATACTAGGAACTTCCCATCTAATATAAGACTGTACCATGGCTCCACAACCAGAGACCTCTTTAGGGAAATAATTGGGCTGTTCTCTTCCCTTCAGTGTGTCCTCTGCCCTGTGGGAAATAGAGGATGTAACACAGGACTTCCATCTACAAACACATCTCTATAAACATGTAAATTAATTCATATAGGCATTATTCCAAATAATCCATTTCCATCCATATATCGTGGGTTACCTAGAATCCAGGGAAATGATTAGGCCAACAAGTGCTTAGAGGTCTGAATTTACTAGTTCTAACCTGTTTTGTCCTTCCTAAACTGGGGGAGAACCCAAGAAATTCTACCCCTAGCACTAGAGAACTTGTATCACAACAGCTTCTGGGCTGGTTCTTCCTATGCTTCTATCCCTATATCAGAGCTAGGCAGGATCCAGTCTGAGCAAAAACTGCAGCATCGGGTGACCCTGGATTCATGGCCAAGGTTCATTATGCTATTACATTAATAGGTTTCTAGATCTAATTCATTTCAACACAGACTGGTCTACATAGGGCTGGTTTTACTCTCCCACTGGCAACTGTGGTCGACTATAGAAATGAATGGTGGGAGTCCAGCACAAAAGGAGAACACGGTCATGTCCAACTGAGTTCTAGCTACCTTTGGAAACTCTTTCTTGTAACAAAGCATAATCTTCAAAAGTGGCTCATGATTTTGATCATCTCAGTTTTGGTTTATCATAAGTACCTGCCCCCTCAAAGTCAAGACCTTTAAGACAACTTCTTGAGAGCTGATGGGTAAGGGGGAATGGGATGATGTTAAGGCATCTTGCTATGGCTGCAGTAGCATGCTACTCTAAACTCTTGTCAAAAACAGCCATAGTCAACCCACCCTGTCATTCAGACTGCAAAGTTAAAGTCAGCTGGATATAATGCTGGTCACAAAACTTCCTGTGAGTTGTTGGCTATAACAACTAGCTTGCCTTAACCAGGCTAGTCCAATGGACTTCTAGGCTCAGGCTGGCCTTCATCTTTTTAAGGACACTTCTGCTTGGGCTCTCAAAATCACTAGTCCCTTTAAAAAGCTTGGGTTCTGGGTGATTAGGGAGCTAAATTTACTATTTCCTTTTTCCAGCTGGTTTTCACGTTGCTGTTTCATGATGTTGTAACTTTCCATTAGTAGGCGGTAAAGAGAACAATGCCAGTTTTTAAAAAACATAATAATAAAAACAAAGCCTGAATCTGCAGATAAAATGAACAGCGAAATCCAAATGCACTGTTGGATATATTCAGCCTATTCCTTCCTATGTTAACAAACTTCTTTGGCATCTGAAGGAGAGAGGAATAACACTGCAATGAACAGTTTAATGTGCGTGTCACCACTGTCCTCTACTGGGTGCAGCAAGAACTATTCAACTGCACATCATAGGTGCTATGCTGCAAACAGCTCAAGAGAATCTCCCTTCAACTCAGGTGGCAGTGGCCTTGGAGAAGGAGAATTTTATTCTCACATAGCCAGAACGTTCTTAGTTGTGAGAATGTGCGATTTTGTAACAAGATATCATTTGTTACAAAATGTATTAGCAAACAAAGTTTACCAGTGCCCCTTCACTAAAAACATCTTAAACTGAATTTTCTCATCAATCCTGCATATTCTCTATGTCACTTGGAAGATGGCATAGAGTGCACCCTCAGCAAGTCTGCAGATAACAACAAGCTGGCGGGGAGTAGTAGATAAGCTGGAGGGTAGAGCTAGCACTCAGGGTGACCTAGACAAATTGGAGGATTGGGCCAAAAGAAATCTCATGAGGTTCAACAAGGACAAGTTGAACCTAAAAAACTAGGGAACTGTGGTGTCAACACCTACAGTCAAATGGGTCACTAATTGGCTGGAGGGCTGCACCCAGAGAGTGGTGGTGGACAGGTCATTTTCAACCTGGAGGGATGTGGGCAGTGGGGTCTCCCAGGGCTCAGTCCTCGGGCCTGCACTGTTCAACATCTTCATCAACGACTTGGACGAGGGGGTAAAAAGCACCCTGTTCAAATTTGCAGACAACACTAAGATGGGGGAAGAAGTGGGCAAGCTAGAAGTGAGGAATAGGCTGCAATCGGACATAGACAGGTTACAGGGGTACGTGGATAAGAACACGATGGGTTTCAACACTGACAAGTGCAAGGTACTACACCTGGGGGGGGGAAGAACCAGCAGCAGACCTACAGGCTGGGGAATTCCCTTCTCATCAGAGCAGAGGCAGAAAAGGATCTTGGAGTCATTATTGATGCCAAAATGAACATGGGCCGACAGTGTGGGGATGCGGTCAGGAAGGCCAACCACACCTTGTCATGCATCCACAGATGTATCTCGAGCAGGTCCAAGGAGGTGATCCTCCCACTCTATGCAACACTGGTTAGGCTGCAGTTGGAGTACTGCGTCCAGTTCTGGGCGCTGCACTTTAGGAGGGATGTCGACAACATGGAGAGGGTCCAGAGGAGGGCCACTCGCAGGATCAGGGGGCAGCAGGGCAGGCCCTACAAGGAGAGGTTAAGGGACCTGAACCTGTTCAGCTTCCACAAGAGAAAACTGAGGGGGGATCTAGTGGCCATTTACAAACTAGTCAGAGGGGACCAGCAGGCATTGGGGGAGTCCCTGTTCCCCCGAGCACTACCAGGAGTGACAAGAAATAACGGTCACAAGCTGGCAGGGGGTAGATTCAGACTAGACATCAGGAGGCGCTACTTCATGATCAGGGCAGCTAGGATCTGGAACCAACTTCCAAGAGAAGTGGTGCTGGCTCTGACCCTGGGGGTCTTTAAGAGGAGGCTAGAGGAACACCTTGCTGGGGTCATTTGACCCCAGTACACTTTTCTGCCATGGCAGGGGGTCAGACTTGATGATCTGCTCGGGTCCCTTCCGACCCTACCAACTATGAAACTATGAAATGCAAAGTCCTGCACTTAGGACAGAACAATCCCATGCAGTAGTACGGGCTGGGGACCAAATGGCTGGGCAGCAGCTCTGCAGAAAAGGACGTTGGGGTTACAGTGGACATTAACCTGAATATAAGCCAGTAGTGTGCCACTGTTCCAAAGAAGGCTAATGGTATCCGCATGGGCGACTGGTGCCACCTTAGTCAGGGGGGGCACATGCCCCCTCAATGACAAGTCAGCAATTGGGGGGGGGGGGGCGTCCCCCGCAGCCAATCTCTCTGACGGATGTCCCACTCCCCAGCCGTGCTCACAGGGGGGCAATGGCGCTCCTGCCTGCCCCCGTCCCCCATCACTTAAGTGGCAAGTGCAGCAGGTGTACTGGCGCCCTCAGGGGGTGCATGTGCACCCCTGTGCACCCCCTACATGTCACCACTGGACATCCTGGGCTGCATTGGTAGGTGTGTTGCCAGCAGGTCAAGAGATGTGCATGTTCCCCTCTATTCACCACTGGTGAGACTACATCTGGAGTACTGAGTTCAGTTTTGGGTCCCCCACTACAGAAAGGATGTGAACAAATTGGAGAGAGTCCAGCAGAGAGCAACAAAAATGGTGAGAGGACTGGGGGACATGACTTCTGAGGAGAGGCTGAGGGAACTGAGCTTATTTAGTTTGGAGAAGAGAATACTGAGAGAGTATTTAATAGCATCCTTCAACCACCTGATGGGAGGTTCGAAGGAGGATGGAGCTAAGCTATTCTCAGTGGTGGCAGATAGCAAAACAAGGAGCAACGGTCTTAAGTTGCAGCAAGGGAAGTTTAGGTTAGATATTAGGAAAGAATTTTTTCACTAGGAGGCTAGTAAAACAATGGAAAATGTTACCCAGAGAGGTGGTGGAATCTCCATCCTTGGAGGTTTTTAAGACCTGGCTAGACAAAGCCTTGGCTGTGATGGTTTAGTTTGGGATGGTCCTCCTTTGAGCAGGGGACTAGATGACCTCCTGAGGTCCCTTCCAACCCTAATTTTCTATGATTTTATGATTCTTCATGAAGGTTATCAATATTATGATAAACTGCCAAAGGGACTTAGAACCTTTCACTTCCTATGCATTTTTATAAAGGACATTTGAAAACCAGATCCCTGGTGATGAGAACAGATACCAAAGTCATTGGTCACAACATCACATGCTGAGCCAGTTACAGAGTTAAGAGGAGAACTCAGGCTTCCTACTGGCTAGTCCTATGCCAGAGAGCTGCAAGACCAACCTTCCTTCCCATTGCAGCCTGTGATAGTGAGAAGTACACATGGGATGACATGATGCCACAGAAAAGGCCTTCTTGGAAACGAGCAAGATGAGCCGTTTCAAAATGAGCTGTTTGGGCCCCAAAAGGGAACCACTGCTGCTCTATGAAGCATCTACAACCTTCTCTTTAAACTCTGCTGTTTAGTGTCTCAGGCACAAAATCAATATTCCCTTTAAAGAAACATCAGTGTGGAACAATGTAATGATGACCTCAGTACCACGCTCTTTCACCACTGCCTGCCACTGTGGAAGTCAGCTGTATGCTTTGGACTGACTGGGAGGCCCACACAACCATTTGTCAACAAGGATGCCATGGAGTCTCTGTGCCTTTCGCTAGAGTATTACTGCTGAGTAGCAATACCTGCCTGCTTTGTACCATCATAGTTCTGGAGACACAATTCACATCTGACATCAACAGATAAGGGAGACAACTTGGGGGTCCTGGATCAGCCTCTCTAATAGCCAGTGGCCAAGGCGCTTTGAACTGTGACCATTTCAGCTCTCACAAGCCAAGTGGCTTTGCAACTGACCTGTGTTTAGATGGGGAACATGCTTGGAAAATCCCAGGGTACTGCAGAAAGAAAGTTTGGTGTAGATGCCACTATATTCCAGAATGCTGCTAGGGAGCCCTTATGCCACTACAGATTCTGCCTCTCAGGTAGGATCTTGTGTGTACACCAGAGCAGAGGTGTGAGCTTCTGCTTGAATCTGGGTAATTATAATCTACCTGTCTAAATTCTTCTTAAAGTTGCATCTAACTATAGATCTTCCTACCCAGAAGTTTGCCATAGCTTTGACTTGCTACATTCCAACTCAAAGTGGAAGTATTCATTCCCTTCCACCTACTCTTGCCATTGTCATTGCTGAAGAAGTGGCACATTTCACATTTGTATTTCTACACTGTACATTCTTCAGCTAGAAGAATTCTGTTGCCATTCTTTGGCTCAGCAAGAGGTTTTTTCTACTTATGTCAAAGAACACTGGACTGGAAGGACCCTTTGGGGTCTGCAAGTCCAGTCCCTTGTTATTACAGATCACATCATAATCACTTTCATAATCAAGCTGCAACCCATCTTTGATCACTTGGAATTCCCTTTTGTCTTTTACCATCTTTTCTTCTTCCTTTTTATTTCATCATTTATATTTACCAGTATGCTGTCTCTTCTGACTCCCCAGAGAAAAGGGTAAGTCCTGAAATGGTGGAGTGCATGGAGGTAGAGTAGATTTCTCTTAAAGCATATAAAGACACTAGCGTAGAAAGCACAGCCCGGTTACAAAGTCCATCTCAAATCACAGCAGCCCTCATGCTATGCTGAAGTTTTTGGATTTGGAACATTCATGTTATAAAGAAAGAGCACTTTTTGCAGCATGGCACCCCCTGGGCCCCCGAGTGAGGTGGTAGAAGATGCTGCGTGGAGAGAGTTAGACTAGACCTCTTGAGGTTTCTTCCAGTTATATATTTCTGTGATTCTATGAAATCACTTCTAGAAGTATGGCATATCTTGCTACCCATAGAGATTCTAATTAGGAAGGACACGACCCAGGGCAGCACACTGTACCCTAACAACCTCTGTTTGTGAGAGGATGTGGTCAATTCACATTACAACACAGGGTTGTCCATATCAGCTGAATGAAATCAGCTGAATAGGAAATTTGGACCAATACTTTCCCAGAACAGCCTCCACCCAGGTACTGTAATCACAGCTGCATGCATTATTCCATAATAGTTTGGGTTTGACGGGACAGAGCTGGAAAGGGCAGAAGAGAAGAATAAGCAATTAATTGATTTTAAAGTTAGAAAGGACAATGATGATCTCCAAAGACACCCACATTCCTCTCCCCTCTGTGATTCCAGCCTGCTTTCTCCATTCTACTTGTTCCTCAGGACTTCCCCTCCCCTCCCAATCCTTTCCCTCCAGTGGCCTTTATTTTTTCCAAGCAGCCTGTTTTCTTCCCATCTGACTTTGCAGTGAAACTGTGATTAGAAAAAAATGACACATTCAAGTTGCAGTGAAACGACAGATTCATCACAGCTAATGGCGGCCCACATGGTGCCTGTACTGGACACTGTTCCTGCTGCCCATTCCCCAGCTGGCAGTGACAAGGGTCCACCATTTGTGATGGTGTCACTCCAACAGAACCGCCTGGGCTGATTGGCGAGAGAACACAAGGGTGTCAGAAAGGTGCTCTCAGACATTTCTTGGCTGCCTTGAGGAAATAAAGGCCATCGCTGAGCCTGTCAAAATGATTAATAGCTTACAGGGTATGAGGGGGAGGAGGGAAAGTGAATGGGAGGAAGGAGGAGAGAAAGACAGATGGGATAGGGAGATCTATAAACAAACAGCAAAAGCAGAAGATTTAAATAAACGCAGCGTTACCTCTGTGCTGAGAGCCAGCAAGCAGCCTTCAGGGCTCTTATTTGGGTGCCCAGAGAGACAGCAGATGGGGAGAAAAGGTGGCATATGAGTGTGGGCAGAAAATGGGACCATAACACACCAGAATGGCATGCATCAGCACCATGAGCTCCAGGCCTGGGCCTAGGCCTATGAAGCAGTCACCTAAGCAGCCTCTGAATGCCAGTGCCTGCCAAGCTCTACACCTGCCACCCTCAAAATGAAGGCTTGCCAATGCTCCTAGCTGCCCTGAGAGAGTGGTTCCAGGATTGACAGGCCTGTGAATGCTGCCCTATAACCCATGTCCGTGGTCCATAAAAAAGGCAGGTTGACAAATATAGCCCCACTCAATGACAGGATCACCTGAATGAGCCTGTGAATATTAGCCTGTATGCCCATCCCCACAACCAGAGGTTCATTAACTCCATGTCCTCTACCTCCATCTGCAACTTGTTGCCAGCATTTATTTACAAATCCCATCATCCACAGGTGGCAGTCTTGCCAGTAAACATTACATGTGTTGTGCTGACTGGCTGTTGCAAGTGGCTTTCTTTCCCACTGGCACAGGGAAAATGAATGCAGCTCAAGAGAAGACTTAGGACATGGACTGGGCAGTCCTCAGGAAGGAATTCAAAGCAGCCAAGGTTCAAGAGAATTCAGTTCATAACTCGGGAGTGTTCCTGGATTCTGCATTGCTGCTAAGCTGTTGTATAGCAGCATTAACAATAATCCTTTCCATTGTCTCCATGTAGTTAGGAGACTTGATCCCATATGCATGAGTCATGACCAGGCCTCAGTTGCTCCCTCCACCTTCGTCACCTCTTGCCTGAAGTATAGCAATAAAAAATGTACTGGTCTTCAGTGCTGGAGGTACAGATTGTGGCCACAGTTTCCCCCACCAACAATGAGGAGTGCTGTGACTCTTAACCAGGGTTCAGCAAGCTCCTTTAAAGGGTGACACAGGAAGTGTGAGGGGATAAACAAATTGTGTGATGAGATACAGATAAGGAGAGACTCAGGCTCTCTCTGTCTGACCTCTCTCCCACCCCCACTGTCTGGCCCTTCTGCAAGGAAGGAAGCACTACACAATACAGATCTTGTACTGGGGGTTGCTCAGTTCACAAAAATTATGAAGGGGCATCTTGAATCTAACAAGGGGTATGTTGCATGTAAAAAGGTTGAGAACCACTGGACTACTGCAAGCAAATCACACCTGTTCTCCCCTCCCTATACTAGTTTCCCTTACAATTTAAAATCAGGTTTCAGATGTTAACTTCAAGGCCTGGATGTTGGGTATCTAAAAAAGAAAAAAACAAAACCAAAAAAATCCCCTTAAAGCTCTGCATTGAAGACCATGGTCAACATCTTTCTTCTGGATCAATGCAAAAGGTAATGCTTATCTGTTTATAGATTCATAGATGTTTGGGTCAGAAGGGACCTTAATAGATCGAGTCCGACCCCCTGCATAGGCAGGAAAGAGTGCTGGGTCTAGATGACCCCAGCTAGATGGTTATCTAACCTCCTCTTGAAGACCCCCCGGGTAGGGGAGAGCACCACCTCCCTTGGGAGCCCGTTCCAGACCTTGGCCACTCGAACTGTGAAGAAGTTCTTCCTAATGTCCAGTCTAAATCTGCTCTCTGCTAGCTTGTGGCCATTATTTCTTGTAACCCCCGGGGGCGCCCTGGTGAATAAATACTCACCAATTCCCTTCTGTGCCCCTGTGATGAACTTATAGGCAGCCACAAGGTCGCCTCTCAACCTTCTCTTGTGGAGGCTGAAAAGGTCCAGGTTCTCTAGTCTCTTGTCGTAGGGCTTGGTCTGTAGGCCCTTAACCATACGAGTGGCCCTTCTCTGGACTCTCTCCAGGTTATCCGCATCCCTCTTGAAGTGCGGCACCCAGAATTGCACGCAGTACTCCAACTGCGGTCTGACCAGCGCCCGATAGAGGGTCACCTCCTTGGACCTATTCGTCATGCATCTGCTGATGCACGATAAAGTGCCATTGGCTTTTCTGATGGCTTCGTCACACTGCCGACTCATGTTCATCTTAAAGTCCACTAGGACTCCAAGATCCCTTTCCACTTCTGTGCCACCCAGCAGGTCATTCCCTAGGCTGTAGGTATGCTGGATATTTTTCCTCCCTAGGTGCAGCGGTATGCTGGACATTTTTCCTCCCTAGGTGCAGGTGTTCTTAGGGGCCAGTCTGTGACTATGGAATGAACTCCCTAAAAAACTAAAGGGGCATTGCAAAATCACCAGCTTACAAGCACATTTCTTTGACCTGTCTTCATTAATAGATAGATAGCAACATTATATATTTAAAAAACTTCAAATCAAATTGCATATACTTCTTGCCAGGGAAAAAGATAAAGAAAAAAACCAAAAACCATGAGAGATGTTAGTCATGCTGTTTAATAAATGACCAGAAGTCACTCAGCAGCTAGGACGATGAGCACAATGTACAGTGAAGATCCTGTCTAGCAATGAACAGATGGTTCAGGGTGACTTGGTTTCATTTTGAGTTCCTCTGGTGAATGAGGCCATACTTCAGAAGTGACTTAAGTTCTAACCCACTATAACTTGTCTGGTCTGTTTTGGAACCAGAATAGGGACTGAACATGCTTTTTCCTCTGGAAGTGTCCAGCTCAGTGTCTAGTCACAAACAAAATAATGACCATCATACTAACCTGACAAATGAGCCATCTAACTTTTGAAGGCTGTTGTCCCCATTAGGTATGATAGACAGTCAAGGTGCTGAGGGAAGTAGCCCCTCACACCCACTCACATTCTACAACTATCAAACCCAGAAATGAGGTGATGTTGACACCCTGGGGATACCCCAAGCCACTAGTCTTGACTATGTTATAAACCCATATCTGAATGCTGCTAGGGGCATCCCCACCACCTTATTTCCAAGGGGGAGTGAATGTGATTATGAAGTAATGATAGGGAACCCCATTTAAATCCATCTGTAGCAGCAGACTGAAGGTCAACCAACAGCTCTGCCTGAAGGTCTGCAGTGAGCAGGCCTGTCCAGACTGTTGCTGGGAGGGGTGAGAGAGGATCCCCAAGTGACTGCAGTGAGGAGTGATGCAGGAGTGATAGTAGCAAATTCATTGTCTGGATTTGCACCTGCCTTGGGGATGAACAGATCCAGTGGTTTTACATGTGGAAGTGGCTTCAATCCCGGCAGACAGAGGACAAGAAATAGTAGTAGAAAACCCTGAAATGGTGAATGAGTGTGAAAGTCTTATTTTCTTAGTGACATAACTGGGCACTCTGGCACCACAGTGTACACATATCCAATGAAACCAAATACATCCAGTTAGCATGGATTCTGCATCAAGTCCAGAAGAGTCTTTAAATAAAATATATCATTCGTGAAAACTGCCAGCATACTACACTTGATTTCACTTGAACTTTCTGCACAAAAACATTTCCTGATGAACAAGAGATTTCAAACAGAAGGAACTTGTTTGTGTTAAGCAGCCAAACTTGTGATTTTTCTGGAGAACTGGTTCAAGATTGAGTGCTAGCAATTGTAGCTCTATAATGTGTTTTGTCTGTTCATGGATTCTAAAGCCATTAGGCTGCAGGGTGACCTTGGACAAGTCAATTCAGTTCTCTGTCCCTCCCTTTCCCCATCTGTAGAATAGGGATAGTGATCTCTGTAGAGCGCTTTGAGATATATAATAGCTCTTATTTATAAACTTAACCTGATATCAGAAGACCAGAGTTATGACTCACATGGCCACCCTCAAACATCTGGATTGGTAATGAACTCCACTCTGCAAGGAGTCATGTAACAGAGTTTAGATTCTGGTTCTGTGGGTTTAGGATCCTTCATCACAATGAGGGGTATAGCTGAATCTATCTTGAGCTCCACAGACTTTACCACAGGCCTTTGTGGCTGTTGGAACTGCTAGGGAATTGTTGTCTGAGAGACTTCATTGGGTTGTAGCTGTCTCAATAGTTTCTGTGATAAAGAAAATGTGACCAGCAAGTGCTAGTTTATACTATTTTAGGATCCTCATCATCAAGGGAAAGCCCAGAGGCACAGGATCCTCTTGCCAGTTGGATATCAGTAGGACTGAGCTCTGGCTAGGTCGTTAAAATTGTCTGTCTGGATGTACAATCCATTTTGGAAACAGACTGGATTAGGTCTCTAACAGTAACCACCACCAAACTTTAAGAAAGTGCTGAAGTCTCTGCAGTTGGTGGTTGTGGGAATAATTTGCCTCTAAGGAAAATTTAATCTTGACCTGTCAACAGGTTGTCTTATACCCTGAGGCAAAAGGGTTTATATCAAAGGTGATCAGAACTATTTTTAAGTAGCACTGGAATTTGCATTTTCAATGAAGAATGGGTGAAATAATGAGATTTACCTAATCCCCACCCTATTTTTTTAATTAGTTCCAATTGTTATTGCTTTCAAGATGTGGGAGGGAAGCAGACTTGGAAGGCGCGGCTACTATTGCTGGGGGATTTTTTTTTAAAGAAGTACCAGACATCGGTACAATTCAAATAATTTTGAATTGGGGGGGGAGGGGGGGGCGGCTGAAGGAAGCATTTGCAGGTGTGCAAAAATGGAAACACATTGCTTTTCTGAAGTGAAGAGTAAAAATTATCAAGAATAGTTAAGCAGGAAGCAAGAAAGGATTCCTGCTTGCATTCAACAGAGCAGAAATAATTTTTTGATTCTTCAAGAGCACTTGAATTAAACTTTGAAGTGAACATGCACTGTTTTGTGCCTAAGCTGCTGTAAACATCCATCACAAGATTCAGGAAAAAATATGGCAAGGAAGTTCTAAGAGACCAGCTAAATTATTTTTACTGTTTACCTAGTAAACCTCCTAGGTGCAGCTATTCTATCAGTTTGATACACTGGCATTGACACTATTTAAAACTTGCTGGGAAAGAAGGAAATCCTAATACAGTCAAAACACAGTTTCATGGTAGATAGGGTCAGGAGGGACCTGAACAGATCATCTAGCCTGACCCCCTGCCACAGGCAGGAATGAATTTACAAGGCCCCAGACAGGTGATCATCCAACCTCCTCTTGAATTTGCCCAAGGTAGGGGCGAGGACCACTTCCTTGGGAAGTTAGTTCCAGATTTTGGCCAACCTAACTGTAAAATATTGCGTTCTGATCGCTAACCTAAACCTATAGTAGCAGTCAAAAAGGTCTAAAGCTGCCATTATATGTATAACTGTCATGTTTATGAAGTCTAGTCATGTACCAGAACTCTGTTGTGCCAGGTGCTGGGCAAACGCACAATAAGAGACCACACCTATCTTGAATAATTTGCAATGGGAATAAATACGATAAAGGATGATGGAAAGGGATGTAAGGTGCAGTCATAATGATCAGCAAGGCATTCTGCAAATATCTTCAGAATGGCAGAATTTCTCTTTTTAATGAGGAATTTAATTCAACAGAAACATCAAGAAAGGGAGAACAGTATAGGGGAAATAAAAAGAAGGGAATTGTAGAATACAGGTAGTGAAAATGGAATGAAGACACAGAGGAAGGGGATTGGATCCAACCACCAGAGGAGGAAGTGTCCAGTGTATCCAGGCTTTATAAAACCCTGGGTTCTCCACTGCAACTGCTAGCCTTTGGTTCTCCTACCAGGGTTTTGGAGTGGCCCCTCTCAACAGTTCCTTTCCTCACAGAGATCACCTGGGCCTCAAATGATTAATCAGTTTGAAAAGGGATAATGGGAGACCCAGGTTCCCAATGACATTAGGGAATTCTGGAAGATTAGAAAAAAGGTGCAATTTCCAATGATAAGCCTAATTAACCACCTGGAACAACATACTAGGAAATATTGTAGATTTAAAATCAAGATGGGATGTCCCTTTCTAGCAAATGAGCTCTAGCTCAACCTCAAGGTTGAGGAATGAAGGAATACCTGGCAGAAGTCCTCTGGCCTGTGTTATGAATATGTCACTAAAGGTGTGCCTCGCTATCATAAGTTAAAATTTACATTCATCACTCAGAGGACTTCAATCAAAACATAACACTTCCCCCAACAAGGGACTCTCCCTAAAGAAACTAAATTTACTAAAGCAATTGCACAAGGCTTCAGAGGGGCTTGACAGATTACAGATTGATGAGGATGCTACTATTGTAGTCTCAGTGGAAATCTGGCTTGATCTAATTAACAAAACTAGAACCACACAAAGACAAAAATCAAAGCACTAGTCAAAGAACCTGAAAACCATTCCGTTACATGGCCAATATACCCAAGATCAGAGATGATGCTCAGGTTCAAGTAAGGGTGACACCCCCTGTTTTGCTAGCACATCTTTGAAGTAAGCAACCTGAATTTAAAAAAAAAACAACAATTTATCAAGGATTATGATGGATCCTCCATCACTGGGATCTTTAAAATCAAAATCAGATTGTTTTCCTTTAAAAAAAATCTACTCCATTCCAAGCAGGAATTAATTCAGGGAAGTTTGCCCTCTGTAAGACACTACCATGAAGCTAGATGATCACAATGGTCCAGTCTAGCCTTATGATGTATGGAGCAAGGAACTGAGCCTTCAGCCTTGGAATGGGTGTCAAAAGCAGATTTAGAAAGACATGACCCCTTTCCTTTTCTTCATGGCTAGAAAGGCAGGCCAGTCCTCTTTTATAACATGGAGTCATGATATGGAAAAGGCTGGGAACCCCTGGATTAGAGGAAGAGGCTGAGCCAGAAAGTTTGTCTTATTCCTAGCCTTTCTATAGAGTTGCTGTGTGACTTAGTAACTTGCTTACACCCTCTGTACCCCATTTCTTGCACATATAAAAAAGCAAGTACTATTTATGAATGTTGAAGGCTTACTAAGTGGCTCCAATATCTAGAGATCATCTGCTGGTGGTTTCTATGGAAGTAGATGTTATGCCCAGCCACACAGCTAGGAATCAGATAACTAGAAACGGGCAGAGGTGGTCCTTGGAACCTACCTAATCTGATGCATAGAAAAAGACCAGTTCCCATTGTTCCACACAAAGGACAAGCTGATTATTGCACTGCTACTCTTTCCCATGGTGGAAGCTAGAGAGTGAGTAGGGGAATGGCAGTCACACACATTGAGGCAATTCCAGGGCCCATGGTAAACTGGATGATACAAACAGACAGGCAGTTCCAGGGAGAACTTTTTTATAGCCATCCCAATTAATATTTATATGACAATAGCACTGGCATGCTTCAGTGTGCTAGGGGCTGTTCATATACATCATAGTAAGACAATCCAGAGCCCAAGCGGTTTACAACCTAAGTACACAAGACAGACAAACCATAAGAGAAAATGACCCATGACTTCCATTGTATAGATGGGAATCTGCAGCACAGGGAGACCAAGTGACTCGCTGAAGGTCACACAGGAAGTACATGGAAGAGCTAGGAAACAATTCCAGATCGCTTGGATAAGCCTGTGAAATACCAGGTATGTCCTTCCTTCCTCCAGACTGACATTTAAGTAGGGTGCTTGTACTGTAAATCTAGGAAGAAGGGGAGCCATATTTTACTACAGCAGTGTGGAGGACACGGTCAAGAGTAGTTCAAGTTGTGTTTGCTGGGGATTAAACTGGTTTTGATGGCCTACATGTAAGCATCTTACTCTACGGACTCTTTTTATCACCACATAAGATTAGAAAAGCATGTTCAGAGGATGTCCCCAGATTTAAAACAAGGTCCTAATAGCCCTTCACACATTGTCTTCTTTTCAATGTCTGTCTAGCACCCAGCAGAATACGATCATAATCCTGACTGGGGTCTTTGGAAGCAACACACACACGCACACACTCTTTGCTATACTTTTTCAAAATATATTTTACCAGTCACAGTTTAGATTCCTAGGATTAAAAAAACCCTAGCATCTTCAGCTTGTGAGTTGTTTATTTTTCCCCACAGTCAATCAGGAGGGTCCAGAAGAGGGCCACTTGTATGGTCAGGGGCTTACAGGACAAGCCCTATGAGCAGAGACTGAGGGACCTGAACCTCTTCAGCCTCTGCAAGAGAAGGCTGAGAAGTGATCTTGTGGCCGCCTACAAATTCATTCGGGGGACGCAGCAAGGGATCGGAGATGCTCTGTTCACCAGGGTGCCTCTTGGGGTAACAAGAAACAATGGTCACAAACTGGCAGAGAGTAGATTTAGGCTAGATACCAGGAAAAACTTCATGGTGAGGGTGGCCAAAATTTGGAATGGGCTTCCAAGGGAGGTGGTGCTCTCCCCTACCTTGGGGGTCTTTAAGAGAAAGCTGGATAGGCACCTGGCTGGGGTCATCTGACCCCAGCGCTCTTTCCTGCCTAGGCAGGGGGTCAGACTCCATGATCTGTTGAGGTCCCTTCCAACCCTAGCATCTATGAATTACACATCTTTGAGAGTCTATTCTACAATAAGGGAGAGGAAAGTGAGTCTACAGATCTCCCCCCTCACCCCTGGTCTCAACCAAAAAAAAAAAAAAGAAAAAGAAAAAGATTGACCAGGGAACTGGAGGCCAAATATGAAACATGAAACTCAGTTCTGGAGACTGACTAGATCAGAAGCAGATAATCCCCACATGTATATTTAAGGAGACACTTGTTTCCAGACATCCTATGAACACTCAAAGGAGATCATCTAGACCATATTGCCAGCAGCTTTAAATATACTAGTTCACTACATTCTAGTTCAATCTACTGGAGTTATATCACAGCATTGACCTATCAAGGCAGTCCAGTACCCTGCTCTTGCCAGTAGCAAGGAAGGTACCCATCCCTGACCTGGCTCAGCTGTGTACTAATGGAGAGACTTTCCATCTGCTGACAAAGCATGAGTAGAATTGATTGGGAATTCCTTTTTATGACAACTTTGTCAAAATGCTGATTCATCAAAAGCTTGGGGTGGAAAGGAGGATTCATAACACTTTTGATAAAATTTGTGTGATAAATGACCTTTCAGCTTAGGGGTTGAGTTTTTGGTGAAAGACAGGGTAAAAGTGACCTCAGAATAGCAATAGTAAATAATCTGAGTATCAGGCTACTGGCACCTCCATTTCCATAAAGAACTTTAAGGGATTTTGGTTTTCCTCTGATGAAAAAATGAAGATTTTTTAATTGTCCAAGTTTCAATGGGAAACTGGCTTCTCACCCAGTTCCAATCACGAGCTTCAGGAGCCTTTAATTTCTCAGGACACATAACATGTACATACGTATTGGTAGTACAGACACTCTGACAAACTTGGTCTCTAAAGAAGGGGAAGATGATGAAAATCCAAGGGCAGCAGCAGCATACAAAGGAGAAAATACAACCTTTTTTATAATAGGTACACATTAACTGTATCTAAATATCATTCAATCTATTAGTGAATGATAGCTAGGGAGCTTTTTCTGGGAACTGCTGAAGAAATGAGTGCAAAGAGAGATGAAGTAGTATTACAGCCTTATGGATCCAATTCAGTAAGAAAGTTGCACCTGAAGCAGATGAATGGGCAGTTCAGTCACTATTGCTCATTTGATCCAATACAAAAAACCCCCCCAAAACTCAGTGATGCTCTGCGCCTGGAAAATGATTGGTGCTAGTGACTGACAGAGGCAGGCTACAGGCAGTCAAAGAAACTACCACAGCTGCTTTTATTGACCCTGTCATGTACTCCATCAGTTGCATCCTTACTCTCAAGGGATGTGACATAACTAGAAGAGTCTGGACAGCTTTTCTTTGCCCATCCACCTTTTTACATATGCCACTCAAGGTCCTTCTAACCCTTCTCTGCTTGGGAACTGCAGGTGTCTTTGTAAAAGGATCTAGGAAAATTCTCTGCAAGGCTTAGCAAAGTGGTGGTGCTGGTGGTCATCTTTAACAGGACACTGAAGGGATGGGTCAGAATGGGGTAAGGAGAGGGATCTGAGAGATGATCTCACCCCTTACGAAGCAGTTGGCTGAAAAGCACTAATTACAGGGGAAAATTTGGCATAGGAAAGTTTCCCTGAAAGCTTATTTTGGCTAAGCAGAGCCAGGACCATAGCTCACCTTGGAGATCCTTATGTTGCGTCTCACTTAGGCAGAGAGGACGCTGTAGAGCAATGCTGGCACTACCAATTGTGTGGCTGAAGGCCACCTTGCTGTGGAACATGTGGGGTTGTGATAGCCAGGGTGGCTGCTTCTATTGTTTGTGGGGCCTTCCCCCCCTTCTCTCATTCTAACAAAGATTCTGATTAATGATTGCTCATTCCTAATTGTCAAATTTCTTTTCCTTCATCCTGTGTCTAATCACCAGTGACAGAAGCCATTACGCAAATGAGAGCAGACGACTTCCCACAACTGTTCTCGTTGGTAAAAGCCTTGTAATTTAAAGCTCTGATTTGTAGAGGAAAGCTGCGTTTCCCCAAGGCGTCCGGGCATCTGTTCCACTTACACTCTGAGAGCCTTCACTTCCGCTCCCTCCCCCGCCAATTAATCTTCCGCTCACACAAATATTTGACTTTGCAAGGCAGTAATTAGAACTTACTTTGCATGTGCTCATCCTGGCGAAAGCCTCTTCTCCTCTTTCCTTGTCTGAAGACCTGCTCAATGTAAAACAATGCGTGATGGAGGTGGCGACCCTTAACCTGCTTGAAGATGTGATGCTGAACTCAAACCTCCCAACAGAGGTGGGCCCACCCAGATCCACAGTCTCTGACTGGAACAGAGATGAGCTGAGGTCCAATAGCAACTAGATATTGCTAGAATTGAATTGGGAATTGAAAAGGGAATTGAAGATACAAGGAAATGGAGTTTAAGGGAAGTATTGTGAAAGATAACTATTTACAATAGATTTTTGCCACTGGGAGTAACAGACTAATCTGTGAAACAGAAGGCAGCAACATTAGGGCCTGGGAAAAAAAATTGCATGATCATGGACCAAACACCAAAGCATCTTTTGGTGCCATCAGACCTCCCAGCTAGATGCTGGTCACAAAGGGAGGTCATTTGTACAAATCCAGCAGCCTGCCAATCTTCTGTTTTTACAGGTCTCCATTCAGCCATAAAAACAGACATAGCCTGGAAGCCCATGGCCACAGACTTTCCTTCTCCTTCAGAGAATCACCTCTTCAAGAAATCAAGGGACAGAAGACAAAAGGCAAATGGGAGCTAGCAAAGGAGGCAAAAGGCAAAGAAGAGAAAATAAAATGCAAAGTAGGCATATAAAGGGAAGAAAAAAACATGAGTCAGATATGGGTTATCTTCTGCAGAGTTCACCTGAATCTGCCTGAATGATGGTGAGTAGTGTTGGAGTGATGTTATAGTCATGATGGTGCAGGAATTACATTTTTTTGTGGGTGTTACTTTTCATTGGAACAACTGCATGGTTAAGATACAGTCAAGGTAAGTTTTCAAATGCAAGGCATTCTTTATCAGGTACAAAAGCATACTCCCTGTATGAATCACTTCACTGCGGTGCCTCAGTTTTCCCACCTAGAAAAACAAATGGGCTAATCCCGTTGTCACTCACAGGCCTATTGCAAGGCTTGTTGTAAAGGGTCTTGTGTTCAGGGATGATTGCTGCAAAAGGGCAAAGGTTAGACATGTCTACCCTATGTACTACCATCAAGGTAAGTTACTCATACACAAGGCATGCAACAGCATAGGTATCATAGAAAGCTGAGGCAGCCACTCTCACAAATGATGTGTCACATTGTGCAGATCTAGAAGTAAATGCATATTTCAAAGGGACATGATACCATGAAGATACAGGTCATAACCTGTGCAGGAACAAAGATAAGAACAGGAAACAGAGACCAGCAGTGTTGGATCATGACATCGCCTCTACCCAAATCCTAACTGCCTAATGCTGGAGTTCCTAGACACTATGCAATCACTGATACCCCATCCTCCTCTGCTTATCTGCCATTCACTGTTCACCGAGCAATTCACCTCTTCCCTTGTCCATTTTCCCTCCTCCACTCCCAAACCATGAATGTGCCTTTAATCCAATGAATCAAATGGAGACACCGTTAATCATAGAGCAGTCACATGCTCCCCAGCCCAATCACTAGCTGCATTTGACAAATTAAGAAAAAAAAAATCCAACCAGTGCACTGTTTCGGAACTACCCAAGGATGCCTCTATGAAACGCCCAGATCTTGTCCAACCGAGTGCTCCCCACCTTGCTACACAAACACAAAAGTATTCTAAATAATTTCCACCCAGCTGAAATGAATGTGTAGATTACACAAAATGGTTCCCACTGAGCTATCAGGCACATATAAATTAACTCCCTTAAAGTTTAATAGACATGAGGCATCATAATCAACACACATTGTAATGCATACCAGAGCTGTGTGTATGTAGAATCTCACAAGAATACACTGGCCTTTATGCTTAGGGGCAGATCTGCTTACAAAAAAGTGAGATGTTTGATCATAGGAAAATAGGGCTGACAGGGACCTTATGAGACCATCTAGTCTAGCTCCCTGCTTAAGGCAGGATCATCTCTGACTTAAACCATCCCACTCAAGTGTCTGTCTAATCTGTTCTTGAAAATTTTCAGGGGTGGAGATTCCACAGCTTTTCAAAGTAGCCTGTTCCAACCTCAGTAAGATCCTCCTAATCTCCAAACTGAATTTCCTCTGCTGTAGTTTGAAGCCATTGTTTTAGTCCTGTTCCCTAAAGCCATAAAGAATTGTCTATCTCCATCCTTTCCATAATCACCCTTCAGGTATTTGAAGACTATTACCAAATCCCCCTGTCATCCCTTCTCCAGAATAAGTTCACCTAGTTCTTTTTTCCCCATAAATCATGCTTTCTAGGCCTATAATCATTTTGGTTGCTCTCCACTGTTCTCTTTCCAATCTGTCCATATCTTTCTTGAAGTGTGGTGCCCAAAACTGGACACAATACAGCAGATAAAGCCTCACCAGCACTGAAGCATGGAAGAATCACTTCCTTTCATTTGCAAGAGAGACTCTTAACAAATGCACAGAGGACACAGGATGGCTCTGGGGACTGGTTTTGACAAAGGTTTTTCAGCTCTCACTCATGGCCTCACATCTAACCCATGCTCATACCAGCTGACAGTGGCTGGGTGGGCTGGCATGCGTGAAGTTTTATCAGTCCTATGGTTGGTGTGCAAGTGTCCCTATAGGCAATTCCTTATTGCTCCAAGAAGCCCAGAATACACTGATAACACCATGTAGACAGGACTCTTCTTTTACCCCAAGGAATGTTGTCATCTCAGAGGAATAGGGGTAAGACATTGCCAAGAAGCTGCATGTAACAGGGAACATAAACCCTGTTACTAGGAAGCACAATGGCTCCTTCAAGAACAGTACTTTCAGGGCTGGTCGGGTGACCGGAAGATAGCTCAGACTAGAGCTATATAAACTCTGGTCTGAGCTAGCCAGGCGGGACCAGGCTGAGGGTAGACTCCGGAGAACTCCCAGAGAAGCTGCAGCAGCTCTTGGAGAGAGAGCAGCAGACACTGGGATGCAGAGACGAGCCACGGCACTGCAAGCAGGCAAACTGCCTTTTTACCTTTATTTTTGCTATAGCCCAGGGGCTTACTGCTTATGCTGCATTTTGTAAACTGGTGGTTTGTGGCTGAGGCTGTAGGGGTGGAGACCTCATTAGCGCTCACAGGGTGCAGCTACAGAGGGGCTAGAGAGCCCAGCACCAGAGGGTACAGCAGACAAGGGCCAGAGGCCCAGTGGGGGGCTAGGGCCTTAAAGCCAGGCCTGAGATAATAGGTATGGGCAAAAGGGCTTAGCCATATACAAGGGGATGAGGCCGGATAGGCTGGAGTCCCAAAACAGTTGGAGAACAGCGTATAGGACCATGTACCCACAGCATACTAAGGAGCTAGAGCCTATCTAGTGCATCTAGGCTGGTGGGCCTAGCTAGAAAGGTGCAGAAGCCAAGTAGGCTGAAGTCCCAAGACACGCATACAACTAACCTCTGCGGGGTATGACGCATGCTAAGGGAAAGTTGGAACATGCACTTAGCCTCTAAGGCAAAAGGCCCTCACCTTTGGTGAGTGGCAGCGTAGATATTGCTTTGGAAGCCCTGGGGCAGCTTCATCAAGAACCAAGGAACATCAAGCCATGGCAGGTGAGTGGAGTTTGTTCCCAGAGGAAAACTGAGCTATCAAACGACTTTGGGTACCTTCGTAGGCTTAAAAATGCCACTGAAGGTGTTACCCTGTTACACTGCACCACTGGCACTATCCATATTTGTTAAAAGATTAAAGGGCCAGCAATAGGGCACCCTTGACCTGTAGTGACTTCTTTAAAGAATTTAAAAGCTGAAGAATTCCAAGCACTGGATTATGGATGCTTTGCTGATGTCCTCTTTCCCACAAAAATGAATGCCTTAACTTGGTATATTCTGCTTTAGGAACCAGCACTCACAGAGAATAAAAGCCACACACTTCTGTTGTTCAACATTGGTTGTATTTAAGAACTACACTTCAGAAGGTACCATGTGTTTCTCTCTCACACCCCTATTGTAAAACACACACAGCTTCCCGATACCATTGCAGGGGCATTGAAAGCACAAATGGAAAGGGGGGTGGAGGGATGGAAAACGTCAGTCCATCAGTGCATTGTAAATGAGCTTTCATGACAGTCAAGTGCAGCAAGAACTGCTCAGACACTTAAAAAGTTAGACCTTTGGCAATAAAAAAAAATCCCATAGTTTCCATATGTACCATCCTCTCTGTGAGGCACTTGGACCTCACATCGTGGGATTCAAAAATGGAGGCGCCAGCTAGCAGCTCATATGACTGCTGTGCTCTGAACAATGTCATGTAGATAAGGTCCACATCGGCCATCCGCTAAGTAAGGCAAGAGGACTTGCCCACACTCCAACAACTTTTGGGAAGACTTCAGTTTTAGCCAGAGACAGAAGACGTTGATTGTTTCTCCTTTTCTCCATCTCCAAGGTGGAGGGTTGAAAAATACTTGCCGAGTGACCTTGGTTCTGATCTAGACAGAGCTCTGGAGAGGAAGTTTGTCTCCTGCTGCCCCCTCACCTGGGGTTTCATTTTACTAAATCAGTGGCATGGGGATCTTCTGTAACGAGATGTCTGTTGTTGCCCACTGTGCCACTCTTGACACCAGACCTGTAACCAGCCTTTGAGAACAATTCAAAAAACTGAAAGAACCCACTAGATATTGTCAGACAATTCAGTTAAGTATTTCTTCTGTTTCTATGTGAGGAAAGTTCACTGTAAATGTTATAAGAACTGTCCCAGCACAAGGTAGCACAGAACTAGATAAAGATACAATGGGATTTCCCTAGTGTTGTCTCCTGCCTGGACTGTAAACTTCACAGAAACCTGCATGTCAAGATAGGCCCCAAAGAGAAAAGGAGATAAAGCACTAGGAAATAAAGTTAAAGGAACTAGCTCTCACTGGTCACTGGGGTGCATTAAATGGGACCCAGTACAGCTTATACCACCTCTAATTTCTATGATCACTTACAGCCATATTCAATAGACCGCCTAGGAATAGCATAGCAATGCATGATGAGAAACTAGAGCATGTCCCCATGTGAATTGGAAGCCTCTGCAAGGAAAAACAACTAGGAAGAGGTTGATGGCTCTTCTGGTAGGTTGCTGGGACTCTAAAAAGGAAGCTCTGCTGCTTCCAAGTCCTTGCCTTTCCATTTCTGAGGCTACCGTGCTAAGTCCAAAGGATTCAAACAAATTTAACACACTTAAACAAAAACCTTCCCCCCACTTCTCCCACACGGTTGTACAAGAAAAAGTGCAACACAACAGCACAAGCCAAACTGGTACACTGAGCACCTGACAGCTTCACACACACACACTACTTGCTGAGCTTACCAGTAAAGGGCACTTTCTGTTTTGTCCAAGGAACTGGCACCCCCTGGTGGAGAAAAGGGAAGCTGTGTGCGTCTCATTCTGAACTGGTCATTCAACAGTCTCTCAGTTCAGGACCCCTGAAAATCAGTTTTCATGCGGCTTAATCATAGGAGACTTGGTCAGTGTCCTGGCGTGTCTATGGCCCTTTACCATACTACACCCACTTTTAATCATACTGTGACTTTAGAAAGAGAGGAATGAAACCTTCACTCCTGAAAGAAATCTGTCAACAGGAGAAAAAAGGTTCCCCACCAGCTTCATACAAGAAGCAAGACTCAGAAAGGGTGGGATTTTGCGTGCACATACTATATGGATTCAATCATTCTACTCCGTACCCAGCTCCAATGCCCTGAGCATAAATGTCTTGGGGGTAGGGGGATCCAAATCATCTGCCCAGTTGCTCCTCATACCAAAGTCATCACATGCTTATTCCCACCATCTACAAGTGCCAGGATTCAGCAGGGACAAGACCTAACACAAGAGGGTCACGAAAAGCTAAGGCTTTCCATACCAGTTTTCAGATACCATGCGTCACTGCAAGCACCACAGAAACCCAGCTAATGGGCTTGAACTCCAAGAGGCTGAGGGAACAAGATCACAACTGGCTCCCTCCCAAACTGTCCTTTATACACTTTAAACCCCAGAAGGAACACATCTGAGTGCCTGAAGCCACACTTCTCGTCTTAGCACACAGGGAAAACACAGTTACTGGAAGATGGATTCTTGCCCATTAAGTGCAGATTCGTTCTTGGGAGGTGGAAGGTTCAGTTGGATGACAGTGGGGAAAGAAGAGGGGGGCTAATGGTTTTGCAGTTCCAGTAGTCCCCTTAAATTGTTGTGAGGCGGGACAGGGATGGGCCAAGAACCCATCAATCTGTTAAGTGCTGCGTGCAATACTAGCGCTCAGTATCTTCCATTGCTTGTGAACAAAGCAGCTCCAACAGTCGCCCAGGTAGCTAGGGCTTAGTCATACCGACCCTTAATCATCATGTTCAACAAGGGACCCACCTGTTCAAGACAAAGAGAGATTGTTAGCCACAGAACATGCACCACAACAGAGGTTGCAAAAGTCCATTCCCTTACTATCTCTGGCTGTAATATTATCAGCTCCTACAAACTAAGTAAGGTGAAGAAAACAGAAGATTGGCAACACTGGAGTTTGTTATTTATACTCCAGAAAACACATTTGGCCCAATTCATAGTGAACCACGACAATGCCATGAGAGGACTGTACCATCTTTCAGATGAAATACAAGACCAATCTCAAAGATACTTCATATCTTTCCACAAAAGAAAGGCTTGGTGTCCTGGTCAAATCCCAGCTCAGGTATACTAAATACAACTTCTGTATGCAAAAAAAATCCCACCTGTAATTTCAGTTGTAACCCATTTAATTCACTTCTTGTCCTAAACTTGTTCTATATTGCTGGACACTACGTATTAAATGAACTACCAAATTCAGAGGCTATTTCGGAGCAAAGCAATGTTCTCCTTGTATAATCTGCGTGATATTTTGAGATCATTTGAAATGAAAAACTTGACAGAGATGTTTACCATGGCTTGACCTATCAGTAAACATTGCCTTGGAATAGCCAGGAAATGCCTTTTACATCTTGGTTAAAAAAAAAAGAAAAAGAAAAAAGGCACCTCCCTTGGGGGATCACCTAGATACCAGATGCTTGTGCTAGAAAACACCACTAAATATTTTCAGACACCAACATGTTCTTGAACTGATCGACAGTTCAGGATCAGTGCTTGGAAAAATGTGTTTGTCATGAAGATGTTTGTATTTAGCACCCAGTACTTCCACTTCAGCAGAAGAGTGGATTTTCAGAGAGAAACTACATTCCAAATATTAGTTTCATCCTTCAGTTTATGAGGTACTAGCTCAGGGGTGGGCAATTATTTCAGGTGGAGGGACACTTACTGAGTTTTGGCAAGCCATCGTGGGCCGCATGACAAGCAGCCAGGGGTAGATAAATAGTAATTTTCTAAATTTTTTTATGGGGTCCGCAGGCCGGATAGAATGGCCTGGCGGGCCACATCTGGCCCGTAGGCCGTATTTTGCCCACCTCTGTACTAGTTGTTAAAAGTCATATCAGAAACCAGGCTTGGGGAGAGGGGGCAGAGAAGGAAGCAAGAGTGTTATCAGAATGAGGTGGCTCTCAGCCTGGGACAGCTAGACAAAACAATACTGTATTCCAGTGAGAAGCTAGTTACGGACCTTGCCCTAACTGCCCTGAAACATTACCCCCTTGATACTGTCATTCATCCTCTGTTTATCTTCTGACCAGCAATGTTTGTCCGGCAATATCCAGAATACAGCATAACAAGTCTTGGTGAAGAGTCTGGTTTCCAATGATACAACATACTGTGGTATGCACAAATGATCCCAAGCTTTATAATTTGAGGGATTCATCATTTTGTAATCCCAAGGCACTGTGAGGTCAGAGTGTTAAGACTTGCCACTAACAATACTGCTGCACTGCCCCTTCTCCCTCAAGGCCACACAATTTGCTGGAGGCTGAAGTTCTGCAGACCATACTCATCTATTTCAATGGCAATGGCAGCATTTCTTTTTAAACTGTACCTCTTGTGGGTTTCCCAGGGCCTCTCCCAGCATCTTCTCAATGTTCCTCATTATCGCCACTTTCTGATGAGCCTTTAATGGATATTCAATTCTCTTTGGAGTAGGGGCACCCTGAAAATAAAGAATAGCTCATTGTGTTCTTACTGAAATGTCTGCCTTCTCCCAGCATCACCTGTGTTGATAGGAAATACTCAACCAAGCATCACAGATAATTAGCAACAATGTTCTCTCATGCCAAACCATGGACAGAACAAAATTCAGGTCTTTTCTAGTGACAAATCCTACATGCAAAATTATTGCTGTAATGTTAAGCCACACTTGACAAAGACTGTTTTGTCTTCATGCTGCAGCACCAGAGAAGTTGGGAAAAGTCCTATGAAATAACGAACCACCACAAAGAAGTTTGAAGGAGATGTTCTTACCTTGTACCAGAAATTCACAGTGATAGTAATTCCCCCATTCAGCAGAGACTCGATGTGATGCCACCTGCATAGAAACGGCACAAGATGGAGAGAGAAACTCCTGCAAAGTGAGACATCCCTAGATACTGCAGAGGGCCATATTACTGAAGAGTGACCTTGTCTTGTCCCTCTGCCATCAACAAAACCCCCCATCTGACCTTTGTACAACTCCCCTTAGTTACTGAAATCTAACCATTTTTGTGGCACATATGACTATAGCATCTGAAAACCCCACACACCTCAAAACTCCAGGGTAGGAAGTAGTTTTTCTCTCATTTACAGACAAGGACTGGAAGCAAAGAGTGGTAAAGATCTGCTTAAGACCTCACAGCAAGTATGCAGTTCAGCCTGAAATAACACCAAGATCTCCTGAAGCCCAGCACTGTTCCAACAAAAAGATTATCTTTTCCCTTTAAACTTCCATGTGCTCCACATCCCTTTTAACCTCTCATCCCAGCCCTGTCATGTGCCAGCTCATTGCATGCTCCTTACCAGTACATAGGGATGTAGAGAACATCACCCGGGCCCACCACTGTCTCATAGCCAACCACGTTTTGGAAATTAGGGAATTTCTCATAATCAGGATTGTCAAAGTCCACCTGGAGGATCAGAAAAGATAAGAACATAGAACTGATGAACAAAACATATGGAACTAAGCAGAGTATCTTTTTCATAGACAGTCTCTATTTCAGGCTCTCCCAGTCCTGCATCCTTCTGTTGATCTGTCCTTTGCAGGTCACTTCTGTACAACAAATACCTGCAAAAATGCTTCCAACTACTGTGGTGTTAAGTCTGAATGACAGCTACATCAAAAAGATTTCTTGGACTCTGTCTCTCTCAAGTTGGGGATAGATAAAAGAATCTTACCCCTTTTAAAAGGAAGGGGCTTAACAGCTGAATCCACCTTAACTGTTTTGTCTGCTGTTAGCCCACAGCAAATGGAAGCTAAACTGCAATAATTTCCCACTAGGTTAATTAATTCAGGAGTAAATTACTGCGATTCAATTTCACTTACTGCTGAATAGGAGTGGAGAGATAAAACAGTTGCAGTGGATTCAGCTGATGTGCATGCATGAGCATGAATTCCCTCCTCAACTCACCCTCCCTCCCTAATGCAGTATAGTTGCCTGCCCCAACTCTCCATGAATAATTAATGAAACAGGAAGAAGAAGAGTAAAGAGAAAGGATATAGTCCCCCAGCTATTTTATTGCAAAACAAGATGTTTATATTCCTAGAATGTATGATTCAAGACTGAAAGAAAACTTATTTGGATCAAAGCAAACAAGAGGAAGACAAGAAACATTTCCAAAAAAGTTATGCTCTTCAGCTAACAAATTAGCACTCAAGAGCCCAGAAGACAATGCTTTGCACATCTATCACTTCTCAAAGTATCTGCAACATGAAGTTTTACATCATTACTATAGTAGACAGCAGATGGGGAAACTGAACACCTGAGGAATTAAATGACTTGTTCAGCTCACGGCTAGTAGCCAAACTCAAGAATTCTGTCCACTCTATTACAAGAACACATTTGCCTCGAAGTGATGCTGATGTGTAACCTACTGCATAACCGAGGCACAGCAGAGTCCAATTTTACAATACAGAGACCAAATATAACTGATCTGATGCAGACATTCTAGTGGCTCAGCTGCAAGGTAGGAATCAGTTCACAATACAGATCCAGCATATCTTCCACATAGCTACAACTTTCCCAAATGTACTCCTTTCTGTGTGTAATAGAGAACAGATCCAATTCACCACAGTCATTATTCTCACCTGGCTCTGCCTGTCACATGGATGGTGCACAGGGTAGGGGTAGAGGCACTCAAACTGATCTGGAGGGAACAGGATACACCGCTTGTAGCCCTTGATCTGAGCAAAGAAGTTCTGCTGCTCATCATAGTGAGCTGGTGTCACGTTCCCTGCACAAAGAAAGAGGCTGATAGTCACCAGACAGAAACACTCTCATCTCTATTTTAAAGGCTGGGGCAAAGTAGCAGAGATAAGGAAAGCTAGGATTGGCTGTTTGAGTAAAAAAGGGGAGGAGCTTTTAAAAAACATAAAAGCTCTTAGCATGGGGGGGAGGAGATAAATATACTCTATAGGGCTTTAAGGGGCTGATTAGAAAGTGGCAGTATTTTTGCAAGCTTTGTTTAAAAAAAAAAAAGTGACATCCACTTCCTTGAGATGCCAGACCACCCCTCAGAGTAGGTCTCTATAACATGATCATTAGAGAAAGGACCGGAATACTGTCCAGTGAAGAAGCAGTTAACGATCAACACTTATCAGACTTCAATGGTAAGAAAAACCTTAGAAAAGGAACTGGGATTCTGAGCCACTGTCAGGCAATCTGCAAACTCAACAGCACTGCACTGGTTCAGACTTCATCTATGTGTTAAGGTATCTCAGAAACTACAATGGTCAAATGCTAAATGTGGTTAAGAGAATAAGACTGCAAGACAGCAAACTCCAGAAAGATGTTCCTTTTCACCTCTGCAAACTGGCCCCAAAGACATACCTCAATGATTTTGAGTGACTCTTAATAACTGGATGTTGTTTGACCAAGTTACAAGCCTTTGGCAAGAGTCTATGTAGTGCATTTATATGGAGTTTTTCCTTTAAATTAGTAAAGCATACAGTGAAGGTAGGAGCTTTACTACGTGTGTTTGATTAGCTTACTTAGCTGCACAGTGAAAGTAACAGCCAGAGCTCAGACAGCCATCAATTTCTAAGGAGCTTAAGACTGGTAATTCAAGTGTGACAGGCAGTTTGATTAAATCTCATCCCCATGTCCCTAAGAACTGCTTAAATTCACAAACCAGATGAGAGATTAAAGAAATATTCGCCTTCCACCAAAATGTCCTGCATGAAGATGATGAAGTAAAGCACATGTTTTCTGAAACTTCAGCCTACATTTCAGTTCCCAAATTGATTTCCAATTCTACACTTATCAGGTGCCTACCTTCAAAATCCTAAGGGCACTATATGATGTTGCAATATCAAACTGAAGTAATTTGAAAGACAGTTCTTTCCTCCAATATGCTGCTCACTAACACCATGTTATGGCATTGGCTTGATATTGATTCAGAAAGATTAATTCCAACATCTCCTGACATTCTGAACAGGCTTACTCCTGCTTAGCTCACAACAGGTTGCATTCTGACCTTAACCAACATATTGCATGCTTGTTCTTGCAGTATTCAGAGACTGGAAAAAGAATGTAACATTCTGTGCACTTAAAAACCAGAAACCAATACAGGAATGTATAGGATCAGTTCACCCATCACTGATAAAGACCAGGGGCAGCTACATTAACATGACTATTGTTAATTCAAAATGCACTCCACAACTCTGATACGATGGCAGAGAGCTGAAACTACAGTGAGCAATTAAACCATGGAAACTTCTCCAAACAACTACAGCATTCTTTGGTCGCTATCAACAACTTGGATTACAGAAAAAGTGTACGCACAAATGAAACTCCCTGTAAGTTATCAGTGCTGCTTCTGAGACGACGAGAGGTCAGTTAATTCTGGAGAGAAGTGGTCAGAACAGCTGAAAATGACCCCCAGAATTCAAGTTCACCAATGACCCTCCTGGAGAGCAGTGTTATAATCAGTCAGTTGCTTACCTTCCATGCCAATAAGCAGTAAATTGGAGGTCAACTGCCCCCACCCACGCTTCCCCTGCTGCTTGTTAATCCAGTTCCAATTAAAGCCTAAGAAATCCATCACAATCTTCCTTCCAACTGTATCATTCAGTGTCTGCTGCAAATACAACCTGCATTTTCCAGAGAGAAAAGTTAAAGAGTGAGCATTAAGTATCTGTTCATACAAAAAGGCATCTTCTCATTACCGTCAAAAATATTTCCCTTTCACTCCACATGCACACATATATACTGCCCCCCTTTTACTATTACAAACAGGTAGATTTGAAGATAAGTCTCACATAAACACTGAAAAATCACCTTCTCTCAAAAAGAGGGAGACACCTACTATTTTTAGAAATTCTACCATCACCATCCAGCCCCAGGGGCAGGAAAGTCAGCTGGGGTCATAGGATCCTAGCAAGATAAAACATCCAAATTTCTCTTGAAGGTGTTCAAAGTAGGCGCCTGAACCACCTCTGATGGCAGGCTATTCCAGACTTTGGGGACTCGGACAGTAAAGAAGTTCTTCCTTATGTCCAGCCTGAAACAGTCTTGGAGGAGTTTATAACCGTTCAACCTTGTCATTCCTTGGGGTGCAAGAAATTCATGTCTATGGAAGGGAAGAGTTCTGAAAACCTGAGTCAAACTTCACCCTACAGAAATTCTGACAAAGGAAATTGATTCAAATTTGGTTCAAATAATAATATATTGAAAGAAGGACTTTTAGTGTTAGGCTTTGGAGCAAGGAGAAATTAACCAGCAAGTTCATTAAAAGGGAGGTTTAAAAAGCCCAATGTATCAGACAGCCATTGTCTATAGCCAAGTCAAATTAATCTGTACCCTTAAACTTAGCCCTTCTTCTTAAATTAAGACACTAAAATCCTTGAGGAACCTTTCCAATAAAGAGCTTGTTTGGGCAGGATGAGGTTGAAAGAGCCTTAACATAACTATTAGATCTCAGCTCGCCAAGCTCAATGGCACATCCGAACATTGGTTCTTGCTCTGTAGCCACACAAGAGACAGAGAGAACCTCATTCACTGCACATGAGTAGTGCATATTAATACTCCAATACCCAGGTTCAGCAGTCAAATACAAGTAAAGCTGCTCCTGAGCAGTGTGCTGAATCTTGACATGCCATCTGAAAGGGAAAAGCCACAGAAGCAACAAAGGCTCAGGGGCCCAATATGGGGACACACAACTACTCTGTTCTCTATAGCCGATTCAAATCCAGCCAATGTTCATAGTATCCAGGAGTTGGTCCTATCTGATGGCTGCATGGTGAATTAGGTGAAATGAGTAGGTGGTTTAACTTAGCTGCTAACAGATGAACATCACAATCAAATCACGGACACAGCATTAATTTACACCTTTGCTAGTAGCATGGGAAGATACACCAACCAGCCTACACCAGAGACTAACCCCCCTTCCTGTCTACCCCATCACCCACCTGAGGAAAAGGTAACATGCATACGTGGAGCACTGACAGGGGGAAGGCTGACTGTTAGTGCTTGGGCCTCTCCTAGGGATTGGGGCCTTTATTCTCCAAGGCTGCCAAGTTAAGCTCTTTCCACCAGAAGCGGGAAATAAGGTAAAGAATCAGATAAGAAAGTGAAGGAGTATGGAGCCTTTCCTGCCTATTCCTGCCAACCACTGAAAGAAAGCCAGGTCATAACTGAAGACATACAACTTTGAAACTTATTAAGGCTTGGACATAGCAAAGATAAACCTGAAAAACACCCTTTTCAAACACCAAGCTTGAGGAACAAAACACCTCAGGAAAAGGAAAAAAAGGCTACATGCTCCTTCCATACTCATAATCCCTAAACCTCAACTTATCATACAACGGATGGATGGATAACCATCCAAGAAGCATGGATAACCAGAGACCTCTCCAAGGCTCACTTACCTCTCACCACTCCCTTTCTGCTGAACTTCCTTGAGTCTTTCAACAAACTCAGTGAACTTCATCTCTTCCCTGCTTGACTTGGGCTTGAAGTTCTTGAAATTGGCCATTTTCTTCTCATCATAATACAAAAACTTGTGTGTGCTGGCACTATACACTGAGAAGTCTCCATTGCCAATGTTCTCCTGGAGGTAATCCAGGTCCCACTTCAGGGCGGGATATACCAGGTTCGTGTCAGTCAGCACCACTGGCTCCTAGATAAAGAAAAAAAAAACCAAGAAGTGCATTGGTTCAAGAAACTCTGGAGAAACCAGATGAGTAACTGATTACCACTATCAAGTTTCCTTTTTGAAGCAAGAGGAGGACAATCAGCTGACATGGTCTGAGAAGGAGGGGAGGAAAGTCCCAAATATATAACCATAAGATGAGAAGTTTTAAGACAAGCTCATGGAGGAGTGTCAGGTTCTATCAACCAACCCTGTAAACCAGTCAAAGAAGCATCTCAAGGAACAATATAGGAATTGCCCAACTGGGTTATACAACGTGGTCCTTCTATCCTAACAGCAACCTGTATCCAGGTGCCTTAGAAGATAGTACAAAATACCCATAACTCTACAATACGGAATATGTAATACTACTCTGTGTAGCCTTGTGATAGAGCCCAGGTTTGATTCCTGGATTAGCAGGTAAAAAAAACCATACTACAGCAAAGTGCTCTGTTATGAAGGCAGTCAATACAAATACTTGCATTGATCTTTAGTGGTCCCTTTGACAAGAGCTCAGCACTGTTTCACACTCCCCACCCACTGGAAAATGAGGCCAAGCAACAGGCCACACATGCCCCACAACCCTCCCTAGGGAAGGATCTAGCCATGTGCTCTGCCCCATAAATGGATTACAGACACACAGTCTCGGCACTAATACTTTCCCTGTACTCAGCAGAAGAGACCACATATGTTTCTGAAACCTACATGTCCACCTTCTTTTTAATAGCTTTGCAGTTACAGGTAGTACATTCATTTCACTGAGCTAAAGGTACAAAAGACTTTAGTTTGACCCATGAAATCCACTGCATGACCAGCCGCTGCGGTGTATCCCCCAAATTTCTCACCCAGTTCAAATCTGACAGCACATTTAAGCTTTGTAAAAGGCATGTTTCCACATAAGGAAGTATCCCCGATTCCCTGCAAGTTTCACAACCCAAACATTGCAGCAGGAAAGAGACATCCCCTGCAAGCAAGAGGAAACTGACATCACTGAGCCTCACTGTACAAACAGAGAGAAAAGGGAAACAGGCACCCAAAAACAAATGGCAGTCTAACTGCTTGCAGGACTAACGACCCAGTGGGCTGCTCCCTGGGCCAGAGAAGAAGCCTGCTTTTGCTCTTCCGTGAATTGGGTCTGGGCTGCCCAACTGGTGGCCCACGGGCCACCTGCCTCCCACGAGGGGTTCACATGCACCCAGCCCAGAGCTCCCACCTGCTGACCCTACTGCTCCAGCAGCAGCAGCAGCAGCAGCAGCAGCAGCAGGGTCTCGCCCCCCGCTTCCCTCCCTCCCCCCCGAGCCGGGCCTGCAGCTGAGAGGCGCGGGGACGAGGCAGGCGGCGCCCCGGGCGCTCCCCCGCGGGAGGCACCTCGTTCTCGATGAGCTCCTCGGCGCGTGGGTCGCCGTGACTGAGGCGCGGGATGGGCCGCGTCCCGAACGTGTAGGGCCGGAACTGCGCCTCGCTCCAGCCGGGGCCCGCGGGCAGCGCCGCCACGTCCTCCGGCTCCGCCCGGCACCCGGAGCCCCCCGCCGCCGCCGAGGAGGAAGAAGAGGAGGCCGCCGCCATCACCGCCCGAACTGGGGAACCCGGAACCGGAAGCGCCCTCCGTCCCCGCCCAGAGCGATGCCGGAAACGGGGCAGACCATAGAGACGGGGAGCCAGAGAGGCCTCTTCCGGGGAACAAGGGGCATCAGCGGCGCTGCGGGCGCTAAGGCGGGGAAGTGCCGGGGGGGCATGGAGGGCCCCTAGTGGCGGCTCAGCGGAGCGAGTCTTTGGTCTCCCTGCGCCAAGGCAGCACCCGGGGCTGGGGCGGGAGGGCTGGGAGAACACGCGGGCATCGGCTCACGGAGAAGTGGGGGTGGACGTGACAGCACGGGGCCAGCCCTGCTCCGCTGCAGCTGCGACGTACCTGAGGGCCAGAAGCAGGCCTCAGCTCGGAGTATCTTTCTTCCAGTTTCATCCTTGATGGACCTTCCCGGGATGAGGGGGTCTCGACCTGATGGAGCCCAAGATGCAGGGTGCAGGCAGGACCCTCAGTGGCTGCTGTGGTGTCGAGCACAAGGCAGGACAGCTCACGTCACTTGTAGAGTCTTGCCCATCCCTGGGATTCAGATATTGAGTCTGAGTAGGGAGTCACGGACATTTAAACACGTTCCACTTTGGGTTCGTTTGATTTGTCTTTTGTTCTGAGCACCTAGACTTCCTCCAGTCAACTCTTCCACAGCCCACAGGCTGGAAACTTGCTTTAAAAGAAACAAGATTGAAAGCTGAGATACCCACGTAATCACAGATCTTCAGGAACAGAGGAGATGAAACACCAGCATCACAAAGCTTATGATAAAATCCCCTGATCTGGTACACACCATGGGGAATTGTCAGAGACGACCGTCGCAAGGTGCAGGGCCTGAGGCAAATCAGCCTGTGGGGTGCCCGGACGTGGTGAGGAGGGGATGGCGAGCAGCTGGACGCAAAGCCAACCGGGCTCCATGGGCCCCCCCAAAGTGCAGGCCTGGGGCAGTTGCCCTGATTTGCACCCCCTGCCCCTCCAGGGACAGACCTGGGAACTATACGCTCAGCTGCACTTCCCATCAAGACAGCACTGAGACTACTTAAAGTATCAGGCACAGATGGGTTTCCTACCAAAACAGAGACATTTTCACCAGGCCTTTTTTTGTTTTTTGCCCATGTTTTAATTTCTCAACAAAATCATTTATGCTAATGTCACTAATAGTGGCATTCCAAAGTTATTGTGTTAAGGTTCATCCCTTCCCTTGTGTTTGGGTGGTCTTTCCAGAGGACACTAGGATTCAAAACCATTTACTATAAATTAATATTTTAGTTGATAGCTTCTCGCCACTGATTTTAAGTAACAGTAACGCAAGGCACAAACAGCACAATGTCTCTTAATTAATGGAAATACTTTGGGATTGTGTCAGTTTTGATGCCAGTAATGGCTTGGGAAATGTTGCCAGTTACAAATTGGCCAAGATGCCCCCCCCATATTAAAAGTATATTTTTACTTATTTGCTTGATGCAAGAATAATGACTGTATTTCCATTCAGAATCACCTGTAGCTTCAGATCACAAATGAAATGAAAACTGAAAACCTGGGTGCATGCGGGGCCTGTAGCCTTGGCTAGGATAATATCAGTTAGGGATAGTCCTGCTTTGAGCAGCAGGTTGAACTTGAATAGATGACCTCTTGAGGTCCCTTCCAACCCTACTTTTCTATGATTCTATGACTCCTCTTGAAGCTAAGCCACTATACCTTGTATTTAACACTCATTGGATAAAAGAGACAGAAAGTACAGTGGGGAAGTCCCTGCATAATTGGGAGCAAAATTCCAAGCTAAAAACCAGGACCAGTTTCTTTGCAGAGTAGCAGCCATCTTAGAGCACACAGCATATGTACACACAACCTGTGGCCTCTTCTATTTTCCTGCTCCCACCTCTCACCTTCTCTTAGCTGCCCAAGAGAACATCTTCAAAATGAGGGCTGGAGAAACATCTGAATAATGCCTAACCTGTAGCCTGTGGTTGGCACACTAGAGTGAGAAGTCAGAGAGATGATAAAATCAAATTGCCTGTGGGTGAGGGGGCCTAGCACCTATGTCTACTGCTTCCCAGGTAAGTATCCCAGCTATTGGGACTAAAATATGGGAGGGCCTTCCTAGTCGTGGTAGCCTGACCCATTTCTGTGGAAGACTTGGAAAATCAAGTGAGAACATAGCTCAGCAGCAAGCAAGCAAAGGTTTAGGATCCAACCAGCTAGGAAGTTTGAATCCAGATACAAGGAAGTAAGTGAAGGTTCTGTTTTGCAAATATGTGGACCTAGCAACAGAAAGCACTACACTTCATAGCATTTTCAGGACTGGGATTGATGCTGCTCCACTTGGAGTCAAAGGTAAAACCTGAGGTGTCTCTTATGATGCAGGGTTGGGCCCTAAGTCAGTAGCTTTATTTAATAACTGAGATAGTAACTTCACCAAATATTTGTTTCTTTAAATAAACATTATCTAAAAATAAGACATTTTTTAAAAGTTCAAATCCCAACGCTTCACCCCATGACACACATTATACTTCAGGTACACCTTTGTGGTTCATCACTGTATTCATTAAATTAGTAGGTTCATAATTAATGTTGTTATTAGAACAAATGAGTTTAATGACACATTATCCAGGGCAGTTTTTGATCTGCAAAGGTTTATAATGTAGATCGTTATAGAGACATTACCCATTATGGCTGATGTGAATAACTGAAGGAAAATGAGTTCAACTACCACAGAGTTTACATAATGAAGTAAACTGTAGAATCCGTAATGTTAATATCGATCTTATCTACGATAACATATTGCCTACATTTGAAAAATAACATCACTAAATTAACATGCCATTTCAGCTGTTCATATTTTCCTAGCTCCACCAAGATAAGACAATTACATTCCAGTATTAACTTTAATAATATTGATACCAAATACAAAAAAGGCAATTTGCATAATGGAACTAGCTACAGAATTGATCTTATTTAGTATTGATCCTACTTTTCCATAAGATGCTGCCCTGTATTTGAAAGATAATATCCGTAATAAATTCTTATTACCCTGTTTCAGATGATGACATCTAGAGTGAAATATCACATCAATGCCCTTTTCATGTATTAGCTTTTAAGTCAATATTATAATAACAATGTCTGATTAAATCATATTTTTAGATGGAAGATTTTGCTTCTTGAATGTAGGGTTTTGACTGGTAGGCATAAACTGAAAATGAAAATCTCTCATGTTGCTTTAGTGCAGTGGTTCTCAACCTTTTTTGTACCAGGATTCATTTATAAACATTGACAGCCAGTCCCGACCTGCTGCCCCTGCCCAGCCCCTCAGTGTGTGGGGCAGGGTTTGGGTGTGTGGGGCAGGCAGGGCCCCAAGCAGTTTCTCGCAGGCTGGGCCTCTGCTAGCCTGCAAGGGAAAAGCCATGGCTTCCCACGTTTTTCCCCTTTAAAGGAGAATCCATTTTTAAAGTTTGCTTGCAACCCTTTCATATATTCTTGCAACACACTTCTGGGTTGCGACCCATGGGTTGAGAAACACTTCTTTAATGTATAAGCTACCCTTGAACAACAGAGTAAGAAGGCTTCACCTTAGAAATAAAGGAATTGACACCTCGTTTTCTCTTTGTCATATGTGTTGAAGGAGACTTTAAGGCAGTGGTCTCCAACCTTTTTAAGTAGGAGATCACCTTTGGCTTTTAAAAGCACCCAAATTTACCATGTGTGCCTCCTGCCCCCCCTCCCCGCAGGTAAGTCTGTGGGGAGCAATTATTTGGGGGTAAGCCTTCCCAGCAGTAAGTCCCACCCAGTCGGGCCCCACTCAATTTACCCCCAGTCCTGCCTCTGTGGCACTGTCCCTCACTGTGGGAGCCTCAATCTAGCCCCTGCCCCTTCCCTCCCCCACGGACTGACCTGCTGGGCTGGAGCGTGTGCATGCATGTACGCGGGCACTCAGCCCCCAATCCCAGCCTCAGATCAACTCCAAGAGGCTTTGAGATCTACTGGTGGATCGAGATCCACTGGTTGGTGACCACTGCTTTAAGGTTAAGTCTATGTAGCAACTTTTGCTAGCATTGCAATGCCACAGGCAGCTGTGATATTTTTTTGGGGAACATTTCCTGCCAGCAAAAGCCCTAATGAAGGTGTGGTTTCACCAACACAAAAGTGCTTTTGCCACTATGGCCTATTTCACTCAGCAAACTATAAACTATATCATAAAAAGATAATATATCCTCCAATATAAGTGGAATGTTTTTTGTTACTGTCTCTTTTGTGGTGTAAATTTTTAATGTAAACCAACAGCATTTCTGCCTATGAGAAAATAGCACATAAAACAATTATTGGTGTAAATTGATGCCATTGATATAGGAAAATACAAACTTGAATTTGGGAGGAAACTTTGTTAATAACTTAAAACAAAAGGAACATTGGCAGTCACTTAAACTGCAGACCAAGGCTCTGACTCCATCTACAGTCAGAGAAAAAGGTGGAGAATTCTTGTTATGCCGTGACTTGGGACTGAGCATTGAGGATGAAAAATGAAGAAGAGAAAGTGGGGGAAGTCATGCAAAGTATGCGTGTAAGCAAAATCATGGTAAAGATGGGAAAACAGCAAAGTTGCTGTAATATTGTAGTGCTGGCAGGGCAGGCTTGCAAGATTAGAGGAAGGGGAAAGGGAAATAGATTTTTGTAAAGTTGCAGTGTGGATGAGAGACAAGAAGTACATCTCCACTAGTGACTACAATTCCTGTAGACATAACTGACTTGGCTTTAAACTAATATATATATCTGTATCAGTCCAAAGCCATTCCCAATTAAATTCCAAATATCCAAGCTCAGTATCCACACCTATCATTACCCTTATCCATCTCTCATCTCAACATCCATATTGATCATTACCCATATCTAATCAAAATGAATATCCATGTCTCAGATTTTCTACTCGGCCAGCAACCTATGTTCAACTTCCAGGCCCACAGGCCTGGGAATCCAGATGCCCCCAAATATGTTTGACCTGATCTGGAGTAGTGGTAGCAGAACAACCACAGCATCACGGAGCCCAGTAGCCTAAGTACTTGGCCAGTGTCGTCCCAGGTAGATTTTGCAGACACGCTGAGCTCCACGCGGCAGTGGCCGTGCTGCTGGTAGCACCCAGGCTCAGCAGGTGAAAGCTAAGTTGGCTGCGTCCATGCACAATGTGGCGTAGGCGTAAGGAGCGGAGCGGGAAAGCAGGGGTGCTCCCATAACGTTGGAGTGACCTGGGGAGCAAAACGGGGATATGGAAACGTAGGGGAGCTTCCGCAGCGAAGAGTGTTTCCCAAATGGGTACTAATGATCTGAGCAATGACACCGGATTGTGCGGGTTAGAGCTGGCCTGTCTGGAAAGCGCGCTGCAAGGAGTCTGGTTCTGCAGAGCTGCCAGGAGCACCCCGCGCAGGGTGGCAGGAGATCGGGGCCCGAAGGGACCTCGAGGTCAGCTTGCCCCAGGAAGGACCATCCCTACCCCAGCCATCCCGCACAAACCCACGGTCTACTCTCTTAGCACCCCTGTGCAGCCGCCCCGACCCAGCCACACGTAAAGCAAGGGCCGGGAGCGAGCTGGAGGTCCCGACCCTTCCCGAGCGCGGCTGGTCCCCGCCGCGCTCCGCCCTCCGCCCTCGAGCTCTTCTGCCCCCGCGCGGCTGCCGTCCTTTACGCCTGCGCAGTAGTTCGGGGAGCCATGGCGGTGCTGGGCGTCCGCGGTGCCCTCTGGCTGCGGGCGGTGGCTCGGCTGCGGGCCCCGACGGGGGTCCGGGCAGGTCAGCGCGGGGGGTGCTCGGGGCGGCGGGGACACGGGGGCGGGATGGGGTGGGGTGGGGTGCGGAGCCCGGTGCGCCCTAATCGGCGTCTTCGCCCGCAGCCTCGGGCCTGCCCAAGGAGCTGCTGCCCGGCCCCTACCCGCGCACGCCGGAGGAGCGGCTCGCGGCCGCCAAGAAGTACAACATGCACCCGGCGGACTACGAGCCCTACCCGGACGACGGGCTGGGGTGAGCGGGGGGCTGTCATGTGACGGGCTGGGGTGAGGGGGCTGTCACGTGACACGCGGGGGAGCGGCCCGGGACGGGGAGGGGAGGGGCTGTTCCCCGAAGCTGCTTGACCGGGAGCCTGTGCAGGGAGGAAATCCCCCCCATGACTGCCACTGCTTCAGGTGAGCTGAGCCCCTGCACCGCTGGGAAGTGGCTCTGAAATGTGGCAAGGGAGGTGCAGGGGGCAGGAGGGGATTCTCACCTGTTTTGGGGGTTTAAAGAAGTCCCCTGAGACTCCCTCAGCACAATCCGGTGGGAGAGGAGGGGTGCGGCAGCCACAGCTCTGCACCCATCCTGGGCTCTGTACACAGGGATGTTTCAGCTGCCACAGGTGCGCCCACATCAGGGAGCTTGGCTTTCCTTCTGCTGTTGCTATAGGCCAAGTGATCACAATCCTGTGTAGCGCAGGATTAGCTTCAGTTTGTAAAGGCGAAAAAAACCCCAACCTGGAGATGCAGCCTGGTACAGCGATGGCCATGGGGGCAGACAACATGCCTAAAATCTACAAGTAGCATAGGTCTGAGCTGTGGTAGCTAAAGATGTCTCATTCTGCTCTTGCATTTTAATAGATTTTGGTACAGTTTTGCTGCCATATATGCTGTGCAGTATCAACTCTTTTTCCTTTTTTGTCTTTTGTGTTTTGAACAGCTGTGGTGATTATCCCAAACTCCCTAACCGATCTCAAGAAGAGAGAGACCCCTGGTATCCCTGGGACGATCCATTTCATAGACGAAACTGGGGAGAACCGGTAGGGAGTCTGGATCTCGTTCTTGTCCTCAGCTTACTAAATTAGAGCTACTTCTGCTGAGCCTTAATGATGAATGAATGAGAACTTAATAATTTGTTTAATGTTTTCACTGTCCAGTTGCATGCCAACATTTTGAGAGGTGCTGTCTGTGAGAACAGAGGGTAATCTCCTGTGGTGTGCAGCCACAGAGGTGGAGGAAAACAGGTCAAGAACATCAGAGCAGTACCCTTTTGTACAAATGTCAAGTAATTTAATACCTGCTATAGTAAGAAGAAGGCTAAACCAGCCATACTGGGATTTGAACATGCATCAGAACCAAGTTGCTACAAACGTGTTAGGTAATAAGCAGTCACATCGGTGCAAGTCCTTTCAGTTAGGCCAGTACATTCATTACTGCCTCTTTATTCTATATTGCTTTAAATGGAATGAATGCTGGGTGGCTGTCAGAAGCTGTGAGAAACTTTTGATGCTGAAAAAAAGATTTTTAGAACTCCTGTTCGGATATACTATGTTCCTCATTCTTGAGCATCGCATCCCAATAACTAATAGCTCTTACTGATGAGAATATATGGTTTTCCCATAGAGGACTGAAACCTAAACCAAGTTGCTTAAATCAGTCAGTGACAGGAGCTGTCCCTTAGCAAGAGAACTAGAGAAAACATTAGCTTTTGTGTGTCTGTGCAGGGTATCAAAAGGTGTCCATCAAAATAAGATAATAATAGTTGGAGAGGGGTGATTAAAACAGATCAAGGAAATGTTTTTCACATAGCAACATCACAGCCATGGTGTTTGTTTTCTTTTTTCCTGTATGTTTTTAAATAGCCATGAAATCTTGATGAAGCTTTTTGGCAGCTTCTCTGTTCCTTCTACAAGGAAGATTTAGGGCAAATGTGGGCAAAAAATGGCCTGCAGGCTGGATCTGGCCCGTTAAGGGATTTGCACCAGGTCCCTTGCCCCTTTCTGGCCCAGGTTTGTGCAGCAGCCTGGTCTGTGGCACATGTGGCTGGTCCTGCTGCCCCCAGGTGTGCAGTGGGGTTGGGGCAGTGGCTAGACTTGCTTCTGGGCAGTGCCCACAGCAGCGGCTCCTTCCTGCTGCTGCTACCAGTTTCTGTTGCTGGACCTGGCCCAGCTTCCTGGGCAGCCTGGCCCATTCACCCCACAACTACTGCTGGGGAAGCCAGACAGAGTAGGTGGGTGGGGTTTCCATGGAGACCTGCCTGGGACCCACGTAGGCTGGGTGTTCTTGGCTGGGTGGATGGGATGGGGCTGCAGGTAGCCAGGGAGCAGCAACTGGGATGGGTGCACAGCCGGAGCCAGGGCTGGGATCAGGATTATGGGGCAGTGACAGTGTGGGGCTGGGGCCAGGAGCAGAGCTATAGTCTGTTCCTTGCACATCCTTATGACTGGCACATTCCATGGGCAAGGGCATGTGGGCAGCGGATTATGGCTCTGCCCCAGGCCCCATCCCCACACTGTCACCACCCTGCGATCTGGATCCCAAACCTGGCCCTGTCTCTGCCCACCTGTCTCACTCCTGGATGCTGCTCCTTGACTGCCTGCATCCCTATCCCATCTGCCCAGTTGTGTGCGCTCTGCCTGCTTGGGTCCTGGGCCAGTCTCCATGAAGACCCCAAGATTGCCAGGCTCTATCGCTGTGAAGCTGGGCCCTGGGATAGAGCCACAAGAGTTTTGGTGATATATTTGGCGGGGGGAGGCAGTTCTCCAGCCCAGACAGCTCACCAACACTCCCTAAGTGGCCCTTCAGCCCAAATAATTGTCCACCCCTGGTTTAGGGAATCATCTTTTTGTTGAGCGTTTGGATACAACTTCACAAATTGCTGCAGTCATTATGGATACCCATGTATGGTGGGCTGTATTGCCTGAGAAAAAGGATTGAACTGCTATTTACTGTCCCTTAGAATGCAGAGGACTGGATTTGATGGCCAGGGAGGCCTCTTCCAATCTAATGTTCCTGTGAGATGAGACATGCCTGTTGCTCATACCCCCTCCTTACCCTGCCAGTCAGTGGAAAACAAGTGCTTTCAATGAGATGAGTGTGAAACAGTAAAGCTACTTCTGTTGCTGTGTCCTTGCTCATAAGAGTTGGCCTTGTAATGGTGGGAGTCTGTTCTCTCGTCACATCAGACAACTGTGCTGTCAGGTCTAGCTTCTGTGAAGTAGAACTTGGGGTAAGTAAAGGCAGTACATGGTCGGATATACTCAGTTGTCCTTATTCTGGATACATATTCAATCTAGTGACTCCTTATACTTAGGTTGTTTGATATAATTTTGGGGTGAAAGTCTCCTTTAGGTGGAGTTTTAAATGTATATTTATTCAGCCTGCAGAGGCCATAATCCCAACTCCCGAACCATTGCTAATCAGACAGTACAAAATAATAGTGACTGTGGCTGTGCAGGCATGTATGTGGATGTAGAACCTGCTCCGAAGTGGCAAGAAGTCATTTGCCCTGGTAATTCCGCTCAATCCAAATATGTCTTGGTGCTTGAACACCCTTGTAAATCACTGAGCTTTCTTTCCAAGCCTTTTCAGGAACACCATGAGAATAAATGGGACAGTCTCTGAGACCCACTGGAAGTGGTTGAGTAGACAAAGATGGGATCAGGGGATTTTTCAAATTGATGTAGCATCACCTAATAGGAGCGGGGTAGTAGAATGCAACCTGATATAATCTGATGCTTCCAACTGGCTGTGTCCTTGGACAAATCGCTTAAGTCTCTCTCTGTCTGTATCTTCACCTGTAAAATGGGAATGATACTTTTAGCTTTCAGGTGTGTTTAATATATATTAAAGTGCTTTACATTTTTCTGAGAAATGCATAGTGATGTTGACATAATGCATAAATGATCTTCTTTCTTTGCCATTTAGATGCACTGGGACTTTGATATGTTTATCCGGCCCCGTATTGACACAACCGCCACTATGATACCTTGGAAAACCATGTGCATCTGGTTTTTTGGTGCTCTGGGCTTCATGGCATTCATGCTCTGGGTTGGAGCGAAGTATCCATCCTACATGCCTGCGGTGAGAAATGAGATGGGGCAAGGGGAAAATTATTTCTAGTAATTGCTTTGCCTATCCCTTCTAGATGTTCAGAGAGGAGTCCTCTCTGGACTCCTGAATTCAGACGGAGAGGCAAGAATTTGATAATGTGTACATGTGAAGTTCTTCTAGCTAGCTTGGCTCACAGGTGATTGTTCCAAATACGGCTAGCATGATGAACTGAGCAGAAACAGATTTTTTTAATAAAAAGTCACAATGTTGCCTGAACTAATATTACAATTTGTCTAGACTTTGTGTATCAGACTATTCATTCACCTTTGTAATGGATGTCTGAGATCTTTCTGGTTTGTTCAGTCCAAAAGGTCTACCTATGTTAAACCACATTTCCCTCTCCTCTATGTGGAGTTAGTGCTTCTCTTGTTAAGGATGCATGCTAGATATCCTCTAACAATATGAGACATAGAAATTACCCTGAACATGCTGCTAGAGGATGAATAATGCTACTGAAATAGATTGAAAAATGACAGTATGTTTGTTTGCATTGTTTTAAAGGCATTATTAACCCTACACTTAAAACCAAGTGTTCTTTTTGGAAGATTTTGATTCTTTCTAGAACTTGCTGTACTTCGATGCACAGCGCTTTTAACACGAGTGTTATCAGCCTTTAGACCAATGTGTATAAAAAGGAGGGAGGGGAAAGAAAGGAGAAAAGAACCAGACAACTAGCATACAGCCCTATACCAGCATTACTTGCTTGAATTTGATATAGAATGACCCTGGCAAAAACTAGAGTGGAACTGCACTGTTGTAGGTCTTGTGTTTCTGCAGTTATCTGGAAGGAAGTTTGCTGTAGGTAAAGGGCTTATTACTTGCTCATCTGCCACCTAGTGGTGGGGTGCTGTACTAGCACCTGCTGTGAACTTACTTCCCCAAGTAGGTGATGGTTTGTCCACTCGAAATCTTGGTTTAACTTGCAGAAGTGTACAAAAACCACAAATTGTACAGGTGGAAATAAGGCCTGGCAACATGACACTTCTTTGACTTCAGTACCAATGTTACTGTCTTCCCCTCTCTTAGAATTAAGCAGAATAGGTAGAATAAAAAGCTAGGACAATGTGAAAGTAAATTCATGATGTGTATTGTTTCCTTCATGCCCAAAGAGCAACAGCTGCAGAATGATCTGTTACTCCTTCTTAGGCTACTAGCCCTTTTAGCTAGTGTGCTGTGTAAATGTGTCTTACCTCTCTTTTCAGGTCAGACTGCACTTCATTGTGCTCTAGACTTCAGTTTCTGCCTGTGACGGATCCACACTTTAAACTTTAGGGAGCAGAATAGAGTAGATTTACCTTTTGAATAGAACTTTCTGAAAACAATGTTTTACTCTGCTTTTTGACTTTGGACGAGCCTCTTAATGTTCTTCTGTCCCAGATTTCCCATCCAGAAGAGCAAAGTGATGCTTGTTTCAGAATAGTGCCATAAGGCTTGCTTAAGGTGGGCATGTCTGCACATGCATTTACTATGCAGTAAGTGATTTTTAGACTGTCATCTACATATGCAGCTGTTAATGCCTTAAGGCGCTGTAATGTGGCTCACCATCAACCTGCCCTGGTCAGCACCCTGGACAGCCCCAGCCCTGACTCTAACCTCCTCCTCGTGTTCCTGCCTTATGAGACCCATCGGAAGTGGTTGAGTAGACAACCAGCCCTGGCCCCGGCTGTGCACCCGTCCCAGATGCTGCTCCCTGGCTGGAGCTGCGGTTCTGGCAGCAGGGAAAGGCCCTCCCACAACTCCCTGCAGGGGAAGGGGGCAGCACCACGCGTGCAGGGCTGGGGTTGCGTTATATGTCTGCAGTGACTGGTGCTGCTTTTCTTGCCCCATGGAGTGAACTGCTCTTGTTGGCTCAGCCTGGGCAGGGTTGAAGCTGTGTCTGCTCCCAGTGTTGGTTTCTCTGCAACACCTACCTCTGTCCCAGGCACACCCTGGGCTTCCCTGCCACCAGGACACTGTCTGTGAGAGCAAATTTACTCTTGAGTCGGCATAAATCACTGTGCAGTAATGGTGCACATGTAGATGCACCCAGTGTGTTGAAAATACAAAACACTTTGAGGGAGTATTAAGTAGTGGGTGGTAGACCTTTTTTTTTTTCTCAACGTAAGTTAAATATAAATAGGTATCAAATAGCAGAATCAAATAAACAACTTTATCTGTTTCCTTTCTAGGGGCCAAAACAATATCCCTACAATAACCTGTACCTGGAACGAGGTGGTGATCCTAACAAAGAGTGCCCTGTAGTGAAGAACTATGAAATCTAAGCCTTGTGAAAATGCAGCTTTTCTCCTGGGTCAGCTGCTCTGGAGTTTTCCACAGTGTTCAACACAGGATATGCTAATGCTTGTTCTAAAAGGTTTAACTTCAGATAAATGCATTTATGAAATCTTTTTTGATGGCTTTCCTCTGATTTGGGAAGGCCAGTGACAGCCCTGTAATTTCATTGCTTTGAAGCAGGCTAGAATCCTTTGTACATTATGCTGCTTTTGGGAGTGAAGGGGGAAGTATCTGATAATTATGGTCCTATGTGTAATATGGAAACGGGGCATTAAAAGTAAGCCCATTGTTATTTAGGTAGGCAACACTGCCCACTACCTGAAGGGGAGGGTGTTTAGTTTTTTAGGTGTTGCCAGAAAAAGACAAACTAGAACACTGAATTCTGCTCTGTGCTCATGGATGGGTACAACTTTTGGCCTAGCCAGGGCTCTGGGGTTGCCAATTTTAAGAATAACAACTTTCCCTAGGATTTTTGGTCTAACTTCTTCCTTTGGCTTAAGCCCTCCTTGACATTCCAAAGACACTTATCCTTAAGTACACCTTGATTAGGACTACATGAAGCTTTGAAGCTATAACCATCACTTGAGATAGAAGGTGCATCTCAGAAACCTGAGCTCATTTCAGTACCACTTTGCGCAATGGAATCTTCTACCTATAACCACTTGGACACATTACAAGCAGTTCCTTGAAAATCTCAGCTGAGGTGGGTGGGGGGAACGTTGCAGATACATGATACAACCTTGAAGTGAGGTAAACCTTGAGACAGTACCATTCGTGTAGTTGTGGTCTTAGTTTCCCACTTTAGTGCAGGAGTAACTCAGCTTTGTATTACTGCCATTTATACTACAGGACATGATTACACTTCTGAACTGACTGATCAAATGCTTCTTGGAAGTAGAGGGAGGATGTGTTTGATACAAGGGGGAGACAGTTATTTGTGTAAACTGCAGTTACAACTTTCTCCATATCCTGTTGTCTGCCTTTTTCTTGATGGAGCAGCTACTGTTCAACTTGGTTGTAATAGTTTGCAAACTTACATAGGACTTTGAGATACTTCATTGTCCAAGCGATGAGTAGTGAAGTATCCATAAGAAGTTATTTTTAAATGCATTCAGTGGTTAACATGTTTAGGTTGCAGTATTTAAATTTGGGTACATCCCATGGCTTTGGTTGTTGTTATTATTATTATTTTTTTTTTTTTAGGCACTCAAACTAGCCTAAATCCTTATGGCTGTTATATTTTAATGTATAAATAAGGCATATATAACAGCCTTGTTTATTACTTTTCTTTCCCTTGCAATGGTGGTCCTCAGTCTCTGGCCTGTGGGCAGCAGTAACAAGAAAGTAACATGCTACAGGCTCTCCCTCTTAGCCTTAGGTTCAAACTGTCCAAATTCCTTGTAGCTGTGAGTGGTGTCAGCAGCAACATACTGCCCTTCAACTGTGGAGAGAGGACCACTGTACCAGTGCTCTAAAAGCACTTTCTAAGCTATGGGTACCTAGAAGCCTGGCTTTTCCTTGGTGTTTTGAATTTCTGTGAAAATTCAGGATGTTTAACTAAGGAAGAATGTGTTTCACTAGAAGTGAAATAAGCTATTTCTGATAGACCATAATATTGGTGCAGAATAGGCGTTCCCCAAGGGTTGGAGAGGAAGTGGCAAATGTATTCACGTAAAGTAGTAGGGAATGTGAGTGGGAGACATGTCTGAGTCAGATTGTCTTGCTCTGTCTTGTTTGATGCTGTACTTGCATGTACCTGCATTTCAGTTATCTGCAGTGACCTAAAAAGGGGTTTGATTTGTTCAAAAACAGTGTCAGCAATACCCCATCCGACACTCTTCTTATAAGCCCATCCCATGGGACAGTGTTTTTTCTACAATGAAGCAAGCGTGACAGGTGCCTGGAGCTTTTAAGCATGTAGCTAAATAGGGACCTGGGCTCTGAATAATGGGATCCTATGTTGAGGGAAGGTGAACATACGAAAAAAGGATTTGCTGGAAGGACTACCCAGTTTCAAGAACTGACAAACCTTGGACTCCCAGAATGGGGGGGGATAGATCTTAGCTCTGAGCTTTTGTTTGCAAAGGTCTCTAACCTTGAATCCTTAAATGCAAAGATTCTTCGGTTAAGAGAGACCTTTTCTAAACCTGTCTTGAAGGCAAGGGACATGTGTTGTCTCCAGAAGGGGTTAAGCCTTCACTGGAAGTCTGCAGTGCCTACAATCTAGGTGAGAGGCAGAGGGTCAGGAGGACACACCACCACTGACTCAACGGGTCTAATTGGTGGAAAGTGCCAACATGTGGACTCTAATTGGACCTGGTGGACTTGGAAGCAAAAAAAACTCACTGAGTATTCATTTACAACAGACTAGTGACCATACAGAGGTACATGGCTTGAAGTTGTAATAGGTACTAGTTAGATGAAATAATAACTGAAAGGGAAATGGGCAAGAAAAGTGGTAAGTGACATTCCTACCCTTTGGCAAGTACTATAAGGTTTCAGATGAACATGAGTGCATGTGATCTTAGCTTTTCGTGAGTCAAAAGTCCTCTTTTAGCCTATGGGTTATATACTGGCTCTGAGACTCCAACCACATCACTGCAATCCCTTTTCCCTTGTGGGATTCTTATGGGAATTTTCTTATTCAGGGCTAGCTCCATGGAGCCAGGCTCTTTTCTATGATCCAGCTGCAATATCGCAAGACACTCTGTTTTAACAGGCTAAGAAAACAGTGCAAACCAGGGATTTTTGCGGGCGGTGACCAAGCTGGAAGGGAGTGCTGCAATCTGCGTGCTGCATGCACCGCAGCCGAAGCCTGTTCACAGAGGCGCTGGCCCTGACCATAAGGGCAAGGGGGCCACTACCATCATGTACAGTTTGGCCCAAGGGCATTGCTGGGCTGAGAGGGCCTAATGCCGCACGTGTCGCGCCTCCGCTGGAATGAGGCACTGTAAAATGGGACCAAGGGGCAGAGTGCATTGGGCAAATTAGACTCTTCAGGTTGAGGGGCTCTCTTGGTCCTGCCCAGGGGCAGAGGAGCCGCTCTCCGCACGTGGTGCAGCTGCTGCCCGCCCTCCCCGAGACGGCGGGGGCGCTGCCCGCCCGGGCGTGGAGCTGCGGCGCTTTGACGAGGGCGGAGCCGCAGCCTACGCAGCGCTTCGCGGGCGGAGCAATTCGGGCGCCTGGCGGCCACCGTCCCCAGGACGAGCGGTGCGGGCCGCGGAGGAGGCGCTGCTGCCGGGGCCGGAGCTGGAGCCGGTAAGGGCCGTGCCCCTCCCCCGGGCCCCGGAGTCACGCCCCGGCTCCGCTGCTGCCGGAGCCTCCCTGCCGCTCGTTCCCACGCGAGGCCCCGGGGCTGGGCGGGGCGGATGTTGGCGGCGGGAGGATGCTGAGCGGCAGCTTGGGAGGCCTCGGCTAAATCCGTGGCTTAGACGCTGTCCTGGGGGGTGACCTTGGGTGAGGCCTTCCCCTCCCTCTGCCTCAGTTTCCCCCTGCGAGAGCAGGCGCGGCCGTGGCTGAAGCAGCTCCAGGGCGAGGGCGTCGGGACCTGCAGGTGAAACGTGCGGTGGAAGAGGGCGTCGCCAGTAGGGGGGCACCCCACCCGAGGGGCGGGGCGGGGCGGGGGGGCGCCGAGGCCTGCGACAGGGGCCGTCGGGATGGTCGCGATTGCAAGTGCTACGGTCGGGGCAGTGGCGGGGTCCGGTTGTCATTACAAGAGCAGCCGCCTGCGCATTTAACAGACCCCTCGCAGTCGTGTCCTGGCAGCTGCGATTGCGAGCGTGTGAGGAGGACAGGTTGCTGCCTGGCTCAGCACTGTCTGCAAGCTGCGTTGCACAGTGAGGGAATACATTTCTAGGCCTGGCTCGAGGGATCAATACCTCCTGTTCTCTCCGCTCCCAGCGGTGCTCTGACTAGCTTCTCCCTTTGCACGAGCAGTTTCCTTTTAAAGACACTCTGCAGCAGCTTGCAGCTAGCTGAGCAGCGCTCGTCCTGCTCTCTGGCTGTCAGTAGCAGTTGGAAATACCTGAGATTTCTAATCTGCTCCCAGCCAGATAGATAGAGTAGGAATTGCTGTGATTTATTAATTAGAGCTCTGGAGATAAGGCATGAACTTTGTCAACAACTTGCTGTGTGACTTTTAGGGAGAACACTAGGTGGCACAATTGCTCTGTGAATCCTGTTAAAAAATCAGCTCTTCCTAGGACAGCCAGAGGAGGTTGCTGCAGAACCGTTTCTGTGCTTTGGGGATGATGAATCATCTCGGGTACTGAGAAGTACAATGAACAGAAGTGCCAAGGCATTTGGAAGGGTCTTGTGTCACTGACTGTCCTTGGTCCAGGTGAGCGTCAGGAGAGCCCCTTCTCAGTACAGGAGATGCCATTCTCCTTAAAGCCATGCTGGGCTTTGAATGGAATTGTTTTTTCAGCAAAGATAGATGATAAGTGCTCAGAGAGTCTCTAAACTATTGGTTTCTTGCCTGGATCACTCTTGGGTACCTTATTTGGGTTTTAATTGTTTCACTCAAGTGAGATGTGCTTTCACAGCTGCTTCCTTATGCTGCTATGCACTGGCTGCCTATTCAGTGAGTGTGATTCATGACATCTCTATTAGTAGTGCCAGTTTAGGCCCCAGCCTAATTGATACCCTCTTTGTTTTATGCACATGTTGTGGCAGCTGAAATCAGAGGGATCACCGACCACTGTCTGTCTCTAGGTATTGGGTGTGATCTGCAGGGGACTGGATGCAGAGGCACATTTATATAGATTTCTCTGACGTGTTCCAGGCTGCATCCTTGACTTCTTCCAGACTCGTTTCCTGGTATCCTCTGAGCTGTGAGGCTTAACAGATGGAGCATCGAACTGGAACACTGGGAGATACTGGCCTGCTGAGTGACTGGACAAGTTACTTTGCTCTCTGGTGCCTCAGTTTCCTTGTTTATAAGATGGGGATAATGATACTGACCTCATTTGGCAAATGTATTGTTACCTGTTCATGTCAAGCCCTATATGAGAGCTGTGTATTTAGTATTGTTATCTGGGTGTGATAGCAGTGGTTAAGGTCTCTTTGCCACACCTCCTGAGATGTAGTTGATGCCAAAGGCTACCACCCTCAGTTGATGTGGCTTTAAATGGGTACCTGGCCATTGGGCTGATGAGTCAAAGGTGACTGGAAGTCATCCTAGCCATATCACTCCATTGTGCGTTTCAGACATATAAACTGGCTAGTGCTATAGGTCATTGGGTTAAGGCACACTTCTGGCTTCATTTGATTTAATGTTGTTAAAGAACGTTTCTGCTTTGCTCTGATTTTTACAGTTAGCTCCTTGTGGCAGGAACCCTTCTTTGCATTTGTCTTTTTATTAAATGTAGGTAGACGCCACTGACGCTGACAGTCAGTGGTAGAGGGGAAGATGTGGTAAAACTTTATTAATATGTAGTTCAGCACATTTGGTTCCTGGAGGTACCCCTCTACCCCTTTCAGTTTTCTGCTAGTAGCTGCTGTTCCCTTTCCTATTTTCCCAGTGACGTAGCTGGGGCATCAAGAGGCCTCTTGGCTACTAGTTGGCAGTAGTGATCAATAGATGGCAACTGTCTAACAGGGCCAGGTATATAATCACCCCCTGTGATTGATTGTACTAGGGGAAGTAGGAGCCAGCAGAGAGCCAGGATGACTTTAAGCAAGGTATCAGTGACTGGCCCATTCCCCAGCATCAGTAGGGCCAGAGGGAGTATGGTCAATGCGGGCAATAGGGGTGCACCAATAGAGATTTTTTTAGTTCATATTGGTAGCCAATTTTTAAGAAGGCATATCGGCTGATACCAACCTGATTTCTGATACGTGGCCCTGCAGCTTGAAGGGCAGTGTCTGGCTGGTAAGTCTGTTGTGGTAGAAGGGGTAGGGAGAGAGAAGGGGCATGTTGGGGACAGATTGAGTCCCCTGCAGTGAGGGAGGAAGTGGGGCTAGGACTGGGGCAGGGGCTGGGGCAGGTGCTGCCCAGCCGGGGTGGGGCGTGGGATGGAGCTGTGGCTTGTCTGGGGGGGCAACTTCTACCACTGCGCACACCCCAAGAGGGCATGGGGTACATGTGCCCCAGATCTGTGCGAGATGGGGTGGGCTGCCGCTGTGGGTTGGGGCTGGGGCTGTGCCTTGCTTTCTTGGTGGGGGGGCTGGGCTGGGATGCGCTCTGGGCAGGCAGTGGTGGTGCTGGGAAGGAGGTTATGGGGGGGCTGCAGCCACCTCAAAATTTGCCGTAGCCCCCCAACCACCCCTTCCCAGCACCACTGCCTGCCAAGCCCACAGCAGCAGCCTACCCCACCCCACGCAGATCCTAGGGACACATCCCCCCCCCCCATGCCCTCCTGGGGTGTGCACAGCAGTGGGAGCCCCCCCCTTCCCTGCAACCCTTGGACAAGCTGTGGCTCTGTCCTGTGCCCTGTCCTGGCTGGGCAGTGCCTGCCCCAGCCACATTCCCTCCCTTCCTCCCCATAGGGGCCTCAATCTGCCCCCTCACCCCTTCTCCTTCCTCTACACCAGACTTACCAGCTGGACGCAGCTCTCTGAGCTGTGCTCCTTGCTGCCTATGTGCTGTGCTGCAGCTGCAGGCATGCATGGGGCATTTATTGGCCAAATTATTGGCCACATCAGGCAAAAAAAAAGCCAATTTCTGATACCGTCAATTTTCTTTATATCGGTGGTGATCCATTATCAGACCTATGTATTGATGCACCTCTATTGGGCAACTTTTCTTGCCTCCTGCTGCAGCCTTTTGCTGCCCTGCTGGTTTTTCTTCCTCATGTGTTGGAAGCAGGGAAACTGATACTACTAACCCCAGTAGAAGTGTGGGGAGCTGATGACCAGAGGTCCTGGTTTTCCATGGTGTTTCATTTTAATCATGGAAAAATGTGGATTTTAGGTTACTTTTTTTAAACTGGAAATTGGGGATTTTTTTTTTTTTTATCACAGAAAACGAGGATCCCTTCTGATGACCGACTTTTCTACTTTTCTCACGCCAGAAATTGGAATGAGAGCGCGTAGTCTGGAACCCTTTGGCCATGAAAATCTGATAGAGCCACAAGGGCAGGGGGTAGAGCAAGCATTTAAGAACAAACGTAGAAGTCTCCCATCTTCTATTTACCACTTTGCATGATGGTGTTGGGGGGGAGACTAGCCTTACATCAGATGATTAGGGTGCAGTGGAAACTGGTCACACTTTATTCTGTACAGACTGCTGAAATATTCCATGGCCTCTGGTAAACTGGGGTGAGTTTAGCATGAGAATGGTAGCAGGTAACGAGCTTCAATGGATTCCACAGCAGATTAAGCTAACAGCATTAAAGAAAGTCTGATGAAGCAGCCTGCCCTATAGTTAAATGATACGGGAAGAGATGCCTTTATCTTCTGATCTGTGGTGTGGGAGAGGCACCAGAAGGGTGTAGACTGATTGGTCAGTGACTTCAGTACCAGCAGAAATGCATGTCAGACCCTCCTTTTGCACAGGCTTTAGATAAGCAGTATCTTTGGTTTCACATAAGCCAAACTAAGATGCAGACAGTTACATATTTAATGCAGTTTGATGGGCAGGGAGGCTGGGTCACTGAAATCAGGGAAGCAATCCTTGTTAGTGAACTCTGCCAGGAATAAACATTCTGAATGAATCTAATCTGGCTAATCCCATGTTGTCAGGCACAGACAGTTGCTAGGCTTGGTCTGTGCCGGGGTGACCAAGCTGTATATGGGTGCCATATGTGGCAGAGCTTCTGGGTATGGCATGCAGCAGATCAGGAAGGGAACAAGCAACACAGTAGCAAGTAGGGTAAAAAGCAAAGCAGCAAAGTGGGAATGAAGCAGAATGCAGAGCAGCAGTTCAGGCAGGGAGCACAGGGCTGAGTGCAGAAATAGCAGTAGATTGAGCAGGGGAACAGGATCAGAGGTGCACTTGGGGAGGATGCAGGGCTAATTTGTGACACCTGCCAAAAAGGTTGTCCCCCACTGGTCAACACTATAAAATGTTCTTGTGTTTGAATAGAGTTGCCAACTGTTGCGGTAGCCCACATTGTGCTGAATATGAACTAGCATTTTATAGGAACCAGAGCAAATGGCATCATTCACCAAGGGAAATTAAGTATTCAGTCACAGCTGCCCTGCAGCTGAGTACTTTGCCCTGGTCTCCCTTGCCTAGTTCATTTTATTCAGTGTCTTGTCAGTTAGCATAATTGTTGGCAATTGTATCTAGCTAGGGAAGATAAAATTTATAGAAACAGGTCAGGTGCTAGAGGCTAACAGATCAGTCATTTCTGTGTCTCCACTGGTGTGTGGACTACAGACCAATTTGGATGATTATTATTATTGTGGCATCCAGAAACACCAGTCATGGCTAAGGATCCTATGGTGCTAGGTGTTGTGTTTCCTTGCCCGATAAGCCTCCAATCTAAGTGTGTTGATATATTTACTCACTGTTGTTGTCTTCTGATTGCCCACAACTGATAACATTTGGCTTCTACTTAGCACTTTATAATGTCTAACAAATAGCCCCGTGTCCCACAAAACATAGAAGCATCATTTCTGTTACAAATAGGGAAAACTCATATATTAAAATTCTAAGTGAATTGCCTCCAGTCACAGACAGAGTTGTTGGCAACACTGAGTCTGAAACTCAGCGTTTTCTAATTTCCAGCCATTAGACCATGTTTTCTGCTTGAGAATTCTGCTTCAGTTCCTAATAAATTTTCTTTTAGGGACCTTTAATTCACCTTGATTATTTGTTGTTATCTCTTTCTTCAGCTTGGAATTTACCCTGCCCTGACTCTTTCTTCCTGCTCCCATTCTCTGTTTCCAGACTGGCATCTGTCCATTCAGACAGTGCAGTTTCAGCACTGTTACTAGATTAACTTGACAAAGCTTATGCAGCTAAATGAAACCAAACCTTGACTCTGAAGACTTGAGTATGTCCTTCCTTTCATTTGCATAGTAACTGAAAGTCCTCCAAAATGAGGGTATGGGGAAAGCTTTAATTGTATAGTAGAACCACATGCCAGAACCTGGAGTTGAGCTAGGTTTTTTAATGAATTCCCAGGTATCCTGATCAGCTCTAAAAAATTTGCTTCCTCACCAGTTCACTGGCAATGGACTAGTGAATAACTTTTCTCAAGGGGAGAGTAAAATACCAAAATAATTGTAGCTGGGATGGGGAATTTTCACGCAGACTTTGGCTGCCCTAATCCCTGTGTAAATCTCTTCTAGAATCCAGAAAATGAAGCTAAAGGAAATTGAGCGAACAGCTGTTCAAGTGTGGAGTCCAGCAAGCAACCATCCCATCTATCTGGCAACAGGTATGATTCCCCATAAGCACAGGACTTGAGAGTAAAGGCTTGAGCCACACAGGTTTTATTTGGCCATGAGCTGCCCAGGAACAGACATCTGATCTTTTCCCAAGACCACTTTAATCACCTCAGAAAAGAAGCCAGTCACTGGCAAGATAAAAATTACAGCCTCATTGTTTAAACAGTCTTAGTGGTTTTTTGGGTATCCATCTTGGTATTTTGAAAGAGATTGGTTTTCAGAGCATGAATTTACAGCACTTTCAGATTAAACATATAATCAAGCTCCATTCATGTGTTCAAATTTCAACACTGATCACTTTTTAACTCATCAGGGCCATATGTTTTTAAAAGAATCTGCTCTTTACCTGGCAACATTCACCTCATGTTATTGAATCTGTCACCATCTTGTAAAATCAGTAGTCTGATTCTTTTCCTGTTCTTTTGCTTCACTCAGATTAGACATTAGAATGGCTAAAGAACCAATAGGGTTACATTTATTTTATTTTGCCACTTCTAGGTTGACAGCTAGTCAGGGTAAATGTTAAATAGCAACATTTTCTTGCTGAAATTCCCAGCTGTATATTTCCAAATTTTTATTAGATTTTGCAACATTGTTCAGGCCCTGGATATAGGTTTGTCTGCTCAGCAACATCTCCAAACTGTATGATATTGCAAAAATTTACAAGCGCCTTGAGACGACATTACTTTTGTTTTGTAAATGGAAAGCTGATGATCTGGTATCTCTGCCCTGCAAGCGAACAAGCCAGCTGTGGTTCCTGTCTAGGATTGGATTGCATTCCTGTTTTACTTCATACTGTTTTCAGTGCTGCCTGTCAGTCCCTCTCTGGGCTGTAGATCTGACCATTAGGGCTGTGCAAAGCTTGGTAGCTGATTTGATTCAGAGGAGATTTGGCCTGATTTGGGCCTAATCTCAGAATCCGAATTGAATTGGGAGACTCATGAAAAGGTCTGGATTGAATCGGAAGCCTTCGAATTGATTCGGAAATTCGGAAGGCGTGCAGCAAACAGAAACTGAGAAGAGGGAGGAGATTGGGGTGATCCTTGATATATAGAAGAGGCTGAGAGAGGGGAAAGACTGCTTTGATATTGATATCTGTAATTGGCCAGTGACTCTGATCTTTCTCTGAGTTCCCTTCCAATCACAGTGCTCTGGGGGAGCGACGTAGTGTCCCCCTGCACACTCGTGACAGGTGTCCTCTTCCTTAGAACTGGAAATATGGTAACCCTATTGTAATTTAGCAGTTCATAACAAGGAAGAAAAATTAGGATTTATTTAGTTCAGAAAAGAGATGATTGAAGGGAGTATTTGATAATCACCTTCAAGCACAAAAGGGTTGTTGCAAAGAGGACAGCAATTGGTTGTTCTCCATGCCCACAGGGACTGGTAATGAGTTTAAATTACAGCAAGGGAAATTTGGGTTAGATATTTGAAAGAGCTTTCTACCTATAACTGTAATTAATCACTTGGGCAGATTATCTAGGGAGACTATGGAATCTCCATCACTGGAACTATTTAAATGTAGGTTAGACAAACGCATGGTTGGGGTGGTTTAGAAAGGGATGATCTTGCTTTGAGCAGAGGGTTGAACTAGATGGCCTCTTAAGGTCTCTTTCAGCCCTATCTTCTGATGACTGAGCTGCCACCATGTGAACAACTCACTCTTCTTGGATCATTAGTGTTTCAGAAGCTGCTATTAGGACTATCAGCTACAGAATAGCTCTAGGACAGGGGTGGGCAAAATATGGCCATATTCAGCCCACCAATTGGTACTATCTGGTCCACGGGCAGGTGGCATGGGCAGTGGCTCCAGCTGCTGCTGGCACTGTAGGGGACACTGGGCAGAAGCAGCCCTGCCTGCCTGGCTCTGTGTGGCAGGCCCTGGGGAAGGCATGCTCAGACCCTAGCACTTCCACTTGTGGCAATGGCACCCTACCTGTCTGCAGGTCAGAGCTGGCAGGAGCTACCCCAGGGTTAGAACTGGGAGGCAAGTGCTCCGCACCTGAGCTTGGGGGTGGCAGAGCTTCCCTGGTGCATCCTGGCAGGTGAAGCCTTAGCGCTACCTCCCACCTTGCCTCACGTAGTGCTGTAAGCCGACCCAGTCACCTGCAACCTGGCTGCAGCCAGTGTGACTCCTGTCCTGTCTGCCCAGGCGAGGCTGCCTCCAACACCATTGGGCTGGGGCTCCTCCTGGGGGAAGGAGGACACCCAGGCTGCAGGTGTGTGGAGCCTGCATGGCTCTGGCAGGGAGCTTGGGCAGGTGGGCTTGAAGTGCAGGTGGCTCTTGAGATATGTCAGGATGCAGGCTGAAGCAGAAGCTCCCTTGTGATTTGGGGGTGGCTGGGCATTGGCAGGGCTCTCCGGGGGTAGGGGTGTCCAACCTTAGACAAATATCCTGCTGGCTGGTTTTGATTCCCCTGGGAAAGAGACTGTATTTTGAGCTACTATGCAATTGCACTATATACACTACTCAAAAAAACATAAATCAGGACAAAACTTATTTTTGAAATAAAATTAAAAGTGTATTGTAGATGTTTTATTTTGTGCATATGATTTTTGTCTTATCTATAATTTTTTGTGTGTAGCCCTCACCAGCTCACCAAAACTCATTAAGTGGCTCTCCAACAGAAATAATTGCCCACCCCTACTCTAGGAGACCTGACCAAAGCTGCAGCACATATTGGAACCAGTTCCCTGATATGGTTGTATCATTAATGTAGATAGGGCCGTAATGGGAGAAACTGGAATTATTTCTGAAAGGAACAATAGGGATTTCTGTATGTTCAAATGGAAAAGAAATTTATCATATTTTCTCAGATGCAACATGCCCCAGAGTAAGATGCATGCTTTTGAAAGCCAGAATGAAGAAAAGATCTTTCCTTATAGTAAGCAACTGAGTAGCAGTTGTCAGAGAGCCGAGCTGCTCATGTTCTGCTTCTTGTCAGGGTTCCCAACCCAAGAACATGTTTTTACTGGCAATCTGAATTTTTTTTTTACTGATAACCAGACTTTGTCACTGACACAATTTTACTGATATATATTTTACATTATGTAAAATATATCTCTTCTGTGAGGCTCTGCCATGTTGCCATGCCCCAGTTGGAAGGACTGGGTTCAAATGTAGGGGTTTAACACCAACCAGAATAAAAAAAGTAAAAAAGTTGCAGTATTTTTTTTTCTTAGGTTGGCAACCTGGTTTGACTGCAGCAGTGGTTTTACACTATGCTGTGTCCCTCTGTGCTCCTCCCCCAGGTTTTCCTTACCCTGCACCATAACGCCCCCCCCCCCTCCCCCCCCCCGGCCCCAACAGCTTTACCCTGATGGTCCTGCTCCCCCAATCCTGGCACAGAGCCCTAAATAAACTTTTCTGTGACCCAGCAGTATTATAGGCAGCCAATGAGACTCAGCAGCACATAGCTGGAGCAGGGGGAGTATCTACAAAGCCCTGAGAAAAGGTTTACCATGTTCTTTTTGTCCATCAACAGTGAACCCAGCTTCTTTCCAACCAGAAATCTTCAGTCAGCTCCAATTAGTTTTTTAGCGATGGCTCAATTTTTTATGGACTTTAGGGACCGTCATTTTTTACCTGAATTTTTACTGACTGTCTTTAAATTTATGGACAGCTGGCAACCCTGCTCCCTGTTGATTGTGTTCAGGCTTTACTTTTGCTTTCACTTGGACAAAGCTTAAGCAACAGAAACTGCTGTTACCATATTTCCTTGCATGTAATATGCATTCAGATTTCCAGCAGGTTTTATGGAAAAATGGTGCAAGCACTGCAAAAGCCTTAGGACTTTAGGACTGGAAAGGATATCCTATGCCATTAAGTCCTGTCCTTTGCATTTGTAAGCTACAGTTTGTCCAAAGATTCTTAAACATTATCCATTCAACACCAGAACTACAAGGCACTAAAGCAGAAACACCAAAAATACCCTACAAAATGGCACAGGTAAAAGCGGGAGAGACAGGGATACTGCAAATGCTTGGCACTGCAGTGACAGGGAAGTAGTTGGTTAGTATGTGCTCAGAGGACATTAGGAAGAGGACATGATTTATGCTATAGAGGAAGGCAAAAATCTCCCAAGTCCTTATCAGTCTGACCTGAGGGAAAAATTCCTTCCTGAAACCAAATTTGGCAGCTGTTTTAACCCTGAGCTGAAGAGCAAGACCCTCTTCATTAGGATTCCCTGAGGTTTCTGTTTGCCAGCAGAAGCACCCGTAGGCCCTAACTAAAATCCTCAGCCAATGGCCAATGCTTCAGATGAAGGCAGAAAAACTCAGAAGCCAATAAAGTATTCATAAGGGGGAAAGCCATCCTTCCTGATCCCTACAGGCAACCAGCAAAAACTCTGGAGCATTGCCAGGCACCTTCCACACTGAGCATTACCTCTATGCCCTAACAAAAGGATTACAAACACATGAATTCACTTATCATACATGCTGATTGTTGAACCAGCAATTCCCAATTGCTGCCATCCTGTCCCTTCTGTAAATGTATTGAGTTCAGTCTTAAAGTAACTTAGGTACTTTGCCCTGACTACTTTGTTTGAAAGGCCATTCTGAAACTTCACTTTTCTGATGGTTAAATTGGAAATTAGAAGATTTCTAAATTAGTTCATAACCAGTTTGCAGTCATCTGATCACATGTTAGTATTGTTTTCTAACCTGAAAAGCTCTTCTCCTTCCCTAACAGTCACCCTATGGACAAGTTTATAAAAAGTATTCACATCTCCCTTGCTTTGGTTTGTTATTTAAATGTTGTCTCATTGGTACAGAATTGATAAATCTACCAGTTGACTTTGAAAAATGTTTGTTCCCTACTTTTATTGAAAGCATTTGTTATCCAACCTATATCAGGGAAATTGAAGTCACCCATAATTACACAATTTCCACTACTATTACCTTCTCCTGAAAACTTACTGTCTTTCGAGTCTAAACCTGGCAGTCTGTAACAAATCCCCAACACCAATCCCTTTACACTTTGCGTTATGCCTTCCTAGAGTATTTAACCCAAATAGACCCTGTTTCATCTATGCTATTGCTTTGTATTTCCTTCCAGTTTACCACTTCATTAATTGACAGTGCTATCTCTCTGCCTTTACATTTTATTTTAATCTTTCCTAAAGAGTTTATACCCTTCAGTATCTGTATTCCAGTTGTATCTGCTATTGCGCTGTGCTTCTGGTATTCCTATTATGTCCAGTTTCATGTTCCACTGAAGGAGTTCTGAATCTTCAATTTTGTTACCCAGACTCCTTGCACTGGTATGCAGACATTTTAGTTGTTTCCTTCTAACATTACCAAGTTTCCAGGCGGAATATGTTTGACCATCCAGTCTCAGTGATGTTGCCACCTCCTCATTTACCTGATTGCTTTTCTGTTGGATGTTTGTTTATGGTAGGGAGATTATATGGTTTTCTCCCAATATTTTCTCCTGAGTCAGTCACACTTGTGTTATTATCAAAGTTAATTTCCTCCCTTGGCCAAATGGAGAAATGTCTTATGTCTGTAAATATCTCCCAGAGGTTGTCTGTCCCAAAACTTTTCGGATGGCACCAGTCCTTGAGCTGTCCCTCAGTTTTTCTTGTCTTGTCTCATCTTCTCCTAGGACAAGAAGAATCCTATAGAGGATAACCTGAGCTTCTACATCTTTAAACATCTTCATCTTAGCATAATTGTCTTTTATCCTTGTTAATAAGCATATGGTCATACTATTCGTTCCCACATGAAGAACAATTAATAGATTCTTGCCTGCTCCCATCAAAATCCTGTTCGGCCTTGGGTCTTTGTGACAAATCTTTGTTTTTGCTAGACAGTGCACCTTTCTGGTTTCTGGGTTAGCCTTTGTAACTGTTCTGTCTTTTTTTTTTTTTTTTTTTAATTAATCCCAAGTTACATAAATGTCTTTTCCCTTCAGCTCGTTCTGTCTGTAGATCTTGTCTTTTGCTTTCGTTTGGTCCTTCCTCTCATCTTCCTGAGCTAAGAATACCTGTTAACTTCATTTACTTTTCCCTTCTTTTTTGGATTAGTGGCTCTTCTCTTCCATCCCTGTGTCAGATCTTGCCTTTTTTTTCTTTTCATTTATCTACATGGTAAATTAATTCTTTGATTCTATTTCACTCCTAGTTGGTTAGTTCCTTTGCCTTGTTCTCGTACTTCTGACTCCATGGATTCTCCTACTTTCCTGAAGGTCTGCGATTAGCTCATCTTTTTCAGTGTGTGTCACAGACTACTCATTTGTTTTCATGGCCTCACCTGTCCTTGTTTCCATTACACGTTCAATATCCGGCGTGAATTCCATCATTGTCTTTTGGCTGCATTTTCAAACCTTCAATCTTCTCTTCCGTGAACACCATCAAACAGTACTCATTGTATATCATAGAATCATAGGAAGTTAGGACTGGAAGGGACCTCAGGAGGTCATCCAGTCCACCCCCCTGCTCAAAACAGGACCATCCCCAACTAGATCATCCCAGCCAAAGCTTTGTCTAGCCAGGTCTTAAAAACCTTCAAGGATGGAGAGTCTACCACCTCTCTGGGTAACCTGTTCTAGTGTTTTACTACTCTCCTAGTGAGAAAATTCTTCCTAATATCTAACCTAAACTTCCCTTGCTGCAACTTGAGACCATTGCTCCTTGTTTTCTCATCTGCCACCACTGAGAACAGTCCAGCTCCATCTTCTTTCTAACCCCCCTTCAGGTGGTTAAAGACTGCTATTAAGTCCCATCTCAGTCTCCTCTTCTCTAGACTAAATAAGCCCAGTTTCCTCAGCCTCTCCTCGTAAGTCATGTGCCCCAGCCCCCTCACCATTTTTGTTGGAGAGAGTCCAGCGGAGGGCAATTTGTCCATACCCTTTCTGTAGTGGGGGTCCCAAAACTGAACATAGTACTCCAGATGTGGCCTCACCAGTGCTGAATAGAGGGGAATAATCACTGCCCTTGTCCTACTAGCAACACACCTACCAATGCAGCCCTGTATGCCATTAGCTTTCTTGGCAACAAGGGCACACTGCTGGCTCATATTCAGCTTATTGTCCACTGTAACCTCCAGGTCCTTTTCTTCAGAGCTGCTGTCCAGCTAATCAGCCCCCAGCCTATACTGGTGCGTGGGATTGTTCTATCTTAAGTGCAGGACTTTGCACTTCCCCTTGTTGAACCTCATGAGATTTCTTTTGGCCCAATCCTCCAATTTGTCTAAGTTACTCCAAACCCTAGCCCTATCCTTCAGCGTGTCTACTACTTCCCCCAGCTTAGTGTCATCTGCAGACTTGCTGAGGGTGCACTCTGCCATCTTCTAGGTTGTTGATGAAGACATTGAATAAAACTGGCCCCAGGACCGACCCTTGGGGCACTCCCATTTGATACCAGCTGCCAACTAGACATCGAGCCATTGATTACTACTTTCTGAGCCCAATGCTCCAGCCAGTTTTCTATCCACCTTATAGTCCATTCATCCAGCCCATAGTTTCTTAGCGTGTTTGCAAGAATGCTGTGGGAGACTGTATCAGAAGCCTTTCTGAAGTCAAGGTACACCACGTCCACCAATCTCCCCACATCCACAAAGCCAGTCACCTCGTCATAGAAGGCAGTCAGGTTGCTCAGGCATGACTTGCCTCTGTTGAATCCATACTGACTGTTCCTAATCACCTATTTACCCTTCAAGTGCTTAGAAATTGATTCCTTGAGGATCTGCTCCATGATTTTTCCAGGGACTGAGGTGAGGCTGACAAGTCTGTAGTTCCCTGGATCCTCCTTCTTCCCTTTCTTAAATATGGGCACTATATTTGCCCTTTTCCAGTCATCCAGGACCTCTCCTGATGGCCATGAGTTTTCAAAGATGATGGCCAGTGACTCTGCAATCACATCAGCCAACTCCTTTAGCACCCTCGGATGCATTGCATCTGGCCCCATGGAGCTGTACAAGTCAAGCTTTTTGTAAACAGTGCCTAACCTGTTCTTTCACCACTGTTGGCTGCTCACCTCCTCCCCAAATTGTGCTGCCCACTGCAGTAGTCTGGGAGCTGTTCTTGTGTGTGAAGACTGAGGCAAAAAAGGCATTGAGCACTTTAGCCTTTTCTGCATACTCTGTCACAAGGTTGCAGTAAGGGACTCACACTTTCCCTGATCCTCCTCTTGCTACCAACATACTTGTAGAAACCCTTCTTGTTACCCTTCATATTGCTTGCTGGCTGCAACTCTAATTGCGCTTTGGCCTTCCTGACTTCATCGCTGCATGCCTAAGGAATGCTCTCATACTCTTCCCTAGTTATTTGTCCAAGTTTCCACTTCTTATAAGCTTCCTTTTTGTGATTCAGTTTACTGAAGACTTCCCTGCTAAGCCAAGCTGGTCTTCTGCCATACTTGCTAGTCTTTCTGCACATCAGGATGTTTTGTTCCTGCACTCTTAGTAAGGCTTCTTTGAAGTACAGTCAACTCTCCTGGACTCCTTTCCCCCTCATACTGGCTTCCCAAGGGGATCCTGCCCATGAGTTCCCTGAGTGCGTCCAGGCCAGGTTTCTGAAGTCCAGGATCCTCATTCTGCTGCTCTTCATCCTATCTTTCCTCAGGATCCTGAACTCTGTCATTTCATGGTCACTGCTGCCCAAGTTGCCATCCGCTACTACATTCCCCACCAATTCTTCCCTGTTAGCATCAGGTCAAGAAGTGCAAGGTTCCTAGTTGGCTGCTTCAGCAATTGCAGCAGGAAGTTGTCCACAGTACTCTCTAAAAACTTCCTGGATTGCCTGATACGTAGCTGATGTTAGGAACCCATCCATAGATGATGCATACAATCCAGTTTCCATGTCTCGTCATCCTCGTTTTCCCTGTCAAGTTTTAAAATGTTTCTGTGGATGTTGCATTTTCCATCTTTTGTACTTTGCATTTGCATTTTTAAGAAAAAACCTGGGTAGAGCGAGGAGAAGGCACTGTCACAGAAAAAAACAAAACGCCCACTAAAATACCATGCCAAATTCCTCCTCAAAATGTCCTATCAGCTGCCACTCACTGGCCATTGGCTTTTTTAGGCTTCTGTAGCTGGGTGCAGCCCCTCCATCTAATTAGGCATAGCTTGGGGAAGAGGCAGCCCCCTTCCCCCAAACAAACAAACAAAAATGCCTTCAAATCCCTGCATAGTGTAAGCATGTAGCAGCTGATCAAACTTGGTATCTTCTACACAAACAGTTCCATAACGTACATATACTACCAGACCCAACACCAATTCACCCTGGATGGTTCTTATATTTTGGGCCCAAGGAAAGATCTCTCATCTGTATCACTTCTTGTACTTTTGCTAGGAACATCTGCCCAGCAGCTGGATGCTTCTTTTAGTACAAATGCCACTCTGGAGATCTTTGAGGTTGATTTCAGGGATCCTTCCCTTGACATGAAATGCAGAGGAGTCCTTACTACTTCTAACAGGTATTAGTGCTTTCTGCTGATATGCCAATACAGAAACTGGATTTGAGAAGGGGCTGGGTAATTCTATGCATGGTGAGAGAGGGGCAATCAAATTTACAGTGTGTAAGCTCATTGCATGTCAGGGCCTGGAAGGAATCCAGTACCCCTCCTCTAATATCTGAGCAATACACTGTGGCTGAGTGGGTAGAGTTTGGCAGCTGTGCTCTGATGGGGAACTGGTCCATCCAGATTAACTGCTGGGAAAGTCTGAGGGGACTCCAAGGGGTTCATATTGGAGGAGCATTGGTTTGTATCACATGGAGTAGTTTGAGGATATGAAATAAAGAAAGCTATGGGATGAAGTGAAATTGTGTGTGAAGGTGCTATGGGTAAACTAACCCATCAGACACATTTTTAATAGGAAGCAAGGTCCTAAGGTTTGTCCATACTGGGGATATTTGAAAACATGTAGCCACATCCATGCAATATAGATGGCATACACCAGTATAAAGAGGGGCTTACCTTGGTGCAATTTATCCTGGTTTGAAACTAGGATATATCCCACTGGTACAAGTTCCCCTTCATTCATTTCAAGGCCAAAGGGAATGGAGTGTGTGTGTGTCTAATGTGACTGCTTATACATAACTGGCTGGAGGATATTATCCACTGATTTCTATCCCATCCCCCCCAGCAAATCAGCAGAGCATATCTACGCTGCTACAATGTCATATTTCCATCAGTGGAAAACACCTGCATAAAACAGCGCTGCCTTGGCTGACTTATGAATTTCTTTACCTGTAAAGCTTTTGGAAGGCTTGTTTCTTTTTTTGCATGGAGGAGGAACCATTGCCTCCTGAAAAAGAAAGAGTGGCCCTTTAAAATGCAGAGGTGTAGATGACTTCTCGGTACATTTGAAGCCATGAGATACAAAAGCTATTTTCTAGTGCTGGGATTCTTAGGAAAGGCCTCTGCTTGCAAGGTAGGGTGAGCTGACTGACTAGGTGTTCTGGCGTTGCCCTGAGTTTACTCTAACCCATTTTCTTTCCCTCTCATTTTAGGTTTCATAAGCTGATCTGGGGCAGCTTTGGAAATGGGACCTCCAGTTCCTCCGGTGTGATTATAGGTGGAGGAGACAATGGAGTATTAACAATGTACAGTGCTTCACAGATCCTGACTTCAGGGAAAGAGCCTGTGATTGGACAAACAGAGAAGCATACGGGGCCTGTTCGAGCTCTTGACTTCAACCCTTTCCAGGTATATTGCTAACAGCACTATCTTCTAAACATCTAATCCCTCTGAATCCCTCTAAACATAGAAGGGTTCTTGAATGGACAAGCTATAGACTGCATAGAGGAGGAATAGGTTAAGCTATTGGACTAGAACTCTGGAGATTTGGAGTAGTTTATGGCTCTGCCACTGATTCCTGCTGTGATCTTCAGCAAGTCTTTTCATCTGTCTGCTCCTGATATATAAAACAGGATTAGTAACACTCCCTTTGTCTTGCTTACTTAGACTGTTAGTTCTTTCAGGCAGATGGATCTCTTCTTATATATTGGTACAGAGCCTGGCACAGTAGACCTGGGCTGATGTCTCTAATTGCTATTGCAATGAAGTGTTGTAAGAAGACTCTAGCACTCAGATTATTAGGTCTCACAAAGCCACAGCCAGGGCTACTGCAGCCTTATGAAGACTCTGTACCTTCCTAAGAAGACCAGTAATGAGCTTGGAATATTTCTGGCTCTTGGAGGCAGAGCTGTGGTTCTCTCTAGGCAGGGTCTGTAGGCTTGTAGCCCTGGGCAGGTTTGCCAGTCAGATTAGGTTGTGTATATGTTGTTAATGCACAGTTTATTAGGCAGAATACAGACATAATGCCTTACTATCATCCTAGATGAAGAAAGAAGGATTAGGTAGGGACATGAGTTTGGACTCCATTATAACCAGGTTAATCCTTTTCTGCTTACACTGTTCCCCCACAGAGTCAGTGGAATACAGATTTCATTTTTAACTGTCACTTGTGGTCACAATGCACAATTAAATGATTGTCCTTTCCTACCCAAAAGGTGACTGTATCTCGGAGGTCCCTGCTTCTGGACTCTTTGTTTGCCTGCCTGTCTGTCTGTTTAAACTGGCTAAGCATTTGTGAGAGGGGCAGTAGAGAGATGTAAAATTATTGTAATCTGCCCTAAATCCAGTTTCTGGGATGTGCTTTGGGTGTTTTCCCCCTCCTTCAGCATGAATTCATTCCTTGCACTGATGCATTTACAGTAGATAATTTCTTGCAGCACACATCTCTTAAAGTTGTTTTGGTTTTTTTGGTAGCAGCTAGTTTTAATAAAGTTAAACCTCTTTCTCTGCGGATGCTGTGAGAAGAGCAGATGATGATAATTTTGATTTTCCTACAGAGTAACCTCCTGGCCTCTGGAGCCAATGATTCTGAAATTTACATCTGGGACTTGAATAACTTCAATGTGCCTATGACTCCAGGGACTAAGTCACAGGTAAAGGGCTTCTCTAGGGGCAGTGTCCCTGCAGCACTACAAACTTCAGGGCCGTGGATGGACACAAGACTAGTGATAGGGAGGGAGGTGGTTTTGTTCTGTTAACTTACTGGGATTTGTCCAATGGGCTCGACCATAGTGAGTTCAGAAATGGATCTGAACCAAATGGTTAGTCTTTCTTATGACTGAATCTGTTGCATGTGGGGAGCTGGTAGGGGGTAAACTGTAAGAGTATACTCTGCAGGATTGAGAGAAACTTTTTATGGAGACTTTGGACCATGTGGATTTGAAGTAGTTCAAATGACCACTATATCACATGGTCTGGTGGTGGTACAAGGGCTTTAACATAATAGCCACACAACACAGCTGATGAGCCATTATTAGGATTTGTGTCTTCCTCCTGGCTGGTATCTCTTTCCTTTAAAAGGGAAGCACACCTTTCTGAGGCAGATTTATATGAGAGTCCCTCTTTGAGAGTAGCACAAGCAGTTCTTACTGGAAGAGTGGTTACCGTTAGCTCACTAAAAAGATGGCTAAATATCTCTTGGGCTAGATTTCCTGTCTGTCTCCTGTGTGATAGTTTGGAATGGGGAACTTGTCTTAAATTCATCAACGTCTTCCATCTGACTGAACTCCTGAAATGCTGCACGTGGTTATCTTTCCATTTGTGTTCTCTCCCAGAGGTCAGGGGCTTCTCTGTAGTCTGCAGCCTAATCTTGGTATATCCCAGGCTGCTGATCCATTCACCCCTTCCAGTTCTGTCACTTCACAGTGGAGTTAATGGTTAATGACACATGTAGCCAGTACAGGCTCTGGGGTGGGCTTGCCCAGATTGCAAGGGATCTTTCTAGGGAATGGTCTCATCTGGAATTGTATTTTTCTACAGCATTCCCTACCCAAAATGGTAATTCTTGCCCTATCTGATTAGCAAATCAGTGTTTGAGGAGGAGAAGCTATAGATTCTTTGGGAACACAATGGAATAATGGCATGCTGTTGACTAAGCCCTTGATGGGGTCTAGATATTAATGTTTGCTACATGAATATAATGAACTTTTGGCCTTTCCTGTCTTGGCAGCCTCAAGAAGACATTAGTGTGGTGGCTTGGAATCGGCAAGTACAGCACATCCTGTCCTCTGCTTATCCCAGTGGAAAGGCTGTCGTGTGGGACCTCAGAAAGAATGAGCCCATCATCAAAATCAGTGACCACAGCAACAGAGTGAGTGGAGGAAGGACTGCAAGCTGGACACCGTGGCCCAGACCACAAGTGTCTTGCAGCTTACCAGGGCCCAGGGATATAACCTGTATGTTTTGGCCCTCAGGCCCTGTAGGGATGGCTGTGTAACATCTACCCTTCAGTAAGAGTAATCTTTACAGGAGAGCATTGTAATGAGGCGAGACTCTGGATAGGGCATTTTTGCATCTGGGCAATTCTGTGCCATGTTGGAGAGGTCTAGCAGGTCCCCAAAGTAGTTGTCCTTGTTAGGACAACTGGTGCGAGGAGAGAAATTGATGAGCAAATAGGCTATATCAATAAACTACCTACTCATCTCTAGGCCAGACGAGAGAAATGCTGGTATGTGCTGGGTGAGTAACTGATGCTGTTTCTGTTTTGTTTTTTGTTTGTTTTTGCCTGTGTATAAGCAGAAGGCAGCATTCTCCAGGGTAGCTATAGCAGCCCAAGACTGACTTTTTCTCCCTCGCTGCTTTAAAGTAAAGCATCAAGCTGTTCAAGTGAAGGGGCAGTAGTTGATGTGAATGTCTGGCAAAAGGTCTTTTATGTGTTGCAAAGTATTCTCTAGAGACTGGAGACTCAGATTCTTGTGTGTCTGGGCTTATGGTCAGGTGAACAGGTGACCTTGCAGGGGTGAGCTGTATGTCACAGAGGCAAGTCTAGGATCTCATTATCAAAGGCATATTGGGGGAGAGTCTTATGCAGGCAGGGATTGAGTTACAAGCGCTGCGGTAGGCAAATAAAGGGGAAAAATTCTCTTCTGCTCATTAACTGAGTGAAAAATCAGACCCTTTGCTCTCCCTCTAATTGCTGTTTCCCAGGCACAGGTTGTACTTACCCAGGAGTTATGGCCTTTTAGATCATTCTTGAAAAGATTGTACTCTAGTAAACTGAAGAGGCTAGCCCAGAGGTTTAATTCTGGCTCTTCTACTGACTTTTTGCCTGGCCACACCACAGGTAAATTCCATTTCTATACAGACAGAGATAAGGACATTGACCCACAGGGATGCTAAGGTTAACAAGTATGCTAGAAGACAAAGAGTGCCAGGGTTCTGGGCCAGTGTGGTCTGCTGCTAGCCAACTTTGCTGCATTTTCAGTCTGTGCTGTTGTGTCCCTAGATGCACTGCTCAGGAATGGCATGGCACCCAGAAGTTTCTACCCAGCTGGTCCTTTCATCTGAGGATGACCGTATGCCAGTGATCCAGATATGGGACCTGCGATTTGCTACCTCTCCTTTGAACCAGCTGGAGGGTCACATGAGGTAAGAGCCTGCTTATAGCTCTGCCTCTGAGAGGATTCCCACCTTTAAAGAACAGGTTGCTGGAAGAAGTGTTAATTTAGCTTTTGGGTTAAAGCATAGGACAGTTTTCACTATCTTTGTTGGTTCCACTGTAGTCTGATCCAGCAAGAAAAGTGCATTAGCAGTGTTCCTGTTGTGCTAAGATGCCTAAATGTGACTTTTTCTGGTCTGTTTCAGAGGAGTCCTATCTATCTCTTGGTGCCAGGCAGACCCCGAACTGCTGCTGAGCAGTGCCAAAGACAACCGGATCTTGTGCTGGAATCCTTGCATTGCTGAGGTGTGTGTTACAAGTTTGACTCTTTGATAGTTAGTGCACACTTCTTGCTGGGTGGGTATGTACTTGTATTCAGTATTGTCATTCCATGCTGTTCCAATTTATATCATTTCTGCTTGCTAAAAGAGAGAACTCTATCTGTAAAAAGAAGAAAACTTCAATGAATACAGGTGAAATCTCATTACAGTGAAGCCCATTTCAGTAAAAAAATTGACTACAGTGAAAGCATTTTCAAGCTCTGGCTGCCAGCCCACAGAAAGTAGTGCCAAGTAGATCTCATTAGAATCAAATTCATTACAATGAAAAATTCATTACAGTAAAAGCCTGTTCTGGTACTTTGTTCTTTGAAATAAGAGTCTATTATACATAACCATACCTATAGGTGCCTTTAAAACTGAAATGCAATGAGAGAGTCCCTATAGCTGAATCATGGCAAAAGCCTTTTCACTGCTTGTTTCCTGTTCCTTTGTCAACCATGATTATGGGATTTGGAAAACCACAGGAAGTCCAGAGAAACTTGTTAGTCAAAAAGGGGAACAAAAATATCTATATAGGCAGAAAAGCAACTTCTTGTGGAGTAAAAGAGGGTGGGAACTTACTATGTGATATCTCAGGGATGGGTAGAATACAGCCTGTGGGCTGGATTTGGCCTGCTAACTGGCTGGATCCGGTATGGGGTGTGCAAGGAGTGGATCAGCTTCTCCTGCCTATCCTGTTCTCGGGCCTAAATAATTTCCTATCCCTGTGTTAGCTGCTTTGTGGTGATTGTCCATCTGCTTGCTCTTATGCTGTGGTGAATGAGGGCTAACCTGGGATAGCCTAACCCTTTTTTATCATGTCTGAGAGATGAAACAGAAAAACACATCATTTTCTTTAGAAGATAAGAAGAAAGTGATGGAAACCGTGGACTCCATCTGGGAGGAAAAAGATGTAGCAAAAGAATTCATTACTTTCTCAGAATTCATTGTTACCTTCAGTCCGCATTTTGAGGGATTGTTCCAAAACTGAAGTGAGTGAAGTAAGCAGCTTTGGGTCCAAAATGAAAGTGACATGCTATGACAGCACCAATAGGGCCTGTTTGCCTGCTTCAAGGTGTTTTTACAAGGATTATGCCCTTAAATGGTCTGCTCATTTTGCAAAAGGCATTGCATTTTACAAACCTGCTTGGAAATGGAAAATTTCAAGCAAGTGTGGTCTTGTTTAATGGCGTGTTTGGAAGTTATAGAATTGTATTAAAAGTAATCTGTGGAGAAAAAAATAATGTTCTAATAGATAAGGCATATTGAGTGGCATACAGAAGAGGATTCCTGACTGGTGCATCTGGGCAGCTGTGCAAAATGTGCTTTAGACTAACACAATTGTAGAAATACAGTGCTATCAGCAAAGATGTTAGTCTTGGTCTTGTATTTCATTTCTTTTTACCTTCTTAAATAGTCATATTAAATGCAAAAGCTTTTTCACTGGAATTGTGAAGTTGCAGTGTAAAGGTTCAAAAGTTTAAAAATGTAAAAAGTATGGGTTCTTTTAATAAAGATAAAAAGTATGAAATATGGGCTATCTGTAGATATAGATTTAATAGTTAATGTAAGGATGCTCAGGGATAAGCTTTGAGTATTTAAAATTATAACTTTAATGCAATTAATAATTATCATGTAAATGTTAGATAGGTGTAATATATTCTTTTGAAGAGAAGCACTTCTAATGTTTCTAAGGGTTTAAAAAATCCCAGTGGCTTAGTGGTCCCCCTTACCATGGTATCTGAACCTCTTATAATCAAACCTGGCACTACCTAATGTTCTGATTTAAAGTTGCTGGTACTGTACAGAATTTATATAACATAACTGACAGCTCTCAAAATGTAGTTAATGTATAATCACGGAACAGTGGTGTCTGTTGGGATGCTTCAAGGCTGTCCTCGACCCAGCAGCATTCAGGGTCTTTATCAATTATGTGAAAGAAAATATAAAAAGTTTGAAGGTAATACCAGAACTGAAGCACTGAATACAAAGACAGGTCAGTTATATAGAATGATCTGGGTCTTTTGGTAAATTGGGCTGACTTTAAACAATCTACACAGCAAAATATAGGGTTGTACACCTCTGAACAGAAAATATAGGTCATGCTTACAGGGGAGGAGTCTATGTCCTGATAGACCACACTGTTCTGAAGTAGGGAAGAATCCTCTGAGTTTTACAAATGGGACACAAGACTGTGAAACACATGACCTGATTAGAAGTTTTGCCCAGCATCACGTGGGAAGCCTAGAGCTGAGCCTAGAGTTGAACCTGCCTCTCCCAAGTGTCAGTCTAATGCCCCATTAAACAGGCAGTTTTTCCTGCCCTTTCTACAGTTCTTTTGATTCCATTTTTGGAGCCACGTTTTTCCTTTTTTCTATTGCCTTCTTTGTTTTCTCTGTCCTCCCTTCTATTTAATTTTTTTCTTATCTTTTTCTTATACTGTTCAGTCTTTATTACTTAATATTTTTTTGTAATTCTACTTTCCTTGCTACTGTTTTCCAGGATGTGTCCTTCCAGGTTCCACAATACTGCAGTACTCAGGTGCAGAAGGTCTTTCAAAGCTGAGTCAAACTTACTAGGGTTGTGCATTCCTGAAATCATTCTCTCCTCTTCTATGTTGTGCATCTCTTGCTGTGGCCTCTAGCTGTTGCTTGTGCTAGATACTGGGTAGTAGTCCAGCCAGAGTACATCTTCTTAAAAAATGACAAGGTTTGGAGGGGCATCATGCATAGGGAGATGTTAATAATATGGGATGGACCTGCCATGCATAAGTGGCTTTCAGAAAACAAGTGAGTGTATTTCTGTATAATGTTCTTCTACCTCCTATATGTCCGTGTTAGGTGGTTTATGAACTGCCCATTCGAAACCAGTGGTGTTTTGATGTCCAGTGGTGCCCTCGGAATCCATCAGTCTTTTCAGCTGCCACTTTTGATGGATGGATCAACATTTATTCTGTTATGGGTGGGAGCCTAGAAGCTCAACAGAAGACTCAGGCTGACAAGGTAAAGTCCAAAAGAACAAAGAAACAGACTACTATTTGGACTGGATACAGTGATGACTGGGTACTTGAGATCAAGGAGCACTCTAAGCACAGGAATGAGGTCTTGTTATTTTGTAATGACAGCACTGAACTTACCCCTAGAGGGTGGGTGTGTGTGTTGGGGGGGAGGGGAGCATAGATATACGTGTCATATGCGACAGCCACAGACCAGTTAGTTGGGAAGGTAATATCTTCCTGGATTCTTCAGGCTCTGTATTGCTTTCTGCAAGAGATGTGATTCAGTATCGTGTATGTGTGTGTGTAAACGTGTGTCTATATTTATATATATATGCTAAAACTATTCCATAAAATAAATCAATGATCAAAGCTAAACTGCTCTTTATAATACTAAACAATATAAGACCACGGTCAAAACAAGGTGATAGTTGTTTAAGTGGTAACTCCCCTGCACTTGAGGAGATCAGTTTTGGGGGTCCAGAATGTGCGTCTTCCCTCAGCTAGCCCATTGGCTTGGAAGGTGAAACTTTTCAGTCTTACCCTTGATTCTTAAGGCTTGCAATCTCTGCTCACTCCACATTGAAACAGTTCCAAGTTTTAGGTTGTGTCAGATGTGAGATCTCCCTTGGAGCATCTTGGCCCAATTAAATTTGAGTGGAGGTCATCCTTAGGAAATATTAGTTCTAAAGAATTCCTTCAGTTGTTAAATTTGTGGGAGCTTTGTATTTTGATGGTGACTAATTTGCCACCACTCTTCTTCACTCTCAGTCACCTCCCTTAATGCTTGCCTGCCATGCTTTGATGTTAAACTGAAGGAGGAGAATAAGGAGAGGTGAGATGTTTGCTAACAGTAATGAAGAGGGTGACTCAGGCCCTTCTTTCACAGAGCTCCTCCTCCCCTACACCCTGTCTTTATGAGACCCAAATAGGTATTGATCTGTGACTCGCTCAGGGTCTTGTCCTCCTACGGATGGGTTGTGGAGACCTGGTAACCAATTGGCAGTCCCTTTTAGCAGTTACCCAGTTTACTTCTCACTGCAGCTGGGCAGTGGTTCAAGCCTGTGATTTGAGTCCTTTGTCTTGGCATCAGTTTTCCTCTTCTCCCTTAATGAATGTCCCCTTTCCAGCTCAGTCAAATTTTATTGCCTCACATTAGGGCTACCAATGTCCTTTTATTAGATTCAAGCCATGGATGCTAAGCTACAATGCCTGTCTGTATTCCACTTATCAGTTTTCTGTCAGTCTAATCAGCTACTCAGTTTACCAGCCAGGATTAATTCATTTCACTCCTCAAATTTAGCAGACCCCGTAAAGGCTGGATTTTAGTTTAAGCCTGTCAGGCAGGGGCCTGCCACTTCCTGGCCTGAGCCTCTGTGCGAAGTTCAATATCCCAGCGATACACCCTTTAAATTTCCCACCTTGCCAGTCCTGGAAGTCTGTCCTTGCCCTGGGCTTCAAGAGTTATCTCCAGGGATGTTTCATAGATTTAACAGATTTCATAGCCATTAGGGCTGGAAGGGACCTTGGAAGATCATTGAGTCCAGCCCCAGGGGCAGGAAGTCAGCTGGGGTCATAGGATCCCAGCAAGATAAGCATCCAAATTTCTCTTGAAGGCGTTCAAAGTAGGTGCTTGAACCACCTCCAGTGGCAAGCTATCCCAGACCTTGAGGGCTCGGACAGTAAACAAATTCTTCCTTATGTCCAGCCTGAAACGGTCTTGTAGTAGTTTATAACCGTTCAACCTCATCATCCCTTGGGGCACTCTAGTGAACGGACATTCCCCAAGTACTGATGGTCACCTGGATAAACTTATAGGTGGTCACCAGATCACCCCTGAGCCTGCGCTTTTCCAGGCTAAAGAGCCCCATAGCTCTCAGCCTGTCATAGTAAGGTCTGTTTTCCTGACCACTGATCATGTGCGTGGCTCTTCTCTGGACTCTCTCAAGCTTCTCCACATCCTTTTTAAATGGTGGGGCCCAAAACTGGATGCATTGCTCCAGCTGTGGCCTCACCAAGGCCGAGTACAAGGGGAGAATGACGTCCTGGGATTTGCTTGAGAAGCATCTATGGATGCAAGCCAGCGTTTTGGTCACTTTACTAGCCACAACATCACACTGAAGGCTCATGTTCATCTTGTGGTCAGTGATGACCCCCAAGTCTCTCTTCTATAGTGCTAGCCAGTGTAACACTGCCGAGCCTATAAGGATGATGCAGGTTTTTCCTCCCATGGTGGAGAACCTTGCATTTTTCAGTGTTAAACACCATCAGGTTCTCGTCCAGCCATTTACTGAGCCTGTCCAGGTCAGCCTGGATCGCCCTCCTGTCTTCAGGTGTGGATGCTTTGCCCCAGAGTTTGGTGTCATTGGCAAACTTGGACAGTTCGCTTCTGACTCCAATGTCCACATCATTAATGAAGATGTTGAACAGTATGGGTCCAAGGACAGAGCCTTGGGGGACCCCACTGGTCACAGGGCACCATGACAATTGACTTCCGTCTATTACCACCCTCTGGGTCTGACCATGGAGCCAATTTCCCAGCCAACAGATTGTTTGCAGGCCGTCAGCATCCTCCTTTAGCTCCTCTCCATCTCTGGTCTGCTAGTCTGTCTCCATTCATCAATCCCACACCTCCACACAGTTTGCGCAAACTCTCCCTGGCTTGTTCTTTCCCCTCTCTGGGGAAACTCCCTCTGAGCCAGCACCGCATTATCTTCTGGTCCGACTTCTCCAGGCCAGTAGGAGATGGCTCCGAGGTCTCATGACCTGCCCCTCTGTGCGCCAGGCACAGAGGCTTCCACATCTGCCTCAACATCAGCATTTCCACTTGCACTGCTGTGCCACCAGTCCTCCCTCACCTGATAAGTCTTGCAGTGAGGTTCTCCAGACTGTAACAGGGCTCCAGACTGTTGCCCTGTTACGGTGTTTGCCAGAGCAACTGCACATCTAGTACCCACAACACTCTAAGAAATGCAGATCAGAAACCACTTTTGAGGAACCTAAACTGTGTCCTCATCTAGGTGAAAATCTTGAGACAATTTTGTGTTACCAGTTTATCGAAAGTTTGACTCCAGGCCCTCTAAAAATAACTGTTTTGAAAGAGCCTAGCAATTAACAGCTGCTTGGCATTCAGCCATCAGCTAAATTAAAATATGCTAGATATTTTATGAGCAGGTGCCACCATTGTCTTCCATAAATGAGGTAGTTCAGTATCTAGGAGTGGGACACTTGATCAGACAGCTTCTTGTGAGAAATTTTTATCTCAGTAGGGAAAATCTACTTGAAAATCTGCCAGGGCATAAATAATTATTTCCTATAAAGTCTGTTTCCATATATACTCTTCTGTCTTGAGGGGATATGGTATGGCAGTTGTGGAGACCTTAGCATCTTGTTTCGTCACCGTTAAGAATAACTAGCAGGTTACCTAATTACTAGGCTGTAGATTAATGGTCTTACTCCCTGCAGAGTGAAAGTTGATTATTTTTTCCCACTTCTGATTTCAGATCTCCTCTTCCTTTAACAACCTGGACCCCTTCGGCACAGGACAGACCCTTCCTCCTCTGCAGGTGCCAGAGCAGGTGGCTCATACTACCTTGATCCCTCCATTGAAGAAACCCCCCAAGTGGATTCGCAGGCCTGTTGGGGCCTCGTTTGCAGTAAGTACATGGAGTGTCCTGAGAACAGAAATATCCCAGGATTGGTGTGTATACATACCACCCTTCTAATTAGGGTTTGGTGAGCAGCTGAATGTACTGCATATTTTCTGCCATTGATTCAGTGATGCAGTCCTGCAATAACCATCCAGATTCACTTTGTAGTGTCCTGGGATAAGCTGTTAGTACTTCTTATTCCATAACCTTTTTTGGAATTTATCCCAGGACAGATGTGACATCTGTTTGTAGCCTTGGACTCCTTGCTATTGCCCTGGGCAAGGCAGTTGGAACCAGCACGTGAGGACGCAGAAAGTGTGGTTTCAGTTGCATATGTACAGACATTTATTCTCTCTACTATTTTCCTTTTCAGTTTGGGGGGAAATTGATCACCTTTGGCCTTGCCAAGACCTCTGCACAACAAATGCCACAGATCTCCCCATGGCAGGTGTTCATCAGCCAAGTCACTACAGAAACTGAGTTCTTGGCTCGATCCAGAGAACTACAGGGGGCTCTACAGAAGGGAAATCTCCTTGACTATTGCCAGCACAAGATCCAGATGGCTAAGATGCAGTTTGAGGAGAACATCTGGAAGTTTTTGAAGGTAGCACAGCTCTGGTGAAGGCCAGAGAAGTGTGCTTTTCTGGTTTTTTTTGTTTTGTTTTTGTTTTTTTAATGATTGGCCAAACTCTGCTTCCCTTAGTCAGAACTCCCACTAATATTAGTGGCAGCTTTAATTTAATGGGGCCGTACGACTAGAACAGATACTTTTGGGTGGGTCATCAAGTCCAGGCAACCATATCATGTAATCCCTTTCATAAGGGGTTAAAATGGGCAGAGGGCTGGATTTCAGCACCTGTCATTTAAAGCCAGTGGGATTAGTTGTGGGACATAGATTGCCTGACTCCTGTCCATTGTTCTGTCCACTGGATCACACCATCTTATGAGCGATATAGAGCATTCTTACTGTATAACTGAAATATTCTACAATAATGGTTCAGGCCATTACAGCTTGCAAGAGTGGTCGTATAACATAGACGATTTTCTATTATGTCGTTTTAAAGGGGACAGGCATTAAAAGCAAGTAGTAGTGCTGTTAATTTGGTTTTGTTAGGTGAGGGTTATTTTGATACTCTCCTGAATGGAAAAGTTGTACTGCATTGATGGAGGAGTCAGGGTTAGCAAAGTCTCGTATACAATGTTCAGCAGAGGAGCTTGTTACAGCCTGGTCCAGGGGCAGGCAAAATATGGCCTGCAGGCTGAATTCAGCCTGCCATCTGATTGGATCCGGCCTGCAGGCAGGTACCCACCAGTTAATTGTATCTGTCCCTGCTGGTGGCTGCCCCTGCTGCACTCTGCGTGGGGCCGAGTCCCGCCTGGGGCAGTGTGTGCAGTGTGGCAGCCTTCCCCACTGGAGGGCACCAGCTCTGCCAGGAGGCACAGCTTCTGGGCAGGGCTGCTGCTGTCGCTGCCCAGGGAACTGCTGGACTCCCCCAACCTCCAGTGACTCCTGTCCCTGCTGCAGCTTTCCAGGCAGCAGGTAGGGAGGGGAAGCTGTAGCATTGAGTGGAGTAGGGTGGGCTCTGCCTGCAGCTCACTTCAGTCCTGCTCATGCATGGCTGGGTGGGAGAGCATGTGGATGGAGGAGGGTGTGTTTAGGAGCTTTGCTGCTCACAAAGACAGTAGGCATGGGACAGGCAGGTGAGGTGGGAACAGCAACAGGAGCCAGCGTGCACTTGGTTCCCCCCCGGGGCATCTCTTGGTGCCTGCTGGCTGTAGCTGCTTTCCTGCCTTTTGCAGTGCAGTGTGAGCCAGGCAGGCAGCCCTGCTTCCCCTCCCCACACCTGTAGAGGGGCTGGGCTCAGCCACGTCACAAAGAGTGGGCAGGGGGGAAGCTCCACACAGGGGCACACCCAACCGACCCACACCCCCTCATGCCTCCCACCATACCCCCACACACAGCCAATGCTGTCCCACAGACCCCACACCCCAACCACACATCCAAACATAGAGTCCACACACCTCCCACATACTCCCCACCATACCCACACACCCCACATCCCCCACACACCCCCCTCCACACACATCCCATACCCACACATATACCCATACCCCACACAGACAAACTTATACCTCCTCACACAAGCATCCACACCCCACCACCCCAACATACCCCCACACACACATCCAACAATCCCACGCCCCCAATATACATCCACTCCTACACACCCTACCCGCACCATAACCACATCCCACACATGCCCTAACCACACCCCCCCATCCCTCCACACAATGTACAAGCAACCCCCCCCCCCCCCCCCCCCAAAAAAAAGAGTGCTTCCTGGGCAAGGGGAGACACTTCCGGTGGCAAAGGTCAGGGATTAGGGGGCAGGACTTCTGATCACAAGATGGTGACCAGGGGGTGGGGCACCTCTCAAGGGGTGGGTCTACCCTTGCGACCCTCAACACCTCACCAAAACTCATTAAGTGGCCTTCCAGCTGAAATAATTGCCCACCCCTGGGCTAGACCCTATGAAGCACACAACAGCCCCAGTCCTACCCTGACAACTAGTAGCTAAACTTTACCCCTACCAGAAGACAACTGGTGTAATCTTCATTTGGAAGACTGAGTTCATGTAATGTTTCTTTTCCAAAATCCTTTGGTGTTCAGGTGAATCTGGAGCAGGAGTCCAGGATCAAACTCCTGAAGCTGCTGGGCTATAATAAAGAGGAACTTCAGAAGAAGGTGAGTGGTATTTTTGATAAGCAGAGTCTTTAGGGGGCAGAGTGCAGGACAGTCACTGACTGTATGAAGAAACAGGTTCCACTAAAGGGCAGTCTGAGAACAAGGACTCTGCTGACCTGCGTGTTTCCTCTTTGGGGGTGGGCTGGAGCACTTCTGCCCCTGGCCATTCTTAGGATGGTGCTGTTGTGTGTTTTCATCTGTGCCAGAGTGACTGGCCTGACTTTGTCGCACGCAGCAGGTTTCAGCTTCTCCTCGCCAGCAGTCCTAGTGTTCTTTGTCCCTGACAGCTGGCAGGGCAGCATCTCCAGCACATCTCAATCCTGACCTGCAGTGTGCCCTGGCAGTCTCTCTTCTTAGGCCTGAAATAGAAATGCTGATCTAGTTTCATGCCAGGTCTGTAATGAGTTCCTGGGCACTACCATGAGAAGCAGTGTAGCTTCAGCTGAGATTGGCACCCTGGTCCCTGAAAGTGAAAGGTTAATACACTTAACCCATTGAACTGCAGAGTGAGGCTGATGGGGAAAAATAAAGTCAGGGGCACCTGAAATCAGTGGCGTAAGGTGCTCCAGCAGGAGTTCAACTTTCACTATCTTTGTGGATCCAGGCTTCAGTCCCCCTCCTAATTAAACATTGGAACTGTATCTGCTTTGCTCATCTGAGGACAAAGTACTAGGCTTTCATTCAGCCCTTCACTCACTGCATTAGCAAGACCCAAAGCAGATGACTCCACAACAGCATAAGCAAGGTGTTGAAGTTGTACAAATTTAGTGCAAAGAAAGGCTCCATTGGATAAATTCTGCAGCAGATCTAGCTGGGGCACTGACACAATGCAGCTTTGTCCATACTGTAATCCTGAGCACTGTGTATTTTTTGGTTCCTCTCCTGGTATTCCATAGACAACAGGTAAGAGATCCAGCTGGGTACCTAAGTGGAGTATGGAAAGATTTGGAAGCTAGTTCCAACTAGCACTGATGGTGTTGCAGAAAAGGTGCTTGCAACAGTGTGGATGATGTTATGGCAAAGGACAAGAGACCTGCTCTATGTAACCGGCAAAGGGAGTGGAGAGATGGGGCCTGTGAAGTAATCAAGGGCATGTCCATCGGGGAAGGGAGTATATGGTACTAATGCAGAGATTTTGAAAGAGCTCCTGAGATGTATGGGAAGCTAATGCCAATGGAATTGCTTGTGGTTGCAAGAGACCTGATTGCCCTTATGTTTGGCTTTCTGAAAGAGGCTTGACTCTACAAATATCCATTTCTTTGTAGATAGCCTCATGTTTGGGTAATGGTATCCCAGACACATGTCAGCTGCCCGAGGCAGACAACTCTTCTCAAGCCATGGAGCCTGCTCAGGTATGTCCTCATCTCTTTGCTGGTCACTGAGAGGGGTGGGGAGCAAGGAGTGGAATGAATGAGAAGGTTAAATTCCAACCACGAGTTCTTGGATTCAGTGCAGGCATTCCTTGGGCAGTTCTCGGTCTTTTGCTGGTCTGATCGGATCATCACAAGGGTCCCTTCCAGCCTTATTGTGTTCTACCTCAATGTTCGGGTGCATAGATGTCTTAAAACCCCCACCCTCCACAAACCAGGCTCCTTTAAAGCATCTCAAGTCAGACATCTAAAATTTATTGGCCTTTTGTAAACCCTTGTGCTTGATAATAGATTTTTAGATTCCTTAGGGCAGGCATTGTCTTGTTTTATTGGTAGAACAGGAAGCATCAGTATGATCCTGTGTAAGCTGCTGCTGATCACAGTGATCGCTTAATGTCTCTGTTCCATCAGGATCACTTGTGGGGCTTGCCTATGTTCTGTCAGCAGCTCTTTTATTGCTGCATGCTTAATACCAACGATCCATTGCTTCTTGTCGACAGTATAGTTCCTCAGTTCCTGTTACCACATAGGAGTTCAGCACACAGGAAAGGTCCTATTAAAGAAAATTCTGCTACGTAATTAACTTGTGGACCAACACAGTACAACTTTATTGAAACTCTCAGCAAACATCTTATGCAACTGTATCTTGCTGCAATGGTGATAGTGCATTGGCAAGGAGACAAGTGGGTGTCTGCTGGGATGGATATAATAATTCACAGATTGGTTCTAGAATAGCACCCCCATAATCCTTGCCCCAGTTCTGTAATCCTTGATGCTGAATTGGGCAGGCTTGTTCTATGTTATGCCTGTAAATTTAGATCTGGACGACACTACAAATTCCTGCCTACAGAAACTGGTACAGAGTGAAAAGACTGCACTGATATAGCTGTACCAGCAAACTTCCCTGTCTGAGTAAGCACAGTCTTGCTGGCAAAAGGGGTCTTCCATTACCAGAGATTGCTATTTGGGGAGGTGCTGTGGCTAAACCAGTGGTGTTCAACCCCCAGCCCATGGTGCTATGTCTTGCCTGCAGACCTCCACACAGGTATGGAAATTTGGCAGTGGCTCCACTCCACCACTGCCAAATTTTGGGACCTATGGGGAAACCCAGGCTCTGTCCTGGATGGGCACCCTCTTTCATTACACAGGGGTGGGCAGGGGCAGCACTGGGCCCAAACCCAGCATGTGGGGGGTGGGAGGGAGTGGTGCTGGGTCCTCAGGACCCAGGCAGGAGGTAGGCAATGCAGGACTCCTGAGGCCAGTGCCTGTGAGTGGGAGAAGATAATGGTGGGTCCCTGGGACCCAATCCTGGCAGGAGGGAGGTGGGAAGGGGTGGCATCAGGTGCCTGGGACCCAACCCTGGTGTGTGGGGCAGGGAGGGGGCAGTGTCAGGCCCCATTGGAACAGTGCCAGATCAGGAACTCACCTGGCTCTCAGGGCCAAAAAGTTGAGCACCACTGAACTGAATGAACAGTAAAAAAATCCCTTCTGCTGCTATATAGAGCATCTCCACTAGGGGGATCTGCTGCTTTAGTTTTGCCTGTGCTGCTATTGCGATAGCAGCCTCAGAATTTAGATAAGCCTTTAAACACAGGGTAATGTACTAATTATGCCCATGTTTGGCAGGCCACTGTTTCATTTGTTTACCTGGGATGTGAAACATTTGCCAAATCCCTTTGATCCCCATATGAAACTATGGGGCAAGCCAATTTGAGGGTGTCTGATAACTCATGTGGGAACAGCTTGTCCTTGACAGTTTACACTGCATTAATGCTCATTATATATTGCTTGGGATTTGTCTGTGCTGAGCACACTGCACCCACACCCACTTGCACCCATGCTCCATACCCAGAAATGCTACTGGGTGATGCTACTCAGGTGGCTTCCCTTTCAGGCTGCTTTCAAGTCCTCAATCTTGGTGGGTCTGAGAGTGGCCCCTGGGGGCCAGCCCAGGGCTGTTTTACTAGTGTATTTCCAGGTTTTGTGTGTGGCTGAAGGGATAGCAGGGGCCTATGCTGGCCAGGACACACTCATGTGTAGACAAGTCAGAATTCTTCTGCAGTTCCTCGCAGTCGAGGATAATTGTCTTCCATGAATGTCTTATCTGTGGGTCAACAAGGTTCTTTGGGTGAATCTGATATCTTTCATTAGACCAACTTAAATAGTTGGAAAAACAATTATTAAGCAATCTTTCGGGTTCAAAAACCCTTTGTCAGGCTAAGGAAGTTTCAGCGGTTGGTGTGTGCTGTTCCTGGATGGAATGAAAAGTAAAGAAGCCAGAGGCTGGGCTGGTATGCATACAAGACAGGTAGTCAGTGAAAATGCAGATTAAGGAGTTGAGGGGGGGGATGAATAGTGGAGAGATACCTGGGGAGTCAGATGTCAGGCAAGTTATAATGTGTCATAAATCCAATGTCTATATTTAGTCCATGATTTTTAGTATCCAGGAGGTTGATGAAGTGGAGCTCATAGGCTCGTCTCTGGGAAGTGTTTTGTAAGTATCCTTTGAGGATCAGGACTGAGAGGTTGGAGAGCGAGTGGTTTTTTTGTGAGAAATGTGCCCCCTCTGGTAATTAGGTGTTCCTGTCTTTGATAGATTTCTGGTGTGCGTTTATTCTGGTGCACAGTTGTTGTTTGGTCTGTCCTACATACTTTCCATCAGGGTATTTGGTGCATTGGATGAGATATATTACATTTCTGAAGGTGCAGCTGTAAGATCCAGGAATGTTGATGGCTCTGTCTGTGGGTCTGAAGATTGCAAACGAGGCCAATCTGGGATCAACATACTATTTTGCAACTCCAGCACATGTTTTTGTGAACAGTGGGTGGCTCCAAATTCTCCATTCAGTCCACTACAACATGCTGTTTTTGCTGCTCTTACTTTTCTATCTCCTGTTGTTGTAAGGTTTCAAAGTACTAAGATCCTCACAGGAGACTCTTCCTCCATTTGGGGCAATTCTGGTCTCCCACAACTTGATGTCAGTGTTTAATTTTTTTTTCAAGTTGGCCTTGAGGATGTCCTTGAAGCGCTTTCTCTGCCCTCCTTTAGCATATGCCTTGACTGAGCCTGAAGAAGAAAATTTGCTTTGGGAGTCTGGAGTCGGACATCTGGATGACCTAGCTGGCCCAGCAAAGTTGATGTTTGCGAAAGAGCACTAATATTAGTGAGTCTATTTTCCTGCCTGATTTGAAGGATCTTCCACAGGTAGCATTGATAGTTCTTCTCCAGTGACTTGAGGTGTCTCGTGTACATTGTCTGCATCTCAGCTTTGTACAGTAAGGTGGGGATCACAACTGCTTGATAAACCATGAACTTTGTTTCGTATTTAATGTCACAATCTTTGAATGCCCATTTCCTCAGGCGTCCAAAGGGTGTACTTGAAAATTTGAGGCTAATGTTGGATTTCTTCATCTATGTCAATCTTCTTTGAGAGATGGCTTTCAAAGTATAGGAAATACTCAGCATTCTCCAGAGTCTTACTGTGAATCTGAATTACTGGGGCTAGGGACTGCACATTAAGAGCTTATTGATGGAGGATCTTCATCTTCTGAATGTTAAACGTCAGCCCCATTTTCTTGTAAGCCTCAGTAAAGACATCGACGATTGCCTGAAGGTCTGCTTCTGAGTGATCACAGACTATGGTGTCATCAGCATATACTGGAGCTCAATGGTTGAGGTCAGGGTGGTCTTGGCTTTGGCTTGGAGTTGGCTCTGGGGGGGCAGGGCAGCAGGGTGGGAGTCCAAGCCCACAGTGGGCAGCCTGTACCCACCCCACACACAGATCTGGGGGGCATGTTTCTCCCGTACCCCCCCTCGGAAGCATGCACAGTGGTGGGGTGCCAGCCCCTCTGGCCCCAGGATTTGCCGCACATGGCTCTATCCCGCTCCCCTCCTGGGCCCTGCAGCTGAATGACCCCAAGCCCTGCACACCGCCTGGGCTGGGCAGCAGCCCCAGCCCTGTCCAACTCACTCTCTCACTTTGGGGGCCTCAGTTCCCCCCTTCTCCCCAACTTACCTATGGGAGCTGCACGCCAGGTTGTCTGCTGGCCATGTGCATGTGTACATGCACGTGGTGCCCTCTGCCTCACTGCCCTCCCACTGCCCCCAGCCCATTGTAGGCTGGAACTCTGCTAGCCTGCAAGCAGAAGCCTGCCTTAACCTGCATTTTTCTCCTTTAAAGAAGAAAATCTGGGTTTTTCTCCTTAAAATGAGAAAAATCTGCATTTTACTGAATTTTTCTATCATGAATGGAAAACCTGGATCTCTGGTGATGAATTTTGGTGGGCATCCGTACTTCAGAAGGATCCTCCACATTGCATCTAGGTTAACAGATTTAAAGACTTTCATGAGATCAAAGAAGGCCATGTAAAGAAGTTTAACTGTTTCCAACACTTTTCCTGCAGCTGGTGAACTGTGCAGATTGTCAGTGGTGCCTCTTGATGCCTTAAACCCACACTGAGATCTGGGAGAAGCTCTTCAGCAAGTGGAAGGAGACCATTGCAGGAGGATTCTTGCGATGATCTTTCCTGTGATGGACATCAAGGCAAGATCCCCCTGTAATTTCCAGTCAGGCTTGTCTCCTTGAAGATTGTCACAATTATGGCATCCCTGAGATTTCCATGTTATTCCAAGCCCTTAAAATGAGGGCATGGAGCTGTAATTTTGGTGGGGATTCCATCCGCTCCAAATGCCTTGTTCTTCATCTGCTTGTTGGCTTTCTCACCTCATCAAGGGTTGGAGGGATTCTCAGATCATCTCTGACTAGGTGTTGCAGGTGGAGTTGAGAACACTTTAGTCAACAACAGAGTCTCATTTGAGAAGGTCCTCAAAATGCTTCTTATGGGTGTTGATGGCTCCTCCTTCTGTGATCATGTCTCCTCCATTTTTGTCTCAAGGGGATTGATCCCTGAGTGTTTGCACCATAGATAGCTTTGGTAGCATTGAAAAAAATGCACATATCCTGAATGTCAGCAAGATATTAAATTTCCTTTGCCTTCCTTGTCTTCCCACCATCTGTTTTTCATATCATTGGTTTTCCTTTGGACCTTGGCTTTGGTTTGTTGGATATTCAGTTTCTTTTTCTTGGAGTTGATGTCCTTCTGCCAAGCATAAAAGGCCTTGCGCTTGTGGTCAATCAGCTATTGGATCTCCTGGTTATTCTCATCAAACCAGTCTTGATGTTTGCTTGTAGAGAATCCTAGCGTCTCTTTGCAGGTGCTGATGATGGTGGACTTGAAGGCACCCCAAGCACTGCTGACATTCTCCCATTTTTGTTGATTGGAATTTGTCAGTGTTTTATTGAGGTACTGGTGGAAGAGGCTGCGGTTGATTGGGTCCTTGGGTCTTTCAACCTTGATCTTCCATCAGCATTGCTTCTGCTGCACCTGTCATTTGAGTGACAGCTGAACGGATGAGTCAGTGATCAGTTCATCAATTGTCAGTTCCTAGCATAGCTTGTGTGATGCGGACATCTTTGCCATCCCGGCAATGAACAGTGATATAGTCAACCAGATGCCAGTGCTTAGATTGTGGGTGTTGTCTGGTTTTTCTGGCAGAACAGGGTGTTGGTGATGGTGAGTCCATGTTCCAAGCATTTGGTCAAGAAGAGGATGCTGTTGGAATTGACCTTTCCCACTCCTTCTTTGCCAATGCTTCCGTTCCAGAGGTTCGAGTCTCTTCTGACTCTGGTGTTGAAATCGCCAAGAATAATAAGTCTGTTTCCCTCTGGAGTATCAGAAAGGACCTGGTCAAGGTTGGTGTAGAATTCCTCCTTGGTTTCATCAGCGACATCAAGAGTCGGGGGCATACGTGTGGCATATTGACTACCCGGCAGTTTAAGATGGAGAGTAATAGATTCATAGATGCTAGGGTTGCAAGGGACCTCAACAGATCATCGAATCTGACCCCCTGCCTAGGCAGATAAGAGTTCTGGGGTCAGATGACCCCAGCCAGATGCCTATCCAGCCTTCTCTTAAAGACCCCCAAGGTAGGGGAGAGCACCACCTCCCTTGGAAGCCCATTCCAAATTTTGGCCACCCTTACCATTAAGTTTTTCCTGATATCTAGCTTAAATCTGCTCTCTGTCAGTTTGTGACCATGTTTTTCTTGTTACCCCAAGAGGCACGCTGGTGAACAGAGCATCTCCGATCCCTTGCTGTGTTCCCCTAATGAATTCGTAGGCAGCCACAAGATCACCTCTCAGCTTTCTCTTGCGGAGGCTGAAGAGGTTCAGGTCCCTCAGTCTCTCCTCATAAGGCTTGTCCTGTAAGCCCCTAACCATACCAGTGGCCCTCCTCTGGACCCTCTCAAGTCTATCAATGTCCTTCTTGAAGTATGGCGCCCAAAACTGGATGCAGTTTTCTAACTGCGGTCTGACCTATGCCTCATAGAGGAGAAATATCACCTCTTTGGTTCTATTTGTCATGCATCTGCTGATGCATGATAAAGCGCGGTTAGCTTTGCTGATGATTTCGTCACATTGACAACTTGTGTTCGACTATGACCCCGAGATCCCGTTCAGCTTCTGTGCTGCTGAAAGGGTCACTTCCTAGCCAGTAGGTGTGCTGGATATTTTTGCGCCCTAGGTGCAGCACTCTACACTTGTCCTTGTCCTTGTTGTACTGCATCCTATTGTGTACTGCCCACTTTTCTAACCTGTCCAGGTCTGTCTGCAATTGTTCCCTACCCTCCGGAATATACTCTTCACCCCACAATTTAGTATCATCCACAAACTTGGACATAGTATGCTTCACACCCACATCCAAGTCACCAATGAAGATATTGAAGAGTACGGGTCCAAGGACCGAACCCTGCGGGACCCCACTACCCACATCGTTCCAGGTCGATACCGACCCGTCTACTACCACCCTCTGGGTGTGATCACTAAGCCAGTTTGTCACCCACTGGACTGTGTAAACATCTGTCACAGCCTCTTTATTTATGAGAATAGGATGAGATACCATATCAAAAGCCTTGCTAAAAGCCAGGAAAACGACATCCACCTCTACTCCTGCATCTAAGTGTTTTGTGACCCTGTCATAAAATGAAACCAGTTTGGTCAGGCATGATCTACCTGCTATAAATCCATGCTGGTTGCCCTGCTGCATTATTTTTCCTGCTCAACTCTCACAAATATGATCCTTCATAATCTTTTTAGAGACCTTTCCAAGGATAGAGGTGAGACTGACTGGCCTATAATTACTTAGATCCTCCTTCCTCCCCTTCTTGAAAATAGGGACCCCATTGGCCCTTTTCCAGTCCAACAGGACCTGGCCCAAGTGCCATGAGCCCTCAAACAACTGTGTCAGTGGTTCTGCTATGACACTGGCCGATTCTTTCAGTACTCTTGGATGCAGCTCGCCTGGGCCTGCTGACTTAAACACATCTAGTCCATTGAAGTGACTGCACCAAGTCAGCGTCAACAGTTGGTGGGCTGGTGTCCCTCTGATACCCATATAAGAACCCATTAGGAGACTTATCTTGACCCCTGTTCAAGAACACTGAGGCAAAATCATTGAATAGCTCAGCCTTATCCCCCTTGTCTGTCACTAATTGCTCCTTGTTCAGTAGGGGTCCTGTGCTGCCTGCCCTGTGCTTTCCGTTTACTCCCTACATACCTAAAAAAAAGTCATAAGGCACTCATTAATTCCTATAGGGAACTTGTTGAGTTGGTTTATGAGTTCATTCTTGATGGCAAAACTGACTTCCTGAAGCTGGTGTTTTCCTTTCTGTTTACCCTTCCAGAAGGTGTAGCTGCCTCCATGTTCTTTTAGCTGCCCATCTCCCTTTTGCCAGGTCTTGTTCAGTGTGAGACCTGTTAGTGTTGTATTGCTTGAATTCTCGAGCCACGATTGTGGTGCAGTACTCTGGGCATTCACTATTAAGATTGTCATAGAATCGTAGAAAATGAGAGTTGGAAGGGACTCAGGAGGTCATCTAGTCCAACCCCCTGCTCAAAGCAGGACCATCCCCAACTAGATCATTCCATCCATGGCTTTGTTGAGTTGGTCTTTAAAAGCCTCCAAGGATGGAGAGTCTACCACCTCTCTAGGTCATTGGCACTCCGTTCCAGTTCTTCGCCACCCTCCTAATGAGAGAGTTTTTTTCCTAATATCCAACCTAAACGCCCTTGCTGCAACTTGAAACCATTGCTCCTTCTTCTGTCATCTGCCACCACTGAGAACAGTCCAGCTCCATCCTCTTTGGAACCCCGTTCAGGTAGTTAAAGGCTGCTATCAAGTCCCCACTCAGTCTTCTCTTCTCCCCCCAGTTCCTTCAGCTTCTCCTCAAAAGTCATGTGCCCCAGCCCCTAACCATTTTCATTGACCTCCACTGGACTCGCTCCAATTTTCCAACTTGTCCTCATCCTTTCTGTAGTGCGGGGCCCCAAATTGGACATATTACTCCATATGCGCCCTCACCAGTGCAGAAGAGGGGAATAATTACTTCCCTTGTCCGCTGGCAATGCTCCTACTAATGCAGCCCAGTATGCTGCTAGCCTTCTTGGCATTGAAGGCACACTGTTAACTCATGTCCAGTGTAACCCCAAGTCCTTTTTTGTAGAGCTACTGCTTAGCCAGTTAGTCCCAGGCCTGTAGCAGTGTATGGGATTCTTTCACCTTAAGTGCAGGACTTTGCACTTGTCCTTGTTGAACATCATGAGATTTCTTTTGGCCCAATCCCCCAATTTGTTGAGGCCACTCTGCATCCTAGCACTATGCTTCAGTCTATATATTGCTCCCCCCAGCTTGGCGACATCCGTCAACTTGCTGACGGTGTACTTCATCCCATCTTCCAGATCGTTAATGAAGATATTGAACAAAACCAGCCCAGAACCAACCCCAGAACACTCAACTTGATTCCAGCTGCCAACTAGACATCGAGCTATTGAGTACTACCCATTGAGCCCAATGATCCAGCCAGCTTTCTGTCCCCTTTCAATCCATTCATCCAACCCATACTTTCTTACTTGTTTGCAAGAATGCTGTGGGAGACTATACCTTGACTTTAGCAAGGCTTTTGATACAATGTTCCTGAGGATCCTGATGTTCCAGGTCTCAAAATTGATCATGTGTCTTTGTTGATTTTGACTGTGGTAAGGTGATCCCCTTACTATAGGCTATGTTTATTGCACCTTTTCTAGCCCCCTCTCCATGTGAGGTGAGCAGAGTGGATCCTCTGCTCAGTTGCAGTTACAGCTGCCAAATCGCACTCTTGCCTTATCCAAGTGCTAAATGACCTGGTAACTGCTGCCTTTGTGCTAGTTCATGACTGTGAAGTTCCAGACCCCACAATCTTGCTCCCAGTGTCGCTAGCTGGTTGCCAAAGGCCTTGAAAAATGTGCCAGGAAAGCCATTTTCATGGAAGACACCTGTGCATGATTTCTTTTATTATGGAGAAGCTGCTGCGCGTCAGCTTCCACATGGTTTCTTGACCGGGTGGGATCCAATGGCTAGGAGGCCAAGACAATTGGTGATCTCATTCCACTACAGCCTTTGTCCACCGTTGCGGCTGTTTTTAGATTCTGAATCTTTTTCTGCCAGCTCCCCTGTTGAGGACTTGTAGCCCTGTGGCTGGGGGCTGGGCAAGCTGATTATAGTAGCAACTGTACTTGCCATGTCACAGCACCGTCAAAAGATATATGTGGCTTTTCAAGAGAGAAAGCATTGCCATTTGCTATCTCCACCACATCCTGGTGGTACTGCCACTGGTTGGTCTGTGACGCTTATTTGTCAGAGTTACCCCTGCTTATTTCACAGCTAACTTTCCCTGAAGGTCATCCTATTATCCACAACCTGTGAACGCACTGGGTAGCAGTACAGCTCCTTTGCCAGGCCTCCAATACCAGCCTTGAAATTGACAGGACCATATTGGTTTCAGTGCCAGAAGGATTAACCGTTCAACCCATGTATAATGTTGGGCAATTTTCTGATTGCCAGATGAGCCTACTGCTTGTTGCTTAACTGCCTATCCTGCTCGCTTTCCACAGTGCTCAAGAAGCTCCCCTGATGACACAGCTGCTGCTTCGTCCTCTTCAGGATTCTTTGACAACATCATCCCACAGGACACAAGTGCCTTGGAGATCTCTGTCACAACAGGTACCATATGGTCCACATGATCTCTAGCAAGCCACTGCCCTAGAAAGTGATACACAGATCATGTGTAGACCAGGCTTGTTTTATCATATCCCCAAGTATGTCCTTGGTGCCTGTGGTATTGGGCAGTACATGGCAATGGAGTGCCTTGCCTATTTTGGCAAGAGATCCACAGAGAGTATGACCCTCCCATGGAAGGTTGACTTTTAGTGTGTGCTGGAGCCCTGCAGTTTTTGAGGTGTTAGGTCCAGAGTCTGATCACTGTTATCACAGAACTATGCCTGTGGAGCTTATTGTTCTCAGCCTCTCATTCATTGCAACAGTTGCGACTGATGAGCCATAGATGCTTACCCATAGCCTGCTGCCATGCATTGCTTTCTCACCTCTCCAGATACAGATGGATTGATCAGCCAGGCACTCCTGGTGGGGAATTTTGACGGTGCTGTGGAGCTGTGCATGAGAGCTGAACGCTTTGCTGATGCAATTATCCTGGCTATTGCTGGAGGGGAGAAACTGCTCAGGGAGACCCAGAAGCACTATTTTGCCAAACGGAAATCCAAGGTTTCTCTGGTAAGTACCTGGCACGATATATCTGATGAGTAGTTGAATGGGAGAGGGACTAGGTGTGCGTAGGGCAGGCTAAGTCATATTGTGTCTGGGTAGGTTTGCCTGTTCCATTATGCACATGTTTACATTTGCAGGGGGTAGAAAGCTGACATGGTAAACAAGGGCTTTGTGCATCAAACCTCCTTTTTATCTAGATCTTTACTCTGTGCTCAGGATACCTTTGCAAACCTTGCTGTCAGCCAGACACATTCTGCTTACAGTTGTGGGGTTTGTTCCCTGCTCTGTCTTGTGTACATCTGCTGATATTACTTACATCAGGAAGTTGCAGTAAAAAATTACCCAGCCCTTTTCAAAATCCATTTACAGTAAAGGACCCATAGTGATTCCTAACTCATAACTTCAGAGGTTATCGGACTGTATGCTGCAAGGCATAAGCTGATTGCTGCAAGACTAGTTTTCCTCCTGCTTCAGTGACTGTGTTGTATATAACAACTTAGGTGCATTGATAGTGTTTTCACCTTCTGAAGCACTGAGTATTGATTACTGCTGGAGGTAGGCTACTGTGGGTGACCAAGAGAATTATATTTTGATATGAATGCTGCAGGCAAAGATACACGCCTCCATTTACCCAGGTGCAGGCTTGGTCTTTGTGTTTTTTCAGGTCTCTGTATAGGCAAGCAGTATATCTGTACCTGCTGGTCTTAACTGGTGACTGGTGGGCTTTTTGTTTCCTTTACAGCTTCTTGCCTCCATTGTGCAGCAGAATTGGCATGATGTAGTTTGCACATGTGACCTGAAGAGCTGGAAGGAGGCACTGGCCATCTTGCTAACATACTCCAAGTGTGAGGACTACACCCAGCTCTGTGGTATGGAGTATAATTCATTTTGATATGATGTCTATCAATTAGAGCTTCTCCAGATCCTGTACAGAGAAAAGCAAATGAAGCTTAGGGAGAGGAGGCACATCTTAGAACCAGGGGAATACCAGGCAGGATGGCACATCACAAATGAGCATGTGACCAATCATTGGGGTAAATGGAAGTGTACAAAAGAATAAGGCTGGAAGGGTAGAAGGAGGGAGAGTGAGTTCTAGGTACTCTGTGGTGGAGAAGAATCCTAGCATGGAATGAGGATAGGCCAACATCTCCTGATCCCTACAGCAGTGGATTAGAAAGACCTAAGAGCAACAGAGGAGGTGGCTTGTGGGAGGGAATTAGAGCTCCATGTGGGGTGGGGGGAGGAGGTCAGAAGAGTTCACCCCACCTAAGTGATTCTTCCCACTTGCCATAGTCCTCACGTATTTTTTAAATCCAGAAGCTGTGTGGGGCAAGGAGTCAGTCATTCTCCTTTTATAGCCCTTAAAAACTAAATTTACCCAGAAATTAACCATTCTGGAGAATGTAAATAGCCAGGCCTGATCTAATGGAGTATGTGTAAAGCGATTCAGACTGTTTGCTAGCAACTGGCTAATGACCAGTACTCAAATGCCTGAGCATTGTTGCGTAGTTGAAGTGCTATCACTTGAGATGCGTAAAACACTGCTGGGCAGAACCCTAAAGGATGTGGTACCTTGTAGAGAGGTGCTGTGTTGTTATTATTGCACTGGAGGATGTTCTCTGTATTTCTAGCCTATCACTTGTTCTTCAGGTATGTTAGTTGTTGAGAGCTTTCAGGCAGGCAGCTCTTATGGTATACACTTTTGCAATTGCTGGAGGATGTCTGGACCTCTCAAAAGGAGATGGGGCTGGGATTTTTTGTTCTCTCTCAGTTCCTTTCAAGTGGTTTTCTTTCTCTGATCAATCCTGGCTGTTTAATTTTAGCCAGGTGCTTGGCTCTGGAAATCCTTCATGACAACAGCACTCTGCAGCAAATCCGGAGTTAGCTCTATATGCAAGCTCCTGAGCTGAGACTATAGCAGTTTGCAAAGCTGTAGTAAGATTACTGAGTGAAGGACGGGGAGAGAATGAGCTGGCCAGATAGGAGTAAGTGGAAATTTATGCCTGTTCCTATTCCCTTTAGACATGTTGGGTGCCCGTCTGGAGTCAGAAGGCAATGGGACACTGTCCAATGAAGCCTGCCTCTGCTACATCTCATCAGGCAATGTGGAGAGGTTGGTGGACTGCTGGGTAAAATACCATGAGACTTCGTCACCCCTTGCTCTGCAGGTACTGGTTCTACAGTATGGACATGAGGCCACCATAAGCTAGTCCGCCATCCAGAATCTTTTTGCATGACCCCATTAAAGAGAGAGTGCACCTTTTAACTCTAGTTTCAGCAGCTGTGCTGCTTCCAGCTGCAGAAGCTAGTGTCTCCTAGACTAGTTTGTAGGTTTGCAGCTGAAGGAGATTTGTGCTGTTAAGCTCCAACGACTTGTTTTGTTTAGATGACTTGGATCCTTCTGTGTCTCCTTGCTCAGGACAGGGTCTAGTCCTGTAGAATTTGCGTGGCTGTGTTTTGGTGGCGATAAGTTTATCTAGTACTCCTCACCCTCTTCTCTGAGTGACTCTGCATTTCATCTTCTCAACGTACCTTGTGCAGTAGAGAGGACCTTACCCCTATCTACCCACGATGTCCTGAAGGACAGGAAGTCAGTGCCTGAGCTTCTTTAACCTCAGTCTTCCAAGTCCTAGCCCATTGTCCTAGTGCATTAAGCCATCCTTCCTACCTTGGCTAAGATGGTTACCTTCAACGTGTCTTTGGGCCTTCACAGCAAGTGAGGCACCTCCTCTGGTTAGGCACTAGTAGACTAACACTTGATCTGAGCCTTCAAGAGGCCGAGAAGCGATAATACATAATACTCCTTACCTAAAAGGCCCCCAAACCTTCTCCCCTATCTTATTTCTCCACTGATAGTAAACAGCAGCTAAAAAGTGTCTTGAATGCCTCTTCTGGTTATGTTTTCAACTGGAAAAAAGCAACTTTCAATGAAAACCAGAACTATACTTGTGCTTCCATGGACTGAGTCTTTATTTCCAGTGAACTGACTGAATATTTTAATAGCTGAAGCAGGCCAGTCTCCTGTTTGCTTTTGTGGTAGTGGCCTCCATCAGGAAGCCTTCTTAGAACAGATTTTAACCTGTTTCCTCACGTAATTGTATCTTGGAAGCTGCCTACGGAATGTCTGTTGGAGATGCTATTATCATGTTACAATGTCCTTGTTGCTATGTTATGCTGTTTTCTTACCATGAAACTTAACTTCTTGGTTTTGTTTTTTGGTTCTTGTCCTCTCCCGCCCGCCCCCCTGCCCCACCAACCAAGATGTTTTTGTTTCCAGCTCTGTGGGGAAGGCTTCTCAGTAATAGTCTTTGTTGTTGAATGAAGTAATTTCTGTTCATATTTGGCTTAGAGAAACTTTCCTCTTCTCCCTCATGCTGACTTCTGGACAAAAGCTGCTAGGCTGATTGTGTCTCTGACTAGGGAGGTTAACATAGCAAATCTTGTTCTCAGTGGTGAATTTGACATGCGTTTTCTTTTCATCCTGCCCCTTCAGGACCTGGTTGAGAAGGTGATGGTGCTCAGCAGGTCCATTGAGACTCTCCGTGGAATTGCAGGGCCTGCACCAGGACCTGTCGTAGCGGAGCAGCTAACCCAATATGCCAACCTCTTGGCATCACAGGGTTGCTTGGCAGCTGCAACGAGCTATCTTCCTAACAGCTCTGAGGTATGTGAAAAATGGATAGGATTTGAGGCGGGGGGTAGGAACTTGACATTTGGGATCTGGTACTTCACTATAAATCAGGAATCTAGATATCCCAAATGGTAATGGAATCTGTCATTTCAGGGTGAAGTTTTTAGCTTTTCTAGAACACATAGCTTGCCTCGGTCCCTTGTGGCGTGTAGAGGAAGGGTCTGGAACTTTGTGCTGCTGACCAGTAGATCACAGGACAGTAGTGTTATCAGCAGCTTCTCAGGGGAAGATCCATTCATTTCTTGTCTAACTAAAAGCTAGTCGCTATGTTGAGACAAGCATAGAGATGTGAGGATGAAGGGCTGATCCGTCTTGTTGGAAAGGGAAATGTTAATAGTGGCCAACTTGTGTGGGGAAAGGCTTGTTGAGGTATCAGAGAGCTCTGCCAGTGGAAATCATAGTGGTGTCCAGGATCCTGAGGCTTGTAGTTACTCATAAGCCCTCTGGAGCCTTCATTTAGATGCTGCATATTGATTATGAAGGCTTTCTGTCACTACCAGTGAATTCTACCTGGTGGGCCATGGCATTTCTGAATCTTCTTCTGAGTCTCCTTTCTGAGGGTCTCAAATCATTCCTCTTGGCTTTATTGTTTCAGCTCCTGATCCAGCAGCTCCGAGACAGACTCTTCCATGCCCAGGGGGAGAGTGTGGGTGACCAGCAGCCTCCTCCTTTCCCCTATACGCGTGTCCACATAGGGGCAGTTCCATCTCCAGCAGCCAAGAGCAGCTCTGTTCCTCAAGGCCCAGTTCACAAACCAGGTCCCAGACATCCAGAAAAGGTAAGCCCCAGACTCAAGTGACCATTACCTAGGCAGTAAAAGATCTGGGAAAAGGGGGAGACACATCTAAAGAAGGCTGGAGTGGACAGTAGATGCTTCTGAACATCATAAGGTTACTGGCTGTAGTAGCAGCGAGCTTGCAGTATAGCGTGCATTAGTCAAAGGCCAATTCCCATGATGAATCAAGGGCTGATTGGCAGGTGAGTAAGAGGACAGTAGCACCTGAGCTCTTATCCAGTATCATTGCAGAAATACCCAGATCAACATCTTTTCTGGGACAGGGAAGGTGGGGCTGATAGGCCTTACAGCATGTTGTGTTCATTTTATTGCAGCTTATCTACCAGCCATCATTCACCCCTCCAGCATCAGCTTCATCAATGCCTCCGCTCTTCACACCTCAGCCAGTCCCAGCAATGCCTGTGACTACTCTCCCAGCTGGGCTGCCTCCTGCCAGCAACAGTCCCTCCACCAATGTTTACTCCAGGCCAGGAGTCCGACCTACATACCCGCCATACACCTCAGGCTTGGCCCCAGCAACAGTTTCAGGACCTGGTGAGTAGTCTAAGGACGCAACCTATAAAAGCATCCTCATATGAGGAACTCTGGCAGAGGCCCCCATTAAGTTTATGGGAGGAGTTGCTCATCAAGCATGTTTATGATGGAGGGAAATCCCAGGCGTAATTAGCCTGGCATTGTCTGGTGATGGGCAGGCTCCCCAGGGGAAGGCAAGAAGGGAGGGGAGTGTGCTCACACAGTGAGGAAGGGTGGGATGCACACAGTCTACAGCTGATGTTCTTTGTCTTGGTTTCAGCACTGTCTCAACCTCAGCCGTTTAGCTTGCCAGGGCCCAGGCTTGCTGGACCACCTGCTCTTCCCAGTCAGCCTCCTATTTCAAGACAGTCTGTGCCCATGGCATCCCCTGGTCTCCCACCCATTGGATCTGCCATCTTCACCCCAGCCTCAGTTCCTTCTCAGCATCCTGTGCAGCTTCCTGCAAGTTGTCCTCTGCCCACACCAGGCCACCCTCCTGCAGCTTTCTCTCCAACCCCTTTCAACTGTCCTACAGGGATGGGTTATCCTCAAGGAGGCCCAGGGGCTCCATCCACCAAGCCTCTTGCAGCTGCAAGCATCCCTCCACCTCCCACAGGTGAGTATTTTCCAGCACAATCACTCAAGGGCTGCCTATAACATCCCTATTTTGGCTGCTTCCCCTTCACCATTTCTGGGGCCCTTTAGCATTCAGGTAACTGGAGTCCAGTTGCAGAGAAAGGAGGCATTGGGTGTAAAGGATGATGTGGACGTAACAGTTTATGCAGTTCAGCAATGTACAGATGACTGAAGTTAGCTGCAGTGTGAGCAACAGGCAGTGAAATGGAACCTGTATTGTATTTGTTCTGTTATGCAAATCATGCGCTTATCTAGGATGTGCATACATGGAGGGTACTGTCCTTAATTAGAATGAGTCTTCTGAGGGTCGGTCTGTTCCCGTGAATCCCTCAATCAGTGCTGCCCATGTTAGGTTAATGAACTGGTTTCCTTAGGCCCAGTGTTCCTGAGATGCTGCTTATTCATACCTGAGGCCTGATGTTCTGGAAATGCTAGGAGTGTAATGGGTTTGTCTCCCTAAGGAAGACGGCCCCTGTCACTGAGGGTTCATGATTAAAAATGGCTTTCTACTGTGCTCCAGCTCTTGCTTCCCATTGCCAACAGGCTCTTGAGCTAGAAATCTATTTCAGAACTTCCCAGACCCTGTGGATATGATTCAGAAGTAACTGAGCCCTTCGTGACTGAAATATTGGTCTGAATCCAGCCTAACTTGCTAGTGATGTGAGGTCATTTGTCACCTCTTGGCCTACAAGGATGAGTTGGTGGCCTTGGTCTAAAACCCTGGCAGACAAGTATCCCCATTTCACAGTATGCCATCACAGGTAGTGCTTGTTAGTCCTTAGCTTACAAAAATGATCCAGCTTATGGAGATTCCTTTGCAAATGTAGTCCTGGTAGATCATGGCTGACTGCTATATTGTAGAGAAGATGGACACACCTATAGTTCAGCACTTCTTAAACCAAATTTACTCTGAAAACAGAGGAATCACTTTCAGTGTTGACTGAAACAGACAAATATAGCCACGTGCAACTATATGAAGGCTGGGCTCATACCCTTGACTGCCTAGGTCAGGCTAGACTGAGCCATCTGAAATCATCCATGTGTGCCATTGGGATGTTACTGGTAAAGTCAAAGAAGCTGGTGATGGTGACTGACTACAACCTGCCTTGATTTTCAGGTTTCTTCCCCTGGCTAGATCCCTACTCGGATCATGCAGGTAGTACAAAGAGCAGCTGCTATACTGGTGCTGCTTTGAGTGAGACATGATATATCTAGATATGTGTGTGGTGTGTGTATATGTGTGCACGCACGCGCTTGTTGCTGTTTGTTGTGTTCCTTGCACGTCCAGGAACTTGTAAATGTGCTTTTCCAGGAGCTGAGGTATAGCAATGCAAATACTTGCCCCCCTGGAGACTGGTAAACTAAGCGTGTTCTTTGGGACGACTATGAGGTTTCAATCCTAATGCAGTTGCTGATGAGCCCTGGAGGGTTTGGAACTTTCTGGCTGTATCTCATTTCACCATCTTGGTATCTGTTTGGCCAGTATGATTGGGAAGCAGCTGCTTCTCCTTCAAAGCTGATGTCAGCATCCTTCTTTGGGTCAGGAACCCTGGAACGAACCTAGTGGATTGATATTCCCAGCTTGTTCTCCCTTCATCTGACCTATGGCTTTTTGCAGGCCTACTCTTGTCTTGGCTGGGGTACATCAGTGTTGCCGCTGAGGTGGGGATGGGTACTGGAAATCCCTTGTGGTTGTAGCTTCTAGTTGCTGGCAAGCTCCCCAACTGCCAGCCAATGGATGGGTATTACGGGGAATGGCACAGAGGGGTGTAAGTTCCTCCACCCACTTTGAGAGCAGGGCCTGGATTTTGATCCCAGACAGTCTGCTGTGGAGAAGTCAGACAGTGCCAGAGTTACCGCTTTGTGATGGTCTCTATATTTGAAGGTTCGTAAGGGGCAGAATGCAGCTCTTCTACCTTCACTCATGGGAGGGAAAAGATCTGTGTTGTTGAGGGTCTTTAATACACAGTGGCTTCTGCTTGTACTAAATCCCTTCTGCCAGTCTCCGAAGCTCAACAGCATAGACGCTGACTATTATTTTTGCCGGGGGGTGCCTAAGATAATGGACATATGGAAAGTTTTATGCATTTCAGGGGACAGCCCGCTTCCTGAGGGGAGCCACCCCCCCCCCCCAATACTTGACAACTCTGCTGAGCAGTGTGAGTTTTGGCTTGTCTAGGAACCCCAACATTTGTGTGGAATGAAGGCTGAGTAGTGTGGGGCAGTACTGCGTGTGCAAAGGCTTTTTATTCTGTCCCTTTGGCAAAAGCACAGAGAGCTCCAGCGACTTCCTGTGAAAAACAGCTTGATTCCAGCAGGGAGTCTGTGATCTGTTTCCTTTGAGATGCTCCCTCTGCCTGGCAACTCTGGTATTTGGGCTGAAGGGGGCGTGCATCAGGTCCAGAATTATACTTGCTTCCCTGGGCAGACAGTTAACTCCTGTTAACATGAATGGGAATAGGACACGTACAGATCAACCCAGGCTTTCTTAAGAGTCTTTTCCTGATTTCTATGGTTGAGATTCCTTCTTGCTGCCTTCCTTTTTTCATAGATTTATTTTTAAGGTATTTTTTAAGGTGAGAAGGAATCATCGGGCATGCCAGGGAGAGAGATCCCCAACAATTCTGTATCCTGCCCAGTGGCTTGTACTTGAGAGACCCAGCCAGTCGCTTGGAGGTATCTTAGTTGCTGTCAGAGCAGCTCAGCAGTAGGCAGGGGGGGGCCTTGTACATATCAGTGTGTCTGCCTCACAAATTAGAGGGTCCGCATCCTGGGCACTTTTAGTTTTTCCAGAACAGCTAGAGCAAGACTAAGGCAACCAGGGTGTCATCCTGTCATCATCCTCCCCCTCCTCCACACATGCACAGTTGCCAGATGGAGGGGTATTCAGGTGGGGACTGAGTTACATGGGCCTAAACCCCTGGAGCAATGCCAGAGCCTGCTAGACTACTGAAATAGCACAGTTCTAGGACACAGCCTCTTGAGGGCTATGCATAATTACTAACTTAATTAAGCCCTTCAGAGAGTGATCATTGCAGACACATGGGAGAGAAGGCTGCAGAAGTATTTAGCTGGTATAATAATAAAAATCATTAAAATAATAATCACCTTTGTGTCCTTCTCCCATGGCTTGTGTGAATAAATACTAGCCTATGACAGTTCAGGTTCAGTCACTCAGTCCTCAGTTCTTTTAAGACTCCAGCAGGCCTTAGACTATCACAGTGTAAAATGATGCTGCACTTGCACTATCTTTTCCATCTGGCAGGGCTAAGTTTAGGGGTGGTGCTACTGTCACCTATGTTATAATAGTGCCAGGGGGCTCCAGTCAGGCACTGTGTGATTGTGTCCAAGAACAGCCTTAGCCTCCAAAAAATTATAGAGTAAGTGAAAACTACCTTCTGGTTGTAATCCAGGAAACCTTTTACCCAAGGGGTGATTGGGAACCTGTTATCAGTAGGAGAAAAGTTTCATTCCCTGGTATCTGCCTCCCACCCAGCTTTCTGTATTCCTCAGTGCTATGGACTGCCTGTGTGAGGCACTCCTTTCAGGGATGGGGAGAACCCCTGTCTCCTGGAGCCATGTAGCTTTGGCTCAGAAAGCAGAACACTCCTTTCTCTAATTGTGGGAAGCCTGAGCCCCCGAGTTCTTGGAAGCCCTACACAATATGTGGCTTGGGTTCAGCCATAGAATTCATCACCCAGTGCAGAACTTGGGACGCTTCAGACAATTGCAGAAGTGCTTTGCTTGCACCAGTAGCATCAAACCTAGTATCCCTTAAATAGAGGCAACCCACAGCTCGTGCATGTGCTTCTAGTGCCAGATAGTGTAATTCCAGAAGGAAGAGAATACACCTTGGGGAGGTGGGTTCTCAGACCATGACCCATGGAATGAAAGCTAGTCAAGAAGCCTTTCCATGAAATGCTGAGAAACAAGCAGTGGAAGTTGGGAGGGGAAGGTGGTTCAGCACTGGGGACTTTCCAGCTTCCTGAATGGTCTGTATAATGAAAGCGGTTGAGAACCACCACATTGGACTTCTTTTATGAATTTCATGCCTGTGTCTTATTCTTTGTCTCCAGCTCAGGAATCTTGGAATGATCCTTCTTCACTAAGAGGAGGCCTTCAGAAGAAAAAGGTAACGGCTTAGTCAAGGTATCTGCTAGAGTGGTGATTCTTAACCAGGATACTGCTGTTGTGGTCTCCCCACAGTCAGTACCCTAGCAAACCCCCATAGTCTCCCTTCTGCTGGACAAAGCTGCAACTGGAGTAGCTTTGAGGTTTTTTTTCTTCAGCCAGTTAGTCCTCCTACGTGATTCTTTGCTATGGCTCCTCCAAAAGGACCAGCCAGGTGAGGTCTGCTGCAGCAAACATGCCTCCACTATTTCCATTGTTGCCTCCTACTGGCAGATGTAGTAAAGAGCTCCCTCCACCCACCCCCCTGTCTCTTCCCCCTCCTCCTTTCCCTTTTAGCTTGGAGTAGACTCCTGGCAGGGTTGCTGGGAACCTGCTCCAGGCTGTTCTCACTACTGCTGGATTAGTTTCTCGTTAAAACTATCTCCTTTTGATCCAGCCTAGTTGGAGAAAATCTGTTTGGAGACTCAGGCTTAGCAGAGGCAGAATGAAGTGTTTTCAGGAGGCTCTTCTCTCCCCCACCCACCCCCCTTGTCAGGAAAAGTCCCACGACACTTGTTCTGTCGGGCACTTTCCTGCTGCTAATCTCTGCATTCATGACTCGTGCCACCGCAGACCCGAGGCGGCTTTCTGAGGAGCGGCACTTTCTGGTGCAGCACAGCTGTTTGATTGAGCAATTTTGGCAAGTCCAAGAGGATTTGTCCCGTGGCCTTGGGTGCTGGGTGTGGGCACTGGGACGTGCCAGGACTACCTTGCACTCTGATCCACTGGGTGGAAGTAAATGAGAGGTGTTGTACAGCCCAACTTGGGGATCATTCTGGAAGCTCTCCAGTTAAAATGAATGCTGGAAAAGGACGTTGATGAGTTTGGCAGGAGGAAATTGCAACCAGCTCCTGGGCCTCTAGGCATGGGGTTTTTACAGCATTGAATTTTCTCTCCCTGTATTTTTCTATTCACTGTTAGTTGCCAGAGAAGTTCACTCCACCAGCTCCCATCACAGCTCCGGTAATGAACCTCCCTGCCGAGCCACGAGTGCTCCTGCCCCAGAACCCCAGATCCCAGGAGTCAGGCCAGGCACCCCCAGGAGCACCCAAAGAAGGCAGCATGCAGGTAACCCAGGGCATTCCTCCCCTACCAGACTCCACACTGGGGTTTGGAGATCCTTATCCTTTGGGGATATCCGAGCCCGTAGCTGCCTCTCCTCTCTTAAAGCTCTCTCTAGAGCTCGGGTAGAATATGGCAGCCTCATGGCAGACTGCTGAGTGGGTAGGAGGCAGTGACCCTGACCAGAATCAAGTTACCCCAGAGGCCAACAGCCTTACTGGGGCTTTGAATCCAAAAAAAGCTCAGAGGTGATGGGCTACTAATGCTTTCAGGTTGTTCCCACACATTGCCAGAGGAACCAGTGCACCCCTTGTTTTTCACTTCCCCCAGCTGGGTGGAGGACTTGTCTGTCCTCAGCTTGTGCACTCCCACTGCTTCTTGCTTCCAGTTTCACCAGATGCCTGTGGAAAGGATCGAGAGAAAAGAGGTGCCCCCAGAACACCAAGGGCTGAAAACCACCTTTGAAGGACTGGTACAGCGCTGCTCTGCAGTTGCCACAGACCCGGTGAGTTGAGTTTACAGCCTCTTCTCTTCCCCCGCCCCCCAGCAGGTGCTGTAGGTAATGAAAGGGTTGGGGTGGTGTGGGATCTCTTTCCAGCTCTGCCATTGTCTTCTCTGTCCCTGTAGATTAGTATCTGGCTCTCTTCTATTGAAAGTTTCAGCATGACTGTCAGCCTTATGCTTTAGAGATTCATTCTCTTAAGTCGTCTCTCCTGCATCCCATTGTCATTCTGAAGGGCACTTGGCCCTGCCCCTTGCTGTCTGTCTTGAAGAAAAGGAAAAAGCCTAGCACTGTCAGCAGGCCTGACAGGGGAAAGCTTCTGCAGAGCAGATATCCCCACCACCTAGGCTGGGGCGGGCAATTATTTCGGGCAGAGGGCCGCTTACTGAGTTTGGACTAGCTGTCAAGGGCTGCATGAGTAGCCCTGCCTGTTAACAGGTGCCCCACCCCCTGGTTGCCATCTTGTGACCAGAAGTCCTGCCTCCTAACCCCTGACCTTTGCCACCAGAAGTCCCTCCCCTTGCCCCCAGAAGTACTCCTTTCAGCAAGGGGCTTTGCCTTCTCGGAACCAGAAAAGTATCAAATTTATATTCTAAAAGAAAACATCTACAGCATTCATTAATTTGATTTCAAAATTGTTTTTGTCCTGAATTACATGTTTTTGTCCTGATTTACATGTGTTTGTGTAGTGTACATAAAGAAGATTGCACAATAGCTTAAAATGAAGTCTTGCTCTTGTATATTGTTGGGGGTGAATATAGGTTTGTGGGGAGCTATGAGTGTGTGGGTATGTGGGGTGGGGGGGCAAGGGAGCATGTGGGTGTGCATGTGGATATGTGGGGTGTGGATGGGTATGGAGTTTGTGGGGGGCTGTGTTGGGGGAGGGTGGCTGGAGTGTGTGAGGAAGTATGGGGATCTGCATGTATGGCAGTGCAAGGTGGGGTATGGTGCATGTGTATGGGTGGGGTGTGCATGTAGGACTCACCCTATGAGAACATATACTTTGCCCCTGCCTACACACACCCCCATCCTGCTTCTGGCCCCAGGGTACCAGCATGGCCTGTTCTCCCCAGTCCTGTGATACAGCCCCGGTACATGTGGTGCTGGAGCAGTGTCAGGGCAGGAAGGCAGGGAAATGACTGGGGGTGGGGTGGGGCTGGGCTCCTTGTTCCTGTTGGCTCCCCCTGGGTCCTACTGCCCTGGGTCCTGTCATTTTTAACAGGCAGCCAGGAACAAATAAATATTAATTTACTAATTTTGGGGGGCCCTGTGGGCCAGATAGAATAGCCTGGTGGGCTGGATTTGGCCCATGGGCCAGATTGTGCCCACCCTGACCTAGGCCATCACCGGAGGCTGTTTTGTTTCCCTGACAGCTTTCCAGAGTGAGAGAAGGGGTTGGAACAGGGTGGGGCTAGAGCCTCTACTCAGGAAGCCCGAAAAGGGTAGTGCTTGGAATAGTAAGGCTGAGATGGCATCTGGGTAGACGCTGTTCCTGGTATAAAAAAACAATGTAAATCTCAGATGTCAACTATTCTAGGATCAGGAATAGGCGTGCAGCTCTCCCAAGGTAGCAGTAGGTGGCTAATACAGTATTTTACCACAAGGCAGCAGAGAAGCAGGAAATGACTTGTTTGTCTTTAGCAAACAGCTCCCCCACAGTGGGCATGGACAGATGGTACTTAAACCAGGTTAATTAGTACTTGTAGAGTTTTCCCCCTAGCATTGGGGTGAGATATGGTACCTTGAATCTAGTGTGGCTTTGAACCCCGCCAAAGCCAATGACGACTATTTCTTTGCTTCAGAAAACCAAAAGGAAGCTGGAAGATGCAGTGCAGCGGTTGGAGTGCTTGTATGAGAAACTCCGGGAGCAGGCGGTAAGCAGTCAAGCCCCGAGCCCTGATGCTGAGCAGGGTCCAGGCCCTTGCCCACACCAAATGTGCTTGTGCTAGCATTGTCCACTGCAGAGAGCTGTGCCCACTGAAGAGCTGGGAGGTGATGACCCTCTTAAGAGCCATGACCCTTAACTCTTTCATCCCATCTCTGAAACCAAATTCATTTGTCCCCTTCCTCCAACACCATACCCACTGGTGTGCAGTCTGGTACATGTGACCTGTGAGTTGGGATCTGTTGGTGGGGCAAGACGGTCACTACTACATGGGGTGAATTTAGTTTTCTATGGTCTCTTTCCCCTACAATATATTAAACCAGAGGTCCCAAGGATGAGGTTGGTGAGGCTGTGGATGTGGTGGGAAGTAAGCAGCTGCCCCCACATGCCTTTATAGAATTTTCTGTTCATTGTGATGGTAAGAGTGAATGGTGGTCCCCAGGATGGTTTGGGGCTGAACTTGGTCTAGTGTGTTGGAGATCTGTAGCATTAACTCCTCAGTTAACAGGCCAGCGTCACTGGTTTTGCCCATCTCATTGGACAGGACCTAGATTTTTTTCCATTAACTCAGCAGGGAGAGTTAACTTAGCTCTCCTTGCTGCTGCCATGTGTATGAAGTTCCCCAGTGTCTGAAGAGGCTGGGGAAGAACCTTCAGGTTCCACCACAGAGCAAAGCCTTTCTCCAACTGGAGGTGCTTGTCAGATGCTTTGGTTACTGTGGGTCAGGGAGGGACCACAAACCAGGAGTGGAGGGAGCTAGTGTTAGTCTGAGCCTGCTGACAGTGTGTCTGTTTCCTCCCCTCTAGCTGTCCCCACACATCCTGATGGGGCTTCATGATATCGCTTGCTGTGTGGAGGCACGAAACTACCAGCAGGGCCTTGCAATCCACACCCAGGTGGTGAGCAGCAGCAGCTTCAGTGAGGTGTCCGGCTTTATGCCCATCCTGAAGGTTCTCATGACCATCGCCAGCAAGCTGAATGTGTAAAACCCAGCCCAGGGGCTATGATGGGCTGTCATCATGGAGGCCACACTAGGTGGAATCTCCCACCTGTCCTGCTGATCTGTGTACAGGGTTGTGGACTCACCCTCAAGCTGCAGTTCGTGAGGAGCTTGTCTGTGACAGTACCAGGGCCATGATAGGCCTGTATAGCTGGTCTCTTTCTCTCTCTCTCTCCTTCCCCCGCGCCCCAACATCTGCTTATCTTGGTGCTCTTCCTGGTCTGTGTCTTGATTTCAAGTCACCAAGGTTACACTGAGAACCTCTTCGAGCAGCTCTGAGCCTCCTGCTTCTCTCCTCACCCCTAGTACAGAGATGAGACTCTTCATAAGGCAGAATCTATTGCTGCAGGTGCTTTTCAATAAGAGACTGCCATATGGGACTGGTATCTGCAAAGGCTAAGGATTCTCCCCTCCTCCTGCTCTGAGTATAGACATCCCTTTGGTGGTAGGGAAGTGACACGCACAACCACACCCTTGCTTCCTGAGCTGAAGACCCAGGGCCTGTATTCTGTCTCATCTCTCATGCTGCCTGTGCTACCACTCCTCAGATTCAACACCCCCCCCCCCCCCCCAGTGCTCTCCGGTCCCAAAAGCTTTCTCTTTCCGTGGTCCTTCACCACTATGAGACGGTTCAACAGGAGATGATGCCAGGCCATTCTGGGTTGGCTCTGCCTTTGCTTTCTCTTCCTGTCTCTCTCCCTGTACAAAACGTGGTTCTTGTTTCCATGGCTGGGGCAACCCAAGCCCTTATGCCTCATGTCCAGGGTTATTCATGGCTCTCCCCTCATCTTGGGATGACTATATCCCTGAGAGTGGGCAGCTACATGTTTGATGCACATACTCCCTTCCAGAGTGTTGTGGCATGATGCATTTGACCCCGAAACTAAACTGTGTTGGCACATGGCACCACGTGCCAGGTAGCACTACTGGCTTGTCAGTAGCCATGGTCTGAAAGCCACTTGACTGGGATTTCAAACCTGATTTGGGGATTTGGACACCATGGCCGGTGTCAATCCCGTAGCCTGATCTGAGCAACTTGTCCCTCATTCTCGGACCCTCTGTTCCAAGCCAAGGGTGAAGGGAGGGTGGGTGGAGCACTGCAGGTCTGTTTCCACGAAGTCCTGGAGATGTTCCTACATAGTATTGCAAGGCCTGTTGGCACAGCAGAGAGTGGGCACCTGCTTCAGGGAATGGTTCCATCTGCTCCAGAGCCCATGACCAGGCTGCTTTGAGGGTACTCAGAGGACAGTGAAGCATTTGGAGCTGGTGTGTGGAGGACACATTGGATTCCAGGGCACGCATCTGCCCATTTCATGCTGACATTTGTGTCTAGGAGCCTCCTCCCACCCACCATCTCCCTGCAGGTGACTCATTATGAGATGTCCTCCCCTACTTGCAGTTTGTCCTTCAGCACTGTGTGAGTTCTCAGCTCAAGTAGTATAACTCCCTAGGCAGGCCCTCCCCAGCAGAGGGAAATCTCCCTTCCTGCCTGCCATTTGGACTCAGAGGGCCTCCTGCCTCCTCAGGTCAGGATGCACATTGTGATGCTGTCTGGGTGCAAAGCTGCTCCTGCTGAATCAGCGTGATCTGCCTTGAGACTTGGAAAGGGGGTCTCCCTGCCCCCTCCCCCACCTCCTCTCTCTCATGTCAGCACAAAGTGCCTCGTTGCTGCCATCTTCTGATGTTTCTATTGCTGCGGTTTGATGCACTGAGATACTAATGAATGGTGAAATAAAGCTGCTTTTTGTGAAACCCGTGTTTTCATTCTCAGGCCAGGCTGCCCTGGCTTGGATTAGCTCACCTGGCCCCTGATACAGAGAAATCCTATTTGTGGCAGCTGCAACTTACCCTGGGATAAGCTGCTGTGCTTACCTTGGGGTATCTTCCCATCTTCAGGGCCAAAGGATAGATACTGATTCCATGTGGGTGCTGATTCTGGTACAGAACACCAGCAATGCAAACAGCCCTCTGCTCCAGATGTTTTGCACTGACACATGGACTTGGCCCCAGTGTGAACTCAGGGTTTTCTCAGTTACAAACTGCTTGGAGCTATAGAAAAGTGAATGGTCCTTCCCCTGAGCACTCCCTTGTGTTAAAGGAGGCATCTGCCCTGGGTGGCTGAGTGTCTGTGACAGTTTTTGGAATGGAGCATGGTCGTAGGGATTTTGCTCTTGAAGTGAACATCCAGAGCTGTAGTAATAGCTGAGTGTGAGTTCTTGGGCACAGTCCTCAGCTGGTGGAGGATCCTCCTACTCTCTCAATATTACCACATTCAAATCAGTGACACCATAAAGACCGGCTTGAGCATCTGGCCCCTTTTTTTTGCTAAAGTAAGCAAGGTTGCTTTGGGCAGGGCAATCCTTTTATGCTTCAGAACAGGGCTGTCTGACTTGTAAGTGTCTGGGTGCTGCAACCCTAACCCAGCCCCCATGCTCAGCTCCCCAGCCACAGGTTCTTGCTGTGTGATATGGCTGTGCTGTGCCAGGCTGCCCACCCTCAGGATGGGGCAGAAAATAGAAGCTGGAGGAGTGAGGGGCAGCCTGGAGACCCATTCATGATCTCTCCCTGTGAGGCCCCACTCACTGGGAGTCTGTCCCCCTGTGGCTGTGTTTTGTGAAGTACCTGATCCATTAGGCCTTGTCTGCAACACTGCAGGATTGGGCTTGGCAGGTGAGATAAGTGGAGATACGAAATTGGTGCCAAGTCACTTAACTCTTATCAAGACTTGGGCCCTCCCAGACCCCTGCAGAAACAATATGAGGAGTAAGGTGAATGTTATTGCAATGGATTTTGACATCTCTAAACCTTCACCTTTCTTATTTCTGTCCTTTGTCTTATCTAGTTGGTTGGAAGACTCTTTGGAGCTGGTGCCCTTTTACTGTAGGTGGGTGCAGCAGCCACCATGATGAGATGCCTATCTCAGGTGATGCTTCGTGCTCTTTTTAATACAAATAGCATTTCCCCTCATTATGTGGATCCCCAAAATGTTCTATCAAAGGTAGTGCTGAGACATGGTTACATATACTGCCCTTCTGGTCCCTTGGCTGTTAAAATCTTGGAGGTCAGAGATGGAAGAGGTTTGTCTAGCCATCCTTACCTGGCACTTTCTAGTCCCCTATATAGGATGGCTCTTGTCACCTTTCCCCAAGTCACAGGCAGTTCGTTCATGTTGAGTCTGATGATCCTAAGTGTTTTTCCAGGAAAGGTCAGAATTGTTACCCCCTGCCCCTTTCACAGGCAGGGTAACTGAGTAGGGTTCCCTGAGCTAGGATTGAACCCACAAACTCAGATCCTTAGTTTGGAGGGCTCTGCCAAGTTGGCTAAACTGCTTCTGGTAAAGTGGTATGGATCTACTTCCTTGCTGATGCTGTTGGCTGACAGTACCCCAGCCTGTCTTGTGGGCACACACTCCACTGGCTGTACCATAGCATTCCCGCACAGCCCAATGGGGAATGTACTTTCCACCTTGGACAGAAGTGCCTCCGGGGCTGACAAAGAGCCAGGGGCGTGTGTGAGCTCGTGAGATCTGTAGAGCTCTAATCCCGGGAGATAACATCATGTCTGCAGGCAAGGCTTGTGTGTGTGTGTGTTTGGTGGAGGTGGAGAGGGAGAGATTGTTAGGCAGTATTTGTTTGTAAAGCCACTTGCTCAGAGTATAATACTTGCACTAACTTCTATTGAGAGAACAGTGTGAGTCCCTGCAAAGTCTTTTCCCAAAGTGTCTTTGAAGCCAAGAACCCATTGAAAGGAAGAAAGGCCTGGAGAGGAGATTAGTTTGTTCAGCAGCTGTGAATTTCAGTGGGAGGCTGATGAACTCCAAAGCCTTTGTTTAAATTTTTTTGTAAGAAGCCCCGCTGGAGCGAGAGACCCGCACGGGGGCCGGGGTCTGAACAAGAAGGAATCTGAGCGGTGGGGAGCTGTAAACGCGCCACAAGGACTTTTCCCAAACACTTTCGGAAAAGGTGTTGTGAAGAGAGCGGAGGGGATTAGCATGTGAAATGGGCTTTCCATTGACTCTGCGGAGGGGAGGGGAAGAGGCCTGGATGTCTGATGTATTAGCATTATGCTCCCTCCTTGTCCCAGCCACCCTCCCCTGCTTGAGCCCTTGAAAGGCCTTGGCTTGGGAGGCAGCTGTGTGTGCGTGTCATCTGGGCGAAGGTGACCACCTGGGAAGCTGAATGTAAATATTTCTCCTCTGAGGAATGCGCCTTCATTAAAACGAAATGAATATGGGGAAGCATCCAATACTGCAGCACAATGGCCCTGCTGCCTTTACCGCTGGGCCTTCTTGTGCCCGCGAGGACCCCGTCTCAGCCCCAGCCTGCTGCTGAGGTCAGCACATTTTGCAGCTGTTGTGCAGGCATTTTGTTCTGCAGAAAGGAGGATGCCCCGGGGGGTGGGCCCCCTGGCTGTAAAGTTCCCAGCATGCCGCCTTGCTCTGCAGCACTGGGAAGGGGGACGGTGCTGCCCTCACCAACAGGTGTCACTGTGCTGAATGGGAACCTCTGGGGAAGTCCAGGACCGGGGAGGGGGACAATTGTCTAGGGAATAATGCTGGCAGTGAAAGAGGGGTGTTGCTGCCCGGGGACGGGGCCTCGTTGCATTCCAAAGGGAGGGAGAGCGCGTAGCAACTTCCCGGGCTCCCCATCTCCCCTCCCCGGTGGAGCAGCAGCCCCATAAAGGGAAAATGAAGAGAGAACACCCACCAAGGAGGTGGAAAAAGCAGCCTTATGTGCCTCGCTGCTCTCCTCGGAGCTGCCATGTGCTAAAGCCTCTGGCCCCGGGGTGTAAACTGGGGGAACAACTCTGCTTTCCCACACAGGAGCAGAGCCCCTGTGGAGAGGTGGGGGAGGTGGAGGCCTGTAATGGGGAACGAAGACACTGGAGGCAAACGGCAGGGGAGGGGTGGGAATGAGAGAGAAGCAGCCTGCCGGTGACAGCAGCTTTCCCCAGGAGGAAGAGCCCAGGTTCTTGAATCAGAGATCTAAGGGGCCAGAGCCACAGCTGGTGTAAGTGGTATTACTCCACCAAAGTCACTGGGACTAGACCTACATACACCAGCTGAGGACTTGGCCCCAAGATGGCTCTGTGCTGAGTAGGGTCTACATGAGAGGAAAGGGGTCTTTCCTGTGGTATGCAGTGTATCGGGATCCTCTTGTCTAGCCTCCCGCTGTGAACTGGGGCATGGAGACACCAACTTGTCACCCAGGGAGGCAATATGGCTTTACATGGCTCTAGTGCAGTGAGTGCCTTACCCTCAGGGCCAGGCTTCCTCAGGCAGGTGTGACACAGGGTATCTCCAAACCAGTGATTTAGTGCTAAAAATCTCCATGACCCAACCAAAAGTCTTCAATCATTTCCAAGCCCCTAAGCCCTCAGCAGCAAGGTAGAAAGTGGCCATCACTGCTCAGACACCACCATGAGACACTATAAACATGCAGGTGAAGTCTACTTGGGAGCCTGACCAGAGCGGAAGAAGCCCTGTGTTGTGGTAGTGGGGGACGTTAGTCTTGAACAGATCTCATTTGCATTGGAGACACTAGGATGTTGTTCTGTCCAGGTTAAAAGGAGTAGTTCAAAACTCCTTCAGCACCTCCAGAGTCTCCATGTGTAACCCGTGCCATCAAGCAGTGGCCCTCCCTTGCATTTTCCTCTCAGGAGCACTGCTGCTCCAGCATTACAGAAGGGGGGTCGAATCCAAGTGATCTTACCCCAAACAGTTTGGAAACCCACAGTGTGGAATACTGGGCTTGGCAGACAAATAGAGACCATCTGCACTGGCCACTATTGGGAAGCGTGGTTTTGACAGCCATATGGTGGATGCTGTATTTTGTGCTTCCTGCTTAGCCATATGCACAAATATAGGTGTCTAAGATATGGCTAGCCCAAGAGTCCCACTTCCAGCCATACCCTAGGTCAGTGGTTCCCAATCTGTGGTACAGGTATCACCAGTAGTACACAGACAACCTGTCAGGGGTATGTGTTAACAGATGTATTATAATTACTTTATATGACAAAAATTTCCTGGTGGTACTTAAGGTTGTATCATTTTCAATAGGTGGTGCGCAATCCGTCAGAGTTTGGGAACCGCTGCCCCAGGTCATCAGTCCACATGTGGCAGGAAAGGATGGCAGAGAATACCTAGGCGCTACCAGATCCTTCAGTCAGTCACTGCACAGTGGTCTTCCCCTACCTGTATTTAGAAGCCCATCACTTGCATAGCCCTGTGAAGGTGGCTGTATAAAACAGGGCATCCTGAGATCCAGTGGGAAATATGTGCCTCAGATTGAGGAGCTGAGGGTGAGTCAATAGAAAATGTAATCTCTAGCCCTCCCATTTCCAACATCAGCCCTCCAACCACCTCCAGCATCTGTTCAACAGGTAGGCACTTGCCAGCTGACCTACATAAATCTCCATGCATCCTAAGATCTGCCATCCAATGGCTCAAAGGTGACCTGTGTAGGATGAGATGCAGGGAGTCAGCCAAATTGTAGATGTCTCTATCAAAACCACCCCATCAGAATTAGACCCCCATGTCCTCATCCTCAGAAGAAGTGTCCACACATGGAGTGTCCAAAAAAGACAACTAAAAGAGGACTGGGTGACACTGGCTGGAAAAGGAGTGTCTCTATTGTCATACAGGTAGCTGCCCAATATGGCAAATTGGTTGCCAGGTTTCAGTTGGGTCCATAGTATGTCCACACTATAAATAACAGCACTGCAGTTGCCCTGCCTTGTTGGCAACCTCAGGAAGAAGTGTCAAGATCTGAGTGACTCAGAGAGACTTATTCCCCTTCTTACCCTTTTAGAGGCAGTCTAACTATAGGCTCAAATATGTAGATGTTTCAAAAGAAAAAAAATCTCAATGACTGAAGAGACACCAGCATTTTGCAAGCACTTGGCTACTGATTTATTGCATTCACTATTGGTTTACAAACACTGGCTACATGACAGGTCAAGTAGCCAGTCATTTTGCTAGACTGGCTTCTGATCAGTCTAAAAGAAACCTCAAACAGCTGAGCAGGTGATAAACACAGATCCCATGGGGAAGCTCCTAGTTACGGTGACAGTGCAGTGAACTCCCCAGATCTCATGGCTGATACAACATATCCTGACCCTTTGCGAGGACCACAGATGAATCAGCTCAAACTTTACAACACTTGCTTAGCCTGAGGAATATATACAATAAATGGCAAAGCAAATGGTTACTCATACATCACAGAAACTGTGCAATAAATTAAACTTCAAAGTGCTTAACTTTCCTATTTACAACACAATTAAATAGTTACCAACATGATTCTCTCAGACTAGGAGAAAGCGTTTAGTAGTTAGCGCAAGGAGTAAGAGTGCTTGGAAAATACACCAGCAGGAACGTGCTCAGCTCCCCCTCACCAGGGACTTGGGAAGAAACAGGTGGGGGTGGTTAGAGCTGTGATCAAGGAGAGCGTGTGAGGGCCTTATTGGGAAAGGACACTGGCCGCTGCAGGGGAACAGAGATACAGAGGCTCTGGAATGGCAGAGGAAGCATTATAGGCAGCAAGTCATGGGATCCCTAGCAAAGGTCTTTCCAACAGAGTTACTTATTAGGCAGGTCAGTGGCACCTTGAAACACTTCTGCCAGAGCTGCTTTGACTACTTAGCACTGCAGTGCGTGGTAGAGACTTGCATATGCTCCAAGGATGAGAGACCAAGCTGGCTTTTTTTACTTCTTTAAAAGCCAGGCTGGGAATGTCTCTGGGAGTGAGGGTTTTCACACCATCTCTTTTCCTTCGATCTCAGGGCCCAATAAAAATGAAGTGATTTCTCAGGGCCCAATAAAGATGAAGAATGCCCTCTGCCTTTGCAGGACTAGATGCCGAGAATATTTAGCAAGCCCCTCAGTTGCAAGGGCCATGGCTCACACATGGGTGGCCTATGCTACTCTGTGGCTTACAGGGCTGCTGTCCAGACCCAGCAAGGGCTTCTTGAGCTCCCTGAAGTTTCCAGTGCTACTACCCAGTTTTGCCAATCTAGACTACTACCATGGTGCAGGCAGCTGGGACAGGCAGGTTCTGTGGCTCACCCACAATGATGATGTGCTTGCTGCTGGGACGCAGGCTAAAACTGCAGTTTGCCTCAAATCCAGTCACCTCTGCAGCAGGCAATGATGTGGCGCTGGATTTTAGGGGCTGGGCTTTTGGACTAGACCAGAGATGGGAGAACCTGCCGCCCACGGGGGAAGGGGCAATGGGGGCATGAAAGGGTGCTAAGGCTTCCTCTTGAGCTTGCGGGTAGCTCTGCCACCCCCACTCCGCTCCCGCTTCTCCTTGCGGACACAGAAGTACTTGGTGACCCTCTTGCGGCACTGCTCACACCGCACAGCACAGCACCAGTGGAACTTGCAGTTGCAGCTGGACACCATCTCAGCCCGACGCTCTTCCACTGCCAACCCACAATCCCCACACAGCCGCCGGCAGCTCCGCTTCTCCCACTTGCTCAGTGCCTTGCCGCGCTTGAGGCACTCCCTGCCCTCAGTTCCCAGCAGCCCCAGAGTTTTGTTCTCCAGGCAGTAGTCAGGAGAGTCTTCCAAGTGGACCAGCTCCTTCTTGGAGATGGAACTGAAGGTCTCAGCGATGGCGCCCCGGTTAGCAGCGCTGTTGCCTGCCCCTTGCAGCAGGTCCACTTTCAGGGCCTTGTGGTACTTCTCCTTGAGATAGGTGCCCACCTCCCGGAACTCGGGCAGCTGCAGCCAGCAGGTCTGGGTGGTGCAGCTGCCCGACACTCCATGGCACTTGCAAGTCCGTTTCATGGTCCCTTTCACTGCCTAGAGATAGAGGGGGAGGCAGAGAGGGTGTCAGAATGAGGCCCATAATCCAGGACATACTGTCTTGTGGTGTGTTGCAATCCACCGCTAGGTGCCAGGAAGGTTCAGCCCTTTTTAGTTAAAGGGACAATGTCAAGGTAAAATCTTGGAGGTAAATCAAATCCAATCTGGTGTCTGAACTAAGAGATCAACACTGAAACGACTCTACAAGGGCTGTGGGCACCACAGCAGCAGCAAGCATTATGGTGATGCTGTTGCACACCCTGCTCTGTGTGGAAGGAAAGATCAAAATGAATCGGCTTCACTTCATACACAGTGGGTTTTGCTGTAGGCAGCAGTGCCAGGCTGTTCTGTTTGGGCTGCAAATACGGCATGGCAGGTAGAGATTTGAAATGAAAGAACCAAACTGTTTGAACTGGAACTAAAGGCAGCTGTGTTTGTCAATCTCCTTCTCTCCTCTGTATTTAAATGCTGGACGAAAATTACATGACAGTCTCTGTCTAACCTCATAGGGCAAGGCATGGCACTTCTGCTTCCAGCAAGGAAACTGCCCCTTATGGCTTGTATTATGATTGGCATCTGGGTTTTGAGCACCTTGTTGAGGCTACCCCAGATGCAAGCATCCCTACAGCAAAACCCTACATGCTTTTTCCCATTTCTGCACTTTCCCATCTCTGCCTGGAGGAACCGACAATGCGAGGTCATGGTCGGCAGGGCTAACCGGACCCTATCGTGCATCCACAGGTGCATCTCAAGTAGGGCAAAGGAGATGATCCTCCTCCTCTATGTGACACTGGTCAGGCCACAGCTGGAGTACTGTGTCCAGTTCTGGGCACCCCACTTCAAGAGGGATGTGGACAACATTGACAGGGTCCAGAGGAGGGCCACCCGCATGACCAGGGGACAGCAGGGCAGACCCTACAATGAGAGGCTATGGGACCTGAACCTGCTCAGCCTTCACAAGAGAAGACTGAGGGGGGACCTGGTGACTGTCTATAAACTCACTAGGGGGGGACCAGAAGGGTTTGGGGGAGACCTTGTTTCCCCTAGCGCCCCCCGGGATAACAAGGAATAACGGCCACAAGTTGTTGGAGAGTAGGTTTAGATTAGACATCCGTAAGAACTACTTCACAGTCAGGGCGGCTAGGATCTGGAACCAACTTCCAAGGGAAGTGGTGCTGGCTCCTACCCCGGGGGTCTTTAAGAAGCGGCTCGATACCTACCTGACTGGGGTTATTTAAGCCTAGTTTTCCTCCTGCCCAGGCAGGGGGTCGGACTTGAAGATCTACAAGGTCCCTTCTGACCCCACTTCTATGACTATGATTCTATGAACCTCCCATGGTTCTTTGGACTAACATGCACTGAGATTTTTGCCAGATAAATCATATCAACTGAGGGAGTACTTCTCTGTGCTCTGTAAGTCTGTGTCCTCACTGCCAAGTGGATGGATTATGGCTCAAGTTAACCTCCTAGTGTGAGGGGAAAAACAGACACTATAGGAAAAATGGAAATATGGTGGAACACCAGCCATGACTGAAATACAGATATTGAAGAATACACACTTTTTAGGAAGGACAGAAATAAAAGTAAAGGCAGTGAGGTAGCACTATATATTAATGAAGTGGTAGACTGGAAGGAAATAAAAAGCAATTACATAGACCAGAGATGCTCAACCTCTGGCCCATGGTCAAATGCAGCCCATGGAGTCATTGCATCTGGCCTGCAGGGTAACCTACAAGTTGGGAAATTTGCTCCCCCCAGCCAAATTCCCAAACTCCAATTGCCACATGGCTGGTTACAGCTGGGCTGTAGTCCCTTCTCCCTGTGGGACTGGGCTATGACCCCTTCCCCTGATATCTGAGCCAAGCCATGCCCCCTATCCCTCCATGGAGTCAAGCTGGGGCCAAGCTACATGCCCTCCCCACAACAGGCTGGGTTGGGGCCAGGCTACATCCCCTTTCTCCCTGTGGGGGCCAAGTGACACTCCCTTCCCTGCAGGGGATCAAGCCTCCCCCCCAGCACATCTGGACAGTGCCTACTGAGCCTGCCTAGAGTGCTGAATCAGGACTACCAGCCAGATCCAGCCCACAGATGGGCTGAACCCTGCCCAACCGGCCCACTGGGGATAAAGGTTTAGCACCACTGGCATAGACAAAACAGGATATGTCTGGGTTAAATTTATGCTAGGAAGGATTAATAACAAAGCTGCTTTAAAAGGATTGTGTTGGGGGTGGGGTTATAGAACCCCAAGTTTAGATTTGGAAATAGCTAAGCTTTGGGGAGAATGTAGTGACACTGGAAACTGTATAATTATGTGAGATGTCAATTTACCCGCTATAGACTTAATAACAAATGCTACCAATAATGGCAGGGTGCAGATATTTTTGGAACAGTTAACTGAGACTTCTCTATCAAGTGGCTATTGTGCCAACAAGAGGCAATGGTACGTTATAGCTAGGTTAGGACCGTCTAGAAGAACTGGTCATGGAAAAAAATCTGGAATCAAGCAAACATAGTTCATTTCAGTTTAAATTGCTGGACAGGACAAACAAGAATAGGTTTACAATAAATATTTTGGGCTTCAGAAAGTCTTTCTTTGAGAAACTAAGTTAAGGAAGTTGACTGGAATTAAGAGCTAAAGGACTTAGATGCAGAAGTGGCATGGAACTACTTTAAGACAAAAGGAGAAATGTTCATGGGAGCTCACATCCCAAGCAGAAGAAGAAAACACGTAGGAAAGGACTACAGACCTACATGGATTCAGAGGAATCTCAAATGGCCGTTAGGAATAGTGAGAGGATCCAGAAACAATGGATAATAGAACTGATCTGTAAGGAGAAATGTCTTTCCACGATGAAAGAATAGAGAGATACAGTGTGAAAGGCCAGTGACTTAACCTTGCAAAGGACATAAAAACAAAGAGCAGAAGCCTATACAGTAGGGGTGTGTGAAACAAGCCGTATTCGATTCAAATTCAGCCCAAATCAGGGACAGTGATTCGATTTGTTGATTCAGATCACTGTCCCTGATTTGATTCGGCCAAATCTGAATCTGAAGATTCGATGCTGATTTGGAGAATCAGCAATTCAGACATAGACACAGCTTTAAAAGTTTTTTCTACATACCTCGAGGTACCAGCATGGCTTGTGATCACTGCGATGCTGGAGCGAATGGAGTGTCCCACAGGAGTGCAGGGGGCCCCTCCACATGCTCGGCAGTGAAGCTGGAAGTGGACTGGAAGTATACTTCCGGTCCACTTCCAGGTCTCCAGGGGAGTGCGCAGGGAGCCCCCCCTGCATCCCCCAGGTGCCCCCCTGACCCAGGAGGCACCAGTCACTGAGCCAGGGAGGCACAGGGGCCCCCCCAGTGCACTCCCCGGCAGACCCAGAAGTGGACCGGAAGTGCTTCTGGTCCACTTCTGGGTCTGTTGCTGAGTGTACTGGAAAGCCCTGTGTGCTTCAGTGGGACACTCCATGTGCCCCAGCCTCACAGCACTCTGCTACCTGCTGCCTAGAAGTATGTAGAAAAAAACAGTTAAAGCTGTGTCTGTGTCCAAATCTCCGAATCTCTCTGAATTGATTTGGAGGGTTCCGATTCGATTTGGAGAATTTAAAGGGTCCTCTGATTTGATTCAGATTTGGAGATTCAGCCACCAAATCGAATCAGGGACCGAAGCTTCACACAACCCTATTGGCTACTAAATGGGAATTAAGACACTATTATTGAAATTATCGGTCTAGATGAAAGCCCAACATAGATTGCTTCCTGTGACAAAATTTGAGAGCTGCAGATAATCTTGATCTCAGAATAGTGAAAGAACTAGCACATGAAACAGTAATTGCTTTAGTATAAATATTCAGTGAATCCACTTGGAAACAGTACTGTTGAGGACTAACACTCCCATATATATTGAAAGTATTCAATATATTCAAAAGAGAATGAAAGAGTGACCCAGGAATGAGAAGCCCCTTGTATGATACTGAAAGCCAGAGCTGCTAAATAGAGGTTGAACATAAAAACATAAGAATTGCCACTTTCTGGGTCAGAGCATAAGGCCATCTTGCCCAGTATGCTGTGTCACATGGTGGCAGAGACTGGATGCTGAAAGGGAGAGAGAGCTGGGTATGATCAGGTTTTTTTCCACTGTTTCTCTTCCACTTGCAGCCTCCAGCATTTAAGGTCTAGGTCTAGGAAATTCTAATTCAGAGGCTGTACCCCTAATTCTTATGCTCAATAGCTACTGGCGCCCCTTTCCTCCAGGAATTCATCCAATCCCTTTTTGAATCTGGCTAAACTGTCAGTTTCCACAACATCTCGTGGCAATGAGTTCCACACTTTAAGCACATGCTGTGTGAAAAAGAACTTCTTTGTCTTAGTCTTAAGCTTACTACCTACTAGTTCCATTTTGTGACCCCTAGTTCAGGTAGGAGTAGCCTAAGGAAGACCTGTGTTACATTGGCTCCAGGAACTAAAAATAGAAGAGTATGGTGTAACATGTAACATGGCTGGATGAGAGCAGCTCACAGGCTAGCAGGGGCGTAATTATAATGATCCTGGTGAGTTTGGTACCTTAGGACTGAAGAATAATTACCCAGACTTTGTCATTCTTTAGGGTCCAGGGCTGGCCAGCAGTCAGTAGAGCTGCACCTGAATTATGCACTAGAATAAGCTACTTGATGCAAACCCCTGCATGACCATGAGTACGCTAGGGCTCAACAGCTTCACCGGTTGTCAGTGAACAATGAATGAAGTGAGGCTTTTCTGGCTGCAGACAGGGCCACCAATGAGGAGGAGCAGGACCGAGATCCACCTCTACTTGACAGCTTCTGCCCCGTACCCACCATAATGTCCTCCTGGCTCTCTTCTCTCCCCATGCCTAGCTCTGCAATCACGTCTTTTGACTTTCTCTTGAGTATCTGATATTAGCCATAGTTTGTATCAGAATACCAGAGCAACTAATCAACTGGCACAGGAAAACCTGTCTTTCTTACTGACTTATTCATTTCCTGATAGAGAGAAAGGGCCTCACCTTTCTGCCAGCCTCATTGTTGTGCAAGTTCATCGCTGCTCTGGCATCTTGTCCTGTCTCAAGTGCATCCACAAACTGCTTGGAAATGGCTTCCCCAAAGCCCACGTTATCACTGCAGCCTCCCCAGAGCCAGCCTTGTCCGCCTGTGGAAAGAGACAAGATGAGCAGGTCAAGGCAATTCACCTTCCTGGACTCTGCAAGTACAGCATGGCACTGCTCCAGGGCTAGGATGCAGCATGGTTGCCATTTATATGGCAAATGCCTTTTGATGTTTTCAGCTCCTCTCATCTCAGCCTCACTCAGGGTTGGATAGTGGCTCCTGAGTGAACCAGACCAGAGTGAACCAGGGAGCAGAAGCTAGATCTTCCCAGGGAAAACATCTCATGAATCCAGAGACTTTCTAAGAGCTGAAAGCTATTTCCTGACATTATCTGTTCACTGTAATGAAGGTAGTGTGCCTTTAGCAGGTGTTAAATTGTTACGCCTCTCAACTTTAACTGGATCAGATTTATATATGTTAAAGACTCATTGGGTGCATCTATACATTGCCATATGGTGACATAGTGATGTGCTACATCACTATATGGTGTGTTATGGTGATGTAGCAATCACGCAGGTCTACATATGATCTGCTTATAGTGTGCCGCTACAGTGCTGTAGCAGGGAAATCTAAGTGTGTGCTGCTCGTATGGTGTAGTACCTGCCCGTACTCTGCCATGCTCTAGTACTTCCGAAAGTACCTTTACTGGTACCTTAAACATCCTGGTCTGGACCCACCACAGAGGCAAAAGCATTCATTTACTTTAAACCTGAGGGGTCTTAAACCCTCCAGTGGTGAGCATCTGATGAAGTAGGTTGTTGCCTACAAAAGCTCATGCCTCTCTGAGTTTCTAAGTGCCACCCTTATCTGCCTTCTGCTAGTGGTAAGGGTAATCCATGTGCCCAGATCAGTGATTAGAGTAGAGCGAAGGGGTCAGACTGATTCAGGGTAGGGCTTTCCCTTCCAGTTGTCCTCCAGTTCTGTGGTATAAGTTCCACAGACTCCATGTACCCCTTAGGATGCAAAGATCAAGAGCTCAATGTGGTTTTTAAGTCAGAGCTAAACTTACTACGGGCAAAAACTAAGAGCATTTATAGATGCACACTTGGAGGTGGGGGGAGGGAAGGCACTTTAAATAGTGTAGCTCCAAAAGCCTTACTAAATAAGCACCTGGAGTGTCACATGTATCAGCGTTCCTCTGTTGAAAAATGGTGGCAGGGTACTTTGAACTAAAGCTTGTCAAACAAGCTTCAGTTTAAAATGCGCTGCCACCATTTTTCAGTACAGGGATGCTGATACATGTGATGCTGGAGTCTACTGTAATAATTACAGCGCGTCGGAGCAGCTTCCCTGCACATGTTCAGTCCCAGCCAACTCACTCCAAAACTGCGGGATCATTCACAGATAAGGCAGTATGAAGTGTGCAAGTGGGGCTGGACCAAGTGTTAAAGGCAAATGGCACAGAGTCTGGGGAAACCCTTTCTAGGCAAACAGTAAAGATAAATTTAGGGAGACTGAATATGGGGCCCTATTTGGTGCTTTTAAAAATAAAAAACATTTTAACCACCTAACAGCACCATACCTAGACTCCTGGCATCCCTGGGCAAACTTTTAATATTAAGCCCCCCTTCACCAGAGATAATGACAATAATAATCGGATAATGGAAAACAAATTACCATGTTCGGACCTCCTTTCTGTCCAGGCCCTGGGCGGCTGTCTGGTTCACCCATGCCTACGTCCAGCCCTGCTACTTAAGCAGCAAAAAATCCTTTTGAGCAGCCATTCTGCTGTGTGAAAATGCTACCCATCTCAGGGGACCTGTGCATTTGGGTTTCACAGCTGCTGGTTTTGGTGAATAAAATGATTGCTTTTCACTCCAGCTATTCTAGCAAAGCTCACTCCAGTGACAGGGGCCTGATGTCTGTTTTGTTTTTTTGTTTTGTTTTGTTTTGTTTTGTTTTTGCGGGGGGGGGGGGGGAGGTGGGGACTGATTACTAAGCTCCACTCAGCTACAGAAACCCAAGAGAGACAAGGGACAGGCATAGGTATCACTGAGCCCACAGCTGGGTTTTCTAAGCCTGGCAAAAAACCCAGCTTGAAAAAAGGTAACTCGTGTGCTTATATAATGAGCATGTCAGACCAGGAGTCACTTGGCAGATAATTAATGTGAGGTGACACCTTGGTATTTTTTGTGATCACACTTCAAGGTGGAACTGAATTTCCAAAGCCTCTGTGTGATAGTTTGGTTTTGGTAGAAGTGAGGGGTGGCTCCGCTGAGAGGGGTCTGGGAGGGGAGGGCAGTGGAGGGGTGCCTACCACAGGTTGACTGTGGCCTGAAAGGGCACACTGCCGCAGGATGTAAGAATCTGTTTTTTGGTGGCCCCAAGCAAATGGCAGCCATGGGGCCATCAACCCCTCTTGCTTCCTCCCCTCCTTATATCTATACACCTGCCTAGCCTCCCAGGCACAGATGCTGAGAGTCCCAAAGCCGTGTGGAAGGAAAGAGGATGATTGGAAGGGTTTCTGAAAAGGGGGCCAGATCCCCAGCTGGTGTAAATCAGCAACAGGACTTGTCATTGTCTGAACAGGCTGTGGCTTATCAAACATTTGGGGACTGGGGACTGTTTTGGATAGAAAGTTCTGACTGAATGGAAGTAATTTGTCATGATTCCCATCATGCAGCTGGTGGTGCTCTCCCCTATCTTGGGGGTCTTTGACAGAAGTCTGGATAGGCATCTGGCTGGGGTCATCTGGCCCCAGCACTCTTCCCTGCCTAGGGAGGGGGTCAGACTCAATGATCTGTTCAGGTCCCTTCCGACCCTAGTGTCTATGAATCTATGAATCGATGTCATTTCCTCTTAGTTCGGTGTAAAAGGGCTCTATGCTCCTCATTCAAGTCATTAACTTCCCCTGCACTCCCATGTCTTTAACCCGCCATGATTTCCTAAAGTATCCACACATCAGCCGGCATCTTCTGAAAGGTTAATATGATGCACAGGCCCTCTCCAAAATGGCTTGGATTTTCACATGCTGTTCTCTCTGGCAGGTTATCAGTGTGCTTTCTCAATAATGCTGCAAATAGAAAATACACACTGACATTCACAATAATGCAAATATTCACAAATAACTTGTGAATCAAGGGGTTTGTGCTACAAGTAGGTGCATTGAACTGAACTGAGTTTCAAAGTATTCGATACACAAAGGACTGAATGAATGCCAGAACGGGAAAATCCAGATTAAACTGGGGGCAATGCTGAAATGTTGCTGTGGTGTGTCATGGCACTTGTCTTTCAGGGATCTTATATTCCACGACAGGTTGGACTCCCCAGCTACCCTGTATGCCTCCTGATGCACCACGGTCTTCACTTATAATGGGAGTGAAGCACTGAATTTGGTTGCCTTGTCATCCAACTGTCCCACAGATTAGCTGAGCAAAAATGTGGGCATCTAAAAAACTGGCTTCTTTTAAACTTAATAAAGCCAAATTGGTTAGATAGTCATGTTCAGTCTGTCCCAGACTGCTTAATAATGCTGAGTGGAGAACATTAACTATTCACTCAGGGTTTTGTTTCAGTGCATTTGGTGTTAAAGGAAAAGGGAATGGAGCCTCAAAGTAGGGGAGTTTGGAAGTGTCGGGGACCCTGTTTAGAAGTGGTTCAGATAGCTTTCTTCCTTAGATCTCCAGACCCCAGAAGCTATGAGGTCTCTGACCTACAAGTAGGCCGATAGACAGACTTCTGAGCAGCCTAGTGGGTGAGTTAGCAGGAATCCAGCCAGGTTTGTGATGGGACTTCTGGTTTCTATCAGAACTTTGTTGAAATTGCACCCTGCTCACAGAAGAGGGGGATTTTGATGGACAGGCAAACACTGCTGAAAAAATGTTTGTTAGAGCTTGTCTAGCAGCCGTCATGTTTAGGCTCTTGGTTCAGATTCTCTCCACACCTAGGCTGGATTTACAGTGATGCCATGTTTACTGCCATCGGTGGAGTTGCTCCTGATTTACACCAATAGAAACGAGGGAAAAATCAGGCCCTACATTACATGAGCTATGCTATTTAGACAAGAAATTCAGACCCGGATCCCCAACTGGTGGACACTGGTGTGGCACCACCAACTTCCATGGAGCTACGCTGACTTACAGGAGCTGTGGGTCTGGCCCTGGAACATTTCCTGACCCCACAGGAAGGAGCTATTTTCTCCTTAGGAAAGTTAAGAGGAGTTAAGAAATGTCTTTCTGCCCCCTTCTTTGCTCAAGACCTCTATAACCATGGGGCGTGATGCAGAGATTACAGCAGATCTGTTTCTTACCCAACTGTCCATTACGAGAGTCATCACAGCCGCAGTTGTCAAAATCTCCTAGGCTGCAGTTCCGAGTCAGCGTGTACATGACACCTGCTGAGCTGATGGCATGGACAAAAGCTGTTTCTCGGTTTGCTGTCAGGGAAGAACACAAAGCAGAGGCTAAAGACTTCATTGCAGGGTCAGGGATAAAAACAGCTCCCACCATGGGGGAGGTTGGACAGGAAGCAAAGATGCGAATAGCTGGTCCCGGTGGGTCAGAGATGAGAGACTATGGAGTGGATTAGCCTTGTACTTCCTCCCTTTTGCCTGGGCTACATGGAGAGCAGAGGACCTAGGGTGAGCAGGACAGATTTATCCTGTTGTGGAGAATGTGGAAGTGAATTTAGCACTGGTGAAATATGCTGGCTGGAAAGCCCTGGAATCGGTCAGGGCTGATGGCCATTCCCCGTGCAAACCTCACACATGGAAGGCTGCCAACATACATCAGCTTAGAGCTGCTGGCACTTGCTCTAGGCATCAGATCAGTCCCCATGGTCTGCTCAAATCTTGGCCTCTGCTGAGCCCACCAGCCAAAGGGGGCCATTCAGGACCTGCAGTGAGACTGAACCTGCCCACTAGTAACCGGGTTGAAACTATTCACTTATCTCAGTGAGGTCACCAGATGGTAGCAATCTTTGGTTAATAGAAAATATCAGCCAGGGCTGGATGTGTGGTGGTAAACCTTGGTATAAAGGTCTCTGCATCCCACCGCAACCCCCTCAGCCCCAGCCTTCCAGGCTGGTGACAACACCCTTGGAAGCACTTCTCTAGTCCATTGCCCCAGGGGCCAGCAGTCCCCTGCTTCCAGAAGGTGTGAACTCAGCCTCAGTAACATGTGTGTAACTAAGGGGCTTGGGTCTAGGAAGTGGCATCTTCCCTCTGGTTGCCAGGGAGTAAGAAAAGGGCTGACGAAGCTGACGCATTTCCATACCCCACCATATATGTCTGTGGCAGCTATCAGCTACTTCACTTCCCCTTCAGTGGCTCAGGTGACCAATGCAGAAGTCCGGAGGCTGGGCAGGGATTGTAACTCAGCCTCTGAGAAGCATTGGTGGACCAAGAAATGTGACTGAGTTTCTCTCTTTAACCAACTCCCCCTGCTTGCCTTTTCTTTCTACTTAGGCCTGCTCATAGCCTCCCACATCCTTCTCACAGCACATCAGTGGCAGTTCCTAGGGACTGGCCTGTTTCCCAAGAGCAGAATGCCTGGTAGGATATAGCCATCTCCTCCTCAGGGAGCTTTGGACTAGTTTTCATGGCTCCTCGTCACAGGGTTGGCAGACATTTCAGTGGAAAACCTCAACCAGCCAGGTCTGAGTCTATTGTAAACAGCCTGGTCCTGAGCCAGCTAGAGCCCTGTCGTGATGTTTGCATTGTAATGTCCCCATGCTGCCTGGGCTAGAATCCTATTCCCAAAACATGGCTGGCTGAAAGGTCCCCAGAAAAGATGTTTCCAGAGAGACGATGCCTTGGAGAGGGAGGTTCTAAAATAATGCATGGAAGTGGAACCCAGGAGAGGGAGACCACAGTGAAGCAAGGAGGGCCCTGTGGGCTCTAACCTGTGGTGAAAGGGTCCCAGTAGCTGTATCCAATTCTTTCCTTACCACTACGCAGTCCACCATGGCTGGAGAGCTGCAGTGCTCTCTCAGGGCAGTTCCAGCGGTCCCAAGCAAACTGGAATTTGCACTCCTCGATGCCGCTTTGTGCTCCAGCAGCCACGCTACTCGAGTAAATGAGGTATGCCTACAAGGGAAGGCAGTTGTCAGAAAGGAAGGCAATTTTTCAAGGAGGGTAGCAGTGGGATGGGACTCCACGCAGTGCCCCACCAATCTGCCTCACTGCTGGGCACAGTGAAACAAGTCAGTGGGGGCCACTGCTGGACCACTGCCAAGTCACTGCTGAGCACCCAGTTAAGCATGGCAGTGGTCACTGTTATGTTTCAAAACAGAATTTCACAGCTTCAGTTTGCACTGGGGTTTGAAGAAGGAACTAGCAGCCAGGACCTCTATATGCATTAGTGGACCGTTGTGCATTGTAACTGCCTGGTGCCTCAGTATCCCCAAGTGCCATGTGAGGATAGCAATCCTAACCTCCTATGGTTCCCTAGAGCTTGGGCAGTCACAGGGGCTAAAGTGGTATTATTTGGGCAGCTTTGGAATTTACATGATAAAACCAGGAGAAAGAGGGAACAGTCAATGCTCTTGCTCCCTTCGTCAAAGTCCTGGGCAGCTAGCAGAGGATCAGACTGTCCCCAGTGGACATTTCCACTGAGTTATTCAAATAAAGCTGAACAGGATTGATGGGGAATGGATTTAGTCTTCTCAGGGATCAGGAATCTTCTGAAGCAGAGGGAGTAGCACAATAGAGCTCCTGGCTCCTACTCCCTCCCTCTGCTCTGGTGTGGACAGCCAGGTCCTTGGCTGGTGTCCAGCCAAAGGAGTTACACTGATTTATGCTTGCAGAGCAGTAAAGACCAGCCCACATCATGTACAGTCCTGAATTCTATGTGGTTGCTATGTGGTCGCTGCATTGGGACTCAGAAAGACATGGGTTCTCTTTGGGGATCTGTGATCGAGTAGCTGATCACCCTATAGTTCTATGCCTCAGTTTCCCCATCTTGTATAATGGAGATATGATACTGACCTTCTTTGCAAAGTACTTTGGGGTCCTCTTATGAGAAGAATGAGGGAGGTGTTATAATTTGTAGTGACAGAATGATGTTGTAGTCATGACAGTCCAGAAAATATGCAAGAGGCAAGGATTTCTTAGGGTGATATCTTTTACTGGATCGATTGTATAGTTGGGATAGAGTTAGGCAAGCTTTCAAATGCAAGGCTTTCTTTTTCAGGTCTATATCATAATCATGTCAAATGTAATCGGGCATAGGGAATAAAAGGTATAAATAGCTGCACTGATTTATGTGTCACATGGGATCAGCCCTACAGGATCTACATCTTCTCCCAAACTGGATCCAAACAGATGTAAAAAGGCCCAATTCTTTCAGTCTTGAAGACAATCTCAGCTGAAGAGACTGTCATCCTAGTTGTCCCTGATGTGTGGGAACCTTTTGTCAGGCCACTGGTCTCTGGGGTAAAGCCATTGCATCATAATGTTGCAATGCTTTGAGTAAAGCAGGACATTTTTTTTCTGTGAACAGTGAGGTCATCAAAAACCAGAGTTCTTGGGCAGCAAGAATAGTGCCCCGACTTGGGGTGAATTTGGCAAATAGGTTGGGCTGGGTAAAAAAGCAGGGAAAGATTTAAAAAACACTGAAATATGTCATGTTGGCATTTTCAAAACAAAACTTTCTGACCTTTTGTTTTACAGTGATGTTTTGAAGAGCTTCACCTTCCACAAACACACCTCACAAAGTCAAGGAAATAAAGAGCTGCTCAACCTGAAGGAGGCATCCCAGTCTCCCAGTGCATGAAGGGCCATGAAGGGCAAAGTGGTGTCTCTGAGGATATGTATGATGTACTTTTCCATCCCAGCGATGCCTCAGGGGAGTGAACAATGCCAGGCTCCCTTTGCAATGGTGGATGCAACTTACATTGCAGGTGCCTTGGGATGGGAGGCAGGAGTAATCTTTCCAACTAATGTATTTGGGAACAGCCAGATATGATTACAGGAAGATAGGTGTTGGGCCAGATCCTAAGATGGTGCCAGTGAGCACAATTCTTACTCCTGGTCCCAAGGGTCTAAAAACTGTTCTGCTCTCTGTAAGCAGAACCTGTTGTCTCCCAGAGAGCAGCATGGAAATGCCTCCTATTCCAGAGTGTTTCTGGTTCCTCTGTGACTGGGAAAACTGGAGTGGCCTCACCAGGGCTGGAGAAAGAAGAAAGGAACTAGGTCCCCATCAGGGTTTAGTGGAATCAGGATCAAAGAGATTTGTCTTACCTTCGGACCGGTCATCAGAAAATTATTCACTGACCTGGAAGAGAGAGAACAGCACATCAGTGAAGGGGAGTCAATGGCAGCTCTGCCTGTTGGAATGCCTGGAATTCCAGTGCCCTGCTCACCATCCCAGAGCTGCTCGCACCTCTGAGCAGCAGCCTCTTGGCAGCTCCACCCCAAGCCAGAGCTCTACTTCACCCTCCTTGCCTGTCCACACCCTGAAGACTGACCCCTTCTCCTCACCTTGCAGTTCCCCCTGCCTTGTGACAGTGCTTTCTCCTCTCCTTCTCACAGCCCCCCAACCTGTCAGACAATACCTTCCCTTCCTTTTCTCACAGCTCACTAACCCAAGGCAGCACACCCAATTCTATATTTGGTCTTGCCAACCCACAGCAACATCCTTGCTCCTTTCCTCACAGCCCTCCATCCTTAGGCAGCTCTGTCCCCTCTTCATAAATACTGTTAACCCCCACCCCACCCCTTTGCCCCATGCACACACTTAAGGACAGCAATCTCCTTTTCTTGCCCTAAGAGCTGCCCCATCTCCAGGGGAAGTGGGCCCTCTCTGCACAGCTGCCTTCATCACAACCAAAGTGATTCCCTCTTCTTTCCTCACAGCTATCCCTCCCATCCTCTCTCCTTGTTTCATTATCAGACTCATTCCAGCATGGTTTTCTATTTCAAAATGACTGCATCCAGACCCAGGAGGGCTGACCTGTTTGTACAATATATGCCCTAAATGTTGTGCTGGGAAGTGCCACTGAATTCACTGTACAGCCCCAAAGTGGTGGAACAGGGCCCTAGTGTCCATGGAAACCACATCTTGGGTGTGCTATCTCCATTTAGCCTACTCTTAAGGTGACTCTTGTATATGTGAGGGGCCACACAGACAGAAAGAAGGAGACCACATCTTTGCTTCTCCCTTGTTTTGTTTGTCTGTTTCCTGGACTGTCCTTCCCTGTGTTATTCATCTTGCAGAGTAAAGCAGAAAGAGACACACATCTTCAAATCTTTAACCACAACTCCCTGTCTAGCCAGGCTATGTATATGACCATTGTTACTGTGGTATCTGGACATCTCATAAGGATGTATTTGTTCTCACAACCCCTGGATAAGGCAAGGCAATGCTATTATCCCCCTCACTTTGGGCACATCTACACATTGCTGTATGGCAACGTTGCTACGGTGGCTTTAGTACTTCCTTTTGGAAATACTAAAGAGCAGTGCAGTATAGGCAGTTACAGTGCTGTGTGCATGGCACACAGTTAGATATTATGGGCAGCAGTGCAGCAGAGCGGCTGTCCTTCAGGGAGAGGCAGGAAGCAGGGTCTGGATCCACAGTAGCAGGTGTTCCCAGGTGCCTGACCTGTTCCATCCTGGGAATGGGGTGGGGGAGGCAGACTGCCTGCAGCCAGCACCCAGTAGCCTGCCTGCCCCTGGAGACCAAGTAGAGACAGGAGGCTTGACCAGCAGCTGTCTGGGCCTGTCCCTGACCAGCTGACTTACCATGGTCCCTGGGCACCCATGCACACCCAGCCCCTGATCTGAGGTCGGACAGTTCATGGCCCTTGGTACAGAGCATCTTATCTTAGAAATGTTGCAGACTCTCACAAACAGTTTCTCTCTAATGGTTCTGCAGGTTCTGCAGCTGCATGTGGGGGAGAGGCCATACTTGGCAGCCAGGATGCAGGCTCAAGGTTACCACCACTCACAGCTGGGGCCCTGGGAATGTGCCAGCTCCATCAGAGGCAGATCCAGATCCACACCATCCTCCTAGACTGGCTGGTGATGGCACTGGAGTACTGGCTGGCAGATGCAAGGACCTGGTGGGCAGAGGACATCACCAGCAAGGACACATGAGACTGGGTGGACTGGGAGTTCTGGGAATAACTCCTTGCCCTGGAGTATGAGTGGGTAGAAGCACTGCGGGCACAGAATGTGATCTTGGCCTGGGCAGCGAAGGCCACAGATGGCAACTGCTGGGTGCTGGACACTGTTCTGGCCCTGGTGGTCACCTTCATGATGCCCACTGCCCAATCCCCGATCCAGCCCTACCTGCCCCCTGGTAGGTACTCGCTGCCCAGCAGCAGCTCCCCCCATGGGTTTGGGAGGAGGTCCTGCACTGCCTCCAGCAGCCAAGAGCCCATAGTCTGGCCCCCACCTTGGGTCCCCCACCACCTAGCCCCCTAACCTGGGCTCAGGCCTGCTGGTTACCCTGGCTCCACACAGGTGCAGAGCTGGAGCTGCCTTCAGCAGGGCCAGGACTGCACGCTGGCCCTGCTGGCCCTGGCCACCAGCTGCTGGAGGGGGAGCCACCTGCACTGGGCTCACCATGATGTATGCACCTGAGGAGAGGCCAGGGTGCTGGCTGCCCATCCCCAGGCTCTGCCCCCTAGGCAGTTCCACCCCACATCCCCCACACTGGGACAGCACACAAAGCACATTGGTGTAAATAGTTTGCACAGAGAAGAGGGTGTTTTATTGTTGGTTAGTGGAGTGAGTGGTGGAGGGGCTCTGTTGTTGCAGGGTGAGTGCAGGGTGAGGGCCAGCTGGGTGTCTGCGGGGAGGGACAGCTGCATGGTGGTGTCTTGCTGATCCAGGTGTGGCCAGAGCTGCTTGAGGAGGTCCCAGAAGGTGGCTCGGATCATGCAAAAGGCCTCCAGCCACTGCTCATTATCTCAAGTCTGCTGGGCAATGTGCAGCCACCAATCCTGGTTGGTCTGATGAGCCCAAAGGTGGCGGGACTGGAGGCCCAGAAGGTTGAGGATGGTCCTGGTAGTGGTGTCCAGCAGCATGTCATCAGTATCCCTGCCAATGTCCAGCTAGCCAGATGGGACCTAGATAGCAGCTGTGTGATGGCAGTGGCCCTGGTACAATGCGGTGGGGCCAGACAGCTGTGGGCCAGCTGGCGGTCAGCATTGTGGGCCAGAAGGCCCAGGGTGGCAGCCAGTAGGAGTGCAGGGCATTGGTCATTGCTGCCAGGGCCAGCTGGAGCAGCCATGGCATGGAGGGAGCAGCCAAGGGAAGTGGGGGAAGACTTGATGAGGAGAGAGCTTCTGCATGCTGCCCCAGCACTTTGCATGCTGCTCCTGGTCAGGGAAGTGGCTGGCCAGGGAGCAGAGAGAGGAACTGGCTTTTCAAGAGGGCTGCTGACTGCTGGCAGTTGCAGCCAGAGCCTGGAGCTCCCCCTGCTGGCAGCAGGGACCTATTGCAGGGCTGCAGGATGTGGCAGCAGATAGGTGCTAAGAGCAGCAAATATGCTTGGCAGTCCCTGCATCTCTAGACACCTGCCCAGGAGCATTTACTTGCAAGTAAACTGATCCTGGATCAAATGCACATGTAGATGCACCCACTATACAGTAGCACATGTAGATGTTAACCAGGAACAAATTTGCTCCTGGTCAGCCCCAACACTAGGGGGCCACAGGGGATGAGGAACTGCCCCAGTCCTGGCGCTACTCAGCATGTTGGGACGGTGTAGCTATCTGCCCCCCTGCTGCCTTGGCGCAGCTCACTCCTGGCTCCCCACAGGAGCTGGAAGCTGAACAGTGCCAGGACTTGGGAGTTCTCTGCTTTCCTGTCCAGCCTGGGGCTGGCTGGGAAATGTCCTGCTTCTGGGGAAGGTCCCAGCCAGCTCTGGGATACACAAGGATTTCCCTGAGCAGCCCAGAGCTGGCTGTGAACTGTCCCTTCTGGGCCAATCCTAGCCAGCTCCCTCCAAACAGCGTGAGGATTTCTCTGCAAAGGCCAGCCCCCAGTTGTACAGGGAAGCCCTGCTGGGCACAGGGCTTGTCCCCATGTTCATCAGGCCAGGAGAGCTCTGCAATAGCAGCAGTCTCCTCTCCTGGCCCCTGCAGATCTGGACCCCTCCTGATGTGCACAGGGCAAGGAGACAGCTGCTGCTGCAGCTGGCAGAGCTATCCTAGGCCCATGCACATGGACCCCATGCTCCCTGCCAGCCCCTGGGCTAGCATCCAGGGGGATCCTGGAGCTCTCCCTTGCTGCTGCAGTGGGCCAGAGCAGGGTTGGAGTAGCCTTGTACTCGGCTGCTCCTGTTGGGAGCAGATTTGTTCCCAACGGGGAACGTGTTGACGTGCTAGCCCTCCTACTCTCTAGCAGGCATTATGATCTAGTAGAGATTACAGAGACTTGGTGGGACTCCTCACAAGACTGGAGAGTAGCTACAGAGGGCTGCACCCTTCATAGAAGGGACTGGGTAGGGAAGAAAGATGGTGGCATTGCTCTCTGTGTGAAAGAGTAGTACACCTCCTTGGAGGACAACATCGGCTCCAAAAATGAACAGCTTGAAACCCTCTGGGTAAAGTTGCAGGGGCGGTGTGGGGGCAACAAGAGAGACCTAACTGTAGGTGTATAATACAGACTACTAAAGCAGGGGGAGGAACTCGATCTGGAGTTCACCTGAGAATTGACTGAGACCGCACATGCACGTGACATGGTTGTCATGGGCAATTTGAATTATCCAGACATCTCATGGGAGGAACACTTGGATAAGTTGAATCAGTTGCGAGCCTTCCTGACCTGTGTCAAGGAGCTCTTCCTGACTCAGGAGGTGCATGGGTCAACCAGAGGTGATGCTCTGGTCCTGGCCAAAGGAGACAACCTGATGACCAACTTAAATATAGAGGGAAGTTTGGGCGACAGCAACCGTGAAATCATCGTGTTCATTGTCTGACATAAGGCAGACAAACCTGATAGCAGGATTGAAGTCTTGGACTTCAAAAATGCAAATTTCAACAGCTTAGGTCACTAATAGGGGAAGTGCTGTGGGACCAGGGACTGAAGGTGAAAGGTGTGCACAAAGAGTGGTTGTTTCTGAAAAACACAATCCTTGAAGCACAAAGGAAGTCCATTCCCTTGTAGAGGAAAGATACCAGAAGGGCTGGGAAGCCCTTTTGGATAAACAGGGAAATCATGGTCCTCTTAAGAAAGAAGAAAGAGGTTTATAAACAATGGAAGCTTGGGGCGGGCCCCAAGGAGGGCTATTCCATGACAGCTCGCTTTTGCAGGGAACGGATAAGAAAGGCTAAAGCAGCGAACAAACTTAGATTCGCAACGGGAATCAAGGACAACTAGAAGTCCTTCTTTAGGTACATAGGGAACAGGAGGAAAACAAATCATAGTGTGGGGCCATTACTCAACAACTCAGGAGAGCTGGTTACTGGCAGTCAGGAGAATGCTGAACTCCTGAATGACTACTTCGCCTCAGTCTTTCACTGGACCAAGGGAAAAACAACACCAGGTAGAGTACAGAATGAGCACAGTAGGAATAATTGCCTCCCTACTATTGCCATAGAATTGATGTATGACCAATTACAAAAATTAGACATATACAAGTCAGCGGGACTGGATGATCTTCATCCGAGAGTGCTGAAGGAGCTGGCTGAAGTCGTTGCGGAACCCCTGGCGAAACTGTTCCACAACTTGTGGCACTCTGGAGAAGTCCCTGAGGACTGGAAGAGGGCCAATGTTGTGCCCATTCACAAGAAGGGCAGGAGGGAGGACCCGGGTAACTATAGGCCAATCAGCCTAACTTCCATCCTAGGGAAAATCCTAGAAAAGTTCAAGTAGTCTATCTGTGATAAGTTTGCAGAAGGTAAGATTCTGAATGACAGCCAGCATGGCTTCATTGCAGGCAGGTCTTGCCTTACCAACCTCATCTCTTTCTATGACCAGGTAACTCACCACCTGGACAAGAGAAAGCAGGTTGACATTGTATACCTTGACTTCCAAAAGGCCTTTGATCTAGTATCCCACAATGTCCTCATGAGAAAATTGGAGGATTGTGGGCTTAACTCTGAGAGAATCAGGTGGGTGAGAAATGGGCTGCAGGACAGGACCCAGAGAGTTGTAGCGAACAGATCTGTGCCATCCTGGTGAGAAGTGGGCAGCAGTGTCCCACAAGGGTCAGTGCTTGGTCCAGTACTTTTCAACATCTTTATTAACAATTTGGATGTGGGGGTGAAGAGCTCACTGACCAACTTCTTGGATGACACCAAGTTATGGGGAAGCGTAGTTGTGCTTGAAGATAGGCTACAGATACAGGTGGACCTACAAAGGCTAGCAAGTTGGATGGATCGGAACCTGATGAAGTTCCATGTTGAGAAATATAAAGTGCTCTACCTCAGGACGAGCAACCCCCACCACACCTACAGGCTTATAGTTTCATAGTTTCATAGTGCTTAGGGTTGGAAGGGATGTAAACAGATCATCAGGTGCAACCCCCTACCGTGGGCAGGAACGAGTGCTGGTGTCATAACACCCCAGCCAAATATCTACTCCTCTTGAAGACCCACAAGGTAAGAGAGAGCACCACCTCCCTTGGGAGTCCATTCCAGAGCCTGGGAGCCCTAACCATGAAGTAATACCTCCTGATATCCAGCCTGAACCTTCTCTCTAACAATTTGTGGCCATTATTCCTAGCAACCCCAGGTAGTGTCTGGGGGAACAGAGCCTCACCCAATTTCCACTGGTCCCCCCGGTGAGTTTGTAAACGGCCACTAGATCCCTTCTCAGCCTTCTCTTGTGGAGGCTGAATAGATTCAGGGCCTTTAGCCTCTCTTAGTAGGGCCTGACCCGCTGCCCCTTGACCATGCAAGTGGCCCTCCTCTGGACCCTCTCAATGCTATCCACATCCCTCTTGAAGTGCAGCGCCCAGAACTGGATGCAGTACTCCAACTGCAGCCTGACCAATGATGCATAGAGGGGGAGGATCACCTCCCTGGACCTGCTTGTGATGCATCTGTAGATGCACGACAAGGTGCGGTTAGCCTTACTAACTGCTTCCTTGCATTGGCGGCTCATGTTCATCTTGGAGTCAACAATGACTCCAAGATGCCTTTCTCCCACTGTGTTGACAAGGGTATTCCCCAGCCTATAGGTGTGTTGCTGGTTCCTTCTCCCTAGATGCAGTACCCTGCACTTGTCTACGTTGAATTGGCAGCACCAAACTGACTAGCACCACAAATGAAAGGGACCTGGGGCTAATAATAGACCACAGCATGAATATGAGCTGGCAATGCAATGCTGTAGCCGGTAGGGCAAATAATACTGTGGCATGCATCAACCAATGCATCTCCAGCAAAACCAAGGAGGTGATTCTTCCACTCTATTCAGCACTGATGAGACAGCAGCTGGAGTATTGCATCCAGTTCTGGGCACCACACTTTAACAAGGACATGGACAAGCTTGAGAGTCCAAAGAAGAGCCGACCATATGATCAGAGTCTTATACAGCAAGCCATATAAGGTAAGACTGAGGGCTCTTCAGCCTGAATAAAAGAAGGCGGAGAGGGGACCTGGTAGCAGCTTACCACTAGGAGAGTACATCAAGGGCCCAGTGAGCAACCATTCACCAGGGCACCCTTGGGGAAAACTAGGGGTAATAGCTACAAACTCCTGGAAGACCGATTCAGCCTCAACATTAGGAAAAAATTCTTCACAGTCAGGGTGTCCAGACTATGGCATAAGCTCCTTCCAGAGGTGATACAATCACCTACCCTGGAAATCTTAAAGAGGAGACTGGACGGTCACCACATTGGGGGTTACCTGACCCCCAGTTTTCTTTCCTGCTTGGTGCAGGGGGCTGGACCCGATGATCGTCCGAAGTCCCTTCTGGGCCTACAATCTATGAATCTACGCTCCCCATGAAGGCTTACTGTGCAGCATTATTTGCATGTGTAGACATGCCCATTAGGAAGAAAATCAACCTTTTTCTCCTCCACCATGAAAACATCTTTCTGCCATTGTTCATACCCATAGTGCACCCACATCTTAAATAGCCCTGGCTACCCGATGGCAAAAGGGATTTAGTGGAGCTAGAAAAGGTGCAGAGAGCAATAAAGATGATTAGAACTATGGAATGGCTTCCATATGGGGAGAGATTGGAAAGATTGGGACAGGTTTATAAAATCTTAAATGGTCTTGAAAAATGAGTAAGGACTGTTTATCCACTGCCCTATACACGGACTTGCGACCACCTGATAAAATTGTCAGGTGGTGGGTTTAAAACTAACAAAAGTAAGCCCTTTTCTTACATAACATGTAATTAGCTGGTAGAACTCATTGCTGCAGGATGTTGCAAAAGCCAAAAGCATAGTCAGGTTCAAAAAGGAACTAGACAAATTTATGGAAAATTAGTTCATGTGGGGTTATTAAACACAACACTCAGGCTGCATCTACATGAGTGGAAGATTGCGCAGTTGTTACTGCGCACTCATTTAGTACTCGCTTTACTGCTTGCTTAAGCAAGTACTAAATGATTTTGCAGTAACTGGCATTACTGAGCAGTCCTGTTGTCATAGTTATTTTTAGCTGCTCTTGCACAGTAGCAATGAGCTATTAAGCAGTAGCTCATTGCTATTGCACAGCAGTGTTGCCTTTGCGGTTTGTGCTTGGCGATGCTACGTTGCTGTAGCAATGAGCTATGGTACAGTACCTTGTTGCTATGGAAATGTAGCATCTCACATAGATGAACTCTCAGGGATGTAACCTGAGGCTGAAGATAGCCTGAACCTGCTGACTGCTGGTAACAGGACAATATGACAGGGGGCAGACCATTCTACACATATTTTCTGTTTATTATACTCTTCCAATACAGCGACCATTACCTGCCACCATATGAAAAAGGATACTAGGCAAGATGGACTTTTGGTCTGATCCAGTGTACCAGATATTACATGTTCATATGCTGTTATGTTTCCCCAAATAAGCATTCTTGAGAAGGAATGCAAGACACAGCACTTGGCACACCTTCAGCACTGTTTTAAGACAGATACTTTACCTGATTTCTTAAAATTAGGGTGCACAGAGTAGGAGTGGATGAGCTGAGTGCACTTCAGAATGGTGCTCCCAGATGCAGCATGAAGGCAATGGAAATATGCCATTAGACACAGTCCAGAAACTTCTTTCTTATCAAAATAGGACAAGGCAGAGGTGAAGTGACTTCCTTCAACTTACACAGGTCAGTGATAACTCCAGGAAAATAACTCCAGGAAAAAACACCATGTCACCTGACTCCCAGTTCCATACATTTTTCACAGGGTCATGAGACATCAGGGTTTACCAGGGGCTAGTGAGTGACAGAGTAACAGAAAAAGGGTGGCACAAAAGAGATGGTGACAGAGAGAGGCAGGAGGAAGTGTTGGGTGAGAGGAAAAAAGACTCATCAAGGGTGAAAGGATTCAGTTGAAATAGAGTGAAGGAGACAGGCAGAAAGTGCACATTAAATTTTGGAATATTCTAGTCAGAGACTGAGCTGATGTAAGCTGCAGAGTTTGGGTCCATGATAGAAAAACTATAGGGTGTTTTTATAAGTGAAAAGCAAAGTGACAAGAAAGGTACAGAGAATATGAAATGGAGACTTATCCAAACATCCCTTATCACCAGGAGTTGGCTTCTGATCCAGCTATGACTGTCTGAAATGTTTAGAAAATCACGATCCTGCCTTGAGTATGGACCGAATGACATCCTGAGGTCCCTTCCAACCTGTTTTTCCATTGATTTTGTGATTCTCCCATGAATATCACTGGCAACCTTCTCTTTGTGTCACTTAACACACACCCAGCTAAAGATCTAATTACAGAGTACAAGCTCCACTTTGGCCTCCCAGGACTTTACTTTATTGGCTATCCCTCAATACGAGGATGAGGTCTGCTGGGGGGATTACCGGTGAGTTTTAAGGTAGCTGAGGACTCCAATCCATGCTCTGCAAGTTTTTCCACAGATATTTGTGACTAGAGACTCCCAGAAATCACTGTTCCTGTTCCCACCATCACTCGTCCAGAACTTGGTTTGTGGGAGATGTTAAACTTCCATGGCAGAGGCCTGCACATGACATCTTTTAACATGGGGAAGCTGGTGCACAAGCAACAACCACATGAGCTTGACAGGAGGGAGCCCTGAACCCAGTGGCAAGGATGTCCAAGACAACTGGAGACCTCCATCCCACTGCAGCCCTCATCTGCCTTCACAGCCACAGAGAACCAGCAGGCCCTCAAGTATGCCTGTTCTACCACTGGGGTCTTAAGAAATTTGGACCATGCTTAGTCTGGGACCTCATCTCAAATCTGTTCACTAGGGGAGACCCTATCAGGACTCCAGATGACATAGCTCTGAGGGTCATTGGAACACACAAGCATCTCTACCATGACAAGGTTACAGTCCAGGGAGGGGAGGGAATCTGTCTTTAAAGAGCCATACTGTATGGAGAGGAGATCTGTTCTGGACCTCAGCACCTTTTTGTGGCAGAACCCATTAGCAATGTCTATACCAACTCCCTGCCAAGCCCCATTTACTCACTCACTCTCACTTGGCATGCACTCAGGCCGGTCAGTGCAGAATGGGAGGGCAGGGTTTGTTTCTTCCCTGCAGTCCTTGGAAGTCTAGGGAGGCTGTGCAGGTATGGCATTGATTGCTTCATCTTGGCAGCTCCTTGTGCATGTAAGCTCCAGTTCAGCAAGACCCATAGGCCTGCCTGTGCTTTGCTGAACTGCAACCTTGGCTAGTGGGCATTATCCAGTGAGTACTCCCATATGTGACAGCACAGAAAAACAGTGGGCCAAGCAGTAATACTTCAGCCACGTCACTAAAGGACCTGTAAGACCCATGGTCCAATAGCCTGTCTTTGGCATGACCAGTACCAGATGCTCAGGAGAAGGGGACAAGAAGCCACATTAGAAAGCTGACTCCAGTAAAAAAATATTTTGGACCCCATTCATATAAGGGCTGTTCATACCCTAAAGCAACAGGGATTTGATCCCTTCTAAAAACCTGAACCCATATCCACAGCAATTGTAAGCCAGCATAGCTGCACTGTTCTTTAATGGAGCCATGTTGATTTATACCAGCTGAGGCTCTGACCTGTAGCTCTTAGACTATGAGCTCTTTCATAGCAAGGACTATTGTTTTGTTCTGGTTGCACAGTACCTACTGCCATGGAGTGACTACAGCTCATACATTACTACAAATATAACACCACCACCAACACACTTATAACATGTCCCGCAGTGGCAAGCCCGATCCTATTGGTCAGCTGAGCAAGAACCCTGAAAACTGAACATCACCTCAGAATATTAGCACAGAGTCAGTTGCATATAAGTAACATTCGTGTAATGAGGCCTGACTGTAATCAATGCTAGAACAATAACCGGATTGGAGTTGCACCTGATTTGTACCAAGCCAAGATTCAAATGAGCTTCTAATTCTTCCTTTCACCTTCATAGTTTCATAGTTGGTAGGGTTGGAAGGGACCTGAGCAGATCATCAAGTACAACCCCCCGCCATGGGCAGGAAAGAATGCTGGGGTCAAATGACCACGGCAAGGTGTTCATCCAGCCTCCTTTTAAAGACCCCCAGGGTAGGAGCCAGCACCACTTCTCTTGGAAGTTGGTTCCAGATCCTAGCTGCCCTGATTGTGAAGTAGCGCCTCCTGATATATAGCCTGAATCTAACCTGTGCCAGTTTGTCACTTCTGGTAGTGCTCAGGGGAACAGGGACTCCCCCAATGCCTGCTGGTCCCCCTGATTAGTTTGTAAATGGCTGCTAGATCCCCCCTCAACCTTCTCTTGTGGAGGCTGAACAGGTTCAGGTCCCGTAGCCTCTCCTCATAGGATCTGCCCTGCTGACTCCTGATCATGCAAGTGGCCCTCCTCTGGACCCTCTCCATGCTGTCCACATCCCTCCTGAAGTGCGGCGTCCAGAACTGGATGCAGTACTCCAACTGCGGCCTGACCAATGTCGCACAGAGGGGGAGGATCACCTCCTTGGACCTGCTTGAGATGCATCTGTGGATGCATGACAAGGTACGGTTTAGGGAATCAAGACCAGAGGTGATTATATTATTTAGGGTATAAGATGGGTGTATCTACATGAGACGCTTTACTGCCCATTAGACTAATCTAATGGGCAGTAAAGGATCAACGTGTACACATGCATGGCAATTACTGCACAGTAGATTAACTAAGGCACTATTTTCTAGTACTGGTAGATACAGGCACTAGAAAATGGTGCATTAAACTAACATGCTGAAGCGCACGTGTAAGCGCTGACTGGGAGCAGACGCTCTAAGTCAGCCCAGGCAGCAAGGGGCCACAGGTTGGCCCCAAGCTCCTTGGGGCGGGCAGGTAGCTGGGGACAGCTGCCTGTCGGCTCCTCGGAGCATCTCTGAACTGCACAGAGCTTGGAGTTCGTCAGGGCAGAGGCATCTGTCCCAGCTCTGGAGGCAGCTGCCCTGCAGCCATGTGGAGATTGGGGGCAGCTGCCCACAGAGCTAGGACAGCTGTCCCCACCCTGCAGCGATCAGGACAAGTCCTGATCTCCATGTGGCTGGCAGGCAGCTGCCTGGCAGCTGGGAAAGCTCTCCCTGCCCCACAGAGATCAAGACAGCCTGGGGTTGGCACCCCAGGGAGCCTGGAGCTCCCCCTGGCTGCTGCAGGGGGGGCAAGCAGGGCAGGAGCAGCCTTGAACTGAACTGCTCCCATTAGGAGCAAATTGATGGGTGCACATTCAGATGTGTGCCCAGGAGTGCTTTAGTGAGAGAAAATTCAGGCATATTAATTGCATGTGTAGACAAGCCTGATGAGAAGGGTCTGGGTCAAAGTACTGGCAGTACTCTTTTATCCCCTTCCCCTGCCTTCTTTTATCCACTTACCCTCTCATGCACCCTTCTGCCATGGTGGGCATCTTGTACATAGAAAGGGCTTGTGTCTACTCATTGGCTGGGGTGATAAGATCCCGGCACCTGTTTGTGCCCAGGGTAGTGGGGTCGGACCTGATGATCTGTTTAGGTCCCTTCCAACCCTAAGTACTATGATATTATGATTAGCTCCTGGCATAAACCCTGCTTCTCACATTCAGCTTCATGAAGTAGGTCCAAGCTGTTTTTTTGTGCTGTGTACAATGCAGACAAATACATGGTTGGAAAAATTCAGCCAAGGTTACTTCTGGCAACCCAGAAGATCATGTAGTAGTCATGATCTGTGTCTGCAAATGAATGGCAGGAACAAACCCAAACACTAGTGTCTCCCATGCCCAATTTATATTAGTAACATTTTTTTGTTCCAGGCAGTGGGTGATAATTGTTGGCAGTGAGTGCAGCTCACTGCAAGTCTGATGGAGTCCCTCAACCAATGCTAAGTTCAATTTGCACTGGTATCTGCTTGCAGTTAAACCAGCAACAGCTGAAATGCTGCAGGCACCTGTTGTCAGGCCAGCTCGCTGCAAGTGCAATTCCCCTATTGTAGGTGGAAGTGGAATAGCTGAGATCAGCACCTGTGATTCTTTAGGAGGCAAATTCAGTATGTTTCAGCTGCAGAAGTTAGGGTCCCTAGGTATGTGGAGAGATCTCTTTTATGGGAAAAAACCCTGATCTGGAACAATGTGGCAACATGGGAGAAGACTGGGTAGGGGTGAAACAGGGACCAGCATCAGCCAGCGTGCAAAGTCTTGTCCATCTTCAGAAGTTAGGATCCCATAAGGCCCCATACAGGCCACTCTTTGCTACTGGATGGGGGTAATATCTGTGAAAAGACTCCCTTGTTTGGATATAGCAATGATTAGAAATCTCACCAATCCAGATTTTGCAGACTTAAAAGTTTGGCTATTTTGGCACAGGGCTAAAAGGGCATCTGAACCTGTGGTTGGCCACTGCTAGAATTAAATCATCTAATCTTTTGAAGTTTTCCCATCAACTGATCACATTAAGGGTGACATTTTTTCAGAGAATGGATGCAGGAAGTGAATCTACCAAAATTCATAACAGGAAAATAGTCTCTATTGTTGTCTGTTAGTAATATTATGGAAATACTCAATGGCTTCAGTGAAAATGAAGGTACTGTCATTCCACATGCTGTACAGTCCCTGCCCTGAGGAATATATATGCTAAATAGATAAAGAGTTGGAAGGGAAAATGAGGTACAAATTGATAGAAGGTCTTACCCAAGGTCACACACCAGGTCAGAGTAGGAAATAACACTCACATTTCCACACCTTCATGAGCTGTGAGGACCAGTCAGTGTAATATCTTGGCAGACTTGCCAGGCCCACTCATTGTTGTCAGATATATGATAATTATCATACTAGTGCAGTAAATTCAATCCTTATAAGATGTCCTATACAAAATTGCAGGATCAAGCACTCCAGATTCTACTTGCACTTAGGCAAGTCAAACACAAACACTTTCCTTGCCATCCTGTTTGCTGGTACTCAAGACAGAGTTGCATCTTCTTCATAGCCAGTGGTCTCCCAGTGGATGCGTCTTCTCCCTCAAGTAGGGGTCAGGGTTCTGTAGCCTGACAAATCTTTTCCAAATATTCACTATTATATGAGATCTTTAGCTTCTCTTCTGCCACTCCTGAAATGGAGGATCATCCCATTTTATGGGTTATTATCAATATTAGTTTAGGCACAGTGTTGTAGCACCTGAGGGCCCTAGTTGTAGGCTGCTGTACTAGGTGCCTTATAAACACAGTGGGTACATCTACATGTGCTATAAATGCTATAAAGCCTTACAGAACAGTAAAATACTGCACAGTAAGTCACACCTGGGAGCATGTCCACATGTGCTCCCTGTTGGGAGAAATCTGCTGCCAATAGGAGCAGCCCAGTATAGGGCTGCTCCTACCCTGCTCTGGCCCCCTGCAGCAGTAAGGGGGAGCTCCAGGCTTCCCTGGGGTGCTAGCTTAGGGGCTGGCAGGGAGCACAGGGCCGGTCCCCATGCGCATGGGGCTAGGAGAGATCTGCCAGCTGTAGAAACAACTGTCTCCTTACCCTGTATTAATGGAGAGGAGTGCTGATGTGCATGGGGCCAGAACTCTCCTGGTCCCGTGCACATGGGGACAAGCCCCACGCCCAGCAGGGCTTCCTTGCACAGCCTAGGGCTGGAGGATCGCTGTTCTGCTTCTGGGGCAGCTCCTGGCCAGCTCTAGGCTGGGTGTGGATTTCCCTGAGCAGCCTGGAGCTGGTTGAGAGCTGCCTCAGAAGGGGGACAGTTCCCAGCCAGCCCTGGGCTTTGCATGGAAGCAGGAATCTCCCTGGTCCCCAAGCTGCTCAGCTCCCGGCTCCTGTAGGGAGCTGGGAGCTAAATGGCACCTAGGCAGTGGAGACAGAAAGCTATCCTGCTCTGGGTCTGCTCATCTCCCAGCTTCTAGGGGGAGCCAGGAGTTAACTAGGGCTAGGACCAAGGGAGTTCCCCCTCCCCTGTGATCCCTTAGTGTTGGGGCTGACCAGGAGCATTTGCTCCTGGTCAGTGTCTACACATGTGCCACTGCACAGTATCTAGTTCTGTTAGTTTATTGCCTATATTTACAGGTAGTAGCTAACTGCCCAGTAGACTAATTTACTGTGCAGTAAATGGTGCACACATGTAGACGCTGATGCTTTACTGCTCAGTAGATTGCACTGTACAGCAATCTATTGTGCAGTACAGCATCTCGTGTAGACACAGTCACGTATGCCTAACTTCACTTTATTAAAGATAATGAAGTACAGCTATGTGCATCTTTCATCTAGGAAAGCAAACCCCAAATGGAAGATGTACTGAGTTAGGATGTGCAGAATTCACTTTGGTTTCCCTGTTTGACCAGCTGTGCACACCATCATGGAAAGGAACAAGATACAGCCTGTGAACTCAACAGATCCCAAGGGATCTTGCTCCTGGTTCCCAAGTGCAGGTCTGTGCTGCTACAGAGCCCCTTGGCCTCTGTCCCACTGCCCCTTGGCCTCCCATCTCCAGAGCCCTGGTACCATCCTATGCTCCCTATCTTGACTGCTCCTTCTGTTCCACAGGAGGGATTCTCTGGAAGCCAGTGTTGCTTATAAGCACCTGCCCTGATTTCTGCATTAGTGATGACCCACATCCCTTAAAAATCCATGGAGCCCTAAGCACATATAGGGAGATGGTGTGTCTCTGGAGGGACAAATGGTAATCTTGGCCCAGTTCCCTGCCCTGGTGTCCTTCTATGGGTGCAGGACTATCTCCTCATTGCTTTGCTTCTAGGTGGACCAAGTAATAGTATTTGGATCCACTTGTGTATCCTTCAGTGTGCTCATGCTATAGCTTGCCAAGATCTAAAGACTCCTTTCTTTGATGTGTAACATTCTCTCCCTCTCTCAGGGAGTACCATCAATGTTAGCAATGAGCAGCAACATCAGTGACAAGAACAGATGCTATTTTGCCCAAGCTATGGGGCTGCTTTCCAGGTGTAGAGAACCCTGGTTTGCTGTCCCCTGTTTTCCTATCACTGTCCATACTTACAAATGGGCACGAGGGCCTGTCCTGTAAAGTGCTGAGTACCATTTGCAAGGTGCTACTGAGGACAGTCTACTCCCACTGAATTCAGGGGATGTTGAGGATACTTAACAATTTGAAGGACTGAGGGATTGATTTAACTCTTCCACAGTGCACAGACTCTCTGAAAGCTGTTTACCACTTAGCATTTTAATGAAGGGTCTAAAAGGCTGCAGCCAGAGATCAGCATAGTTCACTTTCTCTTCACAGCTCTCCAAATCCTGGCAGCAGTGAGGAGGAGTAACTCCAGTTAGCAGGGGAAACAGGCAAAGCTGAAGGACTAGTGACAGGCATATTGGGTAGAGTTGTTCAGGGTGTTTAAGACATTAACAGCATCTTGGCCTTCCCAGTGGCTTGCCTCAATCCTTTGTTAGGTTGTGCAAAAGACAGGCTATTATTTTTCAGGAGGAAGAATGGATCTATGTGTGGTGGGATATTTACAGTATCTTAGGAAAATCAGGCTGGAATGAACCTCAGAAGATCAACTAGGATGCCCCTTCCAGACAAATGTTTTTCTAACCCATATTTAATCACTTCCGATGGTGGAGCATCTCCACAATGATAGAGATTTTCTAGTCAATCTGTTCCAGGGCTTAGCCACACACACAGTTAGAAAATTCTTCCTAATATCCAATTTAAATTTCCCTTGTTACAATTTAAGACCATTCTTAATCTATTCCCTATGGGCACAGAGGTTGACATACTCTTTTTAACAATCCTTTTTTTGCATTTGCAGTCCCCAACTGCCTATTCACAAGGCATCGGCTTTCAAGCAAAGCGCAGGATTGGGTTTTTTAGGGACACCAAAATAATTGTGAAGATGTTTTCAGAAGAGAAGAAAGATAATCCACAAATGTAGGATTCATTAAAAACATAAAGGACCAGCGCTGCAGCTAGTTCCAATCAGCATTGCTCCGTTGAGATTCAGAATCAGACCTTTTAGGATACACTTCAGAGATTGCTAATGCCAACTCAGCACCGGCAGCCGAGCAAGTAGGGCACCTGCGATTTCCCAACTTGAAATTCGAAGTGTTTTTATTACATTGGACTGAGAGACATTTTTGTCCAAAGACTATCTGATCAGTGGTCAGAATGCCCTTGCAACAGGATTGGAGAAGTTAAGAATGGAAAAGATCTATGAGATGAATATTCTTATAAAGACTGTCAAGCTCTAAAAGTGTCTGCTAGAGCTGAAAAGGATTTGGGATAAGGGAATATAGGACAAATTGCTTATGAGGAAGATTGTGTGCTTTTCTATAGATCAGGCATTTCTATGAATGGGAGTATAATTGGATGCTCTTTATTATTTAGTCTGAGAAACAGAAAAGGTTCATACCAGAGCCAACATCTTTGTGCTGCTTCTTTTCCCATCTGATCTGGTTAATCATATTGACTCTGGCTGTGTAATTCAGGGAGGTATCTACTCATTTTGCCAATTATGATGCAGAAATGTGATGCGATCTTGACAATAGCAGCTATTATGAGTTATCTCTTCACAGACCTCTTCTTTTACTCACACCGACCCTTATGGCTTCCATGGAATTGCTATATATCCACCCCATTGAAAATGAGAGCAGAATCTAGCCCTACACAAGATTACTTGGTCAGATCCTCAGTTTGTGCAGATTGACATGATTTTAATGATGCGATGCTACCTTACGCTGGTGAGTTTTAATCACACATATAAATGCAAGCTCTTGTAATGATTTCTCTGCTGCAACAAATATATCTCAGCTGTTTCAAGATATCTAATGGTCTTCTTTTTATTCCTGCTTTAAATTTCATGAGAATGTTCAACTGAAAAAATTTGAGTCCTAAAATTTCAGAAGATGGAGGTAGAAAAATTCCAGGTATTCCAGTGTATTCTCTGCTCCCAAAATATATCCCTATTTGTGGCAGTTGGAGAACAAATCCAGGAAAAGGTGTGAGTTTAGTTTACTAGCATCATATTTTTCAAAATTATAATAATAGCAAAAATAATGTAAGTGAGCCTTTGAAGCCAATGGTAATTTTTGCCAGTTCAGGGACTGGCTTCTCATATTTTATGAGTCTGTTACACAAACAAGCCATCACTGGTTTCAGTAAATTTACTCACCAATTTGTCAAATTCATGGACCCAGATCTTCAGTCAGTGTAAATCAGCCCTGAATTTAATAAAGCTACTTAAAGCACTGAGGAACCAGCTTAGGGATACTAATGTAGCCTTGTGTTAAAGAGTTTCTTTGCTATATGATCATCCACATACATGCTGCTGATATATAACTTTTAGAAGGTGTCTTCAAACCATTTAGTTGTATTTATTTTTTTATTTTACTTCATGCAAAAATAAAGAATGGACCCAATTTAAGGTTTGATCCACTATCCATTCCCTGACAGTAAAACCTTTTCTATTGCCTTCAATATATTACGGAACCAGAGACATGAAATTAGAGCAAAATTATAGCTTAAGTATGAAAAGCAATTACAAGTAAAATGCAATGCTGATTGATTATTCCCATAGGATGTAAGAGAGGAGCATAATCCTTAATACTTTGTTTCTTTCTCTTTTTTTTCTTTCCTAATTTTCAGTTTACGGCTTTAATTTGTCTTAAAAGGTAACTTAAAGCGTGCGTGCGTGCGCAAGCACGCGCGCGCGCACACCCGCGCACGCACATCATCCACCCTGACCATCTTAGCAGCAACATCAGATTGATGTAACATGCCCTCCATGGAAAAAGAAAATGTGCATTTAAGGTTATTCTAAGAACAAATACACCTCCCATGTGATCTGATTGCTGCAAAAAGAATTTTTTATCTTCTTGGAGTCCATCAAAATCAGGTAAACAAAGCAAAAATATGCAAACAAGATCACTGCAAGATCTTTACATATTTTAGGGCTGTCAGAAAAAGCCTGTTATAGTATCACTTGTAATAAAATTGGCAGCATTCCTGAAGAAACCCCTCTCTCAAAATATTAAGACCTTCTGAAAAGCAGCACTTTATTGGGCCACAGCCTTTAATATGAGGTGGAACATTCTGAGAAGTACAAATAGCATTAAAACACCCGACTCCTACTGAAAGTCAATGGGATTTGAATGCTTAATTCTCAGTCTTGCCTTTGAAATCCACTCCTTGAATGCTTCCTAACAAACCCTGAGATTTTTCTCGAACACATTCTAAGCCTGTTTATACTGGGTGAAGAGATGCATACATATGTAGGAGAGAAAGACTGAGACAAAGAGTGAATTAGTACCCGTGATTTCACCATGGAACAGTATCTCTGCCTCTTGTTCAAGGAGGATTTCTTTTGAGTTTGGCATGGGAAAAGATTTTTAATTTACAAATATTTATGTATGTTGCTTTTTATAAGGGAGGGGATAAGCTTTTCCTATTCTCCAGCTCACTGGACAGATTCCCCAAAGGGAAATTCAGAGCAAGGGGTTGGTACTTGCTAGAAGTTACTGTTGGAAATACACCTGCTGAATTAGGTCCTTTTCATCCATCTTCCTGGACAAGATGGATAGCATTTGCATACAGAATGATGCTATGCTTGGTCTAATTTTCATTTTTTTAACCTCCTTGTAAACATTTCTAGAATTTAAACTAAAATATTTCAGGCAATAGATCCCAGTGAAATGATTGCCAGCTTGCATGAGAGAAGGACTGGTTTGTTTGACTTTTTGGATCCCAGACAATAGAGGATTATTGGCGAGACGGACCTACAGCTAGGAAATGGAACTAAAGCTCAGTGAAACCTGCATCCCAGGCAATCAAAATACACTTATTTCAGACTACATGCTCTCCTGACCCAAGTCACTCCATTTCAATCAGTTCATATAGGTCTGTCTAAACATTTATACTATGGTGTAGTGTATGAGCTCTTAACTGATGGCTCTGTTGGGGAGAAAAGGGGAAGCAGCAGATGATTAAGATAAGTCACAGAGGCTGTGAACCTCTAGGAGAAGCAGAAGTCACTGATTCTCTGATTAGTTCTTCCCAGTCCAAAGAGATGGGCTAGACCCTCCTTGATCTTCTTCAGTGGTGCTATGCTGATTTACACCAGCTGATGGCATGGCCCAGTGAAAAGAAAAGAAAAGATAAGGAAAGAAAAGAAAAGAAAGGAAAAGAAAAGAAGGAAGGCCTCATTTTTTAGTAAAGAAAGAAAGAAAAGTAAAGAAAATGTTGCCCTTGAGAGAGTTTGGACTCACCAAGAATCAGAACTTAGTAAAATGCTGGCAGAAGAGAGGGTAGGGTATAGTTTTTCTAGGTCAGTGCAAAGGAATAGCATTAACAAGTCTTTATGGATGTGCCACAACTACAGGTCTGTGACAAAGTAAGATGATCTCAATACTTACCAGGTATGGCAGAAGCGAAGGAAGGACACGAGAAGCAAGATGCATAGACAAGGGTCCATGTGAAACATAATCCAAATGAAGAGGGGAGAAAGGAGATCCTGAAATGCTGGGCTATCAACAAAACAAGGAAAGGGACCGAGCTATTTTCCACCCGGGACTCCCAGCATGAGAAGGAGTCGCATGCCCCCTAAGTCCCAACTTCTTTGGAGGGAGACCAATCCCAAAGTGAGAACTAAAGGAGGTGGTGAAATGGAGCCGCAGAACTTCCTAAGAAGAGATTATCTACTTAATTAAAGATTTTTTTCTCCTATGTCCTTCAGCCAATCAGGACTCAAGTGCCAGAGAGAGATTGAGCTGATCAAAAGAACACCCCAGGTTCCTAAAAGACAAATGCATCAAGAAAGGGATAAGAGGGGGGTAAAAATAAAGAGAGAGAAAGAAAGAGACAAAGCAAATCCCTCAAAATAATCACTAGATGCAATCTCCACCAGCACCACCCCGCCTCACCATCCCCTCTGAAAGGCGGCTTGGAAGGGCTCCTCATTGCCAGCTTCATCTCCTCCTGCCTTTGAGACTTCATTCATAACTAGGGGTTGTGGAGAGGTGTATACAGGGCAGAGACTTGTGGCTCCAGGAGTGGAGGCCAGTCAATGGGGGGAGAGAGAGATGAGGTACCCTAAGGGTGATGGGGAAAGCCTGGGACAGGAGTATCTCAATAAAATCCTTGTCCTGCCCCCTTTCCCCCCACCTCCCCAGAGCTGGGAGGAAATGGAGCCAATTCCTAAAGCCAAGTGACCCTCTCTATTCAGGATGACCTTCCCTCTGCCCTGTTTATTCCCAGCTCCCATTCGGGAGCACACCCTCCTTCAGTTGATAGAGCAGCACCCTCTATAGGTTGCCATCAGATTTGGCAGTCACCTCCACCCCATCACCTTCCTTGTTCTTCTCGTATGATCCTGCAAAGTCTGGCTGGACGGACCCAGAAATACCAGAATCCAGGCAAGCTAGCCATCCCTATATGAGAGAGTCTTGTGCAAGGGACTGGCTGGAAGCAAACCATCTCAGCCAGTGGGTTGCTTTGAAACACTACTAATGGCCCAGTAGCCATGTATATAACACCACAGCTATCATTATGCCACGCGCTACACCCACTCTGAATGTCACCACCCCCACCCCCTGCCGCCGACACTGCCGTGGCTGCCTGTGGGAGCTCCCCGCTTGCTGCCACCATACCACTGCCGCCACCATCACTGCCACCGCCTGCGGGCAGTCGCCGTGCCCCGCCAGCCTCCAGGGGCCTTTCTCCTGATTGGAGCTGTGGCTCCCATTCCTGTATCCTAAAGACTCAGGAGTCCCTATTGCTTGAGCTAAAGGAATTTTCTTCCCAGTACGAGGCCTGGGACATGGTAGCCTGGCTCTGCTTCCTCCCAGCAGGCAAAAGGTGACACACACTGCCAGTCACAGAGACTGAACCCTCTGTGTGTTCACAGAACAGGGACACGATGTTTCCTCCAAGATATCCATTATGTATGCCCCAGCTCTGGCCCAGGGGAACCCCTTCAGGGACTGGGGAGTTACTCCAGTCCCCATGGCCTGTTAGCGCTGCAGGTTTCACTGGGGTTTAGTTCCATTCCTAGCTACAGATCTGTCTCCCTAAGAATCCTCCATTATGGAGACTGGTCTGCTAGGAACTGAGCTGAGCCCCATCAAACTTGTTTCACAGAGACTGCAGCTCTTAGGTGGGAGAAACTGCCTGTTGGGGGTGGGATATGAACCAGTGCCCTTGAGGTGAGAAGCACGGCGAGAATGTGAATGCTGCCGATGAATGTTTAGATAAGACTGGCTGGAAGCTGGATTTTGCCAAGTGCCACTTCAGACAGGCAAAACCGTTCTTCCCTGGGTCCCGTGATCTCACAGAGAGACATAAGCCCTGACCTAGGTCACTGGGTAGCAGTCACGCAGCCTCCTGTACCACAGAGATGCGGCTGTCAGAGGCTGTGGGGGTAGGGCATTCCCTGCGGAGAGAGGATGCCGACAGGCGGATGCAGGCAGCCTGCACAGATCCACTCCGCGGTTCTGGCCGGGCTCTGGAAGAGTCCTCTCGGCCCCAGGGGACACAGCTCCAGATACAGGCAGAATATAAAGGGTCTCATGTTTTGGGATCCTGCATTCAGAGAGAAAGGCTATGATAGGGATACCCACCAAAAGAGCCCTGCATTCACCCAGCTGGCAAATCTTAATGAACAATCAATAATAACACTTCCTTTGTAAGTAACCACCATAAGGCCAAAGAGGCCTCAGGCAAAACTGAAAATTAAAACAGTTGAAAACTGCACCAAAGCACCTAAAATGTACCTCCCCAAAGGGTTCAGCTAATATCTAAGAAGTAACACAAATTCCTTGAAAAACAACCAGGTGTACAAAGGAGGCCCAGGTGTCAGTGGCCCAAATTGTTTTTAAGAGTCAAAATGTGCCACTGAATTATTACAAAAAATAGTCCAAAAATGTTACTTATGTAAAGTGCAAAAAACCCAACAAACCCTGCAAAGTCTGAGAGAAATTCAAAAAGTGTATAAAATGAATAGATTTTTAAGGCCAAATGGGGCCATTAGCACATCTAGTCTAGCCTCCTGTGTAAGGGCCCTATTACACAGTTTTTGGTGGCTGCTGGAGCTCTTAACCCCTGGATTGTCCACACATTAACACCTGAACCTATTATTAAGCAGTCTTTAGCATCTGTTGTGCCATTCCAGCACAGATTTATCTCTGATCCATGTTATCCAGCTTGTGTTTCATTAATGTGTGGCCAATCCCCACAGATGAGCTGCCCAAGTTGCAGTCCTCCAACATCCCAGGATGCCATGTCCCCTCCCTCATCCTCCTGTTCTGTGGGGACAAACTTTCCATCCCTTGAACTCTACTGCCCAGGGGGCAGTTCTGACACCAAGCCAACTCCCCCTCCTGCCCCCAGGGGTGTGACCTTCCCACCCCCAGGGATGCAACCCTGTGCAAACAGCTGCAGAGCACATGCCAGCTAGCCAGGTCACAGAGGAGGATGGGTCTAGGAGTGGGGTCTGGCAGGGTGGGGAGGGAACAAGGTAGGGAGCCAGATCAGGACCCCATGAGCTGAGGCTTCCTTCCCGGGGCAGGGCCAATAACTCCCTCAAAAGTACCTTTCCTCATCACTCCTACCTCTCAGCCACCCTGGGAAGTATAACCAGCACCCCACACACCCCAATTCCAAATACCAATTTATTAAAATATGAGATGTCTAATTTACTTCCTCTTTATTTCTTTTTATCTTTTTACTTCTTTTTATTTTATCCTTCAGTGGCTGACTTCCTTCATTTCACCACCCTTCCCTCACCCCCATTTCCTTTCCACCTCCCAGTTCATTACCCACCCCCATCCCATTAACTTTCCACCTCCCAGCTTCATGTTACTGCCTCCCACCCCCAACCCATCTCTAACACCCCCCACCACACCTAGAGCAGGGATAAAAGCCTATCCTGGCTCACCAGCCCTGCTGTGGCAGTCACAGCCATAGCTCCTACTCAGCCCCTGCTTGCCAGCCCTCTAGTGACAAGTCACAGCTGTGCAGGTGGGGGATTTTAGCCTTACGGTGCGACTGCTCCAAACCCAAGCTAGCACAAACATGGATCAACATCTGAGCAGCTCAAAGTGCAATGTGCAACAAGGCTCTAATACAGGCCAGAGAATTCCACCCAGTTACCCTTGTCCTGAGCCCAGAAATACATCTGATGTAAGCATAGCTTCCAGAAAAGCACCCAATATGGTTTAAAGACAGCTAGAGCTGAAGAATCTAACACTTACCTTAGTAATTTGTTCCAATGCTTAGTTATCCTTAGTGTTAAAAATATATGCGCCTTCTTTCTAATGTGAGTTTGTCTGCTTTTAACTTCCTGGGTCCAAGAAAAGTCTTCAACGTGCTGCAAGCAGTTTGTAAAATACAATCTATGCCCCAAGCAGTTTGTTTACAGAAAAAAGTGGTTCAAAATAATGCTCTATAGAGATTTCCCAGACTGATTGCTAAATTAGCCAATAGGCATTGAAAATGGGTTCAAAACATGTCCAAGCATCTTTTGAAATTCCCATACTGCCCCCAAATGGTTTTAAAAGAATATCTTGGAGTTGTCAAGCAAGAGGCTGTAAAGGACTGAAAATGGCATAAAATATTTAGCCAATGTGTTTTGAAGGCTGGTAGCTGCATAGTGTAGGAGCCTTGCTCCAGATCCAAAGCTGCATTTGAAGCTGTCTCCAGGCTTGTGGTGAAGCCCTGGTCAATTAAGCTGTGCATTGGAATCTGAACATCAGGCTGAGAAACCCAAAGTGGTCAGACATGATCCTGGCTTCATCACTTCTGGATATGCTTTTGGCTTCAGAAACTAGTAAGTCATAACCACGCAAGCCCAATGAGCCTCCAGGGATTGGGATAGACCTTGGACAAGTATATAACATGTGTCACTATGACTTAGCCTGGGAGAGAAACCTTTTTGGCAGGTGTCACAGATTAGCCCATACCCTTCCAAAGTGCTACTCTGATCTCCTTTCCTTGCCTGATCTACTAATCTGCTTTCTGCTCCCTGCCCTGTGCTCCCAGTGTGATCGGATGCTCTGCTTTCTGCTCCCTGCTCTATCTGCCACCATACTGCCTGTCCTCTCTTCAATCAGTCATATGCCACACACAGAGGTTGCCTGCGCAGCTTTTTGTACCCATGCCACAGGTTGATCGGCTCAGCCTTAACCCATATGATGTAGCCGGGGGCAGTGTCATCCAATGTGGCTAGTACTAGCTGCTTCACAGAGGCTGGCACATGATGCCCAGAAGCAGGGAGGCTTAAACTATTTCCAAAACTTTCTGTTTTGTGTCTGATAGGGAATCATGGCAAAAAAGTATAGCATTCTGTTGTTACAAGACCAGAGGGCTTGCTTTATGCAGAGCAGTAGAACGAACTATCTATGGTCTGAAGAAATAGCATTGTAAGAGAGAAGATAGGACTGAAAGGGACCATGTGGATCATTAAGTCCAGTCCTCTTCAATGGGAGGCCACCATATCATAGCCAAAAGGGTCTGCAAGAACATCACTCTAGAAACTCCTGCAATCCACAAGCCTCAAAGCACATGATGACCAATAATCTCAAAGGTCATGTCCATAGAACCTCCCTGCTTGGCCTGTGACTTTTGCTGAGAATTAAACCTATCCACTTGCTCCCGTGCTGCTCATGTCCAAGCTTAGAGGAGTCTTGTGCAATCATCCTAATGCTATGATCAGGCTTTCTGCTGACTTGCTGGCATATATGGAGTAAGGAGGTACTGTGGGCAAAGCTTAACTCTTGGCAGCAGACTTAAGCTCAGCCTGGAGGCGGTGCATGTAGATAGGCCTCAAAACTACCACACACCTCAGGAAAAAAGCAGGTGAGGCAAGGGATGGATGCTGCCAATGGCTGAAGAAGAGAGAAAAATTGCTAACAGTGTTCTAGGAGGCTGTCATCAGGGGTGGTAGGACATGAGTCAGAGCTGCAGTCCCAGGCTGGCTAGAATGGAACAAATCCTCCCGGTGAGCTGTGCTGGAAGAGAGAGACCCCCTAAAGGGAATGGCAGGAGCCCTGTTGCTTGAAACATTTTAAACTAGGTGGGGAAACACTGGAGAACACATGGAGGGCAAACAGTCTCTAGGCCCTAAGCACAAAATGGGGTGTGACCGTATAAGTACATGATGGGGCTCACTCCTCATTTACATCCCGAAAGGACTCTGCTTGCCCTCCTTAGGGAGTGTTTGACTCTAAACCCTTCCTCCACCCTTGGTTGGCTTGTTGCCAAGATGTGGTTCCCAGGAAGGGATAAGGGTCTGGGAGGTAAAGGTAACTGGAACTCATTAGGCAACCAGGAGGAGGCTGTACACTCCTTGAGCTACAGAGAAGCAGGAGGCTGGCTCTGAAATGCATCTGAAATCCAGCACAGAGCTGACCAAAAGCCAGAGATTTTAACAAATAATTTGGGGTTGACTGGAACACTTTGTTTGGCCCCACATGAAAAATTCAATGTAATTTCAGGGTCCTTTTTAAAAAAAACCAAACATCATTAGGCTAAGGCAGGTTTTGAAACAAGACATCATTCCATGGAGATGCTTTGGTCTGAAAATTGCACAACAAAAATTATTTGACATTGAATTGAACCTCTTTTTTACTGAAACCAGTCAGTAAATTCTGCTTGGATGTGTGACTTGCTTCCCTCCACCCAAAGGAGATTTTTCAGGTGGCCCCTGGTTTGTTTAGGGAACAATGTTGCCCATTTCCACTGGGGGCACAGGGGAGCAGTGCTGGCTGTCCTGGAGTTATGTTTTATCACCAAGGGGAGCACTTCACCTGGGAGCTGTGTTTGATCCTGCTGTCTGTGACTGGGACTTCCCCATCTAAGTTTCTGTGTCCGAATGTTTGTATTTCCATATATAAATAATTACCCCACACTAGTCATTTTTCTTATCATGGAACAGACTGCTATGCCCACCAGAGGGCACTCCAAGCTTGTTTTACTCTTAGCTGTCCAAGTGTCAGGGCAGGGTAGATTCGCACCTTACAGACCAGAAGTTCCCCAACTTTTTCTTATTGAGAACCCCCTTCCAGATTTACCAGCTGCCCGTGTACCCCTACCAGCATAGGTTTTATATTTTAACCCCTTAAATGCTAACTATTAATATAATGAAAATTTAATCCGCCATTACACAAGTTCTTCTGCGTACCTCCCGGAGATGTCCTGAGTATCCCCAGGGGTATGTGTATACCAGTTTGGGAACCCCTGTTATAGACTAACCAAAGTACAAGCTTTTGTGAGCTGAATCACAGTACTCCATGCCAGTGGTTAACAAATGTTTTGGGACAGAAAACTACTCTCAGGCCTCAAACTACCTTGTAGACCTCCATGCCTTATCATCACACTTTTTATTGCCTGGTGCAGCCTATGGATGAACTGCAGATCATTCACTGTAGCTTCTTTGCAGACAACCATCACATTGTCTGCTGACTACAGTTTGGGAATCCCAGCTCTATACTAAAGCTTATTTTAAATTTTTGCTCTACTTGAGAAAACCAGCAAGTCACCCTCGGTGGTTTGGGGCACTCTCAGCATTCCCTGAAGGCAAGGGGAGACACAGACGCTCCAGGCTTCTGAACTTCACATTTGTATCCATCTTTGTCCAAACAGAGAGCTGGTCTTCACTGTAACATTAGTGTGAACTATCTGTTCTCAAGTCAACTCTCCTTAAGGTAGCATGACTTATGTGAGAGCTGTCGCACTGCAAAACAACACTTGAACTGTTTGCAGGGCTGGGTTTAATCACAATGACTAGATCCTGACTGTCCAACTGGTGCCCACTGGCTGCATGTGGCTTGTGAGGGGCGATGTTGTGGTCCCTGGGCTCCTGACTGTTTGCTGCTCTCCCCATCCTTCCATCTGCAACAGAAGAGGGAGTCTCTGGGCTCTCCCTCCCTCCTCCAGCTTTCATTGCCTTTCCTTGATCCAAGGAGCAGAGCAGTTTGGTATGGCACAGGGAGCTGGGGATGAGCCTGGGACCACATGTATGTGCAGTGCAGTGGCCAGGGAGAGGAGAATAGGGTGCATGGTGCATCAGTGATGGGGGTACCTGCCTGGTGCAGATGGGGTCAGGAGGGGGCATCTGTGCAGTGCTGCATGCAGTCATGGGGCCCATGGCTTGCTCTGGTGCAGCCCATGGGTGTGTAGCCCCTGATTGCTTGGAAGATGGAAAATCCTGGATATGATTAACAACATAGTTGTAGATTCCTGTTATATCAAGAGATCATAGAAAACTGTGGCTGGAAGGGACTTTCAAAGGTCACCTAGTTAAATCCCCTGCTCAACACAGGATCATTCCTGTCTGTACTTTCTCATCCAAGTGTTTGTCTAACCTGCTCATATAGATTTCCAGTGGTGAAATTTCCCTTGATGCAATTTAAGCCTCTTGTCCTGTCTCCTGTCGACACAGAAATTAATCTGTCGAAATCCTTTTTGTAACAATGCTCCACATATTTAAAGATTTGTGCTTGGGCATGAGGTTCATGAGCTATACCTCGGGCTGATACAGCAATGAAAACAAGCTCAGAAGCACTCCAAAGTATAACCCATGAGCACTCACTGTGGTGTCCTGTCCAGGACCATGCATTAAGATTGCTATGCCTTCCCTGGTTTCAACTTAGAGATCTGGAACCTTAGCTCAGGCCGCACTTCTCCATGTGATTAGATCCTGTGGTTCCAGCTTCAAGCCCTACTACTGGCAAGACAACCAAAGGGTATGTTATGGGACGTGTTTCTCAGATTCAGTTGGGAGACTCTACTAGAAGTACAAAAAAATGGTCATATGCCAAGATCCTGGTTTTCCCTGAAAATTGCAAATTCTCTGATTAAGAACCCAAAATCCGTTATTAAAATGACAGACTGCTACACATATAAGTATCAGGTGAACACAATATTTTCTTGATATATTTACAATTTTTAAAAAATTTGGAAGCCTACCAGTGTCTCAATCACTGTAATAAAATACATTCTAGATACCTATACATTTTGGTATTTGATTTTGGATTTTTTTATCATGGAAAAACAGAGTTTTCCCTGCCCCCTTAGCTCACAGTGCTCAGGTCCAGGCCCTTCACACCCAAGACAGCCCCCCTGGCCCTGCTGGTGCCCTTCACTCTCACCTCTCGCAGCCCCCTGCCCCCCACAGCTCTGCCAAAGGGGGCTCCCAGTTTTCTGCTTACAATCCAATTTGCAGGACTGCAACTCAAGGTCAAGCCCTAGAGTAAGCTCCTGGCAGGGTTGACTCAGTCCCTTGTCCTAAAGGGACATCATTAGGCTTCCTTTGCCTGGCTAACATCACTGAAGCTCTTTTAGGGCCTGCTGTTTATCAAGCCTGTGTGGTGCACTCAGGTCCCATTTTCAACCTTTTCTCTATAACCATAAAAGTTAGGTTCTTACTTTAAAAATACAAGCTGAGATCCTCACTTAATCACAGGCTTCCAGGAACTGGAACTTTAAGAGAAACACTGCATAGCATAGCATAAAGTTTGCAAGAATGGGTAATCCTGGAAAAAAAAGGGGCCTATGGGGTTGCCCTCAGCTTTCGGGGGGGGGGGGGGGGGGGCATTGCTTGGCATGGATTAGAAAGACCCCATAGCAATTTCTGAAACATAAAGCATTTCTCTGTTGTCCTTAGCCAAGACCTTCTCTCCCTCCATCAGCGTACTGCTTGTGCTGCTCTTTATTGGAAGAGTAGCTAGTTTTCAATAGTGTATACTGGACTGTAGCTTGTGAAATGTTTTAGGACCCCTTGTAATGCAGAAAAACTATGCAATTGCCATATTTTAACTTATAGTCACCTGGAGTCACGATTAACTCATAGTTATGGTTACCCATAGTCAGGCTCTAACTGTTGGCTTCTTGAACTTCATCTCTGCTAGCTGTTGGCTTTATAGGGTATATTATACATGCCTGAATGGTTTGCATTCTGTTCGAAAGAGGGCAGTATTAAGACACACAAAAAGGTTACTTAAGCTCAATGCCCACAATAGAGGAACTTAATGTGCTGCATATAATGGATCTTATGTTCACGTAGGAATTGTCTTTTTGTGCTGCTGGAATTATTAACTAAAGTTCAAACACTTGTCAATGTTGTTCATGCTAGCTATGAGTGATGAGTCACTTCCACCAGAATTTCTGATGATCTTTAGTAAACTCAACTGATTAGGACTTTGGCTGAGACAGGCAACAAGATGAAGAAATAATGAACTTTCTCCATACCATCCAGTTGGCAAATGCCATTACTGACATAGCCAGACTGCTTTTCTGCCAGAATTTTGAGCAAGAGCTGTATTTTCCTGATCATCATGGAAGATTCTGAGGGGACATTGCATCTCTGACCTCCTGATTGCACATGTACAATCCATGACAGCAGTTGCAAGAGCAGCCAGCAAAATCTGCTTACGCTTGTTGTAGGCTAGGTACAAAGCCTATCACCTCAGAAGTCAGCCCAGACAATGATCCACCATGGGTATAGATTAAGTCATATCAAGAAAGGCTTTTGTAATGCTTGACGTTCACAGAAGGGAGGAGAGGTCCTACCAGAAGGATCTGCAGAGATTATCAGCCAGAAAGGAAACACGGGAAGGTCAGAGAGCTGCTATGTGGTAATGGCCAGATCTGCATCTTATTGAAGTAAATAGACTTTGGATCACACCCGGAAGTGGTTACATACCCTAGAGGCTGTGAACAAATAGATTTCACTGCACTGGTGTAATGGAACACCTTCATGATGTGATGAGCTTTGTCCAGGCTGGGAAGTTGCTGAAAGAATGAATGCATAGATAACACTACTGGCAGCAGGGATCTGGAAGGGGACGCTGGCAGGGATCCAGCAGTCACAGCAGAACCAAGCCATTGTAGTGGGGCCCAGAGGCCTTGAATTCTGTATCAGGCCATGCCTCTCCCTAACCATGCTCCCAACTTCTGGTAGCCTGGTGGGCTGGATGGAACAGCTCCACGGGCTGTATGTTTGACACCCTTGGCTTAGATTAAGTAATTTATCCAGAGTCATACAATGAATTTGTTGTATGGGATGGGAGCTGAACCCATATCACTAGAATCCCAGCCTAGCACCTTTGCCACTGAACCAGCCCTCTTCTCTGGTAAAGTAGCTAATCTTCCATAAAGTGAAAATGAAATTTTTTGGCCTCTAATACAGGTGATCAGACTTGATGATTCCTTCTGGGCTAACAATCTATTGATGTTAGTTCTGAAAAAGCTCTATGATTATCACGATGCTGTTGTACATACAAACCATACATGCAAGCTGAAAGATACACTTATATGGATTAACATTTCAGTGAAAAACTATGTGACCTATGACAGGCTTATGCTGAGACTGCATCTATTTTGTGCAGTAGGATTATTAGAGCTTTCCAACTACCATTACATGAGGAATGGTTTGCCAGTGGCTTAGACTGAGAAGACCATACTGAATTAGGAGAAAACAGTTTCAGTGAAAAACATTTCCATCAGTAGGATCTTTCATTAAGTGAACTCACCTGTAATAATGTTAATTGTAAGCCTGGTTCTGATCTCCCTTCCATTGTTGCTAATGAGGTGTAATTCTTTTGCGACACTGATTTAGCATCAGATTGAGTGAAAGAAGAATGAAGCCCATATTTTAAAAGGTGCTCCCCCCACTATTCCAGCAAAAAGTACAATGCACCGTAAGAAGCAAAAGCCCATATGGTGTATATTACTATATGCAAAAAATCCCATAGACTGCCACATGTACGTCCCCAAATCAGCAATCATCACAGACACACTAAATAAATTGTAACCTAAGAAAAAACAGCAGATACCACTGCATCTGCTCTGAGGAGAATATATGTGACACCCCTCTCACCAACTTAAAAACTGCCTTTACCCAGCAAGAACTCTCCAGCACAGAAAGTGACTGCATCTTTGAATAAGCTACCCAAATACTCCAGAAAAACCAGCTGCAATACAAAAAGAAAACCATCCTTGACCTCATGTCATTATTTGTCACATACTGGTCCACACTGGAATCTAAAAGAAGGATCATTAAGCCATTATAGCCTATGCTTGAAGATTCCCTGACCTTGACAAAAAAAATCCCAACTCTACACACTGTCCTTTCTCCTGGCTTTCAAAGGACATCTGAATCTTGCTGACTCATCATCAGAAGCAAACTTTCTTTTGATCAACAAGCATGAAGGGGAACGTAGTCACACCTAAACAGCAAATGCAAAAATGTTCAACACATCTTCACTGTCACCACAATCAACATATCTGCCCTGATGAACCCATGAAGCCTACATGTCTACCACAGAATGTGACATGCCTCATCCAAAGCACCGAATGCCATCCTGGAAGATAGGTGGGTGAAACGAAACAACGATTCCGCTTCAGAATGAATTCTCACAGAATAACGATAAAGGGCAGAGACACCCAGTCAGGAATCGGGAAACGTTTTTCACAGAATACCTCTCCATTTCTGACCTCACCATCTTTACGCTCAGGAGAAATCTACAAAATGACTTCAGAAGACAAAAAATTCATAATTTTGCTGGATGCTAGAAACCATGGACTAAACATAGTTTTGACAGTTCATTGCAATTTACCTGTTATCTCTGCTGACCTCTCTGTATCCCATGTGTATTAAGGACCCTCTTCCCTTTTGAATGGTCTTACTCTTTTACTTAATTAGTTCATCTAGTTCATCTGCCTTTCATTTGCTTTGTAGATGTTTCCAATATTTTCTTTTTGCTCCACCATTTTACAGTCCTCTTTCACTTCAAGTAATTATGTTCATTTACTCATTCATAAAGGCATAAGCTTTCATAGGCAACTACCTACTCTGTCAGATGCTATGAATAGCATAGCAGCTTCATCTTAGCATCTGCCAAAGTAGGCTGCTGGCTACAAAAGCTTATGTCCTTCTTAACAAATTAGTCTCTAAGATGCCACCCTTCCCTACTTTCTATCTGACTGCACACTAACACAACTAACTACCTCTCTCATTTTCATTTATGTAACAGAGTTAAACAAAAATCCATTGTTTTATCTGGTATTTAGCTTAGGTTGTCTCTGCTTCTTTCCCAGATGTGAGGAAGGGCACTTTGTGCCTGAAAGCTGTCTAATATCTGTCCCAACTATATAATTGGACCAATGAAATATATTACCCCCCAAAAAGTTGCTTCTCACCTGTTCTTTGGTCCATCATAGCTAGAATAACACTCCAACCTTACTATGTAAAAACAAAAAAAAAACGAATTGACCAACAGCAACATGAAAACTATCTTGGAATTTGTTCTACTGCATTTCTCTATCTGACCTGATTGTGGGGGTGCTGTCTTAGCCCTGATTTCAGCCAGTGATGTGTACTAAACACTGTTCATGAAGGTTCATTTGGCCTTCCAAGGTGTTCATAGAGAGCTGGAGGCATTCTTATGGCCTGTGACTGGCCTAACTTCCTACACTGGAAGTGTCCCTACTGGGTGACAGAACAGTTATATCCACACCTGGTTTGTATTAGGAAAACAGCTTCTTCAAGGGCGCATCGGCACTGGATTAAGTGGACCTCCTTACAATTATTCTAACAAATTCACTGTCAAAATGGAGTGGCAGCAGTGTGGATAAGACTTGGGAAGCCTAAATACTAATCTCTGTTCTACCAGTGATCTTAGACAAATCATTTCCTTTCTCTTGTCCTACCTGCCTTGTCTGTTCAGGCTGAAAGGTCTATGGACACAGACTATCACTCATTCTTTTTTTGTACAGTATCTAGCACAAGCGGATAGGAGAAATATTAGTTTTAGTTGACTTAGTTTAGTTTAGTTTAGTCAACTTAGTTGACTTTAGTTTAGTTTAGTCTACTTGCTTCCTTAATAAAAATCAAAGGCTGGAGCACACCAAGCTTGGAAGGAATCCTACACTAACCCAGATTTAAATTTTTGACTAGGTCTATTTTTTACTGTAGATAGGAGTAGAAAGACTCTAAATGAACCCCAGGCAAAACTTGGGATGCCAAGGTGGCACCAACGTGTTTTCATTTCCTACCCACCAACCAGAAACACCAGTGAGGCAGGAGGTACAAGCTGACTTTCCTATAACTCCATTTGCTACAAACCCAGTGAAGACATCGATCTTTACTGAATCCACCTCTGCAGTCACAATTTCCAGAGCTCACGTGAGAGTTCAGGGAGCCAAAACAAGAAACTTATTCCTTCAGCTTCAAAACTAGAGGCTACTGCAGCTTGAGTTGAAGAAAACTTCCTATAGATGGAGGTGAATGCAAATCTTTTATTCTGTCTGTTGGTCCATCATGGAGGAAAATATCAATCCTGGTTCCAAAGCTGGTCACTGCATTCATCCACAGCCGATCAGGAAATTATCCATCTTCTACTCATGGTTCCCATTAGGGCTGTGTGAAACTTTGGTCCCTGATTTGATTCGGCGGAGATTCGGCCTGATTCCGTGGCTGAATCTCCAAATCTGAATCGAATCAGGAGACCCTTTAATCTCTCCAAATCAAATCAGAACTAGGGCTGTGCAAAGTGGCACCGTTCTGTTTTGACTTGCATTTTGAGGTTTCGATGGAACAGCATTTCATTTTGAATTTAGTTTCGATTCGAAACCTCTGTCCCATTTCGTTTTGTCGAAACAGTGATGCTGTTTCGACGTTTCACCCATAGGCTATAACGGGGAAGCTCAAAACAGCTTCTCTCACCCGGAAGGCAGATTGGGGGCCTGCAACCCCAGAAGGGCTGTGGGGGCTGTGCCAGTCCTCCTGGGGTTGTGAGACCTCTATCTCCCTGCCAGATGAGGGAGGGAAGCCAGGTGCTGCCTCCTGGGACCAGGGAGCTGGGGAAGGGAACTGAGTCCAGCTGAGCTGCCCAGTGCAATGACTGTGTCTGACATCTGTGTCTGAATCGCTGATTTTCTGAATCAGCATCAAATCTTCAGATTTGGATTCAGCCAAATCAAATCGGGGACACTGATCTGAATTAACGGATCAAATCACTGTCCCTGATTCGGGCCAAATCCGCATCTGAATTGAATAGGGCCCACTTTGCACACCCCTAGTTCCCATCTACCTCATTTTGAGGCCAAAGTGCCCCAGACTTCAGTATGTTCTGGGGGAATTGCCAAGGACTTATTGGCAGGGTGCCCTGGCCCTGCTTACTGCTTCAATAATTTACAAAGAGTGTTAGTTAGTCATGTTAGTTTGAAGTCAGTAAGAAGGCAGGGTAGAGATGCACTCTTATAGATTGACTAGATAAGATATATGGAGAGAAAAAGAGAGAGTACAAGCTTTCATGAACCAAAGTTCACTTCTTCAGAAGCTGTGAAAGGACATGCAGAAAGCAGAGTATGAGAGAGAGAAATTAGAATACAAAACTCAAAGGGGGAGGGGAGAGAGGTTCATTCACCTGCAACTCTACCACCGTCATATACACTATCACCTGCATACAATGCTCTTCTGCTGTCTCCATCCAACAGAAGGGATGAACTCTGTAAGAATGAATGAACACCAATCTGACATCAACTGCAGAAAGACACCAAAGCCTGTGGCAGAACACTTCAACCTCCCTGGACGCTGACCTCAGGATTGCTGTTCTCAGACAAAAAAAATTGAAAACCAGTTTCAATGGGAAACTGAGGAACAAGAAATCATCTACAACCTGGATTGTGTATGGTTTAAACAGAGACTTGGGGTTGTTATTTCATTACTTGGATTTGAATTAAGGATACCCTTGGTTTGTGCCCCCTTTATTCCTATGGGTTTACTGCTCATTTGCTTTTGTCTCCTACCACTGCTCCCTTTCTCCACCTCCAGCTTTAGCGCTCTCTCTCGCTCTATCTCTCTCACCCCACCCCTCCTTTCCCCCAACCCCCACTGCTCTTCTGTATTCTTGTTTTTCTCTCCCCATACTTTGCCTTATGCATGTGCTTTCACAGCATCTGATGAAGTGAACTTTATTTCACAAAAGCTTGTGCTTACATACATAAAATATAGTTAGCTTATTGGCAAATGTTAGGCTGTGAGTCACACAAATGTTGATGGGTGTCAGTGCCAGCTCAAGTTTGGAGCAGTCACTGCAGGCCAGCAGGGGTCTGGAGGACTGAAAGGTACGAATGTCCCCTCTCCCACTCCAGGCTTCTCACCTGTCCCCTGGGGCTCCACCAGTGGTTCCCCCTTGTCCCCAGGACTCCCTCTCTGCTCTTGCTTTGTTGTGGCCTGCACTGTCTGTCCCAGGGGAGTGGACAGGGAAGGGTTAATCTGCCTACCCTGCCATGGTTTCCTGCTGCTCTTCTCCCAGCTGAGCCCACTCAGACAGCAGCAGTGACAGCTGGGCAAGCAGGTTAACCCTTCCCTGCCTGCTTTCTTAGGGTAGACAACATGGGCAGCCACAAGTAAGTGGGGGGGGGGGGGGAGTGAGTGGGGATCTAGGGTGCAATGGGCCTGATCTGGATCACTGGGGGAAAGAGGCGGGTAGGGTGTTTACAGTAAGGTATAGCCCACAGTGGCTGCACCTTAGTGTCATGCAAGCTGGGTAGCACGGATCAGAGAGATAATCCTGCCCTGGAGTGGCGTAACTTTGAGCCGCATGCCATATGCTTTAAACCACTTAAAGTGTTAACGTGCAGACAATCCAGAGGTTAGGAACTCCAGGAGCCGCACAAGATTACCATGTAACAAGGCCCTGACAAAGCTCTTAAAGCCTATAGAGGTGCATATCTACTCTTTTTGATAATTTACAGCCACTTGACATTGCTCCACCCACCACGGGAGGCTGGAATTACCATAATGTCCAAGTGCCATGTTAGCCTGTTAAATGAAACATAAATGTTGTGTAAGTTTTGATGGACACCCTGTGCACAGGTCATTGAATTCCATTCATTTTAGGTATATCAAAGAAATTTATTAGCGTTACATGACAGCAAAGCAATGTTTTGAAAGCTCTGTCCTCAGAATTAGCCCATCCATGTGTTATTTCCATTTTTTTTGTCTTTCTTATATTGAACCTTTGTTACACTGTGGAGAGGACAACTGCATATGGTCTGTACCAAATGCAGTCTGACCAGGCCTGCTTAATATGCCCTATTCCCTCTCTCGGCCAGCACCCATCCAAGAATACTGGATTCACTTCTCAGATCTTCCATTGCAAGGCGTACAAATTTAAATCCAAGACATGTGACCTGCTGAGCAATTTTCAGGGGATTTGGTGGACATGCAGAAGCACTAGTTCAATCTTTATGGTTTCCCCATAGTCCATCTCCCAGAAGGCAGGCTTGGCTGGAGCAACAGTGACCCTCTTTCCCCATTTAGTCAGTTTCTTCCCCGGCTGTGCTATTTGTTTTCAGTTACCACATCTGCACAAGACTTTGACTGCATAGTCATTACTGCGCAGTCGTTTAGTACTTGTATAAACAATGCTTTTAACAAGTATAAATAAGTACTAAGTAACTGCACAGTAACCAGAGTTACTGCGTAGTAGTGTTGCCAAACAGCTTTTCTGCGACACTGACCGCATAGTAGCTTGTTACTCCTGCACGGTAGTGTCGCGTCACACTTTTTGCCACTCAGTGTTTCATGTTGACGTGGCCAGTTGGTATTTCTCCAGTCCTTTTATAAATGTAATTTGCAACACTGGATAAAATGCCTGGCTGAAGGATGCAAATAATTAATAGTCATAGAAAAACAGAAAAGCACTGGCTAAATAAATTGAATTTGCTTCATTGATCTTGGCTTCAACAGGAAAGTCTCCCTCTCTTCAGATCAATGAATGAAAAGTATCTACCTAGGGGAGGGGTCAGCAGCTTTTGATGAATAGTGGGCCACTGCTTGCAACCTAGCCTCTGCTGCAGGCCCCCCAGTCACCTCCATCCACAGGACCTTTCTGCGCAGTGCCCTTGCCTTCCCTACTCTCCTGCTTTTGTACTCCCATACTTCAGCTTCTGCTTCCCCTCACCACAAGCTCCAATAATTCCTGTCACCAATGGTGAAGAGTAGCTGCAAATTTGTCAAGAAGGATAAGTGCAGTACAGGGACATGAGAGGGAGAGAGCAGCCTGTAGTGCAGAGCATGGAGGGTTAGGGTAGCAGCAGGTGGATTGGCCACTGAGGTGGGGATTGATGGTGCATGGCAGAGGAATGCATGGTGCAGGGCAGAGAAGGTGCCCCCACCACCACATGTCACCAATTCCCCTGCTGTAGCCTGCCATTGACCAGATCCAGTCTCTCTGGATCTGAGCCACAGGCTGTAGACATGGCCTAGGGAACTATCAGACACAGACTCTCTGGCATCAACCTGTAATAATGATGCTATGGAGAGAAGTTTGGCTTAGTGCCACCACTCCAACTTCCAAACCTGTGTGTCAAAGTGGAAAGCATCTTTCATGATGCGCTCTGACAGTTCATTACCATACTGAGTCACCTTGACAGGACAAAAGTCAAGAGCCAAGATTTTCAAGTGACTTGATTTTGGGGGCTCTGATATCAAGGTGCCTACTCGTAACATCTGAACGAGGCCTGCTTCCCACAAAATGCAGGTCACATGTCCACCAAAAACTAAACCCCTTTACAGGATCCTTTACAAAAGCATCCAGAATCACTACCTGCTTTTGAACATCTTGACTGGGGACTTCACCGTCAGCTGGCCCTGACCAGCCATGACAGTGTTAATGGCTATAAACTGGTGGAAACACCCTCCCAACACATCTTTTCCCTTCCCTCCCATCCCTTTGCCCATTCACTTAGTGACTAGTAAAGCAAATAAAGTTTTCAGCCATAGCGGGACCTCAGTTCATTCCTTCAGAAACAGGCTTCTTCCTCAGTGTCCTCCTTCCCATCCTCCCACCTTCTTCCCTGCATAAATCCAGCCTTGGGCAAGTAAATCACATTCTTTCTTCTAAGTGCATGTTGACAGCCCTACGATAAGGCATATCAGCAATGTTATCAGTGATGCACTCTGACTAGAAAACGTTGTACATTTGGAGTGCCTTGCCAAAGATGCCATTAAGATTAATAATGCCCTTGCGATAGCCTAACTCCTCCCTAATGAACTTGAATACACCCCTCAACCAGGGACAACAGCCCATGAGATCGCGCAGTACTTTAGCTGGACAGTATTTCTCACCTCTGAGCAAGAATCCTACTGCCCATAAAACCTGCTCACGTTTTGTTCCTAAGGAAGGCAGAAGAATTCAGCCCACCCTTGTCCTTCACATTCCCAGCAGGAACATCAGCTCCTTTCTTGATCTGATCTTGGGCTGAAGCTTGGCAGACTCCTCATCCAATGAGGAACTTGGTTAACAAGCAGTAATTTGAAAGTGTCAAAACTAGGAAGTGGGGGTCTTGTAAGAACCCAGTCACAGATGGTTCCTGCAACGCTCCGAGGGCATATTTCTTGGGAAATGAAGCAACAAAGTTTCTGCTGGTGGGGCCTGGACTAGCTTCACTGCCCCATTTTCAGGTCTAGCAGATGTGGAATAGGAGGGGTTGGGCGCTCCAAGCCAGAGTGGAGACTTGGGCAGGCTGCCCGTGCTGGACTACATGACATGGCTTCAGCCAGGATCCCAGGGTACATTTTAGGGGCCAGGTTGGGGCTGGCAAAGAGCTACCTCAGCACTGGGGCTGGAGAATCTTCAAGCCCCATGGCCCAGGGGCTAGCCTGTGGGTGACCCCCTGGTGGTAGGGCTGGCCAGGAAAAATTTGCTTCCGGTTGCTGTCTACACATGCACTACAGTGCAGTAGCTACTTTACAGTAAATTTGCTACAAGCATTTGTAGGTAGCAAATTAACTTCGGAGCAAACTAATTTACCATGCAGTAAGCATTTGCATGTGTAGATGATGATGTGTTACTGCACAGTAAATTAGCCTACTGCACAGTAAAGCATCTCGTGTAGATGTGCCCCCTGTGGTGTAGTTTTTGAGCAACCAAAAGAAATGGGTGAGGGAGGGCTGGACCATGACACATTTTTGCAATGTGGATCATCTTTTATCCAAGTGATTGAGAAAGGAAATATTTTACAAGATTTTACCTTTCAACTCCTCACTTTCTGTCCCATTGCTCAATGTCTCTTTGGCAACTACACTGCTTAAATGGGAAAGTTTTATTAGGAAAGAAAGTGTGTGTTAGGTGCTTGTTCATGCAATGGAAATGGAAATAATAGAGAAGAGTCAACACCATGTAACTAATCAACTCCCAGGGGTGGACAGCCAGTGCCCTATGGACTATAGGTGGGACCTCTGCTTTAGGTCATGCCTGGCATGGAGAGGAATTTGGCTGAGATACCTGGCAAACAGGTACAGTTAATAGGTATGATTTTGCAGAGGCAAGCAGAATGGAGAATAGTTGTTTGCCTTTCAGAGGCTTGAAGTGGAGGGGAATGGGATGAATCCATACATAGCCACATGAGAAATAATAATTTAAAAAAGGATTATATTGTCCTACTAGCTAATTGCCCATTAAGAATGATGGATTTCAGGGAATGTTTTTACATGACCCCCCTTCATCCCCCACTCAGCCTTCAGGATTGGCCATGTAAAGACTCCCTCCGCTGCCATCGCCTCCTTCTCCAGCCTCTGGTGCAGGGGCTCCCTCCCACCTCCACCTTGCAGCAAGACTTCCCCCCACTCCCCTCCCCTCCAGGCTCCCCTCCCTCCCTCCCCAGCCCCACTGCCCCTGAGCCCACCCAGCCAGTCAGGACTGGTGGCTGCGTGGGTGTCTAGACCACCTGGGATGGACGATGAGCAGTGGTTGAAGGTGTTCTGCATGACTTGGGACACTTTCTACGACCTCCTCAAGCACCTCCACCTGCACCTGGAACAGCAGGCCACCACCATGCAGCACCCAGCAGACACCTGTCTAGCCATTGCCCTGTTCAAGCTGGCCACACCCACCAGCCTCTGCTTTGTTGGCTACTTCTTCTGTGTGAGCAAGGCAACTGCTGGGGAGGCTGTCCTGGAGGTGTGGACAGCTGGTGGGGCTTTTACTCCATTGTGTTCCAGACCATCACTGACCATCACAGTGCCTTCACCAATGTGAACGCTGGCTGGGTGGGCAGTGCTCATGACACCCACATCTTCTGCAACTCCACCCTGCCAGGCCTGGGGGAGGGTGGGCACTTTACATGAGGGGTGCTGTAACTCCAGCTGGGTGTGGTGGTGGTCTCGCTCCTCCCAATCGGGGACCCTACCTACCCATTCCTCCCCTGGTGGGGCTGTGGACAGGGGCTAGGCAGCGGGTGACACTAAGGCGACCACCAGGACCAGGATGATGTCCAGCACCTGGCAGTCCTCCTCCATGGCCTTCGCTGCTCTGGCCACCATGGCAGCCTGACACTCCTGGGCCTCCAGATGTCTCTCTTCCAGGACCAGGAGCCTGTTCCAGAACTCCTGGTCCATCCAGTCCCTCAATCCAGTCCCTCTCCTGCTTGCATGCAATGTCCTCCATGTGCCAGGCCCCTAAGTCCACCAGCTGCTTCTACACTACAGTGACTAGATGGTCCAGGGTCCGCTGCTGCAGGAGCTGGCATATATGGAGGGCCCCAACCTAGACTGGCAGTGACCCTTATGGTGCATCCCTGATGATAACTACTGCCCTTCCACCATGTGCACCTTATGGACCTGTAGAGCCAGGAGAAAGAGGCTGTTTATGAGAGTTTGCAACATTTCTGAGATAACAAGCACTATACCAGGGGCCTCTGCGCTGCCTGGCTTCAGATCAGGGGTCATGCATGCACAGGTGCCCAGGGACCATGGTAAGTTGGCTGGGTAGGCTTGGCACAGGCAGCCGCTGACCGAGCACCCCATCCCTGCTCACTCTGCAGGAGCAAGTGGGCTACTGGGTGCTTGCCACAGGCAGCCTGCCTTCCCTGCCCCCTTCCCAGGCTGGGACAGGTCTGGCTCCTGGCAGCACCTGCTATTGCAGCTCCAGACCCACTCCCCCACTTCCCCTCCTGCAGGCCAGGCTGTTTCCTCCATTGTCACCAGGCCCACAGCACCCAGGCTCAGGAGGTGAGGGCTCCTGACTGACTGGGATGCGGAACTGGTAGCACCCCTGCCTCCCCCCAGAGGCCTCTCCAGAGAGACCTCCTGGGGCAGTGTCCCCCCTCCCCCCCCCCCCCCCCCAAAATACCTGCCCTGACCATGCCAATGCTGAGATGAGGAGCTGTTTGCATGGGCCGAGAGGTACTACCCAGTACGCTCTGCTACTGCTGATTGCCATGGTGCCCCAGGAGCACCTGCGAACCTGGTGTGGGACTTGGAGCTTTGACGGTGCAGTGGGCAAAGCTACGTTGCCTTGGAACATTTGCTGCCACCTGGAGGGGTACCTGAGCCTACAATACATGTCTCTGCCCCCGCACACAAAGATGCCATCACCACTGGCATCAATGCATTTCTCCACATGTGAGAAGCCTGTGCCTGCCTAGCTGAGGAGGTACAGACTGCTCAATAAAGTTTTGCAGTTCCTCTCACTTCCACACATGCTGTGGGGGGGGGACCTCTGGGGACCAGGGGGAGTACAGTGGGACCAGGTGGGTAGCTGGAGCAGGGGCATAGAGGCTTACTGGATGGGAGTGGCAAGCATGCCCAGTGGGATAAGTCTGTTCCCACTAGCGGCGATAATGTGCAGCTCCCAGAGGTGTCCTGAGGTGCAGGGTCACAGTATCTGGCTGCCCAGGAAGAGGTCCCCTCCAGGGAGGAGCTGGAGCTGCTGAGGACCAGCAGTGCCATGGACTAACCTGGGTGGGGCTGCATACCCAGAGCTGATGGGGCAGGCAGTGGTTCAGGCTGCTGGAGCTGCTGAATGACACTAGGGGCAGGAACCATGGTGGGACAGGCTCCTGATGCCCTGAGAGGCCCTCCCCTGGTGACACTTTGTCATGGCTGCCAAGCCACAGTGGAGACTCAGGCAGGCTGCCTATGCTGGAGTACACGGCATGGCTTCAGCCAGGATCTCAGGGTGCATTTTAAGGGCCAGGCTGGGCCTGGCAAAGAGCCACCTCAGCACCGGGGCTGGAGAATCTTCAAGCCCCATGGCCCAGGGGCTAGCCTGTGGGTGACCCCCTGGTGGTGGGGCTGGCCAGGAAAAATTTGCTCCTGGTTGCTGTCTACACATGCACTACAGTGCAGTAGCTACTTTACAGTAAATTTGCTACCAGCATTTGTAGGTAGCAAATTAACTTTGGAGTAAACTAATTTACCATGCAGTAAACATTTGCATGTGTAGATGATGACGTGTTATTGCACAGTAAATTAGCCTACTACACAGTAAAGCATCTCGGGTAGATTCATAGATGTTAGGGTTGGACGGGACCTCCACAGATCATCGAGTCTGACCCCCTGCATAGGCAGGAAACAGTGCTGGGTTCAGATGACCCCAGCCAGATGCCCATCCAATCTCCTCATGAAGACCCCCAGGGTAGGGGAGAGCACCACCTCCCTTGGGAGCCCGTTCCAGATTTTGGCCACTCTAACTGTGAAGAAGTTCTTCCTAATGTCCAGTCTAAATCTGCTCTCTGCTAGCTTATAGCTTTTATTTCTTGTGACCCCCAGGGGCGCCTTGGTGAGTAGAGCCTCACCAATTCCCTTCTGTGCACCCATGATGAATTTATAGGCAGCCACAAGGTCGCCTCTCAACCTTCTCTTGTGAAGGCTGAAGAGGTCCAGGTGCACTGGTCTCTTCTCGTAGGGCTTGGCCTGCAAGCCCTTAACTTTACGAGTGGCCCTTCTCTGGACCCTCTCCAAGTTATCCACATCCCTCTTGAAGTGTGGCACCCAAAACTGCATGCAGTATTCCAACTGCGGTCTGACCAGCACCCAATTGTATCACCTCCTTGGATCTGTTCGTCATGCATCTGCTGATGCACGATGAAGTGCATTTAGCTTTTCTGATAACTCATCACACTGACGACTCGTGTTCATCTTGGAGTCTACTAGGACTCCACAATCCCTTTCTGCTTCCGTACTACTGAGCAGGTCATTTCCTAGGCAGTAGGTGTGCTGGACATTTTTCCTCCCTAGGTGCAGCACTTTGCATTTCTCCTTGTTGAATCGCATTCTATTGTTTTCTGCCCATTTGTCCAACCTGTCCGGGTCTGCTTGTAGCTGTTCCCTGCCCTCCGGTGCGTCCGCTTCTCCCCACAGTTTTGTATCATCTGCAAACTTGGACAGAGTACACTTCACTCCCTCGTCCAAGTCGCTGATGAAAACATTGAAGAGTATCGGTCCAAGGACCGAGCCCTGCAGGACCCCACTGCACACGTACTTCCAGGTTGATACCAACCCATCCACCATCACTGACTGGGTTCGACCCTCTAGCCAGTTTGACACCCACCGGACTGTGTAATCTTCCAAGTCACAGCCTTTTAACTTGTTCACCAGGATGGGGTGGGATACTGTATCAAAGGCCTTCCTGAAGTCTAAGTAAATGATGTCAACCCCTGCTCCTGCGTCCAGGTGTTTTGTAACCTGGTCATAAAAAGAGACTAGATTAGTCAGGCATGATCTACCTGCTACGAACCCGTGCTGGTTTCCGCTCAGCATAATTTTTCCTGCTGGGCTCTCACATATATGAGCCTTAATAATCTTTTCAAAGACTTTGCCAAGGATGGAGGTGAGACTGACTGGCCTATAGTTGCCTGGATCCTCCCTCCTCCCCTTCTTGAAAATAGGGACTACATTGGCCCTTTTCCAGTCCTCTGGGACCTGGCCCGTGCACCGCGAGTATTCAAATATTCTTGTCCGTTGCTATGCAGTGACATCGGCCAGTGCCTTCAGTACCCTCGCATGGAGCTCATGCAGGCCTGCTGACTTAAATGCATCCAGTCCTTCCGAATGACTCAGCAACATCTCAGAGTCAACCCTTGGTAGTCTGGCGCCCTGCTGCTGCCTCTCTACAATCCCATTGTGAGACTTGTCGTGCCCCTCGCTTAGGAACTCTGAGGCAAAGAACTCATTGAGGAGTTCAGCCTTGTCCCCCCTGTCTGTCACCAATTGCTTTTTCCCATTCAGTAGTGGTCCTATTCTGCCCTGGGCCTTCCTTTTACTCCCTATATATCTGAAAACCAATTTTTTGTTATCCTTAACTTGGGATGCCATCCTCAGCTCCATGGTAGCTTTGGCCTGTCTAACTGCCTCCCTACAACTGCGAGCTGAGGAGCTATACTCCTCTTTAGTAATCTCTCCCGGTCTCCACTGCTTATATGCCCTCCCCTTTTGCCCTTAGGCTGCTCTGGATTTCTTTGGTCAGCCAAGGAAGCCTCTTGGCCCCTTTCCCCCTGCATCAGGATCGCCTCCCTCCGTGCCCAAAGGATCGTTTCCTTAAGGCACAGCGACCCTTCCTGGTCTCCCATCTCGCCAAATCTCTTACTCTGCAGTGTGTCATTGACTAAATGCCAGAGTTCGCTGAAGTCAGCCTTCCTAAAGTCTAGCACTTGCACCCTACTAGTTACCTTACCCACTCTACGCGTTATGATGAATTCGATTATTTGGTGGTTACTGTCCCCCAGGTGACCACTGATCTGTAGGTCCCCTACCATGTCATCCCCTGTTGCCAATACTAGGTGCAGTAAGGCATTTCCCCTAGTGGGACCATGTACCTCCTGTGTCAGGTGGAGGTCCTGTACACAGGATAGGAACCTACGTGAATGGTGGGAATTTGCTTTCTGTGTCTCCCAGCAGATGTCTGGGTAGTTTAGGTCCCCCATGACTACGCTTCCCTAGCCTTTATGGTCTCTGAGAGCTGCCTCAGGAGTTCTGAATCTAGTTCTTCCCCTTGGTGTGGGGGTCTGTAGCAGACACCTACCACCAGATCCCTTTCCCCTTGACTTCCATGTATCCTAACCCACAATCCTTCTACTTTCTCCTCCTCCGATTCCATTTTGATAAGGGTCGATGTATAATGCTCCTTGACATACAGCGCAACCCCTCTCCCTCTCCTCCCCGCTCCATCCTTTCTGTACAGCTTATAGTCCTCAATGTGTACCGCCCAGTCATGGGTAGAGTCCCACCAGGTTTCTGTTAACCCCACTAAGTCATAAGTGTTTTCTGCAAGCAGGAGTGCAAGTTCATCCTTTTTGTTCCCCATGCTCCTAGCATTAGTGTATAGGCACTTGAGCCCTGTGACTGGCGCCTTTCTTGCCCCCCAGCTCTGATGCCCAATGGGCCCCTTATTGCTTACCTGTTTATTGCTTACCTGTGCTGTACTGCTGGACGTCCCATGGATTTCAGGTTCCTAATGTTCTCCTTTTTCTGCCTCCCCGTCCCCCATCTGAGCTAGTTTAAGCCCGACATAGGAGATCAGCCAACCTGTTGGAGAAAATACTTTTACCTTTCACTGAGACGTGAAGTCCATTGTGCCCCAGGAAGTCCCTTGCCAGGAAGTGTGGGTCATGGTCCAGGAAGCCAAATCCTGCACTATGGCACCAACTCCTGAGCCGCAGGTTGACCTCTCTGATGCAGGTGCTGTGATGCCTACTGTGACCTCTGACTGGGAGGATGGACGAGAAGACCACCTGCACCCCGGTCTCCCTAAGCCTGGCTTAGATGTGCCTCCTGTGGTATAGTTTTTGAGCAACCGAAAGCAGTGGGTGAGGGAGGACTGGACCATGACACATTTTTGCAATGTGGATCATCTTTTATCCAAGTGATTGAGAAAGGAAATATTTTACAAGATTTTACCTTTCAACTCCTCACTTTCTGTCCCATTGCTCAATGTCTCTTTGGCAACTACACTGCTTAAATGGGAAAGTTTTATTAGGAAAGAAAGTGTGTGTTAGGTGCTTGTTCATGCAATGGAAATGGAAATAATAGAGAAGAGTCAACACCATGTAACTAATCAACTCCCAGGGGTGGACAGCCAGTGCCCTATGGACTATAGGTGGGACCTCTGCTTTAGGTCATGCCTGGCATGGAGAGGAATTTGGCTGAGATACCTGGCAAACAGGTACAGTTAATAGGTATGATTTTGCAGAGGCAAGCAGAATGGAGAATAGTTGTTTGCCTTTCAGAGGCTTGAAGTGGAGGGGAATGGGATGAATCCATACATAGCCACATGAGAAATAATAATTTAAAAAAGGATTATATTGTCCTACTAGCTAATTGCCCATTAAGAATGATGGATTTCAGGGAATGTTTTTACATGACCCCCCTTCATCCCCCACTCAGCCTTCAGGATTGGCCATGTAAAGACTCCCTCCGCTGCCATCGCCTCCTTCTCCAGCCTCTGGTGCAGGGGCTCCCTCCCACCTCCACCTTGCAGCAAGACTTCCCCCCACTCCCCTCCCCTCCAGGCTCCCCTCCCTCCCTCCCCAGCCCCACTGCCCCTGAGCCCACCCAGCCAGTCAGGACTGGTGGCTGCGTGGGTGTCTAGACCACCTGGGTTGGACAATGAGCAGTGGTTGAAGGTGTTCTGCATGACTTGGGACACTTTCTAGGACTTCCTCAAGCACCTCCACCTGCACCTGGAACAGCAGGCCACCACCATGCAGCACCCAGCAGACACCTGGCTAGCCATTGCCCTGTTCAAGCTGGCCACACCCACCAGCCTCTGCTTTGTTGGCTACTTCTTCTGTGTGAGCAAGGCGACTGCTGGGGAGGCTGTCCTGGAGGTGTGGACAGCTGGTGGGGCTTTTACTCCATTGTGTTCCAGACCATCACTGACCATCACAGTGCCTTCACCAATGTGAACGCTGGCTGGGTGGGCAGTGCTCATGACACCCACATCTTCTGCAACTCCACCCTGCCAGGCCTGGGGGAGGGTGGGCACTTTACATGAGGGGTGCTGGAACTCCAGCTGGGTGTGGTGGTGGTCTCGCTCCTCCCAATTGAAGTGGAGGGGAATGGGATGAATCCATACATAGCCACATGAGAAATAATAATTAAAAAATGGTTTATATTTTCCTACTAGCTAATTGCCCGTTAAGAATGATGGATTTCAGGGAGTGTTTTTACTTGACCCCCCTTCATCCCCCAGTCACCCTTCAGGGTTGGCCATGTAAAGACTCCCTCTGCTATCATCGCCTCCTCCGTCAGCTTCTGGCGCTGAGGCTCCCTCCCCTCTCCCTACTTCGCCTTGCAGTGGGGCTTCTTCCCCACTCCTCTCCCCTCCCTGCTGCCCTCCCTCCCTCTCCACTGCCTCCCCCTCCCCCTCTCTGCTGGGTGTTGTTGGGGCCGGACCGCTGAGTGCAGCTGGCACCATGAACCCCACTTCCACCCCTCCCTTCCTTCCTTGCCTGCTGCCCGGTCCCGACAATAGCTGCCACCCTGACCCCACCTTCCCCTGCCCTGCACCTGCCCAGGCCCAGATAGCCTCCCTCCCTCCCCACCACCTCTCCCTCCCTGCTTGCTGTTTTTGGGGCCCCCTTCCCACTCCCCTCCCTACCTCTCTCCCTGTTGCCTGGCCCCAACAACAGCCGCCACTATGACCCCCTCTTTGTCTCCCCTTGCTCCGCTCTCCTCCCTCCCTCCCTGCCCACCACCACCCCACCCCTGCTGGCTGTTTTGGGGAGCGGCAGGGATGGGTGGCAGGGGGGCGCCACCACTGTGACCTCTCCCTTCGCCCTCAGGCAGGGAGGTGTGAGGAAGCCCCGCTGCTTGGGCAGCTTGGGCAAGTTTGCCATTGCCACAAACTTTCCCAGCAGCATCTCAAACTTGGGCCCACACAACCCGGGCCCTCACGTCCAGTCACCACCCATTGTCTCAGCAGTGCATACACAGTTAGCCAAAAGCATTACGGACAGACAGACACACAGACCAACAGACTAACCCTTTATTATATTAGAATTTCAGGATTAGTACAGGAAAGTGCTTGAGGTTAATGATGCAAGAGAAAAACTAACAAGGAGAGTGAAAATGTCAGAGTGACTTAGAACAGGGAGGAGAACTTTCTGGTACATTGGTGTTGAGTAACGTGAATTGATCTGTAAAATCTACCCTGCAGCATCATTATAAAATGTGGCTGAGAGTGTCATGCAAGCTCCTATTGATGGACCATGGTTTGTCATGATTCCACTGGCTGTCAAAGGTGCCAAGCACCTTGACTACCTGTGACTGACAGGGTAAAAATGCCTCTAGGCATGTCAATCATCCTTTGTCTGTTCCTGAATCAGTCAAGTAATCTCTTCAGCAAGATGCCAGATGATCCACCTATCCACAGGGTGGGGAGGAGTGGAGATTTCTCCATTGAAAGGCTGTTCCTCTCAAGTTAGTTTTGTATTTGGTGCAGTAAGAGCATGTGAACTTTCATGGGCTCCCCATGGGAAAGGGTTTTCCCTAATGTTGTATTTCCAGCCCGTATGAAGTAAGTTACATAGGTAAGGAAATGGTGGACAGGACTGACTCCATCCTACCTCACCTTACTCCACTGACTCAGTCCAGAGCCAACTTCCTCAAGAGAAGGTTGAGAGGCAACCTTGTGGCTGCCTGCAAGTTCATCACGGGGGCACAGAAGGAAATTGGTGAGTATTTATTCACCAAGGTGCCCCCGGGGGTTACAAGAAATAATGGCCACAAGCTAGCAGACAGCAGATTTAGATTGGACATTAGAAAGAACTTCTTCACAATTAGAGTGGCCGAGGTCTGGAACGGGCTCCCAAGGAGGTGGTGCTCTCCCCTACCCTGGGGGTCTTCAAGAGGAGGTTAGATGAGTATCTAGCTGGGGTCATCTAGACCCAGCACTCTTTCCTGCTTATGCAGGGGGTCGGACTCGATGATCTATTGAGGTCCCTTCCAACCCTAACATCTATGAATCTATGAATCTATGAATTTCATCAATGAGGTGGCTCCAAGTGAGTTTCCAATATCCACTTTTGAGCCATCTGTCTCTAGCGAGTCTGAGAGTAGATGCTGGGGAGGAGACTGGATCAACCTCACTGGTAAACTTTGGGCTCTGGAGACAATCAAAAGATTCATGTGGTCAGGGCTTGGGTCAGACATGCTTATTTTCTTCCTTCCTGGAGTCCACCACTGATGTAATATAGAACAGGCTGATGAGTCCAGTTCCTTAGCTGGTGTAAGTCTACACAGCTCATCTGACTGGAATAGAATAATGGTTATCTACACTAGTGGAAGATCTGGCTTACATATTTTTATCAAGGATCAGTGATTTCAAATTACTTGTTTTCACACCTGGTTAGATTCTAACTGCTTCAGTTTATCTAGCCCTCATCTCCTATAGTAAGGGATCCCATACGTGACCATTACTACAGTTCTCAAGTAAATGCTATTGCCTTTTTACAGAAGGACCAGGTATGACTCAACAAACCACATGGAAACAGGGCTTGTATGAAACAAGTTGTGCAAAATTAATCTTATCTGATATGAGTGTTTGCCACTTGGATGTACCATGGTAGTTCCATTGCTTCAATATAACAATAAGCAGCACACTTATGTGTTAGCTGCAACTGGAACAGGAATATGTATGGTAAATGGCTGTGGGGAGCTCTCTGCCACTATTAGTCAATGGAGGAGAAAATAGAATGATCTGTTGCTGTTTGCATGAATGATAGCCACTGTGTTTGTGCAAACTTTTTTGGCTGTTTAATTTGTGTAAGTTCTAGCTTGGAATTACCTCAGTTGAAGAAGAGCGGGGTGCCTTTTTATATAATCAGGAATTAGATCCCTTCATGGCAGGGATGTTGCTTAAGAATGTGATATACCACAGTGTAATGGCAGATATCTGTAATGATCAAGATCTGGTACCTACCCTGTACAACAGGTGCTGTAATGCTTATAGCTGGAGTAGAAGTTTAGTGAAGTCAATCAGGCATTGTGATGTGTAGTGACAATGCAGTGAGGGAAGGTGTTGCGGTGTCATTGTGGCTTATGATAGTAGTGAAGCTTCAGAAGAGTTGAGTGAACTCTAGTGAGTCTCCCCACCCTTTTTTATTCAGCACCCATGGGTTTAAAGTCACTATCTGAGTGATGAGGTTGTGCTGCTGATTTACTCTTCAATAGGCAGAGACATGGTGGCAGATAGTGCAGGAGAGCTAACATGGTGTGGCCAGAAAGCAATGTGGAAGACCAGGGTGGAATCAGGCAGTACTTCCCTAAGGGATGGGGATGGGCCTCTGAGAGTACACTGCCTGATGCTGGGATTTTCTGTACCGCTGACAAGTTGTAAGTGGAAAGTAGAGAACAGGGGAGAGAAGTATGTAAGAGGGATGTCTGACGTCACATGTTCACACTGCCTATTGGGGAAACTAAGGCAAAAGGCTACTGATAAAGATGCAATGCGGGGGTGGGGTGTCAGGCCTTACCAATCACATGAACCTACAATTGATTGGGGTTTTTTTCTCCAAATCACTGCAATGTTTTTTCTCCTCTTTTAAAAAGTTTCTGTGTGTGATATGGACCCCAGCTTTCAAGATGGGGAAATATTTCCTGTTAAGTGTGCCCAGGGAAGGTGTTTTGCGCTTCCACATTTCTAAAGGGTACTTGACCTGGTGCTAATCTTTAGAGGAATTCTTAGAGAGGGCTGTGCAAAGATGCCATGCCTTCAAGTGTTTCTTTGCAGCTGCAAGGGCTAGAAATGTGCTTTTTTTAAAAAAGTGTTCTTGTTTTCATGTAATGAAATCTTGAGTTGGAAACACTGATCTGGAGGACAGGGGAGGCAAAACCAAGCCAAAAATACTGCTGCACACAGCAGTTGGCAACCCTTGTGCACAGTGTAACTGACAAAGAGGAGGAGAGCCCAAACGTGGTAATAAATAAATTAATTGCTGGCAAGGATTGCCAAGCAGCTCCTATGATGGATATTTTTAATAAGTCCAGGCTGTGTTACTAGCACAAGATATTTTCATCTCCCCCTCAACTCTCCCAGGGATAACACAGGTACAAGAAGATTCTATAGCTCAGCCCATTAATGATTCAAATGTATTAAATATTTAATCTGGCAGACAGAACTGATTCAGGCACCCTCAGGGAAAAGCATGCAAAATCCATCTCAGGGGTACGTGCACATCTTCAGGGAAAGTGCTATTTGGTTTCACTGCTGACAGAAGTCTTGTTTCACCAGGAGGCTGGTTCTGCACAGGCTGCCTCCTAGGCTCTAAGGGTATGCCTAGACTGCTCAGTGGCTAGGAGGCTTTCAAATACAGCCTGTCTACCTGCTGGCACTCACCTGTGCCAAACCCAGAAATATGACAATGAAGCCACTCTGGGAATATCCCCTCATGGCAACTGTCAAAACCTCTGTCCCCAGCAGCTGAAAGAGGACCCCCTAGGGCTACTTCATTGCCAACTTTGTTGTTGATGAGAAATATTCAGGAGCAAGCTTCCCTGAGAGTGCTGTGGAGGCAGTGTGGGCAACTGGGCATACCTTCGGGTGCTGACAGATAGGCATCTCTGCACTGTAACTCATGGCACTTCACAGAAAGTACCATGAATTACAGTGACGCTCCCCACCAACTCAACAGACATTTGCTGTTTGGTTGGTGGGGTGGGGGAGGAGGATTGAGCTCCACTTTGGAGCTGATCCATGGGAGAGAGGGTGCATGTCTGCAGCCTCTCTCCCCTGCCCCCCTCCCCCCCCGAGCTCTGATGCTGTCCGCAGCATGGGAGGGAGAATGGGGGAGGAGAGGGAACTCTGTTCTGGGGTTTATCCAGCCTGCACTGGAGGCGGGGCCGGGGGTGGGGGGTGGAGATTGAATTTCTGTCAAATTAATGAAGGTGTTCTGCTTTGGAGTGCCTTCACCTGAACCCTCATGTAATGAGGGTTAATTTGTCATGCAATGGGACACTTTTAAAGTGCTCTGCAGCTGTGCACTTCTGTCAGGGCACAGCTGCAGAACACTTTCAAGGGGCCAATTATGCAACAAATATCACTTCTGTCAGTGCCCTTGTTAACGTCTGAGTGGATGGGTAAGGGGCTCAAGAACAAGAGAGTTCTTAGTGTGCTCTACTTCTATACTAGGGCTAATGGAATGGGAGAATGGTCTGGGTACTCTCATCGTCTGTACCGGGAATTGGCACAACTGAATCTCTGAGCGGAGGAAGTACTGCCAAAACTTAGACTCCCAAGTCTGTGCTGTAATTATTGTTATTATTATTATTACTATTGTTTTCTTTGAGAAGAATTTTATCACCCTACTACCTACACACAGATCAGGTTTATTAGAATAGGAAAGCTGGAGGCAAAGACAAAATCTCATAAATATGTAAAATAAATCCCACATGAACATTCAAATGAAGTTTGGTGCATTGTTATCAGCAGTCCTAAAGACCTCTGCTACTTCCTTGAAATATTTGAGATGCGTTCAATATACTCCCACAACCCAATCCAATTGTGCTGTATGATTATTAGTACAAAGGATATATTCATATATGTATGAGTTTGAGATGGGTTTGTTAATCCTGACTGGTAAAGTTATTTCTAAGCAGTGTTGCCAAGTCCACTTATAAGAAGCAAAATTGGCCTTGTTTTATTTAAAAATAGCTTTAATTTTTTGAGAGTCATGGGTTGATAAGCACCCCTACTCCCCTTTCTTTGAAATGGGTTGGGCTTGCTTTGGGCTTGTTTTTAAAGGCAGTGCCATGTTTTTTTTCTTGCAAGACTTGGCAACACTGTTTATAAGGGACACCTGCAGTCACTAAATCTGTTGCACACTACACCATCAGACAAGCCACTTGTTTCATGTCTGGAGTTCATAGAATCATAGAGTCATAGAAGTAGGGTCAGAAGGGACCTTGTAGATCTTCAAGTTCGACTCCCTGCCTGGGCAGGAAGAAAACTGGGCTCAAATGACCCCAGCCAGGTAGGCATCAAGCCGCTTCTTAAAGACCCCCGGGGTAGGAGCCAGCACTACTTCCCTTGGAAGTCAGTTCCAGATCCTAGCCACCCTAACTGTGAAGTAGTTCCTACGGCTGTCTAATCTAAACATACTCTTCAACAATCTGTGGCCGTTATTCCTTGTTATCCTGGGGGGCGCTAGGGGAAACAAGGTCTCCCCCAAACCCTTCTGGTCCCCCCTAGTGAGTTTATAGACAGTCACCAGGTCCCCCCTCAGCCTTCTCTTGTGAAGGCTGAACAGGTTCAGGCCCCGTAGCCTCTCATTGTAGGGTCAATGATGACTCTAAGATCCCTTTCTGCCTCCATGCTCTCAAGAAGGGAGTTTCCCATCTTATAAGTGTTGCTTATAAGAGTTGCTTTAAGATTTGGAAAGTCAAAGCAACTTCTGCAAAATGTATAAGTGAAACTGAGTACAAGCGATGTGCTCAAGTGAGATATTCCTCCAAACACAACCAAGAATTAAAGGTGTGTTGTTAAATGTACGTTTCTTCTACAGGGGGGTTGAACTAAGATGACAGCACAGCTCAGACCATATATGCACACATTAATAGGTTGTGATGGACTAGAATTCTGTCCATGCTATAACTGCTGACAGTAGTTTTTATTGTTTGTGGGTCTTTAAGAACTTGATAAGGCCTTCAAATAATACTTTGTGTGAATTCACTGTCTTTCATGAGGAGCTCAACTGGTAACAAGATCTATCTCACAGTTTCCTATGTCAAAGGGAGAAACTGAAGCACAGGGTAGGGCCAACATTTTCAAAAGCCCGTAGAGTTTGCATCAGCCTGAGAGGCCATGGGCTTGTTTTGCAGAAAATACTCAGCAGTGGGAATTTCTAAATGATCGGTGTTCTGACCTGGGATTCTCTGGTTAGGGAACCATATATGAAGGCACCTAAAACTTGGGCCATTTTTGAAAATGAACCTGCTCAGTACCCTACCAGCAAACAGATCCTAGATGTCCTGACCGCAAGACACTTGTCCTGACTCCTGGCACACACATACTGTCTTCCTAAACCCAGTCACAGCTGCAGTTTCAGCATTTCATGTGAATGCAGATTTTAAATCAGTTGCCCGAGCTATGATGCAAAGCTCTTTGATATGAGCAACAAACATCTCTGGCATAAATTATTGGAGCAAGTAAACATTGCGTGATAAATGCTGTTATAAGATAAAGCTCTAAAGAGCCATTACTTTAGCAGTATAAACAATAGTTTTTCTCTTTTTTTTTGGTTTTGGTCAGTTTTATCTGGCAGTTCAGGTCATGGTTAACATGCAGCAGTACAGCCAACACCAAGCAGCCAGAAGTGACAAAGCAGCCCTTGTGCCAGATTATAAAATGGTTTTAAAAATGTTGATTTTCATGTCTTTTCTTTTTTAAAATGAAAGCTGAGATTCTCACCTAAACCCAGAACTTCAGGAACTGGAGACTTTCCAGAAAGGCACTAGAGATATGACAAGTATTAGCAATGGGATAATGGAACCCAATGCAGAGGGAGTTTAGGAAGGGGAGCCACCAGCAAGAGAGACAATCTACCATCAGAAGGCTATTTGCTTCTTTACTGATGTCCTTGTTTTCACTTACCAGTATCAGCCCTACAGCCCTTGTGAAGGGTTTGTCCAAACATTTTGCCTTAGATTCAGGTGAATATCCCTTGGGTAAATGGGGATCATCTATCTGCATGTGATTTCTTGGGAGTAATATTGGGTATGGGGAAGCCTCTAAAGGACAGTATCTGTTCCCCACCTTCCACATTCTTGTCTGCAGCTGCTTCTGGCAGTGGGATCGAGGGATGTGATTGAGTGCTTTCCTGCATTAACTGGAGGGGCCGAGGCATAGCTGGAAGGGCAGCACTTGTTTAGGACCACTAGGGATCTCTGAGTGGTTCTTAGCCTGTACAATGAGCAGCCATAACAGCTTTATTATCTCCTGAATAGGCCTGGGTAAGCTTTAGTGCTTTGCTCTCATGCAGCATTAAGGGATCTGAAAATGCCTACACTGCCTCTACAGGGCCAGGAGATCTGCTGAGCAGCACACCCTGCCCACTTGCTCCTATTCTGCACTAAAACTCAGGAATTAGGCATCCCAGCTGCTTGAGTGCAGCTCTCAGCATGTCCTCAGAGCCTCTCAGTTTCCATGTTGCAGTTGGATATCTTGGTAGCTTGCCACACAGGCATCATAGACACGCTCTTCATGTCCTTCCAGTGCCCGTGTCTCCAGCCTAAGCTCCTGGAAACTCTGTCTCCTGCCTTTTTGGCTGTAATACAACCAGGAATAACCATGTGATCCTACTCCATCAGGCTGGAGTACAGAAGGGAGGGTGGTATAGCACAGCAAAAGCCTTTGCCCTTCATGCCCTGGAAAGCAGCAGGATCAAATCCCATTCTTTCCTTCAGACCATGGAATGGCACTCAACACGCTTTCAGTCTTCTGAACATTTCCAAAAGACTCAGGGGGGTTAGTTGTCTTGTAACCCACCTTGTACTGTAGAATGGAATTTTTCTAAATGCGTCCATGATGGGAAGGTCGGTGAGACCCTCCTGAGCTTGCTCAGAGGAAAACAGTGGTGACTGGCGGCCACGTGGTGTGTACCACTCAGATCAAAGGACAGTGTGTGTGTGGGGCAACTGGGCCAAGAGGGGAGTGCTGAAAGGGAACTCTCTGTGAACAGGGGCAGTCTGGTAGACTGCAATGGGCTGCCAGAATGAGAAGACTGACTGATCAGGTCTGTGTCATCTCTGGTTCCTGCTGGGAGAGAGATAAGAGAAAATCTGTCCAGTGTCCCAGGAATTGAAGTAGGTTGAGGGGAATTAGAATGACTTTCTCTCAGCCAGTGAGGCATGTCCCCTGCTTGGAGCGCCAGCAGTGGGGAAGAAATAACACAAGCACATTGAATCCACCCAGAGGCCCCAGAGAAAGTGGATTCAGTCTGCTGCTCACCAAGCTCAGAAGGTGAGGAGGATCAGAGACAGGGAAGCTGGTTAGCAGCTTATGTGCCACCAAAGAGCAATATATCTATATATTTCTCTCTATATATATGTATGTATATATGTATGTATGTATGTATATATTGTGGCTTTAACAGATTTTTTGTAAGGTTTTCATTTATTGTTTGTTGTTCAGTTGGTATTGTATTTGTTATTACAGTAAAAAGATACATTTGGATACTTTTTCTATTATTATTCACTGAGGAAAAGTTAATGCCAGGTATCCTGCATTGGGTGCTGCTGGTTTATATATATGTGTGAAGTGAGCCTGGGGACTTTCAATTTCACTCTGTGTGAATTTAGGAGCGGACCCCTCTTGGCAGCCTTGGAAATCCCAGCGACGGCCCTCTGTGTCAAATCTTTCTTGACAGAGCAACAGGGAGCTTGCAGTGAGGCAATACCCTGGGTTATGTGACATCCCTGAACTTCTGCCAGGTCCGTCACGAGGTGCAAGGCTCACGGCCGTCTGCACAAAAGCAGCCCTAGCAAGGAAGAGGTTAAACCGCAGACAGCCCTTGCACAGTAATTCACTAGAAGAAACAAAATCCAGATGCCAGGCCGCGCATTGGTCCAGCCTGAATCAGACAAGGAAACGGGGCTGCTGATTGGCTCCCGCTTGGTCAGGAGCTGTAGGCTGCTGTAAATACACAGTCAACTTGCTCTTGGAGGCGGTGACCGACAGTAACCTCTCCCCTGGAGCTACTTAGTCAGCTCTGTGCATGTGCACAGTCAGCCTGTTATAGCTTCCTCTGTGGCAGCTGGCCTAGCCAACGGTCGGGAGGGGTTTGTGTAGGGATGTGTGTGTGATGTGCTTCCCACCCCCAGTCAAAAGAGATGTGGGTGTAATCACAAAATGTGCCCTTTCTCGCCTGCATGCCAAAGCAGCTTTTCTTCCAGTGGCTTCTTGCAGGCCCAGACAGATGGAGAGCTATGGAGCCAGGCTATCCTGTGTAAGAGGATGCTGTATGTGAAGTGAAATCATGTACCAGAGGCCTCCCACCAAACAGAGATCCTCCTGGGCAGCCCTCGCTGAACTGAAATGGAGACGAGGCTGTGCTAGGGGGAGGGCACGTTTGAACGGTGCGGGGTTTATTTAAAACTCACACATACACACATATATATATGTGTGCATGTGTGGGTGTTTAGGGCCTGCCATGCATGGTATGGGGATCCTGCTCAGTAGAGAAGCAGTCATTTCAGAGGGCTAGAGCACATACAGCATGTGCACATTTGCACAACAGCAAATGGCAGCTCATGTGTTGGCAGGTAAAGAGACATGAGGGGCCTAATTCTATTCCACCCCTTTGGCACCCATAAGTGGACTTAGGCACCTATATGTGATTCTATCCCTTGCTGCTCATGCCCCTAAAAACAGTTAATGGAAAAGGTGAGAGGGTCCTCCTCCTCCTCGCTGCTTTTTTTGACTCAGTCTTAAGTCAAAAAGCTGATCAGCTGATGGTGTGTTACAAAAGTAGATGCATTAATGGATTTGCAGGGACTTGAAATGGGTGGAATAGACTTGCACTTAGGAGCCTAAGTCCCCTTAGACACCTCATAAATGGAGTATAATCTGGAGCTAGACCCTTTCTCACCAATGAAGTCCTTGGCTCCTTGAAAAAGGCTTCCAACAGGATTTGCAGCATCTCATTCCATATGCCCCTTTGAAATATCTGAGCAGATACTGGGGCCACTCTCCTGTCTTAGGTAACAATGTGAATCCACCCTGTTCATTCAAGCTGCATCCCTGTTCCTGCTGTGCAGGGACTGGGCTGCCACCTCCCAATGACATTTATGGCCAAACCAATAGGTAGAGCCTGAGGGGCTGTATTAACATGAGACACAGCCATGAACTCTGGTGGAGCTGGGCTGCTGGGAGAAGCAGCTATTCCTTGGCAATGGATGGCTAGGCCCTTCCATACCAAGTCATTCCCCCTTTTTAATGCCTGGTGGTCCCTGGGTGTCATATTCTATTCCATCTGTTATGTGCATAAATAGATTTAGGTACCTAAGTGTGATTTCTGGTCCCTGAAAATAATTATTGTATCTAGTTTGGTGACACACACGATCTTTTGACCATTATGAGCAAGTCATAAGCAGCGAGGGGCTGTATTAACATGAGACACAGCCATGATCTCTGGTGGAGCCAACCACTTGCACCACCATAAGCAGCAAACACCAAACTTTTACTGAGTCCAGATGTAGTGCAAGAAGACCACATTTCACCCCCTCTATGACATGATCTTCATGTCAAACCAGGGTAGCATAGCTTCATGGAAGTTTTTCCAGCCCCATCTATTATAAGCAGTGGAGTTACTCTGGTGAGTACCTGGCTCAGACAGTGTTAGCCAGATTCCAGTTTTCAGACAGAATTTCTTCAGTGGATCACTTAGCATCTCCTGTTCATTTTGCCCAGTACTAATGTACATGGCAACCTATTAACCCAGCTGCTCAGATTACACATGCTCCTTTTCACAATCTTCCCTGCGCCTTGCTATTGGAGCTCTTAATGAGTAGGAGCTTGTTTCTTTGTTACCCGTTTAAATGCAGAGATTAAATATTCCCTTCCCCATTATGTGGAAACTGTGGGGGATATTTTCAAAGGCAAATTAGGAATGAGGCCCCAGCCTCCCCTTTTTACCTTTGAAAATCTCCCCTTCCAGCAATACCCAAAAGCAGGCTACACAGGCATCTGGCAATAACAACATACTAACTGGTTTCAGGGGACAGGGTTAACTGCTGAACCAGTACTGCCAAGGGACTGTATAGTTTAGGAATTTAATAACCACCTTAACACAGAGGGAGAGGCATTGATCTGAGTTCAGCAAGCTCATGAAGCCACGCAGAGGGATCATTATGTTATTTTTAGCCCAACCTCAGCATTCAAAGGCCATTGCACCTGTATTGGAAGGGGACAGATGCAGGACTCTGTTCTGACACAGGGTTATGTAATGCAGAGTCTGGACAAAAGGAGCATCAGGTTATCAGATGCATTCTCCTGCATCTCTCACTTCCAAGCTTGTCTGGGACAGGCATGCATAATTTTGTGGCTAAACAGCTGAAGCCTTTCTACAGCTCAGAGCAGCCACATGAATCTTGCAACATGGCCTTGGTTCTCACATACAAAGGGAAGAATGAGATCATCAGAAAGAGCCTAAACCTCCTTCTTCGTTCTACTGAAGGATCCTCCCACACCCTCGCTTTCCCTCTCTCCTCCACACATAATACAATGCTCCTTCTGTAGATTTTCAAAAGCGCTCAGGGGCTGGATTTCACATTCTTGCCTCCAGCATCTACAGATGGAACCCGATTTCAAAGCTGACCTACCAGCCTGATTTGTCACAGTTTTCAGGATACTGCCTGAAAATCTGAGGAGTGTTGAGGTCTGGCCCACAAGCACTGAAAGGGACCTCAAAAGTCTTGCATGCTACTGCAGAGATGTGGGAGCCTCTGTTCTAAAACCCTCCCAGATGCTTCTCTAGCCTCTGTGTACATGTGTATAATGTCCAGCTAGAAGCCACAAGTGGTGGTAAAAAGTGGCAATGAAAATGACAGCTGGAGTCTGCTGCATAAGACTCCTGTCTACTTGTTTCAAAGCTACAGCTGCACAGTGCACATCTATAGCAAGAGGAGAGGGGAATGAGACTCCTTCCACTACTGTGCTGATGTGCTTCGCTTTCCCAGAAGTTTATAGGTTACTGAACTTATATGATACACTCAGACTTGCCTAGTTACACATAACCGAGATGCTGGTATTACGTGTTCTGCTGCATGTATATTTGTCAGCCACAACATTTTGGCAAGAGGCCCTGGCTGGAATTACACTGAAGTAACCCCTGCTAAAAGGGATAGCTAGCTTTCTGGTTACAGGGGTGTGACTGGACAACGCTTGTGGTTGGCAACGAAAACCACTCCAATAAGCTCATTCACTGCTCTCTCTCCTGCTCTCCACCCCCATTCTCTGGTTAGTGAGCAACAATGCATAACTTTTGTTTGCCCGAAAAGCTCCAGAAAGCCCAACCATTGGCACTCAGTCAGTCCAGTTTTAAAATAACCTTTTTATTATGAACAAATAACACTTCAGATCAGCACAACCAGATTTCTGCTTCCAAATTAGTAGAAATTATTTCAAAAAACAGTTTTTCAGTACACAAAACATGGAGATCCTACAATGCAGAAACCCTATGCCATGAGACCTGTATTCTACTCACTTTTCAGTAACAACAGAGCTTAGACAATGTGCAGACGCGACTTTCCAACCCAATCCTTTTTCCGCTTATCCAGCACCCAGAAATCCAGCCTGCGTGGTACAGTCAGGGCTGAGAATGCTGTTTGCAGTCAATTCACTTACTGCTGTTGCTACCACCACGTGTGTTATACCTCCCACTTCATGATCTCACAGTGCTGTAAAAGTATTAAAGCCTCACAACATCCCTGTGAGGTAGGGTGTGATCCCCATTTTGTAGATACGGAAACTGAGGCACAAATAAATTAAGTGACTTGCCTGTAACCACAAAGCAGGTTAGGGGCAGGACTAGGATTATAACCCAGGAATCCTGCTGCTCTAACCACTTGGGTCCACAGCTGCTTTATTGACTTCCACCTCTCTTTCTGACTCAATTTAGTTAAACTTACAGAAAATGCATTCAGAATACAAGCATGTTGCCACCACCAAAAAAAAAAACAAAAAACCCAAGGAAAAAAAACAACCCACACAAGTTCCTTAATCTAACAGAAATTGTAACTGAATACATTCGAAATCACATGCACCCACAATTTATTGTAGGCAATAAAATAATTAAGAAACCCCTCAACTTCCATAACTCAGCACAAAAAGAAAAACAAATTCTACAATAGTTGTCAATGCTTCAATGTATATTGAAGATTTAAGGCATCCAAAGATATTTGCCAATGTACCCACAAAGTAGCTGAGCAAACATCAGGACAGTTTGGTTACTTCTACTTGGCTTCGATCTCACATCAGGATATTTAGACCTGATCAAGGATCTGGGAATTTAAAAGGAACCCCTGAATCAAAAAAGCCTGCTTATTTCTGAGAAGAGGTTAGACACTGCAGTATGTCATGGCACATGAATGTGCTCTAGGTTATGTCACACAACATGTTAAGATCATGAGGAGAGGGGAGGGAAAATGCTGGATGGGCCAAATTCATCCTTGGTGTAGAATCCAGGGACTTCAATAGGATTTAGACCTGAAAGAAGTTGGCCCAGGGTTGTTAAATGACAATTTTTTTCTATATGGTAGGATAAAATTATAGTCATAGCCATCTTCATTCCAACATCTTATATAATAGTAAGAGCTTTCTGCTGTCCCCAGGATGTGGGCTTTGCTATGCACATTACTGGCTTCTACCACCTTTGAGACCTGCAGAGGAGAGAATGGAGCCTGCCCTTGAAGACCCCCTTCTCCGAACCTTGTTTTGAGCATATGCAACATGCCTTCACACCAGATCAAATGCAAGAGGCCTTAAGGTCCCCAGCCCCAATTCCAAAAAGCATCCAGAACTGTCCATTTTCTTCAGCCCTTGGCAACCCTCTGCACTATTGCTTGGATGCATTTGAGCAGAAAATACTACCACCACTAATGGAAATAAACTGGGTGCAGTCTGGTGAAGGCCTTCCGAGGGAACAGGATCCCAGCACACCAATCTTGTCCCAGACAGCTACAACTGTTCTGGACATAGCATGCAGGAGGATTTTAAACACACCTCTCAATCATCTGCTCACAAATGTCGCAGGTCCTCAGGTAGCATAACTGGCATTTAATCAGTCAGCTTTAAGACTCAATTATAAGATGCCATTAAGAAGTGAGAAATGTGCTTGCTGTGCCAAGGAATGAGGCAATGGACACACCCTACTGTGCTTTCAGGTCCTACCTGGGATTAAGAATGGCTCAGCAGACAGCAATACTGCCAGAGACATTCATATCTTGGAGATTTATGGGAACAGTTTAGATGACTGACAATGAGGAGATGCTTTAGCAAATAGATGCAAGTGTCAGCAACAGTTGGTCTAGTGCTTCCCACCAAAATCAGGGCTCCCCCCTCACCCTCACTAGCAGAAATCAGGATCTGATGGGCAGTGTCTTTAATCTGTGCCCAAATCACTTTCAGAGGTGCTGAGAGAGTTGATCATAACCCCCTAAGGTGCCCTGCTGCACTTTTAAGCAGGAAAGTTCTTCAGACCCAAGTCCATGCCTAGTCTACAGATACAGTGCAGTACTCCCTGTCTGCCCTGCTTTCTAGATGGCCCGTGACAGGAAGGGGTCAGGCATGGCCTGGAATGTCATATCATTTCACTTTCTCTTGTTTTATCCCTCTCTGTGCTGCCTGGTTTGGTGTTGGTTTCTATCCAGAACTTGTTATTAGACTGTGTGAATCTCATACTGATAAATACAGCTCTCCCCTGCCTCTCTGGAGTATTGTCTTGCTTCCTCCCTGGTTACTGGAGGGGTGCGAGCACATCAGCTGCCCCATTTTAACCACACTCAGGAAAGAGAATCTATGGAACACACAAATATGCACTGAGGGTGTCATTCTCCACAGAAAGGGACCCTGATCCTTTAACATATAAAGCAGCTTAAAAACAGCAATGGAGCTTTGGTTTGCATCCTTCCAGCTTCTCCCAGCCTCTTGATTTAGGAAGAGTTCCTTTTCCTGGCAAAAATGTACCAGTGGTCTGCTCTGTAACTTCCAAAAACTTTCCTAGCCAAGTACATTTCAAGGCATTGAAAAACATGTCCCTTGCCTAATCCCCAGATGTCCCTCTCCAGTTTTTTGAAGTAGGCAGCTTGGAGTCCAGTATTTGCTTTTTTGTGTGTGTTCAAGGCAAGTGGAGCATAGAGATGCTTCAGGCCAGTGAAAGGAGAGAGACTGTGATACTACAGCAAGGCAGTAAGGCAGATGATGCTCCCCAATCTGGCCTGGGCAATGTTCTATAGCCAAATGGTACACTTGCCTGCATCCCTCCATATGAGAGCTTTGAGGGGTCTCCTCTCCAGGCCCAGCCTCACCTTTCCTCAGCTTCCTTAAATGAAAGTAGGGCCAATGTCTGGGAGATAACATTGTGCCAGCAAGGAAAGGAGAGGGGACTGCCATGCCCCATTGAAAGCAGCTTTATTAGACCAAGAGTCAACAGCCACGAGAAGGTCAGGTCAGAGAAACAGAGCTCGGAGTGGGAGAGTTTTTGGGAAAAGAGAGTCACTGACTTTGGCTCAAGTCTTCAGCTGGTTGGTACAGATCTCTCGCAACTCATGCTACACAGCCAGCTTACATGATATTCCCTAGGCTACTTTCTATCAGCTCACTGCCAGGGATACACAGAAAATTAAAGGATGGAGGAGTCAGAGGGGGAAAGGAAAAGAGAGAGATCTTATTAGAGACAGACAAAAAAAGAGTGAAAAGAAGAAAGAGAAGAAGAGGGAGAGAGGTGGTCTAGCATTATAAAAAGCAAAGTTATAGGTCTTAAAATACATGTTAAAACACAGTGTGCGAGTGGGTTAAAATCATTATCATCATCATAAGCAACCTGGTAGCATTATTCAGTAGTTAGTAAAACAGAACATTAAACCTTTGTCCAGCTCATTTAGGAGGGAAATAAAGGAGGGAAGAAAAGTGGCAGGAGAGAAATGGGCACTCAGCCAGTCTTGTGGCTCCCATCTCCAGTCCGAATCTTCCGAGCCCGGATGACTTCCTTGGACGCCATCTTGCAGTCGCTGGCCAGACCCACGAAGTACATAAGATCGATAAAAGCTGTTGTAAAGTTGTAGTGCCAGCCGAATTCACTCGTGGAATAGTCAAAGGGGAAGGTGTGGTGGTAATTGTGGAATCCTTCTCCTGAAATAGAAAATCAGGGAAGAGACATTGCCAACACCCAAACCTGGCTTTGAATTCCCTCAAAGCATTATGCCCCCAAAATCTCTGCTGAAAACACATTGTGCTTTCCTTGACTCTTTTCCACTACAAGCCCCAGCCTCCACCCACTGAAGTCCATAGGCTTGTTGTCCACCGAAATCCATGGGGGATCTGTTTTTTTACCTCACTGGGAACAAAACGGGGCCCTGTGTCAAGTTAGTGCCATGCATGCTGTGGCGTTGCCTACACTGAGGGTTTTCAGGGAAATCTCCCAGCTTTTAGCCTCTTCCCAGCACATTTCCATTAGTGAAAGCACCAGTGAAATCTGGGTTCAAGCAATTTTGGCACTATGCTCTCTACTCCATACTCTGAGCAGGGTCTGAAAATGTTATGGTGTGGATGCTCTCCACTTCAGCATCCCCACTATTCCACTACTGATGGTGTTAGCAAAGATGCTCTGGTGAGAGATTCCAAGCAACTGAGGGCATCAGAGAGCATCAGGGCAGAAGCATCTTCATCATTCAGGTTGGCCTGGAAATAAGCTATTGTACAAGGGGTGGCAATCAGAGGTGGAGCAAGCTGGGATTACGCAGTAGAGTTCCACCAATTTCTATGCAGTTATACTACTTTAAATCAGCTGAGAGTCTGGCCCATTGTAGTTAGTCATTTCCCACCACCCAAAACTCCATTTCTTTAGGTTTATAATTGGATACAATGTTCCCCTTCCCATCTTCTCCCAAACTCATACACTATTACTGTATCCCATAAAGCAGCTGCTGTGTTGCACCCCAGAAACAGCTACATTTCAGCGGTGAATGAAGCAGGTTTTAATTGTATTATTCAGTTTTTCAGGTGCTTCAGAATCTAAAAAGGCATCGCATATTCACCTAAGGCTCCCAAGACGACAAAGCGATTCTCCCGCGGGTTGATGTTTTGATCATAGGGCCGGTTGCCAAACATATGGGCTGCACTGTTGACTAACCAGGTGGCATTGAGCACTACAGCGTAGCGCAGGATAGCAGGGATGAAGTAGCTGATGACCAAGGATTCCCCCCAGAAATACCAGGGCACTATGGTGGGCACCAAGAAGCACATGATCACCACTGAAGGCTTGTAGTACCTGCCAAGAAAGAGAAGGGAGGGAGACAGTGAGTGGGAGGGAGAGATCACTAGGGGAAGGTTTGTGGATTGGGCCTGTTCAGAACACTTACAAGGGTCAGTATTTAGGAAGTGGGGAGAGATGCTAATTGTAAAGACACTAAGAAAGTTAAGCACAGAAATATTCTACCTTTGACCCCACTATTTTCCCTGTACCAGGGGAAGACAAAAATACAAACAAACAAAAAAAATCAGGGAGTGGGTGCATAAAATTAGGGGGAGAAACTGGGCCCAGAGGAAGAGGGTCCCAGGTGGTGGATGGCATGGGAATGTAGGTATACAAAAAGGTGTACAAGAAAAAGGATGCTGGAATTTAGGTCTCGCTGTCTAGTGCCTGTCCTAGGCCCAGGGTAAGACTGCATCCCTGGCAGGCTGTAGAAACAACAGCGGCAGGGAAGCAACAGCACTGCAGCAGTGGTATACCCAGCCTGTCCTGAGCTGACTTTACAGCCCTTCCCTTCCCCCTCCAAAAAAAGAAGGTTTAATGTATTTATGTATATATTCAACTACAGTTAGATGGAAACTTTCCATCATGGACTTCTGCACAGATTCACAAAGTAGGGACCAGGTAGTGCAAACACAAAGTTCAGCAGCCTATAGCCCACTGGCCAGATCTAGCCTGCAGAGCATTTAGGATCTCTGCATGGTGCCACAGGTGGGTGGCAGAGGCTCTGGCTCATAGAGATGTGGCTTCAGCAGCATTTGAAGGCAGAGGGGCTCTGCCTGTGCTGTACTGCAGCTGGGTGCCTGAGACTTTGGCAGACGAGGATCTCTGCACAGTGCCACAGGTGGGTGCCTGGTGCTTCAGCTGAGAGGTGTTCTGCCTGTGCCATGCTGCAACTGGGTGGCAGAGGTTCTGGGGAAGAGGGAGCTCTCTCTGTGCTGCACTAAAGCTGGGCAGCAGAGAAAAGCAGCAGAAGCAGCCAAGTCCTAATCTTTGCCCACATTTTACCAAAGCTGGGTTGTTCCACACCCCACTACATACCCCTCCACTACTGGGTACATTGCTGACCCCTGCTGAAATGGATGCTTTTGAAAGCTGATTAAGCGTGTAGATGTGTCAAACATGGGGCCCACAGTGCTGCTCTGTCTGGTCCACTATGGAAGTGGTGGAGTGGGGCCTGCTTCAAAATTCTGGGCCCTTTGGCCCCTGCTGGCCATTGCCATGGGTGGCAAGCTTGGCTCACTGCCATCACTTCCCCCAAGATTACTACCACCACTGGCAGATCCCCTCCTGTTGCTGGCAGACCCCTGCCCCCAGACCTCTTGCTGCTATTGCCACCAGACCCTTCAATGCCTCCAGACCCCTCTCTACTACCAGACCTGCCACTGCTGCCATAGTGGCCACCCCTGTGCCCCAGGTTGAATATAGCCTGTGAGGAGCCCTGCAGTCCAGATCTGGCCCAAGGGCCCAAGTGAATTTGACTACCCTGCTATAGGGGATTCTAGTGTAGGCTGGTTTTGGCTTATAATGATACACGATGGTTCTGAGTCCCTTTGGCTTCCAGCACATCCTAGTAGAGTAGGAAAGCTAAGCCTCCCCCTTCACTGCACAAGCACCGCACAGCTCACCTCCTCTGGAACATAACCACTTTGTCAGCCCTCAGATCAGACAGGTCTAGTGTCTTGCCCTTTTCAATGACATCAGGATGTTTGCGCACTAGCAGCCAGCCGATGTGGGAGAAGAAGAAGCCGCGGCTGGCATTGTGAGGGTCTGCGTCTGTCTCAGAAAACTTGTGGTGAACACGGTGATCTCGGGCCCACTCGTAGATGTCATTCTGGAATGAATGCGGGCAGAAGACTTACAAAATCAGCAACGCACAGAGTTAGGGCCAAATTTGCTTAAAGCATTTCTATGTCTAGAGATGCAGATAGAGGTCTAGTGGGATTTACAAAGCTGCCTACACAGATCAGGCATCTAAATCCAACTGATTTCAAAGTTCACATTATTTACTTCAAAGATTGGTCAAAGCAACAAAAAACACCCTCAAACAACAAAATACAAACAAACAAACTTGGCTCCAGTTCAAGAAGAGACATTTTTGCTTTAAACATTTTGATTTTTTCCTTTATGTTGATTCCCTTTTTTAACCTCATCTTTTAATCAATCCATTTCAAGCCTTGATTTCTTTTTCCTCCTCTGCATTGCCAAACCTGACTGGTCAGTTTAAGCAGACAGTGGCATGTGTGTGCTAGGCATCAAACAAACATTCTCAAAAATGAAAGATTTCAGTTTGTGAATGGAAATAAATGATTCTGAGAATTATTACAAATAAAATACCACCTTCATAGAAAGAAAATTCTGTTGAACATAAATCAGAACAAAACCAGCTTGGAAAGTGTTGAAATATTAATAATTTTATTAAGTAAGGTATATCTTGTCCAAACTAATCATAATAATAAAAAAGATCTGTATTTACATTACTGGCTTTATAAAAAGATCTCAAAATGCTTTGAAAATCTAGGTAAATATCTTCCCATCCTACAGATGGATGACAATGGCATTATTCAGGCACATTTATGGCAACCATCACTGCAATATCCTTAACCTCATATGTACACGGGATTTCTCCTCAGTGCCCCCTACAGATTAGGGATGCAGCATTATCATCCCTATTTTAGAGATGGGAAAAGTGTGATAAAGAGAAAAGGCAGGTAGAGTCCATACTGATTTCTTAGGTACCTCCACTGAGGTGTTGCAATTCCTAAAACGTTAGGACCCTTGCTGCAGAAGGGGGATTCAAAGAAACAGGCTTAGGTTTTCTGGCTCCCTATATCAATGGGAAGAACTGGGTGCCCCCTAAGGGCAAGTTAGAGAGCCTGGATGCTGGGTGGGGAGCTGCCTCAGGCTAGTCAGTAGGGAACACTGAGTCTAGGAATGTCTCCCAACTCAGGCCCTCCCTTGGAGCTCAGGTACTCGAGTCAGGCTCATACCTCTAGGTCCCTCAGGATGCAGAACGCTAAGTCTGCTCCTAAGGGAAGGCACTTACTGAGTGCCAGTAAGGATGCCCCTGCTGTCACCCACACTTTGCATAACAACTTAAGACCAGAATATGGGTGACCTGGGCTTCAAGGTCCTCCACAGCCTGAGCGGGTTCAAACTTTCTAAGCAGAGTTTGGGTAGGGGCACCCTTCACCTATCCTCTTCAAGTTAAGCCACTGTGCAGCCACAAATCAGTCACAAATTCACAGAAGTTTAGGGCTGGAAGGGGCCTCATGAGATCATCGGGTCCATGAGGCCGGAGAAACAAAGACAAAGATGGAGTCCAATCTGTAACTTAAAGGTTAAGGCACTCAGCTGGGAAGGGGGAGTTTTTGGATGTCCGTCTTTGTCTTCACGATTATTTCCAGGTTTTACCCAACTAATGTCTAAGCAATCCAGATAGCAGGGACTAGAATCTATGTCTCTTCCATCCCCTGTGATTTCCCTAATCTTTCCTCACCCCCTTGAGAAACCACCTTGCACCAGAAAGCACCAAACCTAATGCCCATTGGTACTCAGACTTAATTAGCTGCTTCCTGGGCACATGGGAATTACCAAATTAGACCGCACCCAATGTTCAGCTAATCCCCTGACTCATCTCCAAGTGTGGCCAGAACAAACTGCTTGAGAAGGGATGTAAGAGAACCCCACAACAATTACTCAGTGGGAGGGAAAGCATGGGAGAACAATGCTTGTTGACATTGTTCAGAAAAATTAATTACAATCAAAGCTGCCAGGAAACGTCTTAACATTTTTTTTTTTTTGGGGGGGGGGGGGGAGCTGATTTCTTGAAACTGAAAATTTTCTTGGAGGGTACCCAGTTTTGACAAAAAATTAGACCTGAGAACTTCCCTGACAAAGATGGAATTTCTGGAGTGGAAAGAGACCTACCTCAAGATAGTCTAGTGGTTAGAGCATTTGCCTATACTGTGGAAGACATTCACCTATGTTGTGATGTTCAAGTCCTTTCTTCAAAGAATATTTGACTGTTGATTTAAAGTGGGGCAGCCCTAACAGGAGAGACTGGGAGAAACCTACTTCAGAATAGCCTGGTGGTCAAGGCACCCACCTAAGATGCTGGAGAACAACAGCACAGACATCAACCTAATCAATCAAGTGAATGTCCTAACCAAATTACTAGTTATCCTTGGGTATTGTTTCCTCTTGCTTTTTGTGAGAAAATTCAGAAAGGCTTTGGTTTCATCCAGGTGAGGAATAGGAATTTTTTTAATCTTCAAAAGTTGAACAGTTCAGAAACACAGTTTTTTTCAACCTGCTCTATTACAGCACTCCAAGTCTTGATGAACAAGAGTCCATTTGGTTAGGATAGATAATGCAGTGCCTCAAAACACAACCAGTAACTGGGTAAAGAGAAAAAACCAGTCAAATTCCATAAAATTCTTGTCCTGAGCCAGTTCTTCCTTTGCTTTCTACCCATGATAGAGCACCACTCACAGCATCTTTTGTGACACAACAGTCTAAGCACTTTCTTATTCCAGTAAAGTATGACTTGTGCTTTGGATCCATGAGACCTCACTTTGCACCCAGGCAACAGAGTGAAGCCTCTTCTTGTACAAGCAGGACCAGAAGCATCTGTTCAGCTGCTTCACAGATTATAATAGTTTCATAGTAGCTGGGGTCAGGAGGGACCTGAACAGATCATCTAGCCTGACCCCCTGCCACAGGCAGGAATGAATGCTGGGTTCACAAGACCCCAGACAGGTGATCGTCCAACCTCCTCTTGAATTTGCCCAAGGTAGGGGTGAGGACCACCTCCCTGGGAAGTTGCTTCCAGATTTTGGCCACCCTAACTGTAAAATATTGCCTTCTGATCTCCAACCTAAACCTATTCTCCATCAGCTTATGACCATTGTTCCTTGTCACCCCAGGTGGTGCTGGGGAGAAAAGAGTTCTGCCTATTTGCTGTTGATCCCCCTCATGAGAGAACACTGTTCTCTCATGACCTGGACAATGCCATGAAGTGCCTGTCAGATGCTTGTGGCACTTGTTAGCTTCCTATTGGCTCAAGTGCCCCTTAAGTTAAACTACTTCCATGCTGGAGTGACTCTACCAAAGTGAACAGAGCTCCACCAAAGTAAGGAACTCTGTTATTAATTATGATGAGTCTGATATTCTCTTATCCAGTTTGAGGGAATACAGGTATAGTCTTATCCTTGTTGACTTCCTGGACACTTATTTCTATGGTCTAATGCCATTTTGCATGGAAAAGTATTTCCTTTTTTGACCAGGGGAAGGCGAGACCATGCATCACAGGAGAGCAGCTTAGTTTCTCATGCTGCAGAGCCTTTTATGGGAACCAGACACAACCATTGATAGGAGAACAGACCTCAGAGGGAGAAGAATGAATTCCATGCGGTTGGGAGAACTTCCTACTGGCGCATGTCCTGAGCCAGTTCCCCAAGATTGGGAACTCTCACTCCATCTCAGCAGCATTTCTTGTTTCAAAGTCTCCCAACTTAAGATGCAAGATGAAGAAGCTGAACTCAAACATGACTCTAGAATTGAAACTCTAAGAGGACAATGTTTCTTCAGGTGATCCAATAGGAGAAAAGCACCTGCTTTTAAGATGCTGCTTTATTGTATGTGTGTCTACAGCTTTGGGCTCCAATGATTCTTTCTAAAGGCTGGCAACATGCAAGAGATTCTTACCTGGAAGGCCATGGAGTTGGCAACAGCCAGGAAGATTCTGAGGGGCCAAGTTGCTTTGTAGGACCGATGACTCCAGAGGCGATGCGCTCCAGCGGTTACCCCCAAGGCACTCACCATAAAACATATGATACCTGGACAAAAAAAGAGGGGAAAAAGAAAAAGAGTGAGTTGCCCAGGTGCTGAGCCTCTGTTGGATCAACAGAAGTGAACACCCTCCTTCACAGTTTATACAGGCAAGACAGAAACTTGCTGAGATCCAGAATTGTAGGAATTAGGTAGGAAATGAGACATGAGGTCTCACTGAATCCTTTATATATACCCTCTAATCTGGTTTTAAATCATTATGATAATTGCTGAAATAGGAAGGCTGGTCTTGCAGTTACCACAGTGCACTGGGACTGTGAATAAATCAGTTCTAATCCCAGTGGTGTCACATACTTCCTGGGTGACAGGAAAAGTCAATTTAGCTCCTCATGTGAAAGGCAAGAATTATAACAACAGTGCAGCCCTCCCTGGTAAGGGCATTATCTGAAGGTTATATTTATTAGCATGTTGCATTTACTGTGGTCCAGGAACCGTAGAAAATAGGGATGGAAGAGAACTTTGAGAGAGGTGATCTAATCCATTCCCCAACTTTAAGTCAGGATCGACCCTACCTAATCCATTCCAGACAAATGTTTGTCTGCCCTGCTCAGGTATTTGTTTAATCTGCGCCAGAAGTAGAAAGAACAGTCATTTCCAATACTGCCCCATGCAATGATTCCATAGTCTGAGATGTCTTGCTCTTCTGATAATCAGGATAAAGTCTCTTCTTCACTAATTCTATCCTGTTATCCCTCATTAAGCCTCTTGTGCATTTACACCCTGTGGGAGATGATCTTTCCCCACATTGTTACTCTGGAAACCATCTATCACTTTAGCACTTAATCTTATCTGATATTTATGCCTATTGCCTGTCCCACTCCAGTACATCTCAGCACACTACATATTATCCGTGTTATCCATGACAGAATCTGGCAGGTGTTTTTAAACTATCAAAAGAAATAAAGCAGACACAGGCTCATTTTCTCTCAACATCTTTTTAAATATCCCAGCAGGGGAAAACTGGGAGAAAATGACTGTCCAATCAAGCCCTATACTTCAGCTTCTTCATAAATCCCAAACTATTTCAACCTGCTCTGTCCCTGCCTCTGAATCCTCCCTTCTGCTCAGCCCTTTGATCCATCACAGTAGGTAATTCTAAACCCAACAATCACTTTCAAGTCTTGCACAGAAGAGCTTATTGATGGATAAGAGCAGAAAAGTTACTAATTTGATTTTTTCCCCTCCTGCCTTTTCCCCAGGGCTTGCTAAGGAATTAGCCAAGTGGAATTCCATCCATAAGGGAAATAGAAACATTAGGATAAAAAAAAAAACAAAACACAAAAAAAACCCAACCACAAAACACATGCCCTTCTTTCTCCCAGGCATACATCACTATCTGTTTGTGAACATTTCTGTCCCAAACCATCATCTTGGCTATTTAATTTAGTCCTAGAGCAACTGTCCCTAAAACTAGACTGGTATCTTCTCATTTGAGTGTTGGGTATTAGCTGAGAACTGCAACTTAGACCTATACTTGAAAAGCAAACAACTATGAAAGAAGGAAGAGCTGCATACTTTGACAAAAGAAACAAGGTCCTTTGCTATCCTGCCTTTCCACTTACGCAATTATCAGACTAAAGATAATGGAGACTGCACTCACATACACCAGAATAATTTATGTTTGCTCAGTGTTCTGGAGGAAGGTAAACTTCACCTCCCAGTATCCCCTGTGGGAAACTTCCTCCTTAGTAAAAATTCACTGATCTCTGCTGATGTGAATGAGCAGGAATCATGTGTTGGTTTGGCAATGCCTAACATCCAGTTAAATTGCCTTTAACCAACCCTGCCTTGAATACCAGCAAAGTGCATTGTGCTAGCAGTTATTAAGATAAAGAATGACAAATGTAGTTATCCTGCACATTTTAAAAGATGTGCTGGATTTGAGACATGCCCATGTGTTTTCATGCTGGTCTTTAGTTCAAACTGATCAATGGCTAATCTATTAGTCTCTCAATACTGCTTCCTCAGTATTTCAAATATCTTTTTCTTTCCAGCCTCACAGCCAAATCTGTCTTCAGGCTCAGGTTCTGCCTTAGTTGATATAACTTTCTCCTCTGGCTTGTAAAATACATCTCACTCAGCTCTACAAGACACCACCACAACAGCTATCTTCCTTGTCTGCTGAGCTGATCACATCTCTCCCCTCTTCAAATTTCTCTATTGGCTGCCCCATCCACTCCTGAAGATAAGCTTCCAGTCGCCTTCTCCTAATCTGCATCAATGTGAAGATTCATGCCACTAGGGTAAAATCAGAAATCTGCTGGAAGAGGGAGGCATCAAAAGAGGCAGGGTAGGCCTCTGCAGAAAATAACACAAGATGCTGAGCAATGTTTACAGAGATTTCCCCCTCAGCCACAGAGCTCCGACTTGGACTTCCCTCCTCTCTTCACCGGTTTTGGAAAGAGAGGTGTTTGGACCTGGAGCTTTGCTTCTGGTCTGTATTTGATTTGCTGACAGGAAAACACCACGTTTGACTTCCTGGTGATCTTCTTAAGCACTTCTCAGAGGCCAAGGACTAGCTCAGACCATTCAGAAAAGATTTTCCTATGTTTTAAACCCTGCCTTACTTGTCTTTCCTGAAAGCCATCAAAAGGTGCGGGGCTTAGTCTTGTCTTTGAAAAAGCACCTGAATGCTTGGCTTTTGTTTGTGGAAGTGCTTGGCTATGCAAAGCTGGGTCAGGAGCTGGGCCTCTGCCAGGAAGCTCTTGGTATTTCCTCTTTCTGACAGGAGCATGACTCACTGCATTTTGACAGGTTGCTGGATCCTACTAGAATTAGACAGGAACAAAAAAATGAGAACGTTCAATCAAGCACATCCACCATCTCAGCATCAGGGTGAGAGGGCGGCTTCTGGCTGGCTCTATTTTCTAGAACCCTAGTTATAAGCATGAAAAGGAGCAAGAAGAAAGGGTTAGAGAGTGTGATGCTTCTGAGCAATAGGGAAATCACTGGCATCCTTGTAGGTCTCTGGACACAAGGTACTATGTGAACATTTTATTGACACTAGATCACAAGGTGCAGCTTCCTACCCATTTATAGATCAACAGGCTTATTGACTTGTTCAGTCACACAGCTTGCCCATGACAGAGCTAAGAGTAGAACTCAGAAGTCCAGTTCATCTGTTTTAACCACAAGACCATATGCTCTCTACTAGTGACTATGTGATTAAATGGCATCCTGGATCAGCAAACAAGGCACAGATCCAGACAAGATCATTTTTAGGGGTAGGTCACATTGTGCAAGAGGAGACAGTGTCTTGGACACTGAATGGGACTGTAGGATCTTCATTCAACTTTAATGGCATTCAAAAACAAATGAGCCCTATTTCTAGCCCTGAACATGGGCCCGAGGAAATGAGGGCCAGCTCTTGTTGGTGCTGTTATTTTGTGGATAAAGTACTGCAAAAAGCCAACAGAATAATGGAGGGTCTCAGGGAACCTCAGCTACACAAGAAGCAAGCCAGGTTCACGTCTCTGACACAAACCCCCACTATATAATGGAAATAGACCATGTCCCAGGGGAAGAGATGGATGAACAGCAGACAAATACAGGAAGGGGAAGAACAAAAGGGAAACAGGCTGTGCTGAGACTTGGGCAGAAGAGAGCACAAGTGTTCCTGCTGGGTTTAGCCTATGTCCTGGAGCCAGGTCTTGTAAGTCTAGCTCTCTTGCCAACTCACTGCACAGCCTCAGGCACAAGCCTAAGGCTGAAATTTGGAAATCTCGGGTGCCCAACATCCTGGAACTGATTTTTCAAAGACGTTGAGTACCTGCAGCTCACACTTACTTCAGCTGGAGCCGTGTGACCCCAGCTTACTACACCAGGCATGACTGTCTGACTATACCCTCGTGTCCCCCAACCTGATTCCACCTGCTGCAGCTCATCTTACAAGAAGATTGTAAGCTCTTTGGGGTGGAGCTCTCTTTGCATTCTGTGTGTGTGTGGCATTTAGCAATAAAGGGTCCTGTGCAACCTTTAGTCACAAAGGTAGGAGTAGCAGCAGTAATGTAATCTGGTTGTTGATGAGGATGCTACTGAGATGATGATATGAATGGTTAGACAGGTGGAAGCCAGAAACCTACAGCTGGACAGACTGGTGGACCCAGCAAACCGGACATTCCCCTGGTTTTCAGAAGACATCAGGACCACAGCTGCAAAAAGCTCTCATGTATTGGTTTAGCAGTGGGGTAAACATTTGGCAGAAAAGGAAGATCCATTTTCCAAATATAAGCCACTAAGAATGGAGAACATGGAGAGGAAAGGCTGAAGGTGATTGTCACAGGCACCTTGGGAACTCTGCCCAGGACATACTGAAGGGCAAACCCCCTTGGCTTGGATGCGGCCATTAATGTTCAGAACATGCAGAAAGCTGTTGTTTTGGAAGCATTTTCCATATCTCAGCATCAACATGTGTCCTGTGTATGCACAGGTTTCAGTAAGGGAAGAAGAGTGTTTAGAAGGACTGACTGTAGGAAAAACTAAATTCTGACATCTCTGTCCAGAAATACCCTAACTTCTTTTCTCAGCTGGATAGGGAGAAACGAGCACAATGTTAATTAAGTCGGCAGAGAATACCATATTGGGAGGTGTGGCCAATAGCCCAGAGGACAGAGCAACAAGGGACCATCTGGAGTGTGTAGATAATATGGGAATAGATCCCTGGGTGCTGTGCAGCTGGTTTGTATTGCAGTGCTGGGGTTCTTGAGCTACAAGTGCTGCCTAAATGCCCCAAGAAAGACTGCCTCACAGTAAGGGTGTGGCAGCATAGACATGAGTAAGCCTCATCTCCTTCCTGCTACTGGCTGTGCTGGAAGCAGAAGACCTTGTTAGAACAACGTACCATGCTGCTCTGCCAACTGTGGGTGGCATTTACAGCCCATTATGGCCATGGCGGGTCTAAGTGAGTTAGAACCTTCAGGATGCTTTACTACAGGGGGACTGCAGGGGTGAAAAATCCCCCAGGATCAAGACAGCAGGAATAGGAGCTATACACCACCTTCTCATACCACTCTTCCTGATTTGTGTGGTTTGCATAAGAGTTACGTTTCCAGTGCTGGTGAGGAGACCAATCAACACAGCATTAAGCACTCTGAGACGCTAGCCAGCTCCAGCTAGAGCTGAGGAAGCTTCTTAGCTGGTGTGCTTAATTGGCCAGGGCTCCACTTAAGGCAGTTGCACAACATATCTTACTCCTGAAACAGGAGAAGTACAGGGTCAGGAAACTGCTTGGACTCCACTTCCTGCCTCAGCTTTGTCCTCCACTCCTATCTGGCTGCCCTTCATATCCTGGACTCTCCATCTCCTGGTCTCCAACCCCATCCTGATCACTGTTTCTGGATTTTGGTCCCCGAGTTGGACACTGCAGTTCTTGGCCTCTGGCTCAGTCTGGGTTCTGCCTCAACTCAGATGTCAGCTCCATCCCCCCACCTCCATTAGTGCCTGTGCTTCAGCCCCAAGAAGATTGCAGCTGGCCCACAACCACAAAAATAAAACAAGATTTGGCTTTGGGAAATAAAAGTAGGAAGTTTGAGGTGGAGAATAAGCATCTGAGGACAATGGAAAAAAAGACATACAGAAAGCAACAATACTGAGAGACCAAAGGGAAGTGCTAGCCCCTGCACTGGGAAGACTTCCCTGTGCCTACAATACTGTGCGGTTCTGGGTAACTAAAGAGAAAGAGATCAGGTATGAAACTCAGACCAGGCTGGAACTCAGAAGGGCAAACACACACAACGTAGGCTGCTTACAGATGTAAAAAAAACAAACAACCCCCCCACAAAATGGCGCTTTACTTCAAATTCTGCATGCCCCCCCACTGAGCCAGCACATGCGCAAAAGAGGCATCATATTAGTTTGACCTGGTTCATCCAATGTCTGTATAGATTGGGCGCTTCAGTGGAGCTTTTTTGTGCTTTTAATTAATAGCTGATTGAATCGACTCTTAGATAAAGGTGCCAAAAAGCCCTGCTGAAACATGTAATTTATACAGGTGCTGCAGAGCTGGGTCGAACTAACCTGCTGTTTCTTCTGGTAAAACGCATTTCCTGCCCCCTGCCACATCTGTCAGCAGCCTAAGTGATGATCAAAGAGAAGTTAGTATGTGGAGTCTGGCAAACTGAAAATGAGAGGGGACATAACCAGAATGTTGCCTGGTCTCTGCAGGGTGTGACCATGGAGGACACAGGGTGGGCAGGGCTGAAGTAAGAATAGCTTCTTATAAAAATGCAATAGTCAATAGTCCTAAGCCCTGCAGTGCACAATAGTGTTATTGTCAAGGGTGCTCTGAGCCATGAATGATGCAGATATTCTGAAGAAGGTGATGGGAGGAAGCGGGGTGGAGGGGGCGCGCCAAAGAGTAAGGAAGGAAGAATCAAGTGTTTGCCTATGGCTTGGGAAACCTGCTTTACCACAGGTGTTCTGAGAGGCTTTAGGGTGATCATAACTGTGCTTAGTTCCCGTATCTATAAAATGCAGATGGTAGTACCTTCTGCACTCATAATAAGGCAATGAGCTAGTAAGAGTTACAGGGGCCAGAAACATACCTAGGAAACAAAACTATGAAGGCAAGCAAAGTGAAAAGACTAGGAGATATTTCTGGGCAGCCAGATCTGTGGAACTTCAGAGAAACTTGAAAACCAGATGGGATGACTCATTGGGAAACTGGCTCTTGCGAAGAATCCTGCCTGGGTCCCAGGATGTCAGGCAAGATGATCTACCTGGTCTTTTTCCAATGTAAACATCTGTCATTCAAGAGACAGAAAACAGGTGGAGCCTCCCCTTTCCATCCTTGGAATCCATACTCCAGTCACACTCATTCAGGCCAGCTTCCGAAAGAGCAAACGCAGTGAAGCTATGCCAGTTGGCAGCTGCTTAGGATCTGGCACTTTGTGCTTACTCAACACCTGTCACTCCCAAACAGTCAGACTACATATTGACAGGAACTGTGTAGCCACTTCCAGAGAGGGGTTGAAGGCTGGCCATTGGCACTTGCACCTGGTCAGAGGCAAGATGGATTTAAGCCAAGAAAGTGAGCGCAAGCTCCTGACCCAGTGAAAGTGTCAATGGGATCTCCAATGTCCATGCTTGGCAAAGAAATAAGGAAAAAGTCCCAAAAAGTCACACAGAACAGGACTTAGTTGTCACAACAGGCAGATAAGCAGAGCCAGCTCTGCTGGGATTGACATACATGGGGCATATAGGTTAAATGCATGTCTACCTGGCAAAAGTAAGTCATAGGTACATGTATAGGTGCAAGCTTCACTGACCTAGCACATGTAACAAGGGCAATGAAGGTGCAATTATGTGCTAGTAAGTGGCATGTACATCAAGGTCTCTGGAGGGTTTGCATTCTGGTGGTTGGGACATGCTAACATCCATGCTACCTCATCTTCATTGCTCTTGGGTAAAGCTGTACTAGTGGGTAAAGCCAGCATCAGTATGTTAGCACCTGTTACCCCCTCACCCTTTACCTTTCTTTGTAGGCAAGGATCTAAGAGCACCCAGGAGCTCATGTGTTTAGCACAAACTCTGCTAAACAGAGTTGAAAAACACTGGGGTTGAAAAACAAAGCAAATGTTCTGGGGGAAACTGTCCTGTGTGGTTCCCCAGGGCATGGCACCAGAGCACAAGCAGAGCAGGTTTCAGGGCAGTTAGCCCTGCTTCTTGGCCAGTCTACAAGATCCCCAAAACCAAGCTTTCTGCCACACCAAGCAGTACTGAAGGCCTTGAAACATTCCCACAAGGATGTGTTGATGCTACATGTTCCAGCCAGCAGTGCTGGGTCCCGGGACAATCTGCACAGATCCTAACAGATCTGGCGTGCAGAAGAAGATGCTGTCCTTGGACCACGCCAGCTTCCCAGGGTGAGGTTCTTCTGAAAACGCTCTGCCATGTGAATGGCAGCTTTCTGAGCAGTGCTAGCTTTCCAGGGAGCACATCAGGGCCTGTACTACCTAGAACCACCCCCTGCATTTGAACCCTGCTTATACCTTTAAATCAGGGCTATCCTACCAGCCTCTGACTGTGAGGTCCAGAGGGATCACAAAAAAAGGGACAGAGAAACCAGAGGCATATGGAAATCCAAGGAGGTAACAATTATACCTCCTACATCCAACCTGCCTCTGAAAAGAACCATCTCTTCCCTGGTCCAGCCACGATGCCCCAGCCTCTAACCCAGTGGTCCTCAATCTTTCTAGACTCTACGCATTCCTTTTTAGACTCAAGGCACCACTTGGAAAAATATGCCAGCTCTTGGCTCTCACTATTTTTATGTAATCAAGAAACAAATGGATAAATTCTTCTGTTGCAAAGACTCTGACACATCTGGATCATTTTGATACTCTGGATTCCTATATGAAATCTCTGGGTTTATCTTGTGAATTATGCATAGGTGTTTGCACACCTAACAGTGCTAATATTGTGCAGCACCCTTAATCTCACATCACTCCAGGGTGCTCTGGCACCATGGTTGATAATCATTGCCTTGAACCATTCCAAACTCCAAGCAGTTTGGATGATGCTGTCCAGGGGCGAAACAGTTGCCGAGGAGCACCAGCTTGGCAATGACATGAAGGAACAGCAAAGCAAGAGCTTGCAGCCAGATCTCTCAGGGAACTGTCCAATTGTCTGGTTTGCCAAGTGGGCCCAGCCAGGCACTCTTTAATACATAGGGTCTGGCTTTGCCTTTGCTCCCAGCAGTGTAAATCCACAGTAACACTACTGCAGTCAATGGGCTTGCTCTGGTGTAATCCAGGCTCAAGTGAGACCTGGAGACTCTGGTATAAAGTGCTCTAGTCTGCTAGTCAGAAGCTGAAAGCTCTGCAGAAAAAGTCTCATGGTAGAGAGGTTTTCAGATCAAGCCCAAATCCTGGCTGGGCTTCAGTTGATTCAAGGAAAGGTTTGCTTCTAGCACTGGGCAGCAGCTGTGAGAGAGCACAGTGGAACTGATCCCATCAGGGTGGCTCACTTTTCAATGACAGCCTCTGGCTATACAAGGTGCAGCCTAATGAAGTTTGCAAGGTTTGCTCAAGTGTTAGGCTCACTGTTTTTATCTGTACATTCAGGGAAGGGATAAAAGAATTAACCTCCAAGTCAACTCCACCTTGCAGCTTCAACCGTTCCTTTTCCCCCCTCTCTCATGAGAGACACAAGTAGTATCCTAACAACTTGACTCCCTGGCATTTCCTATTAAGAACATAGCATCTGATGAGGTGAGCTTTTGTTTGCTACAGCTTATGTACGTCTGATTCAGTTAGCCTGTAAGGTGCATCTCTACCTGCGAGAACAGGGATATTTATATTGCCCTTAGGGAATGGCTCTTTCCAATTTGGCTGACTATTCTGTTTTCCTCCTTCTGATTTAACTGCATGTAGTATTCTTCTTTACATGCCCTCCTAACATCCAGTTAACATCCTCTCTCCTGGTTCTAACAGGGTATGTTATATTGCAGTGCCCTGTCCCTGAGTTTTAACCCAGAACTGGCTGCATTTCATCTACTGTCTGTTTCCATACCTCCAGGACTAGGCTTTCAAAAGTGTGGTACAATCACTGTCATAAGTGCTCCATACATGTGCACTTATCATGGGTCATCATGGGAGATGCTGGGAGAAGAAAGTTCAATGCTAGGCTCTACCTGGGGGTGCTGAGTTATTTGAAAATCTTGGAAGGGGAAGTATTTTGGGACACCGGTTATCATTGCAAAGAGCCCATCCTCTGAGCTCACTCTGTCCTGGACACCCATCTATTCCAAAGAGATTTCTCATTCTCATCCACAGCCTACAGTACTACTCTCATACCAGATCAGCCTGGGGCTGACTTCACACTACACACAGCTTGATCCCCAGTTCTCTAAAGCCTTCAGCCTCTCATCCTAAAGAGTCACTGCCATGGTACATATACCCCAGCTAGTCCACACATGGGTGAGTGCCAACAGCAGCCTGTGCTCTGGATGACACCATGGTAGAATGAAAACATGGCTGACAGGTCCACCTCCTGTGCCTGCAGCTGGTAGCAGCCATCTGTATGATGTGCTACTTGCTATTTACCAGGACTCAGATCCTACTGGCTTAATCCTCCCTGAAACCAACCCATTCTGACACCTCTGTAAGCTTCAGGCATGTTGCACAGCATTCCTAGTCCTCCCATCTATCTCCTCATGAACCTCTGCAGCTCAGCTCAATCATCCATGGATTTGCAGGCCATTTGACTCAGAAATAGGGCAGCCTGTTACCAAGTGGATGGGGAAGGAAGAGATCTGAGACAGATGCTTGCAAACAATGCTCTGTTCCCTAATGCAACAGGAAACTCCTGGCTCAGTTGTGACCCGGTTGCTTAAGAAAATGGGAGAGAAGGTGAATATTGATGTGGGAGGGAGCTCCTTCTAGAAAGGCTTGGGAGTTCTCTGCTTCCATGTGACCAGATCTATTGGTCTTCACTATGGCAGGCATCATCCATCCCATCACAACCCAGGGAACTTCACTGGTGCCAGCCAAGGGCATCAGCCCTGGGGCCAGATAGACAGCAAAGTGAGAACACAAATTAGCTACATCTGTGCTGCAGAGTGAGAGAAAGAGGGGAGAATGCAACACTGTTTAGGGATTAATGGCCCCTGTAAAACAGAGATGGGGTGGGAGAGGGAGGGCCAAAGCAAGAGACAAAATGGAGCCCCAGAGAGCAGATTACTTACCTGATCATGTAAGGCCTGATGTGATTCTCTGAGGGGTAGAGAGGAACATCTGTGCCCCCCAAGGGAGTGTAAACAGATCCTTCCTGCGTCCTCTCAGCTCCTTGGACTGCTCTCTGCCCCCTCCCACCCAGTCTGTGTACAGTGGGAGGGCACTGCTGTGGGGAATCTCAGGGTCTCCTGAGATGGCTATGATTCTCTCCCCATACCTACCCATTTCTCTTCCTACCCAGTGTACAAAATCAGAAACAAAGAAAACACAGGTGTATCATGATTTTTCAGCTCATTATCATCAGCTATGGGCTGGGGGAGAAGTCAGGGGGAACAACAGGAGTGGGCAGGTTCAGAGAAGGCCCCTATATGACTACCTTGGATGGGGGCTGTGAAGGTTGTGTGAAAAATGGTTAAAAAATGCCAAATGGAAAAGAAAAAAAATATATCTGGAACCAAGAAGTGTTCTTCAATATAGGAAATCTCTTTCCCACCCAGCCACGATCCTACCTTTACTTTTGCCTATGCATTAGAATTCACTTTTTAAACTAGTAATCACTTGCACTTCTCTGCCATCTCCTTTCCACCCAGGGATCTCCCAGTGAACTACAGATATTAAACCTCCAAAACCACTTGCGAACTAAACTGAGCATCATTTCAACACTATCCAAACCCAGTTTCTTCCTACACCTTTGTATGAGGGCCCAGGCAAAGGAATAACTTCTCCGATCAGTCAAGCTCACATACACAAAGAAGAATAAGGGAGTTCCTCCACTTACCCCATCCCAGAGTCATCAGTTTTGCTGAAGGTATCAGGGAGATCCCATATAAGCCTCCTACATGCAGCACAGACATGAGGATGATATTTCTCCAGACATATCTTTTGGCAGGCTTGGGGCCCTCCTTTTCACGGTAGCTCTCATCAAAGATATCATCTGTCATGTCACGGGCAACTGACATTTCCTCAGGGTTGGACAAGTTCTTCTCCATGACTGCTTCCCCATTCCTTGTCACCCTTGCAGTAATGGTGCTGGTGGCTAAAGGGAAATCCTTGGAGAGCTGGTATAAAGAAAAAAGAGACCACGTGTAGATTGTATTCTGGTTTTTACTACAGGGATCAAGAGGAGCTGGCTCTGGATCATCTGCATCTATCTCCTAGGTCAGAAGGCATTAGAAGTCCACCCAGAGCTACAGGAGTTCCTCAGGGACTGCCCTTCCATCACAGACCACCATATTATATCTTGGGGGAAGTGGGGGTGGGGTGGTGCAGAGAGAAAAGAAGGTCTTGAAAGTCTCCTTCATGTGGACTCTGTCTGGGGCTCTACAGACAGAATCAGCAGAACTCATATATGCAGCACGTATTCCCATAGGAGGAAATCCAGCCCTTAAAAAGAGAGATTTCACCCAAATTCACCACTTTTGTCCTGCTTCATGCCAAGGGGGCTGACCCTTTGCAGAGAGGGTGAGTCTTCCAGAGGGTGAAATGCAAGACTTTTCCCCTCCAAGCACAGATTCCTTGATCCATGTTCAAAGGGATGGAGATTTCTGTGCAGGCTACCAGGAATGTTCTCTCTCCATTTGGCTTTGCTAACAGAACATTTTATGTTGATCATACACAGATCTGTGGAACCATCAGCTGAGCTCATTTTTTATTTAATCAGCAATAGTAACCTTGCAACCTAGCAGTGCAGGGGAGAAAATTAAGATTTGCAGTTTTGATCACTCTTAGATCACCAGTATTAATCCTGGATCTCTCTCATCCTTCCTGAAGGAGTGACTCAGGCAGTTCAAACTTTACTGCGTAAAACCTAACAACCTCCTTTCCAAACTTCTGTATTACAGTTTCCTTACCTGGAGCATAGTACTATAATATAGATTTATTTTAGGTCTGTGTATTGAGTTCTGTAGATGAGAATGACTGAGTGCAAGATGAATGTTGAATGCTCCCAGTTAGTCACTGAAGTTCAGACTGCCTGGCTGCTGCTAAGTTTTTGTACATGGGACAATTAAGGCACAGGAAAGAGAAGTGATTTACCTGAGGCCACAGACAGCCTTGTTACATGGTAATTTAAAGCGGCTTCTGGAGCTCTTAAGTCATGGACTGGCTGCACGCTAACCCCTTTTAAGCGACTTAAAGCGCTCATTATGTATCTTAAAGTTACGCCACTCCAGGGCAGGATTATCTCTAATCTGCCTAGTTTTGCTCCTAATTTCTGGCCACTCTTCACGGCTTTTCTGTTAAAGTCCTCTAGCATCTCAAGAGGCAGTGGGCAAGTGGGTACGCTGGGGCACAGCAGGCCCAGGTACAGTGCCTTGCCCTCCAGGGATGTCCAGCAGAGAAAACACTGCAACCCTAGAGCACCTGGCGACTGCAGCACCACCCACCACCATTCACGTTGACTCTGCCAGAAGCAGAGCCAGCTGGTCCAAGGAGGGAGGCACCACTTCCTCACTACCACTCACCCCAACTCCGCTCCCAGCAGAAGCAGAGCTAGCCCATCTGAGTGGGGGGGATGGGGCACTGCCTCTCCACTGCAGCTCACACTGGCTCTGCTGGGCCAACTGGCTCTGCTCCCAGCAAAGCTGCTGTGAGCAGCAGTGGGGAGGTGGTGCCTCCTGCTCGGACTAGCTGGCTCTGCTCCCAGCGAGGGTAGAGATGGTCTAAGTGGCAGCAGGAAACCTTGTGGGTGTAAAGCACTCTGGGGCTGCAGTACTTGCTCTGCCTGGTGTGGGCAGTGAGTCTGTCCTTCCCCTAGTTTCCAGTCCTTCCTCTGCACACCAAGCCTCCAGTGGCAAGTCACAGCTGTGGGAGGAAATCAGAGCAGGTTTTTGCCTTAAGGTGCAACTTCACTAAGTTGAACAACTCTAAGCCAATTAATATTTGTTCTGCTTACAACATAAGGTCTGACAAGGCCCAGAGTGATCAGTGGTAGAGCTACAAACAGAACTGACAAATCCTGCCTCCCAGTAGCTCTGAGGTAACCAAGAGACAACAGTCATTCTTCCGATGCTCTATCACCCACTACTAGCAGAAGTGTCCAGATCACATGTGCATATTACAAGGCACAGGCAAGAGTGACCCAACAAGCCATGATCCTTTAGTTAAACCCTAGATCTGCTGCTTCTCCTCCAAGCCAGGCACAATGGCTTTCACTGCCACTGGGGGCCTGTCTCTGGTCTGAACCTAGGCACAATGGGCTTGACTTTCAGCAGTGCTGAACCCTTGAACTCCAGGGGATTCATTAGCCCCTCAAGGGCCCAATTCTCCATGGTCCTGAAGGCTAGATAGACATTGCCACCAGTGCAAACTGGGTATGAAGATGCTACCCAAATGACAATTAGGCTCAGTGTCTTTGGAGACACCAAGGGACCCTGACTGACCTTAAGCTCCATGAAAGTTAATTTGTATCCTGGGTGACGAGGCATTAAAGCTTATTTATACTCACATGCCTGCTAGCAGCAGAGTTCCCTCCAGGGCCACCATTTCACCATGGCCCAGTTCCTTGAGGGAGACACTGAAATCAGGCCATGCTGCTTAAATGGCCTCCCTGTCTCAAGGGCAGAAATCAGCAATTTAGCCATAACCCTGCCACAGAGAGGGATTGCAAACACTCAGGGATTCCACTCGGATGAACCCTCCAGGTATTCCCTCTGCCATTTGGAATCAGCGACACTTCATTTAGGACAAAGAGTGGACACTGCACCCAGTTTATGCATCTCTCTAGGGCGTGTGCATTCCAGTTAGCTGCATATGCTGGCCCTATGCCAGGCTAACCTATTGAGTGCTTAATGGGATTGGGGCATAGGGGAGGAGAAGCACATCTGTACTGCAGATGCCAGCAAATATCCTGCCTCTTTAAGTGGATCTAGACAACCGTGATGACTGGGAGCCAGCCAGGTTCTTTGCGTCCTGGCAGAGGGCTCCGTCTTTCCCCATCCTTTCTTCCCTTACCTAGCCAACAGCAGTTTCATGGCACCACTGAACATCCAGAAATGCTGGAGATGGCCTGCTTTCAAATCCTGAGATTAAACAGCTGAAAGCTCTGCCCAAACCAAGTGCCAGTTATAGCCATCTAACATCTCAGCAGGAAGGTGTAGGTCCCTCCCTTGCTAAGTGATAATCGGCCAAGGAGAGCTGGGACTTGCCTACACAGGAAGAATTGCCGACATAGAGACATCAGTATAATTAACCAGCAAAACTCCCTGTGTGGACACTCGCCTGGCAGTGAAAACAATGAATTTTTTTCCCCCTCCGATTAGCTTCTTCTATCACTTTATGATACGCAGAAGCAAGAAAAAAAAAGACACACTTATTCCAGAATCAGGCCAAGGCCATGAACTGCAGACTACAGCCCACGTAGCAATGCTAGTATACTGAGAATTTTCCCCACACAAACAACACTTAAATTACTGAGGCCAGAGGCAGTCAAAGCTACCTCTGTCCAGGAAACATGAGGCTCATTTGGCAGGAGATAAAGGAAGCAGGGAGGAAGAAGAAAATACTTATCCCCTTGGGGCTGTGACTCCCACTGCCTCTACTACGCAGCAAAGAGGGTGGGGGTGAGCAGTGCTGCTTTGGAGCCCAGAGTCACGGGCTGCAAGTTGTTTACATGCATCGCCCTTCATTCCTGAATAGCCTACATCTGGCATCTGCAGTTCAGATGTGCTCCTCCCCTCTGCCCCAATATCATTAAGCACTCAATAGGTTAGCCTGGCATAGGGCCAGCATATACAGCTAACTGGAACACACATGCCCTAGACAGATGCACTAACTGGGTGCAGTGTAAGGCCCCAATCTCAGCTTCACGTCACATTTTAGCATGTGCAACCTAGCACAGGGTTATTCACAGCGTTGCGACAGAAAGCAAGTAGGCTGGAGAGCTGTTAATAAAATGCATCCCCACAAAGGTAAGTACACGGAAACATCCAGCCTCGAGAAGGGGGCAGAATCCTTTCCTGCCTTGCGTAAGCATTAACAGGGCTACAAAGGGGACTGCGAGGGACCCGAGCAGGGGCAGGGGGTTGGGCTTTGGACCCACGGTGCCCAGGTCTCATCGGGGTGCTAGACAGCGGCATGAGAACCGGCTGGCTGAACACGCCCTTAGGGCAACTGCTAGTAGAAAAGCGCAGTCATTTTTAAAAAGTGGCCATTTCCTTTCCTTTCCAGCCTCCCCAGCATTTGGACGGCTCCTTCCCCCTTCCCCGCAGAGGCTGCTGCTGCTGCCGGCTCGGGCTCCGGCGCGGATCCATTCAGACAAGCCCCGCGCTGCGCCCGCGCCAGGCGCGGCTCCGAGCCCGAGCTGAGCAAAGAAAAAGGTCCTTGTACAGACCCGACATTTTGGGACGCCGCAGCCTCCCCACGGGGCCGGCGGCACGGGCGGCTGCCTGCGCCACGGACACCGCGCTCCGGCCTGCAGCCGCCTGGATCGCCAACGAGAAACAAAAGGGGGAGGCGGCGGCGGCGGGGGACCCGATCTCCGCAGCCCGCGGGGCCGGGAGCCGGAGGACGCGACGAGCCGGCGGGGGCTCACCTTCTCCTGCATCACGAGGGCGGGCATCTCTGCTCCGCTTCTCCACGCGTGTCCTCTGCACCTGCGGGGACTGCCGCGGGGCCGCGGTATTTAAGCCGGCGCTCTGCCTCCTCCTCTCCTCCCTCCTCCTGCGGCCGGGGCGGCGCCGGGGCTGGGCGTAGGTGCGCTGGATCGGGATCGGGACCGGGAGCGGGAGCAGGATCTGGACCGGGGCGCTGCGGCGACGCGGGGGGATGGAGAGGGCGAGCCCGGGCGCTGATGCCTTCACACTTGCCCGCGGCTCCCATTGGCTGCGGAAAATTTGGTGCCACCTCATCCCGCCCTCGCCATTGGCTGCCCGCGATCTGCTGTTCTTCGCTGCGTGTGCTCGGCTCGGCCGCGGGGCTGCGGGCTGGGCGCAAGGGGCCGCTCGCTGCGCCCCGGGAGCCGGCCGGGGGCCCGTCTGGCGGAGCCTTACCCAGCCGGTGCCACGGGCGCATCTCGGATTTTGCAAAGTGGGGGCAGGTGGGGAGGTGCGTCTCCATAGACCCCTGCAGCACCTCTTTCTCTCTAGGCAAAACAGAAACAGAGAGCTTGACTGATCTGTGACGAGCTGAAGACTCTGTTCTGCAGGTTAAGATGGAAGATGTGCAGGAATTTGCTATAGCCTACGTTGTGTATTAGAAAAAGACGGACAAAAGGAGGCAAACCTATTGGAAAGGGGTTGCTTCATGAGTCCTGTAGTCTCGCGAATAAAATGTGCATCCCTTCCAGATTCATGAAACAAACACATCGAGCCTTCTTGAGCATCCCAACAGTACATCCAAGGCGTCACTGACAGTTATTTCTGCACCTGCTTTAATGTTCACTTGAGGTAACATTTCCAGGCCTGAGTTAGTATTTTTAGCTAGAATTAAAAGCAGCCTGCCAGACTATGAAATAGGAGCTACATTGTCAGGAGCAGATCCATGGGAGACTGGTGCCTCCCCAGTGAGGGGGAGGGGGGCACTAGCGAGGCACAATGGTTGGGGGGGGGGGTCCCAAGCAGCCAGCTGGTGACTGGGGGGAAGGGGGTCAACCAGCAGCAAACTAGCAACTGTGGGGGGGTGAGGGGGAGGGTCCCCCAGTGGCTGATCGCTGAGCATACCAGCAGCAGAAGAGCCAGCACTTCGGCCGACAGCGGAGCCAATTTCAGGGGGGGGCACTAGTGCTTTCCATGTCCCCCTACCAGCCAGAGCACTCGCTGTCAGGGGGGACACATGCCCCCCCCATTCCCCCGCTATGCATCGCCTATGAGCAGATAGTAGATTTATACAAGAAAGAATAGCTTGATTAATGGAGCATTAAGACAATTAAAAAAAGGAGAGAGGATCATTAATGCTTGTGGAATGAGAAATTTAGAAGGATTCAAGTAGGTTATAATGAGCAAGGTGAGGTTCTTTGAGTGGATGGTTCTTTGGGCTTTCCCTGCACCTGAAGAAGGGTGTTTGTGCCTAAAAGCTCGCAAAGAACAGTTTTTCCAACTATTTAGTTGGTCTAATAAAAGTTATCACATCTACCCAAGGAACTTTGTCTGCCTATGTCCTTACACCAACATGGCTACAACCAACAACCCTTATAATGAGCCATGAAGTCAAGTGATTCCTTCATGGCTGCCTGAATGGAAATACTGCTGCCACTGCTAGGCAGTTTCTTTTAAAGTTTGGGTGGACCAAAAATCAAAGGGAGTGAGGGAGGTGCAACTGCATCACTGCACCCCCTCTTTGATCCACCCCTGGCAGGTGCCTCCTTGTTCTAGTATTCTGGGATTTGAACCATAGTTCCCTGTTCACATAGGTCACACCTTCCATGAGCCAACCATCGCCGTCATCATATTGGCTTAAAAAATCACAAGCTTTTAACATGCACATCCATTCAAATTGGTCCATGCCGTCATTATGGCTACAAACTTTTCTGTGCTTACAATATAACCTGATTCCTGGAGCTGAGTCTTTAAGGGGAAGATTTCAACTGATGTGCCACTAAGTACAGCAATTTACAATTTTACGCCCGAGACACAGAAACAATAGAAAACTTTGCCCAAGCTAAGACACAATGGAAACATTGCATAAACTTCAATTGTCTTAGAGGACAGTGTCTCCTTGCAGCCAGGTGTTCAGAAGTATTCAGAGGTCCGCAGTTCTTGGCAGGTGCCTGGAGGTTCCACTTTTCTTATTTTTGCTTGCACTTTTATGGGTGATCTGCACCCTTTCTCCCTCTTGGTTGCCTTGACAACAACCTGTCTTTCATAGATTCATAGATTGTAGAGTCAGAAGGGACCACCATGGATCATCGTGTCCGACCCCCCTGCCCCTGGCAGGAAAGAGGACCGAGGTCAGGTGACCCTAGCCAAGTGACTAATCTAGCCTCCTCTTGAAGACCTCCAAGCTAGGTGATAGCACCACCTCTCTTGGAAGCCCATTCCAGATCCTGGCCACCCTTACTGTGAAAAAATGTGTTCCTAATATCTAACCTAAATCCACTCTCAACTAGTTTACACCCATTATTCCTAGTCACTCCCTGGGGTGCCTTAGTAAACAGCGCTTCCCCTATTCCCCGTTGACCTCCCCTAATAAATTTATAAACTGCCACAAGATCTCCCCTCAGCTGTCTCTTGTGAAGGCTGAAGAGATTCATGTCTTTTGCCTCTCTCAGAATGTTTTCCCGGTTTTCCTCCCTCTTAGGGTGTGTATTTATTGGTCTTATAGTGTCCCCGATTTTCACAGATTTTATCATATTTATAGTCTGGGTGGCACTGTTTACAAAGTGTCTGCTGCCCACTTTGAAATTTAATTTGCTGTAGCCCCTGCTTTCTTAAATAAGAAGACTTAAAGAAAGGGCACACTGGTGAGTGCCCTTGACAGTGGGGCTCCAGCTCTGGCAGCCAGATTGTGCTTGGGGCCTCTCCTGCCAGGCTCTCAGTCCCATGAGGGGACACAAGAATATTTTGTACAGTTGGATTCAAAATGACTCTAGGAAGTGGGGTCACCCTTTATAGCAGTACACAACATGCACAAAAATTATATAAAGTCATTCAACATTGATGTAGAAAGCTGGGAGGAGTGTGCAGAACCCCATCCAGCCTGGGGGAACATCTGGTACTGGGTGTAGCTCAACATGAAGCGTCTTTGACCCAGAGAGAGGATGGAAGCAAAGCAAGAAAGAAGGAAGCAGCATGCTGTAAACTTGGGTTCTAACTCAGACAACACATGGATCTGTGAAACTTGTAGCAAGTTGTCTCCCTCTTGAATTGGGCTTGTCAGTCACAAGCAGATTCATCAAGCACCTGCCTAAACCTCTTATACATACGCCATGATCCAGGCTTGCAGGAGTCAGCAACATTTGGGGGCAGTGTGCCGAAAACACCCACAACTTCAACTTGTAAGATGTTGGCGTGCCAGAGGTGGATGACAGGGGAGCCACAAGGGGCCCAAATCTTGCTGTTGCTGTGTAATCATGGCCCCTTCCCCACCAGCCACCCAGAGACATGCGTGCCAAGCAAAATGCCTTCGAGTGCCACACTCTGGCACCCATGCCAGGGGTTGCCTACCCCTGATCCAGAGGATCAATGGTTGCCTATAGATTTTGATGTGTGTATTCCAAGAGCACAGCAAATCTATACTAGCTAAACCCCAATACAGGGGAGATCAAAATCATTTCAGTACTTCATTTCAGGTACAAAATGCCCTAGCTCAGAGGTGTCAGCTATGATGGTGTTGGAGGTTGGTTCCCTGGATGCCAACCCTGGTTATGCTATACCTTATCTCAGCAAATGGCCCAAAAGTTAAGGCCACCAGGTCCAAAGAAAGTTACCACTTAGCAAACCTTTTAGAAAAAGGGTCTGAGCCATTAATTTCCTTTAAAAAAAATAATTAGCAAACTTGAAAGAAAGGGTTGACCAAATCTTTAACATTAGTGAAAAATCCTTGTGCAACAGATATGTCCTTCTAAGCATATAATTCTGTATGGGGCAGAAAGAAAATGGGTGTTGAAAATAACTCTTGTGGCAACTATTAAACAGTTATTTAAAAACCACTAACAAATGATTCCAAAAGTTATTTTCACCATTCATGTAAATATGGCTTAAATTCAATCCCCAGTAAATTGAGTTATGTTAATTTGCCTTTTTGTCCCCATAGCTTTGTTTATATCTGTAATTCTGCATGGGTATACCATGTCTGGATTTTTTAAAACGTATGTCTCTTCCTCTTCTTTCTCTTCTGTACTAATTTTCTTGTTTTCCTTCCTCACCTCCTGTCTCTTGTGTCCTAGAAGCTAAAGCTTACATGTTACAGTGTTTTACTGCAACAAATCTATTGCTAACTTTCATGCAAAATGGGTTGCTCAACGTAAGGAGCAATATGTGTTTTATATTATGTGACCCTTCTGCCAGGCACTGGGTAGCAGTAATGATCTGGGCAAATTTGTTTAAAACCCCTAAACTGAACCCAGACCATTACTCACCCCTTCCTGCCACCCCTGGGGGAAGCTGTGCAGGCACTGGTGCTCTTCACTTCTGTTACAGATGCAAACCAACTTTCTGATCCCTGGAGGAGGCTCAAGGACTTCATCTCATCAGAAAGAACTTCTTCACAGTAAGGGTTGCCAGAATCTGGAATGGGCTTCCAAGGGAAGTGGTGCTCTCCCCTACCTTGGGGGTCTTCAAGAAGAAACTGGACAACCACCTGGCTGGGGTTGTCCAACCCCAGCACATTTTCCTGCCACTGGCAGGGAGTCAGACTCAATGATGCTTTGAGGTCCCTTCTGACTAGCATCTATGAATCTATGAATCTCTTTTCAATTAACGTGTGTGTGGCTTACAGCCTAAGGTATAACAATGCCTAGAATCTAACAGTTACCAGCCTCAACCTGATTCACTGTAAGTACTGCACAGACTTAACCTCTTTTAGAAACAAGTAGCTAACAGGCCTCAACCTGAACCCAAATATGCACATCATAAGTACTTTTCACTGTGAGGCTTGATAGTAAAATGTAATACCATCCCAGGGAAAGAGCTTCCCATGTTACTCCTGAGTTGAGGATCCTCCCACCTACACAAATCATAATTAAGTGCTGGTCCTTCAGCAACCTTTACCCACATTTCTCTTATACCACTGGTACCATTATAAATTTTACAGTTTTAGAAGGCAGGGCCAGTGTACACAAAACCTAATTCACTTGGTACCTTCCATTCAAACTGTTAAAATGTGGTTAAACCATTTTTATACAGCTAAAACAAGTACCAAGAGTTCCCACTCCTTCGAGCATGGTGGCGTGGGTATGCAGATAAGCGTCACACAGAGGTTGTCACACAGACTACAGGTAGGTTAACACAGTTGCAATAAATTGTGAGCTCTCTTGCTTTAGTCAACAAAACCTGTGCCTGAATTATCACTGCTGCAGAAACAGGATGCAGTGTTCCTAGAAACAATGAAACAGAAGCCCACAAGAAATTACAGAATTCCTCCCTGAAATCCTGTGAACCAAAATTAATGTTAGCAACAGAGGGCTCACATACAAAGAAGAGAAGGCTCTGATGCAACTGACACCAGAGCAGATTCAGAAGAATTTCATTTATGCTGTGCCTTTAGAAGGAGGTTGGGCACAGACAAAAGAAAACAGAAATTTTTTGCAAACAGAAAAATTGTGACAATTGCTTTAATCTGGGCAGTCTTAACAACAGTAAGAGCAATGCCCCCCTCTGGACATCAGCAAAAAGCTAAAACCATGGTCTACACGGCAAGCTGATTTTATTGGATATACTACCCTACAACTTTATATCCATCAGAAGCAGTTGCCAAATAAAATATTTTTTCTAGTGCTGTACATGGAAACTGACAGCTGAGAGCCCACAGCTGGAACCTGAACCACTAAGTGGTACAATTGCTTCATCAATCCATGACATTTTGCTTAATAATGTATAATTTATGCATGTATCTGCTGTTCTATTGCTTTAAGCCTTTCTCATCGAACTCTCGTTAAATGTGGCCATTAGGTAAAAATACAAAGTATAAATGTATTGTTATAGTATACTACTATGTGTGTGTGTGTGTCTGTGTGTGTGTGTGTGTGTGTATGCAAATGTATAAATATGTGCAGAGATCTAAATCATACATAAGATTTTATCAAAAGTTTCTAAATGTAGAATACATTGCATCAAAGCCTAGCTACAAAAGAGATACATACTGTTTATAGCAGACATTACATTCCTAATCTGTCCAATTAATACAATTAAAATGACTACAATAAATTATAAAAAGCAAAAAAGCAAGGAACATCAAAGAAGACAAAGAAATTATTAGGGCTGCTTTCAGAAATGACATGTTTAATTACCACAGCCAGTTAATCAAAATGTTTAGAAAAGGAACACATTGTCTCATTTTATTTAAACACAAGCAATTGTCTTGATGGTTTTATCCTTCATGTGTGACAGAACTTCTTGTGGATTGGTGGTGTCATGGTCCATATGTATTTCTTTTCCAATATCCTTACCAGCCTCAGACCCTGATCCTGCTGATGAAGTTGCTGCTGTCCATTAACAGGTTATCTAAGAAGATATCTACAAAGATGCCTGGATCTTAATCAGCTACTAGTATTTCATTCAGTAAAAGACTCCTGGAAAGCACCACCCACCGCTTGCTGTTCTCTGACAAGTTTTCAGTGTAGGAGCAGATGTGAAGTCTATGACATAGTAGTCCCTTAGGCCACAGTGTTGCACAGATGGGAAATACAGATAAGCAAGCCTCTACTGTTATTTATCTTGCAGAGATTACCAAACAGCACCCACTAGCAGCAATGGTAAACTGCAAAATGGAAAGGCAATATTGGAGAGAACTACAAAAATGTTCTATAAGGAAACCTTACTTGTGACATCACTATTCCAGATTTTTGTTTTTATCTCATAGGTGTGCAGCATAATTGGCCAAACTCTAGTTACCTCTGTATGCATTTTGAACCCCTGTACACATTACAGCTAGTGTGCAATTAACTGATTAACTGTGCAAGTAAACTGAGATCAGCTACACTTGCAAAGTACCTATCACACCATAAATGGTCCAAACAGCTATAAAGTTAGACCTCAGAAATGAGTACTAACTTCATATCTGCTTGGTATCCAACTTTAATTTGCACATGTAATGCAGCCACAGCTGACTGGGCTCCCAGTGACAGGGGTACACCATGCCCAGCTGAGGCTGTGAGTCCTGCAGCTGAAGGGACTCTCAGCCCCTGCAGCACCCAGCAGCTGTGGGACTCTAGGTCCCGGCAGTTGTGGGGTGTGTCTGTGATCTCCCAGCCCCCCCCCCCCCCCCCCAGTGTGCCCCTGCAGCTGGGAGATCAAAGCAGCTATGATCTCCCAGCCAAGGGGGGGAGGAGGGTGCTCCATGCATCCCTGCAACTAGGAGACTGCAGTAGCTGTGATCTCCCAGCCATGGGGGTGCCCCACACACCCTGCGGCTGAGAAACTGCAGCTACTGCAGTCTCCCAGCCATGGGGCGCCTATCATATTCCTTGTGGTTGAGAGACAGCAGCTACTGTTAGCAGTACGTGCAGCAGTCTCTGGCTGCATACAGGGCATAGCTGGGGCTGTGAGTCCCCTATTTGCCAGTGCAGGGGGAGCCCAGAATGGCAATCCTGGGCTCCCACTGTACTGGCAATAAGGCATGATAAGATCCTATGCTCAACTCCACAATCACGCCTCCTGCCATACAGGGCTTTGTAATACACCAGAATCTAGATACTTCATAGGGTTCTGTTCCTAACCCTACCCTTGTGAAGATGACGGCTTGCAAACCAACTAGGATATACAGTCACAACAAACAACCATGTGGGCCTACTGAGGTGCTACAGGTGCTGGTTTTGAAGGGTGTTGCTTCTCCAGTCAGGTGTGTGAGGATTGCTGAAGAGCTCCAGCTGATCAGAAAAGTGGTGCCCACTGAAACAAAAGCCACAGGAAGTGGCAGAGTGGCTTAATTCAGCACCTGGTGCATTCTAAACAGGTGGTGAACCACCCGGACACAAATAATCAGAGTTCTACTAAGTCTCTTGCTCAAAGTAAACCTGACCATCAAGGAGGTTTTGATCAGTGTGCACTGGTGTTTGATCATATTAATTCACTAATACTAAAAACATAGTTGAATCACAACGGCATTGTCTTATCCAAATTAACAATGATACCTTCAGAACCACATGGGTTCTAAGTGATTTCAAACGTGATGGTGATAGGAAATACTTGTTTTGGATACTTGGATAAATAATTTTAAGAATTGAATACTGGTTCAGTTAGTATTAATCTTATTTGTAATAATATTGTATCATTACTTAAACATGTAATTAAAACAGCATAAATTTCACCAGTGCTTTAGTTTTGGTACATTTTCATGGTGAAGGTGTAGTCCTGAATTATCAATCAAGATAAAAAGGTGGATTCTGTTCAACAGTTATGAAGGCAGGCACCCTTTACATTTATTTTCCTTTTTCTCAATTAGTAATATGCATTCATATTCAAATATTGACATTCAGGAACAGAACTTCCAGCATGCTTTTACTTATCCTATGTTGGCATGCAAACTAAACAAACTTGGTGCTCAAAGTAAAACCATGTGGGATGATAAAAGATACCCAGAAAGCAAGTTCTGTTCCAGGGCTTAGCCAGTAAAAGAAGCATGCTTTCTCTAATGAAACTAGCATATTGGTAAAACACTTGGAGCTCTAACAAGAAAAAGTGTTATATGAGAGCTGGGTGTTCTCATCAGTATCTAGGGCACCTTGAATTGGCCTTAACATAACTTGCATGTATTAGTAATTGAACTGAATTTGGGAAGCTATGTAAAATGCTTCTAGTAGAGACATAACCAGTGGCATAGCTAGGGCAGGGTGACTGGGGAAGGTGCTCCAGGAATCAATCTGGTGAAAGGAGAAAAAAACAGCTACCGCTACAGCCACATGATTGTACCATTGGCAATTGTGTGATTACACTGTTGCGTGCAGCAGCTGCCCCAGGCTCCCAGCCATGTCATTACGCCTCTCGGTGTAACTAGCAAGTCACCAGACAAAGTGTTCAATGCAGAGTCATAACAGGGTAGCTCCCCACCCTGGGCAGTGGCAGTGCTTGGAGAAGTGCTGGCTGCCATGCTGTTGGAGGTGGGTGGCCATCTGTCAGCAGCTGCAGCTATGTTTTTGCTCCCCTCCCTCCCCTACAAAGGCAGCACCCAGGGTTGGTGCCCTGGTCATTCCGCTTCCCCCCTCAGTTATACCACTGGGTCTATGTCTGTATTAAAAGTCCTTTGCTGGTACAGAAAGGCCAGTACCTACACTGCTGGCAAAGCACTCATGTAGATGTTTAGCAGAAATGTGCACCTTGAAGTCATACAGCAAAGCAAATAAAGCTATCCCAGCAAGTGCACCATTTGGCCAGTAGTTTTGTGTCTATGCTAAGGGATTATGCCAACACAGATATATCAATCAAGGAACCCACCATTTCATATCCAGGACCAACGTAGTTATGCCGACAAAGGTTGGTAGCAGAAATGTGGCCTAAAGCTACGTAGGACAGAGAATAAAGCAGGAAGCTGGGGTTCCATGAATGCTGGATTTCTCATTCCCAGGCTAAGATCCAGGCAATAGAGCTCCCTCTCTCAGTTTAATGTTACCTCTTGCAAACAGCTCCATGTGCATTTGTAGGACTGGGATTTAAAAGCAGGTTACCTGAATCTAGCAAAACTGTTCTGATTTATATCAGTGGAAGGCTTAACCTTCAGTCTTGGTTGATAATGCACACGTTCAACAATAGAGCTGTACAGGATAGAAACATGAAGAAAACACCCCTCAAACTGGCCTAGTTATGCTGGCAATACCTCAGCAGAACAAAACTCTACCATGAGAAGAAGGTTTTGCTTGGCCTTGCTTATTATGCTTGGGAAAGGTGAACTATTTCCCTGATTTGTCACTCCTAATAGCAACTAGCAGGTTATTAGAGTTTATTGACTGTCCATTTTCTAGGCAGGGTTGATTTCTCTGCCTAGATATCCAGGGCAGAATCCTATTTCATCTTACATGCCCAAATGGCAGTTTTCCACCTGTGTAATTGCCATTTTTGACACACGGATAGTTCACAATTTTACTCCCTGTGCAGTGTGGACAGGTGAGTACCCGTAGCTTTTTTAGTCTTTCTTCTCTGTCTTTCTTGTTGCCTTTAATTTCCCTCGCCAGATGTAACTTATGTTTTACCTTTTCTTTCCTGATGTTGTCCCTGTACGTTCTTGCTGTTTCTTGGTATGCTTCCTTAATGGCTTTCCCTTCCCTCCACTGCCTGTATGTTTCCTTTCGATTTTGAGGCGCCTTGTGTAGTCACATTGGTCTTCCATTCTTCTTGTATTTCCATTTTGTCACTATAGCTTCTTGCCCTTTAGAAACTGCCAGCCCTTCTGGGCTCTTTTATCTTTCAGCTTGTGTATCCATGGGAACTGAGCTGCTATTTTCCTGAATCTGCTCTTTTGAATTTCAGCATCTTAGTTCTGCTAATCTCATGCTTTCCTTTTCTTAGAATCATAAATTCTATCGTATCGTGATCACTTCCTCTCAAGATCCCCATCGCTTTCACATTCTCCAGTAATTCTTCCCTATTCATCAGAACAGATGACAAAATAGATGATCTCCGACCTAGCAGGTGCAGATCAAGAGGGGGTGCAGTGATGTGGCTGCACCCCTCCCCTTCCCCTCCCCCTTTTGGATTGGCCTGCACCATGGGAGCCTCTGTGGACTTTTTAAAATCCCTAAAGCAGGTGAAAATCCTCCCTTTCTTCCCCTTCCTGGTCAAAGGCATGCCCCCTCCCCTGCCTGACTTTCCCTGCTGTGGAAAGGGTAGAGCTCACTGTGCAGGTGCTGGACTCAGCTGGAGTCCCAGACAATGGCAGCAAGGATAGATGGGGATTTCCCCTTTAGGGCTGAGTGTGGGGACTACTCTCCCACCTCACTCTTGCCACAATCCCCTCCCCAGCTAAGCCCAGCCACCGCACAGCCTGGCTGGAGCTTCCCCACCCTTGAGCAGCAGACAAAACAGCAGCAGCAGCAGGCAGGGGAGTCAGGCAGGAGGAGGAACAGAAAGGGAGGGGTGTGCCTCTGAGAAGGAAGGGGAAGGGAGAGGGGGTTTTCACCTGCTTTAGGGACTTCATAAACTTTTCCCAGGTTGGTGGGGGTAGAGGAGTCTGGGAGCAGGGGGTGCAGCCACTCCTGCAGTGCAGGCTGCTGCTCTTGCCAACCCGCTTTGGGAAATCCTGGATCTGCCCCTGTCTCCTAGTCATATCATCACCTATCTAGAACAAAAATTGTCTTCCACAAATATTAGGAACTTGCTGGACCTGTTATGTCTTGCTGCATTATTCTTCCAGCAGTTATCTAGAAAGTTAAGATCCTCCTGTAACAGGACAGGGTTTCCAGGGGTGGCCCTCTGGTGACCACACAGCTCCTGCCCTGCTCTGGCTCTAGCCTACCCTCCCTTTTTGTCCCACCTGCCATGTCTTAATTAACCTGGTTAATCTTGGAAAGGGAGGCTGCCCAAGGATCCTAGTGTGAGCCTTATTCCGTCTTACTGCCAGCAAATCCCTTTCAAACCCCGCTGATCTCAATCCAGGCCTTACACTAGGTGGGTGATACGTTCAGCAACAACATTCTGGACGCTGCTGGGTTGAACTAACAGTTATTTATTATTATAATTCTCTGGAATCATATCCAGGGTGGATCTTAACAATTGCCTCAATATATGTATGCAGAACTTATACTTGCTCTGCCTCTGACTTGACCCAGTCCAGTCTTGTGGAGGGAGAGAAACCAAGAATGTCTCTGGCTCCTCATGGCAGAAAAAAATGGTGTCCCCGGTGCTGCAAAACTGCCACAAGAGCAACTGAACCCTGCAGTGTTGAACATGAGGGCTTTGGCCTTAAAACGACTGTACAAGGAAAACCCAATAAAACACAACACTCCTTCCCCCTAGACAGAATAGTCAGTCAACCATTTAGAAGGGCTCCATTTCCGCTGTGGTCTTCCCATAGGACCGGACTCAGTGAGGGGTTCAGCAGATGACGGACCTGCTTCCTTCTGACGGTGATGGAGCAGGGTTTGAGTTGGTGGAAACAGTTAGGCACTTCCCCAGTGAGCAAACAGAAATCTGGCCAGTCTGGTAGGCCAGCCTCCAACAACAATCTTTTTTTCAGTGCATCTTTTGTGGTCTGCACCATTCGCTCAGCTTGCCCATTGGCCTGTGGCCTGCGAGATGCAATCGTAACAGTTCGAATGAGGTTGCGGCTGGCAAAGTCTTGGAACTCTGCTGAGGTGAATGCGCTGCCATTATCAGAAACGATAGTGTCAGGCACCCCATGGGTTGTAAACAGCTGATGGAGAGCTGTTATAGTGGCAGTTGATGTAAGAGTTGAGACAGTAATCACTTCAAGCCATTTTGAGTACAAGCCAACAACAATTAAGAAGTTTTTACCTTGAAAAGGGCCAGTAAAATCAATGTGGATGCGTGACGAGGGTTCCTTTGTCATTTCCGAAGGGAATACTGTTGCCTTTGGTGGATTATGACGGGTCGCTTGACAATTGCTGCACTCCCTCACAACCCTTTCTATGTCGTTGTCCACACCTGGCCACCACACATAACTTCTAGCCAGTGCTTTCATCCTCACAGTGCCTGGGTGTGCTGCGAGCAGTGTTGTCAGTATGATTTTTTATTTAAAGTACCGAGCTGGGGCAGTATGATTTGGTGTCCTGCTTCTGGACTTAAGACACGATTTCCTCACAAGAGGCAATCCCTGTGGGCAGACAGCTCATGCTGACCTGATGAAAATGGCCTGAATTCCTCAGCCAATTTGTCTGCAGGCCAGCCCTCCATACCCAGCTGAGGACACGGACAAGGATAGGCTGCCTCCGCCTGCCCCAGCTCGGTACTTTAAATAAAAGCCCCAATGCTCACTGGGTGCTGCTGGGCCAGGGGTGATCCCTGCTGCCTTCCACTGCCCCACACTGCATGGGAGGCTCTGCCATGAACCCCCTGCCCCCCCACCCCGCCTGCTTCCCCAGCCCCACCACGGGTGCCCCACCTGGGCCAGCTCCGGCCCTTTAAGAAAAAAGCCGAGAAAAGCCCTGGGACTCACCGCACCTGCAGTGGCCTTGGGGCTTCAGGGGCTTATGCAGAGCCCCCTGTGCAGTGTGGGGCAATGGGGGGCGGTGGGGATGGCCCCCCGCCAGCAGGAACAGTGAATCCGGCGCTTTTTTGGGGTTTTTTTTCTTAAAGGACCAGAGCTGGCCTGGGTGGGGCACCCGTGGAGGGGTTGCAGGGCAAAAATGGGCCTTTAGCAGAGCAATTAGTTCAGCATAAGACTTAGTGTTTGGTAAGGCAGGTGCTGTGAGGGAACGAACAGTGGCAAATATTTTGGCACCACAGACTGTCAGGAGGATCACACGCTTCTGTTCTGGGTTTTCCACTTTGTTGGCTTCCAGTTAATAGGATAGCCTTTCTGCATAAGAGTCCCAAGAAGCTGACTGGCTCACATCAAATTCTTCTATATGCCCCAATGTAGCCATCTTAACTAATATCAGCCGTAATAGAGAAAAAGAAGAAAAAAAACCTTCCCTCTGATCACAAAACACAGCCCGGTCTCAGAATGGTGTCTCCCAGACTCAGGGTGTCTTTTCAGCAAAGGAACCCATCCTTGTTGCCAATTGATATGTTTTAAGTTCAGCAACAACACTCTGGACACTGCTGGGTTGAACTAATAGTTATTTATTGTTATAATGCTTTGGAATCATAACCAGGGTGGATCTTAACAATTGCCCTTGGTAGATGTATGCAGAGCTTATACTTGCTCTGCCTCTGACTTGACCCAGCCCAGTCCCGTGGAGGAAGAGGAACCAAGAAAGCCTTTGGCTCCTCATGGCAGAGCATGGAGTCCCCAATGCTGCAAAACTGCCACAAGCAGACTGAACCCTGCAGTGCTGAACATGAGGGCTATGGCCTTAAAGGGACTGTACAAGGAAAACACAATAAGACACAGCAGTGGGCCTTCTTGGCTTGTATGTGCCCAGCCCGGACACCATTGCCTTATGGGCTATTTGTGGCCTCCGACCTCCCCTACAGCCATGTCCATGCCTCAAAGGTGTTGCTGTCCAGTCAATCTCCCCTGTTGGGGCCCCAGCCTTCTTGGACTCCTCCCCTTTCCTCTTGCTGGTCTGTTAAGCTAAAAGCCACCGTGTTGCACCTGGCTTCTGGGCGCCAGCCTCAGTCTCGCTCCCTGGCCCTGGTCACTGCCCCCCCTGGGTTCCATCCCTAGATGTCCTGTCCTCAGGCCATTTCTCCTCTCTTATACTTTTAGGCATTGGCCCCTTTAGCCTCCAGCTGCCTTTGTCTTGAGCCTAGCCCCTGTCTGGGCTCCAAAACACTGGTGTGCCTCTGGCACCTCACTGTGGTTAACCACAATGCCCCTCAGATGCCCCACTGGGGTTACCCGGAATGCAGCACCTCAGGCACCCCACTGTGGCCTCCACACACTCCCCTTACAGCCGCTCCCAAACCACTGGTTAAAACTCCAACAAAAACATAGGCACACTGACTGTATAACAAGCTTCTTTCCTGCCCTGGGTCATATCCCCCAGTAGCAAGCCTTTGGTGTCTTACTTGCACTGCCAGGGCAGCCCAGGAGTCAGCAGAATACCCTCCTACAGCCTTCCAGACCAGGAACCCTTTGCCCTGCACCTTGAAGATGAGACTGAGTGCTCTAGCTCAAGCCCTGGGTCTATATGCTCCCTCAGCCCTGCTCCCTTTCTGTTGTGTGACTTCCCTAGACTGGTGGCATTTGTGCCCTTTTCCTTGACAGGCAGCTCACTGCCTAGGCAGCAGTGTTTTCCTTGCTGCCTTCTCACTTACAGCTGGCCCTGTTTAGCTGACCCAGCTCTAGCTGCTATGGTTTCTCCACTCAAAGTACCAGGAGCTTTAAGCTCCCTGTCACACCCCCATCTGTGTCATGTCATAATTTAGGGATACTCTTATTTCTTTGAAGAGTGCCTTGTTCACCTACTCTTGCTGACTTGGCAACCTATCGTAGACCTGCACCATAATAACACTGCCATTCTTGTTTCCTATCAGTGTCACCCAGCTATACTTAGATTGCTGTCTTCCTCCTCCTGGATGTGGGAGCTATGCACACATCTCTCTATCCCTACACTTTGGTCAGGTAAGTTGGAGTTGGTCACAAGCTGCAGTTTGGTTGTCACTTGGTGAAACAGAGTTCTGCTCAGTATGCCTGCACCTCTACCTCCTCCAGATTCCAGGAGAAAAGAAGTCATGAATCAGGCAGGCCCCCACCACTCCTGAGATTTTTAAATATGATATAATGATGGGTGCTCCTCTATGTGCTTTTATGCTGTGGTGAACTTGAGTCATATTTCCAAGCCCTTTTTCCACGAACAGATTGTTCCCTTCTTAAATGAATGCTGTTGTAGAGTCAGTGTTGTTGTAGCCATGGTCATCCAGGAAATATGAAAGAAGCAAGGGGGGTGGGGGGAGGATGAATTAATGAATGCTGACCTCCTCATGTAATAACATGCCTCCACAGTTTGGCGATTTAAGAGAAGCAGTGAATGTCACAAGAGTTATGATGAAATCACAAGAGTTGGTAAAACTGTTTCTACCTTTGGTATCTTTGTGATTGCCCCCCCAAAAGAGCAAAGAGCTGTGTTACAAAGCCTAGTGCATCTCATAGATCCACTGCTGCCCCCTGAGCTCTTCTCCCTTTGGCAGCCTGCCTGAATCAGACCTGTGTCACCTTTGGCTTCCCCAGATGACAGCGCTGCCTAGAAACCCCTCCTTAAAAGAGAGTTGCTAGAACAGAGCCAGGTGTCAGAAACAGTTAATGGCCACATCACCTTTCTGGTAGGCTTTTGAAGGGTTGATGCTGGGTGGGGGGAGGGGAGCAAGCAATGCCCATCTTTCCCAACCTGCACTATCTACTTATATGACAAAGATATTTGCTGCCATATAAGACTGGTGATAAAGGAGTTGTTTATAGTAGATGAAATTATTGGTGCCACATTGCAGGAGTTCAGTGAGGGTAGGGAGAAAGGAATAATTCAGGTGACTGGCCGTGCCTAACCAAGGTGCCCAGAATTGATCCCCTATCAATCATGTTATCTTATAAAGTGCGCTGATAACAAGCTAGTGATCACGAAGGGCATTTGTTTCTATGCTTTTCCCCATGCCCATTCCAGTCCTCAACTATCTGACTCACTGCCAAGCCCTGTGCCCCTTCTCCCTTGGCTCCAAACAGGCCTTGCTCCCTGTCCCAGCTATGCAAGCAGCAATAACCAGCCCAGCATTGTATAAACACAGATATACAATGGGCGGCATTGTTGACACTGGATTTTTGCCCTCATTAAGGATGACCTCACAGCCCACCCCTTGGCTGCTTCACCCAGCCCCTTGGGAACTGTGAGGCTGTCTTTTTAACTTAGGCAAATAAATCTGAGGAGAAACACTGTGCTCATTGTACAGCCTGTCTCTGTCCATCTATGTATCTGCCTAGTGTCTTTCTACTCACATCATGCACATCCAGACAGATGCCAAATAGTCAGCACACTTGAAGACCACTGTCAGCATCCTCCGAGGACTGCTTAAAACTAGCTTTGCAATTATTTCCCCCAGGTAGGGTCCAGTAAGGCTAGAAAGGTGCTTCCAGGGCAGCGAGCAGCTCAGCAGCCAGCAGGAGGGTTGCTGGTTGCTACATTCAGGACTGCTGACTGCTTCTCTTTGCTGTGCTTTGTAAACCTCATCACTCCTCAGGTGCATAGTTACTTCTCACTTGGACCTTGATTATTCCCTCTCCTTTACTTGAATTTGCCTGATTGGCTTGTCTTAACCACACCAGCCTGACATTCTGTGGTAATTTCTGTAGCTAATGACCCAGAAGAGAGCAGTATGGCCAGTTTCACATCTGACAGCTTCTGATCCCTAGCCAGACTGACCAGGTACCCACTTGCACTAGGTTAACTTTAGCATAAGTCAGGAGTGACAGTATATTCTGAAGCAGTAGCAGGAGACTATTATTGCTCTGTTGCTGCACCCTTGCCTGTATTTGAGCATATGGACACTCTCTTCCTTCACTCCACCTCTTGAACGCAGATCTTCCCCAAACGGGACCTCACACCCGGCCTCCTGCTACCATCTTCAAGGTTCTATCCCAAGCACCTTTCCATGGGAGTTAATGAACCAGGTGGTGGGTACTCCTTCTCTATCCTGCTCTTCTCTGTTTTAATCTCATAGTAAGAGGATAGCATCATGTTACCAACCACACACACACACACACAATTCATTGTATCCACCAGCCCAAAGACTTGAATTAATTGATGGGCCCATTTCATAGTTTATACAGTTTGCTCTGATTGAGTTCTTTCCTTCTGTTATAGATATATAGTACGTCCCATCCAAGACTTGGGCTATATGAATAGAGAAAAGAGAGATAGAAATCAGTCAAGATGAGGGACGGCAGACCAAAAGAGAGAGAAATAAAAGGGGGCTTCCTTCAGGCACACAGAGGCTACACTGAACACCCTCTGGAATAACAGCACTGGCCAATACTGAGATTTGATGTAACTGAGTTGTTTCTAATTCCAGCCTGACAAAGCATGTTCTTGTAGGTAATGTTCCATATCAGGCATCCACACCTCACTGCAACAACATCAAGGGCAAGCCAAGGCATGGCATATGATTGCTGGCAGGGTAAGAGCCACACATGTGGTGGGTACCAGATTCAGACAGCTGCTGAATCTTACACCTGACAAGCTTGCATGCTAGTTCTAGCAGGTGCATTCTTTGGAGCCCTAGTGCACCACGTAGGGCACTGTCATGTTTCTTGAAGATGGGAGCATGCTGAGGGTCTGTTGGATATGCCTAGCTAAGTAGCCATGAACTTAGTGGAAAGACCCAGGAAAACACCGCCCAGCCCTGCTATACCCACTGGTGGTAGTGATCCAGGTAGCAGGATTCTGCTGCATGAGGTCCTGTTTTAGCCAATGCTGCAGTATGGTGATTGGGACCCTAGGGAGGGACTAGCTTTAGGATGAGCCATAAAACCACTTGGGATCATTATAGGTCCTGAAAGATCCAGGGGAGGGGGAAAGAGGGGTCTGTCCCAAACCTAAAGCCCCCAATTTCTCCTTTGCTTTCCGTATGATATGATTTTTCTGTTTTACTTGCTACCAGAATGTTATAGATGTTACCGTGCACTCTAAAAATGGTCATGCTCCTCCCTTGAAGTGATTGTAACCTTGTGTTTTCTTTCCACTTCCCTCCATGAAAGCAGGCCCATTCTTTGGAGACCATTGTATATGGGCACAGGACACTGTTCCATACCTTTTCTAATGCAGTCAAGCAAAACATGCAACTCCTAGTATTCACCCACAAGGATACAGCAGGTGGGGTTGCAAAGGAGGATAAAGCCTGATTAGGAACAGAGTAGCTTCTCCCCTCTTCTTAACCCTTGGAGGTGAACTCATGTAGGATCCTGACAATAATTGTCTCTAATGGGGACATTAATAATGACTGCACACCAGGGTCTGAACGAGCAGCCTCCACAGCTAACAGCATGCCCTCTTAAACCTTGAGTGAAGAAACAAGTCCTCCATCCTGAACCTCTAACAGACTTGTTCCCTCTGAAGATGAGGCAGATTCACAACCAACGGGCCCTGCAATGGGTTCTCCCAGTACCTGAGTGGTATTCACTCACATCCATATGACATGTGGTAGAGAGAGAGACCTGTGAGAGGAGTGAGTAGCAGTGAAAAAAGTATGCACCCAGGACAAAACCCAGCAGCACTGGGAGAATTAGCTAACATTGTATCCCCCTCTTACTGGGAGCAACATTTTTTATTCCTACAGTAATCCATACTGAACACTAAGTTCCCATAGCCCTGTCACAAAATGCACTGGGCTCACCTGGGATGGATCTCTGAAAGCTAGTCCTTTCATTGGCTCGTTTGAAGTCCTGGTCATGAATCAGGAGGGTGTGTCCCGGGACATTACAGCCAGATGGAGGGGTGAATGAGACAGGAAGGATATTTATGGAGATAGGCACAACAGAACATCCAGAACAGAAGAGAAAAGGCTGATTTTTCAGTCAGTGCTGACACATATTGGGCAGTCCAGACAGGGAAAGACTGCCCTGCTACTGCCTCTCCTGAACATTGACATAGATTGAAGTCTTCAGGATTTAGGGCCACCGATCCAACTTCGTTAAATCATTTTACATGATGATTATTCCTCCAGCATCCTGGCTGTATGTGGAACTTTAATAGCAGAGATGAAGATGGAATAAACAGTAGGCCTGTGCAAAGCGGCTAGTATTTGCTTTGGATTTGCCGATTCGGGGGACAGTGATTTGATTCAGTGATTCGACTCACTGGTTCACATTGATTCAGCTGAATCTGGCTTGGAGATTCAGCTGCTGCTGAATCAGCCGAATCTCTGAATCACACAGGGCCATTCCCCACCTGCTTTCTCAGCCCTGCCTGACCCCAGATCCCAGCTCTTTGAAAAAAAAAAGCCCCCACTCACTGGCTGCTGGCAGGCAGGGGGGCGATCCCCACTGCCCTGCACTGCATGGGGGGGCTCTGCTATGAGCCCCCCAGCATCTACCCACTCTCCCAGCCCCCCCATGGCTGCCCTTTGAAAAAAAAAAAAGCCCTGACACCAGTTTTTGCCCGGCAGGGGGTGATCCCCGCTGCCCCCCACTGCCCTGTGCTGCATGGGGGGCTCTGCCATGAAGCCTCAGAAACCCTGAGGCTGCTGCAGCAGCTGGTGAGTCAGGATTTTTTTTTCGTTAAAAGGCTGGAGATGGGACGGGCGGGGCAGCCATTGGGGGGGGGGGGAGAGTAGGCAGGGGTTGGGGGGCTCGTGTCAGAGCCCCCCATGCAGCACGGGGCAGTGGGAATCGCTCCCCCAGCAGGCAGCAGCCAGTGAGTGAGGGCTTTTTTATAAAGGGTGGGGAGCTGGGACTGGGCAGGGTAGCCATGGCGGGGCCTGGGGGAGCAGGCAGGGGATGGGGCCTGGCAGGGGTCCCCCCATAAGTCTGGTTCCAGCTCCCTGCTGCAGTGGGCAGGGACCACCCAAATCACTGAAGCTCTCTGAATCTTTTTTTAATCGATTTGGAGAGCTTCAAATCGATTCAGACCTTTTAATTGGTCCTCTGATTCTATTTGGATTCGGAGATTTGGCCACCAAATCGGGCCAAATCTCCTCTGAATCGAATCAGCACCTGAAGCTTCTCATAGCCCCAGAGCACACAGCCCCAGGGTGCCAGAGCAAACCTAGCTGAGAATCACTGTATTAGAGACTGAGTTCTGGTTATTAAACAGTGGCTGTTTATTAAACAGATCTCAGTCTCTAATACAGCGATCCTCAGCTAGGGTGCTCTGCTCAGGCACCCTGCAGTGCTGCAAGCTACTTTTAAGGGTACTGTACAACATTAGCCTCTTAGGTGCGCAAACACCTATGTATGGTTTATAAGATAAACCAAGAGATTTCGAATAGGAATCTATACAGTCAGAAACCATTCTGACCTCTTCTGGTCTTTCTGAGTTCTTTGCAATAGAAAATTTGTTCTATTATTGTTCTCAGAAAACCAGTGAAAGTTAAGAGCTGATATTTTCCGAGGGGAGGAGCACTTGAGTCTAATGAGGGGTGGCTTGAGATTAAAAACATTAAAACACTAAGGATTTAGCTATAGCTGAAAGACGCAAACTTTAAGTCCAGTCTGTGGGCACCAGCACAAAGAGCCTGTAGACCCTGAGGTGCTCTGACCTCTGGGGTCTTTAGCAGGTTTTGTACAGGAGAGTGGTTCCTGTCATGTGTTACTGGGTGGTTGTTCTGAGTTTAAAGGGAACCATTGTTTTGTGGTAAAAGTCTGTTTGAAGCCTGTGCATTTCTATCTGATGCATTGTTAGGTGAAAAGCTGTTGATTACAAGATACTCATGTAAGCAAAATGCAAGATCATGGTGCCAAAAGTATTATGTAGGCTCTATTATTCCCCAAGCATTCCCTAATGGATCAGCCAACACATTGATAGTAACCTAGCTCATTATTATCATTCCTTATTCACAGTAAAAATGTGGTAGAGAGCAATGACTTGACATTCACAAACGCTAGAAAGGGCATCAGTGTCAGGGTTAGCTAAGGGGTAGTCATGCCTTTCTGTTCACAGATCCCTGCATGACGGATCAGGAGCAGAACTTTCAAGGCAGGTTTAGACTGATTGAGAAAGAGGAGGTGGAGCCATTGCCCCAGGGCACTGAGGATGGAAGGACAGATAACAAGGATAAATTGAACTTATATAGCTATGAGCAGATCTAGGATTTTGAAAAGGGGGATGCAGACGGTGTGCTGCATCATTACATATACAAAACACCTATTTTTATCAAATGAAAAAGAAACTAGAACCTGTAACTAATAAGCTAGTGACCTAGGGCTGTACTATTCAGTTTACAATTGGAGCAAAAACAAATATAAATTTATTGGAATGTACATTAATTTGCTATATGGTACACCATGGATAAAAAAACCCAACAAACTAGGCAAAAAATAATCAAAATATATTGTTTCACTCATTCTGCAGTCCTTAGAATTAAATAGACATATCTTTTTCAGATTTATAAAACAAAGTCTAGGCTTCTTGACAATAAATCTGATGCTTCACTGAAAGTTATTTCCACATCTGAATTAATATTTTTAGCTAGAGTCAGACAAGTCTGCACAGCTGTGAAATAGGAGCTTCGTTACCAGAAGCAGGTAACAGACAACAATTTCAGAAGAAAGGCTAATTTGATTAGCTGAACATCAACACCATTAAAAAGGAGAGAGAGTGGTTAACCCCTGTGGAATGAAGAATTTAGAAAGAATTTGGTAGATCATAATGAACCATGAAGTCAAGTGACCTGTCACTGTTACCTGAGTAGAAATGTTCCTGCCACTGCCAGGAAGTTGGGTTTAAACTTGGGTGGACCAGGAAACCAAGCGGGGTGTGACCACATGACCTCTGGATCTGCCCCAGTATACATATAGCATCTTTCAAGCCGTGATATCAAAGCACTTCATAAATACAGCATCTTTGAAAGAAAAAATAATTTTTTACTCTACTGCACAGATGAGCACATGAAAGCTAAGCCTGGCTGCTCTCAATTGACTCCTAATTTTGTGTGCCTGACCCCAGACACCTTTGGCTGCATTTTGGGAATGCTGTTGGGAGTTGTATTCAGGCTCTGAGCATTTAAAAACCAGCACCATTGTACAAAATTTGACAGAATCAGATGCCACAATTGAAAAATCATGACTCATCATTTTGACAAGAGCTTTGTAAGAAAGAATCCAGGAGTCCTAGCTCCTCTTCCTCTGGCATGACTAAAGAGTACACTGCAACAGAAGCCAATGAACAATTAATTAAAACTGTTTACACTGTCAATCTATTCCATGGTTGCTGCACTGATTTCGTGCAGCTTATTCAGGGGACGGATTTGGCTTTGTGTATTGCTTAAAATTTTAAAGCTGGTAGTAAGGAAATTCTTTGCATGCAATTTTCATTGCTTAAGAGAAGAATAGCAAGCCCTTATCACAGGGAGTCTAGCCCTTTTAAATGGAGTTAGATCTAGTCAACCTAAGGCAGCCATCTTCAAGAAGAACAAGTCTATCACAGCCTATGCAGGAGTAATGAACTGTCCACAGCATCCCTCTAGACAGCTAACCAGCTAAGGCACACCTGGCCCTAGTAAAGGCTACTGACTCAGTTGTTCAGAGTTTAGTGTAGTGTGGTGGTTTGCTGGGGGACTGCCTGAGAAAGGTTCTTGGGGTTGAACCTTCTAAATAGTTGCACGAGGTACAGCTCGTGATGTCTGGGGAAGATCAGCCCTCAACGGCTGAAATGAAGCTTAGAAACATAGATGAAGGATGCTTTGCCTCCCCATAGTCAAGCCAAGGGGAAGGCCATCCTGGGGCCTATTTGGACTGCACTTCAGGTAATGAAGTTCTCAAAAGGGGGTGCTCATCAATGCCTCAAAGCCTGTCTGCACTTGTTTACAAGCCAGCCAGGAAAAATCAAGGCAGACTACACCTGCCCCACCTGGCTGGATGAGAGGGGACATACAGGGATGGAATATGCTCCTGACAACTCCTCCCAAACAACTTCTAACATAAACATGTTACATATAACCGTGGGGTTATTTTAGTACCCTCCTATAATACAGTGACTAAGTGATTTGCTCAAGGCCATATAGAAGGTGCATATGCCAGAGCTGCAATGAGCTGTTCCTGGCTCCCACTCCAGTGCTGAGACCACAATATATGATATTTTATTCTTTCCTGGTCATCTAAGTGGTCATTTTTAGTTATCTATGGGTCATTGTTGGCACTTACACACCCAAAGGAATTTTGTATTTGAGTGTGTAGCCCTATGCATGTGGACAATTATGTAGTCATGCAGCCTAGCGAATGAGAGAGTGACTTCCCATATTTTCTGCCAAGTAACCGAGTGGCCAGCGCACTCATCTGGAAAACCAACCCTCACCCAAGTGGGATTTGAACCTGGTATCCTTAACTTCCCAGCACAGCATTATGCCACAGGTAAGCTTTTTCCCCACAGTCCTTTTGGAGATGGGCCCCCCAGACAACTGTAAGAGGGAGATATGTGGGGTTAAAAAAAAAGTGCAAGCCAGGGATGTGTGGCTCAATGAGGTGGCTGTTGCTTTGGTAGCAAGGGGCCTGGATTCTAGTTGGGGCCCCTGCTCCCAAATGATGTAGAAGCTTTCCCCTGTGCTGCCCTACATTGGCAGCACAGCATGAACTGCCAAGGTAACAGCAAATGTGGCACTGTATTAGGAATGATGAAAGGAGGTTATGATGGAGCTGGCAGGGAAGAGTTCTGTATCAAAAGAGAAGCTGGTAATGAGCAGTAGGTACACTGAACATGGAACATCAATGGAGCAGGCTATTCAGTGAGTTCCTAAAATAGACTGGGTGTCACTTCTGTAATTGCAGGTACAGCAGCCATTAGAAGACACTCAGAGGCAAGTGCTTGTTTGTGAATCTTCTACAGCAAGGAGTTATCTCTTGCTTCAATCTTTATCATGAACAGATTGCAGTCATCTCTATGGGGCCCCTGGGTGCTGTGTTCAGAGCAAGGTGCATAGATAGTGTTTGTGAAAAGCATCACGGGTCATTCTGGACTGGAGGTAGGCCTGAGGTCATAGTTTGTATCCTTCTGCTGGTGGCAGATCCACCTGCAGGAAGCAGGTTTGTGTTTTCAAGCCTCTGACTCATCAGATCAAATGCAAGTCATGTACTTTCCTTAAAGCATTACCTTTCTTCTAGGAGAGAAGGATAGTGAAATTCCCCCAGGGGAGAGCACAGAGTGCATCCCCACCCCATGCTCAGTTGCAACCACTCTGAGCATGAAGTGGCTGATGAATTTTATGTCCATGGAGAGGACTTTGGGAGACAGCCACAGAAATGGACTAAAAGGCCCTGCTCTTTGAAACAGTTGGCCACACAATTAATGTTTTTCACAGGCTGAATTCAAATATTCTGCAGAGTAAGAATAACTTGAGCCACCATCAGCCAGACCCCGCACAAATGTCAGAAGTGTATGGATTGTGGCCCCAGGGTCAGGTCAAAATCTGACAATGCAGAAACTGTACCATCCACATCTGTTATTCCCACTAAGTGGAGGAAAGAGCTAGGGTGGGAGGGTGCCTCTGGAACATCACACCAAGACCATCTCCTTGGCCCCACAGTGTGGAGCCCCCAGGCTTAATAGCTGTTACTGCTGGGGAAGGTAGCAGGGGGTGAGCACTGCTGGGGGTGCCCAGGAAGGGCAGATAGGATTGGCACAGGAATCACTTCTGGATACTCAATTCTTTGCATAAGACTGCTCTGCTCTGCAATCACTGTAGCTAGGGGTACCCAAAAGAAAAAGGCTTGTACACATAGGTAAAACACCCTTCCAAGTTAATTCTAGCCTTGCCTGCTCCCATGTCCAAAGGGCAAGTGTCCCATAGGGACAGCTTTTGAGGACAGGCACTTCTTGGTTCTTAAACAATGGTGGCTACGGCACAATGCCATGCTTCTATGCCTACCATAGAGGGCCTTGGCACATGTCCCAGCCCTTTACCTCTTGATTTATCCCACTGCCACCAGCAGAAAAACCATGCCAAAGAAAGCTATGGGTAATGCACTGCTGTTACAGGTGCTGCAGTTTTCAGTGTCTGTGCTCTGTAGCATCTACTGGCACATTCACTAATGACCAGTACACAGATAGAAGGCATCTTGAGAAGCAGGAGCCTAGGTACTGGTAGAGGGAATAGTTTGCATCAGTGCTGAGGATGACAGGCAAGTGTGCTGTGTAACTCAGCCTGTGGTGGCACAGTCAAAACTAAGACTGGGGGCAACTCTCCTGGGCTTCTGCACATTGCTTTGTTGCAAGGAGTCGTGGGTTTCCAAAGGGCACAGAGGCATGACCACAAAGCACCCAACTGTACCATTAGCCATAGCCCCCTGTGGGTGAGAGAGAAACCCTTAAAGTTGGGATTTCAGGGAGCAGCATTTCATATATGTATACCTGCCTGCAGGCATGCAGTGCTCCATGGAGTTCTTTTGTAGTCTTGTCCACAAACATGTTATTAACCAGGCCTAGCTGTATCCATTCCCACCTGCTAAGAGAGGTGGGAACATTTTGCTTTGAGGACCATCTCATAAGAACTTCTGTTTCCTGGGTCAGACCATAGGTCCATCTTGTCCAGTATCTTGTGGCACAGTAGCAAAGAGTGGGTGCCACAAGAGAAATTGAACTGGGTATGACCATGGTTTTTCCCACTGTTCCTCTCCCAGTTGTAGCCTCCAGCATTTAAGGCCTAGGAAATTGATTTAACCAAAAGTGACAACTGACAGAGTACAAGAAGATCAGCACCTAACTCCAAACAAAATCCTCCTTGATAGCGGCCTTGCTGGGCTCCTGCTCCTGACCAGCACAACAAGTGCCCTGATCTAAGGCAAGATAAAAAAAACAGGATTTTATGCCCAGAGCTCAACAGGACAGTGTATTGCATTAGGAAAAAATGACGTAAAGCAACAGCAAGGTAGGCTGCTATGCATCTTTGCTCAGAAGGCCTAGTGAAGAGGGCACCGTACTTGGGGATGTGGGTTCTACTCCTGGTTTTGCCATGGGTGTCCTGGGAAGCAAAGTACTTTACCATATACTGCTGGGCAGTGCAGGGTATGAACATGCTTCGCTGCAGTGAAGTGGGAAGAACTGGTGACTACGCATCTGGAGCAGACACAGAGAAACACAAAGCACAGTCTAAGTCCTGAGAGATGAGGTGACACCATAGTGGGTATATAGAGACCCAGGGGCATTTCCCCTTCCAGGGGACCAAAGTGGAGGGAGGGGGAAAGCTGGAAGGATACAGCTCCCAATGACAAAGAGCCACTTTGGTAAGGGTTTCTCTTTCACCCACAGGGGGCTATGGCAATGGTTGACTTTAGTAATTAGCCATGTAAGCCTGAAGTCAGAAGGCAGGATACATATGCATCTTTACATACATATAGCCACTTATCAGTGAAGGGGACAGCCTCTGCTCACACAGGATTAAAACAGTGCCTGATCTCATGCTGGCAGGATAGTACTTGCCTCCAGCAACTAGCTATGGCTTTATCTTGTTTTAACAGCTTGAAACCCTGCATATAACCCTGTTAAGGAAAGCCTAAACTGTACAGAATGGTGCTTTACTGTGACCTGTTAAGGATCAGACTGTTCTTCTTTGCTGCCAACTTGAAAACTAGCAGCCAAGTTAAAAGACAACAAAAGTGCTTTGCTGCCATCTAACGGATAATACATTCAGGCTGTTTTAAACCAAGGAACAGTGACAATCTCATATTGCCATAGCTTTTGGTGCTAATAAAGAGAAATCCAAAGCTAAAGCTCAGAAACAGTGAATGCTATGGTAATACATCCCTTAAGAGTCCTAAATAACCTTAACTCTGACTTCTCAATCGCATTGCTGTCTAGAACAGGGGTTCTCAACATTTTAGATGCAAAGTACCCCACATTAGACTCAAGGCTCCACTTAAAAAATGCCAGCTCTTACCTTTAATTGTTTTTTTATTACAGTAATAGAGCAGTTCTTCCATTGCAAAGAACTCAGAAACACCACAACAGGTCAGAATGGTTTGGATGCTATAGTTTCCTATTTAAAATTTATGGGCTTATTTTGTGAATCATGTAGGTGCTTGCACACCTAAGAGTGCTAATATTGTGTGGAACCTGCAGCAGCCTTAACATAATTTCACTGCTCCCTGGTTGAGAACACTGGTCTAGAAAGACCATGTGGTAAACCTAGTAGCTCAGCCAGCTTTTTCTTTATTAAAGTAATAGAGCTAAAGGAGTAAAATAGGGTAGCAGGTGCCACTTTCTCCAGGGATTTCAATAGGAATTAGCAGGTCTTTCCCTACAGTTGTGTAGAGTACAAACTACATGCCCTTCATACTTATGGGACTAGAACCTGAACATGCATGTGACTGCAGGCAACATGGGTAACAAGCTAGACAAGGGCTTGCATCTCCGAGGACTGTCCCTTTCAATCAGGTGTTTAAAATCAAAGCAACATTCCCCAACAAGAAACAAAGTGATGTACAGGAGGCGGGAGGGGCAAGGGGAGGAATTGCCAGTGGACCCCTCCCCATCTCCAGCATACTTCTCTGCAAAAACCAAAAAAAATGCTATGTTCTTAAGAGCATTCTACAGTGAGCCTCTCACATACAGCAGATATTGGTGCGGGGGGCAGCTCTTTGTATTTCAACTGCCAGAGGCTTGCTGGAGATAGGTGGGATTCTATGTAGTGTGTGCGCACACCCACCTGTTGGAGGACAGGTTGGACATGGGTGACTCTGGCATACTTTAGGACTAGAGGCAGAGCAAGTTTAGCAGAGATGCAAGTATCACATCAAGAGCATCCAGGGTCTGTTTCTCCCCTCACCTACATCCCATTAAACCAGGACACACTGCACTGGAATCAGTGGGTTTCACTGGTTTAAGACCTCTGGGAGGGAGAGGCACCTCAGGTCCAGGATTCAGGTGGGGAATGGATTTCAGAAAGTCTGTAGAAAAACTCCAAGCAGTTGTGCTGAAGCCTATGGGTGTGGAATTGTCAAGTGACTCAGGTCTAGCTTACCTGTGCTCCCACAAAACCCAGGAAAACAACCTGTCTGTGATGAAATTCCCCTCAACATCACTGGCAACCTACTTAGCTCAGTGTTGAAAAGTGTGTGTTAAAACCTAGGGGTTTAAAACCTACCGTTTCTGTACCTACAGTCTAATCCTGCCCTGCCTCTTCACCATGCAGGAAAATTAGAAGTTCCCTGATGCAGAAGCAGGGAAAGTTTGCCCATCGTAAGAGAGGCACCTCCTATTTCTGTACATAGGGCATTAAACAGGGAACACAGAGTCTCTGACTATGCACATTCATTGCACAACCTTCCAAGATGATTTTCACAGGGCAACACATTCTGCCCTTCACTATAGAGATTATAAATTCACTATGAAGGCATGTATTAACTATTTAGACTTTGAGAACACCCATGCCAAAGCACGTACCTAGCCAGCTGCTTGGGTAGGGCCACATTTTCCACAGTTCATCAGTTCTTGAAAGATGGTTGATATGAAACATAAGAGAATTGACACATTTGATAGCAGTTTTTTTCTGTTGGGAATTCAGTTTGATGGGAAATAAAGGTTGACAAAATTTTCTGTTGAATCAAATTTCATGGATAATGCCAACATTGTGTTTCAACAATGTACAAAGCTTAATTTTGTTAATTTTGCCATTGTGGTATACTTAGACTATTTCTATTTATATATTGAACATTATAATTTTGACATTATCAAAACAATCCAAACATGACATTCAGACATGGATGACTCTTAAATAAAAATGTTTAGATGTTTGTGTGTTTTTTTCTTGTCAAAGAACTGAGTTTTCCTTCTGATTTGAAATGAAATCAACATTTTTGAAATGTCAGAATCTCCTGCAGAGTAAAATTTAAATTTTTCTGACCAGCCTGAAGCATATTATTTTGGGGGACTGACCAATCTCTGGCTGACCCAGAATCATAGATACGTGGAGAGAAGATGTGAGGAAGGGAAGACTCCTTGCCCAGGAATCCAAGCAGCTAATGGTGCAGTGGGAGAGATGTAATGTGGTGTCAGGTATCCAGGTTGTAGCTGTATTGGCCTAGAGGCAAAAGGAATCAGCACTCGTGGTAGAGGCGATATCTTTTATTAGACCAACTGTATTTTTGCAAAAAAAAAAAATCTTTAATTGCAAGCTTTTGGGAACAAACACCCTTCTTCGGCATTGGAGAAAAGCTTGTATAAGTTCTCTTGGGTAGAAATGAAAGTTCATATTTCATAGGAGAGTTGAAGGTGTGGTAAAATCTTCTGTTTGGAACAGTTCATTTTATATCGAGGCAGGTCCTGTCAGACCATCCTGGTTGCCTTCTATGACCAGGTCACAAAATCCTTAGACGCAGGGGTAGCAGTGGATATAGTCTTTCTGGAATTTAGGAAGGCCTTCGACACTGTCTCTCACCCCATTCTCATTAAAAAACTAGGGGACTGTGGTGTCGACACCTACACAGTCAAATGGGTCACTAGTTGGCTGGAGGGCCGTACCCAGAGTGGTGGTGGATGGGTCATTTTCGACCTGGAGGGATGTGGGCAGTGGGATCCCCCAGGGCTTCGTCCTTGGACCCCCACTGTTCAACATCCTCATCAGCAACTTGGACGGGGGTGTAAAAAGCACCCTGTTCAAATTCGCAGATGACACTAAGATGTGGGGAGAAGTGGGCATGCTAGAAGGGAGGAATAGATGAGAACAGGATGGGTTTCAACACTGACAAGTGCAGGGTACTGCACCTGGGGAGGACGAACCAGCAGCAGACTTACAGGCTAGGGAACTCCCTTCTCATCAGAGCAAAGGCAGAAAAGGATCTTGGAGTCATTATTGATGCCAAAATGAACGTGGGCCAACAGTGTGGGGAAGCGGTCAGGAAGGCCAACCGTACCTTGTCATGCATCCACAGATGCATCTCAAGCAGGTCCAAGGAGGTGATCCTCCCCCTCTATGTGGCACTGGTCAGGCCACAGTTGGAGTACTGTGTCCAGTTCTGGGTGCCGCAATTTAGGAGGGATGTGGACAACGTGGAGAGGGTCCAGAGGAAGGCCACTCTCATGATCAGGGTCAGCAGGGCAGGCCCTACGAGGAGAGGTTAAGTGACCTGAACCTGTTCAGCCTCCACAAGAGAAGGCTGAGGGGGAATCTAGTGGCCATTTACAAACTGGTCAGGGGGGACCAACAGGCATTGGGGGTGTCCCTGTTCCCCTCGAGCACTCCCAGGAGTGACAAGAAATAACAGTCACAAGCTGGCAGAGGGTAGATTCAGGCTAGACATCAGGAGGCGCTACTTCACAGTCAGGGCGGCTAGGATCTGGAACCAACTTCAAAGAGAAGTGGTGCTGGCTCCTATCCTGGGGGTCTTTAAGAGGAGGCTGGATGAACACCTCTCCAGGGTCGTTTGACCTCAGTACTCTTTCCTGCTATGGCAGTGGGTCGGATTTGATAATCTGCTCAGGTTCCTTCCAACCCTACCAAAAAAAACCAAACCCCAAACTAAACCAAAACAAAAAAATATGCAGAGTAGGCTCAGAGTAAAGTTGGAATAGTCTGTTTACCTTGAAGTTGTTTGGTGGTAAGCAGGGTGTAGTCATATTTCTACATCCTGCTTACCACCAAATATGAAATATGACTACATCCTGCTTATCACCAAACAAGTTTTGAAATGAAATGAGGCCAAGTTGAAACATTCGAGGGCTGAGTTTCCCCATGCTGGGGACAGAGCCTAGCTGGGGAGGCGCATCCCCCAGCTGGGCTGAGCTTCCCTGCACTGGGGATGGAGCATGGCTGGGGGAGGTGCATCCCTCAGCTGGGCTGAGTTTCCCAGTGCTGAGAACTGAGCTCAGCAGCAGGAGGCGCTTCCCCCATCCAGGCTCAGTTCCTCAGCACTGGGTCCCAGGCAGCAGGAGCAGCTTCCTGTTATCCAGCAGGCAGATTGGGGGCCCAAGCGCACCCCTGGAAGGGCTGTGGGGGCTCTGCCGGACTCCTCCCCGGGGTGCAGGCCCCCAATCTGGCTGCTAGATTACAAGATTCTGCTCCTGCTTGTCAGCAGCTTGAGGTGCAGTTTCCTAGAAACCCCTGCACCTATATTCTTGAAACCTGGCAGACATCATGCCATCAGAATTGGCTACCATTCCTGCAAGTTTAATTGGAATCAGGCAAGAAATGACAACATTATAGGCTGTTTCGTGCTTCCCCATAATGGCTGATGGGCGAAACATCGAAACAGATTTGAAACAGCAAAACCATTTCAACAAAATGGAATAGAAAGGTGCTTTCTAAATGAAACAAAATTCAAAATAAAACACTGTTCCATTGAAACGTCAAAACGGAAGTCGAAGCAGAACACTGCTGTTTCGCACAGCCCTAGTACACAGGCCATCTGAACTGTGACTAAAATACTATTTGTATCAATACAGCTCCAAATATGCATGTTTTATAGTATACATAGATATATACTTGAGGCATATATTTGCCTTTTGAAGGAAGATATTTTTTCAAGGGTTTTCAAAAAGAAAAAATATTCCTGCTCCTTGTGTGCAACATGGACATGATCCGAAGTGTCTAGATATTTTAGATTTCCCCAAAGCTTTACAAAATACAAGCTTTATGTTCCCCTAGTTCCCTGGCACAGCTTGGCAGACAGATTTAGTGATCTGGGTATCAGTGCCTCTCCGAAACAAACAAAAAACAGAACAGTCTGGCCAAGAGTTGGTCAGACAATCAACATCCCTGCAGTGGCGACAGGTCATGAAACAGGGCTCAGGAAGACCGCCAAGTTAAGATGTAGGGACTCTCGGCCTTTCTCTGCTCTCTGTATCTGCAGCCAGGAGGTAGAGACAACACCTCCCTCCAAGCTGCAACTGAGACTAACATCCAACCTACTACACCTTACTGGGGCTCTCCTTCAAATACCTGGCAAGAGTAATGGGAAGTCTTGAAGCAAGGCTGTTTGAAGCAAGACCTAGGCTGAGGGGAGCAGTGACCAGGGTCTGTACCTAGGGTAGCAGCAGTGGTAGGGATGGAACTAGTAGTGGCACCAGCGGTAGCCTTTAAAATGGTCTTCTAGGGGTGGTGCCCTAGTTGCCTGGGGGTCTCTCAGGCAACCAGCCCCCCTCCTTCTTCTGCCTGAGAGTCAGGGCAAAACCTGGAGTCCTTTATCCCCAGCTCAGTAGTGGTGAGTCTGGTCTGGTGTTACAGAGCTCCCTGGTTCAAAACCCATCTCCACTGTGGGCATGTGTAACAAATGGCTGGCCCCAGGGGTAGCTGTGATGCCTTCTGGTGGCCACTCCACCCCTGTTTTGCCTTATCCTTTAAGCATCCTCCTCTTCTGCTCTCCTGCCATGCCTTGATGTAAACATGCATTTGTAAGAGGGAGGCTGCCTCAGAGATCCCTGAGCAAAATCACCTGTTTACATGTTATGGACTAGTTGCTCACTGCCTTAAGGGTAATTTCATGGCCTCCTCATCTCCCGTTTTAGCCATGCCAAAGCCTTGCAGATATTGCCTATCTAGAGAGTTTCTCCTTGTGGGTACGTTTGGCCGATTTGGCCTCCAACCCCTTTCTCTTGCTGGGCCTAGGGTGAACATCTTTTCAAAAGAAAAAGATGGGACACATATCCCCCTGCTCCCCCCCCTCCTCCCCGCCATAAACTTACCTGTAGGGAGCAGCTCTCCAGGCTACCTGGCTATGTTCCCAGCCATGTGCATATGTATGGGCATGCATACGCGTGTGGCACCAGTCATGCCCCACTACTGGCAGCCCCTTGCAGGCTGGAATGCTGCCATTCAAATGCTGTTTTGGAGTCATGCAGCCTGGGATTAGGACTTGAGGTTCCTGTTCCGGGACTGTCCCACCCAATTAGGGATGGGTGGTCACCCCAGCTGGGCCACATAGCTCAGATCCACTGTGTTGGACACAGCTTCTGTGCTCCATCCCTAGTCTTGCCCTATTGAGCTCTGACTTTGCCTCTCTCAAGTTCCAGGTCTCTGGCCCTGGTTCTCACCCCTTGCAGGCACTGGGCCCCCTAGCCCCAGTTCTTGCCCTTCTCAAGTACTGGTTTCTCTCCTCTTGAGCATCAGGCCCCTGGCCCTGATCCTCACTCCTCTTGGACACCATTCTGCCCCTCTAGGGCTATGGGTTGTTGGCCTTATCTCTGGCCTTCTCAGGTGCTGGACCTCTTGCCCTGCTTAGCTACTGTATGGATACTTTTAAGAGTATTATGTAGAAGTTGTTACTTTTGCCCTGGTATTGCAGGAGGCAATAGTAGGCAAGGTATGGCTCCTGAATAAATAAGCTTTATCATTCTATAGTTTAACTCCTTGGTCTTTTGACAATAACACATGATACCAGGAGTGGGGTCTGAAGAAAGAAAAAAAAAAATGGAGCATCTCAGAAGTCCAGAGGAGTTAAAGTTGTCCAGCAATGCATCAGAAGACTGGAAGAAAGTTAAGCAGAGCTTCACCTTATATGATGGCCAGTGGAGCTACAGAGACAGAAGATGCACTCAAGATAGCTATGAGTTTAAAAAAAAAATATATAGCAGGCCCAGAAGGTCTGTCTCTTTATAATAGCCTACAACTGTCAGAAGCAGAAAAGAAAAGCTATGGCACAGTAATAAATAAGTTTGAGGAATATTGTATACCCGAACAAAATGAAAACTACCTACCTACCCTGGAGGTCTTTAAGAGGAGACTGAACAAGCACCTGGCTGGGATCATCTGATCCCAGTGCTCTTTCCTGCCCAGGGCAGGGGGTTGGACTCGATGATCTACTAAGGTCCCTTCCAACCCTAAAAATCTATGAAATCCATGAAATCTATTAAATTTTTTCTTCCTCCACCTCAGTCTCTACCCCCCCCCCCCCCCGCCCTGATCCCTGCCCACAAACTGACCTGCAGGCATGGGCGGGGGGGGGGGGGGGGGGAGTGGGGGTGGCAGCATAGGGTAGATCTTGGGTTGCTTTTTAATTCAAAAAGTGATCTCCTACCCAAAAAGTTTGGAAACCACTGATTTAGACTGAAAGGTCTACAAAACAGGAACTTCCTTGCTCTGTATATACAGCACCTTGAACAATGGCTCTCTCATCTGGGTTTGAGGCCATGCACAAAATACGATTATGAGCAACTGTCCTGGATGCCAGTGATTTGTGGAACTTGCTATTCCCTGTAATCTTGGAAGGTTCATATAGAACAAGCCCATTGACTGAGATCTGGGAAGGCAAAGGATCTAAGGAGCAGCTGAGTGATCTTTTTGCTGAGACAGTAATTCAGCTTTAGCACAGCATAAGCTATAACTACTTATTTCAGAGTTACTTATGAAGAAGTGTCTCCTTCTACCAGCCCATACAGAAAACAAAAGGCAAAACAGCTGCTGAAGACATTTCCCTAGGAAATCTGCCATTGGGACATTGCAGGAGGCATCTGTGGCTGCAGATCAAGCAAGGAGCTGGGGGAGGGCTGGGACACAGGGGGGTGGGGGGGGTAGGAGAGGGTGGAGGAGGGGGTCTGCCTGCTGGGAATGTCAAGAATTGAGATATGCTGCATTTTTTTGCCTTCCTTGGAAACAAAATGCCAATTCCTTTGTTGGCAGATAGGATTCTATGTCTGATGGTTCCCTAGGCAGATACTTTTCATTCACTTTTCTGAAGAGAAGAAGGCTTTTTTGATGGAGCCTGTTACCGGGTACCACTGGCAAGTGACTCCAGCATTCTATCCCCAGCTGGTTCCACACCCTTTTCCTCTCCAAGCCCTGATGTTGAATAATCTGGGGAGGTTGCCTCACCCCAAATGAGTGAGGTGGATCCAAAGCCAGGTGTCACTGCCTCCTTATCCATGTTGTTGCTGCTAGTTGGGCCCAAACCCCTTCCTGGAGACTCTGCCTTGCTGCCTGCAATGTTCTTCCCCATCTTGGCTAACGGTTCTACGTGTGACCATTTTGGGACTCAAACCCAGAGCCCACAGCTGTATAAGCTAATGAATCCTCCCCCTGGCCAGGCCTGTGAGCTCTCAGCCTCTGCTATCCTGGCAGGTTCCAGGCTTTGTAACCAGTATTCCTCATTTACTTGAGGATCAATTACAGGAGAGTTCATTGTGTCAGCTGTGCTATGCAGCCTCATCATCACTCCCAATAGCCATGTCCAGTCCATCACTTGCTAACAATAGGGATTTTTCTGTTTTTAAAAACCTCATGCCCTCTGGGCCACCAAACCAAGTCCTTAAACATAAACTTTGCCTCACTGGGCCCAAAAGAGAGCAACAAGAAAAAACTCACTCTGCTCACTGCTGCAGTGATCTATGCATCCTGGGATCCATTCCTTGTGGGCCCCAGGGCTCAGCTGGCCAGCTTTCTGGGTTCTTTCCCTGGAGGGCAATATGTTCTGTCTTCCCTGCCAGATCTCTTTTTTTCCCCATTCTTGCAGCCAGCTATCTGCTTTTATAGCCCTGGGCCTTTCTTGTCATCTGACCTTGTCTGCTCAGGCCCACACAGGAGGTCCTGGTTGGCAGCATAATGCCCTTGGGAGGGACAGGTCCGCAGCTTGCTCTCCCCATTTGGCTCTATTAGTCCTTGGTTTAAAGGGATCTAACCCTGTGGTCCTGTCCTGTGTCCTCTCCCCAGTAACAAGAGCAAACTGTTAAATAATAAAATGGGATCCCAGACCAGTGTTAAAGGATTCACACAACACCTCATTCAATAAATGACAAAAAAGACTTTATTTATGACAAATATTCAAGGTTAAATGAGCCCAAACCAAAGCAAAGTCCAGAATTTAGCTATAAGGTGATAATTTCTCACCAAATAGGTGACAGAGAGATGGTCCGTTTCTTGTTCAGCTTCTCAAGACAGCTTAGTGCAGCAGCAGTTCATGCCAGAGAGAGATTTCTCATTCTTGAAGTGTGCCCTGTTAGGTCTTTCACTCCTCTCTTATACCGTTTAGCTTAGCATCCTCAAAGCATTCTTGTAGTTGTGCAAATCAAGAAAGAGTCCCAAGCACTATTTGCTAGGAAAATCCTGTTAATCAAACTGCTCATTATTGGTTATCAGAAAGTTCCAATTTGAATGAATTACTAAGTTTGGAACATATCAAGAAACTGATTAACTATGTCACGGCGGGGTCCTGGCGGAGGGCCATGATCTCCTTGAGGTCCTCTCACCGCACTACTCCGGCCTGAGGGCACCCTCCATTCTCGCCCGCCACGTCTTGATGTAATATGTAATAGGGAGGCTGCCTTGTGTTTCCTCGGGCCTGTCAGCTCCTGGACCCCTCGTGGGTCTCCCCGTACAATGGTGCTACCTAAGCGCCCCAGCCTTATGGGCTATGCGTGGCTCCTACCTCCCCTGATACCACGCCCCAAGCCTCGCAGATGTAAAGGACGTTGTTCGGTCTATACGCCCGCTTCCCGGGCCTCCTCTCTAATGTGGCCCACTCTGGGCTCCCTGTCTCGTGCCCAGCCTCTTGCTGGGACTCCCGTTTAGCCCACTCTGGGCCTCCCCTGCTGGCGTGGTTCCGCTCCGGGACCCTCTAGCGGGCCTCCGGTCCTATGGGCCAACCGCACGGACACCCTCCCTGACTCTGGCTCACCGTGCTGCTACTCCCTGCCTTCTCAGGGACAACCGCAGCACCCTGCCTTGGTCTGAGGGGGGTTGCCGCACTAGCCTGCGGCCGGGCTCGCTATGCCCGTGCGCCCACACTGGGCTACTCAGCAAAGCACGATGGTGTTCCCCCTTTCTGGGGCTCGCCGCGCCCACACTGGGCTACTCAATAACATACAAGGGCGTTCCCCCTCTCTGGGGCTTGCCGCGCCCACGCGGGGCTACTCAATAACATACAAGGGCGTTCCCCCTCTCCGGGGCTCGCCACGCCCGCACTGGGCTACTCAATAATACACAAGGGCGTTCCCCCTCTCTGGGACTCGCCGCGCCCACACTGGGCTCCTCAGTAATACCGCCCCTTTCCTGGGGCCGGGGGCTATGTTCCCCCACACGCAATCCGGGGTCTCGGTCCCCGTCCGCAACCTACGGGTTGCGCCCGCGACCCACTGGCCGCGCTCCTCGCCGCCAGTTGGTCATATACTGGCATGCGAGCTGCGCCTTCCCTGGCGCTATGTAGATAATGCGCCCTCTTGGCGCTAGGGCACCCCACACTCTCTGGGGTCCCTATAGTGGAGGCCTCCTCCAACCCCTACAGCCTCACCCAAGCCTCCGGGTGTAATAACACAAACACAAAGCAAAACCACAAGCCCCTAGGCTGTAACACAAATGCAAGCCGCATGGCCATAACCCATCATCCTAGCTCAAGCCTCCAAGGCTATCCTGACCTGTACTTGCGACTTAGGCTCCTTCCCATATCTCGGCCGATTTAGCTCCTGCCTCTCCGGCTGCTGGCAGAGAACTGCCAGCCTGGCCTCAGCCCTGCGCTTTATAAGGGCCAGGCCCTGCCCCCTACAGGCAGCTGGCTCCGCCTGGTTGCTCCGGCAACCCGCAGCTGCGCTCATTACCTGAGCAGCCTCAGCTGGGCTCGTTATGTCAGGCCAGGGCGCGCTCACTCGCTCCCTGGCAGTTCCTCCTTTCTAGGAGCAGGGGTACCGAGGTGCCCTGCGACAAACTACCAGGGAAAACACAAGGTTTTTGAGGGGTGTCCTTGGAAAATCAAGAGAACCACTAGGCAAAACAAAAGTAAATCAAGAGGAGACATCTATCACATATGGAGAATGACTCTTCCTGCACATAACTCAAGTTTGTTGCAAAAGAAATATTTATCATACTAATTAATCAAGGATAAACATTTCACATGGTTACATACCAGACAACTAGGAGCCTGCTCAAAATCATGATGAATATAGTAAGAGAAGCTGGAAGTGATACCTCAGAGTCATTATTTTTTCTCAGATGGTCTAGCTGCAAACTCACACCTCTTGCACTATGCAATTAGCACCAGTATTTTGTATTTTAACTTGTGTGAGTAGGCCCCAGATTAGAATGAGTTTCAGAGTCATCATGAACGCCCCCCCCCATTAAAGAGCCAAGTTCAATTAAATAAATGCAATTTAATTAGCCATTTATTTTCTGTGCCTCTACTGATATTATTTAGTGCAACCTTCAGCAAGTCATGTGATATAGTAGAAGGGAGGGTAGATACAGTGTCACATAATACATATATAAATGGGTTGGAAAAGTACCTGCTGGAAACAACTAGCACAAACAGGAGGAGAAATTGACTGGCCACCAGGGGAAAGAGGATCACTGTTGTCCCAGGCCAAGGCTGCCTGTTGGGAGGTAGCCTGCAGGGATATCACAAGGACTGACCAGGTGCTTCTGAATGTCCACATTTCATGCAAAGATTCCTCAACAGGTCACTCTTTGTGGTGTTAAATCTTAGCTCCTTGTAGCAGAAGATCTGGGAAGTGAATCTAGTCCTTTTAGATGGATATAGTCCAGAATATAGGGCTCACTGAACAGCTCTGGTCAGGCTACATTTGATATAAACCTATGCAGTCCTCTTCTTCACAGTGGAATGAGGATATCATAAAAGAAAGGCAAAACGGGTAGATACACAGTTTACAGTGTAATTTAAAAAAAATGGAAATAGTTATATTGTTTAGAATCCTAATGTTAGCACAGCTCACTGGGACATGGGTGATGTATAAAGTTGTCCTAGTTGAAGTCATACAGCATTGTAGAATGCAAGCCCTTAATTATTTTGGTTTAACCATTTCTTAGGCCATGTTCACACTATAAGGTTTCTTTAGAAGTGTTTTTGCTGGTATACAGCTCGTTGCACTGGAGCTGTGCCACTGCACAAGCATGCTCAGCTACCTTTGCTGTTGCAGTGAGTCCTCACAGTGTCAGTGGTACTAGCAAAAGATATTCTACACAGTGGGTGCATCTACACAAGACACTCACAGTACAAGTAGCCTAATAATACTGTGCAGTAGTGCATCACAGCACAAGCAGTGCCAATATGCTACTGCACAGTAATATTAAGCTAATAATAAAAATAATCACTTAAAAGGCATTTGTTAGTGATACTGCTCAGTAATTCTGGCTATTGCACATTTATTTAGTTGTGGCAGGCTTACCTTTTCGGAGCTTGGTACGAGTCCCAGGATCGAGGGTCTGCTGTCTGACTGGTGGAGCTCGCCCACCAATCCAGAGGCAGCACAAGGGAAGCAATGCCCTGCCCTTTTCTGAAGGGAGTGGGCAAGGAACAGCTGGACCTGAATCAGAACTGCACCAGCCAGGTCTGGAGAACTTTGGGGGTGGAGCTCCTGAAGTGTATAAAAGGGGAGCAAGCTCGGTAGGCTGGAGAGAGACAATGAGGAGAAAGGAGCTCCAGAGATGGCCATCCTCGGGACCCTGCTTGAGGGTCAGCCGCGAGCGAATCAGCGCATGGGGATCAGGCTCTAGGAGATGCTCAAGGCGGCTTGAGCCTGCAAACCTGGAAAGCGGCTGGGCAGTTGGTGTGCAGATTAGCACATGGACAGCTGGCCCTGGGAGCAGCTTGAGGCTTCTCAGGCCCCACACAGTGCATGGATCAGCACACCGACAATCCACCCTGGGAGCAGCTTGCGGCTGTTCAGGCCTCACCCAGTGCATTGGTCGGTGCACGGAGGACCCACTTGGGAGCAGCTCATGGCTGCTCAAGTTAGCCCTGGCCTTAGGCTGAGTGGCTGGAGCCCTGCAGTGCAGCTACACCTTTAACTAAAAGAGCCCCAGTGCCCAGAGCAGGGCCCGGGAAAGGGACGACCCCTGGCATGAGACCAGGGAACCGGAGCCTGGAAGGGTTCAGCTCCTGCAAGAGAGAGAGAACCCTGGGCTGCACAGCACGGGGTGCCAGGCCATCGAGGAGAGCCAAAAGCACCACTGGAGAGAGGGTCTTGCAGGATCGGCCACTAGGGAACAACCCTTGGCTGCTTCAGAGAGGAAGCGTGAGTTGCTGGGGAAGCTGGCCCCACAGGGGAGGTGGGCACAGGGCAAAAGGGTCTGCCGCCTCCACCCTCCATTGCGGGAGGGGTGTGTCCACATCCCAGGGCCCTAAAGGGGAGGGGTTTCAGGGAAACCTTCTGGGAGGTATTGACTGCACTCCCTATTTTGGGTGAATGTTGTTGTATCAAGGTCTATATAGCTATGGGTATTCTTTTAAGGAAATGTATATGGTTTATATGTTTTTAATGTGTTAATATGTATTATTAACTTATTTGGGTTATATAAGTTGAGTCCCCATTTGTGTTTATTAAGGCTGTGCAAGGCTTCGGACCATGGTTCGGATCCGGAGAAGATTTGGATGCCGAAGCAGCATGTTTGAATCAAAGTACTGGCTTCTTTAGGCTTTCCAAAGTGGTTCGGAGCTTCTGAACCACTTTGGAAAACTTCAGAGCCGCTTTGGAGATCCGGCCATAGGGTATAATGGGGAATCAATGAAGTATCTATAACTTTGTCGGTTTTTGTCCAATTTGGATGGAACTTGCAGGGGTAGCTTCTTCTGAGAGCATATAGCCTGCCAAGTTTCAAGAAAATCGGTGCAGAGGTTCAGGGGCAACAGCACACCAAATTCTTAAAAGCAAAACTCCTGTCACGTCTATGTGTTATACCACAGGGGGGTGAAAACTGCAGGGATGGTAGCCCCTGGTGAGGCCACAAAGCCTGCCAAGTTTCAAGGTGCTAGGTGCAGGGGGTTTGGGGAGAACTGCACCTCAAGCTGCTGACAGGCAAAACTCGTGACATAGATACCCTGTGTGTGTTAAGGCACAGTGGGCTGAAAACTGCAGGGGTGGTGGCCCCTGCTGAGGCCACAAAGCCTGCCAAATTTCAAGGAGATAGGTACAGGGGTTTGGGGGGAACTGCACCTTAAGATGCGGACAAGCAACCTTGGGACATAGGTGACAGTATGTGTGTTAAGGCACAGCAGTATGAAAGCTGCAAGCCTGCTAGCCCCTGCTGTGGCCATGAAGCCTGCCAGCTGTCAATGAGATCGGTGCAGGGGTTCTGGGTTCTGCGGCTCTGCACCTCTAGCTGCTGACAGGCAAAACTCATGACATGGGTACTTGTGCAACTGTGTCTGCCCTGGGGCATGGGGTGGTGGGGGGAACTACTGCAGGCCTGGCTGCTAAGCTACTGTGTTACCAGTTACCAATCAGTCATGATTCACTCGAGGACCATCTCCATACCCAGTACCTAGCTACTAGATAATGAGTTAATTAGCAAGGATTAACACCTACAAAACCACAGGCTAAGGAGAGGAAATAAACAATACAGACAATCAACTGCCCCAAGACAGAGACAGTCAGTTGCACAAGCACCCATGTCACAAGTTTTGCCTGTCAGCAGCTAGAGGTGCAGGGCCCCAGAACCCAGAACCTCTCCACCTATCTCCTTGACAGCTGGCGGGCATTGTGACCTCAGCAGGGGCCACTACCCCTGAAGTTTTCAGCCCGCTGTGCCTTAACACACACAGGGTCATGTATGTCATGAGTTTTGCCTGTCAGCAGCTTGAGGTGCAGTTCCCTCCAAATCCCTGCACCTATCACCTTGAAACTTAGCAGGCTTTGTGGCCTCACCAGGGGCCACCACCCCGGCAGTTTTCACCCCCCTGTGGTGTAACACATAGACGTGACATGAGTTTTGCTTTCAAGAATTTTGGGTGCAGTTTCTCCCAAACCCCTGCACCGATCTTCTTGAAACTTGGCAGGCTTCATGCTCTCAGCAGAGGTTACCACCCTGGCAAGCTTAATCTAAATAAAACAACAAAGTTATAGATATTTCATTGATTACCCATTATACCCTATGGCCGGATCTCCGAAGTGGCTCCAAAGCTTCAGAGCCGCTTCGGCTGAATCAGAGTGGGAAACCAATCCATAGCTCTGGATTGGATCCCTGGCATCTGAAGCAGCTGGATCCAAAGCTAAATCGAATAGCTGCCTATTCACACAGGCCTAGTGTTTATCATGTTGAAACCTTAACTATCTTGTTCAATGTATTAATTATTATATATGTTGTAAGTTATACAGTTTATGTGAATTGTGAAATATTATATGTAATAATATATGCTAAGCTTTATTGTAAAAATTTCATGTTTTATCTTAAGTATTTATTATAATACTAAATTATATATAGTTAAGCACTTGGTCTCAGCCTGGCTCCATAGAGAGGAGAGGGAACTACTCTAGTAGTCGGCCTCTCCATCAGCACCCAGCCTGACCCCCACCACTGTCATTAGAGGACAGGGCACACCCCCATGGGTGTACGCAGGTTACATAGTACTTGATTATACAACTACTAAATTTAATGCACAGTAACCACTGTGCATTAATGAATGTGTAGATGTACCCACTGAGTAGGTATCCCAATATATCTTGAGTTATTCTCTAGTGTATTTCTTTCTGGTCCAGTTTTGCTGTGTATTGTGGGATGCCAGCACTCCCCTCAGGGAACGGTAGGAGCTTGGGCCAGGTTCCCACAATTCCCCCTTCTCATCCCTGAATCTCCTTGTGTAGCAGGTGTTTTGTTTTGTTTGAATCACCACAGTTCCTTTATCTATTCTTCCTCGTGCCGGTTTCCCTTCCTTGCACCATCTCCCTGGCAGAAGCATGGATGATCAATGGATGGTCAGTGGATCAGCAGAGTTCTTTTGTTCTGGTAACAGGACACATTCCTCTGTATTTGTAGCATTTCAGGAAGCACCACAGCAGCAGACTGTGCAGCAGTGTAATGAAGAAAACTGGAGGATTATAGGAGGCTGAGTGTGGAAGAATATTGCCTTGGGACTGCAAGCATTCAGTCACTGACCAGCAGTGCACCATGGAGTGCTGTTGTGAAATGGGCACCACGGATGGTATTCCATTCCCCTCCTGGTCATCTACATGGCATACTGGGCACTTATGTGCGGATATGGAATCCCATTACTGGATATGTAGATATCTGACAAGAAAATGACAGTGAGCCTTCCTATCTTTTGTTCCCAAATAGCTCAGGCACTCACCTGAGAAGCTGAAGGATCAGGGTTCTAAGCCCCTGCTTAACCAGAGGAGATTTGAACCTGGATCTTGCTGAATTCCTAATGTAGCACATGAGCTACCCCTCCACCAGCTCAGCCTCTGCTATAGAAAGGGGGTGCTTCTCAAAGATTACCCCAGTTGATGACACTGATGTGTAGCCCAGAGAGATGTTGGTAGATTTAAAGTGTTAGGAGGATAGAGAATAAGTGAGGAAACTCCCTATAGCTTTCTTCTAAAGACAGTCATAAAATACAAGGTGTATCTGTGATACATCTTTAGAAGCACTCTTCAAATCCTACAGCTAGGAGTATTGTGTAGGATTGTCAGCTGCAAATCTACCTACCGCTTCTAGGCACGCAAGCCAACAAAAACATTAGATGGCATTAGAACCATTTCAGGACTCTTTGCTTAATAAAAGGGAAATAGCCCCATCCCTCTTTCCAAAACCAAAGAGTCCCGGAAGATGTTAGAATAGATTTATTGGGCTGGGTGTGAAAAAGTGATGGGCCATTAGCTTGTGATGTTAGCAACATGAAAGCAAATCTTCCTTGTATGAGTCTCCATAACGTCACAGGGCAGCCTTTCTGGCCTGGCCAGCAGAGCTGCTGACAAAGCAAACTGGCAGTTTTGAACAACACATTTGTAGTATTGAGTGCAGTTGGAATCTCTACCTCATTACTTCCCACTTAATTATTTATTTCTGACTATACTGGTCAACTGCAGAGCTGAGCTTGCTTTAGTGAAACACCACTGGAGATGACTCATATCATGACTGATCTCAGGAGCCCTGAGTTTGGGGAAAGTCCCACTCTAGCTCTAGATTTTAATTTTTGGGTTAGGCCCACTTTACTGCAGACAGGAATATACAGATATTAGTTGAACCCTGGACAGAGGGGACAGAACCCAAGACTGGGAGGTGGTGGCAAAGTATTTTCATTCCTCAGCCAGCAACCAGAAACATAAGCAAAGCAGGAGGTACGTGCTGATATGGCTGTAACTACATTTGCTACAAACAGCCCAATGAAGACACCTGTCTGCACTGAATCCATCTCTGCAGTCACAATTCCCAGACAGCTCACACGAGCCTTCAGGGAGCCAAGACTAGAAACTTCGTCCTTCAGACTACTATAGCAGGCTACCCACAAGACAGACAGTTGCCCTGGTTTCAGTAACTCCTTTAATAGTAACTGCAAAGAGGAGCTTATTTGTCCTGTTGCTGAACAGAAAAAGAAGTAACAACTAGGCCTGTGCAAAGCGGCCAGTATTCACTTTGGTTTCTGCCGATTTGGGGGACAGTGATTCGATTCGGTGATTTGAATCAGGGTCCCGATTCATTTCGGCTGCTGCTGAATCAGCCGAATCTCTGGATCAGCCAGGCCAGGCCCATCCTCTGCCTGCTCTCCCACCCTGGCAATGGCTGCCCTGCCCAGCCAAGTTCCCAGCACTTGTTAAAAAAAAAGCCCCGACTCAGTGGGTGCTGCCGGGCGAGGGTTGATCCTTGCAGCCCCCCACTGCCCCACACTGCATGGGGAGCTCTGCACAAGCCCCCCAACCCACCCCCTAGCTCCCCCATGGGTACCCTGCCTGGGCCAGCTCTGGCCTTTTAAGGAAAAAAAAAAAAAAAGAAAAAGCCCCTAGAATCACTGCTCCTGCCAGCGGGGGAGATCCCCGTTGCCCTCTGCTGCCCTGTGCCACATGAAGGGCTCTGCATAAGCCCCCGCAGCCCAGAGGCCACTGCAGGAACAGTGAGTCCTGGGGCTTTTCTCTGCGCCTTTTTTTGTTAAAGGGTCAGAGCTGGCCCAGGCGGGGCACCTGTGGTGGGGCTGGGGGAGTGAGGGGTGGGTCAGGAGGCTCGTGAAGAGCACCCCACGCAGCATGGGGCAGTGGGGGGCAGCGGGGCTTTTCTTTAAAGTACTGAGCTGGGGTGGGAGGGGGCAGCCATGGGGGGGCTGGAGGTGTGGGGGGGTTGGGAGGGGTCCCCCCATTGTCCTCTCTCCACTCCCCCAGCCCCTCTTCCCCTGCCTCTAGTACTTACCATCTCAGAGTCTGCTGCAGCTCTCTGCTGCAGTCACCGGGGACTGCCCAAATCATCAAAGTGCTCTGAATCTTTTCCAAAGATTTGGAGAGTTTTGAATTGATTTGGACCTTTACATTGGTCCCCTGATCTGATTCGGATTCGGAGACTCAGCCACCAAATTGGGCCGAATCTCCTCTAAATTGAATCACCACCCGAAGCTTCACACAGCTCTAGTAACAACACATATGTGGGCGTAGATGAATGTGAGACTCTCTTATGCAAGTGTGTATAAGCCATTAATATCTTAAGATAATATCTTAAGAAAATGTTACTTGTGTTACATATGTTCCTTGAATTATGAATATTCAGTAAACTGTAAAGTTTAAATTGTAAGGTTTCACAGGAAACACTAGACTACACCTTGGACTGACTGGACTAAGGGTTGTGCTGGGGAGACTGGGTGCTTGATCACTACCCTGAAAGAACTGAACTCCACTAGGAAAAGTAACTAACCCATTGCATGTTACTGCTTTGTGTTATTTCTCAGTAAAGTATGTTTTGATGAAGCAACATCCGTGGCTCTCATTTATGGCCTCTGCTCTTACATCACACCTGACTTAGACCAAAGTTTGGGGAGCACTACAGGCTACTGCAACAGGAGCTGAAGAAAACCTCGTGTAGGTGGTGGAGATAGCAGATCTTTTATTCTGTCTGTCAGTCAATCACAGAAGAAAGCTGGTGGTCAATTACCCATTCATTGCAGTCACCCACAGCCAATCAGGAAACCATCCATCCACTACTCACCGTTCCATCTACCTCGTCCTGAGGCCAAAGTGTCCCAGACTTCTGCATGTTCCAGGGGAATTTCCCAGGTCAGCGTCACATTCTTATTGACAGGGTGGTCTGGCCCTTTCAGGCACCGCTTTCTGCTTCAAGATGCAACCCTACTCATTCTAAAAGAGATGTTTATTAAACATCAAGAAACTACAGCCTTTTGACTGCTACAAATTACTGGAAGGGATTGCACACCAGCCTCTGGCTTCTTTACTATTCATTCCATCCAGGAAGAGCACAGACAAATTGCAGATGCTTCCTCAGCCTGACAAAGAATATTTATACCTGAAAGTTTGCAAAGAATTTTTCCAACTATTTGAGTTGGTCTAATAAAAGATATCAGATTTACCCAAAGAACCTTGCTGCCTATGTCCTTAGACCAACACAGCTACAACCTGTACCCCAGAAGGGATTGCAGTATATATGGTTCAAAAACTGGTCTGTAGCCCTTTGAGCTAAGAGAAGACGAAGAACCATGTCCTGTGAAGCTCCAGTGACGACAAATAGACACAAGGACATATAGCTGACAGGATTCTGAAAGGCCTGAGCCAGCCTATTAGAATTGCGTGGACTTAGCACAATAGGGAAACCCTTTTTACCTTTCTGCCTGACGGGGCCTGAAAAGGATGTTTTCAACAGTGGAGCATATTCTTCATTATTATTATTCCTTATAATTTATAGCCACTTAACATTATTCCATGCCCTGCAAATGCAAGTAACAAATGTTCTCACAATTAGTAACAACACATGAGCGCTTGTATAGATGCCTGACTAGGAGCAAATCCGCTCCCTGGGGGCGGGACATTGCTCCCTGCCCCCAGGAGCTGCCTGCTGCTGGGGTGGGCTCTACCACTGGAGCCCAAGCAGGGACTATGTCCCCCTGACCTGAATCTCCAAGCCTGACCAGAGCTCCAAACCACCCGCTCTGAGATTGCAATCGGGGAGTGGGGTCTGGGAGAACCCAGTGGGCATGTCTCTGCATGCATTTGCTCCAGGATCAGTTTATTTGCAAGTAAACTACTTGTCACTAAATGCTCCTGGGCAGGCATCTACACATGCAGGGATATGGGAGAAGATTTGCTGCTAATGGCAGGAAACTCCTCCATTTTCCTGGGGCCCCACAATGGGCCCCTGCTGCCACTGTGGGGAGCTCTAGGCTCCCCCCAGGTGCTAGCCCAGGGGTTGGCAGGGAACACCAGTCCAGGACATAGCACCCTGCAGCAGGGAGCTCCTGACCCCAGCTTTCCAATCAGGGGCAGGGGACTTGGAAAGAGCTCCTTGAGCATGGAGCTGGGCAGGAAACAGGCTGGGAGATGAGGATCTCCAAGCTCTGGCCCTGTGACTGTGGAGCTGGTGCTGGGAGATAAGGATTTCCCAGTGGCCTGCTCTCTGATTGCAATCTTGGAGCAGGGAGGGGTTGGAGCTGCCTGCTGGCAGGGCAGGAGGACATAGTCCTCACCCAGGCTCTGGTGGTGGAGGCCACCCCAGCAGCAGGCAGCTCCTGGGGGCAGGGAGCAATCTCACACCCTCTGGTGGCCAGTTTATCAGGAGCAGGTTTGCTCCCAGTCAGGCATCTACACAAGTGCTACTGCATTGTTACTAATCCTGGGAGAATTTCCTTCTTGCATTTGCAGATAGCAGATTTACTCATGATTAGTGAGGTTTACACATGCACATGCTTACTGCACAATAGAAGCATGTGTTTACTGCCAGTAAGCTATGCTACTTTTCAGTAAAGCATCTCATGTAGATCCACCCAGTGAGCATTTCTCCATGGTCTAGCTGTCTACATATACAGTAACTAAAACTAATGACACTGTGACTGCACCAGCTAGTCCCTCTCAGTTCAGTTCCAGGAGGCTTTGTACTCTATCTGTGTACCTATGTTAGACCCCTCCTCCTTACCTCAGTCACAGCAGTTTGAATGTTTAAAGCTTCCTAGACCTCCAAACACAGCATTTTCCACCTAGCTCTACAAAGTAGACCTGTTCCTCCTGTGCTTCCTCTATTCTACCCTATCTTCCATGTGCAAGGTCTAAACCCTCACCTCTGCTTGGAAGCCCAGCCCTTATCACATGGAGATGCACCAGGTGCTGATCTCAGCTGCCTGAAGCTTTAGGTGTTCAATTATATCCCAACCCCCACCCTCTTTTCAACTCAGGCAGCGAGAGGCAGTCTCCTAGCAGCCTCCTCTCCCCATTGTGGCATTCAGAGCTGTTATCTGTGCTAGGAGGGAGAGACCATTCCTTGGATGTAGCTTCATTCCCAGAAGAATAGAATTTACGTTCATTCTCAACAATGGGCTGTGCCACCCTCTGCTGCGTGTCCATAGATGAGTTAGTATAAAAGAGAGAGTGAGAGTCTGCATGAGCCCAGTGCTCAACCTCTCCTGGGCTCCTCGGGCAGAGGGGTTGCTGAGCTCTGACAGGCTCCTAGTCGCTCTTCTTTGCTAGTCTAAAACTGTAGTCTCTGGGCAGTCCGCACCAGGAATTGAATTAGAGCACATCATTCCTCAGTGAATAGTCATGAGCTGCTCCCGGTTAAACAACAGAGCTGAGAGCCACTTCCAAGCCCAAGAGGAGCATGAGCTTGAAGCCGTGGGGAAGAAAGCCTGGGATAATCCGGTTTACAATGGGTCCCCCTCTAGCTCCCTGAAGATCCGAGCCATCTACAACCCCAAGTCCATCCTGGAGAACCCTTATGAGAACATTGATAAGGTGGGCGACTCCCTTCCCTACCCAGAGGAAAGAAAGAAGTCTGAGGAGGTAAAGAAGAGCTCTATCCCCAGATGCTGCTTCTATGTCTTCAGAGGAATCCGAGGTAAGACTCTCTGTCTGGTTAGAATGTACCTGCAAATCCCCTTGAAGAGCAGTGGAGATGGGGTTGGTTCATAGAGAGGTGAGTGATCTAGAGCATCTGTACAGCCTGGAAAACTGCATGTAATCCCACTGAGCATGCATCTAAATTGTCCTTTCCAAAGTCAGCCTGTGGCAGAACCAGGGAGAGAAGCCAGAAGTCCTGATTTCATGCCCCTTGCTCTACCTTTGAAGCTAATCTGCTACCAGTGAGGTAGTCATTGTTCCCATTTTACAGATGGGGAAACAGAGGCAAGGAAAGTCTAAGGGACATGCTCCCACTGTGAATGTGTGGGATAGAACCAGAAATCCTGATTCCAAGACCTCCCTCATAGTGATAAGACAATATTTCCACCCTAATATGTCTATTCTAGAAGTAGTAGTTATGACAGTTCCCATATTTATATATGTATAGACAGCAAGAAATTTAAAAAGGGGCAACCAAAATATAGGACTTTAAGGAGAGAGAAATGAGGAAAAGAACTAAATATGTAGGGTTTTGTTAAAAGACGACAGAAAAGTAGTGTTGTAGTGCTATTTTATCTGTGATGGTCCAGAGAGTAAGTGAGAAGCAGGAATTGTTTGGTGATACCTTTTATTGGACTCTTTAGCTGGGAAAAAATGTTAGATTTGGGGTTTTTTGCACACAAAATGCCTTTCCTCAGGTCTGGGAAAGAAGCAAGTACAGCCTAAGTTAAATATCGGGTAAAACAATTACTTATTTTACTCCTTTATATGATGAAAAGGGCAAAAAAGTTAACTAAGAAGTATTCAAATAGTGTAGAGGGGAAAGGAATTGTTTAGGCACATACAATGGAATAAGTCTAAGAGCAACTAGACTGACAGCTAGAAATTAGACTGAATATAAGGATAATGTTCCTGGTCATGAGACTAGCCTCCCAAAGACAGTGGTGAAGTCTCTTTAACTGAGAGAATCAACACAGTTCAGACAAAACATCAGATATCAGGGAACAGTCTTGAATTGATCATACAACTGAATCTTTGTCTTTTGTCAGTTCTAAATTCTGTGGTGTTCCAGTCACAGATTTTAGTAAGACCTGGTGCAAGTTTACACTCTATAACAAGTGTGTTTGGGGAGATCAGTCCTGTCCTGCACGTATCACATATTTATGGAGTATTTCTTGGCTTCTGTGAAGGGCACGGTCCAACAGCTGGTTTGTCTTCCTGCGGATTTGATGATGGTTAGATTGGGTCTTTAGAGTAACTGAAGGCACAACTTGGTAGTAATGCTGAATCACTATAACTGTCCTGACCAAACAGCCTCGTTACAGCCCAAATGAGGACAGGGAAGGTTATGCTAGTGCAAAGTTAATGTGTTTTAATTCTGAAGCCTGAGTCGTTGTGACATAACTGTACAGTGCCTAGAAATAGGGGGATCAATATTTGCAAAACAAATACCTTTTTCAAATATAACCTCTATTAGGTATCACTATCTGCAAGCAGAGAAATGGAAGTGAAAATACCTATCGTACAGCTGCATCCCATTTTCCACAACTAATGCAAGTGATCCAAAGCCTGGTGAAGTTAATAGAAAAATGTCCATTGATGGTTTTAATTCAGATCCTTTATATTCTTTTATGCCAGCAATAGCACTAGATGAATTTATAGTCCTTTGAATCTTTGCAGTGCCTTTTAATGATGTTAGCTAATTCTTACTGCAACTTTGTTCTTAGATGAATAATAACATGTGAGCTCACTGCCTCAGTTTCTCTATATGTACAGTGAAGAGAAAATACTGGTCTCTCACAAAGGCAGAAAAGAACAGAGAGATTCATGGTCACAGCTGGGACTGGAAGTAGCCAGTTGGTATTTCTCATTAGATGGATTATGACCAGCTCTTGGGGGGCCATTTGTGCAGAGCACTGTAATGAAGTGAGTGTTTTTTTTTCTTTTAGCATTACAAATTTGGGCTAAAATTGCAAGTCCCTTGCTTGCATTGGTAAGCAGCTGCTCACTGAAATAGTCTCAATGACTCATGCAAGTAACTGGTTACCAATGGGAGTAAGGGAAATATGATCCAACCCTTTGCATATATACTACATGGTGTAGAGTCTCTCATTTCCCTTAAAGCCATTACAGAGAGAGCCAGCATTACTCCAGTTCTTGGATCCCCTTCTAATCCCATCTCTTTAAAGATACTAAAGTTTGTGGAGGGCACTTATTACTGGAGAAAAATAGTAGAATGTCACTGTCAAAAGAGCAGTATCACCAGCTTTCCAATCCACAAAGATGTTCAAATGAGAAATGCCTGGTTTGGGAGCATTTTCATGCATTGTCTAAGCAATAGATGAAAATAGAAACTTATCCTAGGTTTTAAAATTGGTGGAGAGTCCCTGCTGCAGGGGGATCAACCACAGCCGGTGCAAACAAAGCGTGTGAAACCGACTGTTCCTGGAGGAGCAGAAGGATCTAGAGATTAAGGCATTGGCCTGAGACTTCAAAAGTCTGGGTTATTTTCTTGCTCCACAGTAGATTTCGTGTGTGACCCAAGGCACACTTAGTCCTAAATCTTTAATTTTTTTTAGTTTTCTAGTCCTTCTGAAATTGTCTTTCTGTGCCTCAGTCCCCATTTGGGGATAGAGGATAAGGAGCTTCATTAGAAGATGGTGAAGCAGACGGATCCTGTGGTGATGAGTGTCCTATTAGTACCTTAGCTAGATGCATAGGTTGCTGTGGAGGGATTTCTAGCAAATCTCCAGGCAATAGACATTTGATGAAACCCGGGTTTGCTGTCACCATTGTTTTGAAGCCCCTTTTTCTGGGCCATGCCCTCATCTCATGCAAATCAGATTAGTTTCACTGGCTTCACGGACAGTTCATGCACATCTGTGGTGCTAGCCCTCTGCTTTTTACTCCCCGCCTTCCTCCTTCTATGACACTTCCATCCCTCTTCCCCTTCATGTTTCCCCACCTGATCTGCCTATCTCTTATGTGTTAAACTAACACAATTTTATTGGTCTTATTTGTAAGTGAAACTATTATCCTTTTCCCCACCTATACACATCAGAATGTACATCCTTCTGCCAGCTCTTCTCCACTATTTAACCATAGAACAGGTTTTCACTACAGCCGCTGCTTTTGGAAGACCTGGCACACAGTGCTGGTGTGTTTGGTACCATGGTTTGCAGATACATTGTTGCTTTGCTCTATCAAATGTAAATGGAGCTATTCATCTTGCCCTGGGTATATGGAAGTGAAGCTTATTCTCCCATTTTATGTTCTGCCTAGGAGACTGCAAGCCAGATCCCCAGCTGGATTACACTAGTGCAGCTCCATTGACATTGATGCTAATGCATAGCAGCTGAAGAGCTGGCTCTAGAACTCTGCCCTATGTCCATGACTGGTAGAGTCTTCCTCCTGAGGCGCCTCATAGTGTCTCTCAGTTTGTGCATCCGAATATGCCTATAGACTTTCTTCCTTTCCCCATGTCACTGGCTTACATTCTTATTAGCCTCATTGGGCCAGCAGCAGTAAATCACGATACTGTTATTGAAGTCAATGGAGATATCCCAGATTACATCTGCTGAGGATCTGGTGTTTTGGGTGAGGGTTGTGCAGACAGTTAATATCCTTCCTCTTTCTGCTATGCCATTCTCATGCCCTGAGGCACTGAGGAGACAGCTACAACTCATACAGGAGCTCTCGGTGCTGATTTGCTTATTAGGTAAAATAGGTTTATTGATAGTAGGTCAAAGTGCTTCCCTCCCCATTTCTCCAAGAACTGAGAAGATGTCTCACCATCCCTTGTAGACCCAGGGGCTCCAGGACCAGAATGCTGGCCTCCCACATGGCACAGAGCAAATGCTCTCTAACTTCTGCTGGCCACTCGCACAACTTGTAATACTCTTAGCATTACCTGTATGAACCCCTCAGCCTCATTCATCCAAAGATTTCATACTACTTCCTGATGATCAGTGGTTAAGCTCTGCCTCCTTTTGAAGAGTAGTTAAGGCATATGTAGATATATGGGACTGATATGCAGGAGTTGATCCAAACTCCAGCCTGGGGACACAGGGGCCTCGTTGTAGCTTACTTGGAACAATTGGCAGTGAAAAGATGTACTGTATCAAGCCATGTGGTCCTTGCACCAACCCACATTGATTTCTGGGGCTGTTTCTCTTGAGTTAGACTGGTACCAACCATGATGTTCTTGCACAGATCTTTGGATGTAAATTTGCATACTTACATTTGTAAATTCAGCCTTTCCTGCTGCTCACTGGCAATGTAGCCAAGTGGTCTAATGTCTTGAGTTTTCAGAGCAGAAGTAGACTGCAATTCAGTATCAGGCCAGACCAGCATAACTGTACATCAGTGCAGCCAGGGAAAGCTTGATAGTGAGATGGGTTCCCCCTGCAAAATAGAAATTCATATTTATAACCCTTGGTTGACTGAGAGCTACTTCTTGTATTGCTATTGCATTTAGCAGCATCACTGCTGGAAGCTGTACAATTGCACAGAAAAAGACATCTTGAACCCAGAAAAGCTTATGGGCTAAATAGATAAAGGGAGCGTTATTATCTCCATTTGTTCATTTAAAAATGGAGGTAGAGTGACATGACCAAAGTCTCACAGAAAGTCTGGCAGAGAGGAGAAAAGACCCTTCTTTGATGACTTAACCACACAATCATCATTCCTCCTAAAAGCTGAGGTGTTCTTCACAGACAGGGATATACTTAATACAGGTGTGACATCTTCCTCCAGGTTGGGATTTGAATTCCATCCCTTCTTCTGTCCACAAAGCTCAAGGAGATTCAGAGGTTAGAGCTTGTTTTAAAGGTTTGCATGAGGTGCATACAAGCCAAAGGAAGCATGAGGGGAAGTCCGGCTGATTTCAAGGGGTAACAACCAGATGTCTGGGCAGATATCCTGAACAGCATGAGAAGATAGTTCAGACTCTGCTCTATTTTGCTCAGGTGCCAGGGAACAGGAGGGGGTGAAAGTCCATTGTTAACTATCTTGGCTCAGTGGTACTGTCAGAGAGCACTCAGGGGGCTCCGCCTTTGATCAGCTTTGATATCTGTTGCAAGGAGGTGGAGCTGTGTCCATCACTCTAGCTCTTCCGCAGGTGGATGTGTGGGTGGTGCCAGATTGGACCATAGGAAAGGAGCAAAAACCATTATGATTATTGATGAGGCTTAAGCCTTTCAGCTTTCAAGTGGAAGTTTTTGTGAGTGTTAGCTATTCAACAGGGTATACATTTGAGTGATCACATAAAGAAGCCATTAGAGAGAGCACAAATGAGTGCTTTAATGGTGTTGGGCAGTTCATCAACACTGATATGTCAAGGTCCTTTAAGGAACAAGTCCCTTTCTCCTTGATCAGGCATCAGGTGACACTAACGGAGCTGCTTCTACCCAGTAAAGTGCAGCAGAGCTTAAGATGCAGAACTAGATTCTAGGGCTAGATCCTCATCTACTGAAACTGGCACACCAACTTCAAAGACAAGATCTGCAACAATTTACATCTTCTAAGAGAATCTGAATGTGAACACCCCCTATTATTAAGGTAGGATCATATCCTTCAAGAGTTCAGCAGTAGTTCTGCTATATTTTTGTTGTAGGTGTAGTTAGAAGTATATAGAAAAGAACAAGATATTCATGTAACATTAGTATCAGATACAGCTCAGTTTTCAGTGGAGCCTGCACATGGCTGGGTTGGGGTGAGCTGTGAGCAGGCCCTGAGCTGCGGGGGGCTGGCTCCAAGGTGAGGTAGCACCCGGCCTGCTAGCAGCCCAGCCAGGTGGCCCCTGGTGTACTGCCACTGCAGGGGGAAGGACCGGGGCCCCCAGCAGCTCAGATGCCGCTGACAGCTCACCCCCTGGCTGCAGGCAGGCTCCACTGGGGAAGAAAAAAAAAAAAGATTGGGCCTCTTGCCACCTTTTTTCACCTCTAAGAGAACTTCCAGCACCCCATACATTGTCCCCACCACCTTCCCAAAACCTGGAAATGGTCCGGCTGCCCCGGGGCAGTGTGGGAAGGCATCAGAAGGGCAGCTGGGTTTGGTGGCAGCCGGAGAAGGTGGTGGGGACGGAACACGGGGTGCTGGAAGCCCAGGTGGGCTTGAGGATGGATGTATTACTGCAATTTGTTAGAAACCAAATAAAATACATTGGGATACATTTTAGTTTGCTACCTAACAGTCGTTTACATTGCAATATGCTACTTTACATGTATAGTGTGATGAAATTAAAATCACAATACATCACCTCACATGTAATGTGCAACACAATTAAACCACTATAAAAGGGTAATTAAACCTCTAAAAAGGACAATTTTGTCACGTGCTCATAGTGAGGGAGCGTATTGCTATGGTGATGTAGTTGTGGCATCATGGTTTGCGCCCACCGACGCTCTGCCGCCATAGCACGTTGCTAGGATGACGTAGCGTCCCGAGTAGACAATCTTTGCGTCTTTTTCTTCCTTCCTTAATTTAGGGCATTTTAAAAACAAAACATTTATGAACATGTCAGAAAAACATTGGCTTTCTAAAAAAACAAAACAGGTCATTTTAGAAACTCTTAAAATGTTTTGAAATTTTCCACTTTCTCTTCCTTTTTTTTTCCTCCCAACTGAAACTATTGACCAAATCCAACTAAAATTCACAAATAACTTCAGTCTCACCAAAATTACATTTTTGGTAGCCAATTTACTATTCGTTGATACATTTTACCCAGCTGGAATCTGCAGAGTCAAGTAGGTGCCACCTTCCCACTTTGCAAGTCATCTTCACATACAAAGGAAATCTTGTGCAAGGCTAACATGATGTGGGGCTTTTTGTGCTCAGACTGTCTGAGTTTGGTACCTCTCTGCTAAATTCCTAGCTGTGAGCTGGCCATTGAAGAGAGAGAATATTCTCCTGGTGTCTATGCTTGGACCTGCTGGCAAGGCAGGAGACATGGGGAAAGTGTAGTTGGAGCTAGGGGCAGGAGAGAGGGATTGTGGGAGATTTATGAAGAACAGAGAAGTAGGATTGTAAGGTTGGAGAGTGGTCTTTAGGGGGCTGATCATGAGGGCAGGAGAGGGAGATTTGTGGTTTCAGAATGAAGAGCAGGAGAACTACTGACACATACACCAGTTTAAGTGATCAGAAACTGGTTGAAACCTGTAACAGAATAGAAGTTCAGTGGACATAAGCCAGTTTCAAACTGGCTGAAACTGATTTAAGATAAACCTGGTTGAATGTAGTATCAAACTTAACTGATTTAGGTCAAACTGGTTTATGGAACTTCTGTCCCAGACCCCTTCATGGTTTAAGTTAAATCACAGTGCCCCAGCACCCCAGCATTTTGCAGCCCTGGGTTGGGCTGTGCTGCCTTCTCCAGAAAGCAGGGCTGGCGCCCCTCTGCTTCCTAGCTGGAGCAGTGAAAGCTGGCTCACTGGCCTCCCTGGCTGGCTCACTGGCTTTATGACAGGAGGCCATCTTGAGGCTGATCACAACATCAGCCTGCCCACTTGTCTAGGGCAGTATGCCCTGTCTTATCTGCCATGACCTGATATATCAAAATAGATGGAAAAATGCAGGAGGCTACCCATTTAATTGCCCTGATGCCAAGAGCAAAATGCATGGCTTTGAACTTTCCCTTATACCGTGTCCCATGCCTCACAGACAGCATCCAAAACCACCTCTGACTCCCCCAGACCCTTAGCTGGGCCACACTCAGCCTCCAGCCCACATTTGGCCTCAGGGTCTTCAGACATACCTTGGCCTCTCTGCCCCCCTCACTAGGGCCACTACTCCAGCCAGCCTATGCACGGTCTTTCATGCCCCCACAGACCTTACTCTGTGCAGCCTCCAGCTTTCTGTCCCACACTGGGCTGAACTTGGCCTCTGGCTCCTCTCTGGGCCAGTACTCTACCCTTCACTGGGGCCACTGCTCTGCCCCTCACAGGGGTCCTGGGCTTTATGCCCCTTGGGCCTCAGGTGTCTGTCGACATCCCTGGGCCCCTAACTCGGCCTACAGCCCATTCAGGCTTCAGGTGTCTGTCGATGTGCCTGGACCCTGCCTCAGGCCTCTTCAATGTGCCTGGGCCCTGTGCTTTTTCTGTCAGGGTGTGCTCTCCTAGCCTTTCCCCTCCATGGGGTACCCACAAGGCAGCAGGGGCTGAGGCTTTCTGGCACCCCATCATCACCTTTCACTGGGGAAGCACAGGCATGGCATTTCCTGGAGACTGCCCCACCATAGGTAGCCCCACCACACCCCCCAACCACAGCAGGGTGTAGTTTCAGGTTATGCCCAAGGACCAGGAACCTCCTCCATCCCCACAGTTCCTACCCTGACCGCCAGGTGCTCTGGCTCCCCGGGTGTAACTGCCAGCACAGCTCAGCTCCTAGTGCCTGGGCTTATACTGACACTGCCAATTAGTCCTCCAATCCAGTGGCCCCCTCACGGTCATGTAGCAGCCTAATTGGACCTAACCACACCTACCATCTGTACCACAGCTTGTTCAAGCCCCTTAAAGTAGTGGGCGCCAAACGTGCCTTACCATAGCCCCCCTTTCCCCCGGCAAACCCTGGCTGGGGTCTGGGGCCAAGGAGGGGGGTTAAAATAGAGCTGCCATGCCCTGCTCTGCTTGCTGCAACTGTGGACTACAAATCCCAGAGGTACTTGGAAGCAGGAAGAGGAAGTGATAAGCAACTCTGCAAAGTCTTGCTACTGTGATTCTGGACTCCAACTCCAAGTGACCTAAGGGGCAGCAGGAAGAGGAAGTGAACACACAGCTCACGCTGGCTACATGCCACACAGCCATGTTCTAGCACCCCCATGCTTCTGGGTTGAGCCATTGGAGGCATGTGGCTGCATTTCCTGAATCAGAAGTAAATGTCTGTTCATTTGCTTATTGGTTCAATCTTTGCAGCTTAGGTTAACCTGCAAAGACTGAATCAATTCAGCTTCAGGCTTTTTGACTATACTTAGCAACTGGCTAGAAGAACTGAGCATGGGCTGGAAAGAGGCAGTGACTGAGTAGATATAGTCCCTCTGGAGATGGGATGAGCCATGATGTCCATGTGGGCTGGAGAAGCTTGTCCAGTGAGCCCATTATGGTTGTTAGCAGGCTTTCTGCCTCGGATGCTTAGCACTAAAAACACAATTCTCCACTGGGTTGAGATAAGTGTTATCCCATCCACTATCATCTGTAATAGAGTCCTAAGGTCTTTCAAAATTCACATGTCTTTTTTTTTACACCAAACAGGGCTTTGGGGTACAACCTTGACTGAAAATACAGCTGAAAACAGAGAGCTTTATGTAAAGACCACCCTGCGAGAGCTATTGGTTTATATTGTGTTCCTGGTGGACATCTGTTTATGTAAGTCCAGATATCTCAGTGGTGGTGGTGGTGGAGAATGTCTTTGTGTGACTCTTTGTGTGTGTGTGTGTGTGTGTGTGTGTGTGTGTGTGCGTGCATGCGCACGTGTGTGTACACATGTGCATGTGTGTATTTTAGAGGATTTATGTTTTTTACAACTTGGCTCTAACCTATGCATAGTATCATAAACATCCACCCAAAGTACTGACCGGGCATTTAAAAAAAATAAATCAGTAAAGTATTTAAATCATATGGAGGTGGAGAGAGAAACAGTAAGATGGAATGCTGGATTTTGGTACTAATTAGAATTTGTTACCATTTTTTTCATGCAACTTTTCTCATGAAAAGTGGTTTTTGGAGCAGCATAAATATATTTGCACAAATTAATATTTTTCCAGGTTTTTCCTTTAAAAAAAATCCATTGGTAGAGAAAGTCCAAAATATTTTGAGGTTGAAGCTTCAGGTTTTCCCCTGAACTATCAAAAAATATTCATGGTAAATGTGAGGGGCAGGGAGCAGGGGTGGGGAGGGGAGGGAGAAAAATGTTCAAAATTTACCATAGATGGGAAAAAATGGGGTTTTCCTGAGTGCTTTTAGCAGTTCACTGCACACCCATCACTTCTCCCATTTAAGACTCTCAAGTCCCTTTGCAACCAATTAAGTGACCCTTTTCAGCTCTCTGTAAAGACACTATTCCATCCACTTAATAAATGTAAACAGTTAAGGTCTGATTCTCAGAAATTCTGCACACCCACAACTCAGCTAACTTCACCGGGAGCAGCTGTTCCACCACTGAAAATCAGGCTCTAAGGCTAAAAGCAGACATTGCATTTCTCCTAGAAAACCTGGAATCCTATGCTAGAAATAGATGTCAATGAATGAAGCAGAGATCAGCCATGCTGCAATGTGTCATGGCACAGCTGATCCACTTGACTAGGCAGAACACGTGTTGCTCCTTGATGGTGTGGGACACCCTTTTGATGGCGTGGGACAAAAGACAATGTAATCTCCCACCGTGCATTGGAAAAGACACAGAGGAGATCTTACTGCAATACAAAAAACCCTGGGAAGTGCTCCTAGAAGTCCTAGCAGTACATAGGGGTGAGTGCAACACCAGTAAGGATGCCAGAACTTGGGTAGTGTTGTGCAGTGTGACTGCTCCTGCCTGGATTAGCCTAACTTGGTGCTCAAATCCAGTGGAACTCTTAGCAAAGGGAGCACTCAGCCTTTCTGTGATCATTATAAAGTGACTGCTGCTAAGATCACTTGGCATCTGCTACTTTGAAGTAGTGCTTCTGAAAATTTAACATAGGCTCTGGCCATTAGCTCCCGGTCAATGGTGTTTCTCCTCAGCTTGGCAGCTTGAAGTTCTGTTACATCTCTGCATGCAAACAGCCAAGGTTTTCAAATGCAGCTCTCAAAACTTCCTGGAGTAGGAGATGCATTGTTCAAATGTGACACTTCTCCTTTAAATCTTGGTGAGCCATGCTCAAAGGGTGACTGGCATTATAACGTGAGTGGCAGCTCACATTGTCACCCGGGCGTGGATTTAATGCAGCTCTGTACCAAATACTAATGCACTTTGTGTGGGCAGAACAATTGCTGTTTGTTTTGGGAAGACTCATTGTTATCTCAAAGAAGCACCTGTGGCATTGCCTGGCTTGATGGATTATATTTCATACACCCAGTGGCACAATAGATACAAAGATGATACTAACCTGCGTAGTTATCACACAGACCCAGGGGAATGGAATCCCAATCGGTCTTCAGATGTGACTGAGTCACACATGTGTCCTGGTCTGTACAATATTGTTACTGAAAGTTGACTGCTTTTTCAGGAAGCCCTTTCATTAGAAGGACAGGTCAAGGCATTCATAGTGATGGATTATATAGTGGGGGATGAACTGGGGAATGCATGTTAATTGTTTCAATCAGCACCTGCTCAGAGGTCAGGATCTTTGTTGAGTGAAAACTTATCTAAAACTGTGGTTGGGAGATCGCAACATCTGTGATCTCCCAGCTGCAGGGGTACATGGGACCCCCCATGGCTGGAAGCCCTATCAGCTGGAAGCTGCTAGGCCACGGGGTGCACATGTGCCCTCCTAGCTGGAAGCTCCAATCAGGTAACAGGGCTCCCAGCAAAGGGGGCCCCCGGCTACACCTTCAAATAATGATGTGATAGGGGGCGGCTACAAAGTTATTACACATATTTGGTGGGATAACTTTGTAACTTATTACTCTCTTTATCACACCATTTATTTACTAAATGTGTGCCCAGGTGGCCACTTAAGGCATGATTAACTGGTATATCATGCCTTAAGTATACTGTGTACGTGGGACCTAGATGGCAGATGAGCTGGTTTCACTCCAGAGTGACTGTGACACACACCAGAGCAGGGCTTGCAACCTTTGGCCCTGGACTGGATCCAGCCTGCAAAGAAGTTGGTTCTGGCCCAGGAAGGTCCAAGCTGACCTGGGGCTGTACAGAGGATGAGGCAGCACACAGCTGTGCTGAGCCACCCATCCCCTCCACAGCCCCCTCCTCATCAGCCCATCTTGATGCTCTCTCCTGCTGGTGATTCCCTTCACTGCAGAGAAACCAGGTATCTGTGACATGATAAACAGAGCAGTTGGAGCTTTTGTTGGAGGGTGTGGAAGGTGACAGGGAGGGGGAAGCAAGCTCCAGCCTGAGACAGCAAAATGTTGCTAACATCTGTACTAGAATAACTCTCTCTAGTGCAGATTTACTGGAGAGCAATATTTCCTATGGAGACAGTGCTGTGCATTGTGTCTGTTCTACTTTTGCTTTGGAGTAAATTGAGAATACCCCAGAGTTAACAATTTCTGTGTCTGTCCATGAAATCAGTGGTCTATGTGGGAAGGTGGTCTATGTTTTTAAGTTTTCATAGAAAGTCTGTTGTGTCTTGGACAAAACTCACTTTTTAGGTGACAAGAGGTTTTAGGAGTGATTCAATAAAACCTGGTAAATCACCCAAACTTAAAAACATAGACCACTTTCCCAGCAACACCCCCCTAGTCACCATGGATGTTAGCAACTTATATATCAACATCCCACACCAGGATGGCATCCAAACCTGCCTTATGTACCTACAAGAGCAAGATGACAGCTCAGAGTACAGACCCAAAGATATTACTGACCTTATACATTTCATCTAAAAGGACTAAAAGGGGGCATACAACCAGTGGAAGGGAGGAACTATCACCAAGGAGGAGTACTCCTCCTCGGCCCGGGAGTGTAGGAGGGCTATTAGGAAAGCCAAGGCAGAGCTGGAACTCAGGCTAACGTCCAGGATTAAGGACAACAAAAAGTCCTTTTTCAAGTACATTGGGGTCAAGAAGAGGGCACCAGGCAATGTAGGGCCCCTGCAAGACACAAACAGTAATCTGGTGGCCACGCCAGACAAGAAAGCTGATATTTTTAACAGTTTCTTTGCCTCTGTTTTCCTGAACAGAGACCGGGATATCCCACCTACCAGAGGTAGGGACAATCTTAGGGATAGCTCTATCAAGCCTTTAGTCAGTGCAGATGTAGTTGGGGATCTTCTGGAAGGGCTAGACACTTTTAAATCTGCAGGTCCAGATGCCTTCCAGCCAAGGGTGTTGAGGGAGCTGGCAGGGGTCAACACGGAGCCTTTGGCCCGGCTGTGTGAGCATTTGTGGTCATCTGGCCAGGTGCCAGGGGATTGGAAACTGGCTAATGTGGTCCCTATTTTTAAGAAGGAGAGGAAGGAGGACCCAAATAATTATAGGCCTGTAAGCCTCACCTCGGTGCTCAGGAAGCTCTTGGAGAGGATCATCAAGGAGCATATCTGTGGGGGGCCAGCAGGGGAGATCATGCTCAGGGGCAATCAGCATGGGTTCACCAAAGGCAGGTCCTGCCAGACCAACCTGATTGCCTTTTACGACCAAGTAACTAAATCCTTGGATGATGGTGTCGCTGTGGACATAGTCTTTCTAGACTTTAAGAAGGCCTTTGACACTGTTTCTCACCCCATCCTCATCAATAAATTGACTGTGGCATTGATGCCTGCACAGTTGGATGGGTAAAAAATTGGCTGATGGGGTGCACCCAGAGAGTAGTGGTGGACGGGTTGTACTCAGCCTGATGAGATGTGAGCAATGGGGTACCCCAGGGCTCGGGCCCGCACTGTTTAACATCTTCATCAGTGACTTGGACGAGGGGGTAGAAAGCATGCTGTCCAAGTTTGCTGATGACACTAAGATGTGGGGCAAGGTGGACACACTTGAAGGGAGAGAGAGGCTGCAACTAGATTTAGACAGACTACAAAAGTGGGCAGACAAGACTAGGATGGGGTTCAGCGTAGACAAATGCAGGGTGCTGCACCTTGGGAGAAGGAACCCACAGCATACATACAGGCTGGGGAGTTCCCCTCTTGAAAGCACAGAGGTGGAAAGGGATCTCAGAGTCATCATTGACTCCAAGATGAACATCAGCCTCCAATGTCAGACCGCAGCTAGCAAGGCCAGCCATACCTTGTCATGCATCCAAAGGTGCATTTCAAGCCGGTCCAGAGAGGTGATACTCCCCCTTTATGTGACTTTGGTCAGGCCGCAGTTGGAGTACTGCATCCAGTACTGGGCGCCGCACTTCAAAAGCGATGTGGCCAGCCTGGAGAGGGTTCAGAGGAGGGCCACCCACTTGGTGAGAGGGCAGCAGGACAGGCCTTATGAGGAGAGACTGAAGGACCTGAACCTGTTCAGCCTCAGCAAGAGGAGGCTGAGGGGGGACCTGCTGGCTGCCTACAAACTCATCAGGGGGGATCAACAGCAAATAGGCAGAGCTCTTTTCTCCCCAGCACCACCTGGGGTGACAAGGAACAATGGTAATAAGCTGATGAAGAATAGGTTTAGGTTAGAGATCAATCGGCAATATTTTACAGTTAGGATGGCCAAAATCTGGAACCAACTTCCCAGGGAAGTGGTCCTCACCCCTACCTTCGGCATATTCAAGAGGAGGTTGGATGATCACCTGTCTGGGGTCTTGTGAACCCAGCATTCATTCCTGCCTGTGGTAGGGGGTCAGGCTAGATGATCTGTTCAGGTCCCTCCTGACCCTAGCTACTATGAAACTACCCTCACACACAACTTCACTTTCAATAACCAACACTTCCTCCAGACCATGGGCACAACTATGGGCACCAAAATGGCCCCAAAGTATGCCAAACTTTATGAGTCAACTGTCAAAAGAATTCCTCAAGGACTGCACCATCAACCCCTTGCTATACTTCAGATATATCAATGACATCTTCATCATTTAGACTGAAAATCTGCAATCTCTGAGTTGCATCAGAAATTCAACAATTATCACCCCCGCATCAGACTTTCTCTTGAATACTCCAGCACTAACATCTCCTTTTTAGACATGATGATCATTATCCAGAATGGTAAAATACAGACCACGATATACAAGAAACCCATGGACTAACATAAATAACTGCAGAGAACCAGCAAACACCTGAAACACACTGAGAAAGCTGTAATATACAGCCAAGCCCTCAGATACCACCACATTTGAACTGAGAAAAGTGCCTGTGATTGTCACCTCACAAATCTCAAAAAGGCTTTCACTCAACAAGGGCACTCCTACAGAGAGAGAGATCACATTTTTGAAAGAGTCACCCAGATACCACGTGAAGAATTGCTACAGTACAGAAGGAAATCCCCCATGAATTGCACACCACTGGTTATGACATATTATCCTCCCTGGAATCTCAATCAATTGCAACCCATACTAGATTCATAGATGTTAGGGTCAGAAGGGACTTCAATAGATCATCGAGTCCGACCACCTGCATAGTCAGGAAAGAGTGCTGGGTCTAGATGACCCCAGCTAGATGCTTATCTAACCTCCTCTTGAAGACCCCCAGGGTAGGGGAGAGCACCACCTCCCTTGGGAGCCCGTTCCAGACCTTGGCCACTCGAACTGTGAAGAAGTTCTTCCTAATGTCCAATCTAAATCTGCTCTCTGCTAGCTTGTGGCCATTATTCCTTGTAACCCCTGGGGGCGCCTTGGTGAATAAAAACTCACCAATTCCCTTCTGTGCCCCCGTGATGAACTTATAGGCAGCCACAAGGTCACCTCTCAAACTTCTCTTGTGGAGGCTGAAAAGGTCCAGGTTCACTAGTCTCTCCTCATAGGGCTTGGTCTGCAAGCCCTTAACCATACGAGTGGCCCGTCTCTGGAGCCTCTCCAGGTTATCTGCATCCCTCTTGAAGTGCGGCGCCCAGAATTGCACGCAGTAGTCCAACTGCGGTCTGACCAGCGCCTGATAGAGGGGAAGTATCACCTCCTTGGATCTATTCGTCACGCATCTGCTGATGCACGATAAAGTGCCATTGGCTTTTCTGATGGCTTCGTCACACTGCCAACTCATGTTCATCTTGGAGTCCACTAGGACTCCAAGATCCCTTTCCACTTCCGTGCCACCCAGCAGGTTATTTCCTAGGCTGTAGGTATGCTGGACATTTTTCTTCCCTAGGTGCAGCACTTTGCATTTCTCCTTGTTGAACTGTATTCTGTTGTTTTCTGCCCACTTGTCCAACCTGTCCAGGTCTGCTTGCAGCTGTTCTCTGCCCTCTGGCGTGTCCATTCTCCCCATAGCTTTGTGTCATCTGCAAACTTGGACAGAGTACATTTTACTCCCTCGTCCAAGTCGCTGATGAAGACATTAAAGAGTATCGGTCCAAGGACCGAGCCCTGCGGGACCCCACTGCCCACACCCTTCCAGGTCAAGACCGACCCATCTACCACGACTCTCTAGGTGCAACCCTCCAGCCAATTCGCCACCCACCGGACTGTGTAGTCATCCGAGTCACAGCCTCTTAACTTGTTCACCAGTATGGGGTGGGATACCGTATCGAAGGCCTTCCTGAAGTCTAAGTATACGACATCCACCCCTCCTCCTGTGTCCAGGCGTTTCGTAACCTGGTCATAAAAAGAGACTAGATTAGTCAGGCACGATATGCCTGCTACAAACCCGGCTAGAAGACCTAGTTCTTAAAAAAGAGATCTTCCCAGAGCCACCCATTCTAGCCTTGAAACATGCACTGAACATTGCTAACCTCATCACCAGAAGCAAAATTCCTACGGCCCAAAACACACCGAATAGATCCAGACCATGCCATGACAAGAACTGTAAAACCTGCCAGCATATCTTCATCACCCCCACAATTACTACACCCCACAACAGAAGATCATCATTTCTGGATTTTACAGCTGCACCTCCAGAAATGTAATACATCTCATCCAGTGCACTAAATGCCCTGATGGAAAATATGTAAGAGAGACCAAACAACAACTGAGCACCAGAATGAATGCACACCGAAAATCTATCAAAGACAAAAGTACTCAATTATGTGTAGGGGCAAATTTTTCGCAAGAAAACCACTTTCTCTCCAATCTCTCAGTTCTAATCCTCAAAGGGAATTTACAAAACACCTTTCACAGACAAGCCTACGAACTTCACTTCATCAACCTACTGGATACAAAAAATCATGGACTAAATACAGACATTGGATTTATGACACGTTATAACCTGCCTAATATCTGATTCCCCAGGTACCTCTCCACGTTTTACCAGCTACATTCGTTCCCCTCTCCACCGCGCAACTTGTCTCTCACCCGCTGACTCCTCAATTTACATCTTCACTGATTGGCTTTCTTGCATGCATACCAGCCCCTGGCTCCTTTACTATTCATTCCACCCAGGAAGAGCACAGACCAAATGCAGATGCATCCTCAACCTGACAAAGGGTATTTGTACCCAAAAGCTTAAAAAGAATAATTTTTCCAACTATTTGGGTTGGTCTAATAAAAGATATCAGATTTACCCACAGAATCTTGTCTGCCTATGTCCTTAGACAAACATGGCTACAACCTGTACCCCTGAAACCCCTATATTTGAACCCAACCCTTATCCAGGTCCTGGCAGAAAGGTTTCGCTTACTTTATGGAAAACATAAGTCAGTAAAAACATGTATCAGTTAAAAAAAGAAAGTTTTGTTGTCAATAATATGTTTGCAGAATGTTGTTGGCACTAGATTTACAACCCAGCCCTGATACCCTGCTTGAGGCAAGTACAACCTTCAGACTAACGACAACTCCTCTAGCTGATAATAGGCAAATTTTATTGATACACAGTGATAAGAAATAAGAGCAACGCAGGCAAAGCAAGCAAGATGATTACAACATACGCTACCCAGATTCCTGAGTGACCAGAATATACATAAGGTTAGCAGTGTATCCAGCTAGTACGTAAACACCACCTTGAAGTTCTTTGCTTGGATGTTCGATATCAGCAACCTTGGAGGTCAGGGGCCAATGCAAGCTTGTTGTTCTGAAAACTTCTTTTGTATTCTCTTTCTCCTCTCATGGCTTTTCATTTTTGGACATTGTTAATTGGTCTTCCTGTGGTCACCATACTGTTCATGTTTTGTTTTGTTAGCCAAAAATCTATCTTCATAAGCCTATTACATCCACACACCTTAATTTGGTTATTTTATTTGGAACTGGAAATTCCAAAGGTTTTTGCAAGTAAGTACTGGAGTCCTGGAGCCAGGTCTATTTTTATTATGAAAATAAAGCTTGGATGTTTTTAATTTTTCAGGATGTGTATGTCCATTGGCCTTAGACACTGTGTCTGCCATGAAGGCTGCGAAACTGACGAACAGGCTTTTAGAAATCAATTAACCCTTGCCAATCTTTTAAATCATTGTTCTAATGCAATATGTACTTTACCTACAAGCCAATTCCTAAAAGCAACCTCTAAATATAATTTTTTTAGCAATTAAATGTCATTAAAAACGTCTTGGGTCAGTAACCCTGCTAGAGCACACCTACTCCACATGCTGTACTGCCCTTAACGTGGCACTAAGTACCTGCCAATATGTCCTCTGTCTTAGCCATGTTTATCATCATGTTTGTAGTGGTGCACTAAGGCTTCTACACTACATTTCAAGGCATAGCCCATTTCAAGATACACTTCAAGGCATAGCACACATGTTGTAGGCTGGCTGCACTTCACTGCAGTGCTCCCTAAGCAAACCAGACTACCAAAAGAAATCCAGCTCTTTAACATATTTCATTCTCACTGGTGAGTCGTCTATAATTTCTGAAAAGATTTTGTTGAGGACCCTGGGGAATTCCTGAGCATCAAACTCACCTCTTTCCTTTCTAAGCAAATTGCTGGTCATGTAAATCATGTCTTCTGATCAGAAATTGCTACTGTGTGTTAATCTCTGATATTCAGAGCCTCAGAAAGAATTCTCCCCTACTTCTTTTCTATTTTCTCCTAGTGACATATGGAATGACAAGTTCAAATGCCTATTACTACACCAAGGTCATGTCTGAGCTCTTTCTGCAGACCTCATCAAGCAGTGGAGTCTCTTTTCAGTCCATCAGTAGCATGACTGACTTCTGGGTGGTGAGTACAAACATAGGGGGCAAGGCCTTGGCCCATGAAATGGGAAACATATCACTCTGGTGCCAAGTAACCTGTCCCTGAAGCAGCTGAGGATTGGTATGGCATTGAGTGACCTTTGCTGAGATTTCGTCACCTCTCGCCATGAGCCACTGGCTGGAAATAGCTTGAAAGGTTTCAGTTGTCTTTGTCTGAAATATAAAAATCCTATTATTATCTAGAGATTTGCTTTTCCCCTTTGTGCTCAAGTGGTTGATTATTTTCCATACCATAATCCTTGTTTCCAGACCAGGATTCTTTTGGGAACCCCTTTTTCCATTTACCCAGATTATAGTTGACACCAGCAGTTAGCAATATCAGAATCATGGGGAAGGGGATGAACTTACCCCATGGAGTGGATTGCCAATGACTTAGAGACTTGTCCCACCTTCTCTTGCAGTATGGCCAAGGCCCACTACTGGATAGTCTTTATTGGACCAAATGGTACAATAATGAGTCACTAACAAACCACCATACCCAGTCCTACATCTACTATGAGAATCTGCTGCTTGGTGTCCCACGTCTGCGCCAGCTGAAAGTGAAGAACAACTCATGTGTTGTTCATGATGACTTTAAAGAGGAAATTTCAGGATGTTATGATGTGTACTCTGAGGACAAGGAAGAAAGGGTCTCCTTTGGACTCCTCAATGGAACTGCGTAAGTGTGCCCCTTCCATCCAACCTCCACTGAGGTTGGACTATTTTTTAGTTTTGCCCAACCTCTGGCCAAATTTTGCTGAAATTCAATGTTAAAAAGGTGGTCCCATGAGCGATATGTTTGGTGTAAGGTTCCTGTGTAAAGCTGCAGTTATTTCCTTCTGATTCTCCTTGGCAGTCAGGTCCAGTGTGTACTGTGAGTGCCAACACTAGGATTAAAAAAAAAAGAAAAAAAAGTCCTTGGGGTTCCTTTGATGCAATGAGAAATAGGGTCAGGTGAAGAGCAGGTTCTGCTGGGGAAGAATGCAGCCAAACCCAAGAAAACTCTTAGATTGAGTAACTTGTTTGCATTGCTGTTGAAGCTGAAGAAAACAAAACCGCACGGAAAAAGAACATGGGTCTCTTTCACATGTGCGCTGGCGTGTTCTGATTAGTACACATCAGAGCAGACCCAATTAAAGGAGTCTGCTGCAGCGTTCTAATCAGAACACTCCGGCGTGCTGCAGCAACTTGTGTATTAAGTGTCCCCACATTTCAAAATGGTGGGGGGGGGGGGGGCACTTTAACTAAAGTTTATTGAACTCCCAAGAGCCGCTCTATTTAAAATGGCCCTCCCCTGGAGCACATGTACAGACACCCATTGTGACCAGATCCAATAAAGGTGCAAAACCACCCACTAACCCTATGGTATCTACGGCTCAACAGAAATAATCAAGTTTCTTAAAAACTGAAATCCTATTCTCAGCAGGGTTTGCAAACCCAAGAGTTTTGAATCATGCAGTTAAGACCTGGGACTTTTCAGGGACTTTTCTAGGGAGCTGACCCTCTTATCTGAACTCACCAAACCTGTAAAATTGCTCTGAGGCTGTAGGATTTCCTCAGTCTTGTTTCCCTTATATTAACATGATCCATGTGGTTGTTATAAATTATCTAAGAATACTGAGCTATAACAGCATTAAGAGAACTCTAAGTGACCTGCCAGTGAAGGAAAATGATTGTATATTGCTTGTTAGGGTTTCCTACATGAATGCAGTGTTCTAATCTACTAAGAGCCACATGCAAAACAAGCTAGGAAGCAATACAATAGATTCGGGTAAGCAATTACAAGACAAACAGAAAAACTGTTACCTCGGGGATCTTATATCCTGTCTCCAAGAGGTTGCAAATCTGCCAAGGTTGGGAACTAATACATCAAAGGGCTATATACAGATAAAGACATGATTCAGGCTCAGATCTTCAAAGATACTGTAGAACTCCCTTCCTGAGTTACCTTTGAAATTCTGTGCCTTAGTCTCTGGAAAACAAGTGATGAAAAGGACTAAGCCAGGGGTTAGCACTGGTTTTTGGCAAGGGGTCAGAATGACTCAGCTTGGGTTGGAGATAGGCTGGTATTAGGACCCAGCTGCTGCCTCCCCTTAACTAGGGACAATCTTTGGAGGTTAGTCTAACCTGACTAAGTTAAATCAGTTTTGTAACCAGACAGACATCCCAGAAATGCAGGCACATGCCTGCAGTGGCTCAGGCTAGAACCTGGGGGGTGATAGAGGTGCCCTCCCTTCCTTCCACAACACTGAGCTGAGGGGTGGAGGGCATGGCCAGGTCCTGGCAGGATGGTCTGATTAGCCCAGCAGAGAATTGATAACAGTGTTTATCACCCCATTAAAAAAAACAACAGCGGGACAGCCGAATCCAAATCCGAAGCAAAACAACAGAGGGAATCAGCCGAATCCAAATCTGAAGCAAATACTTGCCACTTTGCACAGGCCTACCTCTGGGCTCTGCCCATGGCATAGCACAGAATGGCATGGCATGGGTAGAGCTCCCCCTCTGTTGGAGCCCCAGGTAGCTGACTATGACACAGTGCAGGGAGAGGCCCATGCCACCAAAGCACAGGTCCGTGGGCCAGATCCAAAGACACCATGGCCAGATCTGGTCCAGGGGCCATAGGTTGCTGACTAAATGGTTCTCAAATATGCTTTGCAACTTCTTGGAGGTAGGATACAGGATCCTTGAGCCAAGTGTTCCTGTTTGTGTTAGGATGTTATTATAATACAGTACAATTACCATGCACTTAAGGCACTTAAAATGAGAGAGTCCCCAGGTTAGAGCTGGAAAACTATTGCTAAGTACTCTCTGAGTGTCTCAAAGTTATGTCACTTCAGGCAATGGTTATCTTTGGGTCATAGGCAGGCAAGGTTGTTTGTGTAGATGTCGTATCTTTTATTAGATCAACTGAGTAGTTGAGACAAAGTTCTTTGTAAGTTTTTGGGTGCAATACCATTCTTCAGGCATAGGGAGTCTGCTGTTCTGAGACTCCAAGAATGAAAGAAGCTAAAAGTGTGACAGGATGTCAGTGAGAATGTAAATATGTGGAAATTAGGAAAACAAAAGATAGAGCAGGGAAGGGAGGGGTCAAAAATTCGGTGGGGGGAGGGGGGGCAAAGGTGAGTAAAGGAGACTCTACAGTAGTAGATTTCCAATGTAGAAAAGAGGCTGTCTGAAAAAGTAAATAGCTGGGAATTAGAAAGACAAAGGGCAGAAAAGGAGGGGAGGAGAAGGGAGGAAGGGGAGAAAGAGAAGTGTAAGAGGTCAGGTCCAGCAGGTACCTGGTAGATCAAATGCCAGTGCCAGTCTCAATTGCAGTCATGCCCACTGCCATACTAACAGCAGCTACATTAAGCTTTGTTAGTTTTTCATAGGTCATAGCAGCTGTCCCTAAAACAACCAGAGGAAGTACAAACAGACTCACAGTGGGACATCAGAGAACTGAACCCTGTTCTCCTGCATTCTAGCTCCATACCCTAGCCAATGAGATAACATTTACTTGTATATTTTTGTGCAGGTGGAGGTACCATACCGAGGAAGAATTGGGAGGTTCCTCTCACTGGGGTAGAATAACCAGCTATAGTGGTGGAGGATACTATATAGACCTCAAGCTGACCCGAGAGGAGACTGCTGAAGCTTTGCAACTCTTAAAGGAGAACTTGTGGCTGGACCGAGGGACCCGAGTAGCCTTCATTGATTTCTCAGTATATAATGCAAACATCAACCTCTTCTGTGTGCTGAGGTAGGCAGTCTTGCCAAAAAGTTTTCATTCTTTCTCTTCATTGTCAGTGTTGCTACCTAGTACATTTACACTTTTCCCATCTTCAGAGTTTTTAATGCAAGGCGCTTAAAGCACTTTACAAATAAATTAATTCAAACCCCTTTCCCCTACATTCCCCACCTCATCCAGGTGGTAAATTTTAGTATTATTCCCATCTTAATTGGTGAATGACTTGTCTTGGGTCCCAAAATGGATTAAAAGCAGGACTGGGAATAGAATCCAGGAGTCATGGCTCCCTGTCCTCTCTAGCCACAGGGGATGGAGATGGTACAAGCTCTGAATGTTTCCTTGTCATTGTCTGGAGATGAGTTGGCATTTCTTTCCTTGAATCTTCTCGCCTTTGACACTAGTTACTACCATGATTGGAGTGTTATGAAGACCTGCAATAGAACAATGCAAAGGCAAGATATCACTCTTACCCCTTTACCTACCATGAAAAAATATGCTTGTTTCACACTTACAGCTTTATGAGTCCTTAACCTTAAGGGGGGGTGTTATTTGGAGCTTTGTCACAGGGTACCTTAAAATCAGCATATAGGAACTTAAAATGAGAACATTCACCTACTAAAGGGTATTACACCATCATAAGTACCCTCTAAATGTTTTAAAGATAAGCCACCCAAGAGGAAGTTCATCTTGGAAATCATTTCTCCATGCCATTTCAGGGTGTTGGTTGAATGGTCAGGGGAGGTAAAATGTCTTACTTTCATTCCTCCAGCATCTCAGGATGCACAGCTCCCAGCCACTCTACCCATTCCCACTCTGCAAAACACCCCCTACTTCCAGCTGAGAGCAACTGCTTTGAGCGGGTTACTTGCAGAGAGACCACGGAGCTGGGGAAGCCTGCTTGCATAGTCTTGCTGCTGGGAGGCTCAATTTCAGCAAGACCAGAGAGTCCCAGGGAAGCAGCTTCTGGTGTCACTCACCGAGGTGTGGCAACACCACTCTGAGAGAGGGGCTGCCAGGGCTTAAGCCCTCAGTATGGAACCTCCACATCAATTTCAGCAAGGCCAGAGAGCCCCAGAGGAGTTGCTTCCAAGCTACACGCCTCCCTTCCATCTTCCCACCTGCCTACTGTCTCCATGCCCTCACCCGCCAGGGCCTCTAGTGGCACCTCACAGTCATGCAGGTCTGATACAACATGAAGACTTTACCTGTGACTACTCTAAAACCACCCTTTTTGACATTACACTGCATTCCACAGATTTCTGGCATTATACAGGAAACCAGTAATGAAGGCCTTTATGCTAGTAGCTCTGCCCTACCTAACTGTAGCTCCCTACTACATACCATGAGTGCTCTCTAGCTAGGGATGGGTAAATAGTTGACTATTCAGATGCAAATCAGACCCAATCCTATTTAAGAGATGTGCATTAAATGGAATTACTGCGCAGTACTGTCACCACACTTTTTTTTTTCAGATGCTACTGTGCAGTAGGAATGAGCTACTGTGCAGTAGCTTATTACTACTGCTCACTAGTGTCACCATCATGGTTTGCGCCTGGCGATGCTATGGTGCCATAGCGATGAGCTATGGTATCATCTCATGTAAATGTGCCTAGTGAGAGGCATCATCTGGGAGCAATGGGAGCCACTGAGTGCTGAATAGTTTTGAAGGTCCAGTCACACTGGAGGTAGGACTGAACACAGTCACATGATTAATAAGGTAATTTTCTCTTACAAAAAATATACTACAGTACTTGCATTTCCCTTGTCACTGTTTCCTTCCTCACAGTGTGCAATGTGGCAGCAGAGATGAGCGATTGTGGCAAAGTCCACAAGTATGTTCATGCTTTTTCCATACTTGGTTGGAGGTTCTCTTGGCTCATACCCTTAACCTGATACTTCTCAAGACCATACAACATCCCCACAATTACTGTGCTTTCTTTCTTCCTTTGAAGGTTGGTGGTTGAATTCCCAGCCACTGGTGGTGCCATCCCCTCCTGGCAAATCCGTACAGTCAAGCTTATCCGATATGTCAGCACTTGGGACTTCTTCATTGTCGCCTGTGAGATTGTCTTCTGCATCTTCATCTTTTACTATGTAGTGGAAGAAATTCTAGAACTGCGGATCCACAAGCTCCAGTATTTCACCAGTATATGGAACATCCTGGATGTGGTGGTCATACTGGTGAGAGTCCCCATGAGCTTTTATGGATGAAGAATTCAGGGAGTTGGAAAAGGAAAAACAAAATTAGGAGCAGGGGAACTGGTGTTGAAAAGCCCAGAACTGTCTCAAACCTTTACTCCAAATTCAAAGAGAATGACTAATGGGAGATTTCCTAAGTCCTTGACTTTCAATAGGTGTTAGGTGCCTTTGAAACTCTTCCCTTTAAGTCCATGCTTAAATGATTAGACGGGCTGGGACATAAACCAGTGTGTTAGAACCCTGCTAAGTATTTCCATCCCTTCAAATGGATTATCTCCATTGGCTGATTTCAAGGGGCTCAATGACATTTTTATCTCCAGTCCCTGTTTACCTTGTACACCCAGCAGTAATTCCAGGTGCTTCTTCCTTCAGCTTTCCATTGTTGCCATTGGGTTCCATATCTTTCGCACCATTGAGGTGAACCGGCTGATGGGAGAGCTGCTGAAGCACCCTGACATCTATGCAGACTTTGAGTTCCTGGCTTTTTGGCAGACCCAGTACAACAACATGAATGCGGTCAACTTATTCTTCGCCTGGATTAAGGTACTACACAGGTTCCTATTGGGCTTTCTGCTTTCTGAGCTAACATAGGGAAAGAATCCAGAGGGCTACAGTTTTGGAGCTCAAACTCCCCTTCTTTTGTGTGAACAGACAGTAGCATGTGCAATTGATGGGGAGGGGCAGGCCTGGGGAAGAGGCTTGCCTCTGCATCGTGTTCCAGGGCTCCTACCTGATCTGCAGGGGCAGTGCTCTGGAGATGGGAGCAGTGAGTTGTGGCATTGAAAGGGGTTTTAAGGTGCAGAGTGCCAAATAATTTTATTGAAAAAAATATTAACAATGTGTTGTCTTGCAAAACCATAAATGGCAGGCTAAATCTTAATGAATGATTATCTCCCTTAATGCCAAACTGGATCAAGACACCCCATCCTTCTTAGGCATAAGGTTCTTTACATATAGAAAATGAGCCCCAAAACCCCCATGGTTGCTTGCTGTGACTATTTCATTAATAGAACATAAAAAAAAAAACAAATGAGACCATGAGCAGCAAACTATGATTATTTCAGTCACTGTCTCTTGAATATCTCTCCCTGTGGACAGCTTTCAATATGATACCTTGAGAGTAGGTGCGTAAAACCAAATTATATTAATCTCTGAATCATCAGCAAATCCCATTTCTGTATGTTACAAACAATTAATACATTTTATAGCTTCCCTGCTGTGAGTATGGAGCTGCAGGTGCGCAACGTGGAGCCTCAGTAGAGGCAGCCACCGCTGCACTGGCAGTGAGGAGTGCAGCCCTGTGCAACCTACCTGGCCACTTCTATTGGGGAGGTTCTGTGCCACCCCCAACCCTCACACCTACACCCACACCTCGTCCAGCTGAGCTCCACACTCCTTCTGTCCCTCTGGGGGGAGGAGGAGGAGGGGGAAGAGTTCCCCCTAGCATGGAACAGAGTCTCCCCCTGCCCTGGGGGAGGAGTGGGGTGAAGAGTCCCCTTCTGGGGCTGGGCAGCATCCCATAGTTCACCCCCTTCCACACCCCACAACAATGGGGGAGAAGCAGGGGGAAGAGTCCCCCTCTGGGGCCAGGCAGCCTCACAGAGCCTCCCTCCCCATCCCAATGCAGGGGTGGGGGGAGGAGGGAGAAGAACCCCGCCGCCCCCCAAGCACTGAACAGGGCCCCACTCTCAGCCCCGTGGGAGTGGGGGAGAGGGAGGAGGGGGAAGAGTTCCCCGCTGGGGCCATGCAGCCCTGTGTGCAGGGATTGCTCCTGGCTCTCAGGGAGCCACTGGGGTGGGCCTGCCAGGGCCTCGCCGTGCTCCCCGCACCTCAGCTCGGCTTCCCTGTGGAAGGGAAGGCTGCACTAGTGCCCCCAGGCTTTTGGCTTGATTCACTGAAGGCATTTGCCTGCATTTCCCAAATAGAAAGGGAAAGTCTATCCACTAGGAGACTGAGTCACTCTCCGCTGGTTAGACTAACCTGCAAAGATTGAATTAATTCAGGCTCAGGCTTTTTGAATGTTTGTCCCTAGCCCAGAGATCTAAGTCCTCCAATAGGTGTAGTGAGAGCAAGAGGCCAACTTTGCTGAAGACAGGTGAAATAACATGCCTGAATAAACTCCAGCATAGTTTGTGCTGGAGTTTATGGTCCTGGGTGCTGCATTTACATCTGCACCCAGGATTGCAGCACGCTGAGCCAGGTCAGAGCAGCCCTGGCTGATAGGGATCCTGGGGGTTTAGCCTGCCAGCACAGAGCTGCTCCAACCCAGCTCAAAGTGCTGTGGAGGAGCTGGCTGGAGCACAAGGGTGCTCCGGTGCAGGGTTAGCCAGCAGGCAGCTCCTGCACTGAAGCACCCTCATGCCTCAGCCAGCCCCATCAGTGGCTACACACATGAATGACTTGTGCTTCCTGAGGCTGGGGGGGCAAGTTGACCACCTGCAGGCGGCAGTGACAGTGTTAGCAGTGTGGCATGGCGGTGGCAAGTGGGGACTGTCCGCAAATGGGCGCAGTGACGCCGGCAGTAAGGGCGGAACAAGCGGGGACTGCCTGCAGGCAGCTGTGGTGACATAGGCGGCGAGGGGAGGCCGAGTGGGGACCGCCCGCAGGTGGCCACAGTGGCATTGGCAGCAAGGGGAGGAGGGGGGAGAGGTGACCACCCACAGATGCTGGAGGCAGTGTTGGCATTGGCCAATCTCAAGGGGGCACGTGTCCCCACCATGCCTCCACTATATGTCGTCTATGCCTACATGTGCATAGCAGTGCACTAAATAACACCACTGCAGGCAGTACTTGTAAACAAGTACTCTCCCATGGTGGTGTTTATTAATTTACTGCAGAGTAATAGGGCCACACATGTAGACACTGACACTTTACTGCAGAGCTAATTAGTCAGCTCCACAGTAACCATCTTATGTAAACAGAGTATTTGATGAACAAGTTTATATAACTGGGCGTTGTGATCCAAAGATCCCCCATTCTTGTATTACTAAACTATCATAGTCATTAAACTTCATGAGACCTGAGGAAGAATGTCTTGCATTCAACAGCTTGTTTAACTTCATCCCAGCTACATAGTTGGTCCAGTAAAAGATATCACCCTAAGAAAACCTTGCATCTATGAAAATTATGAAATTCACTGAAGGCAAAATCCTAATTGTAATGTACTAAAAATCTAAGATTTTAATTTAAATTGATAAGATCATATTTTTTTTAGTAAGCAGGTTTGCATCAGTAATGAGGCCTGCCCCCTACAGGGTGGAAAACTACAGAAATTAGCTTCTCTTCTTGGCATGTTCCCCCTTGGGGCCTAGCCAATACTTTTGCTGTTTCAGGGAGAAGGATCTTGTGGAGAATAAGACTGAGGATACAGTGTCAGAATGATCCCCAAAGAGCCTTGCTGTAGGTGAGGAAAGGGGAGCTAGATAGGATGGAAAAGATGTCAGCACCTCATGGGTGTAAAGAGGGATATTTTATCCCTCTTCATTTTAAGAAGGATATTTATTACAAACTTGTAATATTTCCTGGAATCCATCCCCTTCCTGTGAAAATGACAGAATAGAAGCAAGGGAAAGCTACTATGTTTTAGGAACTAAGTGGTAATTGGGCACACATTGGCTTACTATGCTCCATGGGTGTACAACATCTAGGACACAAAGAGTGGGGTGTTTAGAAAGGTTTAAAGAGTAAAATGGGAACTGAAGGTCAGGGATGAAAGTGGATACGGCCAGTGGAGCTGCGAACCATATTGATCCATTGATCTCTCCTTCCTAGTAGCTGAAGAACATAGTTTCATAGTTTCTAGGGTCGGAAGGAACCTGAACAGATCATCAAGTCTGACCCCCCGCCCTGGGCAGGAAAGAGTGCTGGGATCATAATACCCCAGCCAGATACCTATCCAGCCTTCTCTTAAAGACCCCCAAGGTAGGGGAGAGCACTACCTCCCTTGGAGATGAGAATATAGGTATGACAAGGAGGATGTGTAGACAGGATCCTCTTTCTAGACTGTTCTGGAGGTCATGGAAGGACTACTGGGGAGGAGGTCATGGGAAGAGATCATGGGGGTCTCTGCGCAAGCCCCTGTAGCCCTGAGGCCGCTGCAGGAGCGGTGAGTCCCAGGGCTTTTCTCGGCTTTTTTTTCTTAAAGGGCTGCAGCTGGTCCAAGTGGGGCACCCGTGGGGGGACTGGGGGAGTGAGGGGGGAGGTCAGGGGGCTTGTGCAGAGCCCCCTATGCAGTGTGGGGTAGTGGGGGGGCAGCAGGGCTTGCCCCCCTGCCTGGCAGCACCCAGTGAGTAACAGGGCTTTTTTTTAAAGTACCAGGAGCTGGGGCAGGAGGGGGCAGCCATGGTGGGGGGGCTGGGGGAGCGAGAGGGAGTTGGAGTAGGGGGGAGTCCAGGGGGCTGGGGGAGCAGTGGGGCTTGGGGGGGGGGCTAGCAGGGGTCCCCCCCCATGGTCCCCTTCTCCAGCCCCCTTCCCCCACCCCTAGTACTTACTAATTCGGTGTCAGCTCCAGCTGACGAATCATCAAAGCTCTCCGAATCTTTTCCAAAGATTCAGACAGCTTTGAATCGATTCAGACCTTTAGACGTGGCCTACGTTTGACCATATACTGACAACATTTTATAGAAGCAGGGCATTAGCTGCTGTGGTTCCCCTGCTTTACCTGTGGCAGGTTAGGGTGTTAGGTCTGTGTTGTGTCAGCGTTGATGGTAGTCTTATGTACATTATGGTTGTTTAGATTATGGTTGTATGGGATGGTTTGGATAGGGATAATTCTGCCTCAAGCAGAGGGTTGGACTGGACGGCCTCTGGAGGTCCCTTCCAGCCTGATTTCTCTATGGCTGTATGAGTACATTTCATCACCTCAGCCATGGACACTGGTCAGCAGGACAAACCAGCCCAAGGATGATTCACAGATTACAGGGTTTTGCAGACAGCTCATGATAGTCAGCTGCATCATGTGCAGAATTTGGAGCTGGACCTTGACCAGAGCCCAGAGCCAAGCCCCATGCAATGTGTATTGATGGTTCTGTTGGGTTTCAGTGCCCAGAACTGATTGCTGATTATTTACATGTAGCCAATCTTGACCAGGGTTGAGTCCCTGATGCACTCGATGCTAAAGAGATGCATCCATCATAATAAACAGTTTTTGTGACAGAGAAGTTGCTGGCCTATTAGAAAAGCCAGTTCCCACTTCTAAGAGTTGACTGGAGAAACTAGAACCCACCCATCCAAACATGACGCTCAATAAGGACTCAGTAATGTGGCAGCCCTAGAGTGGGAAGTCTTTTTTGGTCTACTCAACAGGTAAGTGCAGCACAGCATGGGAGATCTCCATGGGCTGCCCCAGTCTTACTCTAACAAGACCAGTGGCATAGATAAGCTTCAGCAGAGGTAGGGTAAAATCTTTAGGTACCCCCTCCAATGAGCGGAGCACCCTGCAAAGGCTCCCTTGATGCAAGGTATACACTCTGTCCTGGGGAGTGTGCCCTGTGAGAAGCATCTACCTTACATAGGTCACATCGGTCTGTTTGGCAGCCACTAAGCAAATAGTGGCCTGGGGTAATTGCTCCATATGTCCCCTCTTATCTATATCCCTGACTAGCACCCCCTTTGAAAGGCAAAAAAGAATGGCAGCTTCCAGACCTTTGTCATCTTGTCCCCTTGACTAGCACAGTCCAGGAGGATGACAACCAAAACCCACTATGGTGGTAGTTTTCATGGTGCGGACTCATGGTGCACTGGGACGAGACGCATACACTCCCACCCCCACAGATTACTACTGGCCAGTGCTGAACTTGCTGTTCAGGCTTGATTAGCCAAGTGCAGGCTTTATGCTGCCTTCTACATTCATGTGGCTCCCACCATCTTTCCATGAGGAATGGGGAGCGGACAGGTGCTCTTATCCTTACATCACCCATGTGAATTAGGAAGTCTCCATTTAATGAAACAAAAAGAGCAGTATCCACTTTCTCAAAGTCCCTCAGGAAGTCTGGACAGAGTTGGAATTTAACTCACATTGCTCAGGGCCCAGACTAGCACTGCAACCACTGGAGCTTCCTTCCCTTCTGCTTACTCATTTCTACTCTCACCACGTTTCTGGTAATGATGCTAGTAATTCAGGAGTGTATGTGTGTGTGAAAGAAAATAAACTGGTTGATGGTCACAGCTCACCTTGAACCTGTCTCTTCCATACAGATATTCAAGTACATTAGCTTTAACAAAACGATGACCCAGCTTTCCTCCACACTGGCCCGCTGTGCCAAGGATATCCTGGGCTTTGCCATCATGTTCTTTATTGTGTTCTTTGCCTATGCACAGCTGGGCTACCTGCTCTTTGGGACCCAAGTGGAGAACTTTAGCACCTTTGTTAAATGCATGTAAGTGTTTTTTTTTTTCCTGTCTCCTCTTTCTCCTGCATCTATTATTCTCTTCTGTCATTCTCCTTCTCAGACTTGAAGTTTCCATTTTTCCTTGCAAATTGAGTAGGCATAAGTGGGCACCATCTTGTAAGCTGATTTGTTCCTGAATTTAAGGAGAACTGTTCACTTCAATGACCCACAGAAATCACTCCTGTGTTTTATTCTGTATGGGGATGTGAAAGGGACGTAGAGTCCATGCCTTCATGTTGCATTACATTCCAGCAACAGCTAGCTTGGAATCTAGAATGCTGCTTCCTTTCTAAGTTAGTGCACAAGGCAAACCAGGGTGGTGCTTTAGAACAACTTGTTCAGAAAGATATAATCTTTTGTAAACTACAGCCTACTTTGTTGCATACTGTGAATGGGCTTGCTGAGAGCAAGGGTACTAAATAGAAAAGAATAAAGTAATTTAAATAGAAAGGATAGGGAAAAGCGTGGGGGGCGGGAGATTGGGAGAGGGCTCTGGTGAGAGAGACAAATGTGAGCTGAAGAGCTCAAGAGGGATAAGCAAACCATTTAACCCACTGGGGGACATAAGGGTTATAAAAGCTAGTCCAGATAATGGGCTAAGAATCCAGAGTCTCTGCTGAGAGAACAATTAACACAGTCCAGTCTGTGGATGTTTTCTTGTTGCATAATTTTGCATTCAAATCAGTTTTAACAGTTTTGTTGCTCTGAGGTCAGTGATCACGTGTCCAGGGAGGTTAAAGTCTTATGTATCTTTCTGGAATGGATGTCAAATGGGTGTCCACTCATTTTTTTCATGTAAGGGTTGCTCCATCTGTCTAGTGCAGACAGCAGAGGGGCACTGTAAGCCGATATTGTGAAAGAAGCAGGTGAATAAACCCTGGATATCAAAATCCTTTTTGTTTGGTCTAGCAATGGTGTGGTCTCTGTCATGTGGGGACACAGCTGTCATCTAGGTCGAGAGCAAGGCCTGGTGCCTTGGTGAGAATATGAGTTAGGTAGTCTATTGCTAGATAGATGCCATTTGTGGTTGAGGGGCTACTTGTAAACCAAAATAGGCTTGTCTCCCAAGGCTGCCTTGAGACGGTCATCATTTTCCAGAAGTGGTTAGAAGTCATTAGTGATGTAGCTGTAGGTGACAACCAAAGGTGTTTTGTTATTCTTGTCCCAGGGCCAGTATTGTAGCAGGCTGGAGTTGGGTCTGAATCTGGCTTTGTTGATACGAGTGGCTACAGTTTGGGGATTGTATTGTAAGTGCAGGAAGCCCTGCTCCAGAGCCGTAAAGTATGCAGCCCAGCTGGTAGAATCAGAGCAGATATCTTTTGCAAAAATGTATGCCTTTCTGAACTAGTTATTCCACGGTGCCAATTTGCCCTGCTTTCTGCCTGACTTCCGACTAACACGTCCAACTACTTATTTCTAAGTTACTGCAAATTAAGTCCTCATGTGCCAAATTCAGCTGACAATTACAATTGAACAATGTACTTATAGGCAAAAGGAAACAAGAAGACAATAGGGCTGTGCAGTGGAAAAAGAGGAGTGGATTTGGCTTGCATGGTCTTTATTGCCAGTAATGTGTTAAGAAACAGCTGAATGTTCAGGTTCTAGCTTTCATTTGTAGGGCTGTGTAGACTTCTCATGGCCAGATTAATCGGTCTCCTCCATATTTCCCAAGAGCAGTCAGGTAGAAGGATGGTTACTCAGTGAGATGGAGATGCCCATGGGCTGGAAATTATCTCACTACTGTTCACTCATTTTACACAACGAATATTAAATAGAAGATGCAAAAAGCCAGTAGAATCAGGACTAGTGCATCATCCTGATCACTGAGCCACACACTGACTCCCAAGTCTGGTCTGCACTGTATTTTAGCTGATATACAAAATCTATGATTCAAAGGCTATAGCTCAAGCATACCTTGACTACTGCCAATTATACCCTTCTGGCCACAGAAGGTTGGAGCTAGAGGCACAAGAACCCTACGTTTACCAAGGCAGAAATTGTCACAGCTATCCAAGGAAAGCAAAGGGAAGCACATGTCATAACCTGTTAGTTAGCTTGAAAATTGCAATCCTGTGTTTTAAGGCTTTGTCCACTTCTTAAAAAGCACAGCTCAGTCTGATCTCAAATAAAGATGCTAGATTTGGCAGCTAATATATTGACTGAACAAACTGTTTGCTCAACCCTGGTAAAATATGCTAGATGAGTCTCTTGCCACAAACTAAAGGCAACATGGGCATGGACTAGCAATGTGATCAGCATATCATGGAACTGGCCCAGTTTATGACATTGCCTAAGGTCAGTTCTCAACAAATGAACAAACATTGTAAAACACATGAATAATACCTGCATCTCCCTATTATCAGCAAACACCTGCCTACTGCTGACAATGTTCTTTCTACTTCCCAGCTTTACCCAGTTTCGAATCATTCTTGGTGACTTTGACTACAATGCTATTGACAATGCCAACAGAGTCCTGGGACCCGTTTACTTTGTTACCTATGTGTTCTTTGTTTTCTTTGTGCTGCTGGTAAGCAAAAATGGTTTCTTCCTATTGTTTAGATTACAGTTTAAGGGCTCTTAGAGCCTTTGTGCATTGTATGCACACACAGCGAGAGATTCTCCAGCTACAACATCTTTATAGCATAAAAGTGCATAGCAGGAAAGGGCATACAATTGTAAAAAGGAATTGGAGCCCCAGACAGATTAAGTGGCTTGTCCAAAATCACGCAAGGAAATCAGTGGCAGAGCTTCAAACTCACAGGCCTGGTCCTAATCCAGTGCATCAAGTACAAACCCATTTTTCCTCTCTGGAAAGAATGGTGCTGGTCTGAGTGCCCTGTCCCCTTCCCCTCTGTGTTTGCAGAGGGATTTTCCAAGCACAGATAGGCAGGCTGGGAACAGCCCACCTGTTTATTTGATCCCTGTCAAAGGCAGTGGTGGGGTTCACCCAATAGTATGGCTGTGCAACCTGTTTCTGGCAGCCTCACCCTTTAAACTCTACTGGGGAAGCCAGATACTCAATGTGCTTCCTTTCTTCTCTTTTAGAACATGTTCCTGGCCATCATCAACGACACCTACTCTGAAGTCAAAGAGGAGCTCTCAAACCAGAAAAATGAGCTGCAGATCTCAGACATCTTGAAACAGGTTATATAGAGATCCCCGTTATATTTGGGTCCAGGGGCAGATCCAGGATTTCCTAAATTGGGGTGCGGGAAGTGGGTGTGGCTGCATCCTCTGCTGCTAGCCTCGAGGGACTTTTTTCAAGTCCCTAAAGCAGGTGATTTAATTCCCCCTCTCCTTCCCTTCACCTCCCCCTCCCCACCTGCCATTGTTGCTTTCCCCACTGTTTCAGAGGCAAGGAAACCACCAGAGCTGAGCTGTGCCAAGGCTGGGGTCATCTGGGGTTCCCCCCTGTCCATCCCAACTGCTGCTTTCCCAGTCCCCAGTTGAGCCCAGCCCACATGAAGCCTGGCTGGGGTGGACAGGAACAGCTCTGTTCTTTCCCTACCCAGGGCAGTGGGGAAAGCAACACTGGCAGGCAGGGGAGGTGGGGAAGAGGAGGAGAGAAGAATTTTCACTTCCTTTAAGGGCTTAAAAAAAGTCCCCAGAGGCTCCTGTGGTATAGTGCAATCCAAAACAGGGGTGCAGCTGCCTCACTGCACCTGCTCTGGATCAGCCGCTGCTCAAGCCTTCCTCATTTTAAAATTGTTACAGACACTGTCATAGTTCCCTAATTCATCCACAAATTATGGGGGATGCATCTGGATCCAAGCACCAGCTCAACCCCCTCCCCAGTATGCTGGGCAGCAAGAGAAGTTTTGAATCTGGATCCCAGTATAGTCAAGCCTCACCCACAACACAGCTCTGAATGTTTAGTCATTGAGATCTGTCTGTGAACTTTGTAGCTTGAATCTGCCCATATCCATTATCCCTGCTCCCTCCCCTTCCAGACTTAGTCATCTGCAGCACCCCTTACCAGTGTTGATCTCTTTCAAAATGCACTCAGTGCCAAGCCCAAAGTCCATAACATGTGTTTGTTATGTATAAGAAAATATTTAATAATGGAAGAACCCAAAAAACCAGGAAATAGAGCAAGGGGATGGAGGAAGCTTGCTCCTCAAATACCTGCAGGCATGAGTACATTAAAACCACCTTCCCTCTAGTGGCAGGCTGTGGACAGTGCACCACTGCAAAGTGGTGCCGTCTGATTAGTACCTGCTGAAGGAGTAGCTGAGCTGAGCACTTCCCTGGGGGCAAATTCTGCAGATCAGGTTTCTCCATGCATAGGTGTGTAACTGGGCTTAGGCTTCTAAGTGTGTTTCTATTTCATGCTGCCTGAGATCCTAAAACCAGTTAATGGAACAGGTGGGTGGGTCTTTCTCATCACTGCTTTTCTGTGACTCAATCTTAAGCATTCGTAGAGGGTGTTTGACAAAAGCAGATGCATTAATGAGTTTTTAAGGTCTTTAAAGGGGTAGAATAAGACTGCACTTAGGTGCCTAGGTCCGCAACTCTGAATAGGTAGAATAGAAATTAGTGCCACTGTGCAAGGAACCCCAGGATATCTGCATGCCTGTCTGTCCCACTGCTTCTTCCATAATTTACATTGGTGTCTGTCTGTGCATGCGACTGCCACCCAGTGGCAGGTACAGTTCTGTATCTCTTCTAGTTGAGCCAACCAGCACTGAAATTAAGCAGGGATCACTCTTTATAGCCCTGTGTTTAACATCACATTCCTGATATTAAAAGGAAGGGAGTTAGATCCATAAAGAAATGTACTTGGCTTTGGTAAAGCTACAGTACACTGTGTTTCACTACTAGCTCTGCTTTGCTTAACTAGCTTTGCTTTGCTTCTGCTCTATGTTGTTTGCATCTTTAATCCCAGGGCTATAACAAGACACTGATGAGGCTGAAGTTGAAGAAAGAGCGTATTTCTGATGTGCAGAAAGCTCTACAGAATGGGACGAAGGAACTAGAGTTTGAGGATTTTAAGAATAGCTTGAAAGAGTAAGTGGACCAGCTTGAAAACAACCCTGTTTTCCCATAAGGATGCTTCTTTTTTCTTGAGATGTATCTACACTGAAGCAAGAGGGTCATGCTGCTGAGGGAATAAGCCCCACCCAACCCATTCTGCTTTGCGTGGGTCACCTCCAAAAATGAGGTAGCGAGGGTCGTGCCCTGAGAATCCCCCAAGCCACTGGAGCGTGCAGGAAACCCAGGACACAAGCACAGTGTCAGGTCATGAGCACAGAGCACAATGCCCATTATAACATTTTCCTAACCTCATTTCCAGGATTGAGGTACATGGAGTGGGAGTGTGGGCACAGCTTATTTCCTCAGGGAGGACAAAGCATGCTGCAATGGAGTACACTTCTCTTTGGAGAACCACCAAGCCCTCCTCACATTTCTGCTGCAGGTCTTAGTTCTGCCCAAAGCATTCTCACCTTCCATTGACTTTGGAATCATCATTGCTGCAATCCATGATACGATTGCAGCCCATCTGGTCATGCCCCAGCTAACTTTCTTCTAGCTGGCTTGGGTACCAGTAGCAGCAAATGAATGGGAATTTATGAGCTCACCTGGAGGTCTGTATACTTCTCAGGTGGCTGATTCATGTTGAAATCAGTGATGCCACATCAATAATTCTATTGGCACTTGAGCAAACTAAATTGAACCTGGTTCAAGTCTATCTAGGTAGGCTGCAGTCACATCTCCAGTTGCATTATGGACGTACACTTTGCATTACACTCTGTTGGGTCTTATGGGGTCTTCCCTTCTCATTTAAGGAACTGTGGTTCATCTGATATAAATCACCATAGCTATGCTGCGACCAGTGGAGACACTCTGTTTCATACCAGCTGAGAGTCCAGTCCTAAAATTTGGGTAGTTCAGCACAATGTAGCTAGACATGTCCCTTCTTCCAGAGATGAGGAGTATCCTCTAGTGTATGCAGCTACCTCTGCCCTGTACCAGTTAAGGAGTCTCCCTACTGGGATGACTGGCAGGTCAGGGAAGAAGCAGCTGTCTTGCCACTCCTAGTTTGTGTTTTGTTGCAGCTGCAGGATGCCAGAGAATGAGTCATAGTTTCCTCCTCTTGTAAAATGTTTGTTCCTTTTTCCTCTGTTGTTTTCCTCAGTCTGATCTAATCATTTAACGAAGAGCTAGTTATTGTCATTCTTGTGTATGGGACCCATAACACCCAATATTTGATGGCACATCTACCCTAACTCGTTTGGTTCCCAACCAAAGTAGCATCTAGTTCCAAGTGCCTGGGTCAGTTTTCAGGGCTCTCCAGGTGGATTATCTCCACTCTATGTGCTCACACTTCTATCCACGTAATCCACTGCTACCACCCTGTTTAGCTCTTGCCACATTTACTTCCTTTAATTAATGTAGACTAGTGTAATTAATTTAGATGTCAAGATCTTTGGGGTGGCAGCCTGTTACCTATTGTAATGGAGTTCCTCCCCCACCCCCCGACCTTCCCCCCGGGGTGGGGGCAGGCACTTGTATTGGACCACTGCAGCCTTGTCTGATCTCAGAGAGTGGCTCTCTGAAGCCAGCCCAGGTGTGGCTTCTAAAGCAGGAGGGAGCCCTGGCTTCTTCCCACTCTGAGACCCAGGCCTTTTGGTCCCTCACCCTCTATGTCCATGGCCCTGACTCAAGGAGCTATCATCCAGTTCCACTCCCATGAGAGGACCCTTATCTCTTGGTGGAAAGAATAAGTTCAACACAAAGTTCCAAGCAATGAAACAACTCTTCTTTGATAAAAGCATTTATTAGGGCCAAGACCATGTAGCCAGGTGTTTTCTGCCCCCCTTCACTGGTTAAGCAGCCTCTCTGTCCCCAGTCCAGCCTGCACAACCCTGAGCACCGTGGAGTTACTCATCTGTTGCCTTTCTAATCTGCCTGGCTCCCTCGAAGCCCCAAAGCTGCCCCTGCTCCTGTTCTCCAGATTCTTCTTCAGGGAGCACCCTGTTTGTCCCTCGCTGCTGTGGTAGTTGTTGCATTTATTTACCTCTCTCCCTTGGAAGCTGCCTGGATGTCACTTCCAATTCCACCTTTGTTGACTTGACAACAAAGCTATTCAAGTCCCTATTGATGCTAGAGGTCCACATTATGGAGATAGGTAGGCAGATCTCTTAACAGCAGGGGCTCAATTAACTCTTCTTTCCTTATGTACAAGCTAATTTACTCCACTAAGGTAGGCAACATTATAAAAACATGAACACATTTAAAACAGAAATTTTGTCCATCCCATGTGTAAAGCCACTAACACATTTCTTAGTCCCGTAAAATTCTAAACCAGTAATTCCAACCTTTCAAACCCTTCCCTTCCCCCTCCGTTCACCCTTGTAGTGAAGCAAGATTGTGTTGCCAACTCATTGATGTTTGGGTGATCTGGGATTTTTGGTTCTGACACAAAGTTACCCTCAAGGCACCACTTTTACCCCAGCACTTTTATTAAATTAGATTCCAATCACCTACTGAAATGCAATGGCTTCTGTCTCCTCAGATGTTGTATTTCCCTCTTACTCTAGGCTTGGTCATGCTGACCATGAGATCACAGCAGCTTTTTCCAGATTTGACAAGGATGGCAACCAGATCCTTGATGAAGAAGAGCAGAAGCGAATGAGGCGGGACTTAGAGGAGAAAAGGGTAAAGGAGGAGTGAATGGGGCTAGAATGGGAACGCTCTATAATTCCTTGTGTCCAGATATAGAGTGGGGGTGTGGGCAAAGTTAGTGCTGTGTCACCATCTCTGCATGCACAGCAGCTGTAGATGAGTTTATGAGGACCTGTGAATTCAAGTGTTTCTGTTCAGGCCTATGCAGCAAATCTCCAAGTCAAGCCTTAAGAGTGCTAAGATCCAACCTTCCAGGTGTCTTTGCTTTGTCTTCCAGGTTGCTTTGAATACAGAGATTGAAAACTTGGGGAAATCCTATGGGGGAAACAACTTGGATGAGAACCTCACTGCTGCAGAGGCAAAGAATAATCACACCAACAAGTCCAACTGGGTCTCTGAGGAGGAATTCCAAATGTGCGTCATTGCTGATATTAGTCTGGACTCACTATTAAAGCCATTGCTGGTGTCCACCCCCTTGCTGCTCTGGTTGAAAGCAAATCTGAAATCTCACCAATGTGATCTGTCCCTTCCAGATCCCTCCTTATGAGTGCATAAAGGGACAAGGCAGTATAGAGAGGCAGGCCCTTTTTACCACATATTTTGCATTTTCTTGAAAAGACTGTCTTGGAAATTATACATTGTGCATCTGGCATCATCTCTCTTCAGCTGTCTCTTCTGGTAATGTAGCCTGCTCTAGATCAGGTCAGAGGTTGAAATGGGCACACAAGGCCACTGGAAGTTGGCACACTGCAGAAGAGTCCCTAGAGGAGCTACCCCGATTTATGTCAGCTGCAGGATTTTCCCTTACACGTTGAGTTTGAGCACGAGGACAGTTAAGCTGTTTCTTTCAAAGAGGGAGTGGAAGTCACACCTTAAAACATAGAATGTGGCATCAGAACAAGACAGCTAGGGCCATACTAAAAGGCAGCTGGAGGGACCCTAAGAAGCAAGACACATTGGGAGCCTGACCTGTACTAGGTGCTAACAGGCTGAGAATATAGTTTGGCTATATCCATATTAGTGGTCAGCAGGGATCCAGGTTTTCAGTTTGCTGTGTGAAAATGTAGATTTTCCTTTTTAAAGGAGAAAACTGCAGGAAATGATGGGTTGCCCCTTGCAGGCTGGCAGCCTTCCAGCCTTCAAGGAGCTTCTTGGGAGTTGGGGGAGCAGGAGGAGTGCAACTGGAGGCAGAGAGCATCCTGTGCATGGCAGGCATGCAGCTCTGGCAGCTGCATGCAAGTAAGCCTAGGTTGGGTAGGGGTTGGAGGGACAGGGCTTGGGGACTATCTGGGGAGCTGTGGAGCGTGTGTGTGTGTGTGTGTGTGTGTGTGTGGCAGAGGTGTGTGGAGGTAATTGGTGTGTGAGTGGGGGCAGGTGCCTGCTGGGGGAAGGTGTCGGGGCACTGGGGATGCAGCGGGGGGGCAGCGGGTCTGAGGCAGTGCTTGGTGCTCCTGGTGAGGCCAGCTCCACACTGCTGCCAGCAGGGCCCACCTGGAGGCACCTGCCCCTCCAGCACAAGATGAGGACAGAGGGAATCCTTTGGGGGAAGCAGGGAGTTGCATGGCTGGGCCAGCAACCAGTACCTGTGCTCTCAGGAGTGGGGTAGCCAGGAGACACTACCCAGGGACGCTATGGCCAGACTGCCTGGTGCAGTGCAGGAGCCCCAGCCCAGGGCCGGGGGTGCTACAGTTGTCTCCTCCTCCCCCCTCCAGCCTGTGCCTAGGCCAGACTCCTATGGTTGCCAACTCTGACTGAAGCTCTTCTGGAAGATTTTTTTTCCAACATGACATAATGTTATTAATACAGGTGCACCGATAGAAATGTTTTGGGCTGATACTGATGGCTGATTCTTAACAAGCCATATCGGCCAATACCAATCCAATTGCCAATAGGCAGCCAGGCGGCTTGGACAGCAGTGTCTGGCTGCTAAGTCTGTTGTGGAGGAAGGGGGGAAGGAAGTGGCATTGCGGGGGGAGGTGGGCAGACTGAGGCCCCTGCAGTGAGGGAGGGAGTGGGGCTGGGGCTGCACAGCCGGGACAGAGCGTGGGCTGCACTCCTAGCTGCCTGTGTGCTGCGCTGCGGCTGTGCACATGCGTGAGGCATTTTATCAGCAACATTATCAGCCACGTTAAACAAAAAAAGCTGATTGCTGATACTGGCAATTTTCCTTATGTCGGTGCTGATCCATATGGGACCAATTTATTGGCACACCTCTAGTCATTAATTGTACTGTTCAACCCGTTCACAATATCAGTCTCCTGGATTGCTTTCAGTAGTCACCGGGAGTTTGATGCCCATCCCAGTAGACTCCCAGCCAATCCAGGAGGGTTGGCAACTGTACAGACTCCCTTCGCCGTTGCTTCCGCAAGCTGGAGCCAGCATACTCTGGCCTGGGCAGGATGGGGCTTGGAGCCCTTCACCCTCCTTCTGCTGCCTGCAGTATGGCCAGTCCAGAGCCATGCTGTGCTTCATGCTGCTGCCATGGAGAAAGGCACTGGTCCTCCCTGCCTCACTGGAGCCCCAGCCCCAGCCGGCAGCGCGAGACAGTGTGTGGTGCCCCAGCTGCTCCCTGTGGTTCTGTGAGAGGTGTGCTGCATGCACCTCATGCTGGAGGCTGTCCCCACCGTGTTCCCACAGACCACCATCCTGTGAGTCCATGTGGAGTTGGGTGGGGCAGGGGGAAGCTGGGGACCCCCTCTGGAAAGGCTTGGGGGGCAAGGGGCTGCATGTGAAGAGTGAGGGGTACCAGCAGGACTGGGGGGTGCTGTAGTTTGTGAGTGAGGGGCACTGGGGGGTGTGGGGGAAACTGTGGGTCTAGAGTGAGGGGCACTGGGAGGGCCAGAGGGCTCTGGGTCAGGAGCAAGGGGCAACAGCAGGGAGGGGGGGTTGTGGGTTGAAAGTGTGGGGCACCAGCATGGCCCAGGGGCACACGGGACTGTGGGTAAGGAGTGAGGGGCACTGGCATAGCTGGGGGAGGCCAGGGGACTATGCAGCCTAAGTGAGGGGCACTGGCAGGGCTGGGGATGGGGCTGTGGCTTTGGAGTGAGGGGCAGCAGCATGGGCAGGGGCAGGGCATGGACATATCAGGTCTGCTCAATGCCACAAAGCAGCAGGGGGACATAAGTAGCTGGACCTGCATCCTGGTGAGTGAAGGGGGAAGGAGAAGCTCTGATTTTCCATGATAAAAAAACCTAAAATCAAATGCCAAAATATATGGGTATTTAGAATTTATTTTATTATAATGATTGAGGCACTGGTAGGCTTCCAAATTGCTTTAAATTTGTAAATATATCAATAAAACATTGTGTTAAGCTGATACCTATGTATATAATAGCATTTCATTTTAATCATGGAAAAATGCAAATTTGGGGTTTTTAAATCAGAGAATTTGGTATTTTTTTAATCAGAGAATTTGCAATTTTTGAACAGAGAAAACCAGGATCCCTGGTGGTCAGTAGATAACCTGGTTGGGAAGCAGCCTGCCTTTAGCAGGACCAGTCAGAAACTGCAGCGGGAAACCCAGTGTAGCCAGGGATCCCAATGCCCCCAACTGTAAAACAATATAGTTGACTTGATTTATTCAATTTACACCAATGGAGGATCAGGCCCTGAGTTTGTACAAACTTCTGCAAGTCCCAGAGCATGTCCCACTGGAAGATTAGCAACACTCTCTTTCACAGCCTCCTGAGACGGGTGCTGCAGCTGGAGCAGTCCATTGGCAGCATCGCATCCAAGATTGACTCTGTGGTCACTAAGCTGGAAGCTCTGGAGAGGAACAAACTGAAGAGGAAGGATCTGGTAGGCAAGCTACTCGACAACATTAGCAAGGTCAGTAGCCCTCTGCCAGGTGCCATTGCAGACCCATCCCTTGCCTGAGGGACTATGCTTTTTACCTTCCTCAGTGGATTGTGTCAATTATCTACTTCATCTTTCTGTATAAGACAATGAGAGTTAAGGGTGCTTTTTCTTTTCCAAGACCAAGCCATTTTACTATATGGGTTCATGTGATACCAGATCTGTTGCATCTAGTCTTCCCATCCTAACAGTCAGACAACATCCAGCAGCTTATCCAAGACACACAGGAGCAGAACGTGACTCTCAAATTCTTTTGAAGCCAAAATCAGACCTGGTTAGGTGGCTACAATTGGAATTGTACCTGCTTATACCAAGTCTGAGTTTGCCCCTGTGTCCTATAACACTAAGGAAGCCTCTATCTTCCTTCTCGGTGAGGTTGTCTGTTGCTACTGTAGTCTTGGAATTGGACCTGTGCTTGCAAAGACCCATACAGCAATCTTTATACTCCATGTCTGTTGAACTAAAGCGTGCAAGATGATTTTATGAGGATAAAATTAATAGCATTCTGGTCTGAGCACAGTGCGAGCAGCCTGGATCTCCTGAGTAATCCAGAAGATACAACCAGTTCCTTTGGTAATGAGTGTGTATATCCACATGGCAGACCATGAAGTGTTCACCCTGCAGCACACAGTAAGCATTAAGTTACTGTGGTTAGATTGTAAAAGACATGTAAGATACTTAGTTTAAAACAAGTAAGTGCAATGTAGACTCCTGCACCAGGGTGGTACATGGGATCTGGGCCCAGGGGAGGAAGCAGGACAAAGCCATGGATAGCTCATCCAGGGGATGTTGGGGGGAGGGGGGTTCCCTACTGCTGCATGCACTCCCCCAGGGGAAGCATGAGGGGGCATTTGCCCCCCCCCAGATTTGTGCACAGGGAAGATGCAGGCTGTGGGATTGGGGCTCTCTGCTCTGCTCCCTTTTCCTCAGGACTCGGGAGCCCTGTACCAGCTACACACCCCTTGCCCACCCAGCAGCAGTGGGGGTGGTGAGTTGTGCCTCCCACTGCTGGACAGACAGTGGACATGCAGCCAGTGTGGGGCTTCCAGGGCAAAAGCAGCAGAGCAGAGAGCCCCAAGCCTGCAGCAGGAAGCTCACATCCACCCTTGCCCCACTCTGCTCTGCTCCAGCTGTGGCAGGGGGAGGGGGCAGGGCACAGGGAGAAGATTAGCAAGGAAGAGTTTATGAAATTGAAGACTTCTGCTGAAATTCATAGGAATCTTGTATTTTCATTATAGTCAACCAGGCCTTGCTGATATGCGTTTCAAGGGGTTTTTTGGACATTTATCAAAAATCTAGAATGGTGGATTGAGGTGTTAGAAATAGGAGGACATATGCTAATACTATCTTTGCAGAGGATTTTCACCAGGGATTAATTTGGCCCATTTTTCTATAAAGTAGTTGTCAGGTTTATTAGTCGTTTCACCTGGGTGATGGAATGGCATGTTGCATTTCTCATGTGCTAAAGAAGACCGATATTTTTCTTTCTGGCTTGCTGAGTAAGGTGGCTATATCTTTCACACATCTCTCTTGCTTTAAGGAGAGAGACTGTGCCCTAGCTCTGGAAGGGCCTTGTTTTAAAGTCTTTGTCATGTGAGCTATTTTTATCTTACATCATGTGAAAATTGTTTAATGCTTCCTTCTCAACCCTTTCTAAAGGTAACTATTTGTGAGTTGAATGGACTTGTTTGATGGCATAAGTATTATCATTCAGTATTGTAATTGTCAGCAGGGATGAGTCTGACTTGCTCAAAGAAGCTGTGGGGGTTTCCCTTTTAATTTTTCTTCTAAACCTCAGCGTATGTTTTTATGCATTTGTGGTGTTCTTGTTTTATGCACTTTGACAAGGACTGCTGTATAATACTGTATAATGGCAAACAAGGAGTCTGGATTAAAGTAGATTTCCTATGATAGACTGAAGATAGGGTGAATCACAGAAGATATTAGTGAAGGAGCAGACCCAGTAGATCCATTCCACCTCCCTGTCAATATAGGATTATTTCACTCTTGCATTTCGAGTCTTTCACACTTTTGTTTTAAATGTCTCAAATAATGGGATTTTTGCTCCTTTCATCTCCTCAAAGCTCTACCTACTAGGAAGCTTTTTTCCACATTTCACAGTATATTTTTTGCTTTCATATATAGGACCTATGGGCTAAAATTCTTTCCTAGGAATACTGCTTCAGTAATTCCTCTCCTTAAGGCTCTCAATTTCAGCCTGGAATACAGACCACCTGTCCCAGAAGGGCTTCTAGAAGCTAATTCTACCTTAGGATTCCCACTTGCCCAGAGTGGGGGGAATAATTTACTATACCCCTTTGAGATGGTTTAGCATATGCCTTGCTCCACACTCAGTCAGATTGTCATGGTGACTGGACAAAGCAATGGCTGTACGCACATATCAGTCTACCCTGGCCTCCAGAACATAGGGCTTTTTTACACATGCAAGCGCCACAGCACCAGGTGCTTTAAAAAGCACCTGGTGCTGTGATGCTAGCAGTTATATCAGCGGTAGGGCTGTGCAAAGCTTTGGTCCCTGATTTGATTCAGTGGAGATTCAGCCCAATTCAGTGGCCGAATCTCTGAATACGAATCTAATCAGAGAACCCACAAATTTCCCCGAATCGAATCGGAACCCTCCAAATTGATTCAGAGAGATTCAGAAAGACTCAGAGATTTGGACATAGACACAGTGTTAAATGTTTTTCTATATACCTCTAGGTAGCAGGTGGCTCGTGGGTGCTGCAGTGGTAGGGCACAAAGAGCATTCCACAGAAGCACGAGGGGCTCCCCAGTGCACTCAACAGCAGACCCAGAAGTAGACTAGAAGCACTTCAGGTCCACTTCCGGGTCCACTGGGGAGTGTGCTGGGGCGCCTCCAGCTTGGCGACTGGTGCCTTCTGGGTCTGCGGGGCGGGTGGGAACCTGGAGTCCCCCCGCAGCTGATCACCAAGCCAGGGAGCTGTGGGGGGACCCCCCAGCACGCTTCCCAGCAGACCCGAAAGTGGACCGGAAATACTTCCAGTCCACTTCTGGGTTCACCGCCGAGCACGTGGAGGCCCCCCCGCCCCAGTCCTGTGGGACGTTCCATGCGCCCCAGCATTGCAGCGATCACGAGCCATGCTGGTACCTCAAAGTATGTAGAGAAGAAATTTAAAACTGCGTCTGTGTCCAAATCACTGATTCTCTGAATCAGCATTGAATCTTCAGATTCGGATTTGGCTGAATCAAATCAGGGACAGTGATTCAAATCAATGAATGGAATCATTGTCCCTGATTTGGGCCAAATCCAAATCGAATAGGGCTCACTTTGCACACCCCTAATAAGTGGCAAAATGTCCATCAGTGCTGAGAAAATGGTGGTTGCACGCTTTTGAACTAAATCACCTTGCCACCATTTTCTGCACGCTGACCCGCATTTCGCCACTTATACAACTGCATGTGGCACAGTGCAGTTTGCCTCAGCTCACGTGCAGCACAGACTCGATTAATTGAGTCTGCTCCAAAGCAGCAGATCTCTGGTGTGTCATAGGAAAAAAGTACGTGTATAAATGCTCATAGCCAGTTAGGAAATATGCCTGTGCATATTTTAATAGTGTATTAATAGATGGTACCTGACTATATAGCATTGTCTTACAGTTTTTCAGGAGTAAAAAAAGTTTATTGGGGCTGTTGTGCACAACAAATGGTTAACGGGTCTATTTATTAATGCATTTTGACACATTCATGTTTATAATGGGGTGTGGGGGAGCCTCCAATTTTCTGTTTGCCCAGGGCCCCAATAAAACTTAATCCACCACTGCTTGCAAGCCATACATTATGTTGGAAGGATCAGATGGTCAGCCTTATTAAAGAGTTTGGAAGTTGAGTGGCTGGGCAATCTAGTCACAGTGAATAATTCTTACCCTCTTCCTCCTCCCATCCAATCCCAGTTGCCTATTACCAGCAAAACTGGTAACTACATTTCAGCTTCTTGATTGCTTGGAGTGACTACTACTCTGAGAGTTCTTTGCGTGGAATTTGCAAGGTAAAATTGCTCACCTATATCGTATGATAGTGGTTTTGGTTTCTGATTGGATAACTTCAATTCAAATTTGCATATGAATAGCTGTGCAGTAACACTAACTTTTATAGGTCCTACAAAGGCCGTGAACAATACTGCCCCAGCTACTGGCCTATTAATTGTTTATTGCAGGGGTACACAGCACTCCAGTAACTATTCAAAATCAACCAAGAACATTCAATAGGGCCATAGGGTGCTGCTATGCTCTTGCAAGTATACATTTCTATGTATACACCTTTGCAAATGTACAATGACATGTATTGCTTTCGGGAACTTTCTTGCAAACAACAGTTTACAAAAATGGATTGCAACTATCCAGTCCACACTAGTATTTTAAACTGTGATGGTGCAAGTGTTTCCACTAGCACCTTTCTAAAGAGACACCTTTGACCCTTGTTGAAAAAAGTCCATCATAATCCAAAGAAGGTGCACAGGGATTTGGGGAGATATTTTGATGGAGTCTGTGGCCCATGCATCATATAGCCTGTTGTATTGCTGCCTTTTGACCCTTGCTAGTTTTCTTTGCAAACTGCTAACAAAGCAGATGTCCCTTTCTTGTGCTTGTAACTAGGAAGAAGAATCCAGCCAAGAAGAACTGCTCCATAGGAATCTAGACCAGCCAGTACAGGAGGACCAAGAAGACTGGGAGACCGGGCATATGTTGGGGAACAACCTCAATGGGAGCTCTTCCCGAAGTGGTAATAGCATCTATACAAATCTGCCCAGATCAGGGCTGCCAGGCTCTCAGGTGCCTAAGAACACCCGGCCTCAATCTAATGTGCACTTCTAGCTGGCTAGAATGCTCCCCCCTGGGCACATCTACATGAGACTTTTACTGTGGAACTGCCTAATTAGCTCCATAGTAAAATGTCACTGTTTACACATGCGGTGCTATTAGGATGGAGTAAGCTAAACTAATTAACTCCGCCACAGGATAGTACTTGTATTTACTAGTATTTACAAGTACTATTCTGTGACGGAGTTCTTTACTCCACAGCAATGCATGTGTACACGCTGATGGGGCTGGCTGGGGCACAAGGGTGCTTCACTGTGGGGGCTGCCTACCAGCTAGCCCCCACACTGAAGCACCCTTGTGTTCCAGCCAGCCCCACTGCAGCATGTTGAGCCAGGCTGGAGCAGCCGGCAGGCTGACCCCATGGGTCTTCTGCCTGCTGGGGATGCTCTAACCTGGCTCAACATGCTGTGGTCTTGGGCGCACATGCAAACAGTGCACCTAGGAGCAATAAACTCCAATGCAATATGCGCTGGAATTTATTCCTCTGTGCTAATTGCATGTGTAGACGTGACTAAGTCAGTGTCAGTTGTATCCCATTGTTACACTAGCCAGGGAAGCTGAAGGCAGACACCACCAGAGAGACTTCTGTCACACTGGCAATGTACAGAATCATGGTTTGTCTTGATTTTGCTTGCCAATGTAAGTGACCAGTTGTGTAATACCATAGAACTAGAACTTCAGAAACAAATGCTAGAAATCAGTGGAAAGTCTTATTTGGATCTAACTGGATCTAAACAGGCTCTTCTCTCCAAATCAGCTGAATCAGTGTCTCCACTACAAGCTATAAACACTCCAGAACAGTGAGAAAGTTTAGATCCAGAAAGGACCTTTGCAGCTGCCCCCCCCCCCCCCACACACACACACATACAGAGTTTTTTGCAGGATAGATGTGTAGGAATTAAGTAAACAAGGCAGCTTAATTTGAAAAGGAGAAATTTTGCTCATTTTAACTGCTTGCTTATTCCCACTTTTCCTCTCTTGGTCTGTCTCCACCCTGCTATAGTATCTGTGTCTTTATCCCTTCCATAGCAGGTACAGAACCAGAGATAAAAGGACACCAGGCTAGGACAATTAAAATGATTTGAGTGTCTCTAAAATAAATAAGGAAGAAATTGGAGTCAATGAAAACAAAGGCATAATTAGGTAGCGCTATGTCCTGGACTGCAGTGCATGGCATAGCAGCTGCTGCCAGGCTACCAACAGTGGGACAGTGACCAGGAGAGCAGCACCAGTGGTTGCTGTTTTTGAGTCCTCCCTCAGTCAGCACTCAGGGCTGGTGCCTCTGTCACACCCCCATACCCCCCTTATTTACGCTAAGAAATGGAAGTGGGGTGGTGGTCATTTGTTCACTGGCAGCTTATTGGAGCTATCAGAGCTGCCATTCACAAGGTTTCTAACCTAGCTGTTGATCCTGGAATTTCTGCAGTTCTGTTGTCTATTTTCATGCCCCAAATTTCCCTTTTATGAAAATTCATAGTGCTGGAAATGTAGCCATGAAATTATGACATTTTTGTGTGTTTTGCAAAGGAAACCATTTCCTTTGAGGTCAGGGCAAATATGGCCTTCTTGTGTTGGGAAAACAGGACTGAGTTCTATTTCTCATTGAAGGGTGAAAATGCCACTCTTCTGAGCATTTGATATTTTTGTTGAGACTTTTTCACTTGGATGTCATTGATGCCACCAGCTACGGATGCTGATTCATTCTTGGCTGGTGTAAGGCAGCATTGAACTCAGTGAAGTTATACTGATTTACACCAACAAGCATCTGGCCTTCTATGCATTCCAGATCATCAGTTACATTATGTTGTATGTTTCGGATTCCTGCAGAAGATACACACGTACACATACCAGCAGTCACATTTCTTTAATAAGCAGCACTGAAATACAATAGTCAATGGAATTGGCTGGTATGAGATTTTTAGACTTTAACAACAATTATTTCTATTTGCTTAGTAACTTATAAGGCTGCCAATACACTGCTCGCTGGTGGGGAGGGGCTGTGTTAATCAGAGTAACAGCTGCTCTAATTAAAATGGCTCACCATCACATATATTAAGGTCCCCCCACCCCCAGTCCTGTGTTTCAAAATGGCCCTGGGGGGGTGCTTTAAAGTTCACTAGACAAACTTTAGTTCAAGCGCCCCTATGGCCATTTTGAAACATGGGGGGCTTAATACACATGATGCTGAGGTGACATTGGAGTGTTCAAATTAGACTACGGAGCAGACTCCATTAATTAAGGCTATAGGCACTTTTACATCCCAGAGTACTTTACAGATTTTTTCTCATATATAATATGCAGGAATCTCTTTGTTCCACCAGAAAAGTGCAACCAGCCACCTCTAGGGCAGAACAGACCAGTTGTTTCATAGCAATATTACATAGAAATTTAGAGCAGGGGTCTATTTAAAGGGATTTTAAATACCTAATCACAGATGTCCAATGAAAAGTTAAACTGACAAAAATCATCTCTGATTGATGTCTCTTTGAAGACTTTTGGATTAGTGTTATTCAGTCATCACAATCTAGTAGTGTTTGTTATACTGGGTAAAACCGTACCAGAATGAAATCATTCATCTATTGTTATAGAACAAAGGGATCATGTCAGGGAATTAGAGTTTTCTAAGACTTGAAATTCAGCAGGTTTTTGTACCAAATTGCAATCAGAGAGATGACACGTGCTTCTTAAGGAGTAGCCCTAATCACAAATGAAGCATCTTCACTGTGTCAGTTAGAGGTGATGCAAGGCCCAACCATAGCAATTTGGAGCTGTTTGTCCAAAGTAGCATAGAAATAAAATGCTTTAAATCATTCTTTAGAAAAGGTATTTTAATCTCTCAGATGAGATTCAGGCTGCATTTCTGGAAACTCAATCAGAACAAGTCTTTTCTTAAAAGATCTCTTTTGGGTGCCTTTCTTCTCCTGAGCTTAGGATCCAGGGTCAGACCCTGGATCAATCTTCCTGAGTTCAAGGGAATGCGGTGTAAAATGTACCTTGCTGGTAGAGCACATGCCCCAGCAGATAAAGCCAAAAGATCAGTTTTAAGGGCTCAATCCCCAGTGCTAAAATCACTGGTATCTATACAGTTGGTTTCTTTGAAAGCATGTTGAGACCCTCAATGCAACTAATACTGAGGGAGGAATATAGAATCTTGAATTCAACTCTGGATAGGAAAGAGAAGGAAAAAACAGATTTTTCCAAAGCTTTGTTCTATAAAGTCATTCATTTTTCATTCTGATTTCATCCATACACTGTTCTCCCCACTTGGAAATTCACTCAGCAGCAGAGGGACATGGAGGACAGCTGTGTGCTCCCAAATGAATATGGCTCCACTGCACAGTAGGTCCTGGGAAGCTGTGGAGGAGGACCCTGACCTCTTTTTCCTTGTAGAGCTGGCTCCACATAAAACACACGGCAGGAGGCTGATTGTATGGCCACACACAGCCAAAGCCCCAAGTTCCAGGTAATGGAAGCTTATGGGAAATATTCCCTCTATTTTAATTGGAAAGGGGAGTCCCTGTAACAAAAGAGCTGCAAAAATTCCCCAAGTCCTGGCTGTAAACTGTCTGGTGGATTCCTTTCACCTCAATCCCAGAGTAGTCCCCAGCAGAAAGACCACTCCTGCCCTGCACGGTGGTGTGTGTGAATTTCACACCTGGTGGCAACCAGTCCACATAGCTCGTATGTCTCTGTCTGCCCTGGTATGATATCCATCACCTGCATGTCTCCATGCTACCGTGTCTTGTCTGTATCTCGTCAAATACGCAATCATGTATACAGCACATGTGACAAATATCCCCAAGCGTCCTGTTCCTTAGACTAGGCTGGATCAAACCCACTGCACATTTCCTATGTCTGTTCCCAGCGACGATGTGTGTTTAATGTGTAGACTGTATCTACAGGCTGGCTGAAATATACATGAACTGAATTGCAAAACATTTCTGCTGTGTTCTCAATTGTCAAATCTTTTTAGATTCCTGTGGAGGGATGGTACTGCCCTTGTGATACAAGCATCATGGGAAGAGGGCTTTATTTTCTAGCAGAGGATGTTTTACAAAGCAGTATTCCACCTGGTGGCATTTAGCTTGTAGTACGTGATTTTTCAGTGATGGCCATCCATCAAGCCAGTTAATCCCCAGTTGGGTGGTTCAAAACAAGACTGCTCTAATGAGATGCCATCACCACTGTTGTTTTTGTTACAGGAGAACTCATCAAGATCAGGTGCACTATGAACATCTATAATCCCTGCCCCAAAGACCAGGGTGGTAGAAAAAGTATTATTCTCACCTCACAAATGGGGCATAGAGATTAGGCACAGACACAGAGATTAGTTTCATAGTGAGGGTGACACAAGAAGTCTGTAGCACAGCTGGGAACCAAACAGATCTCTGAAACCCAGGCCAGTGTCTCAGCCAAAAGAACATCCTTTTGCTCGGTAGCTGATCTCTGCATAGAAGGCCCTGTTTCGGTATCCTTCTTTCAGAGGCAGAAAGCTGTATCTGTCAGACTCACTCCATCTGGGAATCTCACTTCAGCTCCTGGACGAAAAGCCACTGGCATCTGCACTTGTGAGTCCCTCTTTATCCTATCAAAGCAGTTCTTGAACTAACCACAAGATGTCACCAGTACATTCACAAATAATAGTAGGGAGGCCAGAGGAGCAGTTATATCAGAAGGCTTTGAAAGGCTTTCTAGAGGAAGTCGGTATCATCATCCCCATTTTACCAGTGGGTAAACTGAAGCACAGAGCAGCAAAGAAGTCAGTGGCAAACCAAGTCACTGGCAGAGACAGGAATCCTGGGCTCCAGGATTCAACATGAAAACTATATCCGTTAAGCCAGTGGTACACAATTTTTTGGCTCCGTAGGCTGGATGCATGGCACAGGGCTGGTCCACAGACTGGATCCTGTATGACTGGACCAGGCCCTCCGTGCCTCAGCCTGGCTCCACATGCCCAGATCAGGCCTTGCATATCCAGATCAGGCCCTGTGCAGTCTCAGCCTGGCCCCATGTACTGGGACGTGCTCCCAGCCCCACACACCCAACATAGTTTACAGGGCCTTGCTGTCTACCCCATGGGCTCCCCACAGGCCCGGACATTTAGCAGCAGGGAAGCGGCAGCTAACGCTGGTGCCACCCGCCATGCCACCAAATTTTTGGACCCATGAGGAGCCCAGCAGGCTGGATGACTAGACTTTGAGGAGTGGAAGTTGAGCACCCCTGGTCTAGGCAACACTAAAACTCAGGCACTATAGCTATTAATATTATTGGTTCTTTTTAATGATCCTACTGCTATAGAGGCCAGCACCACTTTAATGAAGGTTAGGATGTGGAGGAAGGGGTGGGGGGCCACAAGCACAGCCTGGCCCAGCCCCATGCTGGGAAGAGCCCGACACATCCCCAGGCCCAGCCCGCAGCGGCAGCCCATCCCGCCCTGCACTCAGATCCAGGGGCACCCCCCCCCCCCCCCCCCCGTGTACTCTGAGGGTGTGTGCATCAGCAGGAGCTGCCCCCCACCCCAGATAAGCCGCTCGCAGCTCCATCCCATGCTCCACCCCAGCTCACTCCCTCCCTCTTCACAGGGGCCTCAATCTGCCCCTCTGACCCCCACCCCTTTTCCCACACCAGACTTACCAGCCTGATGCTGGTCTCCAAGCTGCCCAGCTACATATCAGAATTGGATCGGTATCAGTCCATATGGTTCCTTAAAAATAGGCCATTGGTATTGGCTAAAAAATTCTCTATCAGTGCCCCCCTAGCCAACTGGAAGCAACAGACAGAAGTACATGGGCATCTAGGGTGGGGATAATGTGCAGTTGGTCTGTGGTTCATCTGTACTGGGCAGAGGCTTCCCTCCCCTTCAGTCCATCTCACAACAGACACCATAGCACCCCCCCCCACCCATCCCCACCCCACACATAGCCAGTCTGGGCACAGAGATGGCTTCTTCTTCCTGCTGCCCTCAAGGCTCTCTGGGATTTGCAGTCCAGCAGCAGGGCCCTGCAGGGTTGCTCATCACTTCCTCTTCTTGCTTCCAGGTGCCTCTGGGATTTGTAAGTCCACGGTCATAGTCAGCAGGACTCCACAAGGTTGCTCCCCTTCTGTCGCACACTCGTATTGCATTTTCAGTGCACACAATGAATTACATTACACATGCGTACATTCCACCCGTAACGACTATACAATCACTTAAAATGAAAAAAAAAAAAAAGCTTTGGGGATAAGCTCAATACATTTATGGCCTGTTTAAATACTATTAGTAGCTGACAAGGAGAAGTCAGCATCATGTGACCAGTCAGCTGCCATGAGCAGGTGCTGCAGAGACCTTCCTTCAGGCAACTCATACAAAGACTACAAGTCAGGGAGGAAATTAAGCATGTCCTTCACATTATGGACTCACCCCTCCTCATTGAAAGAAGGTTGCAGTGAGAAGGAGAAAGGTAGGTATCAGCAGACAGGTATTTTGCTGGATATAATTCTTCCTGTCTCAGTCCTAAGGTCTTATGTGAGGATAATTAAATAAATGTGTAAGCTTTAGCCAGACTGAGCCAGAGCTTCTGCTGTTGTAAATTGATGCAGCTGCATTCAAAGTCAATGCCAAATCACAAGCCCTAAAGATCTGTCCCCTGTTCTTTGTGGTAGTAGGTCAAATGCCCAGGTACTATTAATAGGCAACCAGCAGTGCCTCTTCAATTGGCAGATATCACATCCCATTGTAGGTGACATCTGAACCCTGTAAGTATAAAGGGTGTGGCAAGCCAATGGTGAGCTGCTATGGTAGAAAAAGAAAGGTATTTAATTACACTGATACAATAATACAGTCGCAGTAGGCTTAAGGTCAACAAGCAAAGCCATCGATCATTTTGGCACGCCATAACTGCACAGCAACACGTGACATCTATCCACAAGCTGGCTTCTGCTCCCAGGGCTGTAGAGATCTACAGAGCAGGCCACAGGGGATAGGATAACCTTTAGTGGTCCTAGTTTTTTGGTGGAAGATCCTTAATGAAGAACAATTAAAATATTCATGCACAATACCCAAGCCCCAAAGACTCCATGAAGACAACAGTCATCTCTCAGCCTATATGCCCAGATCTTGCTCTAGGAGCCAAAAGACAGTAGCCTAACCAGCATCGTGTCAGGGCAATGTGCCAGGCTGGAAAGCTTCTGAAGTCAAACATGCTTGCTCCACTCTCTAAGAGATGATGACACATCTTCTAGAATAGATGATGAATGTGGTTGTATGTGAGGGGAAGATGATGAATGTGGTTGTATGTGAGGGGAAGTACCCTGAGTTCTATATTTTTTACCATAAGAGTTCTACTGAAGACTAACTGTGACTTAGCAAAAAGAGCTCCTCTCTGTCCTGTAAGAAAAAGCGTCAAAAAGCTGACAATGGCACATTCACCAGCTCTGATCTTTTCGTCTTCAGACTTGTGCAGAGGGAAGGCATGAGAACAATTTAACACATGGGAGAGAGACAAAACCTGCATCAGAATAACACAACACAAACCAGAACAAGCAAAAGGATCGATATCCTAAATATGACCATCCTCATTCTTGCAGTGACCCCAAACAGCTGATGTATGAGCTAGTAATTAGAGATAAACTGTATTCCCTTGTGTTCAGCACTTCTAGATTGGCTGACACTTCACTAGCTTCTCCCTCAGTGCTGTTGTGCCTTTTAGAAGTCAGTCTAGTGCTGGAAGAATTTGCCAGATTCACAGCTCTGAAGGGTGAAGACTTCTAGTCACAGAAGGAAGAGGTTTGGAAGGGACATATCTGAAAGCAGAAGGGAGTCTGTCTGGTCTCCCTGCCTCTCCCGTTGTTGACCTGCTGAGATGGCTGAAAAATGCCATTTGTGGAAATGGGTTTTGCAATGTTGGACATTTGAGCTACAAAAACTTGCAGGTGGACCCAGTCCAGGCCTGAAATTCCAGGTGTTTGTTCAAAGCGGTGTTTTCATGTCCCTCCTGGGGTTTGTCTATGTACCAGGTGAGTGCTCCGAGTTCACTGGTGCCTCTGGCTAAAGGAGTTGGGGGTAAACATTTTCAAAGGCACCCAAGCCCTGTTCATTTGCAGTGGGACTTGGGCTTTGAAGTCACTTCTGAAGATGCAAATTGGTCTCCCAAGTGACATAGGTAGATAAGTGATGTCATACACCCTTTATTTCGAGTAGGAGAGGCTCACACTTTACATTTAGACCCGACATTCAAGCCCCGTTAATGAACTCTCCAAAGGGCTGCTAATTTAAGACCCAAGATTTTGGTTCTCAGTCCACTTTACAAAAACAAATCAGAGACCATTACTTTCTAACACACATGCTACCATCTGGCCATCAGACAAGAGGAACTCTCCACAGCTACTCACCTGGGCTGAATTTGAATGAGTAACATTGACCTGGCAGGTTACTAGCGTCCAACACATTCAGTAAGTCCATTTATAACATCTTTTGTTATTCTATTTACCACTCAACCCCTAGGAGACCTTCTAACACTGTCCATGTCCTGAGCACAAGAAGCAAGTTTGCGTTTCTTGTAGCTTTATCACAGGATATGTCACTGAGACAGCCTGAGGTGATGTGACAAGTACAGCATGCAAGTGGAAAGAAGCAAAGGACCCTGCTCTTGATTTCAGGTCGTCTTTCCATGGCAGTTGAAACTAGTGCAGTCCACAGATAGAAGAGGAAATATATTGTCCCCATTAGAAGACACCTGTCAATTATATCCAAAACGGTGATCCAACAGCTTGGAAAAGCACTCAGGGGTCTTTCCATGCTGTAAACTTAGTATGTGCCTGTCATAGGAAAGATGTGGAATTTTCCTCCAAAATCATCCCACCAGGGGTCCTAATTTCCCTATCTGACATGAAGTACCATCCATCATGGCATGGACTTATTAGTCAGAATCTTATGGATCTAGGAGTACCAGCTAAGAGGAGTTATGCAATTTCCCCCCATTCAGAGCCTTGCAGAATGCAGCAATGGGTGGACAAATGAGTTAATGTAACTAGGGTTGTTGTGGAAGGTCTAGGGCCATTACAAGCATAGGTCCTGCTCCACGTGTCTGGTGGTGGAGCAAATCTACTGGCATGAGGCAAACCCTCTAAAGCTTCACCCGAGAAAACCCTTGGGAAAGGACACAGTGGTTTAACCAAGGTGTGACGCAGGGCAGGGAAGAGCTGAGCTGTTCTCATTCCCACTCTGAATTATAATGCTGCTTTCCCTGTCCCAGCTTACTGCCTCCCTTAGCCTAATAAAATGTCTCACTTATTAGAGAGGGGCTCTGCAATTCTACACTAGTGCCGTATAACAGCTGTGGGCCAGCTGTGCAAGCTGGTGGGTGCAAAAGACATGACAAGACTGAGGGCTGCAGACCAGAGATCCCCCTAACTCTTCCCCACCCCCTATAATTGATCTTACATGCTGTTTGCTGCTATCACATTGTTTTTTCTGCTAATGCTTTACACCCCTTCCCCCACCCTGTGCTCTGTGTCAGTTTTCAGTTTTTGGATCAGGAAGCATCTATCTGTTGCTCTGGGTTTGTACAGGTCCAAGTACAATAAGTCTGTAATAAGCATGACTAATAATAACCATTTCAGCTTTACCCCAGTGTTCAGGATTTGGCCTTCCAAGTGGATCAAAGTAAAAGAGCTTTTTCTGAAAGCCTGCAGCTGGGGCTTTGATCCTGGATTTGGACACCTTGTGCCAGGGTTAATCTGGACTTCGTTCCTAAAAGTGAAGGTTGTATGAGCAATAACCCTGCGTGGTTTATCAACATACACACCCAGGGCAAGAGATGAACTCAGGGACTGATATCTGTAGAGAGAAAACAAGGGACTATATTGACTGTTGAAATTCTAAACCCGTCTAAAATCAGAATTTTTTCCTCGATCCATCATGTCCTCACAGTAGAGATATAACAGCCAGGCTCCATGTTCAAGGTGTCATGGTGGTAGCATGGGCCAGGGCAGCTGTGGCAGCTGCGCCAGCAGCAGCGGCTGCCATTCATACCCCTCCTCTTAGCAGGTAGTTGGGGCAGTTGTCTTCTGCTCCACATCCTATTGCTTTGTATGAACCAAGGTGCCTAGAAGAAAGAGTAACAAACATGCCAACTATAGGACAATTGTGGGTAACCAAAGAGATACAGCAATAGCTTCAGCCTCAGCAGCAGCAGCAGCTGGGAAGGCAGTTGTACCCTTCCCTGCTCGCTCTCCTGGGACAGACAGTAGGAAGCCACAAGTAAGCGGGGACAGGAGGAAGCGGGGAGTGAGCAGGGAACTGGGATGCTAAAGTGGGGACAGGGCAGTGGACCTGATCCAGGCCAGCAGGGGAGTGGTGCAGGTCTGCTGTTTACACTAACTAAAGCATCGCCTAGACTAGCTGCACCTTAGTATAACATGACCTGGGTAATGGATCAGAAATAATCCTGCCCTGGACTGGAGTAACTTTGAGCTGCCTAACAAGTTCTTAAAACCAGTTTCAGGTGTTAATGTGCAGACAATCCAGGTGTTAATAGCTCCAGGAGCTGCCCAAAATGACCATGTAACAAGGCCCTAAGGCCAGTGGCAGGGGGCAATGGAAGCAGCAGCCCCATAAAGAGAGAAAATGGGAGTGGAAGGAGAATATATTTATTTATGTGCCATTGGAAGCAGTGGAAGCCCCAGCATAAAGTAAATTATGCAAATAGTAAATGGATGGTCCTGGAAGACTGGAAAAGAGCCAACATGGTACCTATCTTCAAGAAAGGGAGGAGGGATGACCCGGGGAATTATGGACCAATCAGTCTGACATCCGTCCCTGGAAAAACCCTGGAGAAAAAATTGTCAAGGGATCCATCAACACCAGACTAGCAGAAGGTAATCTTCTGAAGACCAGGCAACATGGCTTTGTGACTGGCAGGTCTTGCCTGACCAACCTCATCTTCTTCTATGACCAGGTGACACAAACCCTGGACAAGGGAGATGGCGTGGATGTCATATATATGGATTTCAAGAAAGCCTTTGACCTAGTTCCCCAGAATGCCCTCATATCCAAGCTGGGGAACTGTGGCCTCGATCATCTTATGGTCCAAGGGCTAGGTAACTGACTACAGGGTCGGACCCAAAGAGTACTAGTTGACAGGAGCAAATCAACATGGCGCACGGTGACCAGTGGAGTCCTTCTGGGCTTGGTACTTGGGCCAGTACTCTTCATAATCTTCATTAATGATCTGGAGTTGGGAGTCAAATGCGAACTGACAAAGTTCATAGATTACACCAAATTTTGGCGGAGGGTGGTAACACCACAGGACAGGCTGGGGATACAGGTTGACTTAGACACACTCTCAAGGTGGGCTGGCCAAAACCTAATGGCCTTTAGTGTAGAGAAGTATAAGGTGCTGCACCTTGGTAGGAAGAACCCTCAACATACTTACAAGCTTGGCAATGCTACACTCGCTAGCAACACGAATGAAAGTGTCCAGGGTCTGGAACAAACTCCCCCCCAGAGGTGGTGCAAGCACCTATTCTGGACTCTTTCAAAAAAAATCTGGATATTTTTCTTGCTGGGATCACTTGATCCCAGATGACTTCCTGCCTATGGTGGGGTCTGGACTCAATGATCTCACAAAGTCCCTTCCAGTCCCCAGTATCTATGAATCTGCAGGGGAGGGGGAACAGGGGGCTTTGGTACACAAGATTCCCCAAGAGCCTTGGCCATGAGCAGAGATGCTCCTGCACTAGCTCTGTGGATATACCTCTTAGAGCAGGGGTGCTTAGTCCCTACATGCAGGCCAGATCTGACATCTGGAGCCATGTCAGCCATTCCCTAGAGCTCCCACAGGTCTTGTGGGGAGCCTTATGGGATGTGACCCAGTGTGCTAAATCTAGCATGGGAGTGGGGTCCTGATCCCAGCTCATGAGCCTAGACAGAGGTGGTGTAGAGCCCAGATCCCAGCATGTGAGATGGGATAGAGGCAGCTTGTGGATCCTGTGTGGATATGTTTAAGACTGTTATGTATAAGTTGTTACACTTGCCTGAGAAAGATAAGATAGAACCCATGGAACCTGGTTGGGGTCTGAAGAAAAAAAAAAAAACCTGAGCATCTCTGAAATCCAGATGAGTTAAAGCTGTGCAGCAATGCAACAAAAAACCAGAAGAAATTTAAGCAGAGCTTCACTGTATATACAGCCAGTGGAGCTACAGAAAAGGAAGATCTACTCAAGGTAACTATTTTTTTTTTTAATATAGCAGGCCCAGAAGCTCTTTTTCTTTATAATAGCCTACAAACAGCTATCTGAAGCAGAACAGAAAAGCTGTGTCACAGTGATAGAAAAGTTTCAAGAATATTGTATATCTAAGCAAAATGAAACCTATGAACAGTAAAATTTCCACATGATCCAGAAGAAAGAATGTGAAAAGAAAGAATTTGAGATGATAGAGGAGTTTGTCAAAGATGTCAGACTGCTGAGCCAGACATACAACTTTCGAAAACTAATATAGTCCATGAACAGAGACCAAATAATATTAGGTATAAGGGATACAAGCCTCAGGAAAAGACTGCTAGAGGATCCTGAGCTTAACTTGGAAAAGGCAGTTAGAATGTGCCAAGAGACTGAAATAACAAATGCCAGGCACAGAAGGTGGAGGAAAAAAACAAAACAAGCTGAACTAGACAGGATTACAAGACTGCAAAATCCTGAGGGCATTTATACATATACCTTTTTGTCCCATGATGTGCCGGAGGTCTGCCAGTTCAGAGCAGACTCAATCAAATCTGCTCTGCACGCAAGCTGATGCAAACTGTGCTGCACTGGGTGCAGTTGTATAAGTGGTGAAATGCGTGTCAGCATGCAGAAAATGGCAGCGGTGCACTTTTGAACTAAAACACCATCTATGTGTTTTAGTTCAAAAGTACGCCACCACCATTTTGTCAGCATTGACACGCATTTCACCACTTATACAACTGCAAGCAATGCAGTGCTGGGTGCTTTTCAAAGTGCCCAGCACTGCAGCGCTTGAATATGTAAAAATGCTTTAAGGCAACTGTAACAGGTCGCCCTCCCCAGTGCCATCATCCCTGTTATCTATGCCTTACATGGAGCACCCTTGGAGTCTCCTTTAAGGTTCTTGTGTCCCACTCTCTACTCACCTGCCACGTCTTGATGGAAATTATTATACTGATGGTCTTGTAAGCGGGAGACTACCTATTATATTTTGTATGTTGGGGTCTTCCACCTCCACGGACCTTGACCCCAGTCTTTCTCTAGCTAGGCCTCCCCGTCTAAACCCACCAAACAGGGTCCGACTCCTAGGCCTAGCCTTTTCTTTTCTTGTCTTGAGGCTCATGACCCTCCATTCTGCTCTAATCTGGAGTCTAGCCTCCCTGGCCGAGAGGCCTGGTTACCAGCCCCCCAGCTAGGAGATTGCAAGTTCAAGGCTGGGAAATGGTCCTAGACCCACACTGCCCCAGTCCAAAGAAAAACAGAAGCTGCATCTCTGGTGCACCAGACCACCCTGGACTTTTAGGATCATGCCCTCTAGTGCTGGGGTCTGTATACCCTAAAATCATGCACCCACACTGTAGTGGGGTCCCAATGAGGCCTCCTTCCCCAATAGCCTCACCCAAACCACTGCTGTTATGCAATAACAATAAGATAGGGGGCAGGGGGGTGGCGGGAGCTCAATAGACTTCTCGTTTGACCAGAGACGCTTCTCCCAAATCTCCCGGGGAGCAAGGAAGCATGTGCAAGCAGCAGGACCTGGAGGAGCAGCGAGGGGGGAAGAAATGCCAAGGTAAATGCTCTGGAAAACCATGGCGGTTTGTAGGGGGTGGGGTGGGGGGTCACTTGGCAATAACCACCACCAAGAGAAATGTGATTAAAGAAGGCAGCATGCCGGCTTACATTTACGCAGGGTTTGTGCTTCAGCTCCCCACCATCAGCTACAGTCCTTTCTCTGGGGTTGCTGCCATCTCTCCAGGGTCCTCCATAGTTCACCAAGCCTCTCCATAGAGCTCTGGGACACATTCTTTCCCCCTTGGCTGCTGGTCCCTACTGCTGCTCAGCCCAGGGTTTTTATAATCCTGGCCTGCCCTTTCTGGTCAGCTGACTAGCTGGCCAGGCTCAGCCCCCAGGCTCAACCCCCACCTTACTGGCACTCTGTGCCCAGAAAGTTCTGGCCTTAAAAGGGCCGACCTGTCTTCTGGTGATAGGGCTAGGGTTCCTTGTTACAGCAACACACAAACAATATATAGAAAGGAGCACCTCACTATGATGTAGGCAAGCAGAGGCCAAATAGAATTGCTTGAAGAAACAATGGTCAGCTGCAAATGGATGTGGGGGTTACCACAAACCCATGAAATGCCCTGCAACTGGTAAGCACTGCAACAAATTCAAAAGATTCAAACACTTTGCAAGGGTTTGCAGAAAGGCGCAGGATGCACTACACAAGAAACAGCAGGTGCATGTTCTACCAGGGGTTGTCAACCAGGGGTACACGTACCACTGGGGGTACTTGGGAACACCCTAGGGGGTACATGTGGGTGGGAGGGGATGGAGAGCCTCCATCCACCACCCCATGCTGCCACTTCCCAGGAGCAGGGCCGGGGTGGGGGGAGGGTAGCAGTGACCCTCTGTGGGCCACATAGGCACCACCTTGCTGCCCGGACACAGAGGGTGGGAAGCTCGCATGTGGCAGTTACTGCTGCCACCCACTACCGCATGCTGCTGCTCTGTGTCCAGCTGCATGCCACCACACCCACTCCATGTCTGGTTGTTGGGGGATACACTTATTTTAAAAGGTTGAAACCCCCTTTTCTATACAATGAAGAAAGAGGAATAATTCACCATTAGCACAATGCAAGAAGAAGTTCAATCTTCTGAGGACTGGACAATCATCCTGCACACCAGTGGACTAATGGTAACTTTCAAATTACATATAGGGGCACAGGTCAAGGTAGTACCAGAATACATGTGTCACAGAGCACTGAGGTGCCCTGCTCCCAAAGAGGGGAAAACTGCTAGGGAGGAAGCCCTAGCAGGAAATAAGGAGCCCAGCTGTGGGTTGCTGGGGCAACCAGGGAAGGTCAGCTGACCAGAAGGGGCAGGGCCTGGCTCCCTTATAAACCCTAGGGGCTGGGGCTAGAGTCAGTTCCCTGACAGCTGTCAAAGAGGAAGGAGCTCTCTGCCCTGGGAGAGAGGGGAAGCCTGATACAGGAGCTGCATCCAACATTGCTGAGAGTTAAAGGGTCACTGGTAGGACCGAATGTTGTTTGGGCTGGTTGGCTTCTGTTTATGGTATAGCCAAAGAGCTTGCGTTTATGTTGTTTGTGACCGGTGGTTTGGGAGAGGCTATTAGGAGTTGGAGGAGGCCTCATAGGGAACTCACAGAGGAGTGTGAGGACCCCAGTGCCAGTGAGGGCGCAGCATTTAGGGTGCATAGACCCCAGCCCTAAAGAAGGGCAGTTGAGAATCCCCAGAGAGGGAGCATTACTGAGAGGCCCCAGTGAGGGCCTGGTAAGCCCCAGAGAGGGGGCGGCCTTATTGAGAAGCCTAGTGCGGGCATGTTAAGCCGAGAGAGGGTGGCCTGACAGAGAAGGCCCCGAGAGAGGGCAGCAGTATTGAGGAGTGCCCTGAGAGGGGGCAAAAGCCCTAGGGAAGGGGGCAGTTACTGAGAAGCCCCAGTGCAGGTGTGGTGAGCCCCGGAGGGGGGGTGGCACTACCAGGGAGCCCCAGAGAGGGGGCAGTTGCCGAGAAGCTCCAGAGAAGGGGGCATTATTGGGGAGCCCCAGAGAGGGGGTGGTATAACTGAGGAGGCTCAGAGGACAAAAAGGGCATAATTAGAAACATCTATTCCATTGGCGAGGTGTGGACTGCGGTGTAGGGGAGGAAACGGAGCTGCAGATAGCGCCCCCTGGCAGCGGGGCAGTACAAGGACAGCCTCCTGCTAATTAACACCAATTAATTAATTAACAACAAGGCATGGCAGGTGAGTAGGCGGGCGGTTGCCCCAGGAACAGGTGTGTGGGCCACATTAAGGTCGGCCCAGAGCGGATACCTGTCACAACATGATTGCAATCAAAGCCGTTTGGCACTAGCTTTCCTGGGACTATTACAAACTGAACTTTTACTATATTTCTCTTGTGTCTAACATGCAGTGCATAATTGGGTTGCAAACATGTAAAACTCTATATTTGATTAAGAGAATGGATACCATTGAGGCATGGACAACTGGTGCCTCTTGACTCTGGGGGACACCAGCGGCCAATCACCGGCCAGGGGGGAGGGTCCCTCAGCAGCCTATCACTGACCTTGGAAGTGCCAGTGGCAAAATTGGAAGTGTCACTGGTGCTTTTCAGGGGAGGGGGCACTGACTGGCCCTCCCCATTCCCCAGTTGGGCCAATCTCAGGAGGGGCACATTTCTTCCTCCCCCCCCCCCCCCCCAATGCCTCACCTATGCATGGAGGGACTAGAAGGCAAGAACATGAAAGAAGACATTTAGGATGTGTTCCAAGGCATAGGGAAACTGTCAACTGAGAACAAAATAGAATTAAAAGAACCAAATACTTTCACTATACATGCTCCAAGAAATGTTCCCCTTGTTCTAAGGGAGAAACTATAAAAGGAATTCAATAGATTAGTTAATATGGACATAATAGAAAAAGTAGAGCAACTAACTGTAAAGTAATAAGGAAAAACCTCTCCGAGTTTGCAGAAAGGAGAAACCCGCCAGCACAGCTGGAGCCAAGAACAGTGAGCAACCAGGGGCCAGTGCAGTTCACCAGCAGCTGCCCAATCAAGCTTGGCACCACCTGGGGCAGCGTGGCTATGTCTGGCCCATTGCCAGGGCTGGAGGGAGCAAAAGACCAACACCAGGTGGAGGAGGAGAGCTGGGAACATGAGGACGCTAGCGAAGCAGCTCCGGACTGCAGAGAGCCAGTGGAGTTAAGTCCCAGGGTCCCAGAGGGGCTGCAATAGCTTGAAAAGCTGCCAAGAAAGCTGGGGTGGAAGGAAAGGCAGGGAACACCAGCAGGGAGATGCACCGGAAGAAACAGACATCGGAGGAGCCAGCAGCACCCCATGCGGTCTAGTTTTGGTTTCAGGTTTTTTTTTCTTTTATTTATTTAAAACCCTGGAGGCTGTGTGAAAGACCAGGAATAGGGAAGCTAAAGGCTCACCACTGGCAATGGTTAGCCAATAAGGGGGTCAGGCTTCAGGCTTGCTAGGAACATACTTGAGGATGGCGGGCGGATGGCCCCAATGCACTGGGGATGATGGCAGGTGCCATTAAGTACTCAGTGAGTAGACACAGAAGTGCTCAAGTTGCAGGTGACAGGGTCCCGGGGGGCCTGCCTGTTTTCTTTTTGTCTCTTATTTTCTTCACGAGGGTTGGGAAATGGAGTAAGGCCTCCAGCCCCAGGACTGAGCTGTCTCTTGGCTGGTAGGCTCCATTTGCAGAACCAAGGACTCTACCTGCTGAGACTTATGTGAGTTCTGTTTCACCACTTAAGTTGCACACCATTTTCTTCTCTGTGGATTGGACTGTGACTGACCACTTGGAGGACCAGCTCAAGTATGGTCCTCATAAGCCAGGCCTGAGGTGACGGTGGTCCCATAGGAACCTTGGACAAAAAACAATAACCCATTGAGAATGAGGTTGCAACAGATGTGATACCAACAGGGTGGTACTAGGATTGGGTGTAGGGGAGGTTGGAGCCCCAAATAAAATCTGGACCCAACTTACCTATAACTACACACAGCAGGAGTAGCTCATCTCCCAGTGAAAACAAGTACAACACCAGGACATGGCAGGCGAGAATCAGGTAATCATGGCTGAGTGTAAAGAGTGGGTGAGCTTGTGTCCCCACAGCACAGTCTCACTGGGTGCAGGGCCAGTAGGCCCTGCAACCCTATCTTATACTTCGCCAACACCAACTACTTGGGTTCATTCACTTTTCATAATAGAGAAAAAAAAAAAAAAAAAAGATGGATCCTTAAGATTGTGTCTGGATCCTAAGCAAGTGAACAGGTACATTAAAAGGGAGTATTATCCCATTCCCACCAAGGAAGAGGTTTTTGGCAACATGAAACAAGCTAAATATTTCTCCACTTTGGATGTCTCTTCTGGATTTTGGCAAGTTCCCCATGAAAAAGAATAGCACTGGATTATATACCTTCAATGAACCCTTTGGAAGTGTAACAGCGTGGGGTCCTTGGGGTTGCCGTGATCTCTCCTAACCCCCCCCCCCCCCAACCATGCCAAATTGACCTAAAGGGCATCCTCGATTCTCGCCCGCCACATCTTTGATGGAAAATATATAATAGGGAGGCTGCCTTTCCGTCATCTTGAACACGGTTTCTTGCTGTACACTGGCCCCAGGCTCCTGAATCTCTTGTGGGCCCCGTTCTGTATTGGGTGTTTCAGGGCACCCCAGCCTTATGGGCTATGCGTGGCTCCAACCACCCCTTTACCACACCCCAAGCCTCGCAGATGGAACTGACGTTGTTCGGTCTGGGCCTTGTTATAATTTGGCCCCCTTGTCCTCCCTGGGCTCTCCGTGGCCCTGTCTCGCTCTGCACCCTTTGGCGCTCGGGTTCTCTGTGGCCCTATCTCGCTCTGCACCCTCTCTGGCGCTCGGGTTCTCTGCAGCCCTGTCTTGCTCTGCGCCTTCCTGGCACTCAGGGTTCAGTGCGCCCCAAATGCTGCGCCCTCTCTGGCGCCGGGGTTGGTGCACCTGAAATGCTGCACCCCCTCTGGCGCTGGGGTCCCCACACTGCCGTGGGTCCCCTATGAGGCCTCTTCCTTCCCCTAATAGCCTCACCCAAGCCACCGGTTAACAGCAAACAAAACACAAGCCCCTGGGCTATAACATAAATTCTAGCTACCTGGCTATAACATTATTCCATCCACACCAGGGGTACTCCATCCTTCACCGGTCTCAGGGGCTGTACTTACACTCATGCCTCTCCCCTTTGCTTACTCAGGGAGTGCTCCTTCCTCCTTGGCTGCTGGCAGCCCCCTTCCTTGGTCCCAGCTATGGGGTTTATATAGGCCTAGGGCCCTGCCTCCTCCAGCCAGATGACCAGGTACAAGTGCAGCCAATTCCCTCATTAACTAGTTGTCCCGGCAACCTGCACCTGGGTTCTTATCTCTACTCCTAGAATAGCAGGCACCTTAGTGCCCTGCTACAGGAAGGTATTGCTTTTGCAGGCTTCTTTTTGGACTGTGTTCTACATCTGAAGTATTTGACCGAAAAGTGCAACAAATTTTTGAAGGTCTTGATGGAACTATGGTTTATACTGATGATGTATTAGTTTGGGGAAATACTATGGAATAGCATGACTTGAGGCTAAGAAAGACATAGAAAGAGCTCACAGAGCAGGTTTGAAACTGAAAGAACATGCAAGATCAGGGTCAAAGAAATAACATAGCTGGGAAAACGCTCTCTGAGAAAGGGGTGCAAATTGATCCTGCAAGGGTTAAAACCTTTACAAACATGCCACCCCCTACAGATAAGAAAGGAGTACAAAGATTACTGGGAATTATCAATTTTGTAGGGAAGTATCTACCTAACTTAGCAGAGCAGACCGAACACCTTAGATCACTCCTACAAAAGAATGCTCAGTGGATATGGGAATATGAACATGAAGCTGAATTTAAAAACATGAAGGAAAAAATAATGAAAGCTCTGGTACTAAAATACTATGACCCTAAAAGACACATTCATTTGTCAACGGGTGCTCCTATAGAAGGCATTGAAGCAGCTTTGCTTCAAAAACTTGGGGATAGCTGGAGATATGCATCTAGGGCATTCTCCAAGTCAGAGTGTCTGTATGCACAAATTGAGAAAGAAAGTTTAGCTCTGGTATATGGCTGTAAGGAATTTCATGTATTCATCTATGGGAAGCCTGTGATAGCTAAAACTGATCATAAACCTTTGGTAATTATAGCAAAGAAAGGGTTATCAGACATGCTGCCCAGATTACAGAGACTTTTCTTTCAACTGCAGATGTATGATCTAGACATACAGCATGCACCAAGAAAATATCTACTATATTTCACAGTGGATAAGTCAAGGCTTGAAGCCAAAATATTTACCTTTAAATTTCTATCTCGACTCATACACCATATCAATACTTTTGATTATCACCCCAGGGATGCCCCAACCTGCCCCTGGCCCCAGCCCCAGTCAAACCCCAGCTCGGCCCCAACCTGACCCAACCTTCTTCACCTACCACAAGATGGCATCTCTGCCACTGGAGGCCATGGGGCCTTGGCCTGGCCCAAACACAGCCGGCAGGCCTTGCTGTCACCTTGGAGATGCCGCTCTGTTATCAAATTTCCCCATCATTTTGGGGTGCACTCATTTATTAGAGGTACATTTCTGGGGTCTCTGTAATTCTATCATTGTGCTGCTTTTGTTACTTGTGTTTCTATATGGAACTGTATTTCTCCCTCCTGCAAGTCCTCGCCCCCAATGAAGCTATCTTGTGGAACTCAGTTTCAATGGGGCTGGGTTCCTCAAGCCACCAAATCAGTCAAATACACACACACACACACACACACACACACAGATTAATGTGACATGACTGATCCAGCTGAGTTGATCAGCATGGACAGCCTGACATTCTCATATGCCAGGAATCAGTTCATTAGGGCAACAATAAAATGCAGTCAGACAAGCTCACAGGTGAACAGAATACCTCTGAATCAGGCTGGGTGTCCAGCTGACACCCTCATGGGCCAGCATTCAGTTCATTAGGGCACGTCTGAGCCAAACTGTGTCAATCAGCCTATACAAGCTGATCCCCCTGCGTCTCAAACTCAGCATGTCCCAACCTTTGCCCTAACTGTTCTAGTAGTGGATGAGCAAACCCCACAGTATTTTTGGGCATTAAAGGGAACTTTGGCTTAGGTAAAAGAAGCACTGCTACAGAGCAGGTTGGGAAAGGGAAATAGAGAAGGAAAAATACACCTGGTTACCACCAGTTTGACTATAAAAGTTATTTATTGCCAACTATATAAAACTTATGATGGTACTAGTAGTAATAGCCATTCAAGGAAAAACAAACAAAAACAATTACAATATTACCCTGGTTCAGTTGAGTATTTGGGGAAACCTAGCTCAAGCTTAACTAATAAAATTCAGGTTCAAAAAGCTATGCATAGAGAGAAAAAGAGAAAGAGAGAGGAAGAAAGAGCTGGGATCTCACCATTCCAAGGCACTCGGGTGTTTTGTTGACAGGCAAAGTTCCTAGCAGGATTGTTGAAAGTTAAACAGGCAATAAAAAGAGACAATCTGTTTATCCCAACTTCTCAAGAACAACAGTGGATGGTGTCAGAGAGATTTCTCCCTCTTGAAGCACACTGTTTGCTGCTTTACAGCTTTCTTATACCCTTAGTCCAACCTCTTCAAAGCATTCTTTTAATTGTGTAAATCGAGAGGGGTCCCAAGCTATAGCTGACAGGGAAAATCCTGTTATATAAACAGTTTCAGTTTAAATGAATTACCTTTTCAGTGACAAGGGGCTATCTGGTTTGGAACATCTGAAGAAACTGATTAACAACCAGGAAAAACATAAAGTTTTAAGGAGTAACCAGACACCTAGGAGCCGTCTTGAAATTATTATGAATAAAGATATACCGGAAGAGATACCACATTATTTCTTCTCAGATGGCCTAGCTATGCTTGTACTGTGAAGTTAGCTTGTTCCATGTTGTCCAGTGTTTTGTATTTAATAAGCCTCAGCATAGCGTGACTTTCAGATCTTACTGTAGTCTTTTACTGGTGCCTTGATTTGGTCTGTTTTCTAAAACAGGAAATCCCAAGGGCACATGGAACAGACTTCAGGGGATTACTTGGAGTGCTCATAAACTTTGTGGGGAGGACTTCCACTGGTCATCCTGGGAAAAGTATGACAGCATTTGTGGTCATGGTTCCAACAGGCTAGACATTGTGATGAACCCTTAACCATTGTTCAAATGTTGCCCATACCCCCTCTGATTTGGTCTCTTGCCTCAGCAATCCTTAACCTGGCAACCAAGTTTTAGTCAATCAAGTTTAAATAGGCCTCCCATACTGAGACCTACTCTTAGTTCAAGGAAGAGCTGTCAGTACTGGATGGCATTTTGTTCAAAGGCTCATGGCTTGTTTCAGTAGTGCTAAAGAAAGGCGTGTTAAACAGAATACATGAGGGGCATCTAGGCATTGAAAAATACAAAAAGAGAGCAAGGGGTGCTCTATATCGGTCCAACATAAATAATGACATAGAAGATTCTGTAAAGGCCTGTACAATGTGCCTAAAGTACAGATCAGTGCAAAGAAAAGATAGTCATGGGGGATCCCATAGCTCCGTGGTATCAAATGGGCATTGGCATAGTCATGCATTCAAGAAAAAATTATGTATTAGTGCTGGATTATTATTTTCACTAACCTGAAATTGCATTGCTCGAAAGCACAACAGCAACCCATGTCATAACTCAGATCAAATCAATTTTTGCTAGACATGGGATTCCACAAATTGTGAGAACAGACAACAGTCCTCAGTTCAACTGTATTGATTTTAAAGAGTTTGCAAACAAATATGGATTCCATCACAACACTTCAAGTCCTAAATACCCACAATCCAATGGTCTGATGGAAAATGGAGTACAAATAATGAAGAAATTCATAGAATCAAAGGACCAGAAGGGACCTGCAAGATCATCAAGTCTGGTCCCCTGCCATGGGCAGGAGGTTATTGCGTTTAAATGAGCTGAATAAGGTGCTTATCCAGCCTCCTCTTGAACACCTCCAAGGATAGTGACTGCACCACCTCTGCTGGTAGTGTGTTCCAGATTCTGGTTACCCTTACGGAAAAAAAGTTTTCCTTACGTTGAACCTAAATTTTCCCTCAATTGGCTTGTGCCCATTGGTCCTTGTCCTCTGAAGGTGTGCCTTCCTGAAGAGTTGTTCCCCTAGATCTTGATGCTCATCCCGGCATACTTGTAGGCAGCTATCAAGTCACCTCTCAGACTTCTCTTACTCAGACTGAACAGGCCCAGTTCCTGGAGGCTCTCCTCATAGGACCTATCCTCCAGGTCCCTAATCATATGGGTGGCCCTTCTCTGTACCCTCTTGAGCTTATCCACATTCTTCCTGAAGTGCAGTGCCTAGAACTGGACATAGTACTCCAGGTGTGGCCTCACCAATGCTGAATAGAGAGAGAGAATCACTTCCCTGGATCTATTGGCAACACATTGGCTGATGCACGCCAGAGTTCTGTTCGCCCTTCTGGTGACTTTATCGCACTGTTGGCTTGTGTTCATCTTCCAGTTGATTGTGGCCCCCAGGTCTTTTTCAGACATTGTGCCAGTGGACCACCACCCATCATGTATTTATGGTGAAGGTTCTTCCTACCCAGATGAAGAACCTGGCACTTCCCTGTTGAACCTCATCTGATTCTGTTCAGCTCACAGAACCTGTCAAGGTCAACCTGTGTCCTTAACCTATCCTCTGATGTGCCCGCATTTCCACACAGCTTGGTGTCATCCACAAACGTAATCATTGAGCTTTCCACCCCCTCATCCAAGTCATTGATAAATATGGTAAATAGCACGGGTCTAAGCACCAACCCCCGGGGGACACCCCTGGAGACAAGGCCATCCCATTGATTACAACTCTCTGGGATCAGCCTCTTGTTGTGAAGAGCTAGATTCACATATTGATGTTTACCTATCACTCTTAAATTACAGGGTAACACCCATGAAACATGGATTGTTCCCAGCAGAAATGCTATTTAACGGAACTTAAAACCAAGCTGCCAAATCTTGTGGATGATGCTTATCAGAATGAAAAGCAAAATGTGAAAACATAAAAAAAATTCCACAAACTCAAACAAAAAATGGTACTATGACAGGAGTTCCAGGGAGTTACCACAAATGCATAACAAAGATGTGGTGCTTGTGTCAGATGGAAAACTGTGAAAACAAAAAGCACTAGTTTCCCATCAAGTAGCTCCTAGATCCTATAAAGTAGTCACACCAGAAGGACAAGTGTTAAGAAGGAACAAAGACACTTTCAGCTCATAAAAGGAAGAACAGAAGCAGCATCACGAGATTCCCCAAAGAAAACAGAGCTAACAACACAGCTAACAACAATGCAAGGAAGAAAAGACAGAGGAGCTCAAAAATGGCATAGAAGTAGAGACATTTGAACAAGGAGACCAAACAAGAATGAACCAATAAGAATTGAGAATACAGAAAAACTGAAAAGGTCACTTAAAAAGCCAACACAAAGACTAATAGAGACCTGTTAAAATGTGCTTTAACGATGTTTGAGCTAAACTTCCCATGTTAGTGTTACATGGGGCCATGTAAAGGGGGAAGATGTGTGTATTAGGTCTGTGAAAGGCTTCGGACAGAGCTTTGGATCCAGAGAAGCTTTGGACACTTCGGGGTCCAAAGCAGCACATCCGGGTTGAAGCGCTGGCCTCATTCGGCTTCCCGAAGCGGGTCGGAGCTTCCCAATGAGCTTCGGAGTTCCTCGGATATCTGGCCGTAGGGTATAATGGGGAAACAATAAAATATCTATAACTTTGTTGTTTTTTGTCCGATTTGGATGAACTTTTCCAGGGTGGTAGACTCTGTAGAGAGCATAAAGCCTTCCAAGTTTCAAGAAGATAGGTGGAGGAGTTTGGGGGGACTGCACCTCAAATTCTTGAAAGCAAAACTCACGTCACATCTAGACATTACAACATAGCGGGGTGAAAACTGCAGGGGTGGTAGCTCTTACTGAGGCCACAAACCTGCCAAGTTTCAAGAAGATCGGTGCAGGGGTTTGGGGGGAACTGCCCCTCAAGCTGTGGACAAGCAAAACTGGTGCCATGGGTGCTTGTGGGACTGACTGTGTCTGTCTTGGGGCAGGGAGGGGAGACACTGCTGCAGGGCTGGCTGCTAAGCTGCTGTGTTACCAATCAATCAATAAATCATGATTCACTCAGGGACCAGGGACTCAGGGACTAGCTCAATACACAGGACCTAGCTACTACATAACGACTTAACGAGCATCAATTAGCACCTACAAAACCAGGCTAAGGAGAGGAAAGAATTAATACAGACAATCAACTGCCCCAAGCTAGACACAGTCTTGGCACAAGTTTTGCCTGTCAGCAGCTAGGGGTGCAGGGCCCCAGACCCCCCCCCCTGCACCGATCTCCTCCACAGCTGGCAGGTGTCACAGCAGGGGCCACCATCCCTGCAGCTGTCACCCTGCTGCGCCTTAACACACGCGGTGTCACCCATGTCATGAGTTTTGCTTGTCCGCAGCTTGAGGTGTAGTTCGCCCCAAACCCCTGCACCCATCTCCTTGAAACTTGGCAGGCTTTGTGGCCTCGGTAAGAGCTACCAGCTCTGCAGTTTTGACCCCCCTGTGTTGTAACATACAGCTGTGACATGAGTTTGGCTTTCAAGAATTTGGAGTACAGTTCCCCCCAAACCCCTGTACTGATCTTCTTGAAACTTAGCAGGTTTCATGCTCTCAGCAGAGGCTACCATCTCTGCAAGTTTCATCCAAATCAGACAAAAAAGACAACAAAGTTATAGATATTTCATTGATTCCCCATTATACCCTATGGCCAGATCTCTGAGGTGGCTCCAAAGCTTCGGAGCCGCGCCGGCCAGATCGAGGCAGAAACCCAGTCTGGAGCTCCAGATCCGATCACGGTCATTCGAAGCGACTAGATCCAAAGCCAGATCAGATCGCTGCCAACTCGCACAGGCCTACAGTGTATGTATACTTTTAAGAGTGGTAGGTATAAGTTGTTACATTCGCCCAGGAGAGACAGGAGGGAATCCTTGGAACAGCAGATGAGCAGGCTAAGAGGGCTCTCTGATTAAACAAGCTTTATTGTTCTATAAGTTTAATTCCTTGTTCTTCTGAGAACACAGACCCAGAGCCAGATCCCAGCACATGGGATGGGGTGGGGGTGGGGGCGGTAGGGCCTGATATCAGCACATAAGAGTGCCCCAGAGCCTGATCCTCATGCACAGGGTCTGATACTGCCTGCACACTGGCCCTGAACTATTCTTCTGGGCCCTGTGGCCAAAAGGTTGAGCATCACTTTCTTAGAGCATTGAGGTGGTCACTGAAAAACTGGTGCTTTGAGGCCACCCACAATCAGTATGAGGCTGTGCCCACATCCCTCTTTGCCCCTGCACAGCCTCTGAGGGAGGGGCCAGATGCTGGGAGTCAGGATGCTCCTCAATGGACCAGGAGGAGCAGCTCCTGGAAGAGCAGTGGGTTGGGGGCAAAGATCTGTTGGGACTTGGTACAATGTCTCCCTGGCTGTAGCTTGCATCCTGGCATAGGCCCTAAATCAAAGTATAGTTATTCAAATAATTTGTTCAGGCCTTCAGGGTCACCTTCCTATCAAACTGAAAAAAGTATATGGGATCACGCTTCTGAGGCAGAAAAGGGACCTTTCTGTTTAGTGGAAATTGATCTCTTTTGTATATGAGGAAGCACAACAACAAATTGTTGCTCATATAATCACTGTTAGTTCTAATTCTCAAAGTATTATATACCCCTTGGTGATGGTGGGTCTTGAAGTTAGTGAGAGAGTTGTCATGTACCCATGATACCACCACCAGTGGGCATATAAAGAGTGGGTGCATGGGAAACAATTAACATGAAAGGGTGCCTGACTCATGAAGATGTGGGATTATGTAACAGAGCACAAGTTGTGCTCTGTTACTCAAAGGGGATGAGCAAGCAGCAGCGCAACCTGCAGGTGGTTGCATTCCCAGTCAGGCAATTGTGCCTGATTGGGAACAGGCCCCAGCTGTTTATTATAAAAACAGGGCTCTGAGCAGTGAAGCCAGCAGTTTGCTGCTAGCAGCCAGAGAGAGAGCATCATCGAGCTGGAGTTGCTGATCAGAACATCTTGGAGGTACAGGGAAGGAGCTATGGGGAAGGTGGACATTCCTGGTCCTGGGGCATGATCTAAAATTACACCCTGCTGGGACTGGATGGTGAGGTGGGACTGCTGGTGGTGGGCCAGTCTCCAGGAAATACCACACCTGTGCCTCCCCAGTGAAGGGCAAGTATGGGGCACCAGAAAGCCTCAGTCTCCACTGCCTTGCGGGTGACCCTGTGGAGGGGAAAGGCTAGGGGAGCCCACCCCAAAGACAAAGCAAGGTCCCAGGCTCACAGTGAGGCCTGAGGCAGGGCCCTAGTTGTGTGAAGGGACCTGAGGCAGAGCCCAGGTGCACAGCAAGTCCTGAAGTGTATGAAGGAGTCAGGTGTGAGGCTCCAGAAAGGTGGGACCCTGAGTACATGAAGAAGCTGGATGTGAAGCTCCTGGGGCAAGGTGATTAAGGCCCAGTGTCGGGCAAGGAGATTAAAACCCAATGTCAGACAGGGGATGAGGCCCCAGTGTGAGGCCGTGATGGGACCAAAAGGATCCCAAGCTGGGCAGTTCGTGTGCTGCCTTGGCCTGAGCACTGGTGACGGATGTACTGCTGTGTCTTGTGGCCCCTAAGGTAGGTCTATAGCATCTCTTTGGCCGCCCCCAAACTCATCTGCCATGACTTTGAATGTACTACCAGTGGGGGGGGGTGAACCCCCTCTACACCCCAACCTCATGCCAACCTCCGGTGGGACACCAGATCTTGTGGCGGCCGTTCCTCCGGTGCAGGTGTGTTCTGAACTCCGATGCCTGTCTTGGGCTCCATGCGCCATGCGTTCTATGTCTGCAGGGGCCCACAGACCTACTAGTTATGCTGTCCGGGCCTCAGCACCCTCTGGGACCCCCAAGATAGGGGGAAACAAAAGACAAAATGCGAACAAAGCAAAAGAAAGAAAAAAAGGAAGGAAGCCACCACACCTGTGTTCCTCTGCCGCATTCACCTCTCCCTGCCGGGGGCCCCTTATAAGGCTAGGGGACTCAATTCATGCAGCCTGCGGTCCCATCACTACACTCCCTCCAACAGAGAGAAAAGAAAAAAAAAATGGACCGAAACAAAATAAGGATATGGGTGGCCTATGGGGCTGTTCCACCGGTCCTACCCCCCAGAGTCGATGGGGTCCCTTTGTCGCCCCACCTTGGGAGTTTCTTCAGCTCTGCTGTTACCGACCTGCCTTCCACACCTGGTACCTGTGCGTGTTTGGGGAAATAACCCGTTGTCTCCCCCGGGTCTGCTACAGCCCCTACTTCTGGGCAGTCACTTCCTTCCTGCCCCCGAGTGCGGCTTGCAGTGGCACTCTCCCTCGGCATTGCCGGCAGTATCTTGCTCCTGTCACCCCTCGGTCCTTGCGGTTTGAGTCCTCCTCTGCCCATGCCAGGAGCCCCTGCTGCCTCTATCACTGTTCCCTGTCTGGACTTTCCTATGCTGTGCAAGCACCGGCCGGTGTCGAGAGCCTCTGCCAGCTCTCCTGCCTCCCCCGCTCTTCCCACAGCAATCCTTTTTATTTCTGCCAGCTGGTGATTGCTCATGATATCACCAGCCAGTCTCAGATGAATAAAAGCGGGCTTGAAACCTGCATGGGTTCCCCTCTCTGTTCCAATGGCACCATGCGTCCTATTGCAGGTAAGCAAGTTTCTTGTTTCTGTGTTTTTACATCTGGCCCTTGGCCCCAGAGCCCCCAGGGCATGTCTCAGGGGTCTTTTGTTCAAACGCCCCTGAGACAGGGTGACTTTGGGTTGGTTCCCCAGCAGCTTCACCTGCCACATCTTTGATGATGGTTATGTTTGGATCGGGAGGACGAAGTTCAGTTCTGCTTTCCCTGGCGCCTTCCCTTGGTTGTTCCCATTTGTTCCTTCTTTGTGGGGCTCTGCCTCCCCTACACCCTGCCTAATGCCAACCATGATGTTGTCACCTGTGTCATTGAGGTTGATGTTCTGAACCTTCTTGGCACTTGGTCTCTCAGGATCTTCGGCCGCAGGCTAATGGTGATACTTCTATGCCGAGGGTCTCCTACGACCCCCCACTTCTCTCAGCTTACATGGCATCTGGTCTCGGCACTGTTCTGTCCCATTGCACATCTACTCTTCACTGGGTTCAGTACCTTTCTCCATCTGTTACATCTGAATCCTGGCCCCGCTGGGTCCTGCTGTACTCCAGTTGCTGCTGTCGACTTACTTGGTCCATGACAACCCTATGAATAGATCCTTGGGCCCTCTCTGTCTCTGCACTCTCACTGTGACCCCTTTCTGGAATATCCACCAGGTCCCCTCACTGGGACTGCTCAAGAGCTCTGGCCCCTCCGGGCTGGTTGGGGACTCCACTTCTGGTCCCCCAGGCTTGTCTTCCGCTGGGTCTTTTATCCCAGTGTCTGGCTGACCAACTGGCCCCCATGTGGACGCGAGAGCCGTTCCCAGCTCCTCTTGGCTAAGATGCCTTTTTTTTTTTTTTTTCTTTTGATCACTTCCCGCGGCAACTCTGGCCACCATGGTTTCACTTTTACTGCCATTGGCTTCCAGCATGGTATCCCGCCACCTCCCCGTCTCTCCCGGTAAGTCTTTTTCATACTGGGGTTGTATCCTGTTGCCAAGAATGACCACCCCAGACCAGTATCCTCCTGCCGGTGGGGACCAGACACTGGTAGAGAACTGGACCCTATTGGAATAATGGGTCCAAGAAAAGGAGCAGCAGGAAAAAGCCTTCCCTGCTAAACATTTCATAGTTTCATAGATAGTTTCATAGACGTTAGGGTCGGAAGGGACCTATTAGATCATCGAGTCCAACCCCCTGCCCTGGACAGAAAAGAGTGCTAGGGTCAGATGACCCCAGCCAGGTGTCTGTCCAATCTCCTTTTAAATACCTCCGAGGAAGGGGATGGCACCACCTCCCTTGGAAGCGTATTCCATATTTTGGCAACCCTCACTGTAAAGAATTTTTTCCTGATGTTCAATCTGAATTTTTCTCTCTTCCAGTTTGTGGCCATTATTTATAGTTACACCAACGGGCGCCCTGGTAAACATTGTATCCCCTATTTCTTGCTGACACCCCTGATGAGTTTTTGTAGGAAGCCACAAGATCACCTCAGCCTCCTCTTGTGGAGGCTGAAGAGGTTTAGGTCTCCCAATTGGTCCACATAGGGTTTTTTCTGTAGGCCTTTAACCAGACACGTGACCCTCCTCTGCTTGCTTTCCAGGCCATCCACATCCCTCCTGAAGTGCAGTGCCCAAAACTGGTTGCCGTACTCCAGCTGCAGCCTGACCAATGCGATACAGAGGGGAAGTATCACTTCCCTAGAACTGTTTGTGATGCACCTACTTATGCAAGAAAGGGTGCAATTAGCTTTACTTATTATGACATCACACTGGTGACTCATGTTCATTTTGGAGTCAACTACTACTCCAAGATCCCTTTCTGCAGCTGTGCTACTTAGAATGGTACTTCCTAGGCTATAGGAGTGTTGATGATTCTTGCTCCCCAGGTGCAACACATGACACTTATCTTTGTTAAACTGCATCCTATTCTGTTCTGCCCACTTCCCCAGCCTGTCCAAATCAGCCTGGATTAGCTCCCTGCTGTCTAGTTTGTGTACCTCCTCCCATAGTTTCGTGTCATCAGCAAACTGGGATAGGGTGCTTTCTATCCCTCATCCAAGTCACTAATGAAGATATTGAATAGAACCAGTCCCAGGACAGAGCCCTGGGGGATTCTGCTACCTATATTTCTCCAGGTAGAAACCAACCCCTCCACCACCACTCTCTGGGTGCATCCCCTAAGCCAATTTTCTACCCACTGGACTGTGCATTGCAACTACATTGCAACTGTTTATTTATAAGAATTGGGTGTGACACTGTGTCAAAGGCCTCTTTAAAATCTAAGTAAATAACATCTGCCTCTATTGTTTCATCCAACCATTTTGTGACCCAGTTGTAAAATGAAACCAAGTTAGTTAGGCAGAATCTGCCTGCTATGAATCCATGCTGATTGTTCCTTAACATTATTTTACCCGCTGGTCCCCCACAAATGTGATCCTTAATAATTTTCTCAAAGGTCTTGCCAAGGATAGAGGTGAGACTAACCAGCCTATGGTTACCCGGTTCCCCCTTCCTCCTCTTCTTGAAAATAGGGACCACATTGGCCCTTTTCCAATACTCCGGGACCTGTCCTGAGCACCACAAGTGCTCAAACAGTTGTGTCAGTGGCTCCATTATGGAGGGGGAAGGTGGGTGTCAGAGCACCTTAAGTGCTCTGCAACTTTATGACCTAGATCAGGCAGTAAGCAGGTGTGGCCCAGCCCTGATGAGCAGCCATTTTAAGTCCTAGGCCAGCAGGACTAGAAGCAGCAGTTGCTGCCTGATGCCATGGAATCAACATCTCTGGGCAGAGCTGCTGCTTCAGGGACAATCTGGAGGTAAGGGAAGGAGCTACTGGGGTGGCCAGGAGACTTCTGGCCCTGGGTATGACTTGAAGCTGCACCCTGCCAGGGACGGGTGGCTCCTAATGGTGTGGGAGCCCTCAAGAAATGCCAGGCCAGTTACCGCCCCAGTGAAAGGCAAGGAGGGGCACCTTAACCCCAGTCCCCGCCTTCAGGTGGGGCACTTTACATTGGAGGGAGAGATAAGGTGACACATGGTTATGACCACCTGAGCCCAGGGGGTGCAAGACCCTGGAGAGTGGGTAGTGGGGCCAAGCACGCCCATGATTGGCACCTGAGCCCAGTGGGGTGTAAGACCCAGGGGAAAGAGAGAGAGTGGTGGGTCAGGCATGCCAATGAGTGGCACAGCTGGCTTCTTCCCCCCTGCTCTGTCCCCTCTGTCCCCACCATCATGGCAATGAGTTGCCTTCTGTCAGAACGCTTCTTCGTGCTCTGATTGACTGTTTGTCAGCCAATCAGAGCATGAATAAAGCATCACAGGCAGACTGACAGACAGACTTAGGCTTTTATAATATTAGAATGGGATTACTGGAAAGAGTTGCAGGGTGGACTGTTATGGGAGGTCCAATGCTTGTTGTGTCCCCCACAGAGCACCCCATCCCAAACCTGACAAGACAAGAAAAAGCGGCAATACTGGGCCAAGCAAAGGAGAGCCTTCCTTAACATTTGAAAGAGGGCAATTAGCAACTCTTCTGTCTATTATGAGCCTAATGCTTGGCTTTTGTTTTTTGCATCACCTCATCCACACCCTCCCTTCCCTCCACGTGTGGTTCCCCCATCCCTCACCTGGCCCAGTGGGGCAGCTATGTGCATGCATGCTGCTGGGCAATGTAGTGGTTCCCAACTGGGGGGTGGAGTAGGGGGCTCAGGGTCCCCATCAGGTGGGATGCAGCTCTGCTGGGAAGGGGGATCCCCCATACCCAAGAAATATTAATTCACCGCTACGCCACAATGGCGCTACCCACCCACCCGAGGCTGCTGCTCTGCTGATTTCACAGAAGATAGGAGGCAAATGATTAATTCTCTTTTACATAACAATCCTTTAATGTTTTTATTTACATTTACATTTGTATGAATCCAAGCATTCGGTGAGAACCCACCCACCCCTGCAGGGCAGAGACAAAAAATAGTGAGGATTTTTTGAGCAGGCAACCCCGACCCAACCCACTTTGTTCTACATTCACATTTACGTAACTTAATAGGTAACATGGACTACTTAGAATATTTCAACTACAGCATCAGAGATTATTTTTCTTAGTTTCTTTGGTTTTGTTTTCATTTTTGTTTTCTTTTTTGTTTAGTTCATTTGATTCACTGGAAGCATTTCTCCTTGAATCACTCCTTGAGTAAGGTAGGGAGTGTAATAGTGTATAGTGCATAGGTGATGTGTATGTGGGGCTCAGGGGGGCATGTGCCCCCCTGAGATTGGCCACCACCAGTTTCAGTAGGCAGTCATCCCCCCTCCCACTGCCAACGTGGCCACAGACGGCTCCAGGCTGTCCCCGCTCACTGCTGCCAACAGCACGGATGGCAGCTGTGAGTGGTCCCTGCTCACTGTCCGCTGCCCGCTGCTTACCACCCCCTTCCCCCTCACCACCAACACTGCCGCAGCCGCCTGCCGGTGGTCCCTGCTCAGGTTGCCCTCATCGCAGACTTCACCATAGCTGTCTGTGGGCAGTCTCTACTTGCCACTGCCATGCCTCTGCCACGGCCACTGCCGCCACTGCCTGCGGGTGGTTGCCAGGCCCCCAGCCTCAGGAGGCATGAGTCGTTCATGGTATAGTGTATTATATAGTGTAGACCAGAGCCACCAGGCACTTGGGAAGGGAGGGAGAAAGGGGATTAGAATAAGTCAATAAAATTTTCATAAAAATGAGCCAGTAGCAGCTGAATACTTTTAGAAGTGTAGCAAAAAAAGCTGAAATTCTCTAGTTACTTCCAATGTTCCCTCTAAAATGTAGTGCTGCTTCGGTCTGTAAGTATGCCGCTTCAGTCTGAGCGTGCCTCTTTGGTCCATTCCCAAATTGGTCCCACCTCCACCTTTTGGTGCTCACTGCTTCAGTCCACCCCACAGTATAACAACAAAAGATGATACTATACCTTTTTATTTACCAGAGTAACTCCCGTTTACTTTTTTCTGTTTTCCAAACAGAATATACAGTGTCCATGTTAACAGTCATTCCTGAGGCTAAATGAAGTTTAATTCCATCAGCTTGTCCAGAATATTAACTTCTAAACAATTTCTAGACTTTGTTTTCATTGCGTTCATGAGGCTAAACCCTCTCTCACAATCTGCACTAGATGCCTGAAAAGTGGCACAGATGTCAACAAGTAATGACAGTTCACTAAATTGTTCCTGTTGTAGTATGTAGGTGACCATATCTTCAAAGGTCTTTATTGCCCCAGTTTTAATTTTCTCCCTAACATATTGTTTGCATAGGTCCTTCTTAAAAGTTTCTACAGATTTGTTTAGCAAGGTGCTATATCTTGTTGCCAATGTTTTCAGCTCCTCATGCCCAAACGAAAAATCATTCCTGTTTGATAAAAAGGAAAAAGAATCCTTATTGAAAATTGACCATTCTTTCAACTCGCCTTCTGGAAATGTGTTGTCCATATGGTCACATGTATGCTCAATGAACTGAATAACTGATGTAACATCAACAGGTGATTCAAATGATGACAGCAAGGTTTGAACAGTTTTAGAAAAAATGTACAGTCTCACCAATATACTGTGAACGAAGTTTGGCAATTCTAGCTTTGGCAAACTGAAATGCTTCTACTGTTGTTAGTGAACTTTGTTGAAGCATTCTGCACAACTCAGCCAGTTCACCTAAGACATCACTTAGTAGGGCCAGTGCAACAGGATACTCTGGTTTCCACAGTTTGTCCAAGCGATATTTGTGAATTGGGGCATTGTCTTCAGCCACTTGTTTTGCGTAGTAGTCCATTGACACAGTATAATTCTTCATTACAGCACTAACAGCAAAATGTCTAGAGAGCCACCTGACCTCATTCAGTGGCCTCAATGACACACTCAGCAGCCTTAGATAGTTCTTCAAACTTAGATTTTTTTCACTGAAGACCTACTAAAAAGTGTGTATATGGTCCATAGTAGAGTTTCAATGCACCTTATCAAAGGTATGTCTTTCCAAGCATCAATCCCCAAGTCTTCCCGGAGTGCCACGCAGTGCTTCTCGAGCAGATGCGGAATAGACTGGTAAAGTACTGCAGCCACACCATTGCACTTTCCAAGCATTACTGAGGCACCATCGGAGATGAATATTACAATCTTTTGAATATCGAAGTTGCTGTAAACATAAAATTGTCTAATTGCTGCTACAATGGCAGAGCTATCACAAGCTATCAGCTTTAAAATTACAGCAAACCTGGTCCAATGAGTGGAATCATCCATAGTTCAGAACTTTACATACAGAATTAACATTTTGCCAACAGAAATATCTGTGCTCTTGTCAACTATCAAAGTGTGGAATGGCGATGTATGCATTTCATTCAATACTTCCTGATGAATTACAGAATATATAAATTCAATAAATTCAAATGCATAATTCTTACTTCTCCAGCTTTCAGGAATTTTAACACAGTTGCCAACTTGACTGTGGATTTCCTGTACTGATACCATTGAGTTTATTTTACTATAAAAACATTATCAATTAAGATTTTGACTTTGTCAGCATTTGATCGCTTCCTTTCAGACAGTTCTATCCTATTTTCCCGTGTCTCGTGTGTTTCAGAAAATGAACTTTTCAGGATTCCTCTGCTTTGGTTGCGAGTTTCATCCCAGAATCTATGTGAATCTTGTGGGTCAAATGGCATTTCAAATAGTCTAATTTCCCGTAGTAACCCCATTTTTTTTTTCCAGTTGTCCATTTGCTATTGGCACCTGCATGCATGCAAATGGTACACAGGACATCCCCACTTTCACAATACTAGAAAATATCTCCAAGCCTTATACACTGCTGACTGGACACATGTCGGTTTTGAACATCTCCTGCAACCAGTCTTCTTTGAATCTTGAGCAGCTTTCTTCTTAGCTGGCCCACTGCATTCACTGTCTTCACACTTAGACTTTGAGATTGTAAAAGGAAGCAAGGCACACACACAGAGCATAGATTTTTCTTACTCTGAGCAGAGACAAAAACATTCTAATCATTGATAAATACTAGCATGTTAATATTAAAATGAAATAATGATTTTAAAAATTAATATTTCACATGCATGTTTAGTTGCTGCTATATTCACAGAATAAGGTCCCTCTTTGTCTATATTTAGAAACTGTATGTCGTGGAGGAGAGAGGATTAATTTTTATACACTGTCTACTAGTATTATCAGGACTAATCATCATGCTCATTTCTCACTCAATTCTTTTTGAGAATTAAGAATCTAAGGATAATACCAATAGTGATAGGCACCTGGCAGTGAGACATTGCTAGCATTGCAACTTGTGACAATGCAGAAGGAAGTGGCATCAGGCATCCTTCTCAGGTTTCATAAGTGGGTTGTTCTCTTCTGCCTGTTGTCACCAGCAGGAGCAGCATGCAGCGTAGCAATCAGAGCTAAAAACAGGAGGAAGGGAGCATAGAAAGAGCATAGGAATTTTTATTGGAAAACCATCATGCAAAGCCTCCTGCCCTGACCTCCTATACACCTCATGTACCTTCCTTCACAACAACAAAAAATCCAACAACCCAATTTACATGAAAGTTGAAGTAAACAATGCACTCCCCCTCAGGGCACAGCCAAGTGTCAGGTGTCACTTACCAATGTGTAAAGGTGCCAGTTGTGGAGCACATTGCAATGTCCTCTTTCAAGTTCCGCGTCGCAAAGCGGCTCTCATCCTGCACTCGTAAGCTAGCTGCACTCCACCCCACGGCAGCAGCCTGCACTCTTCTCAAATGCTGCATCTGCATTCCTGTGCCCCCCAGGGGCAACTTTCCCCACTGGGCTGAGTCCTTCTGCCTCTGGTGTGCTGCTGCTGTCTCTCATCTCCCTCAAACTTCTTTCTTGTCCATACAGTGTACACACACTCCGACCACTGCTCCCCCAATTTATAGGCCCTGAGCGGGACAGGAACCCTGCCCCCTGTCCTTGTTTTGGTGTAAAAAAAACTCCAGACAGTCTGTCACCTGAATGAAAAACAGCACGAAAACCCTGTCAAGAAAGAGTGCCAAAACACTGCAAAAAAAGGCAAGAAAAGATTTGGCAGGGAGCAGCCCCTTTGGGTGCCTTTGCAATGTGGTGCCTTGGCGAAATGCTTGTGGTGCCTTTGCAAACTGCTTGTGTGCATGCCAGATCTGTGAGGGGGGATGCAGCCAGTCCCCGTGTGTACCTTTGCATGAGAGATTCCCAGGCAGAACTATGGGAAAAGACTTGTCAGGGGGCTGGCTTTGCAAAGTATCCCTGCCAACCGCCACCCCAACACCACCATTGGTGATGGTCTCAGTGAATGCTTGGGGTTTGATTTTTGCAGCCTGAACCAACCAACCAACTACCCATCCACTTAACCAACCAACCCTCCCCACAAGCCAGCACTATGAGCAGGGATTTTTCTGGCCCTTCAAAGATATGGAGCCAGATGCAGAAAGACAGGATAACATGAGGTTTTATTGTAAGGAACACAATATTGTAAACTCAGTTACTTGGGCTTCTTTGCCCATACCCCACCATCACCCTGAACCAGCCCTGGCTCCCTAAACCACAGTGGTGGCCAACTGGCTCTTCTGACAGTCATACGCCCCTCCCCTGGCTCCACTGCTTTTGGGGGAACAGGCTCAGTTGTAATGCTTCTGGCTATCTCCTGGACAGAGGCAAACCATGCGGAGCTACTTTGCCCTTTCTGGGGCGGTACCCACTTTTTAAAGTCTGGCTTATGACAACTCCACCAAAGCTTCCATCATGCTTTCTCAGGACTGTTGCTGCCTGCAGTGCATATCCCTTGAATGCTCTGCTGTAGTGTGAGCTGCAGTCCAAGGTTCAGGGGCACACGCCCGGCTGGCATTGGGTGCTGTGTCCGGGCTGGGGGTGAATAATGAATACTCTCTCTCAGGGACTCTCCTGCCACGCCTTAAGATGTTGGGAGAATAAGAGAGTTAATTATCCCTGAGAAACAGTGTAGTTAATCACATAAGTCATGAGATAAATGAAATTTAATTTTGTTGTGCTTCCTGCTTGAGTGTTAACAATTATCATGATCCGTGTCACTCCTACACTTTATACTTCCCTTTTCTTATCTCTTGCCTCGCTTAGTAGATGTTCTTCCCCCTGACCTGACTTCCCCTCTGCTTCTGCCTGCATCTTTCAGCTGTGTCAAGCGTCTGTCCATTCGCTGTTATCCCATGCTCTTCGGACTGTGTCAGGCATCTGTCCACTCACCGTGATCCCGCGCTTTTCAGACTCTGCAGGTAAGTAACTTTTCTCCTTTGGTGATCCTTTGGAGGAAAAGGTGATCAGGAGAACACCTTTTCCTCTCCTGATCCCTTGCTGCAGGCTTCCTCACCTGAGTGATTGGTTGCTGGAGTGAGGCTTCCAGCTGCCAAGCATCTTCAATCTCCAAGTGCCCCAAAGGGAAAAATCACCTTCACATGCTGCCGCTTTTATCCTTCGCCTTGCACCTTGCCAGTTAACTCTTCCCTAGTGTGCAGATCCCCGCAGCAGTGACCAATGTTTTAATTATCCTTGCCCTTATCCTAACCTCACTCTCTGCCCCCTCCCTGGTGCTACCCCCTCTAGTACAGGGTTGCCTTTTGCCCTGTTACAGGCATGATAACTGGTAAACAAATATGTCGCAGGGCACCTCGGTACCCCCTGCTCCTAGAGAGGAGAAACTGCCAGGGAGAGAGTGAGCGAGCCCTGGCCTGACATAACGAGCCCAGCTGAGGGTTGCCAGGGTAACAAGCACAGCTGCCGGTTGCCGCAGCAACTAAGGGGAGCCAGCTGCCTGTAGGGGGCAGGGCCTGGCCCTTATAAAGCCCAGGGCTGAGGCCAGGCTGGCAGTTCTTTGCCAGCAGCCTGGGAGGCAGGAGCTCTGGGAGTGAGGATGTGGAAAAGAGCCTAGTAGCAAGTACCATTGTCATATGGAGCAATGTTGTTATGGCCATAGGGCTTCGGGTTTGAGTTACAGCCAGGAGGCTTGTGTTGTGTTTGGTTAATGTTTGTATTACACCCGGAGGCTTGGGTGAGGCTGTAAGGGTTGGAGGAGGCCTCATAGGGACCCCAGAGAGTGTGGGGTGCCCCAGCACCAGTGAGGGCACGGTCTAGCGCCAGGAGGGCGCATCATTCTCACAGCGCCAGTGAAGGCGCAGCTTATGCGCCAGTGCAGGCGCAACTGGCGGTGAGGAGCACAACCAGTGGGTTGCGGGTGCAACCAGTGGGTTGCGGGCGGGGAACAAAGACCCCGGGTTGTGTGCGGGGTACGTAGACCCCAGCCCCAGAGAGAGGGGCGATTTTATCAGGAAGCCCGAGGTGGGCACAGCGAGCCCCGAAGAGGGGGAGCGCCATATTTGGGAGCCCAGGACGGGCGCAGGAGACGCCAGCAAGGGCATCACTTGTGGGGTGCATAGACCCCAGCCCCAGGGAGGGGCCATACTGAGGAGCCCGAGAGGGGCCATACTGAGGAGCCCTAGAGCGGGGCAATATTGAGGAGCCCGGTAACAGGCTAGCACTGTGGAAAACCCAGGACAAGGGAAGGGTGCTGCGGTGAACCCAGACAGAAAGGGTTAGCAGTACAGCATCCCAGAGAAGGGCAAGGTGCTGCGGTTGCCCCCGAGAGGACGGGGAGTAGCAGCGCAGTGAGCCCGTATCAGAAAGGGTGGTAGTGCGGTGGGCCTAAAAGACCGGTGGATCGAGAGGACGTCCCAGAGGGGACTAGCCTATTGTAGAGAAGGCCCAAGAGCGGGCTAGATTATAGAAGAAGGGCCCGGGAAGCAGGCGTGCGGACACACCAACGTCTTTCACATCAGCGAGGCTTGGGGCGTGGTATCAGGGGAGGTAGGAGCCATGCGCAGCCCATAAGGCTAGGGTGCCTGGGGAGCACCCATTACACCGGGAGACTCCTAGGGGGGGTCCAGGAACACACGGGGACAGAGGTCCCGAGTAGCCGTGCCCAGGGAGTCATAGGCAGCCTCCCAACTATATATACAAACATCAAAGACGTGGCGGACGAGAATAAGAGGGTGCCTTGGGCCGGCCTTGACACGGAGCGAGGGACCTCGAGGAGATTACGGCCGTCCTAGAGGACTCCGCCGTGACAAAATAAAAAAAAGTCTTCCTGGTTTGGTGACATTTCCTACCCCCAAGAAGAGGAAACTCCACCCCCCAACCCCCACAGTGAATAAAATGCCTGCAGACATGGAAAAAACAAGAGTGGGGTGCCATTCACAGTGCCCAAAACCTACAAGTCTTTGATTCAGAGCCACATCCCTGGATGCCATTGCCCGTGCCAGCTGCAAACAATTAAAGCAAAACAATTAGTTCTGTGTCTGTTACATTACCAGTTATCCAACCCCAAATGGAATAGTGTATACCCTTCATCCACCACTAAAAGAGCATGGCAAGCCACCTCCAGTGATACCTGCATTTTACCCCGCTGTCACATAAACCCAACCCGCACAAACCCGAGCAGTGCCTGCCAGCGTCAAGAGGCACATTCCAAGATACAAGTCACTGGTCATGCATCTTCTTGGGTCTCAGAACAGAAAGAGATGTTGGAGTGTGGGGAAGAGAAAATGCATCGGAAAAGGTTTCTTCCTGTTTGTCCTCCTCCACCTCATCATCTGTGCTAGTCTGCGGAATCGGAGTGGGGGGAAAGGCACACTGTGGTCAAGTTCAAGGTTTACTGCTCTCCTTGACAGTCCCCATCAGCCAAGAACACGGAGCAATCTCCCCACTGCTGCAACATGCTCATGGTTTCTGGCTCAGGAGGAGCTGCCTCTGTCAGTGTGCTCTTCTCTACCACGATGCCAGTCCCAAAAGACTGCATACAGGGAGCCTCAGCCACATCCTTGGAGAGAATGATGGATAGCTGGTCGTAGAAAGAAGCAATTGTGCGCCCTGCCCCAGGATGAGAATTTGCATCCTTGGCACAGTGAAATGCACATCTCAGGACCTTGATTTTGCACCAGCACGGGGTGCAGTCCCAGTTGTGCCCTCGTGCCTGCATTGCTTTTGCAGTGGCTGCATACACAGGCTTATTCCTCCCACTTTCCAGCTTGTCTATGAACTTTAGCTCCAACCAAATGTCCATTAAGTCCTGCAGTTCTTCCCAGGTCCAGTTGGGTCCACACGTGTTGGAGGTATCAGCCTCCTGCTCCATCACCTACAGTTTTCTGAGACGTTGGGAAGCAGTTCGTGTCCAGTTCATGCCCAACAGCAACTAGATTCACGAAAGGTCCCTGGTGAAATTTGTGGGTCGGCTTTATACACATGCCTTGCATAAGCACTTTGGAAAATTCCACATACTATTGTGAAGGTATCACCTGTGTCTCACAGCACCCAAAGGTGATGAAGCACCATGTTTAGCAACAAAGACATGGTGATGGGCTTGAGCATGGACTAAACAAAGCCATTGTCCATTCAGATGACTGGTTAATGTCCTGTAAAGTTGCAAAAATTGACCACGCACACCTGCTTGTGTTTTTGCCTGTCTCTCTCTAGTCCCACAGAATCAAGGCCAATTTTTATTGCTGCAACAACACAAGAGCACTATGGCAAAATTTTATCTGTCTCATTGCATGGGCCAAATAAAGTCTTATTTCAAAGAATTAAATCTTTGAAAGCTTGATGACAGTTGTCTTGAACAAAAACCTGATGCATCAGAACATTTTCATTATAACTTTTTTCTTATATCAGGGTAGAACACCAACAACACCCCTCACCAAACAAAGGCTGTGCAAATGCCCAGTGCCCTGGGGTTCCTCATTGAAATGCAGATAAGAGTTAAAATGCAGTGGTCATTATACTGAATGCAGCAAGACAGAGCCCCAGACCACAATTCCACCCCCTCCCAGCTTGGTGGTGGTGGTGATCTGAGAAACGTCTGATCTGAGAAGTAGCTGATGATGGAGGAGGACCAAATGAAGATTCAAGATGAAATGCATGAGGAATGGGAAGTGGAGAATGGAGAAGAACAGAGTGAAGACTCTTCCAACATAGAGAATCTGGAAGACATGGGTGAGCAGGAGGAGGAGGAGGTGATAGTGCTGCTGATTGAATTAACGCTGGCCTTAAAATTAATACAAGACATGCAGGACTGGATAATGATGATAGCATATGCATCGTTAGTGTTTCTTGAAGCTTTTGATGAGGAGATGGCTGCATGTACAGGCTCCTCACAAAAAAGGGGATGGACATATGCGGCAGAGTGAGACAACGGAGAGGCATGTGAAGAAATGGAAGCTGACTGGGAACTGTGGAGAAACCTCAGGAGCAGCAACTTCAGGGTCTGGACCTACAAGAACAGCTCGGACTGGTGGAATCAAATCATGCTGACCACTTGGAATGATCAGCAGTGGCTGGAGATGTTCCGAATGACCAGACAGATGTTTTATTAGATCATCTCGATGCTGGGCCACAAATTGCAAGGCAAGACACTAACATGAGTCAGGCCATGCCACCGGACAAGAGGGTGGCCATGGCCATCATGAAACTGACCACCCCATCCAGCCTCCACTAAATCACAAACCAGTTCAGCATGGCTCCCTGCACGGCTGGGCTGGCGACTCATGAGGTATGCCAGCTGCTGCAGGACATTGCAGCAAACAACTTAATTTGCCTGGGAAGTCCTCAGGAAGTAATTAATGACTTCAGTGGCATCGGGTTCCCTAACTGGATGGGGACTTTAGACTGCGCTCACATCCCAGTACAGTTCTCTTTGGGGAGGGGGATGTCTTTCACAAACAGGAAAGGATTTGCCTCTGTGATCCTGCAAACTGTGGTGGACCACCGAGGCTGGTTCATGAACATTTTTACCAGGTGGGCTGGCAGCACAGATGACATGCACATGTTCAGAAACTCTCCACTGCCTGGCCTTGTGGAGAAAGGACACTATGCAGCTGGAGTCCCCAAAACAGTGATCCGTGGTGTTGCTGTTCCCCTGCTTAAAATAGCAGATGCTGCCTACCTGCTAAAGTCCTGGTTCATGAAGCGTTATGGAGGGCACGTTACAAACCCACAGAAGCTGGTTTTCAACTTGCATCTGAGCAGACGCAGGATGGCCACTGAATGTGCTTTTGGGTGACTGAAAGCACGATGGAGGGTGTTTAATTACCAGCTTGAGCTGGAGCCAGAAAATACCAGGACCTTTGTAGTGGCAGCTTACAGAGCGGTTTTCAGAGAGTTGTGGGCTGAAGAAGGGGGCCGGACAGAGATGTAGCCAGGCAGCAGCACAGGGACTGAGGACATATCCACAAGGAGAAGATGGTTGGGTGGCCCTTGTGCTGGATTGCCTGGCAGCTCATCTTATGGACGCTGCCAACAGTGGTTGTTCTTGCTTAAAATAAATTACTTTACTATTTACAACATAAACATCCGTCTGTCTGCAGGGGTGCATGGGATAAGGTAGTGGACAGGGGGTGGTGGATGAGCAGGGCACAAGGGGAAGGTGGACTGGGGTAGGGGGTTCTTGTTTGGAGGCTAGCATTGGTCTGGGGGAGGTGGGGGGGCTCACTACACACTACCACCTAGCCAGCCTGAATCATGTCCTGTGAAAGGGTTAATTACACCTCTGCTTGGTCAGCTGGGGGGACAGTGGATGGGGAGCAAGTGGTACGAGCAGCCTGTAGGAGTCCGGCTTATGAGTGTGTGCAGGCAGGGAGGTGGGGGTGAAATATTCCACTCCAAGCCTATCAACAACCCACCATTTCCACAACATTTCACAACACCCCTCCAAAAGCTGTATGCCGCACTAAACAAACAGACAAGCCGACAGGTATTTACTGTGTCACGTGGGCAGGGAAGGGGAGCAGAGGAAGGAGCCCCTTTAAGGCTTCCCCATGGAAACTGTTCCAAGCCCGGACATCTTGGGAATGCTGGAAAAAGTAGTCATAAAAGCCAGAAAACTAACAGCTGTCAGATTTGGCACCACCCACCCTTCTGCTCCTACACACACTGTACTATTAATACACCGTTAATTTTTTAATAAGCATTCATGGCATTCATGTGCTTTGGCGACACAACACGAAACACCCACACACCAGATGGTCCACCTTGCCACCACCATCAGTCACAATTGCCAACCACCCATGGTGATACCCCCACATATTTCTGATATGATATATACAGTTAAAAAAAATCATATACACATTTTCATTACTTTGTAACATGGGGGGGAGGGAAAAGGAGGGGAGGGTATGATTCACATGGCTTGTCATCCAGATCACCATGGGGTCACTTACTGGGAGACTGGACTGAGCCTAGCCAGGTGCAAGTGGCAGGGTTTTGGGGTGACCACAGCCTGGAGTGAGGGGCAGCTTAGCGTGAGATTCCCGGCAGGAGGCAGGGGGGCAGGAGGCAGAGACTGTGGAGGCCAGTTAACCAGCAAATATACACCTCCTGCTGTAATTCATTAGGAAAGACATTACTGGGGCTAGATTTGTACCTGGCTCCCCCTGCTGGAATCTGCAAGGAATTACACATGGAATTTAATTAGTTCGAAAGACGGTGGTGTGAAAACACAAATGTGACACACCAAAATAACCCAGGTTAAATTTTTTAAAGCTTGTTAAATTAACAAGGATTCACAGATTCATAGATTCATAGATGCTAGGCTCGGAAGGGACCTCAATAGATCATCGAGTCCGATGCCCTGAATAGGCAGGAAAGAGTGCTGGGTTTAGATGATCCCAGCTAGATGCCTATCTAACCTCCTCTTGAAGACCCCCAGGGTAGCGGAGAGCACCACCTCCCTTGGGAGCCCATTCCAGACCTTGGCCACTCGAACTGTGAAGAAGCTCTTCCTAATGTCTAGTCTAAATCTGCTGTCTGCTAGCTTGTGGCCATTATTTCTTGTAACCCCCGGGGGCGCCTTGGTGAATAAAAACTCACCAATTCCTTTCTGTGCCCCCGTGATGAACTTATAGGCAGCCACAAGGTCGCCTCTCAGCCTTCTCTTGTGGAGGCTGAAGAGGTCCAGGTGCCCCAGTCTCTCCTCATAGGGCTTGGCCTGCAAGCCCTTAACCTTACGAGTGGCCCTTCTCTGGACCCTCTCCAGGTTATCCACATCTCTCTTGAAGTGTGGCACCCAAAATTGAACGCAGTATTCCAACTGTGGTCTGACCAGAGCCTGATAGAGAGGAAGTATCACCTTCTTGGATCTGTTCGTCATGCATCTGCTGAAGCACGGATGAAACACCATGGTGTATATAAGCACCCATTGAGACCAAAACTCCAAACCCAAGGAAATATTTTTTTCTTAAAGAAAGAGAAAAAAAATAATTTACTTGTAATTCCTCAGGGGCACCAGTGTGCAGCTTTTAAAACAAATCAAGTCTTGAAGTTGCCTCAGAACTGAACAATGGATATTAAAAAAAAATAGCCAGCCAGGGCCTGAAGGTGTAGGTTAAAAATAAGCTGAAATCAAATGCGGGAACAGTTGCCTGATCAATACTAAACTGCAGTTATAGTTTATGTAGATGATGTTTTAATTCATGGACCCATGCAAGAATTTATAAAGTTACCTGTGCAATATTATAAATTATTCAAGATACAGGATTTAAAGTTAACAGACAAAAAGCTCAACTAGTACAGCAGGAGTTAAAATATTTGGGAATCATTTTAGGCCAGCACAGTCAAACTCCAGATACCCAGTGGGTAGAAGTGATTGAAAAATTACCAGCTCCCACCAATGCTCATTCATTAACGGCCATTGGTACCCTAACTATAAGCTATCCATCCTATAATTTTATAACAAACATAAAATTATTGAAGACCTAGCTTTAATTGAAAGAATCAATAACTTCCCCATCAAAGGGGGGAGCTCTTTGTTTTATATTTCTTTATAGGAAGGCTGATGAACTGTGAGGCCTCAGAACCACCAATAGGATAAGCAGCATCTTCCTTACTTAAGCTATGTTTTTTTCTACAACAACGAAGATTGTCTTGTCTGTTTTGTGTTGCTCATCTTGTTGTTTAATTTATTTTAACTGCTAAGAGTTAGATGCATATGAATATCATGTAGATGAAATAAAAATTATTGTGGATACACAATCTGTTTGCCTCCAGCCAAAAGCCCATAGCAGCAGATTTGACACTTTCCTGTCTCCAGTAAAAGGGAACTTGAACTTTCCTCCCAGTGTCCCTGCTATATGAGGCATGTAGCCAGCTACCGCGTTTACAAATGCACATGGGGAAGGTACTCAATTTCCCAAATGTTTATTGTTCCCATTATGCACTGCAGCCAATGAAACTCAATGTAGCATCAGCAATAATACACCAGCTTGCAAGATGGGACCCATACAATGTATTTAAAGGAGCAATTTGTGAAATAAAAATGATGGCCAAGACAATTAACAGGGTGTAACCCTGCTTATCTTCATGAATAGTTCTCTGTCACGAACAGCTTGATACAGCTGCTGATTTCTGTTTTAGTTTATAATCAGTTTCCCCTCTTCATCAGCACAATGCAAAATGGTTGTAGATTCAGCATATGGGAAGAGATTCTAACTCCCACAGTTGAGCTTTCTTACACCTTAGTCTTGTGAAAGTCATGCAAAAGGACACAGGACAAAAGGGGCTCAATATTGCTTAGGTTTGAAACTTCCTCAGAAAACGTGACACACATCCAGCCAAAACACTAGGACAACAAATTTCAGTGAGGGCAGATTTTAACTGAATGAGGAAGTTAAATCCTAAACAAAGCAAAGTGGAAAGTTAAAGTCCAATTTTTCTGTGTGAAGTGACAGCAAAAATGACACCATTACTGAGCAAATTTGCTCCATGAGTTCACTAGTGCAGTATCAGAGCTGCTGACTTCAATGCCAAATTTTTAAAGACAGTTAGGCATGTAAATACTTTTAATCATCTGGTTTCTGTGACTAAAGTGAGTCTGGCTTCCTTTGGTATCTGTTAGCCATGCAGAGTTAATACCAGTGGAAGTAAAGAATTGCAAGTCTTTCTTTTATTTTTTTTTCTTACACAGCAGCAAAATGGTTTATCTCATCAGATCCACTCCTGCATGAGCACTGAAAGCTGGCATGTAAGTGTGGTACAGGTGTCACTGGGCATTTCATTTAGCTTCAAGGCTCTAAATTAAGGTGTAAGTAAAAGCACCCCAGCTTGCCTCTCAGAATTCAGGCTGATTTTCAGTTATAGCTGGTGATTAGGATGCTGGTGATTAGTTTGAAAAAATGGTCTTTGTGCTTAAAAAATAGGAACACCTGCTCTAGAATTGCTGTGGAACAATAAACCCCAAGTTATTTAATATAGTAGTCTGGTAAAAATGTGCACTTACAAGTCATAAAGGACTTTTCTTACAATCAAGACACCAAACAGACTAAGGAAAGAATTATGTGCAAAGGCCCTTCTGGGGCTTAAACCAAGGTAATCCTGAATTTGCCTAATGATGAAAAGGAAGTGAAATTGACTGTTAACTCAGTGAAACTGACTAGCTTGCTTTTGTTGATTCTCTGTACCAGAAGAAACCAGTAAAGACAGGGATGAAGAATAAAAGGTAAATAGGGGGTTTAAAAAAGCTTGGGCTACATTCAACCTAGCTGTCAGTTTCCAGCTGGACAAACTCACACATAGCTCCTTTGGTACTAATCCCTAGTGGAAACAGGGCTGCCATGACACAATTATCTTCCGCCCTAAGGGAACTTGTAGGTTAGCAACCTTCCCAAAAAGTGGGTGTGGTTGGCCAGAGGGAGGGAAGGGCCAGGACAACTTGCTCTTAAAAAAGCTTCTTTCTGAAAGGAGGATGACAATCATTCCTGGTAAGAAAGAAGGAAGGGCTAGGCTCCACTGATGGAGAAATCTGGAATAATCCATTTTCTTAAACTGCTGTGTGTCTGTCTAAAACACAAGGATTACTTCTACTACTGAAATGCAGCCACCTCTGCAGTATAACATGGTCACTATTTAACAGTGCACAGCAGCCCTCCTCAGTGACTTTGAGGTAAGGAGGGAAGAATAGCATAGCCACTGAAATATGGATCCAAAATGTGATTAGCCATTGAAGTGTAGCAAAGGGACAGGGGCCTGGGTCAATACCTCCAGCCTTACAAAGGGTGACAAGGAATTTTGAGGGATTACAGATGCATGCTCAGTGTTGGTTCTCAAGAGAAAGATGGTGACTCCTAATACTGCTCTTCTCTAATCCCACCTGAGGGCATTGACTGATTTGGAGCAAAGAGCACTGTCTACTCCAGTAAGCCTGCAGCACAGCCTCCTTTATGTTGGTGCATCTTCTACTACAGTGGTAGCCAACTGTTTTGGCAGGCATGCCACAAATTAGGCCACACCCTCCCAGAATGCCACTCTGATCCCCTTCCTCTGCCAGACCTGTAGCTCTGCTTTCTGCTCCCTCTCTGCTCCTTGTCTGATCTCCTGCTCTGCTTTCTGCATCCTTCCCTATCTGCTGTGCTGCCCATCCCCTTTCTGATCTGCAGTGTGCCACCCACAAAAGACTGCTTGTGCCACTGTTTGGCCACCCCAAACACTGAATCCCCCCAAACACTTCTGCCTTGGAGCCATTGGTTTTTTTGCACAGCTGGCATCTGTAGCAGGCAGTCCAACTCTGCTTAAGTGGCCAGATGTGATGATTATACAGTGCCCTGAGGCACTATACCTTTTGGGGAATGAAGTGTATCAATCCTGCCCCTTCCTGGTCATTTCACATGCTGATGGATTCCCTTCAGTACCCGATTATCTCCTTAATGGGACATGTGAAGCCTGCACCAGCCATGTTTGCTCCGCCTTTCCGCTCCAGTAGCTTGCAACTAGGCCTGCTTTATGGATTGGATGCAATCACTGACACCAGTCACTTTGGGAAGTCTGAATATAGAACTGGTAGTGACTACACAGATTTGTGGGAGAGCATGTGCTAAATTCAGAGCTTGCTGGCAACGTTCCAGCGGGTCCTAAAGTCAAGGGAAAAAAACTACGAAAAGGGGCTGGGATGATTCAGCACTGAGATTTTGCTGGAGAGTCTTGTGGTGTTTGTGTTCCTGGTGAGAATCCTATTCTGGTGTCAGTCTGGAGTGACTCCACTGACTTCAGAGGAAAGCAGCACATTCTGATCTTTGTGGTTTCTAAAGGAGAAGGCATCTTCCAGTGGGCTGCACTAATTCTTTGCAGCTGACTTCTCCTCTAGTGACCTGGAGTAAATTGCACTGAGAATTGCAGTAATTTGACACTCCCAGCTGCTGGCCTGACAGCAGAAAGACTTTTATGTAACTATTTAACTTGAGCTAAACATCAGATGTGCCAGACTCGCAGCTGGCAGAGCCCTGGATACAGCTGCTGAGCTGGAGCAAAACAGAGACAGCAAAGAGGTAGTGATTCCGGGGAGGGGGTTGCTTCTAGGCAATGGGAGAACTGTGTTAGCTTGCGCAGGGCTTCCAAAGCTTTGCTGTTTTGTGTGGCTTGGCTTTGGCTGGAGCATGGATGCTGTGCAACTCATTTATTTCACTGCTTAAGAATGTAAAATGCTTGAACCACTTCCTAGAACTATCTGGGCCTGTCTTATTTAACTCATTCCCTGCCATTGCAGGGGTTTGGGGTGTTGGTCTCTCTCTCCTCCTGTGATACTTGGTGGGTTTTGGGAAGTGTATAAGGGGAAGAGGGGGGCTTTATGGTGTGTTGAAGAGGCCAGAATGAATGTTTCTATGGTCCTATTCAAACTAAATGTCTGTTACATCTTGAGGAAACTGGACTCTGCTTCCTTCCAGCCCCATGCTTCTAAATGCAGGGGAAAATGATGCTCGGAACATTTCTGGCTAAACGTGGGCACTTCAGAAACTCATGTGCTGAATTCAGCTGTATCATCTTCCTCTCCATTCATGCAAAAAGCTGTTAATTCTTCTCTCTCAGTCTTTTCAATGGGAGTAGAAGGGGCTTCTAAATATTATTTACGGAAGGCAGAACAGCATTTTGTTGAATAGGTGTTTTACTTAAAGCAAATGGGAAGTAAGTTCTTCCCCAGCTTGTGGTTAGCACTGAAACCTACGTTTCAATGAGTTTTTGGAGCAGGACAGAATCCATTTAGTGTCTTATTCCAAAGCAATTTCTGAAGACAGAGAGTGGGCCATTCTTATTTCCCTTCCCTTAATAAATTTGACTCAGATTTTGCTATGGTGTAGATCCATGGAGCCCCAATAATTTAAATCATGCGATAGGGGTTTATTATAGGAAAGTATTATAGTTTATAAAAAATATATATATTTATATTTTTGTGGATGTTCCAAAGTGTGCTGGACACGGGGCTAAAGAACATGAATGGTCCTGTCTGTTTCTTTCCCCAAAGAAAAACTGACCTCTTTATTCATCGCAGAAACCTCATTCCCTGCTCCCAGCCTCTTTTCTTTTTAATAGATGGAATAAGAGAATTCCTGAATGGACCAAAGAATCGACCTGAAAAAATAATATCCTGGATAAACTGCTTTGGGCTTGTCTATATACACCCAAATATACTGATTTAACTTAAATTAACTGCATTATGCCAATGCAAACTCCTGTGTGGACCCATGTATATCAGTTGAAAACTGATTCTATTGGTTTAGCTTAACTTTGAGTTTAAATAAAGCATTTTTTTACTTTGCATTTTAAATTAATTGATTTAAAAATAACTTAAAATTTAACTTTCAGTGAAACCGTGCGTGCAGGCTGCCTGTATGTTCTGTTGAAGTAGGGTTAAGTTGAAAGCCTTTATCAGTGCTTTGAAGATAAGCCTTATCAGAGCATTGTTATAAAACTCTGAAAGGATGTTAAGAGTAAAGGTAACATTTACAAGGAACACCTACATTTGAAAGTCTGTGAGTCCACTTGATTCTGCTAAATTAATTTAATTGATTACCAGAGTATTAAGCCAGGTTTTGGACAGATGAGCTCAGTGTAATCACTGCCCTCCAGGTGAGACCTGACTTGGCATTTGAGAAGATGCAGATCTAAAAAAGCAAAGCAAGCAACAGAATTTTTTATTTAACTTAAAAAACACAATCTCTACCTCAGCCTTACAGGTGCCCGCTGTCTATCGTGAACAGCACATGGCTATTTTTGAGAGTTCACTTGTACATGGAAAATTGAATGTTTGGTGCAAGTAATTTTAGCTCATAATATTAAGAAGTTTTGAGATCTAAGACCTGGTCTCCACTGATGTAAGTATGTTAGCTAAGGGAGTGATTTTTCTAACAAAATAACTCTACTGATATATTCCTCAGCATGGATGCAGGGTTAACATGGCAGCTGCTGCTGCTGGTAAGTCCTGTCCTGAGTGCGTGATGTGAAATGCTGGATTCCACAGTGAGAAAAGCATATCTGGGGACCCAAGAGGATCTCTAACCTGATGATGTTAACTCCCTGGCTGCTGGCCATACCCAGAGCAGTGGTGTATTCCATGGGGAGAAGCTGATGAAGGAACTCCCATCCCCACTCCACTGCTGGAGCCACAAGTTCTGCTACCTCCATTTTGGCAACCCCCCTGCCGACCTGTTCCAGCATCCCCTCCCCTTTAGTCAGTATCCAGGGCTCATACTCTGCTTGCCTGCTCCTAAATACACTACTGTGTCCCAGCTATGTCAAGTACATATTGTTCTAACTGGAAAAGAAATCTGAGGTCCACAGCTCTGGACCTCAGAGCTTCCATTTCCCCACCCGTCACCCCTATGGAAGAAGATTCAAATTCTTTTTTATTTTTGAATAAAAAAGAAAAATTGATGTTCTGCTTGCTGAAGTTGTTTAAATTCTCATTTCTTTGATGTTTCCCAGCCAGTCAATTACAACAGATGGAAACTGTTAAGAACAGCAATGACCTCAATAGCATCCCTGCAGTGGAGTTCATTGATAAAGACACGATACCGGCCACATCCTCCCACAGCGTTGTTACCATGGGGCCTGAGGAAGAAGAAGCAGGAGACTTCCTGCGTTCTTTCCCCACCCGAGAGTCCCTCAGGTCCCCCCGGGGCTCTGTTGTGACCTTCCATGACATCCAGTACTCCATCAAGCAATCGAGCGGGTTCTTGTGCAGACGGAAAACAATGGAAAAGAAGATCCTTCACAATGTGAAGTAAGCTCCTGCAGCATGAAAACTTTTGTGGAGGAAAGACAGAATTAAATCCCAGTGCAAATCAGGTAGAGCTGAGAGGCACTTGACTGTCCCCATCAGAAGATTCTGTTTGGACTTCTTAGAGACTAGGGATAAGGAAGGAAAAGAGTTTACTGATTTCAAGGTTTGGGTAGAAAAATATTTTCCTTTATTTCCTAAACTGCAGCATTTGTCTGTGTCTAAAGTGAGACCCAAGCTGCGTGCTAAGCTCCTCATAACTCTGTTAGAGGTAACCTTATTTTTCTTCTTCCAGCGGTATTATGAAGCCAGGCCTCAATGCTATCTTGGGACCAACAGGGAGCGGTAAATCCTCGTGAGTATTCCCTCTGTACACACCACTTCAAATGGAGAATGAATAATTCTAGGTGGAAACTAGAATCCCCAAGGCATGGAAAGGCACTTCTGATTGTGTGGGCTAAGGCAGAGTGGGATTTAATGCCTTTCTATAGTGGGACCACTCTGGGGCCTTCCCAAAGGTGGGGCATGTGACACCCTAAGTTCTGCAGAGGCTGAGGTCCTGTGATCTATAGGTCTACATTATGAGTTATACAAAAAACTAGAACTCTTGATTCCAAAATGATACCTTTTTATTAGACCAGCTGATAAAAGGTATCATTTTGGAACCAAGAGTTCTAGTTTTTTGTATGTCTTTTTGTCTCAGACCAACACGGCTACCAAGTACACCCCTGATACATTATGGGTTTGCACTAATGGCTAAAATTACAGTGCAGACAAAGCCAAATCTTGGGCAGCAGACATCATGCAGCATGCAACGTGCTTGGAGCCAATCAGAAGACAGGCCCTAATAATTGCTGCTGGTGGGGTGGGTTATCCAGTCAAAAGAAAGAGCAAGTGTTGTGGTAGAATCAGTTCTGACCACAGAAGTCTTTAGATTTGGGCCAACCTTTTAAGGGCCTCCTTTCTTACCTTATGCTCAGATACCTCCATGCTGCTACTGAATTTAGGATTGCGGTTGTTTGCATTTAGATTTCTGTATCTGAGACAAGTGGCCTATCATGTTTTAATGTATTTAAAAAAAATAAAATAAAAAAAAAGTAATTTTTATGTAAAAGCTGCTTCTGTCCCATTCAAAAAACTAGGCCACTACAGGCATCCCATAATAATGCCTAGTTCCAGAAAAACATTCCTGGTTATTTTTCCCCCTTCCTCTAGCTGTGGGCAGCACAGGGCAGAATCTAAACATTGTTTCTTGTCTGAAGTCTCCTAGATGTGCTGGCAGCAAGAAAGGACCCCGCTGGCCTCTCTGGGAAAGTATTGATAGACGGTGTCTTGCAGCCTCCGAATTTCAAGTGCATCTCAGGATACGTGGTACAAGTGAGTATCCATTTCTGGTCTCTCTGCCTCCAGGAATGATGGGCGTGAGAAGTAATAGTTCCTGGAGAGGAGACAGGGATGTTCAAGAGCTGTTGAAATTTTTTTAAAGCATCTGCTGGAGAATAGAAAGGAGGAATCCACATACATATGTGGTAATATGGGACATTAACCTGGTTAACAAATCCCAGACAGGGAGGTCTCAATGACAACCCTGTCAGTACAGGTAGGGGGTAGTTCAGGGCTCTATGGGTACAGGCAACATTATCAGCAATAGAGCTAGCCAAGAAAACGTTGTGTATTTGTCTTTTTTTTTTCATTCTCTCCTTTCCTTTTGGACTTGAATAATTCAGCATGATTCAATAACTCAGTATCATATCATATCATACTAAATATGATACTATTCAGTATGATATGTTCCAGCACAGGGAACTGACCCTTGGTTCAGAAAAATGCTGACCTCATTTCATGGTTGACCCTTCTAAGTTGAATAGGTCGCTCTTCTCATGTTTTGTCACTCTTCTCATGTCCATAAATTTCATCCTGAACCTGAAAAAGTTTTAAGTCAGAAAATTCAGTTTCCAAGGGGGAGATCAAGACAGTTATCTGACAATAAGTCAGAGGATCATCTCTCCTCCTAAAGCTTTTCATCAGCCTCTAGCAGGAATGGTCTCAGACTTGTTTTTAAGGAACAGCACTTTGTAGACAAGAAGGCACAACTGAATCCTGGAAAGAGATCTGCATGGTGGACTTCAGTGAAGACCTTAGAATTCAGCTGGGAGACTGCTGGCAGTGGGAAAGAGAGCCATTCTGGATGACATGGCAACCAGAGACAGCTGAGTCTGAAAGCCATCCAAGTATGCTATTTAAACCAGAGGCTGACTACTAGGGCTGTGCGAAGCTTCAGGTGGTGATTCAGTTTGGAAGAGATTCAGCCCAATTTGGTGGCTGAATCTCTAAATCGAATCAGGGGACCAACTTAAAGATCTGAATCGATTCAAAGCTCTCTGAATCTTCAGCAAAGATTTGGAGAACTTTGATTCAGGCAGTCCCCAATGGCTGCAGCAGGGAGCTGCAGTCACTCTGAGCTCATAAGTACTAGGGGAGGGGGCAGGGGACTGTGGGGGGGACCCCTGCCAGCCCCCCCATGGCTGCCCCGCCTGCCCCAGTTCCAGGTGCTTTAAAAAAAAAAAGCCCTGGTGCTCAGTGGGTGCTGCTGGGCAGGGGGAGCTCTGCATGAGTCCCATCAACTTCCCCTGGCCCCCCCACAGCTGGCCCGCCTGCCGGAGCTCTGGCCCTTTAAGGAAAAAGAAAAGCAGAGAAGAGCCCTGAGACTCACTGCTCCTGGTGCAGCCTTGGGGCTTCAGGGGCTCCTGCAGAGCCCCCCACGTGGCACGGGGATCACCCCTGTCCTAAGCAGCAGTGAGTCCTGGGGTTTCTTCAGGTTTTTTTTTTCTTAAAGGGCTGGAGCTGGCCTGGGCGGGGCACCCGTGCGGTGACTGGGGGAGTGGGGAGAGGTTCAGGGGCTCTGCACGCAATGGGGGGCCGCAGGGATTGCCCCCCGCCCAGCACCACCTGCTGAGCCAGGGCTTTTTTCCCCCCCCAAGTCCTGGGAGCTGGGCTGGGCGGGGCAGCCATTGGGAGGGGGCAGTGGATGGGTTTGGCCTGGCTGATTTGGAGATTTGGCTGCTGCCGAATCTCCGAATCATATTCAGCTGAATCAAATCAGGATAGTGATTCAAATCATCGAATCGAATCACTGTCATCCGAATCCGAAGCAAATACTAGCTGCTTTGCACAGGCCTACTGACTATACAGTCTATGAAAGTCCTCAGCCAGAGGCTTGATTGTAGGTTATATATGATCAAATCTGTGTTGAATCTCAGTCTACTGGGCCAGTGGTCCTGAAATTCCCCAAAGGCTCCCGTAAACTGTGGTTTTCCTGTAAGAGTTCCCAGTTTGGGAATCCTTGCTCTCAAGTTTCTAAAAATAAAGCAGTCAAGAGTAACTTCTGAATGACTTACCGGTGGGCAAAAAATTGAGGTATGCCCCCCCCCTTTTTTTTTTTTTTTGGTTATAAAGGGATAAAGATGGTCTTACAGGTGACCATGTTTTAGACCTCTTTTCCTGCCTTAGAAACATTAGATATTTGTATGTGTATATTTTATATACGCACGCATAGGGACACTCAAAAGGGTCAGATGATTAACTGGTATAAATCCATAGATCTCTGCAGAGTTGCAGAAACTTATGATCTAGTTTACAGTCTTTTGAAATAATGATATCCATCCCAAAAAGCTGCACAGAGATTAGCAAATGTGACGGGTTTCCATCCAACTAATTTTGCAGCATTGTATTGGAGCTTTGCCCTTTGAGAGCCCATGGCATGATGTTTTCAGACCATGTGTTACAAAATCTGGTTGGATAAAAACTTAAGGACAATCCTGCCCCTATTGCTTTGGTTCTCTGTGGGATGGGTACTAGCTGTGAGTTGGAGGGGACTCTTGGCTCTCTGCTCTGCTCTACAGAAATCAGTGGGAGTTAAACGTATGCAGCAGGAGCCAGCTTGCAATGGGGGATTCAGCTAATATAAGCTAATGACTTTTTAATGGCTCCTCTTCAAGAGATGGATGCCGAGAACTTGCAGCTCTCCTTAACTTGTTGAACTGCTGGGCTCTCAGCCCCTCCAGTGACTTGACAATGCAAAGCTGTATCGCCTGCATTGCAAGTAGTAGTCTTGAAACAGCTGAAGGACTTGGTTGGGTCTATTCAAGTCTAATGCAAGGGTGCTCAAAGCCCCTGGCTTGTGGAGCCATGGCATCTGGCCTGCAGGGCTCCACATGGATTGGGAAATTTGGTGGCAGGGGAGTAATAGCAGTTAATACTGCCACCTCTCTCCTGCTGCCAGATTCCCAAGCCCCACGTAGCTGGGTCAGGGCCGGGCCTTGCCCCCTTCCTCTCATGTCATGGATGGAGCTAGGATGCTCCACTGCCCCCCTCCACATAGCTGAATTCGGTCCCGCCACACCCACCCTGCACACTAGATCCAGCCCACTGGCCAGATTCAGCACACAGGTGAACTGGGCACCACCCATCTAGCCTGCAAGGCAAAAAGGTTGAGCACCACTAGTTTAATGGGTAAAGCCTGGAATGGGAGCCCAGAGACATGGGTTCTAGTTACTGACCTGCTGTGCAACCTTGGCAGGTTAATTCCCTGCCTCAGTGTAATCCTTTGTGTGCCTTGTTTATTTAGCCTGCAAGGTCTTTGAGCCAGGGACTAGTCCTCATGACGGGTGCCCAACCTTGATCCCAGCTTGAAGTCACTGGGTGCTATGGACATTCAAATAAGAAAAATAAGACCCATCTTCAAGCTCTTCAGTTGCAAATTCCTATCATTTTCAGGATGATGTTGTTATGGGCACAATGACAGTGAGGGAGAATCTGCTCTTCTCTGCAGCTCTGCGACTTCCCAGCACTATAAGCTTTCAAGAAAAGGAAGAGCGAGTTACACAGATTATCAGTGAGCTGGGGCTGAACAAAGTAGCTGATGTGAAGGTGAGTGCTTGAGAGGCCTGAGCTCCAGACCAAGCTGGAGAATGCAGAACCCAGACTCCTTGCCCGTGTATGGTTGATTGGCCCTATACCATAGTAGGAATGCAGGGTTTCTCTGCTGAGCCTTTCTGAGTTCAGCAGCTAGAACCTTGCTCTGAGGTGCAGAGTTAATTGTGTTGATCTGCTTGGAAGCTGGTTCAGCTGTGTCCTATTGGCACAAGCCCTGGAGTGTACAAGTTAGAGAACAGCTCTGGGGTTGAGGGAAGTGAAGAACGTATTGGGGGCTGAGGGAAACAGTTAAGTGATGGAGGTAGCAAAAGCTGAGGTTTATGTTTTGATCATAGGAAGGAGGAGTGCATGGACCATGTCTAGTGTGCATGTGCTGTGTAGAATAGGATGAGACTAACAGTGCACCAACTTGTAGGGCTTTTCCATTTGACCAGTTGCTTCCTGGCTTTGTGCTACAGTTGAGCAAATTTGGGTCAAAGCCTGTGAGAGGGCAGAAAGGTCTAGGGATGGAAACCCCAGATGTGGGGCAATTGTCCCTCCTGTTCTATGCAAGTCTCTTATACCTTGCTATTTCTATGAATATCCCTGCCCTCTCAGAGGCAAAGCCATGGGACTTGCCTCCAAACCTGGCAGAGCCAGGAAGATCCTTGGAAGGTGAGAGGCTTCTGGGCAGTCTCTGTGCTTCCAAGCTGGCTCTGGTACCTAGCAGCTCCATCCTTCATTCAGTATGAGGTGCTGGTGCTCAGCAGTCCTGAAAACCAGGTGTCCTTTGATCAGGAGAATCACTGTGGGCATTAAGATTTGAAAATCTGGTCCTTGTCTCCACCTGACCCCTGTGTCCACTGTGTCCATTGAGGGTGCTCTCCACCACACCCTGGTGGACAGAGTGTACCTGACATGGTCAGGTCCCTTGAAGTTAATGGGGGGGGCGGGACTGCAGATGTCTGCCAGGCTTAATGCACACAACGTAGCCAACTCAAGACTCTCTGTTGTAGGTAGGAACTGAACTAATCCGAGGTGTGTCGGGTGGGGAGCGGAAGAGAACCAACATCGGGATGGAACTCATTACGGAGCCACCAGTCCTTTTTCTGGATGAACCAACCACTGGCCTGGACTCCAGCACGGCCAACGCTGTACTCGTCCTCTTAAAGAAGTAAGGGTTGGCTACACAGGAGTTGGCTGTGATTTTTGTTTCAGTTAATTCATGATAAAAGACAACGCTCCTATGCACAACAAAAAACACCATTTATGTGGATTTAATGCTGGTAAAAGAGGCCGGCCTGACAGACCGGAGACTGACATCTTCTCTTTCCCTAGGACTTGATCCAGAAACTTTTGAAGTCAGTGGGCTTTTTCATGGATGACTCTAAGCTCTGGTTCAAAGCCTTAAAGAATGGGGCAGCATGGACAACCACCGCAATAGCTTCTTGCTGCTACCAATGCCTCCCTGCTCTGCCTTGCAGAAGTCAGCTTGGTGGGTGGGTGTTGGATTTGGGAGTCCAGTTCTCAGGGGCTGATTATTTCTTGGTCATTCAGCTAAGCCTGTCATTAAGGACCTCCCTACTAGGGTTGCGCGAAGCTTTGGTCCCTGATTCGATTTGGCCTGATTCCATGGCCATATCTCCAAATCCAAATCGAATCAGAGGACCCTTTAATCTCTCTAACTCAAACTGGAACCCTCCAAACCGATTCGGACATAGAGACAGCTTTAAATGTTTTTTTCTACGTACCTCTAGGCAGCAGGGGCTCGTGAACACTGTGATATTGGGGCTCATGAAGCATCCCACAGAAGCATGGGAGCTCCCCAGTGCACTCAGCAGCAGACCCAGAAATGAACCAGAAGTATTTCCGGGTCTGCTGGGGAGCGTGCCGGGGGGCTCCCCCGTGACACCCCAGCTCAGTGACTGGTGCCTCCTGGGTCCGGGGGAGGCACCTGGGGTCCCCCTACAGCTGATTGCCAAGCCATGAGGGTACTGGGGAGGGAGGGAGGGAGCAGCGGAAAGCACGCTCCCTGGCAGACCCAGAAGTGGACTGGGAGTACTTCTGGTCCGCTTCCAGGTTCACCACCAAGCACATGGACAGCCCTCCAAGCACTCCTGTGGGAGACTTCATGTGCCCCAGCATCACAGTGATCTCGAGCCACGCTGGTACCTCGAGGTATGTAGAAAAAATTTTTAAAGCTGTGTCTATGTCCGAATCGCCGATTCTCTGAATCGGCATTGAATCTTCAGATTCGGATTTGGCCAAATCAAATTGGGGACAGCGATCCGAATCAACGAATGAAATCACTGTCCCTGATTCAGGCTGAATCCAAATTGAATATGGCCCATTTCACACATCCATACTCCCTATATTAGGTACATGAACCATGGCTGAGAGAGGATTTCATCCATAGGTTTTCCTCTTGTGGCTGAGGCTGCAGATAAACTGATTGGCTCTGACTATCCCATCCAGCTGTTTCCAGTAACCATTCCTGAGGCATTTCTCTTACTATTTGAGGTGGCTCTCTCCCTCCCTCTAATGTTTGCAGCCTACTGGCTAAGTTTTATAGGGGAAGCTTTATTCTGTTGTTCCCATTCTATCACTATTTGGTGGGAGAAAAGTCTTCACTGTACAGGGCCACCAGTGGGCATCAACACTAAAGTCATTAGCAGAAAAATATAATGAAACAGCAGCCAGGAAACATAAAGGAAAGTAAGGTGATACTGGTTGGTTTGACCTCTGTAAAGAACAGAACTCAGTACAAGAACTAAGAAAAATCCACCTGAATGGCCAGATCCTCAGTTAACATAAGCCTATGTAATGCTGTTGATTCTAGTAGAACTACTCCGATTAGACTAGCTGAAGTCTTGATACCTTGTCTACTGGGGAATTTATTTACTCCAGAATTTTCTTTCTTAGCTCCTGTCAAGTTACAGCAGATTAGATTATTTGGTTGTTTGGCATGGGACCACCACAGCTCTTTGAGATTACTGAACTCTTCTTAAACATGACATTTGAGGCCTGGAATATTTCCTTGCATTGCAGACTTTCAAGAAGAGGTCGAACCATCATTTTCTCTATCCACCAACCTCGTTATTCCATATTCAAGCTTTTTGACAGTCTGACGCTGCTAGCATTAGGAAAGGTGCTGTATCATGGGCCAGCTCAGCAAGCACTGGAGTATTTTCGTTCTGTGGGTAAGTCTAACATGCAGGTAAATCAGTGATCATCACTGTTGTATTTTAATTGTTTTGGCTCAGAATAGGGAAGAGATCAGTTAATAAGCTCATTTAAATTAATTCCTCTTCATGATACTTGCTGGTGATGGACTAACTCTAGCCCTGTTCAATTGAATTCTGTACTTTTCAGATACTAAGAGCAGCCATGTGCAGCTAGTCTAACTTATGTTAGATAACAGAAAACAAGAAGGTAAAAAATTAATGTCTTGTATGACAGCACAGTGCATCTACAGGGATTGCCACATCCACTCTGCCTGACACAGTGATGGCAGACAGCACGATCTGAGACATTTAGATGTGCAGTCCACAGAAAGCAAGCTTCTAGCAGTTATGTAGCTGTGCACATCTCACATAGTATAATCTTGGTGTAGAGTGATTTGCAGACCACCTGAGATCTGTAGAGATGAATCCAGTGCTTCCCAGATCTGAAGTTAGCTGAAAAAGATGGAGACAGAGAGGGCAGATCATATATGTATTTTTTTTAGATTAGAGATTGTGAGAAATACTGCAATTGCCTGTGCGCCATTTGGCAGGTAATGACAACAGGGTTTGCATGGTTTCTCTTGATTTAGGGGGGAAGTATGGAACAGACTCCTGGATTCTGTTTTCAGTGTTACCGCTGACCTGCTAGATGGTATCTTTGTACTCTGCTTTGCCACTTTTGCTGTCCTGTGCGCCCCTTGCAGTGGGTGGGGGAGGCGGGGGGGAGGGGGAATCATTGATTCATAGATTGTAAGGAGTTGGAAGGGACTTTGCAAGATCATTGGGTCCAGCCCCACTGCACTAGGCAGGAAAGATAACAGGGACCAGGTGACCCCAACAATGGGGACATCCAGTTTCCTCTTGAAGATGTCCAGGGTAGGTGACTGCACCACCTCTGGGGGGAACTTATTCCACAGTCTGGACACTGGGGATGGGAAGTCAGCTGGGCTGACTTCCCATCCCCAGTGCTAGATTGCACTGGGGGTGGGAGGAAGCCCAGCTGGGCTGCTATGCCATGCCGCACACTACATCACACCAGGGGTGGGAGGCACGATGTAGTGCAGGGGATGGGGCAGCAACCCAGCTGGGCTGGCCTCATCACCCCCTGCTGGATCTTGTGCTGGGAATGGGAAGTCAGCCCAGCTGTACTGACTTCCCATCCCCAGCCTGTTGTCAAAAACTTTCGGCTTTCAAAATGTTTCAACCAGCCTGGTTTTGTTTCAAGGCTATTTCAACGGCCTTTGTTTAATTCCAATTTTGCTGTTTCAACCTTGAAATTGGTTGAAACTGTCAAAACGAAACTGCCAGCAAAATTTTGCACAGCCCTATTATCTAGTATGATTTTCCTTTTAGTCAAGTGAAATACTGAAGCAAAGTAATCATTCAGGAGTTCAGTTTTCTCCTGAGTGTTGGCAACCAGCTGTCCTGAGTTGTGAAGCAATGGTGCCATGCTTCCATTTGTTTTCCTTCTGTTCCCTATATACCTAAAGAAGGACTACTTATTGTCATTAATTTCTATTGCTAGTTTAAATTCAGTCACCACCTTAGCCTTTCTAATCTGCTCCCTACGAGTACAGACAGTTGTTGTATAGTCCTCTTTGGCGATTGTTCTGAAGTTCCATTGTTTGTATGCAACTTTCTTATTTTTTCAAGAGGACCATGATATCCCTATTATGCAAAGAGGGGCTTTCCAGCCCTTCTGCTACCTTTCCTCCTCATAGGGAATGGACTTCCTATTAGGCCTGTGCAAAATATTGCTAACTGTTTCACTTTGATGCTGTTTCAACTTCTTTTGCGCTCAAAACAGCAAAACTGAAATGAAACTAAGAGCTTCGAAACAGCCTCAAAACAAAATGAGGGCAGTTGAAATGTTTCAAGTTTCAAAGCTGAAGCTGAGCTTGCCTGCAGGGAAACAAAGTAAGAAGAGGGAGGGGGAAGAGTGGGGAAGGCCTGCTCTCATATTGACTGCGTAACTGGCCAGTGACTGATCCTTCCCTGAGGACCATTCCAATCCCAGTGCTCTTGGGGAGGGATGGAAAAACAGCATAAAAAGCAGCATTGTCTGAACTGGGCCACTTTCTGCCTTGGGCCAGTTACTGAGCTGTCTTTCAGCAGCATCAGACAACAAAGGCTACCATTCATTTCCTACTTGCTAGCCTAGCAAGTGGGATTTGCTTTCTATACCCTTTTATTTTATTATATTTGATTCCTTTCAATTTATTCCTCCCCCCAAAATCCTTTTTGTTTTTATTAGTCTATTTTGATTCTTTTCAAATCTGTGCTTTCTCTCACAGTGTGCATTCCATTCACTGTGCAGGGAAGCACAGCACAATTATATTGAATATTATAATTTAGAATTTACATAGGAACTCATATATATGTTTATATATTTTTATTATATTTATTACATACATACACGTGCATACAATTATCAGATAACATTACAGAAGAAGACAGATTTTCCAGCACACCAAGGCAAAGAAACATATCATGAAGTGTGCTGGAAAGGCAGCTGGCAAGCTTTCAGGAAGGGATGGAAGAGGGGGTAGAGGGAGAGCTGTAAGTTTTCCCCCCCCCCCCAAACTGAGATGCAGGCTCTTTGCTACAACAAGCAGGCATGAGGCTTCCACTAGTTGTACAGGAAGTAAGGAGAGAGGAGCAGTGCCAGTACCGCTGCCTGTGCCTGAGTCTGCATCCCCTCCAACAACACCAGCCATAACCCCCCACCACCACCATGACAACAAGCAGCAGCACCAGCGTAACAGTCTTCTCCACCCCCACTTCACTTCCTATGTTGAGCCTTCCAGTGCCAGAGGAAGAGCTGGAGCTGGATGAGTGCCATAGCAAGGGAAATTCTGGGGAAGAAGGGAGAATCATCTGAGTTTGTGCTCCATACCTCTTAAGCTTCCCCTAGAACTAGGTCTCCTTCCCCAGAAGGCACTTCAGAGGAGGTTGAGATAGAGGGTGCGAAGGCAAGTGGCTCAGCTGAGTCCGCTTCTCCTGTTACTGTGCTTCTGCCTCCTAAAGAGGGAGAAATTGCAGCATGCACACATGCACCCACACCCCAGAAGCGAGCAGGTAGTCTGGTCTGAGATCATTTTGAGCTGATAGATGATCCCACAGATGCTATCTGCCTGCACTGCTGAGCCAAAATCAGCCAGGGCAAGGGAACAGAACATATGAGAACCATGGGGATGCTGACGCATCTCTGCAGGCACCACCCCCTTGCTCTTGCTCCTCCTAAGCCTGGCACCAGTGGGAGGATTCCCAAAAAGAAGTCCCCCTCTCACTCCAAAGCCCCCATCCCCCTGAAGCAGAGGCAGACCACCCTGGAACAGTGGGGGGGAAGGTGGACAGAAAGGGGGGCGCGTTGCAAAGGCAACTGAGATCCCCCAGAGTACTGGGGAGATTCTTGCTGTGGATGGCCAGCCCTTCTCCTAAGTTGAGTGTCCAGGGTTCAGACCGTTCATGGTGCTTGTGGCCCCATCCTACCAAGTGCCCACATGTACCACCTTCAGCAGGACTATGGTGCCCTCCCTGTATGAGGCACGCAGGGAGTACTTTAGGGAGGAGCTGTACAAGGCAGATCCGCAGGTGGCCTTGCACTTCACCTCTGACATCTGGAGCAGCTGGGGTGGAGATCATGCCTACCTCTCCCTCACAGGGCACTGGTGCGACCAGTCAGGCCATCAGTGGACTCTCCTTCAAGCTGAGGTGATGGATGAGTCCCACACAGCAATGGAGATCATGGGGGCCATGAACTGCTTAGTGCAGGGGTGGCCCATTGGGCAGGGCAAGCTTACCCGTGGGTTCACCCGGTTCATGATGTCAACTTGGTTGGCATCTACTGTGTGGCACACAAGTTCCACCTCATTGTCAGGGACACCTTGGAGGGGGAGAGGGCTTCTGGTGATGGTGCCAGCACCACCAGCAAGCTCATTTCAAAATGCTGGAAGGTGGCAGGCTACTTCCAGCGGGGCAAGATGCTACGGGACAAACAGGCAGAGCTGAGCATCCAGCAGCACAAAATCATGCAGGATGTGGAGACTCGGTGGAACTCCACATACCTGATGTTCAAAAGGCTGGTGGAGCAACAGAAGGCCATCCATGAGATGGCCTTACTCGGGGAGATTGGGGTCAGTGTCCCTCTTAACAGAGCTGAGTGGGATACCATCTCTCACATCTTGGACTTCCTCATGCCCTTCCTTGAGGCTGCCGAGACCCACAGCACTGCCGATGCCCTCCTTAGCCAGATGATCCCTGTAGTGAGGGAACTTCAGAGCCAAATGGAGAACTTCCAGGAGATCAGAGTTCCTGACTGGGGCAAGCCACTGTCACCAGATGTGCAGACACTGATGAGGCGGCTGAAGGAAGGCATCAGGAAACTCAGCTATAGTCAATGAGAGCTAGGAGTGCTGAGCATTTCTGAAAGTAAATGCCCAGGGCTAAGCACCCAAATCAGGATAGACTTTTTTCGAAATGTTGGATTTGAACTAAAGCGTGTGCCTAAGTTTTCCCACCTGAACAATAATAACTTAACTTTCCTTCCCAGAAGCATTGCTGTTGCTGGTTAAAGTGTGTAAAGTGACCAAAGGTCCATGTAAAAAAAGCATCCTGGAAAAGCAATGTATTTTTCCAGTAATTCTCAACCAAGGTGTCACAGATCCTTTTAAGGGTGCAAAGTGCCATGTAATGTTAGCACTGTTAGGTGTGCAAACACCTACATGTGATTCACAAGGTAAACAGATTTCAAATAGAAATCCATAGTATCATGACCATTCTGACCTATTGTGATCTTTCTGGGTCCTTTGCATCAGTAGAATTAAAGATTACTCTGTTGTTTTTTTGATTAAGGAAAAAACAAATGAAAGCTAAGAGCTGGCGTTTTCCAAGGGGGCCTTAAGTATGAGATCAGGAGCCACTGTATTATTCTAACCACTCCTCCCTAAGAAACTCTCTCTCTAAAATGCAAATGTGTTCTTCTTGCTATTGTAAAAGGGTATGAATGCGAACCCTTCAACAATCCAGCTGACTTCTTCCTTGACGTGATTAATGGTGACTCCACTGCTGTGGCAGCAAGCAAAAGTGACTGCAGAATCACAGAGTATGGTGAGACCCAAACAGGTAAGACTGGAAACAAGAAATAAATCGTTGGCTGAACTATAGGGGAAGTTCTAAGAAATGACAATAAATTTTGATTTTTGTTTGTCTCTAGTGGGTTATGGAATAGAGAAGATCCCACACAATTTACTGATTCGTTTGATGCACTGGTTGGGGAAATTTTTAGCTACTTGCACGATTTCACAATGATTGCACACTTAATTCATACAACACAATTTTATTTTTAAATTCTTTGCTACACATATAACACTGCTTAGCTTTAAGAAATACCACAAACATTAAGAACACAATAACTACATATATCAGAAACGATGCTCCAAATGCACTTCCTTCCCAAACAATGTTATAAGAATTAGTATTACAAAAACAACTACAATTACAACTAAAAGTTAAATTTGAATCAATACTATTATTTTTCATATTATACTTACAATCCTAGAATTCCGAGAATCCAAACACCTAGATATGGTTTCATTCCTCAGTAGTACAATTTAATGGGTTGGCCTCAGTAGTACGGTTCAATGGGCTGGCCTCAGCAGTTCAATGGGCTTGCCTCAATACTGATAGGACTAAGTCCCCTTCCTTCAGTCCCTTTCGGGTGCTCCGTGGCTTCAGTGTGAACTAAGAGATTTGTGTTCATGGAGAGGGTGGTTCAGGTGATCAGTCTGATCCAGCCTACACTTGCGATTCTTTCTCCGTTGTTCTGCAAGTGAGGTTACCTCCAAATTGGGACAGTAGGTTACAGTTTTTATTGAGTGAGTTGCTGTCTTGGGCCCCTCCTACCCAAACCTGTCACTACTCCCAAATTTGGGCTCAGATCTTACTCAACAGATTCTTTTGCTTGGTAATCAGTTTATTTTCTTGACCATTTTAATTACTTTGGGGAATTTCCATATCACTGAATTTACTTTTATTTCTAATCTTTTAAAAGGCTCCTAGGGTTTGATTTCTCGGAATGTGGGATGTTTGCTTAAGGGTCATTTTTAGGTTAACTTTGTTAAAGGCCTCTAAAGATAAAATTCAAGAGTTAAGACTTTGAGCAAAGTCAGGACCTTCCGCACATAGGCCAAAACAATGGCCTAGATAAGAAGATAAATCTTGTCTTCTTCCTAAACTGGCTAATGGGGAACTATTACAAACATTCAAATATTACATTCAATATGACATTGTTGTTTTTTTCCCAGTAAGTGACTGCATAGTTGGGGGGGGGGGGGAGGAGGGTTAATTGCAGCACCTTCTCACAGAATCTTAAAATGCTCTTAAAAAGTGACTAGATATTCATAGATTGTTAGGGGCTGGAAGGGACCTTGCAGATCATCAGGTCCAGCCCCCCCGCTCTAGGCAAGAAGACAACTGGGGTCAAGTGACGCTAGCGATGTGACTGTCCAGTCTCCTCTTGAAAACCTCCAGGGTAGGTGACTGCACCACCTCTGGAGGGCGTTTATTCCATAGTCTGGACACCCTGACTGTGAAGGAGTTTTTCCTGGTAATAAGCCTGAAGCAGCCTTCTAGGAGTTTGTATCCATTGGTCCTGGTCTTCCCCAGGGGTGCCCTAGTGAACAGTTGTTCACCAAGCTCCTGATGCATTCCTCTGATATAACGGCACACTGCTATCAAGTCCCCTCGCAACCTTCTCTTCTTTAGGCTAAAGAGGTGTTGACAGCCTGACCTGCACCATGGCTGAAAGGGACCTAGGGGTAATGACTGACCATCACATGAATATATTATTAACCTTGTTTTACAGAAGGAGAAACTGAGGCTCATACAGAGGTGAAGGGATTTGTTAAAGGTCACACAAGATGTCACTGGCAGAGGCAAGACACCCTCTCCCAGGGCAGCATTTTAATCCCCAAAATGCCAGAGTCCATTAGAGACTTTGCTATTTGTTACTCATTTACACAGAGAGAACTGAGCTTCTATGGAGGTAAATCAGAATATGGAGCCCCCAAACAAACACTCGTAAACAGGACCCATGACTGCTGACTCCCAGTCCTGTGCTCTGTGCATTACAAAATACTGGCCTGAACCCTATGCCTCCAGGGATCTGCCTAAATGTAAATAAAACACTATTCAATTTGCTTAAGCCACACAATCTTTAATGTACTCCTGCTAGCTAGTGTGAGCAGTCACTTTGCAGGACCAGCCAACCTTCCTGTGACTGTATTCTAGACACATGGGCTAGGGACAGGCATTCAAAAAGCCTGAGCCTGAATTGATTCAGTGTTCGCAGGTTAGTCTAACCTGGCTAGGTTAAATCAGTTTTGTAACCAGACAGACATCCCAGAAATGCAGGTACATGCCTGCAGTGGCTCAGACTAGAAGCTGGGGGGTGCTAGAGCAGCCCTTCCTTCCCTTCCACAGTGCTGAGCTGAGAGGGGCCTGGGCAGGATGCTGTGATTAGGGAGGGGCCCCCTCAGCTCTGTTACCAGCATTTAGCACCCCATCAGAAAACAAAGCCTCACTCATTACAAGCTCTTCATAAACAGCATTTTTTCCAAAGGAAGGAATGCAGGGACATTACCATCTGAGCTGTTGATTACCTCCAAAAAGCCCTAAGTGGATACTGTCCTATCTGCCTTACACAGCATTAGCTAGCATACTGGCTACAGTCTGTGCTGTGGGAGAGAGGAGGAAAGGATCTCTGTGTAAGCACTGAGTGGTGAGGAGGGGAGGGGGGCATGGGAAAGCCAGCAGACCCTGCTGTGCTTGCAAGTCTCTCCTGGAGCTCTGCCCAGGGAGCGGAGGGGAGAGGTCAGCCCTGCTGTGGAGCAGAGAGCCCCACCCAGCCCGGAGAGCGTGCCAAGACGCTGGGGGAGTCTGATTTATCTTAAACCAGCAAAGACTCTGGGACAGACATTGCATAAACTGGTTTGACCAAAATCAGTTAAGTCTGAATGTATCTCAAGCTGGTTTCAGCCATTTTCAAACTGGTTTATGTGCACTGAACATCTCTTCAGTTACAGGTTTAAACCAGTTTCTGATCACTTAAACCGGTTTATGTGTAGTGTTTGTCCCTAGCCATGGAACCTGGAGCAAAATCTATTGATCCCAAAGCCAGTTCAGCTAAACATGTCAAGAGGTTTTTGTGGCCTGGAATTACATTGGTGAGATTTCACTGCCACAGTCAGTCTGTACTACAAAAAGGGGGACACAGGGAGTTCTTAACTTAGGTTAACTAACCTATGTTAGAATTGCAAGGAAGACAGTGTAACCTGAGTTTTAACTTAGGCTGCCTGCTTGAGCTCAATCTAAGGGTCCTCTTTAGGCTTGAACCTGGGCTGCTAACTTCAGTTAAACAGCCAAGTTACCTTGTCTTCATGGCTATACGGGGGGTGGATAGACACACACCTACCCTGCGATGGATGTACATAGCCAAAACCTGAGGCAGTGCAGCTTTCTCCAGTCGAGCTGAGTCTGTCAAGAGTAATTTTTCACTGGATGAGGTAAAATTACTTTAATTTAGTGATTTGTATAGTCTTCCTGTTAGCTTTTACACTGATAGAAGACATGGTAGAGATACACAAGGTTATGCTGATGTAATGCTTATACCCAGGTGTAAAGGTTTCATCTGTCCATGCCCTCAGGTTTAAGGTTGCAGTATGGACAAATCCAGTGTGACCGCTGAGGGCACTGACAGAAGTAGGGGGAAAAAATGCACTTTACCAGAAGTAGCAACACATTGCTTTGGCCCAGCTCCACAGCGTTTGGATAGATCAGGCATTTCAGCAGGGCTTTTTGGCACTTTTAACTAAAGCTGATTCAATCAGCTATTGGATAAAGGTGCCAAAAAGCTTCACTAAAGCACCCGGTCTCTACAGGCATTAAGAAAGCAGAAGCTGGGTGCAACTAACACACTGCCTCTTCTGGGCATGCACAGGAGTGTGCTGAGGTTAAAATAAAGCCCTGTTTTATTTTTTTCTACATCTGCCTATGTGGTTGTGTTGTTTGTTTGGATATTATATGTTGAAAGTGTTTCTTTAGGTGGGTTTTGATCTGGCAGGGAAAGGTTAATGGTTGGATTGCAGAGGGGCTGGGTATAGCCTGACTAGTTGCGCTCTGCCCTCCAGATGGCTCTAGGAAAAACTCCTTTCCTAAGAATGCCAACTCTTTCTAAAAGCTGAGGAGTGGGGGTATATAAACTAGGGAGCTGGAATACACGTGTACCTGTGAGTGCCTGCAAGTGTGTATGTTAAGTGCCTATCAGCCTGCTTAAGTCCACAAAAGCCTACAGGTAAAGTAAAAACAAAAAGAGTCTCTCACATGGGGACTGCAACGGAAAAGCCTGAAACAGAGAGAACCTGCAGAGGGTAACAGTGAAGCCAAAACCTCTGAAAACAATGAATTAATTGCAGAGATAATTAAAATTCCTGTGTACCACTGGAACCAGCTGTAGGCTGTAAAGTAAGCTCTAACCAAGGGTGAAATTAAAGTGTTAAGAGACAAGGGCTAGGGACAGAAATTACACACAAACTGGTATAAGCGATTGGAAACTGGTTCAAATCTGTAATGCAACAGAAGTTCAGTGCACATAAACTGCTTTCAAAATGGCCAAAACCAGTTTAAGGTAAACCTGGATGGATGTAGTATCAGACTTAACTGATTTGGGTTAAATCGGTTTATTGAACTTCTGTCCCAAATTCCCTCCGGCTCCAAGTTAATTCTCAGTCATCCCAGGATGTTTTGCACCTCCCCTGCAAACCCCCTTTGCATGTGGCTGCATTTCCAGAATCAAAAGTGAATGTCTGTTCACTTCCTTATTGGTTCAACCTACACAGTTTAAACTAACTCTACGAAGATTGAATCAATTCAGCCTTGGGCTTTTTGACTGTCTGTACTTAGCCAAGATGTTTTAAACCTGCCTGTTATGTTCTTTCTTCTTTAGTTCCATTATAATGTTTTTTCCTAATTATTAAAGTTAGGCATTTTGATCCCCAAATTTAACTATCCTGTAATTATCTGACCTCACATAGTTTGTACCCTCATGGCCTTGGCCAACTCAGGGTCTGGTAACATCCGGTGATGCCTTGTTTATTAAGGGAAATTGGACAGGCCATAACAAGCCCTGTCTTGGATGCATTCCTTCAGGGATAAATGGTGAAAATGGAGAAGCAGAAGAAAATGTGGACAGGACTGTGGTGGACACACTGCACCAGGAGTATCTGAACTCCAGCCTGTACTGCAACATGAGGGATATGCTGGAGAAAGTGGAGCTTAGCCTGGGGAATAAGAAGAGGAAGTTGAGGCAAGTGAACCAGATCACGTATGCAAATGGATTCTTCACCCAGCTGTGTTGGGTCTCCAAGCGTTCCCTGAAGAATCTCATCAGGAATCCTCAGGCATCTGTTGCACAGGTAAGAAACTGGAATTAAAAGCATAGGGCTTCTTACTGTGGGATCTCCAGATCGCTGGTTTGATCCTGCTGAGGTCCAGAAATCATTGCTACTTTATTTGGTGACTGATATGAAACCACAGGTCTAGCTGGACTGTCTGGTGGACTGAGTGGTTGGTAACCAACAAAAACTCTCCACCCAAGTAAGGGGAATGCAGATGCTCACTGGGGTGCCTCTGAAGTAGAATTGCTTCAGCTGGGGTAAAACACATTAAACAGTGCCCCTTGTTCAGGGCTGTGACAGAAGGCAGGATTTAACCTTCAACAAATGAGCAATATGTGGATTCCCATCCAGCAGAGACAAGACAGGAGACTCTTCTTTCAAAAATACCTCTGGGATCTCCAAGGAGTTCTGAGGCCATGATCCTAGGCAGTGGAATTCCTTATGGCTCACTAGGCAGCCTTCTAAAAGGACACCTTCAGTCTGTTCAGTGCTACAGAACTGAAAGACTGCATATGCCCTCCTATTTACTGATATTTATCACATCCCAGTCAACACAGGCCTGGCATTTTCCAGAGGCCAAAAGGAGTTGAGAATTAAAATTCAATGGATGCCTAACTGCTGCAGAGCCTTTGAAAATCCCAACCTCAGTTCCATGGAATGGCTATTAATGGTACAGGGAAGAATGTCTGGGACAACTGGCTAAGCCTGTATTCCACTCTGGGTGTAGTGCAATGGATTCGGGATATGCAAGGATTTTTGCTGCCCTAGGCATAAGCCTGGGCTCAACTGAGCATGCCCACTGCCTGTTCACCCAGAGCACTGCTTTTGTCTGCCTTCTACAATTTGTCACCCTAGCTGGCCACCTGTGCTGGTTGTCAGTCCTGCTGTCTATTAGTTCTCTCTGCTCTGTTCAAGAAGAGCTAGTATTTGGGGGCACATTCTTGCTTTGTCTCTCCTGGTCTTTGGAGCAACATGTGGCAGTGCCTTTGAGGGTTGCAAAAGGGTCAGCAGATAGAGAATTTGGCCTAGGGTTCTGTTTGTATTTAGATACCATCTCAAAACATCCAAGTCAGTAGTGAACTTCGGACCCCATTCTCAGCATTAAAGACACATGATGCACGTGCTTTCTTTGGCTCTGTACCTTGTGCTCTTTGTGCTGTCTTTGGCTACCTGTCCCTGCTCATCCATATAAATGATCCCTTTTTTCTCTTTCCTCTCCCAGATCGCAGTGACCCTTATACTAGCCTTGATAGTGGGTGCCATCTTTTTCGGAGTAAAGCTGAATCGAAGTGGCATTCAGAATCGGTAACCTTGGAAACCAGGTCTTGTTTATTTCCTGGTCAGTTGCTGCTGTGTTTCAGCAGCGGGGAGGATTCGGGGCTACATTCTGCTCCATGAAGGGTGCACGGGACTTGGAATTCCATATTGCAGCCAGCAGTTGTATGCGCTGCTGGAGTTCCTGAATGCGCAGCTGTCCTTCAGGCCAGACACTTTTACAATCAGAATATGAAAGATCCCATAAAAGGCAGACATTGCTTTACCCAGTTAAGACCCAGCAGGTAAATATGTGATGCATCTTGTGTCAAGGAAATGTCCCCTGTCCTAACAGGAGGATGCTTATCAAATAGGCCCATGACAACTCTGGCTGCTGCATGAGTTTTCTGGTGCAGGGGATTTTAGACTTTAGTCTGTGCCTTATTTTTTACTCTTAATTTGCATTTCAGGGTTGGATCCTTGTTTTTTGTAACCACAAACCAGTGCTTTTCCAGCGTTTCAGCAATTGAGCTGTTCATCAGAGACAAGAAATTGTTTGTGTAAGTCAAAAGCCTTTCTGCAAGAGTGTCTTCACCAGGTGTGCGGGAGGCAGCATGAGGAATGCTGGCTAGGCTTTTGCCCAGGCTGTAGGTGTTCGAGCAGTAGGGGACACAACTTTGTCTTCAGGGCTGCCGTGCCAGTGCTTCATAGAAACAGTACAGTCACTTTCCAAGATTTCATCCCCAGTTGTTGTCCCCTTTAGTGATTGCATTAAAGTAAATTTGCATTGCTGCTCTGGTACAAAGGAGACTTAGTCAGAGTCTATCTTAACTGACCACAGGAGAGAGAAGAGCTTGTTTAAGATTATGTTGTACCCGTTTTCAATGACTGTCAGCATGTGCTGTAGTTACGGTTAGTGGTGACCCAGGCATCCCACTACTGAAACTAATCCACTTTACAAAGTGGAGTGAGGAGGCAAAGGTCTGCAATGATTCAGTTGCTACCTGGGTTGTATCTGAGTGGGCAACCTAGTGGCAGTCACACAGCCCATTGAAAACAGATTTTATGAGGTAGTTGAGGAAGCTGCTGACTCCAGTAAGAATGTGTCTTTAGCCTTTCCTCTGCATAGTCTTCAAGACTAATCACTTCACTTGGTGAAAGCATTCCATTACTACTGGTGCTTTTCCAGACTGCTAATACTTTACACCTCCATAGTCTTTCCTTTATGGATCTCAAAGCATGTTATAAGCTTTAATAAAAGCCCTATTAGGGTCACCATCCTTACCCCAGTTCTACAGTTTGGGGAAACCAAGTCACAGAGGGAATAAGAAACTTGCCTAGTGTTCGATAGCCAGTCACAGAGCTGGGAATAAACTCTAATTACCCTGATTTTATACATACAATTAGAAAAGAAAAAAATGACACTTTGCTGAACTTAATTCCTATGGTTAACAATGAACCACAGTCAATGACCAGTGTTCCTGTCATCACAGCCATCAGTACACCAGTGGGTATTACCGTGTATCTGCATACTTCCTTGCCTTGATGATTGGGGATCTTGTGCCCATGAGAACTGCACCAGCCATCATATTTTCCTGTATCAGCTACTGGATGATTGGTAAAAATCAACATGGCCATTTAACCTGTCATTGTTTTTGAGCATTGTCCTGTCTAAGACCAATTGATGTTTTAGATCTGAGTCACCCATGGTTAATTTGTGTATCTACATGAAACACATGGTAGAAAGAAATGTCCCACCTATTAGGCAAACTCATGGACTTGGGCATCTATATGTCTCTACTCAAGTCCCTGAAACATAATTACAACAAAATATGGATACATCCTCCTGCTTTTTGTGACTTAGTCTGAGGGTGAAGATGATGCTGTTACAAAAGTAAGGGTGTTCACAGTTTTCCAGTGACTTGAACAGGGTGGAACAAGATCATACTTTGTCATCTAATGTATGGCAGAAGATCTGAATCTTAGTGTCTCAGGCCTCCAAGCATAGAATGAAATGTTAAATTAAGTCAGATAATTAGGAAAGATTTGTGGGGTGAAATCTAGCTGGTGGCATGCTAGGGAAATGGCAGCACCAGCAGGAAGACAAGGGGAAGTTAGCATTACACTGCTCACTCGCTTCTTATCTTCTGAACTTGTGGCTGTCCCGCTTTTCCTTAGGAACACAGGCCTAGAAAGGATCTCCTGGGTCAGAGAGTCCAGTCCCCTAGTATTATGGGTCAGCACATTGTCATCTCATTCATAAACTGATAAGGTTTCACTTTTGAAGCAGTTAGGAAGCTTTTGTTCAGCTCCTACTACTCCATTACAACCAGTGCTGGACCCTGTCTCTCACTGACACATGGCCTGTGCAGGGACCTGAGATCATTTCTGTGGGTTCTGTGACGTAAGCATCCTCTGAACCTCCCTCTGTCTTGCTGTTTTGACAGGCTATCAGGCAGTGGCAGGACGGTTCTTTTTCTTCATGCTGACACTGGTGCTGGTATCATACACAGCCACAGCCATGTCTCTGGCTATCAGTGCTGGGATGGATGTGGTTGCCATTGCCAATCTGCTTATCACAGTTTGCTTTGTCTTGATGCTTGTAAGTATTGTGCATGCTGCTTTGTTGGTACTGGAAGAGGACCCATTTAAAGGAGGAGTTTGGATGGATTTGCAAGGAGAAGTCAAGGATTAAGACTGGGCCAGAGCAAATCCTAGGGTAGGCAGGCTTTCTGCAGTGCCTGTTCCCTTAGTGCTGACAACACCGCTCATTGTTGGGTATGCAGATGGCTCTGCCCATACACCTCAGCCCTCTTCTGAAACCAGTGACACTTTCACACATCTCCAGAGTCCAGGGCTAAGTGCTGTTGTCCCCTCTTTTCTCCTGTTACTAAGTGTGTGGTTGGGGGGGGAGGGGGGGTGAATAGTAGTAGTGTGCTGGGCTCCAGAGCTGCTTGAAAGCAGGAGCTCTGTGCAGACTCCACATTGACCAGCCGGTGAGCTCAGAGCTCACAGCACCTGCAAGCTCTGGCAGGAGTATTGCTGACGTGGGTGAGCTCGGAGAGCTCTCTGTGCATAAGGCACTCAGCCAAAGGGGGCTGTGACCATACTACTGTACCCCCCTCCCCCATCTACCCCTGTTTTTACCCAGTAGTGAAGTGTCCGTGTGTCCATACTCGTATACAAAGAAGTGGTTTGCTTTAAAACTGTTACTCCAGTACAATACCTATTATGGATGCAGTTATCCTCGTCTAAAGGTGCCTTATATCAGCATAGCTTATTTCTGCATTGGAATAAAGTGCATAGGCAGTATAAAGTGTGTTTATACCTGCATAACTGCATCTGTGCTTTGGGAGGGAAGGGGATATGTGCCGTTTTAGTTAAACTGGTATAGCATCATTCTTGTGTGCAGGTGATGTGTGTCATTCCATTACAGTCCATTTCTTTCTGTTTCAGATCTTTTCTGGCCTTTTAGTGAACCTCCCATCTGTGATGGGATGGCTGAACTGGCTCAAATACTTCAGCATCCCCCGATATGGCCTGACAGTGAGTAGAAAATAATGTTATTCTTTAAGGGATAAGATGCCCAATGGAGTCACTTCTGGAAGAAGACATATACAATTCTTTTGAAAGTTACTAATTAGGATTCTGTTTTAAACAAATTAATTCTAAAAGAGTTTAAAAAATAGTTCCTTCCATTCCCAGAGAATGAACTGCTCCACTGGACCACAAAATAAATATGTTGGTACCAGCAAGGGAAGGAGTTATCCTATACTGTGGACTATCAATAGGCCACACCCCTATCCAGGTCCTAAATAAACCTTCACTGTGGGTAAGAGGGCAATTCAGTACCTTATGTGGCAGAGCATGGGTCTCCAGAATCTCATTCCAGCTGCTGGCCATGTTTCTGACCACTAGACTGAGACACCAAACTCTTTCTTGAAGACTATCGAGTAACTTCTCAGAAAGCCATGACAAAGAGCTTCAAAGCAATCGGAGATTTGGAGTTTCTTAACTTTCAAGAACTCAGCTTGGGACCACTGAAAGGAGCTTGATATTTACAGTGATGATGCTTAACATTTTCTAATACGAAGATCTCTTCAAGGTGTTTGCACATCTGCCATGCAAAATCATTACCCCTTCTTGAAAATCTAGGTCCATATCTTTTGGACACTACTTATAGTGGATTTAAACCAGTGAACATAGCTGAGAAATAAATGGTACATCTTTGTCTGATAGAGTGAGCCAAAGTAAAGAGAAAGCAAATATAAAGATCATAGTTTTTTGCCAAAATGTTCACGTTTAGTCCCAGTGTCTCAGACCAGTGTTGCATTGTTTTACTACATTTTGGTGTCTGACTTTCTCCTCAGGCCCTGCAAGTAAATGAGTTTAGAGACCTGTACTTCTGCAGTGGGAATAGCTCAAATATTACGACATCCATAGGAGATACCCCTGCTTGTTCTCCAGATACCTCGGAGTTTGGAGAAATGTAAGTCTTACCTTATCATTGGCTTCCTGTTTAAACAATAATGAACTGTCTGGGGGGAAGTTCCCATGACCATTACTTTGGAGCCACTGCGTTGATAGCCGCCTACAAGTACATCAGGGGTGAACACCAAGATTTAGGTGAGCAACTCTTCAGGATGGCACCTCATGGGAGGACAAGGACCAATGGACATAAGCTTATAAAGGGTAAATAAGATATAAGGAAGAATTTCTTTTCTGTAAGGGTCACCAGAATCTGGAACACACTCCCAGCAGAGGTGACCATCCTTGGAGGTATTCAAGAGGAGGCTGGAGCCTTGTTGAGCTTGTCTGAGCCCAGTAACTTCCTGCCCATGGCAGGGGACTGGACTTAATGATCTTACAAGTTCAAGTTCTACAGTTCTATGATTTCTCACAGTAAGCCAGTATTTTTATGAAAATGGCATAAACTACCATCCTGGATTTTAGAAGTTTATTCTGAGATATCACAGCTCCCCAATATAGCACAGCAGGAAAAAAATAACTACTTCTCTTCTCTGAAATCAGTTTTGGGTATCTTGGACCAGGCTTGTCTTTGTAAAGGACAGTTTAACATACTGTTGAGATCCAGTCCCTCATTATAAAGTATCAGCAGCCAGAGAAACATTTGGAGGTTTTATACTCATGCTTATCTAAGAAGTGGAAAGGTGCCCAGCCCTCAGAGATGGTTTAGGAATATTGGCCATGTGTAGATGAAACAAGGGGGTTGTGTGCATGACACTTCAGAGCAGGCTAAATGCTTTTGCATTTTATACATACCATTTGAAAAGAAAAAAATTACACTTTGAACTTAATTCCTATGGTTAACAATGAACCACGTTCAATGACCAGTGTTATGATTGGAGATCTTGTGCCCATGAGAACTGCTCCAGCCATCATATTTTCTTGTATCAGCTACTGGATTGGTAGCGGTAATGGTGTCGGTATTTGCACATCAAAGGCGTATTGTGCATTCATTACAGCCATTGTAGGAAATTTGGTGGCATAATCCAAGGAGTTTTTTAATTTGCTGCCCCTATAGCCACGGAGTGAAGCACTGAACTCCGTGTGGCCCAAGGGCTCTGCAGGAAGCCCTGCAGGCAGCCTAGCAGCAGCCTGGGAAGACAGGCTCTGCCCAAGAGAAGTGGTGAGCCAGATATTTTTTTTTTCTTCCCCACCCTGGAGTCTGCCTGCCTGCCTGAGCTACGCAGGGCCCCAGTGCTTCCCCCGGGACAGCCTGAGCCAGGTGCCTGCGGGCAGGTGCCACCTAGGCAGGGCTGTTGCTGCTGCGGAGGGAAACACCAAGCCACTTCCCCACAGCCCAGGGACTGCTCCACCCGCTGGCAGCTTGCCCTCCCCTCCCTGCTGCTGGAGAGGCAGGTAAATTTGGGTGTGTGCATGACACGAGGGCTTAAGGGGTCCTAAATTGAAGTGGTGTTTTTAAAAACCCACAGTCAATTTAGGGCCCCCATTTTGTCTACACATGCACAAAGACGTTATCTTGGCATGACATATAGGAATGGGTTCTAAATCAGAGTTGAAATAATATGTTGCATGCCTGAATCTCTTTGACCTTCGATGTGTTGGTGGAAGTGGCACTGGGATGACACCTGATGAAACCCTGATAAGGGCAATCTAGAGGCTAGAGAAAATGGGAAGTGGAAGGTCCAGTGATAATCACTCCACTCTGTTGAACTGCTGTTTGGAGAAGCTGTCTAACCTCTGTGCAACATTGGTTTCCTTTTGTCAAGCACCTGAAGAGCTACGGCAGAACATATCAGCTATTACTGTTAAATGTTAACTTCTGTCCCATGTCCCCTGGCAGGTGTTATGGTGAAACATACCTGTGTAGCCAAGGAATTGCACCCACTAACTGGGCTATGTGGGGAAACATTGTGGCTCTGGTCTGCATGACTTCCATCTTCCTCCTGATAGCCTATGCAAAACTCCGGTTTATGAAGAAGTTTACCTAGCTTCACCTATTACCTTGATCTACCACTTACCTCAGGACTTTGACTTGCAAAGCATGTCAGTTTAAGGGATCTGAACCTGTAGTCACTGATACTCATTAAGATTTCAATGGGCCTAGATGGGCATCAGATCAGAAGATTCCCAGTGACTTCAGCAAGCATCAGATCAGGCCTTAAGTGCTAAACAAGGCCACTGTTTTTCTTGAGACTGGTCCCCATGATGCAACTGTATGTGTTAATATTCTGTTTTATTACTGTCTGTAGTTGAATTGTTGGCTCTGTTGTTTTTTTTAAGGAGCATTTAGAATACTGTGTTCTCTTGCATATGTATAACTTTGTATACTGCATATTGTGTACCTCATTATCAGGAATCCTGGTTTTCTCTGTTTAAAAATCACAAATTCTTTGATTAAAAACAAAACCCCAAAAATCCTCTGATTAAAAAAACCCCAAATCCATGTTTTTCCACAGTTTAAAATGAAATGCCACTATCTATATATAGGGATTTGCTGAACATAATGTTTTATTGATATATTTACCATTTTAAAGCAATTTGGAAGCCTACCACTGCCTCAATCATTATAATAAAATTAATTCTAAATTTATTTATTTTTTTAATCATGGAAAATCAAAGCTCCTCCTGCTCCCTTCACTCACCAGGATGTGGGTCCAGCTGCAGCTGTCCCTACCACTGCTTTGTGGCACTGAGCAGGACTGATATGCCAATGTCCTGCCCCTGCCTATGCCCGTGCCCCTCACTCCTGACCTGTAGCCCCCGTCTGCCCCTGACTTGCTCCTCTCTGCACCAGGACATGAGTCTAACTGCAGCTGTCCTTCCTGCTGCTTTGTGGCTCTGAGCAGAGTCAACCCTGCTGTTCTGCTCCCTGTGCCTGTGCCCAGACCCCAATGTTACTTGTCCCCATGTCCTTTCTGGGAAGACCTTGACTGGGGCTCAGGAAGCGGGCTAGACCTGTTTCTAGCTGGGCAAGCCCCTTCCCTTCCGGGCAAGCCCCTTCCCTTCCAGGCCAGCCTCCCCTTGCACAGGCTACTCTAGGCGGGTAAAGGGAACTCAAGACCCAGCTCTGGTGGCTGGTTCTACACAGAGTATCCCCGACCCCCGCAGCTACCCCAATCCCCCTCTTGTCCATCTCTGCATCCCCTGCTGCCACCTCCACCCCTCCCATTCTGGTCCATCATACTCCCCATGGAGTGGTTTCTGGGACGAGGAGCCTCCCCCTAGGCTGGGGCCACGTATCCTGGGGCTGATGTGGGCGCAGGGCCAGATTGCAGTGCAGTGGCTGCCTGTGTGGCTGTGGCTCCCACCAGCAGGTCCCATCCCATCTGGCAGCTGGGAATACAGGGGCTGCAGTCTGGAGAGGCTGGCAGGAGCCAGGCTGAGCAGGGTGGCATGTGGGCTGGCTGCACCACTTCTTCCCTCCCTGCGCCCTGCTGTGCAGCGTGCCCACAGCCGCCACTTCCAGCGCTAGCCCTGGCAGAGCCGCCAGCAGCTTGCTGCTGCAGGCCGGTGGGTGTGGCATGGCAGCATGGTGGGCAGCTGTTGCAGGAGCAAGGAATAGCTAACGCTTGCCCTGGGCAGCGCCCCCAGCCCTGCCCCAAGGGCAAACCCTCCCTCCCACATGAGCCACCACCACCACCCCAGCTGGGCAGTGCCCTCATCCTCAGCCCAAGCTGAGTGGGGACAAGCCACAGTGGGACGGGCCATGGTCAGGGACAAGGCAGCCCGCACCTGTCCTGGCCTTGGCCCTCAGTGCAGGCCAGTGTGATCACCGCCCATGCACCTCTGTCCTGCCAGCTCTCCCAGCAGGCCCCAGGCCCCCCCCCCCCAGTAGCATGATCCTCCCCAACCCACAGGACCTTCCCCAGCCCTGTTGGAGGGGACCCACAGCTACCTCCCTGCCCCCAGGTCCCAGCCCCCAAAGCTCTACTTACCCTAAAGACCTCAGGAGGGACACTGAGTCCGAGCCAGCCCAGGCTGACTCATATTCTCAGGCTCCACCCCTGCCTCCATCTGGACAGGGCTTAGGGTTTCCTGCCCTTTTGCTAGTAGCTCTTGTAGGCCAGACCCATCCATCCTGCAGAGAGCTGTTTGCAAAACGGGCCTGCTTCAAACGGGCCTGCTTTTCTCCTTTCAAAGGGAAAATCCATGTTTTTCCTGTGGGAAACGGAAAACTTGGACCCTGTTCATTATTCTGTGGTCAGTATCTGAACTCTCTCATGAAAATGAATTAAGCTGATGAATCAATGTGAAACAAGTTTCATTTTGTAAACTGCTGCATTGCATGTGACAGGCAAATAATCCTTATAGGGCATGTCCCCACAAGCAGGAACATACATTCCCCGGGGACAAATGCGTATTTGTGCTGCTACTGATTGTCCCTGGGGAACGCCCTTGCATGCACGCTCAGGCAAGCGGGAAGTTGGGGCAAGCGCTTGGCCTGGTCCCAGCAGCTTTACCTGGGGTTGTGGGGGCATCCCTGAGGTCCAGCAGTGGTGATCAGGGCATGTGGAGCCTGGCCGGCAGCTAGAGCATGGCTATGACCAGCCAGGTCCAGTTTTACATAGTGCTTGCTGCTGCCACATGCACCACCCTGCTTTTTTCTGGTGTGGGTTTTTTGACACCAGGATCAGTGCAGCAAATGGGTCTGTGGCACTGCAAACCACACATGAGCACTCATCTAGATGTGCCCACTAAAGGCCATCACTCCTAAGTAACAGCTGTTTTCTGTGCTGGCATCATGGGTTTTGAATTATGCCTACTGAATCAGTGTGAAGCCAGGACACATTCTTGTTTTGTGAGAGACTTCAGGACTTGAGGTTTAAAAACACATTTGGAATTTTCTCACTTTGCAAATCTGGCACAGCACAGATTGCACTTCTAGTGGCATCACAACATCAGAGCCTTTACCCAGAGCAAAATCAGTTCTCACTATCACAAAGTAAAGAACATCTGCATAGGACTCACCAGCCCCCGATATAGAAGATCAGTTAGGTGCTGATGACCAATTACAGACTAATAGTCCATTACTGCAGTGCTTCTCACAAGGTAGGCTTGCAGTCCTAAGGGGAGTATTTTGTAGAGCTTAAAATATAAGAATGGGAAATTTTTTCATTGTTTAACAATAAATGGATGTAATTCTGTGCTTGTGTAAGTTGATATTATCCAATAGTTCCTCTACAGCAATACATAGATGTGGTGTTCTGAGAGTGTGGAGTGTTTTCTTGGGTGGTATCTTGTTGCTGTCACTTTTGATATATAAACTGCTGGGATCAATGTGTTCTGAAAGGCCAATGCTAGTAAGGAATCTTCCAGAGGCAACAGAGAAAAAAATACCTCAAATCTAGTGGCAAAAGCTCAGATTGTCCTCAGATATTATACCAGTTGTTCTGATTAATGATCAGCCCAACTAAGTGAATCTTGCCCTTGACAGGTAGAGACCATAAACAGTGAGGGAAAATATTATTTGGGTGGGGACTGAGCCCTGCCTGACCCCCGCTCTTCCCTCCCACAGGGCTGTGGCAGGGCCAGCACGCACTGGTGCTGTTTGTGGCAGTGGAGGTGTGGCTGCATGCTGAGTGGCACTGGACACTGTGCGGCGGCAGCACTGTGGTGCTGCTGCTGTTGCAGGCCATTGTGAAAAGTTTGGGGGGCTAAGCCCCGCTAGCCCCGGCCTTCCACCACCTTTGGTAGCGACACAGTATGCTATTTATTCTCCCAAAAGTCACAATGAGAGACAGGTCTCGCAGGCCCTGTATTTATGCTTCAGTACCCCCTTCCCACCCCATCTCATACTAATTCCTATTGCTATCTCTGTCAATGTTCATCTCTTATGTTTCTTTTATGTAGCATACACATTTAAACTTTAGTTTTAATTATTGTGGCAGGGCATGTGGGGTGCCTTCCGTAGCTTCCTTGTGAAAATGGTCTCAAAAGCCTTGCTAAAGTCAAGGTATGCCACTTCCACTGCTCTCCCTGCATCCACAGAGCCAGTCACCTCATCATCTTTATCTCACGATTGCTGCTGCCTTAGTTGCCATGCATTACTACATTCCCCACCAGTTCTTCCCTGTTTGTGAGCAGCAGGTCAAGAAGAGCACAGCCTCTAGTTGGCCTCCCCAACACTTGCACCTGGATGTTGTCCCCATCTCTCTCTCCAAAAATTTCCTGGGCTGCCTGTCCACTGCTGTATTGCCTTGCCAGGTGACAGGGCGATTTTGAAGTCCCCCACCTGACAACCAGGGCCTATGATTGGGAAACTTCTGCCAACTATTTGAAGAAAACCTCATCCACCTCATCCTCCCCGTCTGATGGTCTATAGCAGACCCCCACCATGACATCACCCTTGTTGCTCTCCCTAATGACCCAAACCTAGAGACTTTCAACAGGCCTATCTCCAGTTTCATACTGGTGTAAAAGTGAAGTGGACGCTGGACATACCGCCTTACCCATGCAAGTGACTCATTATAATGGGGTGTGAATGATACTGATGTACTGGTCACATACCCACTCCCACAGACCATTTCATCTTGGTGGAGCACTTCAATGCAATCTGGCTTCCCTGCCACCTGGTGGCCACGTGCTGTACTAGTGCTTACTGCAGGCAGCCGCTTGAGAGCTGGCCATGTACCTACCTATCCTCCCACTTCGGTTTAAAGATGTCCCAAGCCTGAACTGGTATCTCTGACTGCGATGCTTCATAGCCCCGGGGGAGCTGTCTGCCACGACACGGTCCACTTCCTTCTTTGAACCAAGTTCCATTCCTGGCCTCCTACCGTGGTGAGTTTCCCGGGGGGCCGGCCCCGCCCCCTCCCCGGATTGGTCCCCGGGGGCCCGGCCCCGCCCCCTCCCCGGATTGGTCCCCGGACCCCTGACAGCGAACTGAGCCGCGCGCCCCCAACGGGCTCCCCGCGCCTCTGGCCCACTCTGCAGCAGCTGGGCGGGGCTCCACTCGCCCCGCCCCTCGGCTCAAGTACCAGGGGCCGCGCATGCGCGGTGGGGGCAGGTCGGGGCGCGCCGCTGGGGCGGGCGGAAGCGGCGGGGATCGGGGGCCGCTGGCATGGCAGCCGCAGCCGAGGGGCCGCCCGAGCTCCGCGCCTCCGCTGGCAAACGTAAGCGGGGCGGCCCTGTCTCGGGCCGAGCGCGAGGGCCAGGACCGCTCCCAGGCGGACCAGGGCCTCGGGGGGCGTGTCGCGTCGCGTCCGGCAGCCGCATTCGCACCGCCCCGCGCGCACCGCGGCCCGGCCCGGCCCGGCCTCCTAGCACAGCCCCGCCCCGCCCCGCCGGGCCCGGCCGCGTCCTGCTCCTGGGACCGCGGGACCCCGAGCCCGGACCAGGCTGCCCAGGGGGTGTCGCTCCTGCCTTGCATAAAAGCGGAGCCCGGAGACGTAGCGGGAAGGTGGGCGGGGAGTTTCCTCCCTGCCCCAGACAGCAAAGCCCGGGAGGGTGGGAGAGCGCCCACAGCATAACACCGGCGTCGGGCGCCCCAGCTAGACGTGCTGCGGCCTCGCCCTTGCTTTCTGTAGAAAGCAGCCTCCCCGCGAGCGCGGTGCCTGTCGCCCTTGCCCGCTGGTTCTCTTGTCGCTCCCTTTTCTCTTGTCGCTCTCCCGCTGCGCAAGTTACTCTGTGCTCTTGCTGTGAGCCGCCCCAGCTGATGTATGAATCACATGTCAGGGGAAATACCAAGACCACCAGGGTGCTTTTCCTAGTGGCAGGGGAAAACCCACTTGCAGGGTACCCACAAGAGTACAGGGTCGTAAGGCATAGCTGGCCTCCCGCTTTCACTTCCAGTGGGAAGATCTCGGCTCTACGCCGACTTTGTGGGAATGGGAGACTTCTCTGTAGCTTGCTCCTCCGGCTGAGGGTAAGCGAAACACGGGGGCATCCAAACCCCAGGCATGTAGGATGCTCGCCAAAGGATTTGGAAGCATCTGAAGCCCCAGGCGGAGGTGGGGGATGCTGGCTGGTAGCAAAGCCACATGTGGTTCTTGAATGACTCGCAGATTTGTAATTGATTTGGCTGATTTGACTCAGGATATGGACATTTTTCCTTGAAAGAATAAATTAACTAATTAATTAATTAAATTTAATTAATTAATTAAAGTTCAGGCATTTCCAGGGGTCAAGCCATGCAAAGGAAAAAGCAAGCAAAGGTGAGGCTCCACTAAAGGAAAGGATGGAGAGATTATTGGGTGAAAACCCCAGGTAAAAACCACTTTTAGCAGGAGAAGCTTGTTAAGGGGTTTAAGGGAGGGGAGAGGAAATTCAGCAAACAAGCACTGGAGGATTAGCAGTGCCTTCAGGGGAGGAGGAAGGGAAGATGAGTTCTCAATCATCTGTGACTAAGGATAAAAAAGATAGCACAGAGCTTGATTATAACCAGTAGGAAAAATCACATTGAAAGATCCCTTTCTCCATGTTGCTGTTGGGTCCTCTTTATGCTGGAAGTAGAGTTACTTTTCTCTTTGTAAGCTGAAGGGTAACTGAAAAGCCCAATCTATTTAACTTCACCTTCAGACAGTTTTACAGATAAGGGTATGGGATTAATGCTCTTTTAGTCTGCAACGTACACCATATGCTAAAGGCAAACACTGCAAAAAAGATCTGTATTGTCTTTGCCTTGTATGTGTTCCGCTATTTACTTTCCACTACCTCTGCCCTCTCTGTATCTTGATTAGAGGATCCTGCCATTGAGACGGCAGAAGAGGCTAAGGAACCAGCAGAAGCAGATATCAATGAGCTTTGTAAGGATATGTTCAGCAAAATGGCCACGTATTTAACAGGTGAACTGACAGGTAAGGCCAACTGTGAAGCTGACAGACATTTTACTAGCTTTGAGCAAAACTGTTTAAAAAACAATATCTGCTGTTTAGTTTGCCAAAGTGGTACCCACGTAGGTTGAGATAATGGAACATCTGATTTTAGCAAAGCTAATGAGGGCTCCAAACAGTTGTGCCAATCTTTCAAATGGTTCTTCAGTACAGAACTAGCAACCCAATGCAGCTTAGTTTTTTGATCTCTTAAAACCTTTGTTGTCTTTATGTTAACATTGCCAAATTGCAAACAGCCACTGTGGTATGTTGTTGGCAGCTATGTCCAAGGTGGGCAAGTTTTGAAAATGCCTCTGTCCTAACTTACTGTATATAGCCCTGAATCAGCAAAGCCTTAACCATGTTTGTATGACTCTTGGATACTTCTAATGTTCCCATTACTGTCATATCTGAGCACTCACAAGCTAATGTATTTGTCCTCCTCATATCAGTCGGAGGTAGAGACATTCAGTTATTCTCACTTTGCAGGTAGGAGCAAACACGCAGAGAAACTTAATAATTAGGTACCTAATTCATGTTGAAATACCTTTGAAGACCTGGGCCTAAGTGATTTGCTCAGGGTCACAGATCTTTTTGTAAAGTGATTTGCTCAGGATTGTGGGTCACAGGCAACCCACATTGCTCAGGGTTCATCCAGGATGAACATGAGCTGCCAATGCGAGGAAGCGGTCAGTAAGGCTAACTGCACCTTGTCGTGCATCTACAGATGCATCACAAACAGGTCCAGGGAGGTGATCCTTCCCCTCTCTGAGGCATTAGTCAGCCCACAGTTAAAGTACTGCGTCCAGTTCTGGGTGCTGCACTTCAGGAGGGATGTGGACAACATTGAGAGGGTCCAGAGGAGGGCCACTCACATGGTCAAGGGGCAGCAGGGCAGGCCCTACGAAGAGAGGCTAAAGGGCCTGAACCTATTCAGCCTCCACAAGAGAAGGCTGAGAGGGGATCTGGTGGCTGTTTACAAACTCACCAGGGGGGACCAGCAGGAATTAGGGGAGGCTCTGTTCCCTCGGGCACCACCCAGGGTTACTAGGAATAACAGCCACAAATTGTTAGGGAGAAGGTTCAGGCTGAACATCAGGAGGCATTACTTTACAGTTAGGGCTGCCAGGCTGTGGAATGGGCTCCCACGTGAGGTGGTACTCTCTCCTACTTCGGGGGCCTTCAAGAGGAGGGTGGACAGATATTTGGCTGGGGTGATATGACCCCAGCACCCGTTCCTGCCTGGGGCAGGGGATCCGACCTGGTGATCTGTTTAGGTTCCTTCCGACCCTAAGTACTATGATACATAGGAAGTCCCTGATAAAACAGGCATTTGAACTTGCATATCCCTAGTACCAGAATTAATTTTCTCTCTCTCTCTCATTTTTTAATGATACTTTGAGGAATTGAAGCATCTGTGCGATGTGAAAGATATAAAAGTTAATAAAGAAGTTCTGACTCTAGGATTTGTTTTTGGTTTTTTTTCCCTTCCAAAACACAGCGCAATGAGTAGTCTGATGTCTTAAGCCTTAACTTTACAAGCTATTGCATGGACGCACATATCACCACCGCTTTCATTTAAACATCTATAGTTAGACCAGAGTGCTCATTCATGCAGATCAGCTTTCATGTTCAAGGCCTCTGAAGCAGCTATCTCTAGAACAATAGATACTGTTGAAATGAGTGTAACTAGAAGGTCTGTATTTCTTGCTGAATGTGCCATGTTTATTTTTCAATCTGTTTGGAAATTCCAGTTCTCAAAATACTTTTTCCAGAGTGCATTCTGCGAGGGGTGTTATTAATGGCTAAGCTGTTCTTAGTTTTGTACTGCTCTCATCTTGAAATCTAAATAAGTTGCCCATTGTATCCACACTGCTTGGGCTTTGAATAAAGCTGTAAATATTTTCTTTTCTTAAAGCCACAAGTGAAGACTACAAACTCCTGGAAAACATGAACAAATTGACCAGTTTGAAATACCTGGAAATGAAAGATATTGCTATAAACATTAGTCGGAACTTGAAAGACTTAAACCAAAAATGTAAGTTAAACAAATTGGAAAGGAGTATAGTAAAAGTTGTGTTATGTAGTAAACGACACTTCTAAGGAGAGGAGATCTGTAGAGTTTTACAGGCCTCCAGAATGGATTTGCAATCCATAATGTGTTATATTTTGTGTTGCTAAAGAAAGGAGCACTCTGAATAGAATTGATATTCATCCCTTTGCTTTTCTATGGGAGAGGAAGGATGGCTTTATGGTAAGCAAAACAGGAGTTAGGAAACTTGGATTATATTTTCACCTTTGCTTTAGGATCCTTCTCTGGTCTTGGGCAAACTGGATAATGAGTTAATTCATGCCCTTAAGCTTGGTCCCCGAGCATCGTCATTTGCATGTGGGGTACAATAATATATTTCTGTGTCATCAATGAGGTGGAGGTTAATGACATTTCAATGAACTGTTAATTGATAAGAAGAGGGCATGATTTTTGTATTTATTCCCATTGTCTTTCCATTGGTGGTGAGTTTATGAGCATTTTTTTATTATAGTCTTATTTTTTAACTTCGTACTTGTTTCTTTGATTTTTTTTGGTTGCCTTTTTAAAATATTCTGTCCAAAGAATATCCTGAAAAACTCTTGTCAGGTTTGAGATAATTTTTGTTGGTGAACTAATAAGAGTTGATGGATATGGCTTTCTTCCTTTTTCTAAGATGCTGCTCTTCAGCCATATCTGGAACAGATCAACCTCATTGAGGAACAAGTGGCAGCTCTTGAGCAGGCAGCCTATAAGTTGGATGCATATTCAAAAAGACTTGGTAACTATTTTCCTGTGCTGTGACTATTGAGCAGGGTGGCCTAATATACAGTGTGCTTGTCACAAGCTAAGAGTAATTTCCTTCAAGGGGATGAGTAGCCTACATTGAAAATGTAATACAGGGTTATTCTGCTTTAAGGAATTTGGATTGTAGCACTTTTTTAAGACTAGCAAGAAGCGTGTTATAACTTGGATAAGTTAGAAGTTACTAGGGGTGCACCAATAAAGATTTTTTTTTGGCCAATACTGATGGCTGATTGATAACTAGCCATATCAGCCAGTACCAGTCTGATAACTGATATGCAGCCCAGCAGCTTGAAGAGCAGCATCTAGCTGGTAAGTGACGGGGGTGAGAGGGGAAAGGGAAAGGGCATGGGGGGTGGTAGATCAGGGCCCCACAGAAAGGGAGGGAGTGGGCCAGGAGCAGGTGCTGCCCAACCAGGACAGCATGTGGGATGGAGCTGTGGGCAGCTCATCGGGGTGGGGGGCGGCTCTCCGCTGCTGCGTGCGCCCCAAGGGGGCTACAGGGTGGTTACGGTGAATTTTGGAGTGGCTGTAGCCCCCCTTGCAACGCCACTGCTGCCTGCCTCACCCCCACCCACCTCGAGCACATCCCTGGCCCAGCCCCCCTGCCGGGGAGAGGTTGGCACAACCAGCCTGCACATTGAAGCCCACTGTGCCTGCAGCAGGCAGCCCACCCTTGCCCTGCACACAAATCCAGGGGGCACATGCCCCCCCATGCCTCCCTTGGGGGTGCATATAGCAATGGAGAGCTAACCTGTCCCCATCCTGGGGGCCTCAATCTACACCCCTTCCCTCCCCCATACCTCTCCCCCCCTCAACAGACTTTCAGGTCAGACATTGCTCTCCAACCTGCCAGGCCGCAATCCTGTCTGAGTGCATGCACACAGCATTTATTGGTGACATTGGCTTCACTGACCAAAAAAAGCCAATTGCTGATAATGTCAATTTTCTTTTTATCAGTGCCGATCTGATATGAACTGATATATCAGCGCACCTCTAGAAGTTACTTTATGTAGAAGTTGACAGTAGTGTGGACACTATTTTAATGCAACTTATTACAATCATGGAAGGCACTTAGGACTAGATTTTCAAAGATAATGGGTGCTTTTAAAATTCCACTGGTTACCTAAGTTTCATTGAAGCAAATAGGATTTAGGTAATCCAGGTAAATGTGGGGACTTTTAAACATATTATCAGCAACTAGAAGTGCCTAAAATGCCTTTTGAAAAACTGCCCTGAGTCCCTCCTGTTACTTTGAAATCAAAGCGGGGTTAGGATTGGGGGGGGTTTTTTGTCTCAGTGGTAACTGATATTCTGATTTTCTTCTGCAGAAGCAAAGTACAAAAAATTGGAGAAACGATGAAACCTACAAAAAAAAAAAAGACTTCCTAAATACAAGATTTTTTTTTGAGAAGCAGGTTTGTGGGCCAGAGTGACCTGTCATATTCCTGAGGTTTAAGCTGTACAAGGCACAGAAGCACTTACTTCTGGAAGAACAGTGTACTTGGGGATTGTCTTACCTGAGGAGTTGATTACTAGTCCAGATATCTACTGAAATTTTGCTTTGTTAATCCCTTCTAAAACTAGAAAACTTTCCCTTCTCTCACAAATGTGCTTTTACTGCCTGTGTTACTGAGCTGTAATAGAAAGCTGAAATCAGCACTGAGCTCTTGCGTGCTGATGTACTATTGCATTTGACTTCCTGAGCATCATATGGCATACTGCCTTGTACAAAAAAAATCTCTGTAACCCATGAAGACTTCTCTACAGCTGCAGGACCTGACCTTTCTCTAAAGTGTGTTGCTTCCTCCTCACCTTGAGGCAAATGTCTTGGAAATATTGTGTCTGTAATTATCTAAAGTCCTTGGTTTTCAGAGTTGTGAGTGCAGTTTTGGAAACTCTTAAGTTTGTTCTTTATCCAGATCACCTTTTGCTGTGGAGAGAATGTTTACAGTGGCTTTACAATAAAACTTAGATATGTTGTACTTTTTTCCTCAGTAAATGTCTATAGCATGTTTCCTCATCTGTTTTGTTAAACTTTCATGCTTTTTAAAACAATAGAGAATACACAATTATCTGGTAAAAGTTACTGCATACCTAAGGATCACTGGACAAGATAAGTATACTTTGACATTTGGTCTTGATAATCAAGAGGTTTTAGATGCATGTGCATTTGTCTCAAAGGACTTTAATTTGGACAACTCCCAGTTAGGGATGCAAAGTAACTCAATTGCCCTCCCACCTGGCTGATCAGCTGTTTTAGTTGGTTTCTTTCTCTATCTGCCCATCTCCACCCTACAGTGTAATTTCAGTGCAACAGCTTGTTGCAGTAATTCTTGCACTTCCTGCAAGGAGTTCCCTCGAGAGGAGTACCACTGATCACGGTTGCTGGTAGTCTAGATTGTTCCACTATGTGTATAAATCGGCCAGAGAGGAAAAAGTAACTGTGCAAACAATAGGAGATGGGAGGAAGTTAAAGAATAGGACTTTCTTGTAACCAGATCTCTTTCCTTTACACGTGAGCTCCTAAACTGGATTCCAGTAGTGAACGTAATGGTCATTGGTTAAGATCAGCTTCTCAGCCTGTCTTGGACAAAGGTCACAGTGACCTGAGGGTCGAACCCACCCAGGGCAAGGTCTTTAACATCACCTCGAAGTGAGACTCCAGCAACCACTTCGTGCCCGCTTCATGAACTGGCGTTTCCTCCACCGCGCCTGCCTCAACTGTCTGCCTCTGAATGGGGCTGTCTGCTTCGGCCGCTGGGACGAGGTGCTGCTGATTTAGCTACGCGATAGAGACCCTTCCCCATGTGCTGTGCAGCTCCAGGCCTCATGCCAGAGCCTGGCAGCTCCACCACAACACTGTCCAGAACTGCCTGGTGAAGGCCATCCTGGCCGCAGTGGGGGAGATCTCCCTGAACTGCAGCATCTCAGGCTGAGAGAGCCAGATGCACCCCGATATCCTCATCACCTATGAGGAGGCCAAGAAAATCCTGATTATGAAGTTCACTATCCCCTTCAAGTGTCAAGCTTTCAATGAGGCCCAGGATCACAAGCAGGAGAAGTACACCCCACTGGCCAACATCCTGAGGGGTTGCGGCTATGACGGGATGGTCAATAGGCCCGTGCGAAGTAGCTAGTATTCGCTTTGGATTAGAATTTGACCAATTCGGGGGACAGTGATTTGATTTGGTGATTTGAATCACTGTCCCAAATCAATTCGGTCAAATCTGATTTGGAGGTTCAGCGGCTGCCAAATCTCTGAATCAGCCAGGCCCATCCCCCCGCAGTCCGGCAATGGCTGCCCTGCCTGTCCCAGCTTCCCGGTTTTTGGAAAAAAAAAAGTTCTGACTCACTGGGTGCTGCGAGGTGGTGGGGGGGGTGGGCGATCCCCACTGCCCCATGCTGCGTGGGTGGCTCTGCACGAGCCACATGACCTCTCCCCCAGCTCCCCCATGGGTGCTCTGCCTGGGTCAGCTCCAGCCCTTTAAGGAAAAAAAAAATGGGAAAAGCCCCAGACTCACCACTCCTGCTGGTGGGGGCAATCTCCGCTGCCCCCCCCCACACACCACATTGGGGGTTCTGCACGAGCCCCCCCAAAGCCCCGAGGCCATTGCAGGAACAGTAAGTGCAGGGCTTTTCTCTGTTTTTTTTTTCTTAAAGGGCTGGAGCTGTCCTGGGTGGGCCACCCGTGGGGGAACTGGAGGAATGAGGTGGGGTTGGGGGGCTTGCAGCAGAGCCCCCCCATGCAGCATGGAGCAGTGTGAGGCAACGGGGATCACCCCCCCCCCCCCCCCCCCGCCACACACACCCAGCAGCACCAGGTGAGCACTGGGGCTTTTCTTTTAAGAGCCAGGAGCTGGGGCTGGCGGGGCAGCAATAGGGGCCAGGGGAGCTCAGGGAGCAGGCAGGGGATGTGGTCTCTCAGGGGTCCCCCTATGGTCCCATCTCCCCCTAGTACTTACCAGCTCAGAGTCAGCTGCAGCTCCCTGCTGCAGCCACCGGGGACTGCCCAAATCATCAAAGCTTTCTGAATCCTCCGAAGATTCGAAGATTCGGAGACCTTTAAATTGATTCAGATCTTTTAATTGGTTCCCTGATTCGATTTGGAGATTTGGCTACCGAATTGAGCCGAATCTCCTCCAAATCACCACCCAAAGCTTTGCATAGCCTTAATGGTCAACGTGTTCATTGTGGGAACACTCAGAGCCTGGGACCCCAGCAATAACAGTGTCCTGCATGCCTGCCATTTCTCCTGCCACTATGTGAAGCTGATGCATTGCTTCGTGGTGTCCAACACCATCTGTTCGTCCCACGGCATCTACATCGAGCACATCACGGGACATCACCAGTACATCAACCCTAGCAAACCAACTGCCACTGGACTGGACCCAGAGGGGCCCGCCTGAATCCGACTCTGCACCTAATGGACTCTGAGAGGAATCTTCAACGATAGACCACTCCACCCGAAGAGGACCCCCACGGTGGGACTCTATAGACTGAACAGCTTCTTCAACCTATCCCCTCCACCACTGCACACCATTGTACAGGTTTCTGTGCATCTATCTTCTTTCTCTCTCAGCATTGCGACCCCCCTCCCTCCCCTTCCCCCACTTCAGTTGGCTAACATTGTATTTTCTGTAACCTAGTTGTGCTCCCCTCCTCAACCCCATCCCTCTTATGTTAGTCCCTTGCTCAGGCACTCAGTATTTCCCTTATGGCTTTGGTTTTGGGTTGGGTTTGGTTTTTTTTTGGTTCATGAATCTTAACATCTAAACATTTTTACTAATAAAATTCAAACTGTTTGACACATCTCACTCTTGTCCAGAATCCTCTGGCTGGGAGACTTACAAAACTGAAGACTCTACATTTCTTCTCCTCTACCCTGAAAAGGAGTAATTAGAATGCTACTTAGAAGACAGATTTACTTGCCTCCTGTCAGTGCTAATGGGCAAGTGAAAAAGGCTAAGTCTAAATATGTTATTAAGGCAAGCAGCATTAGTTTCCTAAGTGTGCACCACAGCTTACTGACTTGCTTTAGAACAGGAGAGCACTTTAGATCAGAATCAAATGTTCTGTTAAAAAGGGGAACAAAAGCTGATAACTTGCTTTTGAAATTAAACTGAACTCTTCCTAATATCACAATGTAAACCATGAGTAGGCATATATACCCAGGCTAAAGCAATACACTGGAATTCAAAGTGGTTTAGCAGTAAACTGCAGTCAAACTATTTTTTTTTCCTCTAGGGAGCATTTAGCTTGGATTTTCTTTTTTAAGGTTGAATACCAGGCACTTGCACTGAGTTTCAGTCTAAGCACTGGATTAGAACAGCCAACTGCTTGTTTAGATTAGTTTTCACTGCATGCTTTTGGTACCTGAATGATCCCTTCTACCCTGCTGTGCTCACTCCTGGTAGCAGATTGAGTTAACATTTTAGGTGGTGTAGGTGCAGGTGCAAGACCCGACAGACTGCATGTTCCACTTCCTCTTCCCAGGATTCCTAGAGGCATTTAATAGGATGAAGATTGCTTTTCTGCCTGGGCCCTATAACCTAGGTTTGCCACACAAATTCAGGTTCTAGACTGGCATTAAAGCTTATTGTCAACTTGGACAGTAGGGGGACACTGATGTAGGATAGTGATATTAGGCAACAGGATGCCTGGTCTCATGCCCAGCTGTTGCCAAGACCATGCCATATTGCTTATACATTGGCTAGAGCTGTAAATGAAACCACTAAAGTGGCCTCAAGCTCCCACTCTGAAAAGATCCTAACAGCTGGGAATTGGCTGGAGATAAGAAGACTCTCCTCAGCATTGCTCTTGTCTGTCCCATCTCTTTATGAAGTGTTGCTCAATCATGCAGGGGCCGAGATCATTTTGCTCAATGAGCTTCCAACTTCTCCCCAGGCCTTTTGATTAGTTGAGACCTCCACGCTTTACATCTGTCCCTCGGCACTTTTACTTCTGTAGCTCCATAATATTCTCCCCCTCTTCGTCCCCCCCTCTGCCCCAACACCAGCTCAAAGGGGAGGCAGGTAACACTAATATTTATTCACCTCCCTCTTACATTTACAGGGTTGGAGAGGAGTCAGTCCTTCCCCCAGAAGGTAATTGAGCTTTGTGCTGTCTGCCTTTTATGTGGAAGTAGTAGTTGCTCTTCTCTTTCCTGAAAGTTGGTTTGTTTTGTTTTTTTGGAGGGAGGGGAGCAAATCTTCTCCTGTTTCAAGGACGTAATAAAGTAGGGAAAGACAGAATGAGTTTCCTGTGGGCAGACCTGGGACTTGTCAGTTTGAGAACAACTCTAGCATTTGCTGTTAAGATGGATCTTTGTGTATAGGCAAGACCTGCATTTCCTGAAGCGCTGCAGCTTTGCATTTTGACCTGTCTTCACTGGGCAGCCAGGTCAGAGATCCACCATGAGCTTGGCTGAAATTGGAATACCACCTAGCTCTGGCAGAGCAGAAGATGGCACCAGCATTGAGGACCAGCACAAGTATATTGTGGGGTGGGTACTGTGTTCATGAAGTTGGAACTAGAGTAACAGTAGGTTGTGTAGCACTTGGCACAGTGAAAAGCTGGTCTTATATTGGCTGCTGTAATGAATGCATCGTGCACAGTTTAACTGCAGAGTAGTTACAGTGTAACTTATTATGTAGTCAGTCAAATAACACACAAGTATGAATAAATTCTGGGTTGAAGTTGAAACTCTGAATCAATGTTTGGTGGGTTTGAAATTGGGCAGTCCTGTGTGTGGCTCCTCTTCCCTTATTCCTTTCCTTTTCTTCTTTCTTTTTTGCAGAGAATTGGCCCAGATGACCCTTGAGGTCCCTTTCATTCCTGTAATTTTATGATTCAGCAATGGGAAGTCCAAGATGAATTTCTGTGGACTTCCTCATCCAGGAAGTCCTTATCAGTTCAGTAGGAAGCTCATCTGGCAGGCTCAGAAATGTACTCTGTGAGGATGAGGTTCATCCTTAGTAGAAAAGCAGAGCTTAAGAGCTGAATTGGTCTGTTTCCTGGGCGGAGCCAGGTCTTTTACAGATTTCTTTTGTCAATGCTTTTCAGAGCCAACTTGCTAGTTTCTATGGTTTTTAAGGCTCAGTTCTGTAGAATCTTAAATCTACTTCACTTATCCCTTGTTCTTGCAGAGAGCTAGCTCAAACTGCAATTTGTTTGCTGTCTTAGTTGTACTCCAAACCTGCCCCTGTTCATTTCCTGGTCCCACCCCTATTCATTTGGTAACTGCTGGCCTTGAAGAGCCACTCATATCAATCATGCCACCCCGCAGACCAGCACAGGATTCTGAAAGCAATGCAAGTGAAAAGGAACATCAGTCTGTCGGTGAAGTGTCCTTGCTGTTCTCATCACATCAGTGTTTGATACCTGAGGATACAGACTCTATTTATTGTATACAGTATCTCTGGCCAGCTCCTGAGATTACCTTTGATAAAATGAACTTTTCTACATTTACCTGAATTCTCTGATACACATTTAGTAATACATTAATCAGGACTCAACAAAGTATCAACAAGGCACCTGGCCCTGCTGGCATACCAGGCCAGGTCTTTAAAGTTGATAGGGAAACTATTACCAACAAGTTCCACGCACTGTTTCTTAAAATTTGGAACACTGAGGAAATTCCCACTGATCTAAGGAATGCCGATATTGTCACCATTTTTAGAAAGTGAGAGAAGTTTGACTGTGGAAACTTTTGAGGTATTGCCTTCCTCTCCATCACTGAGAAGATCCTTACTCAAATTCTGCCGAACCAACTGCTGCTTCTTGCCAAGAAAATCCTTCCCAAGTCTCATTGTGGCTTCAGGCCATCAAGAGGCACCATGGACATGATTTTTGCAATACAGCAGATCCAGGAAAAATGTTGAGAACACCAGGAACTGTATATGACCTTTATCAATTTGTCCAAAGCCTTCACCTTTGTTCCTGGTGAGACTCTATAGAAGATCTTATCAAATTTTGGCTGAGCAGGGAAATTTATCACCATCTTAAGACTCCTTCATGACCAGATGACATCCTTCATCTTAAGCAGTGGCTCTGCCATGGAGCCCTTTGCCATTTGAACTGGCATCAAGCTGGGCTGCATGATCACACCAATTCTGTTTTCAATCTTTCATGCCATCATGAAGATACTCATCCGTGACTGTCTGCCACATGACATCGGCATCAAGTACAGAACGGACGGGAACCTTTTCAACCTCTCTCACCTACATGCCGAAGTGTAAGTTACATTGACTTCGATCGTTGAACTTCAGTATGCTGATGATTGTGCTGTCATTGCACATACTGAGGAGGACCTACCAATGAGCCTTGATTGTTTCTCTCAAGCATACTTTTGACTGGGACTGACCCTTAACAGTGGAAAAACAAAGGTGCTTCACCAGCCTGCTCCAGGCCAATCAACTCCCCTGACAAAGATCCACACTGATGCACAGGAGCTGGAGAAGGCTGAAGACTTTGCATACCTCTGCAGCCATCTTTCAAAGAAGGTCAACATCGATGAGGAAATCCAGTATAGGATTCAATGTGCCAGCTCTGCCTTCAGAAGACTGAATCATCCTGTGTTCAGTGAGACATCAGGACTTGAACAAAGCTCCTACTATATAAAGCTGTGGTAATCCCACTCTTTTTATGGCTGTGAAGCTTGGGTGGCTACAGGGACCAGCTGAAAAGTCTGGAATGCCATCAAGAATGCTACCTCTGGAAGATCCTTGTCATTAAGTGCAAATATCTTCAGACAAATGCCAGTGTCCTTACCAATTCTACCACCATCAGTATGAAAGTGTCAATTATTCAACATCAGCTGCAGTGGACAGGACATTGTGTGTGTATGCCTGATACATGTTTACCAAAACAGCTGCTATACTCCCATACTTGCCATGCTGGGTGGGTGAAGTGGGTGGAAGGTAGTCAGGAGCTTGAGCCCCACGTGCTCGGGCAGGAGCCACTTGGCTGTAGCTTTCTGTCCATGTAGTTGGGTATGTGGTGCCCAGCACATGTCCCCACAGCTGCTGCCACTTCCCCATGCTACATGCTGCCCAAAGTGGCACAGCAGAAGGAAGGAAGAGGAGGAGCCACTGGAGGTAAGGGGGAACCAAGCAGTACCTGGGCCACTGCAGCAGCAGCACTGGCTGGGATCAGGGTGGTGCTGTCAGCAGGCACAGGGCAGGTGCAGGCAGAAGCACAGGACAGGCTGCCCCAGGTGGGAACAGGTGGGGCTAAGCCTCATGCAGAGCACCATGGGGGTACCTGTAGGCCAGATTGGGGGGGGGGGAGGAACCACACCTGTACCAGCCAGGTGAGCTCTACTGGCACACGTTCCCTGCTCCCCCAACCCTCCTCTCTCCCCCCACTTCTGGCTGGCTTCTGGGACCTAGCATGTGGGTGGCCCCCAAAATACACATGGAAATCATACACACACACAAACTGCCACACTCCCACCATCCCACCACTTCCCACGCTTCACCCATCTCCCTCCACATCCCGCATATACAATATACAAGAGTTAAGCTTTATTTTGAGCTATTACGCAATCACCTCTATTTACACTCCTCAAAAAACATAAATCAGGACAAAAATTATTTTTGAAATAAAATTAAAATACGTTATAGTAGATGTTTGATTTTAGTATACGATTTTTAAAAATTATAATATGTTAAAATTATATCTTCTGAAAGATTTTGTGTGTGTGGCCCTCAACAGCTCACTAAAACTTGTTAAGTGACCTGGAAGCTGAAATAATTGCCTACCCCTGACTAGGATTGTATGAGGAAGCAGTTGAAATGTCTTCTGGACAGAGAGTTAGCTATGGGCTGGGAAAGGAGGCACAGGTTTTCAGGTGCTTAAGGATAGGACTTCAGAGAAACTGAGCCAGAGGCAGTGCGAATGATTGTATGTGGCGGGCTGATGTTCCTGGAAGCTGGGTAGCTGGTAAGGAAGGAGAAGTAGAGGGAAGAGCCACTGGAAAGATAAGATAAAGCATTTGTGGATGTCCCAGCTGCCTGTGGATGGTTCGGGATTGAGAGTGTGGTCGGGGGTAAGAAAGGTTTATTAGCTTAACAAAAACACGTAGTATAATAAGACAGACAATAATAATTTGCATCGATAACTTAATGGCAGTCCCCTCTGATGCCTGATGTACGACAAGTTCTTTTTCTACAAAGCTTAGCGAAGTCAGGCATCTTTGATTAGCGCTGACTGAGGGGTACCGGGAAGGACCCTGGTATTTAGTTCTTGGGCTCCTTGAGATCCACTGGCCTACTGATTTTGGTTAGCAGCTAATTAGTAGTTTCTTAGCTGCATCTTTTTTTTTAAATGATTTCCGGATGTGCTAGCCAATTTAAAACTTCTGAGCTATGCTCATAACTTACAGCCATCTAGATTCTTCTATTATAATTATTTTTAGGACTGACCAATAGCAGTACAAGTCTTGCATTCTTCTGATAAGGTTAATTTTATTATGCCACAGGGCCTACTACTTTTACAAGGCTTTGTTAAATTTACTAGGCCTTACTACATACAAGGCCTTACTACGTCTTTGACTTTAATTAGGCACTTAACAACAACATATAGCTTAATATTTGAACAAATGACAGAAAAGCACTTAGTCTAATTTTCACAGAGCTTTTAGCAAGCACTTTTATCACACAGACATAATTTTAGCTGTCACAGTGGATTTTTCAAGAAATTTGGAAAATTCATAATCATAAGTGTGGTGATTAGACTCCAAGTTGATGAAATCAGACAAGTGGATTCAGCAACTAAGCCAAAAAATGTGTTTAAAAATATTTTTCAACCAAATGAAAAAATTCTGTTCAAGTGAATCTGAAAAGTTTCATTTGTCAGGTTTATTTTGAAGGCCATGTTTAATTTTCAGGTTACTTAACCCTTTGGTTTCCCCTTCCTTTTCCTTTTAATTTAGATCCATTTTAGACAAAAAAAACCTATTTCAAAATGAATAGTCAACATTGTGTTTTTAAAATGACAAAAAACCCAAAACAAAACAGTTTGCCATTTCCTACATGAAATCTTTGCTTTGAAAACATCAAAGCTATATATTTCAGGGGTGTACATGGTAGCCATGTTAGTCTGAGACAAGATGACATTAAAAAAACTAGAACTCTTGGTTCCAAAATGATACCTTTTATTAGACCAACTGGGAAATTGCAAGAAAATTGTCCAAAGCTATATGTTTGGCACTTTAAAAATCCCATTCCCCTGCTCTTTTGGCCAAAACTATTTTGTAAAATTTGTCTTGGATTAATTAATATTTCTGTCACTTCCCTGACACTCCTCTTTTTGGCAAATGCACATTTTAGTTGAAAAAAATGCCCCCAACTTCAAAAAAGAGGTCACATACACGAGCTAATTGTTGTAGTTCTTTAGGCAGGAATGAATGGGCCACAAGAGGGTGATACAAACTCAGAAAAAGAAACAAAGTTCTCTTGTAATCCAGAGCAGTACAGGGATAGCCAGGACTCACCCTTGTTCTCTTGAGACTTGAAGTGAACAGGGTCTTCCTAACAACTAAATTTAACAGTGGTCTTTTATGTTACAGGAACTGATAAGGGGGTTGGTAACTATAACTATGGTAAACTATCTATAGATCTGTTCTGCTGTCCATCACTGCAGTGTAAGAACACCAAAAGAGACTGACGATTGTGAAACTTCATGAGACTAGAGGACTACATTGGAAGCTTACCTATTATTATGGTGGAAAACCAAGCTTGTGGAATGGATGTTGAATAGATATTCTACTACTAGAAAGATGAAACCACTCTAGATGCTGGAAAGGATAGATGGTCATGTACTCAGGACACCATGCCTGGGTTCAAGAAATGGGGGTTCTGTTCTTATTTCTGTCACTAATTTGTCATTTCCTTCATCACTGGATGAAATCCCCAACAAACATATGGTCCACTTTCTACAAGGACTCATCTTCAACCATTACTTCACACATCCAACAGGCGCCCTCTGAAGAATGGCATGCCTCAGGAATCTGTCCTAGCACCCTTCCTCTTGAACATCCACACCTCAGCATGGGCGACTGGTGCCTCCTGAGTCAGGGGGGGCTCCTGCCCCCCTAGCAGCCAGTCAGCAACTGGGGAGGTGTCCCCCTGCAGCCGATTGTGCTGACCAAGGGGAGTCCCTTCCCCCATGGCCAATCACAGCACAGCACTTCCGGCTCAGTGCAATCAGCCATGGGGGGACTGTAGGGATCGTTTCTCCTGGCACCCCCACTCCCCAGCTGGTGCTCTCAGGGGGGGCACCAGCACTCTCACCTACCCATGCCCATCACCTAAGTGGGGAATGCTGGCTGTCAGGGGGTGCACCAGTGCTCTCAGGGGGTGCACGTGCACCCCCATGCACCCCCTATACATTGCCACTGCACCTTGGACTTGCCCCCCACAACAACCAAAAAACATATATACGCAGATGACATCACCCTAATGATCACAGGAAAAAACTTGAATCTAGAGCAAGGTATGACAAAGGACCTCACTACAATAAGCACTTACTTTCAGAACTGGAGACTCAAACTAAACATCACAAAGACCATCAGTAGCACCTTCCACTGCTGCATATGAAAACTGTGAAAACTTGGACAGTGTCTCTAGCACAAAAATGCAAGACAATGGCTGGGGCAAGACTGGGTTGTGGTAACAAGATTGCCACAAGAAAATCAAACTCCGCTAATGGTTTGCAACCCAGTAGGCCTCAAGACAGTGGAGCTTGAGGTACCCAATACCAGACCCTTGGGATAAAATAATAAGAGTGATGGCTAAAATTGTTGCCAGAGACCTGACATTTGTCACATGTAAATCTCCAATCTAAGAAAGCCAGAGGAAGAGGCTGAGCCAGTGTAACTAGAGAAGGCAAGGAAACTACATATACATTCCAACTAAACTAGCAACTGAGGAAGACAAAAGACTAAATATACATTTCAAGCAAAACCTGTAAAAGGTGTATTGAGTACAGGAAAAAACATCCTGTACGTGACTTCTTCACATTCCTCAAAGCAGGCATCCAATGTCTAAGGTGTTACAAATATCTCAATCTTTCAATGTATGTCTAGAGTTTTGTAAATAGATCATCACCAGGACAAGCTATTGCAAATTTGCTTCATTGATAAACAAATACCCAAAGACAGGTCCAGTAACCAATGCCTCTAAGCATCCTGTTTGACCACTCACAACACCAGCACAAGTAATTGACCTATAATTGCAGTGTCTGTGAGGAACACAAGTCTTCACACCTAGACAAACACAAAAGCAGGAGCCAGGCGACTTTACAATTGTAATGTGATGGTCACCCTTTTCCTCCCTGCTTTGTTTGGACTTTAATTGGCCAACCATCAAGGACAAATGCTGTGAAGCTATACAATTAAACAGAACTGCCAGCTAGGTGTGTGCGGTCCAGGGAAGACCAAGAAGCCATCCTGCTACCCAGCCAATAAGTGAAGGATCCACACTGTGCCTGCATTGGGTAAAGATCTCTTTGCAGCTAAGATAATATAGTGACTAATAGCTTATTTTATATTGGAAAGGAGTCTTTTTCTGTCATTTCATTTTGTAACTTGATGGTAGTTATTAAAGGGAGCCTTTCTGCCATTGATCAACTGGGTGTTGTGTCAATTCTTGGAGTACTAGGATTAAAAACCCATTTTTAAGTGCAACAGCATCTCACTAACAAACTTGCCAAAACAACACTGAATGTCAAGTGTGGAACAAACTCCATCCCTTTCAAAAGCTACCCAAGGTACCTTGGAGTCATCCTGGACCGCACCCTCATCTACAAGATGCACCATATCCAAGTGGCAGCCAAAGTACAAGCTTGCAACAACCTGCTTCATCAACTAGCTGGCCTCAGATGGGGAGTTAACCCCACCATACTTTGGTCATCCACCCTGGCACTGGCATACTCAACAGCTGAATACTGTGCCCCAGTGTGGTGCAGAAATGCCCACACTCACAAAGTCAACAAGGTGCTTAACAATAACATGCAACTCATATCTGGCTGCATCTGCTCAACCCCTACATCACAGCTCCCACTCATCAGTAGTATTGTTCCCCTTGACATCCACCATGAACAGTAATGCCTCTACCTCCTTCGCCATGCTGAACTAGACCATAATCACTACCTACATCAGCATATTTGCTCATACCCTTCAGTTGGGCAGCACCTCCAAACTAGGAAACCTCCCCTTGCCCACCTGTACCACCTGCGCTGTTTCCAAAAGTTCTTCTCCAGGTGACTGGGCTGCACAACTATGGGAAGAACAATGGGCCTCTGAGAACTGCAGACTCAAAACATCCATCTCAAACCCCTCTATGAGACCTCCCAGCTTCAATGTGGACAGACTCTCCTGGGTCCACCTCAACAGACTCCTAACCAGCCATGGACACTTCTGCCATAACATGCATCAAATGGGCCTGACATCAAGGGCTGCTTGTGAATGCAGCACCCCCTCACAGATCACAAGCCACGTAGTAACAGAATGCCCTATCTTCCATTGCCCTGGAAACTAGGCCTGTGTGAGTCAGCAGCGATCCGATCTGGCTTCGGATCTGGCCATTTCACATGGCTGTGATCCAATCTGGAGCTCCGAACCAGGTTTCCGCCTCGATTCGGCCGAAGCAGCTCTGAGGATTTGGCCATAGGGTATATTGGGGAATCAATGAAATATCTATAACTTTGTTGTTTTTTGTATATGATTTGGATGAAACTTGTAGGGATGGTAGCCTCTGGTGAGAGCATGAAACCTGCCAAGTTTCAAGAAGATCGGTGCAGGGGTTGGGGAGGAACTGTACCCCAAATTCTTGAAAGCCAAACTTAAGTCATGTGTATGTGGTGAGCCACAGGGGGGTGAAAACTGTAGGGCTAGTAGCTCTTACTGAGGCCACAAAGCCTGCCATGTTTCAAGGAGATAGGTGCAGGGGTTTGGGGGAACTGCACTTCAAGCTGTGGACAAGCAAAACTCGTGCCATGGGTGACACTGCGGGACAAGGCGCAGCGGGGGTGACAGCTGCAGGGATGGTGGCCCCTGCTGTGACACCTGCCAGCTGTGGAGGAGATTGGTGCGGGGGGGGGGGGGGTCTGGGGCCCTGCACCCCTAGCTGCTGACAGGCAAAACTCGTGCCAAGACTGTGTGTGTCTTGGGGCAGTTGATTGTCTGTATTAATTCTTTCCTCTCCTTAGCCTGGTTTTGTAGGTGCTAATTGATGCTCGTTAAGTCATTATGTAGTAGCTAGGTCCTGTGTATTGAGCTAGTCCCTGAGTCCCTGGTCCCTGAGTGAATCATGATTGATTGATTGGTAACTGGGAACACAGCAGCTTAGCAGCCAGGCCTGCAGTAGTGTCTCCCCTCCCTGCCCCAAGACAGACACAGTCAGTCCCACAAACACCCATGGCACAAATTTTGCTTGTCCACAGCTTGAGGGGCAGTTCCCCCAAACCCCTACACCGATCTTCTTGAAACATGGCAGGATTTATGGCCTCAGTAAGAGCTATCACCCCTGCAGTTTTCACCCTGCTATGTTATAATGCCTAGACATGACATGAGTTTTGCTTTCAAGCATTTAAGGTGCTCTTCCCCCCAAACTCCTGCACTGATCATCTTGAAACTTGGCAGGCTTTATGCTCTCCACAGAGTCTACTACTACTGAAAATTTCATCCAAATCAGACAAAAAATAACCACGTTACAGATAGCTTATTGTTTCCCCATTATACCCTATGGCCGGATCTCTGAGGCAGCTCCGAAGCTCTTCAGAAGCTCCGAACAACGCCAGAGCTTCGACCCAGATGTGCTGCTTTGGACCCCAAAGTGTCCGAAGCTTCTCCAGATTCGAAGCTCTGTCTGAAGCCTTGCACAGCCCTGCTGGAAACCTCAGTGCCCTCGACAACACATCTCAATCCTGGCTCAGCTCTGTCCAATGTGAAATATGAGTCTGGTGCATCATACCAAAAAAACCCTGGATGATAGTACTCTCTATATGAGCAGGGAGGAAAGAATAGATGGGAGATGTATCCCAAGTTGCATTACACTGAAAAAGATCTTGAGGTATGAGGATGATTGCAATAGAGAAGCAGAAGTGAGCTCTAAGCCAGTACAAGTCTGAACACGCTGTATAGACCCATGAGATAGCAAGATAATAGAAACAGTTTCTTTAGATGTTTCTGTGAAACCACATCTGGATCACTGCCAACAACTGGTAGGTTGAAGAGGTTAACAACACAGAGAGAGAGAGAGAGAGAGAGAGAGAATGCAATCAGCAATCACATCCTGTAACTATGGACAAATTAAGTCATATATCATTATCTTTTGTCTTTGGTTTGTGAATTCAGGAGGGGCAAATACAGTTGATCTATAAACTAAAGTTGAAATGAGTTTCTAGTTTGGCAATGGCTAATAACCTTGGGTAATCCAGAGTTAAATTTGTTACTCCAGAAGGACAGAGTGCTGCTATTGGCTAAATGCTGGCACCAGGTTTTGCCCTGCATAGTATATAAATGTGACTTCTGAAGTGCAAATTGATTCCCTGCTAGAATGTGAAGTGGCTGCTGCTACACTTTAAGATGGAAGCTTTGGGAATAACAACCATTTTCCTGATGGTTTGTCTGTCTTGCTTTCTCTTCTTTTCAGCACAGAGAAAAATATCTGGAAATGGGAAGCTGCCACCTGGACCCATTGTTTTCCGTATCATAGGGAACATGTTACAGCTGAACACTAAGAACTTACCCCAGTTTCTGTACAAGGTAAGGGTGCTTTCTCCTGATTAGTTGTTTGATTGTAAGTGAGCATTAAACCTGAAGAAGAAGAATCCTGAAATTTCAGTGGTTTGCACAGTGGCTCACTTCCTCATACTATTTTTCTACACAAAACAATGTGGAATACTAGGTATAACTTATTCAAAGCAGCCTAGGGTAGCTTTACTAATAGGTAATGCAGAATAAACCTTCTCTATGTCACTGCAATCTGTATACATTACCACATGGTGAAGAGTGGTGTCCAGGGGATTAAGTATGAAAATGCACAAAAAACGTCTTGAGTTCTCTGTCCAGCTCTGCAGCTAATGTACTGTGTACACGTAGCACATGACTTAAGAAGCCTATTCCTGTTCATGTATATTATTTGATGACTATTTCGTGCAATATGCATAGATAGCAATAGGGGCAGGAGACTGAGCCCAAGGCATCTTTTCTTGTAGGTCAATACCTAGCTCTGGTCTGGTCTCCTTTTGGCTTCACATATCTTTCTGTCTTTGCTACTCAGTGGGCCAGCTTCAAAAGGGACAGTTGAGGGCGCTCTTGGCCCTGCCTTGCCTCTGACCTGTTTATTGTCTTTTTTTCCTGAGACGTCAGAGATTTCATAGGTTTCATAGACATTAGGGCTGGAAGGGACCTCGGAAGATCATCGAGTCCAGCCCCCTGCCCAAAGGGCAGGAAGTCAGCTGGGGTCATAGGATCCCAGCAAGATAAGCATACAGTTTGCTCTTGAAGGTGTTCTGTAGGCGCTTGAACCACCTCCGGTGGCAGGCTGTTTCAGACCTTGGGGGCTCGGACAGTAAAGAAATTCTTCCTTATGTCTAGCCTGAAACGGTCTTGTAGTAGTTTATGACTGTTCAACCTAGTCGTCATCCCTTGGGGCGCTCTGGTGAACAAACGTTCCCCCAGATACTGGTGGTCACCCCTGATAAACTTGTAGGTGGCCATCAGATCACCCCTGAGCCTGCATTTTCCAGGCTAAAGAGCCCCATGGCTCTCAGCCTGTCATCGTAGGGTCTGCTTCCCTGACCTCTGATCATGCGCGTGGCTCTTCTCTGGATTCTCTCAAGCTTCTCCACATCCTTTTTGAATTGTGGAGCCCAAAACTGGATGCAGTACTCCAGCTGCGGCCTTACCAAGGCCAAGTACAAGGGGAGAATGACGTCCCGGGATTTGCTTGAGAAGCATCTATGGATGCAAGCCAGCGTTTTGGTTGCTTTACTAGCCACAGCATCACGTTACAGGCTCATGTTCATCTTGTGGTCAATGATGACCCCTAAGTCTCTTTCTTCCATAGTGCTAGCCGGCGTAGCACTGCCGAGCCTATAAGGATGCTTCGGGTTTTTCTTCCCAAGGTGGAGAACCTTGCATTTATTGGCATTGAACACTATCAGATTCTCGTCCGCCCACTTGCTGAGCCTGTCCAGGTCAGCCTGGATCACCCGCCTGTCTTCTGGTGTGGATGCTTTGCCCCAAAATTTGGTGTCATCTGCGAACTTGGCCAGTCCGCTTCTGACTCCAGTGTCCACATCATTAATGAAGATGTTGAACAGTATGGGTCCAAGGACAGAGCCTTGGGGGACCCCACTGGTCACAGGACACCATGATGAGTGACTTCCATCAATTACTACCCTCTGGGTCAGACCACGGAGCCAGTTTTCCAGCCAGTGGATCGTGGAGGACCCAAGGCGACAATTGGCCAGTTTCTCCAAGAGGTGATCATGGGACACCAGATCGAAGGCTTTTTTGAAGTCAAGATACATGACATCAATCTCTTCTCCCTTGTTCAGGTGATAGGTCACCTGATGTGGGTTCAAAACCCCTTCTGTCTGGGCTGAGGGTGGAGGGGGCATAAAACCTGGTTCTCCCACTCCTTGTTTAACTACCCTAACCAATAGGCTAATCAGCTAAAAGGTGAAAGAAGCTATTGCCTTCTCCTCTGTCAAACAGTTGTGTCATTTGGGGGACTTACATGAGGACTAAGTGACTTCCTGGCTGGAATTAGATCACAACAGAGCACAAGTGGCCAGAGTGGCCACTGCATGGTCAGGACAAGTTAAGTTGTACTGGCTAAGGAAAGGGGGAGCCAAAAAACATACACATAAGTAGCCCAAAATGTCAGATAAGTGGCTAATGTTAGCTGTGTAAGTGCTGCTTACCCACCCAAAGGAAAAGTTAGATTTGAGCTTTTTTTGTTTCACTTTCTGACCTGTAAGTTCACTGTTACTTACTTCCTTCCCAGAACCAAGCTAAACTAAATTTAGTTGTGCTGTGCTGTGAAAAGTTTCCTTTGTGGGTTTGCATGGTGGATTTATTGTCTGTCATGAATTTGCATATCAAATATCATAATTTTACTAAACAATGAATTATTTTTTTCTCATTTAAAACACTGCAAATTTACCTTTGGGCCTAACAGCCACATGGGTTTCTTTTTTTCCTCATAAATCATTCTAATTTGTATAAATTGTAGAGGAAAAAAAACCTGGTCTCATAGATTCATAGATTCTTGGGTTGGAAGGGACCTCAGCAGGCCATCTAGTCTGACCCCCTGCCCCTGGCAGGCAAGAAAAGGGTCACCAAAACTGGTGTCATGTGATCCCAGCCAGATGCCTGCCCAGTCTCCTCCTGAAAACCCCCAAAGATGGGGCATCTCACCTACCTGCAAGAAATTAGGTGTTTTCAAATTTTGTCATTGAGTCCAGATGTGTGACCTGCATTGGAGGTTTTTTCCCCTCGGTGAGTTTACACAAATGTAACTGAGTGAAATTTAGGAGAAAAGCTAATTGATGCAAAAATAATTCACTTCACTCTTTGGCTCTGCAAGGCTAACAAAGTGAGAGAGAGAAAAAACTGTCTTTGGTTATTTTACAGTCAACTTGTGGTTCAAATAAAAGGAGCAGTTCTGTAGAAGTGTCACTTTTACATAAATGCTTTTCAGAGCAGAGTTGTTGTTCAAATAAAACCAAATGAGGAGAGCGCAGATGAAAGGATCCATAATAATGAATATTGCTCTTAACAAGGAGATAATTATATCATTGTCAAAATTCTGACTAGTATAAATTTAGTGGCTCGTGGAAAATTTAGTCAATTTATAATGAACTGTATTCTCATTCTGATTATTTAAACCCAGTTAATTAAAACTTGTTGGTCTTTTGTGATAAACTTTTATAGTTCAGTAAAAAGTATGGTCCAGTGTTCACAATATACTTGGGCTGAGAATGGGCTGTAGTCCTGCATGGACATGAAGCTATGAAGGAAGCTCTGATGGATCAAGGGGATGAATTCAGTGGATGAGGCAGACCGCCAATAACTGAAAGGTTCAGCAAAGGAAGGGGTACATTTCAGAAATTTCAGTGTACTTGAGTGATGTTCTCTATTTGCGAAGAATATAGTTAAGAAGAGAAATGGGGAAACAGTTGACATTTCATTTAGTATAGCAATGAACAATAGAGATTGCCTTGCTAATGACCCATTTTCCTCTTATGCCATTGTCTGACTGATAAAGGCTTCCAAGTACCTTACTGTAGGTTAATTAGAGACAGTAACTAATACATCCTAAATTGTGACTAGAGGTGCTGCGTTGGAAAGAAGCAAAGCAGATCTGTAAAATCACCACAGATTCCTAGCCACTCCGAGTCACTGTACCAGGTATAGCCTGTGATCAAGGAAGAGCTCGAGATCTACCATACTGAGTCACACCAAAGATCCATCTAGCCTACTATCCTGCTTCTGTGAATAGCAGATGCTTTGGAGGAAGAGTATAAGTAAGATAGAGAGATCCATCCCCTATCCATACTGTCCCAATGACCATGTACACATTACATCCCTGACTGTTGTGTTTAACAGCCCCTGATAAAGCTATTCTCTTTATCATGCCCCGTACCCTGCCTTAGTTGCCATTTTTCCAAGATGAAGCATTCCAGCCTTCTGGACTCTCCCAGTATGAAAGCCATTCCATTGCTCTAATCATCTTTGTTGCCCTTTTCTAGCTCTGCCTTTTAAGATAGGGTGACCACTCAAGATGTGAACATACCTATGGAAGATTTATTTACCTATCAGTTTTTGAGGTTTTAGCAGTGCTTGACAGTCACGTGCTGATCAGTTCTTATTTATAAATAATTTTTTTAAAAATTAAACCATGTACTAATCCTTAGAATGACCTAGAATCCAGTTAAAATACAACAAGTCAGGACAGGAAATATGCTGACAACTGGTTCTTCCCCATATTGGCAGCAGGTCAGTGATATCAGTAGGTTCACACAAGAATGACCCAAGCTAGCTCTGTACAACACGGCTGAGTTTTTATTCATCCATAGGTAGAAAGTTGAGAGATAAGACACTTACTCTCAGTGATTGATTAATTCAGTATGCTTTTATCTGATCTAGTTCATTTTCCAGAACTTGCAAAGTTTGTAAAAGTGATGGGTAAACTGTGTAGCACAGGGGTGGCCAGCTTGGAGCCACAAATGGCAAGAGCAGGCTCTACATGTGGCATGGGGCCGACTGGGAAAAGGACAGGCAGCACAGAGTAAATAGGACAGGAAGCATAAAGCAGAGCAACGGATCCAGGGTGGGGGTGCAGGGCAGCAGATAGGGTAGGGAAAGGGGATCAGTGGCACTCAAGGTGCAGGGTTTAATTTGTGATATGCCTGCCAAAAAGGTTGGACATTACTGATCAGGGGTTGCATTAAATACAGTGATGTATTTGTTGCATATTTCTTGCATATGCATATCAGAAAACACTGCGGGCACTGTAGCTATATTAACTATCATGAATCCTATGAAGAATATCTTCAATATATTTATTTATAGTGCTCAATATTGGTACTTATTACAGAGTCTTGTCAGGTGAAAGATGCTAATTTTACCCAGCTGTTTGTGTCCCAGTTTATTATCTAATTTTGACACCCTACAGGATATGTGCTTTGGTCAAATTACTGTGACTAGCAGAATTCTCTATTCTATGACAGTTTACAGTGTGTTAGAAAATAAAATGCAAGTACTACTGATGGTAGCCAATATAATTATTCTTCTGTCTTATAAGTGCAATTAAAATGCAATGAAGTTAATATGTATTTCCCATGAGATCCTGAACATATTGGACAATTTAACTACCAAGTAATTATGGTAGAGCTTTAATATAATCTCCCAAGTAGAACATAAACCCAATGATGTTCCAGTTTAAATTGAATCTTTAAATCAAGAATGTTTGGGTGGATTTGAAATTAGGAACTTGAATCTGGGCTTCTCATTTTCCATTTTTTTTCCTTTTCTTCTCTCAGGGGTTATTTTCAGCAATGGGGAGCCATGGAAGCAGCTCCGGTGATTTGTCCTGACCACGCTGAGGAATTTTGGGATGGGGAAGAAAAGCATTGAGAAGAAGATCCAGAAGGAAGCTCATTTTTTAGTGGAAAGTCTCAGGAACACACATGGTGAGGACCACTTTCATACGGAGCTAACAACGATCTGTTTCGGGGTGGATTATTTTAGTAGTGACTCTTGGTCCCAGCTGAACCTGGGGTTCCATTGTATCAGTGCCACTATCTGTTAGTCTAGAGAGAGAGATGGAGGGAAGAGCTGATAGGTTTTTCAGATACAAAGAGTAGTCATTATAAAGAAGATGGCAGTCTATCTCCTGTGAACACCAAGAACAACTGGACAAGGAGTAATAGGCTCATATTGCAGCAAGGGAGAAGGTGGTTAGATATTAGATGTGGTTAAGCACTGGAACAGATCACTTACAGAAGCTGTGGAATGCCTGTAACTAAAAGTTTGTAAGAGCAATTTATACAAATGTTTGGATGAGATAGTTTAGATGGGGATGATTATGCTGCTTGCAACTCGATAACCTGAAATCTCTCCCAGCCCTACTTTTCTATGATTCTACAGCCACCCAAAGCAGTGACTCTGGCAGAACGTCTGAGAAGGATCCTCTTTTAAATGGGATCCTTTTGGCCAGTGCTGGTAAATAAGCCCTACATCAACAGGCATCTGTTACTCTCTGAAGAACCGATTGACCCTAATCAGATCAAAAAATGTCAGGCAGAATCCAGCAGAGGCACTAAAGTAAAAAATGATTCTAAGCAAAGCATGGGTAAGTGTTTTTAAAAGGTGAGTGATGAGATTAGGGGAGCTCAATGTCCCTGAAGAATGTTAGAACTAGTCTTAGCCTGGGGTCAGAGATCCAGAACCCTCACTAGCACCAGTGAACGTGATGCTGAGGGCAAACTCGTCAAGTTAAAGCTGAACTCTTTGTGCTTGTTTTGTTCCAGAGTGGCCCTTTGACCCCACCTTTTTCCTCACCCATGCTGTCTCCAACATCATCTGCTCTACTGTCTTTGGGAACTGGTTTGACTATGAAGATAAGAAGTTTCTAACTTTAATCAGACTGATAGAGGAAAATGAAAATCTCTTCCGCTCTCCAGTGGGAAAGGTAAATTTGGGGGGGGGGGATTTCTACTCTTCGCCCTTTTACTGGGGGAAAGGGCAAACTTCTTTCTTTTGCTGTTAAGATTTTGTAATGAATTATTATTCAAAGTTCTCAAAATATTCCCCTTCTCTTCGTGAGGCTGTAGCTGCTCCCAAACCCAAACTCAGTCTTACTTTTCAGGATTCCCGTACTTCATTGTTTCAGAATGAAGTTTGATCAAGGACAAAAGGAATTACAAAGAATCACCTATTTGCTCTTAAAGCATTAGCATTAAGAGTCATTTGACATGCAGGCAACTTAGTATCAAATGTGGCCATGCTATCTATTTGAAAAATTAACTCCTTTCTGCTTTCAGCACAGTCATATATCCTATACACATCACATTCTCCAAATCAGACTCAAATGAACAATGAAAGGCCAAATTCTATGCAGTTGAAATGAAATGCAAACTCAGTTGAAATGAATGTGGTTACACCGGTAGAAAAAAATGGTCCCTTAACTCAGGAAGACTTAGGGTTTTTGTTTGTTTGTTTGTTTGCTTGCTTTTTGAACATCTATAATGTATTTTCAATTTGTAAAGAAATCTGTGCTCAAGGTTAAATTTGTGCATTTGAATGTGACTTTTCCAGGGGCAGGATATTTGTTTGCTGAATGGGTTTACATGGGAAATAATGGGTCATATCATAGCTGATATGATATGGGAGCTGACAGGTGGGAGTTTTTAGACAGGAAGTTCTTCTTTAGCAGCTTGCTGCGCACAATGGTGATAACATCACATCACCTTCTAGCTTGTAACACAACTCAGCATGAGAAATATCACTACCCTAACATAGGCAGACAAGGTTTTTTGGGTAAACCCAATATCTTTTACTACACCAACTCAAATACTTGGAAAAAAAATTCTTAGCAAGCTTTCAGGCACAAACACCCTTTGTCAGGCTGAGGAAGCATCTGCAGATGATCTGTGTTCTTCCAGGATAGAGTAGTAAAGCAGCCAGAGACCAGTACGTGTGCAAGAAAACCAGTCAGTTAAAATGTAAATTGAGGTGGTCAGTAGGTGAGAGATGGGTGGGGGAGGGGGTAAGGGAGAATGAATGTAGCTGTAGTCAAAGGAATGAGAACAGTTGGTAAAAAGTGGAGAGTTTACCTGAGGAGTCAGATGTTAGGCAGGTTATAATATGTCATAAATCCGTTGTCTATATTTAGTCCATGATATTTTATATCCAGATTTTTTGTATCCATTGCCCTAACATTTCATTATTTGCAGAAGATATTTACAGCAGACATTCTGTGTTTGTAACATTCCTAGTGTGCATCCGCTGAGACTGGGTTTTTGGTTGTAGCCGTGTTGGTCTAAGGACACAGGCAGTAGGGCTGTGCAAAGCTTTGGGCACTGATTTGATTCAGAGGAGATTTGGTCCGATTCAGTGGCCAAATCTCCAAATCCGAATTGAATCAGGGGACCATTAAAAAGGTCTGAATCAATTTGAAGCTCTCTGAATCTTTGGAAAAGATTCAGAGAGCTTCAATGATTCGGGCAGTCCCCACTTGCTGCAGCAAGGAGCTAGAGCTGGACTTGTAGCTGGTAAGCAGGGGCAGGGCAGGGGGGGCTGGAGGATGTGGGAGAGGAGCATGGGGGAACCCCTGCCAAGCCATCCTCTGCCTGCTCCCCAAGCCCCCCTCTCCATCCTCCACCCGCTCCCCCAACCCCCCTCCCCCCCAATTGCTGCCCTGCCCGCCCCAGTTCCTGGTGCTTTAAAAAAAAAGCCCCACTCTCTTGGTCCTGCCAGGTGAGGAGTGATCCCTGCTGCCCCACACTGCATGGGGGGCTCTGCATGAGCTCCCACCATGGCTGCCCCACCTGCCACAGCTCCAGGCTTTTAAGAAAAAAAAAAACCTGGACTCACCAGCTTCTGCAGTGGCCGCAGGGCTTCAGGGGGCTCATGGAAGAGTCCCCCACATGGTGTGGGGCAGCAGGGAGCAGCGGGAATACCCCCTGCCAGGCAGGAACTGGTGAGTTGGGGGTTTTTTTTGGGGGGGGGGGTTTCTTAAAGGGTCGGAGCTGAGGTGGGCGGGGAAGCCATGGGAGTGCTGGAGGGGTGGGGGACTTGTGCACAGCCCCTCATGCAGCGTGGGGCAGTGGGGATCGCCCCCCACCCGGCAGCACCTGGTAAGTCGGTGCTTTTTTTTCAAGGTCCCAGGAGTTGGGGCGGGCTGGGCAGCCATTGCCGGGCTGGGAGAGCAGGCAGGGGATGGGCCTGCATGATTCAGAGACGTGGCAGCAGCTGAATCTGCCAAATCTGAATCCAAAGCGAATACTAGGCACTTAGCACAGGCCTAATAAGCAGGCAAGGTTTTTGAGTAGATGTGATATCTTTCATTAGACCAACTGAGAAGTTGGAAAAAAGTTCTTAGCAAGCTTTTGGGTGCAATTACCCTTCTTCAGGCATAGGGAGTGTCTGCTGTTCTGAGACTCCAAGGACTTCCCTATGCCTGAGGAAGGGTGCTTGCACCCAAAAGCTTGCTAAGAACTTCTTTCCAACTCCTCAGTTGGTCTAATAAAAGATATCACATCTGCTGAGACTTACAGTTTTCAGATGCTGAAGAAGGATTTAGGGAAAATTTTTGGGAGGCCTTCTCTTTGGCATCAGTTGACCTCGTTCATTTTATGACAGAGGAAATTCACAAAGAGATTGACCATGTGATTGGCCAAACCCAATGACCTTGCATGGCTGATCAAGGCCAGACGCCATATACGGATGCAGTGGTACATGAGATCCAGAGATCCTTCAGCCTTGCCCCAATAGGTCTGCCATGTGCTGTGACCCAGGACACTCATTTCAGACAATATGTTATCCCCAAGGTAAATTCTCAATGTTTGTGAAATGTCAGATTCTTCTGCTTTCTCCCTCTCAAATTATTCATGACATGAATGTTTTCACCAGTGTTAGTGGGGTAGATAATTTTGACAATTTCTAATGCTTTACAAATTATTATTGGCATGAAACAGAAGAGATTGGTATGATCTTTCAGGTGAACATTTCTCATGCTAGCATAAGTCATTTTCTTCTGTGCCAAAATAAGTTGTCTGGAGTTTAAAAAAAAAAATTCATTCCCCTCCCCACCCCTACCCCCAGTGAAAAATAATGCAAAATGAAGGATGAAGGAATAATTTCATATATCACTGGTTTTTTTTGTATCTTCTTCTATTTCAAAAATTAAAAACAAATAATTAATGCAAACCACAATGAAAGCCATGATTCAGGGTTGTGGTTTTGATTGAGACTTCTCTATGCCATTTAATGATCAATACACACAAATTTATGACTAATAATAATTAGATCCTGCATCCCAAATCACTTCATAAATGCTGTGCGAACATCACTGGCTACAAATCGGACAATCAGAGCTCTGAGGGCAGCACTGACTCACTGAAAGGCACTTGATTTGTTGGTAACTGTCAGGACAGATTTCCGCAGTCCAAGTCCAAGGTCTGATAAGGTCTCATTGGGTATGTATTTGTATTTTTTGCAACTCTTATTTGCAGGGATGTGAAAAACCAAGAAAATGCAAGAGAAAATATTAAAATAAGAAAGGTAGGAACTTACTGTCTAGAGACAAGCAACCCAAAAGTGATGGAGTTCAGGTCCATCAGTGTTGTATGGGCTCCATACAACATTGGCAGCATGACCCCCAAATGTAAGATAGTAGATCAAGGGTACGGGGAGGGGTAGGCAGGATGTGGGGGATAGCAGAAGAGCTTGGAGGAATCAGAGGGGGGAGTTAGTGGAGCCCACCAGGGGGTTGGGGGTGGGGATCAGAGAGGCTCTAAAATCCTGGCAAACCCTTCGGACCCTGCCAGCCTCCCCCATGCCACTGAGCCACCCCTGATCCTGCAAACCACTCCTGGGGCTGTTTTTACCAGTGTTCACCAGTTCTGGGAGCCTGACTGAGGGAGCCAATCGTCTTGGTGTGCGGTGACCAGTAAGGTCCCTTAAGGCTCTGTCCTAGGGCCTATACTATTTAACATCTTCATCAATGATGTGGACATTGGTGTCAGAAGCGGACTGGCCAAGTTTGCCAATGTCACCAAACTCTGGGGTAAAGCATCCACACCTGAGGACAGGAGGGTGATCCAGGCAGATCTTGACAGGCTCATGAAATGGGCGAATGAGAACCTGATGGTGTTCAGCACTGAAAATTACAAGGTTCTCCACCTTGGGAGGAAAAACCTGCAGCATCCTTACAGGCTCGGCAGTGCTATGATGGCTAGCACCACAGATGAAAGGGACTTGGGGGTCATGATTGACCACAAGATGAACGTGAGCCTTTAGTGTGATGCTGCCATTAGCAAAGTGAGCAAAATGCTGGCTTGCATCCATAGATGCCTCTCAAGCAAATCCCAGGACATCATTCTCCCGCTGTACTCGGCATTGGTGAGGCTACAGCTGTAGTACTGCATCCAGTTTTGGGCTCCACAATTCAAAAATGATGTGGAGAAGCTTGAGAGGGTGCAGAGGAGGGCCACACACATGATCAGAGGCCAGGAAAACAGACCTTATGAAGAGAGGCTGAGAGCCATGGGACTCTTCAGCCTGGAAAAGCTCAGGCTCAGGGGTGATCTGGTGGCCACCTATAAGTTTATCAGGGGTGTTTATCAGGATCTGGGGGAATGTCTGTTCACCAGAGCGCCCCAAGTGATGACAAGATCAAACGGTCACAAACTCCACCATAACCGATTCAGGCTGGATATAAGAAATAACTTCTTCACTGTCTGAGGCCCCAAGGTTTGGAATAGACTGCCACAGGAGGCGGTTCAATCACCCACTTTGAACATCTTCAAGACACATTTGGATGCTTATCTTGCTGGGATCTTATGATCCCTGCTGACTTCCTGCCCCTGGGGCACTTGATGATCCTCCAGGGTCCCTTCTAGCCCAAATGTCTATGAAAACTATGAAATCTATTAAATTAAGTCTGGTAACAAATGGATCAAGCATAGGGCAAATTATGTTATTGTTATTTGAGGATTATTTGATGGTAAGATTCAGTGTAACTTTTACAAAACCTAGAAGAGGTTCTTCAAGGCATCAGCACATCTTCCATTTAAAGCATAATGGTAGACTTCAACACTTGCCAGGAAGGGAAGTGCGTGTTTGTGTGGATGGCTGGTGCATGAGGGTGTTAGTGTTGAAAAGTAGATGTTTGCTGAATGTTCATATTGCCCTGCTTGAGGCCCTGAAAATCCATTAATCTACTTTTGTAATTTTCTAGTATATCACCCGGGTCAACTGTGCTAGTGCCACCTTCCTCAAGCTGCGGCAATGTGTCTTCAAAAATAAGGCCCTTCAGAAGTAGACAAAGGTCCTGGTTTACACGACTGTCATGCTGACTACCCTCCTCTACTGCAGTGAAATCTGGACCATCTACCAATGCCACATTAAGACCCTCAAGAGCTTTCACCAGTGGTGCTTGCGTTGTATCCTGGGGACCAAATGGGAGGACCGCCAGATCAGCATGAGCATCCTCCATGAAGTTGCGTCCACCAACATCAAAGCCTTGCTTTTGAGAAATCAACTCCAATGGATAGGCCACTGCATCCAGATATCCAAGAACCACCTTCCTCACCAGATTCTCTTCTTCCAGCTCTCTGTTGGCCAACGCTCAAAGGGTGGCCAAAGGAAACAGTACAAAGACATGCTCAAGGTCGCCCTCAAGCACGGAGGCATTGACATCAACATCTGGGAGGAGCAAGCTGCTGACCATTCAGCATGGCACCACCTGGTCCACCAAGGCATGCGCCATTTCAAGACCCAATGACTTGATACCGAGGCAGAATAGCGACGGTGGAGGAAGGAGGGGACCAACCCAGGGCTGTGAATCCCACTCCCTCTTGCAACAACATGCCCCCATTGCCAAAGAATGTGTGCATCCAGAATTGGGCTCCTCAGTCACCTGAGGACCCATCAAGCCTGTCGGACATCATCCTTGAACCTCGAAGGATCACCACCAGTGACCCTTACAAATAAATCACAAAGAAGGTTGTAAGGAGAAGGACTCATCATCTTTTTTAATTAACAATTTGTCAGAGACTTAAGCGATGTGGAGTAGGATCACATTTACATGGACTTAAACCCACTTTTCTCCAGGTAAAAAGAAATTAGAAGCTTTACTAATAAGCTAGCGGCCTAAAGCTATATTATTCAGTTTAAGATTGGAGTGAAAACAAATACGATTTTATTGGAATGTACATTAATTTGCTATATCATACATGATGTATTAAAAAACCACAACAAACTAGGCACAAATTATAAAAATATGCTGTTTCTTTAGTCCTGTAATCATTAGAAGAAAATGTAGTACATCTCTTTCAGATTCATAAAACAAAATTAAGCCTTCTGGAGCATTTTATCTGTGCATCCAATGCTTCAATGAAAGTGATTTCCACACCTGAGTTAATATTTTTCACTCAAGTTAAAAAGTCTGCAGGGTTGTGAAATAGAGCTATATTACTAGGAGCAGTTAGCAGACAGCAGAATTGCAGAAGAAAGAATAGCTTGATTAGTGGAACATTTTCAACCATTAAAAAAGGAGGGAGGGTTATTAACACCCGTGGAATGAAGTATTTAGAAGGAATTCTAGTAGATTACAATGTGCCGTGAGTTCAAGTGACTCCCTCACAGCTGCCTGAATAGAAATGCTTCTGCCACTGCCAAGCAGTTTGTTTTATACTTTGGTGGACCAGGAATCAAAGGGGGTGCAATGGAACCATGGCATCCTCCCACCCCCAATCCACCCCTCTGCTAATTTTGCATTTCCAGACTTAGAAAGGAATGGTTTGCTTCAAATCTCCACTTTCACTGGCCCTCCATATCAAGTTTCAGTAAATACTTAGCTAAATCCAAAGAGCTAAATACAAATTCACACTGAAAGAAGTAGGAATAACTTTTATATTATGTCAGGCCATGTCTCTCAGACTAATTCAAGCTTCATATCTGGGAGGAAAAATAACTATACCTTTTGAAACCTTCCTTGGAGTCTCAGAACAGTAGAGAAGGGTGACTGCACCCGAAAGCTTGCCAAGAACTTTTTTTCCAACTACCCAGTTGATTTAATAAAAGATATCACATCTACTCAAAGTACCTTGCCTGCCTTTTGAAAACTTCCACATTTCACACCCCACACTCCCAAATATAGAAGATTTTTCAAGATTCATGGCTGAATGTGTGACACAGAGTACATCCTGGAAACAGTCTTGAGGAAGGCTGGTACCCCAGGAGATAGTCTGGATAAGGCAGCAGGAACTTCCTGATGTAGCAGGGCAACAACAAGGCTAGGCACCCAGGCCCTTGCAAGGGCAGTAGCAAGATTGTCACCTCTACTTACTATTGTAAAGAGTTCTTTATAAAAGTTCTTTATATAATAATGTGTTGTTTCCATACCACAGACCTCATCAAGATACTACAGGCAGCGTGTAGCCACTCCTTTGCCCTGAACTGACTCAATTGCTGTGTCAGGCACAAGCTACAGAGTTCAGTCAATAGCAGCTGTGAGAGGGTTAACATTGGACCCTGCCCCTGCCACTTGCGGAGCCAAAAAGAAGTGGCAGCTATTTTGGCAGCCATTAGAGCAGTATCGCTCTGTTTCTATTCCAGCAAAGGAAAATCCGCTTCCCAACCTTAAGACAGGCACTCCAAGTTTGGGTGGTTGGTTTTGAGGGAAAGAACATTATGATATGCAAATAAATATGGTAGATACACATTAGAATTCAATTAAAAATTATTGAACATTATTCTTGGTGCTTATCTTGTATTTGTGCCAATAACACATCCATTGTCTAAATTCTGCAGAGCAGCATGAAAGGCCGTCATCTCTCCATGTTTGTGCTGTTCCAGAAGTTGCCAAACCCCTAAGCAATATTTAACAACTCTGGTGGGTATAGACAGAGAAGCTATACCCACCAGAGTTTAGAAGGATTCATTTATGATTAATTTTTGTCCTTAGTTTGAGAGTTCAGGAGGGAGCAAATATTTAAAGGGAAAACATGGTTGATATACAAACTAAAGTTGAAAGGAGTTCATGCTTAGCTGGGCAATGTCCAGTAACCAATAACCTGGGTTTAATGAGTCTACAGTTAAACTCATTAATCCAGATGAATAGAGCAATGCTATTAGTTAAATACTGGCACTGGTTTTTGCCCTGTATGGTAAGAAGTACAACTTCTGAAATGCAGGTTGATTCAAAGCTACAATCTGAGAAAACTGCTACAGTCTGGGATGGAACCTCTGGGGACAACAACCACTTTCCTCTTGGCTCATCTCTCTTGCCTTCTTTTCTTTTCAGCATGGAGAAGGATGTTTGGAAATGGGAAGCTGCCACCTGAAGTCATTGCTCTCCCCATCACAGGGAATACTCTGCAGCTGAGCACTAAGAACTTGCCTCAGTCTCTATGGGTGCGCCTATCTGAGCATGGTTTACTGTAAAGTAAGCATGTGTGTGTATAAGTGTATAGCAAAACCCCCCGTTGTTCTTTTTTTTTATTTAGAAATATGACATCCCCTTTTCCCCCATCCTGTCTGCCTTTTTATTTCCCCTCCTCTATTCCCTATGGGTATATATATATAAGTGGTTATAAGTTAAGTTGAAAACCCTGTGTATATAAGTCCCCTTTTATAGTAACCATGAGCTATTGCAATAGTGCTTTGCTGTGTGTGTTGGATTACTGTAATGTATTACACCATATGGTTATTGTGTCTTAAGTGTCTCTATGTTAACATTGTATGATTTAGGCCTGCAGTGTGGGTTGGCATGAGTGATGTCAAGTATCCATTTTGTGCGTCAGGTTCCCATCTTGTTCCCATCTTGTCCCCATGCCTTGTTGTGTAAGTATGTTGTAATTATGAAGTCTGTAACCTCTCTCATGTAAACTGGTTTTCCTTGAATGCCTGAAACAAAAGGGTGAATGCATGAGTGAAAGACGATGATAGGCAGGACCCCCTATTAAATCACCCCACCATCAAAACCAATACCTGGACCAAGGACCCAGCCATTGGAACCAGCCTCAGCATTCAGGAAACAAAAGACAAGGCAACCCACCATTGTGCCAAGCTGCACCTGCTCAGTATGAACATCTGGAACCCTCTGGAACAGGGCTGACCTTGCCCGGACATGCCTCCCCACAGGAGACCACAGGTAGTCTGACCCATAAAAGGGGTAGTAAAGACTGACTCCTTGAGACATCATCTTCACCTGAACCAGACCTGCTCCACATCATGTTGCCTATCAGCCCAGAGGCCCTGCTGGCAACCCCCTCTGGACAACACCTGCTGGAGAAAGACCCTGACTGGCCATCGAGGACCCCCTCCCAGCCTGGATAGGTAGCTGTCACCCCCACTCTCTCTTCAACCAAGGACTTGGGCTCTGTATCTCTTCCTTACCTGGACTCCAACCCTTCCACTGAGTCTCTTTCTCCTGCTACCACTGTGTGAGTGTGTGGGAGTGCTTGTGTGAGTGTGTGTGGGAGCCAAGCTGTACAGTACAGTGTTCATTTAATAAAACTCTTATTTGGACCCTGAGTTGAATTTTGCTTTACTATGGTTCAGCCCTACTCCAATCTCTGCTCCTCACCCATCTAACTTCTGTCTCATTTCTCCTTCTCCTGCTTCTGGCTCACCACCACCTCCAACACCTGTCCCATGCTCCTGTGGCTCCAGCTTTCCTGAGCTCCTGTCTGCCTGCAAACCTGTTTCTTTGCTATTGCCTTATCCCCACTGCCTTTTCCCCAATCTCTGCCACTGCTATTGCCTCATCCCCACTGCCTTTTCCCTGATATCTGTCGCTTGCTCTTTAGTTACCAAGCACCCCAAACATAGGTACCACAGGCACCAACACACACACACTGACACCTGAGTCAGTGTTTAACCTGTGTGTATATGTGTATGTATGTGTGTATTGTGTATGATTTCATGTTATTATCATTAGGGTGTGTATGTGCTTGAATTGGTGATATGTGTACACCACACCCTCCTGTCTAACAGCACGATTTGAGATCCTGAGCATTGGCCTGGCCTGGCAAGGAAACAAGTGCACATGCTTACTGTGCAGTAAACTTCCCTAATCATGAGTACATTTGTTACCTGCAAATGCAAATAGCAAATGTACTTTTCATTAGTAATGGTGCAGTAGCGCTCATGTAAATGCCTGACCAGAAGCAAATCTGCTCCCGGTCAGCCATGTACCAGGGGATGGGAGATTGCTCCCTGCCCCAGGGAACTGCCTGCTGCCAGAGCAGGCTCCATCACAGGAGCCCAAGCCCCCTGCTCCAAGATCACAATCAGGGAGCAGGGCCTGGGAGAGTTTTATCTCTCAGCCCCTCACTTTCTTCCAGCGCCAGTTCTGTGACTGTGGGGCTGGCACTGGGAGACCCTTATCTCCCAGCACCAGCTCCACAACCATGGGGAGATAAGGATCTCCCAGCACCAACCCTGCATTCATGGAGCTGGGCAGGGAACAAGCTCCCCAGCCTGTTCCCCCTCCCAGTTCCATGCTCACGGAGCTGAGTGGAGAACAAGCTCCCCAGCCACCACCTGGCATTCAAGGTGGGGGCTGGAAACTGTCCTGGTCAGGGAAAGGTCCCAGCCCCATGCTCTGATCAGGTGATTGAGGCACCATACTTGGAAAGAGCTGCAGGGGTGGGGTAGGTCTGAGCCCCCTGCCTCGATCTGCTGGTGGGGCAGCTAGCAGCAAGGTAGCTGCTAGATGCCCCAGTGATGGATTGGGGGTAGGGGACTTGGACCTGCCCCTCCCCTGGAGCTCTTTCCAAGTGCCTTGCCCCTGATCAGGGATCCAGGGCCAGGAGTTTCCTGCTGCCAGGGCAGGGGGACATTGTCCCCACCTCAACAGCAGGCAGCCCCCAGGGCAGGGTGTAATGTCCCAGCCCCAGCCAGGAGACAGCTGTATCCTAGCCCAGCGCTCCCTGCCAGCCCCTGGGCTAGCACCCAGGGGGAGCCTGGAGCTGCCTCCAGTGGCAGCAGGGCCCTATTGCAGGGACCCAGGAAGCAGGAGCAGCTTGCTGCTCCTGCTAGCAAATTTACTCCAGCCTCCCTGCACATGTAGACACCTGCCCAGGATCATTTACCTATGGGTAGTTTACTCGCAAGTAAACTGATCCCGGATCAAATGCATGTGTAGATGTGCCCTTTGTGTGGTAAAGGTGCTTTCTCCTAATTGTTGTTTGATATCAAGTAGGCACTGTTTCCTGGAGAAGTACCATGACATTCATGTAGATTGCACAGCTGCCATGTCACTCAATTCCTTAACATTTTTTTCCTATTAAATATTATCTCTTGAATGCTAGCTATACATAGTTAGTGCTAACTTAGCATTTTTATTACAGAGTGATTTCACAAGGAACACAGAATACCCGCTCTCAGTTTCAGTACAGTCTCCATCTAGTACATGTAATGGGAGAAGAGTTCTAGCCACCAAGCAGAGAAATGGCACTTAGGAGTCTTGGCTTCTGTTCCTACCCCTGCCATAGATTGGATTTGTGTACTTAAACAAGTCTCTCGCATCCTATTTACCTCCATTTTCCCCAGGTGTAATGTTCCACTAATGATATTCCCCTAGTTCTGAAGATAATGACAAAAGCATAACTGCAATTGAGCTTAGAAAATTGCACTGTAGCGTACCATGCTATTCTCTCTCTCTCTAATTTTCTTATCAAATAAGAATATTTCCCTTGTAAATGACTGTTTTGTTCTTAGACGCTCTGTAATCAGAATTGAGATCTGACAGCCAAGTTGGATTCCTGCCTTCCAATGCATCCTCAGTTTAATGAAGGCTTTACAGGAAATAAAAAACTCTGCCCCGTAATTATGTTTGTTTAACCTCATTCTCTTCTTTGATGTATAATCTCTTTGGTGAGTTAGTCTACTGTGGACTACTCATTAGGGAAGTAAAGGCTAATTCTGTGGGTGCTATAAAAGCAGAAATGATCCTCATTCATACTTTCCTTGGCTTTGGAAAACTAATGAGAGTAAAAAGAAAAAAATGTATGAATTTCATCATTAGAAACTCAGCTAATGTGACTATGGCTAAACGTAGAAAGTGGGAGCCATTTGTCAAAGCAGAACTGTATTTTTAATTGAATAATGAAAAAGAGCACAAAGGTCCATATTCACACCTCCTATTACTATGAGATAATAAGCTTTGAACACAGAGTTGCAGACATACACATGCATCTAAAGGAAAAAAACACTACATTAAAAGACCGTTAAAATAACAAATTCAGGCACTTAGACAACAAGATGCTGACTAGTAGAGGACATGAATACTTTAATTAACTTTTAATTAGACCTACTTCCATTCTCAGATTTGAGTAAATGGATTTCAGTTCAAACTGGCTGGTCTTTTGTCTTCATCTTTTTCAGTTCAGCAAAAAATATGTTCCGGTGTACACGATCTACCTAGGCTCAGTACGGACGGGGACACTATGGATATAAGACTGCTTGAAGCTCTGCTCAATCATGGAGGAAGTATGTCAATTTTTGAGAAGACCTCCACAGAAACAGGTAGATTTCTAGTAATTTCACCATGTAGCGATAATGTTCTCTGAAAAGAGGACAAAACTGAGGGGGCAAAAGAGGAGGTGATTGGAGATTCATTTACTGCAGCAATAAAGATTAGGTAAATAGACAGAGGTAAATCCCACTACAGAAAGGAGAGTCCAGCAAAGAAAATGGTTAGGGGGCAGGGGCACATGACTTACGAAGAGAGGTTGAGGGACCTGGGCTTGCAGAAGAAAAGACTAGAGGGCATTGTGGGGTGGGGTGGTTGGTATTTAATAGCAGCCTTCAATTACCTGAATGACCATGAATGACTGGTACCTCCTGTGACTGGGGGGGCACCATGGCGGTGAGCAGCAAGCAGGTATCGCCCACAGCCGCCACCAGCAGTGTCAGCGGCAGTGAGCAGCAAGCGTGGCATGCCCACAGCCAGCAGCGAAGGTGTCGGTGGTGGGGGGTGGTGAGCGGGGACTGCCCACAGCTGCCGCCAGCCGTGTTGGCAACAAGGCGGGGGGGGGGGGGGGGTGGCATGCAGGCGGTGACTGCCCACAGAAGGCGACAGCAGCTTTGGCAGTGGCCAGTCTCAGTGGGGGCATGTGTCTCCCCCCATCCTCCTCCCCGTACCCTCCTATGCATCACCTCTGTGAACAACAGATCCAAGGAGGTTTGGAGCTAAACTGTTCTCAGTGGTGGCAGATGACAGAACAAGGAGCAATGGTCTCAAGTTGCAGCAAGGAAAATTTAGGTTAGATGCCAGGAAAAACTTTCTCACTAGGAGGGTAGTAAACTGGAACAGGTTACCCAGACAGCTTGTAAAATCTTCATCCTTGGTGGTTTTTAAGACCTGGCTAGTTAAAGCTTTGACAAAAATTAATCATAAATGAATCCCTCTAAACCTGAAGTGATTAGCTTCTCTGTCTACACCCACCAGAGTTGTTAAATATTGCTTAAGGGTTTGGCAACTTCTGAAACAGCATAAACATGGAGAGATGATGGCTTTTCATGTTGTTCTGCAGGATTTAGACAGTGAATGGGTTATTGGCACAAATACAAGATAAGCACCAAGAATAATGTTCAATAACTTTTTAATTGAATTCTAATTTGTATTTACCACATTTTCTTGCGTATCATACATGGGGGTTTTTTTCCCTCAAAACCACCAACCCTAATTTTCTATGATTCTATGTTTACTGCATGCCACTGGCAGACTGGACCTGTTCTGTAACAGATACTTTCCTATCCCAGTGTTCTCAAGTTGGTATCTCCCTCTTAGGTAAAAAAAAAATAAATTCTGTATTTGGCTTTAAAAGTCTGGTAGGTGACTAGTTCATATAAGAAAATAGTCCCTCATCCATGGCTTGTGAGATCTTCCATTGTTGCATATGGCCACAGGAAACTGCCCATGGCCCCGGATACATGTTTCTTCACGTTGATAAAGAGATCTTTCTCAGTAGTCTCAGAGTTGGGGCAGCACCTGACTCGCAAGCAGCCTGCTGAGACAGCCCCAGGGGGCACTGCCTCCACAGAGGGAAGGACCAGGGCCTCCCACAGCTCAGGGGATGCTTGGCCCACTAAGGGCTCACCCCCTGGCCATGGGCCAGCTCCAGCTTTGACCCCCCCAAAAAAAGGATTGGGCCCCTCGCCTTAACTTGATGGAAAAATTGAAATGGTGGGTTTCAATTAAAAACCCACAATTTCAATTTAAGGGGCATAGAATAAAACCCTAAGTATTAAACCCCCATCACATGTACAAGCACCCTATTACTCATGGGGGATTGTCATTTTCTTCCCTGACTGACAAAGTATCAGATCCAGTTTCTGATTTGTTTTTTGCTGGGAAGTTTTTCCTACAAAGTTCATTAGCTACGTACCACGGAAGCTGATTTCCCTCTGCATGATAATATTTGCATCTGTGTCCATAGGTCCAGTTCTTCCCATAAGGACATGGCTACTTCTTGTGTTCTGGAACAATTGGTTTCTTCCTGAGAAGGCAGTCCAGATTTGGGCCATGACAGCAAAGAGGATCATCATCATGAAGTACACATGTTGTGTCTTCTTCTACAGCAAGCATACATTTAACTAGATTCAGTTTCTCACAAGCTACCAGACCCGAAATTAGTGTCACCTCCCTAGGTACCACAGTGAATGGGAGTTTGTATATTCTGTGTAGTAGCATTAAAAATGGACCCACCTAAAGGAATAGGAAAGGCTGCCCTATAGAGAGACAGAGTGTGAAGAGACAGAGTTTCTCCCAGTAGGAACACCCTTTTCCCTGAAGGCAAGTGAAGCTGATTTGGAGGTAGCCCTCTTGGGAGAAGTGATGTAACCCCAGCAGGGTTTGAATGAGATATGTTAGCAAAAACCTGGGAAGAGCCCTGGCCTGGGATTAGCTGAGAGGCTTGTTTAAAAGAGGGGAGCAGTTTTCCCTGGGAGGAGAACAAAGGAGAGAGAGAGGCAGGGTGAGAGACAGGCTGGAGACCACAGAAAGGATGTTCACAAAGCTGTCTCCCCCAAGAGCCCCTGGCAGAGCCCTGCAGAAGTAGCAGCAAGAGGCTGCACGGAGAGTGCTGCATTGTGTCTGTTCTCCCTCCCTTCCCCCCGGAGCCCTGTCGGGGCAGGACAAGAGAGGAGCTGCCTGTGAGGAGACTCCAAGCCTGGGAAGACTCTACTACAAGCCCCTGCATGGCTAGGTGAGCACAGCAGGGGAGGGAGACTCAGGGCCAGGGGGAGACTGCTAGAGACTGCACTATTTTTTCCCCCATGAGTGAGAAGGCCCTGGGGAGGGGCAGCCTCAGGGTGATGGAGAGAGCCCTGGGCTAGAGGGGCAGGGACTGCTCCAGCAATCAGAGGCCCCAGACCAGGCAGGGCCCAGGGAAGGGCTGCATTTCCTGGGTGCTATGAGGCTGTGCTGGGCAGGGGAAACTGTGACAACCTACAGCCCAGACACTGCTCCCCACTGAGCCAGGGAAGGGGTCTGGGCAGGAATCAGCTCTCTTGCAGGGACTGCAGGGGAGGAGCCACCACCTACTGCACTGAGACCCCTGGAGCTCGTGGGAGGGATGAGGGACCACCGCACAGATCCTGTGCCAGGGACACAGATGCAGCCATGCTCCCTGAGACATCCCACCAGGAGCTGTGCACACAGGGTCCTCAGTATGGCTATGCGAGCCTTCGGACCGTGCTTCAGATCTGGAGAAGCTTTGGACGCTTTGGCATCCAAAGTAGCATCTCCAGATCAAAGCGCTGGCTTCTTTAGGCTTTCCAAACCGCTTCGGAGAAGCTTTGGAGCCACCTCAGAGATTGGGCCATAGGATATCATGGGGAAATCAATGAAATATCTATAACTTTGTTGTTTTTTGTCTGATTTGGATGAAACTTGCAGGAGTGGTAGCCTCTGATGAGAGCATGAAATCTGCCAAGCTTGGAAACTGAACCCCGCATTCTTGAACGCAAAACTCATGTCACGTGTATATATTACACCACCCTGGGGGGGGTGAAAACTACAGGGGTGGTAGCCTCTGGTGAGGGCATGAAGCCTGCCAAGTTTCAAGGTGATAGGTGCAGGTGTTTGGGGGGAACTGCACCTCAAGTTGCTGATAAGCAAAATTTGTGACATAGATGACCCTGTGTGTGTTAAGGTGCAGTGGGCTGAAAACTGCAGGGGTGGTGGCCCCTGCTCAGGCCACAAAGCCTGCCAAGTTTCAAGGAGATAAGTGTAGGGGCTTGGGGGGAACTGTACCTCAAGCTGTGGACAAGCTAAACTTGTTACGCGGGTGACCCTGTGTTTGTTAAGGCGCAGCAGGTTGAAAGCTGCAGGGATGCGGGCCCCCGCTGTGGCCATGAAGCCTGCCAGATGTCAAGGAGATTGGTGCAGGGGGGTTCTGGGGCTCTGCACCTCTAGCTGCTGACAGGCAAAACTCATGACATGGGTGCTTGTGCAACTGACTGTCCCTGTCTGTATTGATTAGTCTGTGGTTTTGTAGGTGTTAATGAGCAATGACTAACACCTACAAAACCACAAACTGAGGAGAGGAAATAATCAATACAGACAATCAACTGCCCCAAGACAGACAGTTACACAAACACCCATGTCATGAGTTTTGCCTATCAGAAGCTAGAGGTGCAGGGCCCCAGAACCCAGAACCCCTGCACTGATCTCCTCAACAGCTGGCAGGCTTTGTGGCTACAGCAGGGGCCACCATCCCTGCAGCTTTAACCCTCCAGTCCCTTAACACACACAGGGTCACCCATGTCACAAGTTTTGCTTGTCTGCAGCTTGAGGTGCAGTTTCCCCCAAACCCCCTGCACCTATCACCTTGAAACTTGGCAGACTTCATGGACTCAGCAGAGGCCATAACCCTGACAGCTTTCACCCCCCTGTGGTGTAACACATATACATGACATGAGTTTTGCTTTCAAGACTTTGGGGTGCAGTTCCTCCTGAACCCCTTCACTGATCTTCTTGAAACTTGGCAAAATTCATAGCCTCAGAAGAATCTATCACTCCTGGAAGTTTCATCCAAATCAGAAAAAACCCAACAAAGTTATAGATATTTCATTGATTCCCCATTATACCCTATGGCCAAATGACCAAATCTTTTCTAAATCGATTCAGAAGCTCCAAATCAATTCAGAAAGCCTAAAGCTTCCTGTGATTCGATTAAGATTAATAGATTATGCCTCCAAATCATCTGAATCATCTCCGAATCTGAATCATTATACGAAGCTTTGCACAGCAAAACTACACATACAGCAGAAAATATATGAAGCACCCAGCTCTATCTGCAGCTTTCCCCTACCACTCCAGGGTGGTCTGACCCTGCATTTTGGGGACAGGAGCTTTGGAGCGAGTGCGGGACTTTTCTTTGGGCACGCTCGCACTGGTGCCAGGCTGAGCAGGAAGAAGGGCAAGGGGGTGCTGCCTCCTGAGGTGCAGCAGCATCGCCATGGTGGTGAACCTCCTTGCTCTGGCTGATCTGCCTTTGGCAGTGCTGGCAGATAGCAAATCTGGGATCATCTGCCACCTCAGAATGATCCCACACTACACTACTCGCCCACTTCTGGGTTGAGGGTGGGGATCCTGCCTTATCCCCACTCCTCAGCAGGCTGAGGCACAACAGCAGGAGGAGCTGACTCAACTGAACCACTTGCCAGAGCCTCCACAACATCAACCTCAACCTCCTCCAAGGTGCTTTCCAGAGAAGGAGACCTGGGTCTAGTGGAACTTTGAGGGGTGTGGAGCACAAACTCAGATTCCTCCTTTGTCCCCAGAATTGTTTTAGCCAGGGTGCTCAGGTCCCCTGGTTCCAGCTCCAGCTCCTCTTCTGGTAGTGGGAGGTTCACATTGGGAGATGAAATTGGGGTGGAGAATATGGTCAGTCTACTGCTGGTGCCTATTCCTGGAGTTAGGGGAGGTGATGCAATTGCAGGGACGTCACGTACTGCTCCCGCTTCCTTGCTTGCACTGGCAGCAGAAGCCTCATGGCTGCTAGGGAAGAGGATGCATCTATGTTTGGGGTTGGGAAGGGGAGGACTTGCAGCTCTAGCTCTTCCCTTACCACCTCTAGCTCCTCTCCCTCCCCTGCTAGAAGACCTGGCACTTGCCTTTCCAGCACGCTTCATATTAATCTTTCCTGTGTTGAAAAAGGTGTGCGTGTCTGACTTATTCTGTGTTGTGTTTTCTTTACTCTGTGTTGTGTGTGTACTCTGCTATGATGATTTTTGATTATTAATAACTATATATGGTGTCTTCTTCTGTAATGTGATATATGAATTACAAATGTGAATGTGCAACTACTTCTTCTATGTTGTATGTTTTCTTTACTCTGTGTTGTGTGTAGTGTGATTCAGGTAATGCACTGCACTGGTATGATGACTGTTTATTTAATAACTATATATGGTGTCTTCTTCCGTGATGTGATATGAATTAGGAATGTGAATGTGTGACTACTTCTTCTTCTTCTTCTTCTTCTTCTTCTTCTGTGTTGTGTACCTAAAATAATAGTATATCATCTTCTTCTTCTTCTAAGACTCTGAGTTCTGTGTTGTGTGTGTGAACCTCAATCTGAATCTCTATCTGACTTCTTCTGTGTTGTCTTTAGTCTATATGTAAACTAACTATAACTAATAATATTAATAACTACTAACTATATACAATCTCATCTTCTTCTATGAATATCTGACTTCTTCTATGATGTGTGTGACTATGTGTAATGTGTGCTTTCCTGCAGTGATGGATCATATTGCCAGGGAAGACACTGAACTTTCTTTTTAAAATGTATTGGGGGGAAAAAATAGAACAAATATAAATTGAAAGAAATGAATTGGATAAGTAAAGTATAGGGATTCTAAGCTAAACTAAGCTATATCCTATCCAATCCTTTCTAAGAGCAAAAAGGAGCAGGTGACTGACTAGGAAGCCAAACCAGGCCAGTATCTTTCAGACGCTGTTGCTCACTCAGGTGAAACAGCTCACAAAAGGAACAGAAAACCTGCAGACAGAGGTTTTTATGTTGTTTCTATGTCCCTCTTCCAGACACTGTGATTGGAAGGGGACTCATGGAGAAATCACACTCACTGGCCAGCTAGAGATGTCAGTCTTTCCCCACCTGCTCCTCCCTGCCCCACCCCACTCCCCCTCCCTCTTGTAAGTTTCCGTTTCCCCTGAAACACCACCTCTGAATCTCTTAATCTTTTCTGAATCAATCCGGAGGCTCTGAATTGAATCAGAAAGTTTTAAGCTTCAAGCCATTGAGTTCGGATTTGGAGATTTGCCTGAAAAGTGATTTGTACATTCAAACAAGCACCTAACCTCATCACCAAAACTGAAGCCAACTTCCTACAGCTCAAAACACAAAACCTGCCAACTATCTCCAGTACCCCCACAAACTGCACACCAGAATTTATCAAAGACAACAAAACCCAACTACCTGTGGGGGCACATGCCTCACCAAAAAAACACTCTGCTTCCAGTCTCTCAGGCCTGATCACGAGAGGGAACAAATTACAATGCAAACCACTTTTCAGAGCTGGGCCTATGAACTGCATTTCATCAGCCTCCTAGATAGTAGGTACAGAAACTCATGGATTCAATATACACAGTGGAATTCTGGAACACTGTGACCTGCCAGACATCTGACTCCCCAAGCACTTCTGCACTTTTACCTCACTGCTACATCCCCCTTTCTCCCCTACACCCCCACCAACCTGTCCCTCCCCCCCCCCCATTTCCATTTTCACTGACTGGCTTTCTTGCCTGCATTGCGGGCCAGGCCAGCCTCTAGCTTCTTTACTATTCCTTCCATCCAGGACCAACTGCAGGTACTTCCTCAGCCTGACAAAGGGGTTTTCAACCCTAAAGCTGGCATCCTGGGCAGCTAAGCTGAACTCACTGAGAGCCTCATAATTGTACTGCAACCAGCAAGTGTCAGGCCTGTCAAAGACGTGACAGGTCTGGTCATTCCCCAGCCAGGACTTTGTGCATGTATGCGTTAGCTGGAGGTTATGGCACCTCCTACCTGCCTTTCACCAGGGGATCATTGGTCCTGGCATTTACGGGGCTGCCGCGCCACCAGCAGTCCCACCAGGCCTACCTACTCTGGCAGAGTGCAGTTTTAGTGGTCATGCCCAGGACCTGGGACCTTCTTCTTCTGCATAGCCCCAATCCCATATCTCCAAGTTCATCCTGGCAGGGGAATGAACTCAGCAGGGACACATTCTTCCCCTGATGGCTGGTGATGCAGTTAGTGCCCCCTCCAGTTGAGAGCAGGGCATTACTTGGCTTTTCAAAACTGTCACAACCCAAGGGTGTGATTTTGTTTGTGTGCGCGCGCTTTGGCACTGCTGAATTATTTCCCGCCACGAGGAGCTTTCTTTGCAGGGTGCATTTCTCAGTTGCAAAGAGAAAACCTCGGTGCAAAGGAGTTCCCGCCACCCGCATGCAAATTTGTGTCCCACTATTGGCCAGTTCTAAATTATTCCCACATGGCGGCTAGCGATTGGCTTGCTAGCCGTATAAGAGGCTTGAGTGGTTTCCGCCCAAGTTGGAGGACTCCACAACCATCTCGTGGAGGAGGAGGACTTCACATTTCGTGAAGAACTCTAAGCACTGCGGAGCCTATCGGACCCAGCGTGCGCCTTAAGAAGGCTATAGGGGTCTGATCAACCTCTGGCCTCTCCCCGTCGCCGAGCGCGATCCCTTGACAAACCCCTTCCCTGCGCGCAAGTTCCACGGAGCCTAGCAAACTCCGTGTGTGTGTGTATCCAGAGCTCTTCTCCGAGTTGTTTTCTCCGGTTGATTTGATGGGCTCGCGGTTTTAGAGCCTTCAGCCAGATTGGGCTAGAGTTCTCGAGGTTAGAACTCTTGTCCACTCTTCTTTTCTGTCTGTAACTGCAACTCAAGCAAGTTTTCCTGCCTGCACCGCGACCATCTACGGTGTAAGTAAAATAATCTTTGATCAACCGCTACACGTCCATGCCTAATTCTAGTCCGCCGGCCTGCATTCCCCGACCTGCGTGCCAGGGCTGCTGGCCACAGCCTGCCGTGTGCCCCCGAGGGCCTTGGACCGCTCCCGGCCTGCACAAAAACCTCAAAAAAGGAAATTGGTGCAGACGGAGTGAGGAAGGTGGACCCAGTCCATCTGCAGGTGGAGCTTGGGGAATCCCAGCAGTGGGAGGTTCACCTTTAGGAACACCAGCTGCTACACCAACATAGGATCCAAGCAGGTGCAGTGGGGTGTGACAACATCCCCAGCAATGCTGAATACCCTCTTGCTTGGAACACTGGTTGATGGACAGGACAGTTGTTGCTGGGCAACTGTGGCCAGATCCTTCCATATCTCTCTGTGGCTTGCACAGTAGGCCAAGGAGTCACAGTCCAGTGGCTCCACATCCTCAGTGAGATAGGTAGCCACCAAAGCCTCAGCGTTACCTGCCCAAGGCTGGGGTCTGGTGCATTTGGATCCCAGCATTGTAGCCATGCCCACAGCCCACATTGGCAGTGGCTGGTGTGGAGGAGACTGGCTGGTGCTTGTGCTGGCGCTGGGAGTACTGGTACGGGAAACTGGATCCCCCTCTTCCACATCCCCTCGCCTCTGCACTTCAGCCTCCCTGATTTTGTTCACCAGCACCTGCGTCCAGTGATCAAGGGTTTTGGGGCTGCAAGTCCACATGCTACCCTTCACCCTCAGGTCGCACATGCCCGCCATCATGTGGACCATACTGGATCACAAGGGATCCAGCCATCTCCTGATGCCCTCCTTCTGCTGCCTTACCAATGCCTGCACGTCTGGTGACAGTGGCCTGCCCTGGCCAGGAACATAGATCCCCTGGAACTTCTCCATTTGGTTCTCCAGTTCCCTCACTAGAGGATCACCTGGATGAGGAGGGCATCACCAGTGCTAAGGGTCTCGGTGGCCTTGAGGAAGGGCTTGAGGACTCTCAAGATCTGGGAGATGGTACCCCACTCAGCTCTGTTCAGGCGGGCGCTGATCCCAAGCTCCCCAAGCAAGGCTATCTCATGGATGGCCTTCTGTTGCTCCACCAGCCTCTTGAGCATCAGGTATGTGGAGTTCCACTGAGCTGCCACATGCTGTATGATTCTGTGCTGTGGGATGCTCAGCTCTGCCTGTTTCTCCCGCAGCATCTTGTTCCCCTTGATGCTGTGGTGGAAGTAGCCTGCCACCTTCCTGCATTTTTAAATCAGCTGGCTTGTAGCAGTACTGGTGGCGGCACTGTCACTGGCAGCCCTGTCCCCGTACAAGGCATCCCTCACTATTAGGTATAGCCTGTGTGCCGCACAGTGGATGCCAACAAAGTTGGCATCATGGACAGCCTTCACCATATTGGCCCCATTGTCGGTGAACTTGAACCCAAGGGTGAGCTCGGCCTGCCCAATGAGCCACCCCTGCACCATGCGGTTCATGGCCCCCATGATCTCCCTTGCCGTGTGGGACTCATCCAGCACCTCAACTTGCAGTAGAGTCCACCGATGGCCTGACTGATTGCACCAGTGCCCTGTGAGGGAGAGGTAGGCACAATCACCACCCTGGCTGCTCCAGATATTGGAGGTGAAGTGCAAGGCTACCTGCAGCCCTGCCTTGAGCAGCTCCTCCCTCAAGTACTCCCTGCATGCCTGATACAGGGAGGGCACCACCCCCCTGATAAAGGTGGTGTAAAATGGGGCCAAAAGTGTTATGAACTGCCTGTACCCTGGTTGCTCAACTAGGGAAAAGGGCTGGCTATCCAGAGCAAGCATCTCCCCAATGCTCTGGGTGATCTTGCGTGCCTTGGGAACACACCCCCCTTTCTGTCCACCTTTCCCCCACTGGTCCAGGGTGGCCTGCCTCTGCTTTGGGGGCAAGGGGGTTTTGGAGTGAGCAGGGGATTTCCCTTTCAGCACACTTGCACTGGTGCCAGGCTGAGCAGCAGGAAGAAGGGCAAGGAGGTGGTGCCTCCTCAGATGTAGCAGCATGGCCATGGTGGAGAAGTGTCTCATGTCCTTGCCACGGCTCATGTGCCTTTGGCAGTGCTGGCAGATGGCATGCCTGGGATCATCTGCCACCTCAAAATGATCCTACACTACACTACTCCCTTGCTTCTGGGTTGAGGGTGAAGATCCTGCCTTTTCCCCCTTCTCAGCAGGCTGAGGCTCAACAGCAGGAGGAGCTGCCTCAGCTAAGCCACTTGCCTCCACTACCTCAGTCTCCTCTGAGGTGCTGCTTTCCAGAGTAGACCTGGGTCTAGGGGAAACTTGAGGGGTGTGGAGCACAAACTCTGATTCCCCCTTAGTCCCCAGAATTGCTTGAGTCAGCGCGCTCAGGTCCCCTGGTTTCAGCTCCAGCTCCTCCTCTGGCAGTGGGAGGCTCACGCTGAGAGCTGAAATTGGGGTGGAAGAGGAAGTGATTCCACTGTTGGTGCCCACTTTTGGACTGAGTGGAGATGGTGCAGGTGCAGGGACATTAGGTGTAGACACTGATCCCACTGCCTGGCTTCCACTGGCAGCACTGATGTCATGGCTGCTTGGGAATAAAATGTGTCTGTGTTTGAGATGTGGGGGCTTGCCGTTCTAGCTCTCCCCATACCCCCTCTCCCTCCCCTGCCAGAAGACCTTGCACCTGCCTTTCCAGCACGCTTCATATTGATCTTTCCTGTGCTGCAAAAGGTCTCTTTGTGTGTGTGAATCCTTTTGTATATCTGTCTGTCTTGTTCTTCTGTGAATATCTGAGTCTGTCTTGTGCTGTGAATGAAATTATTTGTGTGTCTTCTTTGTTGTTCTCACAATATTGTCTCTTATGCTGTGAATGAAATTATTTGTGTGTCTTCCTGTGTCTCAATATATCATTTGTGTCTTGCTCTTCTGTAAATATCTGTCTTCTTCCACTGTGATTTTTTTTCTATATTCTGGGTCTCTGTGTATGTGTGTGCGCGCGTGCGTGTATGCAAGAAATCTGTGCCTCCCTGCACAGTAATAGATAACACTGGCTGGGAAAACACAATTTTCTTTTTGCAAAGTTTCCAAAACAAGTTTCCAAAAAGATAATTCAAAGAAATAAATTGAATTGTAATACTACTAATAATTGAATAGAATAGCTAAACTAAACTAAGCTAAGCTAAGCTAAATCCTAACCACTCCTTTATAATATGAAAAAGCAGCAGGCAGGTCTCAGTAGCAGCATTCCTCTCTCACACAGTCGCTGACAGGGAATGAGCTGCAAAAGGCAGAGAAGGGCTGGAACCAGGGGCTTTTATACTTTTTTTAGTCCCATCCCATAGACGCTGCCATTGGAAAGGTAGCCGGGGAGAAATCCTTCAGTCTCCCCCCTCCCATTCTCTGTCCCTCCCCCGCTCCCCCTCCCTCTTCTAATTGCCTCAAAATGGCCAAAGCTGGTCCGAAGCATCCAAAGCAGATCCAAAGCACTTTGGATGCCCCCAAACCACTCTGGACACCATTGCTGGGATCCTGCTTCGATCCGGAAGTCCCGCTTTGGATGCCAAAGCATCTGAAGCGGCTCCAGATCTGAAGCGGGATCTGAAGACTTGCACAGCCCTACCTCACACTACCAAGATATGCCAAGACCCCAAAAGGCGCCATAGAGGAACATGTCCTGTCCTCCTTTACTACCTGACCCTGGTCACACAATTGGGACTACGGGGACATGAATGACCTCATTGCTAGGGACCTACCGAATTCATGGTGGAAGTGGGGTGCGCCATGGATCCTTTAATCTTGCAGGTTCCCCCGTGCCCCCCACCCCTGTTTAGTGGAGGGCACCCACTTGCAGCTCACTCCTGATCAGTGGAGAGGGGGGAGGGGCGGTAAAAACTGTGGATTTAAATATGGCACCATTTTTGCCTCCTGCTGCTGATTTGCTGATGGCCGATGGCTCTGCTGTTTGCTGCTGAATGGCAGGGAGGTAAAAACAGGATGATAGGACAACCAGAGTCCCAGGAACAGGTTCCTGGGGGGCCACAGAGCACAAAGTCTGCTGATGGTAGCCCCTGAGGACTATGGCCTGTTCATGCTGGCCCCTGTATCATCCCAGGATCTGGAAGAAAAGTTGCAGCTGAAGCTGGACTTGAGCTTTTGGGCATTGTCAAGAGCATGGAGCACAGCACACAGGTGCAGGGGAAAAGTTCTGATGCCACAGAAGTTGAGACCTAGGACCTGGAGCCTCAGTCCATGCTCTCCATCTCATGGGAGCCCACCATGCAAGGTCCTTCACTTTGTGGACCATGGCTGAACTGTCCCCAGAACACAATTCCCTATCTCCTTCAGGAGTGGTGGAGGGGGTGTAAGGAGTGGTGTTGCGGGGTGTGTTGGGGGTATGGAGAGTGGTAGGGGGGGATGTGCAGTCTGTGGGTGGGTTTGTGGAGGGGCTTGAGTGGGGGCTGCCACACACCTGCCACCTATCTCCTTGAAACTTGGCAGGCTTTGTGGCCTCAGCAGGGGCTACCATTTCTTCAATTTTTACCCTGCTGTGGCTTAGCACATACACGTGACACAAGTTTTGCTTTTAAGATTCTGAGGTGCAGTTTCCCAGAAAGGCCTGCATCTATCTTCATGACACTTGGTAGACCATATGCCCATAGAAAGGGCTATCATTTCTGCAAGTTTCATCCAAATCAGCCAAAAAATGACAAAGTTATAGATATGTCATTGGTTCTCCATTATACTCTATGGCCGAATCTCTCTGAATTGGCGCCAAAATTGCCAAAGCCGATTCAGCCATACTGATTCAGAACAGCAATCCGAATCTCCAAATTGAATTGCTGGCCTTGAATTGGCTGAGTCCAAATCGACTAGTTCCCTACTTGCACAGGCCTAATGTTCTGCCCCTCCCCCCCAGCCCCTCCCACCCTAACCCTCCAGAGGCAAGCTACCTGCACCAGCTTCTGCTGGGGAAGACTGGCAGGGGGAAAGGGGCAGCATCTCTGCCAGGGTCCAAGTCACAAGGTGGGGTCATAGGGGTCCCTTGGTGAGTGTGCAAGAGCCAGTGTTGGGGTACATTGGGGTATGCCTAAATGCAGGGTTTTTCCTGGGTTCATTGTTGTGGTCTGCATGTATGTTGTGGGGTAGGTTTGTGACAGGGTCTTGAGGGTGCAGGGGCTCAGCCCAGAGCATCATGTGCTTATGTCCCAGGGCTCAGGCAGGGGACACAGATGGCTTCCTTCCTCCTGCTGCTTGCCTGTAGCTGGCAGATAGCTGGAGGCAGGAGGCAGGGGGTGGGACTGGGGAGAGGGACTGTGCTTGCTTGGTGCTAGAAGAGCCCGGGGTGGGGCCTGTTGGTGCTCATCCAGAGCAGCTGAACATGGGTCAAGTGCTAGCACACCTCCCTACAAAGGAAATGTCAAGGGTGGGGGAGGAGGAGGAGGCATGAAGCAGGCTGGGATACTGGAGGACAGTGATCTAACTTGAATCAGCAAGGAAACAGGACAGAAATTCAATGCATTAATCTAACTGAAATCGATCTGAATTAAACATACCTTGCACCATGTCTATCTTAGACCACTTGCACCATTTCTAGACTGGTCTAGCTGTGCCAAACTTCTGTGTGGTTATAGGTTTAAATTAATTTACATTCACTTACACCAATCTAAGTGTAATGTCAGTACATGGTCAAACTCACACTGACATGTTACAAATATGTCACAGATGAACTGAAAATGGAACTGGCTTAGACAAAGAATTTGAAAACACTATAGGTAATTGTAGAAACATTTGAGAGTCAACTAATCAGAATTTTCTAACTTTAGATTTAAGTTCATTAAATCCCTGTTATTTAGAAAGTTTGACATGCTGGATGAGCCTTTTAATTTAACAGTTTCAGTAAGGCTATGTTATGTCAATGACAGTCATTGAGACTAGGATCAAAAACAGTCAAAACCATGTTCAAAGATGGAGATGACAATGGTCTTCATGTTCATTAGCGAGGAATAAAGTAGAGCTGGTAGGGACGTGGCATATTTACCATGCTACAAACTTCTGGAGAAATGTCTATGTCCTTGTGATCAATGATAGGTTTCAAAGTAAAATTCTGCAAAATTATTGTTAAAAATAAAAATAGTTCCATCCGAGCCAGACCCTCTCCTATGCACATCCGTTTCCCTGCAATTAAAAAAAGACAGAGGGAATGCTGGAGCATTTTCTTGGCAATGTATTTTCAAAATGAAAGTAAAATATCAACTAAAATTAGAGGCATGGAGCAATTTGAGGCAAATGACTACCAGAGGTCCGGATAATATGGAAATATATGAATGTCACGAAAACCCACTCCCAGGTAATTTTAAGGGCTGAGTGCCATATGCCTAGCTACTGCCTTATGGCCTATTTGGAGAGAAAAGTGGCATGGGTTTTGAATCTTGCACTTCTCCAGGCAGAGTAGAGAGAAAGATTTGAGGGTTGCAGCTAAGTGTTTGTTTGCTGAAAGATGCTTCTCTGCTGGAAACAATACAGCTTCAGCAGCCATCAGAAATCACTGTGCAGCCCACAGGATGAGAACCACTAGGATCTTTAAGGACAAGCTAAAAGAAGATGGTTTAGGATCTGAAATCAATATAAGTTTCTTTACCTGTGGAAAAAGGCACAAAGTAATCACTCTTCTTAAAGTCACCGTTTTCATCCAAGAAATGCCCTGGGTTAAATTCCCGTGGGTTTGAAAATTCCTTGCTGTCATATAGGATTGATCTCAAGTCAGGGATTATAATTGTGTCCTGAATTAACAAAGAGAGAAGAAAGTTCAAGTGGATATTAGCTACCACAGACAGTCCTCCAAAAGTCAGTGAATAGAACAGAAGAATCTGTTTTTCCTAATCTCTCTATGACTTTATAATAACAGCCTTCACTGAAAAGTAGAAATATTAAAATTTAATGAAAAAAGCTAATCCCACAGGCTCACAAACCAACCAGACTGGGAAAATCTTGGTGTTTCATGAGATAAAGCATTACTGTTACACTAAAAGCATGATTTCTATACTAAAGTAGTGTGGGGAAGTCTGACTAAGTTCCAGAACATTTGAGACCCATGCAGAGCGCCACAGGGGCAGTGTGAACAGCACTGCCTGGGGTGCTGTGCTGCACGTGCCCCCTGCTCCTGCCATCACCCACAGTGCACGCGCGCACACACACACACACACCCCATCTTCTGGAGACAGAGATGGGAACTTTTCCCATCTCTTCCCCCCCAAAAAAGGGAGACTGGAAGTCTGCCTTTTTTTTTCTCTTTGCTCCCTTCCCCCTCTTCCCTCCTTTCTAGGAGACAGTTTTTTGCAAGCTGTTTGCTGACTTTTTGAACATAGATGGTTCCCCGTGCTTTTTCATGGGGAACCGGCTATTTATGGGAGACTGCCAAATACACAATTTCCGTGAAATCTGTGAAATCATGTATTTGGTAGGTCCCTAGTCATGACTAATACTTATCATTGCCAATCTTAGTGGCACACTATTCTCAGATCAGCAGAAAGTAAAGGTTAAATACTTTTAAAATATTATTTCAGGAGTAAGGAGGAACAGAGGTGTGTGGGCAGAGCCCTAGCAAAGATTCAGAATCTTGATGATTAAGGTGATACTTAATGGTGAGATTGTTTCAATTATTAAGTAGTCTCCCAAGGCAAATGATAGAATCTCTATTTGTTTAGCAGTCATGACTGGTTTGAGTGGAACACTGGAAAATTCCTGTAAGATACAAACTTGCATTTAATCTTCCAGAGGAATGAAGGGCTCTTTTCTAGTTCTAAATTGCTATGAGCTTTGTGTGGATACCTTTAAGAGTGTTACCTAGAAATTGTCAGACAAGGTTCCTTGGGTGAATTTGAAAATCTTTTATTAGACCAACCCAAATAGTTGGAGAATAGTTATTAAGCAAGTTTTCAAGTTCAAAAACCCTTTGTCAGGCTAAGGAAGTTTCAGCAGTTGGTCTAATAAAAGATATCAAATTCACCCAAGGAACCTTGTCTGCCTATGTCCTTAGACCAACACAGCTACAACCTACGCCCCTGCACCTAGAAATTGATACATTTGCCTGGGAGAAGAGGGGAGAGCACTAGGGGTGTGCCAAACAGCACTGTTTCATTGTGATGTCCATTTCCCATTTGGAAGGGACAATGTTTCGTTTTGTCATTTCATTACATTTTGAAACACGTTTCATTTCATTTCCTTGAATTTGTTTTGCTGTTTCAACACTTTTTGCCCATAGGCTACAAATGGGGAATCATGAAAATGCCTAAAGCTTTGTCATTTCTTGCCTAATTGGGATGGAAATTGCAGGGTTGGTAGCTGCTTCTAAGGGCATGAAGTCTGCCATGTTTCAAGGAGATAAGTGCAGAGGTTTCTGGGAAACGGCACCTCAAACTATTCAAAGCAAAATGCGTAACACTTGTAGGCAGCGGCAGACTCCTGTCATCTGGTGCAGGGCTATGACGGATTCCTCCCAGGGGTGCAAGCCCCTGGATTTGTGTGCTGGATGAGAAGAAGCTGCTGCTGCCACCTGGAACCAGTGCTGAGCACAGCCCGCACCCAGCACCAGGAAGATTGCTGGTGCTGCTGACCCCAGGCAGCAGCAGCAGCAGCAGCCTCCTGTTATCCGGCACGCAGATCTGGGGGCTCACATCCCCAGGAGGGCTGCAAGGCTGTGCCAGACTCCTCCCAGGGGTGTGGGGCCCCGGATCTGCACGCTGGATGACAGGAGGCTGTCACTGCTGTCTGCGACCAGTGCTGAGAACAGCCCACACCCAGTGCCAGGAAGATTGTTGCTGCCACTGACCCCAGGCAGCAGTGGCAGCCTTCTGTCATCCTGCATGCAGATCTGGGGGCCTGAGACCCTAGGTTGAGTCCAGCAGAGCTGGTAGGGCAGGTTTTGCTCTGTGGGGCTGGAGGAGCTGCTTGGAGTGCAGGCTTGGCTCTCCCCGCCTCCCACTGCTGGACTGCACTCCAAGCGGCTCCACCAGCCCCATGGAGCTCAGGCAGGAGGCAGAGTGCAGCCCTGGCTCTTCCCTGCCTCCTGCCACCGGGTTGCACTCTGAGCTGCTCCACCAGCCCCACGGACCTCAGCCTGGTGGCGGGAGGTACTGTGCAGCCTGGGTCTCCCCCCGTCTCCCACTGCTGGGCTGAGCTCTGTGGGGCCGGTGGAGCTGGTCGGAGTGGAGCCCTGGCTCTCTCCCATCTCCTGCCACTGGGCTGTACTCCAAGTGGCTCTGCCAGCCCCACAGAGCTCAGCCTGGCAGCTGGAGGCAGCAGGAGAGCCAGTGGCAGAGCTGTTCGGAGCACAACCCTGGCCAGTGGCTCTCCCCTGCCTCTTGCCACCAGGCTGAGCTCCATGGGGCTGGCAGAGCTGCTCAGAGTGCAGCCGAGTGGTGGGAGGCAGGGGAGAGCCAGGGCTGTGCTCGGAGTGGCTCCGCCAGCCCCACAGAGCTCAGCCTGGTGGTGGGAAGCCGGGGAGAGCCTCTGCCTCCTGCCACTGGGCTGAGCTCCATGGGGCTGGCAGAGCCACTTGGAGCACAGCCCTGGCTCTCCCCTGCCTCCCACTACTGCGCTGCTTCAAAACTCAAAATGTTTCAAAAATTTTGAAATGTTTCAAGTGCCCTCATTTCATTTTGAAGCTGTTTCAAAGTTGTTCAAAGCTCGAAACACATCAAAACAGTTTTGAAACAAAACACTCCAGGAAATTTCACACAGCCCTAGAGAGCACAACAGATCAGCAGGCTAAGAGGACTTTCTGAATAAATACGCTTTATCGTTATATAAGATTAACTCCTTGGTCTTTTGAAAACAACACATGGTACCAGGAGTGAGGTGTGAAGAAAGATAGAAAAATGGAGCATCTCAGGAGTCCAGAGGAGTTAAAGTTGTCTAGCAATGCAGCAGAAAACTGGAAGAAATTTAAGTAGAGCTTCACCATATATATGACAGCCAGTGGAGCTACAGAAAAGGAAGATCCACTCAAGGTAGCCATTTTTTAAAATATAGCAGGCCCAGAAACTCTGTCTGTTTATAATAAATAGTCTACAACTGTCAGAAGCAGAATAGAAAAGCTGTGATACAGTAATAAAAAAGTTTGAGGAATAGTGTATAATGAAACAAAATGAAACCTTTGAACAGTATAATTTCCACAGGAGACAGCAGAAAGAATGTGAGACAATACAGGAGTTTGTCAAAGACCTCAGACTGTTAAGCCACACATGCAACTTTGGAAAACTGAAAGAGTACATGATCAGAGACCAAAAAGTATAACTGATACAAACCTCAGGAATACATAATATATTATACTGTATATAATAGTACTATACTATACTTACATATAATGATACTTATATATAATAATATAACAATACTTATAACTATTATAATTATAATACAATTATAATTATGATAATGCCCATTAATATAATATAATATAATAATTATAGTGTGATGATTATAATATTACTTATAATAATATAATAATACTTAATGGTAGTAATATACATATATAATAATAATATAATACTTATATATAATAATACTTATACTATGTATAATGTTATAAGGGCTACAAGCCTCAGGAAAAGACTGCTAGAGGATCCTGAACTTCATTTGGTAAAGGCAGTTAGAATGTGCTAAGCGGCTAAGATAGCAAATGCCAGGCTGCAGAAGCTGGATAAACAAACAGAACAAGCTGAACTAGACAGGATTACAAGACTGCAGAAATCTAAAGCAACACATGAACAATATAGAAAGAAGGAGAGGAGGATCAAGGTAGTACACCAAAGACTGTGGCGCTGGTGTCATTGGGAAGGCTTCGGCTTCCATGACCACATTCCCCTCTTTGGTGAGAGGGGCAGCAAGCTGCTGGGAAGGGACAGCCTCCACCTCTCCTCTCTTCTGCGGAGGAGGCTCTTCTCAGCCAGACTGGCTGACCTGCTTAACCGGGCTTTATACTAAGCACACCAGGACATGGGGGGACTACCACCACTGCTTTCTGAACAGTCGCAAAGCTTTCTCACATGTGTGGATCAGCTCTATCTGATGCAAGAAGTCTATGAGCCGACGAGAGGTAAATCGCTGCTCAACCTGGTACTGGCAACAGGGCATGACCTTATCAGTGATCTAACGATTAAAGGGAAGCTGGGTGACAGTGACCACAAGCTGATCACCTTCACCATCCGCCATAAAGCTGGCAAGTCAGTCAGCAATACAGAAGTCCTTGACTTCAGGAAAGCTGACTTTGACAAGTTCAGGAGACTTGTCAGAGAGGCCCTAAGGGACCATGATCCAAAGGGGAGGGGAGCTCAGGGTGAGTGGTTGCTCCTCAAGGGAGCAATCCTGGATGCACAAGCAAAGTCTATCCCATCTCAGAGGAAAGGCAGAAAAAGGGCACAGCAGCCCCCTTGGCTCTGCAGGGAACTAGCGGACCTCCTGCATCTAAAAAGAAAGACCTACAAAGGATGGAGGACAGGATCCACCTCCAAGGAGGAATATTCTGCCCTGGTCTGGACCTGTAGGGAGCGAACCAGGAAAGCCAAGGTTGCGAATGAACTCCAACTAGCTACAAGTATCAAGGACAATAAAAAGTCCTTTTTTAGTTATGTGGGGAGCTGAAGGAAAAGCAAGGGCAACATTGGACCCTTGCTAAACCAGATGGGATGACTGACAACTGACGACCAAGAAAAAGCCAACTTGTTAAATGGGTACTTTGCATTGGTTTTTCACCGGTCCCAAGGGACGCCCCTGCCCATTATGGGATGGCCCATGTGAGGGAGATTCCTTACACCCCATCAATGTGGACCTTGTGAATGAACACTTTGAGAGGCTGAATACCTTCAAGTCAGCTGGCCCTGACAGTTTACACCCCAGGGTACTCAAGGAGCTGGCAGGCATCATAGCTCAGCCCCTGGCATGGGTCTTCAAGAACTTCTGGTGCTCTGGTGAAGTGCCCAAAGATTGGAAGAAAGCCAATGTGGTGCCTATCTTCAAGAAAGGGAGGAAAGTGGATCCAGCAAACTACAGACCCATCAGACTGACCTCTATCCTGCTGAAGGTCTTAGAAAAGATTATCAAAGAGACCATTCTTAACAGACTGGCTGATGGTAACATCCTGAGGGATAGCCAGCATGAGTTTGTTGCAGGTAGGTTTTGCTTGACCAATCTTATTTCCTTTTATGACCAGGTGACCTATCACTTGGACAAGGGAGAGGAGATTGATGTCATATATCTTGACTTTAAAAAAGCCTTTGATCTGGTATCCCATGATCACCACTTAGCAAAACTGGCCAACTGTGGCCTAGGCTTCACCACGATCTGCTGGCTGGGGAATTGGCTCTGTGGTAGAACCCAGAGGGTGGTGGTTGATAGAAGTCAATCATCGTGTTGTGCTGTGACCAGTGGGGTCCCTCAAGTCTCTATCTTGGGCCTATACTATTCAACATTTTCATTAATGATGTCAACATTGGTATCAGAAGCAGAATGGCCAAGTTTGCCAGCAACACCAAGCTTTGGGGTAAAGTGTCCACACCTGAGGACAGGAGGGTGATCCAGGCTAACCTTGACAGGCTCAGGAAATGGGCAAAGGAGAACCTGATGGTGTTTAACGCTGAAAAATGCAAGGTTCTCCACCTTGGGAAGAAAAACCTTCAACATACTTATAGGCTTGACAGTGCTATGCTGGCTAGCACTATGGACAAAAGGGACTTGGGGGTCATGACTGACCACAGGATGAACATGAGCCATCAGTGTGATACTGCAGCTAGTAAAGCGAGCAAAGAGCTGGCTTGCATCCATAGATGCTTCTCAGGCAAATCCCAGGATGTCATTCTTCCATTGTACTCGGCCTTGGTGAGACCGCAGCTGTAGTACTGCATCCTGTTTTGGACTCCACAATTCAAAAAGCATGTGGGGAAGCTTGAGAGAGTCCAGAGGACTTATGACAGACCTTATGATGACAGGCTGAGAGCTATGGGACTCTTCAGCCTAGAAAAATGAAGGCTTAAGGGTGATCTGGTGGCTGCCAAAAGTTTATAAGGGGTGCTCACCAGGATCTGGGGGAACATCTGTTCACCAGAGTGTCCCAAGGGATGACAAGATCAAATGGTCAGAAACTCCTCCATGACCATTTCAGGCCAGACATAAGGAAGAACCTCTTTACTGTCTTTGAACGCCTTCAAGAGATATTTGGATGCTTATCTTGCTGGGATCCTATGACCCCTGCTGACTTCCTGCCCCTGGGGCAGGGGACTGGACTCAAAGATCTTCTGAGGTCCCTTCCAGCCCTAATGTCTATGAAATCTATGAAATCTATAACCTTACTATGGAGCCAGCAAATGGAGGCCAAAGAGAATTGTTTGAAGAAACAATGGTCAGCTGCATTGTATGGTTACCATAAACCCATGCAATGCCCAGCATCTGGTAAGCGCTGCAACAAATACAAAAGACTCAATCACTTTGCAAGAGTTTGCAAAAAGGGGCAGGATGCACCACACAAGAAACAGCAGGTGCGTGCTCTATGGAATGAGGAAGAGGAAGAATTTGTCATTGACACAATGCAAGAAGAAGTTCATTTTTTTGAGGATTAGACAATCACCCTGCACACTAATGGACTAATGGTCACTTTCAAATTAGATATAAGGCCACAGGTCCATGTAATTCCAGAATACATTATTCAAAAATTAAAATTAATTGTGTATACTATGAGAATAAGAAAGTGAGACTTAGAGCATATAATGGGAACATGATTGCAACCAAAGGTATTTGTGCAGTGCATGTTAGACACAAGTTTAATGTAGCAAAAGTTCAGTTTGTAACAGTCCCAACAAAGCTAGTGCCAATTATTGATTTGTAAACGTGTAAAACTCTATGTTTGATTAAGAGAATGGATGCCCTTGAGGGACTAGAAAGCAAGAACGTAAAAGAAGAGTTTTATGATGTGTTTCAAGGCATAGGGAAATTGTCAACTGAGTACAAGATAGAATTAAGAGAACCAAATACTTCCACCATACATGCTCCAAGACATGTTCCACTTGTGCTAAGGGAGAAACTGGAAAAGGAATTAGATTACTTAACATGCGCATACTAGAAAAACTAGAGCAACCAAGTGCTTGGGTTCATGCACTTGTCATAATAGAAAAAAAAGATGGATCCATCCTTGAGATTGTGTTTGGATCTTAAACAATTGAACAGTTACATCAAAAGGAGTATTCTTCCATTTCCACCAGGGAAGAGGTTTTTGGCAACATGGCAGAAGCTATATATTTCTCCACTTTGGATGCGTCTCCTGAGTTTTGGCAAGTTCCCCTAGAAAAGAATATCACTAGATTATGTACCTTCAGTATGCCCTTCAGAAGGTATTGTTTTCATAGGCTTTCTTTTAGACTGTGTTCTGCATCTGAAGTGTTTCAAGGAAAGGTTCAACAAACTTAAGAAATGTCATATATTCATCTATGGGAAGCCTTTCATAGATGAAAATGATCATACACCTTTGGTAACTATAGCAAAGAAAGGCTTATCAGACATGCCATTCAGATTAGACAGACCTTGCTTTCAACTGCAAATGTATGATCTAGGCATACAGTTCACACCAGGAAAGCACCTACTTATTTCAGGTACATTGTCCAGAACATATTACACAAGAAAAATGACAGAATTCCAGACTCAGACATAGTACATGTTAATTTCATTAAAAGAGTGATTCCCATCACAGATAAATTGTGGGCCCTAATTGCAGAAGCTACTGCTCAGGGCACACGCTGCAAAAAGTGGTAACGGCTATTTCTGCTGGTTGGCCTGGAAAACATACCTAGCCCCTGCTATCAGTTCAAGGAAAAGCTGTCAGTACTGCATGGCATTTTGTTTAAAGGTTCACAAATTGTTATTCTAGCAGTGCTAAAGAAAGATGTTAAACAGAATACATGGAGGGGCTCTAGGCATTGAAAAATGCAAAAGGAGAGCAAGGGGTGCCTCTATATTGACCCAACATAAATAATGATATAGACAATGTTGTAAAGGCTTGTACAATGTTCCTAAAATACAGATCAGCGCAAAGAAAAGAGCCCATGATGGTCGTGGAGGAGCCCAGTATCAAGTGGGCATTGACTTTTCATGCATCCAGGAAAAAATGATGTATTACTGCTGGATTATTATTGTCACTACCCTGAAACTGCATTGTTTGCAAGCACAACAGCAACCCATGTTGTAACTCGTATCAAAAGGATTTTTGCTAGACACGAGTTTCCACAAATTGCGGAAACAGACAATGGACCTCAGTTCAACTGTATTCATTTTAAAGAGTTGGCAAACAAATATGGATGCTGTCACAACACTTCAAATGCAGGATACGCTAGGATATCTAGTGGTCACACCAGATGACAAAGCTAACCTCTTTAACAATTTCTTTGCCTCCATCTTTTTGAGCAGGGATCGGGGCATCCCCCACACCAGGATCCCCGACAGACCCAGGGGAGGCGCTGCCAGGCTTAGGGCCAGTGAGGACCTAGTCAGGGAACTTCTGGTGGGACTAGACATGTTCAAATCAGCAGATCCTGATGATCTCTACCCCAGAGTGCTGAGGGAATTAGCAGAGGTCATTGCGGGACCCCTGGCACAACTTTACAAGCACTCGTGGTGCTCTAGTGTGGTGCCAGAGGACTGGAAAAGGGTCAATGTGGTCCCCATTTTCAAAAAAGGGAGGAAGGAGGACCCAGGAAACTACAGGCCTGTTAGTTTTACCTCGGTCCTGGGGAAACTCTTTGAGAAAATTATCCAGGAGCACATCTGCAGGGGACCAGCAGGGGAGATTATGCTTAGGGGCAATCAACATGGGTTCATTCAAGGCAGGTCCTGTCAGACCAACCTGGTGGCCTTCTACGACCAGGTCACAAAATCCTTGGATGCAGGTGTCACAGTGGACGTATTCTTTCTGGACTTTAGGAAGGCCTTCAACACTGTCTCACCCCATTCTCATTAAAAAATTAGGCAACTGTGGCTTCAAAGCCTACACAGTCAAATGGGTCGCAAATTGGCTGGAGGGTCACACCCAGAGAGTGGTGGTGGATGGGTCATTTTTGACCAGGAGGGATGTGGGCAGTGAGGTTCCCCAAGGCTCAGTCCTTGGGCCTGCACTGTTCAACATCTTCATCAGCGACTTGGACAAGGGGGTGAAAAGCACCTTGTTCAAATTCACAGATGACACAAAGATGTGGGGAGAAGTGGACATGCTGGAGGAGAGGGACAGGCTGCAACTAGATCTAGACAGGTTACAGAGGTGGGTGGATGAGACTAGGATGGGATGCAATACTGACAAGTGCAAGTTATTGCACCTAGGGCTGCAGTTGGAGTACTGCAGTTGGAGTACTGTGTCCAGTTCTGGGCGCTGCACTTCAGGAGGGATGTGGGCGGCATCCAAAGGAGGGCCACTCGCATGATCAGGGGTTAGCAAGGCAGGCCCTACGAGTGGAGGCTACGGGACCTGAACCTGTTCAGCCTCCACAAGAGAAGGCTGAGGGGGGAATCTGGTGGCTGCCTACAAACTGGCCAAGGGGAACCAGCAGGCAATGGGAGAGTCCCTGTTCCCCCAAGCACTATAGGGAGTAACAAGAAATAACTGCCACAAGTTGACTGAGAGTAGATTCAGGCTAAATATCAGGAGGCACTACTTCACAGTCACTACTTCACGGCTAGGATCTGGAACCAACTTCCAAGGGAAGTGGTGCTTGCTCCTACCCTGGGGGTCTTCAAAGGCTAGATAATCAGCTAGTTGGGGTCATTTGACCCTAGCATCCTTTCCTGCCCATGGCAGGGGGTCGGACTTGATGATCTGCTCAGGTCCCTTCCAACCCTACCAACTATGAAACTATGAAACTAAGACACCCAGATACCCACAATCCAATGGTTTGGTGGAAAACGGAGTACAAATAATGAAGAAATTGTTGAAAAAAGCTACAAATTCACACAATGATGTTTACCTGTCAGTCTTAAATTACAGGTCAACACCCATGAAACTTGGATTGTCCCCAGCAGAAATGCTGCTTAACAGGAAACTCAAAATCAGGCTGCCAAATGTTGTGAATGATGCTCATCAGAATGAAAAGCAAAAAGTGAAAACATTTTTAAAATTCAACAAACTCAAACGGTACTATGGCAGGGGTTCCAGGGAGGTACCACAACTCCACAACAAAGATATGATGCTTATTTCAGATGGACAAACATGGAAACAAGAAGCACTTATTTCCCATTAAATAGCTCCCAGACCCTATAAAGTAGTCACATTGGAAGGACAGATGTTAAGAAGGAGCAGACAACACTTGCAGCTCGTAAAGGAGAGAAAAGAACCAGCATCACAAGATTCACAAAAGGAAACAGAGCTAACAACAAAGCAAAAAGAACTGATAGAAGAGATTAAAAATGACACAGAAGTAGAGACATCTGAACAAGGAAACCAAACAAGAACTGAACCAATAAGGACTGAGAATGTAGAGAAACTACAAAGGTAACTTAGAGCTAAAAACCCAACACAAAGACTAATAGAGACCCATTAAAATGTGCTTCAACAATGGATTGAACTAAACTTCCAATGTTAGTATTGTATGGGCTATGTTACATGTAAAGGAAGAATATGTGGATACCTTTAAGAGTGTTAGGTATAAGTTGGTACATTTGCCAGGGGAAAGTGGGGAGAGCAGGGAAGATCATCAGGCTAAGAGGGCTCTCTGAATAAACAAGCTTTATTGTTCTATAAGCTTAACTCCTTCGTCTTTTGAGAACAACACAAGCTTGAAATGAAAATGGAATATAATGCATTAGATTTATTACCAATTTTCTTCTTATGGCAGGAGAAGTTGACTTTTCACAGAAATACAGAGGACTGACCTTTGGGATAATATATTGTCTAAACCTGGTGTCCCTGGTCACAGCATGTGGAACATTCAACGGCAAAAGACTCATGAATCTCTGGATCTCATGTACCACAGCATCCGTGTAGGGCATCTGACCTCGATCAGCCATGCAGGGTTGCCGGGAACGGCCAATCACAGAGTCAATTTCTTTGTGAATTTTCTCTGTTGTGAAATGAATGAGAATTAACACAACTGTAAAAGAAGATTTGCCACAAGATTCGCCCAGACTTCTACCATATGGCCAGCCACTTGTCTGTGACAGGTACGCAAAGTACAAAACTGGCTGGTTTTGTGTTGCCTAAGCAACTATATAACAATATGGCAATAATGACACTCTATTATATTACAAAAAAGTGACACCCTGTTATATTACAAAAAAGAATACAATGTAATATTACTCCTGGTGTCTATAACACACAGCTAGACACAAGAAAGACACATGAAACTTTCCCCTACAAAAGTTACCCATACATCAGAAACTGGAGGGAGCCCCTGAGGAAGGAATTAGCTCTACATCCAGCTACTAAGGCTGTGTGAAATTTCGATGGGTGTTTCATTTTGAAGCTGTTTCAACATGTTTTGAGCCTGAAACAACAAAATCAAAATGAAACGAAAGGGTTTGAAACAGCCTCAAAACAAAACGAGGGTACTCAAAACGTTTCGAAAGTTTCAAAATGTTTTGAGTTTTGAAGCTGGGCTAGCTTACAGCTAAACAGAAACTAAGGAGAGGGAGGAGGAAGAGGAGGGAAGGACTGCTCTGATATTTACATGTGTAGCTGATCAGTGACTGTGATCCTTCCCTAAGGTCCCTTCCAATCCCAGTGCACTCGGGGAAGGATGGAAAAACAGCAATAAGCATTGTTTGAACTGAGCTTTCTCTGTGTCTTGGAGTCAGCTTACCAAGCTGTCTCTCTCAGCAGCTGAGCAGCATCAGCACCTATGCACCCATCTCCTTGAAACCCCTGCACCTATCTCCTTGAAACCTGACAGGCTTTATGGCCTTAGCAGGAGCTACCATACCTGCTGTTTTCACTCGAATCAGGAAAGAAATGACAAAAGTTATAGGCATTTATGTGATTCCCCATTATAGCCTACGGGTGAAACTTCAAAACGCGTTGAAAATGCATCAAAACAGTAAAACAGTTTCAAAGAAACAAAAAGGAACAGTGCTTTGAAACAGCAAAATGAAAGAACTGGATGCCTTTAAGTCGGCAGGCCCGGATGAGCTCCATCAGAGGGTGCTGAAGGCACTGGCCAACATCATGGCAGAGCCACTGGCGGGAATATTCGAACACTCGTGGCGCACGGGCCAGGTCCCGGAGGACTGGAAAAGGGCCAACGTGGTCCCCATTTTTAAAAAGGGGAGGAAGGAGGACCCGGGCAACTATAAACCAGTCAGTCTCACCTCCATCCTTGGCAAAGTCTTTGAAAAAATTATCAAGGCTCACATTTGTGAGAGCCCAGCAGGACAAATTATGCTGAGGGGAAACCAGCACAGGTTTGTGGCAGGCAGATTGTGCCTGACCAATCTAGTCTCTTTCTACGACCAGGTTACGAAACGCCTGGACACAGGAGGAGGGGTGGATGTCGTATACTTAGACTTCAGGAAGGCCTTCGATACGGTATCCCACCCCATACTGGTGAGCAAGTTAAGAGGCTGTGACGTGGATGACTGCACAGTCCGGTGGGTGGCGAATTGGCTAGAGGGTCGCACCCAGAGAGTCGTGGTGGATGGGTCGGTCTGGACCTGGAAGGGTGTGGGCAGTGGGGTCCCGCAGGGCTCGGTCCTTGGACCGATACTCTTTAATGTCTTCATCAGTGACTTGGACGAGGGAGTGAAATGTACTCTGTCCAAGTTTGCAGATGACACAAAGCTATGGGGAGATGTGGACACGCCGGAGGGCAGGGAACAGCTGCAGGCAGACCTGGACAGGTTGGACAAGTGGGCAGAAAACAACAGAATGCAATTCAACAAGGAGAAATGCAAAGTGCTGCACCTAGGGAGGAAAAATGTCCAGCACACCTACAGCCTAGGGAATGACCTGCTGGGTGACACAGAGGTGGAAAGGGATCTTGGAGTCCTAGTGGACTCCAAGATGAACACGAGTCGGCAGTGTGACGAAGCCATCAGAAAAGCCAATGGCACTTTATTGTGCATCAGCAGATGCATGACAAATAGGTCCAAGGAGGTGATACTTCCCCTCTATCGGGCGCTGGTCAGACCGCAGTTGGAGTACTGCGTGCAATTCTGGGCACTGCACTTCAAGAAGGATGCGGATAACCTGGAGAGGGTCCAGAGAATGGCCACTCGTATGGTTAAGGCCCTGCAGACCAAGCCCTACAAGGAGAGACTAGAGAAACTGGACCTTTTCAGCCTCCGCAAGAGAAGGTTGAGAGGCGACCTTGTGGCTGCCTATAAGTTCATCATGGGGGCACAGAAGGGAATTGGTGAGTATTTATTCACCAGGGCGCCCCCGGGGGTTACAAGAAATAATGGCCACAAGCTAGCAGAGAGCAGATTTAGACTGGACATTAGGAAGAACTTCACAGTTCGAGTGGCCAAGGTCTGGAACGGGCTCCCAAGGGAGGTGGTGCTCTCCCCTACCCTGGGGGTCTTCAAGAGGAGGTTAGATGAGTATCTAGCTGGGGTCATCTAGACCCAGCACTCTTTCCTGCCTATGCAGGGGGTCGGACTCGATGATCTATGGAGGTCCCTTCCGACCCTAACATCTATGAATCTATGAATCTATGAAACAGCTAAATGGAAATTGAAATGAAACAGTGTTGTTTAGCACAGCCCTACTAGCTACCCTTTCAGTAGTCGCTAGCACTAGCAGAGCCTGACATGAACAAGTGGATCCAATCCAAAAATGAAATTACTATGTCTTTACTCAAAGGGAAGCTACTTGTTTCATAGCCCTTGAATATAAAGGTATCTGTTATCTACAATATAGGTGCAACCTGTTCAGTGGGGGTGCATGCTTCTGCCAGAGAATTACACAGACCATGACCTATAATTCCCTCTAGTGGTGCAAGAGAAATTAACTCACAATAGCTTGTTCAGTTCTTTGATGTTGTCTTGAGACTCTAAATAACAGGGCCAATAATAATGCAAAGGGATGCTCTTTGTGAAAAGAACAGCCATTGGCTGAAAACTAAATTAAGATGTGTGCATGCATTGCACACAATTCCTACTTAACATTATGTAAGACACTGAACAGCCATACCACTATGGCAACATTCATCATTGCTAACCCATATTTGATATGATCTTGTGACAAAGAAAGAACCTCCATGTTTCTTTTATATATTGTTGTGTCATGGAGTTCCCACACCTGTACAGCCCTCAAATTTGTGTGTGTACATACATGTGCTAGGTACCTTCTATTTCTGGGTATTTTAGGAGAGTCAAAAGTCCATAATCCAATGTGAGACTGGTTGTTCCTGTTCCTGCAAGGAACAAGTCTACTGTGCTTCTTACCAAAGTTTCAGTGTTAAATTTTGAGTCGATGTTTTCTTTTTCCTGCAGAAAGATGTGTAGTTTTTTATCATTGAGTTTAAAGGGCCAGAAACTTATTCACAAAGGTCAAAAAAACCTTGCATCCAAAATAATGGCCACCTAGCATCCTTTTAACAATACTGCATTAATTATCTCCAAACACTAAACATTACAATAGCATTACTGTAGAATACTGTAGAGGGAGGCACTTAGCCATGTCAGTCTGAAGTCCAACAGAAGGCAGAGCAGGGCGTACATTAAAGACTAAGTCATTCAGAAAAGCATGAGTTTTTGCAGGCTACAGCCTGTTGATGAAGTAGTTTGCTGAAAAACCTGTAGACTATGAGAACATATAGCATTCTGACTGAATTATTCCTAAGGCGCTTCTCTGCTGTGCCTTCTATAAAATATTGTGTAATATCGTTATTCTTTTTTTAAGGAGTGAGAAGTGGAGAACTGTATTCACCAAGTTCATTTTCATGTTTATTTTTACTTTTTATCATTCTGCAGTTCTGTCTGTCATTGCTGATTTTCTTGGCTTTTGAATTATGTTTACCTTAACATTTTGTTATAAAAAAGGGTTATCAAATGTTTCTGATCTTTTCATAGAATGGAGAGGTATCAATTCAGACTGAGGAGCAAAGGAAAGTGCACTTCTTTCTGAAATGCAAATGATTCCTAATGCTTAAATGGTTGAACTCAAAATAATGTTGTTTTTATAAACTGAAGCATCATCACGCTTACATTACCTGCTCCATTTTGATGAGAAAAGCATCAATAAAGTCCCGAGGGCAGGTGGGATCCAGAGACAGCTGGTGAATTTTCACTCTGTCCAGAATAAAGTTGTGAATTTCCTCCAAATTTTTAAATGCTCTTTGGTGCGGTCCAGGTAAGAAATTCATGACAGTTGGAAGAAAATTGTATAGCTATCAAGAAGGAAAGGAACATAATTTGGTTAGTTTGGACACAAGGGGCGCGTCCACACGAGCGCGCACATGCTTCTTGCCCTGCCTCAAACCCCTTTGAGGCTGGGCAGCAGGCACGTGCGGGAACAAGAAAATGTTCCCTGCGCTGCAAGTTTGCAGAGCAGGGAGAAAATCAATGTCTAAAAAAGTGGAGCAGGCAACCAGAGGCTGGGTCCTCCACAGAGACACTCAGGCTGCCAGAGCATCTCTATGGTTGACCCTCACCCTGGTGCTGAAACACATGGCCCTCCAGGCCTCATGTTTCAGCACCAGGGCTCTGGTGCTAGGAGTAAGGGGTCAGGGGGCTGGAGGAAGGGGGAGGGGACCATGGGGGGGACCCACGAGGGCCCCACCCACTCCCCCAGCCCCCCCAACCCCCGCCAGCCCCCCAAGGTCCCTGACCCCTGCTGGGGCTGGCCCCTCCCCCTGCTAGCCCCCCGACCCTGCCCTGGATGGCCCCTCCCCCTGCCAGCCCCCCCAACCCCTGCTTGGGGGGGGGGCAAAAAGCCCTGGGTCAAATTTGCACTGCTTGGTGTGTGTCCAAGCTTGGCACATGCAAGCATGTACACTCACAGCAGCTCAAATAAAAGCAGTACAAATTTGACCCAGGGCTTTTTGCTTCAGCACACATACGTGCTCAGACATGCACTTTGTTGTGGAGCAAATTGTGCCACTTGGGGCAAAATAACCCTGCCTGGCTCCTCCTGGATCTGCAGCCAGGGGGAGCTAGAGCCCGGGGCCAGCACCTGTGCTGTCCCCAGCAGTATAAAAAGCTGCCCTGGCCTGGCCCCAGCAATATAAAAAGCCAGGGCCCTGGCAAGTAGCTCAGGGCTACTCGCTCTCAGGAGCTTCTGGGGCCCAGCCACTTGGTACCTGGGGACACTATCCCTTGTGCCAGCTGGACTGCTGAAGCAGCCCTGAGAGTTCCCTGCACCTTTACCCACTGCAGCAGTCTGGCAGTGGGGGCTAATGCCTGGCTGTGACCTGCTGCACATCTGCCAGACCCGGATGGGGACTGCACAGCCAGTAGAGGCATCTGCCCCTCTGACCCAGCTGCCAGTGGACTGTGGTTGCAGGGTTGGCCTGTGTGTAGCACTACTGCCATGTGTGCTCCCTGCCCGGCCATCTGGGCAGCTATCACCCGGAAGATGTTCTGGGTGTGGTGGTCTGCTTTGAACTGTCAAAGCATGTCCTCCTGGCCCCATTTGTCTAGGAGGTTAGTCACAGCCAGCTGGGTCCAAGGTGCCAGCTCTGAGCAGGCAGGGGCCTGCTACTGGCCTCCCTAGCAGGAATTCTGGTGTTCCCTCATAGAAAACTGAAAAATCCTCCATTAAAAAAAATCCCAAAGTCACTCTGTCAAATACCCCCAAATCTGTGTTCCTCCACAAGTAAAACTAAAGACCACTATAAAGAGAAAGAGAGAGTGAGACAGAGGCAGTGATCAGTTGGACAGTGTTCTATTGATGTACCTACAGTGTTACAGCAAGTCTCTTATAATAATATTAATAATAATAATAATAATAAGTGAACTCTAAATACACATTTCATGAATTCATGAATACATGAATATATATTTTGCTGCCCTCCCGTAGTGGGTTTGGCCTCCCAACAGGGGTTACAGCCCCCAACAGGGGATTCAGCTCCCACACAAGGGCTACAGACCCCCAACAGGGGATTCGGCCCCCACACAAAGGCTACAGCTTCCCAACAGGGGATTCGGCCCCCCAACAGGGGTCATATGGCCCCCACAGGGGCTAGCATCCCCCCTGCAGGGCCCACATGCCCCACCCCAGCCCCCCAATTGCTGCCCTATATGGCCCCTTCCCCTGCCAGCTGCTGCAGGCCCCCCCAATGGCTGCCCCACCCAGCCTCACCCCACAATTTGCACCCTCAGGCGCCCATGGCTACCCCCACAAGCCCAGGCACCATCACTTTAAAAAAAAAGAAAAAAAAAAAGAAAAAAAAACCAGAAAAGAAAACCGGAAAAAAAGCCTGTGCTTACCTTAGAAGCAGGGGTGGGGGGGCTCCAGGGCCTCCTGACAGAGGCCCCCCAGGCAGCACAGGACAGCAGGGCAGCAGGCGGGCCCAGGCTGGGGCCGTCACCCTGCCCTGCACTGTGCAGGCAGGGCCCCAGTAAGCCAGACGGCAGCGCCAGCTGCCGGTAAGTGCCAGGGTGGGGGTTGTTTTTGTTTTTTTAAACTATGGGGTGGAGGGCAGGTATTGGAGGGGCTTGGGGGGTGGGGGGGATGGGCCCAGGCAGAGCAGGGGTCAGGAGACTGGGGGGGGTTGGCGGGGGGAGGGATCAGGCAGGGCAGGGGTTGGGGGGGCTGGGGGAGTGGGTGTACCCCTCATGGTCCCCTCCTACCTCCTCCAGCCCCCCTGAGCCCTTACTCACCAGCACTGAAGCCCTGGTGCTGAACACGTGGCCTGGCCAGCCACCTGTTTCAGCAGCAGGGCGATAGGCCAACCACAGCGATGCTCTGGCAGCCAGAGCATCTCCGTGGAGGACCCAGCCTCCAGTTGCCTCAGGGCATGATCCACTTTTTTAAACTTTGATTTTTTTTAGACCCCTGGATATCCAGGGGTCTAATTTTCTCCCCACGCTGCAAACTTGCAGCACGGGGAACATTTTTTTCATTCCCGCACGTGCCTGTTGCCCTGTCTCAAAGGGGTTTGAGACAGAGCAAGAGGCACGTGCGCACTCATCTGGATGCGCCCAAGAAGTCCATTCTGAGGGTATTAACACAGTGCATTTTACTTTCATAGGGAGTTTGGTTAATCCAAGGCACAACTGCTCTGTACCCTGTTCACCCAGGTGTGTATCATTGGCCAGGAGCAGGCCATGCACCAATGCCTCTGTCCTGGCACAGCCAGATACCACCCACAGCTGCTTCCTGCAGTTGAAGCCCCCAATCTGGGAACCCTGAGGTGGAGATCAGAGACCAGGGATTTGCCTGCTGCAGCTGCTGCTCAACCTAGCACCCTGTGCAAACACTTACAGCAGCCCCTGACTGGAGTGGGACACAAGCAGCCTGGGACTTTCCTCACCTCCGGTCAGCCAAGAACAGCAGCTGCAGGTAAGTCTTCCCCTTTCCTCACCTGCTCCCTCCTTGGTCCCCCTGGGTATCACCCACCAGCCCAGGGTTCCAGCCATGCCTAGTATTCTCCAGGGGATCTGTAACTATCAAGAACTATATTTACTAGCAGGTGAGTTACACTGTTGAAGTGGGGTGCGATCATGCCCATGGATCCACCCCTAGTATCACAGAATAAATTTATTATGGAGTAAAATCTGTAGTAAATTATTCCATAATTATGTTGTGTATACACACGTCTATGGAGATAACAAGAAGGAGCTGATTACACCAGCATGAAACAATAATGATGACCAGCCTTAAATGGCACCTTAGTATCCAACTGGTTTTTAAATCACTTTACAGACTTTACTGGCGGAGTGTAATCCACAACCCCCACCCCCCTGTAAATTTCTGGTATGATTGCTAAGATAATCCCCTTTCAACATGGAATGGCAATTATTTAAAGAGGATGCAAAAGACAATTATACTTTCAATGAGAATTGGGCAGTTAATGGGCTTTCTGGCCTTCAAAAGTCTCCCCTGAAAGCAGAATAGTCCTTCAATAAATAAAATCAACTCCAGACATACCTGCACCCAGAATGAGATCTGGAGTTTGTTATTTTCCTCTAACAGATCAATCAAAGTCAGAAATTTTTTGTCTTCATAGTCAAACCGGTCTCCAAAGACGACAGAACAGATGACGTTGGAGACAGCATGGATAAGGAAAGAGGAGGGGTCAAAGGGCTTCTCTGGAACAAAACAGGCCATTATAATTCAGGATTTGAACTCACCGTCACAGTCATTGCTATTCCTGAAAATTCAGGATCTCATGGCTCTGAACCAAGAATAGCATCTCCAATACTCTTGGGTGAAGATAAGTGATGGCCTCCACAACCCCATCACATCCTCTTTATTTAAGAACTTAACCCAAGTTTTGAGGAATCATTTTTACAGTGTTTTCCCTACTGTTATCAGCCTGACACATTCTGGTCAGACTATGAAACAATCAAGTCCCCCATATCTGTCTGGTTTGCAGCTGTTTTGACAGAACTGATATAAGGATTCCATTACAAACTGGATCCTGTTCAGTGAACTGTACTTGAGCCAATACTGTTGTGCTGTTATGTCCTTACAAACCCTTATAATTGTGTGTTTTCCCTTTTCTACTGCCAGCCTGGCAGTGAGTGTACATAGTAAATACACAATTATTCTGCTAAGGAAGGAATAAAAGCTCCTAAACCAGCAGCAGAGTAGAGCAGTGGTCACCAACCCATCGATCCTGGAGCCACTTTTGGTTGATCCTGGGCTGGGGGAGAACTGGGTGTGAAAGCATGCACACACCCACCCCCTGCCCCCAACACCAGCAGGTCAATTTGTAGGGGAGGGAAGGGGCAGGGGCCCAACTGAGGCCTCTGTGCTGAGCCACTGACTGTGCAGCCCAGCCAGGAGTAGGGAAAGGTAAGTGGGGCCCCAGCCCGGCTGGGAGGTGGGAAGGCCAGGGGGTTTCTCCAGGGGCACAGAGGGAGACTCCCCCCATCTTTGCAGAGGCAGAGGTGGTAGAGGCGGCTGCCACTGCATCGCAAGCCCCACTGAAAGCTAGCCATGTGTGGGCGCAGCTCAGCTAAGCAGCAGGGACTCATGAGGGAGCGGCCTGGCCCAGCCAGGTCTGGGAAGATCTGGTTGTCCAGGGATGCATCGGGGTGGGGGCTCCCACCACTGGGAACTGCCTGACAGAGACCCTGGCGATCCATTCCCCTCCCCCACCTGTGCTCCAGATGCAGTGGGCAACCCGCAGCAGCAGCAGCCTTCTCATCCTGAGCACAGGTCGGGGGGTGAGGCAGGGGCTCTGGGGCCTCTGTCAGGCTATGTCTAGTGGTGGGAGCCACCCCCGTCCCATGCACTCCTGGATGACTAGATCTTCCTGGACCGGCCAAGCTGGGGCCTGATCCCACTTCTGTGCCATGGCTGCATTGAGCTTCACCCACCCAGCAGCTGGACAAATGTGGTGTCGAGCCCCGGCCCGGCCAGGTCTGGGACTCTCCACAGTCAGTCCAAGGGCACTTGGGGGGGGCTCCCCCCTGCACCCCTCAGTGACAGCTGCAGCTCAATGACTGGTGCCTCTTGGGTCTGGGGGGTGCACCCATGGTCCTCCTGGGGCCGATTGCTAAGCCAGGGAGGTATGAGGGGGGCCCCCCAGCATGCTCCCCAGCAGACCCAGAAGTGGACCAGAAGTACTTCCAGTCCACGTCTGGGTTTGCCGCTGAGCACGTGGAGAGTCCACCGCACTCCTGTGGGATGCTTCATGTGCCCCAGCCTCGCAGCAATCATGAGCCATGCCTGCTACCTCCAGGTATGTAGAAAAAACTTTTAAAGCTGTGTCTATGTCCAAATCACTGATTCTCCAAATCAGCATCGAATCTTCAAATTTGGATTAGGCTGAATCGAATCAGGGACAGTGATCCAAACCAACGAATTAAATCACTGTCCCTGATTTGAGCCAAATCTGAATGCAAATCAAATAGGGCCTACTTCATGCACCCCTATTGGCCAACTCCCTCAGCACCTTGAAGTGCATCCCGTATGGCCTCAGGGACTTGTTACACATCCAGCTTTTCTAAATAGGGACTCAGGGAATCTCAAGAGGGTCCAGAGGAGGGCCACTCGCATGATTTGTGGCCTTCATGATAGACCCTACAGGGGGAGGTTGAGAGAGCTGAATCTCTTCAGCCTTCACAAGAGACAGCTGAGGGGAGATTTTGTGGCCGCCTATAAATGTATTAGGGGAGGTCAACGGGGAATAAGGGAAGCGCTGTTTACTAAGGCGCCCCAGGGAGTGACTAGGAATAACGGGTGTAAACTAGTTGAGAGTGGATTTAGGTTAGATATTAGGAAGAAATTTTTCACAGTAAGGGTGGCCAGGATCTGGAATGGGCTTCCAAGAGAGGTGGTGCTATCACCTAGCTTGGAGGTCTTCAAGAGGAGGCTAGATAGTCACCTGGCTGGGGTCATCTGACCTCGGTCCTCTTTCCTGCCAGGGGCAGGGGGTCGGACATGATGATCCATTGTGGTCTCTTCCGACTCTACAATCTATGAATCTATGAAATAGTCCCTAACCGGGTCTTTTGCCACTCTTGGCTGCTCATGTCTTCCGCAAACTGTGCTGCCACATGCAGTAGTCTGAGAACTGACCCTGCCTGTGAAGACTGAGGTGAAAAACACCTTGAGTTCTTCAGCCTTTTCTGCATCCTCTGTCACTAGGTTTCCCCACTGCTCATGATCCCATTTAGTAAAGGACCCTCATTTTCTATGATCCTCCTCTTGTTGCTGACATACTTCTAGAAACCTGTGACTTCTAACTTCCGCATTTGCCTAGGCATGAAGCTTCTCCTTACCATGTGTGCTCCTGATCCTTTCCACCAGAAAAAGAGCTTCTTCTTGGATCCGCTCCTCAATGCTCTTCTTCCCCATCCCAAAATTCCTCAGGGTGGTTAGGGCAAATCGGCGGAGCTGCTTCCACATCTCTCCGTTGCTTATTACAATACCTGGCAAAGGAAGAAGACAGTCAAACTCTCTTTTTACATAATTATAGTTATGCTGCCATAGCCTGACAATTAGTCTATTTGATACAAGATTTATGCTACAAAATCCTAAACATCCATTTTACTGTCATTCCATTGCAACTACAGCATGCAAGAAAACATCCCATTAGTTACCATGTCTGATCTATGCATTTTGTTCTCAAAGTGAATCATGTTAATGAGAGCAAAGACAGTAGATATAAGAAAGTATATGCATGAGTGAGGGTCTTTACTTTTTCTTGTTATCACAGAAGCTTGATCAAAGTACATATAACAGGCCCAAGGCAAACATAACTGCACCAGGATATACATACTTGGGGAAAGTTAGTCAGTCAAACTGCTGAACTTTGTAAGAAGCATATGAACTTTTCTTGGCGTGTAAGGTCATTTATACTGTAGGGTTTTTCCTTGCATGGTGTCACTACCGTGTAAATGCACATTATTTAAATTAGGGGTTCTAGCTATGTATATGTATCAAGAAATGATGATTTCCTTAGTGCATCAGCAGAAGGTTCACAAACTCTAACTGTGTTACGTTTTCAAGATCCCTGACAAATCATTTCAATTTCACCACAAATTTGCCCATCGCTAAAGTGTTTAATTTTATTGCCTTCAAAGATTCAGGCAAAAAGATAGCCCAGAGCAATTTGAAGTTATAGTTTGCCTATTGGCAAGGGTCCATTTCTCATCTCTTTCCCATTCTGACTTGTGGATTTGGATCTGGATTCTAAATCAATCCATGCAGATATCATTTGTGTATTTCATTCTGGTTCTATTTTATTTCTTTTGTACATAAGAGCTATGGGGCAGGTCTCTGCTTAGAGAGATGGCTCAGTAAAAAAAAAAAACCCAGTAATTTTTCCTTCCTGAATGCTATTAGGTTTGCCCTCAAGATCTGAAAGTCCCAAGTGAACTAATAGTAATATAAATAATCCTTTAGTAATGTAGTAACCACTCTTCCACCATTGTGGACCATTGTAACCGGTTTGTGTGTATCTATCTTCTTTTTCTCTCAGTGTCGTGAAACCCCTCCCTCCCCTTCCCCCTTCCCCCCTCCCCCTACCCCAGGGCTTATTTGGCTAACATTGTATCTCCTGTAACCTAGTTGCATTCCCCTCCTCACCCTCATCCTTCTATTGTTAGTCCCTCGTTCGGGCGCTATGTATTTCCCTACCGGCTTTGTCAGCTTTTTTGGATTTACAATCCTAAACATTTTCTAATAAAATTCAATCTAACTTGGCCTGGTGGAGAACAGAAGAGGAGGAATTCCTAGGCCAATGACCCAGTGGCCTAAAAATGAATGGCCCCCTTACAAGAGCTATGCATATTAAACCAGTCTTTATAAAACTATTAAAGGGAACTACAGCTGATACCCTATGGAAAAGTCACATGCATTTTCTAAGATTTTCAGAAATTTAAGCTTCACGTTACCTGTCCATAGAGAGACATCAAAATGATATGCCAACATTTCAAAATACTGAGAACCAAAAGGCATCTAATTATGTCAATCTGGTCTGCTGTGCTTTCAACACTTTGAAAATCTGTCCACTTTTTCAGGTACTTAAATCTGGATTTAGGATTTTAACATAAGGATCCTATACTTAAAAATCTTGGTCCCAGTCTCTGTCACAGTACTAAGTGAATTCCAGCTATTTCCCATTTTGCTTTCTCATACCAGAGATATCATCTGTATGTGCTGAAGCTACTAATAACAAACCTGATCCTTTAAAAATCTTTTCAAATAATGGCAGAACTCCCCGCGCGCTGAACTCATCCCCTTGGTCAATCAGAGCTTCCTTCACAGCCTCACGTCCATGCAGCACCACAACCCGTCTTGTGCCCATATATATTGTGAACACTGGTCCATACTTTTCACTGAGCTGCAAAAGTTTAATACAGAAGAACAACAAATTTAAAATTAAATTAAGGGAAATAAGAATGTGAATGGATTCATAACAAAGAGATGAGATGATTTAAGGGTAATTATGTCAGTGCTGTTCTGATTTGATACTAAGAAGTAGTCTGGCAAGTTCAAGCGTATGATAAATCTGACATGTGTCTGTTTTCGTTAGTCTTGGAGGAACTGTATATTGTTCTGAATAAAGCATTATGTCCTTGCTGTTTTTGTGTTTTTCTGCTCTTGAAATCAAAAGGGAATTCATATAGCATATGCATGTTTGTGCTATTGATGGAACACATAATGGCACAATTATAGTGCATTTTCCTGTTTCTTCTGAAGAATGGTAGTATTGTCATTCAAAAAATGTCCAGCATACCTACTGCCTAGGAAATGACCTGCTTGGTGGAACGGAAGCAGAAAGGGATCTTGGAGTCCTAGTGGACTCCAACATGAACATGATTCGGCAGTGTGACAAAGCCATCAGAAAAGCTAATGGCACTTAATTGTGCATCAGCAGATGCACGACAAACAGATCCAAGGAGGTGATACTTCCACTCTATCAGGTGCTGGTCAGACCGCAGTTGGAATACTGCGTGCAGTTTTGGGCGCCGCAATTCAAAAGGGATGTGGATAACCTGAGAGGCGACCTTGTGGCTGCCTATAAGTTCACCACGGGGGCACAGAAGGGAATTGGTGAGGATTTATTCACCAAGGCGCCCCCGGGGGTTACAAGAAATAATGGCCACAAGCTAGCAGAGAGCAGATTTAGATTGGACATTAGGAAGAACTTCTTCACCGTTCGAGTGGCCAAGGTCTGGAATGGGCTCCCAAGGGAGGTGGTGCTCTCCCCTACCCTGGGGGTCTTCAAGAGGAGGTTAGATAAGCATCTAGCTGGGGTCATCTAGACCCAGCACTCTTTCCTGCCTATGCAGGGGGTCGGACTTGATGATCTATTGAGGTCCCTTCCGACCCTAACATCTATGAATCTATGAACCTGGAGAGGGTCCAGAGAAGGGCCACTCGTATGGTTAAGGGCTTGCAGGCCAAGCCCTATGAGGAGAGACTGGGGCACCTGGACCTCTTCAGCCTCCACAAGAGAAGGTTGAGAGGTGACCTTGTGCTTACAAGAAATAATGGGCACAAGCTAGCAGAGAGCAGATTTAGACTAGACATTAGGAAGAACTTCTTCACAGTTAGAGTGGCCAAAGTCTGGAATGGGCTTCCAAGGGAGGTGGTGCTCTCCCCTACCCAGAGCTCTGTTTATGTCTACCTGCAACAAAGTGATTGATAAAGGGAACATGCTCTTACCTTCTCCATAGTTTGGGGTAAGTCCTTAATGCTCAGTTGCAGTGCGCTCCCTACAATAGGAAGTCGAATGGGACCAGGTGGCAGCTTCCTGTTGCTTGATATCATTCTCCATACTGAAAAAAAAACCAGACAAGAGATACAAACAGCCAGAAAACCAGTTGTGGTTCCCAGGAGTTCCATTTCAGAGAGCAGCAGTTGTTCAGGTTTCTAGCCTGGAGCTGATTTATAGCTAAGAATCAAAATGTTATATATTGTGTGGTGCCAGTGAGTTACCCAATAGCAGTTCCCAGTTCACTGGGTAAAAAAGTTTACTTATTAATCAGCAAAAATAACTGATAGCAAACTATGGCTGCACTCCTCTGAACTGTTATTTACAATACTGCTGTAGTTACCTCTCCAATTTTTGTCCCTTTGTGTACTCATTGCCAAGAACCAACATGGTCATGAAGGAAATCCTTCTAATGCCATCAAAACTTACATTAAATTATCACCCTCAGTGCAGTTTTTTTGATGCTGGGAGATCCTGGTGTTAAAAAAACCCACTGCTGAAAAAAAAGTGGTGTGGCGCAGCACACATGGCAGCAGTGTGCACCACAAGAAACCAGAGCCTGGCCAGCCATAGCCATGCTCTGGCCACCAGCCAGGCTCTGGGCAGCTGGATCATCATAGCTACTGCCCCAGGAGGCCCCCAGGCCCCAGTTAAGCCTCCCCTACCCCATCAGAGACAATTTGCCCCACTCCAACCCCATGTGAAGGGGCGTGCTCAGCAGCAAAAAGCAGTGGCACAAATTTGTGCTGCTACTATTTTTGTCATTGCAACAGTACGCCTCTGCATGTGGGAACGTGCCCAGAGTGTCCAGGGAGTGTGTTATACTGTAACATTGTGAGTGAGGTCAGCATTCAGGTGGCAGAACAGGAGCAGAGCAGCCATAAACGAAACAACAAACTGTTACTTCTGCACTATAAATAGTTTTATATAAGTTTCTGTAAAATATAAAGGGTTGTTTCCACATTATAAACCTGCAGATACTTCACTCAGTTGGAGGCGTTATTCTTGAGTAAAGGGTAAAACAACAGCTCCACTGTTTCCATTTGTTGGATACAGTCTTCCAGCCAGGGCCACACTGATTTGCTACCTACTCTCTAATTGGTGAAAATCATCCCTAGCTTGTTTGGTTGGGTGCATAGGCTATGCCTGTCATGCTGATATCTCCCCATCGTTGTATTATCTCAGTTTTTTGGTGACAGGAGCATTGGTTGGAGAAAGGATATCTCTAATCCTCTTCTCTTAATTTGACTCCTGGAAGTGATGTTCAAGAAGATTAAATAATTTGGCCCAGGTCACAAAGGATTGTGGGAGAAATGTACCCAGAATTCGGTCACTGTGTATTATTTTGACCAGAAGGCCAGCCTGTCTCTGAAAGTTTTTTGTTTGCTAATGAACTATACAAAGTTCAACAAACTGCCATATCTCCATGCACTTTCCAGACTGATAACATACCAACGTATTTCTAGAATTTAGCTGAAAAATCATGAACAGTTTGAAGTAAATAAACTCAGGTCATAGCCTAATGGAAAAATCACTTTAAGAGGAAATAATATTTAGTACATTTTTTAATGTTTATATAGCATGGGTGAGTATCATGCCTGCTTTACAGATTGTGAAAGGTAAAGTCACTTGCCCAAGGCAGAGAGAGTATCACTATATCCGTTATTAAAAATATAGCCCATTTTACTATGGTCCCAAACAGTATTAGTGGCACTGATTTACAGTTGCTGTAAAACAAATGACAAGTAGATCCATCACAATGGCTTCATGCTAATTTTATTAGGCCTATCGGCTGCCCTTTTACCACAGACCACAGAATACTACTGACACATGTGGTACCTAGCAAGCATAGAATAGCATTTTTTTTCTCCTTTTGAAGGAGAGAACATGGTGGATTACACCAAGTGATTGGTTGGCCCAGTGGTTTCCTCATGTAGAATACCCCAGAGTTCCACATGTATTCAAGGACACTTGAAGAACTGGAAAGATAAAGCTAATAAGACGTAGAGCTTCATTATAAGGCAGGGTTGTCAAAGATGCAACTCATTTGACCCCAGCATCCTTTCCTGCCATGGCAGGGGGTCCAACTTGATCTGCTCAGGTCCCTTCCAACCCTACCAACTATGAAACTAACCCGCAGGATTCCTGGAAGGACCAGGAATCTGGGGACTGTGTGAGTGGGGGCAGGACTTACCACCAAAATCCAGGATATGGAGCCCTTTGGGAACACATTTTGGCAGCAGCAGTGTGGTGATGGTGGTTGTGGGTGGGGTGAATGACAGCTGTATTCATTCCCTGTGGAATTTGAATCCAAGACCTCTGGCCTCGTAAGCACACGGCATTCCTACAGGGCACTAGGCAATATTAAATGATAAACTGACTGTCGCAGAGCACTGAGGTGCCCTGCTCCTAAGGAGGAGAAACTGCTAGGGAAGGAACCCTAGTAGTGAGTGAATAAGGAGCCCAGCTGTGGGTTGCCAAGGCAACCAGGGAAGGTCAGCTGACCGGAAGGGGCAGGGCCTGGCCCTTATAAAGCCCAGGGGCTGAGGCCAGGATAGGACTTCCCTGCCAGCTGCCAAAGAGGAAGGAGCTCTCTCATGGAAGGGAGGGAGTATTTCCCGGTAGGCTTGAGCATTGTTAGGGCCAGGCGGCTTCTGTTTAAGTTATAGCCGATTGGCTTGTATTTTGTGTTGCCGTTTATGACTGGTGGTTTGGGTGAGGCTATTAGGGGTTGGAGGAGGCCTCATAGGGGACCCACAGTGGTGTGGGGGCCCCAGCACCAGTGAGGGTGCAGCATCCTCATAGGGGACCCACAGTGGTGTGCAGGCCCCAGCACCAGTGAGGGCGCATCATCCTCATAGGGGACTCACACTGGTGTGTGGGCCCCAGCGCCAGTGAGGGCACATCATCCTCATAGGGGACCCACACTGGTGTGGGGGCCTCGGTGCCAGTGAGGGTGCAGCATCCTCATAGGGGACCCACAGTGGTGTGGGGGCCCCAGCGCCAGTGAGGGTGCAGCATCCTCATAGGGGACCCACAGTGGTGTGGGGACCCCAGCGCCAGTAAGGGCACTGTGTATGGGGTGCATAGACCCCAGCCCCAGAGAGGGGCGGTTGAGAAGCCCTAGTGCGGGCGTGGCGAGCCCCAGAGAGGGGGCATTACTGAGAAGCCCCAGTGCGGGCGTGGTGAGCCCTGGAGAAGGGGGTAGCAATGTGGTGAGCCCCGGAGAAGGGGGTAGCAATGCGGTGAGCCCTGAGAAGGGAGCAGCAGCGCAACGAACCCTGAGGAAGAGCGAAGCATTGCGGCGAACCCTAGAGAAGGGGACAGTATTATTAAGGAGGCCCCGAGAGAGAAGGCGGCCTTGCAGATGCGCCCCAAGAGAGGGCAGCGCTACAGAGAAGGCCCCAGAGGAGGGCGGCAATACTGAGGAGGGGCAGCATTGTGGAGAAGGCCCCAGAGAGAGGGCACGAAGAGAGACAGGGCCACCAAGGGCCTGAGCGCCAGAGAGATTGTAGACCTGGACAGAACAACGTCCATTCCAGCTGCAAGGTTTGAGGCATGGGATAAGGGGTGGTTGGAGCCATGCATAGCCCCTAAAGCTAGGGTGCTCTGGAAGCACCCATTTGTAGAGCGGGACCCACGAGGGGTTCGGGAGTCCACAGGGCAGAGACTACAGCAAGACATGCCCAAGACAGCGGAAAAGGCAGCCTCCCTAACATATTTTAACATCAAAGACGTGGTGGGCAAGAAATCGAGGATGCCCTTGGGCCAACTTGGCACGGGAAGGGTCCTTAAGGAGATCATGATCCTCCTGTAGGATCCAGCCTGTGACACTGACTGTAACCATGTCAACCAACTCATAAAGTGAAACAGATGACCTAAAATCTGCTAAAAAGGGATGTGGATAAGTTGACTAATAAATCCAGATAAGATGAGGACAACGTGATAGCTTGGGCAAGAACCTGAAGAACTGGTAAGTATTCTATTAGCAGCTGTGACTAATAAGATACATACATGCTTGGTAACTCAGTTTGTGGCCCGGTTAGATTTCAGGCACAGACAGCAGCCATAGTTGAGTGCACCCTTCATCCCCGCCCTCCCATTTGAGGTGTGGAGTCCCCTGGGGCATTCCACATGCCCAGGGTTGCAGTGGAGGATCAGTCTTATCCTAAAGGTCCTGCTTACTTGGGAAAGGCCAAAAACTGGCTCCAGAGTCTTGTAAGTAAGCCCTAGTTGAGTCTCTGCTGTCAGGTTGCCTCTGCTGAAGAATGGAACAGCCAATCCTGAGCAGCTGCTACATACTACCCATAGGAATAGCTATAGTTTCTCTTGATGTGTGCACCTTCCCAGAGCAATCTTTGCCCTGAATACATGTCAAATAACTAAGTAAAAAAAAAAAAAAAATAAACCCAATATTCAAGGTGAGTTGGAAATACAGGCAATCCTTGACTTGCGGCATTTCGACTTATGGTGATTTGCACTTTTGGCGCTCCACCATTTACACCCATGTTATTACTTATGGCACTGGATCCTCGCACTTATGGCACTACAGGGAAATGTACAATGAGAAAAAGAGGGCAGCAAAACAAACATCCCTGGATCAGTTTCTCAAGTGGCCCTAAGTCTCCCCAAAATCTCCCCAAAGAAGCCCTTCTGAATTCCAGGACCCTGATGAAGGTGTTCCTTCACTTTCTGATTAAATAAAATGTTATGTGATTAGTTACTGCATTGCCCCATTTAATTGATTTATATAAAGTACACTTTAGAAAGCTTTGTACTGTACATTGTATATCATTTATAGTTGATTAAATAGTTGATTTAAATATGGTGTTTATGGTCATTTCTATAAAAAGATGGGCATCAGGCCCTTGGTCAGGAATGTAACCCGCTATTATAACATTGCTTCTATGGGAAAATCAGAGTTGACTTTCATTGTTTCGACTTATAGCGCCCTTTCCAGTAGCATAACCCACTGTAAGTGCGAGGACAGCCTGTATAGGAAAACTTTATTAAGTAAAAAAGATAATTCCACTGAGGGTACGTTTATAATATGGCCACAGGGATGTCTAAAGTTGATGTGGATATGCTCAAGCTATCTTGACACAGACTAGCCTGGGTTCCAATAACAACATGGCTGTGGTAGTGCAGAGCTCAGTAAGGCTAAGTGCCCAAGTATTTACCCAGTTGCCAGGGCCAGATTAACGCATAGGCAAACTAGGCACATGCCTAGGGCCCTAAGTGAAGAAAGGGCCCAGCTGTGCTTATTTTACATATTATAATTATTGAGTGAAAAAAGTAGGGACTCACAAGTTTGTTTGCCTAGGGTCCACTAAAGGGTTTATCCAGCCCTGCCAGTTTAACAGAAATTTTTACAGCCAGTGAGCTAACACTACCCAGGCTAGCTAGTTTAAAGATAGCTCAGGTGTGAGTAGATGAGCTGCCATCCCTGTAGTCACTACAGCGTACATATCCTGACTAGAAGTGAGAGAGGTGGATTCCCTGTTTCACCTGATGCCACAGAAACTCCCCCCAACAAAAGCATTATCCAGTTACAAGCATCATGTTGTCAGAATGCATTCTCCTTGGCCTTATCAGACTGGGACACCACTGTTCTTGTGGAAGAAGTAACACTTTACACAAATTAGCTTCCTTTCATAGTAACCAAAAAACCCCAAACAAACAAACAAGAAAGAACTGAGCATATAACCATCTTCTGAAGAAGTTAAATTGATACCAGATTCTATCTGAGAACATTGCAGCATAATTATACCGGCACTTTTTGAGAACCAAATTACAGTTATTTTTGACATTCTACTTCATTTTAAATCCTAGCTCCTTAAAAAACCCAGGATTTTGCCTGTGATTAACTAGTTGATGATGGCCAGAATATTCCTCTGTTTTAATGAGTCGAGGATCAGAAGCAGTCATAGGCCATATGTAGATGAAACAAAGGGCATGGGTACACGGCACTTTAAAGAGGGTTAAATGCTTTTGCACTGCTTTAATGGTGTTGGTGTTTGCACATGCCAGTGGAGTATTGTGCAGTAATTCCAGCCACTGTACCAAATTCAGTGGCATAATGTGCCTTAAATGACTTGGGGTGCAGCAAAGGAGTTTTAGTTTGTTGCAAAGCACTGGGCTCCGTGCAGCTCAGGGGAACCAAGGAGCCACAATGTTTTTGAAGAAAAAGGAGAAACAGGAAGCATCCATGGACAGCTTTAAGTGGCAATTAAAAGATTTGGAGAAGTACCACAGAAAGCTGAGCCAAGAGGCAAGAAACTGGCAGGGAAAATATATTCAAACTGAGCAGCTTTTGGCATCAGTGCAAGAGGAACTTGCTAGTTTTCAGGCCCTGGTAGAAGAGCTAATACCAATGTACTACTCTCACAGGAATGAACTAATTGCCATGAGGGACAAGTGCCACAAGAGGTGGAACTTGTTTGCCACACAACAGAGGCCAAGTTGTGACAAAGACAAAGTTGGCATCATGGACCACCTTAACCATATTGCCCCATTGTCAGTGACCATGAACTCGCGGGTGAACTCCCCCTGCCCAACGAGCCACCCTCGCACCAAGCAGTTCATGGCCTCCATGATCTCTGTTGCCATGTGGTACTCATCCATCACCTTGGCTTGAAGGAGAGCCCACCGACGGCCTGATTGGTTGCATCAGTGTCCTATGAGGGAGAGGCATACATGATCTCCACCCCAGCTGCTCCAGATCTCTGAGGTGAAGTGCAAGGTTACCTGTGGACCTGCCATACACAGCTCCTTCCTCAAATACTCCCTGCATGCCTCATACAGGGAGGGCACCATCGCTTTGCTGAAGGTGGTGCACACAGGCACTTGGTAGGATGGAGCCATGAGTGCCATGAGCTACCTGAACCCTGGCCGCTCAGCCAAGAAGGGCTGGCCGTCCACAGCAAGTATTTCCCCAATGATCTGGGTGATCTTGCTTGCCTTTGCAACACGCCCCCCCTTTATGTCTGCCTTTCCCCCACTGTTCCAGGGTGGCCTGCCTCTGCTTTGTGGGGGTGGGGGCCTTGGAGCGAGAGTGGAACTTCTTTTTGGGAATGCTCCCACTAGTGCCAGGCTGGGGACAAACAAGGGCAAGGGGATGATGCCTGCAGAGATGTATCAGCATCCCCATAGTGCTCTTTAGACCTGTTCAAATAGGAAACTGTTTGATTTTGATTCGGATTCAGATGATTCAGAGGTCAGTGATTCAATTCAGAGATTCAGATTACTCTTCTGAATTGATTCGGCCAAATCAGCTTCAGAAGATTCAGCACCATTTCGGAGTGATTCAGCCATAGAGTATAATGGGGAATCAATGAAATAGCTATAATTTTGACATTTGTTGGATGATTCAGATAAACCTTGCAGAAATGGTAGCTCCTTCTGTGGCAATGAAGTCTGCCAAGTTTCAAGGAGATAGGTGCAGGAGTTTCTGAAAAACTGCACCTCAAAGTCTTGAAAGCAAAATTCATGTCACATATATATGCTAAGCCACAGCAGGGTGAAAACTGCAGGGATGGTGGCCCCTGCTTAGGGCATAAAGCCTGGCAAGTTTCAAGGAGATAGGTGGAGGGGGTTCTGGCTTCTGGGGCCCTGCACCTCTGGTGCAGACAGGCAAAACTCATGACATGGGTGCTTGTGGGACTGACTGTGTCTGTGTTAGGGCACACAGGGGTGGGAGGAGGAACTGCAGGCCTGCTGCTAGGCCCTGATGTGGCCACAAAGCCTTCCAGCTTTCAAGGAGATAGGTGCAGGGGGTTTCTGGGGCCCTGCACTCCTGGCTGTCGACAGGCAAAACTCATGACATAGGTGCTTGTGCAACTGAGTTAGGGCACAGGAGGGTGAAAACTGCAGGCCTGCTGCTAGGCCCTGCTGCAGCCATGAAGTCTGCCAGCTTTCAAGGAGATAAGTGCAGGGGGTTCTGGCTTCTGGGTCCCTGCACCTCTGGCTGCCAGCAGGGAAAACTCATGACTTGGGTGGGTGACAATGTGTGTGTGTTAAGGTGCGCCCTCACTGGTGCTGGAGCCTCTACACAACACGGTAGTGTGCCCCAATGAGATCTCCTTGTCCCCTACAGCCTCAGCTTGGCCCACCACTTCACATGACAACAGGTAAAATAACTTAGCGACTGACTGAGCTCTAGCACAGTAGCACCAGCAGCATCTCAGGTAGCCAAACTATCACAGAGCCCTTCTGTCCTCTCAAGTAGGAGCTGCTTCTTCTCTAGCATGTCTATTAAGGTGCACCTTCACTGTGTGACTCTGTGTGTGTGTGTGTGTGTGTGTGTGTGTGTATTTGTGTTAAGGTGCACCATCATTGGGGTCTCTACACAACACAGTAGTGTGCCCCAATGAAGTCTCCTCATCCCCTACAGCCTCATCCCAGTCCACTACTTTAAATGGCAACAGATAAGACAATCTGGTTGTGGACCTAAAATAATATATCTCCTTCTTCTTCTAGGACTCTGACTTCTGTGTTGTGTGTGTTAATCTCAGTCTGAATCTATATCTGATTTCTTCTTCTGTGTTGTCTTTAGTCTGTATGTAAAATACCTATAACTAATAATATTAATAACTAATAACTATATACAATCTCTTCTTCTTCTATACATATCTGACTTCTTCTATGATCTGTGTGAGTGTATGTAATGTGTGCTTCCCTGCACAATGATGGATCACACTGCCATGGAAAATACTGAGCTTTCTTTTTTAAAAGTTTGCAAAAAACAAAAGAGAACAAATATAAATTGAAAGAAATGAATTGGATAAGTATTAAGTAGAGAGATTCTAAGCTAAACTAAGCTCAGCTATATCCCATCCAATCCTTTTTAAGAACAAAAAGGAGCAGGTGACCGACTAGGAAGCAAGCCAGGCAGTCCACTACCTTTCTGATGGTGTTGCTCACTCAGAACCAGTTCACGAAAGGCACAGCAAACCTGCAGACAGAAGCTTTTATGCTGTTTCTATGTCCCTCCCCCCAGACATGGTGATTGGAAGGGCAGTCAGAGAGAAATCACACTCGCTGGCCAGCCAGAGATGTCAGTCCTTCCCCACTGGCTCCCCCTCCCTCTTCTAAGTTTATGTTTCCCCAGAAAGACCACCTTCCAAATCTCCAAATCGCCAAATCTCTTGAAAATCTTTTCCGAATCAATTTGGAGGCTCCAATTTAATTTGGAAAGTTTTAAGCTTCTAGCGATTTGATTTGGATTCGGAGATTTGGCCTCCAAATCAGGACAAATCTTCTCCAAATCGAATTGCAAACTGAAGCTTTGCACAGCCCTACTCAGAAGCCATCTCTCACAGAAGGCTGACATCAAGGAAGAAATCCAGCAAGTGCAGCCTTCAGACACCCAAGGAAATGGGTGTTTGAAGATTGTGACATCAGATTCAAAACCAAGCTCATGATTTATCAATAGGGACCACTGTAATTCAGGCTTCAGGGGAAGGCCAAAATTTAGCATTTCCCCTAAAGCCCCAGTATAATAGGGGAATGTGCTAGTGTCAGTGACCCTGTCATGAGAGGATCCCAGGAGCGTAGGGGTGTGCAGAATGGGCCATATTCGATTCAGATTTGGCCTGAATCAGGGACAGTGATTTGATTAATTGATTTGGATCGCTGTCTCCGATTTGATTTGGCCAAATCCGAATCTGAAGATTCAATGTTGATTCAAAGAATCAGTGATTCGGACATAGACAAAGCTTTAAATGTTTTTTCTACGTGCCTCAAGGTACTAGGCATGGCTCATGAATGCTGTGATGCTGGGGCAGATGGAGCATTCCACAGAAGTGCAGGCCCCCCCCCCCCCCCTCGCATGCTCAGTGGCAAACCTGGAATTGGACCAGGAGTACTTCTGGTCCACTTCTGGGTCCACTGGGGAGCACAGCATGGGGGGACCTCCAACAGCCTCCTGGCTCAGCAATTGGCCATGGGGTGAACCCGGGTGCCCCTTCAGACCCAAGGGCCACCAGTCACTGAGTTGAAGGGGCAAAGGGCAGCGGGCCCTGTGCGATCCCGGCAGACCTGGAAGCGAGCCGAAAGTGATTCTGGTCCACTTCCGGGTCTGCTGCCAACTGCGCTGGGGAGCCCCCAACAATCCTGTGGGATGCTCCATCCACCTCAGAATCACAGCGTTGATGAGCCACCTTGTACCTTGAGGTATGTAGAAAAAACATTTAAAGCTGTTTCTATGTCTGAATACCCAAATCTTTCTGAATTTCTCCAAATCAATTTGGAGGGTTCCAATTTGATTTGGAGAGATTAAAGGGTGTCTTGATTTGATTTGGATTCAGAGATGTAGCCACCGAATCGAGCCGTATCTCCGCCAAATCGAATCAGGGACCAAAGCTTCGTACAGCCCTGCAGGAATCAGGAGGGTCTGGGGGCTGTGCATAGAGAGAGGTGGAAAACTCAGTAAGGGCAGGAGACATCTGCTACTTACTGTCAGGTGTGGAGGTGCCAGTGAAGGAGCAATGTGAGCTATTCCAGCCCCGTTTTAGGAGCACATGCTCCCTGCATGTCGGCAGACACACGGTGACTGATATCATAAGTGCACACCTGTAACCAACCAGCACTGGGTGGAAGCAGGATAGAATGGAGGAAGCTTCAGGAGCTCCCCAGCTCCTGGGACCCAGTAGCTCTGGAGCAGACAGGGGAGGCAGCTGAATCCCCAGACTGAGGGCCCAGAGGGGCTTTCAGTCCCAGTGATGTCAACACAGCAGAATGTGTTTACTCACAGACCCCAGCACACTGACCTAGAGGGTGAGAGGCACGTGAGACAAATGGTCTCAGCAACCTGGGGACCCGGGCACTGTGAAGATATTATTTGAGCTCTTTTGCTTTGGATATGTGGTGCCACTGATAGTGACATTGAACCGGTGAATTAATTAAGAACCAACTGCTGAAACTTCCTTAACCTGACGAAGGGTTTTTGAACTCAAAAGCTTGCTTAATAACTATTCTCCAACTATTTGGGTTGGTCTAATAAAAGATATCAAATTCAACCAAGGAACCTTGTCTGCCTTAAGAACTATAGGGCATTTTTACACATGCAGGTGCTACAGCGCAGCACACACATTTGTATAAATGATGAAATTCACATCAATGTGCAGAAAATAGCAGCAGTTCACTTTTGAACTAAAACACATGGAAGGTGTTTTAGTTCAAAAGTTCACCGATACCATTTTCTGCACGCTGACGCGCATTTTCCCATTTATATAAATGCATGTGACACAGCATCATGCACATCAGCTCGCATGCAGAGCTGACTTGTTTAATTGAGTCTGTTCTGACACACTGGATTTCTGGTGCATCAGAGCAGACAAAAGTATGTGTGTAAATGCCCATAGTGATTAGCGTGTCCAGGAATTGATTAGCGGCTGAGGTGGTGATTTGCCTATTTATGTATGAATTAATTGGAACCTGAAACTTGAGTTATAGACACCAGAATTAATTGGGGCAGTAATTTGATTTCCAAAACCCAGGAATCAGCTAAGGGATATGCTAACTGAGAAGCCCTATGCATAAACTGACCTCAAAGCCCCTGAATTGACTTTGACTCGAGACTTAAGTTACTGTAGATTGAATAAGGGATATGCTGAACTAGAAAACCCATGACCTAATCAGCTGCTATGATCCAATTGGACTTTGAGTAAATTGATAGAGAGAACCACCAAATGCAAAGGCTCTGTGTGGATTAAGGACTGTATTGCCTCATTTCACTTTGCAGTTGTCTTGGGAACCTGGCCCCTTACATCTCAACTTCTGGGCCAATAATACTGGCCAGTTTTGGTTGGCATGCGGATGGGGTGAAGGGGAGGAGGAGTCCCAAAGACATCCTCAGCATGAGTCTGCCCACAGGGATTGAAATCAACATTCTAGGACCCTCCCTATCTTTTTATGAAAAGATCAAGGTGTAACAGATGAGACAAAGGAAGCACTCCATGAGCACACTGTGAGCAGGACACACTACAGCTCACATCCTGCTTAGACAGGCAAAGTTCTCCCGAGCCCTAAGAGAACACCTGTTTTGACAACACAGCGCACACCCAGAAAACTGTACTTGGCTGGAAATGTCCTGAAATTGCAGAGGAGAGGGAGGGTTGGGAAAAAAAAGTTTAAAAAAAACAACTTCCCTGAAGCATGGAAATGAGAGGCAGCAGAGCCCTGGAAACACTGTGGAAGCCCCACATGTTTCCAGGGGCAGCCTAATACAGGTTATACAACCAATCAGGTTATTTGATTCCACACTTGACAGGAGTTTAAAAGCCCTGCCCTGAGCAGAGCAGATATGTACCCCCTGCCCTAGGGGTTGCAGGCATAGGCATGATAAATTGTCAGGCAGCCATGATCCTTACCTTACTGTACAGAGCTGAGATGTGGACAACATACAGGAGACACCTCAAGTTGCTGGAGAAACACCATCAATGCTGCCTTCAGAAGATCCTTTGAATCCTGTGGGAAGACAAATGCACCAACATTAGCACCATCTTGCAAGCAATACCACAAGCATTGAGGTGATGATTCATAGATGTTATGATCATTTGACATCAACTTCAGTGGGCCAGCCATATCATCCAGACATCTGACTCCGGACTTCCAAAGCAAGTTTTTATTCTCCCAGCTCAGTCAACGTGTACACTTAAGAAGAGGGCAGAGAAAGCACTTCAAGGATGTCCCCAAAGCCAACTTGAAAAAAATGTAACATCAATTCATGGGAGGCTATCACCCAGGACCATCCCAAATGGAAGAAGAGTTTGCTGCAAGGATCTCAACACTTTGAAGTCTTATGACAACAGGGGACAGAAAAACAGGAGTGGTAGAAACAGTGTGTCGTAGAACAAATCAAGAATCCAGAGCCACCCACAAAGAAACACGTGCCCAAGTTGCAATGGAACATGCAATAGAACACGTCACAAGAAACAATGGACACAAGCTAGCGGAGGGTAGTTTCAGGCTAGACATTAGGAGGCCCTATTTCACTGTCAGGGCAGCTAGAACCTGGAACCAACTTCCAAAAGAAGTGGTGCTGGCTCCTACTCTGGCGGTCTTTAAAAAAAGGCTGGACGAACATCTGGCCAGGGTCATTTGACCCCAGTACTCTTTCCTGCCACGGCAGGGGGTCGGACTAGATGATCTCCTCGGGTCCCTTCCAACCCTACCAACTATGAAACTATGAAACATTGATCCCAGATTTGCTTTGTCAGTCATCTTTGGATGCAAAGATAAGATGATCATGGAAGACAATCATCCTGGACTGCAAAGGATTGCCAATGATTAAAGTGTCATAAATTATTAGGACAGAAGAGACCTCTGTCACAAAAACTCCACTCAGCAAAGCAGTTGTAAGTATCACATCATTAACATATTCCATTGGATGGTCAGACTCCATGGACTGACTATTGGTAGAAGCTTTGCACAAACTAATATTGTCACTGTTAGAAATATACCACAAATGAACCAAACACAAAACCAGTGTACACAGGGGATAGAATCCCACCTGCACCTGTCTGAGAACCTGTCTAGGTTTTGGGTATCAAGTACCCTTCCTCAAGTCTCTGAAAAAAAAAAGCAGCTTGGGCTATACAACAGATAGAACAAAGCCTGTGCAAACTCCAGCGTAAATAAAAACAGGCTATAAGAGGCATTATTGGGTAGCTAACAGACAGGAGAAATGCAGTAGACAGGATAAGCTAAGAAGGGGAAGTGAAACTGCAAGCCCATTCCAGCGGGTCATTTTCCTCTGTGGAGTACAGAGAGATTAGTAGGGATCAACTAGATCAGCGGTGCTCAACCATTTTTCCTAGTGGGCTGGTTTGGCAGTACTTAGTTCTTCTACAAGCTGGATCCAGTGGGAACCCTCCAGCTGCATGGAAGGAGGAAGAAGGTAGGCCAGTCCCAACACAGCCCAGCAGGAGAAAGAAGCTTAACCTGCCCCATGGAGAGCAAGGATATGTGGGTCACCCCTGCTGGGGAGAGGGAGAGGCAGGGAAAGGGGGCATGGTGAAACCCCAACCTGGTCCCACAGGGAGGGAAGGGAGCATGGCCTGGCATTGATCCAGAAGTGGGGAGAGTGGCCCAACCCAGCCTGGACCAGCTGCAAAGGGCTTGGGGTTTGGGAATCTGGCAGGGGGCAGGGAGCAGGATGTCTGTATTATTGGCCACGCCTCCCCCCCGCCCTCCCCCCGCCCACCCCCAACCCGGTTGCCAAATTTCCTGATCTGTAGGAAGTCCTGTGGGCCAGATGTGATGGCATTTGTTGCACTGGATGAGATGTACCATATTCTGGGATAGACAGGTGTAGGATCTGTGATTCTAATAGTTTCATTTTTGAGGCATGTTGATTGTTGGGCCAGAGGGATGAGTTGCCAGTTTTTGTTAAGGCAGATTGGATCCCATTTTGTGTCTGCTGATCAGTGGGGAGTTTAGTCCTTTTCAGGTATTTGTACCCAAAATTATATTTCAAGTACTGTAATTGTTGGTGATCCTTCTCATCAGTTCAAGTGTGGGTGACAACCAAGGATATAAGGAAGGGGAGAGGGGGCCATTGTTTTGCATTGTAGTAGGCTATTGTAGGATATTTGGGTGACTGTGTCAAAGATATAAACTACAGATATTTCTCTGCTGAAGTGTCCTCGCTGGGTAAAGACAGTTTGCAGTTGGGCATGGTTGTGTCACGAGATTTCTTTCCATGTTTCATTCCAAGAAATTCTGGATGGCTGGATAACCCTCTCCTAATGAATTCAGAAGCAAAAGGGATCAACACTTTTATAAACCTGGAAGGTGACAATGATTTTCACATTCCTTAACAAGGAAAGACACAACTGGTAAAATTGTTGCAGAGTTCTGATGGTGCCTGTTGCCAAAGGAAAAAGCAATGTGAGTGATGTGCAACTAGGAGAATGTTGTTACTGTTTGTTTTTTTTAATCTTGCAAAATATGGAGCATTGTGGGAATAGAAGCATCTTGTTTATGATTATTTAATCTACATTTGATAGGACAAGATTGCACATAAATTAGGTAAGAGCATCCAGAGCAGAGGGTGAGTCCCTGGGGAGTACACATACTGGTAAATCAATATTAGAAAATTGAAATGAACAGAAATATCTGAAAACTCCCTGCTTGTTCTGCATATTATGAGAGACAAATAATCTGGACAGGGGTTTTTACTCATTGGAACTTCTATTGTAGTTGCTTCAGAACAATATTCACTTCTTAATCAGAATATCTGTTTAGGCCAGGGGTGGGCAAAATACAGCCCAGAGGCCATATTTGGCCTACCAGGCCATTCTATTTGGCCCACAGGGCCCCTAAAAAATGTAGAAAATGAATATTTCTAGGCCCCTGGCTGCCTGTCAAAGATGACAGGAGCCAGGGGCAGTAGGACCCAGGGGAAGCCACAGCAAGACTGCAACAGCAAGGCCCACCCAGCCAGAAGCCCCTGCTTAGCAAAGGTTTCTTGCCTGGGACCGTGGGGCTGTACATTTCTCCCTGCTCCAGAGCGGGAAATTCAGATAAAAAGAGGGGGTGGGGGGCTGTGGGAAGGCAGGGGAGGACTGTGGGTGACCACCGCAGTCCTCAGGGCTGGGCCAGCTCCTGCTGAGTCCAGTGGTCTTGCCACGCAACTGGGAACCACATGGTGCAGAGTGGCTGGCAGATGGACAGGAAAGTGGAGAAAGTGGGGGGGGGGGGAGTGGAAGCAAGCGGACATGCAGGAGCACAGGGCCTGCCCCAGTGTCCCAGGGCCAGTGCCAGTGGGGCCCAGAGCAGGACAGCAGGATCACAGGGCGCAGGCTGGCAGGGGTTTATGGAGCCAGTCTGGACTGCACCAGCAGGGAGAGGGGGAAGCTGGCCTGGCTCCATAGAGCCCCAGCTGGCTAGGACCCCGCACTCCTGCTGCTGCACTCTGGGCCCTTCTGGCACTGGCCCCGGGAAACTGGCACAGGCCCCACACTTCTGTCCAGATCTCACTGTCTCCTGTGTGCCTGCTCACTCCCATTCCCCCTGCCCCAGCCCTGCGGTACAGGTAGGGGCAAGTGCATGCCCCCCCCCACCCACCATGGCCAGTGCTTCCTGGTGCAGCCACCCAGAGTCCATGCAGGACTGTCCTTTGTCACCACAACCTCTGGGCTCTCCCATGGGACAGCAGTGGCAGCGGAGAGCAGGCACAGGCAGCCCTGTGTGGGCTCCGAGCAGCTGCACGTGGAAGCGCTAGCAGCAGGAGGAAGAGGAGCCCCTTTTCCCCCACGCTGAGCAGCAGTTTGTCCCACACTGCCGCTGCTCAGCCTGGGCCCTGTGCTGGCTCTGAGCTCACCCGTCAGGGCTGAGCTGCAGCAGCAGCAGCAGTAGCAGTTGGGCAGAAATGGCTGTTCAGTGCTGGTGACAGCACCCCCTCCCCCCTTGCCACCACTGGGCAGTTTTTGGTGCGGCCACTGGGAGCCTGCACTGCAATAGGCTGTGGTGTGGCACCTTCACTGTTGCTCAGCCCCCATACCCACCTACCCACAGCTCCCCACAAACCCCATACCTACCACCCATACCCCCCGACACCCCTGCACATCCCACACAATATACAAGAGTAAGACTGCATTTTAAGCTATTATGCAATCACTTCTACATGTACAGCACACAAATCATGACAAAAAACATTTTTTAATTAAATTTAAATATATTATTATGGGTGTTTGATTTTTAGTATATAATTTGCGGGGGGGTTGTGTTTTTTCCTCTAGGATGGCAAACCCTGTTCCCCAAAGGCATACTTCCAGAGGCAAGGGTGAGACTTCCAGTCCCAAGATAGACCAGGGGGTGGGGCACCTGTTAAGGGGCAGGGCTACCCATGCAGCCCTTGACAGCTTGCCAAAACTTGGTAAGCGGCCCTCTGCCCAAAATAATTGCCCACCCCTGGTTTATGCTCATGAAAGTTCTTGTGGTTTTACTGCTGCCATTTTCCTGCTGCTTATCAGGTCATGGCAGTTCACGCTGGGTCACAGTAGTTCAGCTGAAGAAAGTTCTGTTTGGGAGAGCTCATCATGTGACTCTGACAAGTTATAATTAACTTTCTCCCCGTGCACTGCAGAAATGAAGAAAAAGCCTCAAAAACTCTCCCTTAACTTTAGCAGTTTTATCCTTTATCTGGAGATGCTACAAACACCCTGTCCATCTATCCCCTTTCCTTTTGTACTTTCCTTTTTTCCAACCACATGGCTTACTCCCAAGCAGAGCTGTCTCGGGACGGGGGGAGGGGGTAAATCGGGGTGACCGCCCCAGGCCCAGTGCTTACTGCAGAGCTGGACAGAGTGGCAGCTCTGCATCCAGCCACTTGCTAACCTCCACCCACTGCCGACGCCACTGCTGCCAATGGCGGCAGCAGCTTCTTCGGGTCTGGGGCCCATGGGATTGGAGTGGGGGGGCGGGGCCCCACATAGACTGATTTGCCCCTGGCCCCGTATCCTGCTCAGGTTGGCTCTGCTCCCAAGCATCCCAAATCTTTTTTCTTCTTCTAATCCTATCCTTATTCCTCTGGTTTTACAGTTTTCTCTGTATGTGCGACCAGCAGCAGCACCAGTCTTTCCAGTGCTGGGCACAGGCCGCACCCAGCACTGGTCCCAGGTGGCAGCAGCAGGCTCCTGTCATCCTGAGCACAGATCTGGGGACCCACACCCCCATGAGGAGTATGGCACAACCCCACAGCCCTCCCGGGGGTGCGTGCCCCTAGATTTGCATGCAGGATGACAGGAGGATGCCACTGCCAGCAACTGACATGAGTTTTGCTTGTCAGCACCTTAAGGTGCAGTTTCCCAGAAGCCCCTGCACCTATCTCCTTGAAGCTTAGCAGGCTTCATGCCCTCAGTAGGGTCTACCATCTCTGCACTTTTCATCTGAATCAGGATAGAAATGACAGTTCATGATTCCCCATTATAGCCTATGGGCGAAACAGCGAAACAGTTTTGATGAAACGAAATGGGACAGTGTTTCAAAATGAAATGAAATGATGAAACAAAACACTGTCCCTTTGAAACAGCGAAACAGAAGTCAAAACAAAATGGTACTGTTTCACACAGCCCTAGTGCTCAGTGTTATAAGTCTTCTTGGAGAGAAAAAATAATGTCTTTCTCATCTATATTTCTAGTAGGTTCCTTATTGCCAGTAAATGTAAAGAAATTAGATTGTGTCACATTCTTTTCTTTAACCAGCTCTGACAAAATTGCTGCACCAGAGATGAGCAGAGTAAATGATAGGGAGAGGTCCCAAGCAGCTTGGAATGGAAGCATCCCTAGTACAGGCAGTCCTCACACTTATGACACAACTGGTTCCTGAAAATCATTAAGTCTTAAGTCGAAATGTTGTAACTTGGAACGTCAATTTTCTCATAAGAAACAATGTTATAAATGGGGGATTGGCTCCTGAACCAAGACCTGACTATTTTCACCAAAAATACCCCAGAATTTTGTACTTGATCAATTATAGATAAGTAATATAGCTACATTAATGTATTTATATTGTAAATAGCAATCATATTGACTTGGAAGGACCTCTTTGAGGTGACTTTGCTGGAATTTTTGAAAGGCTCTTGGTTGGACTTTTTGAAGGGTTCTTGGCTGGAGTCTTCTTGGGAGTCTTGTCTGCAGGTTTTTCTGGAGTCTTGTCTGCTTTCTTAAATAAAGTGTCCAAGGAAGTTTGGACAGATATTCTCCAGGGAGATGAGCAACGCAGCAAACTTGTTCACTAGTGTGGTGTCGCTTCAGATCAAGCGTTGTAAAGCTGAAACAGGGTGTCAATTTATAAACGTTGTAAGTGTGAAACATTGTAACTCGACTGCCTGTACTGGTCTCAGGATGTCCTGAGGCAGAGAGCCGGACGGAGTACAGACCTAGGTACACATTCAGGATCACTCCAAGCTATCAACTCTGCCCAATTGCTGGTCTCTGGTGACCCTAAGCAGCAATAAACAGGAGCCTAATTTTGTGGTCAGAAGTCCTAGGGTCAGGAGGGAGACCATGTAGACATGTCCTTAGTCTCTTTGTTTCTCTTCCCATCTACAAAAGAGATATAACTACACTGCTCTACTACCAACCATCATCTGACTTTCTTATCTAGACTGTATGCTTTTTGGGGAAGGCTGGGCACATCTGCATGAGATATTTACTGTGCAGTAAATATCTTGACATGTGTGGCCCTATTAGGCTGGAGTAAACTAATTTACTCTGGGGCAAGATAGAGCTTGTAAATACAAGTACTATCCTGCTGTGGAGTAAAAAACTCGACAGAAGCATGTGTAGACACAGATAGGGCTGGCTAGGACACAAGGGTGCTTCAGTGAGGGGGCTACTTGCTGGCTAGAGCTGAACTGAAGCTCCCTTATGCCCCAGCCAGCCTCTCTGCAGCACACTGAGCCAGGGGAAGCAGCCCCAGACTGGCAGGCTGACCAAACCTTCCCCGGGCCCCCTGCCATCCAGGGCTGCTCTGCTCAATCTCCATGTGCTGCACCTGAATAAACTGCAGAGTTTATTGCTCTAGAATTAATTGCTCCCAGGAGCACATTCAAACGGCACACCTGGGAGCAATTAACTCTAGAACAATAAGCTCTGCAGTTTATTCAGGTGCTGTAATTGCACATGTAGCTGCACCCACCATCTCTTCGTGTCTGTGCAGTACCTAGGCAAGAGCTATACTGAGGACTTGAGGACTTCAGGCAGTGGTTGAGTTCTACTAATAAATCATATTGCATTTCAGATTCTCTTTCTTCTGCAGAATCCCAAATGCACTGTTTGTGGGGAACCTGGCAATAGCCACCCATTCTTCTGTTAGGAAAGCAAATAAGGCCATGCCAGTTCACTAATTGCCAGTTTTGTTAATGTTTGATGAGTAAAGGATGTTTAGCTACCCCTCTGATGGGTCAATCAAGTTGGCTTCTGGGTCATCTTAGTTGTTTGGATAAATTTCACCAAATCATTCAGACTGGCAAATCAAATGTCTGTCTTGCCAAGTTCACTGAGACGTATCAAATTGGCCAGATGTTTTGTTTGTATTGGCATCCTGCCATGTAGCCTTTCCATTTCTTCCTGACACGAGTGTTACATAAGCTACCAAAACAGTCATTGAATTGTGCTGATTCCAACATACCTTTTGTCTTATTGACACTGGAAGCAGGGTAAAAGTTTTGTTAATGGTTCCCTCCACGTAAGTAAGCAGAGTCCCTTGTAAAGGAGATAAGGCTCTAGCAGGCAGGGTACTAGCATCCAGAGCAAGGCTGAGTTTTTTATTAAATTGTTCATAGACATTTCAAACGTCAACCCCCCGTCCCTGCCCCCCAGGCCCACAAAGGAAAATTCTTTAACAAAGCTCTCCTAAAGTTCCCCCTGCCAGTCTTTCAACCAGCTGTAAGGGAAGACCAAAGCTTCCCAATTTTCATGCATCACTATTCACATAGGATTAGATCCATGTTGGTCTGAAGGGGCCCTGGGATGTCAGTTAGCTGGAGGGAGCTAATCACATTGGCAGGAATCTTTCTCCTCCCAGGCATGATAGCCTACATCCCCTTACTGATTATGAGAAGTATAAGGGCTTGTTAAATGGGCCTCAAAAGGAGAAAAGGAGAGGGTCAGTCTAGTGATCAGCACCTTGGGATCACCATATAAAGGACAGCAGGACTTCCCTGCCATCTCCAGGACATGAGGGAGATAGTATTTCCAAGGCCTCCTCTCCTTTGAAGCAGATCTGCCATTGCACATAACAAGTAGGAGCAACAGGTTTCCCCTCCCACCCCCCACCCATCCTACTCTCTCAGGATGGAGTTCAGTGTGCTTGTTCATGTCCTTCACTGGTCCATATCCCACATTAGGCTGGTAAGAGAGCTGGCTTACAGTCACCTTTTCATCCTTCTTTCTTTCTAGCAGCAGATGAAGCTCAAGAAATATGGCTCTGAATGCAAAGTGTCAGTGTTAGTCACACTGCTTTGCCACTTACACCGACAGTCTCGCTGACCTAGTATGAGACTCAATATCATTAGTGCGATTTCCTTGATTTTCAGTTTAGGGACCCAATCTACCCAATACAAGAAAAGCCATTTTTTTGTTTGTCCTCTGGTTGAGTGTCTAGATGACTGCAGTTAAGGCCTATACTCTGTTTTTACTCCTGGGTTTTATAACAGCAGCTCTTGCATTCAGGCTGCCAATACTGTCTGCTTCTATCAAGTGTGAATTTCTCCTATGCAGTTATTGGCTATCCTCCTGGGGATTCTCCAAGCCCCAGAAGCTTCTGCTATATTCCACCAGCTCGCCAGGCACCAGTATGCTTCTGCATGTTCTTCCCAGCAACAGTAGCTGCTGAGCATCCTCAATTTCTAGGCAGGTTGAGGAGGCTGACAAAAACCTCGGGGAAGCAAAAAAGAAACTGAGAAGTGTCTTGTTCTAAGAGAAATTTGAAATGGTGCCAATTTCCTATATTTTATAAGCTTAAGATTTAAAAATAAATCATGGTGTTTATCTGTGTCTGAATAATTGTACCAGAGGTACATTTTGCTTTTATATGTTCAAATGCACAGCAATCCCAGAGCCCCGATCATCTTCAAATTGGCTTCTCAAATTGCCAAGGTCCAAACATGGAACATATGGTGCATCTCAAGCAGGGCCAAGGAGGTGATCCTCCCCCTCTGTGCGACACTGGTCAGGCCGCAGTTGGAGTACTGCATCCAGTTCTGGGCTTCGCACTTCAGGAGGGATGTGGCCAATATGGACAGAGTCCAAAGGAGGGCCACCCACATGATCAGGGGTCAGCAGGGCAGGCCCTATGAGGAGAGGCTGAAGGACCTGAACCTGTTCAGCCTCCACAAGAGAAGGCTGAGAGGGGATCTAGTGGCAGTCTACAAACTAGTCAAGGGGGACCAGCAGGCATTGGGAGAGTCCCTGTTCCCCCAAGCAATCCCAGAAGTTACAAGAAACAACGGACACAAGCTAGCGGAGGGAAGTTTCAGGCTAGACATTAGGAGGCCCTATTTTACTGTCAGGGCAGCTAGGACCTGGAACCAACTTCCAAAAGAAGTGGTGCTGGCTCCTACCCTGGGGGTCTTTAAAAAAAGGCTGGACGAACATCTGGCCGGGGTTGTTTGACCCCAGTACTCTTTCCTGCCGTGGCAGAGGGTCGGACTAGATGATCTCCTCAGGTCCCTTCCAACCCTACCAACTATGAAACTATAAAGATCCCAGAGGCAGGTGTTCTTCCATCAAATGAGCTAGGTTAAAAGAACATTATATAAATTGCAAAGACCAAGCACTCAGAAGTTAAGAAATGCCAGTTTACAATTCACAGATTTTCATTACATCCATTTAATCTCATTTCATGTTTACAAATAATTGCCCACGGTTATTACTATTGGTGTGTTGGATATTTCTAAATTGCTGGTCAGAACAGGTGCCTCCCAGGCCTCTTACACATTGTAAAGCAACACAGGTGTAAAGAAAGCCTTTGAAAGAGCTGCAGCAGGATTCTTACAAGTCCAGTTGGACTGATAGTGTTTCCATTGTATGGTATATTTGCTCAAGGTCAAGGTCAAATGAAAGGAATGGGAGGCCGTGGATATTTAACTGATTTTTATGAGGCCCTGCTGTATTAAATGATTTTGGGAGAGGCTACAGACCCCTGCTGCTTCATCCCTCTGACATATAATATGTGATGGGAGGTGGGTGCCCCCTACTGCCCAGCAAACTTGGTGAATATTTATAGGACTAAACATTAGTACAGGTGTCTGCAATGTTTGTGGGCTGAGTGCCAAAACCCCCTGCAACCTGGACTTCAAAGATGTTGGCATGCCAGGGGTGGTAAGCAGGGGAGCTGCAAGGGGTCCAATCTTTGTCACAGCAGCACAGCCCTGGCCCCTTCCCCACCATGCTCCCAGAGGCACGCAGGCAGCCACTGCCAGAAACAAGCTGGGCCAGGGCTCCGGACCCTGGTGCAGGCACCTGCAGCCTCACAGCTGCCTGCTGCAATCAGCCCAGGCTCTGGGCAGGCCCCTGCCTCCTGCCTGGGAGCCCAGACTGATCACAGCAGGCCACCGTGAGCCTGCAAGTGGCTGCCTGGGGGGTCCAGAGCCCCAGCCCCACTCATTGCTGGCAGTGGTTGCAGGCATATCCCAGGGAGCATGGTGGGCAAGGGGCCAGGGCATAGAGACCAGGGAGTCTGCCCCTTCCCTGCTGCAGACCAACTGGATGCTGGCTGCAGCACAGGGGCAGCACAAACCCTGCCGGGACCCTCAAGATCACAACAGGGTCAAGAGCCAAGTCTGAGGTCTGTGCTACACATCAGCAGTGGCCTGGCTCCTGAATCCCAGCTCCAGGCTCATGGCTTAGCACAGTAGGAGCAGGAGCAGGGGTGGGGTGGGAGCAGGGTCTGGGATTGGCAGCATGGCTCATCCTAACCCACTGGCACTTAGGCGTAGGAGGAGGAACCCCCCTAGAACCGCCCGTGGCAGCCACCCCTGTGGCACAGCTCCCACCCACAAACACCTTCCCCCAGCCCAGCAGCCAAGCCAAGGGCTGCCCCACTCCATCTCCAAGGCCATGGCTCAGGCCTGATGTGCAGGTCCCTTGACCACCCTCAGCACAGACAAACTCTGCAGGGAGAGAAGACACAGACAGGGGCAGCAGGGCCTGGGGCCACCTCGCAGGAAACCTCCTGCCTGAGGCTGCTGCGCTCATGCAGCTTGCCCTGCCCTTTGCAACTGGGCCCAGTGGGATGGAGACAGGGATGTCCCCCCTGACCGTCCACCTCTCCGCTCCCCTCCTTCCCCCTGCAGGGATGCCAGGTTTTGCAGGTGCACAGCCCCTGCCAGTGGAGTGCAGCTCTGGCCCCTTCCCCACAGTGGTCCCCGAGGTGCACATGGCAACAAGCCAGGCTGGGACTCAGGATCCCAGTGCAGCTCCTTAAAGGTTCATGGCTGCCTCCCACACCTGGCTTGGGCTCTGGGCAACTGCTCCTTGCCATGGAGCCCAGGCTGTTCACAGCAGGGCTTGCAGCCTCCCTGCCACCTTCTGTGAGCAGCCCCGGCTCAGTGGCTGGCAGCAGCTGCCCCAAGTGCAGACCAGCTGTGGCGTGCAGAGCAAAATGGCCTCATGTGCCATGCTCTGGCATGCATGACAGTGGTTGCTGAACCCTGGACTAGTATATTAAGCAACATTATGGAGAGACTGGTGTTCTGCTCAGCCTTTCCATCACTATCATTTTTGCAACCACAAGTCACCCACTTGGCACAGAATTATAACATCCTGCTTTTCCCACTTTTCAATTTCTTCTTCCAATTAATGCCAGTATCAGCATACATACTGGCTTGTTTGGAGTTATAAAAAGAGACTGGACTCCTCTCTATTCCTTTTCCTGTCTCAAATTCACTAACAACTTCTCCCCACTTCTCTTTCTTAGAGAAATAAAGTGAACTCCCTTCTAAGGGTTCAGGTCCAGCCACATCATCATAGACTGAAAAGTTGTCATTGGCATGACCATCAGCAGGGTCAGGGTCGGAGATACAGCTGTATACATCCTCCTTTGGTGTTTCACTCCTGAAGTAAACTGAGTCGTATGTGTCCTCATTTGCAACCGAAGGCACAGATGTGGTGTTGTAGTATAAGTCATCGGACACCCTTTTGAGACAGAGACAGGAAAAATACCTTATTACTGCTCCACTTCTGTAGTGCTGCCTGTAGAACTAATGTGGCTGTGTTCTGGATATTAAGTGGGTATTTCCATATGCAAGCATGATTAAAGCAATCAATGCTGACCACTGAACATGTCATGAACTGGGACTAATTCTTCTTCCCAAGACATCACTGGCAGAATCCAGATGATGCCAATGAGACTGCAGTTTGGTTCCTCTGAAATACTTTGTGCCAGAGTGGCTTTGCCAGAGGGAGGAGGACAAAATATAAGCTTGCCCAGGGCATCATTTTCCCTAAGGCTGGTTCTGGGTCCAGATCAGGTCATGCCAGAGCCAACACACAGGGCCTGGAAGTCCAGTGAGGCACAGTATACAGCTTGCACCCCATGCCAGCCTCATGCACCACTTGCAATGAAAGTCCCAAAATAGGGCTTGTGCATGCTGTGGGGTACATGTGGGACAGATGGCCCTGCACACTGGCTCTGGCATGGCCTGATCTGGACCAGCCCCAGAGCCAGGACTCTAGGGCAGGTACAGCAGAATGCAGGATGCAACACACATCCCATGTCAGGCCCCTCAGGCCAGAGGCTCCCAACTACTGGGCCATGGACCCCATGAAGTGTTGGCTGCCGGGTTGTGGCACAAGCCCCCCGCTCAGACCCCCATCTGTCTACCCAGGTGAGCAGCTTCTGGAGTTAAAGCTGACCTTCTGGGATTAAAGCTGAGCAGTGGGGCAGCCCCAGGAAGGAGGCAGCTGGCTTTGTGTGCCCTGTCCCACTCCTGCTGGTCCATGGTATAAAAAAGGTTGGGAACCACTGCCCTAGGCCACATGCAGCACCCACCAATTCCAGCCTATGCACCAGACCAGCTCCACACACATTGGTGTGACACCCACAGGCTAGATTATACAACTTCTCAGGCCAAATCCAGCACATGGGCTATATGTTTGACACCTCTGCTCTAGCACAGAACAATCTACATCTTCCATAATAAGCCAGATGGCAAGTTTGTGCACTCTAACTGAGAATGAGGTAAAAGGCAGGGCAAAAGGAATCAGTGGTTTCCTTGGCATATTCTGTTGCTTTGATCATGCAATATTAATATCTTCCAGTGCACTATGAGGGGATCATGCTTCCCTGTCCCTCACCAGGAATTTGGAATAAACTGTGTGCAAAAACCCCCAAAGCCTCTATCCAAAATATACACATAGTAGGAATTAGGCATGTGCACTTAGTACTGTGCTGAGCTCATGCAAAGTTGGATATATTCTATAAGGGCCCAATCAAAAGTTTCTTGAAGATAGCCCCTAAATGTACTATGTCCTCACTGCAGTGCTACGTGTATGGTATGCCTACACTGCACACTGGGATGGAGTGCAGAGACACATGATGTAAGTCAGGTACTGCAAGTAATCTAGCTGTGATTGAATGGAGCTCCACGTCACTAATTTATCCTGCTGAGAAGCATTATGCAATGCAGACATACCCCTAGGCCTTGTCTACACTTCAAAGATTTGCCTGTAGACTGAGAATGTAAAACCCTCCTACTATACTAACAAAAGTGTGTGCTTCTGCCCTGAACAGAAAACCAGCAAAAGTATTTTGGGCCAGGGTAACTGTGTCTGCAATAGGATTTTTGGTGGTATAAAAATGTGGCAAAAAAATCACTCTGACTGCCATCATTGTACTAGCAAAAGGTTCTAGTGTAAACTCAGCCTTGGAGGCTTCTGATGGTGTGGAAGACATCCCCACTGTAGTTGAGGTTCACATTTACCATTCCAATTATACAAATGAACATGAAAAAACCAAGGCAAGGTGTGTTCATTATGGGGACTCTATAACAAAACTAGGACCACAGTGAATTACCTGTAGGCATCTTTTGCTTCCATTACCAGCTCTAAAATGGAGGAGAAGGGGTGTCTTCTGGTTGGGTTAGAATTCCAGCAGGCTTTCATACACAGAATTAATGGAGTAACCTTTTCCAATTCCTTATCACTGATATTTTCTACGTCTGTAAATTTCAGAATTTCCTCTGTAAATTTCAAAACCTGTTTTTATAGTTAAGCAAGCAAGAAAATAGAGACACTTTAGCATCCAAACAAACACAGCTGAATATTCTCCTCTATGGTAAATAGTAAAAAGAGATCTAGATCATACCATATATAAGAACAATTGTAAGGTGTTAATTAATCCCCAGGAAAAAATGGAATACAAAAACAAAAAAGTTGGGGAGTGAATTTCAAAGAAACCTTCTTACAGATTTTTAGTGGGAGGATGAGGTTGGGATTGTGGTAAAGTGCACTTTTTACACTCCCATCTAGGGAGGGACAGTCACAGTCCCAGCACTACCATCAATCAGGTAGCAGCATAGCACAATCTTTCTCCACCTCAAAATTTAATGAATTATAGAAAAAAATGTAATACTGATAAAGACAAACAAGATCCACATTCGGAAAAAAAAAACCCACAGTTGAAAGATCAAAGAGTGAACTGTGATACTTTCCACTTGCAGAATAAGGGCTACAGAAAAAATGATAGTCACTCTCAAAGCTGGAGGCAGCAGTGCAATCACTCACTAGCTGCGCAGCAACCCCTCTCAATCATGCTCCTGTACGGTGCACACATTTGGTGATCGTGTGGGGTGGGCAGTTAGTCTTCCTGCCCTTCTCAACCACTGTCAGTGCTGTGCTATTAGCAACCCTGAGACTTACGAGGACCTGCTAATTTCAAGGCTGCTTTACAGGCAAGAAATAACAATGTAACCAGTCTTAATAAAATGGTTTAAATTTGCTTATACAATGTATTTATCATTGAAATAGATGGGCTTTGACAAACGACTAGTACAATCTGCACAATGTCATGGCTGTTTACATTATATTGACCCCAAAGCATTCTGGGAGCCAAGGGAGGTTCAAAGAGACCATCACCAGAATTAAATACTCAAGAAAATGTATGTAAGTGAAATTTAATAGCAACTTTAATAATGAAATACAGATAAGATATACATGGACAAACATATAGAGCAAATAATATTAAATCAATAAAATGTACATTCATCTAAAGAAAAAGCAATCATTAATATTTGAAAGAAATTAATCTTAACTTCTCTACATCTTAAAGTCTTAAAAGACCTCAACTAGGTGGCCAGCCTGTTAAGGGAAAAGCACTTTTTTCTTACGTTTAAAAGCTCAGTTGTAAAGAAATATTTATCTTGGTTTATCTGCCAATGGGCTAGTCATGAAGAACCATAGCTCAAGGCTGACAAGCAAAGATTCCCAGGTGAACCTAGATTTTTATACTCAATTATCTGGTCTATTTGAGTGACCTTTAGGCATCTTATTCTGACCTGTCTTTCTCATATCTTCTAAACTTTTGTTGCCTCACCTGCTCATTTTCTCTGCCTCCTCTTCTCTTAGTCAAGCTCTGGTCAAGTAGATGCAAGCAAATGCTATTCTGTATCATCATTAGGCAGCTTAGGATTCATTTATCCATGAGAAGTTTATGCTGTTTTCCATTTACTGAACTTACCTCCTTGCTGTTTAGTAAGTGGAAAGGCTTCAACAGCTTGAACATATGCAAATTGGTAAAACGTGTTGTTAATGCTTCCCAGACCACAAGCCCAAAGGTGAAAACATCAGATGCCCGGGAATACAGTCCACCATTTCTCACTTCTGGGGCAGCCCTATGGACAGGAATGAACACTTCACTGGTTTATTATAAATCAGCACATGTGAGGAGTCCAGACAGAGTTAGCTGTAAAATGCCCTCCATCCAGAATATATCCCTCCCACCCCTCCAACATTCATTAGGCCAACTTCTGGACTGGCATAAGGCACTTGGGAGTCCCTTTTACCTCAGGGATCCAGTGACCACTGTACAATGGAAATATCTCCTGAGCCTCTGTAGATACCAATACATGCTATTCATGATTGGAGCCCTGGAAGTCCAGACACCTAGAAAAAAGGATGTCTCATTTCTACTATTCTAAGAAAAAAGCATGGAGTGGGGTGTCTAAGGGACTCAACCATCCAGGCAATTCATAGGTCTTCCTTCTTCAGAGTTGTCTTGTTCACAAGTATTCAGGCAGATTTTACATGGTAAACTACAGTACACAGCTGGTCACCAGGCTTCCTCCAGCTTTGTGAAAGCCTAGTCCAGCTTTCCTGGTCATCCAACAGTTGAACAGTTTGCAAAGCACTTCCCTTCAAGCTAAGCAAGCTATTCCTTCTTTTTTCTGGACAGATTCATTTTCAGGCCTCTGGGACCTTGCTCCTTTTAGCCTGTAGGAAAGATCCTCTCCTCCAGAGAGCTGGTGATGTTTTGAACCCATCTCTTAGTCTCTTTGACATTACTTCTCCAAACCCAGTGTTGTGGGACTCACTAAAGCTCCTTTCCACAGGCCAGATTATAACCCCTTCTACCTTAGCCAGAGAGTGGTTTGCTCACTCTGTCAACCAGGGAGTAAAGAGCAGAGGCTGTGGCATCAGGTTTCATTAAGTGTGGAAAAGATACTGAAGGGCACTGTAGGAGATTCACTTTAGCCCAGAAAGGGTAACAGGGCCATGAAGTACCTAAACACCTACTTCCATGAGACCCTGTGGTGACATTTCCCAAGATGACATTTTTGGAGTTCTGATTTTTTGCCAAAAAGTTTAAAAAAATGTCTTCCAGGAGAAATAAATCAATTTTCTGTCTGTCTCCACAGTTTGACTGGGAACATGGTAGAATTCAAGGAGAAAAGAGAGCACATCTTTAGTGAGGAAATGTTCATGGCCATTGTGGCTCTTTCTTCAGAGCTAGTTAGATGAACTGGAGAAATACAGTTCTGTACCTGAAATTGGGTTGGCTACTAATGGGCTGGATTTTGTGGCAGAAGAGAGGCACAAAGGAAGGTAGGAGTAAATTGGCAACATTAAAACCCCTAAAATCTGTTTACCATTTTGCAGCGTCAATGGGCATGACTTTGCGCACATAGGGGACAAAGAGGTTGCCTTCAGACCCGGTATCTGGCAGACAGACTGCTCTTCCCAAACGACCAACTTTTGCCACCACCTTTCAAAAGAAAGGGAAGAGAATAAGCCAAAAAACACAACATCTCAACAATTCTCCCTTCCCAGGAACAGACAATTCTTGTCGGAGGACTGACTAATTACAGGAACACAGGAATCATCAGGCTTGCCTGTCTAGTCCAGCCTCTTGCCTTTAACAGTGCCCAGTATTAGATGCTATACAGAGAAGAAACTCCATAATGGGCAATTATGAAATAACCCTCAAGTTTCTTCCTAATCTTTGGCAACTAATGCTTGGCTTATGCTCTGAAGAATAAGTTTTTTATCCATTTCACAATTTTAAGCTTAATTAATCAAGGTTATCATTTTTATTGACATAAATGATACCTTTTAAAAAATGTTAATTGATATTTTATAAGCAACACATAAATAAGAAATGAAACCTTTTTTGAATCCTGCTAAATGCTGGCCATGGTATATCACGGCAGTGAGCTCCACTATATTTATGCACAGTGTAAAGTTTGATCTGGTTTAAATCAGTTGCAGCTCACAGGACACATCTGCACAAGATGCTTAACTTCACATTAGCATAGTTTACTGTGAAGTAAGCATGTGCATCTACATGTGTACATGCTTACTACGCAGTAAACCTCCCTAATCCCAAGTAAATTTGCTACCTGCAAATGCAAGTAGCAAATTTACTCGAGATTAGTAATAGTGCTGTAGCGCCCATGAAGACACCAGACTGGGAGCAAAATCTGCTCCTGGTCAGCCATCCACCAAGGGATGAGAGATTGCTCCTTGCCCATGGGAGCTGCCTGCTGTCAGGGCAGCCTCTGACACAGGAGCCTGAGCAGGAACTATGCCCCTCTGCCCCAGCAGCAGGGAGCTCCAAGCCCCCTGCTCTGAGACTGAGATTGGGGAGCAGGGGCTGGGAGATCCCTATCTCTCAACCCCCACTCCATCATCACAATCAGGAAGCAGGGGGCTGGGAAACCCTAATCTCCCAGTAGTGGCTCTGGGACTACTGGGCTGCTGCCAGGAGACCCTTACCTTCCAGCAGTGGCCCCACACTGCTGGGAGATCTCCCAGCAGCAACCCAACGATCCCAGAGCCACTACTGGCAGATAAGCATCTCCCAGCAGCAGCCCCACAGTCCCAGAGCCACCACTGGGAGTTCCCTGGTGGTGGGGGCTGGGGAGCCTGTTCCCTATCCAGCTCCACAAGCACAGAGCTGAGGGCAGGCAAGCTCCCCAGCCTGTTCCCCTGCCCCCATCTCCATGCTCATAGAGCTGGGGAGAGTGGGAAACAAGCCCCCCAGATACCCCCCTCCCCCAGCTCTACACTCATGGAGCTGAGTGGGAAACAAGCTCTCCAGCCCCCAGCTGGTATGTGGCAGGAGCAGATCCCAGGCCCATGTCCCAGTTGGGTGACTGAGGCACGGGGCTTGGAAAGAGCTGCAGGTGTGGGGTAAGTCCCAGCCCCCCACCATAATCTGCCAGTAAAGCAACTAGTAGCTAGCCCCTTGCCCCTCTCCTGCAGCTCTGTCCAAGTTCCATGCCCCTAATCAGGGAGCCAGGGCCAGGAGCTCCCTGCTGCCAGGGCAGAGGGACTTTAGCTGTTATTGTCTGCTGTATATGGGATACAACCTTTGCCACTACATAATACTGGTTTAATTCTTGTTTTCCTGCCTTTTTTTGTTTGTTTACAGTTATGTCTGTCTTCTATGAATCTTAAGTGAAAATATTTTGTCCCCTTTCAGCATGGACTAGTACTGGACAGTGAATTAAGGCTGCAATGGAAAGACAACATAAGTCACTGAATGAACAGACCAAATGTAAGAAGAATAAGTATATATACCTCAGAGAAACTGGGACCACAATTAACATAAATATAACTGCATCGCAGATCACAGTGTATGATCTTGCTGGAATGAAGGTACATCATAGCAGAAGCAACCTGCTCCAGGCAGGAGAGAAGTTTGCCATGATCCATGTTACAAGCCACCTGGTCTAAGGACTCAGTATAGTCACCAAGAGACCTGGAGATCTGACAAAGACAAATAATGATGATAGATTAGAAAAAGGAGTTGCTCAAAAAAAACCCCAAAAAAACCAAAACACAAAAAAAACCCCACTCTGGGCATGTCTACATAAGACATTTACTGTGGAGTTGCCCAATTTGCTCTGCAGTAAGCATCTCTGTATCTACATGTCAGCCCTATTAGGCTGCAGGAAACTAATATGCTCCACAGCAGGTTAGTATTTGTAAATACAAGTATTATCCTGTTGCAGAGTTTTTTCATGTGCAGCAATGCATCTGTAGATGCTGACCCAGCTGGCTGAGGCACCTGGGTGCTTCAGTGCACCTACTGGCTAGCCTTGCACTGAAGCACCCTCATGGCCCAGCCAGTAGGGCCCTGCAAAGCTTCAGATCGTGATTCGGATTTGGAGATGATTCAGAGGCTGAATCTATGAATCTGAATTGAATCGCTAGACATTTTAGGCTTTCCGAATTGATATAGAGCTTCCAAATCGATTTGGAAGAGATTCGGTGATTCGGAGATTTGACCATAGGGTATAATTGGGAATCAATGAAATATCCATAACTTTGTTGATTTTTGGCTGATTCGGATGAAACTTGCAAGTGTTAGCTCTTTCTGAGAGCCAAGTTTCAAGGTGATAGGTGCAGGGTTTCTGGGAAACTGCACCTCAAACTGCTAACAAGCAAAACTCATGACATAGGTGACCACTGTGTGTGTGTTAAGGGACAGGGGGCTGAAAACTGTAGGCCTGCTAGGGCCTGCCATGGCCACAAAGCCTGCCAGCTGTCAAGAAGATGGCTGCAGGGGGAGTCTGGGTTCTGGGGCCTTGCACCTCCGGCTGCAGGCAGACAAAACTTGTGACATGGGTGCTTGTGGGACTGTGTATGTTCAGGTGCGCCCTTCCTGGTGCTGGGGCCTCTGCACAACATGGCAGTGTGCCCCCGTGAGGTCTCCTCCTCCCCTACAGCCTCAGCTCAGTCCACCACTGTAAACAATGGCAGGTCAAACTAACTTAGTTGGCTCAACACCAATAGCACCAACAGCATCAAAGGTACCCAGATGGAACTGTCACAGAGCCTTTCTTTTTATACAGGAATTAACAGAGTAAAGATCTTGTGTTGGATATATCTTACTCGTGTGTGATGGCTTATCTTGTGTTTTTATGTTTATTATGAAAAAAACCCAAAATAGTTAGAAAAATCTATCATAGGAAGCTTTTGGGTTGAAAAACTCTTTGTCAGGCTGAGGAAGTAGGTGCAACCGGTGTGTCTCCTGGTCCTGGATAGAAGGAATAGTAAAGAAGCCAGAGGCTGGCCTGGCATGCAATGCAGGCAAGAAAGCCAGTCGGTGAAAATGGAAATGGAGGCGTCATGGGGTGAGGGAAAGGCTGGGGTCGGGGGGAAGGGAAAGGGGATGTAGCAGCGCAGGTAAAAGTGCAGAGGTACCTGGGAAGTCAGATGTCTGGCAGGTTGCAGCAGAAAGAACTTCTGCACAGTAAGGGTGGCCTAGCAGGTCTGAAGTTTTCATTCCCCTATGCCTTAACACGCGCACAGTGTCACCTATGTCATGAATTTTGCTTGTCAGCAGTTTGAGGTGCAGTTTCCCAGAAATTCCTGCACCGATCACCTTGAAACTTATCAGACTTCATCCCCTCAGCAGAGGTCATCATCCTTGCAAGTTTCAAGTGAATCAGGAAAAAAACAACAAAGTTATAGATATTTCATTGATTCCCCATTATGTCCTATAGCTGAATCTCCGAGTCTCTCTAAATCGGCTTCGAGTCTTTTCCGAATTGATTTGGCCAAATCGAATTGAAAAAGCGATTTGAATGTCTGAATCAAATCAGCCAAATCTGAATTGAATAGTTGCCTATTCTTACAGACCTACCAGCCAGCCCCTCTGCAACACGTTAAGCTAGATTGGAGCAGCCCCAGATGGCAGACTGACCTCCCCAGACCCTCTGCCAGCCAGCTGTGTGTGCTGTGGTTATGGGAAAATGTGTAAATATGGCATCTGGAAACAATAAGCTCCAGCGTGATATGCACCAGAGTTTATTGCTGTGAATTAATAGCATGTGTAGATGTGCCCTCTAAACTCTAAATTCACAGAGTGAATTTTTTTCCTCTCACTCCACTCCACAAATGCAATGCTTGTCCTTGAAAGAGGTCAGTTTTTCAGGCAAAATATTTCTTTGGTCTATGATCTTCAACACTGCCTTTCCTGTGTTTTGAGAAATCAAGGGCAGAAATGTGGTATCTGTGATTTCTGTACAAGGACCTGTATTATTACAGTGGAGAAAAGTTTGTTTTAATGGTTAAGGTAAAGGATTACACCAGAAATTCAAGTCCTATTTCTAGTACTACCAAAGACTTCTTGGGTATCTCTCTCTCTGTGCCTGTCACAGACACTTCTGTTCCATCCAGCAAACTGTAATTTTCATATATATTACAGCAGTGCATAATCAGGGCTTTATTGTGTCAAGTTCTGTGAAAAGCCACATTGAGGCATAGTCTCTGCCCTAAAGAGTTTGTAGTCCAATTTCCTCCTAAAATGATTAGTTGCATCTCAAAAGATTGCCCAAATTATGTGCAAACCTTTTCACAAATGCAGTTCTATGCACTTGTTGAAAATGTGGGCCTGAAGGTTCATAAAAGACTTCAAGATTTTTCCCTGAAAGTTTTTAACAAACTTCTTAATTATTGGCCAGCTATCAAAAATGAACTTAAAATGCTCAGTGTGTCCTGCCCAGGTATTCAGTAGGTCAGTTTAAAAACTTGAGATAGAGTTTTATTTTGTACACCTAGGTTAATTAAAGGTTTTTAATTGAATTGTATTTGGTTAAGTTTTGTTTTTTTTTCCATTCAATTTTAATTGTGTAAATTTTGAGGAGAATTATTCAGGAACTGTCTTTGCTTCAGTTTCCTGGTCAGGAGAATGAAGAAAACTTTCCAAATCATAAATTCATAAAAATACTAATAAAACACAAAGGTAACCTGAGTTCAGAGAGCCAGAATATATAACAAAGGCAAGGACATACAAGTGAGTCTATCCAGACAGCCTATGGGTTTTTTACCCCTGTAAAGAACAGCTTAACTATCTGAAGATGAGATCAGTTTTCTAATTACTCAGCTGATTCAAAGGTTAAGGGAAACTCCTCATCTGCATTACTTGTTATTGGGATCCAAGATGCAGTGGGAGAAGGGGGCCCTCCCATGTTTTAGTGCATTACTTTAGTGCTTAGGACAGGAACTCAGCAGGTGTATCTACATGTGCCCCCCGTGGCACAGTTGTTACTGCACTATCATTTAGTACTTGCTTTAGCAAATACTAAATAATGGCGTAGTAGCAGCTGTTACTGTGCTGTCCTGGTGGTGCATGGTTATTTTTAGCAACTGTGTCACCCTTAGAAGTTGTTAGTTAGTTAGAAGGGCCATTGTTCAGTGAAAAGATAAGTGGTTTAGTGAAATGACCGCTACTCCGGATGGGAGGAGGCCCTGTATTTTAGCTTGTGGCCTCACTTGCAGTGAGTTTGGAAACTTCCCCATTGCTCTCCATTCATTTAATCTAATGACTATTAAAACAAGCTGCACTGACTCAGCTTCAAGAGGAGGGCTCGAAAATACCTAACTTATGGCCTGATGGTTGAAGCACTGTGCTTGGAAATAAGAGACATGTAGATTTAAACCAGGTTTGAGTGAGGAGGACTTAGGACTTAAACATTTTGCTTCCTGGGTAAGTGCACTAGCCCCTAAGCCATCGGGTTAAAGTTTAGGCATGACTTTCTTGTGGGTTTTTGCCCGGTTTGGGACTTACCCAGCCTTACACACAGACCTGCCAACTAGAGTACAGCCTAACAGAACATGCTCAGTAGCTGTGTGGATGCTTGTATGTCCACACTGCTACCAGAATAGAATCACAAACTGTGTGTGAGGGCCATCAGTAGCATTTGCACAGCTAGGCAAGTGCATTTTTGGCACGTAAACTGAAATAGGCTCTAGTGCCAAGAGCCCTCTGTTGGATAACAGCGCAGCAGAACCCAACCTGTCCAGGTCCAGAACGCACAATAGAACTAAGGAATCCTTGCACTCATGTGCTTGAACTGCCAGATCCCTATGGCAGAGCTGCTTGCATAATCCCCAATAGATGGGCATATTCTCTAACCTATTATATTGTCTAATTTGACCCTTTGACCCATTATTGGTAAAGAAATGGACAGTGTTATACTGAGTATTTTCTCTGAAGGAAATATGAAAAGCAAGTTGATTAATCCTTCCTTGTAGATCATATTTCAGCCACCCAAGAAGAAGCTGACTCATACCTGCCAGAAAAAATGCTGCATAACCTTTGGGAAAGAAAACTCTTATCAAACCAAAATGACTCAGGGGTGTGGGAGGAAGGGAGGAGTTACTAGTAATGTAGTGAATTCAGTATGTGCCATAAGAGCTATTTGTGTTATCAGGTTGGGTGGGAAATATTTGGAAGTTTCACTATATCATCACCAAGGGAATATATGAGACGTAGAAAGAGCTAAACAAAACCAAAAACCTTCTCAAATATTGAAGGAGCTGTGTCTGCATCAGTTAGTGTTCAGATCACTATCAGCTGGTTTAGCCACATCTCTACTAGGAATGGAATGATAAAGACTTTTCTTCAGAACATTACATTTTAAAAAAAGCACTAATTGATATGTAAAGCTTCAGATTGAGAGATAACTATATTTTGGTCAAATGCTCAGCGGGAAACAGTGAACAAATAACTTAGATGAGGAATTTAATCTATAAAGTTCACAGATATCATAATAAAATGAGAACATGGTGCTTTCAGCAAAATAAAATAAAAAAAACAAACACAAAAAATCCCTCACTAAAAACAGCAACAACAGCACACACATGTGCGTGCACGCACACATGCGTGCGTGTGCGTGCATGCACACACACACAGAGCTGTTAATATGGGAGCTTCCATTCTCCATCCAGACCTGTTTCCTCAGGAATACTGTGTGATTATACAATAACATTTCACTTACTGTATTTACTTGAATCCAAGATGACCCTGAATTTAAGATGACACCCCCAATAATTAGATTCTATATATGGAAAATTTATAAATGTGTTATAGTTTTCCAGGCACAGAATCTAATTATTGGAGAGTTGTTTTAAATTTTCCCTCTCCCCACACTGCTACAGCGGGGAGAACAGTGTCTGGGGGAGTCAGGTAATCTCCTTGCCCATTGCTTCCCCCCCCCCTTCCCCCCAGCAGCTTTTCAGCCCCACCACTATCTGCAGCCCCTCAGCCCCGCTCCCCACAGCATAAAAAGGCCAGAGCCAGAGCCTCAGCAGCCACCAGCCCCTCCCCCTCCTCTTTTATGCAAATCTAAGACAAAGGGACGTTTTCCCCTGTGCTGATTGAGGGGACTTCATCTTAGATTTGATCAAATACACTATTGTCATAAGGCTCATACCATTTGCCAAGAAAGAGAATTATTTCTTTAAATACTAAAAGAATTAATATGGTAATCTAAGCAGCTTTAATGTAGCTAGTTTGATGGATCATGAATTTCCCACTATAAACATAAATATATTCCCTTTGGGCTCTATATTTTAAAAAGGACATGGAGAAGTAAGGAAGGGTCCAGAAGCAGGTGACAAAAAAACTGAAGGATTTGGAAGGCAAGTCAAATAAGGAAATGCTGAAGGAAATAGGCATGTTCAATTTGTGGAAAAAGCAATTAAGAGACAAGATAGCTGTCTCATAAATATCTGAAGTGCTGCCATAAAGAGGAAGAACACCTTTTCCCTGTGGCTGCAGTGAACAGGATATGGACCAACATCTTAAACGTTGCAGTTTAGATTGGATATCAAGAACAAGTTCACTGTTAGAACAGTGAGGCAGTGGAATAGACTGCCTTGGGGAGCTGTGGACTCTCCATCCATGGAGATCTTCAAGAAGAGGTTGGGTTAGCATTGCTCAGGGATGATCTAGAAGCAGTTGTGTCTGGAGTGCTCTGTCAGGAGCAACAGTTAGAAACCCAGAAGCACGCAGAGACTGCTAGGAGATAATGAAAAGAGCTCTGTAGCTTAAAGCAGGTGGATGCTGAAGATACCATACTCAGCAGCAGAAAAATGAAGCAGAGCTTCCTAACTGTCTTAGTTAGAAAGGAGATTAAAGGATCCAGGATAAAATTTTGGAGGGGATACAGAAAGGAGAGTTCTGGCTGTCCAGCAAGTATGTGTGATATATCCATAGTTATGCTTGATGTCTCCAGGCTGTTGAGAAGAATAGAGGGTGTTTAGTATTTCCCATACTTCTGATCTTTGCTATTTGCCTTTTGGGGCCAGGAAGGAATTTTTCCCCCTTCTGTTGCTACATGTAGCCATTTTCTTTTCTTTTTTTCCTTCCTCAGAAGAATTGGGGAATGGCTGAAACCAAGGCTGGGGATTTTGACTGTAGTATACCTATGCCCCTGCTGAGAGTAAAGCCTGGAGGTTCTTGGCTAGAGGGTCATGCACCTTCACTCAGGCTTAGACTGATCACAATATTTAGGATCAGGAAGAAATTTGACCTCATGGTCAGATTGGTACAGAATCGGGTGGGGGGGTTGCCTTCCTCTGTATCAGGGGACATGGCCCTCTCCCTTGAATCTCTCAAGTGCATTTAAACAACCCTTATAAAAGGTATATCTTATAAGAGGTATCATTTTGGAACCAAGAGTTCTAGTTTTTTGTATGTCTTTAAACAACCCTGAAACTGATCACCGCTTTCCCCCTGCTTTACCTTTGGCAGGTTAGGGTGCTATGCCTTCTAGTTGTGCAACAGGGTTGATTGTGTAGTTTCAGTAATAGGTTAGACAAGAATTTGCATGGGATGGTTTGGATAGGGATGATCCTGCTTTAGGCAGGGGCTTGAACTAGATGACTTCTGAGGTCCCTTCCAGCCCTACTTTTGTATGATTCCATGAAACCTGGAGGATTCTCCTTGACTTCTTTAATCTTCTAGTTCAGTTCTCATCCTTCTAATTTTGTCTCCTCCTATCCAGCTTAGTTTGTTGCTAAGTGATTGCATTTAACTATCTGCCATACATCCTTCCAACAGGTACCTTTCCACACAATCCACAGTGGGGTAATTTTGCTCTTACTATAATCTTCTTCTGGTAGGAAAGAAGGTGGAGCTCCACCAAGGGACTGTATCTTTTCTCCTCAGAAAAATCAAGTCACTCTTTTACTACAGATAAAGAACTTCCCTTTCTCAGCCCTGCTATTTACCTGTCTAAAATTGCTATTTTAAGGTTATCTTGAAAATTCTGATGTCCCTGTAAAGCAGATAAACGGTCTGCATCTAACTTTATATAGAAGCAATCTTCATGTAAGAAAGGCAAAAAGCCAAGTTAATGACATGTGGGAGACTGACAATATCAAACTAACCCCAGTATCATTTTTTTTTATTTCTGTGTGTCTGATTTATCTATGCAGATTCTCAAAACCAAAACCCAAGGTACAACTGCATTACAACTATTCTCCGTATCTTTCTACATCTTCACTTGAAGTTAGTGTACCAATAACCACAGGTTGCCTTTGTTTTACAGACCATCGTTTAAACACCATTTCAAATTCTTCTTCCACATCAAAGCCATTTATTCAGACTGAAGTGCCTCCATGGAAACCACATCAGTCTGGCAGTGTCAGATATTACTGACTTCCTGAAATGCTATGGGCAACCAGCCTCTCCAGAACAACTTCAAGCTGGAAATGCAGGACTGTCCATTATCACATCTATTCTTACTCTGATTATCCCAGAAAATGCCTTCCACATGCACAGGCACATAGAACAAGATTTTCAAAAAGTGTTTAAGTGACTTGAAGCCTAGGAGCATTTGTAGATGACATGGGGGTTTAAATTGAAGCGAAGTAAGCAATTTAGGGTGAAGTAAAACCCTGTGTCTTGTACACCTGTATTCTTACCTGCCTCTACGGCACTGGGGAGGGGAGAGCAAGCTATCAGCGGGCAGAGCAGTCCCTGAGCTGTGGGGAGAGGGCTGGTGCTTCCCTCTGTGGCAGCTGTACCCCCCGCCCCCTGCCCAAGGCTACACCTGCCCGCAGGCACCCGGCTCGGGTGGTCCCAGAGTGCACCGCAGCTGCAGAGAGAAGCACCAGGCCCCCGCACAGCTCAGGCAGGTTCCAGGGAAGATTTAAAAAAAAAAAAAGATCAGGCTTGTCACTTGTTTTGTTTTTCTTCAGTGCAGCGTGCCTCCATGGGTTGCTGCCAGGCTGCCTGGTGGGGCTGTCTGCACAGCTCCTGAGCTGCACGGAGCCCGGTGAATCCCTCCATGGCTGTAAGGTAGCAAACAAACTCCACAGAGGTGTTTTAGTTTGCTGTGCCCCAAAGTCATTTAAGACCCATTATGCTGCCGAATTTGCTACAGTGGCTGGAATTAACGCACAATAAGTCACTGAATTTGCAAACTCGTGCAAACGGCAACACCATTAAAGCAATGCAAAAGGGGATTTAACCCACTTTAATGTGTCATCTTCAAATGCCCCAAGTTGCCAACAGCACTTTGTCTACTCAGTCACCTAGTTATTTTGGAATGTTTTACCCATAAAGCCTGACAGGTTTAAACAGTCCATTGTCCTTTACATTAAATGATCCCTTGCTAGTCCAAACCCCCAATACACACATGCCCCCTGCTCTCAGACTAGTTAAACCATAACCATTGCTTATTTTCCATCCAAAGCATTGGAGATAACCTCAGAGAATGCTGATGCTGCACTTACCAGCTTGGTTGCAGGGAAGCAGTTCAAGATTTCCTTTACAGATAGCAAGTTCCTGTGATCTAACATGCATAAGGTCATCCTGGTCATATGGTTCATTTTGAATGATACCAGCTCATGAAGGCAGCCCTCCTGCAAGACAGAAATTCAGAAAATTGTGTACTCTTACATGCTCTCTACTCCAAAACCCAAAAATGAACCACCAATTTTTTCTCCAGCAGAGATATTCAGGTCTTTCTCCAAATTCTCTCATGGAAAAGATGATGAAATTGAGGCCTAAACTTGCATGGTGATGATGAACCAGATCTAATTTCCAAGTGTGGATACATGACACAATTACTAAAGAATAATTTACCTCAGATTTTTCTCTGTAATAAATGTACTTCATAGTGGGCACGTCTACACATGAATATTAATGCACATGAATAAACTTGAGAGCTTATTGTCCCTGAGTTTATTGCTCCTGGGTGCCATGCCTTCATATGCACCCAGCCCCATAGTGCACAGCTCCCATGCTCCCACCCAAGTTCCCAGCTGCACATAGTGGGTCTCACCTGACCACACAATGTGCAGATCTTGTACTCCTGCAGTGTGGGGCCAGCCCGGCCTGGCCCCATAGCATGTGGCTCCTCACACTCCTGCCACCTTTCCCCCATTGGAGTCCCTGTCCCAGCCTGGTGGGGCTTGTACCTGCATGTTCAGGCTCACAGACATGGAGGCTGGGAATAGCCACATGGATGTCAGCAAAAGCCTTCGCCAGATCAAGGTTTCTCATCTCCAGCGCCCCTTTGCTAGGGACTGATGGTGGGTCAGGCCAGGCTGGGGTCAGGGGTGTAGTTGCTTAGCAAACAGAGCTGTACCTCCTGAATGGCGGGGCAGCCCAGGGCCAGCGCTTACAGAGGGCTTATGGAGGGGCCCTGTGGGCAGGTTGGAATTGCCTGGTGAGCTGGATGCGGCCCACCAGCCTTATTTTGCCCATCCCTGGTCTACACACGCTCTGCTGCAGAGTTAAAAACTGCAGCAGGATAGTACTTGTACTCACTATGCCCAAATGAAGGGGAGGCTGGACCTGATGATCTGTAAGGTCCCTTCCATCCCCTAAGATCTATGAAACTATGAAAAAAATAAAATAAGTAAATACAAGTACTATCCTGCTGTGGAGTAAATTAGTTTACTCCACCCTAAAAGGACTGCACATGCAGATACAAAGACATTTACTATCCCGCTAATTAGTCTACTGCACAGTAAACATCTTGTGTAGATGCACCCAGTAAGGAGTAGACATATGACCAGTTCTCCTAATGCAGCTGCCCACAGTCGGAGCTATTACAGCTCTGGCCACTAGGTGCAAAGGAAGCAAATACGTTTGCAATGAGCAAATGCTCTTCCCGTGCCCCGTCCTGGAATGAATTTGACTACAGAAGTGGAAAAATACCACATTCCATATAGTAACTTTCCCACACATTTTTCACAGGATAACTTTACTCTGGATTTCAGGGATTTACTATTTATTGTCTGCTCCCCTTTTATCACAGAGTAAACATGTCATGTGTCTGCACCCTTCCTTAGCAGTCAAAGAAGTATGCCATTGGCTTTGTTAAGTTTATCTGAATATTGCATCATTGTAACAGAAACAAAGGTTGTCCTAATCAAGCTAATTAATTGTATTAGCTTCGTTAGTATTTCTAAAGTATTTTGAAGATTAAGGGAACTCCTCGAGTTTTAAGTTGCATTGACATTTTGATGGGATAGAAGAAATTAGAAACTCCCAACTCCCAACCTTACAGAAAATGTAAGCCTTAACATCTTCTGATTTAATAAGATCTCCCTTTATTTCTTTATTTCAATTGATGTTTAAAGATAATAAAGGAATCTCAGATATCTGGAAAAAAGGATATAGCTACAATAAATCCATCATAAAGGATGGTAGTCTTGCACCTTTTATGTGTGATATGGTTCAGTTATGTAATGAACAGGAGATATTCTGGAAAAAACTTTGTTTTTGGCTGAATAAGACATATGGGAACATATGGAATGATTTATCACATACAAATTTGGAAATATGTGTGTTGTATTCTAGAGATAAATCTCACTTGGTTGGTAATGTGTATAAATGATTCAATAAACTATGATATCCAGCAGCCATCGTTAAAGGTAAATGGGAAAACGATTTATAAATATTAATAGTTGAGAAATGGGATAGCATCTGGAAATCACTTTGTAAAACATCTAATCCATTGCTTTTAAGAGTTTTTCAGAACAAGATTTTGAATAAGTTGTATTGGACCCCAGAAAAGTTAAAGTAAGGCTAGCCTCAAATGACTATTGTTGGAGCTGTGGAAACGAGGTTGGGTCTCTTAGTCATATTTTATTCATTTGTCCTAAAATTACTAGTTTTTGGGCTGAGCATCTGTGTAACACTTTCTAAGATGCTTAAAATTAACATCACCAGATGTATCATCACCAGATGTATGCATATTGTGGATTATGGATTTATTACCATTGTCTACACCTATGTAAAAATGGCTAGCTATAATATTTTTGGTTGCTAAACAGGTAATTTTAAGGAAATCGAAAACTCCCAATGTACCTCAATTCTTGGAATGGTTAAAAGAACGTATGCATGTTTTGTGTTAGTGGAAAAGATTACATATGCAAATAGACATAACTTGGCCCAATATGAAGAAATATGGTGCAATATGAATCTTCTGTTAGGTTTATAAGTTGATTTGTTTGTGGTTTGGTATCCTTTAAATGTATATTTGTTAGTTGGTCATATATAAATGTCAAGCTTTCTCTTTCCCCTAGTCTATACTAAATTTATAGCATGTGCGTTTAATTATCTATTTTGTAATGCTTTGGTTTTGCTTTTTTATTGTATTTTACTTAGTTTATATTTTATGGTTTTGTTGTTTTTGTTATTGTTATAATATGAAAATTAATAACTATAGTTACAAAAAAAGACACTCCCAATCATAAATGCCCCAGACTGTGGTAAGTTCGAAACTCACACCCAAAATTTGTTTCCTGGTTCTATTTTTTTTAATTGTAAAGTGATGGATTTCAAGAGATGATCTGAAGTAGTGTCATTGGGACAGAACTGCTAGCTGAGCAAAAGAGTTGGTTTTCAAGAAACCATTCATTTCTTATGGGGGCCATTAAAAGGAAAGGAAACTTTGAATGGGGAGGAAACTTTTTTTACCTGTATACAAACATTAGACAGGTAGATACATTAGTAGAAAGGTAAACAGACAATAAATAGATGGATGTGTTCATATGTGTGTGTGTTATTACGGATAAACTATATGGTTAATGGTTGTAAAGCTTGTGCTGCTGGAAATCCTGGAAACTGAAGTCCTTTGGAAGGTATTAACAATTACATAGAAAATTATGAACAAAATTCCAAATCAATTTTATATAAAAGTTGCGAATGTATACCTTAGTCCATCACATTTTTCCAGCAGTTTACTGATTCTAATTTAGTTTCAAGACTTTTTACAAACATAAGAGTCCAGTTAAAATCACTGTATGTTTTTATTTCATAAAGCTATGAAGAATCATTGTGATCATATGACTTCCTGTGTAACACAAGCACCAAGACTTTGTCTGCTAGATTAAAATGCTTCTATTGATAGAGATGATAAAGAAGATTCTCTTCCTAGAAGAGATAAAACAGTAACTAAGAAACAAACTATTACCTTCTGTTCAGTAATATCTTGACATGTGCTCAGAAATCTATTTGGTGCATCCCACTCTTTGAAGCTTCCTAGACAAATAAAAACAAAATCACAAAAACTAATAGGTCATGATTCATCTCTGATGTACACCAGCTCTGCACTAGGTTACATACATTTTTGTTGGTGGAGTTATCACTAATTTGCACCAATCTAAGACATCAGCCAAAGCACTGCTGAGAAACAATAAGCAGCTGACTCCTTTCAAAAAAAGTAAATCATTCTCTTAGAGGAACAACTAACTTATTCCCACATTTGCACTTATGTTTTCTAGTTAGTACAGTACTGAAAATGTACTGGGACAATTTCTCCTTAAAAGATGCTGAGACCAGTTGTGTAAACCGAGGAAGTTTGAATACTTCCGAGAATCTTAGGGTCGTAGGAACACAGGGCTGGAAGGGACCTCAGGAGGTCATATAGCCCATCCCCATGCTCAAGGTAGGATCATCCCTGACTGAACCATGCCAGCTAAGTGTCTCTTTAAACTACTCTTGAAAAATGTCAAGGCTGAAAATCATAGGTGGCAAAAGGTGGGGGGGGTTAACGGGGCTTAGTCCCCCCAAATGCAGAGCAGCGATAAGACCACAAGGCAGCCCAGCCATGGGCTTCCAGCAGCTGCAGAAGGGGTGAGGAGGGGTGCGGGCACAGTGGTGAGGGAGGGAGTGGGGCTGGGGCAGGCCCTGCACAGCTGAGGCAGGGCATGGGACTGATCCGCGAGCAGCTTGTCTGAGGGGGGCATGGCTCCTGCTGCTACACGCACCCCAGGAGGGCATGGGGGGCATGTGCCCCTGAATCTGTGCAGGGCAGGGTGGGCTGCAGCTGTGCGCTGGAGCCAGAGCTATGCCAGGCTCTTCCCAGTGAGGGTTAGACCATGCTGCGCTTGGGGTAGGTGGTGGCAATGCTGGGAAAGGGGTTATGGGGGGGGCTTCAACCACCCCAAAATTTATCATAGCCCCCCCCAACCCCACTTCCCAGCACACCACCACTGCCTGCCCTGAGTGCAGTGCGGCCCAACCCCCCTCCCCCCGCTGGAAAGAGCCTGGTGCAGCCCTGGCCCCAGCCCACAATGGCAGCCCACTCTACCCCACACAGATCTGGGGCACATGCCCCTATGCTTCCCGGCATGCATGCACTGGCAAGAGCCTCCACCTCCTCCCCACGCCAGGCCCCCTCCCCCCAGACAAGCCACTCACAGCTCTGTACCACACCCCACCTCGGCTGTGAAGGACCTGCCGCAGCCCCAGCCCCACTCCCTCCCCTTCCCCCACAGACTTACCTGCTGGGAGGGTGCGCACATGCACTCAGCCTCCCCCAATATTTTTTCTCCCTCCACCTACATTGAAAATTCTACAACTTCTATGGGTAGCCTTTCCACATAGTCAGAGTTCTTCCAAATCTCCAACCTAAGCTTTCTCTGCTGCAGCTTGAGGTCATGGCTCCTAGTCCTGTCCCCTACAGCCACAAAAAAGTCCATCACCATCCTCTTTATAATTGCCCTTCAGATATTTGAAGACGTTATTGGAACCTTTGTACACATTCAGTCAAATGAAGCCCAACCTTCAATCTCTTTGTCTTTTTTTAAAGCCTCCAAGTTTTAGTGCCCACAATCATAATGCCCATTTCATTATTTATGCCAATTTCTTCTTGAGACATAAGTGCTGTTAAGAAAGCTTTCTTGTCACAGCAAGTCTGAGCACTTCTCAAGCACATTGTAAACAACATTAGGTTCTTACCTTTGCTATCAAAGCAGCCCTGCCAAACAGAGAAAGGAAGAAAACAAAATTAGAGCTCGGACAAACACAAATACCTGTGTCAGCTCAACATTTGGTTTCTCTCAAGCTTCCAAAGCCTTCAAAACTGTCACTTCTTCAGCCAAGTGACACCTATTACCTTAAGAGGGAAGGATGCCAGATAAAAGCGATTGGCGACATTGCTTGGGAATTACTTGGGCACTAATGAATATTTGGAAGAGCTGAGAGCAAGAACGACTTCACATGTTTATTAATTCCCAAAGCAGGCAGAACCTGTTGTTAGCTTACCATCACTAGGACAATCTGAAAATGCAGAAAACCACAAGTGTGGGTATGGTCCCACGTTGTGTTGTATCTGATTTTTTTTAATTAAAATTTTAAAAAGCACTTCTTTTCCTCATTATTATGCCAGTGAACTTCTCAGATGTCCTGGGAACTAGTTTTTGGATGTGTTTACATCCTGGGCAAAAAATCAGCAGCCCAGATTTACCAACAGGCAAATCAATTTGTTTAAATCAACACAACTCCACTAGCTTTGGTGGAGTTGCATCTATTTACATGGACTAAGTAACTGGCCCGTTACGTGAAAGAAGGAGCAAGCCTGCTCCTCCAAGCCTGATGCTTTGCTTCCATAAGGTCAGATAAACAATAGTTGATCATCTGGATTCCTACTAAACTGAATACCCAAAGTTTGTGGAGGGCACTAGAGCCAGCTTGCTCCTGAACAACTGAGAGCTTTTATGTGTCATGGTTTGATCTAAATCTTGCCAAGTGACTTATCAGCCTGTCCTCCTGAAACAGTGAGCTTACAGAATAAACACACCGGTGCCTCAATTGCAGTTGAGCCCTGCCATGTTTTGTCAAAGCCCCACAGAAAGCATACTAGGTATGTCTACACCACTTCCAGATGGGGCAAGGAGGCCACTGCCTTGATACACAACACCCCTGCACTGCATATACTGAATCCTAAATTAGAGGTATTTCAGGGTTGTCTATACAACCCCTGAAACAATCCCAAAACCAGCATGGAGAAATAAACCCTGCCTACTCCCACACAGAAAGTACCATGGGCTGAAAAAATATCATCTGTCAAAGTCAGAGGCATTCCAAGTGAATCCAGCACCTCTACCAGGATCATGCCAAGACTGAGACCATGAATGCACCAAAAAAGAAAGTAGACACCATTTTTTGGCAAGTGGTACATGCAGAGTGGGACACAGTGAGCAGAGCTTGTGCCTCAATAGTGGTCTCAAGATCACCAGAAAGGATCACCGTGCATCACCACCCTCTCTCCAGGGTTTAGTGTGCATAGAGGGTACATGGCATGCTTCACTGTGGAGCTCCCAGCTATGGCCCAGAAGCAGTACAGATATGCTCATTGAAATCAAATTCACAAGCCCCTGAAACAGTAAAAAAGTTCTCAGCGTAATTTTTTCAAGTGAGGAGCCAATTTCATCTTTTCTGTAACTCCACTGTGGGAATGACTTTGGCATCAATGAGAGGTAGCACAGTGTGGAAAACTGAGGACTCTCAGGTGCAGCATGCAGGAATGCCCAGGTGCTGATCTCACCTCTGCTCCACACCTATTGCACAGCACTAGATAAATTACTTTACCTTCTTGTGCCTCACTTATCCCATTGGTAAAATGGGGATAACACTGGTGACAGGATGGAACTACAGTAAATTATAGGCACGCCATGAGGAGCCTATAATTAGTGTTCATAAGTTCCTTTGAAAATGGAAAATACTGTAGGCCCAATTCTTCTGCATGTTATACTGAATCTAAGGACAATGGACAACAGACAAAGGACTTACAGCCCTGTTAAACACAGGGTAACATAATGCAGAATCAGGCCTAGATAAGGGTGAAGCATTACCATATTTACCGGAGTACAAGATGACCCTGAATTTGATGACCTCCCTTAATAATTAGATTATATACTTATATATTATAAGTTTATAATTTTCCATGTATAGAATCTCATTATTGGAGGATCATCTTATATTCATCCTCCTGACCATTGCAAGAAATGCGGAGAGAGGTGACGAAGGAGGTAGTAATGGAGCAAGCAGTGGGGGGACAGACAGTGGGGGAGGCAGTAGACAACACATGAGGGGACAGTAATAGGGCAGCAGTAGGGGAGACAGTCAGCTTGCCCCCTTGTACCCATTCCTACCCCCACTTACCCCTTACTGTGCTTGCCCTGTACAGCCGCAGGCCCCATTCTCCCTTCCTCCATCCCCCTCTCTTCCCCCCTCCATGTTACTTCTGCCCCCGGCAGCCTCAGGTCCCTGCCCTCACTTCCTCTCATATCCCTCCCCACACCGAAATCTCTGGCTACGGCCTGCCCCTCCACCCCCCCTTGCCTTTGCTCTGATGCTGGCAGGTTCCATCCCTGCTGCAGCCTGGGGGCAATGAGCGTAGCTCCAGCCCAGTCCCACAGCAGCAGCATGGAGCTCACACCACTGCTATAAGGCTGAACTGGAGCTGTGCTCTGTGCTTCATGCTTCAGACTGCAGCGAGGATGAAGCCTGCTGGCATGGAGCAAAAGTAAGGGAGAGTATGGCAGGGGGGAAGAAGGGGCGGGGGGAGAAGTGGCACAAGGGAGATACAGGGGCAACAGGGACTTGAGGTTGCAAGGTAGGAGTGGTGAGGAATACAGAAGAGGCAGGGGGGGGCAGGCAGCACCTGCAGCTCCAGGTACAACCCAGGATTGGGGCCAGAGCTGCAGCAGTTGCCTGGCCCCTGCTGGCTTGTATAGGTTCTAAAAGAAGGGGCTTTTCCCTCACGTTAAAGGGTCGGGGGGAGACCTCATCTTTTAATCGAATCAATACGGTATTAATTAATATAAAGTAATAACAACTTTCGGTTCTTAAACCTCATGCAACATGTTACTGCTTCAAGGGAAGCTATTTACAAACTGGGGAGATTCATTATCAAACACCTTTGGTAATTACCCTTTTAATATCCTCAGCACAGATGGGAGAGAATCCACTCTTTACCTCATGCAGCCTATTCAGATCTGGCCCTGGAAAGGGAAGAGAAAAGTTTGATTTTGTACAGTCTATCCTGCCCCTGGGGCCAGTTAGGGCCTTGGGCACATGCATGGAACTCCCAGTGATGTCCTCTCAGGTCAGGCCAGGGCAATGCATGACACATCATATGTGAATGAAGACAGTTCCCTGAGTAAAATCTGGGTAGAAACCTTGAGCTTTGATTCTAAGGCATCATATTAAGGTCAAGATACTAACTACAGATGGGATTCACTGATACACTCTGGCTTCTTTATGCTGCTCCAACAATTACGGCAGTTTTGTCATCGCTCTGCAAGCAGCCAACAAGTAAGTGAGCTCATGAATCTGCTCCCCCCGCATCTGAAGAGCTAGTGTCATGGCTGTCTGGGGCTTCTGCGAACATATATTCTGAAACTGTAGAATCTGGGAGGGACCAACCAGCTGAAGGAGAGCCAGAACCACAGGTAGCAGATATTAATGACATTGCTTAATGCACCCTAGGAAGATACTCAGAACCCAAAGGGACAAGGAAGATGAAAAAAATCTTTCCACAGACTAGAACAGTACGGCTGTGCAAAGCTTTGGGCCCTGATTCGATTCAGCAGAGATTCAGCCTGATTCGGTGGCCAAATCTCTGAATCTGAATCAAATCAGAGGAGCCTTTAATCCCTCCAAATTGAATCTGAACCCTCCAAATTGGTTGAGAAAGTTTGGAAAGATTTGGAGATTCAGACATAGAGACAGCTTTAAATGTTTTTTCTACATACCTCTAGGTAGCAGGGGCTCGTGAATGCTGTGATGCTGGGACACATGGAGTGTCCCACAGAAGCGCAGGGGGCTCCCTAGCACGGTTGGCAGCAGACCCAGAAGTGGACCAGAAGCACCCCCGGCTCGGTGACTGGTGCCTCTTATGTATGTTGGGGGGGGGGGGCACCCAGGGTCCCCCTGCAGCCCATTGCCAAGCTAGGGAGGCACGGGTGGGGGCCCCCAGCACACTCCCCAGCAGACTGGAAGTGGACCAATAGTTCTTCCAGTCCAGTTCTGGGTTCTTTGCCAAGCACATGGAGGGCCCCTCGCGCTCCTGTGGGATGCTCCATCCGCCCCAGCATCGCAGCATCCACGAGCCATGCCTGCTACCTCAAGGTATGTAGAAAAAACATTTAAAGCTGTCTCTATGTCCAAATCGCTGACTCTCTGAATCAGCATCGAATCTTCAGATTCAGATTTTGCCAAATCGAATCAGGGACAGTGATCCGAATCAAGAAATTAAATCACTGTCCCTAATTCAGGCCAAATCCGAGTTGAATAGGACCTGCTTTGCACACCTCTATAGAACAATGCTAGGGCTCTGATAAATGTTTACTAGTCTGTGTAAAAGGGATCATCTCAGTCGAGTTCCTACAGGCAAATATCTGCCTCAGGTTCACATCCTTTCTAACTGTTGCTGCAGCGGTGCCTACCCACCCACCTGCCTGGTGCACCACGCCACTTTCCCTCCCTACCAGACTGTGCCCCATGCCCCTGCGATTCCAGGACTCTCATTTTAATTTTCACCAACTGTCCAGGACCAACCTTTGAAACCCATCTCAGCCAAACCAAGATGTATGGTCACCCTACTTCTAGGACCCAATGGAGCACATTGGTGGCATGGTATATGTGGGGAAAAATGAGCCAGCCCCTGCCTGTGCAGTTTTTGCCAGATGATTAATTAAGGGACTCATCCCTCTGGCACATTTGATCAGCAAACAGACCACTAATATTTTAAAGAAATTAAATGGAAACATTACTAAAATATCAGTTTGATCATTAATCATCATCTTCAAGACATTCTATAGACACTAACTAACTAGCTCCTGTCCTCATCTCCCCACACTGTTCAAAACATGATTAATGTAGTAGTACTACACTTGATGTCTGAATGACCTGCTTTACTGTGTCTTGGGAAGAACCTGAGCAGGGCATACAGAGCATTACTGGTATTGGTAGTGGATCACTTGGTACAGTGGTGCTTCTCAAATTGGACTCTTGTCTGGTCTCAGGGGGAAAGGACAAGTATTTTCAGATCAGTATCTACACTTACACAATAAGCTCTTTGGGGCAGGGACCATCTTTTTGTGCTGTGCGCAGCACCTAGCACAAAAGGCCTCTAGTTATGTGACTGAGACTCCTGGGTGCTACCACAATACAGATTTCCTGAAAATGTATTAAACCCTCTTGCAGTTGTACCTTGGCACATAGGTTAACTAATGAAGCTGTTCTACATACCCAAGGAGCTCTTGTAGTTTTCCAGATGCTCTAACAATACGTCCATGGACATGCGCTCTATGTCAAGATGAAGCAAGTTAGCTGCTATTACTTCCCATAGCTTCAGTGGTATGGAATCTGGTCTTTGAGCTTGGTGTCCTTTGCAGATCTAAGGGAAACATGAACAAAATGAACATACCATTTATTATTGCAATGAAACCTGATTTTACACAATAAAAAAACCCTCAGAACAATGCAGATCATTTATAACAAAGTTATGAGATTTAAAAATAGGTCAGAAAGCTGATCTGGCAGGAATTAAGGAAAGAAGGGTAAACTATAGTATAACCATAGGCTAAGTTCTGGTCTTAGTTAAGTTGGCATAAAACAGAAATAAAAATTGCCATCAGATTTAGTAGTGCAGAATTGGAACGTCCCTAAATTTCTCCTGCATGGGGAATGCGATAGGATACTCTGCATCTCGCTAGCTACCCAAAACCATTGTGCAGCATTACTAGGTATTGTTAAACAGCTGATATGATTGATGCCAAGATGAGATTTTCATTGACAACTTCATAGAATATTTCTTAGTGAACTGACCTATTATTATAACCTATTGCTTGTACTTTAACTCTCCTAACATCCTAAACAATCTCTTCATATTGTTTTGGCATTTCCAGTAAAACACTGGTTATAAACCAGTGGTACACATACCCCTAGGGGTACTTAAAACGGTCATAGGGGGCATGCAGAACACTGCATGTGCGCGCACAGCCGCAGCACAGGATGTGGGCAGCCAGGATGCAGCTCAGCCAAGTGGAGAACAGCCGGGTCCAGTGGGTAAGTTTGCTGTGGGGGAAGGACTGCCCAGTAGTGGCAGGGTGCAGGACTGAGCCACGCAGAGGGGTGGCTCCCACCACTACACGCACCCTGGGAGAACATGGGGGGCATGTGCCCGCAGATCTGCACTTGGGATGAGGTGGGCTGGGGTCATGGCTGGGCCGTGCTGCACTCAGGGTGCATGGTGGCAGTGCTGAGAGAGGGGTTGGAGGGGTTACTGCAAATTTTGGGGTGGCTGCAGTCCCCCCCCCCCCCCATAGCCCTCTTCCCAGTGTCACCACCGCCTGCCCTGAGCACAGCCCAGCCCCACCCTCTCAGCACCGAAAAGAGCCCGGCACAGCCTTGGCCCCAGCCCACCCATGACCTGCACACAGACCTGGGGGCACATGCCCCCCATGTGCCCAGAAGGGGTACACTAGTTAAAAAAGTTTGAAAACCACTGCAGTAGAATATTGATGTGATGCGATGTAACACCGACATATTCAGTATTACTCCCTGCCCAAGGTATTGCTGATACTCAAATAATTGTCCTATTTTTCTACCCAGTAATATGGATTGTGCCAGTGGTGCTGCAGATTGAGAATTTCAATTACTGTTTATTCTTCTGCAAGTCCTGCAAAAAACTTCCTATATTTACTTAAATATGCATAAAGCCAATGTATCCCTTCTCATATTGCGAAGGTGGGTAATTATTTGAGCCCAGAGGCCACATAGGGAGTTTTGATGAGTTGTTAGAGGTAGAGTCAGCACCCCCCCACCCCACACCAACTCATCAAAACCCCCTATGTGGGATGGGACTGCAGGCAGGCAGGAAGCAGTATTTGGAAGGAGGACAGGTGGCCAAAGATGGGATCACGGGGTGGGGTCACAGGGCAGTGACAGTGCAGGGCCAGGGCCTGGGGCAGAGCCATGATCCGCTGGTCATGTGCCCCTGCAACAGGTGTAGATTCTGCAGGCAGAAGTCCGCAGCAAGTGGATTGTGGCTCTGCCCTACCCCTGGCCCCAGCCCTGTGCTGTAAACCGCACCCCCCACCCCTGAGATCCTGGCTGGAGGCAGCTTCCTGCTCAGCATGCTCTGCTTGCATGACCTCAGCTTGTCGCCATGGGGACCTCTGGATCATGGGGTGGGGATCAGCATGGAGCCAGGGCTAGGGCCAGGGCAGAGCTGCAGGTCTGTGGGCAGGGGCATGAGGGGTCAGGGCTTGGGTAAGAGATGCAATCTGTGATCTACTCCCTGCATGCCCCTGCCCTGTGCAGGGATGTGGGAGTTGTGGTGTGTGTTGGATTGTGGGGTCATGTGTACATGTGTTGGGGGGTGCCCCCTGGGCGCTAGGTCCCAGGAGCTAGTCAGGGTGAAGAGAGGAAGGAGGGGGCAGGGGGCATATGCAGCAGAGCTCATGCAGGTGGTGCAGTACCCCACAGCATTCTGCATGGGGCCAAGCCCTGCCCACTCTGGACCAGGTCAGTCTGCACCCAGTAGCCCAGCCCCAGCTAGCACACACAGCTTACTGGTGAGGCTGTTCGCAGTGCAACTCCAACCACCCAGGTGCTGTTCAGCTTCCCTTGCTTCCAGCAGTGTATCCTCCCTCCTGCTCTTGCCCCTGCTGCACCACTGGGGTGGGGGGAAAGCTTCAGTTCGGCAGCTCCTGGCCCAGCATGTGGGGCTGTGGCTCCAGCTACTGGCTGTCTTGCACCCACTTGGCTGTCCGCAGGTGGCTACTCATTGCACCAGGTAGACTGAGTGGGTGGAAGACAACTGGGAGCTGGAGCCAGAGCCCCGCAAGCTGGGGCAGGCGTCACCCAGCTGAAGCTAACTCCTCAGCCAGAGCAGCACAACAGGGACGGAAGCAGGAGGAGGAGCCACTGCTGGAGGCAAGAGGAGCTGAGCAGCACCCAGATGGTTGCAGCCACACTGGGAGCAGCCCTGCCAGTAAGCTGTGCGCGCTGACCAGAACTAGGGTAGGTGGGCGCAGGCAGAAACACAGCACCGGCTGGCCTGGGCAGGGCTAAGCCTCATGCAGAGCACTGTGGGGGCAGCCAAGGGCTGAATCCAATCAATTGGTAGGCAAGCCCACAGTCCAGATCCAACCCACAGGCCATATTTTGCCCACCCCTGTCATACTGGTAACTTGCTCTACTTTCTTGAGGCATTTATGCCCTACTAGAATACCGCCAGCCTTAGAGCTCCTCCAAATTCTAGGCCCATGTTTTGACATAGTGCCTCCAGGCCATATATCTGGGCAGCTAAGTACAGAGGTGCCTTGGCAAACTGTACTTCCAAATGCTCTTCCACAGTGAGATTTGGATAGTCTATCAAGGTGCCTATATTAGAAGATTAAGCTCAATTCAGATTTAAGCTATTCAGATCTTTCCAGGCTGTCTTCTCTCCAGGCTGTCAGAATTCCCATAAAGCTCAACTTTGGCATTAAGAACTTTCCCTTGGTTGGATGGAAGATATGCTATGTGTTCTGCTCCTTCTCTCAAGACATTTACCTCATCTATGAATTTGGAAACAGGCAGGTGGCTGAGCTCAAAGTAGGTTTGTGCCCCATAAAGGAGAACTGAATAAAACGTAGCAGCTACCATCCATGTATCAGAGAAGGTGGAGAAGATGTGATGTGTCAAGGACTCAGGAGCGCTGAAATACACAGACAGAGGTTCTTCGCTATCTCCTGTGTCAAGAGATAGAAACAAATTAAGAACAAAGCCAATGGGTAAATCCTCTTTCTTACAGTTTTGCCCAGTTAACTATTGTGAGCTTTGCCCACTTCACTCAGCACCAGTCAGAACTTCATCCTGCTCAATACAGAGACTAGGGAATGGACCTGTTTAAACCCAAAGTAGGGAGTAAGGAGCAGTCCAGGACACTGCCCTGTTACACAGACACAAGTTGCTGTGACCTAGTAGTGAGAAGGCAGCCAAAGAGAGTAGAATATGACTAAGTTAGCTGTGCTCCTTTATTATAATGCATAAAAGAGTGAAAGATCAAAAGTCTTAGCCCAAGGTATAAAACAATGGAAGTGTGATGTTATGCTTCCAAAGTCAAAGTCTAGGACTGTAAACAAGTAGCTTGAATTTCAAAAGTGGAGTCACAGGGGGCTGCAATTTGGGCTTAGCACTTTTGAAAATCAAGTTACTTTAAGGGTCTAACTTTAAGTTTTGCTTTCTAAAATCACAGCCTCAATAAAATCAGGTATAAGAGTTTGAAAGACGTATGAAAGGGTTCATTTTTTTTCTGAGCTATACAGAAGGTCCAAATTCCACTTGGTTCAAGTTATGAGACATATTGTGGGTTGGTTCTGTGTAGTGCATATCATACACTGATGAAATACATGCCCATGTCACCTGATATACTTGTACACATTACTTTCCTCAGTATGTTTGTCCCAGTTTGTCCATAACAACTAGACTGATGCTGTTTACAATTTGGATTATCGTATATTTTTGATTAATCACATATCAAACCCTGAACTGTAAAGATAAATCTGCACACAATGAAGTCTCAGATTGCCAACACAACTACTACAGTTTTGTAACCTCTGGGACTGGTTATTTTTGCTGAACTCATTTCCTTTTATAGAACTCTTGGTTTACATTAGCTACAGCAGTTTCTATTGTTGTTTAGTATTATGTGCCAGTTAACCATACCTGTTGGCCAGTTACAGAGTGAAAAAACAGCAAACATGCCTGACAACAGCTTGAAACTGAAACCAGCAACAAGAAAGTAGAAAAGTTTTAAAATCAAATAATTCAATTATTTTATCCATCACAACTAGTCAACAGTAGAGTTAAGAGCATAACCCATGTCTCCTAGACTCAAAACCTGTGCTCAGTCAACTAAACCATAGGCACACCAGCCATAACTAATCATACCTGTGAGCTGCAAGGGCTTAATGGTTTCATATGGACAATCATCTCTGTAATCTCCGTCTTCTTCCTGAGGAGTCATCTTCGCACTGAAGAAATTTGACAGCTTTGTCTGGATTTGAAGAGATCCACCTTCACCTCCCTTTTCCGTGAACACAACGAAACTGGCTGGAGTTATGTCACAAAGTAGGACCCTTCTCTGGTGGCAAGACCAGACAGCTGTGGCAATGTCTTTCAATATTCCTACCATACTGGACAGTGTGAGCCCATTCCTCTCCTCCTGCAAGAAAGTCAAAAGAGGTTTCCCATCTTCCAACATATAAAATGGAGGCACACTGCAGGAACTGAACTTTTTCAGGCTGGCAATGGAATTGCTGACTTGACACAGCTTCACTATTCTGATCACCTCTTGAAATCTTTCATTGTCGCTCTCAGTAGAGTTAGACTGCAGGATGTCATTCAGAGTCTGCTGTTTAGCCATGCAGATCAGTACATTTCCAGTAGATACAGTTCCTTGGGCTATCATGCAACTGGAATGGGCTTGCAGTTGTCCCCTGATGATTAGATCTGGGAAGGTAACCTTCAGATATTCTTGGACAGCTGGTTCCATGAGTTTGGGACTGGCTGGGATCAGGTTGTTTCCCAGCTCTGTAATGTTGACATAGGTATCACCTTCACTGAAAAGCAGAGGTGCAATACAATTTCTAACCTCACTTAATGAATGGTAGATTAGTTTTTGGAAGCAATGATTTAGGATTGTCATCATCCAACATTTCTTTCCTTTGGTGTCAGCACTCACACACCATTCCCACAGGCTTATGAGACATTTCAGACATTCCGTTACTGATCCTAGGATAGAACAGCGAGATGTCAGTAGTGCCTCTCATCCCTAAATAACTCATATTACTACAGAAACTTCCAGAACATTTGCAGACATTACTTAAGTACACACTGGAATGGACACAACAGCTATGTTCAAAAGAGCACAGCAATGTTACCTGGCAGTTTGAGACAGGAGGAGAAAATATAGTATATCCCATTGAAAATGCAAGGATATTTTAAACAGAAAGAATGTTAGCTACCCATTTATGCCATTGATTTGATCATCAGAACACATGCATTCTTGCAAAAAGGGCCAGGGCAGCTTTAATGGTCATAAGTGACAAGAGGTTGCATTTTATGTCTCTTCCTAAAGGGCACATTTCCATGAATATGGCATCTTAGCACTGTGCTGCAGTACTAACACAATACTAAGACAGAACACAACCCCAAGTATGCAACTGGCTTTCAAAAGATAGATTAGAAAATTCAGCAATCTATGAGAAAAGCCACTTGTTTGAGCCAGACAGAAAGAAAAGAAGGATAAAGACAATTGCATGTATTGTACCTGGAGTATGGCTCTCTTGGATATGTTCAGTAACACGTTCAATTATTTCCAGGGAAATCTCCCAGTGCTTTTTCCCCATCTTTGTGCAGACATTAAAGAGGAACAAATGGCCAATCTCAAGAAGCTTTTCTTCAAAAACCTGGAAAATATTGAAAAGAAATATAGAATGTTTCTACACGTGCTTTTACATGCACCTAAACTTAATGCACATTTGCCTAATGCTCATTAAGGCAATTCAGGTGTATGTCTACATGTACACATGCTAAGGCACATTAATGCAGTGTGTGGACCGACTTGGGACTAACTTTAGTCCCAAGTCAGTCAACCTACACAGTGTTAATGCGCCTTAACATTTTTACACATGCATTAAGGAACTTTAGCTATTTGTGCATAAATTTGATACCTGCTTTTGTAGGTATCAAATTTAGGCATGAATAGCCTAAAATTGCCATTTTTATGGTGCATTAAGGATGTCCATTGTAGACCCATGCCTTTAATGTGCCTTAAAAATGGCTAACGGACCTTAAATCAGCATGTGTAGATGCACCCATATATATGAACACTTCCCGGGGGGGGTGTTGGGTTGCTTTTAGCCAGCAAAGGACACTAGTTGCACATTATTTTAAACAGGTGCATGAACATCTTACTCTCCAAGTCATTGCCACCTCCAAGGGTGTATCTGATGGGGTGCGGTTGTATAGTCATACTCCCCTTTAGCTGTGTGCCATATGCGCAGTGAGTTCTGAGCTCATTGTCAGCACAGCTGCTACCAGAGCTTGGCATGTGCCATAAGCTCAGTTCACCAGCTGGTCAGCATGGGGTCTGGCTAGGATTCCCTGCCTTCACACAGCTCTGGAGCCCAGGGGTTGAGTGCCACTGCTGTTTGTCCTTCCCCTCCCTTCCTCCATCCATGGGGTTGCCAACTCTCTTTGAGTCTATTCTGGGAGGTTTCCAGAACGTCAATGTACCCACGAGGCACAACACATACATGCCTGCATGCTTGCATCTATTAGTTATGGATTACGGTGTGTATAATTTACATCAGGAAGACAAATGCACATTACTATTACATTTTAAAAATCCACTGGACTACTGTATAAATCATATTCAATATTTACTATTTATTTTAATGAAAGTTCTAGGCTTCCCCTGGGGGCGTCATAGGAATGAAAAAGCTCTTTGTTGCAAAACCACAACTAAGTCCTAAAAATAATATGAAACAGGGGTTGGAATCTGGCCGCCTTTGAAATGGGTAAAAAGAGGAAACAACACAGGGTATTTTCACACAGTTCTTAGATTTCATAGATGTTAGGGCTGGAAGGGTCCTCACGAGATCATCAGGTCCAGCCCCCTGCCCAAGAGGCAGGAAGTGACATGTCTGAGGTTTCATAGCAATGCAGCCTGCAGTCCTAATACCCAACCCCTTTGTGATCCAGACACATTTCTTCCCTTGGCTCTAGTACTTGTCAGTCCCAAGATCACAGGATCAAACCAAGGGCGATGGAACCTCTGTAACAAGCCAGTGGTTATGAACAGAACACACACTGGACTGTGATCGCTTTGTTACTCACCTTCTCAGTGATAACCAGGATGAAGATGTGTCTTACCACCCAGGGGATCCTCTGCAGCTGTTTCTGGATGCAATGAAACTGCAGAACTCTCTCATTTGTGAAAGACACTCTCTGCTCCAGTATCCGCAGGAAGTGTTTCAGGTGCTTCACATACATCGCCATGAAATTTGGCCAGGCTTTAGGTTTCTTAGCTGCAGTGCAGATTGCAGTGTTGATTTTCTGGTAGGCATTACAGCAGAGATACTCATAATTTCTCTCCTCTGAGGGGATGTTTTGTTTTGTAAAAGTCAGAGCCCGCAGCTTAGCCCTCAGCCTCACATTGTACACCATGGAGATGTTGATGAAAATCACAGCCAGGGTCCAACAGTAGAGCTTCTCCAGCTGAAGGCAAGGCTCCAGGTGAGAGCCGAGTTTGTTGTTTTGGAGAAGCATTCCTACTGTCTGCTCAAACTCTTCCAAGTCTGCCATCCCAGAGAAAGTCAAAATGTTTTTCCTCATGGTCCTGATCAGTGCTCGGCAGACATGTGCTCTGACCCCTTCTGTAGCATCTTCACAGTAGTTTAGCAAACAACCCACTTGATCACGAAATGGCAAGCAGGACACATCTTTCAAGATGTCTTTGATTTCTGAAGGAAAGAGCGGGCTGATATCAGCTGGGCTTGAAACAGGACCCATGGGAGTGAAAAGGTCTAGGTATCAACATTCTGGGGATGATTGTATTCATAATGGCATCAGAAATGTGCAGGGAGGTGGAGAAATTACATAGCTATCACTTTGTAAACACAAGCTACATTTCCTTTTTCCCATCTCTCTTCACTGGTGATTTCTGTTTCCTTCTTCTCACCTCTTGCTCATTTCACCCATCATTCCCTCTCCTCACCCTGTGACATTTCTCCATTCTCCAATTCCCATCCCTTTCCTCATTCTCCCTGATATTTCCATTCTCATCCATTCCCCTCTTGGTCTCTGCTCCTTCATTCCTTTCTTCTACAGGGGACAACCATTCCATTCAACTCCGCATCTCCCTACCTGCACAATCATGATCCTACTTGTTGTCAGGCTACACCTGCCAACAAACCTTTCTGTCAGTATGTACTCAATGCAGGGGCCACACTCAATATTTTAAAGGACAGAATTGATCATTTATTAAAACAGAACCTGATTAAAGTTCCAGTGAAGCCTGTCATTGACCTCCGGAGGACCTGCATCAAAGTCCACAGTGCTGCTACAGGTACCTGCCTGATAAATTATGCTTCTGGACCACCTCATATAACTAATATTCTCCATGGAGATGCATCTATTTTAGAAGACAAGGAGCTGACATAGCTGCATGAACAAGACTCCTCTTAATGGAATTTAAGAGCTGTCAGATACTACAATAACCAGTCTCTCCCTGTCCTGCTGAAAGTATTACCTCTGTGTGAGAGCGCCTTGTATCTCTGTGGCCAGGATAAGTAACTCTTCTGGTAACTGGTGCCCTGGCATTTCCCTGATGGCCTGAAGGATATCCTTGATCTAGCTGACCTCTCAAAAGGGGCTGTAAAGGAGACACATGCAAAGACATATTATTTGATATGAGAAATGTGCCTCTGCAATCCCAGAGATGCTTTGTAAGAAGCCCAAACAGCACATTGAAAAAACTTACATTCTCTGCCTATAAAAAGGGACGAGGATGAAGTAGACTCTGAAAAGAGAAGGCAAGAGCTAAATAAATGTTATAGACTTCTTCACCATGTAATTCAAAACAGAAATACTGAAAGGAAGACTTCATGGGCCCATATGCAGTTTACTATAGACTAGAATGTGTTTAGTATCAGTCTGTTCCTGCTCCCTCCAGTCTTGCACCAGCCCCCTGCAGCAGCCAGGGGGGAGCTCTAGGCTCCTGCTGGATGCTAGATCAGAGGATGCCAGGAGGTGGGAAATCGCTCCCTGCCACCAGGAGCTGCCTGCTGCAGGGTAGGCTCCCGGGCCCAGGCAGGGACATAGGCAGTAGAAGTTGGGGCTAATGGGGCTTAGCCCCGCCAAATGCGGGACAGCGGTAGGGCAGCCCGGCCAAGGGCTTCCGGCAGCTGCAGCAGGGTTGGGAAGGGAGTGAGGCTGGGGCTAGGGGAGGGGCAGGCGCTGCACAGCTGGACGCGGAACTGAGCCACAAGGAGCTCATCCAGGGGGAACAGCTCCTGCTGCTACATCCCAGAGGCAGGCTGCCATTTTGGGCTGGGACTGGGGCCAGGGCTGTGCTAGGCTCTTCCTGGGGATGACTGAGCGGGGCAGGGCAGGTGCAGAGGTCCTGGGGCTCCGTCCCCTCCGGCCTGGCAGCACAGCCGAGGCTGGCCCCACTCCGGCCCCTCCAGGCGGTGTGGAGCCATGTCCAGTGTGGGGAGGCATCCAGGGACAATGCAGGGCTGGGGGCAGTGGATTCATTGGTACAGTGGGCACCGGTGCCAGGCAATGACCCCGGGTGCAGGGGAAGGGACAGGTGCAGTGGGCCCCAGCCCTGATCCCGATCTTGGGCCCGGCTTGTCTCCACTCCCTCCTCCCTTCCCCTATGGCCCTTTCCCCTCCAACTTTCCTTCCCGCATGCTTAGCCTCCCCCAATAAAAGTTTCTCCCTCCACCTATGGGCAGGGACAATGTCCCCCATTCCCATCAGCACCGAGCTCCTAGCCCCCGCTCCCTGGGGGCAGAGAGCCTGGAAAGAGTGGCAGGGGAGGTGCAGGTCCCCACCCACTGCCCAAATCTGCTGGTGGGGCAGCTGGCAGTAGGCCCACAGCTGGACGGGGATTCCCCACCCAGCACGAGGCTCACTGCTACTTGCCCCACCAATAGATTGGAGGAGGGGGCTGGAACCTGCCCCTCCACCGCAGCTGTTTCCAAGTCCCATACCTTGATCGCCAGATGGGGGCACAAAGCTAGGAGAAGTCTGTGGGGCTGGGACCTGCCCCTGACCAAGAACAGTCTCCCCAGGCCCAGCCCCCACTCCATGATGGTGATTGTAGAGTGGGGCTGGGACTTCCCTGTTGTCGAGGCAGATGGACATTGTCCCCACTGGGGCTGTGGTAGTAGAGCCCACCCAAGCAGCAGGCAGCTTCCTGGAGCAGGAAGCACTCTCCCACCCCCTGCTGCCCAGGTGCTCAGGAGCATATTTGCTCCTGACTGGCTTTCTATACATGCTGTAGTGCACAGTAATTACTCAGGAGTTAATTTGCTACTTGCATTTGCAGGTAATAAATTAACTGCTGAGCAGAGGAAATTACTGTGTTATAAGGGTCGGCACATGTAAACGGTGACACTTACTTCACAGTAATCAGCTCTACTGTGCAGTAAAGCATCTTGTGTAGACACTCCCATAAAGAACTTGCTTTAGACCTGAAAGCTTTTCTTTAGCCTCTACATCTGTGTCCCAGTGAAAGAAACTATTTTAGATCATGTTTAGAGATTCTTCACATTTTAGCAGTATTCAGTTTCTCTCTCAGAGGTTTCAGCTATTGGACCTACTGGGCAGATCCTCAGCTAACGTAAGCTGCCATAGTTCCACTAGACTACCTGAAAACTCAAGTTCCAAACTTTGCCAAGGAAAGAATTTAAAAAAGCATAATAGGACTATTTCTGTAAACTTCTTGAATGTTTCTGAAACATTTTCTCAGTGGAGGAAGTGAAAGAATAATGCTATGTGAAACAGACCAGTAGATCACAATCCAGCACCTGCACTGAGGTAACTGTGTTACAAAAGCCAATATCCCCAATGGTCCTAACCAACATCCTGAGTACAAGACTCAAAAGAAGCACGGATTGACATGGAAAATGTTCAGCCTTCTTGCTTCCAGATTTGGGCATAGCATACCTGAAGTATGAGGGAGGTTTGCACTGGCACTGCCCAGGCTGTGCATAGCTTTAGTACCTGAATAATGTCAATCTCCAGGGCTGTTACTGTTGCATCTCTCTCCAGTACAGACTGTAGTTTACCTAAAATGAATCTAATCAGTCAAACATTTCAAGGTCTTTGTCCTTACCTGTGTCCCCTTCCCCCAGAGCTATCTCTTTTCTTCTGTTCACTGGGATTTGTGTCCTATGATGTTCAATGGTTTTTATTATTTTGGGTAAAAGCTGGGGGTCATTTATGTCTATTGAGTAACAACATTGCAAGAGAACAGGTTCAGTCTGAGTAGCATCAAACAAAAGCAGCACAATTCTCTTCAACATTGCTGGTGTTATAAGCATATCTTGAAGTTTTAAGAAATCATGGTCTTTATAGATTGGTATAAGAGTTACTGGGATAATCTTCATGGGTTTGCTTATGGCCTGTATGATCATTTCTCCTCCAGTGAAATTCCTGTAACCATGGTAGCAGAGAAAGCCATTCTTCTCCAGAACTGTCACAATCTTTTCATCAATGAAATTGTCTACGTCAGTTTGCTTCTTATTTTGTGGTGGAGTTGCTGAAGGGATGTAGAGGTCATAGCAGTAGAGTTTATGAAAAATGATGTCACCTAAAATGATACAAAGTTAATGGACAAAATGTTCCACTTCACTGGGGATGTTCTTTTCTAAAGGAACTATTTCCAGCGGGCATCCAATTCAAAAGAAACAGGTGTGGCAATGAATATCCCATGATCAGGATAGAAACAGCACTGGTTCTGCTTGGTGGAGACATATCTGGCAAGAGCTAAAAGATTAAATGATACTTGAACAGGACTGAAATCTTGAATTCTTAATAAAAAGAAAACAAAAATAGAATAGAAAGAAAATAAACACATATCAAAAATAACATTATGGGTGAATTCCATGAATATGTTAATTTTCCCTATTATTGCTTTTCTCCTTCACGCTGTTCTGTTTCAATGCATTGTAAAGCCATTTTCAGGTTTAGTAGGAATGACAGTTAAACTTTTGTAAAATTAAGCTTTTCCTTTGTTCCCAGACTTCAGTCATCTCTAGAGCACAAGAGTTACAATCCAACTGGAGAAAAAATGTGATGGAATGGAAAGAGGAAGCTTTGATATTTTGCTTTATGAAGTTGCTTAACCAGGCTTGTTTTAAACACCTCTGCAGTTACTAGGGAGATTCCACTGACTTCACCAAGCTTTGAACTATACCCAAAATATATGAAATGATGCATTCTCTAGCAAAGCTGTCTGCTGGCATCTGCTGAAATGGAACCCAGTGCTAAGTTCAAGGTCTGAGGGATCTCCAACTTTGCACACCCATGGATCTACATTAAGGGTAACATTTTCAAAAGCCAAGGGGCCTGTCTTCACTGTGGCAGAACATAGCAAGGAGTACTACCATGAAAACATGCCGCACCTACTCACTCCTACTTTGTGGGCATGTCTACACGTGGGCCCCGCTGCATGGTTGGTACTGCAAACAAGTACTAAAGAACTGCGCAGTACCTGCTGATACTGCGCAGTCCTGGCGGTTCATGCATCATTTCCAACCCTACCACACAGTAGCAGCGAGCCCAGTAACTCGTCATTATAGCACAGCAGAGGAGGCATCACAGTTAGTGCCTGCTGATGCTATATCACAATAACGATGAACTATGGTGCTGTAGCTTGTTGCTATGGTGACGTAGCATCTTGTGTAGATGTTTTCTGTATGTGTACATGCTAAAAAGCATACCATGCAACTAGCAGCTATTACAGCAAGGCTGGGAACATCCCTGGCACACCTTAAAAAAGTGTCCACAGGACAGTTGGCACATGCAGAATGGGAGAAAGGAGGCAGAGCATTATTTATGGTAGTGTTCCTTGAGCACTGTCCAACACAGGATAGACAAACCCTACATTCCACTGAGCTTCAGCTCCTAAGGCATTTCAAAAATAAGTCCTTTGGAAAACTTTGCTCTCAGGCTTTGAGACTCAAATTTCTCCTTCTCTGCTCTGAAGTTCTGTATTGATTTCCTCCTATCTGGAGAGGTACCCCTACCAGAACCAAACCCTGGCCCCCATCTCCATTTGAGCTGTACAGTGTCCACTGAACTGAGAAGGGTGGGGAAAAAAGCCACAAGTCCTAAAGATTATGTCAGGAGTGTGACTTCTTGTTGACCACATTTTAGCAGCACCATGGTATGAGTAGGCTGGAAGAGACCTTACCATATTTCCTTTCTCCACACTCAGTACAGGCCTCCAGCTCACTGAGGTCGTCCATCCTTCCCAAGCTGTCTTCAGGGTTTCAGTGCATGTGTATGTGACTGCAGCAAAAACTTGCCTCCCATCTACCACATTTACTCTTACACTGCTCTTCAGTAACATTCAGCAGTGGATTCACATTAGAATGAACCTGGGGTTTAGGGGTCAGTGGCCCAAGCTAGAGATGGGTTCAAAGAAAAAAAAAGAAAACAAGTCAAAGGAAGGGGTGATACAGGAAATTCAGGCCTAAGTGTGGACTTTGACTATGTAGACTTCAGACTCAACTCATTTATCTTTATGGTCACATGAGATTCCTATCAACTATTATTTTTCCCTTGGTTCCATTTCATGAGGCTGGGGGGGGGGGGGGGGGGCACGGAGGTAGAGAAAATCCCGGGACACCAGCTAAGGTCCTGATACTGGGTTTTGCTGAAGCCAGGTTGCTGGAGAACTAGACTCAGGATCCTGGAAGCAATGGAAATGCATAAACTCTCCATGTGAACTGTGCTTGTCTCCTGCAGACTCCCCTGGAGCCACTCTGCTCTGGGGCTATGAAGGGGCTCAGTCTGTGAGAATGGGAGAAATCGCCACCAGAGTGATTCTGGAAACACTTTGCTAGCACATTCCCAGATGTTTTCCCTACCATGCTCTGCAGGAGTTTCTTTGCACAGGAAAGGATATATTGAGTCATTATTCTTATTTACATTGAAAATGCACATTTCTTTCATTTATTAGGTAGCAAAGTGTCTCACAACAGTATCTGACAGGTTATGGCAAGGCATGTCTGCTCTGACTTCAGGTACTTCACTGCCCTGGTTTCCCTTTTTCTCCTGGCTAGTCAAGCTTTACACTGAAGGTGTTTTCACAATAACCCTCCCCTCCTGGGAGCCTCAGCATAACATAAACCTCCCTGGTGCATGGACCTCAACATTGTCCTGGCACATGCTTCCCTCCCACCAGGCTCATTTTCTCCGGCCTACCCTGATTTTCCCCACACACTGCAGCCTCTGGCTCTCCAAACCCTCTACATGAGAAATAAGGCAAATCTCCACCCCAAATTCACCGTACAGCACAAGCATCTTGGGTCTTTGAGTCTCTCATCTGAACTCTGGATGCCTTTATATCACATACCAGGTCTAGTTACATGCTCCCACCTCTGGCTTCTTTACTACTCATTCCATCCAGGAAGAGCATGCAACAACTGCTGATGCTTCCTCAGGCTGATGAAGGGTATTTATATCCAAAAGCTTGCAAAAAATAATTTTTCCAAATGTTTGAATTGGTCTACTAAAATATATCAGATTTACCCAAAGAAGCTTGTCTGCCTATGTTCTTGACCAACACTGCTACAACCTATACCCCTATATGCTCCCACCATGTAGCCCTGGACTGAAAAGGAGGCTGAATTTAAGTAAAGAAATAATATTGAGGATACAAAATTCAGGGGAGAGTTTTGGATGCTCCACAGACATCCAGTGTGGGAAAGAAGCCTATACCACTTTGAGTTCTGGCTAATGGAACTGCACCACTTCCAGCTACTGCTGGTCAGTTGGGAACTAATTAGCTCTAGTGCAGCACTGCATGAAAGCAGATATCATTTTTAGCAAGTGTGCTCAGCATTGGGCCTGGATGTACTTCTGGTCCACTTCTGCTGAGCACATGGGAGGCCCCCCCCCCGCGCTCCTGTGGGATGCTCCATGCACCCCAGCATTGCAGCATTCACACGCCTTGCCTGGTACCTTGAGGTATGTAGAAAAAAAAAATCTAAAGCTATGTCTATGGCCGAATCGCTGATTCTCTGAATCAGCATTGAATCTTCAGATTCCAATTCAGATGAATCGGGACAGTGATCTGAATCAACGAATCGAATCACTGTTCCCAATTCCGGCCAAATCCAAATCGAATACGGCCCATTTCGTACACTCCTAATATGTATGTGTGTACATATCATACATACACACATATTTATATAAAATCAGCTGTGGGAGATATTAGACCCATAAAAAATTACAAAGAATATATGAGAGTATACATTAAATAATGACATCAGCTATCCTGAGATATCTTCCCTTCGGAGAGCATAAAAATATCCATGAGTGCTCATTATTATGTCAAATACTACAACTGTTCTGCCTTTGTCAACTTTGTTTCTTTGCCTCAGTGTAGGTCATTTAAGCAGCAAATAGTACTAATAACTGTCTCACAGCTTTCTATTTTTGAGCATCAGTAGCAGATAAAATTATACAAAGAAAGAGGAGAGATTGCTAATCAATAGAACTGCTAAGTATTGAAAGGAGAAGCGATTACAGTGTGGCCTCCCATGCAGTAGGTCTAGACTATCTGCTTGATCATGCTCATATTTAGATGCCACTGGTTATTTTTCTGAGGCATATAAAAGCTAAAAACAAACAAAACACAGCACAAAATAATTTGTCTAAATCCATGTCTAGTAACAAAGCCACTCCACCATTAATCAGCTTAGGAAGTAAAGGTAGTTCTGTTTGCTTTCCTCTTGACAAATTGTAAAAGCAGCTACAAAATTAGAAGAAGCCTGGATTTCAAGGAAAGGAAGCAAAAGCCCAGTTCATTCTTCTGAGATCAGATGGGAGGGGGAAGGCGAAAAGATCTGGGGAAGTGTGGGCTGAATTAAACTCTATCGTAAATCTAGGAGGATTAAGGGAGCTTGATCAGAAGTGACCAGAGAATTTTCTTTAGGACTGCCCTCCAAGCCAGCGAAGACACATGAACACCCAAAAGCTGCAGAAATAGACACATGTACCAGTACTTACTCAGTAGGGAATATGAGCCTCACCTTGCCTCATCAAGACTTCTGATTCTTCTGGGGCTAACACAGACGTTGTAAGTAGATTTACTGAAATTTCCCTCTGTGTTTCACTGCCCTTTATTTCCCCCTTCATTTCCTTCTTCCAAGTGCAATACTGAAGTCCTTTACTTAGCATTATATGATGATTGTATCACCGAAGGGTGGTGGTGATTGCCCCGGGGGTTGCATCAGGGGATTCATAATGAAACTTCCGTGTACATACTTTTATTGGGGAAAAGGTTTTGCTTTGATTCTGAGTTTATCCACATGTTTTCCGTTTCAGTCTATTCACTGATGACAAAGGGTAGGTCTATGAACCTTGTACTCTGTTTACCAGAATCTGCTATTAATCTGCTGCTTCCTTAAAAGGTCAAGGAAATCATAGTGAGCTAGGTTCACTACTGGTAGAGCTACAATGACTTCAGTTGGAGTTATAAGAATGAATGGATTTGACCTGTTAAGTATCAGTATCATTGACTTCCTTATATAGCTGTTTCCTATTTATGACTTGGAAACCTAGTAATCAAATCAGTGCTAGGCCTGAAATGTTGAATTTTGATCCTGACCTAGACTTTAAACACCCCAAATTATGGAGTATCATGGTGCATGATTTTGGGTTTTCTTTCTTTAGAGACCCCAACTTGAACCTGGGTTCAAATTTATAACGCACGAAATCCAGAGCTTAGGAACAGGCAGTCTGCTCAAACTCAGCTCTGTAAGAATGCATAGTAAGTCTCTGAACTGTACTTCTTCTGTAATCTTTCTTCCATAAACTGGAGGAATTCAGCCATTAGCTGTCATTATAATCACATGAATTAAAAATTCACTTACTCAGTGATACAGGAGTTTGTGTACACTTTCTTCTAGTTTAGGATCTACTCACTGACAGTGGACAATGCTGGGTACTTTGAAAGGTGTTAAATTCCAACAACACATATATGCTAATGCAGTGATACGTAACCAGAGTGTCATGAAAACCTTTTATAGGTGTCACGTGGTATTGTGCAATACAGGCAGTAAGTGTGCCAACACCTACACAATTCACAAGATAAACACAGAGATTTAAAAATAGAAATCCAAAATGTCAAAAGCATTCTGACCTGCTGTGGTCCGAGTCCTTTGCAACAGAAGACTTGCCCTATTATTTTTCCATAGTCAAGAAACAGGTGAAAGCTAAGAGCTGGCATTTTCCAAGGGGCACCTTGAATCTAAAGCAGGTGAGAACCACTGCAAAAATGGGATGTACTAGGCTATGGGAATGAGATTGTTTCTTGACCCCAGATGATAATCATCTCCTGTCCTGACTCTTGAAGATCAACAGGCCATAGAACTGGGGTTGGACTTCAGCCTCAGAATGTGTTACTGACTGGATTTACAATCAGTTCCCCAAAGTTTAGGCAAGTTTTTCTCTGGAGATTTTATTCAGTCTCCTTTCCCACTTGCGTCTATTCTTACTATTCTGACTCTTTTACCTCCGTTATATTCTTTTGCACTGATTTCTCCAAGTTAATTAAACATTGCATTAAAAAGAAAAAAGGATTTGGGCCTATTCAAAACATACCAAGCTAAATTCTGCTCTTGTGGCATGAAGAGACATCATGGTTGTTACAAGTCAGATTGCCCAGCATTTCACCCAGATCAAAAAAGTCACAGCCCTGTTGTGTACAACTATCATCCTTCCCAACATCACTATTGCCTACTGGCAGAAAAGCAGCAATGCAAGCCAGTGAAAATACACTTCCCAACATACTTTGCTGTGGTCTAATGTCTGAAGGTTCCTGGGGATTCCCCAGAGTGGTGAAAAGCAACCATTGGATAGTCAAGTAGGAGTGATCAGAAGCAAGATTCCCTCTAAGATGCACGCATGTGTGGCCACACACGAGTAAAAGTTTGGCCACGCACAAACTTTTTCAGGCCGCACATCTATCGGGAATGGATCTGGGCTGCAGCATGGGACACTTAGTAAAGGTAAGCTCCTCCTCTAAGCAGAAGTGGGGGCTGGCATGGGCTTCACCGGCTCAGGGGAACTGCTCCGCTCTCCCCGCATTGCCTAGGGGAGTGAGGACGCACATGGAGTCAGGGCCAGGGAGTGTAGCACTTCCCGGGGCTGGCGGAACCTGCAGAGCAATTCCCCAGAGCCGGAGGAGCCTCACTCAGGGCAGGCAGTGGCTCCTCCCTGAGGTGAGGCAAAGCAGGGATGGAGGCTGGGGCAGGGTAGTGCAAGCTCCGCTGGCCCTGGGGAACTGCTCTGTGAGCTCCACTCCCCGGCCCTGATACCACGTGCCTCCTCACTCTCTGAGGTGATGCTGGGGAGTAGAGCAGCTTCCTGGAGCCTGCACCAGGCTCTAGCCCTCCAGCCGCTACCCACCAGGCTCCAGCCCCTCAGCCTCCAAGGCCCTGCTGCCTGCTCCGTGTGAAGAGTAAGGGGCTTACCTTCGGTAAGTGTTCCACGCCACACCGAAAGGGGGAGGTGAGACCGAAGTGACGCACTCACGGACCAAAGTGGCGTGCTCATGGACCACCACTCCTTAGAGGGAACATTGATAAGGAGTAAGTACCCATCAGTTCTACTATTATCATTACTCGCTGTTGCAACCACTGCTGCTACCACTGAGTCTGCAGAATGGACCCACACATGATCCTGGCCCTGCAAGGTGCAAGGTGGCTTGGTGGCCTGCAGGCCATGGTCACCCAGCCCCGAGAGCTTGCAGTTCCAGCTATGCAGCAAAAGAAGCAGCAGTTTTGGCTGTCTGCTAAATGACCGAGGATGGTCTTGTTGGACTGCACAGGAGGTGTGACCTTGGCTGTGTCCAGCTCTCCCTCTGTGCCAACACCAACCCCCAGAACTGGTGCTGGCTGTAGTGCAATATAATGTGTCTGGACCACTGTGGGAGGGTCTTCAGACCATAGAGTGGCATTTCTGATCAAGGGCTGAAGATCATTGAATAAAGGTTTCCCAATAACTCCAGATTCATCTGGATGCTGTTGTGTTCATGGACCCCTGTCAGTCTAGTTTTTATTCTAGATATAGTATAGAGACTGGTTTTATAGCCTTGGCCAGCAGTCTTCAGATGGAGATTTAGAGGGGAAATAACACCCTGTGGATCTTACTAGATCTTTCAGTGGCCTTTAATACAGTTGACTACAAGAGGCACGTCCACACATGCAAGCATGCGCGCTTGCAACAGCTCAAATAGAAGTGGTGCAAATTTGAGCTGGGGCTTTTTTGCTTCAGTGCACGTGCTCAGACATGCACTTTGTTGTGGGGCAAATTGTGCCACTTGGGGCAAAATAACCCTGCCTGGCTCCTCCCAGATCTTCAGCCAGGGGGAGCTAGAGCCCAAGGCCAGCACCTGTGCTGTCCCCAGCAGTATAAAAAGCTACCCTGGCAAGTAGCTCAAGGCTACTCGCTCTCAGGAGCTTCTGGGGCCCAGCCAATTGGCACGTGGGGACACTACCGCTTGTGCCAGCTGGACTGCTGAAGCAGCCCTGAGAAGTTCCCTGCACCCTCTACAGCAGTCCAACAGTGCGGGCTGCTGCCTGGCTGTGACCTGCTGCACACCTGCCAGACCTGGATGGGGACTGCACAGCCAGTAGAAACATCTGCCCCTCTGGGCCAGCTGCCAGTAGGCTGTGACTGCAGAGGTGGCCTCTGTGCAGCACTACTGCCATGTGTACCGGTGCCCGGCCATCTGGGCAGCTATCATCCGGAAGATGTTCCAGGTGTGGTGGCCTGCTTTGAACTGTCAAAGCATGTCCTCCTGGCCCCATTTGACCAGGAGGTCAGCCACAGCCATATGGGTCCAAGGTGCCAGCTCTGAGCAGGCAGGGTCCTGCCACTGGCCTCCCTAGCAGGAATTCTGGTGTTCCCTATTGAAAAACTGAAAAATTCCTGATAAAAAAAATCCTAAAGTCAATCTGTAAAACACCCCCAAATCCATGTTCCTCCACAAGTAAAACAAAAGAACACTATACAGACAGAGAGCAAGAAAGAGACAGTGATCAGTTGGACAATGTTTTATTGATATATCTTACAGTGTTAAAGCAAGTCTCTTATCCTAATAAGGAAAGTGAACTCTAAACACGTTCCATGAATTCACAAATGCATGTTTTGCTGCACTCCCACAGGGTGATGGCCCCCACACAAGGGGTTGGTTCGGCCCTCTCACAAAGGGTATGACCCCCCCAAAAGGGTGTTCAAACCCCACACAAGGGGTTCAGGCTCCCAACGGGGGCCAAATGGCCCCCACAGGGGCCACCACCCCCCTTGAAAGGCCCACATGCCCCACCCCAGCCCCCCAATCGCTGCCCCACCTGGCCCCATCCCCCACCAGTTGCTGCAGCCCCCTGTAATAGGGGGCCTATTTAACCATGGCCCGCCCACCTGTTTCTGGGCTAACTGCCTGCCTTCTCACCCACCATGCTTTGTTGTTAATTAATTAGTTAAAGATGCAATTAAGCGGGAGGCTGCCCATTTCCTCCCATGATGCCAGGGGATGCTATCTGCAGCTCCATTCCTCCCCTACACCACAGCCCAAGCCTTGCTGATGGCATCTAGGTGTCATCATAATCACCGGCTGCCACTCTGGGCCCCAGAATCCTCCTAATTGAACCCCACCTGGATTCCTCTACTCAGGTGGTCTCACCCACCTTCATACTAGGCAGCATAGCTCCCTGAACTGCTTCCCCTTCTGGGTGTGGTGTTCCCCCCTCTGCCCTGGGACCTTTGGCTCACTAGCCCTGGCCCACCTCCAGGCCAGCCAGAACTCCAGGCACGCAGCTCTTGGGCATTCCTTGTGGTGGGCCCCTGGCCCTTTGACCCTTCTGGTCCTGGCCCCAGCATTGACCAGTCAGGGGAAGTTCAGACAGGCCTCAGTCTATGCCTCTCTCTCTATCCAGGCATCTGCCCTCCAAACAAGGAGTAACCCACCCAGTTGTGGGGGTTACGGGTTAAGGTGTCCCAACCCACCTTTCACTGGGGTGGTAACTGGCCTGGTATTTCCTGGGGGCTCCCACACCCCTGGGAGCCCCACCAGACCACCCACTCCTGGCAGGGTGCAGTTTTAGGTCATACCCAGGACCAGGAACCTCCTTACCATCCTCTACAGCTCCTCCCTTACCTCCAAATGATACTAGCAGCCCTCCAGCCAGGCAGTGTTGTTGCCTAGTCCCCATGCAGCAGAACTGCTCTATTTATATGGGCAGCCCCCCGATTCAAAATGGTTGCCCTAATCAGGCACCTGCCAGCTGCCAGCTTCAGGCCCTTAAAGTGGCAGGCACAAATAGTGCCCTGCCACATCCCTCCCAATGGCTGCCCCACCCCCTCGCTCCCCCAGAACCCCCAATGGCTGCCCCACCCATCCTCACCCCTGCAACTTGCACCCCCAGGCCTCCATGGCTACCACCACAACCCCACCATCACTTAAAAAAAAACAACAGAAAAAAAATGGGAAAAAAAAAGCCTCTGCTTACCTTAGAATCAGGGGTGGGGGGGCTCCAGGGCCTCCTGGCAGAGCCCCCCTGGGCAGCACAGGACAGCGGAGGGGCAGGAGGGCTCAGGCTGGGGCTGCTGGGGCTGTCAGCCTGCCCTGCACTGTGCAGGCGGGGCCCCAGGCAGCCAGATGCAGCCAGACTGGAGGTAAGTGCAGGGGGATTTTTTGTTTTTTTTTTTAAGTATGGGGTGGGGGGGCAGGGATGAGGAGGCTTAGGGGGGAGGGATGAGGAGGCTTGGGCCCAGCCACGGCAGGGGGAGGGGGGCTTGGAGGGCTGGTGGGGGGAGGGGCCTACCCCAGCAGGGCTCAGGAGCCTTGGGGGCGGGGGCAGGAGCCGAACCTGGCAGGGCTTGGGAGGCTCAGGGAGGGCTCGGGGGGAGGGGCCAGCTGCCGCTAAGGTCAGGGGCCTTGGGGGGCTGGCGAGTGGGAGGGGCCCACCTCAGCAGGCCTCGGGGGGGGGGGGGGGGGCTGGCAGGGGTAGGAGGGGCTGGAGGAGTAGGTGGAGCTGTCAGGGGACCCCCCCCATGGTCCCCTCCCCCAGCCCGCCAACCCCTTACTCACTGGCACCAGAGCCCTGGCGCTGAAACACGCAGCCTCAGTGGCCGCGTGTTTCAGCACCAGGGTGAGGGGCCAATCATAGAGACGCTCTGGCTGCCAGAGCATCCCTGTGAAGGACCCAGCCTCCAGTTGCCCTGCTTCTGCCCCACTGTGCCTGCAGGGGGGGTGACACGCAGTAGGACTGCTTTTTTAAACATTGATTTTTTTAGACCCCTAGATACCCAGGGGTCTAATTTTCTCCCCATGCTGCAAGTTTGCAATGTGGGGAACTTTTTTTTGTTCCCACACATGCCTGTTTGCCTGTTGCCCCACCTCAAAGGGGTTTGAGGCGGGCCAAGCAGCACATGTGCGCTTGTGTGGACGCGCCCAAGGGGTGCATCCATACATGCAAGTATGTGCGCTTGCAGCAGCTCAAATAGAAGCAGTGCAAATTTGACCCAGGGCTCTTTGCCTCATTGCATGTGCTTGGACATGCACTTTGTTGTGGAGCAAATTGTGGCACTTGGGGCAAAATAACCCTGCCTGGCTTCTGCCTCATCTGCAGCCAGGGGGAGCTAGAACCCGAGGCCAGCACCTGTGCTGTCCCCAGTGGTATAAAAAGCTGCCCTGTCCTGGCCCCGGCAATATAAAAAGCCAGGGCCCTGGCAAGTAGCTCAGGGCTACTCGCTCTCAGGAGCTTCTGGGGCCCAGCCACTTGGTACCTGGGAATACTACCCCTTGTGCCAGCTGGACTGCTGCAGCAGTATCCCAAATCCAATTTTAAAAATACCCCCAAATCCATGTTTTTCCACAATTAAAACAAAAGACCACTCTATATATATATATATACACACACACACACACACACCTCTAGAGAGAGAGACAGTAATCAGTTGGGCAATGCTGTATTGGTATATTTACAATATTAAAGCAATGTGGAAGCATATCAATGTCTCTACCATCATGATAAAATAAATTCTAAATACTAAATGTGTTATTTACTAAATACGTTCTAAATGTGTTGATGTGTACTTTTGGTTTTCTTCACACATGATGGATGTGATGTCTGATGGGGGGGATGTGGTTTTTGCAGGAAGGGGGTGGGAAGGGATGTGGGGGAAGGCGGGTGGGTGTGTGTGGAGGGATGTGGGTTGGTGTAAGGGTAGGTGTGGGGTGATTGCTGGGGGGACTGTGGGTGTGGGGGACCTTGCGAGCAGACTGCTCAGGAGGGGTGGGTCTCCCGTCCCCTACAGGCTGCATCCCCCCCACACAACACATAGAATACCCCCCACAGGGCCCTAGCTCCCCCCTAGAGGGCCACATCCTTTATCCCACACAGAACCCCAGCCCCCCCGCCCAGGGTCCCAGCTCCCCCTGGAGGGTCACAGCCCCCTGCCCAAGGTCTCAAGCACCCTGGAGAGCCACAGCCCACCCCCACCCAGGGTCCCAGGCACCCTGAAAGGCCACAGCCCGCCTGCCGAGGGTCCCAGGCACCCTAAAGAGTCACACCCCCCCCTGCCCAGCGACCCAGGCACCCCGGAAGGCCACAACCCCCCCCCCCGCCCAGGGCCCATAACTTACCTTTAGCAGCAGCAGCAGGAGTGGGGCACTTTGAGCCATGGTGGCAGGACCCAACGTAGCATGCAAAGACCGCATGCTGGGCCCAGCCGGGTCCTGGGGCCCCTCTGCCGCCTGGCTGGGCTGGGGCATGATGGCAGGACCCAGTGCAGCACACAGGGACCGTGCACCATACCCAGCCAGGTCCTGCCACCCTTGGGGCCCCTCTGCTGCCTGGCCAAGCTGGGCCCTTGGTGACAGGATCTGGTGCGGCACACGGCAGAAGCAGCCCCAGGGCCAGTAGGACCTGTCTGGGCATGGCGCGCAGTCCCCATACACCTCACCAGGTCCTGCTGCCATGGGCCCAGCCTGGCCAGGTGGCAGAGGGGCCTTGAGGGTGGCAGGACCCAGCTGGCTATGGTGCGCAGTCCTTGCGTGCTGCACTGGGTCCTGCCACCAAGGGCCCGGCCCAGCTGGGCAGCACAGCAGCCTCAGGGCCGGCAGGACCCGGCTGGGTGCAGCGTGCGGTCCCTGCACACCTCACCGAGTCCTGCTTCTGCCCCACTGTGCCTGCAGGGGGGGTGGCACGCAGTGGGACCTGGGCCAGCCCTGTGTGGCTCGCTGATCCAGCTCTGTACCAGAGCAGGTCACATGGCTCCGGGAGGCACAGGTCCTATGCGCATCTCCTGGAGCCCTGAGACCTGCTCCGGTGCAAAGCCAGACTAGCGAGCTACATGGGGCTGGGCTGGGTCCATACTCCCCGCAGCTCTGGGGACATTCCCTCTGCCACCCACACCCATGACCCCACACACACACACACACACACATACACACACACTCGGACAGCACCGTGGGCTGGAGGCAGCAGAACAAAAGAGATGCTCTGGCTGACACCAGAGCATCTGTTTTGGAGGACTCACTCCCTGGCATGGTCTGCAACCGTGCCTTGCTCCGCTCTTCTGTGGAGCAGGTTTTTTTAAAACCCTGGATGTCCAGGGGTCTAATTTTCTCCCTGCACTGCAAGTTTGCAGCACAGAAAACCCTTTTTGTTCCCACATGTGCCTCTTGTCCCACCTCAAAGGGGTTTAAGACAGGGCAAGGGGCACGTGCATGCTCGTCTGGAGGTGCCCAAGGTGTTGGTATCATGTCTCTGGGACCTGGTAGGTATTCATGGAACTGTTCTTAACTGGTTTGGCTCTTTCCTAACAGGGCAATCCCAGAAAGTGGGGATGAGCGAGTGCTCATTTTCTTCTCAGGACCTTTCCTGTGGTGTCCCCCAAAGTTCCATCTTGTCACACCTCCTGTTCAATGGATATCTGAGGCCCCTAGTTAAAATCATGCCAAGATTTGGAGTGAGGTGCCATCAGCATGCTGACAACACACAGCTCTATCTCTTCTTTTCATCCAACTGAGACCCTGAAGTTTCAGGCCTTTCAGTATCTTGCTACAGTTGGGGATTGGATGCAGATGAACCAGTTAAAGCTGAATCTAAACAAGACAGATGCAATGGTGGTGGATGGACCTCATGACTTGGAAGAGACAGGGACATGTGTCACTGATGAAGTTCAGCCTCCCCTTGTCAATCAGATCTTCAGCCCTGAGGTGCACCTGGATCCCTTGCTGTACCTAGATTACCAGGTTGCAGCGGTGGCTTGGGGCTCCTTACGTTAATTCTATCTGGTGAAAGGTCTGCAACCTTTTCTTTCAGATTTGGATCTGGCCACCATCATCCATGGTTTTGTAACCTCAAGGCTTGAGTATTGCAATGCTCTCTATTGTGGAGCTGCTTTTGAGGACATCCCAGAAGCTGCAGCTGATGAACAATGTATCAACCCACCTTCTGATGAAAGTAAGTCATCAGGAACACATTACTCCACGGCTCTAGAGTCTGCACTGGCTTCCAGCAGCTTCCTGGGCATAACTCAAGATGCTAGTTTTGATCTATAAAGCCCAAAATGGTCTGGGTCCTATGTACCAATGGGATTATTTCCACCTTTATGATCCATTATGATAATTAAGGTCAACTGGAAACAACCTCCTGCAAGTACCATCTGTGTGCCAAATTCACTTAGCCAAAACACATTGGCGTTCTACCTGGGCAGGCACACAGTTGTCTACCTGGATTGTTTGATGCTGTGCTCCACCTGCTCGTGGCACTGCTCGTGCCTGCCCCTCCCCCCATCTCCAAACACTGCGCCACAACAACCATACAGATGTACTTTTTGATATCCCAGAAAAAATCACTGATGCATTTTACCCTGTACCCATCAGTGGGATTTGCTATGGGACAATGACTAAGTACATCCGTACACCCAAAATTTACCATAGGAGAAATCCCACAACCAATGAGATGTCTGTTCATACCCTTACCTACTTTGGTGTAAATCTAGAGCAACTCCACTGATGTCAGCAAGGGGGTCACATTAGATTTACTTTCCAACTTTGGCACAAATCCTGATTCTAGTATACTCTCAATGACACATATGCCAGCTGTCCTAAAAACCTGTGCAAGAGGGCAGAACAGTTAATTTCTAATGCATTAACAAATCCAAATATACCTTTCATGGTAATATAAAACTCAAGCTTTTAGGACAGAATCCTAGCTGTTTTTCATGGCCATATGGCTTTTGCCAAGCTGTGACATTGCTGCTTTTGGCACTTAGACACCGTTTACTATCCTATTTCCTCTAAAGTAGGGTTGAAAAACAAATATCCACATGGCCATTGAACATGCTCAGTAGGCTGTATTTTGTCTAGTTAAGTACCCAGAATACCCACATATGTGAATGTGATTACATCCCAAAATTGTAACCAGGCAAAACCCATGACTTCTGGGTGGTAAACATTTTTAGATGGTGGAGCCAGGAAGAAAAGCCTAAACTACAAGTTGTGTGGCTCAGGGAGATAGCCCCTGCTTTGAAAAAGGGGTAGACTGTAGGCCTGTGCGAGTAGGCAAGTATTCGATCCGGTTTCGGATCTGGCCGTTTTGGATATCAGCGATCTGATCTGGAGCTCCAGATTGGTTTGCCACTTCGATCCAGCCAAAGCAGCTCCAAAGCTTCGGAGCCGCCTCAGAGATCCGGCCATAGGGTATAATGGGGAATCAATGAAATATCTATAATTTTGTTGCTTTGTCTCTGATTTGGGTGAAACGTGCAGAAGTGGTAGCCTCTGCTGAGAGCATGAAGCCTGCCAAGTGTCAAGAAGATAGGTGTAGGGGTCTGGGAGGAACTGCACCCCAAATTCTTGAAAGCAAAACTTCTGTCATGTCTATGGGTTACAACACAGTGGGGTGAAAACTGCAGGGATGGTAGCCCCTAGTGAAGCAACAAAGCACGCCAAGTTTCAAGAAGATCGGTGCAGGGGTTTGGGGGGAACTGCACCTCGAGCTGCTAACAGGAAAAACTCTTGACACAGATGACCCTGTGTGTGTTAAGGCTTAGTGGGCTGAAAACTGCAGGGGTGGTGGCTGTCTTCTGGGACCCTGCACCTCAAGCTGCTGACAGGCAAAACTCGTGATGTAGGTGTGTGCTTGGGCGACTGCATCTGTCTTGGGGCACGGGGGGGCGGGGATCTAGTGCAGGCCTAGGTGCTGGGCTCTGCCAGGCCACGAAGCCTGCCAGTGTGTGTGTGTCTCACTGGGGGAGTCTGCCTTCTGGGGCCCTGCATCTCTGACTGCTGACAGGCAAAACTCATGATGCAGGTGGGTGACACTATGTGAGTGTGTGTGTGTGTGTGTGTGTGAGTGTGTGTGTGTGTGTGTGTTAAGCTGCACCCTTCCTGGTGCTGAGGCATCTGTACAACACAGCACTGTGCCCCACTGAGGCCTCCTCCTCCCCTACAGCCTCACGCCTGGTCCTCCACTTTACATGACAAGAGATAAAATAACTTAGCCGGCTCAATACCAATAGCAGCAGCATCAAAGGTACTCAAATGGAACTGTCACAGAGCCTTTCTTTTTATAAAGGAATTGACAGCAAGAAGTAAAGATGCTGTGTTGTGTTGGACATATGATGTTACTCATGGTGTGTGATGGCTTAATCTTGTGTTTTTATGTCTATATGTGTATTATGAAAAAAAGAGTACTTAAAAAATGTATCTTTGGAAGCTTTAGGGTTGAAAACCCCTTTGTCAGGCTGAGGAAGTACCTGCAGTTGGTCCTGGATGGAAGGAATAGTAAGGAAGCCAGAGGCTGGCCTGGTCCACAATGCAGGCAGAAAGCCAGTCAGTGAAAAGGGAAATGGAGGTGTCAGGGGGGGAGGGACAGGCTGGGGTGGGGGATAGAGGGGAAAAGGGTATGGCTGTGCAAGGCTTCAGACCCTGCTTCAGATCCAGAGAAGCTTCAGACGCTTTGGCGTCCAAAGCAGAATGTCCAGATTGAAGCACTGGCTTCGTTAGGCTTTCTGAAGCACTTCGGAAAAGCTTCAGAGCCACTTCAGAGATCCAGCCATAGGGTATAATGGGGAATCAATGAAATATCTATAACTTTGTTGTTTTGTGTCTGATCTGGATGAACTTTGCAGGGGTGTAGACCCTGATGAGAGCATGAAGCCTGCCAAGATTCAAGAAGATCGGTGCAGGGGTTCGGGGGGAACTGCATCCCAAATTCTTGAAAGCAAAACTCATGTCACGTCTACGTGTTACAACACAGGGAGGTGAAAACTGCAGATATGGTGGCCCCTGGTAAGGCCAAAAAGCCTGCCAATTTTCAAGAAGATAGGTGCAGGGGTTTCGGGGAAACTGCACCTCAAGCTGCAGACAAGCACAACTCGTGACATGGGTGACACTGTGTGTGTTAAGGTGCAGCAAGGTGAAAACTGCAGGGATGGTGGCCCCTGCTGCAGCCACAACACCTGCCAGCTGTCAAGGAGATAGGTGCAAGGGGGTTCTGGAGCCCTGCACCTCTAGCTGCTGACAGGCAAAACTCATGACATGGGTGTTTGTGCAGCTGTGTCTGTCTTGGGGCGGGGGTGGGGGGAGGGGGTGGACTACTGCAGGCCTGGCTGCTAGGCTACTGTGGTACCCATTACAAATCAATCATGATTCACTCAGGGACCAGCTCAATACACAGTAGCTAGCTATTGTAGCCAGTTAATTAGCAACAATTAACACCTACAAAACCACAGACCGACTAAGGAGAGGAAATAATCAATACAGACAATCAACTGCCCCAAGACAGACACAGTCAGTAGCACAAGCACCCATGACATGAGTTTTGCCTGTCAGCAGCTTGGGGTGCAGGGCCTCAGAACCCAAAAGCCCTGCACTGATCTCCTCTACAGCTGGCAGGCATTGTGGCCACAGCAGGGGCTACCATCCCTGCAGCTTTCACCCTGCTGTGCCTTAACACACACAGGGTCACCCATGGCACAACTTTTGTTTGTCTGCAGCTTGAGGTGCAGTTCCCCCTCCTCCCCCACTGATCTTCTTGAAACTTGGCAGGCTTTGTGGCCTCACTAGGGGCCACCACCCCTGCAGTTTTCACCTCACTGTGGTATAACACATAGACATGACAGGAGTTTTGCTTTCAAGAAGTTGGGGTACATTTCTCCCCAAAACCCTGCACTGATCTTCTTGGCACTTGGCAGGCTTCATGCTCTCAGCAGAAGCTACCACCCCTGCAAGGTTCATCCAAATCAGACACAAAACAACATTATAGATATTTCATTGACTCCCCATCATTCCCTGAGCTCACTGGGATCCTCACAACTGCACTGCAATCAGCAAGCATCAGGCCTGTCAAAGATCTGGCAGGTCTGGGAGTTCCCGAGCCAGGACTTTTGTGTGTGCATGCATTAGCTGGAGGTTATGGCACCTCCTACCCGCCTTTCACCAGGGGATCATTGGTCCTGGCATTTATGGGGCTGCCACGCTGCCAGCAGTCCCACCAGGCCTCCCTACCCTGGCAGGGTGCAGTTTTAGTGGTCATGCTCAGGACCTGGGGCCTCCTCCTTCCCTATAGCCCCAATCCCATATCTCCAAGTTTGTCCTGGCAGGGGAATCAGCTCAGCAGGGACATGTTCTTACCCTGCTGGCTGGTGATGCAGTTAGTACCCTCCCCAGCTGAGAGTGGGGCATTACTCGGCTTTTTAAAAACTTAACAAAGGAAATTGGTGCAGACTGAGTGAGCAGGGTGGCACTCAGTTCATCTGCAGGTGGAGCTTGGGGAACCCCAGAAGCGGGAGGTTCACCTTTGGGAACACCAGCTGCTCCACCAAAGCAGGATCTAAGCAGGTATGGTAGTGTGTCACAACATCCCCAGCAATGCTGAATACCCTCTTGCTTGTAACACTGGTTGGTGGACAGGACAGGTGTTCCCAGGCAACCATGGCCAGGTCCTGCCACATCTGGCTGCAGTTTGCCCAGTAAGCCAAGGGGCCACAGTCCAGTGCCTCCACATCCTCAGCGAGGTGGGTAGCCACCAAAGCCTCAGCACTACCTACTTGAGGCTGGGGTCTGGTGAGTCTGAACCCCAGCACTGAAGCCATGCCCATGGCCCACATTGGCAGAGGCTGGTGTGGAGGAGCCTGGCTGCGGCTGGCGCCAGTGCTGGTGCTGGGAGTGCTGGCATAGAAAAGTGGATCCCCCTCTTTCACACCTCCTCGCCTCTGCACTTCGGCCTCCCTGACTTTGTTGACCAGCACGTGTCCAGTGATCAAGGGTGCTGGGACTGCCAGTGCACATGCTCCCTTTCACCCTCAGGTCGCACATGCCTGCCATCATGTGGACCGTATTGGACTGCAAGGGATCTAGCCATCTCCTGATGCCCTCCTTCAGCCACCTCACCAGTGCCTGCACATCTGGTGACAGCAGCCTGCCTCAGCCAGGAACATAGATCCCCTGGAACTTCTCCATTTGGTTCTCCAGTTCCCTCACTAGTGGATCACCTGGCTGAGGAGGGCATCGCCAGCGCTAAGGGTCTCAGTGGCCTCAAGGAAGGGCTCGAGGACCAACAAGATCTGGGAGATGGTATCCCACTCGGCTCTGTTCAGGGAGCCACTGATCCCAATCTCCCCAAGCAAGGCCATCTCATGGATGGCCTTCTGTTGCTCCACCAACCTTTCGAGCTTCAGGTATGTGGAGTTCCACCGAGTCTCCAAATCTTGCATGATTTTGTGCTGTGGGATGCTCGGCTCTGCCTCTTTGTCCCACAGTATCTTGCTCCCCTTGATGCTGTGGTGGAAGTAGCCTACCACCTTCCTGCATTTTGAAATCAGCTGGCTTGTAGCAGTACTGGTGGCGACGCCGTCACTGGCAGCCCTGTCCCCCTCCAAGGCATCCCTCACTATTGGGTGCAGCCTGTGTGCCACACAGCGGATGCCAACAAAGTTGGCATCACGAACAGCCTTCACCATATTGGCCCCGTTGTTGGTGGCCATGAACCCATGGGTGAACTCGGCCTGCCCAACGAGCCACCCCTGCACCATGCAGTTCATGGCCCCCATGATTTCCCTTGCCATGTGGGACTCATCCAGCACCTCGCCTTGCAGTAGAGCCCACCAACGGCCTGACTGATTCCACCAGTGCCCTGTGAGGGAGAGGTAGGCACGATCACCACCCCGGCTGCTCCAGATGTTGGATGTGAAGTGCAAGGCTACCTGTGGCCCTGCCTTGCTCAGCTCCTCCCTCAAGTACTCCCTGCATGCCTCATACAGGGAGGGTATCACCGTCCTGCTAAAGGTGGTGCATGCTAGCACTTTGTAAAATGGGGTCAGAAGTGCTACAAACCACCTGAACCCTGGCCACTCAACTAGGGAGAAGGGCTGGGTATCCAGAGCAAGCATCTCCCCAATGCTCTGGGTGATTGCGCTCGCCTTGGGAATACACCCCACTTTCTGTCCACCTTTCCCCCACTGGTCCAGGGTGGCCTGCCTCTGCTTTGGGGGAAAGGGGGCTTTGGATAAAGCATAGGACTTCCCTTTTGGCGCACACACACTCGTGCCAGGCTGAGCAGGAAGAAGGGCAAGGGGGTGCTGCCTCCTCAGATGCAGGACCATCACTGTGGTGGAAGAGTGTCTCACATCCTTGCCACAGCTCATGTGCCTTTGGCTGTGCTGGCAGATGGCAAACCTGGGATCATCTGCCACCTCAAAATGATCCCACACTACACTACTCCCCCACTTCTGGGTTGAGGCTAGGATCTTGCCTTATCCCACTTCTCAGCAGGCTGAGGCTCAACAGCAGGAGGAGCTGCCTCAGCTGAGCCACTTGCCTCCACAAACTCAGCCTCCTCTGAGGTGCTGCTTTCCTGAGGAGACCTGGGTCTAGGGGAAATTTGAGGGGTGTGGAGCACAAGCTCTGATTCCCCCTCAGTCCCCAGAATTGCTTGAGCCAGCGCGCTCAGTATCCCTGGTTCCGGCTCCAGCTCCTCCTCTGGCAGTGGGAGGCTCACGCTGAGAGATGACATTGTGGTGGAGGAGACAGTGGTTCCACTGCTGGTGCCTGCTTCTGGGCTGAGCGGAGGTGGTGCAGATGCAGGGACATCAAGTGCAGACACTGCTCCCACCTCCTTGCTTCCACTGGCAGCACTGATGTCATGGCTGCTTGGGAAGATAATGCATCTGTGTTTGGGGGGGAGGAGCTTGCCGCTCTAGCTCTCCCCCTACCCCCGTTCCCTCCCCTGCCAGAAGACCTTGCACCTGCCTTTCCAGCACACTTCATATTGATCTTTCCTGTGCTGCAGAAGGTCTGTGTGTGTGTCAATCCTTTTCTACTGTGTGTTTTATTCCTGCTGTTGCGTGCATGCACTGAACTCTTCTTTGATTGTTTGCTTCAGTGTTAAGAGTTATGTAAGAATTGTGTGTTGTCTGTCTGTCTGTCTTCTTCTCCTATGAATATCTGATTTTTCTTATTTATATTGTGTATGTGTGTGCGTGCATGTGTGCAATCTGTGTGCCTCCCTGCACAGTGATGGATCACGCTGGCAGGGAAAACACAGCTTTCTTTTTTCAAAATTTGCAACAACAAAAAAAGAGCAAATATAAATTGAAAGAAATTAATTGAATAGTAACAGTAATAGTAATTGAATAGCTAAGCTAAGATAAACTAAATCCTACCCAACCTTTTCTAACAATAAAAAGGAGCAGGCAAGTTCAACTACTGAGTAAAGCAAGCAAGCTGAGATGCCAGAGTCTGAGGGTTCCTTTCTCACGCAGTTCCTGAGCGGGAACAAGCTAGCAAAAGGCACAGAACACCTCCAAACAGAGGCTTTTATGCTGTTTCTAGGTCCATCCCCCCCAAAACTCTGTCATTGGAAAGGCAGCCAGAGAGAAATCTTCTCACTGGCCACCTACAAATGTCAGTCTTCCCCCCTGCTCCCCCACCCCCACTTTCCCTCCCTCCCCCACTCCCTCTCCATCTTCTAACTTTCAATTTCAGCCTCAGAAGCATCTGAAGCATTTCCGAAGCACTTCGGAAGCTCCGAATCGCTTCCAACAGCTTAAGTGAGCCTGCGCTTTGCTCTGGGCATGCTGCTTCGGACGCTGAAGCATCCGAAGTGGCCCCAGATCTGAAGCGTGATCCGAAACCTCACACACCCCTAGTAGACTGGGTTCTAGCTTAAACCTTTGCTCCCACAGAAGTAGAAATTTACCCAGTCCTCTTCATTCATTTCATCCAATGAATATTACTGCAAATGGTAATCTTGTGGCTACATCCGACAAGAAAGCTGATATTTTTAACAGTTTCTTTGCCTCTGTTTTCTTGAACAGGGACCGGGACATCCCACCTACCAGAGGTAGGGACAATCTCAGGGATAGCTCTGACAGGCCTTGGGTCAGTGCAGAGGTAGTTAGGGATCTTCTGGAAGGGCCAGACATTTTTAAATCTGCAGGTCCAGATGCCCTCCACCCAAGGGTGTTGAGGGAACTGGCAGGGGTCACCACGGAGCCCTTGGCCCGGCTGTATGAGCATTCGTGGTCATCTGGCCAGGTGCCGGGGGATTGGAAACTGGCTAATGCGGTCCCAATTTTCAAGAAAGGGCGGAAGGAGGACCCAAGTAACTATAGGCCTGTAAGCCTCACCTCGGTGCTTGGGAAGCTCTTGGAGAGAATCATCAAGGAGCACATCTGTGGGGGGCCAGCAGGGGAGATCATGCTCAGGGGCAGTCAGCATGGGTTCATCAAAGGCACAACCTGCCTGACCAGCCTGATTGCCTTTTATGACCAAGTAACTAAATCCTTGGATGAAGGTGTCGCTATGGATGTAGTCTTTCTAGACTTTAAGAAGGCCTTTGACACTGTCTCTCACCCCATCCTCATCAATAAATTAAGCGACTATGGCATTGATGCCTACACAGTTGTGTAACCCTGGGCACAACACTACATGCGCCCTCACCTAAATATTGAGATCCTGGGGTACCCGGGAACCAGCAGCCCTGCCCAGCCCCCCTGGGAAGGTGCTGCAGGGTCCCTGAGCGGACAGCCTCCCCTTACAATCAAGCACCCTCACAGACAGTTATAAAACTATTTACAAGACTTAATTATTTACAAAATAACAAGTAACCAAGAAATAAACACATTGATATACCAACTAATAAACCCCCACGAACTTATTTACACAGTCTCTCACTTGCACAGGGTGTACTGGGGATCCTGTGTGCACTGCCCCTGCCGGGGTGTCTCAAGGAGCAGCACTGTCTGTGTCCCAGCACAGGGTCTGTGGGCGCTCCCTAGTGCTGGTGTCCCTCTCCATGCTCCAGAGGTCTCTGGGCAGCAGGCGGGGGCTCCTCCTCTGCAATCCCTGCAAGACAGCCTCCACCTGCCTCTGACTCCCCTTCCCTGGCTCAGCAGAGAGCATTGTCTCTCCTCACCCGCACAGTCTCACAGCCCCAGCAAACGCAGCCCCACCCTGGGCCTTGCTTGCCCCGAGTCCCCTCACCCACCAGGGAAAACAGGGCAGTCTCCAGCAGTCTCCCCCTGCCTCTGCTGTGCTCACCCAGCCACAGGGGGCTGCTGGCGGGTCTTCCCAGGCTTGGAGTCTCCACACAAGCAGCCCCTCTCTGGTCCTGCCCAGGGCTCTGGGGAGGAGAGAGGAACTGGATACTGTATCACTCCCGGTGAGTGCTCCCCCATTTTATCCAAGCCTCTCAGCCAATCCCAGGCCAGGGCCCTTCCTGGGCTTTTGCTAAGGGCTGTATTTCAAAACTTTGCTGGGATTAGGTCACCCCTCCCGCTTCCAACAGGACTGCCTCCAAACAGCTTCACTTGCCCTCAGAGCCTACAGTGTCCCCGCTGGGACAAACTCTGTCTGCAGGGGAGACCTTCCCATTCTTTCAGGTGGGTCCATTTTTTTTTAATGCCGCTATAGTTGGATGGGTAAAAAATTGGCTGATGGGGCGCACCCAGAGAGTAGTTGTGGACAGGTTGTACTCAACCTGGCGAGATGTGAGCAGTGGGGTACCCCAGGGCTCGGTCCTTGGGCCCACACTGTTTAACATCTTCATCAGCGAGTTGGACGAGGGGGTGAAAAGCACACTGTCCAAGTTTGCTGATGACACTAAGATGTGGGGCAAGATGGACATATTTGAAGGGAGAGAGAGGCTGCAACTAGATTTAGACAGACTACAAAAGATGAGAAAAGGATGGGGTTCAGCGTAGACAAATGCAGGGTGCTGCACCTTGGGAGAAGAAATCCACAGCATACATACAGGCTGGAGAGTTCCCTTCTTGAAAGCACAGAGGCGGAACGGAATCTTTGACTCCTAGATGAACATGAGCCACCAATGCCAGACTGCAGCCAGCAAGGCCAGCCATACCTTGTCATGCATCCAAAGATGCATCTCAAGCCGGTCCAGAGAGGTGATACTCCCCCTCTATGCAACTTTGGTCAGATCGCAGTTGGAGTACTGCATCCAGTACTGGGCACTGCACTTCAAAAGGGATGTGGCCAGCCTGGAGAGGGTTCAGAGGAGGGCCACCCGCTTGGTGAGAGGGCAGCAGGACAGGCCCTACAAGGAGAGACTGAGGGACCTGAACCTGTTCAGCCTCAGCAAGAGGAGGCTGAAGGGAGACCTAGTGGCTGCCTACAAGCTCATCAGGGGAGATCAACAGCAAATAGGTAGAGCCCTTTTCTCCCCAGCACCACCTGGGATGACAAGGAACAATAGTAATAACCTGATGGAGAATAGGTTTAGGTTAGAGATCAGACGGCAATATTTTACAGTTCGGGTGGCCAAAATCTGGAACCAACTTCCCAGGGAAGTGGTCCTCGCCCCTACCTTGGGCAAATTCAAGAGGAGGTTGGATGATCACCTGTCTGGGGCCTTGTGAAACCAGCATTCATTCCTGCCTGTGGCAGGGGGTCAGGCTAGATGATCTGTTCAGGTCCCTCCTGACCCTAGCTACTATGAAACTATTAATTGCATGCTGCAGTGGCTTAGCTTCAGGAAGAGGGCTGAAGAGGGGCCTGATGACTCTGAAACTCATGCTAAGCTCAGGCCTACTCACAAAAGTTAAAATACAAAATACTGATGCTAACTGCATAATGCAAGAGGATGCGAGTTCATGGCTAGGCCATCTGAGAAGGAATAATGAAGTATCTCTTCCAGCTTATCTTGCTATATTCAGGATGATTTCAGGCAGACTCTTAGTTGTATGGTGTGTAACTATATGAAATGTCTATCCTTGATTAATTAGTATGGTAAATAGTTCTTTTGCAATTAACTCATGTTTATGTGTAGGAAGAGACATTCCCCATATGTGATAGACGTCTCCTCCTGATTTAGTATGTTTTTCCTGGCTGTTAATCAGTTTCCTGATATGTTCCAAACTGGATAACCTCTTGTTACTAAAGAAGGTAACTCATTCAAATTAGAAATTTCTGATAACCAGTGATGAGCAGGTTAATTAACAGGATTTTCCCGTCAATTACTGCTTGGGACTCTCTTGATTTACGCAACTAAAAGAATGCTTTGAAGATGCTAAGCTAAGGGTATAAAAAGGCAGTAAAACAGCAAACAGAGCACGCGTGCTTCAAGAGTGAGATATCTCTGTGACACCAGTTGCTGATGTGCCCAACTTACTCAAGAAGTTGAACAGAAACAGACCACCTCTTCATCACCTGTTTGGTGAGAAATCATCACCTTATAGCTAATTACTGGACTTTGATTTGGTTTGGGCTCACTTGACTTGATTTTAAATACTTGTAGTAAATAAAGCTTTTCTGTCACTCATCAAACAAGGTGTCGTGTCAATCCCTGGGATAGTCCAGAATCCTAGGTTTTTATTTGCTAACAGGGCCTACAAGATGCCTAACCTGTGGCCTCCTGACTAGAAAAGTTTCAAACTGCACTCCCTCTCTCTCCTGCCTCCTCCCCAGGTAAGGAGAGCCTGGAACCTGGGTCTCCTGCTTCTTGGGCAAGTGTGCTAACAATTAAACTACTGGGATAAAATATGGGAAGACAGATCTCTCCCTGCCCTACCCAGTGAGACCATGCTCAGTTTGCATATCCACACTTCAAGTGGACAGCATTGTTAAGTGCCAAAAAAGAAGTTACAGGACTGGGTAAGTGTCATTTGGGCAGAATAAATGAAATAGGATCTGCCCTTAGTGCTTTGGCCCAAGCCTATCCCAATGCCAATTAGACATAAAACCATAACTTACTTGCTTTTATGAAAAAGGCAAAGATTTGCAGGGGTGGTATCTTTTATTGGACCAACTGCACAGTTGGAATAGACTTAAACAAGCTTTCAAACGTAAAGTATTTTTGTAGCTGTGAAAGTTTCAGTGCGAGGGAAATATGCAAGAGGCAAAAGAATGCCTTGCATTTGAAAGCATGTCTAATAGGGCTATGCAAAGCTTTGGTTGCTGATTCGATTCAACGGAGATTTGGCCCAATTCGGTGGCCGAATCTCTGAATACGAATTGAATCAGGAGACCCTTTAATCTCTCTGAATCAAACCGGAACCCTCCAAATCGATTCAGAGAGATTCAGAAAGATTTGATGATTCAGACATAGACACAACTTTAAATGTCTTTTCTACATACCTCTAGGTACCAGGCGGCTTGTGAATGCTGAGATGCTGAGGCAGATGGAGCATCTCACAGGAACATGGTGGCTCCCCAGTACGCTCGGCAGCAGACCCAGAGGAGGACCAGAAGCACTTCCAGTCCACATTTGGATCTGCTGGGGAGTATGCTGGCGGGGGGGCCTGAGCGCCTCTGGCTTGGCGAATGGTGCCAAGTGGGTCGGGGGAGTGGTAGGGCACCCGGGGTCCCCCCCCATGGCTGATCACCGAGCTGGGAGGGTGCGAGGTGGTTGGGGTCTGCACCCTCTCCCCAGCGGACCCGGAAGTGGACCAGAGGTACTTACAATCCACTTCCATGTTTGTCGCTGAGCGTGCAGGGGGGCTTCCCATGCTCCTGTGGGACACTCCATCCGCCCCAGCACTGCAGTGTTCACAAGCTGTGCCTGGTACCTCAAGTTATGTAGAAAAAAAATTTAAAGCTGTGTCTATGGCCAAATCGCTGATTCTCTGAATCAACACTGAATCTTTGGATTTGGTTAAATCAAATTGGAACAGTGATCCAAATCAACAAATCAAATCCCTGTACCCAGTTTGGGCCAAATCCAAATTGAATACGGCCCAATTCACACATCCCTAATGTCTAAGTCTATCCCAACCATCCACTCATGACCCACAGAACTCTTTGCCTCTCACATGCTTCCTGGACCATCACAGCTGCAACATCATGCCAACACTACCAAAACATGCTTTTATGAGACTGTTCTAACACCTGGTGCTTACAACCAGTAGCACTGGCTGATGGCGATCAGGAAAGGTCCTGAATGACTGAAAAAGGTCAAACATAGTGTCCATATTTAAGAAAGGGAAAAAGGAGGATCCAGGGAACTACAGACCAATCAGCTTCACCTCAATACCTGGAAAAATCATGGAGCAGATGCTCAAGGAATCCATTTCTAAGCAGTTGGAAGAGAAAAGGGTGATTAGGAACAGTCAGCATGGATTCACCAGGGGCAAGTCATGCCTCACCAATCAGACTGCCTTCTATGATGAGGTGCCTGGCTCTGTGGATGCAGGGAGACCAGTGGATATGGTATATCTGGATTTTAGCAAGGTTTTAATACAGTCTCCCACAACATTCTCACAAGCAAGCTAAGGACATATGGGCTAGTTGAATGGACTGGTTCAGCAAGGACAAGTGCAAAGTCCTGCACTTAGGACGAAAAAATTCCGTGCACCAGTACAGGCTGGGGGCTGGCTGGCTGGGCAGCAGCTCTGCAGAAAAGGACCTTGTGTACCCTAGTTGCCAAGAAGGCTAATGGCATACTGGACTGCATTGATAAGTGTGTTGTCAGTAGGTCAAGGTAAGTGATTATTCCCCTCTATTCAGCACTGTTGAGTTCACATCTGGAGTACTGTGTTCAGTTTTGGGCCCCCCACTCCAGAAAGAATGTGGACAAATTGGAGAGAGTCCACCGGAGGGCAACAAAAATGGTGAGGGAGCTGGGGGGAGATAACTTATGAGGAGAGGCTGAGGGAACTGGGTTTATTTAATCTAGAGAAGAAGAGACTGAGAGAAGACTTTATAGCAGTCTTCAACTACCTGAAGTGGGCGTCGAAAGAGGATGGAGCTAAGCTATTCTAAGTAGTGGCAGATGACAGAACAAGGAGCAATGTTCTCAAGTTGCAGCAAGGGAAGTTTAGGTTAGATATCAGGAAACATTTTCTCACTAAGAGGGTACTAAAACACTAGAACAAACTACCCAGAGAGGTGGTGGAAGCTCCATCCTTGGGGGTTTTTAAAACCTGGCTAGACAACCTGGAGGCTGGGAGCAGGCAGAGCCCACCTTGTAGCTGCAGCCTGCCCTTACCCTGTGCAAAAATCAGGAGGGCACACGGCCCCCCATCCCCTTGGCTCCCCAGCTCTGCATCACACCACACTTCTGGATGAGCTGCTGGGCTCCGAATGTCCCACGACCCGGCCCAGCTGGGGCCCCATTCATGGTGAATGGGGCCACGGCCAGGCCAGGTCATGGGGCAATCAGAGCCCAGCAGCTCATCCAGGGGCACAGTATGGGGGAGCTAAGCAGGGGAAATGTGCCCCTTTCCCCCGGCTTCCACTTCGTGCATGCAGCAAAGGGAGCCACCCACCCATGCCCCTGGAGGAGCCACCAGACTCCGATGGCCCCATGACCCGACCTGGCCTGTCCTGGGCGCAGCCTGGCACAGCCTAAGCTCCACTCCCCCACCACTGTCTTTCCCCCTCCCCCCACCCCTTTACCTGCAGACTTTCCTGCAGGGGCGGGGAAAGGCATGCACGCATGCACTCAGTACCCGCCTCCCCCCCCAAAAAATTTCTCCCTCCACCTATGCTTCCAACCCTAACTTTCTATGATTCTAGAGACACCTATCTCTACTTGGGAAAGCTCAAGAACAGGATAGATTTTCAATCATAGGGGATAAACTCCTCTGGTTGACCATTTGCCCAAAGCAAACTCCAGAGCTCAATGTTCAATGCAGAATTGTCTACTTTTCTCAGTCATGTTTCGAATGGAAAAGCACTTACAACAAACACCAATGAACACTGACCATCCCAGCCCAAATAATAGAAATAGACATTACTTACCAAGGAACTATTGCTTCCTGCTGCTGACCTTCTTGCTCAAGACTTCTTACTGAAATAATCTTGCAGATAGGAAAGGCCAGAGCACTGGGAGGTGAATGCACACAAAAAAATGTTCATGGCTACTTGTTTGTGCCTTTTACTCTGTGCAAATATCTTAAATGCTATTAGAAACAAGGGCTTAGACTGAGGTGCTGAGTGTAAACAGGTCTACCTTTTCTAACAGGTGCACTAGGAAGGATTTGCTGTTTCACTTGAGCTAGTGGAACAATCAAGATTCACCCTGCTCCAGCGGGGAGAGCTGATGCTCCTCTGTAACAAAAGAAAAGCTTTCTGGGGGTGATGTGGACAATACTGACCATCCCACCAAGGGACTGGGATTCTAGAAGCCCTGCTGGGTCAATCAATAGAGACAGCTGGAGATGTCAAAAGTCTGCCCAAGCTAACATGGCCCATCACACTAGTTTGGCTAAAAAGGCCATTTTATGCATCCAACAGCTCGCAAGAGAGTGATGTGGCTACTACCATGTCTGCCACCTTTCACTCCCCAATCCAAGTGAAGTAACACCCCCTAAATCTGGGTCAGTTTGGAGTGGTTACTGCCCAAGCACCTAACAACACTTGAACTCACAGCTCTGGAACTGCAACAGGCCACCTTCACCACAGCACAGCAGCAGGTGTTAGGCTCCGAGGTAAACACAAAGACAGCTGAGAGACTTTTAAAAGAAGCTATTGGGTGCTCTCTAGTGGTTTGGGAAAGGATTTATTCACAATTGCCAAGAAACACAAGGCAAGGAAGATTTGTACCTTATAGACTAGCTCAGGGCTCTCCAACTGGCAGCCTGTGAGCTGCATGTGGGCCCCAAAGGGTTATTTTGGGGCCACAATTCCCCCCTACATTTTCTCTTTCCAGAGTGGCAGGGAGGGGGCTGGAGTTCCAGAGCTGCACAGCAAAGCTGGGCTGCCCACACTGTAGGTGGGTGGTGCATGCATTTGGGAGATCAAGGGCATGTTCTTGTGTGCAGGGCAAGGGAAACCAAGGTGCCTGTGTTGCAAGGGGTGCTTCCCACATGGCTGGGAGGGGGAGGGGGACCGTGCTGTGCATGCGGCATTGCAGGGTGCTGGGCGAGCTGGCTTCTCCTTCCCGAGGCTTGCAGACCATGTGAGCAGCATCCCATCACATATGGGGAGCCAAGTTGCCTCACCTGAAGGTAGGGACTGCCCATGTGGCAAATGCAGCTGGGAGGGTAGGGGAGAACTATCATGGGAGGGGGCTAGTATTTTAGCAGGTCAGGGTGGGATCTAACTCTGTCTTTGTTGATTCAAATGAATAGTTATGATTTTCGGATTGTATTGTAAAGTTAGGTAGTGTCCACAGTTCCTTAATGCGTGCATCCCAGTTGGTGGGATCAGAGCAGATATGGTTGTAACACAGAGCTTGGCTGTAGGAAATGGATCTAGTGGTGTATTTAGGATGAAAATTGCTAGAGTGGAGGTCACTGTAATGGTCGACTGTTTTCCTATACAATGGGGTGGTAATGCGGGCGTTGCAAACTTTCACAGTGGTGTCCAAGAACTGAATTTGCTGGGTGGAATATTCTAGAGTCAGTTTGATGGAGGAATGGAAACAGCAGCAGTGTCCTGGTTGGGGATAATGATCTTTTTGGCTTGTAATCCATGGGGGATGTTAGTGTACAGATATATAATATCCATGGTCGCTAATATGGCTCTAGCTCAAAGCTTGTCAATGGAAACTAGGTTCTTTAGGAAACAGTATCTTTCAGATAGGTGGCAGATTCCACTGCATGTGGAAATAAAGCTGAGTCAACATAACCAGCAACTCCCTCTGGGAGGTGGCAATGCCAGAAACAATGGGCTGTCCTGGGTTGCCAAGTTTGTGAATCCTGGGTAATAAAACGTACCCAGCCTGAAGGTGGAAGCATTAATCCTTCCTGAATTTCAGAGGTAGCCTTTTTAAGAGTTTATTTAGTTCCTTCTAGTATTGTAGAGCAAAAGAGTCTCAATGCATGGCTGAGACAAGGGTGTAGGGAAGAAGGGTTTAGGAATAGCACACAGTTTATACTGACACAACCTATAGGAGTGAAACCATAACAATAGGGATTAGACTAGGGGTAAGCAAGGAGGGAGTGCCAGATGAACACAAAAGACCAGCATGAACATATAGATCTACTGAATAAAAGGTCATACACCAGTAGCTATCCAGGCAATAATAAGAAGTATACATGTTTTTATACTAATACTAGAAGTCTAAGATCAAAGGTGGAGGAATTTGGATGCTTAGTAGTAAATAATGATATTGACATAATAAGTATCTCCAGAACATGGTGGAATGAAGAAGATCAATGGGATGCTGTAATATCAGGATACAAATTATACAGGAATGATAGAATAAGTTGTACTACTGAGGGAATGGTACCCTACATCAAAGACTGTATCAAATCAAATATAGTAGATTTTTCAACTGATAAGAGAGGTGCCATATAATCCTTGTGGACAGAAATCCCAGGTTTCAATGGAAAAAAGTACGTCTGGGGATATACTGTTGACCCCCGACCAAGATGCCAGCAGTGAGCCAGAAATGCTAAGGGAACAGAGAGAGGCTGCAACAACACAAAACAGTAATAATTGGTGACTTCAACTCTCCACAAATAGTCTGGGTCAATCTAACATTAGACTAGGATGCAGAGACCATATTTCCTGAATTTATAAAAGACTGATTCCTGGAGCAGTTAGTCCTGGAACCTACAAGAGGGAAGTTCATTCCTGGCCTAGTCTTAAGTAAGGCACAGGACTTTGTACAAAAGTGTTACTGAGCCATTCTGCAATAGTGACCACAATGCAGTTGGGTTTGATATTGCTGCAAGATAACAGATAAGAAAATCTACCACAATTGCCTTTAACTTTAAAGAAGGAGACTACACCAAAATGAGGAAGCCAGTTAGATAGATGTTAAAGGGGAGAAACTTGCAAGCAGCATGGGAACTGCTTAAGAACACCATATCAGAGGCGCAGAGCAAATGCATACTGCAAATGAAAAAAAGAAAGAAAGAAAAGCAGACCAAAAGAAAGCCAGCATAGTTTAATGGCAGAGCTGCAGAGGCAATACACAGAAAAAGGTCTCTTTCAAAAGATGGAAGACATATCCTAATGTGGGGGAGAGGGGCGCATAAACTCTGGCAAATCAAATGTAAGAATATAAGATGACAAACTAAGAGGGAATCTGAGGAGAAACTTGCTAAAGACACTGAAGCAACAATAAAAAATTATTTTAGTACATTAGAAGTTGAAGTCCTGACAGGGAGTCAGTTGGACTTTTAAATTATTGTAAAGGGGCAGTAAAGGATGACAGGGCCTAGCTGAGAAACTAAATGCATTCCTTGTATTGGTTTTCACTGTGGAAGATGTTAGGGAGATTCCCTCAGCAGACCCACTCCTCTCTATAAAAAAGTCAGTGGAGCTGACCCAAATTGAGGTTTCAGTAGATAAGGTTATAGAGGATATTGATAAACTAAACAGTAGCAAATCACCAGGACCTGATGGCATTCACCCTAGGGTCTTGAAGGAGCTCAGATTGGAAATTGCCAAAGTCCTAAATGTAGTATTCAACCTATCACTAAAAAGAGCTTTGATACCAAAGAACTGGAGGGCTGTTATTGTGATTCCCAAATTTTTAAAAGGTTCTAGGAGAGATGTAGGGATCTACAGGCTGGTGAGTCTAACGTGGTTTCCTGGAAAACTAAGAAGCAGCAGCAGTAGCAGGAATTGTTAAAAACATAGATGAACACGACTTGCTGGGGAGGAATAAACATGGCTTTTTCAAAGGGAAATCATATCTCACCAACCTACTACAATTCTTCCAGGGTGTCAATAAGCAGGGGGATCAGAGTGATCCAGTTGGCATAGTATATCTGGACTTTCAAAAAGCCTTTGACAAGGTCCCCCATTAAAAACTCTTAAGGAAGTTAGGTAGTCATGTGATTACAGGGAAGGTCCACTCATGGATCAGAAATTGGCTTCAAGATAGAAAGCAAAGAGTGAATATAAACGGTCAGTTTTCAGGATAGAAAGAAATAAACAGTGGGGTCCCCCCGGGATCTGTGTTGGGACCAAGGCTGTTTAACATATTCATAAATGATCTGGAAAAGGGGGTGAGTAGCAAAATTACCAAATTTGCAGATGACACAAAAGTGGCTAAGACCAAGAAGGCCTCTGAGGAACTAAAGAAGGAGCTGGCACAATTGAATGAATGGACAACTAAACAGCAGATGAAATTCAATGTAGGTAAGTGTAAAGTGATGCACCTGGTGTAACAAGAAGCCTGGGGCTCCTGATACTTTTAGGAGAGAAACTGCTGCTGATAGAGCCCAGGCAGCAGAATACAGGCCAGATACAAAAAGGAAGGTAGTAAAGAAACTCTGCTGCCTAAATAGGCAGCTCTTTATTAAAGGGGCACACCTGCAGCCTGGTCAGGAGAACTCTGCCTAAGACTGCCTGTTGCAAAGCTAGCAGCTAAGCAATAAGACAGCAGGGCAGAGCCTAGCTTGGACAGCAAGGGTGCTGCTAGAACAGCAGACACAAGCTGCCATGGAAATCATCCATCAGGGCCTAAAGAAGAACCCAAGCAGCTGGCTGGGGCACCACCTGACCAGATGGGGCAGGGCTGGGCATCTTATAAATCCAGAATCTAAGACAGAAAGGCAGTCTGGTCCTGTGAGATGCAGAGAGAAGAACTAGTTTGGAAGACTGCAAAAGAATGCCCAGCTGATGCCTGGCACACCCTGCGCATGCAAGTAAGGTATTGAAGGTTTGATACCCAGGGGATATGACCCAGGGCAGAAGAGAGATTTGTTATACTGCTAGTAGGCTGGGAGTTTGTGTCATAGCCAAAGGGCTTAGTCCTTTGTTAGAGTTTAAACTGGCAGTTTGGGTTTGGGACTATCAGGGGTTGGCAGATATCCTGCCAGGGGATAGGGGCTCAAGACATAGACTAGGCTTGAGCCTTATAGGGTAGCCTATGGAAGGACTGTAGCTGAGCAAGCCAGACAGGGCCAAGGGGTTCAGTGCCCATACCACTTGACTGAGCCAAGAGGCCCAGTCCCCAGGCGGGGTAGAGACAGGGCCAAGGGGCCCAGATGGAGCCAAAACAAATTCACTGCCTGAAGCAGGAATGAATTTGGGCCAGGAGGCTCTGAAAGAGCCAAAGTAGGCTCATTGCCCAAAGCAGGGTGGAGATAGGGCCAGGAAGCCCAGGAACAAAGTAATTGGGACAAGGGCTGGAACCCAGAAGCCAGGTTCAGCACAGCAGACCTAGTATAGAAGGCCCAGTGAGAGTAAAGTGGTGGAGGCCAGGAAAGCCAAAGCCCCAACAAGGGAAAATGGCTGAACAGTAATACCTGCAAGGCATGGGCATGGCTGTAGGGGAGGCCGGAGGCCATGAATAGCCCAAAGGTAAGCAGGCAGGCCACTAACAGTCCAGAAAGGTCCACTTAGCCTGAGAGCAGAAGAGCTGAGACCGATGTGATCAAGGAGGGACCTGACAGCTGTCAGGAGGACTGCTCTAGGACCTTTAGGCAGCCTCTTTTTCAATCTTCCAAGGAATACATTAAGGCATGGCAGATGAGTGAGAAGGGGAGGGTACCTCAGAGCTGGAGCAGGGTGGTGACGGCAGGGTCACCAGAAGGCATCATGTCTGTCCTTGGAAACTGAACTTTGCTACACACGGGCAAAAATCATCCAAACTATACCTACCTTATGATGGGCTCTACATCAGCTGTTACTGCACAGGAAAGAGATCTGAGAACCATTGTGAACAGTTCACTAAAAGCATCAGCTTAGTGCCCAGTAGCCATCAAAAAGGAAGACAAAATGTTAGGGGTTATTAAGGGAATTGTAAACAAAACTGAAAGTATCATTTTGCCCCCTTACAAATCCATGGTGTGTCTACACCTTGAGTACTGTGATCAATTTTGACCCCTACACTTCAAAAAGGGTATAGTAGAACTAGAGAAGGTACAGAGAAGGACCACAAAGATGATTACTGGTATGGTGGGGCTTCCATATGGGGAGGGACTAAAGAAACTAGACCTATTCAGTTTAGAAAAGAGATGCAAGTGAACAAGGACAGACAGCAACAGGGTAGTTTGCAAGCAGTTTGCTGGTAGCAAGAGGAAAAAAGGAGCTGGGTACCAGGCACCAAATCCTACTCCTGGAAGATAAGTGAGTGTCTGTGTACTTGGCCTGGTGAGTGTTTGTTTAGTTGGCTGTGTGTATGGGCATGTGCTCTGAGCAGATGTTGCGTGCTGCTAGCAGAGTGATTGCTGCCTTTTTCTGACATAAGCCCTAACAAAGGGGCAGAGCCAGTCCAGGCCAAGGAGAGTATAAAGGAGACTCCATAAGTGACCAGAGAGTGAGTGAACCCTGGTCCTGGTTTGGCATTGTGAGGGCTTGCAGGCTCCTTCCAGTGTCAGCGAGGTGGGGGAGTGCCTGAGATGTGAGTTGTGTCTATCAGGGAGCAGACAAAAGAGCTACAGGAGGGGGTGGCAAGGCTCCAAAGCATTCTCAGACATGAGTTTATTGATTCGATGATGAAGGAGACTTCTCATCATCAGTGATCTTTCACAGTCAAGGATAATCACTCCCACAGGTCAAGTAAAGGGTTGTAAATGAGATCATTGATGACTAAGGCTGATCCTAGAGCTGCAGACTAGGATACAACACATAGGTGGCAGAAGGGGGGGATTAACAGGGCTTGGCCCCCCCAAACACGGGGCAAAAGTAGGGCCACAAGTCAGCCCAGCCTTGGGCTTCTGGTGGCTGCAGCAGGGCTGGGGAAGGGCATGCACACAGCAATGATGGAGGGAGTGGGCCTGGGGCTGGGGCAGGTGCCACACAGCCAGGCAGGGCACGGGATGGAGCCGCGAGTGGCTCATCCATGGGACACGGCTCCTGCTGCTACATGCACCCTGGGAAGGCACCAGGGGGGCTGGGGGAGGAGGGGAAGCATGCCTCTGGATCTGCTACTGGGGTGGGCTGTGGCTGCAGGCTGGACCTGGGGCTGCACCAGGATCTTCCCACTGGGGGTCTGGGCCAGACTGTGCTCGGGGCAGGCAGGCAGCAGCTGCGCAGGGAGCAGGGCTACAGGGCGGGCTGCAGCCACCCAAAAATTTGCAGTGTCCCCTCCCCAAACCCTCTTCCCAGTGCTGCTGCCACCCATCCGAAGCACAGCGCAGCCCAACTCCTTCTCCTCCCCCCCCCCCCCTCCACCCCTGCTGAGAACAGCCCAGCACAGCCCCAGCCCTGGCCTGCAGCCACAGCCTGCCCCACCCCAAGCACACTTCCAGGGGCACGCAGCCCCCATGCCCTCCTGGGGTGTGTGCAGTGGCAGGAGCCACCACCTCCCTGCGCCAGGCCCCCCCAGACAAACCACTCACACCTTCATCCCATGTCCCATCCCAGCAGTGCAGAGCCTGCCCCAGACCCACTCCCTCCCCCACCCCTTCCCCCACAGATTTACCTGCTGGGGGGGATGTGTGCACATATGTGCACTCAGCCCCCCAAAATAATTTTTTCTCCCTCCGCCTATGAATTTGCCACAGGTGATGGTTAAATGTCACAGGTGGTGGTTAAAGGAAGGGTTGGACTGCAGATTTCTTCATCTTTTTTCCTTTCTTTTTGTTTCTGTCATTTTTCTGCCTCCAGAATGATATGGATTTCCTCAAAGATGTACTTTCTCTCACAAGGCATTGCCATGTAGAAGCTAGGCTGGCCTACAGAGTTTTTCCAATTTTGTGATGTCATTGCCACACTTCTTAATGTTCACCTTGAGGGTGTTCTTGAAACATTTCCTCTGGGGCTCACATCCTTTGTCCTTGGCTGAATTGGGAGTACAGAAGTTGTTTTGACAAATGTGCATCAAGCTTGTGCGCACAATGCCCTGTCCACCACAGCTGATGTTGAATAATCAACGCTTCCATGCTGGTGGTGTTAGCATCAGTAAGGACACTGGCATTTGTGTGATTATCTGCCCACTTTATACCAAGGATGTGCCAGAGGTAGTACTAGTGAAGATGTTCCAAGCTTTTCAGGTGCTCTCTGTAAATCACCCAAGCTTCACAGCCACAGAGAAGAGTTGGTATTATCACAGCCTTCTATAATACGAGCTTTGATCAAATCCTGATGTCATGATCATTGAACACAAATGATTCAGTCTTCTGAAGGCAAAGCTGGCACATCGGATCCTATACTATCTCCTTGTCAATGTTGGCCTTCTTTAAGAGATGGCTGCTGAGGTATGCAACGTGTTTGACCCTCTCCAGCTCCTGCCCATCATTGAGGATATTTGCCAAGGGAGTTGAGTGGCCTGGAGCAGGCTGGTGAAGCACCTTTGTTTTTCTGATGTTAAAGGTCAGTCCCAGGCACTGGTACGCTTGAGAGAAGCAGTTAAGAGCTGGTTGTAGGTCCTCCTTAGTATGTGCAATGACAACACAATCATTAGCATACTGAAGTTCCACAATCTAGGCTGAAGTAACTTTGGTTTTGGCACAGAAGCAGGAGAAATTGAAAAGGTTTCCATCCATCTTGTACTCTGACTGCCAATACCATGTGGCAAACAGTCATAGGTGAGCATCTTGATGACTGTAAGAAAGATGGAAAATAAAATTCATGCAATAACGCAGCCCTGCTTGACACCAATGTAAATGGCAAGGTGCTCCATAGTAGAACTACTACATAGGATGGAGGCAGTGATGTGGTCATAAATGAGTCTTAGGATGGTGCTAAATTTCCCTGAGCAGCCAAACTTCAATAAGATCTTCCATACAGCCTCATGGCTAACAGAGTCAAAGGCTTTGGTCATATTGATAAAGGCCATAAACAGTTCTTTGTGTTGTTCTTGGCATTTTTCCTGAATCTGTCAGGCTACAAAAATCATGTCCATGATGCCTCTCGATGGTCTGAAGCCACGATGAGACTCGGGAAGGATTTCCTCAGCAAGTGGGAGCAGTTAGTTCAGCAGAATTTGAGCAAGTATCTTCCCAGAGATGGGGAGGAGGCCAATACCTCAGTAGTTTCCACAGTCAGACTTGTTGGCATTCCTTAGGTCATCGCGAATTTCCTCAGTGTTCCAGATTTTAAGAAACAGTGTGTGGAGCTTGTTGGTCATAGTTTCCCCACCAGCTGTGAAGACCTCAGCCTGTATGCCATCAGCGCCAGATGCTTTGTTGTTCTTCATCTGTCTTATCACTTGGTGGAATTCTTCAGAGATTGGTGGACTAGCAAGTGTTTCTCTTACTGGATGGTCTGGCATGGACTCTGGTTTGATCAGTCACCGTCAATTCTCGGTTCAGGAGCTTTTGGTAGCGCTACTTCCAGTGGTTTTTGATGGATTTGTTGTCTTGAAGGAGTATATTGCCATCTTCAGATCTAAGTGGGGTGAGTCTACAAGAGCTTGGTTCATACACAGCCTTGATTGCACTGAAGAAGCACCACATGTCATGATTGTCAACAAATTGTTGGATTTCTTTTGCCTTCTCTTTCCACCATTTGTTTTTGATTTCTTGAATCTTCCTCTGGAGTTCAGTTTTAAGTCATCAGAAAGTTCCCTACTTCTGACTGGACATAGGATAGTTTTTCCAGTCACAGAAAACTCTCTTCTGATTGAGCAGGGCTTTGATCTCAGTGTTGTTTTTGTCAAACCAATCCTGATGGTGTCGGGTGATAAAGACAACTGATTCCATGAAAGCCTCATGGATGGTCTTCTTTAGTAGGGCTGTGTGAAGCTTCGGTGTCTGATTCAATTCAGTGGAGATTCAGCTCGATTCAGTGGCTGAATCTCCGAATCTGAATCAAATCAGAGAACCCTTTAATCTCTCCGAATCGATTCAGACATAGATACAGCTTTAAATGATTTTTCTACATAACTCTAGGTAGTGGCAGCTCTGAACCCAGTGATGCTGGGGCAGATGCAGCATCCCACAGAAGCATGGGGGACTCCCCAGTGCACCCGGCAACAGACCCAGAAGTAGACCAGGATCACTTCTGGTCCACTTCCTGGTCCACCAGGCAGCATACAACTGGTGCCTCCCCCCAGCTTGGCAACTGGTGCCTCTTGGGTCTGGAGGCGGGTGGGCACCAGGGGTCCCCTTGAAGCCAATCGCAAAGCTGGGGGGGGGAGGGAAGGGGAGGTCCCCCAGCATGCTCCCCAGCAGACCTGGAAGCAGACCAGAACTACTTCTGGTCCACTTCCTGGTTCACTGCTGAGCATGCTGGAGAGTTCCCTGCACTGCTGTGGGATGCTCCATGCGCCCCAGCACCGCAGCAATCATGAGCCGCACTGGTACCTCAAGGTATGTAGAAAAAAACTTTTAAGTTGTGCCTGTGTCTGAATTGCTGATTCACCAAATCAGCATTGAATCTTTAGATTCGGATTCAGCTGAATCGAATCAAGGACAGTGATCCGAATCAACTAAGTGAATCACTGTCCCTGATCTGGGCTGAATCCGTATCTGAATCGAATAGGGCCCGTTTCGCACAGACCTATTCTTTAGAGCTTGCCAATGTTTCTCAATACAAGTGTAATCATTTTCAATCATGAGACTGTCAGTGCTAACCATGGACCTTGACAGGGTAGAGAGGCTTGCATGTACCGATGACCCTAAGAGCAACACTGTTGTAAGTCTTGTACTCCTAGTAGGGTCACCAATGGTGGTAAGGTCAAACATAAGGTATCAGATGAAGAGCAGTCCAACATAACATAAAGACCTCTGGTGGAGTAGGTGGATGAAGAAGGCATACTTCTCAACAGCTGCAAAGGCAGATGAAGGTTGTAGTAGAAGAGTAACCCCAGTTTTCGTTGCCACCGGACACAGAGTTCTCCTCCGCATCCAGATCCATTCAGTTGCCAATGCAAAACAGCCTCCTCACATAAAGCAAGTCACATGCAGGCTTCCTCCAATGGATCCAACATCTACCACAATAACCAATGACTAATTCCCATAACCTCTACAAAGTCCTGCAGCGATGAACAAGTGGCAGTGGAGATAGATGAAGTGATCGCCAGAAGTCCCTAGTCATGGATCCAGATGTAGGCAGTGGTCACATCACCCTTGCAATGGAACAGGAGGGTGATTTGCAGCTGTGATCATGACTGAACAGTCCTTTTTAGGATCCCCTTAGGTGATCCCCACATGGGGAGGGGGCTAGAAATGGTGCCTCAAACATAGGCTGTCCCACTTTATCTTACCTGACTGGATAGCCACTTCCAGGAGGATCACTCAAACTGTGGTCAAACCACAAAAATGTCCTTTGCATCCTGGAATGCACAAACCCTACTGGATGACCCAAATAATGACAGACCTGAACATAAAACAGCTATTGTCACCCAAGAACTCTCGCAATACAACATCAATATCGTTACTGTCAGTGAGACCAGATGTACAAAGGAAGTCCATCTGAGGGAGCGGGGATGTGACTATATGCCCTTTTGGAAAGGGAAACCTGCAAACAGCAGGTGAATACATGACTTTGGTTTCACCATTAAAAACCAGATTGTCAACTGAATGACAAAATTCCCTGTTGGCATTAACAAGCATCTCACGACTCTCCATCTCCCACTGACCAACAATTTTTTTGCTACCGTCATCAGTGCATAAGCCCCAACACTCTATGTCAAGGAAAAACAAAAAGAACAGTTTTATGCTAACCTCGATGAAATCCTGACTATCATCCTAAAATAGGATAAGATCATCCTCTTTACAGATTTCAATGAGAGAGTTGGCCAGGACTTGAACCATTGGGAAGGAAGGAGTGGGCAAGGCCAATTCCAATGGACCCTTCTTACTCAGTAAATGTGCTGAACATGACCTTGTCTTCACTAATACTATCTTCAGACAACATGGCAGGTACAAAACAACATGGCAACACCCCCGCTCAAAACAATGGCACCTCCTCAATTATGTCATTGTGAATGTGTGTGATCTAAAAGACACTCATATCACCGATGACTGCTGGACCAATCATCACTTAGTGAGATCAATCATTTCTATTAGGATTGCATTGAAACATCAAAAGCAACTCAAATCAGCCTGAAGACAGTACAACATCAAATGCCCTAGACATGGCAAAGCCCTCCAAACACATCTCAGCAAGAAACTTGCCAATGATAACACTTGAAGGAGACCTCTAGGACTGCAGAAGGAGTGCCAGAGGAGGTGCTGGGGAAGGAAGAGGATGTGTACTTCCAAGGAAGGTGGAAGCTGGATGCTTGTGATCTTTAGTAGCAAGCATAAGTCTTCATCTCCAACTGCAGTGGTTTGCCTAAACAACAGATATGGAGGCTAGCAACAGAGAAGCACAAACACATTCCATCAGCAGAAGAGGCCAAGGCAGGCATCACCAAGGTTGGGAGGATTGAAGAGGAAGCAATTGATGATGATGGTTGATGACTTCCTTCTGTGAAGGATGGAGGCACCCATCTGCTGACCTGACCTGTTGTCTTGGTAGGTCTGCTGCTTGCCCAGAGCTTGGATCCAAGATCTGACAGAAGGATTATCAAGCCTCATCTGGCCCTCTGACTACTACCCCTGACTACTACTGCTTATCCATGTGGGCATCAATCATACTGCCAGGGATGACCCTGAGCAGACCAAAGTGACTACAGAGCTCTGGGTGCAAGGTTGAAGGGCTCAGGGGTTCAGGTGGTGTTCTCCTTGATCCTTCTGATGCAGGGGAAGAGCCTGGGCAGGAGTAGCTACATTCTGCAGATCAATGCAAGGCTGTACAGATGGTGTTGCCAGCAGAGCTTTGGCTTCTTCAGTGCCAGAGTGTTGTTCCAAGGATTGCTAGGGAGACGTGGGATCCACCTGATGAAGAGAGGGAAGAGCATCTTCACAGACGGGCTCAGCAACATTAGCAAGGAGGGCTTTAAACTAGGTTAGCTAAGGGATGGAGAACAAAGCCCTCAGGTAAGTGCGGAAGTGGATGACCTGGAGGAAGCACAAGCAGGAGGGGACAAAGGGGAGGCATTCTTATTCTTCCAGAGAAAGTAGAGTAATTGACTAGTTACCTCCATATATCTGTACACAAGTATGGGGCCTGAGAAACAAGTAGGAAGAATTGGAAGTCCTCGCACAGTCACAGACCTATGACGTGATTGGAATAACAAAGTCTAGGTGGGAGCTCACATGAGTGGAGCACTATCATGGATGGGTATAAACAGTTCAGGAAAGACTTGGCAGAGTTGCTCTTTATGAAAGACTTGTATGATTGCTCAGAGGTACAGTAGGAAATCAGAGATAGGCCTGCTGAAAGTCTCTGCATTAAGGTCAGAGGGGAGAGCAACAAGGATGACATGGTGGGTGTCTGCTAGAGACCCCAGACCAGGAGCATGAGGTGGATGAGGCTTTCTTCAAACAGCTAGCAGAAGTTTCCTATCATGCACCCTGGTTCTCATAGGAAACTTTAATCACCCTGACACCTGCTGGGAAGGCAATACAGCAGTGCGCAGGCAATCCAGGAAGTTTTGGAGAGTGTTGGAATAGTCTGTATGGATTCATCAAGGGTAGGTCATACTATCTGGCTACCTGTGACAACACAACATAAATTCTCACCTGTACCAGCTGGGGAGACTCGAGAGGTGGGAGGAGGGTGGCACACAAATTGGAAGTAGGTCTTCTTGAATTTGCTAAATTCCCCAAATTTTCCTCTAGCCTATGCCCAATATTTATAGATGGCTGGTTTTAATAATCTAATAAATGATCTTCAGGGAGCCTGGTTGTCTGTTTAAAAATCCCATGTTCTCTAATTAAAACCGCCCAAAATCTGCATTTTTCTATGATTAAAATGAGACGTCACTATATACATGTGCGTGTGTGCACATCTGTTGTATGCATCTGTTGAACACAATGTTTTATTGATAAATTTACAATTTTAAGGCAATTTGAAGGCCTACTAGTGCCTCAAATATTATAATAAAATAAATTCTAAATAACTATATATTTTAGTGTTTCATTTTGGTTTTTTTATCATAGAAAATCAGAGCTCCGCCTGTCCCCTTCGCTCACGTGGATTCAGGTCCCGCTGCGGCTGTCCTTGCTGCTGCTTTGTGGGCGCTGAGTATCCCTGATATGCCAGTGGCCTGCCCGTGGCTCTGCCAGTGCCCCTCACTCCTGGCCCCCAGGTCCCCAGTGTGTGAGGAAAGGGATGGGGGTTGTGGGGAAGGTGGGGCACAGGCAACACATGGGGAAGTAAGGCGGGAAACAGGTGATGTGGCTGGGGCCATGTACCTCCCCAGATTTCTGCAGCCACAGGTCTGAAACCTAGCCAGACCAGCTCCAGGCAGGATCCACCTCCACAGCCCAGTGGGTGGGACCTGGCATGGGAAGAAACACTGCACTGTGCCACCATGGCTACCAAGGTGAGGTGATGCCGCAGCTGTGGCAGCATGATTCATAGATTCATAGATGCTAGCGTCGGAAGGGACCTCAATAGATCATCGAGTCCGACCCCCTGCATAGGCAGGAAAGAGTGCTGGGTCTAGATGACCCCAGCTAGATGCATATCCAGCCTCCTCTTGAAGATCTCTTGACAAATAGGTCCAGGGAGGTGATACTTCCCCTCTATAGGGCGTTGGTCAGACCGCAGTTGGAGTACTGCGTGCAATTCTGGGCGCCACACTTCAAGAAGGATGCGGATAACCTGGAGAGGGTACAGCGAAGGGCAACTCGTATAGTCAAGGGCCTGCAGACCAAGCCCTACGAGGAGAGACTAGAGAAACTGGACCTTTTCAGCCTCCGCAAGAGAAGGTTGAGAGGCGACCTTGTGGCTGCCTTTAAGTTCATCACGGGGGCACAGAAGGGAATTGGTGAGGATTTATTCACCAAGGCGCCCCCGGGGGTTACAAGAAACAATGGCCACAAGCTAGTAGAGAGCAGATTTAGACTAGACATAAGGAAGAACTTCTTCACAGTTCGAGTGGCCAAGGTCTGGAATGGGCTCCCAAGGGAGGTGGTGCTCTCCCCTACCCTGGGGGTCTTCAAGAGGAGGTTAGACGAGTATCTAGCTGGGGTCAGCTAGACCCAGCACTCTTTCCTGTTTATGCAGGGGGTCGGACTTGATGATCTGTTGAGGTCCCTTCCAACCCTAACATCTATGAATCTATGAACCCCCAGGGTAGGGGAGAGCACCACCTCCCTTGAGAGCCCATTCCAGACCCTGGCCACTCTGTGAAGAAGTTCTTCCTAATGTCCAGTCTAAATCTGCTCTCTGCTAGCTTGTGGCCATTATTTCTTGTAACCCCCGGGGGTGCCTTGGTGAAAAAAAACCTCACCAATTCCCTTCTGTGCCCCCGTGATGAACTTATAGGCAGCCACAAGGTCACATCTCAACCTTCTCTTGCGGAGGCTGAAGAGGTCCAGGTGCCCCCGTCTCTCCTCATAGGGCTTGGTCTGCAAGCCCTTAACCATACAAGTGGCCCTTCTCTGGACCCTCTCCAGGTTATCCGCATCCCTCTTGAAGTGCGGCGCCCAGAATTGCACGCAGTACTCCAACTGCGGTCTGACCAGCGCCCGATAGAGGGGAAGTATCACCTCTTTGTATCTATTCGTCATGCATCTGCTGATGCACGATAAAGTGCCATTGGCTTTTCTGATGGCTTCGTCACACTGCCGACTCATGTTCATCTTGGAGTCCCCTAGGACTCCAAGATCCCTTTCCACCTCTGTGCCACCCAGCAGGTCATTCCCTAGGCAGTAGGTATGCTGGACATTTTTCCTCCCTAGGTGCAGCACTTTGCATTTCTCCTTGTTGAATTGCTTTCTGTTGTTTTCCGCCCATATGTCCACCCTGTCCAGGTCTGCTTGCAGCTGTTCCCTGCCCTCCGGCGTGTCCACTTCTCCCCATAGCTTTGTGTCATCCGCAAACTTGGACAGAGTACATTTCACTCCCTCGTCCAAGTCGCTGATGAAGACATTAAAGAGTATCGGTCCAAGGACCGAGCCCTGCGGGACCCCACTGCCCACACCCTTCCAGGTTGAGACCGACCCATCTACCACAGCTCTCTTGGTGCGACCCTCCAGCCAATTCGCCACCCACCGGACTGTGCAGTCATCCACGTCACAGCCTCTTAACTTGTTCACCAGTATGGGGTGGGATACTGTATCGAAGGCCTTCCTGAAGTCTAAGTATATGACATCCACCCCTCCTCCTGTGTCCAGGCATTTCATAACCTGGTCATAAAAAAAGACTAGATTAGTCAGGCATGATCTGCCTGCCATGAACCCGTGCTGGTTTCCCCTCAGCATAACTTGTCCTGCTGGGCTCTCGCAAATGTGAGCCTTGATAATTTTTTCAAAGACTTTGCCAAGGATGGAGGTGAGACTGACTGGCCTATAGTTGCCTGGGTCCTCCTTCCTCCCCTTCTTGAAAATGGGGACCACATTGGCCCTTTACCAGTCCTCCGGGACTTGGCCCGTGCACCACGAGTGTTCAAATATTCCCGCCAATGGCTCTGCAATGATGTCAGCCAGTGCCTTCAGTACCCTCGGACGGAGCTCATCCAGGCCTGCCGACTTAAAGGCATCCAGTTCTTCCAAGTGACTCTGCACCATCTCAGGGTCTACGCACAGTAGTCTGGCATCTTGCTGCTGCCTCTCTACAACCCCAGTGAGAGACTTGTCTTGCCCCTCGCTTAGGAACACTGAGGCAAAGAACTCGTTGAGGAGTTCAGCCTTGTCCCCCCTGTCCGTCACCAATTGCTTCTGCCCATTTAGCAGGGGTCTTATTCCTCCCTGGGCCTTCCTTTTACTCCCTATATATCTAAAGAACAATTTTTTTTTGTCCTTTACTTGGGATGCCATCCTCAGCTCCATGGTAGCTTTGGCCTGTCTAACTGCCTCCCTACAAGCGTGAGCAGAGGAGGTATATTCGTCTTTGGTGATCTCTCCCTGTTTCCACTTTTTAGATGCTCCCCTTTTGGCCCTTAGGCTGCCCTGGATTTCTCTGGTCAGCCAAGGAAGCCTCCTGGCCCCTTTCCCTCTTTTTCCTTGCATCGGGATCGTCTCCCTTTGTGCCCAAAGGATCATTTCCTTAAGGCACAGCCACCCTTCTTGGGCTCCCATCACTTCAAACTCCTACTCTGCAGTGCGTCCTTGACTAATCGCCTGAGTTCATTGAGATCAGCTTTCCTAAAGTCTAGCACTTTCACCCTACTCGTTACCTTACCCACTCGATGTCTTATGATGAATTCTATTATTAGGTGATCACTGTCCCCCAGGTGACCACTGATCTGTAGGTCCCCTACCATGTCATCCCCCGTTGCCAATACCAGATCCAGTAAGGCATTCCCTCTAGTGGGACCGTGTACCTCCTGTGTCAGGTGGAGGTCCTGTACACGGGTTAGAAACCTGCGTAAACAGTGGGACTTTGCTGTCTGCGTCTCCCAGCAGATGTCTGGGTAGTTTAGGTCCCCCATGACTACCACCTCTTTAGCTTTTATGGTCTCCGAGAGCTGCCTCAGGAGTCCTGAATCTAGTTCTTCCCCTTGGTGTGGGGGTCTGTAGCAGACCCCTACCACCAAATCCCTTTCTCCTGGCCCCCCATGTAGCCTAATCCACAATCCTTCTACTTCCTCATCCTTGGATTCCGTTTTGATGAGGGTCAATGTATAATGCTCATTGACATAGAACACAACCCCTCTCCCTTTCTTCCCCACCCTGTCCTTTCTGTACAGCCTATAACCCTCAATATGTACCACCCAGTCGTGGGACGAATCCCACCAGGTTTCCGTTAGCCCTACTAAGTCATAGGTGTTTTCTGCAAGCAGGAGCGCTAGTTCATCCTGCTTGTTCCCCATGCTCCTAGCATTAGTATATAGGGACTTGAGCCCTGCGACTGGTGCCTTTGCTGCCCCCCCGCTCTGAATCCCAAGGGGCCCCTTATTTCTTACCTTCTTAAGGTATTGCTTACCTTCTTAAGGTATTGCTTACCTGCGCTGTACTGCTGGCCACCCCATGGCTTGCAGGTTCCCAGTGCTCTCCGTCTTCAGGCTGGGCTGTCCTGTGGGTGCCACATGGTTTGGTGGTCCACAGCTTCCCCCGCCCTCATCTTCCCCTCCCCCCAGCGAGCCTAGTTTAAAGCCCACCAGAGGAGATCCACCAACCTAGAAGAAAACACACGCTTAACTTTGGGGGACAGGTGAAGCCCATCTCAACTGAGCATGTCCCTCGTCGTAATGTGCGGGTCGTTGTCCAGGAAGCCGAAGCCTGCCTTGAGACACCACTGCCGAAGCCGCCAGTTGGTCTCTCTGATGCAGTTCTCATGCCATCTTCTGCGTCCGTTCACTGGTAGGATGGAAGAGAACACCACCTGTGCACCGAACTCCCTCAGCACGCCGCCCAGAGCACTGTAGTCCGCCATCAGGTGATCGGGGGTTCTCCTGGCCGCATCATTAGTATCCACATGGACTAGGACCATGGGGTAATAATCGGTGGGCTTGATCCTGGCCTGCATTACTTATGTCACATCCCGAATCTTTGCTCTGGGCAGGCAGTAGACCTCTCGTGTTGAGGGGTCCTGGCGACTGTTGAGGGGTCCTGGCAACATGGCAATATAAACATGGAGTTGTGCCCCCTGTGTTACCTGTCAGTTCTGTGTTCCTGAGGGAGCCTGGGCACCCAGCTTGCTGGACTTACAAAGGCCTTTTTCTATTCCCCCCCTCCCCACACACCTCATCTACCCAGAACTAAGCAGAAGAAAATGTTAATAGGCACCTCAGGCCATCCGGTCTCAGTATGGGAGGCTTATTTAAACTTGATTAACTAAAACTCGGTTGCCGGGTTAGGGAATGCTGAGGCAAGAGACTGAGTCAGAGGTGGTATGGGTGACATTTGAACAGTGGTTAAGGGTTCATCACAGCATCTAGCCTGTTGGAGCCCTGACTACAAATGCTGTCATACTTTTCCTGGGATGACTGGTGGATGTCCTCCCCACAAAGTTTCTGAACACTCCAAGTAATCCCCTTAAATCTGTTAAAAGACTATACAGTAAAATCTAAAGTCATGCTAAGCTGAGGCTTATTCACAACAGGTAAAATACAAAACACTGATGCTGACTTCACTCTGCAAGCATAGGTAGGCCATCTGAGAAGAAACAATGTGGTATCCCTTCCAGTATATCTTCTATATTCATAATAACTTCAAGCTGGCTCCTAGGTGTCTGGTTACTCCTTAAAACGTAATGTTTTTCCTAGTTGTTAATCAGTTTCTTGAGATGTTTCAAACCAGATAACCCCTTATCACTGAAAAAGATAATTTATTTAAATTGAAACTGTTTATATAACAGGATTTTCCCTGTCGATTATGGCTTGGGACCCTCTCGATTTACACAATTAAAAGAATGCTTTGAAGAGGCTGGACTAAGGGTATAAGAAAGCTGTAAAGCAGCAAACAGGATGCTTCAACAAAGAAAAATCTCTCTGACACCATCCACTGTTGTTCTCAAGAAGCCGGGATAAACAGATTGTCTCCCTTCAACAATCAAGTTAGAAACTTTGCTTGTTGGGTGGGGTTGGGGGGGCACTCAGCAGGGGCTGGAGGAGCAGGCAGGGGATGGGGCCTTTCAGGGGTCCCCCATGGTCCCCTCGCCTTTCCTCCAGCCTCCCTTCCCCTGCCCCCTACTTACCAGCACGGAGTCTGGGTCCAGCTCCCTGCTGCAGCAGGTGGGGACTACCTAAATCACCGAAGCTCTCTGAATCTTTTCCAAATCGATTCAGAGAGCTTTGAAATGATTTCAGACCTTTTAATTGGTCCCCTGATTCAATTCAGATTCAGCCACCAAATCAGGCCAAATCTCCTCCAAATTGAATCAGCATCCAAATCTTTACATAGCCCTAATAACCATTTTAACTAAAGCTTTCCATCTCCTCCTATCTTGTGCAGTCTCCTTGCACCTTGTCATATCTTCATCTTTTCCTTCCAGATCAGCTTTTATGTTATCTTTCCATTATTGCCTTGGTCTACCTTGAGGTCTGATATCCTCCACCTCAGCTGCCAAAATCTGCCTCATGCCTTCACTCGCCAGTTCTCATGATATGCTCTGCCCATTTCATTCCCTGCACTCTGATCTTGCTCAAGACATCAGGTCTTTTGTAAAAAATCCACAAGCTCTTACTTATATCTTCTCCTCTATACTCCTTTTTCTTGTATTGCACCAAATATTTTCCTGAGCATTTTGTTTTCAAACACTTGCACTTGCATCATCCATAAAATAGCAATGTTAACTACCACAGAGTGGGCAGTGGCCCAATGAATCACTGTTTGTAAAGTACATTGGACTCCTTGGATGAAAGGTGGTATGAACACGCAAAGAGTAATTCCCACCAGTAATATTAACAGGGCATATGTTCAACTCTGAGTGCTTAAAGTTCAGCTGCTACATTTGTGTTTAGGTACCCAAATGATAGTGGCCTGCTTTTCAGAGGTAATGAGCATCTCAAGGATGTCAGTGGAGTTTGTGAGTGCTCAAAACCTCAGAAAAAACAGGCTGCTTATGTAGGTGGCTACACGTGAATGTGACATCCTAACTTTATAAGTTCTCAGGTTTGAATATTTTGGCCTGAGTAGAAAGAAACAAAACAAAAAAAAAAGGGAAAACCAACCCCATCTCTCTCTCTCTCTCTCTCTTACACACACACACACACACACACACACCCCTTTTAACAGAGCTCTCTTCCGAATACACAAGATTCCAGACTGAAGAATTCATCAGCTCAGCAGACTCCAACTCAGACAGCATTCATGTGAGAAACCACACACAACAGCTGTTAGCTGGCAAAGGTGTTTTCAATGATTTAGCAAGCCCCACTTTTTCCTCCAAGCCAGCAGCAAAAAATCCTCCATGATTTCCTATATTACTGAAGGTGCCAATTTTTGGACATTTAGCAACAAGATACCCCAATGACCTCTGCAATTATGAAAGTTCCCAGCACAATGTCTAGAAAGCAAGCAGAGTTTCAAGAGAACATCCGTGACAAACTCTAATCTGTCTTCCTGTTTATGTAAATTTTCCTCTGAATTTGCCACTATAAAAACATTCTTCTTCACTTCCTGCCTTTTCATTGTGTAATGTTGGCAGATAGAGTTCTTTGTAATACACAATGTTTGTTTAGAGGACAATTCAATAAAGATGAAACCAAAGCACTTTTACTCCTAAACACAAGTCCCACTGAGTGTCTGAAACTGCTTCTCCCATAGCCTGTGTATGCCAAATCTGTGGTGGGAAGGTCCCCATTTACCTATCTGTTCCACTATCATGCACCTAGTAGTAACAGGTGTATTAGTGTTCCCTTGGATAAGCCTCAGCTATAAAATTCATATTCAGCTTTTGGCACAGGTGGATCCAGCTGGGGTGCACTGGCACAGACACACACCCTTTCAATCAATGACACCATGGGAGCAGCAGCTGGCAAATCAGGTAAGAGTTCCCCCTGCCCTTTCCCTTCTGGGCTGAGTGGCAGCTCCTCTCCCTGCCCCACTCCTCTGCCCACCACTGCCAATGTCTCCAGCTGCCCTGAAGGAAGGAGGAAACTGTAGAGCTGCTCCTGTCCACTCCAGCTAGAATCCATAGGGAGCCTGGCTCAGCTAGGACAACAGTAGCAGCAGGCCGGTTCCTCCTCCCTGCTGAGTCCCCCAGTGTTCCTTGCCATCCCAGGAACAGGTGCAGGGGAAGACATCACCTAAGGGACTTTAAAAAAGGTCCCCAGTTGCTGCTCCTGTGGTGTGGTCTGCCCACTGCACTGGGAAGTGGGAGTGGGAGAGGGCTATGCTGGTGCCCTGCCCCTGCCAATGTCCGTGCCCCTCACTCCTAAGCCACAGCCCCATGGCCCTGCTGATGCCCCTCACTCCCCCCACTTCCACCTCCCTGGGCAGCATCTCCCAACTGCCCTGTCCTGCCCCTGCGAGCACAGGCACCAGTCCCAGTGCCACAGGCCCAACCATGCAGCTCTCCACTGCCCCCAAAGAGCCCCATCACCCCCTTTTGCTGCTGGAGGGGCAGGTGCCTCTCCACTGCTCCAGTGCAGCCCCAGCACTCAGACACCCTCCCCCAGTGCTGGCAGGCACCCATCCCCTCCCCCTCCACACACACTTGCATGCTCCTCAACCCCCAAGACAGTCCCCAAGCCCTAGCCCTCCAACTCCTGCCACCCATAGACTTCCCTGCAAGCAGCTACTAGGACTGCTTCCACCACCCTGCCTGGCTGTATGACAGCCATGTACCTGTCCGCATGCAGATGCATGTGGTGTCCCCTTCCTCCAGTCACTCCAAGTAGCTCCTTGCAGGCTGGATAGCTGCCAGCCTGCTAAGAGAAACCTGCCTTTTCTTGCGGTTTTCCCCTTTGAAAAGGAAAATCCGTGTTTTTCTCCTTCACATGAGAAAATCCGTGTTTTTCTGCAGCAAATGGAAAACCCAGATCCCTGCTTATTAGAGACAAAAAATCCATCACAAGAGCAGCTTCAAAGGAAAGAAATGTGTCTGCCCCACACTTCCCAAGTGTCAGAGTCACCACAGAGGAGTGAAGTCCTGCCTGTGCCCCAGTTGCAGGGAAAACCTTAGTCTGGATTTTACTTAGCGTTGCAGTAAGGCAGGTGCCTGGTGGACTCTGAAGAGCTGTGGGGGGTGGGACCGGAGGATACATGCAAATTGTCTATCACCTCCATGGACTTAGTGTTTTAATACACTGGTTTCATTTGTGGAATTGAGTGAATCAGAATTAGTATTTGGGCTGGTTTAGGAACAGTGCGTCCTGCATCTGTGGAAGAGGTGGGATTAGATGACCTTGAAGGCCCTTCCAACCCTATAAATCCATTATTCCCTACCTATTAAAAGTAATTTTCCCCCTGCTGCCCAACCCCTGTTGGGGCTGACTCAGACTGCTGAGGCCAGCTTTAAAATGTAGAGCCAGCGCTCTGCCTGTACACAGCAATAAAATTTTCTCCCATCACCAAGAAGGGAACAGGTACAGGAGGGACAGCGATCTCCCATCTCCCATCAATTTACTTGCAATATTTTTAAAGTAAAGAAATAGAATTCTTGACCACACAATTTGTTTCAACACATAAGCAGAAGGAGAGAAGCCCCAAAGAAGTAAGGAAACAGCATGCAGATGAAGTGGGCTAGGATACAGATTGCAGCATTTTGTTGTGAAACACTTTTGGTGTTTGCTTGGTGTGGTGTGCGTGCAAAGATATCTGATCCCCTCCTACTTAACCCCTCCTGATTGCTAAATAAATGCATGACTCTACTCCTTCAGTCATCACTTTTTCATAGACTGTGGTCAAAAACAAAGTATATCAGTTTTAAGTAAACTGTCTGAAGCATGAAATGGTTTTACTTTCCACATTTGTTGATACTATTAAGCTAGGGAGAAAGTGGTGTACTGTAAAATGCATGAAATCTACTAATCTTTCCACTTCCATGAATCAGAGCTGGGAATATGTAATAGAGGCAGATATAGATTTTCATGATACCATTTTCTGAAACAGGTTAATAATAAAAATGACCATACTTTTCTAATTGTAGGAATCTGACCTTCTCCAGAGAGGAGATGTGTTGATTCAGAAAGCATTGCTTGTTCCTGTAGATTTTCAGTACTTATGGATATTTGGTAATTAGTTGATCTTGTTCAATATTACAGAGAAATAAAGATATTGTCAGCCTTTTTTATTGTTGTTATCTTTCAGTTTTAATCCATTAGCAAAAGAAACTCTTATCTAGGGGGAACACATACTGCAGGCCGTGGAGATATATTTACAGAGAACAAAGTTTGGGCAAAATAATCAAAAGTGTTGCTAACAAAACCACAGACCTTCCATGTTTCCAAAATTCCATTTTGACTTGCATTATCACTTTAAATAAACACACTGAAACAACTTTATTCTGGATATAACCCATCTGAGTTACTGAAATTATACCAGGGACAAATTTGACCCATCCAATCTGAGCATTGGCTTTCAAACAAATGCCTGTCATCTTCATTTTCTATTACAGAAAATACATAGTGTAACATACTGGGAGCCAGATCACACCTAGGCTACATCTGATCTCAGTGACTTCAATACAGAGCAAAGAAGAGATGAAGAAATGTGCTCAATGACACCAAATAGCCTTAACTTGAAACACTATGAATCTCTATGAATCTATGAATATTGGAACTTAAAAAAAAAATCCCTCCTTCCCCACCACTCAAAGCTCTAGACTAAAAAACATTACATTTATGTTTTAGATACTGTGAAGATCCCTAGTCTAGATTTGAGGTTTTCAATTAAAATACCATAGAAGTAAAACACTTAGAAATTCTCCATCGCCTCGTTCTATGAGCATTCTGCCTCTACTTCAGTGCAAGAACATTTCTGTAATTTGGATATATAAGGTGCACAGGGAAAAGTTCTTTTGTACAAAAATGATTACTTAACAAAAGAGCCATTCTAATGAAGATAGTCCAGAACTGTACTTAGTAGGCTCAACTCTGCAGCCCTTTCTTAGCAGTTGACCCTGGGACTTGTGAAGCATCATGTGCCACAGCCTCAGATTTGTACTGATAAGACTGAAAGCCAGACTGTGCATAAACCAAACACCAAAGAAAAAGAAAAGAAAAAGAAACAAACCCTAAAAAACAGCCAATTTCTTATAAAAAATAAAGCTGGTTAAAGTGTGTTCAACCTGCATTTTTGCTGTGTGAGCAAAAGTTTGCATATGTACAATAATAGTATAAAATCTGTGGACACAGGCTGAAAAGAGAATGCTTAAATTTCATGTAAAAAATAATACCTGGATATAAAGCGCCTGTTTTGCATGAGTGAGATTGTATCACTTCCCATAGAGGACAGTAAGAAAGTGACAGAAGGAGAATAGTTTCCCCATCCCTATCAGGATATCTTGTTTTGATTTCTGCCTCTATTTCTACTTCTAATTTTGCTTGTATTTCTGCTTCTATCAGGATGTTTCAGAATGTAGTGAAATTATTAAACATTTTCTTTAAAATCTGATTTTTTTTTTTAAAAACATGAATTTACTTCTTTCTGCTCTGAATATTGTTAGCACTTATCAAATTGGGGAAAAAAGTAAAATCTAATTGTTGCTCCTGAAGCTGTTTATTGTCATCGATTAGCCGAACAAGACACAGGCTATGAACAGACTAGTCATTTTCTTCTTCAGCCTGTATCTAGGCACTGTCACTTTCGGCATTTCATGCACAAGGCCACATTATTTATTTTGCGCTGTACAGTTTTTCATTTTATCCAAGTTTCAACTGGTGAGGGAATAATGGATATATTCACAATTGGGTTTAAGATACAGAAAAGCTAATTTTTTTCTGGATTTAAGCTTCTGGAACCAATCTGAACTGATGGCTTTTCATAGGAATTAGCTTGCAAAATTAGTTGTAGCAACCAAACTTACTTTGAAAGTCAGATGATGCTAAGGGTCCATTTTGGGAGACAGTCTATACTACTCATTTTATTCAGCCTGGAAGGTCTATAGATAAGTAGCATATATCACAGGAAAGCGGATATTAGTTTCCTCATCCTTCAAACTCTAATGGAGCGGCATTCAGACAGCTACACTGTTGGGGATCCGATCAGGGGAAAAGTAATAGTAAGGAAGCTTTTTGTTCTTGTTCCTTTCAGCAATGAAGCTGACGATCTCATCAAGTTTCTTGCGGAATTTTTCCATGGCCAGTTTCACTGGCTTCTCTACGAAGTGCTCATCTGGATACGTACCCAGGAACAGCTAGTGGAGGAAGACACAAAGAGATCCCTATAACCCAACTGTCCTGTGAGAATTGTTATGCTGTCCTCCAGTGCACCACATTCTCCCTGTCAAGACTGAAACAAAATGCAACTCCCTGCTTCAGGCCACTATACGTAAGTGTCCCTTGTGTCTTTTTAGTCAAGACTTACTTCCTTTCTGAGAGGTTTCATTTTAATTTCCCTCCCTCTAGCATCTCCAGCCTAAGAATTTCAGAAAGTGCTCTGCAGGCACTGGGGGCATTTTTACACGTGCAAGTGCCACAGCTCTGGGCGCTTTGAAAAGTGCCCGGTGCTGCGACACTTTGCAGTTGTATAAGCAGCAAAGAAAATGGTGGTGGTGCACTTTGGAACTAAAACACCTTGGAGGTGCTTTAATTCATCTGCCACCATCTTCTCCATGCTGACACACGTTTCACCACTTATACAACTGCAAGTGGCGCAGCGCAGTGCACATCAGCTCCTGTGCGGAGCAGACTCAAATAATCAAGTCTGCTCTGAAGCAGCAGATCTCCAGCATCTCTGAGAACTAAAAGATACGTGTATAAATGCCCAGATACATTTGGTCTGAGAGCTCCCCCATGATGTAGTTACTACTGTTCCTCCCAATTTACACAAGAGAAAAAACATCAAAGAGAAGCAAAGTGACATGCTCAAGCACAGCGAGTCAGTGGTACCCTGGTCTCCTGACTTACAAGCCTGTGTGTTTCTGCCATAGCCCTCCTACACTTGTCAATAACTCTAATCCCATTGTACCCTCTTGACTGAAGCCCTGACTGGGCTGATTTTCTACAATTCAACTGACTAGAGAAAGACTAGAGAAGGTTCCTAGACTTACTTCATTCTCCTGGAATTGGCTCAGGGCCCAGACAGCTCCAAGATGCCAACAAGAGCGCCCTCTGTCCGGCAAGGTCTCCACTATCTTTTCAATAGTGACCGTGCCCTTTTCTGTAGGGGGTGGGCAGCGCATAGTTGGTGGAGAATTGGGAATCCAGGAGCACCAATCATACTGAGCAAAGCAAGACAAAATAATAAGGCACACTGAAAATCACTGTAATACCATTGGCACTTAGGGAAATCGATTTGGACCTTTAAATTGGTCAACTGATTCGATTCAGAGATTCAGCCACTGAATCGGGCTGAATCTCCCCCGAATCAAATCACCACCCAAAGCTTCACACAGCCCTAGTGACTATGGTCTGTGCTTATGAAAAGCATTCTTGTTTGTGTCATTATGAGCAAAATCCTACTTCTCCCACTCCATGCTGAAGTTGCACTTGGCCATCTAATCCCCAACCAAATGCTGTTCCTTCTTCCAGTGGTGTATGTGATACTTTAATCATTCTAGCAGACATGACTTGTATCACTTTAAGGCACTTTAGAAATGAGAATTTTTTGCTCAGTCTTAAATATTAAAGCTAAAAAACTCCAATTTTGGATACTAGTCCAAAGGCTTTGGTCCCTCTTCAGAAACTGAAAAAAGAGATCTGACTTTCCAAAGGTATACCTGGAAATTGCAAGCTAGAGCCTGCAAATGGCTAAAGGGTCTTTTTGGAATGGAAAGGCAATGTCATGTGTAGCCTTGTACTGTAGTAAAAATTATTTTGTCCCAGTCCAGGCCCTTGTAGCTGTACACTCCCAACCAAAGTAAGCTGCACCCATCCCCTAAACTCATAAACTCATACCTGACCAAAGTTCACAGCTGCATGCTGGCCTGAAGCTGTAAATATCACCACAGTTAGATATTCAGATAGCTTCTCTCGAGTCTTAATTGTTTTAGGAAATCCTAAAAGAGGGAAGAGAAGATAAGTTGAAGTGCTTTGAGAATCTCAAGGGACAAGTTTTATTTAAAGGTAAAATTATACTCTACAGCAGGGCTGTCCCACTTGTGAGTGCCCCCTGGGCCACATACTGTGCCTGTGTGCTAGGTGGAGTCCCCAGGTCCCCCAGAGCCCTTCAGCCATTGGCTTCCTTGGCCCCATGGGCTGCACTGTCCTGCCCACCCCCAGGGATGGGGGCAAGAAGCCGAAGCTGGAGGAAGGAGGTGGAGGACCCCTGAGGATGTGACGGCAGCAACAGGAGAGGAATGGGGGCATCAGTACCCAAATCAGGAAATCAGGCATTGCACGTGGTCCACAGGCCACCAATTGGACAGCACTGTTCTACATTTTTTTTTTTAATTCCACACATTATCCTCAGACCAGGTACCCCACAGCCATGGACACCAGTAGTCCCCAAGGCCCCCCTTCTCTTCATTTTGCAATCCAAGTAGGATGGTGTGGCACCAAAGCAACAAACCATTGTGCACTGTTTGTAAAAGCAGCCTTGAGAATAAGTGACTCACGTGAGAAGAGTAACAATGAAATGTGAGTGGCCAAGAAGCAGCAATGAAGTCATGGTGGGAAGTGGGGAAATGAAAACGTGAGGCTTCTGAAGGGAAGCCACAGGAGGAACTACAACTGTCACAATGAATTCCCTTAGGTTAAGGAACAGCCCAGCTCCTCCAAAGACCAGGGATTGTGGAAGTTCCTTGAGAGGCGTAAATCAGGCAAACCTTTCCAAATAAAGATAGCCTCCATGGAATACAGCCATAAAGGGTGGAAGGGAAGGCCTCCTCTTTTGCAGGATGCTCCTCCCAGCAGCACATATTTCCCTAAACGTCTGCAAGGCCAAAGTCATAAAGGCAGTAGAGCAGCAGTTCCTTGGTGTAAAATTAAAGACACCTGGTTATTATTATCATCATCATTGTTGTTATTTAGATTTATATCCTGCTCTATCTTTCTGGGCACTTCCACATATAGCCAGCTACTTCCAAGAAAGGTGAAGCTGAGAGAGGAGAAAGCAAAGATAAATGATGGTTTCAAAGTCCTGTGACCACCACAGGTTCCAGAATGTCAGACAGGTCACTAGCATGGCATCAGCTTCTTAATCCCTGGAGGAATGTGATGTGCAGAGTGATATTCATAATGGGGCTTCTGTGTTTGAAGCAGCAGTCGGTTTAGATGATTCAAAGATACTTTCACACTTATTGTTCTTTGTTTTAGAGTAGAGGTTATAAACCCTGACCCGAGAAGGAGCTCTGTTGTCCTGGGGGTCACTCATTAAAATAGTTCCTGTCCCATGGAGCTGACAATATTAACAGACAAGATAGGAAGGCCTTCGATACGGTATCCCACCCCATACTGGTGAACAAGCTAAGAGGCTGTGATGTGGATGACTGCACAGTCCGGTGGGTGGTGAATTGGCTGGAGGGTCGCACCCAAAGAGTCATGGTGGATGGGTCGGTCTCGACCTGGAAGGGTGTGGGCAGTGGGGTCCCGCAGGGCTCGGTCCTTGGACCGATACTCTTTAATGTCTTCATCAGCGACTTGGATGAGGGAGTCAAATGTACTCTGTCCAAGTTTGCAGATGACACAAAGCTATGGGGAGAAGTGGACACGCCGGAGGGCAGGGAACAGCTGCAGGCAGACCTGGATAGGTTGGACAAGTGGGCAGAAAACAACAGGATGCAGTTCAACAAGGAGAAATGCAAAGTGCTGCACCTAGGGAGGAAAAATGTCCAGCACACCTACAGCCTAGGGAATGACCTGCTGGGTGGCACAGAGGTGGAAAGGGATCTTGGAGTCCTAGTGGACTCCAAGTTGAACATGAGCCGGCAGTGTGACGAAGCCATCAGAAAAGCCAATGGCACTTTATCGTGCATCAGCAGATGCATGACAAATAGGTCCAGGGAGGTGATACTTCCCCTCTATAGGGCGCTGGTCAGACCGCAGTTAGAGTACTGCGTGCAATTCTGGGCGCCACACTTCAAGAAGGATGCGGATAACCTGGAGAGGGTCCAGAGAAGGGCAACTCGTATGGTCAAGGGCCTGCAGACCAAGCCCTACAAGGAGAGACTAGAGAAACTGGACCTTGTCAGCCTCCACAAGAGAAGGTTGAGAGGTGACCTTGTGGCTGCCTATAAGTTTATCACGGGGGCACAGAAGGGAATTGGTGAGTATTTATTCACCAAGGCGCCCCCGGGGGTTACAAGAAACAATGGCCACAAGCTAGCAGAGAGCAGATTTAGATTGGACATTAGGAAGAACTTCTTCACAGTTCGAGTGGCCAAGGTCTGGAACGGGCTCCCAAGGGAGGTGGTGCTCTCCCCTACCCTGGGGGTCTTCAAGAGGAGGTTAGATGAGTATCTAGCTGGGGTCATCTAGACCCAGCACTCTTTCCTGCTTATGCAGGGGGTCGGACTCGATGATCTATTGAGGTCCCTTCCGACCCTAACATCTATGAATCTATGAATCTATGATAATGGAAGGGATGTCACCCCATTGTACAGATGTGGGCCTGAGATACAGAGAGATCATAGGTGTTGCCCTGAATCATGCAGATCTGGGGTAGAAGTAAGAACCAAGGCTCATTCTTTTGAGTCCCAGTCCAGAGACTCACCCACAAGATTGTGTCTCCCAGAAGCACAAAGGAAATCTCCAGCAGTTCAAGACTTGCTATGCAAGTGGCTTTGAATGGTGGCTGGTACCACAGAAAATGCAGCCCTTGCTGCTTGGCAAATGCCTCTCACCTGAAGTTTTGTTGCCTTTCATTCCATAGACATAGACATCCTTGACGAAGGCTTGCAGCTCCACATCTTCACACACCACCTCATCACTCTCATAGTAGATGCCAATCACCTCCTCTACAAAGCTTCAGTCACAGCAAAAGAAAGAAAAGAAGTAGGGCAGGTAGGGGGAAAAAAGGAACCCAGGTTATTTCTTGGTGACCTTTTGCTGCAACCTCTCAGAGTACATACAGACCATCACACACAATGGCAGACATGGCAGCAACCTTCAGGGCAGAAGGGATTTGAAAGAGCACCGGATAGTCTCTGGTAGCAGCACAACTTAGCTGGGGAGTCCTATCACCAGCCTTCATTCATTTGCAACTATCAACTCTAAGTTTTTCACCTCTGACCTGATGGCACTCAACATCCTCTTCCTTGACCACCTCATCCATTTCCTTTACTGTCCTCAGTCAAGTGTTTCTTACCTTCCTCTTTGAGGTTTTCTTTCTGCCTAGATTTCTGCTCTCATTTCTTAATGCTATTTTCACCTTGTCTCAGCTATCCTTTGTATCCTTTTCTTTGTTTCTTTTCCTGGCCTGGCCCCTACACTTAGAGCTCTTTCCTATCCTGGTGCTCAACAAGAGCTTCCTCACATGAGGCATCCTTCTTTTCCCTCAAATTCTCTCCCTCTGCAGAGGCTACCAAGGCTAATTCACCTCAGGAGAAGTTCCCTATGGCAGTGTTTTCAAACTTTTTTGGTGGTGTAACCCTTTATCTGCAAAATTCAAATGTTCATGCCCCCTTCCACAACACATCTCTAATGACAGGTGTTAACACCAATGTCAATGTGCTCACTGTGCATTGACCAATCAGAAGCCCCCGTACCACTATTAAAATTTAGACATGTATCCCTAGATGAAGCACTACATCCCACCTGCCCCACCCTAGATCAATATCTGTGCCCCAAAGCTATACCATTTAACTACAGAGAAAGCAGCAGAGATAGAAGCATTTGTTCTGTCCATGTAACCCATGTCCCATGTGAGGATCCAGGGCACCCATGATTTAAGAGGTTCAGAGGGAATAGGCACCTTTATGACAAGTGGGTCAAAGATGAGTGGCTGCTTGCAGATGTTAAAAAGAACCCCAAAAAGTGTTTTACTGGAAGCAGCAGCACATTACTTCAACCTGGCTCTGCAGTGTCTATATAGATCACACACTTTAGTGGGGCTTTTTGGTGTTTTATCTGAAGCTGAGCCAATCAGCTATTAGATAAAGCACCAAAAAAGCCCACCTAAAGTGCCTGATGTATGCAGACATTGGATGCTGCAGGTCCAACTAATACACTGCTACTTCTGGACATGCGCTGGGCTCAGCGCGGGAATGTGCCAAGTTTAAAGTGCCATTTTTTTTTTAACATTTGCAAGCAGCCAGCGTCACAAACACTCTAAAATGTACAATTTATAGAACTCACCAGCTGAACTATCCATTAGTGAAAGGTGTCTCACTGAGGGATGAAGTCTGACCCCCAACCCGTGGCCACTTACAAACAGTCCCACAGCCCCCTGAACAGGTAGATAAAAAAAAATCAGATTTCTTCATTTAAATTATAATTTGATCTCTCTTTTTAAAAATAAATCAGCTTAAAATGAAATATGAATTTAATACAAAACTAGCTAAGGTATAAATTGAGTATAATTTATTAAAATAATGTAAATAAAAGTTGAGTCAGTGAGCCTCTCCTAAAAACTCTGGAGTTAAAGGCTGATTTTCTTCCATATAAAAATGAGGGGGGTTCAACATCTAACTTTTGAGGAAACGGTTTAAGAATATGACACAATATTTCATGTACTGGTGCTTGACTGTACAAGGGATGCAAGGTCTGTACTACTGGATGCAAAGGGTTTGCAGAGTCATAGCAGGTGTTGGAACCTATTGCTGCAAATGTGGCAAAAATGAGAAGAAATTTGGAAGAAGATAATGAAGCAAACCTGAAACTTATAACTTATGGGTGCAGTGCTCATTTGATGCATCTTTTAGCCCAAGATTTAAGTAGAAATAAAGGAAAATGTTATTGAAAAGACTTCCTTAACAACCAGTTTGAATAGAGCTGGGAGATCCAAGCTAATTCTCCCCAGAGATGTATGATGAAATTCAGTGGTTGACTGCACTGAGCTATTTATTAAGAACTTGCCTATTCTGATGATCATCTGTGGAGAAAAAAATGACAGAATTGATGGAAGTATCACAGCTAGAGTAGTCAACATTGGACTGAAGAGAAATGCAGATGTGCCAAAAACACTACAGGCTATCTCCGTAGCCTTGGACACGCTACAGAAGGATTGCTGCTGTATTGTGGAAGCTGTTCAAATTTGGAAAGAACTTCAAGAAACATTAAAGAAAGAAATACCCAACATCAAAGTTAAATTGCAGGCAGTAAAGATGGATGGGTCAAATACTTACTCCACCTTATTTTCCTCCCAATATTCTTAACACAAAGTAGATGCCTAACTGCCAAAGAAGAAAATGCTGCATGGGCATCTACTAATCACCCATCAGTCATGCTAATCATAAACAATTTCTGGGCTAGAGGTAAACCATTTAAGCAGCACAAGCTTGCTAAGGCTGTTTTTAAAAAAGTCCCACCAGTGAACCGGTGGAAGTCACTAGTAAAGCACCTGGAACCAGAGTGTGTTGAAGTGCTAAACCATCTTTTGCCAGCAGTAGTGTCTTCAGAAAGAATATTTTCTTCATTTGTACTTGTTCATTCAGAACTGAGAAATCTATTGGAAGTTGAAAAAGGAAGAAAGCTTTTTTCCCTCTTCTAGTCCATGAATAAAAAGGGTGGGGGTAGCAGGAAGATGAGATTTTTTAGTTTTAAAACTAGGAAAAAAGGGGGTAAAATTATTCAAAACAAACAGCAGCAAGAGGGCACAGCAGCCCCTTCCCCCCCTCTCCCCCCCCCCCCTCTTCCCCCACCCCCCCCAGCTCTCCAGGGATATAGCAGACCTCCTGAGGCTAAAAAGAAAGGCCTGCAAGGGATGGAGGATTCACCTCCAAGGAGAAATATTCTGCACTGGTCCAGTCCTGCAGGGAGCAAACCAGGAAAGCCAAGGCTGCAACTGAACTCCAACTAGCTTCGAGCATCAAGGACAATAAAAAGTCCTTTTTCAGATATGTGGGGAGCCAGAGGAAAAGCAAGGGCAACATTGGACCCTGCTGAACCAGATAGGACAACTGACAACTGATGCCCAGGTAAAAACCAACCTATTAAATGGGTACTTTGCATCGGTCTTTCATCAGTCCCATGGGACGCCCGTGCCCGCTACGGGACAGGGAGGTAGGTCCGGGTGAGGGAGATCCTTTGTCCTCCATCAATGCAGACCTCGTAAAGGAACACCTTGAGAGGCTGGATACCTTCAAGTCACCTGGCCCTGACAATCTACACCCCAGGGTACTCAAGGAGCTGGTGAGCATCATAGCCCAGCCTCTGGCACGCATCTTTGAGAGCTCCTGGTGCTCTGGTGAAGAACCCGAAGTCTGGAAGAAGGCCAATATGATCAGCCTTTCTTCAAGAAAGGGAGGAAAGTAGATCCGGCAAACTATAGGCCCATCAGCCTGACCGCTATTCCGGGGAAGATCTTAGAAAAGTGTATTAAAGAGGTCATCCTTAATGGACTGGCCGACACCAACATCCTGAGGGATAGGGAGCACGGGTTTGTTGCAAGTAGGTCTTGCTTGACCAATCTAATTTCCTTTTATGACCAGGTGACCTCTCACCTGGACAAGGGAGAAGAGATTGATGTCATGTATCTTGACTTCAGAAAAGCCTTCTATCTCGTATCCCATGATCACCTCTTGGTGAAACTGGCCAGTTGTGGCCTTGGGTCCACCATGATCTGCTGGCTGGGAAATTGGCTCTGTGGTCGGACCCAGAGACTGGTAATTGACGGAAGTCAATCATCATGGTGCCCTGTGACCAGTGGCTCTGTCCTTGGACCCATATTGTTCAACATCTTCATTAATGATGTGGCCACTGGAGTCAGAAGCGGACTGGCCAAGTTCGCCGATGACACCAAACTTTGGGGCAAAGCATCCACACCTGAAAACAGGAGGGCGATCCAGGCTGACCTGGACAGCCTCAGAAAATGGGTGGATGAGAACCTGATGGTGTTTAACACTGAAAAATGCAAGGCCTTGGGAGGAAAAACGTGCTGCATCCTTATAGGCTTGGCAGTGCCACGCTGGCTAGTACTACGGAAGAAAGAGACTTGGGGGTCATCATTGACCACAAGATGAACATGAGCCTGCAATGCGATGCTCCGGCTAGTAAAGTGAGCAAAATGCTGGCTCACATCCATAGATGCTTCTCAAACAAATCCCGGGACGTCATTCTTCCCTTGTACTCGGCCTTGGTGAGGCCGCAGCTGGAGTACTGTGTCCAGTTTTGGGCCCCGCAATTCAAAAAGGATGTGGAGAAGCTTGAGAGAGTCCAGAGAAGAGCCATGCGCATGATCAGAGGTCAGGAAAACACCTTACGATGACAGGCCAAGATCTATGAGGCTCTTTAGCCTGGAAAAGCGCAGGCTCAGGGGTGATCTGATGGCCACCTATAAGTTTATCAGGGGTGACCATCAGTATCTGGGAGAACGTTTGTTCACCAGAGCGCCCCAAGGGATGACGAGGTCGAACGGTTAAACCATTTCAGGCCGGACATAAGGAAGAATTTCTTCACTGTCTGAGCCTGAAAGGTCTGAAATAGCCTGCCACCTGAGGTGGTTCAAGCACCTACTTTGACCGCCTTCGAGAGAAATTTGGATGCTTATCTTGCTGGGATCCTATCACCCCAGCTGACTTCCTGTCCCTGAGGCAGGGGGCTGGACTTGATCTTCCGAGGTCCCTTCCAGCCCTAATGTCTATGAAATCTATGAAATAGGTAAAAATTGACTGGTCTCATTTTAAAGAAAATTAAGCAAGTAGGAACTTAAGCTCAAATAACCCAAGAATTTTAGAAAAATTTCCCCAGCGTGATATAATTGGTTTCATTCGCTAACCACACAGTTCATACTTGTAATAGTATAAGAGTTAATGCTAGTGTTGACTACATTAGTTAGTTGTAAATGTTCACCATGTTCTGATAAAAAGTTTCTGTATTCAAAAATATTAGTCTTGTTTAATAAATTTGAAGTGATTATTTTGTTTAATTAAATTCAAGTTGCCACCTTAATGCAGCTTGATACAAATATGAGCAAAAGGTTAATCATCTATCAAATAAGAAATGTATATTTAATCATTTTATAGCATACTAAAATTAATGATGTCTAACAATCCAAATATGTTAAGCTATATATGTTTGCATACCTAGGAAGCATATGTCCAAAATCTACTGTAAAAGCTGTATTTAGTTGTAAATCAACATTTTAATTGTTATATCAACCGATGATAATACCCTTTTCTTTAGAAAACAACAACAAAAATGCAATGGGAAAATTGGTAAAAAATTATTATTTAAATTGGGCTTGCTGGTTTAAATCATTATTTAAAATCAACTTGGTTTAAATTAATCCACCCTGACCCTGAATTTATAATACAGAGTACAATACAAGTGCTACTCTGTATTCATAAAGATATCAGATCCAAAAAGGCAAGATAATAGGGCTGTGCGAGGCTTCAGGCAGAGCTTCAGATCCGGAGAAGCTTCCCACGCTCTGGGGTCCGAAGCAGCACGTCCGGGTCGAAACGACTCGGAGATCCGGCCATAGGGTATAATGGGGAAACAATAAAATATCTATAACTTTGTTCTTTTTTGTCCGATTTGGATGAAATGTTCAGAGGTAGTAGACTCTGCAAAGAGAGTTAAGCCCACAAAGTTTCAAGAAGATTGATGGAGGGATTTGGGGGAAACTGCACCCCAAATTCCTGAAAGCAAAACTCATATCACGTCTAGGAGTTACAACGTAGGGGGGTGAAAACTGCAGGGGTGGTAGCCTATGCTGAGGCCACAAAGCTTGCCAAGTTTCAAGAAGAGCAGTGCAGGGGTTTGAGGGAACTGCACCCCAAATTCTTGGGGCGTGGGAGACACTACTGCAGGCCTGGCTGATAAGCTACTGTGTTACCAGTTACCAATCAATCATGATTCACTCAGGGACCAGCTCAATACACAGGACCTAGCTAATGTAGCCAGTTAATTGCCATCAATTAACACCTACAAAACCAGACTAAGGAGAGGAAAGAACGAATACAATCAACTGCCCCAAGACAGACACAATCAGTCCCACAAGCACCCATGGCACGAGTTTTGCCCGTCAGCAGCTAGGGGCGCAGGGCCCCAGAACCCCTGCACCGATCTCCTCGACAGCTGGCAGGCGTCGTGGCCTCAACAGGGGCCACCATCCCTGCAGCTGTCACCCCGCTGCGCCTTAACACGCGCAGTGTCACCCATGTCACGAGTTTTGCTTGTCCACAGCTTGAGGAGCAGTTCCCCCAAACCCCTGCACTTATATCCTTGAAACTTGGCAGGCCTTGTGGCCTCAGTAAGAGCTACCAGCCCTGCAGTTTTGACCCCTCTGTGGTGTAACACATAGATGTGACAGGAGTTTTGCTTTCAAGAATTTGGGGTACAGTTCCCCCAAAACCCCTGCACCGATCTTCTTGAAACTTGGCAGGCTCTGTGGCATCACCAGGGGCCACCAACCCTGCAGTTTTCAACCCCTGTGGTGTAACACACAGCCGTGACATGAGTTTGGCTTTCAAGAATTTGGGGTAAAGTTCCCCCCACACTGTTGCACCGATCTTCTTGAAACCTGTCAGGTTTCATACTCTCCATAGAGGCTACCATCCCTGCATGTTTCATCCAAATCAGACAAAAAGCAACAACGTTATAGATATTTCATTGATTTCCCATTATACCCTATGGCCGGGTCTCCGAGGCAGCTCCGAAGCTTCGGAGCTGCTTCGGCCGGATCAAGGTGGAAACCCCCTCTGGAGCTCCAGATTGGATCGCTGCCATTCAAAGTGGCTGGATCTGAAGCTGGATCGGATCACTGCCAACTCACACAGGCCTACAAGATAACACAGGAAGGGGGAGAAGGGAAAGGAACAGAACAGAAACAGAGAGAGTGCATTTAAAAAAACAGCCACAAGAAAGACGTGACTTCCTTTTCTTTCAGGTGAATTCCAGCAATTCTGGGAAACATGCAGAAAGAAACCATGGCTGAGCATGGGAGATAGCAAAAACCAGAGCTCGGCATGGGAGATAGCAGTATGACAGAGTTTCTAAGTATTGTTGATAAGCACTGATATTTTTCACATACAAAGGCATGCCCTTTACTGAATTCACTTTTTAAAAGGTCATGCGATCAGAGATACCAATATGCTTTTAAAGTTACTGCACTAATTAACACACACACACACACACACACACTCTCTCTCTCTCTCTCTCTCTCTTAGGAAAATACTCATTTTGTCTACACACGGCCAAAGGGAAGAGCCATGTGATGAATCCATCAGTTCTGAGAATGTGATTCAGCCTTCAAAAATACTGCCTGAAGAGGGGCACTTCTTACTCAGTAATCTGTCCTGCCCAGGGTCAGAATCACTGGTCTCCCTCACAAACCTCAGGCCTTTCCAGCTTGCAGCACATCAGCGTATACTGAGTTTTAAGCCAGTGTAAACTCCTGTGGGTACACACCGATTGATGAAGAATGGATTAATTCAATGGAACTGAAACATTATTTGTTTAAACTAGAAGAGAGGCTCCACAAGACTTCCTTTGGATTTTGAGTACAGTTCTCTCCTGAGGAGAAGGTTTATAGTCTTACTTCCAAAAGCTCTGCAGAGGTAATATCTCTGGGAGCAGGAGCTCGGTTCTGTTCTGGCTTGTGCATGGCTGACAGAATTGTTAAGTTCTCACAGGGTCCATTTGCATCCACATTTAACCCTGTTGGGTCTTACTGAAGAGCATGTGACTGCTCAAGTGCTCCAAAGGTACAGTTCAAGCCCTGCTCTGGCCTAGTGCCAAATGCAGTTCCCAGCAGTAATGGGCACCTGGTCCTTTAGGACGGGGAGTCAAAGGCAGCTGGATGTGATGCCAGTCACACCATTTTTTTATGTGCTATTGGCTAAGAAACAGTATGCCTTAACCACATTGGGCCAGGAGGTTTAAGTGGATCTTTGTTAGAGTTCAGTCACCAACATATACATTCTCCTACCTCCTTATGGCTTCCCACACTTTGATGCCATCATCCCGGTAAAAGTAATAGGGAATATCCTCCTTGCTATCCATCCCTCTGGCTTTGATTGCCTCTGGGAAGCAGAGAGAATTGTAGGTAAGGTCCTTCATTGCTCGCTGGACCATTTGCACGTGTCCACCTCCTCCTGTGGCATTCGCCTGAGATATGGAAAACAGGAGTATTAAATGAAGGAGGCTGCTATGATCTCACAATCTGGCTTTCCAGATCCCCAGCTGAAGGTATGCCAGCAGACCACCACCCACATTGTTCTAAAAGAATCCAGTATTTCTGCACAAATAGTTTTGAAATAACCAAATCAAGTGACACTGGGCACCTGGTTTTGGATCTTCACACCCCCATTTTAAGGATTACCTTGTTTTTCCTAGATTGATTGTTCCCCATTTATGCATTCTCCTAATAGTATGTTACATGTGCATCATGACAAGGATCCCAGAGCACTAACTCTTCTTAGGAGTTTAACACAGTCACTTCTGAGGTAGAACTTGTTAGCTGCTTAACAGTGTATAGTAAAGCTACAACAATGTTTAGGATAGAGGTGAAGAAGGATACTGCATCACATTCTGAAGTGGTTTAGACAAGAAGCATGCAATTACCCAGGACTGGGATTGGGATCAAGGCAAGTGGATTAGAATTTCTTTTCCTATGAAATATGGTATCAAATCTTCTGTACAAAGAAGTAGTAAGGCTTCTGCTTGTCCATGACAAGCTGTTTACTTTGTGAGATGTGATATTAATACAGCTCACAGTAGAAAGGCTCTTTGCTGATAACAGCAACAGAACCAGCATTCATCAACATAAAGCTGTAGATCTTCCGTTCACTGCAACCAAAGGAAGCAGTGGTCGAGGTCTATGCATTGGATTGGTGGCCCACAGAAATTTATCTTGCTTTCATCACCCCCTTTTAGGAGGGTATCTAATGATACTTGGCTTATTTCCTTTTGTTATCAGAAACTGTGCTTCTCAGCCACGATCCTATCCTAATGCAAATAACACTTCAAAAATCCAGTAAAGCATTCTTTTAAGTAATGTTTGGGCACATAATTAACAAAGCAATGTTATTATGCATCAGACATACAAGAACTGTAAGAAAAATGTCCTAAGGGATCAAGTGATTAGGAGCCTAAGAGGCAGACAAGGTTCTTTGGGTAAATGTGATGTCTTTTATTAGATAAATTTAGATGTAGTTTTTCTAATAACAGGTATCACAATTACCCAAAGAATCTTGTCTGTCAATGTCCTTAGACCAACACGGCTATACCCAACACCCTAGGAGCCTAAGATTAATTTTTCAAGTGACTTAAAACAAGTAGAACGTTGGTTCCCAAGTAATTCAGCCACTTTGGAAAATGTTACCCTATAACCTTGTAAATATACAATATATCAAATGGTTGGCTCTATATACAAAAGGACATACATGACAATTGTAAAGATATACGCAAATGCACTTGTATATTATATAAACTGTGAATGCTCATTTCATAAAATCCAGGCAATTAATTGCATATTTGGTATTTGGCTACTACTGGTTTCCACCAGTTCTGAATTGGCGACTTAGAGATGAAAGGCTTCATGCTGCCTGCATAGGGCAGGCACACATAAGTTTCATGTACTTAGAATACTTTGGCAGAACAAACGAAAAAAACAAAACAGTGCAAGACCCACAAAATTCCCAGAGTAATATGAAGAACAAGGAGGAGATGCAAAACAGATGTATATGCCTCACCTTGTCAAAGAGACCACATTCACAGATGAGCTGCTCCCTGGCTTTGGTGTTGATAGCTATGGTGAACCGCATATGGGGCACCAGGAGCTGGGCAACAGAAGAACAATGAGAAAGGAGTTCAGTTGGAGTCACCTTCTCTAACTTAACCTATTGGCAAATGGGTGTGAAGTTTAAAGACCTAAAAGTGGTCACCCTGACACCACAACACCTTGCCATGCAACCCAGTGTATTATCAATAGAACTGGTATGTCTTCACCTGGTTCTTCAGAACATGAGTGCTCACAGAAAACAGAAAACTGGCTTAAAAGCTGCAAACCTCTGTATAAACTGGCTCACAGCATCTAAGCCAGCTCCCCTTAAACCAAAGAGATTCCCTCTAATGCCCACGTTCATGTTCTTTCTTTATAGATTTCATAGACATTAGGGCTGGAAGGGACCTCGGAAGATCATCGAGTCCAGCCCCCTGCCCAAAGGGCAGGAAGTCAGCTGGGGTCATAGGATCCCAGCAAGATAAAGCAAGAACTTACCTTGAAGAAGGGATGCACAGAAGGCAGTTGCCGGAACATGGCTATGCTGAATACTTCACAAACTAAGTGTGTCCTCAGGAGATGAGTCACAGTCTGATGCACATGGAAATCAGAAGAGCGAACCCAAATTTTGGCCATTAACCAGTCATATGTAGAATCTGAAGGGAAGAATATGGGATTGTCTGGTCCTGAAGCCTGACTGAGCTGAAAAGGTTAAAAAATACTTTTTTAATATACTACCCACAACAATATACAGAGGCCCTTTAGAGGCTCAGGCAACAAACCTACCTGGATTGCAATGGGGACAATTTTATTCTCCAGGTTTTTGTAAAGCAAGCAGATGGGTGCAGTCAAGTACTGTATTGTGCATGGGTCTGTTTTATTGGCATCAATTCCACTGAGCACTTCATAGTCCACTATGAAAACATTACCTTGCTGCAGAAAGTGAAAAGGAAGCAACATGTTTTGACACAGAGTGGAAAGGAAGGAAACCAGAAAACGAACACAACAAGCCAGTGATCTATCTAGTCCAGGATATAGACTTTGTCAGTCTCCAATTTTAGAGGAAGGTGCAAGATCCCACCCCCTCACCCCCAGTATAGTCCATGATAGGGTAAGTTTCTTCTAACCTCCTCAGCTAGAAGTTGGTTTATGCCCTGCAATAGTGAATTGGAAGATGAGCTCTTAGCTATATTGTGCCTTATATAGATGGACTATGTAAGCAGAAGCAACTGGTTTGAATCTGCAGAAATTAATATTGGCCACTTCTACACATTCATGAATGCATCATAGTTACTGCGCATTAAGTTTGGTGCTTGTATAATCAAGTACTAAATCAATATACAGTAACTGGTGCTACTGAACAGTAGCACACACCTGTTTAGTGATGATACTGCACAGTAGCCTAATAATACTGCACAGTAGCATATTAGCACTGTTTTATGCTGTGACATGCTACTGAGCAATATTATTTGACTATTGTGCATTTAGCATCTCATGTAGATATGCCCACTGAGTGTTTTAGCAAAAGAGTTACCAGCCTTTCAAGAACTTCCATCATGATGTTGTGACACAAATTTCTTCACGTCATACCATTGGTCAAGCAGAGACAACCTTCCTTCAAGAGTGAAAGTTAGAGCCTATCCACCTTCAATACTTTGCCACTAGGGCTCATCTCTGCTGATTTGGCAATGTGAAGGGGAGTAAAACCCCACAGAGTAGGAATGGAGTTTGGCTGACCTGGCCCACTCAATCCTTTGCCCTTAGAGTGCTCTTTTTTTTTTTTTTTTTTTTGCAATAGTGATATTTGTCTAATAGAAGTTGGATTCGGATCAACCTAAAATACAAATGCTGAAATTTCTGCTAAGTGAAAAAAAAATCCATCCAAGTAAGTTAATGTTACCTTTACAAATGATGTGAGAAAAAGTAACCAAAGTTCTGCTCAGGGCTAAAACAGGCATAACATTTACTCTAGTTAAAAAAATAAAAAAAAAAGTTGAAGATAAAGGGTAACTTTACCAAATCTGGGGGAGAATTTACCCTTGAAGAATCAAGGGAAAACCCATCCACTCTGAGCCAGCTAAAATGACTATTTCTTGCTACCCTTTTGCCTTACAAAGAGATGCCATCATAGCTGCCAACCCTGTGAGCTACCCTCAGGTACCTGCATATTTATCCATTTCTGATGTCAGTATAATTTACACTGGAATATAAACTGACGTAAATTACAGCAGATATCTACATATCTGTCTATGCTCTTAGATATAGTACAATGATTGGAGCATTATGACTATGAAAAGAGAAAGAACAAGCCCAAAATCATTCAAGGCTGCACCTTTATTTCCTCTTCCAGAGTCAGGTTTCTCTCCAGGCTACATTCTACCATTTCTGTGGTAACTGGAAACTTTTTGGGTATCTCTGTACATTTCTTGATCATTACAGGATTGCAACCATTCAGGAACTGGTATCCAAACATAAAGTCTTCTTTCCAGTGCTGCATCACATATTCTGAAAAAGAAACAAAATGACAGCACTCTATAGGATGGGAGTTTGCGTGCACGGCCATCTCAATGAGTGAATAAGAAAGTCAGAATGTGCGGGGGGGAGGGGTTCAGTATCCTTTTCTTTTTTTTACAGCCTTGTGCAGTAGGGATTTAAAATTTTCTCTTACATGGATAATACGTTCATAACTTTCTTTCTAAGTTGTTGCAAATGTATTATTAAACAACAACTGTATTCCTGCACTGAGAAGCCAATATTTCAGGAGCGGTGAAGCAATTTTTAGGTACAGAAAGTCTGCCAAAGATTCAGGGAACTTTTTGGATGAAGGTGGTTTATAAGGTACTTTGAGGAAGCAATCTCATTATATGCAGCAAAACATTGTAAGCAGTTTTAACAGTTCTGCATGCTCTGTGTGGCATTGTTTAAGGTATTAAGGAGATAATTAAATGTGAAAACGAATAATATCCATTAGTGGAGATTCTGGATTTACACTTAGATCAGATAAACACAACTAACAAAATATTACATTTAGTTACTTTTTGACTTCGCTGTTTCATTTGTGTAGCTTTATGTGTTTCCCACCATTACACTGTGTTGCTGATTTTATAATGTCACTTTGCCATTTCAGTCTATGACATCTGAAATAGGCAAATGCATTATCACATTTCAATACGTTTAATCTCAGTGAAAATCGAGTAGATGCCTTATAGCAGAAAAAAAGAAAAACCCTGCTTTCCAGTAGTTCCTATTTTCAGCCAGGTCAGAACTTTTTTAATGAAAGCTGCTGCTTTCTTCCCTATCTCAAAGCAGGAAGACAAGAGGCATATGGAAATATAGTGCTAAATGAAAAGTACTTTATCATCAGACCATAATTACACTGTAACACAATTAAAAGGTTAGGGATTTCTGTGAATTCATATTTGCACTATATTTGCAAAGTACACGATGGGTAAGGTAGCTGTTCCTGAAGTCTATGCTGAGTGTGTCAACATTGCTCATCCTTGGGCAGAAACCATGGGATTGCAAAAGGAAAAGTAAACTGAACTGATCTTTTATTAGCTGCAATTCTGCCAACCCTGATGCGTAAACAGGTGAATAGTCACACTGATTTGGAAGTGATGTCTGAAGTTAAGAATTTGCAACTGTCTGCATTAAATGGAGCCCTATTTACCAGGACAGAAATGTTATCAGTTAAGTTAGAATGGCTTACATCTGCAATTCATCTAATTGCACTTTGAAGAAATACTCTCATTACATGTATCAAATTATTGTAATCAGTTTTAACAGCTCTGCATGTCCCATGGGCCATTGTTTCAAGTCTTAAGAGATCAAGAGGTACTTCTATTCTTGTTAAATCCCTCTAGGTCCAACTAAAAATGTTATAGATTCAAGGAACTGATATTTATTAAAAAGTCTTATCTAGCACATAAAGGAGATTAGAAGAACACCATCAGTTTCTCTGAATACCCTTTATATACAACTGTTTCAAGTAACAGCTAAGTTTGCTGTAATTAATTAAAATGGATTAGAGAAAAAAGGGTTCTGCATTGGTTCTGTCAGCTCTTTGTATAGAATCACTTTGTACTGGAACATGGGCCTGCCTGGCTCACTGAATTTACTCCTCTGTTATCACAGGCATCACATCAAACAGTCCCTATTTAATGAGGGTTGTTTCTCTTCTATGGTTGGAGCAGGTTCCTGAGCTTATGTAGATTTCTCACGCAGCAGAAAAGGGAGAGAAGTTTTTAAAAAGAGATGACTATATTTGTGAAACCACAAACATTGGTTGTGAGTAGATGTAGTAAATGAAACTAATTTTCAGTTATTTTTGGAAACCAAGTAGTTTCTGGGTAATTTCTACATACGTAGGTCAGAATTGCTTAGGAGCTCAAGGCTAGCCATTTCCACTCCACCCAGTAATTAGATGGTGAATGAATGATTAGTTATTCTATGAAGCAAACGTGACCAGATAAACCTACCAGAGATTGTATTGCTGATTCGGACAAAGATCTTCTCAAAATCTGCAAAGTCACTCCAGGATGATTGGAACATGTGCATGAAACGATTGACATATAGATTCTCCATCCTGTAGAAAAAAACAAAGTGCTAAAAAAAGGAAATCATATTTTGCTTTCTCAGCAGCTCCTCTAAACACTTCACCCCCTCCCACCAATAATAAACTTCCTGTGGTAAAATGTGTGAGATTATCCACACAATAGATTGCACCTTTGCACAGTGCACCAGAAGGGGTATGGATGGATGATCAAGTTCTGTCCCCAGTACCACGTTAGATAGTCCTACACAAACTTTCCAAGCTCCATTCTGTCAAGATGTCCTTGGGGTAAAAATGTTGTAAGAACTAGGAATTACTATTAAAAACACTTGTGTTGGGAGTATTTTGGGGCTCCAGTCATTGCTAGCGTGAGGGAGCACTGGTAGAACTAACAAAAACACCCTCTTGAAGAGAAGATTTAATTTATGCAAGATAGTTATATGGTCCCATTCCCACAGTATCAGAGGACTGCAGAGCTCTTAATGCATTTAAATATCCTTTCACCATCCAAAGTAGATGGGGAGTGTTGTTAGCCTCATTCTACAGGAGGAAAATGGAGGCAAATGGAGGTTAAGTGACCTGTCTAAGGTCACACTGGAAGCTTGTATTAGAACAAAGGCATGAATCAGGTTCCCTAAGTCTTATCCCTCTGTGTTAAGCCAGCCTTCTCGTCTTAGAACCTGGGCCAGACTCATCTCCATGTCAGCGATGCAAGGTTCCCCGCAGTGCTCTGGCAATGACCTTGAGGCATTGGGTGCAGGGAACCTATTATGGTTGAGAAGCAGTTCACTCAAGCAAATTCAGTACTTGACTTCCCAGATGCGACTCCCAAGCAGGACGCTGATTGTAGGAGTAGATTTTTATGTAGTGTCCAGCTGTCTTCTGGGGAATTACATTTACATGACAATCACACTCATTCTTCATAAGTACGTACAGCATCTAAACTTTGCATGTCTGGGCCCAGGGTGATCATTGGAGGAGCCCAAATGGATCTTGCCCCCTCCCAGATCACACAGCAGATCATTATGTATTTTTCTGCTAGCCATTTCTTTCCTGTATTATTACTTTCCCCTCCCAAACCACACATTTCTCACTTTCACCTGCCTGTTGCACTTGCAGACCAAGAGCACCCCCATACAGGGACTGTCTCCAGGTATTAGGGCTGTGGGAAGCTTCGGGTGGTGATTCAGGTCGGAGGAGATTTGGCCTGATTCAGTCTCCAGATCGAATCAGGGGACCATTTAAAAGGTCCAAATCGATTCAAAGCTCTCTGAATCTTCGGAAAAGATTCGAAGAGCTTCGATGATTTGGACAGTTCCTCGTGGCTGCAGCATGGAGCTGCAGCCGGACTTGGATCTGGTAAGTCGGAGTGGGGGAGAGAGGCTGGGACCATGGGGGAACCCCTAACAGGCTCCAAACCCCGCCCACTCCCCCAGCCCCCCCATGGCTGCCCTGACTGCCCCAGCTCCCAGTGCTTTACAAAAAAGCCCAACTTACCGGGTGCTGCCAAGCAGAGGGGGGCAATTTCTGCTGCCCCCCACTGCCCCATGCTGGATGGGGGACTCTGTCATGAGCCCTCCAACCCCTACCTCGCTCCCCCAGCCCCACCATGTCTGCCCACCCACCTCAGCTCCAGCCCTTAAAAAAAAACAAAACAAAACAAAAAAACGAACCACTGCTCCTGCAGCAGTCTCGGAGCTTTGGGGGGCTCATGCACAGTGCCCCACATGGTGCAGAGAAGTGGGTTCAGTGGGGATCGCCCCCCCCCACCAGCAGGACTGGTGAATCTGGGGGTTTTCTAGGTTTTTTTGGAGGGGGTTGTTAAAGGGTTGGAGTCATGGCAGGTGGGGCAGCCATGGGAGGGCTGGGGGGGGCAATGGGCAGTCGGAGGGCTCATGGAAGATCCCCACACACAGCACAGGGCAGTTGGGGGCAGTGGGGATCGCCTCCCCACATTGGCAGGAAGGGTGAGTTTAGGGCTTTCCCCCTCCCCGCCCCCCTTAAAGGGCTGGAGCCGCAGCAGGCGGTGCAGCCGTGGAGGACCTGGGACAGTGGCGGGGGGGGCGGTCAGGGCATTCATGCAGAGCCCCCCCATGCAGCGTGGTGCAGTGGGGGGCAGCGGGCATCACCCCCTCCCCCAGCTGCACCTGCTGAGTTGGGGCTTTTTTTTTTCCAAAGTGCCAGGAGTAGGGGTGGGTGGGGCAGCCATTGCCAGGCTGGGGGAGCGGGTAGAAGATAGGCCTGGCTGATTCAGAGATTCAGCAGCCACCAAATCTCCGAATCAGATTTGGCCATATCGAATTGGGACAGTAATTCGAATCACCGAATCAAATCACTGTCCCCCAAATCATCCGAATCCGAAGCAAATACTAGCCACTTCGCACAGGCCTACCAGGTATATCTACACTGCCTCTGTGCCCTGGGTAGGAGTGTTTCCATGAAGCATGCCCAGTTCCAGGCACTTCAACTCCTTAAAATGTGGGCAGGTAGCCTCTTTTGAGTAGTACTGAGCATGCACCCAACACTATTGGGTGCATGCAACACTATTGCACTCTCTGTGTCCAGCATGCTTATTGGTGCTTGCTCAAGGCTTCTCTGATGGGGCTGCATTGCCTTATCTGTGGGATCTGGTACACGCAGGGCCGGAATGAGAGGGCAGGCTGTGCCCCTTGGTAGTGGTCCCAGGTATGGCACAGAGGCAGTGTAGAAACGCCCTTTGTCAGGAGTTTATAAAACACCTAGCACAAAGGGCCTCTGGCCAGAAGTTCTAGGATGGTGCTAGAGTAATAGGAATATTTAGCACTTTGTTTTGCCTCCATCTAGAACGGGCATTTGCAATGGTTGGAAGAAGAACACTGGGCTCAGTGGATCACAAGTCTTAATCTGGTGTGAGAAATCCTAGATTGCTACATACCACTTTAAAATGCTTATGAGAATAACCCCCAAACCTAGCACCAGACAAATCTGAGCCCTGAGTAAGACAGGGATGAATCCAGGGAGAATGTAGTTGATCTTTTACTAGTCAAACTATCTTTTCTTTTGCAATTTTGCTGTATGTTAGCCATTCCTGCTAATGTCTCCACCATTTCACAGCAGTGCAGACAGTTTTTAGCTCTAGCTAAAAATCTTAACTTGGGTGTAGTATTATTAACTCAGGTGTAGCATCACTGACAGGGAAGTGTTGGAGACACTTTCAAAACACACAGGAAGGCTAGATTTTGTTTTATGAATCTGAATAAGAGATGCACATTTAACTGTAATGAATACAGGATTAATGATACAATATCTTTTGGCTATTTTTTTGCCTAGTTTGTTGTGAATTTTAGAACTGTATACTCTAGCAAATTAGTGCACATTCCAATATTTATATATGTTTTTGCTTTGATCTTAAACTGCCTTATATACTGCTAGCCCCCTAGCATATTAATAAAGCTTCTAGTTTCTATTTAAATTAAAAAAAATGTGTGTTGTGTTATGTGGTGATATGCCACGTCATCTTCACCCCCCTTTTCAAAATCCTAGATCTGCCTATGGGAGAGAGGACGGGATAATGTTGGGGGTGAAATCTCTGAGAGCTTTACTGAAATATCCAATAACATATACAGGAAGGTCAATGGTCAAACCAGACCAGGGCCAGACTGGTAAACTGCATTAATGACCAGATAAATAAAAAGTGGGATATGAAAACATAGTGTTATGGATGAGGATGAGACAGAATGGGGAGATAATCAGGACTTTGGAGCTTTTCACTATATTCAGTAAGTGGCTGAATATACTTTGATATTCCACTACATTTAACTGGAAACTCAGAAACTAAATAATCTGAATAAAGACTAAGAGACTGTCCGGACTTGGAGTCAAAATTGTCTGAGTTCTAATTCCACTGTGGACAGAAATTTCTCTAGTCTGGGTCAAGTTATTCACCTCCCTGTACCTCAACCTATGCTCCTCTATGGGGATAATACTTGCCCATCTCACGTGAGTGTGACTAGCTGTTAGTAAAGCACTGCTTAGAGGCAAACCTCAAATATTACTAAAAATCCAGAGAGACTGGAATAGATTCAAATGAGAAAGGGGATTTGCCTGGGCACTCCTGGTTTGCTGAGTTAATGTTTGCAGATAACACTAAGAGGAAAGGGGTAAGTAGTGGTCAAGAAAGAGCTGAGAAGTCAACAGGAACATATGAAGCAAAATCTTGCAGGAAAGAGCTAGGGGTATCAGTGAGTAATCCTTTGCAAGAGGGCCCTAGAATATGGGGGCAACAATAAAAGGTGCTTGGTGGTACCAAGAGGGGAATTCTTCGTGAATCTAGGGAGAACTGACCCTAAGCCAGACAGATATGAAATGCTTCATTTGTTGTAAGATCAGTAGCAACTTCAGGAACAAGTACAGACATTACACATTTACTGGTATAAGCAATCAGAAATTGGTCTATACCCGTAACAGACCAGAAGTTCAACGCACAGAATAAAAAATAGTTTAAAAATGATGGAACCCAGCCTAAGATTTGCCAACCTCCCACCAAAAGGTGAATGTGTGTTTTGTTCACTACCAATATAAACTACACCGTGTGCAGAAAACCACATAACTTAACTTAACCACATAAATCACACACTGATTCTGCCTCTGGCTTTTTTAAGGTCTGCACCTAGCCCAGATGAAGCAGCAAGTAGTATATAGCAATGTAGTATAGTGTGCTATGGAGTAAGGCTAGTACACTCAGAAAGATATCTAATCATTGTCTTCAGAGACCAAGAAGTATCATAGGGAAGAACATTTTCTGAGCATCAAGAATGGAAAATGTGCCAGATAATAGGAAGGGGTGCTTCCCCAGAAGTTCATCAGATGGAAAAGTTTTAAGAAAAAGCAAGAGGGAAAGCAGAAATACAAATAAAACAATGAACACTTGCTTGGCTCTGAATTACTGCTCGGGATTTATCTGTGTAATGAGAAGCCAGACAAGCTAGCCTTGTGTGAGAGAACTGCCAGCAGGTGCTTGGGCTCACCAATTCTCTGGGACTGAATTCAAGCAAATCATGATACACTGAACTCATCATGGCCATTCCCCTTCTGAGCCTATGGTGCTTATGTGACTGTTACCTCAATCAAATCAAACAAGAGACTTAAGATCTACTCAACTCCACATATACTGGATCTCAGACTAGCTGTTGCTTTAGCACAGTGAGAGTCATGCATGAAAGCATGTCTAGCTGCTCAAAAGTCAACTCTGAAGAAAGGAAACCACAATGCTTCCTTCTCTTTTATCAATTCTGTAAAAGACTCAGAATGAAATCATTCTCCATTCAGCAATTCAGGCATTTCATAGGAACCTTGCCACACACCGGAAAGAAAAGCAAGGTAGAGACAGCAAAATGCATGCTATCTGTACTTCTATGCCATTGGCCCAGCATAGCCATACACTCTAGGCATCTGCAACAGCAAGTCTAGGGTAAGGATTCGGGCTCTCCAAACACTCTAGATGAACCTTATCCCAATAAAGTGAGCTCAAGGAAACAGATTACTGTCAGTATAGGCCAAAAGTGACCAACCCAGGGCACACATACCACAAGTGGCATGGGCAGCTTCTGTGCAACATGCAAGCCCCAGACACCCAGTAAAGGGAGATGCTGGAACGGAGGCAGAAGGGTTTGAGCCTCTGGCCAGGCAGAATGGAGCAGGAGGAAGTGTCAACTGTCACTACCAAGAGCCAGGTTAACCCCTCCCTGGCCACTGACAAATTAAAAGGGCTTGGGATCCTCCATCCCAATATAAAAGTGTGCTGGTTACAGGGCCAGGAAAGGATTGGCAGTGACTTTCCCTCTTGCAGCATCTTCCCACCCTACTCCACTCCACCTTGTATGACTCAAGGCTCATGCCCCCCTGCCTCCATTCCAGCGTGCTAGGGAGCTAATTCTATCGAGCTTGGCTCTGGAGGCAAGCATCAGAGCAACACTCAGGAAGGGTTGGGGGGGGTTTAACTTGTGGCACACCTAGCAAAACAGGTTGACTACCACTCAAGCAGGCACCCTCCCACTGTATTCTCCTGCATTTGAGTTCACTTCTAAATGTCCCAAGCAATGAGGAATACATCACAACCCTTCTCCACAAGTTTGTACATCTCCACTTGGTTCAGGTTCACTCCCATTATTCCCAGTTGTACCTTAACAGTCTATCTCCAACTCTGTGAGCTCATCATCACCACCACACCCAGCAGGAACACTGACCCCATGGGGTTTCTACTTCTGGGCACCATTTAATTCCAAAGGTAAAACCCTAGCCTTCAAACATTGTGGTTTATTTCTTATATGAAAATATAAGATAACTGGTAAATACATAAATGAAGGCCACTACATTTATCTCAGCTGTAATCTGAACAAATTTTTTGTCTCAATTAATTTTTTAACGTTTCCAAGAGCCCCAAGAACACATGCGCTTTGGAGTAGTTCCTCACCCCTTCATGCCAGGAAGGAAGCCCTGCCCTGCCACCCAGTTGCTTTTCTTCAGAAGAGCTGTTATAACACATTACTTCTTGAGAATGTCCACCAGAATGCTAAAATAAGTTTTGGGTTCCTATCAAGTGAATATCCTGTGAATATTGTCACTGACACCCCCCACCCCCCCAATTCAAATGCTCTGCACATATCTTTTGCAAGACTTTAAATATCATGTGGCAAACACCGCCACTGGCTATCACATGTGGATGCTTGTGTTATAACGCCAAAGGCTCTGAAATGGGGCTCCTTAGGGTTGGGAAGCTGGATCCACATGCCTACAGCTGCTGGGAAAATATAGTGTCCTTCTTCATGAACACCCTAGAATGACTCACTGCTATTAGGATACAGCTTCTTCACTTATAATAATAGATGCATGTATTTGTTTTAAAACCCCTTGTTTAATGCAAAGTCTGCTTCCATTATGAGAAGCAGTTCCTAGAAGGGAAAAAAAAGGGCAGGGAGGGATTAGAAGGGCTGAATGGGATGGACACTCAAAAAACCTATGGAAATTTTCTTCCACAAATTATGCAATGGAAGTTTTATCTCCTTTTTGGTGGTGAAGGCCAAGCGTGAATTGCCATTAGTCATGGTTGTTACACCATCAAGAATTTTCAACCAGAGCCTGGGATGTGGCATCCTTTCCCCAATTAGACTCTAGGACAGGTTTACCCCAAACAATGTCCATCATCCCCAATCTGTCTCACTCCCCATTCATGCTGTTAAAAAGATCCATAGATTCTTCAGAGCAAACCAAAAGGACTATGTTTCATGAAAGAAACAGCTGATATGAGCACTAATAAGTTAGCTAGAAATTCCATCAATCCACTTGCTTCATACTAGTCCTTTGCTATGATTTAGGTGTTCCACATGGCATGACCAGCATAGCCTGGGCCCAGCAGTCACTCTGTCTTCCAGATCCAAAGTTGGAATGATGCACATTTTGAAATTAAAAAAACATATTAATTTTTTTCACCATATTTTCTCCTGGTATTTGAATAATGTAGGACCACTTCATATATTGACATTGCAATGACAGTTCTCATTTTAAATTTTAAAAAGGAACCAAAAGCAAAGCATGACATTTTTCATTAGTTTCCCAATTAATTTTTTAACATTTCCAAGAGCCCCAAGAACACGTACGCTTTGGAGTAGTTCAAAATGAAGTCAACTCCTTTCTCGTTGTCAAACTGGATGTCACGAGGCAAATCACTGTGAGAATGGGCATCAATGCTTAAGGGGAAGCCAGGATGCCATTCCTTCCACCTGGGCAGAGAAGTTAAAAAGAAAAGGAGTCATGGTAACAACATAAATAAACTGTACAGTTCTGTCTACTTCTGTGAATTGTATGACTCAGTACCATGGACAATGCTTGCAGCAGATTGGCTGGGGTAATGATAGTGACTTTTGTAATAATTCCTTCCACTGAAAGATGCCAAAGAGTTTTATAAGCACACTGTGGGTCTCTTTCCTCCCTACCCTGTATAGTGACTTACACCTGTGCTACAAGACGTTAGCAGTCCCAATTTATAGAATCCTATATCTGCCACACACAAAGGTAAATGACTACACAAGATCAAGACTGTGGGATCAGCCCGGCCTGGCCTCCACGGGAGTTTGTTCATTGCCACAGCTGGGACCTGGGCAGAGCAAGTGGCTGGCAGCACTGGGCTCCCCACTGCTACCAGCTCTGCCCCTCCAAGCCCCCGTCGCAGCCTCTGTGTGTGTGTGTGTGTGTGTGTGTGTGTGTGTGTGTGTGTGTGTGCGCGTGTGTGCGCGCGCACACCCCTTGCCCCAGATTTCCATACCTCCATCCCAGATTTTTTTTTTTTTTTTTTTTTACTTTTCCTTTTTGTAAGTTTTGATGATTACCAAAAGAAATATTTTTCCATTGGTCTGTGACTGCCTGGTGAAATCATTGTTTATCGATGTCTATCACTAACAATCAAATCCTGCCAAGCCTAGGTATAAGGCTCATTGACTCAACCCTAAAATGCAGCCATGACTGAGAAGATCAGCTGTGATTTGGTTAACATGCAACACTTTATTAAATCATAGTTACAAATTTTACAAATAAGGAAACATAAAATGGGTTAGTAACATGTCCCAGGCTCTGCATTGAAATAAGTACATAGAAGCCCCTGACTTCCAATCTAATGTTCAGTGTACTAAATAGCATTGCTTCTCCAGAAGAAAGATGAATAGAAGCATACCCAGCTAGAACCAGGGTTATCATTTAGTGGGGTGCAACCTACCTGGGATGCCAGGGCAACCCTGCCTCCTGTCTTCACAAAAAGACACACAGAATTTTTAACAGCTGAAAGTACTCAGGCCTTCCAGAGGAAAGTGGACTTAAGTTAACAACCCTAGAGAAACAGCACTCCCTTAGCAATTCAGCCTCAGCCAAAGAGCAGTGTTTCCTAATGGCAATGGGATATGTTTTTTGTCTTCCACAAAGCTTGATTTGTGGTACCAGTGTGACTATTTTAAATTTCAACATGAAAACAGACAATTTCTGAAATACAAGAAGAATTTTAAAAGATTTTGCCAGACTCTATTGTTTATTCTCAGTTGTGTTACATCTGCTGTTTCTACTTCCAAAAGGTAAACAGTCATTTTCTTAGAATTCTAAAGGGATCTATATTTGCATCTCCTTTGCATATGTAAATCAGCTCTTCTGCATCACTCGCCTATTAGTCTGTCCCTTTAGCTTCTCTTTGTGGTTGGTTTACCATCATTTTTAAGGAAGTCTCTGTCTGATTAAATAACATCTAGGACCTGAGTTTGGAACATTAATCTATCAGTTATAAAAAGTCACTCTCACCCTTACGCTCATGGCAAAGGATTTTGATGTGGAAGGGACACATCATTCTTCCAGTTTACCAAATGAAGACAGAATCCTAAAAGGGATTGGACAAAAAAACGGGGGAGAGGGGTGGAAATTTTCTCTACTCCTTCTGGGTGAAATTCAGCTCTGTGCTGAAGGTCAAACAAAGACTACACCACTGAATTCCTCCAGCCATGGTATTCATAGTGGCACTGAGGCCCCCAATGCACATTACACTTAAAATGTGATTGACTGGTTAATCACATTTTAGTAGTGACCTGGACACATATTTACTCAATAATGGTATGATAGAACCAAGAATAAAAAACGAAGTTATTACACAAAATATGTGCAATAATTTTGTCACTGGTTCCTATCACAACTTTAATTGAATATATGGCTAGTGGTCCCAGCCTCCAGGGAACACTCGCAAATGCTCCAGAGGCTGGGAGCACTGGTCAGCTGATCAGGGGTCCCAACTGGGGGAGTGGAGCTCCCCTGGATGGGAATTCAAACTGATGAAGTGATCGAAGCTCTCAGCCACCAGGGTGCATCATGCGCTCCTGTGGCTGAGTTTCATCAGCTGACAGGGCCCCCAGCCGCAGGTGCAAAGATTGCCTGGACGGTCCCCCTGTACCAGCAGTATGGCATGATGGGATCTGATGCTCAATCCCACAATCATGCCTCCTGCCATTCATGTGTGGCATGGCAGCTATCAGTAGTTTAACAAACCTCTCAGAGGACTGGCTGGTAGGAGTTATTCACATTGTCAAGATTCAGCTACTCACCAGATGTGGAGTCAAGATCGAATTTTCAGGACAATTTGGCAAGGACCATGGGGTTTGTTTTGCCTTCCTCTATAGGACTGGGCATATAGGGCATGTGCATTAACATGCATTAGTTAACGTGCATTAAATCTAGTACCTCCATTGTGAGGTACTAGGAAAAAGCACATTAGCCTGTCTTAATGTAGCTTGTAGGGAGGCAGTTACACGGGCCAAAGCTACCATGGAGCTGAGGATGGCATCCCAAGTAAAGGATAACAAGAAATTGTTTTTTAGATATATAGGGAGTAAAAGGAAGGCCCAGGGTGGAATAGGACCCCTACTAAATGAGCAGAAGCAATTGGTGACAGACAGGGGGGACAAGGCTGAACTCCTCAATGAGTTCTTTGCCTCTGTATTCCTAAGTGAGGGGCAAGACAAGTTTCTCACTGGGACTGTAGAGAGGCAGCAGCAAGGCGCCAGACTGCCATGCGTAGACCCTGAGATGGTGCAGAGTCACTTGGAGGAACTGGATGCGTTTAAGTTGGCAGGCCCGGATGAGCTCCATCCGAGAGTACTGAAGGCACTGGCCGACATCATTGCACAGCCACTGGTGGGAATATTTGAACACTTGTGGCACACGGGCCAGGTCCCGGAGGACTGGAAAAGGGCCAATGTGGTCCCCATTTTCAAGAAGGGGAGGAAGGAGGACCCGGGCAACTATAGGCCAGTCAGTCTCACCTCCATCCTTGGCAAAGTCTTTGAAAAAATTATCAAGGCTCACATTTGCGAGAGCCTGGCAGGACAAATTATGCTAAGGGGAAACCAGCATGGGTTCGTAGCAGGTAGATCATGCCTGACTAATCTAGTCTCTTTTTATGACCAGGTTACAAAACATCTGGACACAGGAGTAGGGGTTGACGTCGTTTACTTAGACTTCAGGAAGGCCTTCGATATGGTATCCCACCCCATACTGGTGAACAAGTTAAGAGGCTGTGACTTGGATGACTACACAGTCCAGTGGGTGGCGAATTGGCTAGAGGGTCGCACCCAGAGAGTCGTAGTGGATGGGTTGGTATCGACCTGGAAGGGCGTGGGTAGTGGGGTCCCACAGGGCTCGGTCCTTGGACCGATACTCTTCAATGTCTTCATCAGCGACTTGGACGAGGGAGTGAAGTGTACTCTGTCCAAGTTTGCGGATGACACAAAACTGTGGGGAGAGGTGGACACGCTGGAGAGCAGGGAACAACTACAAGCAGACCTGGACAGGTTGGACAAATAGGCAGAAAACAACAGAATGCAATTCAACAAGGAGAAATGCAAAGTGCTGCACCTAGAGAGGAAAAATGCATACCTACTGCCTGGGAAATTACCTGCTTGGTGGAATGGAAGCGGAAAGGGATCTTGGAGTCCTAGTGGACTCCAAGATGAACATGAGTCGGCAGTGTGACGAAGCCATCAGAAAAGCTAATGGCACTTTATCGTGCATCAGCAGATGCATGACGAACAGGTCCAAGGAGATGATACTTCCCCTCTATCAGGCGCTGGTCAGACCACAGTTGGAGTACTGCGTGCAGTTTTGGGCTCCACACTTCAAGAGGGATGTGGATAACCTGGAGAGGGTCCAGAGAAGGGCCACTTGTATGGTTAAGGGCTTGCAGGCCAAGCCCTATGAGGAGAGACTGGGGCACCTGGACCTCTTCAGCCTCTGCAAGAGAAGGTTGAGAGGTGACCTTGTGGCTGCCTATAAGTTCATCACGGGGGCACAGAAGAGAATTGGTGAGGTTTTATTCACCAAGGCACCCCCCGGGGTTACAAGAAATAATGGCCACAAGCTAGCAGAGAGCAGATTTAGACTGGACATTAGGAAGAACTTCTTCACAGTTAGTGGCCAAGGTCTGGAATGGGCTCCCAAGGGAGGTGGTGCTCTCCCCTACCCTGGGGGTCTTCAAGAGGAGGTTAGATAGGCATCTAGCTGGGGTCATCTAAACCCAGCACTGTTTCCTGCCATGCAGGGGGTCGGACTCAATGATTTATTGAGGTCCCTTCCGACCCTAGCATCTATGAATCTATGAATCGATGAATGTGCATTAACTAAAGAACACAGTTTTTAAGGGATGCTTAATGCATATTAACCTATTTTAGGGCTCATTAGCTAAATAGCACAGTTTTAATGACACTTTAATGCGCATTAAATAGGCTAATGCACATTAAAGCATACATGTAGATGCTCCCATACTGTTTAAAATATTTGAGCATACTTTACTTAACAAATTCCATTTCGCTGCACGGTTCCATGGCACTGAGTTCCCTTGGCCTCTCCTGCTCTCTTCTTATGGTACATTGTAGTTTACTAAAGCTCGGGGTTTTTGTTTCTGAAGATCGTAAGCTTGTTGGGGTTAGGGGAAGGCTAGACAGAGCCTGGCTGTGCATGCAGGAGGGCTGGAATGAATGTTCCTGTGGAACCTTTTGGACTTGTCAATTACACAGTTACCTGCGATGACAGGAGACTGGCCTCAGTGACCTGAGCAATCTCTTCTGGCCCTACATACCTCTGTTCCTAAGAAAGGTCTTACCTGAGATTTAAATGGCAATGCTAGACTATGCTGACTCTCAGCACCAACAGTGGACTATACCTTTAATTAATCCAGCCTCAGCGAAAGTTGTGTACAGCCAACAGGAGAAAAAGATGAACAGGCCCAGTTCAGCAAAGTAAACACCATGATGCTGTCCTTCCCCTCTGCTCTAATCCTGACCTCCAGGGGAATACAGTTTTGCTTCAATGCTTGGCTTCACTGCCAAGACAGCCAGCTTGTGACAGTCACCTCCATGGTTTTGTGCCACAAGCACTCAGCTGCCAGAAAGGGAATGGGGCTTCTCTGGGTGCGCACACTGCAAAGCAGGGATGTGAAAAGATACTCACCGATACATTTTTTGACGGTCTTCAAGCTCTTTGCGTCTATGCTGTTTAAGGATCTGGATCTTGTCATCCCGGGGCAGCTTAGCTGTGAAATGAAGGAGAGGCACACTGTGATGTGAGATCTCTTCATTGCCCACACCTTCAGGTGGGCTGTTTCCAGCCCTAGAACTACACAAGATAGGAATGAACCATCCAGGCTGTCCAGTCCAGATTCTGTGACTGCAGGCAAGATAAGAAAGACTTTGTCCATACTGGCTTCTCTTGCACACCACAACCACAAAACTGTTTTGTGGTTGTGGTGTGCAAAAGAAGTCAGTATAGACAAATCTCTACAGTGTGCCACTGGGAGAGAGCTGGGGAGACAAAGGCATCAACAATGCCTTGACTACTGTAACAACAGGGTATTTGTCAGGCTAGCACATGGTCAGATGATCCTAAGAAGTGGACCATGCCCCAGGCTACCAGGGAAGAAAAAACAAAAACACCAATGGTCCAAACCATGCAGACCCCTGCAAGATTACAGTCAGTGAACACCAGCACACCCAAATCTATCTCCTACCTCCAGCCACAGTCAATGTATAAAGCTTTAGAGGAAGTGTGGGGTCAGTGAGAAGCTAAATAATTCATTCAAAGAGAAAAATATTCTTTTCTGCTGCAAGTGACAGAAGCCCTGAAGCACAGGTTTCCCAAGCACCTCCCACATATATTAGCAACTCAAACAGTGATCAAGTTTCCTTTTACTTCAGTCATGAAGATACCAAACATTCACAGACCTCATATCCCACGCTTTGATTACTATTCCAGGAGCGTGCCTGCCTTACTGTCCCTTCTATAAACTTACTAAGCCCCATATTAAAATAATTCAGTTTCCCTGTCTCCATTATTTTGTTCAGGAAACTATTACAGAACTCACTCCTTTATTGTTAGAAACTTTGTAATTACATTATAGTCTAAAACTTTTTGTGACCAGTTTTCACCCATTTAATTTTGTACCGATTTTGTCCTTTACTTCAAATAGCTCTTCTCTCTCCCTGATATCACCCCAAAATGTACTTACAGAAAGTAATCATATTCCCTCTCAACCTGCATTTTGCTAACAAACTAGTCTCTCTTAAGATAAATTAAGTTAAGATAAATATTCCATTCCTTTAATCATTATAAATTGCCCTTCTCTGCACCTGCTCCATTTTAAGCTCATCTTTTTAAATAAAGGTGACCTGAACTATGTACAGTATTCTAAATGAGGTCTAACCAGTGCCTTGCACAGAGATATGAATACTTCCCTGTCTCTGCTAAAAATATCCCACAGAATACACCTTAAATTTGCATTAGCCTTTTTCACATCTGTTTCACATTTGCAGCTCCCGGTCATCCCACACGTAACCAATGTATTCCGCCACTTCCAACCAGAGTGTAGCTTATAGCAAAAGTTCTTTGTATTAGTCCTTAAGTGGCTTTGCACTTCATACCATTACTTTTATCCCATTTCTATTATTCCATTCACAAGATTATCTATTTTTTCCTATATAATAATCTGTTCCTCCTCTGTATTGGCAGTATGTCCCAAATTTTGTCATCCACAAAGTCCATAAGGACACATCTAGTTCCTGAGCCAAGTTCTCTAGTGAAAGTAGTAAACAGAATAGATTCTAAGACCAGTCCCTAAAGTCACCTCTAATAACCTTTCTCTGATCAGGTAACTGTCCTTTTACTATAACTTGTTGTAGTCTCGCTTTTAGCCAGCTACTCATCTGAAGCTGAACTAAATATTTCCTGTGAAGTCCATTCTCAAATGCCTTGCTTAAATCTAAATAGATCAGATCTACTGCACAGTCCTTATACTGTTCCTTATAACTTCATAGGTAGTGTATCTGTGAATTGATTTTGCATGTCAGACACAAGTGGAGTTCTCTGCTTCAACGACAGCCTTGTTAAACATTCCACATGGAAGAATGGCTCTAGAAAAAGGCAGCCTATCCTAGAATCACACGGTCTTTTATGGATCTGGAAAAACAATAGTAGGAGAATAAGGAAGAGAAGAATGAAAGACAGACTTCTTATCACTGATGGACTGATGCTCTGAACATGTAGCTTTGATGTTATTCAGTAAGGTAGAGACCAATTAAAATAAATGGAACATTTAGGAAAGATAAGTTTATGGATCAGACCAAAGGAAAAGCAAAGCAGACAACGTACTTTACATACACAAAAGGAAATGTGAATGCAGCCACTAGCACTCTTAAGGAAATGCTTGTTTAAGGTTCAGAGACAATGCTGGCAGAAGTAATGCAGCTGATAACAACCTAATCTATATATGGCTGGCAAACTTGCTAATATTAGCAAGATCTCAGTAGTTTAATCCTTTATTTCTTCACATACCAAAAGCCACACACTGCTTTTTGTCCTTGAAAGACAGTCCTGAAAATAATAGACATGAAAAGCCCTTCCCATGCTCCTAAAGAGAAGAACTTCTGCAGTAAGCCAGAGCTGAGAAAGAAAGTTTGGCCCAGACCATTAACGGCCTTAACCATACTGGGTGCATCTAACAAAAGACTAATCTAATGTGCAATAAAGTGTCAGCATCTACACGTGTGTGGGATTTACTGTGCAGTAAATTAAGCTAATGCACAGTTTGCTGGTACCAACAATTACAGGTACTAGATTAATGGCACATTAGCTACTGCACAGTAGTGCTTGTATAAATGCTGACTGGGAGCAAACTGATCCTGGTCAACCTAGCCAGCAGAAGCCACAGGGGGCAGGGAGACCTGTCCCGCTTGGCAGGACATTGCCTGCCAGCCACAGGGAGATCAGGACCCTCCCAATCTCCACATTGCTGGCAGACAGCATCCCCGGCCATGTGGGAATTGGGACCCTGCCAATTCCCACATGGCTCGCAGATAGTGTCCCCACTCAGTGGGGACAACTCTCCCAGTCACATGGGAATTGGGACTGGCCCTGTACCCCCTGCCAGCCCTGGGGTTGACACCTGGGGGAGCCTGGAGTTCCCCCTGGCTGCTGCAGGGAGGCCAGAGCAGGACAGAAACAGCGCTGGATTAGGCTGCTCCTGTCAGGAGCCATTTGCTCTGGATGGGGTATATGTGTAAACCTACGCCCTAGAACACTTTAATGAGCTGGATTTTTTTCTGAAAAGAAAATTCAGGTGCATTAATTCCACATGCAGATATGTCCACTGAAAACCAAACTCCTAGGCTCAGTGTATCCCTAATTAGACACTCAGTGAGCTAAATGCAGAGATAGCAGTTAAATGAAAGCCCAGCTTTCCAACAATATCTTCAGGCACAAGACCAACATTTTTAGTGGTTCATTATTCTGTGGCACATTGCAGCAATCAAACTTCAGTGATGGTATGTCTATGCAGGGGCAGCAGTGTTCAGTCATGCCACTGAGGAATGTGCACCTACCAGCTCCCATACCTCATGCTTTCAAGGAAATGAGGTGATGAGAATGCCCTAGGTGCCAGAAACCAGTCTTGGCCATTTTTAAAGGCACAAACAGGCTGCAAGAGCACAACTGAAGAGAAGGCCCCAACTTCCTCTCAAGTGATCATAGCATGAGTACTTCAAGTATTCCAAATGGCACGTTCAGTAGCGTGTTTTAAATAAATACAGTAGCCAACTAAGCAAATGGTAATTTAGGTTTAGCAAGACAGGTATAACAAGAAACCACTTGCTAGAAGGTCTTAGCATCAGGTTTAATTACTAATGGACTGATGAATAACAAAATTGCTTACAAAGCCTACATGTGCTCTATTATATTATCTTATTATCTATTATATTAATAACGATGTGTAAACTGTGTAGCCTGGTGTAGTTTATGCATTGCTATATTGTATCTATATGCTTATGCTAGGTTTCTTGAACTGTTGGAAGCTTCAGATAAATATAAAGGCAGGCAGTTCCTTATCTTTTCTTACCACAAGATAAGGAAAGGAAAGCAGGAAAAGAATAAGACAACACTCCAGGCCAATAAAACAAGGGATAAGAAAGCCTCCCTTCAGTTTCACAATGACAAGTTTTGGTTAGTTGGTACATTCCACGGTCACTAAAGGGGTGGTTTAGGTGGATTCCCAGAAGCACCAGACAGACAAATGGAAGTGAAACCAGCCTATCAGAAGATGTGTGCTAGAGCTAAATGTATCTCTATATGGGCTTGAGCAAAAGGGAAGGTGAGATAGAGAAGAGGGGGAGCATCTACATGAGATACTTCGCTAATTCTACTGCACATTAGTACAGGTGGCAAAAACCATACTAATGTGCTAATGCACAGATTAGTCCAAATGGCATTAAGCATCACAAAAAAAGTGTTTGTTTACACTAATGTGCAGTAGACTTAGTCCAATGAGCATTAAGCATCACAAAAAAGCATCCATTTGCACTGATGCACAGTAGCACCAATTATAGCACATTAGGTTTAGTACCTGTTATTACAGAGCACCTATACACAACGGACCTCTGCTCCAATGCGTGCTAATTAGCATGTGTCAGAGCAGACTCAATTAAATGATTAATTGAGTCTGCTAGAGCATGCTAATCAGCATGCTCCAGCAGTCTCTACATCACGTGTATTCATTTGATGAGCTTTAGTTAAAGTGCCCCACCATCATTTTGAAGCACAGGACCCTGAATACACAAGACGCTGCAGGTGCTTTAACTCAAATGGCTCTCAGAGCCACTCTAATTAAAGCAGCCCCCTCCATCCTGGAGCATACGTATAGATGCCCAAAGGTACTAAACTTAATGCGTCATAATTATAGCACATTAATGAATGTGTAGATGAGCCCAGGGAGTCCCAGAAAGGACTTGATCCTGGCATAATCCCATCTTCCCCACACCAGTCTGCCCCTAGCAAGGGGCAGGCAAGCAGTTGAGTCCTACTATAATGGGCAGCCAGAGAGGCTCTGGATTAAGTGCGTCTTTTGCTTTAGGTGCAAGCAGTCGAAGGCCAGGCTATAGAACTGTCGCCTGCCTCTCCTGTCAGTAACTAGTCAGCAGCACACCTGTAACCTACCTAGCCTGATAGCATGCTCAGAGCCTGGGTGTCCCTGGGATGTCCTCACAGTTGCATTTCCAAGGTTAAAGTGCATGAAGCAGGAGGGTGGAGTTTATTCCCTTAGCGGTGTGACCCTGCTGCCACAGTGTAGACATTGCTAGAGGCACAACTATGGGGCCACTGGAATGGCAAAGGAAGAGCAGTGGTAAGCTGATCAGGCTAAAGCATAGGTCCCAGATCAAATCAGTTGCCACCAACAATACCAACCATTCACTTCACTACATTTAACCCTGTCATCCTTTTTCCTGGTTCTTACAGGATAAAGACACCTCTTTTCTGGTGAATCTAATTGCCAGCTAGCCCTGATGCTCTGCAAATTGGATTTTCATTGTAAGCAACAGTTTCCTGGGTTTGAAATGAACCCTAAGAAAGTAGGACAATTTCATGGTGGATAATACCTAGAGAACTGGCATGCTTTAGGGTCTCAAGGTTAAGCAACAAGGGAATGTTTGTGCAAGGACTTAAAAGGTCTTCCAGCAGTGAAGAAGCAGTAGTAGTGTGCTGAGGATCCCCACATCTAGAACCACTTCCTAGCCTATGTCCCATGTTCTCAAAACTACCCAGCCCGATTGCTAACTCCAGACTGGGCAAACGCTTCATAAATCTGCATTTGGGGCCTGAACATTTGGAAAAGCCTATCCCACAATGTCAGGAAAGGAAGTAATGTCAAGCATGTGCGTTGGGTTTGCAACTGAGAAATAAGGGAACAGCAATTGGAAAGAAGGCTAGGATCCCAACAAGAGGAGAGCAAAAGATGGAAAAGAGTCTGTGTTTTACATGTTGTACATTCTGTTGCGGTACTTACCTGTTCCATTTCGGAGGACAATCTCTTTTTCATCTGTGATCCATCTGTAACAGGGAAACTCCAGGTAGTCACCTATTGGTGTTTTCACAGTAATATACCTAAGGTACCAATCATCCAAGTACCAATACTTTCGCTTCTCAATTTTTATCAGCTGGATTTCTCCCAGGTCTTCTGCCACAGTAACATCATAGGAGTCAACCTACAGAGAAAAGATGTGCTCTGTGACCTAGAGAATGCGCAGAAGGCACAACCAAATCTAAATGGCACCTTTTACCATTCCTCTGCACCCTTAAATTATGTGGATACAAGTAAAAAGGAACTTTCTTGTTTTAGGCTGGAGAGAAAAAGAATGGGTTATTTTTAGACTACAAATGAATAGAAAGATGGGCAGAACAAAATCAAAAGAAGAGCAAAATACAAGTATTCCAGAAATATGGAACAGATGAAGAATCTATATTATGATGTAACGGCTCTTTGCAATTTTGAAACTAATCTGTTGAGGGTGCAAAGAAGTATTAACTACAGGTGGAATATTATTGCAACAAAGCCCTTTTAACAAAAATTCCAGTGCAATGAAAATATTTCCAAACCTGGGTTATGTACGCATAAGAAAGCATACCAAATGGATCTCACCAAAACAAAATCCATTGCTCTAAATGCCTTTTCCAGTCCTTGATGACTGTACAGATCTGGTTATGACAGAATTTTTCCACCCTGTCAACATTTAGCATTATTCTGAAAATAGAAACCTGGAGACTAAGGGCAGGTATGTATGGTGTGTGACTTCCTCCACATCGGCAGTAACTGCCCCTCTGCCTACTTTTCCCCCCCATCTCAGAGTAAAACCTAAAGCTGCACACCTTAGCTCTGAATGAACCACATCCCACAGGACAAACTGTAAGCACAGGAAGAACTACCACGGAGCTCTTTCTTCACCTCTAGTAAGTCCCTGTGTCTTGAATACTGGCAGTAATCTGTTCCTTTGTCCATATCCAACATTTCTATCTTTAGACACTAGGGTACAGATCACAACAAGTTAAAAGGGGACAGGATTTAACACACATCAGCTGCCCCCAACGGTAACTTGATATGCCCACCCTGCTCTGTGACATCTATTCTATTCCATTCAAAGCTAAGCTCCCACTTTAGCTTCTACTTACTGTGGAGTAAACGTAGGTATATGAGTAGAGGAAAATGCAAATCACCTCTCGTCTTTTCCCTTGTTTCAAAATAAGGGGCTCTGGCTTTAGATCAGATCTATACTGCAGAATTTTACCTGCAGAACTCAGATTCTGCCAGTAAAACTGTGGGTGTCTCCATTAAGAACTCTTCTGTGACAGAAGAACCCCTTCATTCAAACAGTGGAGAAACACCATCTCTCTGACCAAAATAAAGCTTCTGTTGCCATCTAGTAGATAGCAGAAGGTGCATGTAGACACACCCATGTCTTCTGCCAGCTGCTGTTTTCCCTTTGACAGCTGGTGCCTTCCCAGGATGTACCTTGCCCTACTCCTACTACAGCCACTCTACTAGAACTACATGAAGCCACCAGGAGCTGTGCAGATGTGAATACATTCTTACAGATTTACCTGTGGCAGCTGCTAGCACAAGTTCTGGAAGCAAAGGGGTAGACAAAGCCTTAACTGGGATCTGTTTAGTGAGTCAGAATAGCAGTATTTGGCACATCCTTTGTATTGCCATAAAGGCTACAAAGGTATGAGGTAAAGAAGCATCAGGCTCCATATCATGGCACTGCTGAATTGGCCGAGTTATAAAACTAGAAGCCAGAGCCCAGTCAACTAGAATAAGCACTTCAGCAAAAGATCTTTTTAATACAGAGCATTGTAACATTACACAGAGACAATTAGTCAAAGCATGAGGTTGTTAAATGCTTTTTGGAACAGAAGGGTTTTTGTTCGTCCATTTAAATTTGCAAATCCGTGTGGCTGCAAGATGGTGCTTTCCTCTTTTGTGGTTTTGAACATTTTTAGTATTTTTAGGAACTGACCAGCTGTAGTCAAAATGCTGAATGTCTCCGTGTGCCACAGCCTTCTGAAGTTAAGCTGCATGTAGGGATTCTGTCATTTTGCCCACTAGTGGTTAACCATACATTTCTTGTTCTGTCACTTACCAATGCTTCCCATCAACATATAGTCACTGTGGTCAGGCCCACTCTCATTATTACTATATTGATTTAAAAGGAAAATGAAATTAAAAAAATACAAGTGTAGAAAACAGAGAAAGAAAAGCCAAAGCAAATAGTAACATCTGAAAGGCCTTCAGACTGCATTTATTTTTCAAATTCATGCAACATGAACTCAATCTTGATACCAACACGTGGAAGCATTTAAGCCATGAAGCCTCTTCCCTCCTCACTTCATTCAGCACCAATATTCAGTGCTCTTCCTGAGCACTGCAATACTAGACCACTGAATGTCCATTAATATCAGCTGGGGATGGTAATTTTGTAATGAGAACATCTGTCCATTATGTACTGAGCTGGTGGCATATACTTCTCCCACAATCCACTTCATGCGACTGTCAGACCATAACCACTGTTGGCCAAATATAATGAGAACTGACTTATAGAAGTTAAAGATAGGAGAAGGCCTTTCAAACCTTCTTGCATGTCCTTCAGTAATTGCAAGTTAATTTTCAAGTAGATTGTCTAGCCAAGTTTTAAATTATCGCAAACGATACGAATTGTGGCTATTATTATTATTATTGACTTGTACCTGGTGATGCTGGGCCCTGGACGCTGGCTGGCTTTCTCTCTCACACTCTCTCTCTTTCACTGTCTCTTGCTCTCGCTCTCTCTTTCTCTGTCTTGCTCTTTCTTTCTCTTTCTTGTCATGAAAACAAGAAGTGAGGGTTTTTTAAATAAAATCCCTTCCTAGATGTATAAGTGGGGATCCCTCTATAACAAACATTACAGACAAGTCCATGGCTGATGATACCACGTACAGCCAAGTATCAGTGCCAGGAAGCTGAACATGCAGCACACACATGCTAAATGTGTCAGCAACGTTCAGTGAATGTGATGGGCACATCCTGGTAGAATGTGCCAGCCAGATGCCCCCTCCTCTTTCTTGTCTTGTTCTTTAAGACTGCGTGTTCTGTGGAGGAGTAGTATCTCTTTTTTTTACACAGTGCCCAGCACAATAGATCCATCACCATAATATCAAAATGCTACATAAAATAAAGATGAGGATCAAAATCTTAAAATGATAGACCAATGCAAAGCAGACACAAGTAAAAGAAAAGAGGACAACCATGCCTGATCCATTGGGGCAAATCACTCAGCTAATGGATAAACTCTTCTTACAGAGGGAGTGCTATAATAAAATTCTATCCCACCATCCCAGAAATAGGAATCTAGAAACATAAGACTGCAAGGGGTCTCCCAGGCAATTGAGAGCTACTCATTTATCCAAAAAGAATCTCATTATTTTTAATCTTTTTATGGTTGTCAAAGCTGCAGAGTGAATTGCACCCCAATGCCTCAAAGGTTTCCTCAGGATGCCCCACTTTATTCTCAGTCCTCTGTTGTCTTTCACACCATGGAAACCCAGCTTCCTCTCCTCCAGAACAATATGGGTGTGTACTTAATGTAACTGGAATGAAAACCCAAATTCTGTAATAAGCATCAGTGTCTTCTCACTTCCCTTTTTCTGCCTCTCAGTCTTTTCATCTTTCTTTTATTCTTCCCCCCTTGGTTCTGTGAGCTGATTGTGATCATTGTTAAAGTACATCAAAAAAGACAATAAGCTAATTTATCGGGGGGGGGGGATGAAAAATTATGGTAAATGCTTTGGCTCCCAAACTGAATGCTCAGAGTTGTTACATCCACATGTATTGAGTGAATTCTCCTGGTACGTGCACTTTCCAAAGTATGCAACCTAGGGGAATGATCATACTGTCCCCATGAACACTAAACTGTACCCATGGACATTTTAAGAAGCTGAACTCCAAAGCAGAAGGCAGTAAATTAAGTGTACAAGATTGGGTATTTAGATACAATATTTTCATTTGTGCTTGGTAACTTGACTGCATACATGGAGATTATATCTATGACGTAGTGTGGATGTATGTGATTACAGTAAGTCTGTCTGAATATCAGTTCTTTGTGGTCCATATGTGGGTTTCAGCAAGCTGTAGAAATGGCCAGATGTGCAATTTGATTATTCTTCTTCTTGCACATGCTGCTACCATGTTATTTTAAGGCTGTTTGTACTGGGGACAATCTTGTGCATGGGGAACTAAAAGCCTTCACACAATAAAACTCAGAATTAAATTATTGAACAAACAGTTTATTGGCTCTGTCAGGCATGGCTTGAAATATACTCACAACTGACTGAGTTCTCAAGGACCTATGTCCAAACAACTCCTGAGGGGATGACAAAAAAAACAACTTTTGCAAATATAAATTTAGATTGGAAAAATGCATTTCTTCTCTGGACATGCTCATAAGGTAGTTCTCTTAACAGAAGCAAAGAAAGAGCCAGCTTAAGCTGCAAATAAAAATAAAATATGGAATAAGGGGCAATGCACCAACAAGAAATTACTCAAAAAGATCATTATTAAAAAAGATGAATAGTGTGTGTCCAGTAGACAGAGTAAGCCCTCTGAAAATCAGAATCTGGTGTTCATTTTACAGGGCTTTTGAGCATCCCATGCCCCTTACCCTCTTTGAATATTTGGCATGCAAATCTTTTGCTCAGAATTTATCCACAGCCTCATGTGTTGTACACCTAATGAATGCAGAGGATAACATTATGAAGACAGCAGAATCAGTGAACTTGGTCCACCAATGGAAAAGAAATTGTAAAAATGGGTGAGGTCACAAGGAATCATGGACTATACCCTGCAACTTTTGTTCTAAGAACCAAACTGATTGTTTTTACAGACTGTGCTTGTGACTACCCTGTTTGGAGTAATCATGAATTGCTGTGAGAAAAGGGATTTCCTGGAAAAAAAATTGGGGTAGAATTTTTCTCACCATGTACTGAAAAGCAAGCATTTTTCTATCACAACGTATTTTTTTTCTATGCCTGTCTCTTTGTTTTTCTTTTATTTTCCCCTTCACAGTCACATACACAAATGTTGCGATCTTTGCACACAGTTCTTCACATGAAAATATGCTAACCCTAACCGCAGACTCCAAACATAGCATCTTATATAAATGTTTCTAATATCCCATATATATTAAATGCATGCTGTAAAATCGGAAACATATATGTGGTATCAGATGAACATTTAAAACTATTTGGAAAAGTAAATTTGCATGAGGAGAAAAGTACTAATTTGCATTACATTAGCACCCAAAAGCTTCAGTCATTGTGCTAAGTGCCCAATAACTATGTAACAAAAGACAGAAAATTTCTATCCTCCCTGAAGGTGCACGTTGTATCAAATATAGGATGGGTAAACTTTTCAAGAATAGGCACTATATACCAAAGGCCCTCTTGTGCTTTACTACATCATTAAGTTAACACTGACATTCATAGTAACCCTGCTTAGCTGTCTTCTAATGCTGCAGGCATGACAATACTCCTGCGGGGACTTAAAAACCCAGAGGTTCCTGGTTAGGTCTTGTTTCTCTGCTCAGGGTCACAGCGACTGCCACATTGTGGGGCCATGAAAGAATTTTACCACATAGTCAGATTGGCAGAAATTGTGGGAATTTTTGCCTTCCTCTGCAATGGAGGGCACGGCCCGTTTCCTGGGATTTCTCAAATGTATCTTAATAACAGGAGCCCCAGAATCCACACTGACAGTATCCTCATCCCCCCTGCTTTTTACCTGTGGCAACTAAAGATATTCTTGGCGTTTTGGAGCATTGTGCTTAATACTTGTGCAAGTGGGTTGTTTGTGCAGTTTTTAGAATAAGTTAGACATGCACTTGTCTCAGATGATTTAGACAGGGGTGATCCTGCTTGGAGCAGGAGTTTGGATTAGATGACTTCTTGAGGACCATTTTTCATCTCTAATTTTCTATGATGTTATGATTCTATAGACTCCAGTGTCATCTGCACCACATCTCCAGTCTGTTCCCAGAGGGATGCTTCTGAACAAATCTGCAGACATGCACACACACCTCAATCTCAGAAATCATAGAATCATAAAATGTTAGGGTTGGAAGGAACCTCAGGAGGTCATCTAGTCCAAACCCCTGGTCAAAGCAGGACCAGCCCCAACTAGATCATCCCAGCCAAAGCTTTGTCTAGCCAGGTTTTGAAAACCTCCAAGGATGGAGCTTCCACCACCTCTCTGGGTAACTTGTTCCAGTGTTTTACTACCCTCCTAGTGAGAAAATTCTTCCTAATACCTAATCTAAACTTCCCTTGCTGCAACTTGAGACCATTGATCCTTGTTCTGTCATCTGCCACCACTGAGAACAGCAGTGGCAAGGCATAGGGGGTGCATGGGGGTGCCAATCGCCCCCCACCTGCAGGATTGCCGGCGGGGGGACCCCTGCAGGACTGGTTGCAGGGGAGGCACATGCCCCCCCGACTAAGGTGGCACCAGTCGCTCATGGAGGACAGCCTAGCTCCATCCTCTTTCAAACCCCTCTTCAGGTAGTTGAAGACTACTATTAAATCCCCCCTCACTCTTCTCTTCTCTAAACTAAATAAGCCCAGTTCCCTCAGTCTTTCCTCAGAAGTCATGTCCCCCAGCCCCCCCACCAGTTTTGTTGCTCTCTGCTGGACCCTCTCCAATTTGTCCATATCCTTTCTGTAGTGGGGGGGCCCAAAATTGAACACAGTACTCCAGATGTGGAAGAGGGGGAATAATCACTTCCCTTGACCTATTGACAATGCTCCTACCAATGCAGTCCAGTATGCCGTTACCCTTCTTGAAACAAGGGCACACTGCCAGCTCATAATCAGCTTATTGTCCATGTGGCAGTGAAACTGCTATAGAAGTGTCCCTACAGTGAAATGAAGGAGGAGGTCTGGTAAGTGAAAATGAAGACAGCTTCACTGATGCAATTTTTGTTTTTGTGCATGCAAGCAGGTAGAGATGGGCCAGGTGTACTCAGGAGAGTCCCACCTTTGACATGCCAGGAACAAGGTATAGATGTACCCTATTGCTCTGCAAGTAAAGACCCCTAGACCCCTCAGTATTTCTCAGGAGGCACGCACGCAACAGATTCAATCCTGATTTCACCCCCTGCTCCTATTGTGCAAGAGACCATTTGGTAATTTCATATGAAAGCAGATAATGGCAGAACCCCCATCTCACAGCCAAAAACTGAATGGTTAAGAGATTCATTCTGCTTGTGGGAGACAGAAGTTCAAATGTGCCTGATTTACACCATGGATTTAAACCAGATTTTTTCTACCAGCCAGGAGGGTACCCGCTGCTGGGTTTTCAGGATTTCTGAGGTCAGGCACTCCCTGACTTTCTCCTGAGGAAGCTGTTTCATTTTGTATAAAATATGTAAATATTTTGTGTAAAATACTTAAATATTCTCTCTAGCTAGAGAGACAAATGACCTTACAGGGGTTTGTAGGCTTGGATGCCAATCCCTGCTCAGAATACACCATTGCCCAGTGGTCAGGGGCGTCTCCTGGAAAGAGGGAGATGTGGGTTCAAAATAGTGCCCTGAATGAGGTAGAGAAGGGATTTGAACCTGGTCCATCACAAATCAGGTGAGCACTCGAGCCATCAAGCCACAATGCAATAACAAGTCTCCCCCTCTTTTATTTCTTTTTTTTAAGAAAAAGCGGCTAACCTAGCTTAGATGCCTAGCATTAATGGGTTTACAACTGACTCACAGTCCCTCTCACCCAGCATGACGGGCTTCTCTTAAAGGGCAGAGCTGGAAAACACTCCCCTCCTCCCTGCGCCCCTTGTCGTTTCCCCTTGGCAATCTCAAGCACCGCTGCCCTCCCACAAACTGGCTTTTGAGCCTGCCATTAGGAGACACCTGAGCAGGGAAGCGCCTGCCTGGCTGCCAGGGCCGCGGCGCGCGCCTCTCCCCTGCAAATCCGGCGGGAAGCGGCGTCTGCCGAACCAGCGAGGCGACAGCCAAGGGGCGGCACTCACAAGCACCCCAGCCCCGTCAGTCACTAGTGAAATGGGGAACTAAGGCTCCTAAATCATTTCAGGCCTGTAGGTTGTAGCCGCGTTGGTCTCCGGACACCGGCAGACACGGCTCTTCGGGTCAATCCGAGCTCTTTTATTGGACCAGCGAATAAAACAACCCTCTGCCTGAAGAAGGGTCGAGGGAGGCTTTCCTACCCGAAAGAAGGATTCTCCCCACTATTGTAGCTGGTCGAACGAAAGATCCCAGACTGACCCAAAGGACCGATCACTTCGGCACGTTTGAAGGAGCCTTTTCCCAGAGGGGAACCTCGGCGCGCACCTCAGAGAAAAGGCGGCGAGCAGCAGCCGGCGGGACGGCAGCAGCACGGAGGAGCCAAGCCCGGGCTGCGAGCTCCGCGCCCCTCGCGTGCACCGCCTGCCTGCCCCGCTCCCGGGGGTCCTGCCCGCCGCGCAGCACCGGGAGCGGCTGGGCTGGGCTGGGCGTGCGCGGCCACACGCCGCCCGCGGCCGGGCACTCACCGAGCCGCGCTCGAAGTCGTTGTAGAAGGGCTTGTCCAGGAGGTGCCGCTCGCTGCAGCCGGCCGTGCCCTGCAGGCTCACGTACACGTAGTCGTCGGTGCCCGCGAACCACTGGCTGCCCGTGGCTACGGTCACCGTGTAGGACGGCATCGCGCGAGCGCCGCCGGCCCCGGCCGCCGCCTCATATAGCCCGGGCCGCCCCTCCCCGGGGCCGGGACAGCCCGCCCAGGCGCGGGCGGGCGGGGGCTCGGCGCGCCTTCCCCAGCGCCCAGCGGGACCGGAACAGCAAGCGGCAGGACGGAGCCCCGAGCGCCCTGCTGCGATGTGCCCGCTCCCCGCTCAGGGCACCCGCATCCCTCGGGACGTGCCGGCTCCTTTTTGACTCCATAGAGCAATTCTGCAGCGGCACCGCACTCAGCCCACAGCGGGTCAGGATGCGTTTAGCAGGTGGGGGCCCGTTTGAAACCTCCGGGTTTACCGTGTGAATCCTGTTGCTACACCTAGCATTGCACTGCGCCCCCGGAAGACTCGCGAGGCCCCTCGGGGTGCCTGGCACAGCACCTCGGCTGGGAAGCGCTCTCAGAGGGATGGTGTTGCCGTGATGGTTCAGAAATTGGGAGACAACGGTTTTTGGGGTTAGCAGCTTTTATTGGATCAACTGCACAGTTGGAGTAGAGTTAAGCAAACTTTTGAATCTGCATTTAAACCACTGAACCCCAGGAAACACACAGTTAAGATATATACCATTAAGTGATATAAACTATATGCATCTGCATGGCACTCCCCTGGGGAAAGGCTAACAGGGCATGCATGGAGCCGGGATTATCACACCCAAGGAAGTGAGAGATGAAACTATTCAGGAAAGAGTTGCCTGTAATACATACCTGCAGCAGGGGACACCAGCCACTCCACTCTTCTCCACTTGTTTAACATTACTATAATAACGATCTTATAATACAAGTGTTAAACTCCAGGGACATTGCTCAGTCTCAGGTAGCTGAACACTACTCCCCTCTCAGAAGCTGGATGCTGACTGCTGGGGGGGCATGGCATTAGTTAGCATGGCACTCATTACTGGAATTAAGCAGACAAATCACTCCATCAACTAAGGCAGACAAGGTTTTTTGGGTAAATGTGATATCTCTTATTAGACCAACTAAATAGCTGAAAAAATTGTTCTCTGCAATCTTTCAAGAACAAACACCCTTCTTCAGGCATAGGGGGAGTCTGCTGGTGTTGTGTGTTCTCCATGGTGTAATAATGACTTCTATTTCACCGTGGAGAAGACAACACCAGCAGACTCCCCCTATGCCTGAAGAAGGATGTTTGTGCCCGAAAGCTTAAAAAGAACTTTTTTTTTCAACTATTGAGTTGGTCTAATAAGAGATATCATATTTACCCAAAAAACCTTGTCTGGTTATGTCCGGAGACCAACAGGGCTACAACAAGCAACCAACCCTCCATCAATTAAGAGCACCACCCACACAATCCAGAAAAAGCTATCAATCTGTCAATCCTTGCCACCCTTCTTTCCCAGTGGGGTTTTCTGTTGTGAGTCAAATTAAGCCACTGGCTCCACTCCTGGTGATGTTCTTCTGTCAATTACTTTAAGTTTCCATTTTGCAGCCATACTCCCCCAGCACCAAAGACTTTGATTTTCCTGAAGCTTCCCTGCAGGTCATAGAAACAACACCCTAGATCCCTAGTTGACATCGTTTATGGTCAGAACTATCTGATCATCTTTGAACCTCTGGTTTTTATTTAATTAATGACAAAGTTCTTGGCAAATTCTTTTACTATAGTTCATCTTACACCACCCAAGAATTTTACCTCTACCAGCCCCATACAAATGCCCCTGGCCACCTTTCTCAGTCATAGCCCCAGTTCTCAAAATTAACAAAATAGAACTGGAGTTCTTTTCCAATATCCCTAGCTGGAAGATTCTGGTGACCAGTCTGCTTTGAACACTGTGACTTCTATTAGTAAACTTAATAAATAAGCACATACTCCAAAACTTTAAAATTGCAATCAATTTATCACCATTCCACTAGAACAAAATCTACAGATAAGGAGAGGAGGAGTATTTAGGAATCACAAAGGATCCCTTTACCTAGCTAGGTATGGGCAACCTGGAGCACACCTGCCACAAGTGGCATATGCAGCTTCTGTGTGTGGCATGTTAGAGGTCAGAAAAGGGATAGGTGGCACATAGGGCAGGAAGCAAAGCAGTAGACTGGGGAGGAAGCAGGAAGCAGAGTAAATCAAGGTAGCACTTAGGAACGGTGTGGGGCTAATTTATGTCACACCTGCTAAAAATATTGGCCCCCACTGTCCTAGACCACGTAACATCTCATTTGCAAAAGGATAACCACAACTGCATCAATCATCATACAAGTGACTGTGTGGGCCGGGGGCGAGCCGGGCCCGTCTTTGCACACACGGGCTGTGGCCAGCAGCCCGGGCACGCGGGGCCGGAAAGGACCGTGCGGCGGCAAGGCACGCAAGGGCTAGAATTAGTTACAGAGGCATAATGGTTGATTTAAAGATTATTTACTTACACCCAAGATGGTCGCAGTGTAGGCTGGACAGTTTCCAGGTGCAGCTCCGCTTAAATCCTCATTGGAGGACTACGACAAATTCGGTTCTTTGGCCCTGGAGTTGTTAAGGCTCCGCGGGTTCGGTAATTTCTTTCCCACGGAGTTGTCGAAGCTCCATGGGTTCGGTTCGGTTCTCTGGCCGCAGAGTTGTTAAAGCTCCCTGGGTTCGAATCCTTAGTATATAGGAAAGGGATACGTCTAGGACTCCGCTCGGCGATGGGGAGAGGCCAGAGGCTGTTTAGACCTCTGTTGCCTTTTTAAGAAATGCGTCGGGTCCGTAAGGATCCACAGCACTTAGAGATCTTCACACAGCGCAAAGTCTCCTCCTCCTGGTGAGTTCTCTAATTCCTCCTCTTGGTGTTCGTGGAGTCCTCCCTTGCGGGGGTCTCCTCGGAGTTCTCCAACTTGGGCGGAAACCACTCAAGCTCTTTATACGGCTAGCAAGCCAGTCGCTAGCCGCCATGTGTGCATGTATTAGAATCGGCCAATAATGTGGCACGAATCTTCATACAAATGGCGGGAACTCATTTGCACCGTGCATTTCTGAGATGCAAAAGAAATGCACCATGCAAAGAAAGCTACAAATTGGCGAGAAATTCCTCATTGCACCGGGGTTCTCTTCTGCAGCAGAGAACTCCACCGTGCAAGGAAGCTGCAATTTAGCAGGAACATAATTTAGCAGCGCCGAAGCACACACAAACAAAAAATCACAACTTTGGGTTGTGACAGTGACATTGCTCTTTCTGTTGAAATTCCTTAGAAATTCAACAAAACCCTTGTTAACATAGAGGTGAGGTTCCCTTTTAGTGTCATTGTCTTTCTAGAATCTTGAATTCAGCAAAATCCAAACTTTGAAGAACTGAGAAATACAGCATTACAGTACACACCCATGCAACTTCAACCATATGATTTCCCATAACATGCTTACTCTGTTTTTAAATTGCACTGGACAAGAGCTGCCTATTCTTGCCTTACAGTAAACACAGCTTAAAAGAACACTACACCTCTAACACTTCACAAACCCTTCACCGATTCCCCATGATGCCATCTAATATTATACTTTCACTTATCTATCGTTAAAACTTACCGGCCACACTCAACTCACTCTGCTGACAACAACAACAAAAAGACAACTGCTACTGACACACGTTACACAATGCATCACTAAAATGAGACAGGTTGGATTTCTCAAAGTACACACGCTCCTCTTTCCTTCAATCACATATGGGGTCAGGCAGAGGGGCTTACACCCCGCCCAAGGGACACAGCCCAACCAGATCACCTCATATCACAATCAGTTTCACCATGCTCCAGCAAATCTCTCAGCTGCTCCATAAACTACATCTGAGAGACTGAATCCAACTACAGTGTTTGCAGGTAACTCCTGGTGGCTACTGTCAGCTCCAGAGAAAAGAATTAAGGCTGCACAGGTGTGTACCTTCACTCTTCGTGGTCTGCTTGAACTTTGCTGATCTTGAATTTCTGAAAGGGCATGAGATACTGCTGGGTTAACTTCACTCTCTGTTAATGAAGTTTTCTCATCACCAATTGCCACAAGCCCTACTCCCCTCTGATGATCCCAACCCCTTTGCACAACATCACATCCTTCTAACATTAACTTTGCACACAGGTCTTCACATCCCACAGTAACACAACCCTCATAGTGCCCACACATTACCCTAGCCATGCCTAACTACCCAACACAAACACACACCACTACTCAAAACACCCTCTTATCTGCACATCACCACCGTATTATCTTTAGCCATCCTACCCACCTCATACCCATCACACAAAGCCCCATTTACCCCTTCCACAGACACAAACACACCCTCCCTATCTCCTCTTAACATACAACTGTACACCCCCCACAACAGGTCCTGTACATCTACCTAACCTCAAACCCTACACACCTGACACACACAAACCCCTTATTCATACCCCACATAGATAAACATCCATACATACCTTTCTATGTCAGCACCTGTTATGTCCTAAATATTCCCTCTATGTTACCCTATTGACAACTACTGTGCTGTATTACATGACAATTTCTACTCCACAGAAATGCACTTACCCCTGCACAATCCTACACTCTATACAGAGAACACCTAGCTTTGTTCCCAATAGTTTATAACACCTATCCACACCTTAAGGACCCCTCTACTGCTGAATTCTACTCTTCAACCTGAAACATGCACCACTTCTGAGCAGTTCACACAGGCATCTCACTACACACAGCCTCATACAGTTAGTTCCCTATGCACATATATGCACAACCCCACTAAAACAATCACCCATACAGACAACCTGTTTTTAAAAAAGTTCCCATGTACACTCTATATAAATATACTGTTGACATTCCCATAGGCCCCATCTTCACGTTACACTTAACCAGTTAATCTTGCCTTAAGTTATGACCCAGCTACACATTCAACCAATTAATGGCATGATAAAACAAGTAATAAGCTACAAAATAATTCCACAAAAAATGCGCAATAACTTTATAGCCCCATCAATTGAGGGGCTTCCAAGGCACAAGGGTACATCACCCATTCACTGCTAGCCCTGTAGCTGACAAGGCTCACAGTGGTGGCAGTGTGAGAGACTCCCCAGCTGCAGGGCTCACAGTGAGGGCTGCAGGGGGAATGCTGCCATGACTGAGAGCCTTGTCAGCTGTGGGGCTCATAGCAGTGGGAGCTGGTACAGGGAGAGCCTTGGATTGTGATACGGGCTCCCCCTGCGCCACCACCAAGGCATGATAGGATCTGATGCTTGATCACACAGTTATGTATCTTGCCATGCACATGTGGAATGGCAGGAGGTGTGATTGTGTGGATCACACATAAGATCCTATTACGCCTTTACCTGAGCATCTAGAGGGGCCCATAAAAACCTATATAAATACAGTCCAGCTCACATTTCCTTCAGATCTCTGTACTTTCATAGCACACTGTTATACACACCTGACACATTCCTACAAACATATTCCATCTCATAATCACAGCAGATATCCATCTTAAGTATGCATCCATGGACCTCCCTAATTATAGCCTCTGGACAATCCTATACATATACCAACTGCTATTCCTTCACAGCAACCGTGTGCAAATACAAGCCAATCCCCACTACATGCATCTATGAAGAAATACTCTAGCCCTGACTCTGAACACCATTAAAGCCCTGTTCAATCTCTGTGCCTATTGAAGGACTCTCCTCTAACACGGTAGCTACCTTAGGACTTGGAATGTCCTAAGAATGTCCTAACTTTGAATATTGCTAGACTGAGATTTGTATACCCTGATGTTAAAAACAGCATTGCAGGTTTCCCTTGATTTATGTGGTACATGTGTTCCTGGAAAACAGCGCATAAATTGAATTCACATAAAGGGAACCCAGTTTACAATGTAACAAATAGGGATATGTTCCCACTGTGGTGAGGGAAGGAGGGAGTAAGGCTGGGACTAGGGAAGGGGTGGGGGGAAGAGTGAGGCACAGCCTGTCAGCTACAGCCAGAAACAAAGTGGAGAGAACTGTCAATGGGTGCAGGGTGCAGGACTGGGGGTGTGTGGCTCTTGCTGCCTCTTCCTGAGGGTCACACGCTCCTGGATCTAAGCATGGGACGAGAGCAGGCTGCCACTGCAGGCTGGGGACAGTGGGGCACTGGGGTCTTCCCAGCACTCAGGGCAGGGGGCGGCACTGGGTAGGGGGCTGCTGTCACCCCAGAATTTTCTGTAGCCCCCCTAACCTGCCTTTCCAGTGCCACCGTCAAGCACCGGAAAGAGCCCGGTGCCACCTCTGGCCCCAGCTTGCAGTAGCAGCCTGCTCTCGTCCCATGTGCAGTTCCAGGGGCACATGCCCCCCAGGAAGAGCCCAGGACAGCCCTCCAGCCTGCAGCCCTCCCAGGGTGCACATTGCAGCAAGAGACACATCCCACACCCACTGACAGTTCCCTCTGTTTTGCTCCCTGCTGCAGCCCCAGGTCTCTGCTTCTCTCCACTCATCCCAGCCCCTACTGCAGCAGCCCCAGGAACAGCCAACGCGAGCTGCCTGCAGCCACTAGGCTACACCATGCCCCAAATCTCCCAGGGCTCCGCTTGTCCCCAGTCACTCCAGCTCCTGCTGCAGTAGACCCAGGAGCAGGCGATACTACCTGCTTGCACCATGGCATGGTGCAACCCAGGAGCTGGGGTGAGTGGGGACAAGCCCCAGGGGGTTTGGGGCATGGTGCAGCCCAGTGTCTGCAGGCAGCTGGCATTGGCTGCTTCCAGAGCAGCTGCAGCAGGAGCTGGGGTGAGTTGGCCCTGGCTCCACAGCCCTTTACCCTCCCCCCACAGTCTTACCTGCTTGGTGGGGGGCACCTATCCCAATCTCATAAGAGTGAATTTACCTCACATATAACAAACTTTGGGTACAAAAAGGATTATCGCATAAGAGTGAATTTGTGTATACAGAACCTGCATAAAGAGGGAAACCTGTATAAGCAGTACTTAGAGATGGCCCCTTAGATTTGCAGCTGCCAGCACATTGCCATTTTAATTTTGCAATAGAAGGCAAGGCAGGGTGTCACCCTCAGAGGTAGATTAATGTGTACTGGGGCCCTGGGCAAGCACAAAATTGGAGGCCTCCTCCCCCTATGGGAGCTGGGCTGCAGGTTGGGGGGAGGGCTCCCTTCCTCTCCTGGTGCTGGTGGGGGAGGCTGGGTGGATCCCACTGGACTGCGGGGCACATGCCTGCCTCTTCTCCCTGCTCCCCACCCCCCTACAGCTGAACATACACACACACAGGTGCGCACACTCTACTCTCACTCTCTGCACATGGACACACACACACACACACATGCAGTCATACAGACAGGCACACACGCACACAGGCACATGCCACACGCACAGAGACACACATGCACATGCATCCAGACAGGCACACAGACACACACTTTCCCCTCACAGGACCTTCCTCCTCACGCACTCTCGATCACACAGAGGCAGCCCTCCGCCCCACTGCTGTGAGCTGCCCGGGACTTGGTCTCGCTCCCCGCCTGGCCCCTGTTACACAGCTGCTGCCCAGAGGGCCCACTGGCCTGGGCCAGGCAGGGAGTGCTGTGTCTCTGAGGGCAGGCAGCAGTGCTGAGAGGGGTGGCTGCTGGGGGCTAAGATAAATTCTGGGGGTCTCTAGTCCCCACGGCCCTCCCAGCACTGCTGCCCACAAAGGCACAGTGTGGTGCAGCACACCTGGCCCAGCCCCAATCTCTGCCCTTCATCAGGTGGGGCACAGCTCTCCCAGCCCAGCTCGGCCCCCTCCCCCCCAGATGTGATGCCTGCCCCCCTCCCCAAGGCACGGTATGGCTCTCCCATCCCACTCCCAGCCTGGCCCAACTCCACCCCATTGGTGGAGGGGCCCTGCTTCCCACTCCCAGGGAAGCAAAGGTGAAAGCCACAGTTTTTAACTTGGTGCCAAAAATTTCGCTTCCCTGCTGATGAGGATCCCAGGGCCAGGGTCACAAATTGGTAGGGGCCCCTAGGCTTGTATCCAGCTTGCCTGTTCATTAATACAACTATGGTCACCCTGCCCTGTCTTCTGCCTAACTTCAGATTAACATAGCTTTCTCTAATTTTGGAGTAGGTAATGGAAGGCACTGGGATACAATGGCTATGAGCCGTACTCTTAACTGCTTAATACTTCTGAATATCAGTTTAATTCAGCATTTCAAATGGAAACACCTAAGATTGGAAGCATCCAAACTTTTGTGGTCAAATTTACTTGCTAAATTACTTACCCAAAACCACAGGGCATAGCTCTGCAATATAGGAATGAGTCCTTGCAGGTTTTTTCCTAAGCCTGAGTTCTTACCAGCAGATGATCTTTCCCACAGTGTCAGATGTGGGCTGATTCTGGGAGCTAGAGCACATTGAGTGTGGCATAGATTTTTATTATTTATTTTATCCTCAGTGAGCGCGTCTACATATGTCCTTATGACACCTTTGTTACTGTGCCGTCATTTAGGACTTCCTTTTAGCACTAACAACCCATACAGTGCCATGCTGGGTGCACATATTTTATTTTCACTGCTGTGTCACAATAGCAATGCACATAGGGAGCACGATGTAGCTGCGGCACCAGGATTTGTGACCCCCAATGCTGCATTGCCGTATTGCATTGCTACGGCAACATAGCATCTTGTATAGACACACCTAGTGTAACCTGAAATAAAGTCCCACAATCTCAGGTTGGTTGACAAGTATGAGGATAATACTGTGCTTCATAGGTTTTTAAGGCCAGAAGGGAAAATAATGATTGACTTGTCTGATATACTGTGTAACAGAAGTGCAGCTCCCCACTGTACCTTCGAATGCTGTGCAGGAAGTGTTCTGAGTTATAATGATCCCTGGAACAAACAGAAGTTCACCATTGATTCCAGGGGGAAAAGAAATCTAGCTTCTGGTTGCAAGCCTGCAGCCCATTTCTCCTAGCCACAACCCTCCTCTCTCCCAGCCTGTCTCTGTTTCCAAATGGGAGGTGGCAAAGGGAGGAGAGGGAGCAACATTTCATTTCATGATCAAGACATTCAGTGACAGGTTCTCTGGTGACATGGAACCCCAATGTTTACCTAGAACAAAATATTACAGACTGGGTAGACAATGGTAGGTGAATCAAGAGGGCTGATGTTGATATGAAGACTTTTGTTGCAGGCATTAGCATTCTTCATTGGCTCTCAGAGCCAGTTGTACCATAATGGACCACTCGATACCATATCCAGTGTTGATGAGCTTGTTCGAAGCTCAGAACTTCAACACTGCATTGTTTTAGGTTTGCATTTAAATACTCTTTAAAATGTTTCTATCATCTTTCACATGCCAGCAAGATTCTTGCAAAAATCATGCTAAACTGGTTTTCATTTGTTACTTAGATGAGAATTTTTTCTCCAGTAGCCCACAAGACTTCAGAGAAGGAAGAACAACAAACATGATCTCCAATGCACAACAAATTCAGAAGAAAAGCACAGAGCTGAACAATGATCTCTACTGCACCTTTGGCAGAATATACAGATATTTGGCACCATCTGTAGAGAAGGTTTGAGGAAACTTCTCTTTGTGACTGAATACCTTAAATTCATTGTATGATTTGATAATTTTACAATGGGAAGATATGAGTGAGAGAGTGAGAGAAGATGGGCATGTAGAGGATAAGAAGATCATTTTAAAACATTGACTTGGATTTTTCAAGAACAAATTATGGCAAAACCAATCTAATTTCCCTCTATGGCAGGAAAACTAGCCTTTATAGTTTCATAGCAGGTAGAGTCAGAAGGGACCTGAGCAGATCATCAAGTCCAACCCCCTGCCATGGGCAGGAAAGAGTACTGGGGTCAAACAACCCTGGCTAGGTGATTATCTAGCCTCCTTTTGAAGACCCCCAGGGTAGGAGCCAGCACCACTTCCCTTGGAAGTTGGTTCCAGATCCTAGCTGCCCTGACAGTGAAGTACTGCCTCCTGGTGTCTAGCCTGAATCTACTCTCAGTCAACTTCTGACCATTATTCCTTGTTACTCCCAGTAGTGCTCGAGGGAACAGGGACTCTCCCATAGCCTGCTGGTCCCCCCTTGGCCAGTTTGTAGATGGCCACCAGATCCCCTTTCAGTTTTCTCTTGTGGAAGCTGAACAGGATCAGGTCCTATAGCCTCTGCTCGTAGGGCCTGCCTTGCTGCCCCCTGATCATGAGGGTGGCCCTCCTCTGGGCCACTCCATGTTGTCCACATCCCTCCTGAAGTGCGGCACCCAGAACTGGATGCAGTACTCCAACTGCTGCCTGACCAGTGTCGCATAGAGGGGGAAGGGATGCATGACAAGGTGCAGTTAGCCTTCCTGACCGTGTCCCCGCATTGGCGGCCCATGTTCATTTTGGAATCAATAATGACACCAAGATCCTTTTCTGCCTCTGTGCTGACGAGAAGGGAGTTCCCCAGCCTGTAGGTCTGCTGCTGGTTCTTCCTCCCCAGGTGCAGCACCTTGCACTTGTCAGTATTGAATCCCATCCTGTTCTCATCTGCCCACCCCTGTAACCTGTCCAGATCTAGTTGTAGCCTGTCCCTCTCCTCCAGCGTGCCCACTTCTCCCCCATCTTTGTGTCATCTGTGAAATTGAACAAGATGGTTTTCACCCCTCATCCAAGTCACTGATGAAGATGTTGAACAGTGCGGGCCCGAGGACCAAGCCCCAGGGGACCCCACTGCCCACATCCCTCCAGGTCGAAAATGACTCACCCACCACCACTCTCTGGGTGTGACCCTCCAGCCAATTTGCGACCCATCAGACTGTGTAGGCTTTGAAGCCACTGTTGCCTAATTTTTTAATGAGAATGGGGTGAAAGACAGTGTTGAAGGCCTTCCTAAAGTCCAGAAAGACTACGTCCACCATGACACCTGCATCCAAGGGTTTTGTGACCTGGTTGTAGAAGGCTACCAGGTTGGTCTGACAGGACCTGCCTCAAATGAGCCCATGTTGATTGCCCCTAAGCATAATCTCCCCTGCAGATGTGCTCCTGGATAATTTTCTCAAAGAGTTTCCCCAGGACTGAGGTAAGACTAATGGGCCTGTAGTTTCCTGGGTCCTCCTTCCCCCCTTTTTTGAAAATGGGGACCACATTGGCCCTTTTCCAGTCCTCTGGCACCACACCAGAGCACCACAAGTGCTCGTAAAGCTGTGCCAGGAGTCCTGCAATGACCTCTGCTAATTCCCTCAGCACTCTGGGGTGGAGATCGTCAGGACCTCCTGATTTGAACACATCTAGTGCCTCCAGAAGTTCCCTGACTAGGTCCTCACTGACCCTGGGCCTGGAAGCACCTCCTCTGGGTCTGTTGGGGATCCCAATGTGGGGAGATGCCCTGGTCCCTGCTCAAAAAGATGGAGGCAAAGAAACTGTTAAATAGGTTAGCTTTGTCATCTGGTGTGACCACTAGATTTCCTAGCGTATCCTGCAGCGGCCCTACATTACCCAGCATCTTCTTTTTTCCCCCTATGTATTTAAAAAAGGACTTCTTGTTATCCTTGATCCAGGTCGCTAGTCCCAGTTCCATCTCCACCTTAGCCTTCCTAACAGCCCTCCTTGAGCAATGGAGGTATAAAACTCCCTGGTGATGGCCCCTCCCTTCCATTGGGTGTACACCTCCTTTTTGGCATTGAGATGTTCCTGGATGCTTTTGGTGAGCCATGGAGGCTTTTGAGCACTCTTGCTCCCTTTGATCCGCATTGCGATTGTCACCCTTTGGATTGTCTCCTTAAAGAACAACCACTCTTCCTGGACTCCCAAGTCCCCTCCCCTCCCGGACCTCAGTGCCTCCCCGAATAGTCTCCTTAGCTCAATGAAATCCACCCTCCTGAAGTCTAGGGCTGTGCCTTTCTGCAGGCCTTTGACACCCTGTGCTGGATGGTGAATTCCAGTAGGCGATGATCGCTGTTGCCCAGGTGGTTGAGAACCCTCAGTCCCCTCACCAGGTTGTCTCCCATGGGCAGGACCAGGTCCAACAAGGCTTTTCCCCTGGTGGGACTGTGCACCTACTGGGTTAGATGGAGATCCGATAACTCAGCTAGAAACCTACGTGATCAGTCAGACCTGGCTGACTGCTCTTCCCAGCAGATGTCTGGGTAGTTTAGGTCACCCATGATGACCACATCCCTTGACTTAACTGCCTTCACGAGCTGACCTGAGAATTCCTGGTCTAGCTCTTCTCCCTGGTTGGGTGGTCTGTAGTAAACCCCTAACGTTAAGTCCCTTTCCCCCTGGCCCCCTTGTATACGGACCCAGAACACTTCAGTCTGCCCCTCCTCTGACCTAGTGCTATTTGTTGAGGATGTGTATTGCTCTTTGACATAGAGCGCCACACCCCCACCTTTCCTCCCTGTTCTTTCCTCCCTCCTGTACAGCCAATAGCCCTTGATGTTCACCATGTAGTCATGCACTGGATCCCACCAAGTTTTGGTGAGCCCCACTATGTCCGGGTGAGTGTTAGCTAGCAGAAGGTCAAGCTCCTCCTGCTTGTTCCCCATTCTATGAGCATCAGTGTAGAGACATTTAAGGCCTCCTGGAGGTGTATGCACCACCTGCCTAATCCCAGGACTATCTGGGCCCCTGTCTCATACCTGGATATTTCTGGTGCTCATTGCCTGTCTTGGCTGGGCTGCTCTTGTGGGTGGCTCTTGGTTCAGTGCTCCGTGGCTCCCTCTGTCCCCATCTTCCCCCTCCCGCAATGAGCCTAGTTTAAAGCCTGCTGGAGGACCTTGGCCAACCTGAAAGAGAACACGCGCTTATCTTTTGGGGAGAGATGGAGCCCATCCCACCTGAGCATGTCTCTTGTCCTGAAGTATGGGTCATGGTCCAAAAAGCTGAAGCCCGCCTTGAGACACCATTTCCGAAGCTGCAGGTTGACCTCCCTGATGCAGGTCCCATGGCATCATCCGCATCCACTCACTGGAAGGATGAAGGACCTGTGCCCGTCTCCTTCATGTCGCTCCCCAGAGCTTAGCAGTCCTTCATCAGGTGATCAGGGCTGCTCCTGGCTGCATCATTAGTGCCTGCATGGATAAGGACCACAGAATAGTAATCAGCGGGCCAGATAATGGCCAGGATCATCTCCATCACATTCTGAACCCTCACTTTGGGCAGACCCTCTGTACCTCTCAGGATGGAGTTGCCTATGACGAGCACCTAGCATCTCTTCTTCCAGATCAGCTTGCTTCCTTCAGCCTGTTCTGCGCATGGACTGGCCTCCTCTCGAGGGGTTTCCTCCTCTCCTTCCTCTTCCTCCAATGTCACCAGGGCCTCATACCTGTTCCCCAGCTGGACTGGGGGAACTGGTACTGCACTGCCAGAAGCAGCCCTGGCTCTGGAGGGAACTGTCTGCCATTCCACTGTGGAGGGCACTTCTGGGGGTTCTTCTCCCTTTGGTGCTTGGCCTTGCAGGGAAAGGAAATACCTGGTAATTTCATCCTCTGCTTCCCTGATCCCCCTCAGCCTGCTAACTAGGCCTGTGCGAGTCGGCAGCGATCTGATCTGGCTGCAGAGCCATCCACTTCAGATGGCCACAATCTGATCCAGAGCTCCAGACTGGGTTTCCACCTCAATCCAGCCGAAGTGGCTCCGAACCTTCAGAGCCACCTCTGAGATCCGGCCATAGGGTATGATTGGGAATCAATAAAATATCTATAGCTTTGTTGTTTTTTGTTCAGTTTGGATGAAACTGGCAGAGGGCAGAGGTGGTAGTTCCTGCTGAGATTATGACACCTGCCAAGTTTCAAGAAGATCGGTGCAAGGGTTTGGGGGGAACTGTACCCCAAATTCTTGAAAGCCAAATTCATGTCACAGCTGTGTATTACAACACAGGGAGGTCAAAACTGCAGGGTTGGTAGCTCTTACTGAGGCCACAAAGCCTGCCAAATTTCAAGGAGATCGGTGCAGGGGTTTGGGGGAACTGCACCTCAAGCTGCGGACAAGCAACACTCGTGCCATGGGCAACACTGCGCGACAAGGTGCAGTGGGGGTGACAGCTGCAGGGATGGTGGCCCCTGCTGTGACGCCTGCTAGCTGTGGAGGAGATCGGTGCAGGGGGGGTCTGGGGCACTGCACCCCCAGCTGCTGACAGGCAAAACTCATGCCAAGACTGTGTGTGTCTTGGGGCAGTTGATTGTCTGTATTGATTCTTTCCTCTCCTGAGCCTGGTTTTGTAGGTGCTAATCGATGCTCGTTAAGTCATTATGTAGCAGCTAGGTCCTGTGTATTGAGCTGGTCCCTGAGTCCCTGGTCCCTGAGTGGATCATGATTGATTGATTGGTAACTGGGAACACAGCAGCTTAGCAGCCAGGCCTGCAGTAGTGTCTCCCCTCCACGCCCCAAGACAGACACAGTCAGTCCCACAGCACCCATGGCACAAGTTTTGCTTGTCTGCAGCTTGAGGGACAGTTCACCCCAAACCACTGCACCTATCCCCTTGAAACTTGGCAGGCTTTGTGGCCTCAGTAAGAGCTACCAGCCCTGCAGCTTTGACCCCCCTGTGTTGTAACACATAGATGTGACATGAGTTTTGCTTTCAAAAATTTGGGGTGCAGTTCCCCCCAAACCCCTGCACCTATCTTGAAACTTGGTAGGCTTCATGGCCTCTGCAGAGTCTACCGTCCCTGAAAATTCAATCCAAATCAGACAAAAAACAATAAAGTTAGATATTTTATTGTTTCCCCATTATACCCTATGGCCAGATCTCCAGGGCGGCTCCGAAGCTCTTTGGAAGCTCCGAACCGCTCCAGGAAGCCAAACGAGGCCAGCGCTTTGACCTGGATGTGCTGCTTCAGACCCCAAAGTGTCTGAAGCTTCTCCGGATCCAAAGCTCTGTCTGAAGCTTTGCACAGCCCTGCTGCTAACCTCCTCCTGGAGCTCCCTCACCCGCCTCTCCTTGTGGCTAAAGATTAAGCAGTAGTGTGATAGTTCTTGCCTTTACTAAAGCTTTTAAAGCTTTCCCACATATGAAAACTAAAGAAATATGATCTAGATGTTATCAACTGAGGGTGGGTGCACAGCTGGTAAAAAAAGTTGCTCTCAAATGGTTCACTGTCGGACCAGGAGAGCATCAGAAGTGTGGTCTTATCGGGCTCTATCTTGGGTTTGGTACTATTCAATATTTTCATCAGTGACTTAGATGATAGAATAGAAAATACAGTTAAAAACTTAATGGATAACACCACATTGGCAGGGGTTGCAAGAACATTAGAGGACAGAATCAGAATGAAAAATGATATGGTTAAAGTGGAGAGAATTCAAAGTTAACAAGATGAAGTTCAGCAAATACAAGTGCCAAGTACTACACTTAGGAAGGAGAAATTGCATACACAAATACTAAATGGGGAATAATTGGTTTGGCAGTGGTCCTGCAGCACAGGGTCAGGGACACTAGTAAGTCACATATGAATCAACATAGCATCAGAGTTGGGTTAATTCAGTATAGAAAAAAGACGACTGAGCAGGAAGATGCTACCTGTCTTCTAACATGTAAAAAATTATTAAAAAGAATGAAGTTATAAATTGTTCTCTGTGAATATTGAAGGAAGGACCAAAGGATTAGCTTAGTGTACAGGAAAGAATATTTAGACTGTGTATTATGATTTTTTTTTCTGTTGAGTGGTGAAATACTGAAACCTCCCTCAGAAATTTGTGGAATCTTTTTCATTGGAGGTATTTAAGAACAGATTTGACTAATATCTGTCAGAGTTAGTTCAAGTATATGACCCTGCCTCAGGACAGGGCAATAGATCAGATGATTGCTTCAGGTTCCCTACACCTACGTTTTAGTGATATGCTGCAGCAGTAGATGCCAGTCTGCTTCACAAACCCATTGATGCCTGGGTTCTGATTCTTGTCTAAGCCATGTGCTCCTACTGCTACTGAATTGGCTTGAAGCTCCTATCTCAGTCCAGATGATTTATGAATTAAACCCCTCCATCCCAGTTGTGGTGTTGGGGATTGTACCATTAAGGGGTAAGCTTCCCAAACTGAGTTTCTAGATGGCTGACCTCAAGCTTTTGTTACCACAGTCAGATGGAATCAGACACTCAGCAAAGTAGATTCTTGAAAAGACAAGTATTGAACGATCTAAGAGGAGGTTGGACGATCACCTGTCTGGGGTCTTGTGAACCCAGCATTCATTCCTGCTTGTGGCAGGGGGTCAGGCTAGATGATCTGTTCAGGTCCCTCCTGACCCCAGCTACTATGAAACTATGAAACTATCCCTGAAAAAATATAGCTTCCAACTCAGTACAAATCTCCAAATTACAGGGTTGCAGGGTAATTTCCTACGTGAGGCAAATATGAATCGCTTTGTAAAAGGTTAATTCTCGGTCTTCCAGTTATCTTTCTCTGAGTGTTTTGTTCTAGCTCCTAATCACAATTTCTTATCACTAACTCAGCCCTACAAAACTGCAAACGTCTCTCTTTAGACACGCATCCTTTTTGTGGTTTTACCATATTTTAAAAACTAAAATATTTCTCATGTTCCATTTATGTGGGAAATATTGAACTCCTCAGATATCTTTAATACCATTTTAAAGTTATCCTCATCTGCCTGAGTTAAGTGAAAACTGTAAAACAGCTCAGTTACTTCAGATAAGAAGCTATTGTCAAACAAAAGATAAATTATAGTGGTTCTCCCTTTTACTGCAACTCATCATTTCCAGATGCAAGTAAAGTTCTGTTTAAAGCTTGTCCACTTTGTTTGAACATTTCCAGAGAGCTTCAACGCCAGTGGGATTTTCCAATTTCATCCCATTACTAGCTCTCCAAGCCCAAAAGTTGCTTGGTTCTTTGGTTGGATAATAATCTGATCTTGTTCACTGGGACAAGGTGTCCCAATACTGTGTCATGAAATGTTTTATTAGCATATTCCAACTTTTTGTATGAAGGTCATTATTGAAAATAGTAAATAAATTTATTTCCAATGCAGTTTATAGCAGGGCACTGGGGTGCAAGCGGTGGCAGGGGGGAGCTAATGAGGGACTCACCTGACCGGAGAGAGCACAGGCTGGAGCTACACAAGTCCAGAGCCTGCACTGGTCAGTTAGTCTTTCCCCAGCAACCATGAAGTGAAGGGCTCCTGGCTGGGGGGCAGCAGGGCTCCTGAAGGGATCTGGACTCTGCAAGCCTGGGAATGGAGGCAAGTTCCCTGGGTTGAAAGATGCTGGGCTTTTACAGACAAGTGGCCTTTGTGGTAAGCCGTTAGAGGGTTTGATGCATCTGCCAGAAGGCTGAGACACTTCTTGTTTATTTTAGTCACGCTGATAGCTTAGCCCTGAGCTCTGACGTGGCAGGTCAAGGCCTGTTTAGAGAGTCAGTAATCCAGGAGCCTCAGACAGTGGGACCCAGTAAGGGGTCCAGCAGCTTAGGAAAGGCTGAGACCTGGACCAGAAGGTCCGCAAGCCCCGAGTCGGCCAAGCCAGACTAGAGGATCTGAGATCCCAGAGGTGGGGCTGTGTGCAGGACTGGAGGCCCAAGAGCCCAGAGGAGGGACTTCATGTGGGACCAGGGGTCCAAGTGCCCAAGGGGACCAAGTACACAAATAATTAACATCAAAGAGAGAGAACACACGTGAGTGGTGTAGGGGTGAAAACAGCCACACATTGAACCCTTAAGGCTACGGGTGCACTGGAGGGGCATAGATCACATGTAGTCCTTGAAGCTACGAGGGCCCTGCAGGGGCACAGGCTAGCCAAGAGGGGCTATTGAGCTTAATGGTCGAATCAAGGTGGTTGAGGGTCCACGAGGAACCTGGGGGTACTGCAAGTGGACTAAGGCTCACTCTACAACCTGTGGGCAGCCATCCTTATTTAACCTCTAGTTAGAACAAGGCATGATGGGTGAGCAATTAAGGGAGGTCTGCAATAGAGACTGTGCCAGGCAAGGGTTATACAGCCACCAGGGGACTTCACAGCCACCCCTGGGGTACAAATCTGCCATGCTATTCCTTATGAAACTAATTCCACTAGTAAACTCTATCCAGCCTGAATTTTTTTCAGTTTAGCCCACTGTTGCCTTGACTTAAGTAGTATTTTACCTATGGCTAAGGGTAAGGGCAAGGCTACAGGAGTGAGCTATTGTAAGGTAAGCTAAGGGCCTTGTTACATGTTACTTTGAGGTGGCTCCTGGAGATCTTATCCCCTGCATTGTCCACACTAACATGTGAAACTAATTTTAAGCGCTCTTTAGGCATCTTAAAGTTACGCCACTCTATTCTAGGTTTATCTTGGCCTTCTTGCATGTTGTACCATAAGCTGTATAAATGTTGACTGGCTTAGTAGTAGCTTGCAGTCCCACCTTCAACTTCAGTATCACATCTGTGGGGAGTGGCCACGTCTTAATGGAACAGGAGCTGGGTAGTGTAGATCAAGAGATAATCCTATCCTGGAACAGGGCAACTTTGAGACACATAACAAGTGCTTTAAGCAACTTAAATATGTTAATATGCAGATAATCCAGCGGTTATGAGCTCCTGGAGCTTCCTGGAGCTACCCAAAATTAACATGTAACAAGGCCCCCTATGATCTGTGTTACTGAGCTCATGTTACATTAACATGTAGCTACTCTAGGCCACACATTAATGCAGGGATGATCAACCTCCAGCCCGCAGGCTAAATGCAACCCATAGAGCCACTCATGGCCCGCAGGGCTCCCCATGAGTCAGGAAATACGGCGATGGAGGAGCAGTGGCTATTAATATAGGCACCATCCTTTCTGCTAAATTCCCAAGCCCCGCACACCCAGTTGGAGCCAGGCCGTGCCCCCTTTTCCCTGTGGGGCTGTTGGGGCCAAGCCATGCCCCCTTTCCCTCTTCCTCCCTGCATAGCTGAGTTACGCTCCCCCTTCCCCTGCAGACCCAAGTTAAGCCCCCAACTTCCGCCCCTCCCCATGGGGCTGGGCTCAAGCTGGGCTGCCCACTGCCCCCCTCCATGTGACTGGATGGTGCCAATTGCCCTGGCCCAAGATGCTGGATCAGAACAACCATTCAGCCTGCAGCTGAACCAGGCAGTGCCCATCTGGTCCACCACTGAACCTATCTCCCTCCCCTGCTGGCCTGGATTGGGGGGATCCAGTTCTCCTTTTCCCCCTCCCAACCAGGCCACTGCTCCTCACCCCCCTCCCTCACCAGCCCAAATCTGCCCACTGTTTCCCAGATGGAGCCTGCTGTCCCTTGCCCCTCCACACACACAGCACCCCAGATTCCTGCTCATCCCCCCCCCCACTCAGATCCCAGCTTACTTGGGCTGTCCCAAGGGAGCAGGCAGGGAAAGGGAACCTACCTGCCCAGCCACTGCTGCTGCTCTATGACCTGGGTGGATGACCATGCTTAAGTCAGGGGACATGGGGGTACAGGTGAGTTATGAAGACTGGGAGGAGGGGGGGCTGGGATAGGAGGAGCCCCAGGAACAGTGTTGGCAGGGGCAAACCTGAGAGGTGGGGCTGGGGAGAGGAATAGGGAGCCCTGGGGGTCAGAGGGGAAGCTTAGAATGGGAGAGGAGGAAGGGCTAATTCTTACCTTTTAGTCCTCAAGGCCCCTATTGGCTTGAATGTGTGACCACTCCAAACTCAATCTAGCGCTAACACTGATCAGCATTAAAATAGCTCAAAGTGCAACGTGTAACAAGGCCCAAAGAATGCTAACTATGGTAAGTGCAACACAGTTTACTCCACCTTCACTGATGGATAAACTACCTTACATTTCCTGTGGCATAAACATGTATACCAAAATAGCTGATATGCAGTACATTTACACCCTGCCTTTTCTCAGAATAATTGTTTGTATAGTCATATCCTTAGTTTTTGTACTAACCCCATCTTCTCCAGTTTGTCTAATAATTTCCCATGTGCATTTTAACACATGCTTTATGGAGATCTTAACAAGAACGATAGGGGTTGCACCTTACAGACCAACTCATTTAGAAAGGCATAGGCTTTTGTGGATGACACCTTCTTTTTCAGATGCTATACAGAATGACATAGCTTCAGCTGGATTAGTGAAAAATGACTCCTCAGTTTAGCCTAAAGTTTGAAGGTTGGTAAATTGTTCTAAGACGTGGAGATGTGAGTTTGAATGCCATCAAACTGAGGAGAGAATAAAGCCTACTTGCATCTTTTCCTGGGTGAGTGCTCTGACTAGTAGGCTGCTTCATTAAAGGTGACCACCACCACCACTTCCTGTTAGTTTTTGCATCTCTTTGATCAGCGTTTCTGCATGTTTTTGGATCCTATCCTGAGGTGCCTAGATCTCTCCATTCACTGTACAGTGAACTAATGTATCTATCACAGGGTCTTGGATTTTACTCCCAGGGCCAGGTGCCTGAAAGCTAGTAGGGTTGAAGTATTGTGTCCATGATGGTCCAGAGAAGTAGAAAATGTGCAATAAGTAATCTTAACAAGTAGATGTCACTATGTAGTCTGGCTCCTTTCTTCATGCTGTGGATTTCCCATCATAAAATGGCAGGATTCAATGTTTTTAATAGATAGACACCAATAAACATCAATGAACTTGACATTCACAGACTGACAAATATTTTAATATTGTAACCATCAAAATTTACATAAAGGAGACTAAAAAAAATCTGGGACAGAGGTAAGGAAATCTGGGGCAGGGGCCATTGCACCCATATGTACACACACACTGGCCACTGCAGGAGCTTGGGGCTGTGCTGGTAAGGCTGTGCTGGGAGCAGGGGTTGGAGAGGCAGGGCTGGTAGCACTGGGGAGCCCAGTGCTGCTGGCTGCTCGTTCTGCCCAGGTCCCAGCCAGGGTAGGGGCCAAACTCTTTACCAGCATGGCCCCCAGCCCCTGCAGCGGGCACAGCACATGTGTGCATGTATGTGTATATGTACCAAATCAATAAAAGTAAATAAATAAATAATGCCCCTAACTTCATGCAATCCTGAAAATGTCAAAATTGATAAAATTTAAATAAGTGTTTAAAAATAAATGTTAATTTTAGCCATTGAAATTAAAAAAAAAAAAAAACAACTTCTGCCAAGCCTATCCATGTTGCAGTAGGGTTCAAATGTTTTATGGACTTGATGGTCCAGAAAATATGTAAGAAACAAAAAACAATTGTCGCTTCTCTAAAATTGCTAGACTCTAAGTTTGGTATTGGATTGTTTAACTCTACAAAAGGTTTATAAACAGATTAAACTTACTGACATCCCACAGTCCAAACTACTACATTTTTACTCCAAATTATACAAGGAAAGAATTAAATTACAGTATTTCCTTTTGTCTTATGAATCAGGTATACAAAGGTATTAATATGGCTCCAGACTACAGGTGGATCATGGAGGTTGGGGGTGTGGCCAGTGGTGGGAGGGGCCTGCCATGGAATCTGGGGCCCCAGTGCCGGTGAACATAGCCCTCAGTGGAAGAGGAGTGAGTGAGGGCTGTGCAACATGCAGTTGTTTGTACACCCCTGCCATGGCAAACAGCTGCTTGGCTCACTGTTGCTCTGGTCACTGCCCAGTGTCTGCCATGTCTCCCAGGCTGGATATGGCCTATAAGATGCCCATGAGGCTGGATCTGGCTCAGGGCCCAAGGTGAGTTTCACATCCCTGAGACATACCATCTCTCTATATGGCACTCTTGTCCTTCAATATAATATCCCTTTATTCAACACTAAACCCCCAAAAAGTTAAATGAAAACTTTCTGACATAAGCAAGGAATATATAAAATATCTATCAAATTTATAGAAATTATTAACTCTAAAGTATCTTTTTTTTTAATGGTTGTTGTTCACTAAAACAACTGTATGAATGGCATGGCATATGAAGGAAAAAAACATTAAAATGGGTAGACCCCTGAATATGCAGCTTTGACAAATTAAGATGAATTGCTTAACCTGGGAGTTTTAATTAACGATGTAGCTTAAGACAGAAATACAACCTTGCAAGAAAAAAGCCTCTGCCGAGAAAAAGATCAGAAATGTGTTATACGCTGCTGCCACCCAGTGGATAGTGACTACCATAACAGAGAACTATAAGAGGTCGGAAACTGGGGGCACATCGCCACACGCGCTTGCAGCAGCAAAAAAACGTGGCACAAATTTGCGTCGCTTTTTGCAGCCAAGCACTCCCCTGCACGTGTACATTGGAACAGGGCAACATCCCCCAACTTGGAGAAACTGCTTTTTTCCTGCTCCTCCCAGCTCCCAGCATACTGGAGAAGCTGGGGCAGAACTAGGGGAGGGGAGATGTTTTGGCCAGCAATCAGAGCATCTCCCAAGAGGACTGTGATATGCTCCTGTGGCGTGCACTACATTGCTTTTTTCATGGCCTTTTTTTCTGTTGCTACATAGATTTTCTGGCAGCAATTTTTGCCCCCATGCTACAAAACTTCATTGCAGGGCAAATTTTAACATGCCAGGAGTGCAGTTTGTCACATCACAAAGAGGTTTGCAGTGCCACTGCTGCATGTGCCAGTACATCTGGATCTGGCCTGAGGGTCTAAAAGAAAATGTCTGAGAGAGAAGCAGTAAGCAGTTGCCCTTCATGGACCCTTGATAAAGGGTATAAAGTGTGAAACCATCACGTAGACACCTCAGAGGTCCTGTATCTATCAGGTTTCTGAGTGCATGAAGCACAAATGGATGCTTACATCCACAGGTGACTGGTAGCGGGGGCATGTGCCCCCCATGACAGGGCTGAACCCTGCTGCCAGCAGCTTCTGCTGGTGCTCAACAGCCCCGTCCCTGCCACTGCTGCCGCCAGCTTCTGTGGGTGCCCCACTAGATTCAGGAGGCACCAGTCACCCATGTTTACATCATCCCATCTGGACACGGTGGCCTTCCTCTCAGGATAGGCAGTAGGGCTGTGCGAGGCTTCGGACAGAACTTCAGATCCGGAAAAGCTTCAGACGCTTCAGGGTCCAAAGCGGCACATCCGGGTCAAAGCGCTGGCCTCATTAGGCTTCCTGAAGCGGTTCGGAGCTTATGAAGCACTTTGGAGCCGCCTTGGAGATTGGGTATAATGGGGAAACAATAAAATATCTAGAACTTTGTTGCTTTTTGTCTGATTTGAATTAAACTTTCAGGAGTAGTAGACTCTTCAGAGAGCATAATGCCTGCCAAGTTTCAAGAAGATTAATATAGGGGTTTGGGGGGAACTGTACCCTGAATTCTTGAAAGAAAAACTCATGTCATGTCTATGTGTTACAACATGGTGGGGAGGGGGGTGAAAATGCCGGGGTGGTAGCTCTTGCTGAGACCACCGGAATCTGGAAGATCAGTGCCGGGTGTGGGGCAGGGAACTGCACTTGAAGCTGCTGACAGGCAAAACTTGTGAAATAGATGACCCTGTGTGTGATAAGGCACAGCGGGCTGAAAACTGCAGGAGAGGTGGCCCCTGCTCAGGCCATGAAGTCTGCCAAGTTTCAAGGAGATAAGTGCAGGGGCTTGGGGGCAACTGTACCTCAAGCTGTGGACAAGCCAAACTCATGACATGGGTGACCCTGTGTGTGTTAAGGTGCAGCAGGGTGAAAGCTGCAGGGATGGTACCACCACCATCCCTGCAGCTTTCACCCTGCTGTGCCTGAACACACACAGGGTCGCCCGTGTCATGAGTTTTGCCTGTCCGAAGCCTGAGTTGCAGGCAGTTCCCCCCAAACCCGTGAACATATCTCCTTGAAACTTAGCAGGCTTGGTGGCCTGAGCAGGGGCTACCACTCCTGCAGTGTTCAGCCCACTGCGCCTGAACACACACAGGGTCATCTATGTCACAAATTTTGCGTGTCAGCAGCTTCAGGTGCAGTTCCCTCCCCCCCACACTGATCTTCTTGAAACTTGGCAGGCTTTGTGGCCTCACCAAGGGGCTACAACCCCTGAAGTTTTCACCCCCCCCCCCCCCCCGGTTGTAACACATAGATGTGACAGGAGTTTTGCTTTCAATAATTTGGGGTGCAGTTCCCCCCAAACCCCTGCACCGATCTTCTTGAAACTTGGTAGGTTTCATTCTCTCAGCAGAGGCTACAACCCCTGCAACTTTCATCCAAATGAGACAAAAACCAACAAAATTATAGATATTTCCTTGATTCCCCACTATACCCTATGGATCAGGGTATAATGGGAAATCAAAGCAAAAACCTGGTCTGGAGCTCCAGATTGGATCCCTGGCATCTGAAGCAGCTGGATCAAATAGCTGCCCACTCTCACGGGTCTAACTTGCGCAGCTTGTGAACACTGCAATACTGGGGCACATGGAGCATCCCACAGGAGTGCAGGGGGCCCTCCACGAGCTCAGCGGGGAACCCAGAATTGGATCAGAAGTACTTCCAAGTCCACTTCTGGGTCCACCAGGGAGCAAGCTGGGGGGCCCCCCACACCACCCTGGCTTGACGATCAGCTGTGGGGGGACCCTTGGGGGGGGCTCAGCTGTGGGGGGACCCCGAGTGCCCCCCCAGACCCAGGAAGCACCAGTTGCTGAACCAGGAGGGTGCATGCAGGGGGGCCTCCCACATGATCCCCAGCAAACTCAGAAGTGGACAAGAAGTGCTTCTGATCCACTTCCACGTCTGCTGCCAAGCACAATGGGGAGCCCCCCGCACTTCTGTGGGATACTCCATGCACCCCAGCATTGCAGCATTCATGAACTCCCTACTACCTAGGGGTTTGTAGAAAAAACATGTAAAGCTGTGTCTATATCCAAATCGCCGAATCTCTCCAAATCGTTTTGGAAGGTTTCAATTCAATTTGGAGAGATTAAAGGGTCCTCCAATTCAATTTGGATTCAGAGATTTGGCCACCGAATTGGGCCAAATATCCACCAAATCAAATCAGGGACTGAAGCTTCGCGCAGCCCTATTAGTGAGTCAAACTTATTGTATGTCTTGATTTGAGAAGTAGGTGTCAAAGTATGAGCTCACCTGAGAAGAATCTAACATTAAAACGAATAAGTTCCTTGAAATAATTAGAAAGGATTGTCCTTATTAAGTTTCATTCAAGTATCAGTTCTCGTATTTACCAAAATTAGAAAATACTGTTTGTCACATTTGGGCTTTTAAAGCTAAATTGCACACTGGCAAATTCAGAAGTTTCACCTCCTACCACTGGATGCCCAGATCCAGCTCCAGAATTTCTCTCCTTTGAAAATCCAGATATTTCCAGTTTGTTTCCATTTCAAATTGGGATAAAAATTAAAACATCAACATTTTCATGGAATCAAAGTTTTAAAAAAATTTGGTCTAGAATTGTAATGTTTTATGTTGGCCTTTTGGATCAACAAAAAACATTTCTGATCTAGAATATCAACACATTTCATTTATTCTGTCAGACCAATAAGAACGTACCTTACTGTTTGTGTTCAGCTCTGTAAGGTATTTGCCTACTGCTGCACTAGCCAATGAGCTGCTCTGTGGCAACATGAGGAATGAACTCTACCATCCCAAGAGATCCCAAATTCCAATTTATTGATGGGAGAGCTAGATTAATGAAGAGCTCTGAACATGCTCAAGGCTGGTGGAGCTGCAGAAATGTGAATCTTCAGAAACTCGGTTCTATTTTAATTTCAGACAGGCCTGAATCCACCAGTGGAGTAGCACTAGGGACTTCCCCTGAGCCTGATTTGAGCCATTGCTGCTCTTTTAGCAAATTAATTAATTAGCAGGTGGATTTGAGTGGAGTTCATGTCCCTGATGCAGTCAGCTTGCTAAACTGCTCAGATCTGATCACTGAAGTTGCATCAGCTTGATGTTGTGTTAAAAATCAGCAGTGTTGGGATAGAACAAATTGTCAGCTGCTGAAGGGTAAGACCCACTGGATCAGCTGCCCCACAGAACATGAGAAAAATTGTCACTGTCTTCAACAGCATAAAGTTAAACACATGGGCAAGGTGAAACAAGGCTCTAGACAGGACTCAGTTTCCTAATTTGTGAAAAGGGACAATACTCATAGAAAATGAGGGGTGGTAGGAACCTCAGGAGGTCATCTAGTCCAACCCCCTGCTCAAAGCAGGACCACCCCCAACTATATCATCTCAGCCACGGCTTTGTCTTGCCAGGTCTTTAAAACCTCTAAAGATGGATATTCCGCAACTTACCTGGGCAAGCAGTTCCCAGTGCTTTACTACCTTCATTGTGAGAAAATGTTTCTTAATACATAACCTAAACTTCCCTTGCTACAACTTGAGACCATTGTTCCTTGTTCTGCCATCTCCCACCACTGAAAACAGTCCAGCTCCATCCTCTTTTGAACCACCCTTCAGGTAGTTGAAGGCTGCTGTTAAATCCACCCTCAGTCATCTTCTCTCCAGAATAAATAAGCCCAGTTCCCTCAGCCTCTCCACAGAAGTCATGTGCCCCAGCCCTCAAACCATTTTTGCTGCTCTTTGCTGGACTCTCACAAATTTGTCTATATTCTTTATATAGTGGGAGGCCCAAAACTGGATGCAGAACTCCAGATGTGGCCTCAACAGTGCCAAAGAGAAGGAAAAAATTGTTTCCCTTGATCTGTGGGCAACACTCCTACCAATGCAGCCCAGTATGCTGTTAGCCTTCTTGGCAACAATGGCACACTTTTGGCTCATACTCAGCTTATTGTTCACTGTAACCCCCAGGTCCCTTTTTCTGCAGAGCTGCTGCTTAGCCAGTCAATTCCTAATCTGCACTGGTGCATGGGATTGTTCCATCCTAAGTGCAGGACTTTGCACTTGTCCTTGTTGAACCTCGTGAGAATTCTTTTGGTCCAAACCTCCAATTTGTTGAGGCCTCTCCAAATCCTAGACTCACCCTCCAATGTATTTACTTGGCATCATCTGCAAACATGCTGGAGGGGTCATTCCATCCCATCTTCCAGGTTCTTAGTGAAGACATTGAACAAAACCAGCCCTAGGACCAATCCCTGGGGCCTTCCACTTGATACTGGCTGCCAACTAGACATTGAGCTATGGATTATTACCTGTGAAAGGGGGAGAGAAAATTCACCCTGACTCTCACCGGCACTCACCGCAGGGGAAATGACAAGAGACAGCCGGTTCAGGCATGCCATTTTTTAAGCTGCCTGAGCCTGCAAATCAGCAACGGGAGAGGGCATGGCCAGAGAGAGGAATGTGGCCCTGAAAACACAGACAGGAAAACAGCTGGGGGCAGCGTGGGAAAATTCAAGTCCGGCAGCAGGGACACACCGTGGCATGCTGCTGGAGGCGAACAGCGTACTGAGGCACTGGCATGCCTAGCAAGTACCCAGAGAGGAAGACTGGGAAGTGCTGCAGAGTGCAGGGCAGAGGAGGCACTGGCATGCCCAGCTGGTACTCTGGGAGGAGGACTGGAAAGTGCTGTGGAGCACCAGCATGCCCTGGAGAGGCACCAGCATGCCCTGGAGCTTCTCCTGGAAGAGAAATGGGAAGCATTGTGGAACAGAGTAAGGGGCCAGGAGGAACGGGCCGAGTGCTGTGGACCTGCCACACTGACAGGGAACCTCCAAGCGGGACGAGGGCTGGAGACAGTACCAGGTGGTGAGACAGTTGGTAGGACAGGCAGCAGTGTGGGGCCATGGGGCTACAACAGCCCAGGGCCTGAACAAGGCAGGGAACCAAGATGGGCTGCCAAGGCAAGAAGTGGGCACACCAGCTGGAGTGACCCAGACAGCCCAGCCTTGGGTCAGATGGGACCAAGGTGGGGACCCAAACAAAGCCCCTAGAAGAGGACTGCTGGGGGCACAGCTGCGAGCTACCAAGCCTGCAAGGCAGTTCTTAAAAAGGGGAAGGCAAAAAGTCCCAGCCAGGAGCCTGCGAGCCTGAGAGACAAGACCTCAGGATCCATCAGTGGATGCTGATCTTTTCTGTTGGTATTACTCATAAGTTTACTGTTATCTCAAGATTGAGGCAGGTTTAATTGCAAAGTTTACAGTCCACAGATGAAGAACGGCCTATGAAGAGCTGATGGACAGAAAGTCGCCAACCCTCAGAGGTGGAACGGCACAGATAAGATGATAAGTGAGATCTTCGGAGATTGATGTACATCTAGGCCATAGATGTGGTAAGGGTGGGGTAAAGATGAGATTGGAGCCCCACGAAGAAGCCCAGGTGTGAGACCCCATGGGTCACCTGCTGGAATTGTCTACTAAGAAGAACATCAAGTCATGACGGGCAAGCAGGAACAGCAACCAGAACACACAGGTGGTGCTAACATGGGGACCCATCCTGACATCGCTAGGGGCAGGGCACTAGCTAAGTAGGGACCCAAGCCCTACAACACCTACCAGTGACACTACCCTCTGATCCTGATGATCCAGCCAATCTCCTACCCACCTTACAGTCCATTCATTCAACCTGTACTTTCTTAGCTTGCTTGCAAGAATGGTATGGGAGACTGTATCAAATACCTTGGTGTTAGCAAGGCTTATCTCACTCACTGCTCTTCCCACATCCAGAGAGTCAGGCAGTCATCTCATCATAGAAGGCAATCAGGTTGGTCAGATATGACCTGCCCTTGATGAATCCATGCCGGCTGTTCCTAATCACCTTTTCCTCCAAATGCTTAGAAATGGATTCTTTGAAGACCTGCTCTATGATTTTTCCAGGAACTGAAGTGAGGCTGATTGGTCTGTAGTCCCCTGGATCCTCCTTCCCTTTCTTAAAGATGGGCACTATATTTGCCCTTTTCCAATCTTCTGGGACCTCTCCCAATCACCACAAGTTTTCAGAGATAATGGCCATCAGCTCTTTAATTACATTGGCCAGCTAATTCAGCACTCTTGGCTGCAACATGTACAGCCCCATAGGTTTGTACAAGTCCAGCTTTTCTAAATAGTTCTTACCTGGTCTTTTACCACTGTTGGCTGCTCACCTCCTTCCCAAACTGTGCTGCCAGATGCAGTAGTCTGGGAGCTAACTTTGCCTGTGCAGACTGAGGCAAAAAGGCATCAATTATTTCAGTCTTTTCTGCATCATCTCTCACTAGGTTGCCTCCCCCATTTAGTAAGGGACCCATACTTTCCCTGATGTTTCTCTAGTTGCTGACATATTTGTAGAAACTCTTCTTGTCACCCTTCACATTCCTGGCTAGTTGCAACTCCAGTTGTACTTTAGCCTTCCTGACTTCATCCCTGCATGCCCAAGCAATACTTTTATACCTCTTCCTAGTTGTTTATCCAAGTTTCCACTTTTTGTAAGCTTCCTGTTTGTGTTTTAGGTCACTGGGCCCATCTACTCATGCTATTAATGCACTCAGAAAACCTCTGGCACTTTTTATCAGAGTTTATTACCCTCAGGTGCAGCATTTACACGTGTGCCCAGGACCACAGCATGTTGAGCTGGGGCAGTGCAACCCCAGCTGACCAGGGAGGAAGGGGAGAAAGGGGAAGGCAGGGGGAGGGGCCAGCCTGCCAGCCCACAGCTGCTTCACCCTGGCTCAGTGTGCTGTGGAGGCAGCCCCTGTACTAATAGCATCCTCATGCCCCAGCCAGCCCCAGTCACAGTCTACACGTGCATTGCAACATACTAAATAACTCTGCCATAGAATAGTACTTGTCCGGAACAGTACTATCATACAGCGAAATTAATTAGTTTACTGTGGCCTAATAGTGGGACCCACAGTTATGCTTTACTGTGGAGCTAACTAGTCAACTCCACATAAGTGTACATATAGATGCTGCCACTGAAGAGTTCCTTGCTAAGCCAAGCTGATCTTCTGCCATACTTGCTAGTCTTCCCGCACATACTTACCCATCTTTGCAAAGTGCTTTGAGATGTTCAAACAAAAAGCACTATATAAAAGTGCCAAGTATATCGTGTTACGGACTAGTATTTTTCAAGTGGGATCTGGCCTTTGCCCTAATGTTTCCACCTTGGCCCAAAACCAAGAATCAATATATTACCAAGAATCACCAACTGGTCGATCCCGATTGACCCGCCCCTGATAGTCGATCTCAGTCTGGGCGGGGTCTAGCCCCCCCGGACTGAGATCAACTGCCAGAGGCTCTGCAATTCAGAGTGTCCAGGATGCAGTCCGGGAACGGCAGGACATATAAGCGGCAGGACACATGACAGGATGCCAGGGCCTGCTTGAGTGAGTGGGATGATCCCCCTCCATACTCCCTGCCACTGGGTGAGTGGGGCCCTGGCCAAGCCAGGCCAGGGGAGGGTCAGAGCCCGGGAGGCTTGTCCAGGCGTGCAGGGGGGCTCCCACCACTGCATGTATCCTGGTGGAGGCCTGGGGGCCATGTGCTCCCATGATCTGTGTGCAGGGTGAGGTGGCTGCCACTGTGCTCTGGGCTTTGCACCCCAAGCCCTGATGCAGTGCAGGGGACAAAGCCTGGGGCACAAAGCCCAGTGTGCATCAGCAGCTGCCTTGCCCCATGCACAGATCACGGGGCACATGCCCCCCCCCCCCCCCAATGCAGGCCAGCTCAGGTGGCTGCAGCAGCAGTGAGGGAGGAAGGGAGTGGGGCTAAAGCAGGGACAGGCCCTGAAGCTGGGTCGGGACAGACCCACAAGCGGCTTGTCTAGGGGAAGTGGGGACATGCACCATGGGAGGGCATGGGGGGCACATGCCCTCAGATCTGCATGCAGGGTGGGCTGTAGCTGTGGACTGGAGCCAGGCTCTTACTAGCAGGGGGGCTATGCTGCCGGGAAAAGCCCAGCCTGTGGTGATGGCCCTGGCAGTGGGGCCACAGGTGAGCTGCAGCCACCCAAAAATTTGCTGTAGCCCCCCCAACCACCCCTCCCAGTGCCACCACGGCCTGTCCTGAGCACCGTGGCACAGACTTCCCCTCTCCCTGAGCATAGGAGACATGTGCCCAGGATCTGCATGGGGCAGGGTGGCTGCCATTGTGGGCTAGGGCTGGGAGCCTGCACTGCGCTGGGGCAGGCTGCAGTGGCAAGTGGCAGCACTGGGAGGGTGGGCTACAGCCTCCCCGTAGCTCTTCTCCAAGTGCCACCAGCCTCCCTGCCCAGAAGAGCCTGGCCCCAGCCCACAGCTGCGGTCCGCCCCACCCTCCCCTACATCCAGATCCAGGGGCACGTGCTCCCCATGCCCTCCCTGCTGGGGGGTGAGTCTCCAAATATTTTTTTCTCCCTCTGCCTCAATCTGCCTCCACCCTTTCCCTCCCCACAGACTTACCTGATGGGCTGGGGGGGAGGCGAGGGGTAGATCTTGGGTTGCTTTTAAATTCCAAAAGAGGGAACTCCTACTGAAAAAGGTTTCAGCTAGAGGTCTTCATCTGGCAGCAAGAGAGTTGCCAGATGCCCCAAAGATCCCGTAACATTTTATGGTTGAAAAACTTACTGTGCATTTCCTTCAAGTTTTGGGGCTTAATAAGCCCGTTGTGGCAACGGTCGCTGTAAGCCATTTTCTGTACATGAGGGAAGAAAATGGGAGATCATGCTAGAGACAGAGGGCATATGGGGACACATTGAACCCCTGAAGGAAGGGAGATCAGGGTCCCTGTTATGGTGGGGGTGGGGAATGAGAAAGGGGGACATAGCTAAGATAAGAGAGGTCCTGGGAAATGCACAGCCCCCTGCTCTCACAGCACAAAGGACGGCTTTGCAGGGAGTCCCTGGAAGTCTGGAGAAGAGGAGAGGTGGTGCATGAGGAGCTTGTGGGAGGGAAGACTTTGACAGAAGAGACTTAAGTGGGCTGAGCTCTTGTTGGAACCACTTTGGGGGTGGGCTGGAGTGGAGGCTCCAGGTAAGCAAGCTTTGCTGCATAGAATTCTTGTAAATAGGACACTTTTACTCCCTCTTCTCCTCAGGGGCAGATGGTAGCCTAGGCCTGATGACAGCCACAGAAACCACACTCTGACTTGTTCCCCAAGATAATGTTTCATTGCATTGGGCGAGTGCTGTCTCCAGATGAACACTATAGTTCTGTAACTGTTCTGTTGCATGGGTAACTGACTGGACTTGAGGAGAATGAGTGAGACTCTGAGGCCATGTCCACACAAGCATGAACGTTTATTTACCTGGGGACATCTAGCAGTGGGACACCTAGTGCTGTCACTAGTTGTCCCTGGGGAATGCCTGTGCCATGTGCCCTCTGGCATGCAGCAAGTTACCCCAGGTGGAGTAGAGGAGGCTTGGGTCAGCGCTGGACTGGCTCCAGCAGCCTTACCTGGGTTCCTAGGGGCTCCTGGGGCTGCAGCAGCAGCAATCCTGCCACTCAGAGCCTGGATATGGCTGGCCAAGCTCTGGTTTTGAGCTGCATGTGCTGTCCCCATGGGTGCCACTGTTTTTTGGGTTGGTTTTTTTTGAGCCCTGGAGGTAAAAAAAAAACCACTGTGCTGCTCCACTGCAGTGCAGGGAACAGCTGAATGTGCGGTATGTGGTGCTGCAGACCCGTCTGCAGCACCACATATCCAGACAAGTGTGGCTGTGTGGTGTGGCCCGAGAGACCCAGAAATGGGAAAAAGGTTGTCCCAGGAGGGACAGAGAGATGGCCCCAGGAAGGACAAGTGGAGTCTGTGGAAGGACAGAGTGAGCTGGAATGGCATAATAAAAACTGCTTGTTTTGGAGCAGAATCTGTTGTGCTGTTTGGGATGTTGGTCCTCTGACCCCTCCTCTTTAAAGAACAAAACACCCGCTCCTTCCCAGGTTCGGACTAAAAAAAAGCTCTCGGACATGGGGATGCTACAGATCACCGGGGAAGCCAGGGACTGAGAAGACCCAGGGTCTCAGAGCCAGAGGCTTGGCTCTTGTGAAGCCACACCAGGGTGGGCTTCCTCGTGGAGGGGTGGGAAGGGGGGGGGCGGCAAAATAAGGCTGCTTCTTCAGGAGTCCCCAGGTAGACAGTTTTCCCCTTCCCCTCAGAAGGGGCCTTGATCCTTCATGACAGAGAGGAAATGTAGGGATGGGTGCAAGATAACCCATGGGTGCAATAAGTCTGGCTGACAGAAGCAGCACAACCTGCAATCCCCTAGTGCCATTATCTTAACAAGTGCCTGGCACCACTGTACCCAAGCAGAGCAGAGGCTGCAGCAGTGCCAGGCTCTAATCACACATCCTTGCCTTTGGGTTGGTCATTTGTGAGCCTCTTGCAACAAAACAAGTTTCTGTGTCTGCCCACCCCCACCCACTCAATGAAGCACACCACCCTTTGCCAGCTCATCCTCACTGCCCAATGATTTCTAGGACAATCACCTTCCGTGATCAGGCCTTGGCCAAAGGTTTCCCCTTTTGCAGGATATTTGCATTAAGCAAGTGATCACTAGTTCTGTTTCTCCAAGTATCCTAGGAACTTTCACCTTACATCTTCATCTTCTGACAGGCAGCCAGGTGGACTTTATGTACTTGAATGTCTGACTACCATATCACCAGTCCCTATCCTATATAATCACTGTCCTGATGCTGATGCAACTTATGCTGTTCCTTTCATCAGTTGTTAATAACACTCACCAAGTAGTTCTGGTTCATTATTGTTGACTGTATAATTCAGCTTTTGCTCCCAGAGACTGTTCTTCACTTCCTGTCCTAAGCTGCCAAGTAATGCAGTGCCGAGCTGCTATGCTCTGCCCAGATGATGGCTGTGCTTCAGTCGGGCAGTGATGAAGTCCATTGGCAAGAAAGACACTTGGTGGATGAAACAAATTATGATTAGCTACTACACTTAGTTACCTCAAACCATTTGATTATTACAACTGACTTCCACTTGCAGCTAGATCAGTAGTAGGTAACCCCTGGCACGGGTGCCAGAGCATGGCACATAAAAGCATTTTGCCTGGCACGTGGCACCTCAGGGCATATGGTGGGGAAGGGGCCAGGACTGGATCTGGCCCCTCGCGGCTTCCCTGCTGTCCACCCCTGGCACTCCAACATCTTACAAGTCAAGGTTACAGGTGTTTTTGGCACTCTGCCCAAAAATGCTGCTGACCGCCAAGATACATGATAGACTGCTCTGTTTCTTTGAGCTCTCACTCCAGTATTATATGCTCCAGCAAGTCAGTGGTAAGCCCTGAAGACATCTTAGCCCCTCTCCAGGCAAAATGATGCGCACAAATTCTTGCTAGGGAATAGACCTGATCTAGCAACATTTATGAATAGCCTTATTAACTTCACTGGGCCCAGGATGGGGCCTTTCAAGTCACAGAGAAGTACAGATGCCTCCCTCAGAGGAAGAGTCATATATACATCACTCCCATACTGAAACTATTACTCTGATAAAACAGAATGAGAGGAAAGGCTCTTGCGCCTCCAATGAAGTTTGCTGTGGACAACACTTTCTAGATTTCATTCACTCGTTCAGCACCTGGGAAGATGTTATCAGCTTTATGCCCATTGTGTCACACACCTTGGCCCATCACTATCTGTTCCCCAAACTCTGCTACTGGCTTTCCATTCTAAGGAAGGGTCATGATATTATGACTTAACATTTAAGCACAGTTCTCTGAAGATATGCTCAACCCGCTTCCAACAGCCACCACACCTGACCTGGCCAAAAAAGCGAAAGCTTAATGTTCATTTGCCCCAGGGCCTTACAAAAATTTAGCCTTGCAAACAAAAACTATCAGACCAGCCCCACACACCTCTAGAACAGCAGTATTCACATAAAGGAATTCATATAAAAACTGTGGATTCAAAACACTTGAAAGTTTGGAATAACACACAGTGTCCAGTGAGGAAGATCATATGTTAATGCCACAGGATGTATTATGATCCTCTCACCTGAACTCCTGCACAGCAGATATAAAATACCTTCTACTGAGTCCTGCATTGTATCTAATAACTTATATTTGATCTAACAGATATTCCTCAAGAAACTGGAGATCCACCCAGCTATTTTCAAGGTTGCTCACCTTTCTTCAAAAACAACCCACCTTCAGCATCCAGCTACTGGTCCTCACTATGCATTGGGCTTCTACTTTAGCAGACATTTGATCAGAAGTTTCCTTCATATGAAGTTTGCAATTAAATCTCTTCTGGAGGACTTGGCATCTCTTAGGTTTGCCCCTCCCTTTGCAATAAAAGGATTTCCTTGCCAGTTACTTTGGTTTATTTTTTTTTTATAGAAATGCTTTATTGCTGCAGTCAACCCTGTGTATCACAGCACAAATAACCAATTACAGTTTAAGAAACTAATAGTACTTCTGCAAATGGTAATACTGAGAAAACGAACATACAGAAAAGGATACAAAACTATACATTTAAGTTACTAGAAATTTACTAAATAACTAAAAAAATTCTGCGGAATTGTGAAGTGTCTTGTAGAAACTATACAACACATGCCAGTGTAAAGTTGATTAACAGTATACAATCACCTATCTACAAATGTTTTATCTAAATACAAGATCAGCTGTAATTTTTAACAGTTATCATCTATACAAAGACAAGTGCTTGCTAATTTTCAGTACTTCACTGGAATACATAGATGCTGCAATATTGCAAACTAAAAAAACCCCAGGAGAATCACAAAATAAGTGGTCCTGTTTAAAAATTTTATTTGCATATCTAGGATAATGCTGTGAAAATCCAGCCCGCAAGAATGTTGCTTTTGTATTTGCCCCTCACAGTGCCAGAAAACTAGAGGGATCTAAACCAGAACCAGAGACTCAAAAGCCACTGAAGCGGTGTGCATGGAGGGACAACAAAAAAACAAAACAAAACAAACAAACAAACTTACCCCCATAGCAGATCTCACTCTCTACAGAGAGCCACTCCAGGCATCAAGATCCCAGCACTCCTTTGTGTGAGAAGCATTTGGCCTGTTTGTCACCCACCTAATTCAGTCATCCAGGGGCATAAGAATCAAATCCCATGTGCAGCCATGACAGTACTTCCCAAGTCCTCCCAGTGCTGTTGGAAGGCCTCGTACACCTAAATTCTCTTCCCAACAGTAGGAGCTAATGCTTAGATCAGTGAAGCTGAATTGATAAAAGGTCAGAAGTCAAGAAAGATACACAATTCTTTCACAGCATCCCACTACCATTTACCCCTGCCAGTTCAATCTACACCTTTGCAAATTTTCTCTACTTCTACAATGCACTGCATGATATCCTGGCTCTGAACACCAATGATCTCTGTAAAACTTGGTCTTCAGGTCTCATCCATTTCTTTTGAATACAGGGCAACAATGGCATGCATTTGTTTTTGTTTGTTTGTTTGTTTTTTAATCTCCTGCCCACCCACGTAAAAAGTTAGTTTAAGAGAATCCTGAGATTTTGTAGGGGTTTAACATATGATGATCTCAGAGTGAATCAACCTTCTCTAACATGCATGTGTAGCTCTAAATGTGTGCTTATGACCCTGCAGATATACAGGAAGGAGATTTCCTCAGCATAACTAGACATGTTGGACAAGACTATGTAAGACAGTGAAATGCAAATTTTCCATTAGACTATATTTCATGATGTTCCTACTCTGCAGAAAACAACCAATGCGGGATCTGACAGTCTATAGATAATGCTGTAGTAGATAAATTAAGCTACTGTTCTCTTTGACTCAAATTCTACTCTCACTTATACACCAGGAGGCCCATTGACTGTGGTCAGGAATTGTGGGTGTAAGACGAGCCAAAAATCCACTGTAGTTTTGCCTGATTATTGGAAAAGTATCCAAGACAACAGGCTTAGAGTGCCTGATTTGATAAAGAATGGTCATTGTCATGATCAAAGTCCAGAGAGAATGCTAAAACTTGCAGAATGAGGGTAAATGCTTTGCAGCCCTTGTTGATGGCCTTTATTATACCACCTGATGGCACTGTGGTAAAGAAGCAAAACATAGTTTTACAGTCCACTGGGCAAGAATCAACATGAGATACGTCCATAGGATGAACAAAAGTCAGCAAGAATAATAAACAAATGATCAGTTCTGCAGCTCTTACTCTCACAGTTCTGTTGCTTTCAAAAGGGCTACACACAATTATTATTTGCCTTGGTAAGGGTTGAAATACCATGCCTTAATTTCACTCAGAAAAGATGAATTAGGGAAAGGAACCTTACAGCATCCCAAATCTTCTCAATGGGGAGAAGGTTTGCAGATAGGAGGGCAAAGATGATGGGAGCAGCAAGGGACAAAGTGTTGGAGGGAGAGAGGGGGGTGGTAATGCAATAGTGGTCAAGCTGCTTGATTCCCCCATTGCCTGCCTTCCCCACTTCCTGTCCCCGTGCCACTGCAGTGGTCCAGGGGATGAATTTAAGACAACCCTCCAATAATTCAATTTTATACATGGAAAATGATAACAATTTTTTTTTTCCATGTATAGAATGGAAATGTGATTATTGGAAAGTTGTCTGAAACTCAGAATCATCTTGGATTCTGATGAATACAGTCAATTTAGTGATGTTTCTCAAAGGGTTGTGGATTAGATAGGATGACATGTGGCACCAACCTAAAGGAAGCTGTGTGTGTTAATTTTTAATCCTTGAAGGCTTGTATGCATGGAAATGTATTAAGAACAGGATGAAGGCATTGAGGACCTGGTATTCAACCTACCTGAGTATACTTATATAACCTTCCACAAAATAAAAATAAAACACTGCATTATCTGGGTTCAGATACAAAGACATGAAATCAATAGCACCCCACATAAGACAGTTCAGAAAGAGGCCCCGTATAATTGCACTTTAGAGTGTGGCAGACACAGGTAATGGACTCTGCAGGCATGGAGACACGATGACTGCAGCCAAGATGGTGGAAGTGAGGTTTCACCTGCTTACATCATGTAATCCTGGGACATAATGGCACCCAGCATAGCACACACAAGTGCATCTTGAGAGACTGTCCAAAAGCATGTGATATTTTCAAGTATCTCAAGAACAGGGGACCATGTTATTAATGAAGACTGAAGCCAGTAAGCTTGAAGTTAACACACATGCACATGTATGCGCGCGCGCACACACACACACTTTGAAGACCACAGGTCCATGTCCTCTTAGTATGTTCCCTCTTCTGCCACATAAGAAGCAGATTTTTAATTCAAAAGATTGAGATATAAATAACTCAATTCCACATTTCAAGAAAAACTCCTTGATTTCTTACTGTTCTTCCATTCTAGGATCCATAAGAGGAGACATGTTCATTAGGCCCAATTTATGTTCAATACGAGTTTTATTTGAGAATGGACTGAGAAACCCCTGAATAAGGAGTCTGAGATCCAGGCCAATATTTCAAGATTTTCTAGTGAAATGAGAGGTCCAGAGCAATTTCCACAATAGTCAAAAGGGAAAAATTCTCATTGACTTTACAGGGAGATTGACTGAGCCCCTGTAAAGCAAGTCATCATTCGAACATGGAAGCTATTTCATAATGACTTATTTTCCCCTTATGTGTGGTGGCACTGACACACTACTCTGCATAAATTAGCCCTGAGTAGCCTTCACTTTAACTTGACTGTGCTTGAGGCAATGATTTCCTAACAAAACACAACATATTTCCAAACTTCTAGATGCCTCTATCCAGTTCTCCAAGAGACTGTTTACACCATGGCTGCAATATGTCCTAGCTGAGATGACCCCAGATGTGCCCATTCCACTCCCACTTACATGCTCCAAGGCTGGAAATGAGACAGTAAGGCTACTCCAGGGTGTCCCTCTGTGGCTGTTCTCAACCATAGCCGAGTCCATGGCCTTGACACCTACCATAGAAGCATGCCCTGGAATAGGCTAAATGCCATCTTTCCAGATCTGGAGGGTGAGTGGGAGTGTGTAGTCAGGGCATGATGCTTCCAAGTGAGAACAATAGTGGTGCAATGTAGATACACCCACACGGACTACAGAACTGTGCCTCTTTCTGTTCAGCAGCTAGTTCAATGAGCCATTTGCAAAGTTAAACCAAACCAAACTAAACCCACTCTGTCCAAGGAATATATCACAATCTGAGCTTAACAATCTTACCTTTGAAGAGACTGAAATTCTTATGCAATATTTACTCCTTATAAGTTATCTACAGTGTCAAATAATGCACCTTCATAATGTCAAATTCTCACACGAGTCACACATGACACAGCATTAACAGAGGCAAACTATGTCCAGCTGTATTAACAGTGATGAGTTTTTGTTTTGTTTTGTTTCATTTTTTTAAGAGCTCACATTTTTCCGGTACAGCATCACTCTTCTGCCAGTAGCTTGGGATGAAAGTTACATCAGGAATGTGTTCAGGTCTGTTAACTGTGTAGCTGATCTTTTTAAAAAGCAAAACAACCCCTCCAAAAGAGAACACTGCGACCATTACACATTAGAAACAAACATTTCTACATCCACTATTCTCCATATACAAGTCACAAGTGCAATATTCTTCCACAAATTTGCTCCTGAAAGGGGGAAAGAAACCCAAGAGGCAGATTTTTTAGTGTTACATTTACTATGATACCATGGGCATGTGCTGAAAACCATATTAGTTGTTTTGTTGTTTTTTGTTTTTTTTTTAATAAGGCAAAAGGTTTAGAATCTAATAGGATGGATGTGGATCAAGAGTGAATATTAAAAAGGGATATTCTGAAATGAGACATTCTTTCAAGTTTCATTCCCATTGGACACTTATATTACAAAATAAAGATTTTAAAAAGTGCTATATGCTTTGTGAGTCTTTTATCACAATATGTAAAGCATAATTTTACAACTGCTGCCTAAGTCAAATGTTAGTGGCAGTGTTAGCAGTAAATTAGACTCTAGCGCTCTCATGGTTCTCTCTCAGCTGCTCCTCAGAGTCGGATGCAATGTTATCCCACACACATTCTGAGACGTATTAAAGCTGTCTTTCGAAAGCAGCGCACACCATAAAGCCAATGATGGTTTACACTAGGGTTTGCCATGCACTGAAGCCTTGCTTCACACTCATATTTCCTGTGTCTCTTTGTTCAGGTCAGTCTGAGAGACAAAACACTGAGAGGTATGCAGATGATAACATATTGACAGGTATATCAGAGCATTTAAAAATGTAAAAAAAAAGAAAAAAGAAAAAAAGTTCATCTGCCAGTCATAGGCATTTAGTTAAATTGAAAAGGTAGAGCAGTTTGAAGTAAACAATGATGTTTTAGATCTTTGACAACATAGAGGATAAAACCCCCCAACAATCAGACATGAAGGATTTCTGCACCACAGTCTTCTGGCTCCGTGTAATGTGAAGAGTTCGTATCTGAATGGTGAACACCAAGCATTTCTTTATTTTCAAAGTTTGGCTCCATTAGTGCAGGTTTTTCAAAAATATTTTTTTTGCTAGTTTCTGGACAGTTTTGTACATATATTACTCGATTATAAGCTTTGAGTCTCTTCCACAGTTGTACATACACTTTGCACTGTACGTACATAAACAGAAGTCCTCCAGTGAAACCAATAGCTACAACCACCAGCTTAGTCCAAAATGGCCACTCCAAAATCCCTGGAAGAAAGTGGGGAAAAAAAGGACCAAATTAACATCAGTCAGGCCACACTATCTATAAAGCAAATCTTTAAGTGAGGGTTTACAGGGTTCCATCAATACAAACAGTTTACGTTTTAATATCCCACACAGGGCAAATATAACAGCCAGCAAACTTTTTTATACCCTACTATTTTTAAATGGAGCATTTATGAAAGAGGAAAAAAAATGGGCAAATGAAAGCATGAATCCATTTATAAAAGAGGATAGTTGATGAGATTGCTGCAATAGCAAGGGACTGCACTTGGGGATCTAGGAAGTCTCTTCCAGCCCTAGGTTCCAATCTGTGATCACAATCTGTATGGATGCCAACTATAAAAAATATGCCATAATAATGGTAGTTTGAATTTGTCATCCTGGCGTTCTGGCCACTAGATCTTAGTATCCCTTAGTTTCCTTGATTTAAGGGGGGCATTAATATTAAATATCTTCTCCTCATTCAAGTACTATGCATATCAAACCTCTCTACTATTGACTAGTCAAGGACACTGCAGGAAAGACTACTGCCTTCACTTTGATCCATGCCTGTTCGCTTTCCTAAACCATGTATAACAACATATCAAAATCCCAGCTTTCTAAAGATTCTCCATTGGCCCATACTTGGCCACTTGGAACTGCATGACAACGCTGGTAACAGACCCCAGACCCTGACCCTCTTGTTCCAAAGGTAAGAATCCATGCCCCTTGGTTACAGTTAAATCCCCATTATTGATCAGCAGCATACAACTAGGACTAGGGACCTACCAAAAATCACATTTTCATAGATTTCGCAGAAATCACGAAATCCAGCATTGCTCGTGAAATCCATGAAAAAAGTCTTACTGAAAATAAAATGCAGGCTACTCAGAGTGAGCCAGCAGTCCACACAGCTCTATGGCCCAGCTCCTCAGCCCACCAGGGAGAAAAGAGAGGTGGGGGGCAGGTTTGCCTGCATGAAGGGCAGTCCCAGGTGGCTGCTGCTCCTGCCCGTCTCCACTGATTGGCTGAGGGTTGCCTGGGATGTAGCCCCACCCCTCTTCCAGCAGCGAAGTGCAGGGCTGCATGATGGAGAGCCCTCACAGCCAATCAGTGGCGAAGGACAAAGACAGCAAGTCTCTTGCCCAGAGGCATGTTGGAGGATGGTGGGGGGGGCCACCATAATCAGCCCGTGAATGTGGCAGCTGGCCATGCTATCTCCCCATGAAACGGGCCAGCCACCTCCTTGAGTTAGGTAGACCCCCTAACTATAACACCCAGCTGAACAGTTCTGATCCATCCAGTGCAAGGCAGTGACAGCTGCATCCATTCTCGCAACTCACTACAGTTCTCACCAGAGTACTCACTCATCCCATGTGGATGCCAAAGCAGTGTACTGTGCATCAAGTACTAACTATTCATATTACTCAATTTATGCTCCTCTAAAACATTTATCATCTAAAACAACCTGAAGGCTATACGTGTTTGAAAGCATATGCTTTTTATAATCATATTGAACCCTCAAAATTAAGAGGCCAGCAATTTTCGCTACGCATATAAAGGATGCTGTCAGATGGGAGAAAGACCAGAAGCTTTCAATCAAAGCAACTTCTTGACTGAAGAAAGAAAAAAAAATAATCAAGAACATTCAAGCTAAACTGAAAATGAAAAATGACAGTCATCAAAAGTGTACAGTTTGAAGGCTGGCTCTACCCTAGAGAAAGAGATTCTAACATAACTTTATGAGCTTGTAGGTTTATTAATACTCAACTATTTGCATGGCAATTTCATTCCAAGTAACAACACTTGCTTCTAAACTGCCAATCCTGCAATCTAAGATTCAAACTAGAATCAAATCCTAGCTACAAAGTATCTACAAATCCGACCTACAAAACAACAATTCACAGCAAGTTAAAAGGGGGTGGGAGCTTGCTCCAGAGCAGTCCGTGCCAGGTAACTGTTTGTTAGTCCTCTCACTCCCATGGCAAGTTAAACTTAAAACCTCAGTGATTTAGCCTGTTTTAGTGATGGATATACTTCCCAGCTTAAATTTCACTTATCATAGGGTAAAACTAGCACAGTCATCAGATCAGCTGTTCAGTGAAAAGTCCCCATAAAAGAAGTGTCATACTGGGTCAGACCAATGGGCCATCTAGCCCAGTATCCTGTCTCCCCACCCACTTTTAACTTGCTATACTTTCATTTTTTGTCCAATATGAAGTATTCTGGTTCACATATTATGTGACATTTAATCAAGGCAAACTGTCCCTTGGAACACCAGTGTATACTTACTCTGCAATGGAGTGGTTTTAATAAACAATACTCCTCCTGAATTGAAAGGAGAAACTGAATCTAGATCTTGGTCTTTTAGCTGTGTTGGTCAGCAAGATTAAAGAGTAATACATAGCAAACACCTAAGGCTGTATCTAAACTTAGGAAATGCACCAGTTTAAAAACTGATTTATTTAAACAAATGCAAATTTGCATGTGAAAACTCTGAATACTGGTATTGTTATATGAGAAAATTTGTTATATGAGATTAGTGTCCGCACCCTTTTATTTCATAGATGCAAGGTAAATCAACGCAAGACAGATTTTGGTTGATTTTAAAAGTGTCCACATATAAAAGTTGCACTTGTTTTACAGTGTAACTGATGGAAGTGTGGCTATATTTCAGTTGCTGAAACCAGAAGCTCTTACTGAATAAAAAAGTTGTATTCCCCTTTGCATTCAGTCACCAACAGGATAAAGAAAATAAAGTAATGTACCAGTAGTCTGTCCCTGTTTAATCTCTTCAGCAGTCCGGTCTATGAGGACATATAGAGACCACACGACGCAGGTGATGGCAATGATATGGAACGTTACAGAGCACATGATCTTCCTCCTCTCACTGGCTGTCATCTGCAACTTCTCCCACTAGTAAGAAATCCAGAAGGCAGAGTGAGATTAGAGATGTTTGTTCTAGCAACAGCAGATGATCACAAGAACACTGGTAAACACACTTCATAGGCAGCAGATTGTTTCCCTAGACTCACAGAAGTGTTTCTTTAAAAGAGTGATATGATGTAGTTGCCCTTACCTAGCATGTACCAATTCAAGCAGCTGAGACTGGGACTTGATCTTTTCTTTCTTCCACTGACTCCACTGATGTTCCCAGAGCTGATTGGGAGCAGCAGTGGATTGTTAGAGCTGTGCTGGGTCAGGGTGCACTGCTACTTGTTGGGTCAGTCTGTGCAGAGGGGCTTGAGCCAGGAATGGATCCAGGGTGGGGTTGTGGGGGGAGCATCAATGTATGCACAGTGAGTTCTCTGAGCTCACTGGCATGTCAGCACCGCGCCTGCCAAAGCTCTGCATATGCTGCAAGACCTCTGAGCTCACCAGCTGACCAGCACAGGGTCTGGCCACAGCTCCTGCTTTTATGCAGCTCTGGAGACCAGAAACGAGTGCTGCTGCTTGTCCATGGTCTTCCCTGGCTGTTCAATTCAGCAGACAGGGCAGGAGACAGGTGAATGGTGGCAGTGTTCACCCCTGTGCTCTAAAACCATGTAAAAGCAGCTCCAGCAGGAGCTACGCCGACATGCCAGTGAGCTCTCAGAACTCACTGCACATGCGTCATGCAGCTGACGAGGGGAGTGTGGCTGCAGCCCTCTTGCCTCCATTATGGATCTGCCCAAGGCTTCAGTTATAGATGACTAGCTTTGTGACTCAAGTTAAGACTGTTTGTTCCCAGTCAAACTAGAGGTTAAGGAGGGAGTGGGGAGGGAAGGGTAGCAGCTGCTCCAGCCAAGCTCTAGGTCAGGGGTATCCAACCTTTTTGAATGTGGGGTCGGATCATGAACTTTTTATCACCCAGTGGGCTGGCAGGAGTGGGCGCTCACGCGGCCTGTCCAGTCTGGCCACGGCCTGGGGGAGCAGGGGTCAAGGGGCACTGCCTGACCCCCCTGTGTCCCCCCTGGCACCTGGGCGGCCTTGAGGATGCTTCTACACCTGCGTGCCTGAGCTCAGCAGCCAGGGGGACATGCGGAGACCCTACAGGGGGGTGCGGGACATGCAGGAACACCCCCCTGCTCCCTCTCCCCCGGGGCAGCCTGAGCCCAACCGGCAGGGCTCCTTCCCTCCCCAGGGCCCGTGACTCACCACCCCCAGCTTGATGTCTGTGGGCACAGGGGGGGAGGTGGGAGTGGTGCCAGCTTCCTGCCCCAACAGCTGCAGGCACAGCAGCAGCAGCAGCAGCAGCATCTCCCGTGGGCCTGGCTGCAGCATCCCTCTGCGCTGGCATCTGCACCCCCTGCATCTGCCCGCCCACTGCACCGTGACCTGCTCCGGCCCGCACGGCCGGCAGGACCAGCGCAGGGCGGGGCCAGCATGCAAATAAGGAAGGGAGGGGCGGGGCTAGGACGGGACACAGTGAAATGAAGGGGGAGGGGAGGAGCCGCACTGTGTCGGCAACGTCAAGCTGACACGGTGCGTGTGGGAACCTTGTCCCTTCCCCAGCCCTTCAGCAGCCATTAGGAAGCTGCTGAGGGGCTGTGGGAGGGACAAGGGGTGGAAATGAAAGTCAACAGTGTTTACTTTCGTTTCCTTTCGCAGCACTGTGGGCCACAGAAAATGGCTTGGCGGGCCACATGGTGGCCTGCAGGCCATATGTTGGACAAGCCTGCTCTAGGTCAATATTCAGAATGGTCTTGTGTACTAGTATAACAGACACTACTCTAGAAGGGCATGCGCGACTCAGTGGTCAGCATGTGTGACGACTCTCTCTGTACCGAGCCCAGAGAGAGATAAGAGTATTGCAACCCCCAAATGCAGAACCTGCCAGTAGAGATCCATGCTGTCAGCTTGGGAAGCTCCCTGTCTGAACTCTTACATACATTTCATGCTAATTATTAAACAATGAAAGCTGTCACCTGTTTTATAGCCAATGTTTCCAGGCACTAACGTAGAACTACCTTTCCCCAAGAAGTAGTCAATGGAGACAATGGGATGTTCACTTTCATCAGCGAGAGGAAGCAGCAGGCAAAGTCCCTAGATCTATGCCTATTATAATGACTCTTCTAACCCCATTACAAACCACAGATTCTGGCCACTGCTAAGAAGGAAAATTGAAGAAAAGGTAGAGAGTTCTTACCAATACTTTGAGTGCTAATCATCACTCAGAAATGGCTTTGGCTTTTGCCTAGAGATCCTTAGAATTCATCAGAGGCTACTTCCCCACTTTTAGCCCAGGAGGTATAATTTTGTTATAATGCATTTGGGAATAGGCTGGGTCTTTCAGTTACTTCTCCATATGTCCACGTCAAGATAAACCCTGCACACACCTTTGCTCTATGCATTGTAGACATAAGTTGTTCTCAGTTACAGCTGTGTAAACCTGTAGAACTGCATTTGACACCAAATGGATGCATTTAGTACACCAAAGCCTTTAAGAACAGGAACAAAAATGCTATAGGAACTGAGTAAGAACCACCTGCATGACTGGGGAGTCCCAGAACTGGCAGCAATAGCCCAGCTTCTATGAATGTGAGAATATTGGCTGCATCACGTAACCAAGAGGAGGAGTTGGTTTTTTGTGTGTCCCACTAACAAGGGACTCTTCAGATCAGCCCAAGACTGATTTTCAGGGATTTGGGGTGCCCAGAGCTCAACCTGAGGTAGGAATTTTGAGGTACTCAGTACCTCTAAAAAATCAGGTTTGAGATCCTTGAAACATCAGAATTTTACATTCTCTTGGGGTTTGTTTTTTTTTAAACACAGTAGTAGCCAAAAGTTTTCTACTTAACAATTTTAAAACAGAAAATTGAATGATTATCTAAATTATTTTCTCCACAAGAAACATTTGCTTTTCGCATACAATTCTGATGGTCTTTGCCATTAAGAAACCCTGACACCTGCAACTTGAAATATTTTGGTTTGGCAATGCCATCACAAAGCCTCACGGCAACTGCAGTTCAGATGCCTTATGCTCCTCACCATCCTGTCTAAGCTGAGCTCCCTATTTGGACTACATCTCCTATGACTGACTTCAATCTGGAGTCTGGGACTCCCCATGGTGCACCACTTCCCTCCTCTAACACAACATGGTGCATATTAGGAGACAGAGGTTCAGTCTGGTAATACAAGAGCATGGGAGCTGGAGGCACCTGAATTACAGCTTCTATGAAGCAACATTTAAAAAAAATTGGGGGTGAGGACACAGATTTTTTTTTTTTTTAATGTTACTGAAATTCAAAATTTTCTGTGGAAAATTTAGATGCAAATTATTCCCTCATTTTAGCTGAAATTTTCCCTGAAACTTCAACCTATCTATGTTTGCCCAAATTTAAATTCAGAGCTAATTTTCTTGTTTCCAGCCTTTCTTTTATTGTGCAAAATTTTTACAGAGCTAGTTTGCACCTGTTTTAACTCCCCTATGACCCAGCATTCAATTTAGGATGACCATTTGGCTCCTAACCTCCAAGATGCATCTGGGGTACTATTTGGCCCACACTGCTCATAATCTCAATGGCTACAAGGCTATTTTCTTCTGATTGATGAGACATCACATAAGAAGAATTGAAGACAGGATGCTGACATTTTTCATCTGATGTAGTTTGAATCTCAGGAACACTTTTGAGAGGCAACTCTATTTTGTTCAATTTTTTTTTCCTGTTTGTTGCTCTGTTTCTATTTTAAGGATCTGGTAAATCACAGTTTCAGAAAGGACTATTCTATTGATTTTAAGTGACTTAGTATTTCGCCTTCTGACTTGGTATTCTTAAAAAGGTCCAGATTTTCAAAAAGCTGAATTTTTACACATGCATTTAAGCACAGCTACATTTAATGTGCATTAAGCGATTTTTGGCAGGTGTCTACACGTGCATGGACTCGGCACTGTAGTTGGTGTTATAGGATGATCCTGTTTGAATTTAATCTCCATCACTTATTTTAGTCCCAAATTGAGATTACTTTTATTAGTTTATTTATCATTGGCAAACCTAGCAACATTTGCCAATTCTAAGAATATTAGTGTTACACATCCAGAAATCCTGATGTTGAGCACTGTCTGTCTTTGAAAGCTAGAAATATCTGGGAAAAGGAAAAAACCTACTAAAAAAGAAGCTGAACATCTACTGTGACTTACAATTAAGTATCCTTACTGCAAGACTGCTACAATCCTTTAAAACAAAGATGTTGAAGTGCTACCATGCATTTCCAATAAATGATAACAATGTAAATATTTTCTGGGTGAATTTAAATTACACTGTAAATGAGATTCTGAATTTAACAATCATTTGCTGCATTGTTTTTACAAACAACTGGCAGACTACATGAATAGATACATTCTGTACATAAATTTGCAGCTGGAGATTCCAACATCTTTGAGAAAATTCACAAGCCATGCAGATAACTGTGCACCAAAAACCTTGGGCATCAACAGGTCTTGCAGCTCTGAAGGACAACTTTGGGGAAATGATAGGTTCTGACAAAACTAGACATTTGTACAGTGTGTATTCACAGTAACAGCTGCCAGCTTGGCTGTCTACAATAAACATTTATTGCTACTCCAGAAGCCTGGCAAAACCAACACAGCTCAGAGAAGGACCTAGATTCTCTTCTGGCTCATACAGCTTCAGCAGGCTTCTAACTTAAGTCCTGACAGAAAACCATCACTATAGCTAATGCATAAAGCCAGAAAGACTCCTGCTTAACTCAGATCAGTCATTTATAAAACTGACCCCATTGGATAGGAAATCACTGAGTGATAATAAACAGAGTCCCATTGTGCCATGTTAAACAGTCATTTTTTGAAACACAGCCATGCTTGAATGAAGCAGTTTCTTTGGAAATGATCCTTACACCTACCTTTCTTAAAGGCTTTAATTTGGTCTCCATGATGAACTCGTACTTGCAGAGTTCACAGCATCGGGTGTCAGAACTCTTGATCCATTGCTGCAGGCAGGCTTGGTGCACAAAATGCAGACTTCCTGTGCAGTGACAGGGGGTTATCAAGGGACTCTCGTCGTCTCCTTCACAGTGACATATCCTGTATCAGAAGCAATGCAGCTCATTAGAAGGAGACAAAGAAGTTGGAGAAGCTGAGGTGCCATAGAAGAGGCAGGAATAATGCGTGATGACAAATGGTCACCCATTGAGGATCCCAAAAGACAAATATTTCATAAAAGAATATATCCATCAGCTAAAAACATAAAATACCACATAAATAATGGTGCACAGGCACTGCTAACCACAGCTCTATAGCAGACGCACAAGGTCTGAAAAAAAAAACTGATAACAAAAAAGAGAAAGAGGAGGGTAAGAAATTACAACATGGCATCTCATCTACTAGAACAACAGTACTTTACTGAAAGTGGCATTTAAGCGGTATGGATGACACTTCCCAAAACAGGTCGTGTGTGGAAAGATGCGAGGCTAATTGGAACTTGCAATTAAAACAAGTCTACAGTAAAGCTGGAATTTAAGCCTCCAGAGCTGTACAGAGACATCTTAAACCACTCTGCCACCACACCCTATAAGAGGATGAGGGCTGTGATAACAGACATTACACTTAGTGCTCCCCACTTGCCAACTCACCAATCCCGGCAGAGTCATGGACTCTCCCCACTAAGAAAGGTTCAGGGCTGGAGGGCTGCCTCTGAGTGCCTCAGATGTAATTAAGCTTCTTCGGCTTCACCGTTCATTTAGATCATACAGCTATAGTTGGTCCCTAAGCCATGGATGTGTGTCAAGGCCACAATCTGGCCTATCACTACCACTGGGATGTTTTATCACACTTTTTACCTAAAGCCACCAGGTATAAATATATCTGTGAAAATGAATGGAAATATCTTAAAGAATCATAACTAAATTGACCCCCCCAAGCTGAGAAAGCAACGCTTAAATGGCCATCCTTGCAACAACAGTCAGCAAAGCACATTATTGCTCTTTAAGCTAAAAAATTGTTCAATTTGCCCTTTAATATGTGTAGCTTATTCTCTCAGATATTCTTGGCTTTGGCACCAATAAAACCGTGTTGGAACACACAGCTGAGAAACGAAATCACTTTGGGGTGCAAAGAATTCATTGACTCAAAAAGGAAGCCTCTGCTTTGCAGACAGATATTATCATCTATGGGGAAAGCTGTGGGCCTCAAACTGCACATATTAAAGGAAGGTGACAGAGAAGTCAGAGAAAGCAGAGCAGGCCCCCGCAAACGTGCGAGGTTTCAGAGGAAGGCGGTTCTCTGTAAACCAACCTGCAGGTATCCCCTGATGCTGACACAGGGGAGAGAGGGGGGAATTTTTCTGATAGGGGGGAAGGGCAGTCTAGGTCACTGTCCTTCTCAGCTGAGCAGAGCGGTGCCCGCAGCTCTTTCATCTTCAGCTTCACAGAAGCACTGTCCTCAAACACATCATCATCTCCCATGTCATCGGAGCCAAAGCCTGTGCTTTCCACCAGCATGCTGGAAGATTTCTCTGCGTGAACATGGCTTGGATAGCTCTCCAGTTCATGGAACTTATGCAGGCTGCTGGCACTTGCAGTGTGGGAAAAGGAGAAAAGATAACGCAGCAGCTTTTTGCTTCTTGATATCTCATGGTCCACCCTGTCCTCCAGGAGAGGAATGTGTACCATGCTTTCGTTCTCTGCTCCTCCTGATGCACTCGAGCCATTGGAAAAAGAAGGGATATAGGAGTGTTTGGAACTGTTAAAAGAAAGAGGCCCAAGATTGAGTAATTTCTTCTCTTTCAAGTGAAATCTGTTAATCCTTGAACACTGCTCCTGAGCTGGTGTCAATTTGCCTTCTGAGCATGTTCGCTCCATGTAGTTAAAGCCCGCAACAGTGCTCTGTGCCTTCTGGTCAACATCATTGAGGGACTTGGAGAATTTCAGAGAGTGGGTGGAGCTTGCATTGTTGGCAGCCTGGACTGGTTGCACCCAATCCTGCCCATGGGAATTTCTCTTTGATGCCTGTAACGTGTCCTGACAGATTACTGTCACAGTGACCCCTTGTGTCAGAGAATTCTGGCAGTTAGGATTTTTCAAGACAACAGCAGACTGCACTGGACTGTGATGACAACATTCAGAAAACACTGCACTGGAACTGCATGCAGAACAGTGGAATAAAAGCACAGAAAGTAAAAACAATTACAAAAGAGAACATGGATAATTAAAGCGAAGAAATGAGAATTATGGCTACAGTAGGGATGGTAAATACAGTGAGCAAAACAGTAAGTGGGATCCAACAGAGCAGTGTTAGACAGCAATCAAGTCAAACAAACGGGACATTAGGATCAGAACCCCATGTTGCTCACTTCCCAGGGTACATGCTTTCTAGTTAATTGGTCCTTGTTGGAGCCTCATTGTTGCCCTACACACAACTCACTTTACCTGCAGATGTCCTGATTGGATGGTGTGACAGATGTCCGAGGGAAGCTATGAGGAGCAGAAACAGAGGTTGGACTGCCAGCCTGCAATGAAAAATCACAGGTTAGCTTTCAAATTGTTTGTTTTTACATACCATTAACCTTCAGCATTAACACAGTACACTGAAGTTAGTTACTGCACCAGATCCAGTGGTCTCAGGTTAGCTGTAAGCATGGGAGGCTTTATTGCTGACTGTCAGAGAGCTTAGCATGAATAATGAACATGTACTGCCACAAAGTAGTAATTTGTATACATGGAGCATTGCTCTTAACATCAAAATGCAATGATTTCTGGGGTAGGATCTACTAGCTTGTAAACACTGCACAAAACAGGAACTGTTATACCCAATCAAAGGAAAAATTAGATGTGGAGAGAGAATATGTATTTGGGTAGAAATTAGCACACAGAAGCTACCACTTCTACTTTTAAGAAAAACACAGAGGGACTTTTAACAACAAGATATCAGGGTGTTGGTTTTCCAGCAGGCAGGACTATCAAGAATTCAGTATCACAAACACAATTTGGGGGCCTATTTTTAGTACCAGCACCTGGAAATAGCCCTGACTGCTAATAAGACTGCCCCTGAAGGGGACTCTATATTTTGATGTCCTATACTGTGGACTTATAGGGTGTCTATACACATATTTCAGGAGTGGGAGGGGAGGACCTTAATTAGAGTGGCTCCAAGAGTTGCTGTAATTAAAGCACCTGGAGTGTCTCATGTATCAGCATCCCCAGACTGGAAAATGGCAGTGGGGGTACTTTAACAAAAGCTTGTCAAATGAGCTTTAGTTAAAGTACCCCCATCGCCATTTTTCAGCATGAGGATGCTGATACATAAGACACTGGAGTCTGCTGGAGTGTGGTAGTTATCACGCTAAAGCAGACTCAATTAATCAAATTCGCTCCAACCAGGGCCGGTGCGTAAGGGGTGCACACAGGTGCAAGTGCACCTCCCCGAGCATGGCGGTGCACCCCCTAACAAAAGGCACTGCCAACACCGCTGGCGGCATCTGTGGGCTAGTCCGTGATCCGCACTGGCTGCCGCCGCCACTGTTGGTGGTGGCTGCAGGTGGTCGCCAACCCTTGGTCAATGCTCGCCACCCTCCCCACTGCCACCGACTATGCCCCTCTGCCTATCTAAGTACAGACAAGTCCTAGTGATGTTTAGTTTTTGAGAGCCAAGAAGATCACAGCCTGAAATGAAACAATGAAACAAATTCTGCTGGCCCATGTGAAAAATACATAGCATCATTTTTGGCTGAAATTAACAAAGAAAACTTTAGGCGAAATTTCAGGAAAACTGGTGGGATTAGATTGCACAATAATCAGTAAGGGGAAAATGGCAGACGTTCCAACCGTTCACACATTTAAATTGGGTAAAATAGCAAGAGCAAGGCAATCTTGCCCTGCTGGTAGGACTAGCTAGATCCTGTGGTTTGTTTTTATTGGAAGTTTCCAACCACCCTAAAGTTTTCTGAGAGACAGAAGCTGGTTAACTCTCTGTAAATGGGTAATCTTCAGGATTGGCTCCGTGTGTTTTACAATTTTACACCTAGGTGCAGAATCAGATCTCACCATTTAAACATAAAACTGTTCCAGCCCACCTCGTTGCAAAGCAAAGCTTGAAATATGGACAGAGAATAGGCAGTGAAATGTCAGCCTGATCCTAAAGACAGCCTGAAGCAAGAGCTCCAATTGATGTGAAATCCCCCATCCATTTTCCTGGGTTACTCTGAAACCTAATGATGACCATTTAACAATTATTATTTAACAATAATGCCTTCACTATTTAACTTTTCAGGAGACATGTCCAGCTAATGTGCTGGCCCCACCATCCTAAACTGACTCAGGCTCCTTCTGTTGCCAAAATTCCAGGCTTCCCAATGGCAACTTTTATCATTCAGGTCTCTGTTTCCAATACAAAGCGCCTTGGGACATAAAAACTGGAACAGCATCAAATAAGTGTGATTTTCTACCAAAATAAAGACTATACTACTGAGTGCATGATTCCATTCTATATCTAAAGCCTTCAAAGCCCTGATGGCATGTTTAAGCAAAGCTGCTCCAGAGATTAGGAATCTGGCTGCTAGAGGCCTGATCTACATAACAGGTTTGCTCTCTCTTGGCGGCAAAACCCCTTCCTCCTGCTAGGAGAACAATGCCAGCTCTGCAAGCAACAGGAGGCTTCTGCCACCACAGAGAAGCTTCCCTAAAGTGCATAAAAATATGCCAACATTTTCTGCTAGCAGCTGTGGCCCTTAGAACAGCTGGTGCCTCTTAGGGTGCACTGCGGCACAGCTGCTGTAGTGGAGCTGCCATAACCTGTGAGAGGGGAGATGTGCTCTGGCAGGTTCCCTGTGGGGACAAAAGGCTTGTAATGCTGAGAAGCCTAAAAATAATTTCTGCTTGCCACACAGCATGCACCACACAGTGCTTATGGGACGGGGATGAATTTACTGCAGGACACAGGAATTTATAAATAAAATGACCATTTAAAACAGAAGCAACAGAAGACTACAAAGATGTTTGAATAATCTTAAGTATGTAACAAGCCAACTGCAACTTGAATGATCAGTTGCCATCAATCATGTATTTTATGCCATGCAGCCAATGAGCTGCTGATACAGCTAAGTGATAATGTGCATACACTGAGGTGCGTTCAGGACAGTGCCAGCTGTTAGTATAACACCCTTTTTTTGCCTGTTTCACAGCCATGTTACCACTTAAAAGAAAGTTTCTCTCTGCCGTGAAATGAGCCAATCTCTTTAAGTACATTTCAGGAATGATTATGGCTGTTTCTCTAACCACTTCTTTTTCTATGCCTGTCTGCTATAATTATGCAAATGCACATTAGTTTCTCTTTAAAATTACACTATATTTAAAAGCATATTTAGCAATTTCTTAAAAACAAAATGCTAACCCAACAGCATGGAAGGATGCACTTTGCCATGGAAATGTTCATGAGCATGTTGCCATCAGAACTAGAGAAACTGATTCAAGAAATAAACACCCTTCTGCCTTTCCGTTATGCTAAGGGATGACAAGGTCCAATGGTCACAAACTCCTCCAAGACCGTTTTAGGCTGGGCATATGGAAAAACTTCCTTATTGTCTGAGCCCCCAAGGCCTGGAATAGACTCCTTCCAGAGGTGGCACAAGCACCTACTCTGGACTCTTTTAAGAAACATTTGGACGCTTATCTTGCTGAGATCCTTTGACCCTAGCTGACTTCCTGCCTCTGGGACAAGGGGCTGGACTCGATCTTCCGGGGTCCCCTCCAGCCAATCTATGAAATTTCCTCTTGTTACTTCCAAAGAAAACAAAATCAAAACAAAACAAAAATCAGTGAATATATGACACTATTATCTACAATAGCAGAGAAGTAGACTTAATGAAATAGGAGGACCCTTCCAGTCTTATGTTCCTGCGCTTGCTGCTTTCTTGACCTCATCAACCTAGCACCAGTCTCGCTGCTCAGGACAGTAAAGGATTTGGATGAGTGCTGTGGGAAGCCAACCCTTCCAACTACTTTTGAAGGTAGAGTTGATGCATCAGGATTTGATTAGCCATCCATAGGCATACCACAAACCATGAACACCATCTGACTCCAGCCTAAGGAGGCCCCAGGACCAAGAACTGCTCCACAACTGCATGGCAACAAGTTGTAACAAGAGATCCTTGTATAAAGGGTACTAGACCTTGTATAAAGGGTATCAAGATGAACAGTGATCACTTAGTCCCAGGGAACTTTTAGAATAGAGCCCCAGAAATGCCAGGTTGAAAGGCATAGTATCTTGCAAGAGAGATCTTTATCACACAGCTCACACACTATATGTACAGAAACTTTTCATAAAGAACTACTTTCAATAACAAGGTAAAATGCTTTGATCACCTATGTTCTTATTCTGCCACCCCAGAAACTCCATGGTAGCCCAGTCCTCAGACTGCCTCTAGAGATGCCACACTTCCTGTACATATTTCCAGGAAAGCTTATTTTCTGGCACAGAAGGCAGATAGAAGGGACTTCAGGAGATCACATAGTCCAATGTCTAGATTGCCTAAATTTGTTTGGGAAAATCGCCCATGAAGCAGATTCCATAACCTCCACAGGGAGCTTGTTTCAGTGTTTTACTACAAAACAGGTCAGAAACATTTCCTAATAGCCTATTCAAATAATTTTTGCTGTATATTAAGCCAATATTCTAGTACTTCTTCCAGTGCTCACAGCAGTGATTCTCAACCAGGGTGGTGAGGGATTCTTTCAGGGGTGCCAGACAATGTTAACACTGGTAGGTGTGCAAATGTGATTCACAAAATAAACCCAGAGATTTCAAAACGAATCCATGGTGTTGGAAATATTCTGATTTGCTGTGGTCTTTTTGAATTCTTTGACATAGAAAACTCTTCTGGAGTCAAAAAGCAAGTGAAGATTAAGAGCTAGCATTTTCTAAGGAGTGCCTTGAGTCCAACAACAGGTGCTTTGAGTTTAACAAGAAGAATCGCTGCTTCATGGGGAAGGATTAATTGCTTTCCTCTTTAAACCAGCTTTTTTACATTTTGGAAGACTTAACATGATTTTCTCTTTTCTAGACTGAGCAAATCCAACTTCTTTTTCATACACACCTCTTCCTCATTGGTCAGGATTTCCAAACTTAATATTACTCTCTCAAGTTTGTCTACATCTTTCTCAGTGTTGTGACCAAAACTGAACAAATACACCAGCTGTAGCACTACCAGCAGTGAATAATGCAGAATAAACACATCCAGGCATGTCTACACTAAATGGGCATTTAATGTGCATTAGCCTGATTTAAAGCAAATTAAGGGCATGCATCTACATGTATGCACACTTAATGAGCCTTAAAACTGGCAAATTTAGGCGAATCCTGCCTAAATTTGATACCTGCATGAAGCAAGTATCAAATTTAGGCACAGATAGTTAAAATGCATTAGTGCACGTATAGGCACGTTAACGTGCATTAACACAGGGACTTTAGTGCTGGGTCTGCCTAGCCACTAGGGGGCTGGCCAGAGCCCAGCCACAGGGCTCCTAGCTGGCTGCCTCTCCTCCTGCAGGCCTGGGCTGCTCTCTGAATGTAGCACTTTGCACTTGGCTTTGCTCAACTTCATCTTGTTGATTTTGGACTCTCCCCACTTCCTCTATGGCATTCTGCATTCTGGTTCTGTCCTCTACAGTGCTTGCTACCTCTGTCAGTGTAGTGTCACCCACAAAGCTTATAACTGTACTTTGTATTCCATCCTCCAAGTCATTAAGGCTAGGGACAGAAGTTACACATAAACCGGAGTAAGTGATTGGAAACCAGTTCAGAACTCTAACACAACAGAAGATCAGTGCACATAAACTGCTTTCAAGATGCATCTGGATGGATGTAGTATCAGACTTAACTAATTTAGGTTAAATCAGTTTATTGAACTTCTGTCCCAGATCCCCTCCAGAATGAAGTTTATTCACAGTCCCCCAGTGTGCCAGGATGTTTTGTACCGCCCCCACAGGGTGAGCAGGCTAGCTTTGGCCCAAAGCTGTCTACTCCAGTAGAGCAAGGAGGCGTGTTCTAGCATCCCCCCATTCCTCTGCCCCCCGTTTCTGGCCTGGGCTGCTGCAGGCATGCAGCTACATTTCCAGAATCAAAAGTGAATGTCTGTTCAACTTGCTCCACTTAGGCTAACCTGCAAAGACTGAATTTATTCAGCCTCAGGCTTTTTGACAGTCTGTATTTAGCCACAGGTTTGGATACACATACATTAGGAGCTGCTTAAGAAAGGGTGGAGAGGAGCAGGACTCTTGCTGTGAATGGCATAGCAGCTGTTATGCACAGCAACAGTTAGGTGTGGGCAAGCAGGGCACCATACAAATGTAGGAGATCTGCTCCAACTTTAGTACCACTTCATTCAGGGTTAAGGTTGGAATGTTTTTTTCTACATTTGTACCATTCCCAGCTGGTTCACACTTGTAAGAATCAAAAGAGCAGTAGCTGTTACAAACATCCCTCCCCCTCTTTGAAACTGCTCTAAAATGTATGTATGCCAATACCATAAAGAAAACAGTGAATAGAAGCAGAAAGACCCAAGACAAAGCCCTGTAGGACCTCACTTGAAATGCCCCCTCAGTCTGACAGTGAACCGTTTGAGAACAAATTTTCAGCCAGTTGTGCAGCCACTTTATATTGATTACAGCTAGACCAGATTTTCTCAGCTTGCTTATAAGAAGGACAAGTGAGAAAGTGTCAAAAACTTAAGGAAAATCAATATACATCACATCTAGTGCCTCCCCTTTATACGCTAGGCTAGTTAACCTGGCAAAGAAGGATGTCAGATGGGTACAATACAACCTGCTCTTGACAAACCCAACATCTTATCTTCCATTATCATCAACTGCATCATCACTTATAGCTTAGGGGCGTCAAAGTCATCCAACCCCATGGACCAGATGAAGGGCACGGGACTGGGTTGCAAGCCGGATTAAGCTACAGAATGGCCTCGTGTGTGGTGTGCAATTTACAGAAGTGGTCCAGGGCACAGGCTGTATATGGTGCCCAGAGCTGGTCTGTGGGCCCAAACCAGACAAACCCCCAATGAAAGTAAAGGGCCAGTTTGGGGCACCCCTGGCTCATGGGGCTAGGCTGGCCTGGTGTGCTGGATCCAGCATGTGCAGCAGGTCTGTGGACCCAAATCTGGACCAGACTGGGATCCAGCATGCAGGGCTGGTCCAGCATGGGTGCCACATGCAGCACACACCCCAGACTGCCTCCACACACTGCACACAGTACACACCAGCTCCAGCCTCTACACCATGTGCAGTATGTGCCAGATGGGCTCTGCATACCATATGCAGTGCACAGGGCTGGGGTTGGGGCTGGAGCATGCTTCTTGCAATGCGCTGGTCCAAGACCCCCAGCACTCCATGCTGGATCCAACCTGCAGGCTCCCCTGCTCTAGATAGTTAGAGATGAATTGTTTAATGTGGTCCAGAATCTGTCCAGGAATTAAAGTTAGTCTGACTGGTCTATAATTTCCTAGGTCCTCCTTTCTGAAAAGTATGCGCTATGTTTGTTCTTCTCTATGTTTGTTCCCTGTCTTCTACAAGCACTTGATGATAATGGCCAATGGTTTAGAGATTGCATCAATTAGTACGTTAAGTACTCCAGGGTGAGTTTCCTCAGAATTTGCTGACTTGTATACATCTGCCTTATCTAAATATTCTGTAACCTGTTCTTTTCCCATTCTGAATTAGGCTCCTATCAATTTGCTCTAATTATTTTGTTAAGCACCTGCTGTGGATAGGGGATATCTCTTTCTTCTACTATGGAACAGCATTAATAGTTTGGCTGCCACTCTACTCCCCAGAGGAAGCTGCTTTTCAGTAGCACTGGTGGTAAGGCACTAGGGCAACATATAATAATATTAATAAGCATAAAAGGCCTCAAAACACAGATTAGCATTGGAAAGGCTGGCCTTAATCCAAGTCCAGAAGCACAAATGGTAAACTCGATGCCAACAAAGCAATGCTCAAAGCGACTATGAAAACCAGGATTGGACAGGAAGAGTTCAGAGAATTCTCTCACACAGCAACTTAGCTGAATTACAATGGAGACAGACAAAACTTGCTGATCTGGCCCTACACAGCAGGACTCAAAATTGTGCCCAGTCATAGGACTGCAGGGAGTATAAATTTATTCTGAATGAGATACAAACCCTGCTGAAAATCAGCACGTGACCAAGAAATCAAAGGTTGTACTGTAATACATATTCATATACAACCCTAAGGATATGGATAGATGACTAAATTAGTTAGAATTAAGTTGCTCTGGTTTAAATTTCCACTTACCTCAAAATAGGAACAGATTTGTCTGTTACTACAGAACAACAGATGTGTGCTTTTAACTCTGTAAATTGTCCATCCACACCTTAATTTATTCATTTTTAGTGCTGCTTTTTTCCACCTTAAGGAAATCTTGTTTCATTCCTTAAATCACTTCCCTAAATGCTATTCCACCTGAATACTCAAGGGAAAATCCATTCATTTTTCTTATGCAAAACTACAACAGAATATGGAGAAAACTCTATCAACTATCAGTGTACTATACCTGGCAGCCATGGGAGCAAAAAAATGTTGCAATATTAAACTTTTCAAAAAGTAGCCTATTCTAATCCAATAAAAACCCAGAGAACCTGCAAGTACATTTTCTTTTTTTGTGCCTTTTAGAGCTCAGTCAGATCTAAACAGATTGTCAGTAGACTTGGGAAAGGCACATCTGTTACTCAGAAACAATGATTCTGTCAAATTTCAATCTTTAAAACACTACACCTATTTATGAACACTTGCCAAATTCTTTTTCACAAAGAAAAAGGTCTTTCCCCCCTCCCCCATTCTTCCTTCTCAAAACCAGTAGATCTGCTGGTTCTCAAACTTCTCCCAAAACATAAGATAAACCAAAACTAAAATTTAATCTCTGAAAGTGACCGGCCCTAAAATTTTTCAACAACCTGAAGGATGAAAATCTGAGGATGTTATAATAAACCAGGGGTGGGCAATTATTTTGGGTGGAGGGCTGCTTACTGAGTTTTGGCAAGCCATCGAGAGCCGCATGACAGGCAGCCAGGGGCAGATAAATATTAATTTTCTTAATTTTAGGGGGCCCCATGGGCTGGATAGAATGGCCTGGCAGGCCGCATCTGGCCCCCGGGCCACATTCTGCCCACCCCTGTAATAAACTGTAATAAAGTCCCAAGAAAATAAATGCTTAGCAAACAGTAACATTGTAGCTGCTCCTGTGAACAACAGGTTTCATGCCTGTGCAGGAAGTCTCTAAGTAGTAGTATTAATTCAAATATCAATGTGCAATAAGACTAGTAATGTTTTTAAAGCATTTTGACCTACATAGTTTTTTATCAATGGACTAATTCTGCCCTCACACTCCAGATTCACATATAGCAATTCAATTGACTTGTGTGCTTTCGCTCCTGATGAATGCTGGTAAATGTAAGAGAAGAATCAAGTGCACAACTCCTAGAACAAATGCTGGAAACCACACTGTACTAAATTGCCTCATATAATCATAGCTGTTTCCTATAATAGCTCAGAACAAAGGTCAGTACTTGGTTATTAGTGTATATTGACATTCCAATCTGTTGCAATTCAGCGAGATCAGAACGTGTTCTTCTATGCTGTTGTTCAGATAATCACAGTGAATTTGAAGATGATAATCCTTCACAGAGAGGTAGTTAGCCATGTTAGTCTGAAGTCAGGCAGAAGGCAGGCTACATTTCCACCTTATAAACTAACTGAATCCAAGATATAAGCTTTTGGGAGCTCAAACTCATTTCAAATGCTGTGAAAGGATATGCATAAAGCAGAGTATAAAATGGAGACTGAGTGATTTCACACACTGCTCTATGCACACCACTTCACAGCATCTGATTAAATGAGTTTGAGTTTATGAAAGCTTATACTATATCTGATTCATTTAGCCTACAAGGTACAAAGCTACTCTTCCTAATCCAGCATAGCACATAGTTAGCACCAGGTTCATCATTAAAAAGATGACTGTAGTAGTCTTTCAGTCTAATTCTTCTATCTCCTGTGGCCAGTCTGATCTGCGAATGACTCAACTCAGCACATTTTTTAAAGCTGTCTGCAATCAAGTGCTGGATATGCAATACCCCCAAAATCCAGATGCACAAATTGCACTGTAAGCAACAGAGAATCAGCTAATACTGAGGAATATATTTAACTACTTAATCATTTGAGAGAAAGATTGTCTTCAGTTACCATTGTCCCACTTTAGGCTGCACTTTAATACTCTCTATAATTATTAGCAACAAAGAACAGGCTTGTCACATTCAAACAAAATTATATTATTCACTGAAGGCAAAAAAATGCATAACAAAGTCAGATCAAGAATAAATTCTCCATTGATTAAAAGCCTGGCAGGAATCAAGTGAAGGGTTTCCTCATGTTCCTCAATATTGACACATGACACTGTAATCTAAGGTGCACATCTTTAATGGTTTGTATTATAGAATCAGCTATGGGCCTTGATTAAAACTGGGTCACAAATGTGTTAGGTGCTGCACGTTAATAGTAAGAGACCCACCACACTCCAAGGCTTTTACAATCTAAGTAGAAAAGTCAGATAGAAAAAAAAGACACTTTCTTTTCCTCTGTCTAAATAGCTAAGGAATTATGGCAGAGACAGATTAAGTTGCACACAAAAAAAAAATTATCACAGTGTAAGGATCAAACTTTAAGCTCCTGAATTCCAGCCATATGCCTTATTCACAAAACTCCTTCCTCTGGTTTTGTTATGATGCACCTATTTTGTACAGTATTGCATCACTGGCACAAAAATCTAAAAATGGTCTAACCAGACCTTGGAATCACCCTAGTCCAAGGCACCTCTTGTGGCATAGAGCTGCCCTGGAAAATAGCACTTTTCCCCTTCCCTGCTACGGTAGCAAGGGGGAAAAAAAGGCGGGGTGGAGGGGGAGGACAGCAGAGTTTTCTTGCATCCAGATAATCTAAGCCAGGGGCATCACCCTCACTATCTCTACCAGAACTGGATCTAGAACGTGGAGGTCCACACAGGCTGGAACCAGACATGGCAACAGGGCAACCAGCAGCAGTTAGTGCAGCTGTCACTCACCCTCTGCCATCACATTCCCAGCCCTTCTACAACACCCGGGGCCACACAATATGGCTCTATGGGCCAGATATTGTCCATGGTTTGTAAATGTGACATCCCTAATCTAAGCTGCCTACCCACATTTTGCTCAGTCTCTGCTTCTCCCCAAGCTGATTTGTATGCAGCCCACCTACAACCAAAGAGCTATCCTGTTACCTTTTAACAACACAACAACCATCCTGCACTGTTCTACTTCTCAACCTTAGTTTCTCAATTCTGTGGGTTCTTAATGGTCAAAATTCGTAGTGTAGCCAATAGCAATCAGGACTTGTAGTAGAGACAATCAGGACTTGTAGTAGAGATTATATCTTTTATTAGACCAACACGATTTTTGCAAAAAAAGTTCTTTAATTGCAAGCTTTTGGGCACAACATATGTTTTGCCTTCAGATTTCAGGGAAGTCAATATATTTATAAATGTAACAATTAGCAATTCCAACTCAGTCCTAAGTACTCTTTAAATGTACAGAAACTCATGAGTAAGGAAGGTTTATGTTTAGCCTGAGGGATACATCAATCAGCTATTTGAAGACATTGCAGAACACACAATATTGCTTGACTCAGTCTAGTGCTACTGGTCCCTTGCCTTTCCAAATGTCAAAAATACTCACGTTCTTAGTTAAACACTGCAAATATACACATACATTGGCTCAGAGACCTCAATGCACAAGTGACATACAAGCCCAGCACAACAGTTTCTAGAACAGGGACAGTCTTTTTTTCCTGAGAGACATAGGAGCATAGGAAAGTAGGGCTGGAAGAGATCTTATAGAGTAATCTCATCCAGCCCCCAGCTCAAGGTAGGATCATCCCTAATTAAACCATCTCAGCTAAACATCATTTTCAAAAAGGGGAGGAAGGAGGACCCGGGCAACTATAGGCCGGTCAGTCTCACCTCCATCCTTGGTAAAGTATTTGAAAAAATTATCAAGGCTCACATTTGTGAGAGCCCGGCAGGACAAATTATGCTGAGGGGAAACCAGCATGGGTTTGTGGCGGGCAGATCGTGCCTGACCAACCTAGTCTCTTTCTATGACCAGGTTACGAAACGCCTGGACACAGGAGGAGGGGTGGATGTCGTATACCTGGACTTCAGGAAGGCCTTCGATATGGTATCCCACCCCATACTGGTGAACAAATTAAGAGGCTGTGATGTGGATGACTGCACAGTCCGGTGGGTGGCGAATTGGCTAGAGGGTCGCACCCAAAAAGTCGTGGTAGATGGGTCGGTCTCGACCTGGAAGGGTGTGGGCAGTGGGGTCCCGCAGGGTTCGGTCCTTGGACCGATACTCTTTAATGTCTTCATCAGCGACTTGGACGTGGGAGTGAAATGTACTCTGTCCAAGTTTGCAGATGACACAAAGCTATGGGGAGAAGTGGACACACCGGAGGGCAGGGAACAGCTGCAGGCAGACCTGGATAGGCTGGACAAGTGGGCAGAAAACAACAGGATGCAGTTCAACAAGGAGAAATGCAAAGTGCTGCACCTAGGGAGGAAAAATGTCCAGCACACCTACAGCCTAGGAAATGACCTGCTGGGTGGCACAGAGGTGGAAAGGGATCTTGGAGTCCTAGTGGATGTCAGCAGATGCATGACAAATAGGTCCAGGGAGGTGATACTTCCCCTCTATAGGGCGTTGGTCAGACCGCAGTTGGAGTACTGCGTGCAATTCTGGGCGCCACACTTCAAGAAGGATGCGGATAACCTGGAGAGGGTACAGCGAAGGGCAACTCGTATAGTCAAGGGCCTGCAGACCAAGCCCTATGAGGAGAGACTAGAGAAACTGGACCTTTTCAGCCTCCGCAAGAGAAGGTTGAGAGGCGACCTTGTGGCTGCCTATAAGTTCATCACAGGGGCACAGAAGGGAATTGGTGAGGATTTATTCACCAAGGCGCCCCCGGGGGTTACAAGAAACAATGGCCACAAGCTAGCAGAGAGCAGATTTAGACTGGACATTAGGAAGAACTTCTTCACAGTTCGAGTGGCCAAGGTCTGGAACGGGCTCCCAAGGGAGGTGGTGCTCTCCCCTACCCTGGGGGTCTTCAAGAGGAGGTTAGACGAGTATCTAGCCGGGGTCATTTAGACCCAGCACTCTTTCCTGCTTATGCAGGGGGTCGGACTTGATGATCTATTGAGGTCCCTTCCGACCCTAACATCTATGAATCTATGAATCTGCCCAACCTGCTCTTGAGAAATTTCCCAAAATAGAGATTCCACAATTCTAAGGTAGCTTGCTTGGCCATCCTCATAGTCAGAAAGTTTCTCCTACTTTCCAACCTAAATTTCTCTTCCTGTAGCTTGAGACCACCATTTTTAGCCCTGTACACTACAGCCACAGAGGAAAACCCCATCTTCATCCTTTCATAATCTCCCTTCATGTATCTGAAAACTTATCAAATCTCCCCTCAAGTCTTTTCTTCTCTGGAGTGAATAAGCCTAGCTCTTTCACCCTTTTCTCGTGTCTTGCTTCCCAAGCCCCTAATCATTTTTGTTGCTCTGTGCTGTAGTCTTTCCAATTTGTTCACCTCTTTCTTGAAGTGTAGGGACCAAAACTGGACACAGTGAGTACTCTCCAGTACTGAACACAGTGGGAAACCACTTCATTTGATTTGCAACAGACACTCCTGTTAATACAACTGAGGATGCTGCTAGTTTGTTGTTTGGGTTTTTTGTGTGTATTTGGGGGGGGGCGGGCGGAGGAATTGCAACAAGATCATGCTGTTGGCTCAAACTCAGAGGTATACTGTAACCCTGAAGTCCTTCACTACTGCAATTTAGCCAGTCATTCCCCAGTCTGTATTTCTGCATTCGGTTCCAAGTGGAGAACTTTTCCATGTTGACCTTCATCTGGTTGACTGCAGACCATTTCTCCAGTCTATCCAGGTAATTCTGGATCCTTATGCCTGACCTCCAAAGTGTCTGCAACTCCACCAAGCTTGGTGTCACCCACAAATTTGCTAAACATGCACTTAATCTCATCATCCAAATCATTACTGAAAGGTATGGATACTTGATCCAAGACAGGCCCCTGGTAAGCCCTGCTTGATACGTCATCCCAACTAGACATGGAACCACTAACTAATTACTTAGCATGACAATCCAACTAATATACATCCACATTACAGTACTTTCATCTACTCTGTATTTTCTTAGGTTGTCAGTGAAAATGTCTTAGGAGACCATGTCAAAAGCCTTGCTAAAGTCAAGGTATATCACATCCACTGCTCTGCCCCCATCCACAGAGCCGATCACTTTAATCATAGTCTATACTGTGCCTAGCAAAACAGGGTCCTGATCCCCAAATGGTGCAATGTGTATGTAATAATTGCTGTTTCTGGTATAGTTTGGCCCATCACTTGGGGTGGTCAAAATAATACAGGTGGTTTCCAAATGGACACTGACAGGTGCAGGCACTGAAGCTGTTTTCTGAGGCTCAGACAGCAGAGCAACAAGATCAAAGAGTAATAATTTATGGTGCAATTCTTTAAACCTTTACTCACTGCCACAGGTCATTTTGACTACAGTAGAAAACAGTCTCCCTTGTGTATTAACTAAGAGTCTGTGCCAGAAATGAAATGTATTGCTGAGGCATGGAATAACAAAGAAAACAGAACACCATGGCAGAATGGTTTGAATAAGCCAGTCTCATTGTCAGAGAAAAATGGTGTCCCCCTAAGTTGGATCCCAAAAAACACTGCAATTGGAGCATCATGGATTTTCAGTCTTACCAAGGAAGCAGAGTTGAAGGAAACACTGTACGGTCATATGTGGAAAAGACAGGTGAAACTTTCATTGTGTCACCTTTGATGTGTTCTCCTGGCAATGGCTCTCAAGTAATAGGTTCTTCTGGAATGGGTTGTTGTAACAGGACCATGCCTCAAAAGGCAGTAGTGTTGGCCCCTGGCAGCCACACTAAATCTGTTTTCTGCTCTGGCTTATCAGGGTCACCTCCCTGATGATCACTAACCTGCCACACCTTTGATATTATAAAATTGGGAGGCTGTCCCACTCCTGGGTGATTCTTTTACCCCTTAGCCCCATCTCTCTGGATGTCTCCAGTAGCCTCCTGCCTCCCCTTCAGCCATTTCCAGGCCTTGTACCTTGAGCAGCAACATAAATCAAACCCCAAACACAATCATATGCAGCTGGGGTCCTTTCTCCAAGCTCTCCCCAGGCTTCTACTAAGTTCCAGTAGCTTCTCCTTCCAGAGCCTACTCACAGTTCCCCCAGTCTCCAATGTTATTTCTCTGTTCAGTGCAAGTAGCTCCTTCACCTAGCACAGCCTACCAGTCTGAGACTCCATCCCAGTGAGCCAGGTTTATATAATCCTTTATTCCTCCCTGTCGGGTCACATAAACTGAGATCCTCTGAGCAGGATACAGATGTTTGCCATTGACTGCTTCAGCAGCTTTCTAGTTCTGTTGCTCAGCCTCACTCTCAGTCACAGGGGTTGGCCCTGTTATACCTGTCAAGAGAGTATCTCCTACATTTGCACTCCTTTCCATATTGTACAATCCATGTAATCCACAGCTTAAAACTTGCTATATTCCTTGAAACCAAAAAGTTAGCTAAAATCAGCTTCCACTCAGATTTCCCAAAAAGAAACTCTTGGAAGGATTCTGGAGGGACCTTAGTGGGATGATATCAGAATATAAAGCATTCAAGAGTGGGTCACCTGTCAAAAATCTCCAAAGGAATAATTCATCTCCACAGGATATGGGTAATTCTCTTTGATCTCAGTGAAAACTACTTGCACAGTACAGGCAGATTTTCACCTCTGTCTTTAATTATGGCTTTCAAAACATACTTGGGGGACTGAGGGTATGAGCAGACAAATAAATCATACCATGTTAAAAAGGAGAAACTTACTGTGCATCACACAATCCATGGCAACTGTTCTAGGTGTTCCATCCTATAAGAAATGAAAGCTAAACAATGGGGGAAAAGGCTGTTTCATTAAAGCATAAGCAGCCAGGTGCTCCAGTTTAGTTTTCACTTACGGTGGGACAGGAACGGATATGACACAGCCAGTGTAGAACAACCAGACCTGTTGTAGGTGCCTCCCTTTTAAACTTAGTATAATTTGTTTGTCTGCCCATGCCCTGAGAACATAAGAAGAAACTCCTCTCTTTTCCTGCTGCTCCCCAACAGTTCTTAATAACTGCACTGACAATGAAGTTAACATGGAAAATCCAAAGCCTGATGCAGAGTACCAGAGAATGGGGGGGATTAGCTGACACATAAGAGTATTATCACACTGTGCTTGAGTACCAGTTTACATGCCTTGGGGGAAAAAAAAGAACATATTTTAATCTTCACATTATAGAATTGTCCATGCTTTCTCTTTGCAATTACTTTCCCAATAGCTTAACAGAAACAGGATTGCTTTAAATAAAATGCTACAACCCTACCACACCCACCCACCCCCCTGCCCCAAGTACCTGGAAATAATACTTTGAGCAGCAGTTCTTTTCAGTAAGACATGGCCTTTTGATGGAACACAAGAGAACTAAGCTCAGTGAACTGTATTTCTGTGGACTAGTGTTCGTTGAATCCATCAAAGCTTTAGGCAACAGTGGACGTGTATATTCATACGCTTTTCTAAATCTGTTCCGAGCTGATGAACAGCCTAAATGGATTTTAAATTTCATAGTGAGCTTAGGCTACCACTTTGCATCTGCATTGGCTGCCATTCAGGGCAAGAATAATTTAATACTCTGCTGTGTACCTTTGCTCCAAAGATAAAGCTGCACAGGCCTTCAGAAAAGACAAAGTATTTACATATCTTAAAAGAGGGCACTTTTGATCTCTGTGCCTTGATCCCATAATTACAATTTTCAAAGACTGCACCTTAAAGGGCTCTGAAAACCAGAGTAGGAGAGCATCTTCACTGCCTTGAAATTATCCCATAAGAGCATTCAGAGAACAGACACAGTACACAGATGACCTGAAGATATTTCCATATATTACATCATCCACCTGAGGCTCCAGCAGACACTCTAAAGCTAAACAATACAGCTAATTTGAGGACACCTGTTTACCAACTAGTGTGTTAGTGACCTCATTTAATTATATCATTAGCAGAATTCCTTTGTTTTATGCCAGAAGCCCTGAATCACCAGCCACGTTTGAGCTACTCTGTGTTTATATATATATATATTTTAGGATAAGATATAGTTACATTTAGAAGCAGAGGCTTCATTAAGTTTAATGTCTTTCCCATGTGATATATATGATAAAAGCACGTACTAATGAAGGGTAGCTTCTAAACAAAGAAGCTGGTTTGGTACAAGCTATAGACCTGTATCTGGCCTGCTTATTTCCATGTCATCCATGAGTAATTCCCTATGGGTCACTGGGCCATCTCAGTAATTATTCCTTTATAATAGTCATATTTAATCTCAGATGTGACTTAACCAGCTGAATGCAGCCTGAAGTGTTATTATTTTTAAATTTGGAACAAAACAAAAAGGTAATCAAGACATGGAAATTCATTTTGGGCCGAGCAGATTCAAACAAATGCTCTGAATTTATTAAAAACAAAACAAACCCCAAGAAACAAGCAGGCAAACAAACAACAACAAAAGAAAAACAGATGAGGCTGGGTAAGGGCTATGCTCCCTGATGGGCGACTGTGACAGCTGCCCACCTGACTCACCTGCTTGCGGCAGCACAGACAGCTGGAGTGCACATGGGCAAGCCCCAGGGCTGTGGTGTAATGTAAGCATGGTTTTTGGCAAATTTGAGAGCGGGCCCAGAGGTTGGAAGAGTTTATGTACAGGTCCAAAGTGGGACTGGAGCCCTCAGGTGCAGTCCAAGAGGTATTCTTCCTCCTGTGCTGTGTGGAGGTAAGGTCTACGCTGTGTTGATCACCAAGTTGTTCTGTGTCGTGGTAATATTCCCTTAGTGTTAGGAGACCAAAAAAAAAAAAAGGCTTGAGGTCTCCATACAGCTGCACCCTATTGAGTTGTGTAGTGGAGCCAGAAAGTCAGACCTTGGTATAGTACAGTCACCTCAGAAGGGCTGAGTGTGGTTGGATGGGTTGATGATGCTTCTGTGCACTGCAGAGTTGCTGCTGAAGCATGTGAGTTTGCTTGCCCTGTCTTCTGCCTGATAATACTGAGTGTAAGAAGCTAACAGACAGATTTGGAAGCCAAGAAAATAGTAGAAACTTGAGTCACTGTTGTAGACAAGTATAACTGTTTCTGTTCACATGCATATCAACATTTCTGGTGTTGCAATGCACAGCTGATCAGCAGTATTTGCTATTGCAGTTAAAGGGCTACTCTTAATGAAGCACAGTACCTCCAAGGTCAGAGTTCACTCGGGCAAAAAAACAGAGGACAAGACTACAGCTGTACTCCATTCCCTGTTTTGCTGCAATGGACACCCACCAGAACCTATGTTCAGAAGGACAGTACTTCTGAAGGTACCTTGATGGGTGAATTCTGACAGCTATTTTTATATAGGGTCATAGACAAAGCTTCAGCTTGCACCTGCTCATCTCTGTGGTAAAACCAGTACAAGTGAGCAGGGATCAGTTGCAAGTTATTTGCCCTGTTAGGTGAACTTGCATACTCTAGGGCTGATCCTTGTACTTCTGTCAACATGGACAACTTGTGTAGAGAGGATGGAAAGCTGTGTCTTTTCTGAGTTGCCTCTACCACCCACAGGAATTCTAGCTCTTCATGTCAGATTTTGCTAGTCCTTGTGTATCTGGAAGGCCAGGACTGGGATCCTACCATTTCCCTACATACGTTCTGTTTGGAATAGAAGTCCCACAACAGAAGGCAAATTCAAATCTTGTCCTTCTTGTAAACTGGTGGATTAAAAAAAAAACTGTTTTAATAATACTAAATACAAGCTAGAGATACCATGAATGACACACACAAAGATCTGCTGCTGTATCACTGATGTCAACAGGCTGTTCAATTTACTGGAAGCAGGACCAGGCCCTTAATGCACACTATTATGGAGCCCTGTCAATATGACAACATCTGCTGACTTCAACAGAGCCCTGAACACTAATAAGACAGTCTGCACTGCACAACTACTCTTACACAGCCAGGAGCTGATCCTAAAAAATATACACACATACACGCAGCATGCAGATTTACTCACTAGGGAAAAGGTTTTTAGAGAAGTGCAGTCCACGCTGTACATAGCTGCTCCAAAGGAACAGTTCCCATCTTCTGCCTTATTGCTGCATAATATTCTTAATTATTACAGTTCTCATTTCAATCCAAGCAGCACATCTGAATAAATGCATCCTCCCAGACACAGATTTGAGTGGCACTGCTTAGAAGGAAGTTCAGGCCCATTTCACCATACAGGACTGGTGCTCTAAGGAATGGCTTTTATGATTGACAGCAACAGTAATGTAGGAAGTTCAAAGGTAGCAGTCTTCTTAATCAGCTGCATATTAATTGACTATCATAGAAACGATAGAAAGCCTTGCGTTTACAAAAATTGACAACAGTTCATCATTACAGCAAGAAAAGTCTCCCTCAGTCATAAAGAAAGTATCTTATACAAGAAATAACTTAGAAGCACACCAAAGGCCTGATTTGCTGCTCTTCCACATCAGCTTAATAGTAGGGAAAGTAACTGCACCCCTATAGTCACACTGCTGTACATGTGGAGAATCAGGCCCTAAACATACAATGACTAAATAAGAAAGAACATTAATTTCTTATGAGGTTATTTTGACTAAACTAAAAAGCTCTTCACAAAGGAGGTTGGTAGCACTGCCTACATTTTGCAAGCGGATAGACAAAGGCACAGGAAGCAGGAAACAGACATGGAAAGGGGGAAATGATTTGCTTGAGATTACCATGGAAGGCACACTGCCAGCCTTCGTGGTTCCTGGCACTGAACTTAGAGGCAGGGCTGTCAGGCCAAAGGTATTATAAACAAAACAGCTTTCCTCCCTCCCTCATATCAGTCATCATTCAATTTCCAAGTCTCTAAAACTTTACCAAGGAAAAAAGACAATTATTTCATTTTTCTCCGAAAAGGTAAGTCTGTCTCTCTAAGCTCCTTACTGGCTAATGAGTTTTCCACCAAACAGAGAGCTACTCATGAAACCCTCACTGAGGAGCTGAGACCCTACTGAACTATAGGCCCGTGTGAGCAGGCAGCTATTCGATCCGACTTCGGATCCAGCCTCTTTGGACGCCAGCGATCTGATCTGGAGCTCCGGACTGGGTTTCTGCTTTGATCTGGCCAAAGCGGCTCCAAAGCTTAGGAGCCACCTTGGAGATCCGGCCATAGGGTATAATGGGGAATCAATGAAATATCTATAACATTGTTGTTTTTTGCTCATTTGGATGAAATTTGCAGGGGTGGTAGCCTCTGCTGAGAGCATTAAGCCTGCCAAGTTTCAAGAAGATCGGTGCAGGGGTTTGGGGGGAACTGCACCCCAAATTCTTGAAAGCAAAATTCCTGTCATGTCTACGTGTTACACCACAGTGCAGTGAAAGCTGCAGGGGTAGTAGCCCCTGCTGAAGCCATGAAGCCTGCCAAGTTTCAAGGAGATAAGTGCAGGGGTTTGGGGGGAACTGCACCTTAAGCTGCAGACAAGCAAAACTCATGACATGGGTGATCCTGTGTGTGCTAAGGCGCAGCAGGATGAAAGCTGCAGGGATGGTAGCCCCTGCTGCAGCCACAAAGCCTGCCAGCTGTCGAGGAGAAAGGTCTAGGGGTTATGGGGCCCTGCACCTCTGGCTGCTGACAGGCAAAACTTGTGTCATGGGTGCTTGGGCACCTGACTGTCTCCGTCTTGGGGCAGTTGATTGTCTGTATTGATTATTTCCTCTCCATAGTATATGGTTTTGTAGGTGTTAATCCATGTTCATTAAGTCGTTATGTATTAGCTAGGTACAGTGTATTAAGCTGGTCCCTGAGTGAATCGTGATTGATTGGTAACTGGTAACACAGTAGCTTAGCAGCCAGGCCTGCAGTAGTCCCGCCCCCACCCCGTGCCCCAAGACAGACATAGTTACACAAGCATCCATGACACAAGTTTTGCCTGTCAGCAGCCAGAGGTGCAGGGCTCCAGGACCCAGAACCCCTGCACCCATCTCCTCAACAGCCGGCAGGCTTCATGGCTGCTGCAGGGAGCACCATCCCTGCAGCTGTCACCCTGCTGCGCCTTAACACACACAGTGTCACCCATGTCATGAGTTTTGCTTGTCCACAGCTTGAGGCGCAGTTGCCCCCAAGCCCCTGCACTTATCTCCTTGAAACTTGGCAGGCTTCGTGGCTTCAGCAGGGGCCACCACCCCTGCAGTTTTCAGCCTGCTGCGCCTTAATAAACACAGGGTCATCTGTGTCATGAGTTCTGCCTGTCAGCAGCTTGAGGTGCAGTTCCCCCCCAAACTCCTGCACCAATCTTCTTGAAACTTGGCAGGCTTTGTGGCCTCACCAGGGGCTACCCCTCCTGCAGATTTCACCCCACTGTGGTGTAACACATGGACGTGACAGGAGTTCTGCTTTCAAGAATGTGGGGTACAGTTCCCCCAAACCCCTGCACTGATCTTCTTGAAACTTGGCAGGCTTCATGCTCTCAGCAGAGGCTATGACCCCTGCAAATTTTCTCCAAATCAGACAAAAAACAACAACATTATAGATAGTTCATTGATTCCCCATTATACCCTATGGCCGGATCTCCAAAGCGGCTCCAAAGCTTTTCCGAAGCGCTTCGGAAGCTCTGAACCGCTTCAGAAAGCCTAACGAAGCCAGTGCTTTGATCCGGACATGCTGCTTTGGATTCCAAAGCATACGAAGCTTCTCCAGATCTGAAGCAGGGTCTGAAGCCTTTTACAGCCCTACTGAACTATGTGGCTTTTAGGCATCAGTGTTGCACAGCTTGGGCACCCTTGCCTTTCAGCTATAGCCATAGGGTTTTGAGGGCTAGGAAGTGCAATATGTGAATATGTCAAAACCTACTGTCAAGCTAGTCAAGAACAAATAATATCCTATTCAAATCTACAGGAGGCATTCAACTAGATATATTTTCCTTACCCCTACACACCATGAAAATACATTCCTGTAACATATATGGTCACCGGTGTAAAACTCAGAAAACCAGAAGTCTACCTGAAATTCAAAGAAAATCAGCTCTTGGCACTGAGCTCCAGTAGGTAAGTCGAAGTCAAAAAAATTTTAAAAATCTAATGATTTATTTTATTTCCATTAGGTGTATTCCTGGTGATTTGTTTAGCAATTAAGTAATATAACAAAGAGACTCTAAATGCCTGAAAGGACAAGTTTATGGAGCAGTTAAATACTTTGGTATGATCTAACTGGCAATCCTGAGAGTGCCCAAGTGACCCTTGCTCTACACTTTTTTCCTAAGTCAGCTATTGTGAACCAAAATGGGTCTAAACTGAATTCTGGCTCCAAGCACTTCTGAAACGGAAGGATTTGGGATTCAGATCTCAACTCTGAAGCATGCCCCTTTCTTTTCTGTGAACCAACCAAACCAATACAGAGCACCCCTTAACCTTGGGGTTCAGTTCACATCTAGTACTGAATTTGGCAGCTTGGGCTCCATCTCTGTATGCACAAAGCACAACTTGGTTCAGCTCGAAGGTATTCAGGAAGTCAGTGGCAACTGTGAGCCTTACGTATCACAGAGAAAACTGGAGTACTTGAACGTTTGCTTTATATGCTCCAATGTAGCTTTATAAAAGACAGAGGCTTCCTCCACACTACAAAGCTCTGCCAGCAAAGTCCTGGCTGGATATACATAAAACTCCGCTGTGGAGGAGGACCACTAACTTTAAACCATCTCTGAGAGCAGAAAGCATGCATGTACAGTCCCAGTCTCTCTCTCTGCAACTGCAGCCTACTAAACCTTATGTACATCGGTTGCACAGTTGTTGAGGAAAGTCATTCAAACCCTCCAGAAAAACCTGGTGATACATAAGCTCTGGTGGAGTAGCTCTGGCAGCAGAGGCAGGTGAGTGTAGGCAGTGACTCACCAATTTGCTCACCAACACACTTAGTCACAAGAGGCATTTATAGACATGCTCCAGGAGCCTGTGGGGGGCACTTTAATTAGCACATCCCTGAGAGCTACGCTAATTAAAAGGGCATGGAGCATCACGTGTATCAGTGTCCCTGTGCTGAAAAACGGTGGTGAGGCACTTTGAACTAAAGATCAAACAAGCTTTTAAAAGTGTCCCTCTGCCATGTTTCAGTGCAGGGATGCTGATACACGTGACACTGGAGTCTGCTGGAGTGTGGTAAATACAGCACAGCGGAGCAGCCTCCCTGCACATGTATAGGAGCCCAAGTCTCTTCACACCACTTCAGCACCACTATAACTCTTAACACAGGGGGGTGCAGACAAAAGTGACAATTTTCGCCTGATCTGGCCACAGAAAGTGGTTTATAGCCATGATCAAATACAAGAACATGGCTGCAGACAGCTTCAAAAAAGGCCGTTTGGGTGAAAATTGTATGAGGGGTCAGATGAAGACATTTCCAAACAGAACACCTTCTGTAACTTCTGTCTGCTTTGACTGCCAGCCTGAAGCTGTTTTCAGAATGGGAGAGGGGAAAGGGAGTGGAAGGAGTTCGGGGGGGGGGTTTCAGTCCCTGCTGGCAGGTGGGGTAGGTGTACTGGAGTCCCCCCACCCTGGCCAACGTGGAGGAAGACTCTGATTCACCCTCCCCTCTGGGGAACCCCTAAAATGAGCTCCCTCTGCTCCCTTTCCACCCGCTCATTCTGAAAACTTTGCAGCTTCACAGGGAGCAGGGGTTGTTGCTGGGGGAAACTGGCTGTAGGCTCTCAGCCAGCAGCTAGATTCCCCTCCTCCCTGTAACCAACAGTGAACTTCTTGCTCCAGGGGAATCTTGTAACTCAGAACCCTTCCTGCAAAGTGTTCTCAGTTACAGCAGGGAGCTGCACTTCTGTCTGAATCCAAGGTGTCAGGTGTGTAAGCAGCCTTGTGTGGGCCTTTCATCAAGGGATGAAACCTACTCTGGAGTGGCAAACTGCTCCTGCCAGAAGATTTGCTTTACCAGGTTTCACATGTAGCAATGACTTGCTAGTAAAAAACAAAAAAACCCAGCTATCCTTGCTGAACAGCACTTGAAAAATTCAACTAAAGAAAAGCACAATCACTCCACAAGGGAAGAGCAGGTACATTAAAGGGAATGTACAGAGCAATTTTCTCCTCCAGTTCCCTCCCCCCTTCAGAAAGAGAAAATCAAAAGGGCACTCAGATTATTTGCACGACACACCCAGGAACACCACCACAGAAATCCCCCTGCTCAACGAAAGACAGCACTGTTGGGCACGTGTTCAAGAGCACACATTGCCTCATTTCTCAGGTTTAGTGTCTGGGAAAGGGGGTGTAGCACAGTCATGTCCTATGTCTCATGATGCACCTTTATCCACTCACCCTACCTCAGTACAACCCTGCTAAAGCATAGGTTGTAGTACCTTTTGTTCCCAAAAGCTGAGGACAAAACAACCCTTCCAGCTGAGATATACCCAGGTTCTGGTCTGAAGGTACTTCAGGTGTCAGAATTATGCTGCTTGTTTACTTAGGGCAAGGCACCGAAACACAGGAGTATATGGGCACAGGTCACTCACCTATGCTCCCTGCAGGGCTCTGTGCCCTTGTACCAGGGAATCTAAAGCTCCTGTTACTGGGGATGCTGCAGCAGGCTGAGCTTGGGCCGGCTGTGGTAAAGTAAGCAGACAGCACAGAAGGAACAACTGCAGGCAGCTGAGCTAAGCTCCAGCAGAGGAAGGCAGGCTAGTCATCAGGCCTAAATGGAAACCCCCATGGGTGGCTGGAGAGCCACCTGACAGGAAGGCGCAGGACTTTGTAGGCACATATGGCCCGTGCCCAAGGACAGTCTATCAGTCTGACCCTGCAAGCAGTAAGGAGGAGACCCCCTGAGCAAGATGGCAGCAGAGAAGAACTGACCAGTACCCAGGCTATCCCTGAGATGCAAGTAGAGAGCTAAGGGGGACTGCCATCTTGCAGGTGGTAATTATGGACCCAGCATGGGAACAGTTTTAGTTATACAGCCAATCGGTTTGCATTTTCATTCTGATTAAGTACTGATGGACTGGGTGTGGCTATCAGAGGGGAAGAGGAGGCCACACTGGGGTGCCTGAAGGACACACCAAGGCTTAGGTCACATCAGAATGCCTAGCAGGGCAATCAGAAGCAGGCAGCTTAGCTTGGGGGTCAGGGACCCAGAGAGCTGGGGTTGATGTGCAGTGTTAGGCTAAGGTGGGACAAGCTAAGGTCAGGATCAGGCAGTCTAGCCTGGGGTTAGGGACCCAGAGGACTGTGGGGTTGGTGCAGGTTGAAGCTGAGGAAGCCAAGGCAAGTGGCAGCAGTTCAACCTGGGGTCTGGGACCAGTGTAGCAGAAATAGCCTGGCCTGGGTTCTGGGACCCAGGAGGCTGAAGCTTGGGAAAGGGCTACATCTGCCATGTGAGAGCTGAGGGCCCAGAGAGCAGAAGAATAGAGCCAGAGCAGACTTAAGCAAAGGGTGGCTAAAGCCTAGAAAAGGGCTGAAGCCCAGGACAGGCCATCAGGCCAAGTGGACAATTTAAGGTGACATCTGCAAGGCATGGTTGTGGCGGGAGGGGTGGCAGGAGACCACAAATAGCCCTTGAGGCAGGGGCAGGCAATTATTTCAGGCGGAGGGCCACTTACTGAGTTTTGGGAAGCCATCGAGGGTGACATGCCAGGCAGCCCAGGGCAGATAAATATTAATTTTCTAAAATGTTTAGGGGCCCCGCAGGCCAGATAGAATGGCCTGGCGGGCCGCATTTTGCCCACCCCTGCCTTAAGGTAAATGGTGCCCTGGAACATGGACAAAGGACAGGATTGGGACCAGCTAAGTCCAGGAGGGACCTTCTGGCCAAAGGGCTTGTTCTGGGACCCTGGGGAAGCCTCCCTTTTCTTTTTAAAATAAAATAACTTCATCAAGGTGTGGCAGGGGAGAAAAAAGAGGATATCCAAGGAGCTGGAGCCGGATAGGGGTCCTGTGGCCACGGGGGAGGATCACAGCCATCCCTGGGGCCCAGGCCCAACACAGCCCTACAGATAGCTGCTCTGTGTAGCCACTACGTCATTGCGGGGTGCAGTTAGGTAGGAAATAAGCAGGCTGAGCCAGAGAATGAGCCATTGCTTTGGCTCCCATCCCCAGCTCTTGGCCAGCAGAGCTGCACCAGCATGAGGAAGTGGGAAGAAGTGAACTGGTAAGAACTGAGGCCCAGTTTCCTCACTGGCCTGCTCCTAGGGTGGCAAAGCCTCGTGTCATCCCTTCTTCAGAGCAGACTGCGAGCTGACAAGCTCTGTGGGACACATTGTTTCTCCTATGTATTCTTCATAGCATTCAAAACAACTCCCAGCACCAACCCAAGGATTCACACTTACTCAGCTACATAAGATGGTCTAAAGCAATGTTGTGACCCATGTTTTTCTCCTTTAAAGGTGAAAAACATGGTAAGCCATGGCTTTTCCCTTGCTGGCTGTCAGAGTTCCAGTCTGCAAGGGGCTGTTTGGGGCCCCCAACCCCACACACACCTCCCTCGTACCATACACCCATCCTCTGGCCCACACACTGGGGGGCTGGGGCCTGGGGGTGGGGGGCAGCAGGTTGGGACTGACCACTAATGTTTACAAATGGGTCCTGGTACAAAAAAAAAGGTTGAGAACCACTGTTCCAAAGGACCTGACTGTGACTAGCCTCAGTGGTAAAAGGTGTGTAGGGCTACATAGCCACAGCCAGAGTGCTTACACTCTGTGAGTGGTACAACTGCTCCACACCAACCTTACCAGTAGTGAGAGGACTGTCCTGTCTTCTACCTTACCCGCTGTGTTAGCTACCCTAGGAGGAAAGGACCTGAGCACATGCACCCCAGGAGAAGTTTGGGCCAAATGAGCACAGTTCCTTTGTTAAATCCCATAAGGCAGTGTGGCTTTTACCATAAAACATACCTTTGAGCCAAGATGTCATATTCTGAAAAGCTCTCAATGATTTAACTTTAAGGGGCATTGTAAGCTGAGACATCACTGCACTCAGCAATATTCCATGCAAATATAGCTAGTTGATCATTAAGAACAAATTATTTCAAACCTAATGTTTAGGTCCAGTGATGCTATTAACATATTTGTTCACATACTACATGCACTTTTTCAAAAAAGCTAGCAATGGAAAATTGAAGTGTGTGACTTAAAGAAACTAATTTCCATGGGGCCCTGGAGGCTTTGGTCACATGAAAATGGGCAGGATTCCTCTCTTTAACCTCACTCCCCACTGCAGGTCTAACATCAAATGGTTTAACCCTCCCCAGCCACTGCCGACTTAAGGTTTTTATTATGTTGGTTTGCAAACAGTTAGGATGCAGCTATGAAAAGGTTAACCATGTAGCTGGTATAGTAGAAATCACCCATGGGGGACAGGGATAGACCATCTTGACAGATGCTGATGAAAGGATTTGACCCTTGTTCCTCATGGCCCAAGCCTGCATCAACCACCTAAACACCATTTTTTTAAATGAAAAACTGGTTTTTCTTCAGCCTGCGTTTCCAAAACAAGCCATGTGTCCTATTCAGGGGCATGTGGTATTTGAGTCAATAATAATTATAATTAGCTGTAATTACAAACAACACCTTCCACTGATCCCAACAGAATGCACACCCTACATTTAAAATAAAACAAGATCACAGTATTTCAGATTTACCCCACTCTTCAAACAGTTGGGTACAGTACCTTTGAGATGTTACTGGAACGGCTCACAGAATGCCCCAAAGCCTTCTCATTCTGGAAGAGAACAGAACAGAATCATTGTACTGACAGGTATCTGCTGTAAGAAGGTTTTAAAGAGGTATTAACAGTGAAATAAATACATTGAAAATATTAGAGAAAGTTTGGTTTTGTGTTTTTTCCATAGGATTTTGCTTCTACTAAAGTCAATGAGAGTTTAGCCACTGACATTAATAGGAGGTGGCCTGAGCGCTTTGATTAGTTGAAAGTATATATCACCCAGCCAAAATCCACTAGACAAGATAAGCATGAATGGGAAAGTTAAGACAATGACCTTCTGTGCCACATCAAAATTCACAAATAATTTTCCTGTACAAAGCCTAATTTGAAAAGGAAACCTACCCACTTCCACCTTATTTCCAAACAATAATATATTACCACTGCAAGTGAAATCCTAAACCCTTACTTAAGAAAAAAATTTTCCCGGTGATGTCAAAAAGGAATGTTCATTATTCACAACCATGTCATTCTTTAATATAAAATACCATGGAACTTCCTTTTTCCAGGGCAGTCTGAGCATGATTAAACTGGAAACATCTTGATAAATGGAGCTTTTAGAATGCTCTACTGGTTTCATTCTCCTGGCAAATGTTACATTTGTCAAGGATTATATGCCAGGATTGCAAGACAAATTGTAACATGTCACCTGGTCACGTTAAAATTATTAAGGGATAATTCTACATTGCAAAGAAGTTGCTGTTTCAATGAGTTCAACTGGTTTAACATCTGGCATATAAACAGACAAAAAATGTAATGGCTGCCAGGGTCTTCAGGCACAGGAGACAGTTTGGACATATGACTCATTTACACTGATGTAACCGGCCTTTACATCAATTTAAAACAACAACAAAGGATTGGCAGACACTATACAAACTTATACCAGCCGAACTTATTCATATCCATTATAGAATTACCTCAGTAAAAATCAGGGGCAACACTTCATCAGTGTAAGTTAGACCAGTGTACTTACTGTTTACAATTTATCCAAGGTGACCATTTCCTCAAGGAAAAATGGGTGATTATTTGCTCCCCACCACCTAGTGGCAATGTGCTGTAATATTTACCTACTGCATATAGCTACCTCAGAGTAGCTCCAGGTGTGTCTGCTCGAGAGCCCCCTATAATTTATACCAGTGTATATAAACAGATGTGAATTACACTGGTGTAAATGTGTAATGAGTTCAGCACCTGAAATTAATCTGGTATTAAACAACTATTCAGGTAATTTCCCTCCACAACTAGCTGGATAATTGTATCCAGAAAGGACTACATACAGCATGTAGCCCCCTTGCTTGCTTACCAGGCAGTCTGCCCTCTGTTTAACTAGCTAGTTACATAGTTGTTTTCATAAGTGTAAATAAGTACCTCTGGATTCCAGCCACACATTCACTTTTGAAAGTAATGCAAATTTGCCAACAGTGGGGTATGCCACAATTATTCCAATGCTGAGAAACTGAACAGTGTTAGTTGCTTGTTCTGGCTGGAATCCAATAAGGAATTTTTTCTTTTACATAAATACCAGAAATGAAATCAAGCCACAAGGTTTAATTGTGGAGCAAAATTCAACTTATTTGAAGGCTGGGGGTGGTCAGTTTAAAGTGTTTTGAAAGGGAACTATGCCCCAAATAAATGGAAGATTAACCAACTTCTTCCATAATTACTGGCACAATGCAAATATTTCTTGTGTAGTATCACAAGCACTGAAGTGCTGCTCCTGCATTAGGTTGCTTTCCTTCCAAAAAAAGATATGCATACACCCTCCAAAGGGATTCTGACAGCATCTTATGCCTGATGACTTGGAAACGGGGCGATCACGCTGCTGTAAGATGGTATGTTGTACATATGAGAAATCATAAACTGGTTTAGGCAGGAAAGGTATTGGGTGTTACAGAGGGCACAGGTTGCAATTTGCTACAATTAAGGTGAATTTTAGTAAATAACTTCATGTCAAGCTAGCACATGGTCAGGGCAGTCCTGAGCACATGAAAACTGCAGATCTGTAACCACCAAACACGTTAAAAGCCCCAGGCTTCAGGAAGCTTGTTCACTTAGCACAATGCCTAGTGCCAGTAAAGAGCTCTATGCTGAGATGGAGAAGAGGAGCAGGCCAGAAGGTCTCTGCAGTATGCGTCAAGTTGTAAAGTCTGGTCTAATTCTAAATGCCAAAACCCAATTTTCTCCCTTTCCCCCCCATATATGGGCACTGTGCAAGGGAAACAGCAACTGATTCATCTCTATGCTGACCCTTCATACTTTATGGAGTCAGTGAGACACAGGTATATGGCATGGGAGAAGTATGAGTACAAAAGGAAACAGCATGGAGAAGAGCCAGATGTCTGGTCACCCATGCTGTGATGGTCACTGCTAGAGGTGCAGTTCAGAAGTTTTGAGCCATGTGGTAGTGGCTGGTGCAACACTGGCTGGGTCAGCAGCAGCTGCCATTCTTGCACCTCTCCTAGTCAGCATTTAAGGTGAACATGTCATTTGCCCACCTACTGTTACACTACAGGTCATAGCTTCAGTTCCCTGAAGACTTATGGAAGGAATGTTATGTTGCATGTGTTACTCTACGCAGAGGACGTGCAGGCCTGTTGCAGAACACTTTAACCTCCTTGGACAGTCCATCGCTGACCCAAGGGGGACTGTTCTCAGGCAGAAAATCTTCAGAAACAGATTTGCCTGGGAATGGTGGATCAAAAAAATCATCCACAGACTGGATTGGTGTTAAGTATGTTTTAAAGGAAGACTATGGATTCCTATCCCATTACATGGATAACTGTTGTGACTCCTTTGTTTCTATGGGTTTATTGTTTGCATGTTTGCTTTTCTGCAGCACTGCACCCCTTCCCCTCTCTGCCCCCTTTCTGCTTTTGTATTCAAAAAATTCTTTCTCCTCATATGCGGTTTTGTGCACACCCTTTCACAGCATCTGATGAAGTGAACTTCATCTCATGGAAGAGCTTGTACTATGCAGCTACTTTCGTTAGTCTATAAAGTGCAAATCTACCCTGCCTTCTGTTTTGTTTCACAGAATCATAGGGTTGGAAAGGACCTTGAGGGTCATTTAGTCCAGCATTTCTCAACCCATGGGTCACAACCCATAAGTGAGTTGCAAGACTATATGAAAGGGTTGCAAACAAACTTTAAAAATAGATTTTCTTTTAAAGGAGAAAAGCCATGGGAAACTATGGCTTTTTACTTACAGGTTGGCAGAGTTCCAGCCTGCAAGGGACTGTTTGGGGCTCTCCCTGCCCCACACACCTACCCCCTGCCCCGCACACTGCGGGGGCTAGGGCCCAGGGGCGGAGAGAAGTGGATCGGGAGTGAGGGGCACTGGGTCGGGACTGGCCACTGATGTTTACAAATGGGTCCAGGTACAAAAAAAGGTTGAGAACCACTGATCTAGTCCAGTGGTTCTCAACCTTTTTTGTACCAGGACCCATTTGTAAACATCAATGGCCAGTCCTGACCCAGTGCCCCCCACTCTCACCCCACTGCCCCCTGCTCCCAGGCCCCAAAGCATGTGGGGCAGGGGATGGGTGTATGGGGCAAGGGAGGTGGTATGTGTGGCGCATGGGGAGCCCCAAGCAGCATCTTGCAGGCTGGAACTCTGCCAGCCAGCAAGGGAAAAGCCATAGTTTCCTACATTTTTCTCCTTTAAAGGAGAACCCATTTTTAAAGTTTGTTCACAACCCTTTCATATATTCTTGTGACTCACTTTTGGGTTGCAACCCATTGGTTGAGAAACGCCGATCTAACTGATGCAGGATGTGCTGTCCCTAAGCCAGCCCAGACAGATGTCTATACAGCCTTTTTTTGACAGTCCCCCAATCAAGGAGATTCCTCAGCTTCACTACACAACTTGTTCCATTGTCCTACTGGTCTCACAATTAGGAAGATTTTTATCCTGAATTTTCTAGTTTTCATGCCAGCAAAAATACTCGCAAGGAAATGGCGATCAGGGAGCTACTGAAATTCTTTACAAGAGAACCACTTGCCACATTTAAAATCAGTGTGGACCAAATTCAGAGTCAGAGGAAAGTGTCCTCGCACACTGCAAGACTGTGTTTTGGCTTTTGGGGTGGAGATGTGTTTTTATTAAGTGAAAATTATTATTTCTAGGAACTCTAGAACAAGAAGAAGAACAGTTCAAACCAATAAGTAGACACTGTGCTGAGACATTAATCTTGAATTGCTACAGTAAGAAATCACATGGCTCAACTACAGTAGTAAAGGAAGGATTTGGTAACCTCATCACATCAAAGGAAGAGTGACTATAGCAACAGAGAAAGTTCACTGACTGCAGAAAGCAGAGAAAAAAAGAATGGGACTGTAATGCTGGGGATGTGTTTACAAGCCATGCTGATAGGAGAATGGAACAGGCAGGTGTACCCAAGGACAGCTTTATAATCTGTGGGGTTACACTCACTTAACTCTAAGTGATGGGGTGGGAGGTAAAATAGAGAGCTATCCCAGAGGGCAGGGAGGGACAGAGAAAAGAGACTGGGATCAAGTCTGCCTGAACACAATACTCCATGTGGCATCAAGACAAAATGAAATAACTCAGAGCTTTTTTGTACTAACTCCGTTCTCCACAAATTCTGTTCTTTAGCTGCAGCAGATGTCAAGCTAGGGAGCATGACTGAACGCACATGGATGTCTGTGTTGAAAAGGACAGGCTGAAATTTAATAAGAATGCACAGGGCTGAAGCACAGGGACTGTGTATGTGCAACGTGATACATTATGCAGGTCAAACCTGTTCTTACGCAGGCCACAGATCTAGCTTTGCTGCTGTACTTCTGTGGTTGCAATTTGATCTGCTCGAGGTTTTGAGCAGCTGAGAGACAGCAACTCAAGTTACATTTATTGATCTATCATTAGAAAACATTCCCGTAATGGCTTCAGTGGATCATACCAGCTAGCACAACTGGTTTCACTGTTTAAAAGGGATCATTCTTTGAATTAAAAAAAAATACAACACTCTTGGGTGAGTATTTCCTCAGGTTTCCTGAGTGGAAAGACTGTTTTTTTGTCGTTATGCAGCATGCACACACAGATACACACTCACTTAGTAACATTATTTCTAGTGTATTCTGCATTGTATATAATCACCACACAAATGCTAATGGATCTCAGATTTTAACTCCTTACCACACACCCACTTTATTTCGGCAGCAGAAAGGGAACAACACTGTGGACCTAGACCGTGTATCTGATGAATATATAGATATATTTGAGATATATTTGATGAATCAGAAATTTTTTATGCCACTACTACATCACAGGTTACAGTACCACACATTGTGATGTTCTTTAAAATGTCTTTGTGTGATAGAGCTAAAGAATATCAGCCCACCAAGCAACATCAACATGTACTTCACCCCATTCACAGAACAGCTCTCCTGAAAGAAACCATAGGCATCTCTTTCTAGTTTCTCAAGAGCTGGAAATATTCTGATTATTCAAACAGCAACAGAGAGCTTTTATTCAGCAGAGTTTCACAAGCACTAGCTGTGCTGCAAAGTTCTCTTTTCCAAATACAGGGATAAAAATCTATCCTTATGGAAAGTCAGTATTTGTCAGGGGCTACAACGGTGTGCTAAACAAATGTAGTTGAGAGGTTTTGCTGTGTTTTACCATCATTAAGACAGGAAATAGAGCTGTGGTGCCACAAAAATAGCTATTGGTAATAGCAACCACTGTAGTCAAGAAAAGAATAGAAATGTTAAATAAAATGAATTAAAATTAGTTGCAAGGCAAACAACTCAACTGTATATTTAGGATCACATCCTATTCCATCTTCTGGGTGTTTACGAGGACTTTGTCACTTAACTGCAGTCCTGTTCTACCCTGTTAAAGTCCCTTAAAATCCATGAATGCATCTACTTTTGTAACATCCATTAGCTGGATCTAATTCTGACCCTTAAGATGGAGTCAGACATAAAGAACAAGGAGCAGAAGAATCTACACAAATTTCGCATTAACTGTTTTTCAGGGACTCTAGGTGGAACAGAATCTCATTCAGGTGCTGAAGTCAACTTATGCACCTAATAAGTGAAACAAAATCTGGCCCGTAACTTTTAATGATTTGGACTGTTCACATGTTACAATCAGCACAGGTGAGAGAAGATTAAAAACGTTATCAAGTTACTATTACCATACAACAAATAAAAGGTGCTAAACCAGTCTTTTTCCAAAGCTCTCCTTTGAGTGCAGCAAGACATGCTCCAGCTTGGTGATTATATTTCTAAAGCAGTTTTGTTGTCCTGCAGGGAGAGCGTTAGTCTTTGCACTGGAGTGTAAGGTCAAGACAAATAAAGCATCTGCTATCATGGAGTGTACAATTATCACTGGCTAAAGACTATGCAGTTGTTCTCTGGCAAAAGGTCAGCATTTCCGTAAAGGCTAATAGGAATCCTGCTTTTGAATTTCATCCCACCGTATTAAAGACATCCAGTAGGCACTTTTTCTGAAAATGAGATTGTTTAAAAATAGCCAATGCAGCAGGATTTAGTTTCTCTCCAGCTGGGGCCAGCTGCTACTCTAAGGTCTCCACTGGAGACAGGGTCTAGAGAAAGAAAGTGAAGGGGAAAGACAGGGAAGCTGGTGTGAGTAGGAAAACTACTCTGGCTCCCCCAGCAGCACTCCCTACTCCAAATCTTGGACTCAGGTCATTATTCTCACACTTGCTTTCCTCATTCCCTCCTTTGACTCTCAGGCCTCCTTTCTCTCCTACTGCCTTCTTCTGAAGCCTGCACACTGCTATCACCCTTGCTCATGGACAGGCCTCCTTGCTGCAGTCCTGTCTTCCTTCTCCACCTCCCTGACCTGCACCTTCCTCCAATCACTCCGCTTCCATGCAGTTCCCCTCCCACCTATGTCTCCCATCTAACTCCATGAATCAGGTCCATGGCTTTTCATCCCATTTGCCTGACTCATAGATCACTTTTGAGACTCTTGGAAGTGTGTTGTTTTATTACTTCTAGTTTGCTTAGACCAATGAATATATCTCCTGCAAACACAGATGCTGAATAAGCCGTGCATATACAGAAAGTCCAGACTAGACCCATGGCCACTTGGCTCCCACAACACCAGCCTCTATATGAGCTAACAAACAGTCCTGCCTGCAGGTAGAAATAACCAGAGTCAGTAGGTAGGAGCACTTACTCTCTCATGCAAGCAAAATACACATGCAAAGTTAACGAGTTACAGTGCCTTCTCCTCAAATTCAATCACTCCTGTAATATAACATCATGTTTTGGCAGATTAAAGCAAACAATCCTTTGAACTATGGTGGAAAAGTAGATCTTGGTAAGGCAATAGGTTTGGGTTTCCAACAGTACTTAGAGCATTCAATCTGAACAACAGGGGAGGACAAAGATGAGGGAAATCTTACTAGGTGCCTAAGAGGGAAGGAAGGGTAGGGTGGCACCTTAGAAACATGGTTAACTCTCTCTCTCTCTAGCTGTCTAAGGAACTGTGCCACAGTTGAATTACCAGCTACCATGGAATCAGTGCTACCAAAAATCTTCTGAGAATCGCTCCAAGAGATCTCTATGGGTACAAAAATTAAGTATAGCATGAACGTAATACGCAAAAGTAATCCACATGCAGAAGTAGCAAATGTGAACTTTCAGGAGAGATCGCAGGACCCTGTGGTAAAAGCAGTGGCCATTAGGACAAGAGGCAGAAGAGTTATTCCACCTGTGAATAGGGGCAATGGGGTGGATTCTGTTCTAATGCTCTACCATCTACATTAGTATGTGCGTGTCAAAGAGAAACCAGACTCACAGAGGACAACCTGGTTCCAACACGGATCTGTTGCACGAGACTGAGCAACTCACTCTGCCTTCCTGCACCCCTCAGACCTTTGTCTGTTTAGCAATAAGTGCTCTTACTAGGTTTGTACAATGCCCTCACCTTGGCTGGGTTCTCTTGTTTAACACAGATAGTAATCATGCCCTTCCCACTGATGGAAGAGCAGAGAAAAAAACTGCAGCATCCCCCTGTGACTGCAAAGACAACAAAAATAGCTCCCCCCATTACCCTGACCCTTTCCCTATCCTCCCCCAGTATATGCTCTCAAAGATCAAGTTCTCCTCCTAATTACTCTATTTATTCGAATTTAAGATGAGGATCGCCCCCCAATCAGCCTCTTGGCTTAGATTCTGATACAAAGTGTATGGTGGGAAGTGGGGGGCTTGCAGCTGCTCCAGCTCTGACTCTGGCCCTGAGCCCAGGTTGGGGCCACAATCAAACCCACAGCAGCTGCCTGCCCCTCAACTCTACTTACCCTCTGGAGCTTCTGCCCCCGCACTTCCTCCCCACTTACTGTTAGGTGCAGCTCAGTTCTAGCTTGGACTGGATTTTTTGAATGGAAACTCTGTCCACTGCCCAGCCAATCAGCAGCACTGCTGCTTCTCCATGGCCCAGCAAGGGCTGTGCTTCCACGTGTTGTGCTCTGACACAGGAAAAAGAGCCAAAGCAGCATCTGCTTCTCTGCCTCTTGGGGGCTAAGATCAAGTGGGAGCATCTGAATCCTAAGACCTCCAGGCTTGGGCCGGCACGTAGGATGCCTGCCAATGGATTTGGGAGTATCTGTGGTCCCAGGGTGAGAGCCTGGGATGTAGTTTGCTTGTTGGTCATAGCATACATGCAGTTTAAAAATTATTTGAGTTCTGCTTGCTCAATTAATATGGTTTTTGGAACAACTGAGTTCTGCTCAATCAAAATGATTTGGAACTGATTTGGCCTGGAACATGAAAAATATTTATTAAAAAAAAAAATCTAACAGTAAATGGGGGCAGGGGGAAGGGGAAGAGGCAGAGACTTCAGGGAACAGGGAGGCAAGGGGCAGAGACTACAGAAAATGGGGGGGAGGAGGGGCAGAGGTTGTGGGGAGCTGGAAGTCTGGGGGTGCCAGTAATGGTGGGAGGGGGTGTGCAAGGCTGCAGGGGGAAGAAGTAGGGAGTGCAAGGGGGCCACCTGATCACCCCCTCTAGCCACTGCTTTTCCTGCTATAGCAGCGGGAGGAGGATGAATTTAAGACAACCCTCCAATAATTAGATTCTATACCTTTAAAATTATAACAAATCTATATTTTTTCCATATATAGAATATAGTTATTGGGAAGTCACTTTAAATTCAAGGTTGACTTAGGCCATTCTGCAAGGCCTTTCCTAAAGAGGCAGATCCATAGCACAGTAAGTGTTAAAGAAGTGAGGGAATGATCCACAGTCACTTGTTGATAACACCTTTGCTTTAGGAACTGCAGGTATGTTTAGATTTAAATAATTAAAATTTATTCTGAACTACACCTTCATCATTTCTTACTTACACCCAAAGTCACATAGGAAAATAATCTGGGAGTGTGGGTAAAAGGTCCAAATTTGCCACTAAAATTTCAGGAGGCAATTTTCTCTACTCCAACTTTTGGGGTGGGGATATAGAACCCACCTGGCAAGAAGATAAATGGAAGGCCTTCTTCTGGCCATCCACAGCATCAGGTCACTTGTGTCTCAACCATTCCCAGTTTCAAGGGAGTGCTAGCTCTGGGTCTCTCTGGCTGAATCTAATGCAGTGTCTTGGTTCAGCTGCTGGACTGTGGACAGCATATAGTCCATTCTCATTACCAGTAACAAAAATGCTTAGCATACAAAATATGTTATGTTCCCAAATTTGTGACACTGCTGTAATTTTCATAAGATGGCCATAGTACAAATAGATTAGGATCAAACAAAAGAAATAAGGAAAAAAAACCCCAGAGCTTGTGTGAGAAAGATGCTGTATAAGTAGATATTTTCTATAATTAATAATGGAGAGTAGGGGAATGACTCAAGATTATACTCAAAGGCAACTGATCTCTTTACAGCAGTGCCCTAGTGGAAGAGTTACACTTTAAAAGTTTCCCAGAAGCCGGTCAGCTGTTGCAGTAATCACTTCCTGATAATAGCCTTGCTCACTGCCTAGACCAAACAGGGCTGAGATCATGCATTTCGAAGCAGCCTTCATACAACTGTGGTTTTATATCTAATATCTTAAACTCATTTAAAAAATAATTTTGTGTCTTACATTTTTTTTTTATAAAGATAGCTTAAGTATACATTGATATTTCATCTGACCATGCTATATTCTCGGCAGTAATTTGCTGAACATTTTAACAGAATTATCTAGTTTTACCAGAATTCTTGAATCGGTGCAAGAAAAGATGAAAGGAAAATTCAAGAAAACACAACTGGATCACTCCGACATCATCCAAGTTCTGACGGAATTTAATGGCATAACAGTTAGGCCACGAACTAAAATGGTTAATTTATCACATTGACTTGAACCTGAGGCATTTTTTTCTCCAGTCAGCAGCTGGGGGGGGGGGGGGGTGGGGGGGGTGGAAGAGGAGGAGAGAGGAATGCAGACCTCATCATCTTGGATTCACATATAAAGCGGGGGGGGGGGGGGGGGGGGGGGGAGCAGGAGGCTTCTGGGGCTTCAACTCTAGCCCTGAGCCCAGATCAGGGCCAAAGCCACAGTCACGGCCTACCCCACTTCCACTTGCCCTTTGCAGCTTCTGCCCCTGCCCCTTCCCCCCGTTACTGTCAGGCACAGCTTGGCTCTGGCTTGGGATGGAGGCCCTCATGGGCACAAAGAAACTCTGTTCCCTGCCTGGCCAATCAGCAGCACCACTACTGCTACATGGCCCAGCAAGGACTGCACTTCCACATGCTGTGCTCTGGGGAGGGAACAAAGACTGAGAAGCATCTGACAGTGAAGGGGAGGAGAGGCAGAGACTGGGGGGAGCAGGCTGGGGGAAGGGGCAGAGACTGGTGGGGTGGGGAGATGCAGGTGGCAGGGGGACAGGAAGGCTGCATGGGGAAGAAGTTGAGGGGCACATGAGCCCCCCCCCCCCCAGTCACTGCTTTCCCTGCTGTAGCAGTGAAGGGAAGGACACAAATTGGAAACAACTCTGATAATTATATTTTATAACTGGAAAGTATAACAAATTAATCAATTTTCTATATACAGAATCTAATTACTGACGGATCATCTTAAAAAGTCAGGGTTGTCCTAGACTTGAGTAAATACAGTATTATTATAAACAACTGCCACATTAGAGGGTTGCCTACTCTGTTAAAAAGCTACTGTTTAAAAACCTGTGACAATCATCACAGATCCTGGCCTACGTTACTTGCATCAGCAGCAGCTACATCAGTTAAAGTCTTTGCAGCACCAGCAGAGAAAGAATAGGTGCTCCCACGGTGCTCCACACCTGGGAGCAACACACCTCAGCACACCCCACTCTCTTGCACCTGTTCACATGTGCCAGGTACTGATGTTAATACTGTATTTTTTCAGATTGGCCTTCAAGGGGTCTTTTAATCTCTTCTTTTGCCCACCTCTAGAACAGTTACCATCAGTGAGTCAGCAGTGTAGGACTGTCAGGCCGTGGCACTGGTCTACCTGGTGCAGCTGCTCATCCCGGACTGCCACTTTCTCAACCGGACACTGGGGCAGACAGGGGGCCAAACCCTCCATCTGGGTCTAGCCACACACCCACTCCCTGCCACCAGAGAGTGGCCAACCAAGGTCAGCTTACCATTCAGCCCTTCCATCATAAACACCTGATCTGGAAAAGGAAGTGTCCAGGCAGCAAGGCTCAACCTCATACCTAGGCTGCTGCACCCTTGGCTTGTGCTGCTGCTGACTCGACAGAGTCTCTGGATAACCAACCCAGCTTGCTCAGACCTCAAGTCTGGAGTGACCCTCTGGACAGCTGACTCAACTCTGGTTTGATTTCCTGAATACCTGACCCAGCTGGCCTCCTGATCTCATGCTCGGCCTGACCCTCTGGATCTCCGACTTGGTTCCCCAGATAGATTTCCTGGCGTCTAGCATCCACACAGTCAGACCCCTCATACTTCCCTCAGATCCTAGCTGCTTCTTCCAACCCTTAGGCAACCCCCTGGCCCTGTAACCTGGCATGACAAGGATCTGTTTTGGGCAATGGTTCTCAGACAACTTCGTGACATGCCCTAAGAGCTGGTATTGTATAAACATGGCTTCAAAGCTGGTAGTGTTCGTTTGAGCCAGAGTGCTGGCATTTGTTCTTCTGTCCTTCCAGTTGATACAGAGGATTTTCTGAAGACAGCACTGATCGTAACATTTCAAAGCTTTCAGGCATTTCCAATATGTCATCCCAGGTCACCCATACAACAGGGGAGGGCTGACAACAGCTAGGTAGATGAGGAATTAGGCTTGCGTCCTGATGGCATGATCATCAAAGACTTGATTCTGGAGACATCCAGGGTTGAATACTGTCATCTATGTTTACTTTTTGGGAAAGGTGGCTACCCAGCAGGGGAAATGCTCAATTTCCAAGGACTGCCCTCCCATTTTAAAATATGGCAAAGTAGCTGGTTAGTTTGGGGAGGGCTGGTAAAGTACCTTGGTTTTCACAAAGCTGACAGTGAGTTCAAGCATCTCATATGCTTCACAGAAGCAATCAAGACTGACCTGGAGCTCCCCAATTGAGCGGGCACAAGAGGCCCCTCATCCAGTCATCAGCATATTGAAGATTGGTAGGAACCTACCTAATTCACAGACGGTACCTCCAAATGTTGAGGTCTTAGCTTAGTATCAGGCACCATTTTCATGGTGGAGTACAGCGAGGTCCCCCATGCCTCTGATTGGCTGAGGGGCCCCATAAGTCCCACCCCTCCCCAGACACTGACAGGTTTAATACCATTCCAGTTGAATAATAGGTTGAATCTGCAATCATTCTGCATTCAGTCTTGCAACCTGGTAGCTATCTGTCAATCTCCAGAGAGAGGAGGGACTTCCAGGGCCCCTTGGCCAGAGGTGGGGGGGGGGGGGGCATTCTGCTCCAAAGATCTCCCCCCCACTTCTCTTCCCTCCATGTTTCAGGATGCCAGGGCTTCCTGCTTCTGTTTGCAGCTCCCTTTTCCTCTCCCCTCCCTACCATTTTCCTGCTTTTTCATGGTTCCCATGTTTTTCACAGGAAACCTACCAGTTTCCACAAAAATCATGAAATCATGAATTTCATAGGTCCCTAAACATTAGTAATGGAGGTACTAGTTTTCTTGGATTTAGAATGTAACTAACTGGTTGATATTAAAAGAGATTTCTGGCCAGGAGATACTAGATGCTGAATCTAGATGGAAGCTTAGTCTGTCAGCAATAAGAAGCCAAAACGCTGCAATGTAGATGGGAAAGAGTGCTGGTGCAATTGCACAGTCTGTCTTGACTCCAGTTCTAAGAGTGAGCCATTACTTTGGATGGTTGCTGTTGTGTCGTCCTGAAGAAGTCTGATAACAGTACTGTAACAAAATTTTGGCAGGCATCCAAATAGCAACAGGATCTTCCAACGGGCCTCTCTGTCAAAGCAAAAGCCTTAATCAGGGCAAAGGACACACAAAAGATGATGGTATTGGTTGAAGCACTTCTCCTGCAGCTGTCTAACAACAAAGACCACATCTCTATTGTACCTCTGTCTAAAACCACATTTTTGACTCGGGTAGAATTGCTTTAGTGAAGAAAAGTGAGTCTATGAGGACAACACTGGTGAGCATCTTCCAAGCTATGGACAGCAGTGCAATACCACGATAACTGCAATCTGATCCATCTCCTTTCTTGAATATAGTAACAATACAGTAACAATTCCAGAATCTCTCAAGTCACTGGGAATCTGTTCATGTTTCAGTGTTTTCATAATAATAATGCCTAGATGGTGAGAGGTTCTTCCCACCTCCCATCTTGCTTATAAATTTCAGCTGGTATTTCATCAGAACCACATACTTCATTGCTGTTCTCGATGGCTTTCAAGGCCTCCTGATAAGTAGGTGGACCTGGAAGGTAGTCCTTAAAGGGGTGCTATGGAATGACTTTGATGGTATTGTCTCCAACATTAGAATCTCAGTTCAAGAGCTCTTGAAAGTGCTCTCTGAGTGCTCGTGCTGCCGCGCAGTACAGGGATTGCCTGTCTTGCCTGCCTTGCTTGGCACCCATGCAGCATCTGCCCCATAGTGTGGGTGCAGAGCAGCTGGACATGGCCCCACGTGCTGTCTGGGAGCTGAGATGGCTCCACCTGTCAGCTGGAGCCTGGAACTGCTCAGCCCCAGCCCCCAGACAGCATGAAGCACCCTGTCAAGCCACACTACACCTGCACCATGGTGCATCTGCCAGGCGGGTGCTAGGTGGCAGAGGAAGGAGGTGCGATCTCCACTGCCCCACAATGCATGGGGGGCTCTGCCATGAGCACCCAGAGGCCCCAGTCACCGCCGGTGAGTGTAAGGCTTTTTTTTTTTTAAAGCTCTGCACTCAGCGGCTGCAGCAGTGGCAATTGGGGCCTCTGGGCACTCATGGCAGAGCACCCCCCCCCTCCCTTGTGCAGCACGGGGCAGAGGGTGGCAGCAGAGATTGCCCATTCCCCTGCTTGGCACCCACGCAGCAGCTGCCCCATGTCACGGGTGCAGTGTAGCTTGGCAGGGCTCTGCATGCTGTCTGGGAGCTGGGGCAGCTCCACATGTGAACCAGAGCCCGGCAGCACTCAACCCCAGCAGCCCCAGCTCCCAGACAGCGTGCAGTGCCCTGCTGTGCTGTGCCGTACCCGTGCAATGTGACAGCTGCCACGCGGGTGCCAGGAAGGGGGGCTGATCCCCTCTGCTCCCCACTGTGTGGGGGGGCTCTGCCCAGAGGCTCCAGTCACTGCTGCTGCAGCCAGTGAGTGTGGGCCTTTTTAATTTTTATTTTTTTTTAGTGCCAAGGCTAGGCTGAGGCTGCACGGGGGATGGGGCCATGCAGGGCAGCCATGGGGGCTTCTCCCACAACTCCCCCCACCCAGGGAGAGGCAGGCACAGCTGGAGGAGCCATGGGGGAACCTGCATCCACCCAGCTGTGCCTGCCTCTCCCCGGCAAATCCAAATCAGCAAATTTCTCCGAATCAGAGCCGAATCTTCCAAAGCCAATTCGGCCGAATTGATTTAGGACAGTGATCCGAATCTCCAAATCGAATCACTGTCCTCCGAATCAGCCAAATCTGAATCGAATACTTCCCTATTCATACAGGCCTAATACCTCAATTGACAACCCCTGTCCTAGAAAGTAGGGAATAGTGCTGCACTGGCATTATGATGGACTGGATGCTCTAATTGGTCTTTTCTGTCTTTGATCGGGGCATTAATAGAAAACATTTAATTGCAACTTTCTTCCCCATTTGAGATAGCAGGAAACATATGTTCATATGATGCCCCTGAGTGAGAACTTATATGCAGAACTGACACTGGAAAAGTATTTTTAGTGTTTAATGTACTAGGACCAGCACCTTGGAGTCAGTCACATCTCTGAAGACCCTAAGGGGCCTCTGGGCTACTGAAAAAACTTGTCATAGATATTGCAGACCTTTTCCCTTTTTGTCCTGCATCTCTCCTATTGTCATTTATTCCAGGAAAATGGTCCTAATTCTGATCTGCATCATTTCATAGTCACTTTGTCTTGATGTACATGACTATTCAAAATGCAAGGCAGAGATCGTTTGGGTCCAAAAGATTCTACTAAAGATACTTGCACTCTGAGCGAGGCTGGTTTGAGGCCCCTGTGAAATCTGGCCTGAGATGTTTGGAAGTGTTTTTAACCAAGTTTAACACACTGAGATCTAGCACAACAGGTTTCAGCAAGTAAGGTCCTAAGATATCAAAACAGAAAAACTGAATAAAAAAAAAGAAATGAATGAAGACTATTAAAAGTAAGCATTACTCCTAAAGGAAAGGTTACTTAAATAAAGCATTTACATTTTTATCTATAATTGAGGGGAAATGCAGTTAAACTGTTTAAAAAGAACCCACTGAGAAATAAAGTTATTAGAAGCAAGAAAGCAGTGAAATGAGCAATCTCAACAGAATCATCTTGGAATCCTGGCTAATTAATTATACAGTAAACTCAGGTGTCAAGTGAGTATTTACCCATACTACTTGATTAAAAAAATCCAGCACTCTCTGCAATTTAATGGATTATTCTTAAGAGAAATAAATCCAAATGAGTGCCTCAGCAGTTTGTATGCTGGGGCTGTGCTAGGAGTTTGTCCTAAGGTGACTGTCCTGCTTTCCTTCTGCTAACAATACTCTGCACAAGAGCTCCAAGATGGTACTGAAAGAGGAACTACTGTTCACTTGCTGTTATATTCCTCAGTGACTGCAGAGAAAGAAGCACTAGGGCAATCAGCATTGTGGTACAGTGACTGGTAATGTAGGGCCTGCAGACAGCAAGTGGCTTGTGCTCTGTAGAAAGTACAGCTAGGTCATGTGTCGCTTTAAAAAAAGATCTACAAATTTTAGATTAAAATAGAGGTTATCATCTTAGATGCTCACTTCTGTCCTTGCTAACAGAAAGGTAAAATAAGGAGTCACTTTTTGAACCCTGAGACAGGCTGCTGATCTCACTGAGCATGGCATAGAGAAGCAGAAAGTAAATCTATCCCCAGAGCCCAAACATTAAGGTGCTAACATACTGCAGCACGTATATTATAACAAATGGAGCCAGGGTGCAGGTACATGGCTCCATCTCTGGCTTTGGACAAGGCACTATTAGTACCCTCTTCCATAAAATGTGAGTGACACCATTACATTCTTTGAAGATGTTAAATAACTTATTGCTAACCTCTAGAGAAGTCTGTATTTGTGTCCCATTCCCTGACAACAAACAAAAAACCCCAAAAGACAAGAATAAAGTAATTTGTCCAGCAGCCCCTGCCACAACATTAGTAAAGATTCATGCTACAATAGGTCTGTCTCCACCCCACCTCTAATATAATGGAGAACACTTTTAGACACAAAAGAGACATGGTCTGGGTGTCTTGAATTGCATCACACATGCTCCTTTAAGCGGCTCTGAGGCAGCAGCAGAAATCCACTTAACAGACTAGCAATTGCAGCACAGCACAGCAAGGCTAGGGACAGGCATTACACATAAACCAGTTTAGGTGATCAGAAACTGGTTTAAACCTGTAACAGAACAGATGTTCCATATATATAAACCAGTTTGAAAATGGCTGAAATTGGTTTGAGATAAACTTAGTTGAATGTAATATCAGACTTAACTGATTTGGTTTAAACTGGTTTATGCAATGTCTGTCCCAGACCTCTTGCTGATTGAAGTTAAATCAGAGTCCCCCAGCATCCCTGCATGCTCTCCGGGCTGGCCTGGGTGGGGCTCTCTGCTCCACAGGAAGCCAGGGTCTGCCTGGCTTCCCTGTGTGTCCCCCCCCCCCCACCCCGCCCTTCACTGGTTAAGCAGAGCTCCCTTCCTCTTCTCTGCCACAGCACGGACTATAGCCACCAGCATGTGGCGTGCTAGCTAATGCTGAGATGGGTCCGTGTGTGTCTCTCTCTCCAATTTCACTGGGATAGGCAGACAGAACAATGACTGCTTAGGGCTTTTGGAACTAATCAACAGGGCAGCTGGTAAGAGTCCTGACCCTTCCACAGCCTACAGGGATTTAGATATGAAGCTTATAGCTAGGGTAAGAATAGCATCCTCAGGAGATACTGAGCACCTATCATTCTTGAGATCTTCAGCAAGAGCTGCAGATGCTGAGTACCCTCAAGCTTAGACATAGTTACTTATTGAAGACTTTTTGCATGTGGTTTGCTTCTCAGTGCACCTGAGAAGTGGTTGTACCACTCAACAGTGAGGATAAACAGAGTACCGCGCCACCAGCCACCTTGTATGCCATTTTTACACCACAGTTACAGGACAGTAAAAACAAGAGTACAAGTCTTAGCAATCGCTTATTGTTTCCTCCCAAATATCACTCACATATCAGCACACAAATACAGTAGCAGAGCAACTGCAGTATCTGGAATGTAATTAGCTGTGTTAGTCTGAAGTCAGACAGAAGACGGGGCAGAGATGCATCTTATTTAGTTAGTCTATGCATCTCTACCTTGCCTTATGCTAATTTAGTTAGTAACATCCAGGTCCATCTCTATAAAAAGAACACTTATTAGCCAGCTAGAAAAGGCTTATTATTTCCTCGAATACACATCATGTTCTCACTGTCTTTTTTGTGTCTCATTTTTCCCTGTAATTGCCACAACAGTATTTACCCACTCCAGTCTTGCAAAGGGAAGCACTTGGGATATTCAGATTATCTACCTTCTGCCCTCAAGAGAGACATTGCTGAAATGGAGGGGGCTCAGAAACAAGCTATACAATTGATGAACAACACCAATTTCCACATGGAATGACACTCTAGTGACACACTTTAATTTAGAAAGGAAATAAATAAGAAAAAGCTATTCATAGATTCATAGATGTTAGGGTCAGAAGGGACCTCAATAGATCATCGAGTCCGACCCCCTGCATAAGCAGGAAAGAGTGCTAGGTCTAGATGATCCCAGCTAGATGCTTATCTAACCTCCTCTTGAAGACCCCCAGGGTAGGGGGAGAGCACCACCTCCCTTGGGAGCCCGTTCCAGACCTTGGCCACTCGAACTGTGAAGAAGTTCTTCCTAATGTCTAGTCTAAATCTGCTCTCTGCTAGCTTGTGGCCATTATTTCTTGTAACCCCCGGGGTCGCCTTGGTGAATAAAAACTCACCAATTCCCTTCTGTGCCCCCGTGATGAACTTATAGGCAGCCACAAGGTCACCTCTCAACCTTCTCTTGCGGAGGCTGAAAAGGTCCAGTTTCTCTAGTCTCCTCGTAGGGCTTGGTCTGCAGGCCCTTGACCATATGAGTGGCCCTTCTCTGGACCCTCTCCAGGTTATCCGCATCCCTCTTGAAGTGCGGTGCCCAGAATTGCACACAGTACTCCAACTGCGGTCTGACCACCGCCCGATAGAAGGGAAGTATCACCTCCTTGGATCTATTCATCATGCATCTGCTGATGCACGATAAAGTGCCATTGGCTTTTCTGATGGCTTCGTCACACTGCCGGCTCATGTTCATCTTGGAGTCCACTAGGACTCCAAGATCCCTTTCCACTTCTGTGCCACCCAGCAGGTCATTCCCTAGGCTGTAGGTGTGCTGGACATTTTTCCTCCCTAGGTGCAGCACTTTGCATTTCTCCTTGTTGAACTGCATCCTGTTGTTTTCTGCCCATATGTCCAACCTATCCAGATCTGCTTGCAGCTGTTCCCTGCCCTCCGGTGTGTCCACTTCTCCCCGTAGCTTTGTGTCACCTGCAAACTTGGACAGAGTACATTTCACTCCCTTGTCCAAGTCACTGATGAAGACATTGAAGAGTATCGGTCCAAGGACCGATAGTGTTATAGTGCCTCAGCTCTATATATGAGATACATTGATATGTAAACATGGAAGAGGTTGGGAGAGGGGGTTGTATGTGCATCTCTAACTGCATGAAGCATCTCGGCACAGGGGACCTCAAGTTCATTATTAAAGTAATAATCAGCATGTGCCAGCTCTTATGAAACCTTTCTGGGTAGGATCTAAGCTATCAACCTTGGCCTAACTGCCCCCATTGCAATCAACATGAGTTTTATAATCATTGGCAACAGGAGCAAGGTTAAACAAAGAGTAAGGCCCAGATCCACAAAGATATTTATATACCTAAATAGCAGATAGAGAGGCCTTTGTGGACTTGGGCTTTACTGCTTTTGAAAATACCATCCAAAAAGAAAATGGAGAATAGAAGGAAGAGCACACAACTGTAAATAAAAGTCAGCTAGACTTGTATGAAGGAAACATTTTAAAGAAAAACACAAACAGACGTGGACAGTTATGTAAGAGCAATAATACAAGGCGACCCAGATGCCAGAGTTGTACACACCTTAAAGCTGAGATAAACCTAGTGAACCAGCACATTAAAGCAAGCAACAACGATGCTCTCACAGTAGAATCATTGGTGCAATTCACAAAGGGAAGCGCTGAGTACATCTACAACCACCACTGCATCCATTAACTAATGTAATCTACAAGTTTGATTCCAGCATCAACACACATTAGACATACAGGGAAAACTCTGTTAAGCAATCAGCTGGAAAGTGTGTGCTAACACAAGGGTGATCTTCCAGCACAGCTGGGGCAGAAATTATACTCCAGTCATTGGGATATTTTGGGACAGATAAAAGATGTCAACACATTTGAACGAGCTAAGTGTCATTCACTGCTTAATGAGATGAAGAGAACTATTTAGTTATCATTACAGGCTCAGGAATTATTATACTTTGCACTTAAAAACAAACAAACAAACAAAAAGCTCTCCCAGCAATTTGATTACTGTTTTTACATGTTCCTATTCATCTCATTACCCTAAGCTTCTGTGCTTCACTTACTGTATATACTACTCAGTGTATTTCTGTGGTTTCTAGTTGAGATACATGAATAAGTTTGCAAATACTAAATATTCAACTAGTAAAATTAAGCAGTTAACTTAGTTGGCTTCTTCAGTCTAGTTCATGCAACTGTAAAGCAAACTACAGCTGGCAGAGTATTTGCGGACCTCTAAGGAACCGTACTTCATTCTTGCACGTAGACTGATACAGCATTTTTTCCAAAGTTTGTCCCGGAGAGGACTGGTTATAAATAAATTGCATATTCACAGTAAATCTATCCGTGATGTTCTACAGCTTCTAATTAAAGCAATTTTTGGTCAAATGAAATTATATCAAAGTCTCTTTTTCAAGAGCCACACATTCTGGATTAGTTCATATGATTTACTGTTGTCACTCTGGTTTTAAATTGACAACCAAAATGAGAAAGCACAGAACCAAATTCTTATAATTCAGTCTTTTCTATATTAACTGCTATAACATCTACAGTCATCAACTTTAGACATTTTTGGAGGTTGTATATTTACAAAATTTAAAAAACGACTTATATTAGAGAACTGATAGCAGTCTATTTAAGTGACCTAGCAGTTTCTACTATGAGGTTCTTGGGAGTTGCTAGCATCTCTTTTATTTTCAGGAGCCCTTTAATATATGTGGTAGGAGGAAAGCCTGCAGCTAAAAAGTACCATATTTACTTGAATACAAGAAAAGTTCATCTCTCACCCCACTCAGCATGGGGACAAAAGCCCCTCAATCTTACATTTGCATATAAGGAAACCTCACTAATATATTGTGTCTCTCTCTTGTCTCTAATTATATAATTGAACTGCTGCTAAATGCAGCATGGGCTCAGAAATGGAAGCAAACTACCAAATTGAGTAAATGCAGCCAACAGTGAGCATTGCTATAAAGCTCATGGCCCATATTGAACTAACATACTGATGAGAACCTACCAGAAGAATAGATTAATGTAGCCCATCTGAATTAAGATATGTTGGGGTGCCTATTGAGTGCAGTCCCCGCAGTAACAATTCTTTTAAAAAGTCATGGTGAGCCACTACGCTGAATACATTTCAACTTCCTCTTCGCTCCCACAGCTGAGCTGCACCTTTCTGTCCCATGTCAAATTATTCCTGTTTCTTTAACAGGCTTAAATCTATGGCAAACACCATGAAATGGGGCACCAAACAGTTAACTCAAAATCTGTTGCATCTGATTAGTACAGCCCTACCCTCCGTGAGGTAAAGCTGGACTAAGTTGCCTGTGTCTCATCTGCATACACATTTATGGAGGATCCCAGAACTCGTGACAAGAACACCCAGTTCCAGTCATGAATGGGGGGCTAATTAGAACATGGATCCTTTGTGATGGATACTGAGCAGTGCTAAGCTGTTAGGTCAGCATGGCTTGAAGTACTATTGTGTCTGGTGGGCCCAGCCCAATGAATTACATGTTAAATCATAAGCCTTTTTGCTTTGGACTAATATATATAATACAAACTATGCATGATAAGTAGGTGCCAAAGTGCTGCTCAAAAGTGTGATCATGCAAGTTTACCTGTGCTAAAACTTGCAGCAGTTTCAAAAGAAGCACAATGCATCAATTCTGGGTGAACTAAGTCTATAGGTACTATATGTAAATTACTATCAGCATATTTATTTCAAAATTAGTGTTTTCAAATTTGCCCCTCCCTTGCATGTGCTCAGGGAGTGCAGGGTCTGACCGTATGTATTTGGAGAAGGGGCTACAGTGGGAAGAAATTATGAGGGGCAGAGGCCAAGGGGGCTACCTGACCTTTCCTCCCCACACCAGTTTGTAATTCTGCTGTAGCAGTGGGATGGGGACAAATTCAAGGAAAACCTCCAGTAATTAGATTCTGTATCTGGAATATTATAACAAATTTATAAATTTTCCATACATAACATTTAATTATTGGGGGGTCATCTTATATTCAAGTAAATATGGTGTAACCCAGGCGGTACTCCAAAAGGTACCCTCTCTCCAATTGAAGGGATCAGAGCAGGTGCACAAGCACTGTGGGAGGTGTAGGGACTCTCCTCCTCCTATAGAGCAGAGCCAGACCACCACTGCGGACTTAACCATATACCTTTTAATGAGGGAACATAACAGGCATAATCGGCGGGTATAGTGGACACCACAATGCCCCAAGGGGCAGGATTCAACAAAGGTTAGACACTTACAATCATTGGCAAAAGACAGGGTTAACAAAATATAAAACGCACAACACAAACAACAGAGAAAACAATACTGGTTGGGGAAATATAAAAAGGCACAAAATAAAAAATGTCAAAGGACAAAGAAATATAGGGCCTGGGTCACTGGAGGGGGGAGAAAGGTGGGGAAAACAGAATGGCTCCTGTCTACTGCAAGAGGAATTTTCCCTTGTTAGCTTGCTCACCCCAAGTCACCAAAGCTGGGACTTGAACTCAGATCTCTCACGTGGGAGGCAAGAACACTGCCACACAGCCACCACTGCTGATAATGCTTCAAGCTGCTAGGGGTCTTGACCTTCCTGGAGCCCCTGCCTCACATCAAGCTGCCTGGCCTCTGATTGGAGGAGCTGGAAGCCAAGCTGGGACCCCTCAGGTCGCTGCTTAGATCCTCCTACTGGCCACAGCCTCTTGTAGGGGATCCTGGAGCCCAGCAGGAAGCCTCTCTTGCCAGCCACACACCTTGCTGCTGAGGGGCCCGCTGCTGCCTACAGGTCCGGCTCCTTCAGGCTCTTCTGGGGCAACTGCTTCCGCCCCGCTGGCTCAGCTCTTGCCAGCTCTTTGAAGCTCCTTCCTCATAGTTCCCCGCTGGTCTCCTCTTGAGTCAGCCGTGCTGTCCCTTTTATCCCCCTCCAGGTGACCCAAGGGGCCAATCAGGGGACATGAGGGGTGAATCTCTGGGCCTGATTGGTAAGGAAAGGGAATCCCAAGTCCTCCAATCATCTTTTACCCCTTCAAAACCCCTGGGCCAAATCATTACCAGATTGGTGAGGAAATGGAATCCCAAGTCCTCCAATCATCTTTTGCCCTTTCAAAACCCCTGGGCTAGGTCACTGCCAGCTAGCCCATCACAATGGTACCTTTCCTTTATCCTGTGAATTTACATTTGGGTTTTGCTTAGATACAAAACATTCAGAACCCTCCATTTCCTGCGAGTCACTTGCTCTGCTCAAGAAAGCAGTGTGTTAACATAATAACCAAAAATACGCTAGGCTCATGCTGATGCCAAAACAGCATTACCAGTCACCACTAACATATGCTCTGATGCTGCTGGAGCAGCGTTAGCAAGATTTATGCAGGGGAAGGGAGAGGTGAGCTGAGCTAAACTCTGCCCGAACACCATCTGGACACAGTACATAACTTCAAAGACCTATCCCTTCACCAGTAACAGCAATATTCTCTTGCTACTGTGGAGCACAGCTAGATCTCTAACTCTAGAAGTCAAAGTTGGTGCAGAAGGTTCAGGTTTCCAGCTGCATGTAAGGGAATTTGTTTAACCCTATTCTTTTAAAATAAAAACATAGAAAATAATTACAACCTGCATTAGAAGGAATGTTGTTACTTAAATTGGGGGGGGGGAAATCAAGCACTCAGAAGTTTGGGAAGTCCAAATTTTGTGTTGCCAAGCAAATATTTAATTCCCTTACATGTTATGCTACAGCATTTAAATTACATGGTTCCATACTTTTTTTCCACAAGAGCCTTTCCTCACTCAGTGCACAGTAGAGATGCACAATGAAGCAGAACTAAGGGTGCATGGGCAAAGATAAAACTGGCATTTCTTAACTTTTGAGTGCTTAATATTGCAATTTCAAAATATTCTTTTTATGCAAGTCTCTGCCTACAAGCATGCAAAAAATAAATGAGCACATAGATATGCACCCTAGAAATAATATTCTTTATAATGACATTAATGTTGAACCACATGTGGAGAACATGAGAAAATTCTGTATTAGTTTTAGGGGACAAAAAATGCCACCTACGAGTACTGAAAGGGTTAAATTTCTTTTCTGGGACAGGAGAACAAAAAATGGGTGTTGTTCACATAGCCATATGTGGATTGGTTGGAATAAACTATGAAGAACTGTCAGCACATGAAAAGTTACCTTGGGGACACAGTGGAAAGGCAATGACTGGAAGTTAACTTTAAACTACTGCTGGGGAAGACGAGCAAAACACATGACATAAAAAAGAATGACTAGGGCTTGAAACAAAGAACAGAGTTCAGGACACTGCAAGAAGTATTCTGCTGCCCAGTGCAGTGGAGAGATGGCATCCCAATATGTTTAGGAGCAAAGAAGCACAGTGTGCCATGAAGTCTAGCCATACAACCCACCTACCCACACCTCTCCACCCAACCCAGTTTTACATTTCCATTTTAATCTAACAACCCTAAATACTGTATTCCAATAAACTAATATAGGCTTTCTTATTCTGAAAGAGCTAGTCTTGGGTTGTGCAAAAATCTGATTGCATAGATTGCATATGATGGTTTTAGAAATGTTAAATAATTTTAGAAATGTTTCACACCACTGATCATAAATGAACGTGAGACATGGTATTTGCATGCCACAGCCAGCTTTAATAATCATGACATTCTAGCAGAAGAGGGATAGTGAGCTCACTAAACAGGGGAAGGGGGGGGGGGGAAGAGGCCAATCACTATAGACCAGGGGTGGGCAATTACTTTGGGCATAGGGTCGCTTACTGAGTTCTGACAAGCCATCGAGGGCCGCGTGACAGGCAGCCCAGGGCAAATAAATATTAATTTTCTAAATGTTTAGGGGCCCCGCGGGCTGGATAGAATGGCCTGGCAGGCTGCATCTGGCCCACCCCTGCTATAGACTAAGGGAAGGGGAGAAGAGTGAAGGGGGGGTCATGCCTTGACTACCCAGGTTACTGCTGCCAATTAAATGGTGTCAGTTCCAGGTAGCAGCATCCCCTTGGCCAAGCTCCCTAGTCCCTGATCTTAGTGCCCTGTTTGCTCCCCTCCCCCCAGATCCATACAAATTGGAAGCAGGGCTGTGCCTGCTCTGGCAAGGTCTCCTGTGGTGAGAAGTGGGACAGCACAATTCTGTCTGCCCCACTCACCCCCTTCCCTCTTCCACCTCCCACATACACTACTTGGTGCAGCACTGCACTGCCCAGCTCCTGTGGCCAGGCAGGGGCCGCACAGGACTGTCCCTGCTGTGACAGTCTCTTAGGACGCATCCAAATGAGCACAAATGTGCAGATGGTGGCGCTGCAGACTCGTCTATGATGCCACAAGCCACGCACACTATACATGCAGGCATCCACTGCGCTGCTAATTTGTATCCAGGTGTCAAAAAATACATGACAAAAGAAGCAGGATGGAACATGTGGCGGCAGTGCGCGCTGCCTGAAATCAGAGCCTGGCCAGCCAGAGCCACACTCCAGCTGCTGGCCAGAGTCCATGTGCCTGGATCACCACTGCTGGAGCCTCAGGAGGCCCCCAGGACCCCTGGTAAGGCTGCCGGGGGCCAGCCCAGGTGCTGGTCCCATTCTCCCTTACCCCACCCGGGGCAACTTTCCACGTGCCAGGGTATGTGTGCACAGGCACTCCCTGACACAACTATGTGTTGTTGCTATTTATCCCCAGGGAAATGCCCATGTGTGCTCTTCTGGAGGGCCACTTAGCAAGTTTAGGTGAGCTCTTGAGCGCTGGCCCTCTGCCCCACCCCCCAAATCCCTACAGCTCTTCCTGTATCCCCTCCCCCACCCTGAGTCCCGAGCACATGGCCGGGTCAGCAGGAGCTGCACCAGGCACTCCAATTGCCCTGATATAGCCCAAAGTGGTGGGTGGGAGCACAGAGCAACAATGGCCCAGCTGCATGCTCAGGGCAGGGGAGGGGGTACAAGGACAAGGGGGCCAAGAGCCACAGGTTGCATAGATTTTCCTTCTGAGGAGCAGTCACAGGATGGATAGAATCATTTGGTGGGCTGAATCTGGCCTGTAGGCCATCTTTTGCCCACTCCTGCTGTAACCTATAAATTAATTTTTGAAACTGGGTGCCACTCAATTCACAAAAGATATGGAGGGGTGCCTCAAAACCAAAAAGGTTGAGAGCCACTGAATTAAACTAATTTCAGTTGAGGTAACTTAAGAATACATTTCACAAGTTTATGAATTCATTATTTTAAGACTTTACAAAGGCTCTTTATTGTAAAAGTAACTTGATTTAAAGGAACAAAGACAAATTGTGTAGGTCGTTTATCTCTTTGCTTAGGAAAGTCTTTTTGGAACTTGTTAAATGATCTGTATTTTGTACAGCTCAAACAAGTTTCCAAAAACTGGTCACAGACAGCTCATGAACAACTAAAGACCAAAGTTACTTTTATCATATAAATTTACAAATAACCAAATTAATACTTCAGGAATCCCAAATGGCATTACCTAGATCTCATTCTTACAAATAACTTGATGAGAAGCCATAGTAAAGTCAATGGAACTCAGCATAAGCATTGTAGTTTGACAGCATGAAGTCAATTGCAAAATCTAATTTTTAGGCGGGAAGCTCTCTGGGACAAGAGCATCTTTTTGTTGCATGTCTTTACCACATGTCTCTCAACAATGTATCCATGATCCCCAACTGGGGTTTTAAGACACTACCAGAAATCAAACAGTGCAATTGATAATGTTAGCCTGTTTTAAGTGCTAAAGGAAAGTTACAGAAAGAAAAAATATTACTGCCTTGAACACGCACACTTTAGTGTGTATATAATATATAGTATTCTAATATAATAAAGGGCTTAGTCTGTCTGTCTATCGGTATGTCTGTCGATCCATAACATTTTTGGCTAACTGTGCATGTGCTGCTGAGAGGGTGGGTGGCGATTGGCTGCATGGGCCTGGGCTGTGCAGGCCCAAGTTTGAGCCGCTGCCAAGGAACTTTGTGGCAGAGACAAACACACCCCAGCTGCCGGAGCAGCGGGGCTTCCCCAAACCTCCCTGCCTGAGGGCAAAGGGGGGGGTGTCACGGTGGTGGTGCCCCCTCTCAGCCCATCCCCGATGCCCCCCAGAACAGCTGGCAAGGAGGGGGAGGTGGGAGGTGAGGGGCTGGGTGGCAGGGAAGAAAGCAAGGAAGGGAGGGAGGGAAGTGGGGGGGGCACAGTGGCGGTGCCCCCCTGCCGCCCTGCCCTGCCAAAAGCCGGAGGCAGGAGGGGGGAGGGGGCCCCCGTGACAAAGGCAGTGGTGGCTGTGGAGGGAGTCTTTACATGGCTGGCCCTGATGAGTGAGCAGGGGGGTGAGGGCAGGCTACATAAATACTCCCTGAAGTCTGTCATTCTTGACGGGCAATAATATACATGATACCTAAAGTGTGTGAATTATATATATCAAGACTCAGAGAGGCAAAATTGCCAATCTGGTCAACAGGAAAAATAGATACGAAGACCAAACTTCTCCCTGATTTTTAAGATAAGGGGGAATAAAAGGCACCTTCATGAGAAGCCTCTTGGAAGATTTCAACTGGTGAAAAAGAAATATCTGTTGGGGGGTAGCCACTGCAAGTCTGGTTAGCTGATTCAACTAGATAACTGCTCTGGGAAGGCAAAAAGGGAAGACTAATTTGATGGTGGTGAGCTGTAGTTCTCAGTGGGTGCATGTACATGTGCAATTAATTTGAAGCAACAGACTCTGGAGCAGTTTAAGCCAGGGTAAACTATTCCCATGTGCAGTGTCCATGTGTTTACACTAGGGCCACTCCTGCCCTGCTCTGTCCTGGGCTCCATGGTAGAGTGGCTGGCTGGGACATGAGGTGCTGAAAGTGCAGAGCTATGTGGCTGGCCTGCAGGCAGAGGTAGCCCCTTGCTGGCTGTGCTGACTGAGCACAATTTACACCCATGATCAGCATCTATATACGTGTTTAACTGCAGTTAATTACTCTGCTGTAAGATAAGATAGTACTGTCACTATGATGCTACTAGTTTATCGTGGCTTATATATATTATCACGCATGTAGACAATGATGCTTTACTCCACAACCAATTAGTCTACTCTGTAGTAAAGCATGTGTGTAGACATAGCCAGTATAGCTTGGGATGCAAACGGAGCAGCAAGAACTGATCTATATTAGAAAAGACAACCTGCTGATGATCACACACTTGGAAAGATATTGACACATATCAAAACATTTTAGTCCAAATCCAGATAAATGCACCAGTTTATAAAAGTTATGATTTGGTGCCTGAATAAAGACCATCACAAAAGGATGAATGTGACCTATCTAAAATGATAAAAATACTGAATTTTATACAATACAAAATGTATACTAACCTTTTTTTTTCTATTATTCTTGTGGATAATTAAATAGTTTGTTTTAAAGAAGCAGTTCTAGGTCAATGCATTTTTTCATACGGGTCACAGGTGCCCAAAGAAAAGTTTACAGCTGGGTTTAAATACCCATTGGAACTGCAGAGGATGCATTATTGCTGAATAGGGCTTTTGTGACCCGAGTGCATGCTCAGAAAGTAGGGTGAATTGTGGGGTTCCACCCTGGAAAAATAGTATAGGCATGAGCCTGTTCCTGAGAAGCAAAAAATTTAAAACGAAGTGTGTAGCCTGAAATAACAGAAGTACTGTATGCAAGAGACCTAGGAAGTCATAGTATCATTCTATTCAGCACTGGCTAGGCCTCTGCTATAGTATTCGGTTTTACTCTTGGCATCACATTTTAAGAAAGATTTAAAGAAACTGAAGAGAATCAAGAGGCAAATAACAAAGATGAAAAGGGGGTTGAAATGCTAGCCATGCAAGGAAAGGCTGAGACTAGGTATCTTAAATCTGGCGAACAGAAAAATAAAGGGGGGCATGATAGCAGTTTCCATGTTTGAAAGATGGGCATAAAGAAGTGGGAAAATAACCGGTCTCTTTTGCCATACAAGACATGACATGAGGAAGTGGGTTTAAACTGCACCAAAGCAGATTGACATTAAATCTTAGGAAAAAACTTTCTAACTATAAAATTTGCAGGACAATGGAACCAACTGTTGAGAGAAGTCATAAAATCTCCTTCCTCAGAAGTTTTCAAGAGCAGACTGGAAAAGCATGCATCTAGGGTGGTTTAGGAACAGCACATCCTGCAGCTCTGCAGAGCATTGCACTATAAGATCCCTTCCAACCCCATGAAGAGGTGCTCACAAAGAAAATGTGTAAGGGCTGAAATAAGATTTTCAGCTTCTCCTGAAAATATAATAAACTATTGATATAATTAATATCTGAATTTTAACATCACAAAACCTGGGAAGTATTTAAACCCAATGTTTTGGAAAAGATATGTTTGCTTTGAATAACTCTGAAATGTAATGATAATAAATCTAATCTAATTTGTCCCCCTTAAACACTTGGTTTAAGAGAATATTAAAAAAGATGAAAATTCATAGATATTTGGGTTGGAAAGGACCTTAGCAGATTATTGAATGTGACTCTCTGCCCTGGGCAGCAAAGAGCTCTGGGGTCAGATGACCCCAGCCAGGTGCATGTTTAGCCTCATCTTAAAGACCCCCAAGGTAGGGAAGAGCACTACCCACCTTGGAAGCCCATTCCAGATTTTGGCAACCCTTACCATATAAATTCTTCCCGATGTCAAACTTAAATCTGCTCTCCATGAGTTTGTGGCCGTTGTTCCTAGTTACTCCAAGGGGTGCCCTGGTGAACAGAGCATCTCCTATCCCTTGCTGCCCCCCCTCCAAAAAGAATTTGTAGGTGACCACAAGATCACCTCTCAGCTTCCTCTTGTGGAAGCTGAAGAGGTCCAGGTCCCTGAGTCTCTACTCATAGGGCCCTTACCTGCATGCCCCTAACCATATGAGTAGCCCTCCTCTGAACCCTCTCGAAGTTATCCACATCCCTCTTGAAGTGCGGCACCTAAAACTGGAAGCAGTACTCCAGCTGAGGTCTCACCAGTGCCGCATAAAGGGAAAGTATCACTTCCCTGGACCTGCTTGTCACGTACCTGCTAATGCTCAGACATTTGAACCAAAAAGTAGCTGACCAAATTTCTCACAACTGCTTTGAAGATTACCTAAAGTATTTTTAAGGATCCTTCATGTTTCAGTTACAAACAAGACTGAGAAAATTCTCATATAACTAGTGACCTACCTAATTCATGGGACCTGCCCCTCCCCCTCCCACATTGTAAAGGCAGAATACAGGCTCCGGAAGCCATTTTGCTTGGAGAGCATGGTACCCCTCTCCTTATTGGCTGAGGGGCCCAAGTGGTCCCACCCCTCATTGTTGATTGGCTGTGTGGGTGCCTACCATTTGGCCCCACCCCTTGCTGCTGATTGGGCTCCAGGTGTCTGTCATGCAGCTCCATCCATCACTGCTGATTGGTGAAGAGGGGCAGGGCCACATGATAGGCAGCCCAGCAGCAGCAGAGAGTAGGGGCAGCAGCCATCTTGCCTACAGTCCTTCAAGTGAGCAGTACTTCCTTCCCCCCTTCCTCACCCTGCCACGTTGCTGCAACACACTGAGGACCACTGGCTCCCTCTGAGAAGCCAGCATTTTCTTTTCCTGTGGATTTTGCAAGCATTGCAATTGCAAAATTTGGTACGTCCCTATTTATAAACCACTACCACTTTTCCTATCTATAATGCTTATTACCAACATCTAATGCTAGTAACTTTGGAGATACTGCCTCATCAGTAGTGGAAGTTGAAAAGAGGATGATAGAAGTCTCTCAAACTTGTAACAGCCCAGGCAAATAGGTAGGTGACTTGTACTCTACAATCTGCCGCAGAAAATAAGGCTGTAGTAAAAGGATCAAAACTTTTGTGAAAAGTGAACACTTCTCCTGAAAGATTCCAAAGCACTCTTCTGCCCTTTTGGAGTGATATAATTTAGCAGTCAAAAAGCATGATGTAGCAGGTTAAAACAAGGAGCAAACAACTTTGTCATCTCATCTACAAAAGGTTTTATGCAAGCATTGCACAGTTACACAGCTTCTTGCACTAAAAATTTTCCATAAACATTTACTGTTTAAGCTTTGCATCAGACCTCTCAGGCAGGCAAAACCCCATTATCATTACTTAGCAGCAAAGGAAAGACATGGGGAGATCAGTTGATCTGTTCAAGGTCACATGCCATTTCTGTTTCAAGTTCATTATTTGCCTAATATGTGTAGGTAGTGTTGATCACTGCTGCATTTCACCCAGAGGGAGGGAGCAGGGTGTTCTCGGCTAAAAATGGGATTCCTGTCATGCACAGCACTTGGCCAGGCCTATTGTACAAAGGTGAATTTCACAGAGAAGCTGTGCCAGAGCCAATGGGATACAATCACGGTTTCTTATGTTAGTTTTTTTCACCTGCAAATCCCCAAACTGGAATTTGGTCAGAAAACTGGTCTTAAAAACACACATGCAATAAAATATATTAGAGATACATACCATATTTACTTGATTAGAAGACAAGGTTTTTTCTCCAATTTAACTGGGGAAGAGAGCCCCAAGCCTTACAACTGAACATAAAGTGAGGGGAAGGGGCAGGCAGCTGCTGCAGCTCTGGCGGTGGGGGCTGTGTTGCTTGCCTCCTTGCTGCCTCTGTATGGCCTGCCACTCCTCCCCTGCAAACCCCAGTCCCACCCCCTCAACCCCACACTACTTCTCCCTCTCTCCCCTTCTGCCGCACTCCTTGCCTTTGCCCCATGCTGGCAGGCTCTGTCCCTGCTGGAGCCTGGGGCATGGAGAATGGATCCAGTCCAGCCCCCAAAGCAGCAGCGCAGATCTGGCAATGATATTCCAGCTGGGCCCCATAGCAGCCATCGTGGGGAGCCAGTGCTGCTGCTACAGGACTAGGCTGCAGTGCTGGCTTCATGCTGCTGCTACGGGGGCCAGACTGGACCCACGCTCCATGCCACATGCTGCAGCAGGGACAGAGCCTCCAGGCCTGGAGCAAAGGAAAGGGACAGGGCGTGGGTGGGGAAGACAGGAGGAAGGGGAGCGGGGACCTGAGGCTGCGGGTAACAGAAGCAGCACGGAGTGGGGAACAGAGGAAGGGGAAATCAGGGCAGTCTGAGGCGGTGGCGGGTGGGGGGCATGGTAGGCATAATGGGGAGGGAGAAGTGGAGGGACAGGGATGGGACAGGCAGCAGGGGGAAGACTGCTTGCCATACTGCCTCCACACACATACTAGCTATGGTATTGTCTTAGACACCACCTCATTTTTCTCTCTGTTTGGAGATTAGGGGGTTGAGAAAGGCAGTAAAATATTCAGTTTTCATTGTGTACAGAAACCTCAATGCCCATTTTTTCCACATGTATAAACATGACACTAAAGGAGTAAGAGGATTAAGTTTTAGGAAATACATATTTTAGCACAGGACTAGAGGCTTAGGGGAATTACAAAGCTAGCAGCTGCTCCCGAGACCGCCATAGTAAAGCGTGGCATACCGATGCCACCTTTATATAGGGTGACCATATGTCCCATTTTCACCTGTACCAGATGTCCTGTCAATTTGGTCAAATGAATACCTTTGTCTTGTTTTCAGCCATGTGTGCAGACACCTCCTCCCCTCCCCTCCCCCCATGCTCTCCAGCATGATCAGCTAAGACCAGAACTCAGACAGGTGAGCATACTGGAAAGCAGCTGGAGCAGTGGAGTGTCCTGTTTTGATACTTAGGAAATATGGTCACTCTAATTTAAATTAAAGTGAATTTAAATAAGTGCCACTGCTTAAAGCCAAGAGTAATACAAAACAAGATGTGGCAGACTAGAGAACAAGTGAACCAGGGACCACCATCAGTCTCATCTTCAGACAAGTCCTTTGTCTGCTCACTCCCTCCAACTCATGCAACACCGACCTCCTCTCTACCTATTCATACCATTTCAGCAGAGCAGATCAAAAAAGTCTACTCACCCCTCCAGATTTTGGTTTGACTGCAGCTCTTGCTATATAAAAAACAGCTTTTCGCTCTCTCTCTATGCCTCATTTTCAAAATGTATTGAAAACATCTCTCTCATGCCTTTACCTGCTAATGTCTCATGCCTTTACCTGAGGATACAATTTAATACAATGCATGATAAACTTACATGAATTGAAATACAAGTGAAGTAAAAGTGAAAAGAAATACCAGGATATTTTATTTTCTCCAGTGAGTGAAAGTGAAGTGAAAAATACATAGGCTTGGCAGAATTCAATTTTTATATTATATATATATATATATATATATATAGACACCTAAAATTGATTTTATTTTTAAGCGTTTCTTTAGATTTATCAATTTTAATTAAATTTGCAGAATTGTGCAAAATTAAGGGTGTAGAGGGCAGACAATTTATTAATGATACTGTATTGTTAAATGCTTTATAAAAATCACGTTGAAATATAAAACATAAATATCCATCAATCAGTAAAGCATACCTAATCATACAGGGGCTGGGCCACACTCACTAGGAGTTTGGCTGCTGCCCTGATTGCACAGAAGCTGGCCCAGACTCTCTGGGAGTTTGGCACCTGATCCCTGGCTGGGACCTAGGCAGAGCAAATGGTTAATGGTACCGGGCTCTCCTGGCTGCCAACAGCCATGCCCCTCCAACCCTCCTTCCCAACACAACACCCAGCTCCTAAAGCAGCTGCTCAAACTGCTACCAGAGGAGCAGTGTACAGGCAACACAGCTGGAGCTCCCCCCACCCTTCCTGCAGCAGCTGCTGTGTGTGCCCCCTACCCCAGATTTCCTTGCCCCCATCCCAGATCTACCCCATGTTCCCTTTCTATAAATTTCGATGATTACTGACAGAAATATTTTCCCGTTGGTCCGAGTGCCAGGTCAAATCCTCATTCATCAATAAAAATTGAATCCTGCCTAGCCTAAAAATACAGTAATTTTAAATGATCTAATCCCAGGTATAAAAACAAATATTTGTGAGCTTCAGCAAAAAGGAATATTCTTATTTTTAAATCCAAGAGGATTCTTCTTACTGATAGCCAATGCCCTACAAAGGTAAAGTGTTTGGCTCTGCTCCCAGTTAAACATTACGGATATGAGAAACAGCTGTGTTTCATTTTGGTTTTGGATTTGGCCGTTTTGGAGGACAGTGCTTCGTTTCAATGTTTCGGCTTACTGTTCCGTTTCGATTCAGCCAAATCTGTTTTGGAGTTTCAATGCTGTTTCGGTGATTTGGCCATAAGCCATAACAGGGAATCACTAAAATGCCTATAACTTTTGTCATGTCTTGCCCAATTCAGATGAAAATTGCAGGGATGGTGGCCCTTCTGAGGGCATGAAGCCTACCAAATTTCAAGGAGATGGGTCCAGGGGTTTCTGTGAAACTGCACCTCACACTGTTCAAAGCAAACTCGTATCACTTACCAGCAGCATGCTGTCATCCTGCACACAGATCTGGGGGCCTGCACCCCCCGGGAGAGCTGCAGAGCTGTGCCAGACTCCTCCCAGGGGGCGCGGGCTCTCAGATCTGCGCGCGGGACAACAGCAGGCTGCCGTCCTTCCCCCAAGGCACTGGGTTGGAGGGGACCTCAAGGACAGATCGCAGACACCGGCCAGCTACAGATGTCAGTATCAGCGCGGGTCCTCCCCCCCATCTTCTGAGTTTGTTTTGGATGTTTCAGAATGTTTTGGGGACGAGCTTGCAGGTAAACATGTCAGATGGTTTCGTTTAGTTTTGGAGATGTTTTGGAGCCTTCCATTTCATTTAATTTCTTATTTGGTGTTTTGGGTGCTGAAACGGGCCAAAACACCTCCAAAAAAAAAAATGGCTGCCAAAATTTCGCACAGCCCTATTAACCATGCCTTTCTGATAAATAACACAATGGTAGACATTCTATTTCCAGCAAAATGAAAAACTGAATGAATTGGAACCAGTTTGCTTATTTATGTCAAGGGCACAAAACCACTGAGACAGTATTTTTGGCTACAACTGGGGAAGCTGTGTCAGAATTTGAAATGGACTTGGATGTTGGCTTCAAACAGGAGTTGTCCAACTGCTGACCCATGGGCTGCATCTGGCCCCTGAAAAGTTAAACAGCAGGCTCCAGGCTTCTGATCTGGGCACCATTTCCTCTGTTGCTCTCCAGCTGCTGCCACTGGAATCTCTAGGCTCCTCCTCCTGCTTCTGCTGGCTGATCCCATCCCTGGGTGTGGGGTAAGATGAGACACTTCAGAGCCAAGGATACCCATGGCCAGGGGAACCCAGGGACTCCTCCAAGGCAGCGATGGTGCCAGTGTAGTGAAGCAAGGTGGTGGTGGGGAAATAACATTAGGCAGCGTGATGCAGTAGAGCACTGATGCAGTTGGGACCGGAAAGGAGGGTGTGTACGTGGTTCAATGCAGTGCAGTGGGGACTTAGTCTAAGAAGGGGGGCACACAGAATGGTGCGTGGCCTGAGGGATGTATAGTGTACTAAGAAGCAGAACAAGCCCTGGAGTAAAGAACTCTCTGCTGTTTCCTGGTAGAAACAAATGTAAGTTTTGATTTGACAGAAACATTTAATGTTATAAAAGATTTTCCTGTGCTGCTTTCTAGTGATTATGCTCATTCTAATGTTATTGGAATGTATCGTGCAGCACAGACTATCAGGACAAATGCCAAAGAAAGACTGTTTGACGGGGATGTCAGGTCTGGGCCTGACCCAAAAACAAGCTTTTCCAAACTCCGGGAACATTCCACTCTAAACTCAAAATTCACAGCTTTAGCCCATCTCGAAGGTGGGAGTCTGACTCAATGCTTCACACTTTGGAGAATTTCATATTGTGAACCCAAACTCTGCAGTGCAGACTCAACTCCTGATTTTTGCAATGCCCTCCCTCCCCTTTCTCAGCATAGGATATCAGTGGAGATAGAATTCAGGATCTTCAGTGACCAAAAAAAAGCAAGCCAAATGAACAGCCCCTTTAATTATTATCAGCTGTGCATACTTTTCTCTGTGTACACCACCCCCCATTAAAAGGAAAATGGCAGAGTTATGTGCACTTTTTACCCATCACTTGCACAAGTCAAATATATGTTTTCTTTAGAAGCTAATAACGAAGGAGGTTTCGTTTTGAATTCTTTGCTAGTCATTTAAAGTGTGTTAGGTACCATCTGCCTCCATGTTTGTTTTATAAGTAAAAAGTAGTCACTGTAGTTTGTGCAACGTGATATCCACAGGTCCAAATGAGAATCAAAGCCCTATTGTGCAAGATATAATAAAAATTCATGGTAAGAGCCCACACCTGTTGCAAAGATTTTGCAGTCTAATTCAAGACAAGACATAAGTGGGTGAAAAAGATATCAGTCCATGAAAGGGGAAGCCTAACGGTTTACTGGAGAGACAGGCATAGATAAAAGAAAAATGTGTTTACTCCTACAACAAATGTATTTGAAATAAGAGGAGATTGGGGTGGGGGGAGAAGAGAACAAAAACTATATTTTGGCCTCTTTAGTGTAAAGTATCTGTACTAATTTCAATCTTTCAAAAACTAACCAAAAGCTTCTACAGTTCTGTAATCAGATATGGACATACTTCAATCCCTGGGGGAGAGCAAGCAGAAAACATGAAAAAATGTTTTTCTTCTGATGGGATATGTCTACTGAACTAAAATGATGAGTGAGCAGATTTTACCTGTAGCACTGAGAGATTGGTCCCATGCTTAAAGTACAGACTTGGGTTTAGGGTACAGCCTGTTCCTAGATCTGCCTGTAACTCTGGAGCTAAACACATACAGTCAAAAAGCCCAAGGCTGAATCGATTCAATCTTCACAGCTTAGACTAACTTGCAAAGATTGAACTGATAAGCAAGTGATTATGGAAATACAGCCACACATCTGCAGTGGCACAGGCCAGACACTGGGGCGGAGGGGAGAAGGTACTAGAGCATGCCTCCCTGCTTAGTCAAGACTAGTCTGTCCACCCTGCAAGGGTTGGGGTGGGGAGGTGCAAAACATCCTGGGATGCTACATGACTATGAGTTAACTTGAATCTGGAGGAAAGCTGAGACAGGAGTTCAATGAACCGGTTTAACCTAAATCAGTTAAGCCCAATACTACATCTATCCAGGTTTATCTTAAACTGGTCTTAGTCATTTTGAATGCAGTTTATATGCACTGAACTTCTGTTCCGTTATAGGTTTGAACTGGTTTCCAATCACATACCCTTTGGAATGTAATTTCTGTCTCTAGCCAGGGAGTCACTGAACTTGGCATCTCAGTTTTACCATTTAAATGATAGCATGTCATCAGTAATGATATTATTTCCCTCTTTCACAAAGGTTAAATGTGTTCAGTTCTCTAAAGCATCCAGAATTCTTGAAACAAGGGAGCTTATAGAAATGCAAATATTATTATGGCATTATTCTCCTGCCATTTCATGTCATGTCTCCTGCTATTCTCCTTGGTAAATCCATGATGTTTCAATACTGCAGATGTACTTTTTCCTTTGACTGTATCGATGTTTAACTCTTTTTCTGTCCCTGAAAAGTATGTTAACATTTACTCTGGAGTCAAACGTGTGAGAGACTTCCATTTGTCCCTCAATAAATTGAAAACATCTACTACATGGCATGCAGAAAGTGAAATTTTTTTTTTTTTAAATAACAACTAAAAGTAGCAAAAGAAGAATGGAAGATAAGGTAAGCAGCAAAAACCCCAAGCAAAGCAGTGTGGCTTGTAACTAGCAAGGAGGGAATAAATATGTTTATAGTGTCTTTGTTACTTTTTAAAACACAAGAACAAAACATTTTGAAAAATCAGAGATGCAAGGGTCTTCAAGGGTCATTTAGACCAACCCCCTGCACAAATGCAGGATTTGATTTTTTCCTAAATTATCCCACAGCTATCTGTTCAATCCAGTTGTTCTTGGAAAGAGTTTGCCAGCAAACCTTTTAAAGTATACACAAGGTCCAAGTTTTTCTAACCCTTTAAAAAGTTGTTAAACAAAAACAAACAAACAAAAAAACTTCCAAATGTGAACTGATGGATTTGTTCTCTACTGAAGTCTGCAAACAAGCTGAAACAACAGGCACTGGGATATAGTAGCAATACTTATCATTTGCACTTGTTAACTTCATAGATGACCAAAGTCATATAAAAAGGCTCAGTACAGACAGTCAAAAAAACCTGAGGCTGAATTTATTCAATTTCTACAGGTTAGTCTAAGCTTAATAGACTGAACTGATAAGCAGGTGAACAGACATTCACTTTTGATTCTGGAAATATAGCCAAATGCCTGCAGCGACTCAGGCCAGAAGCCAGGTACACCTCCCTATTCCACTGAACCAGACAGCTTTGGCCAAGGCTAACCTGTCTGCCCTGCACGGCAGGGTGGAGGGCAGGGAGGGGTTTGTGGGGGAGATGCAAGACATCCTGGGATGCTGGGGGACTCTGAGTTAACTTGAATCTGGAGGGGATCTGGGACAAAAGTTCAATAAACCAATTTAACCTAAATCAGTTAAGTCTGATACTACATCCAGGTTTATCTTAAACCAGTTTTGGTCATTTTGAAAGCAGTTTATGTGCACTGAACTTCTGTTGTGTTACAGATTCGAACCAATTTCCAATCACTTATACTGGATTGTGTGCAACTTTGTCCCTAGCTTATAACGAACGCTTTGTATTCCATCTTCAAAGCCATTAAGGCTATGTACTGCCCATGCACTGAAGGGTTTGTGTACTGCTGGCACTGCCTGCATGGGGAAGCAGGGGGAGTTGGAGGGGGTGGGAAATCCCAGGAGCCTACCCCCACAGCATACATGCAAAGTTCAGCCCTTGGTCATGTTGATGTTGAACAGCCCTGACCTAGATAAATGATATAACAAGAAGTCAAACATGCATTTGTTTTCTAGTAGACCAAGAGAAAAAAATGACAATAATTTAATCTAATGGAAACAGGATGAAATGACAACATGTTCAAAGAACATACCAAATTAACACTAATAGACAGATAGCAGCACACAGTAACTATGAGAAAGGGAGAAAAAAACCTTGATACCAGAAAAAAAAGATATAAATATCAATATAACAGCTGATAGCCAGGCTGCTTTCCAAGATGGATTTTTTATTATTTACTTCTGTTTAGGATTTTGTTTTTATTAATAATATTAACAGAAAAATATCCATCCTTCAGCCCAACAAGAGGTATCAAGACAGGACTCTGAAAGATAATTTAAAAGCAGTCTCCTCCTCTCTTCTGCCCAGATTCTCCTGCTTCCCTTTGACTCTTTGCATTGCTGATTCAGGGACTGTTTAAAAGTTTCTGACTGAGCTTCACTAAAAGAAATAAAAAAAAATTCAAGCATTTACACAGTGAGATTACTATTGCTGGAGACTAGTGTTAGGTTATTTGCCCCAGTTAAAATGATGGTCAAAGTGTCTACACCATCATAAAAGTACTGCTGGATGCCATAGCCAAAAGCTGACTTTAAATAGCAATGATAGCTCCACCATTCCTAACTGCCACAACTTTCTCTGAGTTTTTCGTATCTGGCTCAATACTTATAATCTTATTCTCTTTCAGGGAAGCTGAATCAGAACCCATGCTTTTCAAGCCCTTTGACACTTACAAGCAATCCAGTATTGCCAGCATCAGATGTTTAAAAACCTATGAGCCCAAACCAACACAAAAAAGGGAACTGACTTATAACCCATAACATTTGTTAAAAAAAAAAAAAAAAAAAAAAAGCACCTAAACATTAATTGTATTTCAGACTTTGAATCTTTGGGGTCATACTTTCAAGTTTTCTCCTTAGTCACAGGCGCTAGTAAGTGACTCACAAAGGTAAAATCATCATGAAATGAGTAACTCTTGGAGCTGGGCTCTAAGGCCACCTACCACTAAACCCACAACAAAGCAAAGGCAACATTATGTGGGCCTGCAAGAGAAATGGATAAGGAATTACCCAAGCTTTGACTGCCTTTAAAACCTTTGTCTGAAACATTTACTTATAAAAACACATGAAAATTAAAGATTTTAAACATCATCTTCATATTACTTACACATCCTTCTCCTCATATCTTATGTACAACCTGGGTATATAGATATGAAATCCATCATGAAAATAACAATGACCACCACGTTGCTTAAACTTGTACTGTTATGGTTTTGCAATTTAAAGAATTTTTTATTTTCCTCAAAGTTGCATCTTTTAAGGCAAAAAAGGGACCCCTATTTTTGCTTTAATTAGAAATGGCCATCACTTTCCTTTTTGTTTATTTAAACAAAGTAGCTTCCCTTCCTTTAAGACAATAGCTGTTCATAGGGAGAGGACAATGCTTCCAGCCAAGAAGGCTACCATCTTCCAAAAGTTTGAATCCAGGCTGGCCTCAGCTTAGGATAGCTATCCTCATTCACAGGTTTGTTCTAGGTAGAAGAAAATGGAGAGACCAGAGAAAAGAAATCATGTGATCCTGCATTATTATAGCATTTTCAACCTCATCAACCTTCTACACCTATCTTCTGTTTTGGTCTCATCTTCACAGAGATAGTATTGGCTAGATTGTTTTTAATCAATTGGGTAAAGTAATGAACACATGTAGAGTATGTTGACAATGAACAATTATAGAGAACTGAGGCCCCTGATACACAGTACATTTGTGCCATAATTAATAGGATAATCACAGCATAAATGGCAACAGTGGTACACACACCCCACTCCCTACCCCCAACCCCACCCAACTTAAGGTGCCATAAAATGGCAATATAATGTAATATATTTTTATGGATGGCTTGTATAGTGCTTTAAAATTGAACATATAGTAGATCTGGGTCAGGACCAACAAGCTCTTGATTGTCAGCTCCAGCCAGAGACCACAGTGGAGTCTCAAACTGGCCCCAGTGTGGCTGGGCCAACAACCAGTTGATTGCTAGCCCAGGCTGGAGCTGAAAATTAGCTGACTGTTGGCCCTAGCCCCAGACACATGGGCACCCAGGAGTATCATCTTGGGCTCTCCCTGTGCTGGCAAGTAAAAAGGGTGCAATTGAGATCTGATCCCCTATCTCCAAATCACACCTGCCATGCCATATGCATGGCAGAAGGAGACACAATATTGGTATCTGCGATCAGCTCCTGTTGTGCCTTTAAATGAGCATGTACTGGGGGCCTGAGAAGCAGAGCTCACAGTTACTGTATTGATCTATGCATGTGAATACTGAAGGGGTTGGGTTTGGCCTTTTTGGTCTCTTTATTGGTATCCCCATAATGGCAGCATATTTATTTCATTATGGAAATGAACAAAAATGTATTTTGCCCAAGCAAAAGAAAGCATGGGTCAGAATTCAGAGTCTTATTACCTTACATCCACTGCATATGGATGCTAGCAAATCAGGAGAAGATTTTATGGAACCTAGTGAGCCCAGAACCAGACTGGAATATTACTTTTTCAAACATATGATGTAAAGAACCGATCTTGTAAACAGGTTAATGTAACCTGGCTAGGCTAAACTGGTTTGCAACCATGAAGGCATCCCCTCTGGACTGAAAAAAAAAGCAAGCACATGCCTGAACTGGCTCAGGCTAGAAGCCGAGGGGGGGAGGGGGCACTAGAGCAGCCCTCCCTTTCTTCCACAGGGCTGGGCTGAACTGAGAGAAGCACAGCCAGGCCCCCGCAGGACGCTCCATTGTCCCCCACTTCTTGAGCAGCCCTTTCAGGGAATGTTTATCATCCTTAACTCAGTGTTTATCAACCCATTAAGAAAACAAAGCCTCTCTCCATTAGTTCAAACCTTCTTAAACAGTTTTTCCAAAGGACATTACCAGCTACCTGTTGATTAGCTCCAAAAAGTCTGTTTGCCTTTGTCATCTCCCATAGAATGGACTGCAGCCAGCATGCAGTCTACTAGCTAATGCTGAAAGGTGTAAGGCAGAGGGGCAGGGGAAATAATACCTGCTTGGCAGGGAGAGGCCAGGCAGATGCCTGCAGTCCCTGCTGGACCTCCAACGATGGAACAGATGGGAGGGGCCAGCCCTGCTGTGGTGCAGAGCCCTGTTCAGCTCAGAGAGCATGCCAGGATTCTGGGGGAGTCTGGTTTATCTTAAACCAGCAAGGGGTCTGGGACAGACATTGCATAAACCAGTTTAAGCCAAGTCAGTTAAGTCTGATACTACATTCAATCAGGTTCATCTCAAACTGGTTTCAGCCATTTTCAAACTGGTTTATGCGCACTGAACATCTGTTGCTACAGGTTTAAACCAGTTTCTGATCACTTAAACCAGTTTGTGTGTAATGTTGGTCCCTAGCCCCTGCCTCATTAAATCCTTATTTTCTGGCAGACTGTTAAAGCTGTAGAATATTTAAGCTTTCTGGACTATTTCAGCTTAACCTTTAACAAGGTACATACCTACTGTGGTGACTGGTACCAAGTAAGTGAATATGATAAGAGCAGCTGTTAGTGAGCTGTTTTGTGATGATTAAAAAAAGGACAGGAAAGTCCCTGATCATGATCTATACTCTCATCTATGCAGAGCAGACTGATGAGAGAGGGATATCAGTTACAAAAAGTTGCAGGTTCTGAGGTACAGGAGACAAGAATATTTACAGCAAACCTAAAAATATGAAGAAGATACGGCAACATGCTAGAAATGCCAGACAACCAGATTGAGCTAGAGCACAAGCAAAGTTCATGAACTCCAGGAGAACATCAACATTACTAATAAGATCAAAATGCATTTTAAAAGAAATAAAAGATTAAAAATTGAGAACACTGGAAACATCAAGCTAGAGTGAGAATATAGAACAGGCTAAATACCTGAGAGAAAACTTGTTTTGAGATCTGGCCTATGTGAGCCAGAGAAATAACATTGTTTGCAGAAACAGAGGATGAGAGTATCTGGCAAAGTTAACTACAGTTCATAAATCTGACTAGATACCAGGGCTGTGTGAAGCTTCAGGTGCTGATTCAATTTGGAGGAGAACTGGCTCGATTCAGCGGCCGAATCTCTGAATCCGAATCAAATTGGGAGACCAGTAAAAAGGTCTGGATCTATTTGGAAAAGATTCAGAGAGCTTTGGAGATTCGGGCAATCCCCACTCGCTGCCGCAGGGAGCTGGACCCAGACTCTGTGCTGGTAAGTAGGGGGCAGGGGCAGGCTGGAGGAGGGGGGACAGGACCATTGCCAGGCCTCATCCCCTGCTTGCTCCCCCAGCCCCCCCCCCCTCCCTAGTGTCTCCTGACCCCCACCTGCTCTCCCAGCACCCCTCCCCCTCATGGCTGCCCCACCCAGCTCCTAGCTCTTAAAAAAAAAAAAAGCCCCCAGTCACCAGCTGATGCCAGGTGGGGGGGACAATCCCCACTGTCCCTCACTGCCCCGTGAGCAGTCGGACTTAAAAAAAAAGAGCTGGGAGGCTGGGGCCCAGCAGGGCAGCCATTGATAGGACTGGGAGAGAGGGCAGGGGGTGGAGCCTGTCTGATTCGGAAATTGGACCAATTTGGTGTCGGCTGAATCCGCAAATCAGATTCAGCCAAATCAATTTGGGACAGTGATTCTGAGCACTGAATCAAATCGCTGTCCCACAAATCAGCCGAATCTAAAGCAAATATTAGCCACTCTGCACAGGCCTGCTAGATACCATATTTTGCACTGCAGGACTATCTTACATCATACTGCTGTGCAATATTCTGCTTCAGTGCAGAAGCAGACAAATGGGGGGGGGGGGCAGGGGATGGAAACCATAGCCCTGAGGTAAGTGGGGAAGTGGGAGACTTGGAGGAAGAGCAAGCAGGAGGGGGCAACAGGGGAGCTGCTCTCACACTTCTTGAGAAATCAGGGTAATCAACTAATTACCTCAGGTGCTTGTACACGAATGTGCAGAGTCTGGGAAACAAGCAGGAAGAACTGGAAGTCCTCGTACAGTCACAGAACTATGTGATTGGAAAAACAGACTTGGTGGTATAGCTCACATGACTCGAGCACTGTCATGGATGGGTACAAACTGTACAGAAAGGACAAGCAAGGGAGAAGAGGAGGAGTGCATTTTATGGAAGAGAGCCATATGATTGCTCAGAGGTCCGATTGCTCAGAGTATGAAGCTGGAGATGAGCATATTGAGAGTCTCTGGGTTAGGGTCGGAAGGGACAGAAACAAGGGTGATGTCACGGTGGGCGTCTGCTATAGGCCACCAGACCAGGAGAAAGTGGTGGATGAGGCTTTCTTCAAACAGCTAGCAGAAGTTTCCCCCATCACAGACCCTGGTTCTCATGGGGGACTTAAGTCACCCTGACATTTGCTGGGAAGGCAATACAGCAGTGCACAGGCAATCCAGGAAGTTTTGGGAGAGTGTTGGGGACAACTTCCTGATGCAAGTGCTGGACCAGCCAACTAGACGCTGTGCTCTTCTTGACCTGCTGCTCACAAACAGGGAAGAATTAGCGGGGAATGTAGTAGTGGATGGCAACTTTGGCAGTAGGGCTACGCGAAGCTTTGGTAACCGATTCAATTTGGAGGAGATTTGGCTCAATTCGGCAACCGAATCTCTGAATCCAAATCAAAATCGGGAGACCCATTAATCTCTCCAAATTGAATTGGAAGCCTCTGAATCGATTCAGAGAGATTTTAAGGGATTAAGAGATTTGGCCATAGACTGTACAGGCAGGCATTAGGGCAGTGCTGGTGAGCTGCTGGACAAGCCCCAGCTTGAGCCGGCAGCCCTGGGAGAAGCCAAGGCTCATGCAGCTGCTCCCCTGGCTGCCCCCCTGCCAGGGCAAGGCAGGCAGCCCCAGCAGAAGCTGCGAGGGCTGGCAGGAATGATCAGGAGCTGGCGGAATGAACAGGGGCTTCTCCCTAGCTCCTCCAGCTTCCCACAGGGCTGCCAGCTCAAGCCACAGGCTGTCCAGATGCTTCCCTAGCGGCCCTCCCCCCTGCCCCTCACTGGGGTGAGACAGGCAGTGCTGGAAGCCCACAGAGAAGCTGCAGGGGCTGGGGGGATTGATCGGGGATCGAAGGGAAATGATTGGGAGCTAGGGGATTGAACAGGAGCTGGGGGAAAGCCCCTGTTCGTTTCCCCAGCTCCCGGTTCGATCCCCCCAGCCCCTGCGGCTTCTCCTGGAGCTGCCAGCACTACTTGCCTCATCCCGGCAGGGGAGCAGCCAGGCAAGCCATGGCTGCTGCCAGATGAAGCCGGGGCTTGTCCAGCTGCTCGCACTAGCACTGCCTGCCTGTATAGTCTATGGCTGAATAAGATTTGGTGCTGAATATCTTCAGATTTGGCTGAATTGAATCCAGATAGTGATTCGAATCACTGAATCGAATCACTGTCCTGCTGAATCCGAAGCAAATCCTTTCCGCTTCACACAGACGTATTGAGCAGCAGTGACCACAAGACGATAGAGTTCAGGATCCTGAGGAAAGGAAGGATGGAGAGCAAAGACCCAGGACTTCAGAAAAGCAGACTTTGACTCCCTCAGGGAACTTGTGGGCAGGATCTCCTGGGAAGACAGACTGAGGGGGAGAGGAGTCCAGGAAAGCTGCCTGTACTTTAAATGAAGCCTTACCGAGAATGAAGAAATAAACCATCTTAAAAGTGCAGGAAGACTAGCAAGTATGGCAGAAGGCTAGCGTTGCTTACTGAAGAGTTCCCTCCTAAGCCAAGTCACAGATGGAAGCCTTATAAGAAGTGGAAACTTGGACAAATAACTAGGGAGGAGCATAACATTTTTGCTCGGGCAATGTAGGGATGAAGAACACGGTTCAAGCATTTGCTCAGGCAATGTAAGAGCATTGCTTGGGCATGTAGGGATGAAGTCAGGAAAGCTAAAGCATAATTGGAGTTGCAGCTAGCAAGGGATGTGAAGGGTAACATGAAGGGTTTCTACAAGTATGTCAGTAGCAAGAGGAGGATCAGAGAATGTGTGGGTCCCTTACTGAATGGGGGAGACAATTTTGTGACAGAGAACACAGAAAAGGCTGAAGTGCTCAATGCCTTTTTTGCCTATCTTCACAGGCAAGGTCAGCTCCCAGACTACTGCACCAGGCAGCACAACTTGGGGAGGAGGTGAGCAGCCCTCAGTGGTGTAAGAACAAGTTAGGGACTACTTAGAAAAGCTGGATGCGTAAAAATCCATGGGGCCAGATGGGATGCACTTGAGGGTGCTGAGGGAGTTGGCTGATGTGATTGCAAAGCCATTAGCTATCTTCTTTGAAAACTCACGGAGATCGGGAGAGATCCTGGATGATTGGAAAAAGGCAAACCTAGTGCCCATATTTAAGAAAGGGAAGAAGGAGGATCCAGGGAACTACAGACCAGTCAGCCTCACCTCAGTCCATAGAAAAATCATGGAGCAGCTCCTCAAGGAATCCATTTCTAAGCACTTGGAGAAGAAAAAGGTGATCATGAACAGTCAGCATGGATTCAAGGGCAAATCATGCTTGACCAACCTGATTGCCTTCTATGATGAGATGAGTGGCTCTGTGGATGCAGGCAGACAGGTGGATATGGTATACCTCGATTTTAGTGAAGCTTTAGATATAGTCTCCCACAGTATTCTCACAGGCAAGCTAAGAAAGTATGGGCTGGATGAATAGACTGTAAGGTAAATAGAAAACTGGCTGCAGCATCAGGCTCAGAGTGTAGTAATCCATAACTCAATGTCTAGTTGGCAGCTGGTATCAAGTGAGTGCCCCAGGGGCTGGTTTTGTTCAATGTCTTCATCAACAATCTGGAAGATGGCATAGAGTTCACCCTCAGCAAATTTGCAGATGACACCATGCTGGGAGGAGTAATAGATATGTTGAAGGGTTGGGCTAGGATTCAGAATGACCTAGACAAATTGAAGGATTGGGCCAGAAGGAGTCTCATGAGGTTCAACAAGGACAAGTGCAAAGTCCTGCACTTAGGACGGAACAATCCCATGGCAGCAATACAGGCTGGGGACTGACTGGCTAACTAGCAGCTCTGCAGAAAATGAGCTGGAGGTTACAACGGGCAATAAGCTGAATAAGAGTCCGCAGTGTGCCCTGGTTGTCAAGAAGGTTAACAGCATACTGGGCTGCATTGGTGGGTGTGTTGCCAGTAGGTCAAGAGAAGTGATTATTCCTCTCTATTCAACACTGGTGAGGCCACATCTGGAGTACTGTGTACTGTGTTCAGTTTTGGGACCCCCACTACAGAAAGGATGTGGACAAGAATGTGGAGAGGGTCCAGCAGAGGGCAACAAAAATGGTTGAGGGCTGGGGCACATGACTTACAAGGAAAGACTGAGGGAACTGGGCTTATTTAGTCTACAGAAGAGGAAGCTGAGAAGGCATTTAATATCAGCTTTCGAACTACCTGAAGGACAATTCCAAAGAGGATGGAGCTAGATTGTTGTCAGTGGCGGCAGATGACAGAACAAGGAGCAATGGTCTCAAGCTGCAGCAAGGGAAGTTTAGGTTAGATATTAGGAAGTATTTTTTCACTGGGAGGGTAGTAAAACACTGGAACAGGTTACCTAGAGGTGGTGGAAGCTCCAGCCTTGGAGGTTTTCAAAACCTGGCTAGACAAAGCTTTGGTTGGGATGATCCAGTTGGGGCTGGTCCTGCTTTGAGCAGGAGGTTGTCTAGGTCTCCCGAGGTCCCTTCCAGCCCTAGTTTTCTATGATTGTCTGAAATATTCCTGTTGTGGGTGAAGGGATGCCTAGATACAAAACTTTCACATTCCTTTGCTATACTTCAGGGTGAAAGTACAGTAGCTATATGAAACAGAGTAGTAGTTTTTATTCTTTATTGTTGTCTAAAAGCACTGCTGATGACAAGAGTGAGCAAGGAGAACTCTATTCAGTCATTTCTACTGTGGTAAGAGAAAAAGTGGAGAAAGAAGGATCTGAAGAACACAGTTCAAGGATACAGACTTATATGGAACAGTTTATAAAAATATGATAAGAGGTGAAAGATAACAGACTCTTAAATTGTATTGTTTGAATCTGTTAGAAGAAAAGCAACGCTACCTGGATGGCTCCTAAAAAAAAAAAAAAAAAAAGTCACTGTGCCCCCTTGAAGTAGGAAGCAAAGAGTATTTCTCTTCATTCTACAAATGAATGGCCAGTTGGAAATGGTCAACTGCTACCTTTTACTTAGAAAGATCCAAAAAAACTGGATAAATCTATCATGCTGGAAGGGTCAAGCTTAAAATGAAACCACCTTTGTTCAGAAACTTCTTTAACTGAAGCCTTTTAATAAAACTTCACAACACCAGTGGAGAACTGACTCAGTACAGGCAGATACTGTGGCAAGAACAGAATTTGGCAAGAAAAAGTAAAGAAAAGAATAAATAGCCAAAGTATGAAATATTCCTGGACAAAACACGAGGTCATAAAGATCTACTTAACCAGATATTTCACCTGCCAAGATCTCAGATTCAGAAACAAAAGCCTGATGTCAGGTAGTTGTGTCATAACACAGCCAGGAGAACATCATTAGCATAATGTCAGCTGTTCTGTACTAACCAAGGGAATTTCTCCGAAGATCTCCATCTCTTAATTGCATTGCCATCCTCATAACATTTTTGTGTCTTTTGAAAAAGGACATCTTCTCAAATATCAAAAAAAGTTCATAAAAAACCCTCCGTCTCTAAGCCATGCTTAATTTATTAAAAAAACTCAGATACTGTCCTGCCAAAGACTGAAGTTTGCTAGTCTTGTGGTCTGAAAAGGCCCACTTTAATTTATAAACCAAACTCTTTTACTCTAGAAATTGTCACCACAGAACAAACCTTGAGCTCTACCATGGTATTTTCATAGTCACTTTTTAGAACAAAGCTGTACATTGAGCTGTAACCCCAAGCAAAGCATGTTGCAGTGGTGTAATCAAGGCAAGGGAAATGCAGATAACTGCAGCAAGACCCACGCCTGGAAGGAGGAGGGGGGCAGGGAAGAAAAGTGTTCTGGAGATCAGATTATAAAACATAACTGTTCAACAGGAATCTTCAATGGTGTCACCAGGCTGGGCGATTAATGACCTGCCCACCAGGGGAACATAGTGGGCTCTGCCCGAATTGCCCACAAACCCAGAGGGAGAGTAGCCTGGGTAGGGCTACTGATGAGCAGGGTCTGGAACAGAGTCCTTAGAGCGGCATGCACCACTCTCACAGTGTTTTAAATGTACATGCTCCCTGCACGTGGGCAGACATGCAGGGAGCAATGTATTTAGGAAGCACCCAGAGACAGAGGAAAGCCAGGCAACAGTGATGGCAGGAGATCGCCGGGAACTGGAGCAAGATAGGGGCAGCTGGGAAAGCCCCCATGCTCTAACCCATCCCTGAGCCTGTGCTATTGAGCCGCGCAGAGAAGCTGGAGAAAGCCTCAAGCTGCAATGAGATGAGGAAGAGAGGCTGTGGAGCTTCACCTCCAAGAACTCAAAGAAGCCTCAGAAAAATCTTCGTCCCAAAAGGGAGCAAGCCGTACCAGTCATGTGAGCTGAACCTCGCATAGTGCCAGACTGCAGGGTGATGGATGTATTTTCTTGTTCGGTTTGCAAGTTCATTTATATGCTTAAGAATCGGATAAGTAAAGACTGTGATAATGCTTGTCCAACCACTAGCTAAGAATTGCTCTAAGTCATGAGTGATAGAGAATGGTGGGACTTTGCCAGTACTGTAGTTGCTGTATACTAAGAGCCCCAAAAAGGAACAGTAAAAGAAAAATACACTCAGGTAGGAAAATTGCTATTTTAATCACAAAACACAGGCACACCACTGACTTAACAATATGGCTGGCATGTGGAAGAGGTGTAGGGGAGGTGGAGCCTCAAGAAATATGCCCACAAAGTACCTCCTACTGAGAGGGTGGAGAACATATAATTTCAGAGCCTCCTTTTTATATATTCTTTTCATTGTGATCTAGTCATGGCAGGAGAGTAACGAGGGACTTCGCCCCTCCCCACCTTTTGCGTTACACCTCGGCAGGCCACAAATGACAAGCCCCACACTCTCGATAAGAGGTTGAGAGTCGCTGCTATTTCTTCAGCTTCCTTCAACCTACTTACTAGTTTTCTCAGTCTTATTGTGAAACCTGAATTTAGGAGAACCACAAGCTAGGTGTGAAACTAGTCATTTTGCAACTCTACAAGCTGCCAAATGTAATATTAGGAAGAAAGGAAGGTGTGAGCACACAAAGGACTTAAGTATTTTTATTATAATAGAGGCACAGGCTCCATTGCACAGTACAAACACCTTCAAAGTTCTCAAAGTACTTACAGCTTTATAGACAAATGACATGGGCAGGATAGTTCTTTCAGTCCTTTCACATGAACCACAGTTCCCAGGCCTCTAATCAAATTTATTGCTCTTCCCTGGATTCTTTCTAATTTGTCCACATCTTTTTTGAAGAGCGATTTCCCAAACTGGACACAAGTGAGACTTTCCCAGGACAATCTACAGGATAAGCTGTAGATTGACCACCCCCTACAGCTCCTGCCCTTACCTCCAGGACTTGATACCAACTGCCAACTAGACATTGAGCCATTCTGAATCCTAATCCTATCCTTCGAAGTGTCTATACCTCAATTAAGCTTAATCTCACATGCAAATTTGTAATCTGTGCACTCAGTCCCATCCTCAATCATTAAATGAAGAAATTAAACCTTACAGTACTGCCAGCACCATATAGTACAGTACATTATATCCTTGGCTTACAAATGAAAGTGTCACAGGATACAATGTTGAAAGCCTTACTGAAAATTGAAGTATAAGTCATCTCCACTGTTCTCTCCCCATTCACAAAGCCCCTCACCTTTTCATGGAAGAAAAACAAGCTGATCAAGAGACCTGTTCTTGGCAAATCCACACTGGTTGTTCTTCATCACCTTGTTAGTCTACAAGTATTTAAAACTTGTTTCCTTTATGACAAGCTCTATAATCTTTCCAAGTTTCATTTTCAGACTGACCAATTTGTAATTCCCCTGATCTATCTTCTTCTGTTTTTTTATAGATGGGCACTGTATTTGCCCTCCTTCAGCTGCCTAGGACCCTAATTTAAGCTCCACGAGTTCTCAAAGAGAAGACTGCCAACGCCTCTGCAATTATTTTAGCCAATTTCTAAAATGCATCTTGTCCAATATTGCTAACTTGAAAATATTCAGTTGCTCCACGTGATCTCTGAACTGTTCTTTCCCTACTCTAGGCTGCTCATCTCCTCCCCTGTTCTTGCTGCTAACTGTACTCAGTGTCTGATTACTGACCTTATTCATGAAGACTGAAGTAAAAAAGGTATTAAGTAGTTCAGCCTTCTTTGCATCATCCATTAGACTGCCCTCCAAGTTCAGTAAAGGTCTTACCTCTTGATCTCTCCCTTCCGACATACTTGTAGAAAAGTTTTATTGTTGCCTTTCACATCTCTTGCTAGCTGCATCTCAGCTCCTGCCTTAGTCATACTTTTACGTGTCCCTAGTAATGTGGACAATTTTCCACTTTTGCAAGATTCCTTTTTGAGTTTCATTTAATTGAAGAGTTTTGCCCTTTCTCTCCTTTCTTTGCTTCATGATAGCCTGTTCCTGCACCCTTAAAATGGTCTCTTAATTCACAGTTTTTCCAAAATATCTTGACCCTACCATATAATAAATACACAGGCTAGAACCTAAGATTTTGAAAAAATGAAACTAAGTATAAGAATAAAGGCCAGTACTGAATTTTGTTTCAGCAAAAACCTGAATTTTGCATATCCAATTGAAGACAAACATTTGATCAAGAAAGTGTTAAATTATAACTGTGGCAACAACTTAAATTGGTTATAAAAGCTCCTATTACAATTAAGTTTTTAAAGCACCCTCACCCATAGATTTTGTGATAACTTAGAACACAACTTTGCTTTGGATGACAACCTTACACTGCCAAGCAAGGCTTTAAAACATTTATACTTTTTTCCTGGAAAAAGTTAGACTGTTCTGGCTACTATTCTGGTTGCCAATCTCTGTCTGTTTAAGCACCAGGAAGAAGTAATGGACAGCATTTTTTAAACTTTCTACAAAATGTAAAATGGGAGGAAATATGTTGATATGTTGTCTGATGACATTTGTACTCCCAGTACTGAGCTAGCCCCTCTGCCTAGGTCACCTTTCTGAAAAACAGGAAATCTCATGACAGCTAGTCACACCCAGCACAAGAACACCATCAAGACATTAACAACAGGTAAACTTGTCACTTCACTACTACAAGCAAAATGATGTTCCAAATACATGAATCAGTCTAAGCAGTATTCTGCAGCAGACTCCTGTTCAGTTGTGCACACATACCTACTGGTGCAAGGAGTCAAAGGAAAAGTCTGAAACCTCCACATGAAGTGCCAAGAGACTTGGAACTAGCTGTGGTTTCCGGGCTGGACTGCACCCAAGAGGAACAACTAATCCATGACTAGCGGCAGGACAGGAGAACAGGGGGAACCGCTAGTTCTAGCTAAATCATTAGATTGCTGAAAGTTGTGAATTGAGGAGACACTACTAGAGAGACAGCAGCTTTGATAGGGTAGGCAAGACAAGGTGACAGGAAGCTGTTGAGGCCCACCAGTTTCATTAAAATATAGATGCTCTAAGGCCAAAATCTGTGCTGTTCAATCTGCAACAGCTAGGTGGCAAAGGTAAAAGCTGAAGAATGTAGGTACTTAACTCTGTACTTCCTAGGCACTGTAGAAATGGGATAATTAGAATGGGGAGCTGCTGCTAAGCTTCATGAGAATCCATATGTGTCTGCAGAGTCTAGGAACGGGAGGGAAGAGGAAACCCCCTTTCCTCCTCCTCCTTTATCTCCCTCCAGTACTACCCTTAGGTCTGCAGTCAGGAAGAGGGCTTTCCTGGTGCTGATGAAAAGGTTGCTTTCTTCATAAGGAATTAATTCCTCTTGAAGTTCTGCACCCTACAGAGTCCACCACTCCAGGATCAGGGGGAAGGTGGGAGAGAAGGAACATCACTCAGCAATATAACTATGTGACATAGGTCCAGAGGACCCTGTGGTCTCAAAAGCAAGCAATGGAGACCAAAAGAGAGAAATGTAAAGAGTTAAAAATGTAAGTGAGAGCGCAAAAGAAAAAAGTCTGGATCTGAAAACAGCTGTAGGCCAAACACAGCCTGAGTAAGATAGCAGAAGCTCCCACTCAAGCTAAGGCATTTCTGAGGAAATGAGGAGTGGGGTATGAACACTGCCCTTTACATCCTTGGTATGGACCATGAGAAGAGACATGGTATGCATGCACTGTGTGTTAGTGCTGCTAGGGCAAAAAAAGTCCCCGAGCTGGAATGCTTGAAAGATATGCACATTCCATTCTGGATGTTCATGCAAGCAACACATTTCAGAGGTGAAAATATATTCTTATACCTTTAACTCTAAATTTGTGAGTGTTATTTACCTAAGAATAGGAAAATAAAGTTTCTCCAAGGCTTGGCATGCCAAAGTCAATTTAGAGATTTTTAGCCCCTTAATTAACTCCATTTTTTCTGGAGTTTAGAAGCCTGTAATTGAAATCCCTCACTTAAATTTAACAGTAATCAGACAAGTGTCACCCTTATACCAAAGATCCATTTTAGTATAACAGCTCCATTCACTTTTTAATGCAGTATTTAATATATGCTTTCTACTTTCCACTGCAGTGTTGTATTGCTTTCTAGTATTGCTTTACATGTGGTACTACAAATAGTTGATATTTTCTATGTATTCTTGACTGTTCTTGATGGGAATATTCATCTTCTACTCCAAAGTGTTAATACAATAGGATAAATCAGATTATCAAGCTTCATGACAACTCTTGGAAATTTACGTTAGTTTGAACTCAACATAAGAGTATCATTCTCTGATATTGTATTGACTCAGTCTCTGCTCATGATGACCTGTAAGGAGATGGAAGAAAATTGGATTTGTAGCCTCTCTTTTTTTTTACTGCTTTATAAAGACATCAAGAATGCCCAGCCTCATTTTCCTTGTTTCTGCTAGAAAACCCATTGAGCGCTCCTTTCAAACATGCATCTCTATCACAGCCCTTAACTGAAGAAGCAAATGTGCAAAAGCTTTTAACAACAATCTTCTTCCAAAGTCTCTCTGAGGCAGTTGGGTTTTTCGTGTTTTAAGATTAAAACCTATTTTTAAATCACAAGAGTTTTGAACAGGCTAAATAAAGACAAAATTGCTTCCTCTGGCAAATAACCAGATTTTACTATCATAGATATTACAGCTTTTCCAGATATCCAATTCCTGGTATATCCTGAGGATTTTAGGGCATTCTTTCACCAATGGGTGTAGCTCTGGTATGCCAGCATGGAATGACCAAAGGCCATCCTGTCATCTAGACCCAATATGAACATGATTAGAAGTGACAGTGGTAAAGTTACTTGGATCCTCACTATACTAGCATCCCTATTTTGTTGCACTAGTGTCACAACAATAGTGGGAGAATTCCCCAACTCGCTCGAAATAGACAAAATCTTTCAGAAACTCAGTATTTCTGCCCTCACACTTGACTTCCAGTGATTCTGGATGCAACCACATGTTGCAATGTTAATAAAAGCCTTTTAAGTTTGGTCTCAGAAGTCCGAATCTAGCTAACTAAAAATCTGAACAAAATCAGTTATCAGAAGAATCCAATTTCAAGCACCATATTTTGTTATAGAACAAATATTCCAACATACAGTTTATAAAAACACATTACTCTCACTTACATGCATATTTTATAACAAATACTAATGCAGCTGTAAAATGCAAGGGACAGATAAGATAACACTGTATTCTTGATTATCCTGTTCCATAAAGAACTTTAAAGATGTAAAGAATGTAAAGATGTAAAGAAAACAAAGTGAGCTGTAATTAAGTCGTTTTAGGACTCCCGAACACCCGCGATGGTGAAAAATACTGAAGTTATGTCTCATTCAACCTGCAAGTCTCTTAAACCATAAGCAAAATCTGAATTAAAAAAAAAGAAGAACAGATGTGTCAATAAAGCATTCTATGCATACAATTTATACTAAATGTGAGCAAGTAATCTTGGAAGGCAGCATACGGGCATACAGTGCATGTTTAAGCTTCAGCAACAGCACGTGATCATTAATCTTCTCCTCGGGGATTTCACATAAAGCTGACAATTTCTGCTTCCACCAGTAATGGTTATTTCCTAAACCCTGGATTGGACTGAAAGCTACCGAAAACAAACAACAGAAAAAACCAACACACATCTGCACAGTAGAACACACCATTTTGTCCCAATGGACTAACATAAACCATTTCCTATTTCAAGTTTGATTTTTCAGGCAGCCCATCTTTTTTTAAACCATCAGGGAAGTTAACAGCTAGGGACAGCATCCATACTTAACAAGACACACAAAGCAAATGGCAATGTTCAACTGTAATTTCATTTGGCAAGAGCATGCCAGTGTTCCCCTCCCACACAAAAACTGCCCCCACCCCAAAACAAACACATAGAAGTGCAAATAAACCTTCACAAATAGAACAAAGACCCTTTGTTATTGTTCTGGAGGGTTTTGTAAATCCCCTTCTCTAAGGCTGAACTATTCAGCCAGCATCTTTATTCAGAAAATAAAGATGAATTAAAATGAGATTTTGCAGGCATGTACAGATGCACATTGAGATGCATAAATGGAACTTGGGGTTTTTCACACTCAATTATATTCAAGCAGGATCTTAATGTTAAAACACACACATTTTAATGTTGATAAAACAGTGCTACTATAATTGAGATGAACACATAAGTGTTAGACAGCAGACATGCTCTCTCCTCCCTTTTGCTTTAAGGATTACTAGATTAAGAAGAATGCTAGCACAGATCCAAGGAGGGTTGCTGCGGGGAGGTGTTTGTTTTAAAGGCAGTTTCATAATTAGAATGGAGCAAAGTATCACACTGAAAAGGACTGTTGATGTAGCTCAATAATGAAGAGTCTCAACAGTAGGCCCTCTTGATAGAATGCCCTACCTTACACACATTTGTTCTGCAAAGATTAATGGCATCCCTACAGGAAATTATAAACCAAGACACTCTGCTGACAAGGCATTCTCCTACCTGAAGCTTCATTTTCCAGCACGAATGCATGTGTGTATCCTTAGAGTGGCTTCCCCTTGTTGCATGACTCCTGTTATCCAGACTAAAGAGCCAGGAACTGTGCAAGCAGAGCTGCTGACTGCCCTACATTTGCCTGCAGATGAAGAGAAAGAGTTGGTACTGTACTTGCCTAGGCTTTTATAAGCCCCCTAAGTACAACACTAGTGTAGCTCAAACTAGACTAACTACTTCCTCCAGCTGATCCCAATGAAAGAAGCCTGTGATGAATAATGCATGAGAACTCCCATGACCACAGTCCATTCCTTCCAGCAGCTGATGTCTAACTTCCCCCACCCAAAAAGAGGCACTTTATTGTTTAAAAAAATCTTTAGAAATCCCTCTAATATGAAACACGAATTAATCTCCCAGAGTCCAAGTAACAGAGCAGTTGCCCTCCCACATTTATGATTTTCTTTCCTGTACACAGTCAAACCAGCAAGGCTGTTTGCTTTAAAATATTTTTGATGTTTATAAATGAACAGATCCATACACATTCCAGCACAAGAGTTCATGCTTAACATTGAGCCCTACATTCAGGCTAAACAATGCCAGTAAATTCAAATAGCAGCTCTGGATTGTTGTTGCTTTAATTCTGCTGGGCTGTGGAACTAGAGGAACCATATAAAGATTTCAACGTGAAGAACAGAATAAATGGTGTGATACAGTAGGCAAATGATTTGCAGACCACAAAATTATACAGAAGAAAAAGGGAACAATGGAGAACTGGGGGAAGGACGTTCATATACTCAGTTAAATGACTATTCAGAAAGTGGGGATAGATTGTTTAAAGGAATTTAGGGGTGAGGGAAGAATCTTCCTGCCCCTTATGTCTAAGAAACAAAACACCCCCACATTTACATGTTTAATCTCTGGACACAGAATTCAGAGTTTCTAGCCTAACTTTAAAAGCTATGATGCAAGCATTTCTTTTTAGGAATAGTTCAGAATAGTAAAAGCAAAACAATTTATAGCTGTGAGGGTAGTCTGCATGACTAATTTGCAGGCATGCTTATCATGGTGGCCATCTGTTAATTTTCAAAATTCATGACTTTGTAGTCTGTACAGGTTGGGCGACTAGATTTTTGTGAAGAAAATGCATCTTTATATCCCTTACTTGTATGTATTATGAAAGCAGGGAGATGACCAACTCATGGATCAAAACCCTTCAGTGCCATGCCAGCAGCACATTAAAAAAAGAACAGAAAGAAGAGCTCTGCTGCAGAGCTTACAAGTTAAGTGGCAAGATGAGAGTCCACATATGAAAACAAGAAAGAAAAAAAAAACAAACAAGGAAGCAATGAAGAAAACCACTGAGTAGCACACTGCCCAGGCACTGACCATGTTTTTGAAGGCATCATAGCAGAAAAGAGTAGAGAGACTTTTGCTAAGGAACATTCTGCAAGGATCCTAATAGTCTCACAATTTCTGAGCAACTTGCTCTACTAATTTGGAGTCACTTATGTTTCTACTGGACAGTGTTGTAGTTCTCCAGCACCTCTGGGACTGCCACATGCAGCAGTAGAAAGGAGTTCACCCTCTTGTTCTCTTCACTATGATTGGTCCCAGGAAGATTTGGAATTGCTCCAGAACCCCAAAAGGAGTTGGAAGCTGAGTGGGCACACATGGGGGCTCTCACCACATGTGCACCCCCCTGCAACTTACCAGCAGCAGCGGAGGCAGCAGCAGCTGATCCCCCGAAGGTAGGTGGGGCAGGAACTGGTGCAGCTGCAAAGGATCTGGAGGGGAAGCCCCCAGATCCCTCTTTGCTGAGCCAGACAGGGAGCCGTGCTCCCGAGCTGTGCGCACGAACAAAGCATGCAAATGGGTGCGCTCTTTAAGGGCACGCTGTCTTTCGCATAGGCGGAAGCAGGTGGGGCAGTGAGAGAGTCTTCCTCAGGAAGGAGGAGGCTCCACCAACAAGGAGAGAGGCAAGGACTATCTGCAAGCCATGGTGAGGACTTGTAGCGCTGCCAGGGGCCCTGGCCCAGGGGTGCTGCTCTTCTGGGGCTCCTCTGAGGCTGCCACCCAGACAAAGCCCTTAGGGGGCCTGGTGACCACCTGCCCCCCCTGACCTGGGGGGGTGGGGCTGAGGTCTGGCGACTCCCCCGCCTGCCCCTCTTGTGAGTGTCTTCAGGCTTTGGAAGGGCAGGTGGCAGAGCTCCAGGCTGAGGTGAGCATATTGGAAGGGATCCGGGCGGTGGAGGATGAAATTGATTTGCATTTCCATTCTCTGCAGAGCCAGGAATCCAATGGAGAGACCCCGCATGCAAAACGTCCAACTAGTTGCTGGCAGCAGGTTCCTGTCAAGGTCACGGCAGCTCGTACAACTGCTGTGCCTGCTCCCCAGACACCCCTTGGGAACAGGTATGCAGCCCTGGCTCCCCTGGAGGAGAAGGCAGAAGAGCAGATCCCCAGAGTCATTGATGCTGCTTGACCTACAACACAGGGTGAGGAGAGGCAGACCCCCGAGGAGGAGACGTAAAGTTCTGGTCATCGGGGACTCCATCCTGAGGGGAGCCGATGGTCCAATCTGTCGTTCTGAGCCCTGGTCACAGCAGGTCTGCTGTATGCCCGGAGGGAGGATTCAGGACATCATGGAGACCATCCCAAAAATCATCAAGCCCTCTGACTACTACCCACTGGTTGTGGTCCATGTGGGGACAAATGATGCATCCAAGGGCAAGCCGGACAACATCATGGAAGACTACAAGGACTTGGGACACCAACTCAAGAAAATGGGAGCTCAGGTGGTATTTTCCTCCATCCTCCCGGTAAGTGGACAAGGTAAGCATCATGAAGCCTGCATTGATGTAGTTAATCAGAGGCTTCGGAGCTGATGCTATGAGGCAGGCTTTGGATTTTTTGACAATGACCCGTACTTCTGTACGGAGGGCATGCTGGAGTGGGATGGGCTTCAGCTCTCCCCTAAGGGAGAATGTATGTTTTCTTCTAGGTTGGCTGATCTCGTACAGCGGGTTTTAAACTAGCTTCCCAGGGGAAGGGGCCACTCTGAATGGAGAGAATGCTTCGCCAGCATGCAGGGTGACGAGAGAAAGGGATGCCCAGGTAAGCAACAACGTCCTGGGAGCAGGGGGCCACAACAGTCATGGGAGTAGGGGGGAGACGCAAGCACCCTCAGGAGGCCTCAAGTGCCTCTACACCAATGCTTGTAGTATGGGGAGCAAGCAGGAGGAACTGTGCCTCCTGATTGCGAGTAAGAATCCAGACTTAGTAGGGCTCAAAGAAACCTGGTGGGACCCTATTCACGACTGGGTGTTGGGCATTCGGGGGTACACCCTATATAGAAGGGACAGAACAAGGAGGAAAGGTGGGGGGGTTGTGCTCTATGTCAAAGAGCAACCTATCATCAAGGATTAGCTTTGGGTTAGAGGAGGGTTGGGCGGAGACACTATGGGTCAAACTACAAGGGGGGCGTGGCGAAAGGGACTTTATGATGGGTGTCTACTACAGACCACTCAACCAGGGGGAAGTGCTAGACCAGGATTTCTCCAGTCAGCTTATGGAGGCAGTTAGGTCAAGGGATGTCATAGTCATGGGTGACCTAAACTACCCAGACATTTGCTGGGAGAAGCAGACAGCCAGATCTGACCACTCGCGTAGGTTCCTGGCTGTATTACAAGACCTTCACCTTATCCAGGAGGTGCACAGTCCCACTAGTAGTAATGCCTTGCTGGACCTGGTCCTGGCCACTGGGGATGACCTGGTGAGGGGACTGCAGGTCCTTGACCACCTGGGCAATAGTGATCATCACCTGCTGGAATTCACTATCCAGTGCAGGGTGTCAAGGGCTTATAGCAGGACTAAAGCCCTTGACTTCAGAAGGGCCAAGTTCAAAGAGCTTCGGAGATTAGTGGGGGAGGCACTGAGGGCCCAGAAGGTAGAGGAGATGGGAGTCCATGAGGGATATAGTCGTACCTTAAGGGGGGCAATCCTCCAGGCCCAAAGGGTAACAGTCCCCGAGAGAAGCTGGGGGGGTAAGAGTGCTCAGACACCCCCATGGCTTAGCAAGGGCATTCAGGAATGCCTGAGAACTAAAAGGGGGGCGTACAACCAGTGGAAGGGAGGGGCTATCACCAAGGAGGAGTACTCCTCCTCGGCCCATGAGTGTAGGAGAGTTAGTAGGAAGGCCAAGGCAGAGCTGGAACTCAGGCTAATGTCCAGGATTAAGGACAACAAAAAGTCCTTTTTCAAGTACATTGGGAGCAAGAAGAGGGCACCAGGCAATCTAGGGCCCCTGCAAGATGCAAACAGTAACCTTGTGGCTACGCCAGATGAGAAAGCTGATATTTTTTAACAGTTTCTTTGCCTCTGTTTTCTTGAACAGGGACCGGGACATCCCTCGTGCCAGAGGTAGGGACAATCTCAGAGATGGCTCTGACAGGCCTTGGGCCAGCACAGAGGTAGTTGGGGATCTTCTCAAAGGGCTGGACATTTTTAAATCCACAGGTACAGATGCCCTCCACCCAAGGGTGTTGGGGGAGCTGGCAGGGGTCATCGCAGAGCCCTTGGCCTGGCTGTATGAGCATTTGTGGTCATCTGGCCAGGTGCCGGGGGATTGGAAATTAGCTAACGTGGTCCCCATTTTTAAGAAAGGGAGGAAGGAGGACCCGAGTAACTATAGGCCCGTAAGCCCCACCTCAGTCCTCAGGAAGATCTTGGAGAAAATCATCAAGGAACACATCTGTGGGGGGCCTGCAGGGGAGATCATGCTCAGGGGCAACCAGCATGGGCTCAAAGGCAGGTCCTGCCTGACCAACCTGATTGCCTTTTATGACCAAGTAATTAAATCCTTGGATGATGGTGTCACCATGGACGTAGTCTTTAAGGCGGCCTTTGACACTGTCTCTCACCCCATTCTCATCAATAAATTAAGCGACTGTGGCATTGATGCCTACACAGTTGGATGGGTAAAAAAATTGGCTAATGGGGCGCACCCAGAGAGTAGTGGTGGATGGGCTGTACTCAACCTGACGAGATGTGAGCAGTGGGGTCCCCCAGGGCTTGGTCCTTGGGCCCACACTGTTTAACATCTTCAGCAGCAACTTGGGCGAGGGGGTTGAAAGCACATTGTCCAAGTTTGCTGATGACACTAAGATGTGGGGCAAGGTGGACACACTTGAAGGGAGAGAGAGGCTGCAACTAGATTTAGACAGACTACAAAAGTGGGCAGACGAGAATAGGATGGGGTTCAGCGTAGACAAATACAGGGTGCTGCACCTTGGGAGAAGGAATCCACAGCATACATATAGGCCGGGGAGTTCCCTTCTTGAAAGCACAAAGGCAGAAAGGGATCTTGGAGTCATTATTGACTCCAAGATGAACATGAGCCGCCAACGCCAGACCGCAGCCAGCAAGGCCAGCCATACCTTGTCATGCATCCAAAGGTGCATCTCAAGCCAGTCCAGAGAGGTGATACTCCCCCTTTATGTGACTTTGGTCAGGGCGCAGTTGGAGTACTGCGTCCAGTACTGGGCGCTGCACTTCAAAAGGGATGTGGCCAGCCTGGAGAGGGTTCAGAGGAGGGCCACCTGCTTGGTGAGACGGCAGCAGGACAGGCCCTACGAGGAGAGACTGAGGGACCTGAACCTGTTCAGACTTGGGAAGAGGAGGCTGAGGGGGGACCCGATGGCTGCCTACAAACTCATGAGGGTCAACAGCAAATAGGAAGAGCCCTTTTCTCCCCAGCACCACCTGGGGTGACAAGGAACAATGGTCATAAGCTGATGGAGAATAGGTTTAGGCTAGAGATCAGAAGACAATATTTTACAGTTAGGGTGGCCCAAAATCTGGAACCAACTGCCCAGGGAAGTTTAATTGCCTTAAAACTAAGTTATAGTTTAGTTAGTATAGTTTTAGTTTTAAAACTAAGTTTAAAAGTTTAAATTACCCAAGTTTACCTTGGGTAAATTAAAAAAAGAGATTAGATGATCACTTATCTGGGGTTTGTGAACCCAGCATTCATTCCTGCCTGTGGCAGGGGGTCAGGCTAGATGATCTGTTCAGGTCCCTCCCGACCCTAGCTACTATTTTCTATCATGTTCACTTCCAGACTGAGGTGGCTTCACTCAGTCCATTTTTGCCACAGTCAGTTTCTATGCAAATAGAAGTAGTGAACTTGATTTGCATAATCATTTGTCTGACTGGTTATTTGGTTGTAATGGGGGGGGGGAAACCCACCAAGTGTTTATAAGACTTGGAAAAAAAAATGGAAATTGGCAAGGCTGTGATAACTGCATACAAATTAAATGTGCAATTACATACAGAGGTTTGCAAAAAGCTCTAGGGTTCTTCATTTTTCAAAATCTGACCCAAACTCTTCTTTCCTCCATTTATCCTGCTACTACTGCTTTACTAATAAGAACAAAATTGCTGAGATGGAAAGGATGTGGGCCACTGATTTAGTTTTGGGCATGTATTAAAGTACAGGGTCCCTGTAAAAAAAAATACAAGGGTTGAATCTCTATAAAAAGACATTCTTTCCCAAGAGTAAGCCTTTCTTGTACACTATGAAAGGTGAGACAAGCATAAGTACACTGCACATGTACAGAAGATTGGTTATCTTCTTAATAAGGTAGAACAAACAGGGAATTGAGGAATACAAAGAATTTGTCTGGGGTGCAGAGCCACCCAGCTGCATAAGGGCCATTTTTGTCACTTAGGTACAGTCTGTGAACCTATTCCATGTGCAGGGTGGAATATGCAAGTATCCACATGGCTACTGAGCATGCCTAGAAGGCTGCATGCTAGTCATGCCAGAACATGGTACTGTATGTACATACCTGAGTGCAAGTCCTGAAATTCTGGCCTAGCAAAAACCAGGAGGAGGAGGAAGACAATGACATCCTTCCCATGTTTCAGCCAAATAACCTGGTAGCCAAGGCACTCACCCAAGAAACAGGAAACCAATGTTTTAGGACCCTCTCACTCAGAAGCTACAAGTTAGAGAATAAGCTCTCCATATTAGACACACCTCTCTCCACCTTTTCCTTTCAACCTGAGCTATTGCACCTTGCTTATAATATTCTTTAACTAAAAAAGGGGCCCATCCCTGTGAGAGCAGCATTCACCTCGAAAAACCAGTGGGTGTGTGGTTTTATACTTCCTCCTGGCCTCACATACGTCCTTCACTTGGCCGACCAGAAGCCAAGCATCAAAAGGAGCACTGGAAAGAAGACTGCATAATGCCTCAATATTGATCTGATGGTTATGGCACTGTACTGGGGAGCTGGACAGATGTAGGTACAACCCCCAACTAGACAACTGAGTTAAAAGAGGGGAGGGCCCTCCTTGTTCTTGGCTACAGCAGGTATGTACTGTGTTTCATACCTGCCCAGCCAGAGCACAACCTAATTGAACATGCTCAAAAGCCTTACAGATGCTTATCCATGGTGCACGTGGAAGAGAATCATAAATGATGTAGCACAAAAAATGTCAGCTAGGTGGCTGAGTAACTGCCATCTGGGAGTGTAAAGTGAAATAGGACTCTGCCCCTAATGCCAAAATACTTCTACATCTTTCAAGATACTGCTATATATACAATTTGACATTTCATATTTTCTAAACCAGGTGAGCTGTGCTAAAATCTGTTTGAGTTCACTTAATTTTCCTCAGTTGATGCATAAATATAGTGCTAATCTGACAAATGACTAACAATGGCATTATGAAGATTCCACATTTATGGTGGCTCAATATCACCAGATCAAAATTTGCTTGGTTAATGAGTACCTGCCTTGCAAACTCTCCCCAAGACCAAAACTACAAGTTCTGTCATCTGGCTCAACCAGAGAAGCATAGAAAAATCAGGGTCAGAAGGGACCTCAAGAGGTCATCTAGTCCAACCCCCTGCTCAGAGCAGGACCATTCTCAAACAGACCATCCCAGCCAAGGCCATCAAGCCAGGTCTTAAAAACCTCCAAAGGATAGAGATTCCACCACCTCCCTGAGTAACCTGTTCCCATGCTTTACTCTGGTACCCTTAGAAAAAGGTTTTTCCTACTACCCAACCTAAAACTTCCCTTACTGCAACTTAAAAACATGGCTCCTTGTTCTGTTAACTGCCACCACTAAAGACAGGCTAGCTCAGAAGCAGGCCAAATACAGCCTGCGAACCAAATCTGGCCTGCGGCTGCCTTTCTGACACTCCGCATGGGGACGAGTTAGGCCTGCTCCTGCTTCAGCCGGCACCTGCCAACAGCACTGCCCCAGCCCTGGCCAGGCAACACAGCTTTCCAATGGGGCTGCTTTACCCCGACTTGGTCACCTACAGGTGGTTGCTCATGGTGCTGGGTGAACAAAAAGGGTAGAAGGCAGTTGGGAGCTGGAGCTGAAGCCCCACACACTCAAGCAGAAGCCACCCAGCTGCAGTTTCCCCTCTGCCTGACACTTGCCTCCACGGCTGCTGTCACTTCCCTATGCTACCTACTGCCTGGAGCAATGCAGCAGGAGGAGGAGCCACTGGAGACTAAACGAGCTGAGCAGTACCTGGGCAGCTGCAGCAACAGCAGGACCAGCCCTGCTGGGAAGCTATGCATATTGCCTGGGGCCGGGGCCACAGGCAGGTGTAGGGTGGATGAGAGCAAAGAGCAGGTTGCCCCCGGCAGAAGCAGGTAGAGCATGGCCCTATACAGAGTGCCGTGGGGGCAGCCCACACCTCCACCACACTCTGCAGGCAAGTTCTGCTGCACGTGCCCCCTGCTTCCCTTCCCTCTCCCCACCCCAGCTAGCTCCCACAACTTAGCATGCAGGCAGCCTCCCAACCCCCCCAACACACAATATACAGAAGTAAGATTATTTTAAGCTATTATGCAATCACCTCTATATACACTACTCAACCCCCCCCCCCCATAAAATTGGGGATTTAAAAAAAATATTTATATAAAATTAACATGTTATAGTAGATGTTTGATATTTACTATATGGTTCATTTTTTATCTAGAACTTGTTAAAATATTTTCTGAAAGATTTTGGGTGTGGCCTTGAACAGATCCATCAAAACGCATTAAGTGACCCACAAACTGAAAAAACTGCCCACCCCAGTCTAGCTCCATCCCCTTTGTAGCCATCCTTCTGGTAACTGAAGGCTGCTATTAAATCCCCCCCCCCCCTTGCAGACTTCTCCTCTCTGGAATAAAGAAGCTAGTTCCCTCAGCCTCTCCTCAGAAGTCATGTGCCCCAGCCCTGTAGCCATTTTCACTGCCTTCCACTGGAATCTCTCCAACTTCTCCATGTCCTTTCTGTAGTGGGGGGCCCAAAACTTAACACAGTACTCCAGATGTGGCCTCACCAGTGCCAAAAAGATGGGAAGAATTACTCCCCTCAATCAGTTGGCAACGTTCCTACTAATGCAGCCCAGTGTACCATTAGCCTTCTTGACAAGGGCACACTGTTGGCTCGCATTTAGCTTATTGTTTAATTTAAACCCCCAGGTCCTTTTCTACAGAGTCGCTGCTTAGCCAGGCAGTCCCCGGTCTGTACTGATGCATGGGACTGTTCCATCTCATGAGATTTCTTTTGGTCCAATCCTCCAATTTGTTGAGGTGTCTCTGAATCCTAGCACTACCTGTCAGCATATCTACTACTCCCCTCATCTGCAAACTTGTGGGGGGTGTACCCCATCCCATCTTCCAGGTTGCTGATGAAAGCTTTGAACAAAACTGGTCCCAGTATCAAGTGGAGTTTCTCAGGGTTTGATCCTCAGTACCAACTAGACATCAAGCCACCGATTACTAACACCTGAGCCCAATGACCCAGCCAAGTTTCTATCCACCTAACAGTCCATTTATCCAACCCGTACTTCCTTAAGATTACTTGTAGAGGTGCACTTCTACTTCGATCCCATATTGGATCAGCACAGATGAGGAAAATTGATAGCATCAGCAATTGGCCTTTTCTGTCTAATGTGGCTGATAATGTGGCCAATAAATGCAATCCAATAAACAGAGCAGCATGCAGACGGCCAAGAGCGCAGCCCAGCAGCGTGGACAGCAGCTGGGTCTAGCTAGTAAGTCTGTTGAGGGGGGAGGGAAGGGGTATAAGTGGGGGGGTGCGTAGATCAAGGCCCCCTGCAGTGAGGGAAGGAGTGGGATTGGGGCAGGCGCTGTCCAGCCGGGGCAGGGCAGGGCAAGGCATGGGAAGGAACCGTGGTTCATCCAGGGGGGGCATGGGGAGTGGGGGTGGCTCCCACCACTGAGGGCACCCTGGGAGGGCATGGGGGTGCCCTCCAGATCTGCACACAGGGAAACAGTGGGCTGCCACTGTGGGCTGGGGTTGGGGCAGCACTGGGCTCAACCCAGCCCCAGGGGGGGCTGGGTCAGGCTGCATTCAGAGCGGGGGGTGGCAGCGCTGGGAGGGTGGGTTGGGGGAGACTGCAGTCACCCCAAAATTCACTGTGCCCCATGCCTCTGATTGCCTTCTTCCCGCTCCCCACAACCACTAAGCAGCCCCTTGCAGACTGGAGCTCTGCCAGCTTTCAAGAGAAACCTGTGGTTTCCCCAAGTTGTTCCCCTTTAAAGGGGAAAATCTGATCTGTGAGTTTTTTGTTCTCCTTTTCCCTTTAAAGACCATGTTTTTCCACAGCAAATGGAAAACCCAGCTCCCTGGCGATTAGGAACAGTCAGCATGGACTCACCAAGGGTAAGTCATGCCTGACCAACCTGATTACCTTCTATGACAAACTTACAGGCTCTGTGGATGCAGGGAGAGCAGTGGATGTGATGGCTTTTGATATGGTCTTCTACAACATTCTTGCAAGCAATTAGGGGTGCACCAATAGAGTTTTTTCGAGCCAATACCGATGGCATATTTTTAATGAGTCATATCAGCTGATACCGATCCGATTCTGATATGCAGCTCCGCAGTGTGAAGAGTGGCATCCAGCTGGTAAGTCTGTTGTGGGGGAAGGGAAGGGGTGTAGGGGGGCAGATTGAGGCCCCCACAGTGAGGGAAGGAGTGGGGCTGGGACAGGTGTTGTCCAGCCGGAGCAGGGCAGGGCATGGGACAGAGCCATGGCTTGTCCAGGGGGTATAGGGATGGGGAGGGGACAACTCCAGTCACTGCATGCACCCCAGAAGAGCACGTGAGGTGTATGCCCCCTGGATCTGTCTGTGGGGCAAGGGCAGGCTGCCACTATGGGCTGGGACCATGGACTGTGCCAGGCTCTTCCCAGTGGGGGGCTGTGCTCAGGTCACACTCCTGAGCCAACAAGTCAGGGAGGCAGATGGATGCCTCCATCCCCAGCAGAATGGAGTCACAAACCACCACCACCCATTGCTTTCTCTTGCTGGCAGTAGTCTTGATCCTGTCAACCTTGGGGATGCCTGGCCTGGCCTCTTCTGCTAATGGAATGTGCTCTCTCTCCTGTAGCTAGGACTCTATCTGCTCTCCAGGCAAACTGATGCAGGTGGGGGTGAAGACTTCTGCTTGCTGCCAGTGGTCACAAACTTCCAGATTCCTGGGAGTCCACATCCTCTTTCTTCTCTAGTGCCACCTCTGGCAGTCGTCCTTCCAGTCCTAGAGGTCACTTCTACCATCAAAATGGATGAACTCCTTATGACGGAGGATAGTTTGGAGACTTGCCACCTCTTCCTGTAGCTATCTTGCCTGTTCCCTGAGGGACGCCACCAAGACGCCACCATCGTGGGCACTTCGCCACCTGGCTGTCACTGAAAGGAACCTGCAAGCCACGGTTTCCACAGAGCGAAACCAGGACATGGGGGGGAAAGCCTTGACACTGAGCAGTCCTACCTGGACAGACACCTCACAGGTACAAGCAAAGGAAGAGCTGGCAGTGGCAGTGACTGGCACTAACATCTTCCAGCCATTTCTCTGGGTCTCTTAATTTGCCACCTCTCACTTCCTGTCCCTTTCTCCAAGCAGACCTTCCCTAGCAAGCTGCCCTGTAAGGTGGCCTGTTCACTGCTACTTTGTCCTGAAAGGTTCTCTTTTCCCTGCTAACCTGCTTCCTCAGACCAAGCTTGCAGTGAAGGAAGTCAAGAAAGTTTCTGGGCAAACTATCTAGTGAGCTCCCCCTCACTCTGGACTCTAATTGAAACATGGGCTAAAGTGTTAGTCTAACTGCTGAGTGTTAGCTATTTACACTAAATATATGCAGGTTAGTTACCCTTAATTCAAGAATTTATCTTCAAGCCTCCCCTTCGAAGGGAGGGGACAGCAAACTGACTTGCAAAGCTGCCCTGTTTGCAGTTCCTGTTCACTCAGTCTTTTATATACTTCTGGGCCTGGACTGGCTCCTGCCCTCTTGATAGAGCTTTTGTCAGACACAGGCAGCTCTCCCAGCTGCTCAGGGCACCAAACACAAAGAGCACTCAACAAACACTCAGCAAGCCAAACACAGACATCCTTGGCTCACTTACCTTCCTGGAGCAGGATCTGCTGCCTGGCTCCCCTTCCTCTTCCCCCTCCTCCTCTTGCTCCCAGCAAACTGCCCTATTTGCTGTCCCTGTTGGCTCTGATAATCATCACCATTCAGCAGTCTATAAACCAAAGGTCTGTCCTAACTTACACCTGTACAATTTCATAGTCTTCAATTTGTCCTGTAATTGCAGTTTTGTTAATGAGTCTATTAAACCATGAGTGGAATGATCTTAAGCCCTTTAAAAACGAAACAAAAAAAGTGTTCATCACAAGACTGCACAGCTGTGAGTTTATATAAAGGAGTAAATAGTTAAAGTGAGAATGTGCCATTTTTAGTTACTTTGTTTCAAGGGAAATCTTACCTCACTTTAAAACATCAGGGCAGTCTGTGTGCAACCTTATCATCATTAAGAGAGAACAAGTGTGCACATCCATCAGGTGAGATCAGACACCCGCTAACTACACTGCAGCAAGGGAAACAGAGGACTTAATTTAGTTGTCCCAGTATACAAGTTAAACTCATATCAGTTTCAATAAGACTCCTGCCTGCAAGAGTGCAGGATTAGGCCCATTACATGCTGTGAAATGAATACAAACATTTCTGAAAGAAACACGCCAAAACAGACTATTTCAACTATGTGACCAATTAAGCATTAAAGCTTTTCACATTTCCCCTTCCCTTGCCATTTCCAATTGAAAAAAACATGGCTGGTGTAAGTTTTACAGTACATATGACCCCATTAATAGTAATTCTTGACTTTATGGCAAATCTTGCAATACCGGTATTTGACTTTTTTTTTTTTTTTAACCCCAGCCTCTAGAACCATTTTAAAAAAATGCCATGATCAAAGCTAATTTTATGGATTTTCAGCATGTACCTTGATTTCTGTATGTCCAAGGTTAGCAACACTTCACTGTTCACCCCCCACACCTTTTTCACTCTTAATATTGCTTGTCCTCAAGTTTCAACATAACTAATCGGTGTCAATCTTTAAACAGACAAAATTAACAAGTAGTAGAACTTAATGAGTAGAGGAGTTTGACTATTGGTTTAATACTTCAATTTAAATGTACAGCAATCTATAATCATTCTACTACATGCCCAAAGAATAGTTGCCACTGTAATGGGAAATGGTGCAGCAGAAGCATCAGTTTTATTAAACTGCACATAGCAAAAATCTCTCTCATTCATGTACATGTACAATTATTAGTTGAAATGTGACGCAATGAGAACAGTGTCAGCTTAAAAATACATCACACAATACATACTTGTGTTAGGAGTCAGGCTGAATCATTTTTTGGTAAAATATTTATGCTACTCACTGCCTGGTTAATTTAAAGTCAAATCTTGTAAATGTCTACTTAGTTTCTCCCATTTTTAAACAACTGCATGCTCCTGGGGAAAATCGTCTACAAGGCCATCTGCTCATTTCTTAGGAATCCTCCTTTCAGATCTTAGGACAAATTTTGAGCTCCTGATCATAACTCTTCGATGTCTATGCTAAAATGTTTTCTCAACAGAAACCTGCAGTATGAAAACGCTAATTAGCACCCAACTGGTAAAATATTTTTAAATAATAGAAGTAAAAATTAGTAATTTCCTTAAAATTTATCTTAAACAATGGACATAGAGTAATGTAACAATTTATGCTCTTCACATGTCATAGGTCAGGAAATTTTGGACACGCAAATGTCATAATTAAAAATTAAAAAACTTGCCTTTTAGCACACTGCACTCTGGAACTAATATACCCCTACATACTGTGATCTTACTAATGGAAGAAATTCTGAGCACCTGATTTTTGACAGCAGTGAAAGTGGCCAGGAAGCTAGAGAGACTCACTTTGGATGAGAGCCGAGATACAATCTGTGGTATGGTGCTGCCCCAGAAAAAAGGTCCCTCTCAGGCACAGCTGAGTACTGCAAACACCCATCTTTCACTTTCACTTGGCTCTAAATTCTTGTACGTAATCCACAATGTTTAAAGGTAATACTTCCCAGGCTGCCTACACGCCTCTTAGCTGGCATAGTCTTTACTGCAAGGCCCTTAGCCCTGCCCCTGCTGTCATCCAGCCCCAGGCCCCTGCTCAGGGAGCAGGACATAGAAGACAGCAACTCCCAGTGCTTCCTTTCCAGCAACACCATTCCCCATCATCAAACCTTTAGGATGTTTGTGGTCCTGTTCTTTAATTGGTCTCTTCAGAGCAGTCCTCAATCTCTTTGGCTACTGCCTCTTTGCATCTGAGCTGTGGCCTTTTCTGCCCAGCTATTGATGGCTAAGCATTTAATGGCAACTGAAGAGACAGCTACTGTTCTTTTGCAACAACCATGAAATGGGGTATGCAACTGCCCATGAGGAACAGGGCAACAGCCTACAAATACTGGAAAGATTGTACCCCCAGAGAGGAAGAAGAATGATTTTGGATGATAAAAGGGTTGTAATAGAAAAAAAAAAAAATCAAGATAAAAAGACACATTATATAGTGGTCTACACTTTTAAGTCTTACTGGCAAAACTGTCAGGTATGGGTGAGAAGAGATCACACCCTCTATACCTGGCATAGGTATGCTGGCAATACACCCCTGGTATAGATACAGCTATGCTGAAAGAGGCTTCCATCAGCTTCACCACTGTGGTAGAGGGAAATGGTGTAGCTATGCCAGCAGAAAAAAAAAAAACCCCTTCTGCCAACATACGTTGCGTGTCCACTGGGGGCTCTGCCATCATCATAGCTATACAGCAGCATCTCTATCATGTCAACAAGCCTCAACTACAAAGAGCAATCTCTTGTCAGTGAAGTGTTTCAAGCTGTGAAATAGTCTTCCAAGAAAAGTGATGGAAGAAACACTGCCTGAGACTTCCCAAATAACTGGTGTGGCAACCACACTAGAAAATGTATGGTATACAGGTCATTTGGAAAAACTGGGAAACAGAAAATAGATTGCAGGAGCTACACAATTGCTTTCTTCTATAATTCTACATGAAATTCAGAATTGGAAGATTGAGGCTATATAGCTATATCAGCAGTTCCCAACCTCAGGTTGTGACTCAAATGAGGGTCACAGGGCCAACGCTGGTGGCGCCACACACAAAAGATGAGCCATGCCATGTGCTAGGAGCCTGCCCCGCACCGCCACCACCGCCACACTTCGCTCCCACCAGCAGGTCATGGAAAAAAAAGATTGGGAACCACTAAGCTATATAAATGAGATGGAGGAAAAAACAAAACATCTTCATTTGCATCATCAATCCCATGTTCATCTTCCTTCTTGCATGCTCAGAGGTACACTTGCTATAGTTTTAGCATTCACGACACATTTAAATTCTGCAGAAAATAAACTTTTGAACCTGCAGTTTTCGAGCTCAGATTTGTGAAGGCAACCTTTTCAACAGCAAAGCACTCTCAAAAGCAATTTGTTTCTGTGCAGTCTTAATCAGAAACAGTATCCAAGTGAACTGCCCCAAATAAGCAAAATGGAAGAGAGAGAAAGAAACTCATTTTTTTAAAATTTTTTTTTGATGGAAGAACCTTTAAAATTACTATATCCCGAGTTTCCACCCATTTCCCTGTTTATATTTCAGACCCAACTGTGTGCCGCCCCAGCACATGAAGCCCTCTATATGATAACGAACAGCTCTTGCCCCAAAGGGAATGCAGTTTAAGATGAGATATACCCGGTGGCTAACAGACACAAAAGATAACAAAGGGACAATGAGACGGTTAGCATGATCACCCTTCTTTTCAGGCACTTTTACATGTGCTGGGGGACGGGGAGCACTTTAATTAGAGCGGCTCCAAGAGCTGCTCTGTCTCCTATATCAGCATCTCTGTGATTAAAAATGGCAGTGGGGGCGCTGGAACTCAAGCTCATTTCAACGAGCTTTAGTTCAAACACCCCCACCACCATTTTTAAGCACGGGGACGCTGACACACGAGACACAGAAGGCTGCTGAAACATGGCAATTGCCATGGAATTCCAGCACATCAAAGCAGCTGTACACTCGTGCAGAGGCACCCTTGGTGTCTGTATCAACTTCTCTGTTCTGTTTTAGCTCTAATCCTAGTTAAAAAACAACAAAACAAAGAAAACCAACGACAATTTGACCACAGACCAAAACAAAGAAAATCTGTTGAAGACTTTAATAAATAACATGAATCACTGATGCAATGCTGAAAATTGCTATTACAAGAGCTGTCAAATGCAGCAAGAAAGAAAAAAGTTGTTGTTTTAGTGCCAATAGGCTCAGGCAATTAGTAGTAACAGGAATGGGTATAACAAGTTTAGGTGAGCATGGTTAAATTCTGAAAGCATTAATGTAGGTATGCAAACTGCACATGTAAAACAGGTGCCAAATTCATCAATTCAGTAAGCAGCTTAACATGCTAAAAAAAAAAAAAAAAAGTCCAAAAACCAAGGGGCAGATATATCTTCCTGCATGGTTACTTCTGGAGGCTGCTGCTTGAGGCCTTTGTTCTGCATTTTAGTCTCACAAGATATAGCACCCTGCAGACTGTAGGCTTAGGCTACAGTTCAGTCTTTGCAGGTTAGTGCAAGATGCACAGCTTGAACCAACTAGCAAATGGACAGCCATTCACTTTTGATGCAGGAATTGCAGCCACATGCTTGCAGTGGCTCAAGCTAGAAGTCGGGGGGTGCCAGAGCATGCCTGCCAGCCACTGCCAAAGGGGAGGGAAGAGAGACTTTTCCCCACTCCCTCCTGAAGCAAAGGGGCTGTGGCCGGGGGCCAGTATGCTGGCGTGGGGACCCAGGTGTGCAGTGGGGGGAAAAGGGCAGTGCCTGCCAGGCTCCTTCCCCCCTCCCCATCCCCTACTTGAGGGAGTGGGGGGCAGAGGGAGGGCAGCCACCGCCAGACTGAAGTGGGGGGAGGTAGTGGCATTGAATTCATAAAAGTCTTGATCAAGAACAGTCCTCTCTCTGAAGCAACTATGTATTGAACACGGCACTTTGCAATATCAAGCACAAGACAAAACAATCAAAACCCGTCACATCTAAGCTAAGATACAGCCCAGTAAAACACGATGAGAGCATGCACAACTCAGTCTAACTTAACTCGAATGTAATAAACCAAAAAGACAAGTCCTTGCTTAGGTATTGCAGTCTTCCACCTTCTCCAGCTTCTACTTTTTAATGTTAATGTAGTTCACTGCATTCTTTTGTCCCACTAGCTCAAGCTGTCTGTGACCCTCTCCTGTTCCCTTAGCTCCATCTCCAGCACATACATGTGATGATTGTACCAGGTCTTTGCCAACACCTGGCACTTCTCAGTCTGCTCCAGCAGGGCTGGGCTCTGTGCTCACAGGTGGCAGAGGACCAGCTGAGTTCTCCAGCCTCTTCCCCCTCCCCCATGGCCTGGGGGAGCCGAAGGGAATCATATCCCCTCCCCTTATTAACTGCTTGCTTTGGTCTCTGCCAGAGGTGAGAGGGGATGGAGTCTTCTCCTTAAGAAGGATCCTATCTTGTCCCTTCCTCCAAATAAATCTCTGGATAGGAAAACACATTCTGCTAGGTGGTAGGTCAATAACTTAGAAACAATCAAAGCGGTTAGCCCCATACTGCAGTCTTGATGGTTCTTCGATTTTTTTTTTGGGGGGGGGGGGAGAAGAGGGAATAACACCCCTTCCCTGCCCCCATTTGCCATGCAGGCAGGCATCTGGCCTTGTCCCCACTTCTGCAGCTGCAGCAGCAAGATGGGGGAAGGGGTGGGGGCAACAGGGCTGCTGTGCCATGACCAGGCAGACCCCAGCTGGGGCTGCAGGGGAGAGCAGAGAGCCGGGGGAATAAACCCCTTCCTTGCCCACTTTGTTTCAAAAGGCCATGCCGGGACAGTGTCTGGCTATGCTCCCACCCATACTATGGCTAGAGAACAGAGGGGTGAGGCCAGCCCTGTTCTCTGGAGCAGACAACACAGCCCAGCCCAGGGCTGAAAAGCATGCTGGGATGCTGGAAGTCTCCAGTTTCACTTAAACCAGGAAGGGGTCTGGCACAGATGTTCCATAAACCAGTTTGACCCATATCAGTTAAGTCTGATACTACATTCAACTAGGTTTATCTTAAAGCAGTTTTGACTATTTTGAAACTCGTTTATGTGCACTGAACTTAAGTTCTGTTACATATTTAAACCAGTTTCTGATCACTTAAATTGGTTTGTGTGCAATTTCTGTCCCTAGCTGTACAGGCTAGTCAGAAACAACTTTCCTTCATGAATGTTTGTGAAATAAACAGGAAAAAGGTACATACATTTCTGAACAGTCATCTTAAAAACTGAGGTTTTCTAGTTGTTCTGCAGATGGGTTCATACATTAAAACTCAGATTTTGAAAACCCCAAGGGTCAGTATTCTTGCTTAGTACACTTGAAAAATGTAAACCAACATACCAAATACCTCAGAGACAACAACATGGCTTTGGATCAAAAGGTTTAATTTGGGATCCTCTCTATGTACATATTATTCAGGGGGGGGGGCGGAACAGGACACGCGTGCGGGGACCTAGGTGTCCCCAGCTCCCTGCTCAGCTCCTGGTCTCGTACCTGTACTTTCTAGACATCTGCTGGGAGGAGCAGTCAGCTAGATCTGACTGCTCACGTAGGTTCCTAGCTGAGATACAGGACCTCCATCTAACCCCAGGAGGTGCACAGCCCCACCAGGGAAGACACCTTGTTGGATCTGGTCTTGGCCATGGGTGACGACCTGGTGGGGGGACTGCAGGTGCTCGACCACCTGGGTGACAGCGATCATCGCCTGCTGGAATTCGCCATCCAGCGCAAGGTGGCGAAGGCCTGCAGCAAGGCAGCAGCCCTGGACTTCAGGAGGGTGAATTTTAATGAGGTAAGGAGATTAGTGGGGGAGACACTGAGGTCCCGGAAGTGAGGGGGGGGCAGGGGGGGGAAGCCGCAGGGGAAGTTGGGTGTCCAAGAAGAGTGGTCGTTCCTTAAGGAGACGATCCTCTAAGACCAAAGGGAGGTCATCCCTACATGGATCAAAGGGGGCAAGAGGGCACAAAGGCCCCCATGGCTCACCAAAAGCATCTGGAAAGGTCTCCAAGCTAAAAAGGAGGCGTACACCCACTAGAAGGGAGGGGCCATCACCAGAGAGGACTATACCTGTTGCTCGGGACTGTAGAGGGGCAGTCAGGAAGACAAAGGCAGAGATGGAACTGGGACTAGCTACCTGGATCAAGGACAACAAGAAGTCCTTTTTAAATACATAGGGGGCAAAAAGAAGGTACCGGGTAAGGTGGGGCCTCTGCAGGACACGTTAGGAAATCTGGTCATTGCACCAGACAGCAAGGCTAACCTATTTAACAATTTCTTTGCCTCCATTTTTCTGAGCAGGGACCTGGTCATCCCCCCCCCCCCCCCACTGAGACCCCCATAGGCCTCGTGGCAGGCACACCCAGGCCTAGGGTCAGGAAGGACCTAGTCAGGGAACTTCTGGTGGGACTAGACACGTTCAAATCAGCAGGTCCTGACAATCTCCACCCCAGAGTGCTGAGGGAAGTAGCAGAGGTTATTGAGGCCCTTTGGCATGGCTTTACAAGCAGCACTTATGGGGCTCTGGTGATGTGCTGGAGGACTGCAAAAGGGCCAATGTGGTTCCCATTTTCAAAAAAGGGAGGAAGGAGGACCCAGGAAACTATAGGTCTGTCAGTCTTACTGCGGTCCTGGGGAAGCTTTTTGAGAAAATTATCCTGGCGCATGTCCATGAGGGGCCAGCAGGGAGACTATGCTTAGCGGCAACCAACATGGGTTCATTAGAGGCAGGTCCTGTCAGACCAACCCAGGGGCCTTCTACAACCAGGTGACCAAATCCCTGGATGCAGGAGTTGCGGCGGATACAGTCTTTCTGGACTTCAGGAAGGCCTTCGACATGGTCTCTCACCCCATTCTCATTAAAAAACTAGGAGACTGTGGTGTCGATACCTACAGAGTCAGATGGGTCACTAACTGGCTGGAGGGCCGCACCCAGAGTGGTGGTGTATGGGTCTTATTTGACCTGGAGGGATGTCGGCAGTGGGGTTCCCCGGGGCTCAGTCCTCAGGCCTGCACTGTTCAACATCTTCATCAGCGACTTGGACAAAGGGGTACAGTGCACCCTGTTCAAATTTGCAGATGACACTAAGATGTGGGGAGAAGTGGCCATGCTAGAAGGAAGGAATAGGCTGCAATCGGATCTGGACAGGCTACAGGGGTGGGCAAAAGAGAACAGGATGGGTTTCAACACTGACAAGTGCAGGGTGCTGCACCTGGGCAGGAAGAACCAGCAGCAGACCTACACGCTGGGGAACTCCCTTCTCGTCAGAGCAGAGGCAGAGAAGGATCTTGGAGTCATTATTGAGGCCAATAGGAACATGGGCCGACAGTGTGGGGAAGCAGTCAGAAAGGCCAACCATACCTTGTCGTGCATCCACAGATGCATCTCAAGCAGGTCCAAGGAGGTGATCCTCCCCCTCTGTGCGACACTGGTCAGGCCGCAGTTGGAGTACTGCAACCAGTTCTGGGTGCCACACTTCAGGAGGGATATGGACAGCATGGAGAGGGTCCAGAGGAGGGCCACCCGCATGATCAGGCGGCAGCAGGGCAGGTCCTATGAGGAGAGGCTATGGGACCTAAATCTGTTCAGCCTCCTCAAGAGAAGGCTGAGGGACTGTTTACAAACTAGTCGGGGGGACCAGCAGGCACTGGGAGAGTCCCTGTTCCCCCCGAGCACTACCAGGAGTAACAAGAAATAACCATCACAAGCTGGCAGAGGGTAGATTTAGGCTAGATATCAGGAGGCGCTACTTCACTGTCAGGGCAGCTGGATTCTGGAACCAACTTCCAAGAGAAGTGGTGCTGGCTTCTACTCTGGGGCTCTTTAAAAGGAGGCTGGATGAACACCTGGTCAGGGTTATTTGATCCCAGTATGCTTTCCTGCCATGGCAGGGGGTTGGACTTGATGATCTGCTTAAGTCCCTTCCAACCCTACTGTGGTGGCCAGAACCAGAGGGGTTACTATCATGAGCAATAAATATATGCTCTTGGAGACATTCAGGCAATTGTCTAAGCACTTAAGATAAGCTAATGTAAAGCTTGCAAGTTTGCAACCTGCAAGTGGAATTTGTCTGTCACAATTTAACCAAAAAGTGCTCAATCTAACTGTTTGCACTGATCATGGGACCACTGAGCCCCAAAAATAAGAACAGCTATAAGATTAGCTGATCTAGCAGGTTTTTTAAAGGTCAAGCCATAACAAGATCTGACCACCTAATATAATTAGCACATTCCAAGGAATCCAGGAATAAGAAACTAAGGGCAGAGTAATGCTAATTTCAAACCTCAAAGTAATGTGGTGTAATTTGCTTATCGGGTGAACCCGAGTTTGGGCCGTAACCTTTCATGATAATTTCTAACACCTTTTGATCCCATAGGGTAACAGCTATAGGCCAAGATTGTGAGTGACTCTAAAGCCAACAGATTAGCATAAGATAAGGCATAAAGGAAAGCGCATGTCAAGTGGCCAGTTAGAAGGACAGGACAGAAGGACCATCGCTGTACCAAGTCTGGACCCCGGACTCCCAGCATGAGTGAGGACCGGATCCCCACCAAGGGACCTTCCAGGTGACACCTCGGACAGCATTGATCAGGGACTCCTGACTTCGCTGGAACAACCTGGCACACATCTGGCATAGAGGGACTGCTGATAAGTTGCCAACCCCATGTGGGAACTTTGTCATTCTGTCCATCTGTTGTTATCATTTGCTATTAGCTCTTTATTACTGTACTATCTGTTCGTCGCATTAACCTTTCTGTTAACTGTTGTATGCTAAGATATAAGTAAATTTGCCTTTACTTCACTCCTGACTAGCCTCCTCGATCCCGAACCCAGCAGAGCTGGGGGAGGGGGCAGGGGGCTATGGGTAGGGAGTGAGGGGCAATGACATGGGCAGCTCACTGGCATATTGGGGCTGCTCAGCACCACAATGTAGTACGGGCGGAGGGGGGGGGGGGCAGCCACCGCCTGGACCTGCATCCTGGTGAGCAAAGAGGACAGGGGAAGCTCTGATTTTTTCCATTATAAAAACCCCAAAATCAAATGCCAAAATTTATGTGTGTGTGGGGTAGGGGTGGATATGGGCTGGCAGCTGTGAGCTCAGGGCTTTTTGCCCTGCTGCCCCCCACCCCACACACAAATCTCAGGGCTGTGTGTCCCCCCATACCCTCCCTGGGAGTGCATGAAGTGGTGGAGAGCCAGCCCACCCACCACCCCTAGATCAGCTACCTGCTACACTGCACCCAGATCCTGTGGGGTGCATTCTGGACCTAGGTCCAATGCCCACCCCAGCTGGGCAGCGGCCCCAGCCCCAGCTCTGCCCAAATCCCTCCCTATGAGGGCCTGAATCCCCTTTCCCCCCACCTTGCTAAAGACATACCTGCAGGGAGCTGCTCTCTAGACTGCCTGGCTACTGTGTGCCTGTGTACACCTGCACATGGCACCCCCTGCCTGATTGCATTTCTCCTGCTACCCCTAGTCCCTTGCAGGCTAGAAGTCTGCCAGCCTGCAAGGGGAAAGCCGCCGTTTCCTGCATTTCTCTCCTTAAAATGAGAAAATCCAAGTTTTACAGCCTTTTTCCGATAGTGAACAGAAAACTCGTATCCCTGAGGATTACACACCTACCTATACTTTGCACTGTGGTGAACCTGATACTGCAGGGCTATCCAGTACTCAGCCTGCAGGCCAGAGGGGTTATGCTACAGGCTCTAGGCTCTCATCCAGCTGCCATTTTTCCTATTGCCCCAGCTGCTGCTGCATCCAGGTTTTCCAGAATTCCCGTCCTTCCTCCAGCTTCCATTTCCTGCAGGCCAGGGATCTGGGGGCCCTGCCCAGTCCAGGCTGGAGGGGTGCTGCACATCTCACATGCTGACAAGTCAGACAGCCCTATGACACTGGATACTTTGAAGGGCATAACAATGCATAAACCTATTCAGATGAGAAATTAAGAAGACAGAGCTACACCAGCCTGCATGCAGTACCAGGCACTATATTTTCCTTTTGCTTCTTACAAACATATAAATGCTCTAGCTGAGTGCTCATTAAAGGGAGAACAAGTAGGACAATACATTTTATTGTGAGAGTCTACCTAGTAACAGGTGATGCATAAATGACACATTTGCTGAGCCAATAGAAAATATCGCTCTGGTTGTAAATAGGTCAGTAGTAGTATGCACCATGACAGGAGGGTGGGAGTGGGGGTGCAAACAGGCTGCTTTTCTGTGTGTGGTAGAAAATGAGAGTGATTGCAGGCATCAGAGAGAGAGACCTGGCAAGGAGTCTCTGATGCTTATTAGGGAAAAATCATTATTTGTTCAGTAAATTGACATTCATAAAATCCAGTTCAGTTTCACTTCCACTTTCCCTCTCTCAAACCCACAGCCTCAGGTCCTCATTTGCTGTGAGAGACCCCCAGAGCACCTTTGTGTCAGAGTCAGTTAAGGTGGGTTAGATGAGGGATCAATGAAGAACCATCCCCTTTCTCCAGGAGGTGAATGAAATTCTGTATTGCCACAAGCACTAGCTGGCCTGAGAAGCAACAGGCCCAAACCTCGTCTTCTCCAATGGGCAATAAAAAGAGCTCCCAGTTCCCCCTGTTCATTAGATCAGCCTCACTGTCTTCATACCTCCTGGGTTTCTTACCACTGGGACTTGACCAAGCAAGTTTGCCATATCATTACCATTAAGCATTTATACTGCATCTCAGAGGTCTCCTTCAGGTTATGGCCCATTGCACTAGTTGTTGTACAAACATAAAGGACTGTTGCATCTACACTTTGATTCTGGGATACAGAACCAAACATACTGAACCAAGACACCAGGCGTGTCTACATGTGATGCTATGTTCCCATAGCAACATGCCTCAGCAACATATTGAGGGCAGTCACAATCTGTGGCGCCACAGCTACGTCGCCGTAGCAATGTGCTCCATCATTATAGTGCATTGCTATGGGGATATAGCAGCTAGAAATAACCATGCACAGCACAGTATAGCCTGTTACAGCACTGTCATTTAGTACCAAAAGGAAGTACTAAATGATGGCATAGTACGAAAGGCTCTGTAGGGACACGTGTACACACGCCCACCAAGCTGCACCTAAACAAAGGGATTTGACATGGCAAAGTGCTAAAACTAACAATCCCTGTCCCAGATTGCTTACCAAAGCATGAAACAGATTAGACTGGATACAAGAACTCCTGAAAACAGAATAGCTAGCACATTTGTTATTTCTGTCCCATCTCAAAATGTACACAGTGCTGAGCAAGCAAATTGTGCAGAACAATTCCAATAACTGTCCTGAAAGATGTATATAGTACAAGGAGTAGGAGTGGGCATAACATTACAGTTCAGTGAATGGGCACAGTATTTAGGGCTAGACTTCTCAAAAGAGCTCAGCTCTCATTTAAGCAACTCCACTGACTGGGCAAAGTTTCAGAATCTGACCCAAACCAGAAGTCCTAAGCATTTAAAAACCTAGGCCAGAGAACTGTTGAAAATGTAACTAGGGTGCCTCATTGGCTAGATGTGCTCTCAGAGCTGTGAAGAGAATGAAAATTATTCAGGTATGTTCAATTGCCGTGTTAATCCTGAAGTCCAGACATGTCCCTAGTGCTCAAAGGGCAAATCGGTGCATGTTACCCCACTTACTCAAATGTAAGATGACCCTGAATACAAAGACAAGCCCTAATACTTATACATTTTCCACACCTTGGGTAGAGAAGGGGGAAGGATGGTGTAAGTATTTTTCAGAGAAATTGAGGAAAAGGAAGGAACAGAGAGCAGTGAGAACTGAAGATGGAATCTGAATAGAAAAGCATGCAGAGGTGCTGGATAAGGTAGGAGAGTTTCATGAAGCACTGTACAAAAGAAGAGGAGTGGATGGAAGAAAAATGAAAAAAATTAAGGTGTTCAATGAAGAGGAGGAGATAAAGGAAGGGATAGAGGATGGAAAGAAACAAAAGTTGAAGAAGTCAAGTATGAGAAAGGTGGAGGACTGCTTAAAAGCTTGCAAGCGAGGGAAAGTGCCAGAAAGAGATGGACTTCTGGTGGAGTTCTATGAAAAATTATGGCAATGGCTGGGAACACCAGTCCACTATGTGAAGATGGAGAATTTCATAAGGGTAAATAAACTAAACTAGAGGGTGTGGGATTACAGGCCTTGAGAGACTGTAAGAAGGTGAGTAATGTGGCAAGAAAGAAAGATAAGATAATAGTTGGGGATCTGGCAGAGACAGATGGCAAATATATGGAAAGTAAGCAGAACAGAGCGAGTAGAAGTAATGAGTAACACGTGATTAGCAAGATCAATACTGAAATGCTACTATGGGAAATAAGAGAAAAGTCCATATTTATGGCAGCTGTACGTACCTCAGTTTACCTATCTGATAAAATTCCGTAGGTAACTTCATGAAGACAATAAGGCTGCTGTAGGAAAACAGTAAATGACACCGGAACAAAAATAAAAGTTTTCCCAGTCAGAACAGACACAATTCCAATAAGAAATTTCATCTTTCCAGTGTGAATTTAAGGGACTGAAGGGGGGGGGGGGGGAAAGGGGGTGTTAGAAATTAAGAAATGCTCTTCCACCTGCCTCAAGCCAGCTTAAGAGGTTTATTTTTCACAGTCCCAAGTTTTTTTAAACAGGCACTAAACTGTTAAACTTAAAAACCATGACTTTAGATAAAGGAACTAGTGGGGGAGGAGAGTAGAGGGTAACACTTATGGAAAGTGCAAATTCAACAGCAATCTACAGATTACCCTTTCCCTGCACTGCCGTAGGGCAAAGGTTAGGTAAAGAAGCAGGAGCGCATAGGCCAATGTTTTAACAGGTATCAGGCCAATGTTTTAACAAATATCCCCAATTGCTGTGCATCTCTGGACGAAGAAAACTTTGTTTTGAAGTCGTCTTGAGTCACTTCAGTCAGTTACTGATTACAGACTTTGAGATGAAAAGAGCTGAAAAGTAACGAAACAGTTGAGTTTATCATTTTTTCATGACGTAGCTTGGCAGGCTGCTAAGAGGAGACACAGTGTAAAAGAGGTGGGACCACATCACGTCACTCAGATATGGCTGAAGGTACTGAAATCTGGCAGCTATAGACTGCGTCTCAGATGTGCCAAAAGTTCATACCACCTATAACGATACTGGACCCTACCAGTCTTACACAGCCACCAAAAAACTGAGGCACCCACTGTCAGCAGACACTTAAAAATTTCAGCCAATTAATATTTTAATAACTGGTCTCAAGAGTACCTGATGCTTATCAGCAGCCAAAGGGGAAGTTACACTACAGCATTTGATGCAGAATTAATCTATTTAACTGCTGTTACATTAACCAGCTGAAAGAAATCTAAACACAAAATTAGCAAATGTTTCACTTGGTTGCATACAAGCCTGGTTTGTAATCATTACCCAAATAATGTGCTTTCAAGCATCTGGCTTACAGTAAACATGACTAAAAAGGCTGAAAAAGTATTTCCCATTCTCCAGAGTCAACCAAATGTCTTCACGGTTGTTTTGCATAAACAACTGAAGCCAAACATCTGTATAAACCACTGGCTGAAGGAAATGCAGTGGGCTGTGCGATCTTAAAAAGAAAAAGAAAACTTACTTTCTAGGGCATCTACTGTCTGGAAAATAAAGCTACTAGAGGGGTTCAGAAAGCAGGGGTTGTAAAACTGCTTACAAATAATTGTCCTGGAGTTTGCATCTAGTAGGACAGAGTACCCAATTTACTGCTCTAAGACTCCCCATTAAGATGAAGCTGCCACTACATATTAGAGTTTTTCACATTATTCTTTGACCAGTATAAAGCCAGAAATTGATCACTTGGCATTCAAAGCTTGTCATAAAGCTGCAAACCCCACACAGTACCTATGCGAGCCACAGTACCACAGGATCTTGAGAGGTCATTTTGTTCAACCTCCTGCCTTAGACAAATTCACAGATATTTGCCACTTTACTTGCCATGTAGTCGCCAATCTAGGATGTGTGCTCAACCCTCAGCCTGCAGGCCAGATCTGGCCCATGGAACCACATCCTCAGGCCCATGGAGCTTCCTGAGGGTCCAGAAATTTGACAGTGGCAATGTTAGTTGCCACTCCTCTGAATGCTTCTGGACTTGTGGGGAGCCCTGCAAGCCAAATAGCATGACCCTGCAAACCGGGTCACAAAAGGGCACTGGCCAGATCCAGGCATGTGGGATCGGGGCAGCGTGCAGCTGAATTAGGCTGGTGTGGGGTTGGGCCACTGTGCAATCAGATCCAGGTGTGGAGGATTGGGCACAGGGACCAACACCACGCTGCTCAGCCTGTGAAGCATTATCTTTCCAGTCAAATTTCTCCCTACCTATTGAAAAGAAACCATGTTGTCCTCCAAGATGGAGGATGCCCCAGTTCAAGCTGGAAGACTTCCTACAGCATGGTCAGCATGCAGCATAGATGCCACAAGTGGCATGGGCAGCCTGTGTGGCATGCATAGTGTTTTGTATTCTCTGTTTTTATTTAAAATAAATAAATAAATCAATCTGGGAATTTTGGGGGGATTATCTTTGAAATATAAAAAGCAGGATGAAATCGGGGTAAAAGGATGAAAGGGGGGAAATCAGTTGGGGGGGGAAGGGGAAATCTGCAGTGAGGGATAAGGGCATAAGGCTGGGACTAGGGAAGGGGGAGGAGGAGGGGTACGGTGCAGCCCATCAGCCGCTCCCGGGGCTGCAGCAGGGAGCAAAGCGGAGGGGAGCTGTCAGTGGGTGGAGGGGATGCAGCTCTTGTTGCTACGTGCCCCCCCCGGGAGGCCTGCGGGCTGGGAGGCTGTGCCAGGCTCTTCCCAGTGGACATGTGCCCCTGGGTATGCATGCAGGATGAGAGCAGGCTGCTGCCTGCCCCAAGCACCGAGAAGAGCCTGGTGCCGCCTCTGGCCCCAGGCTCTTCCCGGCACTCTGGGTGGGCAGCAGCCTGCCACCACTGCAAGCTGGGGCCAGCAGCAGCACTGGGCTCTTCCCAGCGTCTGAGGTCAGAGCTGGGAGCCCCGCAACCCTGGGCAGTGGCTCCAACACAGGCCCATGCTGAGTGCTTGGGTATAGCCCCCTGCCGCTGGAAGCGGGGCTGCGCTTTCCTGCCTGTCCCCCTGGGGAGATGCAGGGCTTGCAGCTTCAGCCCTGCCCCGGGAGCTGAAGCTGCCAGGATGCAGGTGGGACCCGCACAACCCAGGAGCAATTCCCACGGATCATCCCACCACCCCAGGCTAGGGCCAGGAGCTCCGTGCCCCCAGGCAGCAGCTCCAGCCACCCTCCCCCAGCTCCCACACAGCCACCGTCACCCCTTGCCCCCTGCTCCACACACAGCCACCACCACCATCTCCTCCCCACTCTCCCCAGCATCTGGCCAGAATCCTTTGCCTCAGGTAACCAGCACAGTACCAACACCACCCTTTTTTCAATTCAAATCCCTGTTAACTGGCACAAATGGGGAATGGACCATTCCCCACTCATGGGTGTAAATCAGTAACAAACAGTAAATGGTGTAAGTGGGTGTAAATCAGTAAAAACCAAATGACTTGAAAAAAGTAAGGGAATTTATCAGTGGGGGAAAAAAAAAATTCAGTAAAAAACTGAGAATGCGGAACGCCAGGCATGCAGTAGATTGGGAAGGGCACAGACAGCACAGTGACAGATAGGGCCTGGGAGCAGAAAGCAGAGCAGTAGCTTAGTCAGGGAGCAGAAAGCAAAGCAGCAGCTTGGCTAAGGAAAGGAAACAGAGTGGCACTCAGGGACAGTGCTGAGCCAGTTTGTGGTATGCCTACCAAAAATGTTAGCTCCTTCTGTCTCTATAGAAAGTGAAAATCTGTTACCATCTTTATGATGAAACTTGGCACCAGCTACAAAGGTACCCTTCTTTAATACCTAAAAATAAAGATGAGGAAGTGAAGGATATTACTCTTTTGGGTGACATGCTAGTCCCTAGAAAAACAGCTCTCCAGGACAAACAGCAGAGGGAAAACAGTTGGGTTAGCTCATTCTCACTCAGTCTCTTAGATTACGTTGTAAGCATCATACTTTCCCAGGTAAGAATGCCCCCATTTCTAAGTAATTTAGTGATGGCTGTGTAGATGCTAAGACTGAACCCTCACCTTCTAATAGGCCCTATTATAGAGGCTCTCAACCAGGGTGCCACAGCACCCTGGGGTGCCATTAGACACTTAGATGTGCCACAGGCTACCATACAATATTAGGATGTAATTGTTCACAAGATAACTCAAAGATTTTAAATAGGAATCAAGTGTCAAAAAACATCCTCTGCAACAGAAACAATGTTCTATTATTTTTCCAGTCAGTCAACAAACAAGCAGAAGCTAAGAGCTGGCATTTCCCCAAGGGCTGCCTTGAGTCTCAAACAAGGTTGAGAGCCACTGCTCTATTACAAGATGGCTGCTTGACCTTTCAAGCCACACACACAGAGAATTGTATCTGCATTAAGTACAGTATCCCAAAGGCTTTACCTATATCTAGGTTTGCTCTCCAATAGGCATGGCTGTTAACATCTTCCATTTGAAGATCTCATCAGACCTTTTACATATGCTAGGCAAGTTTAAAACACCCAGTTGTCTCGCAGGGGTTCTTGCTCTTCATTGCATGGGTAAAGAAACTGAAGAACAAAAGGATTAAATAACTTTTCCAAGCTAAAATGTGGACCAATAAAATAACCAAGAAATAAGCCCAGAGGTCATAACTCAGCCTTATATTTTAAGTCACTAAGACTTAACCTACAACTACTTTTTAGACACCATGATACACATCCAGGATGGCACCCTGCAAACCACTATGTTAAAAAACCCACAGAGTACCATACTTGCATCCCCAAAACAAAAATTATCCAAAGCATACCAAAAATGCTATTATCTACACTCAGGCCTGAGACACTACTACACATACTCAGAGGAGAATATTCACGACACCCACCTGGCCAGCCTGAAGTCTGCCTTTATACAAAGGACACTCCAGCAGAGAAATAGAATGCATCCTTGAAAGGACTACCCAAATACCCCACAGTAAAACTCCTGCAATAAAGAAAGCAAGCCCCCTGTGATGACATCTCTCTAGTGGCCACCTACCACCTCACACTGGAATGGATTAAAGAAGCAAATAATTACAGTCTATACTTGACAAAGATTGGACTTTGAGAGGACATCTTAATCCCTCTGCTCCTAGCTTTCAAACAACCCTCTAACCATGCCCAAGTCATCATCAGAAGCAAATTTCCTACTGCTCAAACATCAAGTACAATGCAGTCTTGGCCTGAACAAGATGCAAAGCTTATTGATATAGACACCCCCCCCACAAAGCAGCCATCAAAATCCATGGATCCTACATGTGGTTTTCCCAAATCGTGGTCATCTGATCCAATACACCAAACGTCCTCATGGTAACTATGTGGGTAAAACTAAAACAACTTATGCATCAGAACTAAATCTCACAAAAAAATTATAAAAGGACCAAGATGCACAAATGCTATCAGGAGCACATTTTTCACAGAATGAACAACCACTCCCTTTCTGACCTCACTATCTTTGTGCTCAAGGAAAATCTACCAAATGCCTTTAAAAGGCGAGTCTGGGAACAAAATTTCATAATCATCAAGGACTGAATATTGATATGGACTTTATGGCATATGGTAACTATCCCATTCCAGAAATTCTTCTTTCACACTACAGGTGATAACAACCCTCCTCCCTTTTGTCAGATCTTAATCCCCTCAGTCAAACTTCTTTTCTTCCACTATTCATTTGTCTGCTACCTCCCCTCTCCAATCTCACAGCCCTACCCATTTGTTTTGGTCAAGATGAAGAACGTCTTGCATCCTAAAGTTTGCCTAACTCCATCCAAACTATTCATTTGGTCCAATAAAATGTGTCACACTAAGACATCCTTGCCTCTCTCCCGGTTCTTTCCTCATTCCTTGCATATGAAAGTTAGTCTAAACCTACCCCAACCATGCAGCCTTGCTTCTTACAAGTCACTAGATAACACTTTCAAAAATTTCAAATTACAAAAAGTTAAACTAAATGAAAGGCAAAAACATGCTACAGTTCTGATGAAGACACCTATATAAATATAATATTTTCCCAATAATGTATTTGAACCTGAAAACAACAAAAAAAATCCTTCTTGCTTGTGTACAAAAGTTGTGTGCCCGCTAAGATTTGACCTCATCTCAGAAGAGCATGAGAATTTTGTTCTTAAACTGAATCTACAATACTGATCAGTAAAAAATCATTTTTCATACATACAAAAGTGTTTCTCAGAGTACTTCATAGAAACAAACCAAACAAGGTTTTTCCAGGAAAAAGAAGCCAATTCAAACTATCTTTAGCACAGTATTGTTAAATAAATAGCACAAGTATATGGTTATTCTAGCGAAAAACTCCTACTGAATTGATTCCAGAATTCCTGGAGTAAAAAACACAACACAACAACCCCTCCCCCCCAACCCCCCCATATGTTCTTACTATTTGATTGCCAACTAAGATTCACAGTAGTTGATCTTCCTAGTGATCTACCCAATGAGGTTTAGACCACACCTTGTTTTGCTTTGGTTTTGGGTTTGTTTGTTTTTAAGTAATCCTTCAAAGCAATTAGGATATAAATTTTCAGTGTACTTTCTGATCTGTGGTGCCAAAGCAGAAAAATGAAATATGACATTAGAAACTCAAAATGATCATATAAACAAAAAATCATGGTATAATGCAAAAAAATTAAGGATATACTACTTTTTTTGCATTTAACATATGATCATATTACTATAAGCATTAAATACTTTTATCATCATTTCACTTTCAATCCTCTTAGACCTTTCATACCTCAGCTGAACTCCACTGCATAATTGCTGTCCTCTGTTGCTACATGCTCAAAGCTTGTTACTTATGTGACACTGACTCTAAATGAGAACATGAGGGACAATGAAAAAGCAATTCAAGGTTGTCTGAAAATGGAAAAAATTATCAGATATGAACATTTTCTCAGGAGGCAAGCATTCTTTACATCTGCCCAGGCTCTTTTCACAACTATTTACCATTACACAAATACCCAAGGGTCAAATTTACCCAAATAAATGCAAACATTTTTGTATATCTAGTAACAGTTTCCCACCTCCCCCACCCCTTGCCAAAACCTGTTAATGAAGGATGGACAAAAGTTTAAATTGCACACATCCATTTCCTTACCCTTTATGCTCAGATTTTGCGGGGATCTTAGATAGGGTTTTTGTTCTGTTTTGGTTTTTGTTTCAATTCAACCCTTGCTTCTAGTGCTTTACATTTCTATTATAGTGCTATTGACACTCACCGAGTATAGGTGTTCAAATATTGAATAAGACTTCCCCTCCCACCCTTTCAAAATCCCTGCCTTAATCCGAGCACAGAATACATGCAGGAAGGGACAGAATTAAGGTTCAGCAAACATCTGTAAGCACTTCCTAACTTTCTTGCACTTAGCTTTGCAATCTAACAACATTCTTTTAAGACTTTTTTTATTTATAGGTATTAAGATGCATATCACCATGGGCAAGCACTACAATGTGCATTTAGCACGGTCGTTAAAGCCAAAAACAGCACTGCTCACATTAGATCAGCAATGCCTTTCCATGCTGCACACCACCACATCTCATGCCCACAATAAACTCAGATGCATTTCACATCATATCAAATACAAAGCTGCAATTAAAAGTAAGAGCCTCTGCTACTGTGGACATGTAAAAGTCCACTGGAATCGATGGATGAGTTGCCCATTTACAGACTAAGTATTTGGCCATACAAGTTTCCCCTCGCTTTATGAAAACAGCACATAACTCAAATTTGTATAAAGGGAGCCAACTTTACAATGTAACAAATAGGGGTACATTCCAAGACATCGACTGTACTGACCCCCAGACCTATTTCTACCACTTTTACAAGACAATTTTGGTACTCAGCAACAGAAGAGAGGGGTAGGAGATAGTGGGATGCTTAAAAGCCATAATGGGAATGGCAACTACAAAACCACTTGTCGCAGACAATGAGCAAGGAGCACAGATCCACACAGGAGACTATTTCGGTACACATCACTCCCACTCCCACAACGCATTGCACAAAGCAGCTGACTGTGGGCTTCCACCACACCGATCACATAAAAGAGTGAACTTACCTCATATATAATTAATTTTTGGTATAAAAAAGGGTCATCGCATAAAAGAGTGAATTCACACATACAGAACCCTCATAAAACAAGGGAAACCTGGATATAAACTCAGGATAAGAAGAGATCACTTGGATCACAGAGTCCAGTTCCCTGCAACTGCAAGCAAATAAGTAAGAAGTGTTAATTCCAAAAGGGTCTACAAGGACATCCTATGCTTTGTCCAACCCCCACCCCACGACGTACATACAACAAGCTACAAAACACCCCTTAGCACTCCATACAGATGTAGGACCTAAAGAATCATAAGTAAAGCATAAAAAACCCAAAGGCCTCAACTTGGATCTTTCTGTGATGATCATCCTTCCCTTTAGAGAGCTCTGTGTTTGCAGAGATAAACCTGACTCCTGGAAAATAAAATCCTGAAACTTGAGACACTAACATCACATAACAGATCTCTGGCTGCATTCTGCTCAGCAAGTAAAAGGTGTTTTGACTTGTATGGTTTTTTTTCAGGGCAATTACATAGGCAGATCTCTAAATAATACAGGGGCAATGCCTGCTACCAACGAGATAAACATGTTTAGTAGCAGACACCAGGTTCTCCCTTCTGGGACTAGTAATAGGTAAATAGCTCCCAGTGGCAGATTTTGTTTCTAGGCAAGAGGATGCCAAGCTTGTGAGGCTGTGAGCATAACAGCCATGCAGAATACCAGACTGTGTAAAGAATGAAGCGGGGAGTGTTTGATTTTCTATGCAAGGTCAATTCAAAACTGTCCTAAAGAGATGCATAAATAAATTCTAAAGCTATCAACCACCTTTCAGACATTTGAGAGCACATAAAAGGGACATCAACCTGAAATCTAGCCTCTTTTAAAAATAAGGTAAACAATCTTAGCTACTTCACTTGCCCACACCCTGCCAGATCTTGTAATTTTACTGGCCTTAGAAAGCATTTTTCTTCCCTCTCTTGCTGTCAAGGTAACACAAACAGAAGGTATATAAACTGATGGATCATTAAGAGCAAACAGTACCCTTGGCTAGAACAGCATTTTACATAAATGTACAATGCAAATACTGCAGGAGAGAAAAAAAAATAAGTCTTTCTGATTTCTTCACTTCCAGGAAAGTTAGGCAAAAAGTTGTTATGAAAGTAGGTCAGAAATTCACAAAAGCACAATCTCCTAAGTACCAGTTTTAACAAACTGATAACCTACTGGCTGATTAAACAAATTTCAAAGCTTGACTAATTAGGGCCTTGATCCAGCAATGAACTCATATTGATATGGAGCCCCAGTTGCACCTAAGGAGTGTGTCCAAATGCAGTTAATTGCAGGAACAGGGCCTAATGGATATTAAAAAATAGGTAATGGCACATCATAACATGTTCTGTATGATCCTATAATCTATAATACCATTCCTTTGGCAGGCATGCATATCTGTTTGAAACAATACATACAACAGAACCACTCCAGTCTATTGTGTAAATAAATGGCAACAGTATTTGCATTATGAAGTAGTTATTTTTCTAAATGTCTCTCACAGCTTGCTCAAGTAAAGCACATTGCTAATAAACATTAGACAGAGAAGACTGTGTGATAATAAGGAAGGGAGGTGGTTTGCAGATTCAATTTAATGAGCTAGCTGAATGTCAGAGACCCTAGCACAGTTAAAATAATTAAACTACAAGTTTCTGGGTCTCAAGACACCAGAGCAAGGGACTAGGACAAAACAAGTAGATAAAACAAAAATAAAAGACCATGTACAAGTAAGTCTATTCACAAGCAAAACAGCAGTGGCTGGCCCTTCAAAGGTTGTTTTTTTTCCCTATATATCATTACAATTGCTACGTCAGCTGTTACTAGGATTTGTAATGATTACTGATAAAAAAAAGACTCCTTCTCCTTCAAATCCTCTTCAAAGCCCACTACTTTCCGCTTGCCCTTGATAATTCATAGAAGCCATCTGCTCCCTCCCTCCTTTCCACACCCCCCCCCCCCAAGATGCACACAAAACAGAATCAAACAACATGATCTGAATTATTTGTAAATAATGCACCAGAGCAGTTTTCTCTTCTTACTGTTTTCTTTTGGTCTCCTCTCTTCCCTCTCTTGCTGTCATTCTTGTGAAGGTTTCTAGAAAGCACTGTGGACTAACGATTAGCATCCAAAACTAGGTCTCAAGCGATATGGTTTCTAAACCTCGCTCTAAACAAAAAGTGGGTATAAAAGTTTAGGAAGATCACCAAACCATTCTGCTTCAAAATGTTACCAACTTCAAAGCAATTCAGTCCTCATCCTGCAGTTTGATCCAGGTGAGTGGATCTTTCCATTCAGTGGAGTTCTTTTGCAGCACAGGGGTTTAACCTAATGAAGTGGACTGCAGAATTGAGCTGCTGGTGAAACCTTTGATCCCTTAAGATCAACACATAGTAAACTACATAATCCTATCTAGCTCTTATATAACACTTTTATCCCAAGACCTCACAACACTTTACAAGATGAAGCCAGTACCAGAATCCCCATTTTATATGTGAGGAAACAGAGGTGCAGAAACTTGCCCACCATCACCTATAAGATCAGCAGCAAAGGTTTGAACAGAACGTAGATGTCCCAAACCCCAGTTCAGCCCGCTATCCACTACACCACAGAAGTTCAGGCCTACACTACAACACCCTGGCAGCACAGCCCTGCCAAGTGTGAGTGTGAGTGTGAGTGTGAGTGTCAAGGCATCACATGCCCAAAGTTGCAAAACCCTTGCTGGAGATGCAATCATGTTAACACATGTGTTCCTGTCAGCTTAAATCGGAATCTCTCAGGGAAGTGATATTACTACTTCAGCAGAAAATTCCTGTGTGTCAGCATCTACACTAGGAGGTTCAAGTGACTTATCTATAGCACCAGAGGCTCTGTAGTGTAGATAAGCTGTAAGTGGTATGTCAGAAAACTTGACAAGATCAGAGGTTGGGAACTATGGCAGAGTCATGCGATCTGGCTCATGGACAAGGGGCTTCAGAGGCATTTTGCCAGAGGCAGGGGGTTCAGCAGAAGCGACTTTCCAGTGCTGCCACAGGGAGAAGCACTGGCTATAGGCATTCTCTGTGCCACCTCACAGAAAGTGATGGTGCCAGGTCTGTCTTAGCACCCATCTGCCTCTGACAAACTGGGTCATTCCAGCCCACAGCCTAAAAGGGTTGCCAACCAGTGGTCAGCAAGCCAGTGGATCCCGATCCACCAGTAGATCTAGGAGCCTCTTGCAGTAGATCTCAGAGCCTCTTGGAGTCAATCCGAGGCTGGGGTAGGGGCATGAATGCCGCATGCCCCCGGAGGCTGTGGGAACATGGAGACTACCTGCAGGTGGCAGCAGCGCTGTCAGCAGTAGCGGCATGGCACCAGTGGGTTGGGGGCTGAGTGCCCATGTGCATGCACCCCAGCCCAGCAGATCAGTCCATGGGGGAGGGCAGGTGTGGGGGCTAGATCGAGGCCCCCGCAGTGAGGGACACTGCCACAGAGGCAGGAGCAGGGATAAGCTGAGTGGGGCCCCAGACGGGTGGGATTTACCTGCCGGGGAGGCATGCCCCCAAATATTTTTTTCTCTCTCTGCCTTGATCTGCCACCTCCCCCTTCCCTCCCAACAGACTTACCTGCTGGGCGGGCAGCACACAGTAAACCTTGGGTTGCCTTTAAACACCGAAGGTGACCTCCTACTTAAAAAGGTTGGAGACCACTGGCCTAGCCTGCAGGGCTGCTACCACCACAGCCTTGCCAGCACAGCAGCTGTGGTACATGGCAGTAAGAGGGGGCCATTTCTGGCCAGTAAAGCTGATTCTACACTAGTGGTTCTCAAGCACTCTCATAACTTTATGAATTTTACCACACCCGAGTCGAAAATCACTGAGATGGATCCAAATTCAGAAAAGTTATGGAGAGACACCTTGAGATTAAAATGTTGAGAATCATTGATCTAGCTGGTGTCACTTACGGGTGTCATGGGCAGGACCTCACCCTACCATGCTCTGCTTTTTCCACTGCCTGCACCCTGGTCTGCATCTCATGGGACAAAGGGCAGCCTCTGCTGCTGAGTCTGCAGGGTCTCATGAACCAGCTACCCCCACAGCCCTTCCCACCAGCCCTGGGGGCAGTCTGCAAAGCATGGCTCCTGTCTATGCATCTGCCCCCTCACAGGAGAGAGCACTGCTGGGAACATGGAAGGGGCTGGCACATGGGCTGAAGAAGGCAGCAACAGTGGCAGCAGTCCCCGGAAAAGCTTCTCTAGGCACTGCTGGAATAGCTGGGGCAGGTGCAGGGTGCTGGAGAGGGGAAAAGAACACTTACCTCCTCACACAGGGACTAGGCAGGCAACGGGGCACCCTGGTGAGTATTGCTGTTCTAGGACAGAGAGGTTTGCTGAGTTATGCTGGTGTAAGCAAAGCTTAATTTAGACAGTATGGCAGGGAAGTGAGCTTCAAAGTGCCATAGTTATCAAGGATTTGTGTTTTAAATTACTTCTTGTTCATCAAACAAGAGAATGGTAACAAGAACATTGAAACAAGACAAAAACAGGTTTCATGGTCAAGATACTGCTGCTCAGGTGATGCTTGTAGTCCCCAAGCATATTTGGGCATGAACACACACAACACTTGGAACAATTTAAACGTGGTTTAAGCCTGAAGCAGACAGACATACAAACCTATTAAAGTGGTCTAAATTTGCCTGGAATGGTTTAAAAGTGTACCTGAAAAATCAAGTATTACTTTGAATTGCTTCACTGTGAATTGGTTCAGCGTTGTGTGTAGACATCAAACAGAAGATGGCTAAACACTTTCAAACTGCATGTAAAACTAGTGAAGAAAGAATTAAGCATCCAGGCTCTTATCCTCATGAAATTATCTGAATCAATGAAGAACCCAGCAAAAACTTTTCTAATTTGGGCCAACTTAAATGGATTCTGCTAGTCAGAGAAAGAATCAACATATAACTATGACTATGGCCAACAACTACCAATCTACTGCTTATGGGATGCACCCAGAGAGTGGTGGTGGATGGGGCGGTTTTTCCCTGGAGGGATGTGGGCAGTGGTGTTCCCAGAGGCTCTGTCCTTGGACCAGTACTGTTTAATATCTTCATCAGCGATTTAGATGAAGGTGTTGAAAGCACCTTGTCCAAATTTGCAGATGACACTAAACTATGGGGCACAGTAAACACACTGGAGGGCAGGGAGCAAATTCAGGCAGATTTGGACAGACTGGCAAGTGGGCAGATCAGAATAGGATGCAATTCGATGAGGATAAATGCAAGGTGCTGCACCTGGAGAGAAAGAATCTCTAACACACCTATAAACTGGGAGGTACCATTCTGAGCACCACAACAGTGGAAAGAGATCTCGGAGTCCTGGCTGATGCAAAAATGAACACGAGTCACCAGTGTGACGAGGTAATAAGCAAGGCTAACCGCACTCTTTCTTGCATCAGCAGGAGTATCACAAGCAGGTCTAGGGAAGTGATAATTCCCCCTCTATGCAGCACTGGTAAGGCTGCAGATGGAGTACTGCGTCCAGTTTTGGGTGCTGCACTTCAGGAGGGATTTGGATAACCTTGAGAGGGTTCAGAGGAGGACTACTCATATGGTTGAGGGCCTGCACGTAAGACCCTATGAAGACAGACTGAGGGATCTGAATCGCTTCAGCTTCCGCAAGAGAAGGCTGAGAGGCAATCTTGTGGCTGCCTACAAACTCATCGGGGGGGGGGCAGCAGGGAATAGGGGACACTGTTTACCAGGGCACCCCTCACAGTTACCAGAAATAATGGCCACGAACTGAAGGAGAACAGATTTAGATTGGACATGGGGAAGAAATTCTTTATGGTAAGGGTTGCTAAAATATAGAATGGCCTTCCAAGGGAGGTGGTGCTTTCCTCTACCCTGGAGATGTTCAAGAAGAGATTTGACAGGCATCTAGCTGGAGTTACCTAACCCCAGCGCTCTTTCCTGCAGGGGGTCAGACCCGATGATCTACGAGGTCCTTTCCAACTCTAGAAATCTATGAAATGTACTCAGTTCAACATCTGAGCTCAACATCAACATACATCTTTCTAAAGGAACAAGAGAGAAAGAGTCAGCCAAATCTGATACAAACAAATCAGCCAATGAACAGCACAAGGGAATGCTAAACAAACAGAAGGCAAGCTCTTAAGAGCATATTTAAATTAACCTAATACCATATTAAATCTATAGAAAGTGGACCTTCATGCTTTATGGACTACATGTAATTTATCTTTATCTTCTCTAAGCTGTTGTGCCATATTTCTAGGGTTCACATTGTACACACCACCTTAGAGAAGGCTGCTTTGAGATGTAAAAGGTGCAAGATTATGTAATAAAAAGACTTCTACATCTCCATGGACTTGCAAATGCCAGCAAAGAAATACACTAAGGCAGGACAAGAAGTTATCATTTCAAAAACAGGAAGAGGTGTTTAAACAGATTGGTTGTACTTATTTAATTTCAAGTTTGACCAACACCCACCTCTGCTATTCTCATAAGTGTCACGAGATCTTTAAAGACTGTAGCTGCTTGTGTTTAGTTTTAACATCTGAAAGATGCACCTCCAACAGCTCAGTACCGATTACTGCTCAGTCTGGGTCCTAGAACTGCAATGACTGAAGAAAAAGTACCACTGACCCCAAACTATCACCACTGTTTATCAGCACTGTGGTTCTTCCTGGATATCTGCCATACAAATACTGGTCAGACTCAACTCTTAGGTACTTAAGAGATTTGAAGGATCAGAATGTTAATGTTGTGCAATTACTTACAGATTTAATTTAAGCCAAATGCATCAAAACATTAAAATACTATTAAGTATAAACGTAATACACTTGAGATGAACTTAAGGAAAAGCTTCAAACAACAGATTTCCATATCACCTCTTCTCCACTCCTGCTTCCAGGGTAATAAGCTTGTAAAAGATTATATGAAAAACATGATTTTTTTCTTTCTAGAATTAAAAAAAAAGTCATAAAATGGATCTTTAAAGCTAGATGTATTGGACTGAAACTTTTGTAATGGACAAACTATCTTTGAACAAGAAAACAAGTGTTGCTCTAGAAAATCCCTTGACTGGCAGCATTTTATAGATTAAAGAATACTGGTACAATCACTCCATTTTAGCTAATGAGGAGGTTCTTCCCACCTACCTTAAAATAAAAATTTTTAAAAGTACCAACTTTCCAGCAGAAATTCTTAATTCCCATTCAAATCCCAGCACTGAATATATCTGATAATATTAAAAGATACATACTCTCTATTGCTGAATTCACCTTATGACCAAAGCAGTGACCATTCCTCAAGTCAGGTTAGTAAGATTCTGCTCCCAGTGAAGCCTCAGTAAGAAGCTAATGATGTTATTAATAGCCTTTAAACCTAATAGGTCATGTCAGTTAAATGTAAGAATAATAATCTGTTTGTGACCTGGATTTTCACAGGGAAAGTAGTTGTATTATTGTAGAATACACTTTTAAATTAAATTAAAATCTTGAAAATCATGAGTCAAATCTGCCAAAACCTAAAGTAAACTGTTTACTACACTTTGCTAACTTCCAAGGGCTTATAGTAGAAATGGAGGACACCACCCTTTCAAAAGGATTCAGTAAGACGAGTTTCACTACCAACTTCAACAGAAGCACGCTGGAACACATACATATCTACATCTCCACACACATACCGTTATACATACAGCTACCTGTACCAAGGGACTACAATTTGCCCAATTCCAAAAAAACTCTTCTGTTAAGATGCACAAGAAAGTAAGGATTTCTTTCTGCTTTTCATTACCAAGAAACTTAATCCCATATCATCAGCTCATGAAATTCACCTTATAACAATGAAGTCCACATTGAGCTGGAGTAATGAAGCTGTATCTTGATCTGAAGCACCAGACAGGATGCCGAGTTTATTTGAAATTTCTGATTCAAGATCCCACCTTCTTCTTGCATTGCATTTATAAGGATAAATGAGGAAACTCACAAGTGCATTATAACAGATACCAAAATAAGAGGGGGAAAATGCTCATGCTTCAGGGCATAAGAGAAACGTTACCTGAAGTTTAGAAGCTGTCCTTGTAAGTATGATAATGCAGGATTGTCTGCCTCATTGTTTCTTAAACCTTTGGCTGATGCTTCTTAATCTTTTGGCTGTTGGAGGTATAAGGAAGCTGGGAAAAGACAGATCATTGGTCTGATCTGATATTGCAAATTCCTAGAAGTCAGTAGAAAGGTGTAAACCCGCCCCCCCCGCAACACACACTTTGACCTGTTACCTGGAAATCCTAGTTTATAGTAAGCCCTATCTGTCACCTTGTTCTTCCAAGAGTTGAGTAATAAGCTGAAAAAACAGATCAAATCCATTTCAAACCAACAAAATGCATGCCTTGGGAATGCACTTGTCAATATATCTCTGCCTAATATTTTAACTAAATCACATTTGTAAACCGTTTGGTTCAGATGCCATGTTCCTCTTGAATTGAATTTACCCTGGTATACAGACACTTCGGTTGGCTTCTAGACAGTTATCAAATTGACTACCAGACACTTCATTAATATCTGGCCTGGCTACAAGATAAAGAAATATGATTTGTGCTCTGCATGGAAGAATTCTCCTCTATTTCCTCAGTTCAAGCTATATTCCATACTTATCAGATGCAAGTAGTTCACTTCCAGCAGCACAGTGGCAAGCAACACAGACCTAGTAAAGTGGGAATCTCCTGGAACAGGGCTATCCAACTAGTGGGCCAAATGTGGTCCCTGAAGGGTTAGCTTGCAGCCCCCAGGCTCCCAGTTGAGGCACTGCTCCCTCCAATCACTCTTCTGCTACTGCTGCATGGGTCTCCAGGCTCAACATCTCTCCTCCAGCTTCTGCTTCTTGCCCCCGGAGTGGAACAGGGTGTTGTAGACCACAGAGCTGAGGGAGCCTACAGCCAAGGGGGTTCAGCAGGCCCAGTACAGTATAGTGGGAGTTGCCTACCACATGGAGCTGTAGTAGAGAAGGGCACTTCATGGCATGGCACAGCATGTGGGAGAGGGCTATACGGGTATCATGTGGTAGGAGGAGACCACACAGTGCAGCATGGTGCAGCTGCAAGGAAGCATCAAGGGGGAAGGGAAGGGGAGCACATGCAGCATGAAGCCCCTGGCCACTCAAGTTGGACAGCCCAGATCTGTATAAACAGGCTGCATCATGCTCCAAGAGTGATAAGATTTGGTCTCAGCCTAGTTGCTAGGAGTAACTATTGAGTGGTCCATAATCTTAGGCACTCAGCCAGCCTTCATAAATCTGTGCACTATCTACCCAGGTATCCCCACAGAGTGTAAATGAGGTGTACAGATCATTTGCTCTCATTTCTTAGCTTCAGTTGACATCCTACTCATGGTAAACACTTACCAACACATTGAGGTTCAGTTTACACCTCACAATACTTCCTGGTGAGGAATTAACAAAACACCAGGTATGTGTATGCCTTGCACATACCATATAAACCCTAAGTTTACCCGAGTAAATTGGGGGTGGTAACCTACAGCTTGCAGGAGTTCTCCCTGCACTATGCCACAGTTGGCACGTAGTACTCTGAGGAAGAGGTCTGCACATGCCACACTTCAAATCAAACAGAACAGGCTCTGGCACAGGGGGGCTTTTACCATACCATGCTGGAGTTGAGCAGCAGGGAGAAGTGGCAGCTGGGTTTTAAGGCCTGCCTATCCTCTATTGGGGTTTTGAAGCCCGACTCACCTCTGCCCCCCTCCACCGGAAAAAGTGTTGCCAACTACATGGAACCCAAAAGTGCAGACTGGTGAACATGCCAATAGAAATGATAACACCATGTTCATACAAGACAGGAATGGTTGCTTCCATTTGGAAACTATGAATCCTTTATACGGTAGTTGAGATGACTCCAGAGTCCTTGTCTCTCCTGAAAGTATCTTCCTTTTATTCTGCAGGGATTCATAGAATCCTTACCTTGAAAGAAACTGGTCTTCTCCAGTCCTGACTCCAATACTCCACTCCTTCTTAAGGGCCCCAGGATGTCAAAATGCACCAGTAGCTCAGAAGAAAAAGCAATCAGCATTTTGACTACCATTAAGAAAATAAATAGAGGCTTTCTTAATGCTGAAAGCAACAGCACCTTCGGTAGGAAACAGGTTTAGAAATGGGCTTGGGACTTCCATTCCTGGGACCCAAGGATAAACAGATCCTGCAGGTAGCTGGGATTTATACCCGACTCTTAATGCATATGTCCCCAGTTAAAGAGGATATGTTAGTGCACTTTTAGGGAATAAGATAAACTCTTATCTTCCAGCTTGGAGCTGGTGGTATTACTCAGAATCAAACATTTCTCTATGGAGGACTGAAGGAGTGAAAAGGCAAAAGTATACTGTAATGGAGGGGATGCCTGCTTAAAGCAGAACTGAAAGAAACTCCACATGCTAAAAAGGTAGCAAGCAAGAGACTTCAGTGACACTCCTAAGGAGAGGCATTACACATATATGCTCCTTTAAATCATGGAAGACTAGCTCCTTTCCTGGGCCCAGGGACCAAAGACACAATTACACCAGCCAACCCTGCAGAAGTCATGGCACGGTGGTGCCTTAGAAACCAACCAGTTCAGAGTCACAAGTTCTCACAGACAACAGTCTACTTCTTCAGATGCTATGAATGGATCTGTAGATTAGACTAACTGGTTCAAAGCAGCATAAATCATGTCAACCTTGATTAGGATCATCTATCAAAAAAATAAACCACCAAATAAAAAACAAACTTGCAGAGCTAAAACTCTCAAGGCTTAAAAACAGTCTTCTTTTTCCTTTATATTTAAAAGTATGTAGGCAAAAAACTCAAGAACTGCAAATATAAACTATGGGATAAGTTATTGGTGTTGACTTCCCAACAGTTAAGCAGATGAAATTTGTATAGCAAAGTTGTAGAAGAGATTCATAACAAAAAATAGGGTTGGAAGGGACCTCAGGAGGTCACCAATCCAACTCTCTGCTCAAAGCTGGACCATCACCAACTAGATCCTACCCAAGGCTGTCTAGCCAGGTCTTGAAAACCTCCAAGGATGGAGATTCCACAGCTACTCTGGGTTGCCTGTTCCAGTGCTTTACTTCCCCCCGAGAAAGTTCTTCCTACTATCTAACCTAAACTTCCCTGGTGCAATTTGAGAGCATTGCCTCCTTGTCTTGTCATCTGCCACCACTGAAAACAGTCTAGCTCAGGGGTAGGCAACCCCTGGCATGGGTGCAAGAGTGTGGCACGCAAAGGCATCTTGCTTGGCATGCGTTTTGAGGCAGATGGTGGGGAAGGGGCCTGTCCTGCACCGCCACAAGGATTAGGCCCCTCATGGCTCCCCTGCCATCCACCCCTGGCACACCAACATCTTATAAGTCAAGGCTGCAGGTGTTTTTGACACTCTGTTGTCTTTGACAAAAACATTGCCAACCCCTGGATCTAGCTCCATCCTCTTTGGAACCACCCTTCAGGTAGTTGAAGTCTGCTATTAAATTGCCCCTCAGTCTTCTCTTCTGCAGAACAGGATAACAGGGGCTGCTTTTTTTCAACATGGTCAAGCATTCATTTGCAGCACTAAGAATTTCACAGAGTCTTAGCACTGGAAAACTAGGTCAGGCATTCTAGGAAAACTGGGACATACAGGCATTCTAGGCCCCTGGCTGGGAAGCTACATAGGTGACCTCCCCAGCCAGAAGGTACTAGAGAGCTACTCCCACTTTTAGAGGAGCCCAGTGAAGGGCAGCCTGCATTCTCCCTTATCAGGGAAGGGAGCAGGCTGTCAACGGGCACTGGCACATGCCGAAAAAAGGCAGCTGCCACAGACAACCCCTTACCCTATAAGAACTACTCTCCTTGTCCCTTTCATTCCCCACCTCCTGCATAGACTGGCGTAACTCCTGTGCAGGGCAAGAAGCAGACCTCTCCCCTCTTAGAGAGAGCGAGAGGAGGACTGTGGGAGAGGGGAGATAGTTCTCTTCTACAAAAAAGTCCCTGAATGGCTATATGCTCTCTTGCCTTATACCTTTGTTTCACACTCTCAGGTTATTCATTTTTTTTAAATTTAACTGCTTTTCCTGCTACTCACTCTTGCCACTTAAGCAATGCCCAATTTGTAATTTATACCATTTTACACCTCTCCAGATTTGGGCTGTTATTGAACATTTAATCCTAACCTTCTATAAAGCCCATTTGTATTGAACTGTTCTCTGTGTGTTTTTATTCTATTTATTTAGCTAATGTGAAAACTTAAAAACCCCTCTAAAATGTTTCAAAATTGGCAAATAATACAGAACTCAAGATATCATGCTGTACTTTAGAACATAAATGTGTAATATGAGTTTTGGCTTGAAGTCAGGGACTGAACAGAAGCACTGACATGATATGCTAGAAAAGAAAACAGTCAAACAGTTTGTTGTCTGGAATCCAATGAGTCTTGCTCTGTTTGGTGCTCTGTATTTCTGCACACAGAGAAGGGCTGAAATATTCAGTTTATTGTCTCAATTTACAACAACAAAAATAAGGAACAAAAGTAAAAGTCTTCTTAAGGAAGTGGAAGGTGTACTTCTCTCCTTTGTGATATTATATTCAGTGCAGAATACAATACCATTTCCAGTTGCCATTAGAAGCTTAGTCTGGAAAAATGTAAAGGTGAAATACAACAAGGAATCGGAACTCAGTTACATACACAATCACAATGTCTCATTTTGTTCCAAAATGAGCAACAAGTGACCATTAATAGAGGCTATGACACTACAAGCACATTAATAATGGCATCAGACCTAGAATACACAGTTGGCAGCAGTCTCCAAGTCTCATGCAAAACAAATGCTTGAAATTTCTATTTTGCTGTTGTGCTGACTCTAGCCTTGCACAGGTGATTGTACAAATGACAACTATGATGACAAAGGTAAAAAAAGGGGCCTGAATTCAGGAATCCTCTTAATTAAATTCATGGCATTCTGATGCTAAAGTTGTGCTGAATTAGTGAATCAGATACCAATGAGATGAGCTAACACCTTCAAAAATTGAATGAAACTCACCAGTTCTTCTCTCTCTTTGTCTTTGGTCTTGCTCCTGCAGACTCTGGAAGAGGTAACATCCTGAGCTGGAATGACAGAGATCTGATGTAGTGGCATGTTCATCACACCGTCTCGTTTGGTCCTCTCATTTAAAGGAAGGAGTCCTGGGTACAGAGCAAATTTGGTGCCATTGCCAGGCCTTGCACCTAAAGAAATAAGGTACAATTAAATTTTGGTGCTTTTTTCCCCCCTGCCAAAAAAAATGAGTTGTACTGAGTAATACTTCATACCAGAGCTCTACATAATAAAAAAAGAGATTTGGAACCATGGCTGGGTTTGGAATTGGGAACGGGGTGTGGAAATTATTAAGAAACAGAACTGCATGGATCAAAAGTTATCAAATCTTTTCAGTTTATTGGCGTGAATTCAGACCCTGAGCCCAGCAAGAGTTATCCAATAGTTGCTCTGAAGCCTACCACACAATATACTAAAATAATCTACATTAAAAGACAGGAAATACCAGAATTAAGACTGTATAGCATGCTTCTCTGAAGGGCTGAGTCTCTCTGCAGAGATGGCCCATGGTACAGTCTGGTCAGCACACATCACAAGTATTGTGATAGGATGCAATATGCACAAAGGCAGAACCTTTAGAGATTTTTTTTTAGCTACTAAAAATCAAAAGGAGTCTCCGCTGTGCATACATGAATTGAGATTTTTTTTTTTTTTTTTCAAAACAAAAGAATCCTGGCAAATTGGAGTAGATCTTCACAGGCACTGCCAAAACGCATCCCTGGATACAGGCCATCTCCCCAGCCAAGCAGAATCAATTGTTCCAAAGCACAGGAGCCCAAGTACTTATTAAGGAAAAGGCTGACAATTTTAACATGGGTAAAACACAGGTATGCACCTCTTGCTGCCCCAGCAGAGCCTGCTGAGTTGCCGGCCCCCACAGGCAACATGGGCCCAACTGCAACTCCCGCCCCTGCTCTCCCCAAGACAAAACGTAAGGTGTTTGTTGTGGGAGACTCCCTCCTGAGGGGGACGGAGGGGCCAATCTGCCACCCTGACCCCTTAGCCCGGCAAGTCTGCTGCTTCCCAGGGGCCTGCATCCGGGACATTGCAGAGAGGATCCCCAAGCTCCTCAAACCCACAGACGGCTATCCCATGCTCCTTATTCATGTGGGCACCAATGACACGGCTCGGAGCACTCCCAGCCAGGTCATGAGGCGCTACAGGGATTTGGGAGCGGGGCTAAAGGGTCTGGGGGCACAAGTGGTGTTCTCGTCGATCCTCCCAGTCTCAGGCTATGGGCTGAGAAGGGACAGGAGGATCTATGGGGTCAACCAAAGACTGCGGCGCTGGTGTCGTCAGGAAAGCTTTGGCTTTCATGACCACAGCCCGCTCTTTGGCGAGAGGGGCAGCGAGCTGCTGGGAAGAGATGGTCTTCACCTCTCTCCCCTAGGGAGGAGGCTCTTCTCAGCCAGACTGGCTGACCTGCTCCACCGGGCTTTAAACTAAGCCCGCTGGGGGACGGGGGGACTACCGCCACTGCTGGCCCACTGAACAATCCTTGCAAAGCCAGCGGATCATGGCACTCAAGGGAGCCCGCCCCAGCCCCAGCCCTGGTAAAATCTGTGGGCAAGGAAGGAGCCCCCCAGGGGGCACTTGCCTGCCTGTACACAAATGCCAGGAGCTTGGGGAATAAGCAGGAGGAGCTCATCATCCTGCTCAGTGCAAACAATTACGATGTCATAGGGATCACGGAGACCTGGTGGGACTCCACCCATGACTGGACCACGGGGATAGATGGCTATACCCTGTACAGGAGGGATCGTGTAGAGAAAAGGGGCGGGGGTGTAGCTCTCCATGTTAAGGAAAGCTACGCGTCCCTGCAAGCCGATATTGGCGACCAGGGTGGACGGCTGGAGACCCTCTGGGTTAAAATCCGTGGGGAACACGGCACAGGGGACACAATGGTGGGAGTCTATTACAGACCTCCCACCCAAAGTCCTGAGCTAGACCAGGAGTTTGCCCAGGAACTGGCTGAGGCAGCTTGCTCCAGGACCATGGTTGTCATGGGTGACTTCAATAACCCAGACATCTCGTGGGAGGATCGCTCAGCAAAATCTGAGCGGTCGCAGAGCTTCCTCTCGTGCGTGGATGACCTCTACCTGACTCAAGAAGTCTATGGGCCAACGAGAGGCAAAGCGCTGCTCGACCTGGTGCTGGCTACTGGGGAGGACCTAGTCGGCGACCTAGTGATCGATGGGAAGCTGGGTGACAGCGACCACGAGCTGATCACCTTCACCATCCGCCGAAAAGCTGGCAAGTCAGTCAGCAACACGCAAGTCCTTGACTTCAGGAAAGCCGACTTTGACAAGCTCAGGAGGCTTGTCAGTGAGGCCCTAAGGGACTGTGACCGCAGGGAGAGGGGAGTTCAAGAAGAGTGGTTGCTCCTCAAGGGAGCGATCCTCAATGCACAAACTAAGTCTATTCCATCTCGGAGGAAAGGCAGCAAGAGGGCACAGCAGCCCCCCTGGCTCTCCAGGGACCTAGCAGACCTCCTGAGGCTAAAAAGAAAGGCCTACAAAGGATGGAGGATGGGAGTCACCTCCAAGGAGGATTATTCTGCACTGGTCCAGTCCTGTAGGGAGCAGACCAGGAAAGCCAAGGCTGCAACTGAACTCCAGCTAGCTTTGAGCATCAAGGACAATAAAAAGTCCTTTTTCCGATATGTGGGGAGCCGGAGGAAAAGCAGGGGCAACGTTGGACCCCTGCTGAACCAGATGGGGCAACTGACAACTGACGCCCAGGAAAAAGCCAACCTATTAAATAGGTACTTTGCGTCGGTCTTTCATCAGCCCCATGGGATGCCCGTGCCTGCTACAGGGCCGGGAAGTCCGGGTGAGGGTGATCCCCTGCCCTCCATTAATGCTGACTTTGTGAAGGAACATCTTGAGAAGCTGGATACCTTCAAGTCAGCCGGCCCTGACAATCTTCACCCCAGGGTACTCAAGGAGCTGGCGAGCATCATAGCCCAGCCTCTAGCGCGGATCTTTGAAAACTCTTGGCGCTCTGGTGTAGTGCCCGAAGACTGGAAGAAGGCCAACGTGGTGCCGATCTTCAAGAAAGGGAGGAAAGTGGATCCGGCTAACTATAGGCCCATCAGCCTGACTTCTATCCCGGGGAAGATCTTAGAAAAGTTTATTAAGGAGGCCATCCTTAATGGACTGGCTGACGCCAACATCTTAAGGGATAGCCAGCACGGGTTTGTTGCGGGTAGGTCTTGCTTGACCAATCTCATTTCCTTCTACGACCAGGTGACCTATCACCTGGACAAGGGAGATGAGATTGATGTCATATATCTTGACTTCAAAAAAGCCTTCGATCTGGTGTCCCACGATCGTCTCTTGGAGAAACTGGCCAATTGTCGCCTTGGGTCCCCCATGATCCACTGGCTGGAAAACTGGCTCCGGGGTCGGACCCAGAGGGTAGTAATTGATGGAAGTCACTCATCGTGGTGTCCGGTGACCAGTGGGGTCCCCCAGGGCTCTGTCCTTGGACCCATACTGTTCAACATCTTCATTAACGATGTGGACACTGGAGTCAGAAGCGGACTGGCCAAGTTCGCCGATGACACCAAACTTTGGGGCAAAGCATCCACGCTAGAAGACAGGCGGGTGATCCAGGCTGACCTGGACAGGCTCAGCAAGTGGGCAGATGAGAATCTGATGGTGTCCAACGCCGATAAATGCAAGGTTCTCCACCTTGGGGAAAAAAAACCCGCAGCATCCTTATAGGCTCGGCAGTGCTATGTTGGTTAGCACTATGGAAGAAAGAGACTTGGGGGTCATCATTGACCACAAGATGAACATGAGCCTGCAATGCGATGCTGCGGCTAGTAAAGCGACCAAAATGCTGGCTTGCATCCATAGATGCTTCTCAAGCAAATCCCGGGACGTCATTCTCCCCCTGTACTCGGCCTTAGTGAGGCTGCAGCTGGAGTACTGCGTCCAGTTTTGGGCTCCACAATTCAAAAAGGATGTGGAGAAGCTTGAGAGAGTCCAGAGAAGAGCCACGCGCATGATCAGGGGTCAGGGAAGCAGACCCTACGATGACAGGCTGAGAGCCCTGGGGCTCTTTAGCCTGGAAAAGCGCAGGCTCAGGGGTGATCCGATGGCCACCTACAAGTTTATCAGGGGTGATCACCAGCATCTAGGGGAACGTTTGTTCACCAGAGCGCCCCAAGGGATGACGAGGTCGAATGGTCACAAACTACTACAAGATCGTTTCAGGCTGGACATAAGGAAGAATTTCTTTACTGTCCGAGCCCCCAAGGTCTGGAACAGCCTGCCGCCGGAGGTTGTTCAAGCGCCTTCATTGAACACCTTCAAGATGAAACTGGATGCTTATCTTGCTGGGATCCTATGACCCCAGCTGATGTCCTGCCCTTTGGGCGGGGGGCTGGACTCGATGATCTTCCGAGGTCCCTTCCAGCCCTAATGTCTATGAAATCTATGAAAATCCACATAAATTTTTTCCTAAGCTTTGTTCCCAGCAATAGGTGCGCTGCTTTGGCTGAAAAACAACAAAAGTGTAGGTTGACAGAAAAAAAAAAAAAAAAAGTGAGATTTGGCTTCAGACAGACATCTTGCATAGAAACTTCAGCCAAACGGGTGAAGTCTGGCAAAGTTCTAAGCAACTGACAGTGAGGTTACATGATGGAAAGTGTCATAGAAACCTAAATTAATAGAGCTGGAAAGGACCACAGGAGATCTAGTCCAGGGGTGGGCAACATATAGTCTGTGGGCCAAATCCAGCCCACTGAGGCATTTCATCTGGCCCATAGTGGGTTCCTTGGTCGCACCTGGCTGTGGCACCAGTTCTGCAGGTGTGTGGGGAATGGATCAGGGCTCTGCCTCAGGCCCCAATTCCACACTGTCTCCACTCCAAAATCCCAATCGCTGGCTCCACCTGACTGTTTTACTCCCAAACATGAATCCCCACCCACCCACAACCCCATCCCATGAGCCCAGCTGTGCACCCTGCACACACGGGTCCTGGCCAGTCTCCATACAGATTTCAGGATCACTGGGTAGTGATAGCACGGGGCCGAGGCCTGGGGCAGACCTGCAATCCACTTGCTGCCTGCCCCTGCCTGCAGAACTGGCCCCACACTGTCACTACCCCATGATCCTGCTCCCAAACCTGGCCCATCTGCCCATCCCACTCCCAGATGCTACACCCCATCCACCCACAGTCCCATCCCAACCTCCTGGCTGCATGTGGGGACCAGTTAGAGAGTTTTGGTGAGCTGTTGGGGGGGGGGGGGGGGAGGGGGTTGGGTGAGGGTTGGACTCAATCTTTCGAGGTCCCTTCCAGCCCTTAATTTCTGTGATACTCCAGGTCACTAAAACTCCCTAAGGGGCCCTCTAGCCAAAATAATTGCCTTCTTCCCACCCACCCTCTTCCTACCCTGCACCCTCTTGCCACCCGCTTTCCCCACCAAGCCCCCCTCCACAGGGAAGGACAGTGGGGGAGGGAAGGGAAGGCACCAGGCCAGAGCCCAAGCACTCTCTTCCTACCCACTTTCCTTGGGATGCCCCCTGATCTAGTCCAACCTCTTGCTCAAAGCAGGATCATCCTTGACTAAAGCAGCAAAGAAAGTGTCAGTCTAACTTGCTCTTGAAAATTTTCAGGGATAGAAATTTCACAACCACTCTGGATAACCTGTTCCAATGCTCAGCCACCCTCAGTGAGAAAGTTCTTCCTACAGAGGTGCACCGAGATATCGGTCAATATCAGATCGGTACCAATAAAAGGAAAATTAACAATATTAGCAATCAGCTTTTTTTTGACCGATAATGTCAGCGATACATGCTGCATGCATGTGTGCAGCTGCAGCATTCATACAGCCAGGAATGTAGCCTGGCAGCTTGGAGAGCAGTGTCCGGCTGATAAGTCTGTGGTGGGGAGCATGGGGGAGGGGCAGATTGAGGCCCCCACAGTGAGGGAGGGAGCAAGGCAGGGGCAGACACTGTCCAGCCAAAGCGGTGAGTGCAACCCCAGGAGCAGAACAGAGCCGTGGGCAACTCATCCGGAGGGTGCTGGGAGGGGGGGGATGGCTCCCCGCTGCTGTGTGTACCCACAGGGGAGGCATGGGTCCCCCAGATTTGTGGGCAAGGCAAGGGCAGGCTGCCCGCTGCAGGCTCGGGGGCAGTGCCAGCCTCTTCCTGACAGGGAGGCTGGGCCGGGGCTGCACTCAGTGGCAGTGCTGGGAGGGGTGGATACAGCAAATTTTGAGGAGGTTGTAGCTCGCCCTGTACCACCCCTCACAGTGCCACCACCACCACCCGTACCCACCCCAAGTGCAGCCCTAGCCCAGCCCCCCTGCTGGGAACAGGCCAGCACGTACCCTGGCCCTTAGCCTGCACTAGGCAATCCACCCTCACCCTGTACACAAGTCTAGGGGGCACATGCCCCCCAAGCCTCCCCCAGGGGAGCACGCAGTAGCAGGGAGCCAACCCCCTCCCACCACCTCCCAGGTGAGCTTCCCATGGGGCTGTCCCACTCCTGGGGTTGCACTCACTACCCCAGCTGGACAGCTCTTGCCCCTGCCCTGCCCTACTCCCTCACTGTGGGGACCTCAATCTGCACCCCCCCACATGCCCCTTCCCTTTCTGACACTCCTTCCCCCTACAGACTTATTATCAGTAGGGAGTTGCTCTTCAATCTGCCAGGCTGCATATTGGCTATCGGATTGGTATCAGCCGATATGGCTGGTTAATAATCATCTATCAGTATTGGCCAAAAAAATCTTTATCGGTGTGCCCCTAATCTTCCTAATGCCCAACCTGAACTTTCCCCACTGCACTTTAAGACCCTTTTTCCTTGCCCTGTCCCCTGCAGCCTTTTTTAGCTGGCAGGCCAGACTGGCAGAGTCTAGTCCATCCATAGGCCAGATCCAGCCAGTGGTCCCAACCTGGTGCCTGGGGTAGTGGCAACAGGACCCCATCCAGCCACATGGATGAGGCAGGATCCAACTGTTTGGCAAAAGGGGGTATATAGCCTAGCCCTGAGCTGGTTATGCAGAGGGAGGGGAAAGGGAACATGGGCCATCTCCAACCCACTGCACAGGGCTTGGACATTTGGCAGCAGGGGAGGGGTGGCAGTATTAGTTGCTGCCACTCCCCCACCCTCAAGTTTCCTGATTTGTGGAGTCCTTAAGGTCAAATGCCATGGCTCTACAAGACCGGTTTGCTGGAGGTTGACCACCCTAGTCCAAAATTCTTAAGTATAAATGTAGTGTCATGCAACTTTGAACAGGAGTGCTATCACCTCTGTCTATAGCGAAATTCAAAATTCACATCCAGAAAATGATGGAACATAGGGGACTTCAGAATTACGAAGAGAAATGGTTATATATACACTGAATTCAATTAATTGCATCCTAGGACAAGTTGTGGATCACTGCATTTCTTAGAGAATAAAGATCTGATCTCTAAAATCAATCAGGATTTTGAGTAGACAGTTTTGAAAATCTTTATCGAACTTGCAGTGTTTTTACAGAAATTTAAGTTTCCATTTTTTTCCCCACTGGGAACCATAACCTACTTGAAAACAATACTGACCCCAAATATGAAAGAATCTTCTACGAGAAAAAAAAAAAAAAAAAATGGTTTTAATCTGTAAAAAGAAGCGACTAACAAAATATCAGTCAGCTTTACCCAATACCTTTTATAGCCATAAAGACAAAAAAATAAGAATCCACAAATTCATTTATAAGCAGCCAGCTATGTAACTTCTCTAGGCATTTGTATTCATAGACATCAGTATGAAAAAGAAGTATCTTGAAAAAGGAAATCACATACAGGAATGCTGTAAAGCTGTGTCAACATTATCTTTAGTGGGGCAGACTCTGAAACCACTCTCAAAACAGAGACTCAAATCCTTTTTTACTGGGAACTGAACACACACATCTCCTTTTGTCATTAACTTTAACTGCAACTACCAAAGTATTATGAGCATTACAGACAGAAAAGCAAGAGAGCCAGAGAAACAAATTAGCAATGCTGATCTGAAAAGCAGGAGTAATTAACAGTACTTGTTATTAGGCAAGTACATTTGTATTAAACCAAAAGCTTTTGGAAATACTTAGGATCACTGAATGTTTAGCTTGAACCTAACCTGTTGCAATTGAACATAATCACTTGGTTTGTTTGTTTTTTAAAGGCATTAAAGAGGAATTAACGCAACAGGGGCTATATTCGATACAGTAATATAAAAGTGTTGCCATAATATTTAGAGTTCCTTTGTTTTTTTAATTCCATAGCAGCTGAAAATGAAGATTAGGTAGATGTTCTATATTGTTCGTCCTTCGTGGGCAAAGACTACTGCATCCAGATTCGGGGAGGAGGGGGGGCGAAGAGAGAAAAGAAATGGGAAAGAAACAGGGAGGGATGATCTTTAGTATCTTTCACAGGCAGCACAGGTTGAAGTGGTTGAGTTTCTTGACGTGACGCTGGTAGACAGTCCAGGTTTTGCAGGTGTAAAGAAGGGTTGGAAGGATGACAGCTTTGTAAACCTTCAGTTTCATCGACATTCTGATGCCCCTGCAGTCCCAGACTGACTTATGGAGTCTGCTGAAGGCCATGCTAGCTCCTGCTAGTCTCGTGTTGACTTTGTTGTCAATGTGGACAGCATGGGAGAGCATGCTACCTAGATATAAAAACTTGTCAACCATCAACAGTTGTTGGCCTTTAACTAAGATGTGTGGTTCCTGGGGTATTGTGCCAGGCTTAGGTTGAAACATCACTTTGGTCTTCGTGTTAATAGCGAGTCCGAAGTTGTCACAGGCTAACAAGAATAGGTCCATGGACCATTGCAGGTCAACCTGTGAGCCTGCACGTAATGCACAGTCGTCAGAGAAAAGGAAGTCGTGAAGTGCAGCTGTCTGGACTTCGGGGCTTGCTTGGAGCCTGCGCAGGTTGAAGATGTCTGTCAAAACAGTACCTGATCCCCATACCAAAGTCAGTCTTGGAAGGCATCTGACAGCATGGCAGAGAATACCATGCTGAAGAGGGTAGGTGCGAGCACACAGCCATGCTTGATGCCATTTGTGACCAGAAAGGGGTCAGAGCATTCACCACTCACAAGGATGCATGCCATCATGGAGCTATTGAACCATACTGATTAATTTTCCGGAGCATCTGTACTTCTTCGTGATTTCCCATAGGCCTTCGTGGTTCACTGTGTTGAAGGCTTTGGTTAGGCTGATGAATGTGAGAAGGCTGACCTCTTGTTCCTGGCACTTTTCTTGAAGCTGCCAGGATGCAAACACCATGGTTGGCGTTTCCATGTCCTTTTCTGAAGCCACATTGGTTCTCAGGCAGTAGGTCACTTAGATGGTTGGTAAGCTGGTTGAGTATCTTACCAGCAGTTAAGAGGACGGAGATGCCCCTGTGGTCATCACAGAGTTGATGATTTTCCTTCCTCTTGTACAGATTGGGAAAGCAAGGCACAAAGAGTGGCTTGTCCAACTTCACACTATAAAGCAGTGGCAGAGATACAAATACAACCCAAGTCTCCCGCCTCTGCACCCCTGTACTATTTGCCTGCCTATTGGGACCAAATTGACTTCAACAGACTTCCCCTATTTACATCTGGTTAAATTTTGGCCCATACTGTGTTCCCAAGAATCCTAGGACAACATAATATAAAAGATTATCAAAGCACTGAAGGTCAGCCAGGCATATTATCTAGATGTCATGCATATGGAAAGAACAGATGTCCATCCTCTTTCTGCCTGCATTCCTCTCAGATGGATGGAAAAGCAAAGATTTAAAACAGAGCATTTCCTTCACTAGAGAAAAGACATACATGCAAGATTTATCAAACAACAAGTGCCAGAGAAGAGATAACAGAGTGAAACAAGGACTCCAAATGGCAATAAATAAGCCAGGAATGAAAGGTACTTTCCTCAAGAATGCAAAAAATGAAGACTAAAGTCAAGTTGCTAGTGGAAATAAGCACAGTAAATTCTCCCATGCTACTTGCACTGAGAGCTGAATAGGGGGACAATGCAGCACCCATACCTAAGCAGGCTCCTGGGATTTGCAGGCTGATGAAATTTACTGATATACTGAAGGGAATGAAAGTTATTATAAAGGGAGAAAATTATGAAGTGCCCAGCTTCTGACACAAGCACATCATGTTTCTAGGATTGCAGGAGATGGGATTCTTTGAGTTAAAACTAGCAAATAATTATCTTAGATCTTCAAGGAACACACAAAATGATCCCTCCCTCTAGCAGCTGCAAACCACTGTGCTAAGGGGGGGGGGGGGGGAAGGACTTGAGGAAGGGTACTTTAACCAAAAACTTGTCTAAGATTGTTTATTGGAACAATAGATATCACCCCCCAAAAACCCTCTCCCCCTCATATTTTTTGGATGTTGTAGTTGTGTATATTTCACAAAATACAACATTACTCAAGCAATACCAACAAAATAAAGACATGTTACAGAGATAGGGCAGTTAAAGTGTTGGGTTTAGTGCCTAAAGTGATGGGATTATCTAATGCCTCCAAACTGAAAGACTTATGGGGGATATGTCCCCAAAACTCAGGGCAGGAGCTAGTACTTCAGTCGCAGACTGATACACAACTGGCTCTACAGTAAGAATAAAAGTGTAAATTTATGGGAGATAACCAATTGCTATCTATATTAAAACACAAACCAACTAGATACAGGCAAGATTGGCAGAAAAGTAACCCAATGGGAAAGAAGTTGGGGCTACATCTTGACAAAAGGACTTTTGCAAATCAATGCCTTGCACTGCTTTATCCAGCTTCCCAGTATCTGACCAGTCACAGAATCCACAAGTCTACAGAATCTAAACTCTTTAGCTACAAAACAGAAACTGCCCTCGTCACAGGTGCAGATGCGCTCTTGCAGGACAAAGCATAACCATTCAGACATCCTTGCTATTTGTTGTGGCATAAATCACCAGAAGAAAAGGTTTGTAAGTTAAGAAGCAGTTATCCTTTTTATCTTTGTCCAGTACATTTGTGCCAGACATCTGAATGGTTGTCCTGCAATACTCCTGGGTTCGTGCCCAGATGTTAAGACAACGAAGTATTACCACAAGGCATCACCCCTTCCACTTTTTGCCTTGGCTCTCACCCCGAGAAGCTGGCAGCAATAGCTTTCACTCCCATGCACACAACTTACCAGGGATAGGTAAAGGCACTTTATTACAGGCAGAGCATTGCAAGGAAGCAAGGAAATGAGAAAACAAGCAGCTTTTAAATCACTGGGTCTGCTGCTTGGTCAATCTGTGCAGACCACCATGGCAGTTCAGGTTCCCCTGTAACTGGACACAGCATTGGTTGTACTGTCCCAGACTCCGATAACCACTGGTGCTAGCCCCTAAAATTCACCTGACAAGCTCCCTGGAACCACCCATCCTACTACATTTGGCTCATATGGTCCAAGACCAATTTCACAGTGGGAGTGGACAGGTCACAGGGTGAGCTGGGTGCCCCAAGTCCATCTGGGGTGGGTGGAGCAGATCCCCCTGCCCCTGAAAGGTTTTCAGACCCCCCACCACAATCTTTCAGCATGCTACAAACAGCTTATATAGTTGTGGGCTCTTCACAGCAGTGATCTGCCAATCCCCTCAAGGCAGAAGTATGCTTGCTCCCTTTGCATTCTCAAGCTGTACATTTTCAGCAGTGCAGCAGCCACCTCTCTGCAGCTTCTGCTATTTACTGGCTGACAGTCAAGCTACAGAAAAGATTGATCATGCCCCCTATGGCATCCCAGTTGAAGTGTGTAAGGCGGTCATGGATGATAGTGAGGTACAGTTAGGTAGTCTCCAACATGAAGAGAAAAAACACAGCGGTGAGTTGCCTCACCCTCTCCACAAGTCTAAGTCAGAAACCATCATCTCTTATAGTAAGAAGCAAGCAAAGACCAGTGGACTACTTTGTGCAGCAATGAACATGTGCTACCTCCACTGTGGGCTCAGATGGATCAGGTTGGCATCAGCCAGGGTACCAGTTTCCTGCAGTTATAGATATGGAGCATTAGGGAGTCAAAGCCACAGACCATTCTTAAACTGCCCCCCAACCCTCTCAACTGGCCTGCTGGGTTTCATGGCCCCTGTGGGAGTTAGAGACCCTGGCTGTACCCAACTGGCCCTTGCTGTACACCATGGATGTTTGCCCTATGGCTGCCCAGTCATGCCCCCACCTCTCCAGATCCCTAGGGAACATGAGGGGCAGGAGGAAGTGAATTTATCAGGTTGAGAGTCTATCATCTACAGGACAAATAAGCCTGCCTGCTGGCTAGCTGGTGTTGCAACTTGCAACTTTAAGGGAGTTCTTCTTCATGTTATCAGGGCAACAGTGAGGAAAGAGTGAACTTTCTTCATCCTCCTCTACTTTCAGGTTGAACACCTAGAAACAGTGGCAATGGTACCTTGGGACCAGGTAATGGGCCAAGGACACAGAGAGAAACTGGCACCTAGAAGCTTCAAGGCAGACCAAGACTCACTCCTGCATAAAGATAGAAATCAGCATGTCCATGATGGAGGCTAGCTGCTCCTGTGTTGCAGAGGCAAGACAATGGAGAGAGGAAGAGCCATGGGAAAAAGGAGCTGCAGTGCACCACTTTGTGACTTCTCAGGGGGCATGCAGAGGCTGAGGAATGCTACAGGCCATTGCTGAGTGCACACATGAGATGCTCAATGAGTGAGAGGGTCAAGCAAAAGGCCATGGATCACCTCATGTTTGCCTTGAACCAGCAGATAGAGAGCATCCTTGGGCTCTCCCTGTTGCCCTGCAATTTAATCCACAAGTGGAATTGTCCAGTGGTCCCAGAAAAATGCCAGAAATCATGAGTTGGTAATTGTGAGTTGTAGTTTCATCAGACCACAATGGTCCCCACCCCACCAGCCATTAGGCAGGCAGAAACCATGTCCTGAACAATCCTCCAGCAGTGACTGTTGCCACCTGCGGACATGCTACATGCCTGTGTGGCAGCCATGCCAGACCCATGAGTGCTTGCATTCATGGAGGAGTAATGGGTTTGATTCAGTGGCATACCAATGGGGGGGGGGGGGGGGGGCAGGGGAGGGTCATATCCCTGGGTGCAAGCCTGGGGAGGCGGGGGTCGTACCACCCAGACCCTCCAGAGGTACTCAGTCTGGCACTTCCAGTTTCACCACTGGCGTTTCCAGGCTCAGCAATCAGCCACTGGGGACCCCGGCCCCCTACTTGGCTGGGGGTGGGGGGCACAAATGGAAGCACTGGGCCCCCGGGTACTGGAGACCCATGGTATACCAGTGGCTTGATTAAAGACTTTGTTAGGGTTGCCAGGGCAGGGAGGTTGTTTTGCGGGGTTTTTTTGTTTTAATTGCATTTGTTTGCCTCTTTCATATTTGTATACTGCACAGGGAGAATTTGGCACTGTAAAACAGAGTGCACAACCAGCAAGCAGCAGCACAAGGGAGCCAAAAGGATGTGCTGAGGAAGGGACAAGGCTCCCCTTCACTGGAACTCAAGATGCCTATACCACAAACCTAACAGGTGAAACAGTGGTACCTTTCAACTACATTGCACTGTTTCACCTGAGCAAGGACCAATGTAACTGCATTCACATGGTAAAGAGACCAGTTAGCACTGATTCCCCCCCTCCACCTCTATTATTGTGGGGTCAGGGCTACACAAACACAGCTATGTTGCTTCCTGTTCAGGAATTCACCTGCATGGAGCAGCATGGAGTATTTGAGGGCTCCAGCGCAGTTCACTGTGCAGACATGCATTCAAGCATCTTGCTCTAGGCTGCAGGCAATGGCCTCTCCATTCAGGACTCACAGCCCTAATGCCTCTCCCAGAAATACAGGTTTCCCTCAACCATGCGGGTTAGGTTCCTGAAAGTTCCCATGGTTAAAAAAAAACCAAAAACTGTGGTTGGCAAAACTGGCAGGGCTGAGGAAGCAGGGGCTAAATGAGAGGCACAAGCAGGGCAGGGGGGTATATTTTCCATTTGTACCCCACCACCTTCTCTGAAGCGTGGATACTCGAAACCATGGTCGGCAAAACCATGGTTGGCAAGGGAAACCTGTAGGTGCCTAAGGGTATTAATGCCTTTAGAAGAGGAAGGACAGCTGCTACTCAGGAGAATGCACCAGCTGTTAAGCCATAACTCCTATGTCTTGTATCACTACAGGGTCATGCAGCGAACTAAAGCACCTCAACTTTCACCCTGGGAGAATTAGGATATGAATGATTTTGCTGTACTTGCATCACTACAGCCTCGTGCATATGGTCCAAGCAGCAGCCACATCTCCTTCTGAAGCAAATACAAGTATACATTTCTCCATACTCCTAAGACTTTTCTTTCCCAAATCAAGCAATCATTGTCATAATAGTGCTTCATTTTTGTCCAACAGATAAGTGGTTGGAATACTCATCCTGAAAGTGTGAAACCCAGATTCAGATTCAGTGCCTGAGAAGAAGAATCAAGCCCACATCCACACCTCTCAAAGCTGCTTGTCTGTCTGCTATGCCAGAGTAGCTACTGCAGGAGGCACTAGTAGGTAACAGTAATGCCTTGAGTTGGAAAACTTGTCCAACTATCCCAACCATACAGTTAGTCAAATAAAAGATATCACCTTAAGAAATCCTTGCCTCTTGCATAATTACTGGACCGTCATGACTACAACATCACTCCAACACTACCCTGGAAAGAGACAGACAATATCTAAGCTGACAACCTATATTCATGTAGTTTTACCCCTGATTTCTCCTGAGGTAGTTCTACACTGGATTCTGTCCAGTTAGTGTTGAGGATTAGTTTGTTCACTCCTCCTTCACACTAAAAACAAAAGACTGGTTACACCTAGCTTAACATTCTGTGCAAACCCTCAGGCACACTAGCAGGGCAGGACCTTCCACTGCCCATGCTATATACACAGTTTTATCTGTGCCTGTATTTGCAATTACAGTACATCACTAGTAGCAACAATGCTATTGTGACTGTGGACAGCATGCCAGCAACTGCCAGCATTTTAACAGCCAGGAGATAAAACCCGGGCTTTACTGAAGTCAGCAGGAATTTTGCCATGCACATAGATGATGAAAGGCGGGATTTCACCAATACAGTCAACAGGATAGACAAAACAGTGGTTAAATGTCAGCAGTTATTTATATTCATGCTTCCATCCTTATTATGGACTTTTAGCGAGATCAGTGATGGAAAATTAAGAGAACTGATAGTCATATGGACATGGCTGATGCGCAGAAACACAAAGTTTTATTCTTTACAATTGCCAGCATTATATGGGAAAGAGGGGAAAAACTAGTATAACAAAAAGGAGTAATATTACAGATCTGAAAAATATTTGTATTTATATTAATTCATAATCATTGAAAGATGTTTGCATACATAGGTGGTCTTTGTTACAGTGATTCTCAATCGCACCATCAAAATAAATGTATAAAACACCACCAATGAAGGTGAGCATGAGAAAATGAGGATATATGCTATAAAGTTCACAATAGTGTCCCCAGAGATGGGCATGCCAGAGCCTCACTGTAGATGTAGCCAGTTCAAGTGCATATGTCCAAATGTGTTGGCTCTTTGTGCTAGTAGTACACTTGCACAAGTACTTTAGCATTCCTTACACAACAAGGAGAGAAGCCAAAGCAGGAAAGGTAAAGACCTTATGTTTGTTTTTCATTCTAGGAGCAAATCACCTAAGGCAAGTTGCTTGATTTGTCTTTACCTCAGGTTTCCCAATGACAAAGTTAGGATAATATGGGCTTCTCAGCTGGTTTATAAGCCTGCGAGATACTTGGTACTAGAGCAAGAAACACCTTAAGAGAAGCCTATACCTAGAGACAGGCTTTGAATGCCTGTACTGTTAAACAGCACACTCCCTATCACAAACTCTCTTGTACTAAAATTTCAAATCAAAGGTCAAGATTCTCTGCCAAGAATTTCTCATCGAGCCTAGTTCAGTACTTCACAAGGGTCACAACTTCCTTTCCAGAGGTGTGTTACTTAATGTGATACTGTTTGAAGCACAAGATGTACAATGTAAACCGAGCTTTCTAAATAAGCCAGTTAAATAATGCAAAACACCACCAGGTTCTTCCCACTGTGTGACATATGCTGAAAAATCTTAGCAATAGTTTTGAAGCTGCAGGAGCATTGCCAACAGATGTGACATAGAGCATTTAAAGGCATACTCTGGTCTAAAAGGCAAGGATTTCTTAAGGTGATGCATCTTATTTGATTAAAGGGTGGGGGGGTGTCAGATAATTCTGCTTAGGCAATCCAGATATGGCAACACCGTGCTAGCACAGGAAAAAACAGATCACCACTGGTCAGTACCTGAATGGGAGATGTCCAGGGAAGGCCCAACCTGCTGCAGAATGGTGTGAGGGACTAACTGAATCAATCCAAAAACACGGTGTTAACACATGCTTTGCTACCGAATGTATTGGTATGAAGTCTTGCACAAAGTCCTCCCAGCCCTTTCCAAAAGAAGACAAGAATTCACCCAGTGAGGCCAAACTCCAGTTTGTGTAGTTACTCTGTTTATCATATTCAGCTGAAATAAGCAAGGATAGGTGTTAGCCTACATCCTGGTAGCCCAGACCCTACTCTCACCAGAAGCTTTAATTTATTTTGAGCCTGACAGAACTCCTCCCCTACTAATGTAGCCTGAATTTTTTTCTAAAGCTGACAGATGTGCACTCACAAAAAGATCCTGCGTCCGTGTTTCATTTCACTCTAGTTTAATTGGTATTTCATTAACACAGCAGTAAAAAGGTGAGACAGAGAGAGATGCAATCTCTATCTCGCCACACAAACACCTACCTAAAAACTCACCCTCCCCACCCTGGACTATCTTGACACTAGCATACTGTCAATGAGAAAAAAGCCAAGTGATTCAGGATTCTGTTCTTGGGTACACTGGCATAAAATGGGAGCAAGGCCACTAAAATTAATCTGGATTTACAAATCTATTTCAGAGCCGAGCCTGCACACACCACTTTCTGTGTTTACTAGCACAGTAGCAACTTCTCACTTTGTTAAGTTTCCCTTCTCTCAGTTCCTCTTTCCAGTCCACCTGCCAGTACCTTAATAACAACAACAAAAAGTTGCCTTTCAAAACTGATAGTTTTTCTTCCAACAGTGTCCCAAAAATTGATCAAAAAGGGCACAAGTGGCTGTTGCATTTGCCGTCTCCCAAGAATTAGGAATAATGAAGTTAACACTCCCACTATGATATAGGTATTGGCTTTATGCTACAGATATTAATGCATAAGAGATACAGGGATACTAGAGAAGATACTGGAAGTTCTCATTAATCTAAGTGATTTTACTCAAAGTTGGAATATGACTTGATGGAACAGAACAGCTTGTCAGTACAACTAGAAAAGCAGTTTGTTTAAAAAATGATAGCACAGATGAACCCACACAGACCCAGGCCTCCAAGTGCCCAAGTGATTTCAGTAGAAGTTAAGAGTGCCACAACCTCAGAACACCGCTCATCTAAACAGTGCCTCCGTTAAAATCAGTTTAGAGTAATTAAGAACTATTAACATACAAGAAAACAAGCATTCTAACAAAGGGCCATCACAGCCCTTTAGGTTAAAAAAAAGAAGTTTATTTTTCTAAAGCCAGACATTGCAACTATACAATATAAAAATGCTCATTATTCATTACAGATGTCTGTGGTGCTTGCAACATACCGTGCACTGCTCATGCATACAATGGAGAATAAGCAGCTCTTCTGCAAAGTGTCACCCATGACATAACTGCAGCCTGCTGAGTAAGATGCATTTTTCTATGTCCCTCTATTTTGGGAGAACTTTTATAATATTCAAAAAGACTGCTCAGAAATAGATTAGTGCAGTCTTAACTGGGAAAAGGAAATTACCAGGTAAAGTTGAAATTCCATCCCCTTGGGACCTGCTGTATTGCTAATTCCTAAACAGAGGAGTGGGGGGTGGAAACAATCCTTCAATAAACTGTCCCAGTTTGATTTTTAAAAAAAGTATGCAGTTTTCTGCTCCACAGAATCCACCATGAGTAAAGGCACTGGCTGGTTTTTCAGTGAGACACCCACCCTCGTGTGTGTGTGTGTGTGTGTGGCGGGGGGGTCCATAGGGCAAGACCCATGTGCACACCCCACCATACACATACACCCACACACCCCCTCGCACTACCATACATGCAGACCCCCACCTTACACACCCCAGCCTCCCTCCCCCCACACAGCCCCCACAAACCCCACACCCACCCACACACCCAACAGGCTCCCTCACCCTACACCTATCCACCTCCACAGACTCACTCGCACCCTTCCCACACCCTACAGCCCCTCACAAACCTACACCCACCCCTCACAACGTACAGGAGTAAGACTTCTTTTTAAGCTATTATACAATCGCCTCTGTGTACACCACACAAACGCATGTAAACCAGGACAAAAAGATGTTCTGAAATCAAATTAATGAATGTTTTAGATGTTCACTTTTTAGAACATCATCTGGTATTTTTCTGGTTGTGGGATGGTAACACCCCTTGCTGAAAGGAGTACTTCCGGGGCCAAGGCCAGGGACTTCTGGTGGCAAAGGTCAGGGGTTAGGGGGCAGGACTTCCAGTCTCAGGGGGCTCCATGTGCAGGTGGCTGCCAGGCAGCCTGGAGAGCAGCTCCCACAGATAAGGGGCGGGGGGGGGGGGGGGGGGGGGGGAAACTGAGGCCCTCGTAGGGAGAGGGAGGGAGGGAGGGAGGGAGGTGGGCGATGCTTGGGGCGCAGGGCCCCGGTGGGGAGCAGGACAGGTAGCTCATCCCAAGGGAGGGGGGGAGGCAGGCAGCTCCCTGCTGCTACACACTCCCAGGGGGATGTGGGGGTACCAGGGCCCCCCAGATCCATGCATGGGGCAGCAGGCAGGCTCAGAGGTAGGGAGTCAGGGGGCTGCAGACCTGGGTTCCTGGGCCCATAGCCCTGACAGCTGGGGGCCCCCTCTGGCAGGGCTGGAGGGACAGGAAGCTCAGTATATACGTGGGTGGGGAGTGAGGGACATGAGCAAGGCCAGGCTGGCTGTGCGACCAGTGAGGAGCCTTTCATTTTAATCTCCGATTTAAAAAAAAAAACACCAAACCCAAAATCCGTGAATTCACAGGGTTTGGTTTTGTTTTTTAATCAGGGAAAACCAGGATCCCTGCTGATGACACATGCCAAGCTGGCCCACAGGATGACAGAGACAGAGAGAGCTAGGAGCAAGAGTAAATGCTAGAGAGCATATGGCTTAGTGAGATGCAATACTGGCCCTGAAAGGAGGGGTCCTGGTTGCTAGTCCAGACCTTTGTTCTTAGTGGGGCAGAAGCTTTCCAGTGCTGTCAATCCAATTAATGTTAAATGGAAGGGCAGCAGGACAACTTTAAGAGGGTGGGGGAGAGGTCTGGACAATGCCTAGTCCAGGAGTGAGGAATTATTTGGCCACACCTCTCTCCCTTCCCCCCCTCCACCCCATCCCTCACTCCAAGGGCTACAACCAGTGCAGAACTGTGCTACACTGGTGTGGGCATTCCCTCCACCCCCACCATGCACATGGGTGTGCCAACCACATCCTCAGTTCCCCAGCTGTACCACAGCATGCCATTCCCTGGGTTGGGGGCAGCAATTGGAGGCTAGGGAAAGAAGAAAAGGCTAGAGACACCAGCTGCTGCAGCAGCCACACCAACATGGGAAGAGCTGGAAGGAGAGGCTGTGGGGGCAGGGAGGAGTGATAGGTAGGTGGAAGCCTGGGGGCTGCAAGTCTCTTACAGGCTGCATGCAGCCCATAGGCTCATTTCATCAGATGCTAGAAAAGGACATGTGGACAGCAGGCTATTAAATAAAAGGAATGATTTGAATACAAAAAGACAGGGAAGTGCATAGCTTTTTTCAGAGGTGAAAATTAAAAATTAAACACTATGGAGTCTTATTTAACTCAGAATGCCATGCAGTACTGTATCTTGCATAAGTCCATTACATCAACATTTACTTTTTAATCAACAAAACTTTTCCTATAAGTCTTATTGAAAGTTAAGTTTCCTTCAGTTATATCTCTATTTTTGTTAATTAAAATCACAGATCAACTGTTGCAGTTTGGGCCAGGACTGACATGCTAGCAGATGACAAGTATTAACATTTTTTTGTTTGGTTTAGAAAGAAATACCAGGGAATCCTTGCGCCAATTAATACTTAAAGGTTGACACAGAGATCAGTTATCAGCCCAGCATCAGTCACTGCTCCACCCAAAAGAAAATGGGAACTAGGGCCCTGACTATTTGTGCCTCTGGGGGATGGCTGCACTTACTTTCTTCTGAAGCAGGACAGGTTGTTTGGCCTTGGAAAGGAACGGCACCCAGTCTGCCCCCAAAGGACCGCAAAAACAAGACACATAACTAGTCACAAGCCCAGGGAGGGAAAAAAACTAAAGAACCGCCCCTCAAAAGAACAACCTCCAGCAGCACATCCTCCCCTCTCTCCTTAATATTAAAATTGTGCCTTCACTTTCCTTAATTTTCCTCAGAGCATGTAATAGAAGGAGCAATACAGTTTCTCTGTGGCCAGCAGGCATCTCCCTGGCTCTCCATTATAAATAATGTTCATCATTCCAGGCACACAAAGGTCAATGCCTGCAATAGAAGAACTTTATCAAAACACCCTGGCTTTGAAAATCAAAGCAAATGAATACTAAAGCTTCAAAAGAAGGAGGAACGGAGTAAAACAAACTGTAAGGGAGTAGTATCCTGCCATCATTCTGGGGAGAGGGTGCTGATTGATGGGGTATGACTGAAAAGGTTCAGATTTCCCTAAGAGCTGCTGAAATCCAAATGAGTATGTTTTTCTTCTTTCAATAAGAGAAGCAAAGATCAGGAAATAGACTTTTTAGGGAAACCCAGTGAGCAGCATACAAGTACCTACTTCCTTTTCAGTTCATAGAATTTGACAACACAGTGAGCACCTTTGTAACCTCAGAAACAATTTTCTTATACCAAATGAAATGATTCCGAATTCTAGAAATTCACACTGAAACATGGTTGCTTATGTTTCTAATTTGCTATAGGAGTCCATAGTATGTAATGTAAAACTAAATTATATTCATTTCCCCGTTTTCTCTCATAACTCAAAAAAATAAATGAAAAGAACTAAGCCAACTGTATAATCTAAAAGAAAACACGCTGTGCATTTATCTTTTCAAATTAAGGAAGAAATTTCAAACAAGTGAATCAATTCACATGGAAAACTAAAAGCCTGTTTTATTTTGTTTTGTTTAAAGTGTAAATATTTACAACAGAAGATACCAAAGACATTAAACAATTTCATCATTGTTCAATACCAACAGTGGTCTCATTCTGCATTTTACATAGCTAACAATGAGGCATATTTAGGAATTTTTTCTGCTACATCACTTATTTTCCATTACAATAGGATAACATTTGTTAAAGCTACTTATTAAACAACAGAAGCATAAGCAGCATTTGAACAATTGTTCTAATACTAACAAGCTTAATGTTTCCCTAAAGCTGGGGTAAGAATATGCTACTGACTGAATGATTTTATAACCTACTTTTGCAGAACAGATCACCTCCTGATATTTTGTAACCTAATATTTTGCCACCTCCTCTCCAGCCAAACGGGAACATTCCAAAATCATGTGCATGAAGTAAATAATTCTAAAGTCTTTAAGATTAAATAAATCATGTGTTTAAATCCCAAGTATCTTTCTACACATTCAGATTACAGGCAGGTTTATGTTTATTTTTTGTTTTTGTAAGTGTAAAGAAATCCTACAATTTTGCCACCATAATGGTGAATATTTGAATGCATTTGAGGAATTACCTACAAATTATGATCTTTAAAGTTACAGAAGAAAGTGACTGGAAAAGTCTAGACTAAGTTTGTTCAAAGGCTGCAAAATACAACAGAGAAGACCAGGCATCTTAGGTTCTACTTCTGACCCTTTCACAACATCAAGTGCGCAATTCCGGGCAACTCATTCCTTGTGCATCAGTTTTCACATTTTACCTACCAACCATTTGGAAGACATCTAAAATTCTTATACTGTCCCTGAAGTCAATTATTTCCTAATTTAAGTACAGGAGAATACTGCAATGGATTACACACGTAGATTCACAGAAGCTTACGGCTAGTGAGAGTGTAGTAAGTGGGGAACAAATGTGTTAATCGCCGAATGCCAGAGCATTGTTTGCTTTTCTGTCCCTAGAGTCCTCAACTTTTTCCTGGGGCCTCACACCCATCTATTTTTCAGGAGCCCCCTTCTAGTCAGTAAATGTGGCATGGTGAACTCTTCAATATGAATATTTTAAAAAATTGTCCCATGTATAGAATCTATTGGAGGACCATCTTAAATTCATCCCCCACTCCTACAGCAAGAAAGCAACAGCAGGAGGGCAGGTGGTAGAGAGAAAGCAAAAGCTGACCCCTGCCCCTTGCCGTCTACCACTTGTCCTCCCTGCTGCCTGTGCCCCACAAGGCCTCCCCATAACATCAAACCCAGTGGTCTCCAACCTTTTATGGTGAAGATGTGAAGATCACTTTTAGGCACTCCAGGATTTACCATGCCTCCCCCCAGCCCCCTGCTCCGCTCCCCGAACAAGCCGCCCGGGCTCTGACCCCACTCACCCAGCCCAGCCCAACCACATGCATCCTGCTGCTCCCGATCGTGGAGGCTCTGACAGACTGAGATAGACTGTTAGAGGCTCCACGATTGACCAGTTAGTGACCACTGATGTAGCCCCTGATGCCTAGGTTCCTTGCTGTCCGACTTCCTCTCCAGTGCTGGCACTACCTACCACCTTGACCACTGTGCTTGCCCCTCCATGCCTGTACCCTTGCACCACCCCCAGTGCCTGACAACCTGTGCCTGCACCCCCTTGACCCCCTGCTATCTGCCTTCCTACAGTGCCTGTAGTCCCCCCAACACCCCTCCCACCCTGCCCAAAATCTGCTCATTGTGACTGGGGCCCCTGCTGCCTGCTTTCCTCTGCAGTGCTGGCACCCCCTACAGCCACACCCTTTGTCGTGCCCCTGGCACCTGCTCCCCTCCCTGTGGTGCTCTGGCCCCATTCCTGACCAAGGCATGGGCTACATGGCAGCTCTGGCTCTTGCCCAGCCATGCAACAGCATTGGCTGTATCAGCAGCTCTGGCATCCATATTATATTACTTCCTTAAGTAATATCACTGTATAATTGCTGTAGTTGCCACAGGGAACCCATGCGATTGTTGAAGAGAGGCAGTACCTCTTGAGAATCTCAAGATGTGGCTCATAATATGAGGGTTTAAAATCCCCTATGCCACACTATTATTGATGAACAAAAGCTGCAAAGTCCTCAGCAACAGTCCAGGTTCTAAGTATGCCACGAACAAAATGTTTTCCCCTAAAGCTCTAAGAATTAGGTGGTCCCAACTAACTGCATCCTTATTTGAGACCTATTTATTAAGACTGAAAAAACCTTGAACATTTTCTTCCTATTTCTAGTGTCCCTACCGTATCTGGATTATCCAATTGCTCAGAGAGCAGACTAACAGCCTGATTTTTCCTCAGTCCAGTTCCACAAGTGAACGCTGACACCAACACGTACTGGCAGTGGGAGAGAAGCAGCTCATTAATGAAAGGGAATGTTTGAGCTATTTTTTCAAGTAAGTGTGTGGAAACACTTATGTCAGTCTCACTCTCCCTTGACTCCCTACAACTGTGCTTCTGTGCCACTATAAAATAAGGAACTGACATGACTAAGCCTCACAGACAAAGCATGCCTCACTGAAGACTACAATGGACTTATTCAGCTCCTCTGCACCCAAAATAGCTAGTGACTGCAACAGTGAACTACTACATGGCTACATATACATTTTAGTTAATGCCTTCACACTTTTGCAAGAAAGGTCAGTGGTTTACAAAGATTCTCCTTCACCCTTTTTAGTTTCATTTTCAGTGTCACTGCAGCAACCTGCACTTCACAGCAAGAGAAGTTCATGCCTGTTGATACCTCTTCAGATTCCAGGTCGTCAGTTTTGGAACGTAGTAGAATTCTCCACAAACTGGTCCTCAGAAAACCTGGTGACCCAGCTAACAGACTGCGCCTCTGCACAGAAAGAGATCTCCATACACAGTGGTACAACTAAGTGATGCCAGCCACATATGCAACCCCTCCCCCCCCAAAACAAACAAACAAACAAACAAACAAACAAAAAACAACACACAAACCAAAGCCAACAACCCACCAAACAAATATCAAACACGTCAGGGATTTAGAATTACTACATATCAGTTAGTTCCCACACATGCAGGATTTCTTATCCTTAGGGTGCAATTCCATCAAAACTACAACTTTTTCTTATGCTATCAAAATCAAGAGCACTCCATTTCCATTTAACTCAAGTACCACAGTTTTTAAGAGAGTTGCACCATAAAGTAAAGGCCTTTACAAAGTTAAACTTCAGCAGTCACCCAGAGTAACTTCATGGCCTGATAACTTCACCAAGACATCCACCTGTAGCTACAAGCTAGTATAGGTTGGCAGGAGTAGGCCCATTAAAGAGCAATATTTTGATAGAGATGACAACGTTTAGAAAAAAAAGATCATGATAAAAGCACTGTAGTGGAATGGGTTCCTGGACAGTTCCATGCAGTCACAGGGAATCTTTCTAGACAGGGAGCACTTTGAAGAGAGCCAGGGTCATGACCACGCTGCTGACATTGATTCAGATAAGATATTTTGAGCACTGGCACCTTCAGAGATGGCTCCTTTACCTGATCCCTTAGTCTTAATACATGCAGTTGCTTTAAAATTAACCTGAATAGGAAACAACACCACTATCACCACCACAAAAAAAATAAAAACCCCAACAAACCAAAGCATGGACTAAATAAAGATCCAAGATAGTAAGGTGAACGCAGTATTAAGAAACCGGACATATTTATGAGGTTAAAAGCTGAAAGACGGAATATACTCATTTCTGACTTCCCTTCAAAGTCGAGATAACTTCTTAAATAGTAGAGATCTAATCATTTTTAAAAGGCAAAATTCTGTCAGTGGAAAATGTTCACTGAAAAAGGTCAGAAGCATTTAAGCCCTTCAGATCTGCCTGAAGTTTCAGACCAGTCACATTCAGGCTCCAAATAGGAAAAAAAAATTCCTGGGAATGAACCCTAAAGTGTCCAAGCAACATAATTTGATAAGGAAGCCAATACTACTAGGTATGTTCATTTTTCCAGTGGAAGACTCTATTAAAAATGTATACTGACAAGTGTTAACATTGTGCACAATATAAATTGGATTGGACAGACAGTGCAATGTGGATACAGGGCAAAATGGGTTTGATTTTAAACTGTTTCATTTTAAACTGTACTTCAACAATGTAAATGCTGGTGTTATAGAATCAAGAGAAGAATTCCAAGTCAAACAACTAAATTTCTTTGAGCTTACCCTGTGTCATGACAGCTAGCATGTTTCACCCCAGACATGGCTCCATCTGTGATGGGTGCCCCAGGGCAGTGTTTCTCAATCCGTGGTATGCGTACCCCTGGGGGTACGCGAGACACAGGCAGGGGGATATGCGGGTGCTGCGTTCTGGTCTTTGCCTGCTTGAGCCAGAAGTTCCAGCTGCTGCCCCTCCTGCCATGTCTGGTTTCGCTGGGGCTTTCTCTCCCTAGGGTCAGTGTGCCAGGGGATAGGGAGGGAGGCCCTGTGCAGGCTGCTTTGCCCCAAGCTGCGGTGGAAAAAGTGGGACTCAGCTCATGGCAGCCAAATCGAAAGTGCCACAGTGGGCCTTCCAGTTTCACTTTTGCCACATCGATCAGCTGGGGGTAGGTACACAAGATACCAAAGGTTGAGAACCACTACCCCAGGGTACAGCTTGTATAGCACTATTAAATTAGTACAGTATTTTAGGATGAAGAAAGTTCAAACCACTTAGCTTCTCCTGCTACTGAAAAGTGACCAGAAAGCATGCAGAAAAATGTTCTCCACCCATTAGGGTTAGTCAGCATCAGCGCTGACAGATGTGGAGAAACAAACAAACAACCCCTCCAAAAAAGACCACTTTACCAAAAGAGGAAATGCATTAGTTTGACCCAGCTCCCCAGCACCTATCGATCGGGCACTTCAGCAGGGCCTTTTGGCACTTTTATCTAAAGCTGATTCAATCAGTTATTAAATAAAAGCACTAAAAAGTCCTGCTGAAATACCCAATTTAAACAGATGCTGGGCAAGCCAGGTCAAACTATACGTTTCCTCTTCTGGGCATGCACTGCGCTCAGCACAGGGGTGCACCACGCTGGAAGTAAAGCACTGTTTTTGGTTGTGGTGGGGGTCTTTTTCACATCTAAGCAGTCTAATTGGACCTTTACGGAAAGCTTAAAATCACATTCTTCTCTTTGTATCATAACTGAACCAGTGCCCAGAATGGTACTAGGGCATTAGTTCTCAACCAGGGTGCTGTGGCACCCCAGGATGCTTTGAAATCCTTTCAAAAGGTGCCACACAATGTTAGGACTGTTAGGTGTGCAAATATGATTTACAAGATCATCCCAGAGATTTCAAATAGGAATCCAGAGTGTTAAAAATATTTGACTTGTGATCATTTTTCTGAGTCCCTGGCAACAAAAGAATTCCTCTATTTTTTTTTCTCTATAGTAAAAAAACAAGTGAAAACTAAGAGTTAGCATCTTCCCAGAGGTGCCTTAAGTCTAAAAAGGTTGAGAACCACTGCACTAGGGAATCCTGTACTGCCAAATGTACTATATTTTTAACTATACCTAAAAACTACTGCCCTGGAAGAAGTCAGCAATATCCTGTTTTAAAGGAACCTGTGCTGTTCTGCCATTGGCACCACATGCTTCTAGATGTGGTATGGTAGTGTGGGAGGAAAAAGATTTTAGCTGAGAATTGTTTGGTTTCTTGTGAGATCTTGTTAGATAGTGGTAAGTAAACAAATCTCTGCAATGCATATTCCCCCAAATTTCCTAAGAGATCTTGCTGAATCTTCACAATGCAACGATTTAAAAACAGTTTCCTATACGTACCACTACAGGTGGTGATAACAGGAAAAAGCACTTCATGAAATATTGGGCCCAATTCTACAAAGTGCTAAACATTTCCAATAAAAAGATGACTTGCATCTGTTCTTACAGTACCAATTTTCCATTTGGAGGTTCCAGAGACATCCAGTTCTGCTGAGCTTATAACAAGATCAGAGCTTGATGTGGTACATCTGTCCACATGCTTTAAATTAATATGTTTATAATTAGAGATCAGAGGTAGAAATAGAAGGCAGGTTAACATTAGTATTCTGCTGGTTGAGCACTAGCAGCAGACAGTTATAAGTTACCCACTGGTCTTCTGTATGCCATGCTGTAGACACTCAGGTTCAAAGATGACCTCCAGAATCTGTGCTTCAAAGTACAAGCCAACATCACACACATCTATCATCTTTCTTGTGGGGAGTGCAGAAGAGGAAAGTGCAAGCAGTTACCATTCAGATAAGGGAAGAACTCACAAGATCCCTGAGTTCATCTCCATCAAAGCTTAGAAAGAGTAGAGAGAAAAAGATATTTTTTAAGTCTGCTTGGACAAAGAAAACATTAAGTACAGAGCAGCAGGGACATCCTGACTGCGCATACTGGTGAAGATGGTCACAAGCCTTGAAAGTGAATCAGCATCCCTTACATCTGTCAGACTGAAATGGTACCTCTTATAGGAGGCAATTTGGAAAGCTTGGTGAGAAAACATTGCTCCACCTTATTGCCCTTCGACAAGTAGAATGACAAGCAATAGTACACAGGTGTGATTTCATTTGCCAACTAGTTTTCGATATGCTCTGGTCTAGTGAGTAAAAACAACAGGAACACAAACCTAGTTACCTGCTTGATCACAAAGGATGACAGGGATCTTCAACTAGCAGTGATTGAGAGTGTTCAGCACTTTGTAAGATCTGGCTTTTGTTCCTCCACTTTCAAGTGGCAGACAAGGTTCTTTGGGTGAATCTGATATCTTTTATTAGACCAACTCAAATAGTTGGTAACATTCGTCTTTCCACTTTCAAGTGACCTTTTCTAATGATTATGCAAGAGGTTTCACACAACTGCAGTCCATTTCTATTCATCCCCTCCCCAACTGTTAGAAGAAATACTTTCAGGCCTTCCAAACCAATGACTCATTCATTTTATTAATTATTAATCCAATCCTTTTTGCGTCACTTATACTTTAGTATGATTACAGTGAACATACAGTCAACCATAGTGAACAGCATGGGAAATGGACAGGAAAACGTGGACAGAGGATCTCGTGTTATCATTTCCTTACCATGCTGAACTGTACCATCTTCATCTTAATTCTCTTTTTTGTGAGGACTTTCCTATGTTTTTAGAAAGAAAGTAAGATGGGATAAATGATAAAAAGGCATTTCCCCATTCTGTGACTTATAACCTCTTGTAATCTGCAAAAAAGCCCAGCCATACAGAATTCCATTCTTGAAAGATTTGGGTCAACAATATTAAAATATGGTTTCTCTCATACCTCTAAGCATACAGAAGGGAGAATCTCTCCTCTAAAAGACTGTGAGCTGCAGAGGTCAGGGTTCTTTCCCTACTCACCTGCTAAAGCAAGCAGCAATCTGTATAGCTGCCTCATCCCTTAAAAGGAGACAGGGCCAAAGGGGTGCAGTGCTGCAGCAGTAAGCAGGGGAAGGCGGGAAGCAGAGGGGGAGAAGCATAGGGATGGGGGGCAGGGATTCTTATCTGCTCTGGGAACTTGAAAAAGTGCCCAAAGGCTCCCGCAGGGAAATCTGTCTGCACTGGGGTGGGGAAGGCTGGGAGCAGCAGATTCAGCCACCTGCAGCACAGGTTGCTGTTCCCACACCTCACTTTGGCAGTTCCTGGATCTATCCCTGCAAGGTTATATCTTTAGTTCGTTTTGATATTCACAAGCTGCTGTGAAATGACCATATTTTTCTATATTTTATTAATTGTTTGGAATAACTTCTTTGACCTACATTTACTCAGAGATTTTTAACAAAGGGATTGTGACCAATATTCACTATTTAAAAATCAACTATTTGAGCTATTTTTATTGAACACACATGCAGCATGAAACTCTTGATTCTATGAATCATGGGCACCCAGGCAGGAGGTGCAAGCATTCAGGAAAATGCAAATTCCACATTTCCTTTCTGCAAATGTTCTGTAATACTCTTTTAATACGTACAGTTTCTAGAAATGTCTGACTCCTTGAAATAATCACTGAAAACAACACAGTCAAAATAATTTTTAAAATCCCTATTCCAGAACATTTTCCCTGTATTTGCCAGACTAGTAGAAAAGTTGAAATAGTCTGTTTTCCTTGAAATTGTTTGGTGGTAAGCAGGGTGTAGTCAAATTTCCTTCTGGATATGTTGTTTCATATTTCAGAGGAATAAAAAGACGCAAAAGTAAAACGTTTTGTTCAAGGTAATTTGCATCATCATCATCACCACCGCCGAGCTCAGAGACACCTTACTACATAAGAAATTTCTGCCCAGAAGAGCATTCCATCTTTTTACTCCTCTGAAATATGAAACACCATAACCAGAAGGAAATGTGACTACATCCTGCTTACCACTGAACAATTTCAAGATATACAAACTATTCCGACTTTTCTCTGAGCCTAATCTGCATAACAAAATGAACTGTTCCAAACAGGAGATTTTACCACACCTTCAACTCTCCTATGAAATATGAACTTTCATTTCTACCCATAAGAACTTGTACGATCTATTCTCCTATGCCTGAAAAAGATTGCTTGATCCCAAAAGCTTGCAATTAAAGAACTTTTTTTTGCAAAAATCTACTTGGACTAAATACAGACACTGGAATTATGATACATTATAACCTGCCTAACATCCGACTCCCCAGGTAACCTCTCTACTTTTTACCAGCCATATCTATTCGCTCCCTCCCCCCACCCATTGGCTACAGCTACATTCATTCCCCTTCCCCCACCCCCACCTGTCCGTCACCCATTGACTACCTCAATTCACATTTTCACTTCCTTTTACACGTACTGGCCTCTAGTTGCTTTACTATTCCACCCAGGAAGAGTACAAACTAACTACAGATGCTTCCTCAGCCTGATAAAGGGTACCTGAAAGCTTGCAAAGAAGAATTTTTCCAACAATCTGAGTTGGTCTAATAAAAGATATTGGATTTACCCAGAGAACGTTACCTGCCTATGTCCTTAGACTTAGACCAACATGGCTACAACCTACACCCTGGAAAGATGGGGATTATCACACTCCCTACCTCACAAGGTACTCTGATGATAAAATACAATAAAGGTACTCAACAGCTTTGTGCAGCTATGTACCAAAAGTCTGAGTAGTCAAGAGAAATTAGGTGAATCCTAACAAGCCAGCAAAAGGAAGGGAGAGAGAGAAGATTATACACAGCCCTAATAATTACTGATGCAGAGAGAAGGTAGAAGTCCATGGAGTTACACCAGGGATTAGTTTGATTCAATATGTACCAAGTTCTATGAAATCCACAGCCCTTCAGTAATTTCTTGCATCTTTAATTTAAATGAGAAGTAATAGCTGCAATTAATTTATTTTATCTGGAGTTCATAGATGAGCATTTTTAAAAAGACTTTCAACTTCAGAAGTCTGTCAGAAAGATCCATAGTTACCTCTCACCTTGTGATGAATAATGCAAAACAGCCCTGTCACTGTCATCATCAGATCACTGTAACAAAATAAACTTCTCATAGAAAAGGAATGGCTAAGAAACAATTATAAAATGCTTTCATGCCTGAAAGCAACAGGATATTTCAATGCAACAGGGTTAACGCTGCAAAAGAACACTAATAGTTAGAAAGTGGGAAGTTGCTTTATCAGTTTCAGTTTAGTTATGCTGTTATTTTTCCCCACTCCATTGCAGTCACACATGCTGCTTTTTAAATAGCTCTTAGCATCCAGTTGACCACAACTTTCAGAGCTAAGCACCTGTACTTATTACTTGAAGCAAAGAAATCCTTTCGCATAATAGATCACTATGCATTTTTAACATCCTTGATATTCAAAATATTGCCCTGAAAATGCTATTTATCAGTAAATGCTATTTATCTTCATATAGTATCTCTTCCAATTTGGTTGCCACAAGGATAGCAGCCACATTTAACAAACAACACAGTGGCTACAAAGCTACAGGAAAAACAAATGATATTTACCAGAGAGGCTTCCAAACTAAACTAGATAACAAATCAAGCAGCTGGTAGATTTCCAAAAGACACAGAGCTCCCAACAAGAGACTTGTGCTTACACATGCTTTTTCAGTCTGTTTTCCTCTCAGATACATCACTCACTCACTGTATAACAATTTTGCTGTACAGATGCTTATTAAAAGACCTTTCCTGTCCCAAAAAGAGGAAACAAGGATACCATTGGCTTTCGCTTTTCATCTACCCAGCACCTGCTATCCCAAACAGCCAAGTAAAGGTGGAAAAAGAAAGTCACCACAAGTATGTTACACCATTGTGAATAGATTAAATGGTGAACCACAACTACAAAAACAGAGAAGTGTAGACATTTATGAGACTCCTGCCATCAGATCCACACTACAGAAATGACGCAGAAAACATGTACTGAAAGGCTTTTTTTTTCGTTCACTTATCTTCAGATAAAGAGTGCTAGGATATAGCAATATACCTACATCTTTCCATTCATTTAACTCTTGTGATAGTGGATTTCATAGTCACAAGGACTGTAATAAAGGAGAGGTTGGCTTAATGGCGATTCACCCTCAGTAAACACACTGTGCTTTTAAACTAGAAATAGAAGGATTGGGGAGATTACTCCTGTCCTGGGTGACCCAAAACGCCAGTAGCAGCAGACACAAAAATAAACCTCTTAGGAATCCCCTCAGTTCCCGTTGGCTGGTTTCTATTTGAAGGGGGCTCCTGCACTGACTTTCATTAAATAGAGTACCCTCTTACTAAAATAAAAGCTGATAGTTGTTAAGTTTAACGAGAAAAAGACCATTAGTATTATTCTTATGGCTGCCAGTACACCTATTTGAATTGCCTCTCCTGCCCTCCTTTATACTGAGGACTATGGAAGGACACGTACTTGGGAGCCCAAATTACTCAAGTGTTTGCACACTGCTAATGGTATAATTCAAATTCCCTTAAATAGCTGAAACTATTTAAAAGTCAATCTATTATTACTTGATCAAAACTGACCTGTTCCAATCCTGCAGACTAAATTCCATCCTCAGCAACATCCCATCATCTCCCATGGATATAACCAGGTGCAGGTGACAAAATTTAGTAAACAGTTCAGCTAATGAGAATATAATCCATCTCCCTTTACCACAGCTATGGTGGCTTCACAAAGCTGTGAGCAACAGCATTCATAACAGTTTTTGTTCTTTAAAGTCAGAAAATTTGACCCAGAATACACAAAGTAAATTTGTTGATTAAAAGGCATTTTACAGTCATTCTTCATAGAGCTGCACTACTGTACAGTATAGGAACTGAAATATTTCTAAAAATAAAGTGAGGGGTAGGAGCAAACATAATATACTATTGGAGTAGGGAAGTCAAATACACTAAGGATACTCTGCATTAATGCTCTTCATTCAACTCAAATTCTACTTTCTTTCCTTTTCCTGTCTTTTGCAGCTACATTTTTTGATCAAAAGGAAATGGCAGATGCTAAATCCGGACAAAACTGAGGGGACACTACTGCCACAAGGAAAGCATCTGATGGAAGTTTACATCTCTTATAGTGAGGGTATAGGTGCGTCTTTTCCAACATGGTACATAAATTTGGCCCGTACTAGATTCATCCCTTATTCTAAAGACTAGCATAGTAGCAGTGGCCTTAAAGTATCTTTCAGCTGCCTAACAAGTGAGATTCCAGAATGTAAGGTACCTTTTCTCAGATGCAGATCCTGACATTACTACTCACAATCCAGGTCACATTCAGGCTGGACTGCTCTTCTTGGTATTGTTCTTGAAGGCCAAACAGGAACTTTTGGGCAAGGTAAAGGCTGATGACCACCTCAGAAATAGGAATACCTTCCCCAAACAGATACTACCCAGATGCCAGACATATTCCAGGCTCTCTCCTGGCTATAACAAGTGCATTGAAAGGTTAATCTGGGATTTTTAAAAGATGCCTAAAGGAATAATGTAATCAATTTTTACTAAATCCAAATGCAGGACCCGATTTCCTGAGGTCTTAGAAATCTTACCCCTTGTTACTATCATGCTTTGTGACCTGCCTACTGGAGAGAAACCTACTCCAGTACGTTCTGGAATGGCAGCAAAGCTTTAATGATATTAATGCTGGTGATTCTTGGGATGAAGGATTCCAGGATGTTTTCAGTCTAGTTCCCTAACCTATGATATTATGTTAGATCTCTAGTGAATCCCCAACGTGCTGCGAAACTTGCCAGTTCATGTAGGCCTTAAACAATATCAGTTTTAGATGGGCCCCCTGGTACCAAATACAAGGGAGTAGTATTTTGCTTATACCATTGGTCTGATACAGTTTGAATCTGATGACATTCCAGGCATCAAAGTTCAGCTCCCCTCACCTCCTCCCCAGGATTTGATAATGAAGAGAAATGTTAACAGCAGACAATTGTCTGGAGAAGAAGATATTTGAGTTTTCAAATTGCCTGGATCAATGATGTTATGTTATACTTTACTGCAATTTCAAGCATGTATCTTTAAAGTATGTCAAATATGCACAGTGCATAAGAATGAGCCCCTTACTCAGTGTTTTATTAATCTAAACAAGCAATAGTTGCCTAATCTTTTACGTGACTCTTTTAAATGTATGTGGGGCAGCTAGAAGTGCTGGCAATGTATATCTGTCTCTTCCATGCACAACCACACACACAAGCACACTACCTTTGAACTAGCTAGCTTAGACACTGCCTGCCATCCAGCTGCCACAGCTACCTGGCAAACAGAATATCCCTATCTAGTGTCTACACCAGCTTCAGTCGCATCTCTGACTGCAGAAGACATACCTTAAGGCTGGGGATGTGTTGTAACACACATTCTGCTAATGATTTCTGAATATATTTTGATGCTTTTATGTGTAATTAGACATGTTATATAGGAACTGCCACACAACAGCTAGTACTGTCATCTGCTTTAGCATTTAATTTCTCCTGGTTTTATTCATTTTAATTTTTTAATGGGAGCTAGGTGCAAATCTAGGGGCAGACTTTAAAACAGCAAAACCTACCCTTTGATCTATTTGTATTTACCGTGGATTTTCTCCCTAGCACTATTCCATGTAATTAGCCAGTAAGAAACAAAAAAAAGGTTAAGCAAAGGCAAAGAAGATGGTAACTTAAGAGCAAGTAACCACTTACATCAGACACTCCAATATGCAAAGACACTAACAAACCTAACCAAATACCACAGTAGGTTCACAGTCTAGATAACTTTTTTTTTAAAAAACACAGCACTGTCCAAAGTGTTATTCAATAAATTTGTATCAACTTGCTGGAGCTGGAGTGAGCAGTTTACTCGAGTCCTTATGTGGCCTCAGCACAAAAACTACTACAGTATTGCAAAGGTTAGTCAAAGGCTGTCTAAATGGCAGCCCACAGGCCACATGCAGCTTGTGATGGATTAAGATGCAGCTCCTGGCCACCACAGGCTTGCAGAGAAGTGTATGTGTGCATGGGAGGGGAGCAGCATATGGTGGAGCAGTGAGGGGCCGGCCTGTGCAGGGCAGCAGCAGGGGCATCAGTGGTGTAGCTAGTGCTAGTGGGACCTGCTAGCCATTCAGCCCCCCACCACTTACAAGTTGGACAGCCCTGGGTAAAGTATTGTCTTTCCATAGTAGCTATGTTCTTGAAGGGACATCGCCCTTGCTAAAAACGAAGCAGTTAGGTGCTTTGCTGTATGGATTTCTGACGCAACGTCAACAAGCACAACTGCACAGCCCTGCAAGGACTTACTAGAGCTTGTAGTCTTGATCCAAAATCTGGAATTCCACAATGGAAAATGCCTTCTTATCTATCTCCTGCATGTAGTCAAAGCTGACTTGCACTACCTGAAAAGCCATGGTTTCCAGTTCGCTGAGCTCTCCAGCCGAATCAAATCTTATTTATTTTTTTATTTTTTTTAATTTTCACCAAACCGGAAGCTCCCCAACCCTGCAGTTACTCAGTGAAACTAAACTTGCCCTCCACTGATAATAGTAGAGCCAAACTGGCAATAAATAAATAAATAAATACATACATACATATAATTTTACTGGATATCTGCAGGGGTCTCCCATAGTGCCTCCTCTCAAGCACACTCACACCTATTCAGTCAGACCTGGAATCAGAGGCCAGTATCCTAGCCCCAGGGCAGGCCTAGGCCGGGGTTTGGGAGGATTTGGTAAGAATGTACTGAACAGGAGATGTTTCTAACAAAACATTTGAGCTCAGCAAAACAGCATTTTTTTGGGTGAAATTGTTTCATCTGATGGTTTCCCAACAAGTTCTGCTAGTGACCTCCTCACTCGTTCTTGGCAGTGGTTCGGACCCTATTCCAGTTGCAGAAGGTACACTTCCCCTTTCAGGTTACCTCCTCTACTTGTCCTCCCACCCTAGGTAAGGTGGTGGCATTACTGTCCTGCCCAAGGAGGGATCTCAAAGTTTCAGCTCTTCTCCAGGCCTTCGGAGTCCTTCCAGTCTCACTCGCCCAGCAACCTCGAGCTGCCTGTGCTGGGCTACACGATGAGACCGCTGGCCTACTGACACAAGCTGACCGCGCTCAGTAGCGCCATTAAGACACTGGACCCGTTGGACCACGTCTGAACTAGACTATCCTACAGTTCAGTTAAAAAGAATTCAGTTTTACAAAGCGGCGTGAACCATCCTGGGGCTTTTCCTTGCGCTTCCTTAAAACCGGGCACAGAGTTGAACTTTGAGGACGACTGGCAATTTTTTTCTGGTCACCCCTTCTATTTGCCAACTGGAAACAGCCACGAGTTGATTTCCTAAACTGTGAACAGCCTCCGCGCCCACCACCTGTGCCGAGCTCGGGCACCGCCACCCTCCTCCTTCCTCCTCCTCCTCGGGGAGGCAGCTCCGCAGGCAGCCGCCCCCGGCCCGGCCCGGCCCGGCCCGGCCCCAGCCCCGCGCCTCCTGCGTGGCGCCTGCGGCCGGCGACACCCCGCGCGGGGACAGGCCGGGGCGGCAGGAGCCCGCGGCTGTTCGCAAACCCGGCTTGGATGAAGTGAGGGCGTTTCCAGGCAGCAGCTGCCCGCCGGGGGGGCGACCTGCGACCGGAGCGGGCCCCGCGAGGACAGCGCCGGCCCCGCTCCCCGCCGCCTGTTGCTCGCGCGGGGCCGCCCCGGAGAAGCCGCCGGCCCCGCGAAGGGCGGCTCCCCCGGCCCGGGACGTGGCCCCGCCGCGCTCACCTCGCTGCCCCGCGCGGGGCCCGGCTGGTCCGGCGGCTGCAGCGGGCCGCGCTCGCGCCCATGCTCATGCCCGTGGCCGTGGCCCGGCCGGGCTCGCGGCTCCTGTTTACACCGGGAAGCGCCTGCCCGTCAGCGCCGCCCGCCCCGCCCCGCCCCGCCCCGCCATGGCCGGCCTGGGGGCGGGAGCCGGGCTGGGAGCAGACTCCGCCCGCGGGGCCCTGGTACCTGCCCGTCTCCCGGCCGGGCCCGCCACTGACGGACACCCCGCCTCTCCCCCCCGGGCTGCCTGCCTGCCGCAAGCGCGCCCCCCCGTGCAGGTGCGGAGCGAGTGACGGAGGCTGCAGCCCCTTCCCCACCCCGGGCTTCCTCTCCGCCGCCCAAATGCCCGCCCCCCCCCGCCCGCTGGTGTTTCTCGATAATAAGGGGGGCCCCTGGAAAGGCAGCTCTGCCCTTTCCCCTCGCCTACAGCTAGGAGGGAAAGTGAAACTCCTGGTCTGACACGCCTCACCCCCGGGAGCTGCGACCCCGGCGGTGCCCCCGTGCCCCGCTCCCGCCGGGGCTTCTCGTCTCCATCGGGACCCAGGCGCCGGGCTGCCTTGCGGGGCAACGCAACGCACCAGGGCCCAGCCAGACACAGCGCCCAGGCCCTGAACCACGAACAGCCCTTTCCGCACTTATCGCATGTGAGGGTCACACGAAACACGTCTGAACATGACGCCGGTTCTTCGCTTTGCAGGTTGGGCTTTTCTTTCTTCCAGAGCGTTCATTGCGCACTTCGTGGGCTGTTTCTAAGTGCTTCAGTCCTTAGCAGCCTTCTCCCAGCTGCTTGGCTTAATGTTATTGTCTTCACATCTCTCTTGCAAACTTCTTTAAAGCCGAGATAAGGATGCTGGAGTGGTTGTCTTCTTGCACAACGGCTCATTGGGCATTTGCCCATCATCCCTTCTCCGCCGGTGACCAGGCCACGGACATTAAAGCTGACCGGGAAGAGAATGGATGCCCACTATGTCGGCACATTTGGGATTAGCTATTGCTAAAAGGATATTTATACAGACTGCCTGCTGGGTGCCATCTTTAACTATATGGTATTATTTCACCAGTTCTAGTACAGACCAGACTTAAGAGTTAAACATCCAAATCTCAAGATTTTAACATACCATCAAGTACATATCCAATACCACTCTTGTTGTTCCTTAACAGGATAACTACTTAAAGCAGCATTTCTCAAAGTGTATAGGTGCGGACCTGAATTTTGTAGATGCATAAAATTAAGAGGTTAGATGTGTGAAAGTCTATAGAGAAAATGGGAAATAAAAGGTTGAAAATGACACAAGAAAAGGTGAAAGTACTAAAATAAACTCTCATTGTAAAAGATCCCTTACATAATAAAATTGGCCCATTATGTTATCTCTGGCTGCTGCAAGAGTTGTAGCAATTTCTTACTTCAGCTCTGTAAGTAGGAGATATTCAAGGGGTCTTTTAGAAGGCCAGAGAGGTTCATACAGATTTTCTAGAGACATGGGAAGAGACAAATCTGTTAAACTGGAGGAGGAAAACAAAATAAGGATGATTTGAAAAATGTAAAGAGAAAAATTTCACCCCTCGAAATATTATTTCAAAACTTAAGAACAAATGGAAAAGAGCTTGTAAAAACCAGTATCACCAGACTGCATTTGCCTTTTAAGTAAGGCAAACACCAAATGCAACTTTTAAAAAGAATACAGCCTTTGACTTGATGTATGAGCTCATTTGCTGACCCTAGTCACAGCTTTCTATAAGGTGAGACTGCATTTTTTTATGTCAGTAATTAACAAGAATATAAAAAGAGTACACCAGCAAGGGAAATGAAAGTGAACAGGATGTTAGTGGCATAGCCACTTCTGGAGAGGAATATGGCAGCTCCTTTTTGCTAGCAACACTAGGTTTTTCAGAGAAAGAAAAACGAGCTTGAGGAAGAGAACAAGTTAGAAAACTTTTGCGATTAAACTTAAGGAGAAAGACAAATTGGAATTCCAGTTAGAATTTGGCCAGGAGTTCACACCATTTTTGTGAAAAGCTCTGTCATGTTTAATTGTGGATCAAGAAGTTGAGTTTCCTTCAAAAAATTAGACTTTCAACAAGACAGTGCCTCATTCTACTAGGCTGGAAAGTTATTTCTATGTTGATGAGGAAGGAAAAGTGCCATCTCTGGGATTCACCATTGCTGCTTCTTGCAGCCTCCTTTTTATGGAGGTCTCCTTAAGTGCTATCTAATCTCAGCCCTGCTCAGTTTAAAGTTAAGAGCCACTCAGTGCAAAGCATTTCTTAGTCCTAGATAGAGTGTATGGATTACAATAACTGCGTGTAAATGGGATGTTGTGTGGCATAACACGTAGGCACTGTACAGAGAGGAGACCTCAGTTTCATTCCTAACACTACCGTTGTCTTGCTCTGTGTTTTTAAGCAAGTTTCTGGGCCTCTATTTCCCCTCACCTCCTTTGTCTGTCTTGCCTCTTTAAAGGTGCAAAACTCTTCGCAGTAAAGATTCTCTCTTATTACAGGCAAATAAGCCCAGCACAGTGAGGCCCCAACCTTTAGTAGGAGCTGTAGACATTATCAGGATATAAATAATGATTATATAGAGAAACAAAGGTTTACATACTTTTTAAAACAAACTAAAAATATGCCAGAAGCCCAAAGACCCAACATATAAGCCTAACTGAAAGAAGTTGCAATAAGCCACTCATAGGTCTGTCCACTCTGATGGAACAAATGTATTGCTTTTCAGTGGAGTCAGACTTTTAGATACCTCCGAGCATCAGAGCCTAGGGCAGGGCTGCCCAACTTCTTAGCAGCAGGGGGGTTGCACGCTGCAGGGCACACACCAGCATGGGCCACAGCTCTCCCTCACAAGTCTTCCCCCCCATTCCCACCCCTCCCGGCACTGTTCAGGTGGACAGCTCCCCCACCACCACTGCATTGTGCATGTGGGAAGGGGGCAGGATATGAAAACCAGAGGAGGAATGGGGAGCCTGGAGACCCCCACTGCAGAAGCAGCTAGAACAATGAGGGGTGTGGTAGCCAGGGGGAGCCTGGGGTCAGTCACAGATTAAGCCATTATGGACTGCACAAGGCCCTTGGGCCACCAGTTGGACAGCTCTAGCCTAGGGCTTAGACTGAATTACAGGGCTGCTGCTGCTTTAACTATGGCACATGGAGTTTTTCTGTTGCCAAAGGTACACTTGGAACAGCATATACTTTGCCAGCAGAAGGCACTTGCTATCAGCTGTGTTCCATCCATGCTGGGATTTGGCAGGCAGATTTTCACACCCTTAGTCAATATACCTATGCCTGCAGAACCTGGCATCTTACTGAAGCTCAGTAGGGCTCCTGAATTATACAGGAACTTTTGAGAATTTTACTTATCTTCACCTGAAAATCTTTCAAGCCTAATCCAGCTCAGACTCCTGCTCCTCTGCAACCACAAGCATCTGAGATTGCTACTGTTCCTAAAAACTGCTGCTTCTCAGCAGTGCTGGGGGAATCAGTGCAACCTGCTGGAGGATTACAGCTGTAGAACATCGTGCCATAACAGCTGAGAATGACAACCATGGTGGCTGTCTTGCAGACAACATGCAAGCCCATGTCTTTGTTACTGCTTTCCCATAAAATTGATAATGAATTTTAAAAAATCCATTTGTGACAAGAAAGCTGGAGAGCAGAATAAATTTAGGCTTTTGAGTCAGACCACTCATATTGATGCAGAATTATGCAAGACAAGACAATTATTGGTACCAACTGAAACCCCTGTTGGCATTCTCAATACAGAGTACCTTTTGAATCCAGATTAGGTGGGAGGGTTGTCTCACTCGAGAGATTGTAGAACAGAATTATATTCCAACTTTATGTACGCAAATGTGCAACATTGGATTGTTGTACTTAGATCAACAATGAGTTTCCTGAGAAAACTCAGAAAGGTTTGGGCATATACACACCTCACACCCATGTAATCTATGACTAATAATATAAAATGCAGGAAAATAAAATTAATCCATTCAGCATTTGATCAGTTCAACAGAGAAATGCTCTCTAAATCTAAGGTAGTGGAAGCTACATCAATCAATGAGAACATTAGGACAAAGTAACGTTTCACTTAGTGGATGACCAAAATGCAACTTCTGGTGAACCCTAGTTACTTGACTAGAGAGTAGGAGCAATTCTACTATCCCTTCTGGGCATGCAAGCACCTCCATTATAGGAATAGGATTACCCTCCAGCAATACAGACTTTGCCCTATTGGTTGCAAGCTGCATTTTGATTGTCCACTGGGTAAAACTAAATTCTGCCCTAATACTGTACACTGTTGAAAACAGTCATACATGTGCACTTGGGCACGTGTGTGTGTTCATATAGAGAAGGAACAGAATGATCTCCTAAAACATTTTAATTCCTAATTTCCTCATGGCTCACATCGATTTCATTTCATCCCTTAACCTATATATCCTTCACTCTGGTTTTTTGATGGTTCAGTCTCCCTCATGTGTCTCGTTAACAGCCAACTTAAAGTGACTATAGCACAATTATACAAAGCCCTTTATGCTTTCCTGTGTATGTGTGTCCAATAGAGAGCAGGATTTTGCTCCCTCTTTTGCTGGTACTCATTAATAGAGCTCAACTTCGGCTTTGCAAGGGGAGGAGAATCTACGTGGGGCCAAGAAGAGGAAAGACAGAAAGAATTCCTGATGTTGCCCAGCTTCTTATTCCTATAAAAATGATTTCTCATCCTGCTATGAACAGAAAAGTTTGCAATAAATAGAGGCCTTCAAGATGTGTAGTCTTGTATGTATTTGATGCTTGATGCTGCTCATTTAATGCATTTGAGATTTTTTGGGGCCAGCAGTGTCTATTTGGCCTCCTAGCCCATTCTGGTGGAAGCACCTGGTATCTCTTACCTGCTTTCTTAGAGGAAGGAGTGACAGGTGCTGGTATCTGTTGTCTCTGTTCCAAAAGAAACCTCACTGAAGGAATGCATGGCATGCCCAGGTACAGAAGAATAGACAACCCAGAAGTGTAGTAGTCTTTTGTGTATTTTTTCTAATGGTGCCTCAAGGAAATCAGCTACTTAGCTAACAAGGTCATGAAAGCTCTTATAGATGAGACCATGTAGAAGGGACTACGTTTGAGGGTTCAGCATTCACAGTTTCAAATATTCATGAATGCCAAACCCTCATTGTAATACACTTAAAGGAGCTCCTTGGGAGCTTTGTGCTTGCTGCCGCCAGGCTCCCGCCGCTGCCACACTCCTGCCAACACCAGCACAGCTGTGTCCCCTGCCCCAGCCGCCAGGGGCACTGCATTCATGAACACACATGGTGTTCAAGAATGTAGTGCCTTATTCGCAGATTTTGCCATTTGTGCAGGATATGAGAATGTATCCCCTGCGAATGGCGAGGGTCTCCTGTACTGCCTCCTTTGGAGTACTGATAAACGCTGATGTGGATGCCACAGTTTGAGTGTACTCTTCTGCAAATTCCTTAGAGGACCCAGATTCATGTGCTGCAAGCTGAGATTGTCAATCTAAGCATGGGTTAGGAAACAAGAGTCTTGTCATGGAAGATGATACAGAAGTGTTTTGCCTAAGGCATTGATGACTCCAGGAGCTCCAAAAGCATGGGTCAGCAACATGTTTTGGTGGAAGACTGGAAAAACCCAGCTTGGGCTGAAGGCAGACCAAAACTAAGACCCAACCCACAGCCATTTCTCTTTGCTGCCCAGCTGCAGCACCACATGTGCATGGTTGAAATTTCCACTCCACAAGCCAGTTTCAATGGCTCCACAGGACCAGACCTGGCCTACAGACCACAGATTGCAAACTGCTGCAAAAGGGCAAGGTTGTAATGCCATAAGGACAAGGACCTGGGAACCAAAGGAAAGTATCTAGGCATATGCCATGCTCCCTGAAATCTAGGCTTGAAAAAAAACTCTTGCTCTCTCAGACCAAAACTGGTGTAGAGTAAAAAAGGATCCTGCCTATTGTGTTTATAGAATCATAGGGCTAGAAGGGACCTCAAGATATCATCTAATCCAACTCCTGTTCAAGCCAGGATCTTCCCTGTCTAAACTATCCAATCCATGTGTTTATCTAATTTGCATTAAAAAACCTCCAACACCACAGATTCCAAAACCTCTGTCATTCTTCTGTACCAGTGGTTAACCACCCTCGGAGTTAGAAAGTTCTTTCTAGCATGCTGCATAAATTCCCCACATCGCAATTTAAACCCATTACTTTTTATCCTGTCCTTTATGAACACAGAGAAGTTAATTGTTATCCTGGTTACAACAACCTTATTTTAGAACTGTTATCAAGTCCCTCTTAGTCTTCTCTATGCAAGATTAAATAATCCAAATTCTTCCAATTTGTCTTTGTCACATTTTCTACACACTAATCAGTTTTGTTGCTCTCTTCTAGACTCTTACATTTGTCCAGGTCTTTTTTGAGGTGTACTCTTCAAGAGTATTATGTCCAGAAACAGGACACAATACTGCAAGTGAAGCCTCATGAGTGCTGAATAGAATGCAAGAATTCACTTTCCATGACTTGCATACAACATTCCTGGCTTTTTTCTGCAACAAGAGCACAATGGTGAGCTTATGGTCCACTACAACACCCATGTCCTGTTCTGCAGTACTGAAACCAAGTCAGTCATTCCTCATTCTGTACCTAGACTTTTGACTGTTCTGTCCTAAGCATTGTATCTTGCACTTGCCTTTATTGAATTTCATCCTATTTCTTTCAGACCATTTTTCCAGTTCATCAAGGTCATTTTGAATCCTAATCCTACCCTGTAATGCGTCTTGCTCCCCACCAATCTTGATAGCATCTGCAAATTTGCCAAGGGTATGGTCAGATGGACATATAAAGTGGTTCAGATTATGCCCTTATTTGAAGTTCTTTTAATTTGTAACACAGCAACATCATCTCAAAATGTGCCAGAGCTGATGCTGTTGCACCACTCCACAGCTAGCAAGTTGGGGAGCAGGTACCTCAGCATCACTTGGACCCACAATTTCCCAGAGGCTTCAAAGTACCTCTAAGTGGAAAATACAGACTCTAGTGGACATTTGAACCCCTTGTTTCTAGTTTATGAATCCTTCAATTACAGCACTGGTCTGATTCCTTTCCACAGTTCACATCAGGAGATTTAAGTCATTTTAATGTCTGTTGCATTTCCAGAAGGAGCTGAGAATGAATACCTATTAGCTCCTCATCCGACACCCTACAGCCTCTGATTAAGCACTGCCATGAAACACCTGCTCTGCTCTTTCCCTCAGGTAGTCCTTACCTACCTCACCATGCCTTCTGCCCCTTTCAAGCACCCCTGCCATCTGCTGTGCCACAGCATGGAAGTCTAAGACTCTACAACTCTGGCACTAGAAAGACACTGCATTGATCCATGTTCCATGCTCTGTCAACCTAAGAGGAACATGCATCAATTAAGTAAATATGATCTGTCAACCTAAGGGAAGAAATAAGGGCTCCATGATGATTGCCTTCTCTGGGACAACATGCAGACCATCTACTCCCACTTCTGAGCCAAAGAGACAACAGCAACTGGTGGCAATGCTTAGTGCTGGAGATATGAAACGATAAACCGTGGCAGCAGAACTTGAGAATGAGGAAGGTGACCTTCCTCAGGATCTGTGCTGAGCTGGCCCCGACACTCCAGAGACAAGCTACCAACATGAGGGTTCCCATATGTGGGGAGAAGCAGGTTGTTGCCATTTGGTAGCTGGTAATTCCTGATAGACACCAGCCTGTCACCATGGGCAAATCCACAGCTGGATCAGCCCTCCAGGTATGCCATGCCATTTAGAAAAAATGCCAGCATCAAGGCTCCTCTGATTCTTGAATCAGAAGGAATTCATAACTGTATTTTCCTGTATAGGGTTTCTGAACTGCATCAGACCTAAATTCCCATCTAATGCCCAGTGCAGATCCAACCCCTGGTGCTGTCACCCAACCTGCAGAGGTCCTCATGGATCTGTGGGGAGTTCTGCATACCGTAGCCCTGTGTGCTAGATCAGGTGTGCAGAGTGGTGTGGGGTCTTGTTCCACTCTGTGGGGACCAGATGGGTACAGCACAGCGTCCTTAGAGCCCTATTCCAGCCAGGCAGGGTGGCATGAGCCCCCAGCACCTGATCCCAGCCAGATGATAGCAGTGCAGAATCCCATGCTGCCTCCACTCAGGGCTTTGCGCTGCCTCTGCCCAGCCACAATCAGGCCCTGCACTACCTCTTCATAGCCCCTGCACACCAAGATCCGGCCATGGGGCCCCACACCACCCCTGCAGTCTGCCTTATCATGCCCACACCTCCTGGGTGCCTTCACTGTTGCACTCTGCCTGGAAAATTGTCACAGGACTAGCCTGGGATACCCCTCCCGACCAGGTCAAAGTGGTTGTGATGGTGCTTCAGATGGGCACACCACTCCCCTGCAGCCACCACTTTTCTCGCTGACAAAACAACCAGGTATCCCCTGCAAGTCTCCTCTTTGCTATTCTTTCACCTGTTCCTCAGCCTGATACTCACTGAGCTCCAGTCTCAGACATTAACCTTGGGCCCTCAATATCAACAGCAGTAGCTGCAGGTGTTGACCCTGAAAAAAGAAACAAGAAGCCTTTGTTAAACTTGTGTGACTTGAAGATAAGTTACTAACTGCTAAATGAATTTTGTGTTCTGTTTCAGGAGCCTCCTACATTTGCCCCAGGCTTCTGAGATAGTAAGTACACGTGCCCTGGGTTCCAGGAGATCCCTGCTCAGGGTGCTTCGTTGATCTGATGTATAAAGTCAACCTAGAGAAGGTGCCTTCATATGGGCTGCTACAGGACTTGCCCCAGAGTTGGGGAATGATGAGAAAATGGTCAGTCTTCATAGTCAGCCCCCAAAATTAATGCTCCCAATCATCTCTCCAGTTTTGCAGGCCTCCACCATTCTGAGACATGACCTGCCTGTGAGTCATCCCCAAGATGCTGTGAGCTATACACTGCAGTAGGGAGAACCCTTCAGTTTTCACTCTCCTACCACTGGAGGAGATGGGGCTGCTTGAGGATGTTGCTAACTAGAAAGGCAATGCAACATATGGGGCACCCTAGAGAAAAGGAGATTGCCTTTTAAATGTCAGAGCAAGATTGCACCAGTGCTTCCGGGAAAAGTTTGAATACCTTGCCCCTGGAGACTGGGTGACCACAAGGCACTCAGTAGGTTTCCTTCTGGAATGACAAGCTCTCTGTTCCCAAGTGCAGGGTGTCTCCCACCTCTGCTGATTTTGAAATAGCTGCTCACAAACCACTACTTTTGGAGGCCCCTGTGTGCACCCCAGACAAGGTGTCCCCACTGATCTCAGGATGCTCTACTGTGTGCCTGCTGCTGTGTGTGAAGCTCCAGAAGCCCTCCTTCTTCCCCTGTATCCTACCACATTTGAGTTGCAGTGTGCCAGCTTTACCTGGACCACTGAAAAACATAGCCCGTCAGGAAGGTAAGACTGGATGGACAGACCGTAGGTTTACCCATGTGCTCTCAAATCCACAGCTCTCCCCATTGCAGGACTTTCCTGCTTACACACACCATCAAAGGTCAGGGAATGTTGTGGAGTGGGGCATCAGCATAAGGGCTGCAGCTTTGGCTAAGAGATATTTCTGGTATGGTCTGTGTTTCTGAAAAGAGCCAAGTTATTTGCTGCTGTGATCTGTGACTGGGAGGTACATCAGGAAGGGGCATTTTGTATCGCAAGCACAGGGTTGTTCTAAGATCTTTCCCTAGTTACGATCTAGCTGTATTGTTCATATGGACAAAGAAGGAGAATTTCCAGAACATATTGGCTTAAAAAACTCCTTTTTTCCTTTTCTCATTTTCCCAAGAAACTTACAAATTTACAATCTTACTTGGTCAGGAATTCCTGGAGGCAGTTGGGGGGGGCCCAGAAAGGACTGGCTGGTGAGCAACATGAGCGGCTGGGGGGGGGGGGGGGGGGGGAGGGGCAGGGCAGCATCTCAAGGAAACCCAAGGAATGTTACTATATTACCCAAAATCTTGTCTGAGTAGATCCCAACCATGCAGTTGGTCCAATAAAAGATATTGCCCACAAAAATCCTTGCCTCTTGCATAGTTCCAGGACCATCACAGCTACATCACTTCAATACATCTACTACTGGGTCACTGGAGAGTTCCACTGGCCAACAATTAGAATGGGGGAAGGAGAAGCAGCACTGCTCCAAAAGTCAGGTGGGTAAGTTTAACTGCTCCCTTGGTGGGCTGGATGCCCAATAACAGGAGATGGGGGTGGCATGACTTCCCAGTCTTGCAGTCACTCAGCTCCATGTTGGGGTATCTTCCAACTGTGGGCTAGGTATGGGCAGGAACTGCTGAACTTCAGCCAACTCACTGCTCAGACAGGGGAAGAGGGACCGGAGAGAAAGAACTGAGTGACAGTGTATACTGCCATTCACTGAATGACTTGCAAACTGCAGAAACCACACTTTTTTCCTAATGGCTTAGGAAAAAGGTTTCTAGAATGACACCAATTGTTTCTCCCAAAAGGATGCAATTCATTCCCGTGGTGCATGACTATGCCAAGTAGGAGAGATGCAAATCACAGTGGCCTATGACTAAAAATGATAACCATGACAGGCTCTGCTAGCACTTGGTTCTTCTAACTGCCCAAGAAATGATAGCCGCTCTTCCCATACACAAGGTTCCAGAGGCGCAACTAGTGATTTTTTATGCTCTGGGCAGTGATGGAGTGGAGGGGGTGTGTAATAGTAAGAGCTTTGCTAAATGCTAATAGCAAGAGTTTTGTATGCTGACTAGTAGGCCAGTGAAACAGCACGTAGCTTCTTGCTCTGTGAGAGTGACCAAACCATGAACCTAGATAATAAAATGTTGTAATACAGTAGAATGTAGTACACACCAAGTGTGTTAGATCACGACTCATCCCCAAATTCTTAGCTTGAGATAACCAAATCCCTAGTTCGAGATAACGTTATTTACTCCAGACTATATAAACTGTACATTCTTAAGTTATGATGAGTTCCTCCACTCTAGCAAGAGTTCTGACTTGCGCGGAGCCCCAGCGCAAACTGTCGCATCCCCAAGATCGAGACACCCGAGCCAGAAGAACTATGCAGAGTAACAGCTGCTGCCTAGAGCCAATGTAAAGTGACCATCCTCTCTGCTCTGTTCTATTGCCTGCCTCTGCGAGTATCCTTAAAGATTTGCAAGAGTGAAAACAACCATAAGTACGTCCTTTGTTCAAACGCAGAAAATCTTCTGAACCCAGTAGTTCATTCTAAAACAGGGTGCTGTCCAAACAAGGGGGGGAGAGATGGGGGGAAGGTGAGAGGAGCAGGGGCAAGCACAGAAGGTTCTTACCTGAGTGGCCGCCGCTGCTGCTGGGACCAGCTCTCTGTATGCCGCCTCCCTGGGGCTGGGGCTAGGACTGGTTCCATGCATCTTACCCAGCTGCAGCTCCTGGGACATGGGCACCCCAGGGGCCTCCATTCAGGTACCCCCTCCAAATTGGCACTGGGGCTGGTGCACTCTTTACCCCACTGTACTTACGCTACTGCAAGGTCCCTAAATTTCTACAGGCTGCCTCCAGGTACCCTCCTTTCCAAGGTGAAGGAAGGAGCTCCTCCCTCCAGAGTCTTTGGGCTCACCTTCCCACTCTGAGTACTCTAAAACCGTGGCCCTGCAAATGCACATTTGCAGTCATTGCCAGGCCTGCACGTGATGGGTGTGGTACATAAAAGGACTTGGGGCAACTGCTGGGAAGGGAACGGAGCATAGTGATGCTAAAAGAATGTGGGCGCGCTGATGCTCACTAGGGTGTTTGGTGTGCAGCTGTGCAGGCGTTCCCTCCAAGTACCTGGGTCCTAGAGGCTGAGACAATGAAGAGAAGCTGGTTAGAAATGGCTATGGTAGGATGTTCAGCTGGTCCTCTCCCCTATCAGTGCCATCTGAGCTGTCCTGTCCCAACAGATGGTATACATCTCCTGCCTGGCAATCCTTAACAGGAGGAAGGAACTAGGGCTGTGCGAAATGGCAGGGTTCCCTTTCAACCAGTGTTTCGATGGAACAGTGCTCCGTTTCCAATTTTGTTTAGATTCAAAACAGCTGTTCTGTCCCGTTCCATCAAAACAGTTCCGCCGTTTCGACCCTGTTTCGATGTTTCGCCCATAGAATATAATAGGGAAGGTCGAAGCAGCCTATAACTTTGTCATTTCTGGCCTGCTTTGGATGAAACTTTCCAGAATGGTAGCCCCTTCTGAGGGCATGAAGTCTGCCAAGTTTCAAGGAGATAGGTGCAGGGGGTAAAGGGAATCTGCACCCCAAAGTCTTGAAAGCAAAACTTCTGTCGTGTATGTGTTAAGTCACAGCGGGGTGAAAACTGCAAGGGTGGTAGCCTCTGCTGAGGCCACAAAGCCTGCCAAGTTTCAAGGAGATAAGTGCAGGGGTTTGGGGGAAATTACCTCAAGCTGCGGACAAGCAAAACTCGTGGCATGGGTGACACTGTGTGCGTTAAGGCGTAACAGGGTGAAAGCTGCAGGGATGCTAGCCCTTGCTGAGGCCACAAAACCTGCCAGCTGTCAAGGAGATAGGTGCAGGGGTTCTGGGCCCTGCACCTCTAGCTGCTGACACACGCAGTGTCACCCATGTCATGAGTTTTGCTTGTTGACAGTTATAGGCTGTTTCCACCTTCCCCATGATAGCCTATGGGCGAAACATCAAAACAGCGCTGAAACGGTGAAACGTTTCGACTTGCCTCATTTTGTTTCAAGGCTGTTTCGACAATATCTGCTTTGTTTCAATTTTGTTGTTTCGACCTTGAAACGAGTCAAAACATTACTGGCGGCGAAATTTCACACAGCCCTAGAATGAACTCCTAGGATCCTCATGGTTCTCCTGAAGCTACTCTTAATTTGGGGTTTGGGGCAAAGTCTCTTCCTGGTCCATGTCTTCACTACCATCCAACTGTTCACTGTTTCTTGATAGGATAGTATAGAGTTGCTTGTATTGGTTTGACTATAGTTTGGCTAACAGAAGGGCAGGCAAAGGAAATGCTCAGGAGAGAGAATGTCACAAGGTGTGAACCATTTTAGAAAACTCAAGAAAGACTAGGCAAGTGAATATTAGAATAGCACTTATTAGGTACTTTTTATTTTACTTACATATATGTGTGTGTGTGTGTTAACCTTATTCAGTAAGCTTTTTTTTTTTAGCCAAGGAATAGAGTATAAAAACTAGATCCACTGAAGGATTGTTGCTCTTCAGTCTCATTTTTTAAACTTAGGTAAGACAGTCCTTTTCCCAGTTGGTTGGCCACCTGTTAGAGGATTTTCAAGATTTTAGGTCTTAGAAATTTTAAGATGAAATCACTTTCAAAGGCTGACAAGATTGTTATGTCTTTAGATAAATGTGCATTTTATAAATATTAACAATTTGCTCGAAATGCCTTTTCTGTGCTGTTTAGTCATTTAATGTCTTTTGTGTATTTTGTTAATGAATTTACTATTAAAAATGTAGATAGTCTTATGTTGTGAGTATTCAGTTTTCATGGGACTGGCTCTTTGAGCCTTTCTTTGGTCTCAGAATCCATCTGGGAGTTAACAATAGTAATGTTTCACTGATAAGACATCCAAGCGCTAACCATGCCATCAGGACCTCCCCTTTGGCTTAGCAACAATATCAGTCATGGTTGTGCTCATGAGCTGCCACTTCTATTGCGATCCATTTGTGAACAGCCTGATCCTGATGGCTCTCTCTCAGACACTGTTAGGTTGTTTCCTCTTTCCAGATACAGAAGAGGTCCAGGATCTCTGCTCACCACTAATTGGAAGTTGTTTTTGCAGACCCCAATATTGTATAACTGTGCAGTATGTTTGGTGGGTGGGTGCTTGGAAGTGTTTGCCCTACTCTTAAGAATCTGAATTTCTTGTGTGGTGGTCCAGAAAAATAGTGGTAGTGGCAGGACTTCTTTCACAGGATACCCAAAAAATTCTTTGGGATCCCCTGCTCAGCTCTCGCCCAACACACCTTGATGTAGTTGTTATACAGAGTGCAGGAGGCAGCCCTGGTGTTATTACAATAACCACCTGGATTGTGGTCTTGGCCTTATGAGCAAATTGCATGGCTCTGTACCTCCATTACACCATGCCACATACCTCACAGATGGCATCCTTACAGATGTTCTACCATTTCCTGATGCACCCCCCCTCTGGGCCTTCTGACCCCTTGGCATCTCTCAGCCCCACTCTGGGGCACAGACCTCTTGGTCTCTCTGCACAGCCCCTTCTTGGGCACCACTTGGGTTGCCAGACCCATCAATATCTCCTCTGGCCCCTCAGACATCTCAGTCTTTTACAACCAGTCCCTGGGTGACCAGGCCCCTCAGTCTCCCTCCCAGCCCCTCTCTAGGCTGCCAGTCCCTTTATGGTTCTTTGTCCTGGATGCTTTTAATTCTCTACTTTCCCAGCTGCTCTCCAGGCCCTCACAACCCTCCGGTCCTGCCCTCGCTGGGCCACTGGAAGCCATCCCACTGGAAGCCATCCCACTATGCTTGCTGGGCCTCGCTATAAGCCTCAGGCCCCTTGCTGGACTGCTGGACCTTCAGGGTCCAGCTTTTCCCTGGCCCCTCTCTGGGCCATTGGACCCATGTGGTCCCAATCTTTCCTGGTCCTCTCTAGAACTACGTGGTCCTGGTATTCCCTGGCCCCTTGCTGGGCCACTGGATCCACATGGTCCCAGTTTTCCTTGCCAAGTGCTTTTGTGTCAGTGTGTGCTCCCCTAGCCTTCCTCCTCCATGGGGTAACACTGGAAGCTGAGGCTTTCTGGTGCCTGGGCTGCTAACCACTGGGCCTCCTGCCCCTGTTTCCATCTCCCATCTAAGCCCTCAGGCCCCTCAACAGATCACTCCCTCTATCTGGGCTCACCCTGAGCCCTCCATAGGTCTTCCTTAAAACAGTACTTTCCTTCTCTGGGCTCAGCTGGACCCCTCAATAGGCCCTAGTACTCTGCCCCACTCACTGGGGCTGAGTGCACAGGGGCCCATTGAGAAGCAAGGTGAGCTCTGGCAGAGCGGCTAAGAGTCTGTGGGCCTGTCAAGGGACCAGGTGAGCCCTGAGAGAGGTCTGAGTGTTTAGAAGACCTAATGAAGGGTCTGGGTGACTCATTACAACACATCCTACTTCCTTGTCCAAAATGCTGCGAGGGAAATTAAACCTTTCAGATCCAAAGCCAATCTCTGCCTATTAAAGACCAAGATGAGACCTACTATTTAGAAGAGATCATTCCACAATTGCCTATAGGAGGGTTTCTAAATCTTCCTTAGAAGCATCTGGTGCTACACACTTCAGATGGACCTCTGTTACACACTAGATGGACCTCTGTGATCCAGCCTAGCAATTCTTATAGAGGTGACATGCCCAGGGTGGTGTGACAACAGTGACAAGACTCAGAGGAAAAACCAAGGTCTCCCGTATCTCGCCTCAACAAGACTATCTTTTCCCTTTCCAAGAACACGCCATTACTCACTCGTGTTTTTCTTAATACCAGTCAGCTAGTGGGGCTTAGCATACAAGCCCCAAAGCCCAAAATAGAGGCACTGTACTTTTAAATTATGCAAACGGGAATCCCAGTGACTGTTTGAAATGGATGCACAAATTGGGCCTCTGTAAAATGAAGCCAAGGCCCTCTCTTTCATCAAAACACTTTCAAAGCAATTTAAAAAGAATAAAGCCAGCATTAGCATATGGACATACAGTTTATGAGGGAAGAAGGGGAAGAAAGGAAATTAATTCATTACTCCTATATTTCCCCCCCTGTGAAATCATGGTGTGGTGGTGGTGTTGTTTCTTAGAGAAAGAAATTGGGGGGGGGGAAGGGGGAAGACGTTTTTGAAGTCATCAGTTCTTTCTTTCAGTCACTGTTGTATCCAATTTCCAAACCAGTTAACCCCCTTAATCAAGTCCCAAGCAGGTCAAATTGTTTTTTTTGATGATTAGGTATTGTTTTAAATTTCTAACGAAATGCAGAACATCTAATTTCATCAACTACTCACTGTGTAGTTGTGATTAGAATGCATAATCCTCCTGCAACAGTAGGTAATAATTCACACTGCTGGAGACTGGATTAAGGAGGGGATTAAAATGGATTTAAAATGTAGCCAAGGAGTACATTTTTAAATAGTTTCCCCTTAAATGTAAACCTCCTCCTGATTAAATAAGGAGGTTACTGTGGATGAAACAATGGTCTTGCGTAATTTGGGTTCAAGTTACAGCTCTGCTACGTTTTCCAATCTTGAGCAAGTTGCTTAACATCTCTGTTCTTTATCTGTAAAATGGGGATAAACACTATTTTCCTTTACCTTATTAGCTTTGCCTGCAATTCTTGGAGGCAGGGATTATGGGTTTGTATAACACCTAGCACAATAGTACTTCTAATCATTCTAGGAGGAGCAAAAGTGACTCCGAAATTAAGATTGCTTATCACATTCCGCTATAAAACTTTTTGAAATCATTATTTTTGTGCTCTTTGGAGGAGGGAGCAGGAGCTTTTAAACCTCTGGGGCTTGCAAGATTTTTGCAAATTGACTGAGGGGCTGTTCTGGACTCAGGGAGATATCTGTGTTGACCTGCTCAGATCTGGCAAAGTACAAAATTACCACTTGCTGTGTATGTTTTGTGTTGTGCAGCTCAGTAGGAACCACAGCTGCTTAATGCTTGCATGATCCCTGCTATCTCATGTCAGCTATTTCTAAAAGATGGTAAGCTCCAGACCAACCACAGATAAGATCATGCTTTTCCTCTGCTTCTGCTTTCACCCATCAAAATCCCCTCTTGTTTAAGGGAACTAGCAGACTGCAACTTCTAAATTAATTTCCTCTGTTGATTGATGATAATAATTCTGTGTTCTTCAAAACTCTCGTTATTCAGCCAGCCTCATATCCAAGTAAGAGGTTGACATTTAATGGTTATGTCCAATATGGCCAGTTCAAATCTCAACCCTTTTGCCAAGACACTTAATACTCAGCCTAAAGTAGATTTCTTTAATTTTTTTTTAATTAATATGGTACATACCTCTGTGGGTTTGTCCCAGATAAACAAGTGACGGGAGAGTGAAATCGAAAGTGACAGCTAGAGGAAGCAATCAAAAAGGTAAACCTCTGACCTACAGATAAAGCACTTTTCCCAGCAGGGTAACAATGGCCAGGCTACTAGCTGTAACAAGGGTGTAGGTTGTACCTGTGTTGGTCTAAGGACATAGGCAGACAAGGTTCTTTGAGTAAATCCAATATCTTTTATTCAACCAACTCAACTAGAACTATTCGAGTTGGTCTAATAAAAGATACCAGATTTACCTAAATAACCTTGTCTAGCTGTAACAAAGGTTACAATGATGTTTTGCAAACCCAAAAAGCAACAGATTTAAGGACACTGGGCAGTTTAGGATTCAGGCTGCAGAAAGCAATGAAGGTTGTCAGCATGCAGGAGTCAACACACAGATTAAGGCATGCAGAAGAGGGTTTTGTCAAAAACTCATCAGCAGGGTTTTCTGTTTCCTGCGGAAAAACGGAGAAAACCATGGATTCCCTGTTTTTATCAGAGAAAACACGGATTTCTCTTTTTAGCAGAGAAATCTGTGGGTTATCCACTTTTGCAAAGAGCTCTTGCAGGTTGGCACAGCTCCAGCCTGCGAGAGCCAATTGCAAAAAGGACGGGAAACCCCCAGCCCTGGCCGGAGGTGGGGAGGGCAGGGCCAGAGCCTCTGAGGCTCAGACTCAGACTCTCCCTTCGCCCCTGGAGGTAAGTGGGGCAGGACTGGGGAAGATGGTTGGGTGATGAGGCAGTGGGGAGTGCTGCTGGTCCCAGGCGGCACACAACAGCTGGGAGCAGGGCCAGGCGGTGAGGGCAGGAACGCCCCTCCGCAAGGGGCTTTGCGGGCAAGAGATGCAGGGTGCAGTGTGGTGGTGCCCGCCATGTGCAAGCCACACACACGCCACCTGGCCGCCTGCCCAGGGGAGGGGGAGAGGGAGGCTGGCATGTGGCCGGAGTACAGGTCCCTGGCTGGCTCTGCAGCCACAGCAAGGGATGGGGGTTCGGAGGGGGCTTACATGCGGCCCCCAAGCCCCACTTACCTCTAGGATCCAGGGGCGAACGGCATGGCTCTGTGGTGGCAGGCAATGCTTGCCCACGACACTCCCCACCCTGCATGCAGCTGCCACCACCCCGCACCACCACGGAGCCGTGCAGCCAGTTGCAGGGCATGCTGCTGCATGCAAGCCCCCCGTTTTACCCCCTGGCCGGGCGGCACATGTGGCCCGCACATGATGGTTGCCACCACATTGTTGCTGTGGTGCCCTGCACCACTTGCTCACACAGCCACGCGGGTGGTCGGGGGATGGTAGCACAGGGTACAGTGGCAGAGTTGCAGTGGTGGCCTCCATGTGCAAACCTCCTGTCAGGCAGGCCGGCACGTGTGGCCCACAGAGTGGCACCCCTGCCCTCATCCCATGGCCCTGCTCCTGGGAGTGGGCACACTTGCCCCCTTCTTGATCTATCCCCGCCAGCACCTTCCCTTTCCCCCACCCTGCCCCGCCCCGCTCCTTCCCCTCACACACTTACCTGCTGGGATGGGTGTCAGTGTCTGCATGTCTGTGGGTTTGGGGGGACTGTTGCGAGGGGCATCAGGAGGGCTGTTGAGACTGGGGGGTGGGGAGTATGGGGTACCAGCAGCTCTGGGAAGGGCTGTGGGGGGCCTTTAATTTTTATCATGTATTTTGGGTTTTTAATCAGAGAATTTGCAATTTTTAATTAGAGAAAACCGGGATCCCTGCTCATCAGTGTGTGTGGGCAAGGGGAGGAGCAGGAGAGGGGGTCCTGAAATAAGAAGGAACTTCCTGAGTCATGACATGAGTAAAGGTATGAAGCTTAGGCAAGAAAACATTCATAAGGATGCTGTTTTTATCCTAGCCAATGTCTTCCATTTGGCAAATAAAGAGTGCCTTGTTTGAAGCAGCTGTTTTTAAAATTATTTTAATCAGCTGCAGCCACAGGTCCCTGAGGAGAAGGGCTTAGAAGTATCAAACACCAGCTGGGCTGGTAAACAGGGGTGGGGTTGCAGTTCAGAGGTTCAGCTCAAGTAGGATTGAACCCCTGAGCTTTACTCTTTGACAGCTACAGAAAAGCCAGGCCTGCCATGTGAGTAGTGAACTTAAGAATGACTGAAGAAAGGGATCTAAAGCATCAGCAGCCCTGATAACAACCATGAAACTAATTACCAAGAGGTAAGATTCCCCAGGAAGTCTCCTGTGAAACCTGACTCAAGTTGCTGAGCAAAGAAAGAGCTAATGTATGATCCCTTTGCTAAGGATAATACGCTAACCTATCATGGACAATGGATTTTCTGCTTGAGATGTCACAAAACCAACACCAAAAAGGTGGAGGAAGAAAGAGACAGCAAGAGCGAGAGCCAGAGAGCACCCACATCTCTACTAAGCAGAAGGAAGGATGAAAATCACCAGGATGTATTTAAAGAACACATGAGAAACCCAAATTGAAGAATATGGGAAGAAAATACGTAAAGGGATTGCACTTCACTGCTTACGGTATCTAGAAAAATAAGGGCGTAGCCTACGGTGTATCAGTACAGAACAGCAATAGATCAGACTAGAAACAGCAGACAAATCTGACCCCATATGGTGGACACCCTTGGCTCTGATTTGTCCTCAATCTGGTCTCATGTTGATGACATCACTGACATCTAGTGGCCTTTGCTGTCATGCAACAGAATTACCAATTTCCCACAGGACCAGTGCTTGGTTGTTGTAACTCAATCCACTTATCAGGCCAGGCAGACTGGGCCAGGGTGGCGTGGGTGCTAACGTGCATGGTTGACAGCCCAGAGGTCAAAGTTTGAGGCCATAGCAAAAGCGCTTACAGTGCAGCCCTGTCAGTTTCTAATGAATCTGCAAATTCTGGTAAATGCATTGTCACAGGACATGAAAAAGGCAAGCAATATACCTTTTCTAACAAGCAGAAAAAACAGCTCTGAGTCTCCCTAGGTTACGTCCTTTCACTTCTGTAGTTCTGCATGCCCTTTGAACAAAGGATGGTTCAAACAGGATACATGCAGTTAACCTGAAACTGACCCCACTTCCAAATAAGTGTCCTTTCACTCGGCATAATCAACATCTGGTCACAACAACAGACAAATATAAACCAAGAAAGTGAAAAGAAAAGCAGGAAGCTGGACCAAAGAGTAGTGAATTTCCATTGTGGAAGTGAAGTGTAACAATTCTGCACATGAAAAACAAATATTATCCCCTGAGATATTCTAACATTTCCTTAAAGCTAGGCAATGCCCTGAGAAACAGAAGCACAAGTCTATGTCACTTTGTTGAACATAGTTTTGATTTTTTACCTCTGTCTTTAAACTGGGCCTAATCTGCTTTAGGGAATTTACAAATATGGTAACACCCCTCCCTTACAATCCAATCCATTGAAAGCACTTCAATTTGCAAGCACTTCAAGGAATTATAATACAGGCACAAATAGTAGATGTCATCCCAAAGTAGTTGGCACACATTTGTTGGATGGTGCCAGCACATGCACACTGACAACTGACAGGGCCCTCAGACAGGCAAACTTCCCCTAGGAGTGCCAGTGTTTTTTCTTCTCTGCCTTCCTATGACATATATATAAAATGAGTTTACCACATAATATCCTTGGAAATACTGATAGGACATTTATTTACTCAGAGGGAGGTTTCCACTGGAGAAAGGAGGGGGCTGCTAAGGGTAACATGCTAAGTCACAGTGAATATGAAGGGCTATTTTTGGAAGATGAAAGAACTGGCAGAATGTCCTCACCTCTTGCAAAGGTAACAGCTACTTCACTTGAATCAACACAAGAGAAACCTGAGAAACCTGACATGGATGTCATCAACATAATTCAGGATGAAGTCCACTGAAAGGTTAGGGTGGGGAAGACAGCCCAGTACAAGCAGGTTTAACTCATAATTCACATCTAAAAGGCAGTGCCATGGTTTTAAAGGTCAAAAGTGCCAGAAAAAAGAAACAAAGTTACTACTGCAATTCTATTCCAAGGCACTGAAAACCAAACAATTGAGATGGGAACTGCAGGCAGACAGGTTATTATTAACCAGCTTGAGAGAGCAGCCTTCACATTTCTCACTGCTTATAGATAAAAGAGTAAGTAAAAATGAAAAGGAGGGCCAAAAACAAGGTTGCTTTTAAGCTACCACTGTAAGCAGTTTAGGGTACTTTCCAATTACACCACAAAACCCGTGTACAAAAACTAAATATTTTTCAACACCAGATGTGTAATATTATAATGTACCATATCCTCCGCTGAAATCTAATCCACTTAGGAAAGTTTACACAGTAAACGATGATGTGTAGTGCAGCCTAATACATGAATGGAGAGATCTGCCGATATACAAATTAGTCTTATAATTAATTGTTTTATTTGCTATTTGCACATAAGGTTGTGCTGGTGGCTGAGTGTCTGTAACAGTGCTGTCAATTTGGGTGCAACTTCAAACTCGCTGTATGTACAAAGGGCCTAGTGAAAAATTAAAAATGACAAAAACCTACATAGACCTGCTCTGTTGCTTGGATTCCATTTCAGTCACTGCTGAAGTGCCACTCTTGGTTTGGAATAAGAGTAGTAACTCTACACAGCAGTTTATCCAGTTACCTGGCAGGGGAGCTTGGCAAGACAAGCAGAATAATTTTTCAAGTTAAATCTTTGCCTCTGCCTACCATTAATTAAAAAATTTCAAAAGTGGCATAGAAAGCTTAGATATGATCAGGAGCTTGCTTTTAAAATTTATTCATAATACAGCACACCTCTAGGAGTATAGAGCTCCTAACAGCTAATGGGTGGGAGGAAAAAGAAATTCAGTACTAACACCATTTTCTAGGACATCTACATGTTTCTCGGGAGGTCTTCCATCCAAGGACTGAACTGGCCCTGTAAGATCTCATCAAACCTTGTACTGAATGTGTTAAATATTTGGTAAATAATCTTAACACACAGTTGGCTTTAACTGGCTTCCTTGTAGAGTTTCTGGGTGCAGACAGACATAAGCTAACTGTTCCAAGAACATCGCTGCTTGGGAACCAGTTCACAATTGTCCCTGGACAGAGGCAAGGGGTTCTAAACAGAACCCAAATATTTCAGAGACTGCAATGGTGCTGAAATGCCACCATGGAATGGTAGAGTACCCAGACCATCATAGCGTCCAGGGATCAGTGCATGGAAAACCCAGACTGTCTGGATATCGAGCAAGAGTAAGATGCCATCGTCCACAAGTGAAAGTTCCTGCTCCTCCTCAAAACAGTGACTTAAAAAGACTGTTCAAGTTTAATGCAGACCATTGTTGCACTTTATCAAAATGTATGTGGTTGAATGGGGGCGCACAGATGTGTGTATGGGGCAGAACAGCCTGGACCTCATCACAGGAAATGCCCTCCATTTAGTGGGGTCCCAGGCTCATTTGGGGTGGGGGAAGGAGTAGAGGGGTAGCCAAATGCTGGCAGGGTCTGTGTGGTCCCTGCTTGTGGTGCCTGGAGGGCTGGGTACTGTAATATCCAGGATACCTCCTAGGGAGGTGAAATGGACACGGTGGGTTTGTAGGGCAGGGATTCAAAAAGCCAGGGAGTTCTTGGGGAGTCCCAGAGAACTTAGTCCCTTGGGAGCCACAAGCAGGGGTCAACAAGCCTTGTGCAACACCTTGTGCAACCGTTCCACTCTCACCCTCCCCCCAACATGAGCCCGGGACCCAGAAGCTAGAGGGTCATAACAAGAAGGTCACATTGACAATGCTTTCCAGTACAGCCAAAAAGATGAGGATTCCTGGAGGGTCCTGGTGCATCCAGCCCCCCAGGCACCACTAGCAAGGGTCACTCAGTATCCCTCACCTCCACCAGCACCTGGCAACCCCTCCACTCTCATCCCCTGCCCCAAATGAGCCTGGGACCCCTGCATAGGGTCCCTGCACACAAGTAAAATTGACAAAATAGCTTTCAGGGCAGGGGTTGAAAAGCTGTGGTCTTCTTGGGGGGACCCCCAGCGAACTCAGACCCCATGAAACCATGAGCACCTGGCTACCTATCCTTTGCCCCAGATGGGCCCAGGATGCCTGCCCAGGGTCCCTGGCAGGAAGTGGAACAGACATAGAGGCTTTCCACTTCCCCACCCCTAGACTGTGGTCCAAGTAGGTACTAAAGTCCTGGCTGCCTTCCAGAGCAGGCCCTTGTCCTGCAGTTCCTTGTTTTGGATGGGGGTGGGGAGGTGATGAACAACACAGTTTAGGATACCTGGAGGACTCACCAGACACTAGGCACCAAATTCCTGCACATAATGTTTAGCCAGTTCACAGAGGATGGGTTCAAAACAGTACCTGATTTTTCCAGTGTGCTTCTAAAATGTTTCAGGAAGTTTAGACCAGTCTTAACTTGTGTGCATGCCTAGACTCTTAGGTTTTGAAGTGTATTTAGAACTTTTTAAGCATTATACCTGTCCATACTGTCAAGTAGCATTTTAAGTGGTCAATGTTGGCTTAATGAAGGGGAGGGGGGACCCAACAGATGCTTAACTGTAAAAATCCTGTAAAAATATGAAAAGTTAGTTCAAGTTTATATGAGGATGGAAACGATAATAAAATTTAATATTTATTAGAATTTCTTCTGGTAACAGCACTCAACATCTTAACAAACCAGGTTGTGAAGTCTTAAAAAATTCAGGATTACAAAAAAAGTTAAAATAAGTTGTTCCTTGTATTTAATGGCAACAAAGGGGAAACCCTCTATTTAAAAAAACCTGCCATATAAAGAGTATTTTAAGAAAGTGAGATTAACATGATACGTTGTTTGCAGAATGGACGCACAATATATGAATGCCAATCTGAGTGGAACTGAGGTGCACAAAGTACAGCACCCTTTGAAATGCTGAACAGGTGGTTTGAATTAAGAGGGGAACTTCCTAGTGAAATAACTTAAAGATACCACACAATGGACAAAAAACAAGATCGAATACAGAAGACAGTACATGACACCCTCATCACAGCACCCCCTCAAGTCTGGTTATACAGTAAATATTAAACTTAGTAAAGTGCATCTTTTAAAGACTTGTCTAGTGAAATAGTTTCGCCAAATATAAAACACTTAACACAAGACGTGCAATAACAGTTAAATCATAGTGTAAGTTTTTAAAAACTATTTTTAAAATTTTGATTCCCTAAAGAATAAAGGTGTCAGCTACAGTAGTGTTCACATTATTCTTCAATGAAATGCATCCTCATGTGCTTTTGTTACTTGGCAAATCTTTAGATATGGAGCAGGGCAAAATAATGCAGTTTAAGTCAATGCTTCTTTCAATATAAACAACTCCTCCTAGCAGAACAGCCTCATGCAGCACAACCACAGTTAGATTTTGGGAAGCTTTGGTGCACTAACAACAGGGTTTGTCTCCTGCAAAAACCTCCGCCCCGCACTCTTGTAGTCATATGTGCAGGTGTGAGTCTCTGCATAGCGATGAGTTGCACAGAAGTTGTTTCCACATCTGAAGAATGAAGAACATGAAATATTAGGAACTGCCTTCTAAAAAAAGTCTGTCCTTTCTATGACTTATTCACAAAGGGCCCTTTGTTTCTACCTCATCCCACCTATTTGGAAGTTGGCACTGAGTTTCTTACCACTTTGAACTACTCCCTCCCCCTGCTGACTGGCCACCACTGCAGTCTTCTAGTACAGGTGAAATTTAGAGAAGTTAGCAAAGCTAAAATGACAACGTATTAAACAGGAATCAAAACAAATAGAAAATAAAGAACACAATGCAACCATAACAATATAAGAACTGCCATTTAGTGGGTCAGACCATAGGTCCATCTTGCTCAGTATCCTGCGTCACACTGGCAGAGAGTGAATGCTGAAATGGAGAGTGAACTGGGTATGACCAGGGTTTTTTCCACTATTCTTCTCCCACTTGCTGCCTCTGGCATTTAGGCATAGAGAAGACTTATTCAGAGGTTGTACCCCTAACTCCCCAGCCCAATAGCTATCGATGCACCTTTCTTTCAAGAATGTGTCCAATCCCTTTGTGAATCTGGCTAAATTGTCAGTGTCCACAACATCTGGTGGTAATGAGTTCCATATTTTAGTTACATGCTGTGTGAAATAACTTCCTTGTGTTAGTTTAGATTTCATACCCACTATTTTCAATTTATGATCCCTAGTTCTTGTACTGTGAGAGAGAATAATAAATCCCTAATTACTTTTTCTTCACCATTTATTATTTTGTAAACCCTTACCATGTCTCCTGTGCCTCTTTTCTAAACTGACTAGGACTTTAGTCTTCCTTCACACGTAAGTCCCTCCATACCACTAATCATCCTTGCTACTCTTCTCTGTACATTCTCTAGTTCTTCTATACTCTTTTTGAGGTGTGGGGACCAAAACTGGGCACAGTATTCAAGGTGTGGATGCACCATGGATTTATAAAGAGGCATAATGACACTTTCCATTTTGTTTACAATTCCTCTCTCAATAATTTCTAACATTTTGTTTGCCTTGCTGTTGAGAACTGAGCTGATGTTTTTAATGAACTGTACACAACTACTCCCAGAGCTCAACCAGTTTCCTGCTTCAGCTCCCTGCCACCTGTGATCCTTTTACCAAGGGAGCTGGGACTGCAATTCCTCCTAGCACTAAAACAATATTTCTAAATTACTTATTTTAAGAAGTTTTTTAATTCATGTCTAATAGGATCACAGGAAAGTAGGGCAGGGAGGGACCTCATAAGGTCATCCATCCCTCTGTTCAAGACAGGACTGTCCCTGACTAAACCATCCCAGCCAAGCACCTGCCCAATCTGCTCTAGAAAATTGTCAAGGATGAAGGGTCCACAATTTCTCTACATAGGCTTTTTCAGTGCTTGACAATCCTCAGAGAGAATTCCTCCTAATCTCCAACCTAAATTGCCTCTGCTGCAGTTTGAGACCATTGCTCCTAGTCCTGTCCCATAGAGACACAGTGAAAAGCTCATCTCCATCCTCTCTAATCACCCTTCAGGTACTTGTTATCAAATCAACACTCAATATTCTCTTCTCCAGACTAAATAGCCCTAATTCTTTCAGCCTTTCATCATAAATCTTGCCTCCCAGGCCACTAATCATTATTGTAACCCTGCATTGGGCTCCTTACAACCTATCCACATCCTTCTTCAAGTGTGAGGCCCAGAACTAGATGCAGTAAGACCTCATCAGTGCTGAATACAGTGAAAGAATAATTTCCCTTGATTCGCAAGTGACATTGCTTGACAGAACCCTGGATGTTGTTGGCTTTTTTTTTTTTTTTTTTTTTTAATACAACACAAGCACACTATTGGCTCATTCAGCTTCTGGTGCATTGTAAACCCCAGGTCCTTCTCTGCAGTGCTGTAGCCAAACCATTCATTCCCAGTCTGTATTTGTGCATGCAATGACTCCATCCCAATGAAGGACTCTGCACTTGCCTTTACCGAATCTAATTTAACTAACTGAATAGAGACCATTTTTCCAGTCTATCCAGATCATTCTGGATCCTAGCCTTGCCCTCCAGAATGTCTACTTTCCACCCATGTTTGCTTTGTGTCATTCACAACACTGCTCATGCACTCAATCCTATCATCCAAATTATTAATGAAGATGTTGTATTGTACTGGGGGAACCCCATTTGATACTTCCTGCCAAATCCACAATGAACCATTGATGACTACTTGTTGAGCATGATGACCCAATCAGTTATATTTCCCTGTTACAGTACTGTTGTCTATCCCATATTTCCATAGTTTGTCAATGGGAATATCATGAGAGAGAGTGTCAAAAGTCTGCCAAAGTCAAGGCATATAACATCCACTGCTCTCCCAACATTCATCAAAGCCTGTCACCTTATCATAGTAAGGAAATCGGGTTGGTCAGGCATGACTTGCTTTTGGCAAATACACGATGGCTATTTCTCATCACCTTGTTATCCTCTATGTGCTTCACAATGGATTTCTTGATGACCTGCTCCAAAATCTTTCCAGGTATCGAGATCAGGCTGACTGGTCTGTAGTTTCCTGGATCTTCCTTCTTCCGTTTCTTAAAGAGAGGGCACTATATTTGCCCATTTCTGGTCATCCAGGGCCTCACCTGACCTCCATGAGTTCTCAAACAGGATAGTTAATGGCTCTAAAATCAGCCAATTCCTTCAATACCCTAGGATGCATCCTGTCTGGCCTTGTTGACTTGAAAGCATCTAGTTTCTCTAAGTAACCTGTTTTCTAAGTTACCTAAGTAAACTGTTCTGCCATTACTTTAAGTCAGGGGTTTTCAATCTTTTTGGATCACTGTATCCCCAGTTGCTGGATGCAGAGCAGAGGGGAGGAAGGGTAGCGGTGGTGGCGCACAGCTGAATGTGGAGTGGTGGCAGCCACCGCATGCAAGTTTCCCCTGCCCCCCACACCCGACCAGGGGGGCAGCGCCTGCACATATCCCTGGTTTACAACCCCTGCTCTAAGCTGTATGTCTCCTTCCCTATCTTTGCTGCCAAATGCACTTGTCATATGATAGCTGTCCCTATTTGTGAAGACTAAAGTAAAAAAGGCATTACTGTATTTACCTGAATCCAAGACAATTTTAAATTTAAGATGATCCTCCAATAATTAGATTCTAGACAACGAAAATTATACATGTTATAATTTTTCCATGTCTAGAAAAATTATTGGAAAATCTTCTTAAATTTGTCTCCTACACATGCTACTGGGCAGGAAAACAGCAGCAGGGGGCAGGCAATGGGGAAAGCAGAAGCAAGGGAGCAGGCAGGGGGGTGGGGAGCAGGGGTGAGGAGCAGGAGGTGGAGAAAGCAGAGGGAGGGGGCTGGCAGGGAGAAGCAGGGTGAGGGAGCAGGTGTCCTGCTCCCTTGGTGAATACCACCCTACCACTTACCTCCTGTTTTTGCTACTTTCCCCACTGATCTGAGCACAGGTGAAATCCCAGAGCTGCTCCTGCCCCATGCTGCAGGAAACAGCTGTTCCTGGAACCCGGCTCTGTACTCACCATGCAGATTTCTCCTTCCCTGAGAGTTAGCAGGGGAGAGAGGGGAGGGAGGAAGAGGGAGGGAGCAGGGCAGAGAAGAAGAAATCTGTGTGGTGCAGGGTCGGCTCCAGGGCTCCCTCCCCCCCCCTGCCTGCCACAACAAAGTTCCACCACTCCAGCTAGGGGCTGCGAGGAGCTGCTGTGCAGGGAAGTCCAGCTGGCTGGAAACCAAAGCAGCATCATTCAGAGTCCTCCTTCTCTCCCTGGCTCCCTGCCAGCAAGGGAGGGGATGGGGGAAGGAGAGCCAGACAAGGAGTAGCATTGTTGCTGCCTGCTGCTGATTCTGTCCCTGTCCCAGCTGGGCTCCCTGGCACAGCTGCTTCTCCCAGCTCCCAGCTGTGATAGTCTGTTCTAAGAGGCAGCTCTGTTTTCCCCATAATAAATGGGAGAAAAACCCCTCCTCATCTTGGAATTTAGCAAATACAGTAAATACTTCAGCCTTCTCTGCATCCCAAACACACTACAAGAATTTACTAGATTGCTTGTGCGCTGCTGTGTTTCCTTCCCACCAGATGCCCTGGTAATTAAAGTCCTCTTTGAGAACCAGGTGCTATGATTTGGAACTTCTGTCAATTGTTTAATACACTCTCATTGACCTCCTCCTTCTGGTTTGGTAGCCTGTACCAGATGTCCACCATGACATCCCCCTGGCAGCTCTCCCCTCTGACCTTTACCAGATGCTTTCAACATGCCTACCTTCTACTTCCTACTGCATCTCAGAGCACATGTACTTCACTTGTATATATAGGGTAACATCTCTCCTTTTCTGCCCCATCTATCCTTTCTGAACAAGCTATACTCATCCATAACTGTACTCCAGTCATGTGAACTATCCCAAGACACCTCTAATCTCAACTGTTTCAGAATTCTTTGATTGTACTAGGATCTCCAATTCTTCCTGTTTGTTCTCCATGCTTCTTATATTAGTATATACACACAAACAGTAAATTGCTCCCCTCTGGGCATGTCTACACTTGCTATCAATTCATTTTAGGATTATTGTGCAGTAAAATACTGCACAGTAAGCCTTCCCTGGGAGCACATCTACATATGTACCCTGTTGGGAGCAGATTTGCTCCTGCCCTGTTTTGTCCCCCTGCAGCAGCCAAGGGCAACTCCAGGCTCCCTTGGATGCTAGTCCAGGGGCTGGTAAGGAGTACAGGGCCAGAAGGGCTCTCCTAGCCCTGTGGCATATTGGGTTCCCAGCCCCAGCCTGCCTCAGAGAAACTCTCTGTGTTGTGGACCTGGGAACTCTGGATAGTGCGTGGGGGCTAGAGTTCCCAGCTCCGCACTGCACAGAGCTGCCTTGGAGAGCCAGCGGGGTCTGGGTTTCCAGTCTCTGTTTGCTCTCTGGAGCTCCCAGCTCAATGCTAGGAGCAGGGAGCCAGGATGGGGGCAGAGAGCTCTCAAGTCTGTGTTGATCGGCTCCTGGGGGAAGCCAGAACCGGGGACAGAGAGCTCCCTGTCCCCCGTGGCCCTCCTGCTGCTTAGGCTGACTGGGAGCAAATTTACAGTGTCTACAAGTGTGCTACTGTGCAGTAACTAGCATGCAGTTAATCTAGTACTTTTATTTACAGGTACTAGCTGACCGCGCAGTAGCCTAATTTACTATGCAGTAAATGTCCCACACATGTAGACTGTGACAATTTACTGTGCAGTAGATTAGTCTACGGTGGACTGAAGCATCTCATGTAGATGCACCCTCTAAGGTTCGTTCAGTTACACCCCAGTTTAGTTATCTGCGTTCAAGATTAACTTTGCAGAATATTCCCAAAATCTATGAATTAGGAGATAACGTACAGAATTTCAGGTAGATTCCCAATTCTATTTGGCAGTTCTCTTGTATAACTATTAGAATGGACCATTAGTCAAACGAGACATAGAGAGTTTTTTTGTTCTCCTTTTTGTTCTTGCATAACATTAATACCATCAGCTAATCTAATTCTACATCAGTTTAAAGATGTTTTCTTAACAGTAGAGTGTCTATCATGCACAATCTTTACAAAACTAAGTGGTAAAGAGTATCCATTAAGAGGTAGCTTCTCATCCTTCTCTGACTGTCCACTGCAACCCCCAATGGCAGGAGTGGTCATTGAGGCTGTTAACCACTGCTGGTAACACTGACATCTCCTCAGATGTCTTTCAGGTGTATCCTCTACAATTTCTCTAAAAACTCAAAGCTACTCAAGGGCTAGGATACTGAGGACCTTCCTGGATCTACATTTGATATTTTAGATAAAATACCTTTTTGAGAGGGAAAACTATAGGTAGAGGAGACAAATTTAGAAGGCTGTCACGTAGAGTTCTGGTCATCTAATGAAGGCCAACTGGACAGAGAGAAAAATCAAAACTCAAGTAGTTTTCCTACATAGTTACACACTGATATATTTTCAACTCTCCTTTGACAGTCAAGATGCAATATTTGTGGATAAAAAAGAACGAAAATGTTTCATATAGAGATGTTCATCCATTTCTTTTCTGATACAGCCACTCAGACACATTTATAATCCAATACCAAAAATAAAGGAGGAAAAAAATAAAGTTATGGCAGATCACAGGATTATTATTATTATTACTATTATTTTAGCATTTTTTGGAAAATTTCATAATTCCATTAAAACTAGGAAGGTGCATGGGAGAGGGATCCTGTAACAGGGGGCCTTCTTGGGGCTGATTTTTCCTATGCCCCGCCCCGCCTGTTTCTTGGCCAACCATCCGCCTTCCCGCCTGCCATGCCTTGTTGTTAATTAACTGAAGATCTTAATTACCCGGGAGGCTGCCCATTTTTTTGCCCCGATGCCAGGGGGCACTATCTGCGGCTCCGTACCTCCCCTATACCGCAGCCCATGCCTCGCAGATGGCATCCACTGATGTTACTCTCACTGGCCCCACACTGGGCCCCAAACTTCTCTAATCAGGACCCCTCCAAGATCCCTCCATTCCAGCAGCCTAACCCGCCTTCATTCAGGCTATTTAGCTCCCTGAAACTATTTTCCCCTCTCAGGTGTGGTCCCCCTGGGACCTTTGGCCATACAGGCCCTGGCTTCACCTCCAAGGTCAGTTGGAAACCCTAGGCCCTCTTAGCTTTGGACATCCTTCGCGGTGGGCCCCGGCCCTTTTGACCATCCTGGTCCTGGCCCCAGCAATGACCAGTCAAGGGTACCCTCTCTCTGAGGTCTGAATTTCTAGCTCCATTCTCTCCCCTGGGGTCTGCCCTCTGGGCCATAGTAGCAGGTGGCCCACCCGGTTGTGGGAGCTGGGCTTAAGGCACCCTGACCCGTCTTTCACCGGGGTGGTAACTGGCCTGGCATTTCCTGGGGGCTCCCACACTGCTGAGAGCCCCACCAGGCCACCCGCTCCCGGCAGCGTGCAGTTTTAGGTCATGCCCTGGACCAGAACCCTCCTAACCATCCCCTACAGCTCCTCCCTCACCTCCAGGATGATACCAGTAGCCTTGCAACCAGGCAGTGTTGCTGCCTGGCCAGCCAGCAGGGAACTGAACTATTTATACAGGCAGCCAGTGTCAAAATGGCTGCCACAATCGAGCACCTGCTGGTTGCTTGGCTCTGGTCTTAAAGTGGCAGGCACAACCAGTGCCCTGCCATAGACCCCTTTAGTTCTAACAGTAAGTTAGTGATGTTTTTTTTTAGCTGTTTAATTCCTTCTATTTGAGAAATGCAGTTTTCAGCTCAAGTGTTCATGTGTGTTTTGTTTTACTGCCACAGTTAAATTTCCTACAAGGTAAAAGCAAAATTTATTTGTTTTGATGGGAAATAGTTTAAACACAATTTTCTTGTTCTTCCCATGATAGGTTTAGGGGCCTTTACATAACACATATCAAAAGAAATTATGCCACCATTACAAATGCTATTGCTTTGTTTTCCCAAGTTTAGTTGGTCTGACCAAAAAAATCCCCCAACCCCTCCAACTTTCGTACTTGAGATGATAAACAGAACGTGCTGACTGCAATTTTAGGAGACTGGAACATTAAATGGTTAAATACGATATAATGAAAGGTGGTTGCTAACAAGCAGTGTTGACTTACATGAGGGCCACATGTGACCCTTGAAGACAATGGCTGATTTTTTTGGAAAGGGCAACCAAAGCAGTATATTTACCAACCTGTTTCAATTGTTTGTTCATAATAGTTTTTCCACTGATGATGAATTCTTAGATAAGCTCTCCACACACACATTTCTTCTGTATTATTCCTCTTACTGTGTTTGCTTGATTACACTTAAAGCCCAACTCGTGTCAGCAAAAACTGCTCAACTGTAGTGGCACAGGGTGGAAACCGTGACAGCAGAGTCTGCATAGTCTTACTGAACCTCATTTCTTACAATGTAGCATAGCAACAATTCAAAATTAGGAAAAAAACTGTCTCAGTTCTCTCAAACAGCTGTTGTTGTGTGATTAGCCAAACTGAAAAAATACTCTCCTAACTTGGAAAAGTCTTCATGTGATCATTTAAAATTGCTCGTTACATGCTTAGCATACCTGCATTCATAGCTGCTTGCCAATCCCGTTTTCTTGCCACAGAAAAAGCAGTGCTTTGCTGTTTTCTTTTTTGTTTGAATTAAGCCAGTCACTGGTGGGAGGTGGGTGGTTTCACCTGCTTCCAAAAGGTAAGACAGATAGTAAAGACATTTTAGTTACATTTGCTGTTGAACCCTTGAATTTCAAAAGATGCTATTCAACTAGTCATGGAGCCAGAAACATTCTGCACTTATGTATAACCTCTCAAGAGGAAATTCCTGTCTATTTTACAATCAAGCTGCAAAAGGATCCTTGTAAATGGTGGTAGAATGTGGGACTTGGCAAAGACAGAGGTTAAGCAACTGGCCTGGAGACAGTCAACTCCCACTGCTCTTACCTGTTACGCTATGTATTTTTATTTAGCAGTTAGAAAAAAAGAGTGCTGATAAGTGATCTTCCAAGATCAATGGGCCATTAGTATGTACCTAGTAAATGACACTAGTATTTAGCAACCAGCTAACTCTGGTGTTTGCCCTTGAAGTATCACAACACAACAGGTGTCAGCCTATTATTATGCTAAACTCCAGAAGGTTACCAGCACACCGTGAAACAAGGAAAAGTAGGTGATATGTTCTTGGAGGGCATGACAAGGCCTTCACTTCTCCTTCACAAGGGATTCATAGATTGTAAGGCTGGAAGGGACCTCAGAAGATCATAGGGTCCAGCCCCCTGCACCAAGCAGGAAAGATAACTGGGTGTCAGGTGACCCCAGCAAGGTGACTGTCCAGTCTCCTCTTTCCAGGGTAGGTGATTGCACCACCTCTGGAGGGAGCTTATTCCACTGTCTGGACACCCCGACTGTGAAGAAGTTTTTCTTAATGTTGAGCCTGAATCGATCTTCTAGGAGTTTGTGGCCATTACTCCTGGTTTTCCCCTCAGGTGCCCTGGTGAACAGTTGCTCACCAAGTCCTTAATGTACTCCCCTAGTGTAGTGGTAAGCTGCCACCAGGTCCCCTCTCAGCCTTCTTTTCCTCAGGCTGAAGAGTCCCAGATCCCTCAACCTTTCCTTGTATGGCTTGCTGTAAGACTCTGATCATATGGGTGGCTCTTCTTTGGACCCTCTCAAGCTTGTCCATGTCTTTGTTAAAGTGTGGTGCCCAGAACCGGATGCAGTAGTCCAGATGCGGTCTCACCAGTGCTGAGTGGAAGAATCACCTCCTTGGCTTTGCTGGAGATACATTGATTGATGCATACCACAGTACTATTTGCCCTACTAGCTACAGCATCACACTACCAGCTCATATTCATGCTGTGGTCTATTATTACCCCCAGGTCCCTTTCATTTGTGGTGCTAGTCAGTTTGGTGCTGCCAAGCCTGTAAGTGTGTTTGGGGGTTGCTCGTCCCAAGCTGGAGCACTTTACATTTCTCAACACTGAACTTCATCAGGTTCCAATCCGCCCAACTTACTAGCCTGTCTACATTCACCTGTAACTGTAGCCTATCTTCAAGCGTGACCACGCTTCCCCGTAACTTGGTGTCGTCCGCGAACTGGGCCAGTTGGATATCAAAGACTTAAATTGGCAACTTGTCTATGCAAACCTATTGTACAATCCTATATGGAAAACAAGGTCTATGTGCACAAAGGCTGTAGGCTGGATGAATGGACTGTAAGGCAGATAAAAAACTGGCTAGAGCATCAGGCTCAGAGAGTAGTAATCAATGTCTACTTGGCAGTAGATGTCTTGGCTTGATGTCTACTTGGCACCCGGTATCAAGTGGAGTGCTCCAGGGGTTGGTCCTGGGGCTGATTTTGTTCAATGTCTTCATCAATGACCTGGAAGATGACACAGAGTACACCCTCAGCAAGTTTGCTGATGACACCAAGCTGTGGGGAGTAGTAGATATGCTGGAGGCTAGGGCTAGGATTCAGAGTGACCTCGACAAATTGAAGGATTGGAAAAGGAATCTCATGCGGTTCAACAAGGACAAGTGCAAAGTCCTGCACTTAGGATGGAACAATCCCATGCCTCGGTACAGGCTGGGGGGGGGCGACTGGCTGGGGAGTAGCTCTGCAGAAAAGGACTTGGGGGCCACCATGGACGATAAACTGAATATGAACCAACAGTGTGCTCTTGTTGCCAAGAAAGCTAACAGCATACTGGACTGCACTGGGAGGAGCGTTGCCAGCAGGGCAAGGGAAGTGATTATTCCCTTCTATTCTGCACTGGTGAGGCCACATCTGGAGTACTGTGTTCAGTTTTGGGCACCCCGCTACAGAAAGGATGTGGACAAATTGGAGACAGTCCAGTAGAGGGCAACAAAAATGGTGAGGGGGCTGTAGGACATGACTTATGAGGAATGACCAAGGGAACTGGGCTTATTTAGTTTAGAGAAGAGGAGACTTTGAGGAGACTTAATAACAGCCTTCAACTACCAGAGGAGGGTTTGAATGGAGCTGGACTGTTCTCAGTAGTGGCAGATGACAGAACAAGGAGCAATGGTCTCAAGTTGTAGCAAGGGAAGTTTAGGTTAGATATTAGGAAGAATTTTCTTAATAGGAGAGTATTAAAACACTGAAACAGGTTACCCAGAGAGATGGTGGAATCTCCATCCTTAGAGGTTTTTAAGACCCAGCTGGACAAAGCTTTGGCTGGGATGATCTAGTTGGGGATGGTCCTGCCTTGAGTAGGGTGTTGGACTAGATAACCTCCTGAGGTCCCTTCCAACCCTAATTTTCTATGCTTCTGTGATCTACCAGAAGAAAATACCAACCTTCCACAAAAGATTATAGAGTTTACTCACTGCCATAGAGAAATCTCTATTCTCCAGGCATAACAAGTTGATCAGTACATGTGGACGTGCATGTGTGTGTGTGTGTGTGTGTGTATGCACAGACACACAGAACCATAGGGTTGGACGGGACCTCAAGAATTATCTGGCTCAATCTACTGCATGGATATAGGAACGATATTCTAGATCATTGGTTCTCAACCTTTTTGGACTTGAGGCCTCCCTCACTCGCAACCTGCAGCCCTCCACCCCCCACCCAGTACCTCTCATTCCAAACCCACAATCTCCCACCCCTGCTGCTGCTCCTCTCAGGCCACCTGCCCTGCCCCCCACCCAACTTCCCCTCTGGTAGCAGGAAGAGGTGAAGGCAGCATGGTCCCCTCTCCCCCCGGTCAGTAGTTATTGTGCTGCTAGTGGTGTGGCTGGTGAGGGGGGTCCCAATGAGTCTCACTACCCCATTCTGCCCTCCCGCACCGGGTCCTGCCTGCTGGGCTGCAGAGGCGGCTCCTGCCCATGCCGGTCTGACCAGGTTGCAGCCCCGTGCCCACTGTGGGTGCAGAAATCTGTGGGGGAAGGCATCCCCACCCCCCACAACCCCTCAAGACTTAACTACAGGGAGCTGTAGGAGCAGCAGGATGCAGATGGGTGGATGGTGCCACATGAGAAGGTACACTCCAAGAGGTCGCCAGGCTTCTGCACCGACACGACTGCGCAGCGAGCCACCTGTCCCTGCAGCTCACACAGCACCGGGCTCAGCCAGCAGAAGCCCAGTATGAAGAGTGCCTTGCCCAAGCCCCTTACCTGGAAGCAGCTCGCACCCAACTGCTGCTCTCCCACCTTCTCATCTCTCAGGCATGAGAGATACCAAAGACTGAAACCTGCTCGTGGCCCCCAAGGGGGCCATGGACCCCCAGTTGAGAACACTGTTTTAGATTGAAAACCCCTGACCTTTTTTAACAAGTATACCCTCCTGCCTCAAAGTTTCAGCTCATGTACCCCTTTATATTTTTGTCTTGTTTTTAAGGGGCGGCGGGGGGGGCAGATCGAGGACCCCACGGTGAGGGAAGGAGTAGAGCTGGGGTTGGGGCTGCACACCTGGGATGGAGTGCCGGACGGAGCTGCAAGAAAAGTTAATCTGGGGGGCATGGGGGCAGCTCCTGCCACTGCGTGAACCCCAGCAGAGGTCCAGGGGGCACATGCCCCCCAGATCTGTGAGTGGGGCGGAGGCAGCTACTGTTGCAGGCGAGACTCAGCACCCCGCTGCCACTGCCCCAAGAGTCACATGACACCATGTGCCTGCTGCTGCCAAGCAAGCAGGAGACAGATACACACATGCAGATGCAGAGGTGCACCCCCAAACAGGTACCTGTGTGTGGGGGGAAGGGGTGGGGTGGCAGAGAGGGAAGGGGCTAGGAAGCATGTCTTTGTGCCCACTCCCAGGAGCAGGGCCAGGAGGGGTGAGGGTGGAAGCGCCCCTTCTGCAGGCCGCACATATGCCACCTGGACAGCTGGATGTGGCAGGGGGTGCACACCATGGCTGCCGCTGTCACCACCACCCCATGCTGCTGCCACTGCTGCACCTGCACTGCTTTTCTACAGGCCATCGCAAGTGCAGCTCCGTGGGCTGCTGATGGGCCTTGCGCCTGTGCCACAGTCAGCAGCCCACATAGCTGCATGTGCAACGGGCTGTAGGAAAGCAGCACAGGCACAGTGCTGGGCAGTGGTGACGGTGGCAGCCCCCGCATGCAAGCCCCCCTGCCTCCCCACCCCCGTCCATCCGGGCGGTGTGTGCACGGCCCACAGAGGGTGGCTGCTGCCCTCACCCCCCTGCCCCCTGGCCCTGCTCCTGGGAGCGAGCACAAAGAGTGAACTGAGGTGGGGGGTGGGGAGGTGACATGGTGTGCTGTGTGGGAACAGTGGCCCTCAGAGCACACCTCCCCCTCCCCTGGGTAAGAAGCAAAGTATGGGAACGCACCAGGGGAGACACTGCCACCACGCCCTGTAGCGCACTCCATCCCCGGCCGCAAGCGCGTACTGCTGCTGCAGTAACCTTTTCTTGCCTGCTCCCCTAGGACAGAGTGCAGGCAGCCACAAATAAGCAGGGGAGGGGGATGCTTCGGACGGTGGAAGCCCAGAATGGAAAGGCTGGGGGTTTGGGACCGGGGAGTCTTACCCTATAGTCCTCCAAGCCTCTGCTGGCCCGAATGTGTGACTGCTGCAAACTCAAGCCAGCACTAACATCGGATCAACATTTGTGCAGTTCAGAGCATAGCAAGGCCCTAACAGTACTAAGAATGCATGACACCCGGGGGCATCCCTGAAAGGCTCTCACAGCACAGGGTGCTATGTTCCCTGATTGAGGATCACTGGCATAGCAGTTGGAAACATGGATTAGATGTGTGATTAGAGCACTATGTGGGACCAGGGCCACCAGTTCTCTGTGGAGCATACTTTGTGAACTGCTGTCTTATTTTACACTAGTTTGCTCTTTCCAAGGCAACTGTCTTGCTGACAAATTAAGTGTAAGAAGCAGGATTTGTTCAGTAGCATCTTACTAGACCAACTATATAGTTGGGAGAGATGTTAGACAAGATTTTGGGAACAACATGCCCTTCCTCAGATCTGGAAAGAACTAGATACAACCTAGGTAAAATACCAGGTAGAACAATTCCATTTGTTTAACCACATTACGAAATGGTAGCGGTCACTTATAAAGGCAAATGGGAACTAAAGTTGTGGAGCAAAATGTATGCTTGTCAATTCTAATATTATTAAAGCCTAAGTCTGTCCGTCTGTCCATAACACTTTATTCACACTCTGATTGGCTGACAGAAACAGCCAATCAGAGTGCTCCAAGTGTGGGAGAGCTCTGCCATGATTCTGAAGCCATGCCAAGGATCGGACAGAGGGTGGTGGAGCTGAGGCCAGCAGTGCTCCCTGCAAGAGGCAGAACAGCGGCAGCATGGGGCGTTAGGTGTCAGCACTGCATGCCAGCCCCCACCCCGGGCCATTCCTGATGGGCAACTGGCTAGTTCTACTTAGAAGTCTCAGTACACCACACTGCAGAATATGAACAACTGCTTCCTCTAAAGTCTCACGTTTCTACACAGAGCAATGCTACCTCTCCTTTTCAGGTGCCTATAATTGTTTGCAAAATATGCTCTTGGTTGGCTTCACATACCCTAGACTAGTCCTTCTGTTGATGTAAATCAGCATAACTCTACTTAAAAGAATGGAGGCAGTTTTTACCTAACAAAGGTCTAAGTTCAGTGAGCTTTGCTATGAGTGATCGAGAAAAAATGAGTGTCTGATAATAGATTTTGACACCCGTTTTTTATAAGGCTGATTATTTCTGATTTTCTAAGTACATTAAATTGCTTTTTGACTAATTATTCAAATATTGCCACTGAAACACTCGATGTGCCTCAAAGCAGATAAAGGTGGAGTCTAAGAGCCTACTAAGTACATCCAGGCAGGTTGCAAACAGTTTTGTTTGCAGAGTTAAGATAAACATGCCAGAAGTTACCTGGCAACCAATAATAGTGGGAGGTTTGAGAAGAGTACACACAGCACAAAGGAGAGTGTTCCAGTTACAAAGAATACTCCAGGGTCCTGACAAAATGTAATGTCACATACTTAGGTCCCTGGCACACATTACATTTCTGGCATGATTCATCAGCTGATTTTCAGAATTGGGAGCTGAGCAGCCCAGGTCTGGAACTGGGGGCTGCCCAGGTCCTGATGCTGCAAATCATGGACCAGGACTCAGCACCTCAAAAAAGCCTTGCTGGACCTGTAGCCCCCTGTTCCTTAAGGCTCTTTAAGGAACTGTTGGGTCCTGGTAAGCCTCAGGGCATGGGACAGCCCTCAGGTCTGGCACACAGCCCTCTCATAGAATCATAGAAGTAGGGACAGAAGGGACCTTGTAGATCTTCAAGTCCGACCCCCTGCCTGGGCAGGAGGAAAACTGGGCTCAAATGACCCCAGCCAGGTAGGCATCGAGTCGCTTCTTAAAGACCCCCAGGGTAGGAGCCAGCACCACTTCCCTTGGAAGTTGGTTCCAGATCCTAGCCGCCCTAACTGTGAAGTAGTTCTTACAGATGTCTAATCTAAACCTACTTTCCAACAACTTGTGGCCGTTATTCCTTGTTATCCTGGGGGGCGCTAGGGGAAACAAGGTCTCCCCCAAACCCTTCTGGTCCCCCCTAGTGAGTTTATAGATGGTCACCAGGTCCCCAGGATCAGACAGGGAACAACCCTGGGTATAAACCAGCACCAGGCAGTCCTGGGGTCCAGGACAAAGCCACCCCCTACCCAATTAGTGGGATTGGGCTGGGGGCAACTCCAGGTCCCAAACCTGGATGCCTTGTGCTCTACTCCTGGAGGATGCTAGTGTGCAGCTGGGGATGGGGGAACTTCTCCCCTCCCCAGCTGTGCCATGGGGGGCACTGTGAGCCAGACATGAGACCCTCTTCTCCATGTCAGACTTATGGCAGCCAGGGAACTCATAAAACCATGCAGGCATTCTGCCAGCGCTCTCAGTTGCATGACCCCTTTTTAAAGGTCTGGAGAACTGCAAGCTTGATTTCAAGGAAAGGCTCTCCAGTGTTGGGGTCATGGTGCCCTGGATCTTAAAAAGCAAGCAAGTGGCTGGGGGCTCCAACTGTATGCCTGCTTTTTTTTTTTTACATTCCCAGGTGCCACTGGAAGCAACACCTGAAGAATGGGGAGCTCTCAACTTCCCAGCCACTGCTTCCATGTGTATGGGGGATGTAGCTGGGGAGTAGAGGAAGCTTCCTGTTCCCCAGCTGCAGGTGCCCCCACCTCCATGGTGGCAACCTTCCAAATGGGGTCTGAGGAATTTTTTGCCCTATTCTCACAATTGCTCAACTTGCCATATATGTCTGGCATGGAAGGTTGCGTGATCTGGGAAACGGGACATAAGATTACTCTGACCCCAACTGTGTAACTGCTTTATAATGTATTTAGGGGTGTAGGTTGTAGCCGTGTTGGTCTAAGGATACCAGCCCAGCCGCTGGCTTCTTTACTTTTCATTCCATCCAGGAAGAGCACACACCAACTGCTGAAACTTCCTTAGCCTGACGAAGGGTTTTTGAACCCGAAAGCTTGCTTAATAACTATTCTCCAACTATTTGGGTTGGTCTGATAAAAGATATCAGATTCACCCAAGGAACCTTGTCTGCCTCTTATAATGTATTTCACATTTTCCTAGAGTTAAAGAAATCCTGATCATTATTATTTTTTAAATTATAGGGTTTTTCCATTTCAAAATGTCACTGTGGCAAAGACAACAACACTTCCAGACTGAAACAACGCAAAAGAACAAACAGGTTTTGAAGCAGCAAGTGCTATGGAAAGAGTGAATTACACTGCCATATAACAAGGTGGCAGAGAAAGATTAAATGTCCCACTTGCCTGTACTGGTTATGAAGGAAAAATGAAACTACCCAAAACCTACTTATTTGATGAACATTTTGAAGCTGATTGCAGGCACATTTGCTTCGTTGACTACAATGGGTATTATCACTGGATCACATTTTTGGTTTGGAAGAGATAAGGATGTAGCTGGACATTGTAGCTCTGGATTAACCAACACCAGAGCTGTAAAAGGAAGGCAACATCCATTGTTATTGTTACACTAATTTCTGCTCCTACATCACCAAAAGTTGTAACAGCAAAATAGATATAACATTCCTTGTTGAGTAACAATATCTTCTAATTGATTCTTCACAAGTGTATCTTGTTTGTCATATTGCAAGGAAAAAGACTGCAACTGTAAAGAGTGGGAAGCAGAGAACACAAAACAATTGTGCTGAGCATGTTCAGAAGATTTCTTAACTCAGATAAATATATAAGAATTTGCTATAAGTGAGCAAAACTATTAAAAATTGCACACAGGTTTTAGGCCTTGCTTGTGGGCTTCTGCAGCCTGACTGCCTCAATTTTAAAAATTATAAAAATAATCAGCAAACCCATTGGTGACATGTAGGGGGTGAACGCAGGTGTATATGCACCCTATGAGATTGGTCGTGCACCCCCTGAAAGTGCCAGACACGAAACCAGAAGTACCGGCGGAAGTACACTTCTGTTTTCACCGCTGGTGGTTCTGGACTTGGCAATCAGCCGCTGGGGGACCCCTGTCAGCGATCTGGTGCCCCTCCAGACTAAGGAGGCACCAGTTGCCCATGAGCAAACCCAAAGCCAGCAGTCCTCACTATCCAGAACATCTTGCCTGCAACTTAAAGCTATGCAAAGCTTAAGATTAGTAGGGGTCTTTCAAATGGTAGAAAAAATCTTAAATTTGCTAAGCCAACTATAAAGCTATTATGAAGATAAAATACAGAACCAAATAGAGCCATGGAACTCATTCCCTGTTGTAAAAAGACTGGCATTTGCCATTAGAGAATTTATTGTGACACATACCCTTAGCTACACACTGCTTCTTTAAAAGAAAAATGTCTGAGTGTCTAAGAGCATGTGTTGGAGCTCACATGATATAGATCCTGAAACAACAGGTGTCTAAAGCAACAGCAGCCAGCAGTACCTATCAATCCACATCCTTACCCATAGCTAGGCCTCATTCATTCATTTGCCACCCTTCCCAAAAAAGACTCAGGGTGGCTTACACTAAGAAAACAGAATAGGTTAAAAACAGGAGAGTGACATCTGAACCAAAACAGTTTATGAGGTAACTAGAACATCAAGATAAAAGAGACCCCATACACATCTCAACCTAAATGCCTGCCCAAATATCAAGGTTTTACAGTATTTCCAAAAGATGTTCAAGGTTGGGTGCTACCAAGTCTCAAAATGAACAGTTCCAGAGCTGAGAAACAACTAGAGAGAACAATCTCCCATGTGCTTTTGCCAAGTGGACCTGGAATACATGGTCCTTGTAGGAAGTTGCTCACGGTTTACCTTAAGAATCAAAACGGGGCATAAGAGAGAAGGCGGTCGCTTAGGTACCAGAACCTTGAACTGCACCCAGAAAACTACTGGGAGCCAGTGCAGACTCTGAAGCACAGGAGGTGCCTATAAACGTGTGGGGAGGCTGCTTCGATGTGCTGTAATTACTTACAGTGCGTTGGAGCAGACTCAATTAATGAGGTCTGCTGAAGCATGCTAATTAGCACCCTTCCAGCAGCCTCTGCATTTTGTGTGTCAGGATCCCCATGCTTCAAAATGGTGGCGAGCTTGCTTGACGAGCTTTAGTTAAAGCACCCTCCATCACCATTTTGAGGCACGGGCATGCTGGTACATGGAGCCACTCTACTTAAAACACCCCCCTCCCCTTCCCTAGCACATGTAAAAATGCCCTGGAGTTATGTGCTCCTGACAACCTACCCGCATCAGAAGGTAAGTTATTGTGTTACAAGGGCAGCCCTATGTAGAGCACAGTGCAATAGTCTAGCTTTGAGGTTATGAAGGCAAGGATGATTGTGGCCAGATCAGAGTTGGAAAAAAAGGGGACTTATCTCACTGCAGAACTTACACAGAGCAGGGTTTATCCAGCCTTATTATTTCTAACAGAATAATTAAACTATTCATTAGGACATCTGTTTATATAAAAGAAGTTTTACCACAGTGTCAGTTAAATATTCAGATTTAATATTTACTAATTATTTATTATTTACTAATAATCAAAATGGAAAGGAGAACCCAAAGTAACTTAAGAGAACTTCAAGAGATAAATAACTCCCTTCAAACTTATTTAGTACTGTCACATATTTGAATACAAGTCACTTGCAAGTTGTAAACCCATTCACAAATTATAAAACATACATGGAATGTAAAGGGCTTGAATTATTTACAAATATTGGGTATTAAAATTAGATTGGTTTATTTGACAACTGACATTCCCTTGCAATCCTTATGAGTGTATTAGTTGTGAGGGAAGTATTCATCAACTAAGTCACTGTTTTTAAAAAAAAAGCTTTCTCTAAATAAGTGTTAGAAAGAAAATAGGCAGGAATGTAATACTATAGTAAAATTTTGGGAAGGTTATGGTATTAATGACAAACAGTTATGTTAAAACAAAAGTGGAATAAGCCAAAGCAAAGTGAACAGTGACAAGGAAAACCTGAACTAGCCCTAAGAATCTGTGTGATCGAGACAATTTGAAATAAAGGTCAATGTTTTCAAACTGGACTTCTGAAATTTAACTATGAAAATCCTAAATTATAAAATGAGCCTGTAGTTTGATTTTCAGTAGGTGCTAAGCCCTCAGCTCTCCCTAGCAACAATATCAATTATAACCCAATCCCTTCCATGTGATGTGTACTCCTATGTCAAGACTGAAATCAGGACTTTACCAACAACCTTCACTCCAATCCCAGATGCAAGCTGTTGCTGGGCCAGACACTGCTGCTAAGGGAAGAACTGTCCCAGTAAGGTAGCAGTTTGCGGGGGTTAATGAAGCAGCCACAGGTTGCTGCTCTCCCCTACTGCAGTGATCTGTTTACATTGCTGGCAAGCAAGGACATACAGCAGAGCCAAATGCTCAACATCCTGAAAATGCTGCAGGGGCAGTGGCGATTGCTGAGTCAGTAGTAGCTTCTGCAACAAGAGCTTCTGACAGGGGAAGGGGATAGTAGCCCTGTGCATGCTGCAGAGGGGTAATGCAATGAGCTAGCAGGGCTCCTACTGTCCACAGCCAGCAGCTGGAAGCCCTATACGCTCACTATGCTGCCCCCTGTCCAGCATGTGCAGAGCTACTTTCCCTTTCCCCTGGCGGAAGCTCCTGCTGCAGAAGTTGCTACTGACTCAGCAGGAGCCTCTGCCAAGGCAGCAGTTTAAGGATGTACCCAGGCTCGGCTGTATTTCCTTAACACAAACTCCAGTTTCCAGTAGCTGATTTTTGGAAAAAATGCACATATGGTACGTGGGAAAATGCAGTATGATCAGGGGCACAGACCAGCTGTCATACCAGATAGACCAAAAAGGCAAGTTTGGAAAGGAGAAAGCTGTAAGGGGATATGATAGAGGTCTGTAATATCATGAAGGGCATGGATCAAATGACCAGGAAACTGTTGTTCACCAAATCCCAGAATACTAAAATTAAGGGACACCTATTGAAATTAGTAGGTGACAGATTCAAAGGTAACAATAGAAAGTTTTTTTTTTAAGCAACACATAGTTAACTTGTGGAATTCATTGCCATAGGAGCTGGTGGAGGCAGACAGCATAGCCAGTTTTAAAAAGGAACTGGATAAATCCATGGATGACAAATCTACCAGTGGCTATTGCAGAGAATGGTTGGAGATCTGGAGCAAATAAACCAATAATGGTAGATGCCAGGCAGAGTACTGAATAGGGGACAGATCAATTCTAGATCTCCAGGTTGATGCTGTCCCTCTATAGCACCCATTTTCACCGCTGTCGGAGACAGGATCCTTGGGGCTAGATGGGCCATCAGTCTGACCCAGTATAGCACTTTTTATGTTCTTATGTCTGTTTATGTGGATGATGCATGGCACTGTCATGTATGTTCAATAAATAAGATCATCTGCTTAAGACCAAGATGAAAAGAAATACTCACCTAAGAGTACTAATCAAACCAGTCAGGATGAATGCTATTCTATAAAACGCATTGCAGTGAATATAGTTTTAAAGGTATAAATTCTTACCCTTTGAGTGTTTAATGACTGAGAAGGATTTAAGAGTAAATTAAAAAAAACAACCAAACAAAAACATGTTACTTACCTACTCGTTTCCCTACTGTTGCAACATTTCCATTCATCCCAAGCCCATGAGCAGACTAAAAAAAAAGTAAGTTTTAGAGAAAAATTACTGCCAGATGGAAGATAAGTAAACATTTATATAATTTTATACCAATTTATCTAAAACTGATATTGTATTAGTCAACAAACTTATGAAGAAAGAAGTAAGGTATTTGTACTTGAAATACAAATTATTATGAAACAAAAACCTATTTAATAGTTTTTACATCTTACATATTATATTTTCATAATACAGCATATTGGAAGTATGGTACAGTATACTGAAAGTTTGTGGTTAGACACATATGTTGCCTGTTACAAGGTGGCCTTTAAAATAACTCATAACTAAAGAATGGCAGGAGGAGCTAGACAACGTTTCAAACACACACTGTTACAAGTAGTAAAGGAGTTTACATACTGAACCAGATATACTTTACAATTAGTTTAATATTTTGGAAAACTGCCTCTAGAAACCTATTAGCTACACATGCCATGCAAGGTACCAATAGGAAAACAAACAAAACAAACCAAAACTGTCTGCTTTGACATATGGGTGGAACAGTGAGAAAGGATTTATAGTCCCCTGCTAGAAAAGCACAGATTTTTGGTAGTCTGTACTAGAGAAGATCAGAAAATCCCAATTGTTCAGAAAGTGTTAGTACTCACTAGAAAGTATTCAGCAGCTTCATTTGGGGGAGAGGTTTTCCTAAAGCTTTCTTCCTGAAAACGCTGGACGTTTGTAGGTAGTGCAATACCAGAAGTCCGAAACCTGCCTGTCCCACAGGAATTCTGTAAACTTTCCCTGCTTGTGCTTCGGGACAGCAAAGTTAGAAATCCTAAGTTACTTACAGAACCCACAGGTTCTTTGGATGTCTTGTTAACCACTTCTATGATGTCCCTAGCCTCCATTTTAGAAATTACATCAGGTCTTTTGCCAGGTGAGTCTACTTCCACACTACGAAATCTAGTAGTCCTAGAAAAAGAGGAATCCGCTATGCTGCGGACCTCCAAAGATCGGAGCACATTTGAGGAGTCGGCACATCTCAAGTTACCGACCTGAAAGCATTTGGGTTGTGTCTGTGGTTTCAGAGGACTATGATGTGCCATTTGTGCTGAATATTGAAGAGGTGATAAGTGTGTCTTCTTCTGAGGATTTAATTCACGAGTGTTAAGAAGTCCCGCCTCCACTGTTGTAGAGCTCAGGATTTTTGTAATGGGTTTGCTACGCTGCTCTATAGCCTTAGAGTCCTCATCCCCATCAGACAGTCCAAGTTCTGGGTTTACTTTTCTTACTCCACATAATTCATCATACTGTTCAGTATTGTTTGCTTCAGCTAACAAAGCAAAACTATCTGTTTCAGGTAGAAGCTTTTCTTCTGTTGCGCACAGTTCTACATTTGTTAGATGTGGGTACAAGACTGGATCTTCTTCATTTGTAGATGTCGCATTTTCTGAACTCTTTTCTGAATCTGTAGGCCGAGATGGGATGGGAGCAAGAATATTATGTATAGGTAGCTTTGCATTTTCTAGTTCAACACGGGATATTTTTGGTGGTAGTCTAATGCTACTAACTGACTGAGACTGGGAGGTGCTCTCCCAGTTGTCATTCTCCTTAAGAAAGTCTCTAGTGATGGATGGCATTGTTCTACCAGTAGTGGCCAAGGTAGCCAAAGCTGAAAGTGCATTTTGGGAAGACTCCAAGGGATATGAATTCCCAGGAGGAGGTAGGCAGGACTGTCCAATGTGGGGGAGTACTCTTAAAAACCTGTGACGAGCAGATGCCACTGAACCACTAGATGGTCGAGGAGTCATTGGTGGACGAGGTTTCACCTTGACAGTCTTCTTAGGCTATTTAAAAGGAAAAGATATTTATTTTCATTTGTATTATGGTAACGATTAGAGACCTCAAATTAAATTGAGTGTTCACTGCTTCATAAAGCTCAGCTCCAGAAAGGACCATTTGACCTTCAATCTACCACAGCCATATATCCCTACATTACCACCTAGGACAGTGATTCTCAACCAGGGTGCAATGGCAGCCTTTGAAGCATGCCAGGAGAGATGGGAAATAAGCAAGATAAATGCAGGGTCCCTGAGGAGATATGTGCAGGCTCATCCCTTCCAGCTACTCCTCCCCTCATTCACTCCAGTGCAGGCTCTTCTCTGACATCTGCTCCTCCTCCTTACCAGGCCCTCTTCAAGCAGGTAAGCACTATAATAAATAGTCTTGAAATGGGGTTCCACTCAATTCACAAAATCTATGAAGAGGTGCTTTGAATCTTAAAGGGATGAGAACCACTGACCTTGGATGAGAAATGTAAGCATTTCAGTCCCTGAGAAAATACACTTTGTGCCTCAGATAGAAAGCAGGAGAAAACAAATACAAACAACAGCCACACAATGCCAGGAATGAAGAGATCCCCAGATTGCAACAAGGTATTTTTTACCCCTAGAAGAGTTTACAGTCTAACCAGACAAGATAACGTGTGGGAGAAATACAATAATCCCATTTTATGTTTGCAGAATTAAGCAAGGAGATTAAGTGATTTCCCTAAAGTCCTGGGGGAGGGAGGGAGGGGGGGGGAAGGGAAAGGGGGGCTGTTGTAGAAGTCAGAATTGAACTAAGGTGTCCTGAGTCACAGCCTAGTGTCTTAACCACAAGGCAATCCATTCTCATATAGCTAGGAAACATATAAAGCTAATTAATTACTTGCTGAATAAATGTCATTTGACACTTTGGAATAGTTTATCCTATAACCAAGGGATGAGTTTTTGATCATGCAGGTATTGGGCTCATAGTTTTACCTTTTTACTTAGATTCATATTCTCCATCTTTGCCTTGAGCAGCTTCATTTTATTCATAGTAATTGAGTTCTCAATAATCTGTTGGCCAGAAGGAGATGCCTCTGTCTCATCATCATCATCAGCATATAAATTATAAACTGAACTACCACTGAAAGAAAAAAAGCATTCATGTTGTCACCCTCTATAACCAAGGGATTCAAAAGACAATTATAGCAATGAGAAGTATACATACAACAAGAAAGTCAAAGCTGGAGTCCATCTGTTGGCAAAGCATTATATAATACTACATGAAAAGGTATTAGAAAAACAATTCATTTAAGAAAAAATAAAAATTCTTTAATGGGTGTTCACACCATGAAATGGTGATGCTGAGATTAGAACAAGCCAAGCTTCTGGGAGTATTATACCATATGCAGTTGTTTCACACTCACTATATATTTTCCCCAGAAGGCAATATCCAGTTCCACAAGGGTCTCCTGCTGGTATGGCCAAAGCTGTTAACTGTGACCCAGACAACAAGCTGATCAGTTTTCTCATTAACCAGACACTGCCAAGGAAGGAAAGTCCAAATTTCTATCCATCCCGAGGGGTGTTCTCACCATAAATGGAAATGGAAGGTCACCCGTGTGGATGAGATACTCTATTTCTGCTTTTTAAAATAAAAAACAAAAATAAAAAAGGATCAGTTTAGGGTTCTACAGAGCCTTATTTGGAAAAATTAAACAGACTAACACCACTACACCTGATAGGCCACAAAATATTGAATAAAACTTGTCAATCAACGGAACTTATCACTGGAAATTTAAACAAATCACATTGCCTGCTAAAACACAAGCAAGTAGACCACAAGCTACGCTATTTTTTTCTTATCAAATACCATTAATACATCTCCAGAATTTCACTGTGAAACAAAGCAACTATTTTTTAAAAAGGTGTGATTCTTTTGCAGATGTGTTTAGCTGCAGAATACATTATTTTAAATAGAAATCATATTTAACCTGCTGTATTAGACTCCAGATACTACAGGATGGGAAAAATTCCCATCTATTTATAGAGGCATCTTAACAGATCCAAATGAAGCAGCCATGAGAAAGCCAAAGAGGATATATAAATGCATCTCTTGTAACTGTTATAAAGCATGCAACAGATATGACTCAGAACTGTGATCAGTAACAGCATTTTATATGGTTCTCAGAGACTGTTTCATTAGCCAAGGGCCAGACTTTGTGCTGACTCTTGTACCCACATCCAAACGGACTGAAGGTTCAGAAAACAGTGCAAATGAGGAACCATTTTTTCAGAACACTGTGATAAATATCAGAATATGGGTAAGCAGTCAGGGATTTCCTTACTAGAGACTGAAGGGCTGCATGAGGAGGGGCAATAAATGTTATGTACTTTTCCTGAGAAAGATTCAACACTACAGAACCCTTCCAAAATCACAATCCTGAAAACAGTTTTAGTTCATGATTTAAATCAGTTCTGTTGATCTCCCAACCTAGGATAACTATAACAAACAAGCAGGTCTTTTCCCTACCAGTTTTATTTTTTGCAATGACATCATGCTGGTTTTGCTAATTCTTCTTGTAGGAAGTTTCAGAGTCCCACCCAACCTTAAAGAGGAAGAAAATACTGTATTCATCTCAAATTCAACATGACTGTGAATTTAAGATGACCCCCACCCTAATAATTAGATTCTATACATGGAAAATATATAACTTTGTTATAATTTTCCATGCATAGAACCTAATTATTGGAGGCTTGTTTTTAAAATTGGTCCCCTGTACCACTGCAGCAAGGAAAGCAGTGGCAGGAGGCGGGGCAATAGGAGAGGCTGTAGGGGGGCAGGTGGCAGAGAAAGCAGTAAGGTGGCAGATACTGGAGGTGTCTAGCAGCTTGACACCTCCTGCTTTTTGCCCTTTGCACCCCCCCCACCCCCCAAACACATCCTATGCCCTGTTGCTTGTCCACTACCACTTGCTCCCCCTGCTGCCTGCATCCTGGTCCCCCTGCTACTTGCCCCACCATGCCTATACCCACCTGGTGCCTGCCTCCCCACCATTTCAGCACCCCCTCCCATAGCCTCTGCCCCCTGCCTGCCTCTTCCCCACATCCTGCTGCTTACCTTTGCTCTGACTTCAGCAGGGCTCTGACCTTGCTCCAGACTAGGGTAAGGAGCATGTGTTTGCTCTGACCCTAGCCCAACTCAGTAGCAGTGCCAGCAGGCTTCACAAATCCCAGGCTTCCCCTGCACTGGCAAGTAGCAAGCTTGGCTCCAGTATGCTCCCACAGCTGGTCAGGGCTCCCTGCCAAGGGAGCCCTTGAGGTGCTCCTACAGCTGGAAACCCTTGTCAGGTGTTTAGCACTCCAAGCCGTGAGAAAGTATTGGAGCCAAGGGCTCCTCTGCACTCCTCTAGCTGGGTGACCTGTGCTCCCAACCTCAGGAGCACATTAGTCTTGAAGGGATCAAGGGTGCTCCCAAGGCTGGGAGACCTGGCCACACACAATTTAAGGCATGATGGGAACTAGCTACAAAGTTATTACACATATTCCCTTCCTATTTTATCACGCCATTAACTGAAGGAAGGTGTGGTCATGTCACTACTTAAGAGATGATTAACCAGGCAATTGTGTCTGAGGTGCAATGTCTGTCAGGACCTTCAGCTTATGTGTACCCAAAACTACTTGTAACTACTTTTTTGAATTAATGCATTTCAAACTGACTGGCTTCCTTAAGTGTTAAGCTTCCATGAGATCTGTGCTGTAAGAACCATAACTGAAGTAGTATTTTAATAAGACAACAGGCTCATGTGGATCAGAAGAAATACAGCAACTTTCTTCTTTAACACAAAGATGTAATTATTTTATTTGTTCAATCTTTAATGGATGTTAATTGTTATCCTTATTGTAGATGAGATAAAATGGGCCAGAAGAATATAAAACTGTGTATTACACAAACCAACCACTGGTTGTATCAATGATTCCTGTTCCTGTTCCCAAGCACAGTGGGAGAGGCCAAGCAATGCACAGGGATGTGCTTGAAATGCTCACCCACATACCTAACAGGGGAAGAAGACATGCTTGAAATCTAAATCCCCCAATGAGGTGACAGGGAGAAAAGAGTTGTGTCCTGTCTCTTTCCAAGACACTTGGTCTTCCTTTCTACAAAAGTACATAATGGGGAACTGAAGCATTTGTAAGGAAGGATGCTATCAACAAGTATACAATGTTCATTTTCTGAGTTACAACTTGCTTGCTCCTTTGGAGACAAAGGGCTACCAATGAATGTATATTCTTAACTGCTTACTTAGCAGACAGTCTGGAAAATGCTAGTGTCCCAAGGGAAATTTTTAGGGGGTGCACCGATAAAGTTACTTTTGGCCGATACCGATGGCTGATTATTAACCAGCCATATCGGTTGATATCGATAGTCAATTTACAGGAATGCACCCCGACAGCTTGGAAAGCAGCCTTCTGTCAGTAAGTCTGTGGGAGGGAAGAGGAGGGAAGGGGCATGGGGGGCACAGATCAAGGCTTCCCACGATGAGGGAGGGAGTGGGGCAGGGGCAGGCACTGCCCAGCCAAGGAGGTGAATGCAACCCCAGGAGCAGGATGGAGCCATGGGCAGTTTATCCAGCGACTGTGCAGGGTGGGTGGCTCCCCACTACTGTGCACTCCCCTGGGGGAGGCATGCGCCCCCCTGGATTTTTGTGTGGTGTGAGGGTGCTGCCCACTGCAGGCTTGGGGCCAGGGGCTGTGCCAGCTTCTTCCCAGTTGGGGGACTGAGCCAGGACTGTGCTTAGGGTGGACGGGGGTGGGGCAGGCAGCGGTGGCACTGGGAGGGGTGGTTACGGGGTAGGCTATGGCCACCTCAAAATTTGCCATAGGCCCCCCATAGTCACCCCACCCAGTACCACTGCCACCAGCCCTGCCCCCACCTGCTCAGAGCCCAGCCCTGGCCCAGACTCCACACTGGGAAGAGGCTGGCGCAGCCTCTGGTCCCAAGCCCACAAGGGGCAGACCGCCCTCACTCTGTGCACAAATCTGGCGGGGAACATGCCCCCATGCCTCCCCCCAGGGGTGCGTGCAGCAGTGGGGAACTGCCCCCCTGCACCCCCCAGACAAGCTGCCCATGGCTCTGTTCCACTTCTGGGGTCACATTCACTGCCCTGGCTGAGCAGCACCTGGCCCTGGCCCCACCCCTGCCCCACTCCCTTCCTCACCAGGGGGGCCTCAGTCTGCTCCTCCATGCCCCTTCCCTCCCACAGACCTACCAGCAGGAGGCTGCTCTTCAAGCTGTCAGGCTGCATTCCTGGCTGTGTGCATGCTGAGGCTGTATGCATGCACACGGCGTTTATCGGTGACATTATTGGCTATACTGACCAAAAAAAAGCCTATTGCTGATAATGTTAATTTTCCTTTTATGCCGATCTGATAAGCCACTGATATATCAGTGTGTCTCTAGCAATTTTGCACCCTTTTCAAATCAAGCTCACCTAGAAGGGAAGCTTAATTTAAGTCCTCTTTTTCTCTTTGCTATACCCTCTGCCCCACAACACGGCGGAGGGGGAGGGGGGAACGAACTGACGTGCCCCCTGTTCGCTTACTTTAAAATACTGTAACATGTCCAATAATTTCTTATGTTTTTAAGTTACATTCAAAATGGGCTGGCTAATTTCTCCTCAAAAGTGAGAAGGAAAAATGGATTAAGTTAGGTGCACCTAGCACAATGACTCATCTCAAAAATAGACAGATTTCTTGGGTTAAAGATACTTTTACTGTTGGATATACTGTTTTGAACTTAGGCAGCTGGGGCATGCCACAAATTAGCCCTGCACCTTTCAAGTACCACTGTGATCCCTTTCCCTTATTGATCTGCTTTACTTTTTGTTCTCTGCCCAGTGTTCCCTGACCAAACTACTGCCCTGCTTTCTGCTCTCTGCCCGAGATGATGCTCTGCTTTCTCCTCCCTGGCTGATCTGCCACTGTGCTATCTGTTCTATCCCCAATCTGTTGTGCCACACACAGAGGCTGCCCATGCCACAAGTTGGCCACCCCTGGACTAAAGAAACCCAAATCAGATGCTGTGTAATCCTTTGCAGTGATGCACCTAGCTAAATTCCATTAAGTTAGTACTCTAATCATACACTGAAATATCATTGCCTTAACTAACAAATGCAAAGAAACCTGACTTAGGAGAAAGAACTAGAACAGTTGGCAGATACCAAAAAAAGTTAAAAGCAGAAAAATGGAACAGTGAATTTTGTATGTCAAGTTTCTATACTGTCTTCTTCAGTCTTAACTGAAAAAAGTAATTACCAAAAAAAGGAAAGGAAAACAAAGGAAGAACACAAGAGACTAAACCTACCCCAAACAGCTATATACTGAGCTTGCAGGGTATCTAGTATCCAGAGAAGTCAAATGTTAGCTACCCCAATCCTTGGAAGCAGCATCCAAGGCTGCAAAGAGCAGCAAGGCTACAAGTAGTAAATTCTTATGGTTTCCAAACCGCATTCTGTACCCATTTGCAATTTATTGAAGCAGAACAGTGATACATACTGAAGGGCAAAATGAGAGCTGTCACTTGTTCCTCACTGCCTGCCCCCAGTCATGATATAGTTTGATAGCATTGCCTTCTACACAGTATATAGCTGTTTGGGAACACACAGCTCCTGAAAGGCAGTTGTGAAATTTTGTATTTTAATTTAATCATAGGTTTACAGGTCAATGGTCCCATCTACTACAGATCTTACTTTATCCTACTTTGCTCTTTTCTTCTGATGGATTTATGAGCAAACTGAGGTAATCCAGACAAGTCCATACAATTTTTTTTCAACAAGCAAATCTTTAAATATGCTTGTGAAAAAGGGACCATGCATACATATATTAAACAGCCATTACTTTCATTTTTGCAAATAGAATCTGGAACCATTTACATAGGCATTCAAATCACAGTGCTGAACAACAAACTGACTTTGGCCTTATCTGCATTTTAAGCTTTAAAGTAGTACAACCTCTCTAGCATGAATCCAGTTATATTGTACAGATATAAGAGAACAACTATTCCAGTATAATTATGAGACTCTAACCAACAGTTACAGCAGCCCAAAAACTCCTTTACCTATACCAGACCATATACAGATCCTGGATTTTTTTGAGAATGGAAACAAGCTACATGTAATTCAAGTTGCACCAAAGAACAGAATTGACTTTTAATTACTTTCAAGGTAGGAACAGATGTTGCACTTGTCCCTGAACAAACTGTGCCTGTGTTTGTCCTGTAACAGAAATATCCTGGGATTTGTGTGTACACGCATAGCCTTTCTAATTGGGGTTCAGGGAGCAGCTGAATGTATTGCCATTTTTCTTCCACTGATTCAATGTTGCAATCCTAGGATAACCATTCAGGCACACCTTATGTTGTCCAGGGACAAACTGTTATTACTACTTATCCCATGAACCTTTTTCAAGATTTATCACAGGAATGGACATGGACATCTGAATTACTGCACTTTGTCCCAGAATAAAATGGTTTATCATGGGACAAGCATGACATATGTCTGTAGACACAGGGTATGTCTACACATGCAATACATGAATAAACTGGAGCTTATTGCTCTGGAGTGTATTGCTTCCGGGCATGCCATTTGAATGTGACCCTGGGAGCAATAAACTCCAGGGCAATAAGCTCTGCAGTTTATTCATGCACAGCACATTGAGTCAGGGTGGAGCAGACTTGGGTGGTTGGGATCCTGGGACAGAGCAGACCTGGGTGGCAGGGAGCCCAGGGGTGGAAGCGGGGGTCAGCTTGACAGCCTGGGGCTGCTCCTCCCAACTCAATACGCAGCGGAGGGGTTGGCTGGGGCACTAGGGTACTTCAATGTGGGGTTAGCCTGCAGGCAACACTCACACTGAAGCACATCCATGCCCCAGCCAGCTGGGGCAGTGTCTACACATGAGTGGCTGCAGAGTTTTTTTAATTAGTTTACTCCAGCCTAATAGGAGCACACGTGTAGATGCCAAGACATTTACTGTGCAGCTAATTAGTCAACTGCGTAAGAAATGTCTTCTGTAGACATGTCCTCAGTAAGCTTTATTCAGATCACTAGCAAACTGCCTATCAAGAATGATGGGCTCTGTGTCCAGACTTGCTTCCCCAATCCCCCCAGGGGCAGATTAATGTGTACTGGGGCCCTGGGCAAACACAAAATTGGAGGCCCCTCCCCCCATGGGATCTGGGGGGAGGGGCCCCTGCACCATCTGGTGCTGGCAGGGGAGGCTGGGGGGAGCCTGCTGGGCTGGGCTGGGCAGGGCAGATGCCTGCCTCTTCTCCCTGCTACCTACACACCCTGTCCCACTATAGCCAAACATACATGCGCACAGGCACACACACAGGCATGCACACAGACAGGCATGCACTCTACTCTCACTCACTTCCTGCACATGGACACACAGACACAAACATAGTCTCCCTGCCATAAACACAGACACATGCACACACACAGGGACATGCATGCAGACAGATACACGTGCAGACGGGTGCACACTCTACTTACTCACTCTCTGCACATGGACACACAGAGACAAACACACTCTCTCTCCTGCCATGAACAAAGGCACATGCATGCATGCAGAAACACACATGCACAGACAGGCACCTACGCACACACAGACACGCACACATGCAGATGAGCGCGCACTCTACTCACTCTCTGTACGTGCGCAGAGACAAATACACTCTCCCTCCTGCCATGAACACAGACAGACATGCATGCACACATGCACGCACACACAGACACACTCATGCACACATGCAGATAGGCATGCACTCTACTCATTCTCTGCACACAGACACAGAGACAAATATACTCTACCTGCCATGAACACAGACACACTCACACAGATGTGTGCATACCCACACACCCTCAGACACATACAGATGCACAGACACAGATGCATGCACACAGACCCAGACAGATGCACACAAACAAACAGATGTGCTACACACAGGGGCATACACACATGCAGCCACGTGCACAAACAGACATGTGCATGCACACAGAGATGCAGGCAGGTGAATTTTGGAGGGCTAGGCCCCCCCCAGCGCCGGTGCCACCCTGCAGAGGTGCAGCACAAGGCCCCCTGACCACCACTCTGCATCTGCCTGCCTCCCTGTTCTGCTCCCTACCTGCCTGTCTGCCACCTCCCCCTCCCTGCCAGCTGTTCAGGGGGGAAGGTGCTGCCCCCTTCACCCTCAGGCAGGGAGGTAGGGGGGGCAGCCCCACTGCTCTGCCAGCTGGGGAGTGTCCCCCATCGCCAAACTTCCCCAGCACCAGTGTGAACTTGGGCCCATGCAGCCCAGGTGGCCCACCCTCTCAGCCAGGCATGCATAGTTGGGCAAAAGCGTTATGGAAAGACAGACACACAGACAAGCTAAGGATTTTATTATATTAGATTTTCAGAGTAGCAGAACCAAAACCATCACAAAAGGGTAACAACTGCTGGTAGAATTTTAATTCTATAGCTAATAAATAACATTTTAAAACAAGTTATTTGACTGAAGTTATGGAATATTGCAGGTTGTTGGGGGTTTTTTGTACTTCTTCTGTAACAGAAGAAAGTTTTACTTCAAAGTTCAGCTGCTAGCCAAGTCAAAAGCGTTAAATGGTACTCTTGGGCATTTTTACACGTGCTCCCGATAAAGCATTGGGCACTTTTAATTAGTGAGCCACATTAATTAAAAGTGGTCGTACGTCATGTGTTTCAGTAGCGCAGCATACCTCAGCACTGAGAAAATGGCAGCAGTGCACTTTGAACCAAATTACGCTGCATGTGTTGATACATGTGACATGCAAGTTTGCCAGATTGCGTCGTTACATATTCCAGCAGACTATTAATTAAGTCTGCACTAATGCGCTGGACTTCCAGTGCATCGGAACAGACTTCCTGCATGTGTGTAAGTACCCCTTGTGTCCAATGATAACTATAACAATCGGCGTCAACCTTTTCTGGCAGACATGCCACAAGCAAGCCCTGCACCTTCCTTGAGTGCCACTCCAATCTGCTTCCTCTGCCTGATCTGCTGCTCTGCTTTATGCTCCCTGCCCAATCTGATACTTTGCTTTCTGCTTCCTGACCTATCTGGTACTGTTTTGCCTGCCCCATCCCAGATTTACTGCATGCTACACACAGGGGCTGCCAGAGCCACCTTTTGGGCACCCTTGTACTATTATATGAAGACATCATGTCTAATAGCTAACTGTTTTGGGTGACATCTTTTATTGAACCGATTATATAACTGGAAGAGATGCCCAAACAAGCTTATGGGCATACGTTCTTCTTCAGGTCTGGGGAAGAAGCAAGTACGGCCTAAGCTAAATATCAGTTTATTTTCACTTGAGAAAGTCAAAATAGAGTCAATGTCTACTTGCCAGCTGAATCTCCTAGAAATGACTAACAGGCAGAAAAAAGTTTAGGTTCAGATTCCCCAAGAAACCCAATCTGATACGCCATCATAAACAAAGGCAGGAAAGAGATCTATTTTTTGTTTTACATTTCATTTATTAGAACAGAAGATCTGAAAGTGTTTTACTAAAAGTTCCTAAAGTGTATGATACAATTGCATCTGAACAAAAAAATTAAGATGTCAAATTCTATAACACACTGGCTTAGTTCATTCTATCATGTTCTCTTCAAGTAGCTGTTAGCAGTTACAACAGCTTATTTCTGACCATCAGTGAAAGTGGTTACTATTGAAACTAATAGTGCTAAAGACTTCTCATTTTGGCAATGAGGGGCCATAAATTCCATCACAGCTGGCTATGGTTTGATGCCTCAACAAGGATTAATATGAAGTCTACTATTGTAACTACTGACACTGCTAACTATTTCAAAGCAGACAGTGTCAGCAAAAAAATTCAGCTATTTAGGAATTTTATGAAATTCTTGGGTAGAATTCCAGGACTGCTAAATATCAATTAGACCCTTACTGCAGCCTTTGTGCTTAATCCTGCAGTGACAAGTATGGATTGTAAACAAGGAAATATCTCTAAAATTAAGCAAGAAACTTTAGATAAACCAGAAAGAGAGACTGAAAAGTAACATTTTGTGTATCCTTATTTCTAAGTTGGCTCATGCAAAGTGTTCCCTTTAAAAAACCCCCAGTGTTTCTGAATTGCTTTTGGTATAGCCAAATCAAATTGGTTTCATTTTGTACTGAGAAACACAATTAAGAAAAACATTTGTCTGTATTAACTGCACACATTGCATTGTGTTACTGTTTACTTAAGCCAAGGGTGTTCAACCTTTTTAAATGTGGGGCCGGATCATGAACTTTTTATCACCCAGTGGACCGGTGAGCCATACTCAAAGACCTCACAGGAAGCGGTATCACATCAGGAAGTGATGTCATGTGACCTTTGCCACCAATGAAGTTGCAGGAAGTGACAATGAAATGAGTCTGGAAATGTGGTTTAAAATCCAAAATATCCCTAGTACTGGTAGCACTGGTAGCATACGGCACCCAACACAGGCTTTTCGGCATGCAACATATCAACTTGGCTCGAACAAACAAAAGGTCTGGCTAGGAAGTGCTCCGGCTTCTGCCTCACAACCCCCCACCCTTGACCACGCTAACGCTCAGCCGCCGGTAGTGCCAGGGACACCCACGACCCTGCAGGACATGAATACCAAGGCCCAGAGGCCTGGATTTGGCTAAGGGCAGGTGCACAGTCAAACACACGGGGCCTCATGGAGCTGCACCCTGGGATTATAGGGGCTTGCCTCTCCCCCTGGGGATGATGGACTGGGGGAAGTGAAGGGGTGCTGCTCCTGGCACCTTGGGTCTGGCTTCTCTTGACCCTGAGATGTCTTCCCCCGCACCCGGGGGGGGGGGGGGTGTGATGCTCGCACCTCCTAGGGCCTGGGGGCAGGCTCAGGGGCCAGGAGCCTGGCGCTGGGGGAGGCAAGGAGGCGGTGGAGCCCGGGGAGGAGCCAGGCAAGGGCCGTGGTGCTGCAGCCCACATGTGTCGGGCTCTATAGGTGGAACAGCCATGGGGCAGGGACCTGGACCGCCCAAGCCCCCCACCCTGGGCCCTCCCGCGCCTTGCAAGCCTGCCCGGTGGCACGCAGCCCGCAGGCAGGTCCCGTCAGTGTCCATCTGTGATCCAGCCTCTTCTGGGGCTTGACAGAGCAGAACTTATTCTTTCGCTTGTAGCTCTGGCTCCCGGCACCAACGACGCGCTCTCCAGTCACTGATGACCCGCACTTTCACTGCTGGCTACTCCTCTTCCCACTCGCACCACGTTGGCAATGTCAAGCTGACGGGGTGCGTGTGGGAACCTTGTCCCTTCCCCAGCCCTTCAGCAGCCATTAGAAAGCTACTGAGGAGCTGGGGGAGGGACAAGGGGTGGGAACAAAAGTAAACAGTGTTTACTTTCATTTCCTGTCACAGCACCTCGGGCCTCAGAAAATGGCTTGGCGGGCTCCATGGTGGCCCGCGGGCTGTGTTGGACAAGCCAGACTTAAGCCTTCAAGTTACAGCGTTTGATTAGAATATAAGTACCACACTGGGTCAGATCAATGGTCCATGCACAAATACAGACTGTAATGACTGGCTAGGCTGCAGAGAATCAAACTGATCAGGTCCTGTGGGCCACATGCAGCACACAACCCAGGCTGGTCCCACGTGTGACATGCAGTGCACAGGGCTAGGGCCAGCGTGCACCGCATGCAGTGTGTGGGCCAGCCCAGGGCGCACAGCATGCAGGAGGCAGGTCCAGTCCAAGCCCTATGGGCAGCATCAAAGGCTGGATGATAGGGCACTGCAGGCTGAATCCAACCCATGAGGAATCTTTGACAACCCCATAGCAGACCACAAGCTGAATATGAGCCAACAGTGTGCTCTAGTTGCAAAAAAAAGCCAGGAGCATACTGGGCTGCATCAACAGTAGCATCACTTGCAAATCAAGGGAACTGATTCTTTTGCTCTATTCAGTACTAATGAGGCCTCACCTAGAATACTGCATCCAGTTTTGGGCCTCCAAAAAAGATGTGGATAGATGGAAAAAAGTCCAGTGCAGGGCAACGAAACTGCTTAGGGGCTTGGGAGACAAGACTTATGCAGGGATCCTGGTCTTCTCTGATAAAAAAAATCCTAAATTCTCTGGTTAAAACCCACCCAAATCTGCTTTCTCTACAATTAAAATGAAACACCACTGTATCTATATAGGTATCAGTCAACACAATGAGTTATGGATATATTTATTTACAATTGTAAAGACATTTGGAAGTCTACCAGTGCCTCCATCATTATAATAAAATTAATTTTAAATACCTATATATTTTGGTGTTTGATTTTGGTTTCTTTATCATGGAAAATCAGAGCTCCCCCTGCCCCCTTCACTCACCAGGGTGCTCTCCACTACTCTGGCCTAGCTACCACATGCAAGTGTGCAGGCACACATGCATGTGGCGTCCCTTGTGCCCTGCTCCTTCTAGCGCCCTTGCAAACTGGAACTCTGCCAGCCTGCAAGGGGAAACCCATGTTTTTCTCCCTTAAAGGAGAAAATATAAATTTTTCTCTTTTAAAGTAGATAATCCACATTTTTCTGCGACAAATGGAAAACATGGATCCCTACTTATGAGGAAAGGCTGAAAGAACTAGGGCTGTTTAGCCTGGAGAAGGTGATATTCAGTTGGGATTTGATAACAACCTTCAAATACCCAAAGGGTGAAAGAGGACAGAGATGGGCTTTTCTCTGTGGCCACAGGCTACCTAAAGAAATTCTGGAATCTCCATCCTTGGAAATTTTCAAGAGCAGGTTAAGCAGATGCCTGGCTGGAGTGGTTTAGAAAATGGGCATTTATAAATGTGCTCCAGGAGGCAGCAGCAATGGGGTGTGCGTGCAGCAGTTTAATTTAATTAGCGCTTGGGGGATCACGTGCATTTCTGGCCCCACACTGAACAATGGCGGTGGGGGTTCTGAACTAAACCTTATCAAATGAGCTTTAGTTTAAAGTGCCCCACTGCCATTTTTCAGCATGGGGACCCTGATACACATGACACTGAACTCGGCAATTAAATCGAGTGAGCAGTTAATCGAGTCGGAGCAGCCTTCCTCCAGGTGTATAGGAGCCCATGGAAAATTAGGGGTGAAAAGGAGCTCAGGAGGTAATCTAGTCCAGTGGTTCTCAACCTTCTTTGTACCAGGACTCATTTGCAAACTCTGATGGCCAGTCCTGACCCAGTACATAGTTTAAGTAGAAACCACACAAGTATTTTGGCCCCAAAACACTTATTACACACTACAAACTAAAGCAGCTCAACAGTCTTAATTTGAAAAGACAGACATAAACAGGAGAACATTAAAAGCAATGTCAACATGTAGACCTCCATTACTCCCAAGTGACATTCATCACTGTGCAATTTGCACAATGCAACTTGCCAGTGGCCCTCACTCCCAACTCACAGCCCCCTGGCCCTGCCGGTGCCCCTCAATCCCAACCCACAACCCCCCTACCCCCAGACCTTCTGGCACCCCTCACTCCTGATTTGCTGCCCTGTACCCCCAGCCCCCCACTGTGTACCCACAGCAGGCACAGGGATACAGCCTGGGTGGACTAGTGTGGGCACAAACCACCTCCACAGCCCAGTGGACAGGACCCACAGTGGGGTGTTGAGACTTGTTGCTGCTGCTGCCACTGTCTCCAGGACCCCTGTGCCAGTCATACCACCAGCAGTGCAAGAAGTAACAGACTAGGGGAGTCTGCACTGTCCTCACCTCTTCCTGCCACCAGCTGCTTGCATGCTGGGCTGCGGCTCTACCCCGCTGCCATGGCCTGGCTGTTGCTGCTTCCTTCAGGCCGCCTATGCTGCCAACCACCTTCATTCCAGGGTAGAGCTGTGGCCTGAGGGAAGTGGTGCCGGCAGGAGGAGGTGAGGGGCTGGGGGACCATGCTGCCCATTACTCCTTCCGCAGTTTCACTGCCCCGCCCTGCCCTCCTGCACCAGGTCTTGCCTGTTGGGCCGTGGAGGTGGCTTCTGCCTGTGCCAGTCTGGCTAGGCTGAAGCCCCATGCCCGGTGTGAGTGCACAAGTCTTGGAGCCATGAGCACCCCTGACACATCATCTATAGCCCCCCTCCACTCCATAGATTTACCTGCGGGGAGCTCCAGGAACTGCTCTCTCTATGCTGCCTAGCTGTCATGTGCATGTTGGAGCACACGCATGTACATGGCGAACCCTGGCTGATCGCCCTCTTCCCGCTTCTCCCAGCCCCAAGCAGCCCCTCACAGACTGGAACTCCTTTAACAGAGAAAACCTGTTATCTTCCACATTTTTCCATGATTGTTCGTGATTCTTTCATATATTCTTGTGACCCACTTTTGGGATGTGACCCATGGATTGAGAAATGCTGGTCCACATGAATGCCGCATGCCTTCCGAGGCTGTGGGGGGTGGGGTTGGTGGCGAGTGGGGAGCTCCTGCAAGTGGCCACAGTGCTGTTGGCAGTGAATAGGGGAGGGGGTGGCAAGCACTGATCGGTGATCGGCGACCACCAACAGACGCCACCAGTGGTGTTAGTGGCGAGGGGGCCGGGAGGTGGTAAATGGCAATCGCTCGCAGGTGCTGCCAGCAGTGTCAGCAGCAGTCAACCTCAGGGGTGCATCTGCATGCACCCCCTATGCATCGCCAATGCTAATCTAGTCCAAACCCCAGCTCGAAGCAGGACCATCCCCAACTATATCACCCCAGCTAAGGCTTTGTCTAGCCGGTCTTCAAAACCTCCAAGGATGGAGATTCCACAACGCCTCTGGGTAACCTGCTGTTCCAATGCTTCACCACATTCCTAAAGAGAAAGTTTTTCCTAATTTCTAACTTAAACTTCCTTTGCTGCAACTTGAGACCATTGCTCCTTGTTCTGTCACCACTGAGAACAGTCAAGCTTTTTGGAACCCCACTTCAGGTAGTTGAAGGCTGCTATTAAATCCCCCCTCAGTCTTCTCTTCTCCAGAATCAATAAGTCCAGCTCCCCTAGGCTCTCCTCAGAAGTCATGTGCCCCAACCACCTGACCATTTTTGTTGCCCTCTGTTGGACTCTCTCCAATTTGTACACATCCTTTCTCTACTGGGGGGCCCAAAACTGGACACAGTACTCCAGATGTGGCCTCACCAATCCTGAATAGAGGAGAATAATCACTTCCCTCGATCTGTTGGCAACACTCCTAATAATGCAGCCCAGTATACCGTTAGCCTTCTTTACAACATTGGTACACTGCTGGCTCATATTCAGCTTATTGTCCACTGTAACACTCAGGTCCTTTTCTGCAGAACTGCTGTTTAACTAGTTGGTCCCCAGTCTGTACTGGTGCATGGGATTGTTATGTCCTAAGTGCAGGACTTTGCACTTGTCCTTCCTGAACCTCATGAGATTACTTTTGGTCCAGTCCTCCAATTTGTTGAGGTTTCTTGTAATCCTAGCCCTACCCTCCACTGTATCTACTATTCCCCCCCCCCTGGCTTGGTGTCATCTGCTAACTTGCTGCTGATGGTGCACTCCATCCCATCTTCCAAGTCACTGATGAAAATAGTGAACAAAACTGGTCCTAGGACTGATCCCTGGGGCACTTCACTTGATATTGGCTGTCAACTAGACATCGAACCATTGATTACTATGCTCTGAGCCTGATGATCCAGCCAATTTTCTTACAGACCTTTCATTCAATCTGTACTTCCTTAGCTTGCTTGCAAGAATCAGTCACAGGTGATCTTGCTTTAAGCAAGGGGCTGGACTAGATGACCTCACATAAGGCCCCTTCCAGCCCTTCCAGTCCTAAGCTGTAGTTAGTATCTCATCTCCTACACTGGCAAGTACTAGAGGCTTTATAGGGCAAGTGTCTGTACAAGGAATACCTAATATAATGAATTACCAAGAGGATACTATTTAATACTTATCAAGAGACATGTCCTCCATGAATTTGTTTAATCCCTTTCTGAATCTGGTTATACAGTCTGCCTCTCCAACCTCCTATGGCAATGAATTTCACTAATTACGCAAGAAGTAACACAGTCTGTAGATGTTTTAAGACTTTTCAGTAGGCACACCCTAATTTCTGCATTTCGGAACTTGGTGAATAAGAGTTCCCTATTCACTTTGTCCACACCTTTCATGATTTTATACACTTCTATCATATCCCCCTTAAGCTTTCTTTCCAAACTAAAGAGTCCTAGGCCTTTTTAGTCTGTCCTGGTATGGCAGCTGCTCCATACCTCTTATCTTTGTTGCCTTTCTCTGTACCTTTCCTAATTCCACTTTAACTTTGTTTGAGGTGTGGAGACCAGAACTGTTAGACCTTTTATGCACAATCCTTCTAACAGTCTAGATATTCTTTTGATAAATGTCAGGGAATAAAAACTGAAAACTTTTACAGTTTTCCCCTTTAAACCCAAACACACAAATCAAAATCCACTTTACCTTAAAGATTCAGATAATGGTGTTAAAGTGCCATCTCCCCTGTCTACAACACGGAAAAAATTCAATTGATCTCCTTCCCGGTACACCAAGAAGGTAACTGGTTTGTTGGATGGCCCCTTCTCCCAGACCTCATCTCGACTGGGATCCATGTATTCAGCCATTTCCCTAATTGGGTCTTCCACAGGAACTACAAAGAGAAAAACAGAAGGAAAAGCAGACTGTTTCAACTTGAGAGTCCTAGTCACAAAAAACCCCCAGATGCATTGTATTTCAACCTTCACATAATGTTTGAAAACCTCTACAGCAATGGTCAGAAAGGGGGAATTGATGGGCTAAGAAAGAGAATAATTTGCACACCTTGAAGTGATTAACTTAAATTAATTTATTTCAATCAGAATTCAAGCACCTGCATCAATCTACATATGACCTGGAGTGACCAGAAGCTCAAATGTTTGTGCATTCAAGTCTAAAGCACTCTGATACCTGGCCTGAGTTTGCAAACCCCTCCCTCCCATTTTCATCTTTGTATTCTGTGATGACTTTATGATTCCTGCCAGCTAGTACTAAGAAGCCAAAACGAACCTCCATAGCCTGACAACCTTAACTTCTGAAAGTGATGCCTCTCTGAACCTGAGTTTTATCACCCAGTTTTCCCAATAACCTCCATTCAACCTGGCAAGGACATTAAGGCCCAGGTCATAGCTACCTACTGATAACTCTTCACTCATCAAGAATCACAGGAAGCTTACTAGCATCTGCTACAATGTGCAGGACAAATACAACATGAAAACACTGGATATGGCTGAATCATTTTGAGAAGGCAAATTTTAAATCTTCACTACCACAGAGTTGAGTTGAATGGGACTAATACAAACCAGAGCCTGAAATGAATGTACATGAATAAGAGCAACTAACCCACCGCATGTCTCTCCTCCCCTTTCTGTTACTTAACATCTCCAATGCAGCAGAAACTATGTTGCCAACAGCTGCTCCTACCAGCACTTTCACAGGAGCAAAAAGAATGAAATAAATAGACACACCAAGAAATTCCGCTCATTTCTTGAATATCTGTCTGGGATAAGGTATCAGATCCTGCCTCTCCCTATCCTCCTCCAACTACAGAAGGAAGAGACCCCAAATACAGATATGACTTGGGTCACAGAGCAAATCTCAGCACTGCAGCAGATACATAACAGATGAGCAAGACACAAAAAAAACTAAAGAAGATGCTACTTGGCTAAGAATGGGATAACAAGATGGCAGTTGATTAAACCAAGGTTGGAGAATTTCATTTGAGTTATTTTATTTATGAATCTAGTTAACTAGCACCAGAAATTAGAAAAAAAATATTTAAGGTTTCTTATCAAACATCTCTCTACAATACCTAACTTAAAATTGAAAGAGTGATAGGAAGAAACCCCAAATCAAGTGATTTTAGACCACTCTTATCGTTTTCAATAATAGCTTAAATCACTGGAGTGTAGTTAAATCACTGCTTCCTCAAGAAAAAAAAAAATTACCCAACAGGGGCTTGAAAGGCAAGACTTATGAGGAAAGGCTGAAAGAGGGTTATTTAGCCTGGAGAAGCAAAAACTGAGGGGAGATTTGATAAAAGTCTTCAAATAACTGAAGGATGATTACAGAGAGGATGTACACAGTCTTTTCTCTGTGGCTATTGGGAACAGGACTGGAAGCAATGGCCTCAAGCTGCAGCAGGGGTCATTTAGGCTGGAGATAAGGGGGAACTTTCTGACTACTGAGAGTGATCAGGTTTTGAACAGGCTACCTAGGAAAGCTGAGGACTCTCCATGCATGGAAACTTTCAAAAGCAGGTTAGACAGACACTTGACTGGGATGGTTTAGTCAGGGATGAACCTGCCTTGAGCTAGATGACCTTGTAAGGTTGCTTTCCTATGTGAGGTTGCTTTCCCAGCCTTACTTTCCTATGATCCTATGAATACTGATCACTGTATTAAGTAAACTGAGCCCGATTTTAATTAGCAAAGGGGTTTTTTTGAGAATCCAGTGAGAACCCTTTCTACAGGTAATAATAGCTAAGGGCACTTTTACATGTACTCCATGGGGGGCGGGGGGAACAGCGCTTTAATTACAGCGGCTCCAAGAGCTGCTCTAATTAAAGTGCTGCTGCATTTTGTGTTTCAGTGTCCCCATGCTTAAAAATGGCAGTGAAGGCGCTTGAACTAAAGCTCATTCGATGAGCCCCCACCACCATTTTTAAGCATGGGGAAACCGATACACGAGATGCAGGAGGCTGCTCGAGTGTGGTAATCGCCACGCTCCAGCACACTCAATTAATTGTCTGCTGACCCCAATTAATTGAGTCTGCTTGACGCACTGGAATTCCAGCATGTTGGAGCAGCCTCACTGCTTGTGCATAGGCACTCTAAGCGACTGAAGCTTAGAACAAACTCTTCCAGAGTTTAAGCGGAACAGTGGAATCCACTCTACCATTAACTTCTGCCAGACTAATCGGAGCAGTAAGTTATTTTTAAAACAAAAACGGACAACTTTCCTATAGCTCAACACAAAATTACAACTTAGTAAGACAACTTAGAACACTTTTGTGAAATAAGGCACTTCTTATGTATGAAAGGTTCCACTTCCTGTGATACTGCAATTGAAATTTCAACATATGAAACTTCTGGGCATAAGCATCAGGCAGACTGGTTTTAATTACCTTTGAAAGTTGAACTCACTTATGTCTATAGATATGAATCCCCTATAGGATGTACAGAGCTCTCACCTAGAGTATGCTTTGCAAGTAAAAACAGTAAAGGGATTTATTGTCAGTTTTCATGCCTCTGAGTTTCACCACATAACTGAGTTACCTGTCCAGGTCAAATCTGCCATTGCATCCAGGTTAAGAAACACAGCAGGTGTCAGCAATGACAGAGGTCACTATTGCTCAAAACCAAAAGGTGTCACTTGCAGGGCTGCTGGGATGTTTGGTGTACCTGTAGCAAAGCCCCCAGTTTTTCTTTTTTTTTATATTTATTTTAAAATGCATTCCCGCCCCCTTTCCCCAACCATTTCCGAATTTTTTTCTCCCTCTCTATTCCCTATAGATAAGTATAAGTGAGCTAGACTTAGGGTAAGCTTTAAACATTTTTATTTTGGTAGCAAGTTTTTGGTTTTGGATATCCACCGTTTTATAGTGTATTATTATTAGGTTTGTATTGATTTTTACTGTTGTAGATTGTATTATTATCATTTCATGTTGATTTTTATTGTTTCATATGGATATTGTATGGTTTAGGCCTGTGTTTGTAAGCGAACCAAAGTCATGTCAAGTTTCCATTTTATATGTCAAGTCTCCATCTTCTGTCCTCTGCCTGGGCATCCCATGTTGCAACTGTATGAGTCACGTACCCCTCCCATGTAAATTGGTTCCCCGATGAATGTGATTGGAAATCACTGAAATACAATGGTAGCAGGCCTCTACTGAATGGCCTGTAGTGACTGGGCCATCACCTAGCATTGATTCACGCAGGAACCACGGACCTCACCCAGGAACAGAGACAAGACCAGCATTTGAAAGACAAAAGACCCTTCAAAACCAGCAACTCTCACCATTACAGACACCCGAAACTGCACAACCCTGCATGGAGCACACATGCTCAGTATGCCAGTGGCTGACCCTTGCCTGGGCATGCCTCCTGTCACTAGGGTCACACAAGGTCTGCCCCTATAAAAAGGGGCAGTGAAGACAGACCCAGTGGGAATGCCATTTCCATCTGGACCAGCACCATACCACACCACCTATCCACCTAGAGGCCCTGCTGGTGACCCCCCTCTGGACCCCTTCCAGCCTGGATAGGTAGATATTACCTGCACACCTCCTCCTACAATTTGGACTCTCTCTCTCCCTGTCTGTCTGTTTCTCCTCCTGGACTTCAGTGGACTTCAGCCCCTGCACCAAGCCTCTTTAACCCCTGCTGCCATTATGTATGTGGGTGTGGGTGGGTGGGTGCAAGGGAACCAATTTGGCATTGTGTCACTATCTCCCCTGTTCAATAAAACCACTGTCATTTGCAACCCCGAGTTGGGTCATGTTCTACTGAATCCCAGTCCCTTCCCTATCTTAAATTCCAGCCTCATTCTTTCTCTCTCTCTCAGCTGCAGTTCCCATCCTCTCTGCTAGTTTCCTGATCTCCTCCCAATTTCATCTCCCCTTTTCTGCCACCTCTCAGCCTCTCCTTGCTTTCCTGCTGTCTCTGCTGCCTGCTGCATTTCCTGTGATTTTCTGCTGTCTGTCTCTCTGTTTTCAGGCCTCCCCCGCACCTTCTGTAATCTCCCCACCCCCACCCCCACCCCTCCAGCTTCCCAGCTCCTATTAACTGTCTCCAGCTTCCAGCACCTACTACCGCTCCCTGTAACTTCTCTAGCTGCCCCAGAGCCATCCTCTGGCTCCCCACACCCAGAGCCCCTCTTTTAACACCCACACTTTCCCTTAGTCCCATTTTTCCCTCTCCCTACCTACCTTTTCAGCTCCCCCATAGCTCTGGCTCCAGTCCCAGACTTTGTGCCAGCATGCTTCCCTGTTCTGCAGGCTTTGGGCATTGTCTTTTAATCAATTAAGATCAATTAACCTCCAGGAGCCTCAGTTCTTCAGTCCAGGCCCCTCTAGTCTACCGGTTCTAATCCCGGTCCCGGTGACTTTCATTTCCAGTATCTTTAACTCCTTACACTTCTACTTTCTTACCTTAACCTTTCCCCAGGTATCCCAAGTACACCAAGCACATGCATACATACACATCACAACACCCAACTTAGGGACTCACCTGTGTGTATGTGTAGGTGGGTGGTATGTGTGTGAATTAGTGAATACACATATATATACATATATAGATAGCATAGTGTGTGTGTGTGTGTATGGCATTGTGTGCATGATATACGAATTAGTGATCTGTGTCTAACTTTTGGGGTGTATAGTGTATGTGCTTGAATTGGTAATAGGTATGCATGTGCCTAGGCTGGTTTGAATGTGTATGTGCCTGAGCTGGTAGTGTGCGTGTGTATGCACCTAATTGATTTGTGTGTTTGTATATGTGCAATTGTGTTACGCCTTCCTGTCAGCGCAATATTGAGATCCTGAGCGTTGGCCTGACCCCCCCAGGGCAACATACCGATGTTTAAGCTCAAACCCACTGAGCTTTCATTCAGGTGGCAGAGATATTTGAGAGCAATGCTGAACAAGGCCTAAGTTCTGGTAACAAGAGAGATCCAAGTATCCCTTTATGCTTGCTTTTATGCTTTTCCTTCCATAGCCCAGACTTCTTTCAGGCAAAACTATACCTGTCCTTTATGTTGGTGTCAAAGTTCTTGTTTGCATTTTTATTTTCAAAGATGTACCATATTACTAATTAAAAATCAGCCTAGGGAAAGTCTCTTATACTTTCATCAGCAGAGTGCAATTTACCCATGAAACCATATGAAATAGGTAACTGCAGTCACCCTGGTTACTACAGTGTAGTAGGGCTGTGCGAAATTTCAGTAGCCGTTTCGTTTCGAAGGTGTTGCAGGCCATTTCAGTGAAACACTGAATCTGAATCGAAACAGAAGGCTGCAAAACATGTCGCAAACGTTTCAGAGAATGTCGGAGTTTCAGAGCCGGACTCGTAGGGAAACAAAAACTAAGAGGGAGGGGAAAGCGTGTGGGGGAGGACTACTCTGATATTGATATCTAGCTCCCGGTTCAGTTCCCCAGCTCTCTGATCATTTCCCCAGCTCTTCCTGGGGGGGCTGCAGGCCACCAATCTGCGCGTGGGGTTTCAGCAGGCTGCTACTACAGGCTGGGGCAGGAAGACTGCGGTGCAGCGGCAGCCTGTTGAAACCTAGCACGCAGATCCGGGGGGCCACACCCCACAGGAAGAGCTGGAGAAATAATCAGAGAGCTGGGGAATTGAACCAGGGGGCTAGAGAATCCCTGCCACGCAACCTGGCTCCACAGGGAGCAGAAATCCAGGCCGGGGTCTCTTCGCCACCGCTGCCCGCCCCGTGAAGCCCCATGTTGCCAGGGCAGCATGGGGTGGGCAGCAGTGGCAAGAAGACCCCTGGCGTGGATCTCTGCTCCCTGTGGAGTCGAGTCACATGGCAGGGACCAGCAGGCTTGCTCCCCGCTCTGCACTGTTTCCCTGCCCCGCGACCCAGCATGACAGGGATCAGAGACCCACGCGGGGGTCTCCTTGCCTGCCTAGAGGGCAGCAGCCCTCCCCCAGACGAGCCACCCATAGCCCCGTCCTGCTCCCCTGCTGGGGCCCCAAGACCCCGGCCCCAAGCCCCACCCAGATGAGTAGGGCTGTACAAAGCTTCCCTTGCAGCCTGTTTGAAATGGTGTTGGAGGAGATTCGGCAGAGCCAAATGCCCAAAACAGATTCAGCCAAAGCGAAACAGGAGAGTGACATGAAACACCAAAACGAATGACTCTCCTCCAAAACAGAAGAATCCAAAATCAAATCAAAACACATTCGCACAGCCCTAAATTGTAGGCATTCTCAAACCAGCTTCAAACTGTGGTTCACATACCAGTAATAGTTTAGCTACTGCACAACAGAGGTCAGCATGGACTAAAAAACTTGACCAAAAAACAGGGTTAATTAGTTGATACGGATTTGTGCTGCGCTGACTGCTACCAATAGCCCAAATTACCTAGTTTAAAGCTGTCTATGTCAACATTACACTGCAATCAAAGCAGTGATTCCTGTAACAAAACTACAGACATACCATGATTTGGAGAATAAAAACAATCCAAAGCCTTTGATAGGCAAGTTAATGGGAACAAAACAAAAATGACATATTGAAACAAAGATTCTTGTAAGCACTACTTGCTAATTAGAACTACACTTCCTCTTTCTCTCCATTTTATGGGATCTCATTTGCATTTAGAAAAGGGAGTACCAATTTAAACTTTAGCTAGTTTCATAAACACAAGATATATGTAACCTGTGTCCCAAATAATTCTCCGATTTGTGGTCCTATAATTATATTTTTATTTTAAAATATTTTCCCTCCTTTTTGCACTATAAAAAACTCAAGCTAACAAAAATAATTAAAAGCAATTTACATTGGAAATAATAGAACTGGTCATAGAGGAACATAAAAAAGAAAAACTGAAATACCCTATAACTATGCTACTCGATGTTTCAACGGCATCAAAAGTTCCATTAACATTTGACTAAAAATGTATCTCTATACCCTTGTATACAGAATTTTGCATGTAAATCTTCAGATAGCCAGGGCATTTACAACATTCATCCAAGTCATCTTAGCTGAAATTTTAAAGAAAATCCTGAAGAGGTTAAGAAAAATCCTATCACTGCACGTGAATTATTTTGTATTCTAGTGTTTCTCAATAGATTCATAGAAGTCTTACAGCACAGACCTGCTGATGAACCATGCAGGATAAATGTGCCAATCCATTTCCTTATGATAGTCATTTTTTGATTTCTAGCCCAACTTCACAGAGGGTTTTTTTGTATGATGTACATAAATTTGAGGGAGGACCTTTTAAAACCAAGAGAACCAGCATTATAAAGAGGTGGGTAAACAATTCTTTTCAAGTTCCTCAACATTTTCCATTCCTTTAGAACAGAAGTGTAATCATGCAAAATGCCTAAAATGGCTTCCATTACAAACTTTGTTATAAAATGTCATTATCACCTGTGTTTGGATATTTTAAGAGTTTAATCTGTACTTACCTCTTCTAGTGTTAATAGGCCCACCTCGCATTGCCAGTACTAGCTTCAGAGTGCAGCCATCTGAAATGCTGCAAATAATCAACAAAAACAGTGAAGTTTTGTAGTATTCTCTGTCTCCAGAAGTAATAGCTACATTCAGAACTTACACAGGAAGTGGAGGCAATTTCAAATATAGCATGGTCTATCTGCTTATCAATTAACGTATAGTAAAGTTTTATTTTGCACTCACTTGTAATCATTCAAGCAGTAGTCATCCTCCAGTTCCACATTATTCCATATTAAATGCTGTTGAGAGACAGGAATACCTTTGAAAAGATTAGATTAAAAATTGGTTAATTTTTTAGTGCACAGTAGCATTTTAACCAGAAAGACTCAGATAACTAAGTTTCTGATCTGCACTATTTAGTCCCATGACACACACAATATATGCACTAAAATATACTGCAAGAGATAAAGTTTTGACTAGAAATATCCTATCCCAAGTCATATACGCAACATTGTACTATGAAGCTGAGCTCAACTCAGCCCCTACTACTGAAAAGAATATAGATAAGCTTCCTACCACACTAATGCTCCAGTCTTCATATTTTGGATCAAACCCTGGTTAACAGGTGTTTCCAGTAAGTCTGATGCACGAAAGGAAAACAGTTCCTCTCCTTTCCTCCCTAGAGATCCTGGCTTTTTGGAAAAAATGCTGAAGATAGTTTTTCTATGCAGTTGCAGTGGACACTGCTTTTACTTGTTCATAACTACCTTTTCCTTACTGCTGTACAAATAAATCATTTTGAGGAAACAGATAACCCTACCCATTACTAACACTGTAACCAGGGCTCAGTAACCTATGGTCTGTTGCCTGGATTTGACCCAGAATCACCGGGGTTCAGTGCATGGGGTTTTGCCTGCGCTAGGCCAAAGCTGGCCAGCAGGGACAAGCAGTGGTGGCAGTTGGTCTTAGCACCTGCTTAACTTGGACCTGAGCTGCGTCATACAAGCCCACCACCAGCAAAATAGCAACTGCTGCTGTATATCATTAAAGTTGAAATAGATTTCAATACTTATACTGTTTTACTTTCAGAGCTTAAAACCCTAACCAGTGATAAGTAGGAAGTCTCCCTGAGAAATGTGCACTGGTGACTGCATGGCTGGGCTTTATTAATCAGGGTTTCTCAAATTTTGCTTCTCATTACAACAAGAGGATATCTACTATGATTCAGTAGCTCTTTACAGTCAGAATAAAAGATGCACAAATTGCACTGAGGCAGTTTCCGAGTCTAAAAATGCTAAATCAATTTTGTGGTATTTTCCACAATCCAACCCCAATCTTGAACCTTATGGGTCAGAAGCAGAAAGCAACATTTGGCTACAGACCTGCTGGGCAATTTCTAGATTCACTTTTTGTACTTCTCTTAGCACAGGTAATGACCACTGCTATATCAGGAATTCCAGATAAGTTCTCTCCACTACTCAGAAGCAGCCATAGTGCATGAAAGATTCTGGCAATTTAAAGTGTTTTTAGTATTGCTGTCTGCTAAATTTGAACCTTCATTTTTCACCTTTGCACCACTCCTCCTTACTTAGGCTACAGCAGGGATGGAGCCTGCCTGCATGGAGCAGAGGCATGGAGGACAGCAGGGGTTTTCAAACTTTTTTAAGGAGTGTACCCAGAGCTGTCACTAGGGGTGTGCAGGGTTGAGGGGGTGACAAGCAACTGGAGTGGGGGGCGGGGTGTGCAGAGTGGCAGCAGCGGTAGGCAGGGAGCTCGCATGCGGCAGCTCCCACCACCGTTCACCACTCCACACCACCACCATGCACTGCTTCCCCACACCTCTGCGTGTACCCTCCTGGGGCCATCCAAAGTAACCCCAGGATACGCGCATGCCCGGTTGACAACCCTCGTGTTATGGGGCTGGGCTGGAACAGCAATGCTGACTCTATGCTGATGCTATGGGGCCAGGCTGGAGCCATGTTCTGTGCCCCAGGTAGGGTGACTACCTGTCCCTAATTGGGCAGGACAACCACCGGAGTGGGAATGTCAAGTCCCGGTCCCAGGCTGCATGACTCTGGGACAGCATTTGTCCTGGATTCGCAGTGTCATGCAGGGACCTGGGTTTTCTCTTCACTATAGAAAACCACAGGAAATGGCGGGTTTCCCCTTGCAGGCTGGCAGTGTTCCAGCCTGCAAGGGGCTGCTGGGAGTGGGAACAGGAGGCACCACGTGCATGTGCATGCCCACACACATGTCCATGGCCAGAAATACAGCTAGGCAGTGTGGAAACAGCTCCCTGCAGGTAAGTCTATAAGGGGGAGGAGGTATAGGAAGAGCCGGGGGAGAGCTGGGGAGGGAGATTGAGGCCCCCATGATGAGGGAGGGAGTAGGGAAGGGGTTGGAGAAACTGCCCAGCCAGGGTGTTGCATGGGGCCTGGGGGCAGGGCATGGAGCAGGACATAGCCACAGACAACTCATCCAGGGGTGGCTCCCTGATGCTGCACACTCTCAGGGAAGCATGAGGGGGGCACATGCCCCCCAAATTTGTGCATGGGGGCAGATACAGGCTGACTGCTGCAGCCTCGGGGCTCCCTGCCCTGCTACCCTCCCCCTAGGAGCCTTGTGCTGGCCATGCTGACAGAGGGGATCTGGCAGCAGCGGGGACAGTGGTGGTGGCAGTGTGGAGTTGTGCACCCCACTGCTACCAGGTGGGCAGGGGGTACATGGCCAGAGCGGGTTTCCCAGGGGAAAGGCAGGAGGATGGGGGGGCCCTCAGCCTGCATCCGCCCTGCTCTGCTCCACTCAACTCTGCTCTGGCCATGCCACCAAAGGTGGGAGGGGGCCTGTGTTCCACTTTTCCATTTTGAAAAGGTTATCCTAGCCCTAGGCTGCAGCAGAGATAGAGCATGCTGGTGCAAAGTGAAGGGGAGGGTGGGGGGAGTGGAAGGACAGGCAGGAGGGACAGACTTTGGGGTGGGGGGGGCGGCAGACAGGAGGAAAGTGGGGCGGGGACCCAATGCTGCAGGTGGCAGGCACAATGAGGGGTAAATGTGTGTGTGGGGGTCAGGCAGCAAGGTGAAAGCTGCCTGCCTCTCTCACTGCCTGCCACCACCTCCACACTGCCTGCCCTCTACTATCTATACCCCCACTGCTTGCCCCATTACTGTCCCCTACTGCCCACCACCTACTCCATTACGGCCACCTGCATCACCTCTGCCCCCACCACCTGCAGTAGTGGGGTGGGGGGGAGCAACAAATTTAAAATGACCTTCCAATGATGAGATTCCATACATTAAATAATTATATTCTTTAAATAATTTTAATATATGTGGAAAATTATAATAAGTTAATACATTTCCATAAATGGAAACTAATTATTTGGGGGTCGTCTTACATTCAGGGTTGTCTTATATCCTGGGAAATACAGTACATTTATGGTGAGAAAGTTATTAACAAGACCCTGAACTGATTATTTTCAGTAGAGAAACAGTTTTAAATGTGAAACTTTGTAACAGAATCCATAAAAAAACTCAAGTTTCTGAGGAAACTACTGAGAATAAGTACAAAATATCCACTTTAATCATTTTAAACTATAGCATGGAAAGTAAAGAATTAGCAACATAAAGAAATCTGATTTCATAATTTTTTTAATTAAAAAAAAAATTTAATCCACTTTGTTCTATGGTTAGATTAAGCCACGTGAACTGTTTGGATAAATTAATGTAATTTTTTGGCAAAGTATAAGATTAACTATGACCACTATGAATAACAACAATTAGATTAATGAAGTGTTCTGTCATCTTTAATATACTTAAACTCCTGTCTTTTCATTCTTGTTTTACCCTACTTGTCTATAATGGATTTTTTTTTTGCCTATTGTGTCAGAGACATGCATTCTGAAAGATTAGGAGTGAGATTAAAAGTATTTAAGAGACTAAGTCTATAATGTAATATGCTGCCATTTATTGAGTTGACAGATGAAGTAGTACCCTAGTAACAGACTAAAGACAGTTCTGATTTGAATTATGTCCAAGCTCTTGTCAGAAATATGCTTCAAAGGAGAGGTGGAACACGTGAAGTTCCAGTGACTAATTTGTGTTGTCAGGATTTATAAAAAGCAGTGAAAGAGAAGGACACTGTATATAATGTTTCTCAATCTGTACAGAATTTAATATAGAAGTTACTAAATGACTCATACTTAGAAATCAGCATGTATTTTCTAATAATTATCTCTCTCTGTAATAAACACTCAAATATTCATTGTTTAATTTAAAGATGAATGCACAGTATTGTAACAGGGTGGCAAAAAGTAGCATATTTATCAGGTATACTCAATTTTTGGGAAGCTGTTCTTTAATTTAATTAAAGCCTAAAACAAGTCATCAAAAACCTAGGTTACATGGCAGCAAGAACAAGTATTTTGTTTGGCTAAGAACTAATATTAATAGTTAAGAAGTATTAGAGTAAACATGAAAGGTCTGAAGTAGAGTCCCTTAATTTTAGGGATTTTCCCCTCCATACCATTTATTCATTAAAAGGGAACTATCACGAAAATAAGATTTGATAGAAACATTTGTCCGGTGCCTTCACTAAATATGTTTACATGTAAATAGTCAGGCACCTTCATGGAAGGATTTAGGATTTTGAAAATGGGGTCCAGGTGGGGCTCACCATCACATAAAACACAACACACATTTTTCTACAGGTGGGCGGATGAGAATAGGATGGGATTCAATACTGACAAGTGCAAGGTACTGCACCTAGGGAGAAAGAACCAGCAGCATACCTATAGGCTGGGGAATTCCCTTCTCGTCAGCACAGAGGCAGAAAGGGATCTTGGAGTCATTATTGAGTCCAAGATGAACATGGGCCACCAATGTGAGGATGCAGTCAGTAAAGCTAACCGCACCTTGTCATGCATCCACAGATGCATCACAAGCAGATCCATGGAGGTGATCCTTCCCCTCTATGCGACATTGGTCAGGCCACAGTTGGAGTACTGTGTCCAGTTCTGGGTGCCACACTTCAGGAGGGATGTGGACAGCACTGAGAAGGTCCAAAGGAGGGCCACTCGCATGGTCAGGGGGCAGCAGGGCAGGCCCTATGAAGAGAGCCTATGGGACCTGAACCTGTTCAGCCTCAATAAGAGAAGACTGAGAGGGGATCTGGTGGCCTTCTATAAACTTACCGGGGGGAACCTGCAGGGAACAGGAGAGTCCCTGTTCCCCTGAGCACTACCAAGGGTAACTAGGATAACGGCCACAAGTTGATAGAGAGTAGGTTCAGGATAGACATCAGGAAGCACTACTTCACAGTCAGGGTGGCTAGGATCTGGAACCAACTTCCAAGGGAAGTGGTGCTTGCTCCTACACTGGGGGTCTTCAAAAGGAGGCTAGATAATCACCTAGCCAGGGTTATTTGACCCCAGCATTCTTTCCTGCCCATGGCAGGGGGTTGGACTTGATTATCTGCTCAGGTCCCTTCTGACCCTACCAACTATGAAACTATGAATAAAAACATTTGATTTCCTATTACAAGCAAGTTATTGATAAGCACTTCAGTAAAACAATAGTTTACACAAGGGACTAAACCACTCTTGTTAATTTTAATGGCTCTATGCTCAATCCTCTACTTGTACATTCTACTGCACACGTAGTGGTGCAGCATATCAGTGTTAGAAAAATGAATCTTTAACAATGTTTGCCTGAAAATGTAGACTGTACTAAAGCAACTGAAGCATATAGTGTCTGACCAAATTGACAGAAGACATCCAAGACTCAATATCCAGTTAGGGAGGGCTTTGTATCATCCCAATATGACCACCCCCTTGGAACACTGATGTCTGTGCTATGTTGCTATAAGACACTTTATTAAAAGTGAGGTTATGAAAATTTTCTTGCCTAATAGGTGTAATTTTATTATTAGGGAATATAAGTAACAAGAATGTTTATCCACATTATTAGAATTCCACACATTTAACAAAATACATAAGATGAAAAATGTTAAGCCAATCGAATACTTTGGAACTGTGACACTACATAAGAAATAATCTAAAGTTGCACGAGGGTATGTACTGCATTAACTTTTGGCGTCAAGTTTAGCACTTGTTTGAAGCATACCTAAAAATAGAATTCATTTAAAAAAATGATAGCACCACAGGCACAGCTAAGAAGTATTTCTCACTAGTGTGAAAGCTGAGTTTCAAAAAGGCAATCAACGGAAGTTTCTTGGGGGCGGGGGCGTACATATATTTTTAAACAGAATTTCTTTTCTGACCATCACTTGCCTCCAACATCTACTAACAAAGGCATTTTGTATCAGTCTTCAATAGGTGATTGTGGAAACTGGCCACAACTGAAATATTGGGACCTGTAGCAAACTCTTTTCTATGACTTTCACTGTTGCCAATACTGATTTCAGTACTGCTGTTTTACAAGTCTCATTTTTGCCCATGTAGACAAGGTATGTTTCTGTGAACATAGCTGTGATGCATCTATGGCCAGATCAGCTGTTCAACATTAGAAAACACAACTAAATTACAAAAGACCAAATTGATTTTATTCAGTTCCTACAGAGCACAATACATAGCTCTAAAGCAAGACATGCTTTTTAGAGCAACTTATATTTTTAATAACTAAAGCAGGGCTATCCAACTTCCAGCCACACATTGTACAGGTCACATGCCCCTAGGACACATGCTGCATTGCACTGCAGACATCTGTCTCATGCTGGACCACCCCACCATGGGTGCCCTCCTACTGTACCATGCCAGCACCCCTGCACCTTGCTGTGTCAGCTCCACAGGTCCCCCTGAACTCTGCCAGCTGTGGACTTTCTCTATCCCATAAGCTACCCTGCATCACCCCAAAGGGTGAGGGCAGGAAGTGGAAGCCAGAGGAAGAAGGGGAAGCCTGCAGACTTGGTACAACAGAAGGAGGGAGGGTAAGGGCAGGAAATGAAACACATGGGTCAACCTCTCAAAGGCTGAAAGCTACCTACCAGCTGAAAATTGGACAGCTCTGCACTAAACAAAATTATCAACAGGTTATGAAGTGTCCCTTTCATCCCTTCCATGTAAGTATAAAGTATGCAGATACTAGTCAGAAGGGCACATAATGACATTAGTGTTACGCTCATTTGAAGTCTATCAGATGCAACATTTGTTGAGTAATATCTTGTATCAGATCAACCTTAGATGTTAGACAAGCTTTTGGGTACAAAACACCCATACTCAAGATCTTAAAAAGAAGTAGATACAGCCTAAACTACAAGTTGGAACAGTTATGGCACTTCTGTTTAACCCTATTACATTAATGAAAGTGGGGGCAGCTACACGAGACCTTTACTGCACAGCTGACTAATTACAGTGACTGCACAGTAAATATCTCAGCATCTACATGTGTGGCCCTACTAAGGCACACAAAACTAATAAACTCCACAGTAAATACAAGTCCTACCCTGCAAAAGAGTTTTTTTGTGCATGGCAGTGTATGAGTAGATGTTGACCTAGCTGGCTGGGGCACAAGGGTGCTTCAGTGCAGGGGCTGCCTACTGGCTAGCCCCACACTGAAGCACCCTTGTGCTCCAGCCAGCCCCTCCCCAGCACACTGAGCCTGGTTGGAGCAGCTCCAGGCTGGCAGGCTGACCTCCCAGGTGCCCTGCCAGCCAGGGTGGTGCAACCAAGCTTCATGTGCTGTGGTCCAGGTGCATGTATAAATCACACACCCAGGAGCTTCCTGGGAGCAATAAGCTCTAGAGCTTATTGCTGCACATTAATGCCACGTGTAGACACATCCACTGATTATCTAAAAGGAATCAAGCAGTAAAGGTGTAGATCAAAGTTCTCAAGAGTACTTACAGACCAGGTAAAGGACAACTTCATTAGATAAATGTATTATGAAAAAGAACATTCAAAAAGGAAGATGATCATCATCACTTGTGGATCACAGGGTGGCTGACAAAGGGAGCAAATAAATTATGATGAGCCATAAAACCACTAAGTTCATTGTTTTTGGTGTCCAGAAAAAGTTTCCTTTAAGGAAAAAGACTGTGGGGTCAAAAACAGTAGTTGTAGTTGTTTGACGAAAAGTATTCTCCCACTGATGACTGGATGTTTCTGTCTTTTACCTTTTTTTCTGAGAGCTCATTCTGGAGTGCAGTGGTTTACTTCCCATAACAGCACTTGGCATACTTGATGAGGTATACCACGCTGTGATAGGCACATGGATTCAGACAATTTTGTTGTGGAGTGTGTAGGTTGTGGTGGTGGTGAAAACATGTTGGTAGGTTTTACACCTGTTGTTGTTTAAGAGTCTTGTTCCATTTGGCATTTGTTGATCTGGACAGTTTGTGTCAGATATTGTCCTTGAGAATATTTCTTTCAAGAAGTGATCCTTTTCAAATAGAGGTCGTAACTATTCAGTGAACTTCCTGATAGGTTCTAGTGTGGAATAGTATGCAACAACCAGGACTGTACAGTCAGCATGGGTTTCCTTTTTATGTTTTTGCTGGCTTGTGTCAAGCAGTCAGATGGCCATTTCAGAGATGCAGTCTATTTTAGAGGTGCACCAATACACTGGTCCAATATCGAATTGGTACCGATATAAAGAAAACTGGCTGTATTGCATATAGAGCCGATAGGGCAGATAAATGCCCGTACTGTGCGCAACCGCAGTGCAGCACTCAGGCAGCAAAGAGCACAGCCAGCAGTGTGGAAAGCTGCCTCCAGCTGGTAAGTCCAGTGTGGTAGAAGGGGAGGGGGGAGGGAAGGGGCATGGGGGGAGGCAGATCAACACCCCCCGTGGTGAGGGAGGAGGCAGGGGTAGGCACTGCCCAAGCGGGGGGGGGGGCGGGGCCAGCAGCTGGAACCACATTTCATTGGCTGGGGCTCCCGCCACTGTTTACACCCCAGGAAGGCATAGGTGGGTAGCATGCATGCCCCCCGGATCTGCTCAAGGCAGGGTGGGCTGCAGCCAGGGCCACGCGGGGCTCTTCTTGACAGGGACTGGGCTTGGAGCAGGCACTAGCAGCACTGGGAGGATGCTGCATCCACCCGAAATTTCGCCACCACTCCACTCTCAGCACCACCGCTGCCAGCTGCCCAGCACAGCCCTGGCTCATGGGTGGAGGCAGGGTGTTGAACCAGGGCTGCAACAGGCAGCTGCAGCACTAGGAGAGGAGTGGTGACGAAATCTGGGGTGGATGCAGCATTCTCCCAGCGCCACTGGCACCTGCTCTGAGCCCAGCTCCTGCCGAGAAGAGCCCCACACATCCCTGGCTGCAGCCCACCCCACCTTGCAGAGATCCAGAGGGCACATGCCCCCCCGTGCCCTCTCGGGGTACAAGCAGCAATGGGAGCCACCCCCCCTCCCACAAGACACACCCTCTGCCCTGCCTGGGCAGTGGCTGCCCTTGCCCCCTCCCTCACCACAGGGGGAAAGGGGCATTGATCTGCCCTTGTCATGCCCTTCCCTCCTCCCTCCCCTTCTACCACACCAGATTTACCGGCTGGAGGCAGCTACATCGGAAACTGGAGCGGTATCAGCCGATATGCCTCCTTAATTAACGGCTATTGGTATTGGCCCCAAAAATCTCTATTGGTGATAGTCTATTTCCCCTAGTCTGTTTCCTTGGTCGAGCACCCTTGACCACTGACATGACGATCGAGAGACATGCAATTTCTGGAACCCAGCATAAAATGTGTCAGATCCCAAATCCATGATGACTGGGGTTTTTAAAGGTCCTGCGGCACAAGGAGCCTGATATCAAGGAAGCCTCTCCCCAATCTTAGATTCCACTCATGCAGCCCAACTGCACCAGTCACAATTTGGATATACCAGGATACCACACATTCCAATTACCGTGTAATATAAAAGATATGCCATGACGAATGTGGAACATCTTTGTTGCTGGTTTGACATTTTATCACATCACAAACTTTTTGCACATGTGGTATGTTGCAGTTTATCATGTAATTAGCATGTTAACTGCACAATAAATATAACATTGGTCAGAGGCTCTTAAGGCAGTTTTCAGGTTGGTGCGGTGGGTACTCCAAGGCTTCAGCTCAGAGCAGATGCAGTGGTATCTAATGGTCTTGCTGTAGATCACAGTTCCCATGGTAAGTTTGAGATGATCATTGGTTTTATAAAGGTAAGTGTGGTGGTCTGTGGGTTTCCTGTACATAGCTGTGTGTAGGGTGCTGTTCAGAGTACACAGAAAGCTGATGTTAGTCTAAGGCAGTGGTGTTCAACCTGTGGTCAGCAAACCCCTGGGGGTCTGCAGGCTATGTCTAAGGAGTTTCCAAAAGATGAATGTGATCAATCAAAAGTATGTGAATACCCACACTTACAATTCATAGTTTCATAGTAGCTAGGGTCAGGAGGGACCTGAACAGATCATCTAGCCTGACCCCCTGCCACAGGCAGGAATGAATGCTGGGTTCACAAGACCCCAGAAAGGTGATCATCCAACCTCCTCTTGAATTTGTCCAAGGTAGGGGCGAGGACCACTTCCCTGGGAAGTTGGTTCCAGATTTTGGCCACCCTAACTGTAAAATATTGCCTTCTGATCTCTAACCTAAACCTCTTTTCCATCAGCTTATTACCATTATTCCTCGTCACCTCAGGTGGTGCTGGAGAGAAAAGGGCTCTACCTATTTGCTTTTGATCTCCCCTGATGAGTTTGTAGGCAGCCACCAGGTCCCCCTCAGCCTCCTCTTGCTGAGGCTGAACAGGTTCAGGTCCTTCAGTCTCTTCTTGTAGGGCCTTTCCTGCTGCCCTCTCACCAAGCAGATGGCCCTCCTCTGAACCCTCTCCAGGCTGACCACATCCCTTTTGAAGTACAGTGCCCAGTACTGGATGCAGTACTCCAACTGCGGCCTGACCAAAGTTGCATGAGGGGGAGTATCACCTCTCTGGACCGGCTTGAGATGTATCTTTGGATGCATGACAAGGTATGGCTGGCCTTGCTGGCTACAGTCTGGCATTAGCAGCTCAGGTTCATCTTGGAGTCAATAATGACTCCAAGATCCCTTTCTGCCTCTGTGCTTTCAAGAAAGGAACTCCCTAGCCTGAATGTATGCTGTGGATTCCTTCTCCCAAGGTGCAGCACCCTGCATTTGTCTACGTTGAACCCCATCCTTTTCTCGTCTGCCCACTTTTGTAGTCTGTCTAAATCTAGTTGCAGCCTCTCTCTCCCTTCAAGTGTGTCCACCTTGCCCCACATTTTAGTGTCATCAGCAAACTTGGACAGTGTGCTTTCCACCCCCTCGCCCAAGTCGCTGATGAAGATGTTAAACAGTGCGGGCCTGAGGACCGAGCCCTGGGGTACCCCACTGCTTACATCTCGCCAGGTTGAATACAACCCATCCACCACTACTCTCTGTGTGCGCCCCATCAGCCAATTTTTTTACCCATCCAACTGTGCAGGCATCAATGCCGCAGTCACTTAATTTATTGATGAGGATGGGGTAAGAGACAGTGTCAAAGGCCTTCTTAAAGTCTAGAAAGACTATGTCCACAGTGACACCATCATCCAAGGATTTAGTTACTCTTCAAAGCTGTCTGCACCTCCTTTAGTAATTTTTCAGGGATCTGCAAATGAAAAAGGTTGAAAACCACTGGTCTAAGGGTGTGGACACAAAGAATACTTAAGGAATCCTTTCGAAAGGGAAAATGGTTCAAACAGATAGCAGCTTGTGTGTTCTAATTGTTATGTGTTAACAAGCTAATAGGGGCTAACAGGGGTAATGCAACTTTAATACTCCTTCATGCAGGGTTAAAGATTTTGAGAAGTTCCCCTTTCAAAAGAGCTTCAAGCCTTCCTGTGACCACTGCTAAAGGATCTGACACTTACATTTGTCATACATTCTTTGAGCATGACAAAAAGCCTGCAGTCACACATTCAGGGTTTCTGTTGTGCTTAAAGAAAAAAAAAAAGCCAATCCGGCCCAAAAAAGGGCAGATCCATGACACCCCACCCCCGCCATTTAAAACGGCATCTTATTTGTCTCCAGAAGGTTCTCCCCAACCAATTTACATGTGGTCAGGTTTTCTTGATCCTCAGTATCTCAGTCCTCCACTCTCCTTCCTGTGACTCCAAAGAGGAAAGAGGGAATGAAAGCAGCTGGCTCCCTGACAGCCCACCCAGAGCTTATCTGTTAGGAAGCTCTGCAGGGATCTAGATGCAGGCAGCCTTGTCACCTTCATCTCCAGTTGGCAAAGGTGATGGAGCATACTTGGATGCCTCAACAGCCAACTGGGGACCAGAAGACCTCCCCCACAATCATCCCTTGCCATCACAGGTGGCTCACAGGAAGCCCCACCCCCTTGTTGCCAGGTAGCAAGGGTACAGGGACTGTTGGCATGCAGCTCTGTCACTGTTACCATTGAGTAGTAGCAACATCAACTACAGTAGTGGCACGGGATAATCCAGCAGTGGAAACCACCTGATTTTCCAATGGCTTGGGAGCAACAGCTGATGGGATAACTTATTAGTGAGCCTGATGGGATCCTTTAGGGGCAAAAGGAACTAAGGAGCAGCACCCTATCACCCCAACTAGACAGCATGCCTTTGAGCCATCTTTGCATTGCTCCAGCGAGGAGCATGATTTATTTTTTGTAGTATTACAAACAGTGTCAGCAGCCTAAGAATATTCTAGACACTTTGATGGAAGAGTGGCAGGTGCTTGTGGCTAAAGTGGAGGGGAGGGGAGGGGGAGGCAAGATCAATCAGCCACTTCAGGTGTTCACTTAGATGAAGTTTTCTTTTATCTATGTATTGTATGTATACTATGGAAATTTAGGAACGTTACCTAAAAATTCTCCTCCTCAGGGCAGTTTATGACGAGGTAGATATGGGGGGTGGGAAGAGAAGGTGGAAGGAAGAGGGGAATCTTTGTGCCTATGGTCTGAAGGAAGCGTTGGTTGGTGAAGTTAAAAATTGTTGGGCAGGGATAAAATGGGTAAGCTGTAACCTAAACTGAAGTATAGTCAAATATTTCAGACAGGCTACAATTCTCTCGTGGTGTTGGTTTCATAAATTTCATAGACATTAGGGGCTGGAAGGGACCTCATGAATTGATTGAGTCCAGCCTCACTGCCAGAGGCAGGAAGTCTGCAGGGATCAAATGATCCCAGCAAGATAAACATCCAAATGCCTTTTAAATTAACCCAGAGTAGGTGCTTGCACCACCTCTGGGGAGAGTCTGTTCCAGACCTTGGACACTCAGACTGTAAAGAAGTTTTTCCTTATATTGAGTCTGAATCGGCCTTCTAGAAGTTTGTAGCCATTAGGCCTAGTTATCCCTTGCGGGGCCCTGGTGAACAAGTGTTCTCCCAGGTCCCGAGGCACCCTGCTTATATACTTATAGGCAGCCACAAAGTCCCCCCTGAGCCTTCTCTTCTCCAGGCTAAAGAGTTCCATGTCCCTCAGCCTCTCCTCATACGGTTTACTCTCTTGGCCTTTAATCATGTGGGTGGCCCTCCTCTGGACTCTCTCGAACTTATCCACATCCCTTCTGAAATGGGGGGCCCAAAACTGGATGCATTACTCCAGCTGCGGCCTCACTAAGGCCGAGTAAAGTGGGAGGATTATGTTCCTAGTTTTGCTTTAGATGCATCAGTGGATGCATGCCAGAGTCTGGTTTGATCTGCTGGCCACGGCATCGCATTGAGGGCTCATGTTCATCTTGTTGTCAGTCAAGGCCCCCAAGTCTCTTTTGGTGCTAGCGAGTGTAGCACCATCAGTTCTATAAGTATGATACTGTTTTTTTTTCTCTCAAGATGAAGTACCTTGCACTTCTCTACACTGAATGACATAAGGTTTTGGTCCGCCCACTTTGAAAGCATGTCCAGGTTGGCCTGTATCCCCAGCACGTCCTCCAGCATGACCGCCTTCCCCCATAGTTTAGTGTCATCCGTGAACTTTGCCAGTCCGCATCTGATGCCCAAATCCAGATCATTAATGAAGATACTGAAGAGTACTGGCCCGAGCACCGAGCCTTGGCAGACTCCACTGGTAACCTTGCACCACACTGATTTGTTCTCATCAACTAGTACCCTTTGGGTCTGACCTTGGAGCCAGATCCACAGCCATTGGACCGTGAGATGATTGAGGCCACAGTTCCCCAGCTTGGTCATGAGGACATCTTGGGAGACCAAATCAAAGGCCTTCTTGAAATCCAGATAAATGACATCAACCTTGTCTCCCCTGTCCAGGCAATGCGTCACCTGGTCATAGAAGGAGATGAGGTTGGTCAGGCAAGACCTTCCAGTAATAAAACCATGTTGGCTGGCATTCAGTAGGTTGCCTTCCATTAGCCTGTTGCAGATGGAGCCCTTGCTAATTTTCTCCAAAATCTTCCCAAGGATGGACATCAGACTGATAGGTTTATGGTATTTATGTATAGGCAGTAGTGATGTCCACAGTGGTAAGGATGGTACTCTCAGGGAGCTAGGTTATTTTATGAACTAGTGAATTGCCCATCAAGAATGATAGGGGAGGGAGGGGGGCGGGTAGGAATGGGGTAGGGGGGGAGGTAACTAACCCTAGCCCCCAACCCAACACTGCCATCTCCCAGGAGCAGGGGAGAGGGTGGGCGAAAGCTTACTTTGCCGTCTCCTCCATCCCCCTCCGCCAGCACCCCGTGTCACTGCTGCCTCTAAGGAGCAGGGCTGGCCTTACCCCCCACTCTGTATCCTTCCATCATGGTGGAGCTCCGCTGCGCTGCCGCCTCCTGGTCATAATGCTCTTGGAGCACTCTGATTGGTTGTTTCAGTAACCAGACTGCTCCAAAAGCATTACAGACAAACAGACAAAGCCCTTTATTATATTAGAATTTTGTTGAAGATGTCTTGTGCCTTGCAGAAAACTTGGTCTTGCAGTGAGAAATAGTCTGCAGATGATTTCCATGAACCCACACAATTCTTCAGTGACATTCATGAAGGAGACATGTTTAGATGGTACAACAATATAATATTTGTTTCCCAACCGGATACACAATATCTGATTGGACTTAAGATTTTCCACTGTAAGCAAAAGCAAACGCAAACAAGAACAAGTTAAGAAGAGCCAAAGGGTCTGCAGTGAAGTTGCCTACTACTTTAAGTGTTGTTCTGATTACAAATTGTCTTTACTGTCACTATTACTTAGACTTTCATCTGCCTAAAAGGGCCAATTTCCAGTAACTTTGGTAGAATAAAAGATTGAATGGTAGAATGAAATGGTAGAATGAATTTGGTAGAATAAAAGATTTGGTAGAATGATGTTAAAATTCTGGTTTTGCAAAATTGCAAAACTTGCAAAATTTAAGAATGCATTAAATCATTCTTCTTAACATGACAATGCCTTTTTTAACAATTGAGGTTAGAAAGTTTCACTGTCGTAGAAAATCATAGAATATTACAGTCAGAAGGGACCTCAGCAGCTCATCTAGTCCAACCCCCTGCTCAAAGCAGGACCAGCCCCAACTAGATCATCCCAGCCAAAGCTTTGTCTAGCCAGGTTTTGAAAACCTTCAAGGATACAGCTTCCACCACCTCTCTGGGTAACTTAGTTCAGTGCTTTGCTACCCTCACAATGAGAGCTTTTCCTAATATCCAACCTAAATTTCCCTTGTTGCAACTTGAGACCATTGCTCCTTGTTCTGTTATGAGGGACCTGGGACTCTTCAGCCTGAAAAAGATAAGGCTGAGAGGGGACTTGGTATCAGCTTGCTGCTACATCAGGGGAGTACATCAAGGGCTCGGTGAACAACTATTCACCAGGGCACCCTTGGGGAAAGCCAGGAGTAATGGCCACAAACTCCCTGAAGACCATTTCAGGCTTCATGAAAAACTTCTTCAGTCGGGGTGTCCAGACTGTGGAATAAGCTTTCTCCAGAGGTGGTGCAATCGCCTACCCTAGAAATCTTCAAGAGGAGACTGGACAGTCACCTTGCTGATGTCACCTGACCCCAGCTGTCTGTCCATCGGGTCCAGCCCCCTGCACCAGGCAGATTTCCCGAGGTCCCTTCCAGCCTTACAACCTATGAATCTGCCACCACTGAGAACAGTCTAGCTCCATCCTCTTTGGAACCACCCTTCAGGTAGTTGAAGGCTGTCATTATACTTTCTGCAATGATAGATGTATAGACAGACTGCATAGCTATTTTGTACAAATCTTATATTTAGAAGTGCAGGCCAAGTAGTATTCATCATTATAAGTTCAACATTGTAGAAGACAAACAGGATTACAACATAAAACTAGCATTGAACTGCTTTCCCTACACAAGTTATGGCCTTGCCACAGGACAGCAACTCTATCACTTTATAGCTCAAGGGGGCATTAAATCAATTGGCCAGACAGAGCTCAAGGGCAGAGTAGAGGAAACACTACTGACCTTGCCTCCACAAGCCAACTGACAGCCACTCCAAGTAACAACCTGACCTGCAAGTGCCAGTGGCTTTTCTCTACCCAGAAAAACTGAGAGGCTCATTATATATTTTCATACAGTATAATCTCATTTTCTCTTCTCTGAACCTGCCTGTCAGGCATCTTTTGAATTCTGCTCTCAAAGCTTCAGCATACCAGACATTTACTTCATCCAGAGCAGGGTGGACTCCAGGAAAGGTTTAGGTTCTGTATTGTGGCTAAACAATTCCTCTTCTTTCTTAATCATGAAAAATATTTCTTTGGAAATCAATCCTCATAACCAGGTTTTTAAACTTTTACTAGCAAATCCTCCCCCTTAATATGACTGTTTACTGGAAGAAGTCCACATAAGAATATAGTCAATCTTCCTTTAACTGTATCATCCCTAACTGAGGCCAGTGTCTACACATTCGGTCTTTTGCATCTCAGATGCAGACAGACCTAACGCTTGGATTGGCTTAAACCTCCTGAACCATTTCAAAAGTATACTTGGATAATCAAGTGTTATTTTGAACTGGTTGGTCCTCTAGGAATCAATCTCACAAGGCACTACTCCCCAAGGCAAGGTAACTGGCTGCTCTGATATGCAGCCAGAACACCACTGCTCCAACTTCTGTTGCCTGCATTTCACAGTAGCTGCCCTGGCTAGGGATTCTTAGGGCAAATCTTCACTTCTTTTAAAGAGCTGGTCAAAATACTTTCATGGTGGCAACTGATCAGGGTTCTGTGCATCTCAGGCTTAGTTGGGATGGAAGGTAGCAAAGTGCAGGAGGAGGGGTGGCACAGCCTGGATCCTTGCTTATGTGTAGCTGGGGCTCAAAGGGGCTGCTCAAGGGCTTCACTGCCACCAATGGAAGAAAACTTTACAAGTAGCAGAGAGCTGCCCTGAGGTGCCAGTCCCCAAACACAAAAGCAGAGATCCAGGCAACCTCCTCCCATCCACCTGGCCACGCCTCCACCCCCAGATCAATCTGGGATGCACCAAACCCTGGTCAGTTTTCAGGAACTGAATTAAATTGATGTAGCTTGGGGGAAAAGTACTCTATAAAAGCCATGAAAGCTCTGGCAATTTCAGAGCACCCAGCTCCTGGGAACCTAGAAAACATGAGTCTAGGCCAGGGGTGGGTGAAATATGGCCTGCAGGCTGGATCCAGCCCACCAGGCCATTCTATCTGGCTCGTGGGTCCCACCCCACCCAAATGGAAACCCCTGTCTGGCAGAGGCTTCTGGCCTGGGACCATGAGACTATTCGCGCCTGCCTGTGCCGGAGCAGGAAATTCAGGTAAGAAAATGGGAGGGGGCGGAGGCAGGGGAGGACTGTGGGTGATTTCCCCAGTCCTTGGGGCTGGGCTGGATCCTGCTGAGTCCCACAGTCCAGCCATGCAGCCAAGAGCATTGTGGTGCAGGAATGGCCAGCAGGCAGGCAGAAAAGTGGGGAAAGTGATGGCAGAGGGCAGGGGGGAGTGGAAGTGAGTGGACATGCAGGAATGCAGGGCCTGTGCTGGTTTGCCAGGGCTAGTGCCAGTGGGGCCCAGAGTGGGGCGGCAGGGGTCTATGGAGCTGAGCTGGGCTGGGCTGGGCTGGGCTAGGCTGCATGAGCAGGGAGAGAGGAGAGCTTGACCGGTTCCACAGAGCTCCTGCCCCCCGGCTCTGGGCCCTGCCGGCACTGGCCCAGTGCTCCTGCCCAGCTGTTGCTGTGCTCCCATGTGCCCGCTCACTCCCACTCCCTCCCGCCCCAGTCCCATGATACAGGCGGGGACCAGTGCACGCAACCCCAACCCCACATAAACCACACTTGCCTATCTGGGCTGAGCAGCAGCGTGAGACAAACTGCTGCTCAGCGTAGGAGGAAAGCAGCCCCTCCCCCTCACCAGCACTACCTGGTGCAGCGACCCGAAGCCTGTGTGGGGCTGCCCTGCGTCTGTTGCCTCTGGGCTGCCCTGGAGGGCAGCGCACAGCAGATGCAGGGTAACCATGTGCTGGCTTTGGGCGGCTGCACCAGGAAGTGCCAGCTAGGGGAAGGAAGAGGGGCCGCTTTCCCCCATGCTGAGCAGCAGTTTCTCTCCTGCGCTGCCACTGTTCAGCCTGGGCCCCAGCGCCTGCTCCAGGCTCACCTGTCTGGGTTAAGCAGCATGGCAGAAACTACTGCTTGGTGTGGGGGAAAGTGGTCCCTCCCTTTCACTGCCACTGGGCAGTTTTTGGTATGGTTGCCTGGATCCCACACCATGCTGGGTTGCCATGCAGCTCCGTCACCACCACCTCTGGGCTGCCCAAAGTGGTCATGGTGACAGCGTGGAGCAGCCACAGGGCAGCTCACAGGTGGTGGTGACAGAGCCTCAGGGCAAGCCAGCGTGACACGGGCTCCAGGCACCCGCACCAAATACTGCCTGGCAAGGGCCACTTTCCTCTGTGCCGAGCAGCAGTTTCTGTCTGGCTGCTGCTTCTGCTCAGCCTGGATGGGCGAGCCCAGGGCTGGCACGGGGCACACAGGGTTGCAACTGCATGTGCTGGTCCCCACTGCTACCACTGTATGCTTGGGGCAGCAGGACATGCCACAGGTAGGCAGTGCAGAGAGGGCGGTGGGGCACGCTGTTGGGGGTGGCAGGGAGGCACCACAGGGCGCTCGGGCTCTGGGCCGTTGCGGGGTGGGGGCAGGTGCTGACCAGCTCAGAGGGCCATGTGCAGGGGGGCTCCCATGCACACCCCACATACCCTCAGATCCTTCCAACAAGTCCCACAGCCACACCCTCGTCCACACACACCCCACAAATACCATACCCACGTAGATATACCCACAAACTCCCATACCTACCCACATCCACACACATACCCACAGCTCCCCACAAACCCTATACCCACCCACCCATACCCCCAACACTCCTGCATACCCCACACACTATACAAGAATAAGACTGCATTTTGAGCTATTATGCAATCACTTATACATATACACCACAAACACACACAAATTAGGACAAAAATATATGTTTTAAATTCAATTAAAATATATTATAATGGGTGTTTGATTTCTAGTATACAATTTGGTTTTTTCCTCGTTCTAAGATGGCAAACCCTTTTCCCCAAAAGAGTACTTCCTGGGGTAAGGGGAGGGACTTCCGGTGGCAAAGGTCAGAGGTTAGGGGGCAGGACTTCTAGTCCCAAGATAGAGACCAGGGTGTGGGGCTACCCATGCAGCCCTCGACAGCTTGCCAAAACTTGGTAAGCGGCCCTCCACCTGAAATAATTGCCCTCCTCTGGTCTAGGCAGCACCCTCCACCCTTCCTCTACACCTAAGCATACCCAATTAGGGTATGATCACACAGATTTCAGTAAAATGCAGGAATACAGCTCTATTGAACTCAAAGTTATAGAGAAGGGAGAGCAGAAAATGGCAATTGGGTTGGGTACTCACTCCCACCTCCTGGTGGTGGTTTGAAAGTACTGCAATGCCCAAAATGTGATGGTTCTGCTTAGAGCCTTTAGCAATGTATGTACTAACACCTGAACCAGGACAATTTTGCACTGGTTTCCAATCACTGACATTATCTGAACGGTTCAAGTATTATAACTGTTCACATCCTCAGGCTACTTCTTCCAAATGCTCAAATCTGTTTTAAAGCCACTTACAGGTAAAGGACAGCTGAGGTTCCAGTAATCAGAACCAATTTTTATGGTTGGTTCAAATCCACCACTCAACTTGTAGACCAGTGGGGGCAAACCTTTTTGGCAGCCAGGCTACAAATTAGCCCTGAACCCTTCCTCAGTGCCATTCTTATCCCCATCCTCTGCCTGATCTCCCGATCTGCTTTCTGCCTGATCTCCTGCTTTGCCTTCTGCTTCCTGCCCCATCTGCTGCTGTGCTGCCCTCCCTCCTTGATCTGTCACATGCCACACACAGAGGCTACCATTGCCTCTTGTGCCACAGGCTGGCCAGCTTTGTTGTAAAGATTGCTTCTGCTAAAGCAAAGCAAGTTGCACTGATACAAATGATGCCCCACAGGGCGTGTCCACACATGCAGGCGTGTATGCTTGCAGCACCTCAAATAGAAGCAGTACAAATTGGAGCCGGGGCTTTTTGCCTCAGCGCACATGCTCGGACATACACTTTGTTGAGGAGCAAATTGTGCCATTTGGGGCAAAATAACCCTGCCTGGCTTCTGCCGCATCTGCAGCCAGGGGGAGCTAAAGCCTAGTGCCACCTGTGCTGTCCCCAGCAGTATAAAAAGCTGCCCTGTCCTGGCCCCAGCAGTACAAAAAGCTGCCCTGGCAAGTAGCTCAGGGCTACTAGCTCTCAGGAGCTTCTGGGGCCAGCCAATTGGCACCTGGGGACACTATGCCTTGTGCCAGCTGGACTGCTGAAGCAGCCCTGAGAGTTCCCTACAACTTTTACCCACTGCAGCAGTCTGGCAGTGGGGGCTGCTGCTTGCTTGTGACTAGTTGTGCACCTGCCAGACCCAGATGGAGACTGCACAGCCAGTAGAAGCATCTGCCCCACTGGGCCAGCTGCCAGTGGACTGTGGCTACAGGGTTGGCCTTTGTATGCCACTACTGCCATATGTACCCAGACATCTGAACAGCTATTGCCCGGAAGACGTTCCAAGTGTGGTGGCCTGCTTTGAACTCTCAAAGCATGTCCTTCTGGCCCCAACTGACCTGGAGGTCAGCCACAGCCAGCTGGGTCCACGGTGCCAGCTCGGAGCAGGCAGGGTCCTGCCACTGGCCTCCCTAGCAGGAATTCTGGTGTTCCCTATTTGAAAACTAAACAATCCCCAATAAAAAAATTCCCAAAGTCACTCTGTAAAATACCCCCAAATCCATGATCCTCTACAATTAAAACAAAAGACCACACACACACACACAGAGAAAGAGAGAGAGAGAGCGTGGCCATGATCAGTTAGGCAATGTATAATTGATATATCTGCAATGTTAAAGCAATTTGGAAGACTACCAGTGTCTGTATTGTAATAATAAAGTGAATTCATAGATTCATAGATGTTAGGGTCGGAAGGGACCTCAATAGATCGAGTCCGACCCCCTGCATAGGCAGGAAAGAGTGCTGGGTCTAGATGACCCCAGCTAGATGCTTATCTAACCTCCTCTTGAAGACCCCCAGGGTAGGTGAGAGCACCACCTCCCTTGGGAGCCTGTTCCAGACCTTGGCCACTTGAACTGTGAAGAAGTTCTTCCTAATGTCCAATCTAAATCTGCTCTCTGCTAGCTTGTGGCCATTGTTTCTTGTAACCCCCGGGGGCGCTTTGGTGAATAAAACCTCACCAATTCCTTTCTGTGTCCCCGTGATGAACTTATAGGCAGCCACAAGGTCGCCTCTCAACCTTCTCTTGCGGAGGCTGAAATTGTCCAGTTTCTCTAGTCTCTCCTCGTAGGGCTTGGTCTGTAGGCCCTTAACCATACGAGTGGCTCTTCTCTGGGCCCTCTCCAGGTTATCCGCATCCTTCTTGAAGTGTGGTGCCCAGAACTGCACGTAGTACTCCAACTGCAGTCTGACCAGCGCCCGATAGAGAGGAAGTATCACCTCCTTGGACCTATTCGTCATGCATCTGCTGATGCACGATAAAGTGCCATTGGCTTTTTTGATGGCTTCGTCACACTGCCGAATCATGTTCATAAATACATGAATACATGTTTTGCTGCCTCCCCAGCAAGGCCCACCTGCCCCACCCCCACTTGCTCTCCCAGCCCCCTGGATTACTGCCGCACCTGGCCCCATCCCCTGCCAGCTCCTACAGCCACCCCCATGGTTGCCCCACCCAGCTCCACCCCCAACCCCTCTACTCCTCCAATGGCTGCCCCGCTCATTCCCATCCCCCACTTGCACTCCCAGCTTTCTGTGGCTGCCTCTGGCCCTTTAAAAAAAAAAAAAAAAAAAAAGCCTCTACTCACCCCAGGAGCAAGGGGGAGGGGGGGGCCCTCCAGGGCTTCCTGGCAGACACCCCCTGCCCGAGCAGCACAGGGCAGCAGGGCCTGGGCTGGGGCTGTCACCCAGCCCTAATGTGCAGGGCAGGGCCCCACTGACCCAGATGGCAGCTGTACTGCCAGTTAGTGAGTGTTGGGTTTTTGTTTTTTAAACTTCTGGGATGCTGGGGCGGGTGGGGGCAGGCAGTGATGGGGGGTTTTGGGGGGCTGGGGCTGGGTGGGGCAGGGCTGGGGGAGTGGGCAAGGCCCCCATGGTCCCCTTCCCCCTCCTCCAGCCCCCCCAACCCCTTACTTACCAGCACTGCAGCCTGGGTCCAGCTCCCTGCTGCTGGCACGCTGCCTGCCCTTACGGGTAGGCAGCATGCTTCAGCACCAGGGCAAGGGCTAACCATAGAGATGCTCTGGCAGCCAGAGCATCTCTATGGAGGACCCAGCCTCTGGTTGCCTCAGGGCAGAGTCCGGGTCTGTGCCCTACCCACATTTTTTGTCTGTGGGTTTTTTTGCCCACACACTGCAAATTTGTAGCGCGGCTAATGCTTTCTCATTCCTCCAAGTGCCTTTTGCAGCATCTCAAAAGTTTGAGACACTGCAGGAAGCATGTGCAGGCTCATCCGGATGCGGCCATTGAGTTTTATCTGGTCTGAATTAACACAAAAGACCCATTTGATGCTTGGATATATTATCTTCACCTTAAACATAACAGAGACAAGAAAGGATAAAGAATAGTAATGAAGTTCGTGTATACATCCTACTATCACTAATGAAGTACAGCAAACTAGTATTATTTAGTCAAAAAGAAGAAACAACTAGAATATTTTCTAAATGCATATGTACTACAAGAATTGGTCTCTTCCTCCCACTTTAATACATGAATAAAGAAATATTCCTAATTTCAGGACTAAATAAGACCGAAAAGGAAGAATACATAAAGCAACAACCTATGTAATTCAGAACTAGAAGCAGTCATTGAGTGATATTGTGGCCACAACATTACAATGGAACAAGCTACAGGACAATTCATAGTTCATAATGCAAATTAATTCTGACATGTTACAAAAGAAAGGTAGTAATGTATGTATATAGAAGAACCAGATTGACCAGGATCTGTTTTTAGGTTTTAATTCTACTTCTTTGATTGATGAAAGTATTAACCACTGTTGGGAGTCTGATGCTGGTCTGTTGCCTAATGCAATTAATCTGTAATATAATCAAGATCTCCATCTGGGTATGAAGAATTCTAAGAAATTCTATAAGCACAGACCATCATGTTTCTGTAGAATACCATCAGCTCTCACTGCTTTTTTCATAGATTTCATAGACATTAGGGCTGAAAAGGACCTCAGAAGATCATCAAGTCCGGCCCCCTGCCCAAAGGGCAGGAAGTCAGCTGAGGTCATAGGATCCCAGCAAGATAAGCATCCAATTTTCTCCTGAAGGTGTTCAATGTAGGTGCTTGAACCACCTCCGATGACAGGCTATTCCAGACCTTGGGGGCTCAGACAGTAAAGAAATTCTTCCTTATGTCCAGCCTGAAATGGTCTTGTAGTAGTTTATAACCATTCTACCTCATCATCCCTTGGGGCACTCTGGTGAACAAACGTTCCCCCAGATACTGGTGGTCACCCCGATAAACTTGTAAGTGGCCATCAGATTACCCCTGAGCCTGCGCTTTTCCAGGCTAAAGAGCCCCATAGCTCAGCCTGTCGTCGTAAGGTCTGTTTTCCTGACCTCTGATCATGCGCGTGGCTCTTCTCTGGACTCTCTCAAGCTTCTCCACATGCTTTTTGAATTGTAGGGCCCAAAACTGGACGCAGTACTCCAGCTGCGGCCTCACCAAGGCAGAGTACAATGGGAGAATGACATCCTGGGATTTGCTTGAGAAGCATCTATGGATACAAGCCAGCGTTTTGCTTGCTTTACTAGCTGCAGCATCACATTGACGGCTCATGTTCATCTTGTGGTCAATCATGACCCCCAAGTCCCTTTTGTCCATAGTGCTAGGCCGAGCCTATAAGCATGCTGCGGGTTTCTCTTCCCAAGGTGGAGAACCTTGCATTTTTCGGTATTAAACACCATTAGGTTCTCATTTACCCATTTCCTGAGCCTGTCAAGGTCAGCCTGGATTGTCCTCCTGTCCTCAGATGTGTACGTTTTACCCCAAAGTTTGGTGCCGTTGGCGAACTTGGCCATTCTGCTTCCGATACCAATGTCCACATCATTAATGAAGATGTTGAATAGTATAGGCCCAAGGATAGAGCCTTGGGGGACCCCACTGGTCACAGGGCACCATGACGATTGACTTCTGTCTATTACCACCCTCTGGGTCCGACCACGGAGCCAATTCCCCAGCCAGCAGATCGTCGTGAAGCAGAGGCTGCAGTTGGCCAGTTTTGCTAAGAGGTGATCATGGGATACTAGACTGAAGGCTTTTTAAAAGTCAAGATATATGGCATCAATCTCTTCTCCCTTCTCCAGGTGATAGGTCACCTGGTCATAAAAGGATAAGGATTAACTTCAATCAAACGAGCTACAACTACACACAACAGATACTTGAATGGCTGTGTGACAGAGCACCTTTGGTGCCTGTCACTTTAAGGGCTAGGTCTGGGAGAGGGCAGCTGCCTGATTAGGGCAGCCATTTTAATGCCCAGCTCCCTGAGCTGATGGAGAGCAGTTTGGGACCAGCCAACAGGGAAGGAACATCTCCCTGCTGAGCTCCTGCCCCAGGAACAACATGGAAGTAAAGGGGAGGCTACGGGGGAGAAGGAGGCCTCAGTGGTCCTTGATACAACATAAAACTGCACCCTGCTAGGGAAGGATGACCTGGAAGGACTCCTGCTGGCGAGGGAGTCCCCAAGAAATGCCAGGCCAGTTACCTCCCCAGTAAAAGGCAGAGAAGGATGCCTAAGCCCTAGACTCCACCATTCAGCAGGTTTTTATTTAGAACTGGTGGGCCAGGCAGGCACCCAAGCCTATGGGGGCAGTGGGGATGGAGGACCCAGAGAGCCCCGCCCCCAGTGAGGAGGACGGTGTAGCCCCAGAGAGATGGGGGAAACTGGCCCGGAGATGGGTGTGACACAAAGTCAGCCTTAGTTTTGCAAATTGCTGGGCAGTCATTCAGATGGGGGCATGAGACCCAAAAGGCTGTGTACCTGTTGGCCAAAGAGTGCAGGGAATTAAGCCTGATGGCCCAAAGGGATCACTCAGGGAGCAAAGGCAGAGTGTGTATGGCCTAAGAGGGGCAGTATAAATGGGACCCTGGTGAGAGCAGGGGAAGTGAATGAGGCCCCTGTGAGAGGGGGGCCATCTGCATGTGGCCCATAATTGGACAGGATGGAAAAGGTCTAACTACAGCCAAGTTTTGCCCGGCCTTCGTCCAGAGCTGGTTAGAACAGATGGTGACATCTGCAAGGCATGGGCCACAGTGTAGGGGATGGTTGAGAGCTGCAGAAAGACACTGATGTCTAAGGGGTGATAAAAATGGGCAGCCTCCTACCTAGTTAAGATCATAATTTAATCACATCGAGGCATGGCAGGCGAGACAAGTGGGCAGAGTGCCCATGGATAGGGGGCAGCCCAATAGCAAGATCAGGCCAGCGAGCTTTCCTGTCATAGCGTGGTTGTATTTTTAGTCAAGTAATTTGTATTAACATTTCATTTTATTTTGGTCCCAAATTCAAGCACTTTTGATGGCTGTACTTGTGTTAATACACCAATCTGTTCATAAGTTAAGATTGGCTAGTTAATAACATTGGTATAACAGTTCCTAAATTTACTTTCATATCAATTTTGAATACACAAAATGTCTTACAGCAAGTTAACCCATGGGGTAAAGTTTGCTTGGTAGTGACTGTCAAGACATTCTAGTTTTTATGCCATTGCTGTCAGAGATAAATAAGCAATGGAACTATTTGATTGAAGGATAAATCTAGACTCAGTTGTTTAAAACAAGTAATTTTTCCTGTAATAAAAAGCTTGAATCTTTGTGTACAAGACTGTTATGGTTAGCATGGTACAAACTACAACTGTGGGGACAGGTGTGTGGAAAGGATAACCAGCATGTCAATTTTAGCTGAACTTCAAAGCAAATTAAAAGGTCTGGAGGTACCTGAGGACACTTAGGTTCTTATTTGTTACCTGAGTTTTACCCAAGTTCTTCATAGCCAGTGCCATCTGAAGAAAAATTTGGCAACTTTCTTGGTAAGTAACAGACCAGAGAGCATTTTTCTTGCTGTTCCTTTTAGTTCCATTCAATCTTTGCTATATCGGACCATGACACTTTGATGACTGGAGCACAGACCTTGCAAGAAAGAGATAGGTCTACTCCCATGATCTTCATTTCAGATCCCACAGAAAAATGGAATGGTATGGGATAAGTATTTGCCTTTCCGAAGCTTTTTTGTTTTCTGCAGAAGTCTATATGCTGTCACTCTATATGCCACCACCAACCTGGTGGGTTACCCCAGAGGGGACAGGAGGGGGGTCCAGGCATGTCATCAGACCTCAGACCCGAGAGGCGTAAGGCCGAGAGCCTCAGTGAGGAGATGGAGTAGTGGCCCAGTGATGGTGTGTGCGAAAACAGTGAGGGCTGCATAGAATAGGGTTCACATGGGCAACCTGAAGGACTGTGCTTGGGCCACGTAGAGTAGGGTCCATATGACAGGGCCTGAAGGGCTGCGCATAGGCTGGGCTTGATTAAGTCAGCTGAGTTTGGAGGGGCCCAAGGTGGACCCATATGCAGGAGAGAGAGCGACCAGCTCGTAACTTGACTGGAGAAACCCTCAACCAGTCAATGCTGGGGCCAGGACCAGATCAGTCAAAGGGCTAGAGTGCCCACCCTCAGGGACGCCCAGAGCTAGAGGCCTGGGCTTCCAACTGGCCTGGAGGTGAGGCCAGGGCCTGTGTGGCCAAAGGTCCTCGAGGGGACTACAGCCGAGGGAGAAGGGAGCTTGGCAGCCCAGTGTGAGGGCAGAGATTAGACCACCTGAGAAGGAGGGATCCAGGTGGGATCTGGACATCAGGCGGGCATGGAATGAGGCCCATCATGGAGCTGAAGCCACATAGTGATGCCATCTGTGAGGCATGGGACACGGTGTAGGGATGGTACAGAGCCGTGTATGATGCCCTTGGCACCGGGCAGTAAACAGGCAGCCTCCCACCTTATAAACAACTTAATTGGTTACATTAAAGCTGAGGCAGATGGTTGGACTGCCCTACACAGGTGGGCAGGCCAGTGATTTGACTGGCTGCGAGACAGCCCCCTGTCACACGGAGAAAATGTGTTGTCTCATGTGTGATGATGCACTGCACCATCTGCACCCCACTCTTTTCAAAATCCTAGATCTGCCCATGGTGGTTGCTGCGGCTCTTTGGTAGGTGACATGAACCAAGGTGAGTGGTTTCTGTCTTGCCCCTAGTGCTCATCTGGTAACCATAACCGATTACTATCTTGTGTCTGAACAGAGGCACCAAAGAGTTGTGGAGACAGCCCTAGCTGCTCAGCTGCAAGTGCCCTGTCTACAGTAAAGCATTCTGATGTTTCTCCAATGTTGCAGCAGCTGCAGTTCATCCTCTGGGATGATCCTAGTGTGCCCACCTACCCATCAGAGGCTGCATTGACAGTGGGTCTTTCACAGGGGCCTGTGCAGGAGGTGCTTGGCACGACTTTGTACCACACCCAAAGTGGCAGAGCGGGCTTAGACTCTGCCTCCCGCTCTTTCTTTGCCTAGCAGCCTGTGGGAAGGCTGACGCCTACCATCCTGGCAGCTGCATTGTAGTGCTGGGGTGTAATGATGAGGCATAACCTCTGCTCCCCAAGACCCACGTGGTTGCTCGTATAGGATAGAAGCGATTAAGGCACCTTAAAAATGTGCGTTATGTACCGTGGCCTCTGCTCCAAGGATCTGTAATGGGGAGGGTGGTTCCAGCAGCCCAGCTCTGCTAAGAAGGAAGGCTGTATGCTGTATGAGGGGATGATACAGGCTATGTCTACTTTTTACTGTGGGTATGTCCCATGCTCCTGGGCTTTTCTGGTTGCTCCCTTCCCCGGAGGCATTAAGTGCTGGCTTCAGCCCAAGCTGGGGATTTTGACTGAGCCATGCCAATGCTCCTGCTGGGACTTAAAGCCAGAGGTTCCTGGCTAGAAGGTCTTGCCCCTCTGGTCAGGGTCAGACCAATATCATATTTTGGGTCAGGAAGGAATTCTACTCCATGGTCAGATCAGTATAGACTAGTGGGGGTTGATTTTCTCTGTTATAATAGAGACTCTCTGTGTCTCTATTATAAAGGGCATGGCCCGTTTCCTGGGATCTCTTGATCTTATATTGCAAGACACAAATGGTAATCTTGTGGCTACACCAGACAAAAAAAGCTGATATTTTCAAGTTTCTTTGCCTCTCTTTTTCTGAACAGAGACCGGGACATCCCTCTTACCAGAGGTAGGGATAATCTTAGGGATAACTCTGTCAGGCCTTCAGTCAGCGCAGATATAGTTAGGAATCTTCTGGAAGGGCTAAACATTTTTAAATCTGCAGGTCCAGATGCCCTCCACCCAAGGGTGTTGAGGGAGCTAACAGGGGTCATCGCTGAGCCCTTGGCCTGGCTGTATGAGCACCCGTGGTCATCTGGCCAAGTGCCGGGCGATTGGAAACTAGCTAATGCGGTCCCAATTTTCAAGAAAGGGAGGAAGGAGGACCCAAGTAACTATAGGCCTGTAAGTCTCACCTCGGTGCTCAGGAAGATCTTGGAGAGAATCATCAAGGAGCACATCTGCGGAGTCCAGCAGGGAAGATCATGCTCAAGGGCAACCAACATGGGTTCATCAAAGGCACATCTTGCCTGACCAACCTGATTGCCTTTTACGACCAAGTAACTAAATCCTTGGATGGTGTTGCTGTGCACATAGTCTTTTTAGACTTTATGAAGGCCTTTGACACTGTCTCTCACCCCATCCTCATCAATAAATTAAGCAACTGTGGCACTGATGCCTGCACAGCTGGATAGGTAAAAAAACTGGCTGATGGGGCGCACCCAGAGAGTAGTTGTGGACAGGTTGTACTCAACCTGGCGAGATGTGAGCAGTGGGGTACCCCAGGGCTCAGTCCTCGGGCCCACACTGTTTAACACCTTCATCAGCGACTTGGACGAGGGGGTGGAAAGCACGCTGTCCAAGTTTGCTGATGACACTAAGATGTGGGGCAAGGTGGACATATTTGAAGGGAGAGAGAGGCTGCAACTAGATTTAGACAGACTACAAAAGTGGGCAGACGAGAATAGGATGGGGTTCAGCGTAGACAAATGCAGGGTGCTGCACCTTGGGAGAAGGAATCCACAGCATACATACAGGCTGGGGAGTTCCCCTCTTGAAAGCGCAGAGGCTGAACGGGATCTTGGAGTCATTACTGACTCCAAGATGAACATGAGCCGCCAATGCCAGACCGCAGCCAGCAAGGCCAGCCATACCTTGTCATGCATCCAAAGGTGCATCTCAAGCCAGTCCAGAGAGGTGATACTCCCCCCTCTATGCAACTTTGGTCAGGGCGCAGTTGGAGTACTGCATCCAGTACTGGGTGCCGCACTTCAAAAGGGATGTGGCCAGCCTGGAGAGGGTTCAGAGGAGGGCCACCTGCTTGGTGAGAGGGCAGCAGGACAGGCCCTACGAGGAGAGACTGAGGGACTTGACCCTGTTCAGCCTCAGCAAGAGGAGGCTGAGGGGGGACCTGGTGGCTGCCTACAAACTCATCAGGGGGGATCAAAAGCAAATAGGTAGAGCCCTTTTCTCCCCAGCACCACCTGAGGTGATGAGGAATAATGGTAATAAGCTGATGGAAAAGAGGTTTAGGTTAGAGATCAGAAGGCAATATTTTACAGTTAGGGTGGCCAAAATCTGGAACTAACTTCCCAGGGAAGTGGTCCTCGTCCCTACCTTGGACAAATTCAAGAGGAGGTTGAATGATCACCTGTCTGGGGTCTTGTGAACCCAGCATTCATTCCTGCCTGTGGCAGGGGGTCGGGCTAGATGATCTGTTCAGGTCCCTCCTGACCCTAGCTACTATGAAGCTACGAGGTCAGGAGTCACATAGTACCATTTAGGCATAGTGATGGTTCAATAGTTGAACTTGTGTTCCAGTAGGCATTACACTGCAAATACCCATTGGTATTGAAAGTTAAATGGGTTGTTTCATCAAGGCTTTACTCATGCACAAACACACACACACACACACAAAACAAGCCGACCGACTTGATACCACCTGTACAGCACTCTAACAGAGACCCTAGTGGTCTTCTAACATGGCTCTTGAGCACCAAGCAGCTGGACTCCTCACTCTCTAATCCAGGAGTGGGCAATTATTTCAGCTGGAGGGCTGCTTAAAGAGTTTTGGTGAGCTGTCAAGGGCCGCAAGGGTGGCCCCACCTGCTGGTCACCATCTTGGGACTTGAAGTCCTGTCCCTAACCTCTGACCTTTGCCACTGAAAGTCCTTCCCCTTGCCTCTGGAAATACTCCTTTTGGAAAAGGGGTTTGCCATCTTGAAACCAGAAAAAAAACCCCCAAATTATACTAAAAATCAAACATCCATAAAAACATATTTTAATTTTATTTTTTAAAAATATTTTTGTCCTGATTTGTGTGCATTTGGGCTGTTTATGTATAGAAGTGACTCCATAATAGCTCAAAATGCAGTCTTACTCTTGTATATTGTGGGGGGTATGGGTGGGTGGGTGTGGGGGTATGGGTTTTGTGGGGATGTGTGGGTGTGTGTGCAAGTGGGTATGGAGTTTGTGGGGGGCTGTGGGGTGTGTGGAGGGGGAGGGTGGCTAGGGGTGTGTGTATGCATGTGCACACACATGTAGGGTGGGGTTTGTGCCTGTAGCAGTGAGCAAGGCTCCCCCCCCAAAAGTGTGCGGGTGAGAGTGTACGGGGTGGGGGGGGAGAACGTGGGGGGGTGCTGTTTGTAGGGTGTGTGATTGTGTGGGGGAGGGTGTGGTTGTGGGGTAGGGTTTGTAGGTATGGTGGGGTATGCATGGGACCCTAGACGCACCCCTCTGAGCCAGAAAGCACCCACCCCCACCCCACAACAGCCTGGAGCCTGCTCATCCTGTGGCACTTCCCTGATACTGACAACAGCGTGCAGCTCCAGCATGCCCTGCACCTGCTCTGCACTGCCCAGCTGTGGCATGTCCTGCCACCCCCTGGGCATGCAGTGGGGCTGCCACCACTGCTGACCCCAACCACACGGTACCAGCAGGGGCCAGTGCATGCAGAACCAACCCTGCATGCTCCGTGCCAGCTCTGGACTCGCCTGTCCAGACCAAGCAGCGGCAGCGGCTGGACAGAAACTGCTGCTCGGTGCGGTAGGGAAAGCAGCCCCACCTCTTCACCGCCACCAGGCAGTTCTTGGCACTGTGCCAGGCTACCCTGCACCTCCATCACCGCTGCCTCTGGGCTGCCCTGTCACCACTGCCGCACTGGGAAGTCCAGAGGCAGCAGTGAGACAGCTCAGACTCAGGGCAGCCTGGCACAGGCTCCAGGCAGCTACACCAGGAAGTGCCGGAAGCAGCGAGGGGGAGGGGCCCATGCTCAACAGCAGTTTGTCCCGCACCATTGCTGCTGAGGCCAGATGGGTGAACCCAGAGCAGGCATAGGAAACGTGGGGTTGGGGTTGCAGACGCTGACCCTCATCACTACTGTGGGGCTGGGGCCAGCGGCAACAGCAGCTGGAGGGAGCTGTTGCTGCTTGGGCTGCCTAGAAAGGCAGTCCAGCCCCGCTGCGTGCCAGGATGCACCACTGCTAGGTGGTGCCTCGGCCAGGCAGGACCAAGAGAACCATCGTAGGCTGGACAAAGCCCCTCCATGGGCCGTATTTTGCCCACCCCTACTCTAATGCATCCTAATTCGCTTTGTTTGCTTAACATTCTGCCGTTAACACACTGTATCTCACACACTATTATAATGCTCAACTATGAGGAGAAAAACATCTATTAAACCTCTTCCTGACTTCTATTGAAATATAACCCAACCCCCTCCCACAACTAGCCAATCAATCAACTACACACACAGATTTCCAAGAGGCAGAAAGAACTTTAGGCCTAAGGGTTTTAGGACTACCGTGTTATGTAACAATTAAGACTTAAAAACTTGCTCAAATACTGAAGGACCTTTTCACTTATTAGAAAGGAAGAATACTTTTCATACTGTTTTGTTTCAACACAGACATCAAGTCCATCATTCTAAGAAAAAAATACAGCACAAGACCAGATTGGTTTCTAGAGCCAGTCACTAAAATATAAGTTAAAAAAAAAAAAAGAAAAAAAAGAGTCAGATGCCTCAAGCTTAGTAGTTACTATGTTACACTGCAACAACAGAAGGCATACCAAAGCTAGCTTGAGTACTAGAAAAAGTAAGCCTACCTTTACCAGCACAGGAAGTGAACTAACTCCCCAAATATTTACCCAGGGCTGAACTTGTGCTGCCAGGGTTAGACAGCTGACAGCTACCAAAGTTACATATTTATGCTTCACTGAAGAGTCCACTTCTTACCTTAAAACTCCAGTTTATAGCTTACTTTAAAAGACCCTGGTTAACCAAAAGCATCTCGCTCAAAGAAGTCTCTGAATAGTAAATCAAATCTTTAAAAATGAGATTGACAGAGCTTTGCTGATACTAAGTGAACCCTTTATACTATCTCAGCAGAGATGCATAAAAACAGGAAAAGAAACAGTTAAGCATAATATCAGTTCTCATTAACCAAAAAATTATCAGACTTCTGAATACTTTAGTATGATTATAACTAAACAAAGATTATTTGCATGCTAACTTTGTGTGTAAAAGGATAACATTCTGACTACATCAAGGAGAGAAAGACTTGTACCTTCCAATCTTTGAATTTTAGCTTTCACAGAAATAACTGTTTCAAAGGGAGATACTCGCAGTTCAAACCAGGTTCCTGTGAGCGTTTCAATGAAGAGCTCCATAGTTTCATAAAAAGGCAGTTTGTAGTGAAAGGGTCCCACATTATCCTCATTGAAGAAAGGAGGGTCTTTCTTGTTGGCCATTACAAAGGGTTTACAAATTATTTGTGGGAAGACAAGTCTGGAAATGTTGCGTGCAACTGTACTCCAGCCTTCGGCAAGAGAGCTTTGAAAGCTGGGAACACGTGTTCCTGGTCATGGTTCAAATTTAGCACCTGGGAAGAAAAGGAAAACTGTTTCAGCAAGTGCAGAAGGCAGCACTCAGCCCTAGGGCTCATCCTGCCTTTAACAAGAGGTGGCGATGGAGAAAGCAAGGTTAAAACAAGCCAATCTGGCAGCCCCGACTGCTGTGCTAGTCATGGGCTCCCCTTGCTACAAGGCCAGAGGGGTGGAAGAGGCTCGGGGTCACCAGGACTCTCACAGCCCCGGGACGCAGGTGAACACTGAAGATCCGGCGCAGCCCCGGGCACAGGAGCATGCAGCCCCGCCGGGAAAGCCCTCGGCAAACGCTTCCAGGCTCCGTGCCCCGGCCCGGCCGTGCCCGCCGGCGGCGGGGGAGGCTGCTGCAGCCACGGGGCTCCCAGGCCGCACCCCGCGGGCTGCGCTCGGGACGACGGCGGGAAGCGCCGCCAAACAAAGGAGACGGATAGCGGCAGCTCCCCCTCCGCTGCGGGGCGGCCCCGGCCCGAGCCCCTGCCACTTCCGTCCCGCACGAGGGGACGGCGCTCCCCAGCGCTCGCACCCGGGCAGGAGGGCGCCCCCCCGCGGCCAGGCCGGGGCACGTCTCACCTGCCGCCGCCGGGCCCGCCCGGGGCCACCGGGAGCCGCAACCCCGCCCGCCGCTCCTCACGGGAAGCCGCCGCCGCGGGCCCCGGGCGCCCTCATAGAGGAGGAGGAGGAGCCGCCGCCGCCGGGAGAAGGGACAGGGCGGGGAGCCACCCCCTCACCCGCGCCACCGCCGCTCCCTCCTGCCTTGAGCGGGCCCCGCGCCTACCTAGCCTTTATGACATCCCCGCCCCCCAGCTTCCCGTCGGCCAATGCGCGGGCCGCTCTTACACGCCGCGACCAATCAGCTCGCCCTGAAGGCGGGAGCCTCTGCAGCCAGCAAGGGTGGATGTATCCGGCGCTTTCTGCTTGTTGTGGTCGTTACGGAGGCGGGGCGAAGGACCCGGATGTTCCTCCTCCAAGCGAACAACAGCGCCCACGTGACGTGACTCGGCCCGGCCGCCGCAAGGCCTACTGGGAATCGTAGTTCAAAAAGGGCGGGGCAGGCGCGTCTGCTTGCTCGAGGCTTCCCCCACAAGCCAAAGGGCATAGAGCTCCAGCCCCTCACCAGGGGCAGATAAAGGTCAAGGCCATAACGGCCCATTAGGGCAGTGGAGGCAAGGCTTCTTTAACCTCATTATAAGACCCGATGATGGAGTCAACACCACCTTTAGCCCCAGGTAGCTCCTAGTACCTACTGCATAGGAGGCTGGATGCACCTCAGGGCCATCATGGAAATGCCATATTCCTCAGCTGGGATCCAACCGTGCTCCTTCTAGCCTGTAGCCAGTCACCAAACCAACTGAACTACACAGCTCGCAATGGGAGCAGGTATTATTACATCATCATCTAAATCCAGGAATTGCAGCTTTAAGAAAAAACAGAGCAGGACATGACCATGAGCAGTTAAATCTATGGCATAAGCTTTGCCTTGCACTTGATAAAGCAGAGGTCTTGCAAATCGTGAAGATAGCACCCCCTGCCTCCACTTGCTACTAAGCCTGAGGGGGGGAGTTGGTATTTTATTATATTATGTCCTTAGACCATTAAGGCACGGAAGAAGTAAAACGTTCAGTGTCCCTTTTCCAGATACCACCTTGGTAATGAGACTGAAAAATCAGTTAAAGGCCCCAGATAGTTGGGAGATGGTTTCATTTCCATAATCCCATTACTGTCTGCTGTAGGTCCAAAAGGTGCCAACGTTATTACTACTATTTCTAAGTGACAAACATAATGGAAGTTTCCAGGCTGAACATTCTCTGCTAGAAATGAACTAGGTTCTACCTAGTTCATCTCATGTGCTCCTGAGCAAGTAGCATGAAAGATTGGATAGGACAATACTGGGTCAGTTAACTGAATTTCACTCATTGTGGGACACAGCAGAGCATAATCAAACACATTGTGTAATAGGAGATATAAGTTCCAGCCTGCTATTGTCCACAGGCAGTAGCTCTTCTATCAGGTCTAGAAGTCTTATTTAAAGCAGGGCTGTCCAACTTCCAAGTGGCTGGAAGCCATGTGACCCAGAAGCCACATTCCTGATGAAGAGGCCATGGGCCCCTCCAGGCTCCGTATCGTGCTCACAGGTAGACAGGTGCACTCGAAACCCATCTACACTGTGTGAGAGAGCGCTCCCCTACTCCACTGTACCACACATGCAGGGACAGGAACCCCCACTCAACTCTGCATGGTGCACCACCCTGACTTACCTGCAGTTCCCTGTGGATTCCTGTGGCACTATGCCACATGGGTGCTCCAGACTGCCAGCACTGCAAGTTGGGACATGCTGCCCCACCCTACCCTTTAGGGTTGCGGGATGGAGAGGGAGCCCCAAGAGCCTGGCAAGGTGGGAGCCTAGGGTCTGTGTGTTAACCCCTCACAGGCTGCCAGTTGGATAGCCATGATATAATGCAACTATTGTTAATATTGGGTGCATCTACATGAGTGTTTTACTGTGAAGTAGACTAATTATCTCTGCAGTAAAACATCACCATCTATATGTGTACTAGTATTAGGGCACATTGCATTACTAAGTCTGCCATAAGATAGTATGGCTGGGGACAGTACTGTCTTATGACAAAGTACTTACATGCGCTGATGTGCATGTATAGATGGTAGACAGGGGCTGGCTGGGGCATGAGAATGCTAAAGTGTGGGGGCTGCCTGCCACCTAGCACTTTAGCACCTTTATGCCCCAGCCAGTCCTTCTACTGCCTCATGCCAACACCTGGATCTGGCTGCCCCCCACCCCACCCCAGTCCCCAGCCAACCTGGGGCCACTCTGCCCCAGCTCAAACTGCTGTGGTCCCAGATGTACACATAGATCAGGGGTGGGCAAAAGTGGCCTGCAGGCCAGATGCAGCCCACCAGGCCATTCCATCCGGCCCACAGCCCCCACCCCCCAAATTTAGAAAGTTAATATTTATCTTCCCCTGGCTGCCTGTCATGTGGCCCTCAATGGCTTGCCAAAACTCAGTAAGCGGCCCTTTGCCCAAAATAATTGCCCTCCCCTGACATAGATGCTGCACCCAGGAGTATGACTCCAGCATGAACTGCACCAGGGTGTATTGCTCTGCCTTAATTGCATGTGTAGATGCATCCACTGTGTGTTAACTGTTAAAGGGAGAACATCAGTTAAAAAAAAAAAAAAAAATTACACTCCCCTTCCAAAAACATGGAGAGAACAGTGGCTGTGGTTTGTCAGTTTAAAAAGAGCCAGCCATATTGGTACTACAGATAAATAGCTTTAGGAAACAAAATAATGCAAGATCATTTTAGCTTGTTGAGGTCTCTTGTTATGTACCTTAGCCCTTCTACGCATGATCAACAGTTTTCGGTAACAATATACAGTATGCTAGTAGTCTTACTAGCAAAAAGGAGATAGCTCATTAATAAATGCTAATTCCACCTGGCTTGCTGCACTGCTGAAATGTTGCCAAGAAGCCCGTTTCTTTTTTTTTTTTTTTAAAGGGGATAAATTTATCTTTTAAAAATTACATAGGAGTTGTGATCGTTCTGGGTGTTTGGCCTCATGCCCAGTTAATGTACAGGCCCTAAATTATACACACTATTCTACGTATATCTCCCTGATCCCTTCAGTGGAAGATTCGATATAATTAATACAACATTTCACGCCCTTGGCATACATTCTATCCTTCCTAGACTTTAACTTTTGCTAAAAGAAACAGTTAGTTATTTTGGTCCTGGGTCCTGAAAACTGCTTACCCACATGCTTATCCAAAATATGCACCTATATACACTTAATGCCAACCATGCTCCAACAATGTTGGTACTGTGCTATTAGCAGGCCCAAAATTAACAAGCTTCCCTCATTTTCAAAGCTTCCAATAGCAGTCCTGAAACCATTAGGAGTCTTGAAAATGAGGAGAGCTATCACAGTCATAACTAATACCACAGCACTGATAGCGTTGCATAGTTAAGAAAAAACATTCAGCACTATCATTGCTCTAGCATTAGCAGCCCCAAAACCATCTAGCTTCCATCATTTTCAAGGCTCTAATTGTCAATTCTAAAAGTTTGGGGTCTGCTATTAGTAGCCTTGAAAATGAAGGGAGATAGCTATGAAAAGAAGGAAAGCTAGTCTCTTTCAGGGCTTCCAAATAGCAGCCCACTAACAGCTATTTTCCTGTCATTCTTTCTTATATAAACAGAGTATAATTAGCTACAAAGTAAACCAAGTTAGTCACTAAACAGTTAAGCTGAAAACAAGTTAGATAGTAGACTGAAAGAATATGCAGCACTCTGAAGCTGGTACTTTGTTACGCTGTTAAGCAAAATTGTGCATTTATGTTTAAGTATGTGTAAATGGAGGACACTGAAGAGTGTTAGCTGGTAAAAACAAGGTTAACATTTGCAGGTGACATTAGACTTATCACAGGTTTGTCCCAACCTAATCTAGACACTGCAATCTGTTCAATTAAACCTGGACCCCATGTTCTAGGCCAGAAGAGGGAAGGCTCTTCAGCTGCAAGACTGAGGTGGAGGGGAGTGTGAGGGATGATGGGATTAGAAATTTGCACCACCACAGCTGTACTCCTCCTCTTGCTGATCCTTTACTTGACGTTTAAAAGTAATACTTTTTGGTTCAGTGGCAGCCTTTGCTTTCTTTGTACATCACCTAAAACAATGAAGTCCTACTCACCATGGGGTTTTCATAGTAAAAACATTTTCTGTAGTGGTAACAGGCTGAAAGGAACAGGGGGAAAATCCCACCACACACCATCCATTTAACTCCCCTGAAACCCATCTAAAGAACATAGGGGACTAGAATAAATATGAAAGACAAACCTATCAAATCTCCCTACCTGCATATGAAATATATGTAGGCATTAGCCATGAACATTATGAGATCATATCCCAATGAAACATGGGATTAGCACTTTATCCCTGATGCCTATAAAATAAAGTGTTTAAGTGCTCTCATTTTTCAGCCCTGTTCAATGAGAACTGCCACATTCTTCCCTCTGCACATTTCAAGCTGTCACTATTTTTCCCCATTAAAGTTAATGTAGCTGTTGTCAGGGTAACAATCACAAATCTTCAATGATAACATCTGAGCTTTCCCCTCCACCCTACCCCCTCTGCTGTTAGGTCCTGACCTCTCAGCACATTCTGAATGCTACTGTAAATCAAGTAAACTCAAGCCCTAGGAGGGAGAAAGAGCAGCTATCCCAGACTGACAGCCACTGCCCAAATTAAAAGCTACCAGGATGAGCATGTCACAAAAACTGCTCTCAAAGGAGTCTTAACTTTAAGTGCCTGCTTAGAGTGGTTCTTGATATGAGGCAGAAAAAGAACTATTTTAATTCTGAAATGGTTGCAGATGAGAAGGCACATCACTGTTTTAAAATAGTGAACCAGCTTAGGCTGAAAACAGGATTTGATGTTCATCCATTTTATAAATGATATCTTCCACACACATGCATACTGCTCTGCTAAACTGCATTCTGGTTTTTAAAGCAGAGCCTGCTGCACTGTACCTTAAACCCTGGGAATAAGTAAGACCATTTTTTCCCCTTTAGGTGTAGTAGATTTCCCATAAAAGTTTATTTTTGTTTTTTGTTTTGTTTTTAAATATACAAGCCTAAGATAATAACAGCTATTGAACAAAAGCACATATGCACCACTTCTCAGAGGTGGTAACCAAGATGGGCCAACATTTTACTGGGGCAGGAACTGGGAAGTGAAAACCACCCACTCATTTTGAAGGCAGGTCATCTCCTGGTGTCCTATTAACATGAGGTAGTAAAATATTAAGATAGGGAACTGAGGCAGAGTGTGAGGACCTGAGATAAAGCTTCATGGCTTCAAAACAAGAGTCTCTAAATCAAGCCTAGCTAACTTGCCTAAGGTGAAGCAAGGATTTAGTAGTAGAGGAAGGATTTGAACATTCTTCCCTCTAGGCTGAAAGCAAAAATTAAATACAAAAAATTTAAATTGCATTAACTATTATAAACAATTACTTCATGAGAACTGCAAAGCATGCTTCTCTAGGCCACAAAAGAGAAAGTTATTTTTTAAATGTGATCCACAATCACTGGAATGACGTGAAATAGGTGAAAGACATTTGTTACAAATCTGAACACATCCCAGTTGCAGAGATAACTGGATCATTTTCCATTTGCTAAATGTGGTAGATAAGGAATATGATTCAATATTATGCAAGGCTCAAAACATGGGTTTATGATTTTATTCATACAACGGATTTTATAGCAGCATCTTAAAATTAAGTGTGGCTTCTAGATACAGCATCTGATGAAGTAAGCCTGGGCTCATGAAGGCATATGCATCTCTCATTTAGTTGGTTTATAAAGTGCATCTCAGGATTCCTGACTTTAGCTGTGTTCATCTGAAGTCAGGCAACTACATCTTTCTAGATACCTATAACATTCAGTTCCAGTTTGCTTACTGTTGGTGCAAATGCAGCAAGACTGTTATGGTGGACCAACTCAGTGCTGTGGAATGCACAAGAAAACCTGAGTGACATGTTATGGAATGCCATGCCATCGCTTTTCTGAGAGATAACCTAGACAGTCTATAGCCATGGATTGCTACAATAGTAAACTGTCTTGAGCTTAATTTAAGGGTCCTGCACACATATATACTAGAGGCATTTATTGACTCTGCATAGAGACAATATATTAATAGACATCATTGTGCCTCAATGCTTTTTAGCATCACTGTTAGCTATTTTATTGATCATTTTAACATAAAATCCATCTGTGTCACTAGCACAACTGAACGAGAGTAGCATGTCCCACCTCTTTTTCATGCTGATCCCTCATTGGTATTGGAACAGAACACCCCCCCCGAAAAGTGACAGCATTGCTTAACAGTCATATTAACTCAAGCAAGTCTTTGGCCACAAGTATTTGCTTGAGGTAGGAGCTAATTCAGACTTTCTGGAACCAGCTGTTGAGAATGGGCTGTGTCCCCTAAGCTAAACAGTTACAAATTAACAAAAAATAGGCCTCTGAAGAAGCTTGAGAGCATCAAGTTTGGGGACCAATTCAAAATTCCCATAGGAATTTGATCTTCATTTTACAGGAGAGAGACTTGGTGACCTGCCCTCAGAATTAAAATAAAGCCTTGTTCATATTATCTTTCTGCCTGTGCCCTCCCAGCCCCACATCAACCTGACTGGAAGTGAAGTGGATTTCACATCCCTGAGCCCTGCAGACTCAGAATGAGATGGAACCTCTTTTACCAACTGTAATTATGGACCTTCCAGGAAGAGTGGGTCATGGCTTGCTCCTCTTTTTTAAGCTGCACAGGCGAATCCAGATCCATTTCCAGGGCAGGATGTTCAGAAATCAGTGACTTGGCTTATTTTGTCCTCTTTTCTTGCACTTTTGAAATAAGTCCCCCCCCGCCACCAGGGTTTCCCAGATTTGTTTATTAGCAGTACTAACATTACTGGAAGGTTCTCAGTGCTTTAGATATGTCATCATTACATTAAAAGAAAGCTCATGTGGAGGTTACACCACACTTTTCAAAGTTAATGAAATAGAGTTAGGAAATAATTGAAGAAAGACTTTCTTTTCAACTATAATGTCCAGGCACCAGCAAGGAAGCACTGACAACACGGGAGATCTCCATGCAGTTCATTTTGCCAAAAGGCATCACAGTAGCTTCCAGGAAGCAACTGCAGGAATAATCCTGCTCATTTGGAGAAGAAACATGCTCAACCACTCTGGGGATGCCACACACAGTCCAATTACATAGCTGTGAGGTGACTAAGAAAGCTTACTGCATCTAAAACATCTCTTCTAAGCACATCTGAAAAGATATTTTCAGCTTATAACTTTATCCAATTTTGCTACATTTCTCCACCAACATAGTAAAAAAACCCAAAAAAACAACCATACTATCAGGTTGTCCCACCACTAAATGTAAAGTCCCTGGGACACTAGAGCTTATTATCAATTCTAAACATTGTTTTCCCTTGTAAAAGGCAGACCTTGGAGTACTGCGTGCAATTCTGGGCGCCACACTTCAAGAGGGATGCGGATAACCTGGAGAGAGTCCAGAGAAGGTCCACTCGTATGGTTAAGGGCCTGCAGACCAAGCCCTACAAGGAGAGACTAGAGAAACTGGACCTTTTCAGCCTCCGCAACAGAAGGTTGAGAGGCGACCTTGTGGCTGCCTATAAGTTCATCACGGGGGCACAGAAGGGAATTGGTGAGTTTTTATTTGCCAAGGCGCCCCCAGGGGTTACAAGAAATAATGGCCACAAGCTAGCAGAGAGCAGATTTAGATTGGACATTAGGAAGAACTTCTTCACAGTTCGAGTGGCCAAGATCTGGAACAGGCTCCCAAGGGAGGTGGTGCTCTCCCCTACCCTGGGGGTCTTCAAGAGGAGGTTAGATGAGCATCTAGCTGGGGTCATCTAGACCCAGCACTCTATCCTGCCTATGCAGGGGGTTGGACTCGATCTATTGAGGTTCCTTCCAACCCTAACATCTATGAATTTATGACCTAATCAGTGGCACAAATTCTATGTTCCAATTGAATTATAAAATAATTGTTCCAATTAACATGTTGTGGGCCCAATCCTGACTTAAGAGTTGCAAGAATTCAGTATTTCAGAGGGACAAGTAACATTACAGAGGGATCACACATTATTTTCATTCTTTGAATAAGAGTAAATCAATTTAATTAGGAGAATATATTATAATCCATTTAATATAAAGTAACCTGCTTAGCACCCAAAGACCCTGTTCTTCCTCCCAGTTACATAACAGGATCCTTGCTTCAATCAAGTACTTTTCAGAAGTTCACTGTTCTACAGTTTGCATTAGTCATGGGTAAAAAAAAAACAACAAAAAAACTTGTTCCCTCTTCTTCTGTTTGGCACACTATTCTTCTGAAAGGTTTGCTAAAAGCTTACCATGTAAAGAGACAAGGGCAGAGATGCTCTCTGTTGCAAGAGAACCATAAATTGAACTCAGAAGACCACAATGGCTGACTGAATGAAAAATGCTGATTTTATCTAGAAGTCTCAATACAGACGTCCTTTGCAAATGAGAGCAGAAAGCAAAACAAAACACAGCTTGGCCCAGTTTAGCACACTTCATTTACTATTTCATAATATCAGTGATTTTCTTTTTTTAGATCTGTTCAATAAAAGAAACAATACTTTGTATAATAGATTACATCACTGCAGATATTGCACAGGCTAGTTCACCTGGGCATCACAGAAGGAGGACAACAGAGAGAGATTCCTTCTTACAGTGCTAAGCATGATTAGGTCCAGAGCAAGAAAATGAAACTAGATATGTAAGTGGGGAACCAGTCATTTAAATATCCATGGTTGTCTTATTTTAGCTGTTTGGTTAGAGATTCTGTATTAGTGGTGGACAAGATAATGAACCACAGGTAGCCTTTTCTCAGAACACCCACAATTGCCTATTGACCTCCAAAGGCATTCAGTGGGTCATCAAATATACTCTGCGCCTTGCTTTCGGTTTTTACTTCAGAGGCTGTTTGAGAAGATGATTGACCTTTGGGAGCAGATATTTTGACCTGGCTGCTAGAGAAGATGTCATCTAGAGAGAAAAAAAGGGAAGGGAGGATAATTAGAAAGAAGAAAAAAAAACTCTCTCACACACAGAATCCCTAACATGTAGCAGTGCCTCTAAAACATCCTTGGCAGTAAAATACTTTCTTGCCACTGGCAATATTAAATGCACTTCTGAGGGCACATGTGGGAGCTTTTGTTTGAGTTTACAGGAATATTCACAAACTGAGAACGGATAACAAAAAAGTCAACGCTATTTTGCATTTTACACTACACGATAGCCAAATATTTTAAAGCACCTTAACCTGGGGTCCAAAACTGATGGAACTTCCACTGGCATCTAGAGCAGTGTTTAAGCACCTGAGCAGTGTTTAACCTATTTGGCTTTGTGGGCTGGATGAGTGGTGTGGGGCCACATCTTGCTTGAAGGCTGTAGACTAAACACTACTGGTCTAAAGCTGGGTACTGGGGTGCTTGGCCCCCAGTACCATGCTATCCAGCCCTCAGAGCTCCCCATGGTCTGGAAATTTGAAGGTGCAAGAGCAGTAGCACTGCTCCCCTACCGCCACATTTCAGGACCAATGGTGAGCCCCAGGATTGGGTGCCTGATTACAGTGCACAGGTCTGGCCTGCCAGGACTCAATCCCAACATGCAGGGAAGATGCCAGGTGCCAGGGCTCAATCCCAATATGCGAGGCCAGGATGGGGTGGTGTTTGGCTCCAGGGCCCATTCCTAGTGTATTTGGACAGGTAGAGGCAGTGCTGGGCCATGGGCCCAATCCCAGAGTGTAGGAGCCAGCCAAGGTCCCCCAAAGCCCAATCCTGGCCTGTGGGGCTCAATTCAGTCCACAGACTGTCCTGTACCACTCATCTGGGTCTCGGGGCCAAAAGCTCTATCATCACTGGTCTGCTCCTAAGGTAGATGCCCAAAGGCTATAACAGGATTTCACCAGCAGCTGGCCCAGAGGTGGTAACAGATTTCAAACGGCCCAGGCCAGGATGAAACCAATCAGAGCCATAAAACACAGGAACAGAACTGCTGTGTACAGTAGGAGTGGCCAGCCTGCAGAATGTGCCACAGGTGGCACCAACAGCCTCTGTATGTGGCATGCAGAAGATCAGTGAGGGAACAGCCAGTAAAACGGCAGACAGGGCAGGAAGCAGAACAGCAGGTTGGGCAGGGAGCACGGGGTAGGAAGCAGACAACAGAGCACCAAGTTGGGCAGGGGAAAGGGATCAGTGGCACATCTGCCAGGAAGTTGACCCCCGCTCCTGAATTTATTCCAATACAAGGATCTCTTTTGTAGCGACTCATACCAGTGTGGGGTTGTACATCAAGTATCAACTCCACTTTTATACTGCAATGGAAGTAGAATACACTGTGTAAATTTGTTCCTATCCCACCTTGGGTGTTTATGTTTTAAGCTTTCATCTCCAATTATACAGTCCCTTGCACAGTTCTGGCTGCACACAGAAAGCAGCAGGAGGAACAGGATACTCTAGCTCCTCAGCTAGGTCCTGGCACTATTTACAAGCTGAAGGCTGGAATGTGTGAACCAGAAATCAGTGGTAGGCCATCACTACATGCTAATCTTCCTGTTCTAGCTACCCCACCCCCATGGCACCTGTACATAACTATGCTGATAATAGGGATACATAGGATTAATCCAGGATGCAATTTCATCACAAGAGCAGTCTAGAAAGGCAGCCATAAGGAGAAAATCCTTACTGGCATTCCCCCAAAATGCGAACCCATCAAAGAGATTAGATTTACAGTCAATTAGGGTTTGCACAGCTTCCAAGGGAAGTGTTCTAGGTACTGCAGAGATATAGCAGGGGTGAAGCTGCAGCCCTATTTGACAGTAAGGTTAAAACAAGGAGGCAGGGAAGAAGGGAGTTTCTTCTGTCAAGGAAAGCAGCATTTACTACTTGAGGAGAAAATCCTCAAAAAACTGTGGGGTACAGGACTCTGAACATGGACAAGGATGATGCCAACGTAATTCTCAGCAGCGGTGATATCTGTCAGCATAAGAGACAGAACAAAGATCAGATTTATGGGGAGACTGAAATGAGATAGCTACTCAGTTAAGCAACGATTGCAAGTGGCAGTGAAGCAAAGCAAGGGAAACAGTTTGCAAATACAATAGTACCTAAAGGTGCAACTTGAAAGAAGCATTTCAGGTAGGAGAAACATCCTGAGAGGCAGTGGCCACCTTACTAAAATATCATGGTAAACACTGCAAACAACTCTTCGTTAAAGCAACCAGGGAATGCCACCCCAATTCCCTTCTGGGATTACCATGTTGATCAACCTCAAGTATGTTCCCTGAAGCCCTGTTGGTGTTTTACAGCCCCACGGTAGAGCATGTACTACACAGCCTGGGCAACTGAAAAGCTTCCCATGCAAGGATCTTTCAACTCAAAAAAGCTCTTGAGCAGCGCACGGGAGGAGCAAGATATAGATAAACTTTTCTGATGGAAGCAGTGCTCCAAGTACCCCAGTGCTAGAAATGCCCCTGGTTAATAGTGAGCTCCTGTATTAAGTTAAGACTAGACAAGTCCAAGTGAAAAGGGTCGAGTTCCATAAACACCTTAAAAAAATTATATGAAAGATTTTAAATGGATAAAGTCTTGATGACTTCAAACACTTCCAAAACTAAGAGTCCTGTTTTTTGGATAGAAATGAATGTACAAGTTAGGAAAACAAACAAAAATGCCACAATCGAAATGAAGTGTTTCAATCCAGGGGTTTTCAACCTTTTTTAGTAAGTATACCTCTGGTGGCCCCTTTTTAGTAAGTGTACCCCCAAAGGGAGTTGGCAAGCAGCTAGACGCAGAGTTGGGGGGGAAAGGGGGTGGCAAGCAGCAGCAGTGCAGTGTCTGTGTGGCCCTGCTCTCGCTCCGCCCCAGTCTTGCTCCTGTGAGGCAGTGGTGCAGGGTGGCTGCGCTCCATCCCTACATACCTCTTGAGACCTTTCAAAGTACCCCCAGGGGTATGCATACCCCCAGTTGACAACCCCGTTTTATTCTACACAATGCAGATTTAAGGTATTTGGTTTGCAAGTTTGGCATTTTGATTTGGGATGGGAAATCTTAAAAATTCTTACAAGTTAGGAAAATACCTTCCCATCCAGTTGCAGTTTTATTGCTTTGGATATTTAAGCCTAGCCTGGACAAAGTATTTTCCACCTACTATAAGCCAGAGAAATGAGATCCACTGGGGTTAATTCCTAGGGTCTGTTAAACCAAATGCTTTAGGACCAGGATGTCAAGCTCACAGCCCATGGAGTCATGTGATCTGGCTCACAGGTCTTGGATTGAGCTCCTGTGCCACGATCCAACCCTGGATGCTGCATACATCACAGGTTGCTGTGCATGGAGGGCCAGCATGTGGCTTGGACAGGCTTTTCAAAAGCCCAGTGTCATATTTAGCCAGTCTGTACTAGCCTTACTCACTGTTCAGTACCCTATAGCATTAGTCCTAATAAAATTAGTGAGGTCTATTTGTCTACTGACAGAATACTCTGCATAATTAAGATCAACACAAAAACCTGGCTTTTAATGTTAACACTAGTGAGGTACATGTCTTTATCAATACCTATTATAATGTGTATATCCAGTGAGCAGGTTCATTTCTCCCAGTACTGGATACATATTGATGTGTGACATGACTTTTCACTCTGATTTCAGAATGAGAAAATTTCTTGAAATCTCAAAATTCTAAAGCGGCAGAAAAACAGGTTTCAGAAACAGGATTTATCTTCTGAAGATAAATGGGGTATTATAATTATAAGCATTTGGAAGGTTGTGCTCAGTGGGTAAACACTGATAGTACTATAGACTGTAGAGAAAGTGAGGGGGGAAAAAAAAGGACCTAGAAAGTTCTAACGGCTATCTTTTGTTGCAGGGGGACTTTAACTCACAGCAGCATCATAATGCCAGTAATAACTAAACACTTACCCATATCATCATCAAATATGGATTTGGATTCCACTTTTTTCTTGGTCTTCTTTTCTTTTGGCTTTACAGTAAGATCCGCAAAAATATCAATGTTATCATCGTCAAACAGATTAGCCTCCAGCACTTTCTCTTTTGTCTTGCTAGGTGGCTTAATTGCTTCTGTTGCAAAGATGTCATCCTTGGAGCAAAGCATACATAAGTATTCAATACAGAATACGCTCTGATAACCAACCACTGAAATTTGGCTGCATGAAGCGGTAGGAAAAATAACCTAAAACTACTATGGGCATCATAAACCTATTAGGTCAGAGTCATGTGTTCTATTTGGACCTGACAGAAATGCATTAATCACTGACTGCACAAGGCCTGACCACAACATATACCAGGCACAGTTAGGAAGATTTTTTTAGAGCCCCCAAGATCCCTGATGTACTCCTGTTTTAAAATCAGTGTTGCTATGTAGCAAGTTACCCCTCTCAAGCAGCAGCAGTCAGGCAAAAATGGGAGTTAAGTACCATGGCATGGAAAGGGTCAGACTTACTGTATTTATTCAAATTTAAGATGACCCCCAATTATTAGATCCTATACATGGAAAATGTATAAATGTTATGATTTTCCATGTGTAGAATCTAATTATTGAGGGGGTGTCTTAAATTCATGCCCCCCCCACTGCTGCAGGGGGACAGACACTGTGGGTGCAGATGGCGTGGGGAGGACAAGCAGCTTGCCCCCTACCACCTAGTGCCCTATGTCTGCCCCCCTCCCCCTACAGCCTCAGGCTCCCCTTACACCTTTGTTCCCCCATGCTGGTGCTTCTTCCCTCCCCCACCCCACCTCCCTTCCCAGCCTCTGCTCTGTACTGTGCCGGTATGCTACATCCCTGTTCTAGCTTGGGGCATGGATGATGGCCCTAGCCCAGCGCCCATAGCACCACATGGCTGTGCCCCAGGCTAGGGCCTTGCTCAGTGCCCTAAGCTGCAATGTGGATGGAACCTGCCAGCAAAGAGCAAAGGTGGGGGGAGGCAGAGAGGCAGGTGGGAGAGCAGAGGCTACATGGGGGGTGGGGAACAGGCTCTAGGGAGATGGTGAGATACAGGGCAACAGGGAGGTAGAGGGGCAAGGAGAGGTAGCTGCAGCCCTGGTCCTGATGCTGGGTAGGGGCTGGAGCCCAAGCCACAGCAGCTACCTGCCCCAACCCCAAGCAATTCAAAGATGAGAGGCTTCTTCCCATGTTAAAATGGAAGGAAAACCTCATCTTGGAATCAAACAGTATTTTTTTTACCTTCACAAAAACAACTATTGTCTGCTAACACTTGAGCATCCCATGCTGAGGGTTTACTCCTACTATACCCATGCATAGCTTTCACCAAGGTGATGCTAAAACAGTATTTTCCATCAGGATCTATAGGACTGAGGTCCTAATTATAATATTCCTCCCCTCCCTGCTGCACATCATTACCTCAAAGATATTCTGGACACTGGTGTCTAGGTCCTGTGAGGTGCCAGGTTTCAGTTCTTTCTTCTTTGGAGTTTTCTGACTTGTGAAGAGATTGTCTTCATCCTCCAAGAAAGAGCTGGGGCTGCTCTTCTGGGAAGACTTCTGCTTTACAGACTGGAAGAGATCATCACTACCCTGATCATCAAGCACTGACAAAGCAGGCTTCTCACCACTTTTGACAAGCCTACCAACCAAACTGTCTATGGCTTCCTCTTTTGCCTTAGGCCTGGCTGCTGACTTTAGCATTGAGCTTTTCTCAAAGAGGTCATCAGATTCAAAGAATTCATCCCCTGGGCCTGTGGGTTTTGCCAAAGGGCTTCTGTCCATCTCGGGTGACAGGCTGCTGCCATCTGCTGGCAATGATTTTTTCACTGCAGAACCACCTTCTACACTTTCCTTTGAACCTGGCTCACCACTTAGAGGCTCCTTTGCATCCAATAATGCAGAGTTCTGTTTTGGTAGCCATAGCTGTGGCTCCTTCATAATATTATCCTTCTCATTCTCACTGGATTCTTGAGCAGCCAGGCACCGGGCTGTCCTGGTAGGAGGCCTTCGTTTTCCAGGCACCTTGATCCTGTTCTGTGAGCAAAACAGATAGGAGGATGGGTTATGAATATGAAAGGAAATGCACTTCAGGCATCATAAACTATGTTCATACTTGTAACATGTTGGGTGGCCTTCCTTTATTCAGGCTACATCTTTAACATAGCTTTGTGTTTTCCTAGCATCTGATGGGGACATAATGAACCCCCCCCCCCCCCCCAAATCTAACAACAAACCTGATGGAGACTTTTTCATTTAATAAAAATAAGTGTACTTTTGAGAAATATTAAGAGAGGGACAACAGTGTGCTAACACTGATTTAGCCTCAGAATGACTCAGAAAAATTAAAGACAGATGAGTTGGACCCCCCTTGGGTAATCTAGAAGTACCTCAGCATCACTAGTAGTCCATTTTTAAAAAGGGAAGAGAGAAACAGGCAGGCAAAACAGAACACTCCAGGTCACAGAGGCTCAATCCTCTCCCGTATGCAATTCCACAAGGTTATTCTAGAGCAACAATTCCCAGGCAAATGACTGGTTGGTGTCCCATGGCTGCTCCTCACACTATCAGCTTCTTTTTGTAGGTTATTTAATTTGGCACAGAACTCTTCCTGGCAGTTATTGCTTAATTAATGTTAATTAAATAAAATGAACATGAATGAAGTATGGGTACGAAGGTCCTTTACTGGTCTGGATGACTGTAATGCAACTCACTGTTTGGACTTTGACAGCAGTCACTAATCTAGCAGCTATCATCCTGCCACATGCCATTTCAAATTCTATAAGTCACCTTTCATCTGAACATCTTCCATTTTAGAAAAGCCTGAAAAAAAATTAACTGTTTGTAGGTTTTTTGTTATTTTTTAAAAGTCTCCTGCAGTTAATTGTTCTGCTGTTTTTACTTGAGAAACCCTGAAGCTTTTATTAGAGTTTCTGTAGTCCTGAACATCAGCAGAGAGATTTTAGAAGAGGCATGAGAAAGAGCACTTACATTGGCACGCACACTTCGGGTGGATCTGAAGGAAGACATAGCAGCACCCCTCCCCGTCTGACCACATGGCAGGAGCAACAGCCAGAGACTTAAAGTCCCTGAAGAAAATAAGAATTCTTCCCTTGCTTTCCCCTCCATGCTTAGAGGCACATCCCCCCCGCTCCTCTCCCATTTCCTCTCCCACACCTGCTGCTGCTAATGTCCCCACTATCCTGACAGCAGGGGCAACACCTGTCCCACTCTATAGTCAGGCTGTACAGGGGCTAGGTTTAACCCAGAATAGCAGCAGCAGTAGAGGGTGAGCAGGGTAACTCTCCCTGCTCCTGGGGTGGCAAGCAACTACTGCAGGGAGCAGGCAGGGAGGAGGAATCCACCCACGCATATCCAAGACTGAGCCCAGCAGCCACTCAGTCCAGCTGGAGCAGACTGGCTCTGTAGATGTGGTGTACCTTGATTTTAGCAAGGCTTTTGATAGTCTCCCACAACATTCTCACAAGCACGCTAAGGAAGTGTGAGCTGGATGAAAGGACTGTAAGGTGGACAGAAAACTGGATTGAACATCGGGCTCGGTAGTAATCAATGGCTCGATGTCTACTTGGTAGCCAATATAGAGTGGAGTGCCCCAGGGGTCGGTCCTGAGGCTGTTTTCATTCAGCGTCTTTATCAACAACCTGGAAAGGGCATAGAGTGCACCCTCAGCAAGTTTGCAGATGACACCAAGATTGGGAGGTGGGGGGAGATGATACACTAGAAGGTAGAACTAGGATTCAGAGCAGCTTAGGCAAATGGGAGGTTTGGCATAGGTAGTTGAAGCGGGGGCTAATGGGGCTTAGCTCCCCCAAATGCGGGCAGTAGGGCTACAAGGCAAACCGGCTGCAAGCTTCCGGCGATTGCAGCAGGGGTGAGGAGGAGTGTGTCTGCAGCAGTGAAAAGGGTGTGGGGCTGCAGCTGCACAGGTGGGGTGGGGCATGGGACTGAGCCGCAAATGGCTCATCTGGCAGGCGTGGCTCCTGCTGCTGCACGCACCATGGGAGGCATGGTGGGGTATGTGTCCCTGGATCAGCACAGGGCAGGGCAGGCTGCCACTGTAGGCTGGGGCCAGGCCTGTGCGAGGCTCTTCCCAGCAGGGGGCGAGGGGAGGACTGAGTTGGGCTACATCCCCTCCAAAATTCACCACAGCCCCTCCAACTGCCCTTCCCACCACTGCTGTGGCCCACCCCAAGCGCATGGCCCAGCCCCTGCCAGGAAGAGCCCGGTGCAGCCCTAGCCACAGTTCAGTGGCAGCCTGCCCTGCCCCATGCAGATCTAGGGGCATATGCCCCCCACGCCCTTCCAAGGTGCATGAGCAGTGGTAGCCAACCCCCTCCCCACACCCCCTGGACAAGCTGTGGCTCTGTCCCGTGCCCTGCCCCCAGCTCACAGCCCTTTCCCCTCCCCCCACTCCTTCTTCTACAGACTTATGTGCTGGGGAGCACGCACATGCTCACTCCCCCCAAATTTTTCTCCCTCTGCCTAGGAGGATTGGGGTAAAAGAAATCTCATGAGGTTCAACAAGGACAAGTGCAAAGTCCTGCACTTAGAACAGAACAATCCCATGCACCAGTACAGGCTGGGGGCTGACTGGCTGGGCAGCAACTCTGCAGAAAAGGACTTGGGGGTTACAGTGAACAACAAAGCTGAATGTAAGCCACCGTGAGCTCTTGATGCCAAGAAGGCTAACAACATATTGGAGCTATACGACATACTGGGAAGACAATACTGAAGTTTTTGGACAGTTAAGAAATTAATTTGATGTGACTGAGTTTCCACGAACTTTAACTTTCTATAGCCTTGCTTATATAAAGCACATAAGGCCTGTAAGTGTGCATAGGACACGTGACGCCTGCATTATGCATGCCTTACATGCAGTTCTGTGTATAGAAGGCTTTCGGATTAGGAAGTGAAAGGTTTTTGCATGTTAGAGCATACAGCATTGTGTCTAACTTGCCCAAGGGAAACTGCTATTCTCTATTAGAATGTTCTTTCCTCAGTCTAGCAAAAAGGTATTAGTGGTGTCATTCCAAGTGGGGTATGAAGCTGACTGACAATGGTAGGAATGTCACTGGAGCTGCTGCCTGTTTTGTACCCTTCTGTGATGAGAGAAAAAAAATTACTTGACTCCTTCAGTAATAAATTCACTTGACAAAAAAAAGCTACTGCTTAAGTGACAGCTCTGTGCTTCTCAGTGTTTTCATTCATACCTTTATTTTATTGACTGTGAAAACTATTATACTGAAGGGCTTAATGGTTCTTTTAAATGGGTTTGAATTGAGCAACTACGATTTCAGTCTGAGTTTTTATGAATCTATAAATCTCTTGTTTTCAGCAAAAAGGACTTGAATGAGATATATGAGGGGCTTAATATTGATTTTTTTTTTAAACTGTATTGATTGCTACTAGAAAAGAAGCAGGGTTGATTTAGAATCCTGCAGCTTCTGGGACTTCTGGATAAGACCCATCTGTCTGCCCTGGGTGGACTGGAAGCTTATGCACTAGTGCACTGTCTTACAGCAAACTTAATTTTCAGTACTGCACACACTATGAAAGCATGCTATAATAGGGATCTAGTCAGTAACATTTTGCTTCCCTGGTTCCTTGCTGTATATTTCTGCTCCCCTGAGAGCTCATGATGCCTGTGGTTCCCTTGTTACAGAGCCCCAGGCCCCTCTGCAGCAAAAGTAAGCATGGGCCTAAGAGAGCAACAGGGACAGCTATGGAGGATTGCTGAGGAGGGGACAGACAACGTGGTGTGGCTGCATGCTACCTGATCTTCTATACCGTCTCTAGCTGGGTCAGACCTTCCTGAGGCCAGATCCAGCCTCTTTGTGGGCTGGATCTGGCCTCAGGGCTGTGGGGTGTTCTATAATACGCTAAACAAAGTGGGTTCCAGAGCAGTAAAATTGCAAACTTTTGTGTCTACCCTGAGAAAGTTAACTTCCAGGAGGGGTCAAATGTCCCCTGAGGATGGAGAGAATTGCTGCTTCCTCCTATGAATCTGGGAAGTATGTAAGCAAATATGTTCTTCACTGATCAGGTTTGGTGTTGTGTTGTTTCTCAAACCTTTTTTCCTAAGCTAACTTAAACTTCTCTCCTTTATTGCCGGGGGGGAGGAGGAGGAGACAGGACGGGGGGGACGGGACGGGACGGGACGGGGACGGACTGAATTAATTTCTCTCCCTCTCCAAGACAGCCCTTGGCTATGTGGCAGCATGTGCAGGGGCAGATCCAGGATTCTGCTAAGGGGATGCGGGAGCAGTGATCTGTGCTTCAGGTATGGCTGCGCTCCTGCTCCCAGTCTCCTCCCCACTCCCTACCACCAGAGGGCAGACTGCACAAGGAAGCAGCAGCTAAAAAACTTTTTTAAATCCCAAAGAAAGTAAGAATTACCCTCGTCCTCTTTCAGAGGCATATCCCCTTGCTTCTATCTCCTTCCCCAGTCTGCCATCATCAGTGTCTGTGCTCTCCCAGAGGCAAGGGGAGCCTCTATCATAGAATCGTAGAAAGTTCCAGCTCAAGGAGTTCTGGCTCCCTCCTCTTTCTGCTAACAGCAGAATCATGCTATCAGCAGTGATACATGCTTAATCTAGGCACCGACATTACCTTATTGGCACTGTGCAAGGTTTCCGCTTGCATGGGATGTTCAAAGCTCACGCCAGACTCCTCATTACTTCCTGCAGTACGAAACGTTTCAGTGCTTTGTATGCCATCAGGCTCATGAACTGGAGTCTCTGAAGCTGGCAATACAGGCTTCATGCTGGAGATCTTGGGCATTGCACTGGGTAGTAAGGCTGCTGGATTAATAGCTAAATTAGCCTAAGAAGTATGAACAAAATTGCATTAGTACTACCGTAAGGGTCGTAAAAGCACATGAGAGACACAGCATGGACTAGCAGGGCATTTATGTAGGACTTGAAGAGCAGAGTTCTAGTTCTGGTTTAGCCACTAGCACTGGCCAGGTCGATTAATCTTTCTGTGCCTTCACTTCCCCTCCCGTCTCACTACAATTGTGCTATGCTTGCAGAAAAGGCCTCTGATCATACAAGGCCTGTATATGCTACTGTACCAGCATTCTATGGCTGACTGTCAAACAAGAGTTTCTTTGCATGCTTGAGAAACATAGTGCCAAAGAAAGCAACAATAGTTCAGGAAAGTCCCCCAAATTCAGAAGCACAGTTAGATAGTGCTGCCCAGAATCAGTTTCCCAAAAGGGAAGAAAGAACTACAAAAAAATATTAAACATGCAAGATGCAGTAAGCAACAATTGAAAATCAGCTGTGTCTGAAAAGAGGCCTTAAAAGCTGAAAGGGGAAGGGGAGGTGAACATCACTTTTTTTTCTTTCTTTTTTCTTTTATTAAAAGAGCCATTAGTGAGGCAAAGAAGATTTAAGTCAAAATGCCAGTAAAATAATTACTTGTAATTTTCCAATCCGAGATGAGGGCTCTTTGGTTTTAATTGGAGCAGGACCTGTGGATTTCTGTACAAAATTACACTGGATTAAAAGTCAGCTGGACACATGCAACAGAAATCTTTATCTGGCGTGCAAGTATGCATTTTAATGCATCCATAGGAAGAAGCTACTTTTGTTCTTTTGCATTTCTTTGTGAACTCTGGAGAGATGACCGTGTAACAGAGGTAACAAAGATCCAGCCCACACAGGTCATCATGCAGCCCACAGAGTTGGAAATGTGATGACGGGATGATTGGTGGCAGTGTTAATAGCTGCGGCTCCCATCAATTAACACTGCTACTGCTTCTCCCCTCACCAAATTTCCAGCCTTGTAGAGCCTTATGGGCTGGATTCAGAGCATGGGAGCTTATCCATTTGGCTGGAGGGACTGCCCACACGCCAGAAATTTTGTGTCACAAAGACCAGAGGATGCTACAGCTGCTGCCACTGCCAAATTTCCAGCTCTGTGGGAAGCCCCATGGGTTGGTTCTAGAGCATGAAACTATGCCATCTGGCCTGTAGGGTGGCTCACAGGGCCAGAAAATTTGGCAGTGGGAAGTCTAAGCAATTTATACCAAGCCCCCACCAAATTTCCCACCTGATGGGCAGCCCTATGGGCCAGATGACGCAGCTCTGCACTCTGGCTCACAAAGTAGCCCTGGGTGACTCACCAGAGGTATAAAACTCAGCCTGTAAGTTTTATACCTCTGGTGTAACAAATACCTGACACTTGATATCACTTAAAGGACTAGGTCAGCAAGCCTGTAATTCCATCCTCTCTACCCACAAACAAATATTCACAGGTTGTAGCCTGTGTGAGTCACTCAACATCAGTTACTTTACTAGTAGAAAACCAACTCTATCTCCATGAAGGAGCACCATTTGATGCACCTTTGATTGCTCTATCACAGCTCTTCAACATTGTCTATCTAACAAGGGTGCCAAGCCTCTGCTATACCACAGAGGCTCTAACCCATGATGAAGGAGCCTCCAGCTTGCAGCACATTGGGAACAGAGCAGTCAGTTTTAAAAAAAGAGCACTTTTCTGATCAAGGACGTCAGTGCCAAGATCAAATACAACCAGAGTTGCACAGTAGTGCTGGAGCTCTGGTCTGGCATTTAGCCAGCCATACTACTCAAACAAAAAGGTATCAGACCGAACATTGATGTGGTTGGAGACACAAATTTGAAAACGGCTGAAGCATTAAAAGAATCTTGTGGTATTGAAGTCTTTCCATACATGCTACCTGCACAGGGTCTGTCAGTTTTCATTTTCCACTAAGCCACTAAAAGCCAAAAGGACTAGTTATTTCCTGCACCTCACCCAGTACAATATTAAGTGTTAAACGTCATGCTGCTTTGCCACCTATAAGGCATGGAGTTAGTTTTGAGAAGCTATTTAACTTAGAGATATGGTAAACAGTAAACAGGATAAAACTGAGTTTTAAGATGTGGGTATATACCTCAGTGATTTCTGGCTTATGTGCCTTATTTTGTTTGGCATTTAGATTATATTCAGGAACCTTACTGGTCTCCAAGGATGGGCCACTGCTGTCTTTTTTGGTTACTGGTTTCTTTTCTGCCACTTTCTGAAATGAGAATTAAAAATGAGCAGGGGAAGTTATGAATAAATTGGACATGACCCTAAAGATGCACAGGGGATAGGTCTCTTAAGAAAGATCCCTCTAACTCAAAAATTGACACCATTTCAACTTTCTGACATCAGTTTCGACTTTACAACGCCTGATCTGATGCAACACCATGTCAGCGAACAAGTTTGCTGCATCACCCATCTCCTTGGAGAACATCTGTCCAAACTTCCTTGGACACTCTCTTTAAGAAAGCAGACAAGACTCCAAAAAAAACATGCAGCCAGGACTCCTGAGAAAACTCCAGCCAAGACCCCTTCAAAAAGTCCAAAGTCACCTCAAAGAAGTCATTCCAAATCAGTATGATTGCTATTTACAATATAAATACATTAATATAGCTACAATAAAAGCTCCGTTAACCGGCACCTTACAAGCCAGCACACTCTATTAACTGCATGCCGGCTTGTAAGGTAAAGTGAAACTGGTTCCTCCGAGCCCCCACAGCCCGGGGCAAAGCAGCCTGTGTTGCTGAGTCTCCACAGCCCCAGGCATAGCAGGCTGTGTGGGGCCTGCCTCCCTGTCCCGTGGGGCCCACAGGGCCCACAGGAAGGGCAGCAATGCCGCGCAAGGATGCCTGTTCCGGCCACTCAATTAACTGGCATATTTTGCTATCCGGCATCCCCCGGGAATGGGGGGATGCCAGATAACAGAGCTTTTACTGTATATCATTCATCTATAATTGATTGAGTACAAAATTCTGGGTTATTTTGGGTGAAAAATAGGGTAATCAGGCCTTGGTTCAGGAACCAAATCCCCATTCATAACATTGTAACTTGGAACTGTTTTCCCTGTGGGAAACAATGTTTCGACTTAAAACACAGTTTTCAGGAACCAATTATGTTGTAAGTCCGAAGACTGCCTGTACTTTAAAGAGAGGTTCTACCCTATTGATTTCACTTGGAAATCTCTGTAACAGTCCCCATACTCACTTCCACTTTCCTAGGTCTTTCAAAGAAGTTGTTTATAATAAAAAGGCAAATACCGGGGGCTTTGCTTTAGCAGTACTGAAGAGATCATCCTCTTCATCATCACCAAACAGACCTCCTCCAAAGGACAGCTTCGCACTGCGGCTTGCAGACTGAAAGACAAAATGCATCACAGATTTTTCTTACTGCCAGTGAATACTGCATCCATACGCATCATCAGTCTTTCTTGGACGGAGGGCAGTGATTGTGCCCATCAACATCTCAGCAAAAGGACCTAATGCAACCATGTGTATGAAGATTCCATCTTCAAACAGGAGATTCAGAACAGAGCTCTGAATTCACCTTAGACTTCCTGGGACTAGCAAAGAGGTCAACATCAGGATCATTATCTTTCTGGAGCTTGTGACTAAACAGAAGCTCTTCGTCCTGGAAGACACCAGTACTTTTGGAACGGCTGCTCTTTTCAGAAGGCTGCAAAAAGGAGAGAAAACAGACATGTATGTTCACAGTATCTCCAAAACAGTTTATTTCCAGTAATACTCAAATAGTAACAAGGAAAAACTGTAATGAGACATGCTAGAGCTATTTGGCCATCTCTGTCTACTCCTGTAGTCCTCAGTATCTTCCAAACAGGAGCATAGTAATCAAAGGTTTTACAGATGCTGGAAAATATAATGAAGGATAAAACTTAAACTGCTTCAGCTAAGCATATTTCAGCAAATGCAGAGACAGGCATAGAATCCCATAGGAACATGGTTCTCGCATCCCATTTCCAAGGATAATATTTACAGATTGGCACTAGGTTGACAGGAATAGCCCATCTGTGGTGCATATTAGACCACAAGGAATGTTATTAAGTTTTGAGCTTGGAGTGAGGAAACTGAAGGATTATGAGAAACCTAGTAGAACAGTAGAAATCTAACACATTACCAATGATATCTTAAAGACCAAATGATTAGGATGCAAATCAAAACACATAGCAATGCAGGACAGGCAAGGTATAGTCCCTGTTTGAGTGAAGGCAATGAAAATGACTGTGCTTACTCATCCCATTCAACTGAAATTATGCGTGTTCTCTTACCTGTATTTCTGCATTAATATCCATTTAAAAAAAGAAATGAAAAATGCACAAAAGCTAGGTCCAGCATACACTGAACCCAGTGGTGGATTGCCTGCCAGGGAGGACACCAAGGCTGTTTGTAGACCTGCTAAAACTTATTAACCAATTTGCATCACAGTTCAAATTAAATTTCAGTTCAAATTAAGGGTTAATAGAGGATCACTGACCAACAACAGCACCTTAACAGACCCAATTTGCAGCCTCTGTGTGTGGGCTTATGCTTAGCACTTTGGGTTGAAAGTAGTTAGAAGGTGATAATAAGCTACTGTTTAAGCACTGCTACATTGTTGCAAACCTACTGACAATTATCTAAAGCAGGGGTTTTCAACCTTTTAACAAGTGTACGTACCCCTTCTCTCTGTTTCAGGTCATGTACCCCTTCATATTTTTTCTTGTTTTTAAATGTTACCAATTATGTGATATAAGGCAGGCTACACTAATTAACATTAAATGCTTTATTAATTTATTAATTAAATATATACATCATAGCTATGCCACAGAAGTTTGGGCCTGGTATGCTGCTGGATTAGCACATAATAGTAAACAATATTACAACTCTTAATGAAGTGTCTGCATAAACTCATTTCTGTATAACAAAGTTATTATGATTGTCCTTTAATATTTGTAACTTAAAGCCTTTAACATCAGAATAATAAATATCTTAAAAGCTAAAAATCTTAAAATATAAAAACTCAATGAAAAATACCCCAAAATAAGCCAAAAGTAATGTCAATCTTGCTTTTTCAGTGGGACACTTGGACCTGGTGGGTCTTGCACAGCTCCTCAATCCTTAGAGCAATATCAGAAAGACAAACTCATCTTGTCCTTCAGGTCCAGTTTTGCCCTGTGTTTTAACAGCAGCCAGTGCAGAAAATCCAGACTCACAAATATGTTGTTGCAAATGGCAGCAGGACTTCCATTGCTTTCCTAGTAAGCTCTGGATATTCAGTTTCAATTTCCAACCAAAAACTTGAGATGTTTCATCCACAACTCTGATGCTTCTGACGTAAAAAGCTGTCTTCGCTCAGTTCGATCAGTTTGTCTTCTTCGTGAAGATGTGCAGCATTTCTTTCTTGGTAGCACCTGAAAATGGATCCCTGATCCAGTCCTGGTTGATTTGTAGTGACTTTTCCATTTCACCAAAATACATGTTAAACTGAGCAACAAGCCCTGTTAGATGGTTACAAATTACCTCTGAAATTTCAGCAACTTCTGATGCTCCATCATTTAAGTCCATTAGGCAGGGGAACATTGTTGTTATTCCCATGTTCACTCATTCATTCACCATTCTGCTTTCACTGTGAATCCTCTGATTTGTCACAGACATCTATTACATGGTCTCTGCATGCTTGTGTTGAGCCTATTTAGTTCATTAAATAAGTCTGCCAAGTAAGGTAGCTTAGCATTCCATTTGGGGTCTTTGAAATAATTAACAAATGAAGAATTCTGTTCCAGCAAAAACTGAGTTAAGTCCGCTCACAGATCAAACACTTTTCTCAACACAGGTCCAAGAGAAAGCCAGAGAACTTTGGAATGCAGAAGGAGGTTGTGGTACTCAGCACCCATTTCATTATAGAGAGCAGCAAAAATGCGGGAGTTCAGAGGTCTGGCTTTAATGAAATTCACGATTTTTTATAACGGAGAAAAACATCATTCAGGTCAGGGCTCAGTTTTTTTGATGCTAGTGCTTCTCTGTGTAAGATGCAATGAGTTGAAACATTTGGTGCTACCTGTTGTATTCTCACTATCAGACCACTTCTACTGCCAGTCATAGCCCTTGCTCCATCTCTACAAATACTGACAATTGTCCCATAAAAGGCCTTTTGTACTTACGTACTGATTAAGCATTCAAAAATATCCTGTCCTGTTGTTTGTGTTGGCAGTTCAAGACAACAAAAAGTCTTCAACCAACTTCCTTTCCCAAACCAGCAAACAAATACTAACAGCTAAGTCTGATTTCCTACATCTGTAGATTCATCAACCTTAAGAGCATATGTAGAGACTGTTTTCACTCTCTAAAGCAGTTGTGTCTCCACATCCTCTGCCATTTCGCTAATTCTTCAAGAAATGGTATTGTCCAAAACAGGTATCTTTTTCACTTGATCTGCTTGCTCGTTGCCAAACAGTACTTTACAAATGTCCGCTGTAGCAGGTATAATCAAAGATTCTGTAATTATATGTGCTTTCTTGCATTTTGCAATTCTGAGTGATATCAGATATGAGGCTTTCAGAGTACTTTCACTGACTTTAATAACATGAGTAAACACCTCCTTCTGACATTTGAAACTTTCAAGACACCATTCAAAGTGTTCAACTGGTTTTCCAGCCAAGCTGGCATGCTTAGTTTCCACGCGTGTTTTTAATAAAGACGGCTTCATACACTCATTGGAGAGTTCCTCCAAACAAATGACACACTTTGGTCTGGATTTATCTTCGGGAGTCACATATGTAAAAATGAATTCCAAACAGGCACTGCTGTACTTACAAATTTTCTGTCACTTTGCACTTGTGTAGTACAGCCTTCCATGTTTTTGCCCTCCAATTCTCTTTTGCACTCGAGGAATTTATCCATGTTCAACTGAGCTGTGTCAGTGCTCTGGCACTCCACAGGCACTGAAACTGCCCCTTGGGGCTACAGTGGAAAATCAGGGAAAAATATTTATTGGGGGGGGGGGGGGAGGCGCTGAGCGCATGCACGCTTGTGTGTGTACACCCCCCTCCCAGCAGGTAAGTTTGTCATGGGGAAGGAGCATGGGGGGGACAGACTGACACAAGCACAGTGAGGGAGGGAGTGGGGCAAGGGAGGGTTGTGGGACGCTTGGAGCCCAGGTAGCTCGTCCAGAGGTGGGGGCACTCCTGCCTCTGCGCACACCCCAGTGGAGGCCTGGGGGTCACGTGCCCCCCAGATATATGTGCAGGGCAGAGGCAGCTGCTGCTGCAGGCTGGACTCTAGCACCCTGCTGCTGCTGCCCCAAGATCCACGCAACACCATGTGCCTGCTGCTGCCAGATGGGCAGCAGCTGGACAGACATACACATCGATGCAGAGAGACACACGCAGATGCGGGTGCAGGCACAAATGTAGAAGCATACAGACACTCCCCCCAGCAGGCGAGTGTGGGGGAAGGGGCAAGGCAGGGGTGAATGGGGCCCAGGTTGGGCTGGGTCCTGGGACAATGGGAGCCCAGCAGCTCTCATTGTGTGACTGTCAAAGGAGTGGCTGGGAGTAGGACAGAGCCCTGCTGCCCTGCAGGGAGAGCAACTGCACTGCCAAAGGTGCCCCACTGGGCTAGAAGGCCCAGAAGCAGACTAATCAGCAGGGATCCTGGTTCTCCCTGATTTATAGGAAAAAAAACCCCACAAATTCTCTGCTAAAAACCCCAAAATCCATGATTAAAGTTATGCCCCGCCCCCACCCTTGCTGGTGCCCCTCACTCCCCAACCACAGCTCCCCGCCTTTCTGGTGCCCCTTGGCCCCCAACCACAGGCCCTGCTCCCCCAGCTGCCAGGGGTATGGACATGGGTCCACAGCCCCTTGCTCCCACTCCCCCCCTGCTGCAGGCTCAGGCAGGGCAGTTCTTCACTGCTGCATGCACTCCCAGGAGGCATGGGAGACCCATGCCCCTCAGATTTGTACCCAGGGCAGACACAGGCTAAGGCTGCTGCTCAGCTGGGCGGGACTTGGAGACTGGGGTCACAATGCAAGGCTGCAGGGCCCCAGCTGGGAGCAGAACAGGGCCGCAGGTGGCTCATCCAAGGGAGGGCCTGTTCCTCATTGCCGTGTGCACTCCTGGGGGGCAGGAAAGACCCAGGCCCCCCAGATCTGTACCAAGGACAGGCACAGGTTGCGGGCTGAAGCTCCCACCCTGCTTTCCTCACCCAGGGCCTCTGGAGCCAAAGGGCACAACCTAACATGGCTGGGGACAGTGGGGCCGCGCAGGGATTCCTTATTGCTGTGAGTTCCCCCTGCGCTGCCCTGGCAATGCACCTCCAGTGCCTGCTGCTGCTTTGAGGGGTGAAGTCTCATGCTGCTGCCGACGTTGCAGCCCTGCATGTAGGAGGTGTCACCGGGGCAGTGAGATGTGGCAAGGAGGTTTTCCATGTGGCTCCTCCACTCCCTGCCACACCAGGTCATGGCGGGGGGGGGCGGTGGCAGCGGCTGGGAACAGCAGCAAGCAGGGCAGGTAACCTGTGGCCCCGTCCTGCTCCCCACCAGCACCATGCAGCCACGCTTTGCAGCCCCAGGCCCCAAGCCCCACTCGGATGGGCAGCAGCCCCAGCCCTGCCCAGCTCCCTCCCTCCCTACAGGGGCCTCAACCCCATTCTGCCCGCCCACTTACCTGCTGGAGCTGCTCTGGGGCCATGCACATGTACCCCCCATTTTTCTCCTGCTCCCTCCCAGCTCCCTGCTGGCTGGAATTCTGCCAGCCTGCAGGGAGCTTATTGCAAAATGGCAAAATTCATGGGTTTCTCTGGTAAAATGAGAAATCCGCGTTTGTCTCTGGTAAAAGGCAAAATCCGCGATTTACTCTGTTTTCCCCATGGGAAACAGAAAACCTGGATCCCTGTTAATCAGGCAGTAATTCAATTTACAACCACTTTCAGGCACCTGCACAGACATTTGCCATCACCATCACCGCCACCACGCCCCATGCCACTTTCCCACAGCCAGTCGCACGTGCAGCTCCAGTGGCTGCCAACAGGCCTTGTGTCTGTCCAACCGTGCACCGCCAGGGACAGGCACAAAACACACTTCCCAACCCCCACCCTCACCATTCAGACCTTTGCAGCCAATCTGGAGAGCAAACTTGGGGGGGGGGGGGGAAAGCATGCCACAGTGTGCTGCGTGTGGGCAGCAGTGCCAAGCACGTCCTTCCTTCTCCCCAGTAACAGGGCTAAGTATGCCACAATGAGACACTGCCCCTAGCACAGCAGAGCCAGGAGGGGCTGGGGAAGCACAAGGGAGAGTCACACTTTGTTCCTGGTCAAGCCTCACCAGTAGCTGCACAAGGTGACTCAGTCCACAGTAAGGGAGTATAGAAATGTGCTGGGGGAGATGCTGCTGCTGAAACACATACAACTAGGTATGTTTAGGCTGGAGAAAAAGATTGAAGGAGGAAAGGGGTGAATGTGATCGCTGTTATCAAATATTAAAGGCTGCATAAAAAAAGAGGAGGAAGAGAGAGCAGGACACGAAGCAATGAATGTAAAATTACAGCACAGGAAATTAAATCTCAAGAAAAATTCCCTGCCAGAACAGTAGGAAAAGGGAACGAGCTACCTAAGGAAGTAGTAGAATCTTCACTGGAGGATTTGAAGAAACCTGGGTAAGCATTTATCTGAGATATCCAAGAATGTATCCTGCATCCGTGCAGGACGTTGGACTAGATGGCTCCTAAACATCCTTCTTAACCCTAAGACTGTAGGATCATGCATCTTAGGTCAGACCCTTTCCTATATAATCTCTTCTTTCATGGAAAGAGACTCCTCTTGGTAGATCCCTTGCCCCAGTATATGGCAAGGAGTAGGATCAGCTAGGGAAGGTTTCAGAAACAACTTTATTTTCTCAGCACCTGCAGGCACAGTAATCTCAAAACCATGTCAGGAACCCACCTCCTTTCGTGTGAGCCAAGCCAATCACAAGCATACAAAACGGTATTAAATTTTAACTGATATACATGACACTGCCTAGGCATACTTCAGAATCAGATTTAGTTAAAAAAAAAAAAAGTTATGAGAGGCAGAGCGAAGGCAAGGGCAAGCATGCCACATGAAAGAAAAGAGACTACTATCTTGTACCATTTGAAAAGCTTATAAACTCAAGCCACAGAAAGACTGGTTTTGGATGGTAGGTGGTTCTAAGGCAGAAGCAGGCGAAGTCCAGCCCACAGGCAGACTCCATTTCTCAGCAGCCCCTGTCCATGTCGCTGCTGCTAGTCTCCATGGAGACCCCAGCAGTGGCGGCACCGTGACAGCGTGGGGCCAAGGTTTCCATGGAAACCAGCCCCAGCAGCACTGGCAGGGCATGCAGCTGGGCGGGGAGCTACTCCGTGGCCAGAGCTGGGATCTTGCCGTGGTAACAGTGTGGTCTGGAGTGGAGGCAGAGCTGCAATCCATTGCCCACACGCCCCAGGGGGTGTGCAGGCAGTAGATCGCAGCTTTGTGCCAGCTCCAGACCATGCTGTCACCCCTGCAAGACCCCAGCCGCAGCCACGGAGCAGCTCCCCACCCATCCATGCACCGTGCCAGCGCTGCTGGGGCCGGTCTCCATGGAAACCCTGGCCCCATGCTGTCAGTGCCGCCACTGCTGGGGTCTCCATAGAAAACTGCTGCAGCAGCATGTGGGGGAGGGGCTCCTGGGAAATGGAGTCTGGCAGCTGGCCAGATCCACCATTTTGCCCACCCTTGTTTTCAGTGGAAGTAAGTCTCCAGTGTTAGGGGTTGGAGAGAGACGACTTCTATGGGAAAAAAAAAAATCAAAGGAGTCAATTACTCACCTTTTCTACTTCGGTCTGTGCATTTTTACTGATATCTTCATCTTCCATTTTCTCCTCTTCCTCATCCTCAAACAAGCTCAGGGCTTTCTTTCCCCGACTCTTGGTTTCCTTCTCTAATGGGGGTGGTGATGCGGTAAGCAGATCGGTATTACTGATTGACCCCAAAGGCGATGCAGGCTCCAACTGTAGAAAGGCAGAACAGAAGTAGATACTGGTTCAATTTACCTGAAACTGTTAGACCTTCTTGGTTTGGATACTTGCCATGTCCAGAATTCTGAGAGCCAGTACCAGAGCAAACAGCAAAACGCAATTCATTCTTCTGGTACAGATAAAGAAATGCCATGCAGACTACTGCATGAAGGGATTTCATAAGGAATAGGTCACCAAACAAGTTTTCTTCAGTGCCCTTATACAAAGTAGCCCTTAAGTTTAACACTACTGTACATCATGATTTTTCTCCATATTTGCACTACTGTTCAATTTCAAAGACTATTATATTTCAGTGGCGCAATGTACAATTTAGTTTAAACAGCCTAGGATTCTTTGATGTAAAAAGCACCAAAATCAAAGAGGTGCTCAATGAAATCTTCTAGAAACACAAACATTTAGGAGCAGCATTAAGAACTCCGGGTGGTCACTGCCCAGGAAATCTCACTCATACAGCAACTGATGCAGTTGGAAGCTGATCCATGCTTGGCTGACCCTTTTCTGACTGCACTGTGGAAATGCTGCTTCCAAAAGCAGAAACTCATGGTTTTAATAGAATCATGATCCCAGTGCACTCTAACACGATACATCCCTAGGACAGTTTCAACAGCAGAGCTACCATTACTGGGTTTGAAGTACAGTTTGTGGGTGGCCATATCTGTACAGTCTGTTCAGCTCACATGCTTAAGGAACGACAGTCCATGTGGCTGAAGCTTTTACATACTGAAGCATTCCACTTGAGGTAACTATGAAACATTAATAGTTATTCATTTTGCCATCTGAGTGGTAACACGTGAGGCTGTACCCTTGATTTTTTAAACAGGGGCTTTCATTGTTAAGAATAAAACAATTCAGGGAAGGAATCTAACAGAATTGTCGTAACTCAGGTATTTTTAAACAAAGATTTGCTAAAATTCCATTAAAATAAGATTATCCCTTACCTTTTGTTTTTCCTGCTGCCTAGCAGTATCTGTTCCAGTGCCCTCAGGAAGTGCTAGAGGCTCTTCTAAACGCTCCAACTTCTCTTCTGGCAGTTTAGTCTCTAACACCTCTGGCAGATCAGCCTTTTCCTCCTCTTCATTAAATAACAAAGGTGATGGCTGTGCAGTTTTTGCTTTTTCCTGTGGAATAAACACACAACTACCACCATGAGGCACAGAAAATGGGAATATACATAAAACAGGCCTCTACCTGCAAGGTAGTGTCTCTGGGTTTCTTTGACCCAAAATTCCGGTCCTGTTGAAACTGTTGAAACAAATAAAAGCTGCATCACTGACTACTACAGGGGTGACCAGGATTTCCTCCCAAGAATGGCATCTAAAAACCTTTTCAGCAATATTACTTGAACCCTGGAACTGAGAGCTTCTTGAACAAGTAGCTCTCACAACCCTGGAGAGGGTCCAGAGAAGGGCCACTTGTATGGTTAAGGGCTTGCAGGCCAAGCCCTATGAGGAGAGACTGGGGCACCTGGACCTCTTCAGCCTCCGCAAGAGAAGGTTGAGAGACAACCTTGTGGCTGCCTATAAGTTCATCATGGGGGCACAGAAGGGAATTGGTGAGGTTTTATTCACCAAGGTACCCCCGGGGGTTACAAGAAATAATGGCCACAAGCTAGCAGAGAGCAGATTTAGACTAGACATTAGGAAGAACCTCTTCACAGTTCGAGTGGCCAAGGTCTGGAACGGGCTCCCAAGGGAGGTGGTACTCTCCCTCACCCTGGGGGTCTTCAAGAGGAGGTTAGATAGGCATCTAGCTGAGGTCATCTAGACCCAGCACTCTTTCCTGCCTATGCAGGGGGTCGGACTCGATGATCTATTGAGGTCCCTTCCGACCCTAGCATCTATGAATCTATGAATACTCACAGCACAGCCTGATCAGGAGCAGGCTGTGGAAGGGCAGCATTCAGACTCCATTTCAGAATTTAATAAGTTGATGCTGGCAAATAATTTAAATCTAAAATTCAGCTCTAGGCCTACTGAAAGTCTGTTGAAACAACTATAGTTTAAAAATGTGGAACCAGCAGTTAGCAAGTTCAAGTGATGCCAGTCAGTAAATTAGAAAGAGAAGTACCATTGTGGCTGTAGTAGCTGAAGGAAGAAATGGTGGTTGGGAGCTGAAGAGGGATTCTCCATCGACTGCATCATCTTCAAACAAAAGAGAAGCCTTCTGGGGTTTTCTCCGACTGAAACCAGAGAGAAAACACAAAACGAAACGAAACGAAATGCAAAAAACACATCCTTAGACATGCTTAAAATGACAAAATGCTACAACACAGAATCAGACTGGCATCCATAAAAAAAAAGCATAAAAGGAAGAAAAAAAAAAATCAAGAGGTCTCAACAAAGAGCAGCAAGGAAAAGGTATTCTGTAGATAGTGAGACCTGCTGCTTCATTTGGCAGGGCATCCTACGTCTAATCTTATTCACTCGAGAGTATTCTTCCCAGGGAAAAAGACATTTTTATTCCTAATCGCAGGAGCATCTCTCATGCAGTAGTTGTGCACTCATGCAAGCTGAGCAGAGTAGAAAGGCACAGTTACTCGACTGATGAAAACAGGAGTGTATTGACCTCCACAAAGAATATCCTCACCTCCATACTTGCACCAGGAAGCACAGGGCTAGGCTATTAGTGTCTTGGGACTTTTCCAAAACTGTAGGAGATTTCAAGAATGATTTCATACAGACTTCAAGAGCTTTCTAATCCGTATCTCCTATTCAGCTGGGAACAGGGACTTTGCTATAGTACTGCAGAAAGAGGAAATCCTTTCAACTATTCTAACACAATGTTTTCTCCACCTCAACATTACTAATTTAATTAGTCCTTGAAAGTTTAGTCCCATTTACAAACTCACCCCAGATTTTGTAACTGCCAGACATCTGTAAGCATCAGCAGCACAGCCTCCAGACATTTCAGACTACAGAGGTGTTCATGCTATCATTTTGGCTATGCTATTTCTGACTGGGTAATTCACTCAGATCCCATACATAACACTGATTCTGTTCCAGTTGGATGACTGTGCCTTCTTAAACTGAAGAATGATACATAATTCATCAGTAAGTCCAATGCACTATTATATCATTTTTCAGACTATGACACACTTGTTCTAATATGAAAGTGTTTAAGTGGTAGGAAGCTAGAAAATTCATAAAACTCATGGAACAGCAGCAAAGCCAGGGCTGCACTTCCATTTCAGAAACTATTTACACAAAAAATAACTCATGTGCATTTTAAAATATTGATTTTATTTGGATGGAGGTCAACGGAGCAAATCAGTCACCTGTTCTCCCCATTCTACCAACCCTATCACTTCATCAAAACCTCAGAAAACATGAAAACTTTGCAATGTACCCTACAGACCAAAAACATTTGGGCTAGCCTGGTTTAAGGAGAGTTGAGAGGACTTCACTGAGAATGCTCAGCCAGCTTGCTCCTTAAAGGAAAAGGACTGTGTTCTCCAACTGCTGTAAATCACAATTGTTGCAGTATTGCTAGGGCACAGGAAGTGAAGGCCCACATTCAATGATGAAACCAGGCAGTCAATGCCTCATAATACCTGCATGACAGACACATGCAACAGAGAACAAACTGAGCTCAAAAGATACTCAATAGGAGCCCAGTCTCTTGAGAAAATCGAGGCCTTTTAACCCTTCAGGAAGGGAATCTTTTAAAACCTCTGGGAAACAACTGAAACAGGTAAGCTCTATTTCAAAGACTCTAAAAGAAACATGCTTCTCTGTGGAGAAGCATTTTTACCTGTCTTTAGTGATCGTGAATAAATCTTCTTCCTCATCCTCTGCAAACAGACTTGTCTTTTTTGATGCTTTAGCTTGATCAACTGCACTGCTAGATTTTGCAGGTTTCCTTTTTTGGTCTTCAGAAACTGATTTAGCCTGCTGGGTGAGGTTCCAGTGGTCCTAAAAAAGAGGCTTATTAAGATAACAGTTCCAATTTGTTATAGGTCATTTCAGCTCTTCTTACACTTTCATTACCTTAGTTGACATACTAAAAACAAAGTCTGCACCTTTGCTATTACGACTGGCTGCCTGGAGACACTTTTCTGAAAGACTGATTTGTCAGTTCAATTACATCTCTTGGACTTTCCAGGACAAAACTAAGTCAAAGATTGCATTAATGTAGACTGTAACACATCTCTTGGATCGACTCTCTTCATGTTTACATGTCCTTTTATTTCTAATGTTAGAAATACTGTTAGGCTACCCCCTTTTTCTTCTTTACAACTAAGAAATAGAAGCTTTCAAGTTTATCCTGCTTTATTCTTACATTCAATATGCCTACCTTCTCTACCTTGAAAGGAGCTATCAGTTGGAGAGACAGCAGTTCAGTGACAAGAGATAAAGTGAAATATGGTAAAATTAAAGCAGAAACATGATTTTCATTCAAACTATTTACATTTTAGGGGGATCTTATGTCTGGGTGTATGCTGACATTCAAGTTGATATTGACTGGAAGTCTTCTGAAGATACAATGCTCTCTGGTTCTAAATAAGGACCAGGAGTGCTCCTGGATCCCTGACATAGTCTCACCTGACTAGCCTCTATAAGACTCAAATTTTGTTCTCCCTATCCCTCAGTTTCTCAAAAAAAAGAAACAAGTTACTCCAAAAACTGAGTCCTTCCTTATGTGAGAAAACCCTAATAAAGAACCACCATGTGTGTGCTGTGGCCCTTCCTGGTCTGACTGTGTAGCAGATGTATACATCAGTTTTACATGGTGGCAACTGCACCCAGTTGAGAACCAATAAAGATAAGTTGCATGCAACCATAGTTCTCAGCTGGGCAGACTGGCACATTCCAGTAAGTTTTGGAGGGATGCCCAGACTCTGCAAAGGTTGAGAGCCACTAGTCTATACCTTCATTTTTCTTCCCCCTGGACATCTTTAAGTCAAAATGGCCTTTTTGACAAGAGTCTGCCACTCAATTTCCTATTCAGCATCTCCCTAAAAATCTTTTCTTTCACAAGTTTTTCCCACCACAGGGTATCTTGCTAGCATGGTGAATCTGAGCCCAAAATCAAATGTAGCCCTTCAAGTTGTAAGAAGGCATTACAACAGTTGGAAGGGGTATTGCACATAGAAAGAGACATTTAACAACCCATGCTGAAGTTACAAGAACACTTATTTGGTCCAAAATTTTACATTTCACCTTTCAGAGGTCTAAAAACCAGCAACACCCTTTGAAATGCATTCCGCTCTACAGTACCTCTTCATCACTGCTGAACAATGAACTGGATGCCTTCTTGAGGGGCTCCGGTTGTTTTGCTTTCTCCTGGGGTGGTTTCAACTGTTGCTTCTTGCCAGAAATACTAAAAAGATCCTTAAAAGAATTAACACAAAAAAGTAACTCGTTTTCGGCATGGAAGAGCTCATTACTATTTGTTTCTCAGAAACTATGCTGAGCTGATTATGGAAATTATGCTTCTATCAAATATCAGGGAGCAAATGGTTTTCAGGCATGCCATCCACAAATAATTGTTTGATATACTGAAAGCTTCTCAACTAAGCCTGGCCTTGGAAAAAGCTTCTCTGTTATAGGGGCATAGGTACTATTGCTAGCAATACAAGACTGACCAGCAATCACAAAACTGCTGCGCAGTGGATGAGGAGCAGACACATGCACATAGGCTTCAGCACTGGTATTTGATAGATATGGAGAAGGAACTCATTCCAATAGGGCAGGGCAAGCAAAAGTATGAGGCACTGCTGTTCCTAGGCAAGAGACAAGGATCTTGATCTGTAATAATAGTGTGCTTTACTGTAACTGTAACAAAATACCTGGTGAACTCATCACATGCCCAGGTAAGACTTTGCCTGTGATTAAAAGGAGTTTTTCCACTTGAACGCTGATCCTTGGATAGCACTTTTTTGCAAAAAGCCAAGCGAACCAGTACATTTTCTTATGGCTTACTATGCAATTGGAAGCTTCTGCTAACAGTCCAACTAGAACCGACGTGGTCCAAAATTCATAGATTCATAGATGTTAGGGTCGGAAGGGACCTCAATAGATCATCGAGTCTGACCCCCTGCATAAGCAGGAAAGAGTGCTGGGTCTAGATGACCCCAGCTAGATACTCATCTAACCTCCTCTTGAAGACCCCCAGGGTAGGGGAGAGCACCACCTCCCTTGGGAGCCCGTTCCAGACCTTGGCCACTCTAATTGTGAAGAAGTTCTTTCTAATGTCCAATCTAAATCTGCTCTCTGCTAGCTTGTGGCCATTGTTTCTTGTAACCCCCGGGGGCGCCTTGGTGAATAAATACTCACCAATTCCCTTCTGTGCCCCTGTGATGAACTTATAGGCAGCCACAAGGTCGCCTCTCAACCTTCTCTTGCAGAGGCTGAAAAGGTCCAGTTTCTCTAGTCTCTCCTTGTAGGGCTTGGTCTGCAGGCCCTTGACCATACGAGTTGCCCTTCTCTAGACCCTCTCCAGGTTATCCACATCCCTCTTGAAGTGTGGCGCCCAGAATTGTACTCCAACTGCGGTCTGACCAGCGCCCGATAGAGGGGAAGTATCACCTCTTTGTATCTATTCGTCATGCATCTGCTGATGCACGATAAAGTGCCATTGGCTTTTCTGATGGCTTCGTCACACTGCCGACTCATGTTCATCTTGGAGTCCACTAGGACTCCAAGATTGCTTTCTACTTCCGTGCCACCCAGCAGGTCATTCCCTAGGCAGTAGGTATGCTGGACATTTTTCCTCCCTAGGTGCAGCACTTTGCATTTCTCCTTGTTGAACTGCATCCTGTTGTTTTCTGCCCACTTGTCCAACCTATCCAGGTCTGCCTGCAGCTGTTCCCTGCCCTCCGGTGTGTCCACTTCTCCCCATAGCTTTGTGTCATCTGCAAACTTGGACAGAATACATTTGACTCCCTCATCCAAGTCACTGATGAAGACATTAAAGAGTATCGGTCCAAGGACCGAGCCCTGCGGGACCCCACTGCCCACACCCTTCCAGGTCGAGACCGACCCATCCACCATGACTCTCTGGGTGTGGCCCTCTAGCCAGTTCACCACCCACCGGACTGTGTAGTCATCCACGTCACAGCCTCTTAACTTGTTTACCAGTATGGGGTGGGATACCGTATCAAAGGCCTTCCTGAAGTCTAAGTATACGACATCCACCCCTCCTCCTGTGTCCAGGCGTTTCGTAACCTGGTCATAGAAAGAGACTAGATTGGTCAGGCACGATCTGCCCGCCACAAACCCGTGCTGGTTTCCCCTCAGCATAATTTGCCCTGCTGGGCTCTCACAAGTGTGAGCCTTGATAATTTTTTCAAAGACTTTACCAAGGATGGAGGTGAGACTGACTGGCCTATAGTTGCCCGGGTCCTCCTTCCTCCCCTTCTTGAAAATGGGGACCACATTGGCCCTTTTCCAGTCCTCCGGGACTTGGCCCGTGCGTCACGAGCGTTCGAATATTCCCGGCAGTGGCTCTGCAATGATGTCGGCCAGTGCCTTCAGCACCCTCGGATGGAGCTCATCCGGGCCTGCCGACTTAAAAGCATCCAGTTCTTCCAAGTGACTCTGCACCACCTCAGGATCTACGTTTGGAAGTCTGGCGCCTTGCTGCTGCCTCTCTACAACCCCAGTGAGAGACTTGTCGTGTCCCTCACTTAGGAACACTGAGGCAAAGAACTCGTTGAGGAGTTCAGCCTTGTCCCCCCTGTCCGTCACCAATTGTTTCTGCCCATTTAGCAGCGGTCCTATTCCTCCCTGGGCCTTCCTTTTACTCCCAGTATATCTAAAAAACAATTTCTTGTTGTCTTTTACTTGGGTTGCCATCCTCAGCTCCATGGTAGCTTTGGCCTGTCTAACTGCCTCCCTACAAGCACAAGCAGAGGAGGTATATTCATCTTTAGTGATCTCACCTTGTTTCCACTTTTTATGTGCTCCCCTTTTGGCCCTTAGGCTGCCCTGGATTTCTCTGGTCAGCCAAGGAAGCCTCCTGGCCCCTTTCCCTCTTTTGCCTCGCTCGGGGATCGTCTTGCTTTGTGCCCGAAGGATCGTTTCCTTAAGGCACAGCCACCCTTCTTGGGCTCCCATCCCTTCAAAACTCCTACTCTGCAGTGCGTCCTTGACTAATTGCCTGAGTTCATTGAGATCAGCTTTCCTAAAGTCTAGCACTTTAAAAGCAGCCCCCTTCCAGCTAAAGGCTCTTTGCTCCAAAATCTGCATAATACTAAACCTACTGCAGCTTTCTGCCTACCTCAGTTTTGCCTCAGGATACAACTGTGTGGTAACCGTGTTAGGGGTCCAAAGATAGAGGGCTATTATTTTGGAGTACAGAATTGTTTCCCTGGGTTAGTACAGCTCCAATTCTAATGAAAAGTTTGGGGCACAAACACAGCATATGCGGAAATATGAACAACATGAACCAATTAGCAACTACATATAAAAGGCAAAATGTGCCTTTCAAAGTGACAACTTGGTGCTATTGCAAATTATTTCACTTTTATATTTCAGTTTCCCTATCTGTAAAGGAATGAAAACCTGCCTTTGCTTTAGCTCCAGAAATGCAGAACTCTAGACAGAAGTGCACAGTTCTACAATAAAAAAATAAAAGCTATCCCCTTGTCACCTAGACACCATGCTTTCCATTACAGGATGGGGATGTCCTGCAGCCATGATACAGTAATAAATCCTAGTAAGGAAACAGTGGCCATTTATAAAAGCCTAGCAAGTGAGTTAAATGAAAAGTATTTCACCAGGAGGTGCTGAGAAATACCACTTACCTCCTCATCCTCATCATCAAAGAAAGAGAGTGGGGCTTTTGCTGTTGATTTGCTAGTGGGTAGAGATTTCACCATTTGACTAGATGAAAACAAGTCCTGCCAAAGCCAAAAGCAGTCACTTGTCAAAATGAAGTGATAAGAGAGCAAACAGGCTGAATTGTTTTTAATCAAGTGAATGAAATATTCATGTTTCTTCCTTTAAGCAAGTCAAGGTTCTTTGGGTGAGTCTGATGTCTTTTTCCAACCATGTGAATTGGTGTAATAAAAAATTTCTTAGCCTTTCTTTTCCTTTAAACAAGGACTTTGGTATTATTGAACCAGAGATGGTTTGTTCCATCTATCCGCAAAACAGAAACAACCAGACTCCTCATTTACTGCTTCTTTCTGTCTAAATTCTCATTCTTTTTTACATATACATCAGAAACAAAAAAGAGAATTTTTAAAATTTGGGAAATCTGCTCTTGCTCAGAGAAAGTTTATGGAAGGTGAAAGCCCACGTCAGACCTCCCATACCTTGCTTATAAGCAATGACTTGAGAAGTCTTTAAAGAGAAAGAAGTGTTAGAGAACATGGCAGTAGAAATGCATGCCAAGTTCTCTAATTCTTGGTTCACTTTAAAGACTTTCTGAGTCATTTCTTATAAGCTGTGGCCCCACAGCATTTCATATAAACAGGGTACTCACTTCAGAATCTTCCTCGTCTGAAAATAAGCCTCTCTGCTTTTTGGGTGGCGTTTCAACTGAAGGCTTGAGCACTTCTGTGGGAGTTGGCTGACTCTTCAAAACAGAAAAACACCCACATATTAGCATTCATTAAAAAACAAAAAACAAGCATGAACAGAGCATCTCAGGTTCCTTTTTAGAAGACAAGCTGCTACCACGCCTCAAAAGTTACCCGACTTTTGGAAAGCTTTGGATAAAAATATATGAAACTAGTGACCCAGCTGCAAGAGATTCCAAAACCCACTGTAGCCATGAGGAAAAGGTAAGAACTATTTCAAATGCTGGTTGTCATCTTTTTGTATCTAACCACCAACCATTTCAATAGGAGTCACACGTAGGATTCTGTGGCAGGGCCTGGACAACTGGCCAATAGAGGAAAATCTGCCCGTTTAAGAGGCAACTTGCATGAACCAACTCCTGGTGAGGGTAGTTTAACTTGGTGATCGGAAGAGTGCAGTTTATGCTGAACAGCTTTTACTGCATTAACAGATCACATACACAGCTGTCACCATGACACACCCTGTACCAGCTGCATAACTATTATAGCTTGGAATGCCTCTAAGTGTCCAAACACCTCTCACTGCATATGGAAAATGCTAAGGGATTGAGAGCATAAAGCCAGTCCCTTCAAAAAGTTGAAGACATGAGGAATAATGCACCTTGTATTTATGCAAGGGGCTGGACTAGATGACTCTTGAAGTCCTTTCCAACCCTGTGATTCTATGAGGGGTAGCACTGAATGCATTTTGGACACGTCCTGAATGCACAGAGACAAAGCATTTCCATGCCATTCTGGGAGGTAAACTCCCTCCACTATTGGAGCCAGAGTGATAATTATTCCTCAAAGATTAGCTTTTTGATAGCAATGGAAAAATTCATTTCTACCCAGTTACCTTTTTCTCCACAACAGTCTCTTTATGGCTTTCAGCTTCTTTAGGTGCACTGACAGGTGCAGGAACAACTCCAGATTTGTCTTTGAATAAATCTCCTTCATCATCAAAGAGATCAACAGCAGCTTTGACTTTGTCAGGGAAAGAAAGTAACATATTCAAACTCAGTAATTACTTTTTTGGCTAGAAGTCACCAAGTGTTATTAATCAAGGGACAGACTGAAATTAGAGGCAGCATGGATCTTTCCAGCGAGGAAAATGACAGCAATGGATAGCAGAAGCTGGGGGGAAGGGACTGGTCTACCTCAGGAAGTGAAGTATTATGTGGGTAGCCTGTTTACTGGCAACTTCCCTCCCATGCTCCAGTGAACAGACATGACCATCTAGACCCACGCCACTTGGGTCAAGGACAAATGTTGCTTTAAACTAAAACATCTGCCAGAAGAGAGACACAAAACAGGAAGAGCAAGCTGCCAGCAGAAGAGCTGCCAAAAATCATGAAGACACCACTGGTAGTAATGCACACAGGGATTATATAATACAGAAATAGAATAGGAGGAAATAGCATTGGTTGCAAGGGATGGATTTAGGGATTCATATGTCTGTACAAGCCCCAGCTTCCATCTATGACCTTTTATAGTTTTCTGAAGACTTTTCACCTGAACTTGAAGGTGTCTTGGTTGATTCCACAAAGAACTCATCATCATCATCATCAAACAGACTGATTTTCCCAAGCTGCTTGGGGGCTTTTTCTGTGCTTTGCTCAGGGGATTTCTTTTTCTCTTTTTCTCCTAAAGTGGAGGGATTAAAGACATCACTCCCACCTGCAAATTAGAAAGGAAATGAATAACCAGTCCACACCAAAGTCAGTGTCACTGAATTTCCAGAAACTAGCCTTGCTGCATGTGCTCCAGTTAGCCACTGTTAAGCACACTGCTATCTTCAGCATAGCAGAAGCCTATGCTGAGGGGCTGTTTAAGGACCTGCTACATAAAGCAAAGACTTACTGAGCTAACAGATGGGAGACTCTTAAAACTGCATGGTTTCTTCTTTACTAATTAGCAAAAACACATCTCTAGTGGGAGTGCCACTGAAGCAACAGTGTTGACACCATTGGGCATTTATACACGTACCTTTTTGTCCTGCAAGACGCCGGAGATCCACCACTTCAAAGCGGACTCAATTAATTGAGTCTGTTTCACACGTGAGCCGACACACACTGAGCTGCACTGCACACAGTTGTATGAGTAGTAAAATGAGCATCAGCATGCAGAAAATGGCAGCAGTGAGCTTTTGAACTCAGTACCTCTGAGGGGTTTTAGTTCAAAAGCACACTGCCACCATTCTCTTCGCGCTGACGTACGTTTTGCTGCTTATACAGCTGTACGCATCACAGTGCTGGGTGCTTTTCAAAGTGCCCAGCGCTGCGGCGCTTGCTCGTGTAAAATATGTTATTGTTTTGCATTTGTTTGGGTCTTCCAAGCCAGGAATTCCAAGTACATTAAGTCTTGCTGCACCATGGACAGATAAAACGAAGAGAAAAGTGAACACTGGGAAACAGAATGCAAGCCATGAGTCATGCTTATATATCCTCACCAACCTCATAGCAGTACAGTAACTAGGGGCAGAGTTTGTCCCCATATTGATTACATTCTCCAAGCAAAGACAGTACTCAAACTGGATCAACTTGATATTTTCAGAATCAAATGCATGAGAAACAGATGTCCTTTGAGTATTTACTATGCCTCTGTTCCAATAAGCTAAAATTCTACTGGCCAAGACTTTGCTAAATTACAAGTAGTCTTGGGTCTGCCTATTTGTTCCCCTGATCAGTTATGTTCAAGAATTTAAACAGCTGAAATTTTAGAGATTTGCAGAAAGTGGACTATACCCATTGCTGATATTTTGGTTAAATCAGCAAACTGTCACGCTGGGGTATTGCTGGCCAGGTCTGAGGCTACTTGGAGATCAAGGTGTCAAGATGCTGGGAGATACAGCAGACAGAGGAGTCAAGAAGCATGTCAAGTCAAGAAGCCAGGAAATCAAGCAGAGAGCAGTTGTGGAGCAAGCCAGAAGGAATGGCAAAAATAGTCCTGGGTCAGGTTGAGTCTTTATATGGGGAAAATGAAGAGTCAGCAGACCACAGCTAGGCTGGCCATTCCTGCTGACAGAGTGGAGAGTGAGAGCATTATGCTTATTGCAGTACTGGGGGCATCTGTTTCCATTACAAAGGGCAAGGCTGGATCTCAATGGAGTAACACAGGGTGGATGTGAAGGCCTGCTTCTGATACTTGAAGCCCCGTTGAGATTCCAGAGACCAGTGAAACTAGATATTTTTATGTAGCAGTGTGGTGAGAGAGGCCATCATCTGACAAAGTTGGTGATGAATTGCTGGTAGAAGTTGGAAAACCCCAAGAATCTTTGAAGTTCCTTGACCTTCCAGGATGCTTTCCACCCTTGGATGGCCTGAACTTTCTGCGGGTCCATTTTTAAGCCCTTGGGGATAAAATAAAGCCAAAGAACTTGGTGGAGGTTTGGTTGAAGGCAAACTTCTCCAACTTTGCAAAAAGGCCATGGTGGCACATCCCCTCAAGCACTTCCTGGACACGTGATGGGTGTTGATCAGCATCTTCTGAGAAAATGAGAATGTTGTCCAGGTTAGTGATGACAAATTAGTCCAAGAGGTCCCACAGCACATGGTTAATGAAGTGCTGGAAAGTAGATGAGGCACTGATGAGCCCAAAGGGCACAACTCACTACTCAAAGTGCCTGTATTGAAGCCAGAAGACAATTTTCCATTCATCACTGGCCCTGATTCACCTCAGGTTACATGCTCCCTGGAGGTCAAGTTTGATGAATATGCAGGTGGTTTTAAAATCAGTGGACGAGACAAGAGGTAGGGGACACTGACTGCAGATGGTGACTTTGTTCAGGGCCCAATAGTTCACACAAAAGCAAACCCCCTTTCTTTTTTTTTTTTTTCCATGACTAGGACAGGAGTCCCTGCTGGAGAGACAGACTTCCTTATGAGCCTCCAGGACAGGTTTTCCTTGCTCAGAGGGTAGCAAGTTATGGCTCTGACATGGCACAGATACACCCCACCAGGTTCTTGGCCTCAGGCAGTAGGTTGATGGGACAACTGTAATTCTGGTGAGGGAGGGGAGCGGAAGAACTGCATTCTCTCTCTCAAATATGTCAGCGTAATCCTGGTATTTTGGGGGGGCAGGCTGGATATGGTCTCAGAAAACTAAGCCCCACGGGGGTTGGCAGTGGTCAATACCCCTGCTTGAATCGCAGGTCAGGCAAACATCCCGGGTGTCCAGCAATGTTGCAACAGTAGCTGGAACAAAAGTGAGCTTCCTGGGCTTTCCACCTGACCTGGGGGTCATGGAAGGCAAGGTAGGGAAATCCTAGAATCAAGGGGTAATGAATGAAACAGACTTTCCCAACACAAGGTTTTGCAGTGCCCATGGATGTTCACCTCCACAGTGGTGGCCTCTCACACCACAAGGCCAGAGGGGAGCCGTCTATGGTCCCAATGGTCCCTAGCTTGGACCACCACTGTAACTGGATTTAAAAGGCCTGGGTCAATCAGCCTTGTTGATTAAATTAACTGCCTTACTGGATTCTGGGGCAGCAGGCAGGACCGGAAGTGAGTAGATTTGACCCAGGACCTGGAGGTAGATGCATAGCTGTGACTGAAGGCTCTGAGGGTCAGGTTTCTGTGGGTTTCCACTGCAGAGGGAGTGAGGGGAATCTGTGGTTACTACAAGCCTGCCCCCCTTACCAGGCACGTGGTGGTTTGTTTTCCTCGTCCCCTCTCTTGGGGCAGCTGGCAAGTCTGTGTCCTGGAGCCCCACAAGCATGGGTAGGGAATGTATTTTTTCCTCCTTCCATTCCTGGAGATAACAGTCAATTCAAACTGATGGGTCTATAAAGGCATCGAACCCCGAGGGAGGCTCCACTTGTGCCAGTTCATCTTCTATCTCTTCCTGCAGACCCCACTGGAATCAGTCAAGCTGCGGGTGTTAGTCACTTTGTTCCACTGGTTGTCATGGCTGCATAGCAGCAGCAAAGGGCAGTACCCTGCCCCTGGCAAAGGTTCCTTAATGTGCATTCTGCTGTGCAGGCCCAGCAGGGATCAACAAACACGAAGAAGAAGTCTCAAAGGAAGGTCTCCCAGTCCTGGAGGACAAAGGTATTGTGCTTTACCAATGGGGAGGCCCAATTCAAGGCATTCTCCATCAGGACACTTATGAGGATGCTCGCCATCACCTGATCTCTGGACTATTCCAGGCTGGGCTAGGAACAAAAAGGTTGCATTGGATAAGAAATCCCCTGAAGCACCACCAGTCCCCATCATACCTTTCAGGTAGTGGAAGAGGGGTACAGGACTCAACAGGAAAGGCCTGAAGTGCAGCAATCTCTTCCCACAGCCACCATGCCTCCTCACACCAGCGCTGGTCTCTTGGCAGTATGCCCCCTGGACTAGAGGGACTACTGTCAGCCAGCAGCTGCTGCTGCACTCAGACTTTCAGGACTTACTGGGCAGAGGCAAGTCAGTTCAACTGGTCCTGCCCTGTCTGTAGGTCTCCCCCTATGCTGTGGTGTCCAAAGAGGACAAGTCTGAGGGCACTGGCACAGGATTGGGTGCCATGCTGAGCCTTCTTCACTAACTGAGGTGCGCCAAGCACACTGTCACACCAGGACTTGGGCAGCAAACTTGGGGAATCAAGGCACTGACTAGGTTCAGGATGAGTGAACAGAATCTGAGAACAAACCCAACCAAGAAGCCAAGAGGTCAGTCCAAGAGCTGGGTCTACGAACAAGCTGAGTCAAGAAGCTGGGAAATCCAGTAGACACTGGAGTCAAGAAGCAAGCTGGGAGATCAAACAGGAAGCTGAGTCAAGGAACAAGCCATAGGGAACAGTAAAGCGGTCTTAAGTCAAGTTGAGCCCTGTTACCTGGATATTTCCTGTTCCTGCGCAGGGGTTTATATAGGGGAAATGGAGAGTCAGCTGAGAGGGAGTGGATGAAGGCATAGGCCATGCTGGGACTTCAGGCAAGCCTGGATCAGCCTGGGTGATCAATCACAGTGCGACAGGCTGGGCTGAGCAGCCACACTGGTCAGGCCACAGCACCAGGTTTGAAGGTATGGTCTGACACAGGCCGCATGCCTTTTAAGCACACACAATCCTAGTATAAGAAGGTCAAGTCAGGTCAACCAATCAGAAAGAACATGAGTACCAATGTAGCTTAGCTGACCCCACAAAGCTTGATTAGATATTTCTGAACAATCACTACCAGCTACTTTAGAGCTTATTTATTCAGTTACTTTGAACAAATAAGTTGGTAGAAGTCATAACTGGTATGCACAACTTTTGTATAGGACCACGTTCATCAAAAATTATGCAACAGATAGTTTGAGCAGCTCCATTACTAACACAGTGTGCGTTATGCCCTCATGAATCAAGATGGCACATAGCTTAATAAAGGGCCAAATTCATCCCTGAGGCAATAGTGCTTCCACGCAAGAGCCACACAGATCAGCTCAGAGTAGACAGAGTATAGCCCCAGCTGATCTCCATCTTTGACTGGCATGAAACCAAGCCTTTGGTGCAATGTTGTCTAATAAATTATGCTTTTGTTGCTACTCTTGAGGTCAAAATGTGAAATATACTGTACTAATTACAGTATTAAAATACTGCATGACAGCTGAGACAGTTTCTCACATACACAGGGTGACCATACGTCCTGGTTTGGCTGGGATGGTCCTGGATTTTGTAGGCCAGTCCCAGCCAGTTGGTCAGAATTTAAACAGAAGTCCCAGAATCACAGGGGAGCAGCGTGCAGTTCAACAGGGAGGTGGAGGCAGCATTGTGTGCCTGAACCCCTGCCTGCAACAGCTGACTCAGGGGTAAGGAGGGGGGGCAGTGTCCTGGATTTCCTTATGGTCACCCTACATATAAAGCAAATGACCTGTCCCACTCTTGCTTAAGAAAAATTTTAAAAAAAGAAAGGTTTCCTTTCCCTCCCCACCCCGCCACCCCCTCATGATTTAAGAAGGGGGTGAGGGGGAAATAAATCCACTTCCAGACAAAGATGACCTGTTAGCATCAAGAAAGGGCACAAAAGATGCAGTACAATAACAGTCTAAGTTTTTAAATGCAGCTCATGAAATTCTGAAGAGGAATGCTGCTATCTATACTGTACTTGAACTAATACATGCAATACATAACAGGTACCTTGAAGAATAAGTAACTATGCTGCTGGTGAGCTCGGAACTTATAGTGAGCACAGAGCTCCAGCAGGAGCTGTTGAGAGCTTGCTGCCATCCAGGATCACCAGAAGGGACTGCAGCCACATCCCCTTGTAGGGCACATGAGCAATGAGCCATCTTCACTACACAAGTCCCACACTCTCAAAGGTGTGGCCGCACCCCCATTGTCACATGCTTGGACCCACACACATTTACACCCTCTTGAATGAACCCAGGGGATTCTGCAGTCCCCTAGAGTCCAATGTAGGCTTACAGCTCATATGCCAGACAATCAAAACCTCATCCAACGAGTCATCACTGCTATACTTTGACAGCTTTTTTTCAAAGACGTCACAATATATTTTAGAGAGAAACATTTAACAAATGAAGCAATTGTCTATCAAATGTGTCATACCTGGAAAGAGGGAAACCGCACCTATAGGAACTTTCTTTCCAGGCTTTGTTGATGGTGCTGAAATGATACGAAGTACAACACTAAACCAGTAACCTTTGCTTCATGCAGTTCAAGTTTCCAATACTCTTACAAACAAAAGGATCACAAGACGTTTCCACAGCCCTGGTTCAGCAACCCAAATGGCTCCAGATGAGCATACTTCAGACATCCCTGAATTTGTCATTTTCTGAGAAAGGTAGTTTTCTGAAGTCAGGGTAGAGATGCACCTTATAAAACAGTGGTTCTCAACCTTTTTTAGACTTGAGGCACCCCAGTTAGATTCACCCATCAGAAAATACAAATGTTTAACTTTCCCTCATTTTTTGACTACAGAAAAATAATAGAACAATTGTTCTGTTGCAAAGAACTCAGAAAGGCCACAACAAGTTGGAAAGATTTTAATACCATGGATTTAAATTTGAAATCTCAGGGTTTGTGCTGTGAAAAAGATTTGCATGGTGAACAGTGCTAACATAGCATGGCACCCCACTGCACCCCTGAAAGGATCTCAAGGTACCCCATAGCACCCTGGTTGAGAATCATTGTTACAGACTTACTAAATCAGAGATGCATAAGCTTTCATGAGCCAGAGATCACTTCATCAGACGCTATGAAAGGACATGCACAGCTTGATAGCCTGCTCTGTTGTGTGTGTTCTTTCATAGCATCTGATAAAGGGAGTTCTGGTTTAGAAGCGCTTGTTCATCTCCAATTTAGTCAGTTTTTAAGGCTCCTAACAGATGTTAAAGTAAACATGCAATGGGATCTGATGCAGGAACCCAACACATGCATGGTTAAGTCGAGACATTTCTATTAAGTTGCAAAAGTTTAGCCAAGGAACTAAAGGTGATGAGTTAAATTGCTCTATGTTAAATATTTTAATATCCAAGTTGGACATTATTTTAAAGCCTACTGTATAAATACAAACTAAAGATGTAGGCTCCTAAAATTCAGCCACTGGATTTTCAGGATTTCAAAAGAAAGAACAGGTGAGCTACTTAACTGGAGACCAATTTTAGGCATCCATGCATTTGACAAGTCTTGGCTGCTTACAAAATACTCCTGACTGAGTCTGCAAGTTATTGGTAGATGCTGGAGCCTAAAATGAGCCCAAATGATTTCAGTGGGGATGTCTCTCCCCTTCCCCCTCCCAGATATTATATACAACTTATGATCCAATCAAGTTTCTCATAGTGGAAAAACATTTAGGTTTTTATTTCCAAATCATGAACAGAGAACTCCGAAGTTTCTGCTTGAAACTTAGTACCAGCTAAGCTAGGGAAGCAGCCATTAGCTGTTAGCTCTCTGTTCTGCTTTAGATATTCTTTTGACAAAGTACAATTAGATACTAACCACAAGTTATCCACAGGATAACAGTTCATATTAGGGCTGTGCGAAGCTTTGGGTAACGATTCAATTCAGAAGAGATTCAGCCCAGTATGGTGGCCGAATCTCCAAATCTAAATCAAATCAAGGGACCAATTAAAAGGTCCAAATCTATTCAAAGCTCTCTGAATCTTCAGAAAAGATTTGGAGAGCTTTGATGATTTGGGCAGTCCCCAATGGCTGCAGCACGGACCTGCAGCCGACTCCAAGCTGGTAAGTACTAGGGGAGGGGGAGGGGACCAGAACATGGGGGGACCCCTGCCAGCCCCCCCGCCACTCCCCCAGTGCCCCCTCCGTCCCCTTCCCATGGTGGCCCCTACCCACCCCAGCTCCCAGCCCTTTAAAAGAAAAGCCCCGATGCTCACCAGGTGGGGGGGCGATCCCTGCTGCCCCCCCACTACCCCATCCCGCCCCACCCCCACTCCTCCCCATGGCTGCCGTGCCTGGGCCAGCTCCAGCCCTTTAAGGAAAAAAAAAAAAACTGAGGAAAGCCCTGGACTCCCCACTCCTGCAGCAGCCTTGGGGTTTTGGGGGGCTTGTGGAAGAGCCTCCACAAGGTGCAGGACAGCGGGGATCGCCCCCCCCCCCCCCCCCCCAGCAGGAACAGTGAGTGCAGGGCTTTTCTTGTTTGTTTTTTCTTAAAGGGCTGGAGTTGGCCCAGTCGGGGCAGTGGGGATCACCCCCCTGCTCGGCAGAACCCAGTGAGCCACAGCTATTCCCCCCACCCCCCCCACAAAGAGCCAGAAGCTAGGCCAGGTGGGGCAACCATTGCCGGGCTGAGGGTCTTGGGCCTGGCCAATTCGGAGATTTGGTCAAATCGATTTGGGACAGTGATTCAGATCATCAAATCACTGTCCCCCAAATCAACCGAATCCAAATCAAATACTAGCCGCTTTGCACAGGCCTAGTTGATATGTATTATTTGTACCAATCAGTTCTTACCATCATTTATTGGGACACGCTGATCTTTTTCTTTTGTATCTTCTGCTTTTGGTGCTTCAGCAAATAGATCACTCTGATTGACAGCCAAGAGGTAAAAAAAGAGCAAAGTAAGACAAATCTGTCTATTGGCTACAACAGGATTTATAGCAACAGTAAAAAGGTACACAGACAATACAAAAGCAACAGAGATGCAAATTGCAGATACAGGTTCCAGCCCCCAAATGCTGATGGCAGACAAGCACTTGAAAATCCCAACCTAGATGCCTAACGGATTTGGGTCCCCATGAAATTCATGAAGAAATAACTCCCCAGCTGCCATAGTGACCCATCAGTAAAAGCCAGTCTTTGTGAGTGATTGGACATGGAAGTTTGGAATGCAACTCGTTGGAGAATCACATGACTCACTGTTTTTCTAGTAAGCTTTACCAAAGAAGTGGGTCAAGTGTAAGAGGAAACTCATAGATGCAGAAGAAAGTAACCTTTGCAATAAGTAAATATGTAGTCCTACATAAGTAATTTTAAAACTTTTAGGAATGTTAAAAACGTGGTCTGTACTATCATTTTCTAAGAAAGCTGAATGCTGCTACTTAGAGAGGAAAGCTTTGTTAGTGTACTTTAAAAACAGACTAAAGGCAGCATTTGAGTGGGAGGTTCCCTCTTACACAGACACCTATCCAACAGGAGATGCATCTGACATCCACTTGAGCTCTCAGAAGTTGCTAAATATTAGTGTCTTGTCTACAAGGAACATTTGAACCAGTGGGCGATTCTCTCTCAAGTCTCACTGGTCTTAATTTGCAACTCAGTAACCTGTTAATGGAACTGGATGGGTTCTATTCTGGTCCATGCTGACATACTACTACATTCGTCAGGTAGCTGACCACCCGTTATAAAAAAGTAGCTGCTCATTTTCTAATTTATCTCCCAAGTGTTATTAAAAACACAGACAGCTCTCTTTAAATCTCTAGGACTTTATCTAAATAGAACGGACGCATTTTATACAGCAAGATGAGAAGAAAGAGGACAGTTTAGTACCTTTTCCCCTCAAGCAGTTTCATACATAAATATCTCCTATATCTATGTATAACATAAGTGTATTAACGCAGCATAACATGGTGCTGTGCAGAAATATCCAAGTTATATCAGGTATTGCAAGCAGCTCAGTTCCATTAGCATAGCACTCTGCCTATGCCCATATATACCCAGGGTTTCAGCACATCTAATTAGCCTATTGCCCTGGTCATGCTACTTTTAATGTCAATCCACTCTGCTCTGCCCAGCACTGTATCACGCAGATATACCCTAAGTTTCCTAGGCAGTGCAGGTATCCTAGGAACTGTACCAAAGGATGCAAATAGGAAGACAACGTGAACTAAGAGAGTGCAAAATTGTTGCCAGGGAGCTAGTCAAATGTTAGTTGTTACATTTATGCAGGACCTTTAATTCTAAGGATCACACAAAACTACACAAGCCACATATTATTTATGACTGTCCCCAGGAACAGGTACAATTAAACAGCAATTATGGTACAAGGGAGAAAAAGATGGACAACTTGGCCTAAAACATCAGGTTAAACCTTGACTCTTGAGAAAAGGCAGAGGATTTCCAGAGTGAGTGGAGAATCTTTCACCTGAAATGATGCATGCTCCTTTATCTGCATGGTCTTTGATTTATCTACCATATCATCTAGGCTTGCTTCCCCACCCTCCAACAAGATCAAGATCCATTTATTTTTAGGGGATGTCTATACAGAGATACATGCTTCCACTCTACCCCTCTTATCCAGTCATCTCTAACCTCTTCGTCATCGTCAAAGAGTCCAGTCCCGCCACTGAAAAGGCCACCTTTAGAACCAAACGGTGAAAAGTCCTCATCGGTCAGCTTCGGAGGTTTGAAAATGTCATCATCATCATCTAGAAACACAGCACACACACCAGACTGCCATGATGTAGGCTTATTCCACTGCACTCTCAATAATGATTAAGGCAACACAGAAATACAAATGCTGAAGAGCATTCAACAACTCTGGTTTTAATTTTACATGCTCACATGCACTGGGGAAGCACCAGCTTTGTCCAGAGTATAGGATTACAGTATCTGGACCCTGTTTGACAAAAGTTCATGTTTAAGCAACAGCTTCTTCTGCAGCCATTTCTACTCTTGTTCAGCATAGAACAAGACACAAACTACCTGAGACTGCTCACAAAGTGAAGAACGCTAGTTCCTATCTAGTCCAGAAACCCTACTGTTGGAATATATCACTTTCTCCCCTTGCAACTAAGAAGGAGTTACTGTAATAGAAAAAGAAATCCTACCATCTGATGGAACTCTAGCTTCCTTCTTTTCTTTCACCGTCTTCTTAGTTTTGATTTCTGATGATGACAGGGCTAGAAGAAAGAGTTTAAGACCTGAGTTATTCTAATTATCTTTACTCCTGAATTACACAACCTGAGGCCAGTCCATTATTAGTTAGGATGTCTGAGTCAAAACCAGAGCTTGCGTACATGCTTTCACCTACACTGCACAGTCTTGTGAAACAACCCTATAAACTAGTTGTATGCCCCAGTTATTAAACCGAGTGACTCTATCATGAAATGTGAAGCATACAAACTTCTCAGTTCTTATATTTTTATTACAGAGCACTGAGAAACTTCACATCAGTAGCAGGGTCCCATTGTATCATACAGAAAATAAGAAGGGTTTAACTGGGGGTTTGGATTCCTGCATGATTTTACCAAACAAGAACATTTTGTAAACCTATGAATATTCTTGTGCAGAACTGACCAGTCTAGACCAGTGTTTCTCAACCCGTGTGTCGCAACCCAAAAGTGGGTTGCAAGAATATATGAAAGGGTCACAAACAAACTTTAAAAATGGATTCTCTTTTAAAGGACAAAAATGCAGGAAACACTGGCTTTTCCCTTACAGGCTCTCACAGTTCCAGCCTGCAAGGGGCTGCTTGGGGCCCCACAATGCCCCAATCACTGGGGGACTGGGGATGGGGGGGCAGCAGCAGGTCAGGAGTGAGGGGCACTGGATCAGGATTGGCCATGGTTGTTTATAAATGAGTCCTGGTACAAAAAAGGATGAGAAATACTGGTCTAGACTGTTCAAGCTGAACAAGACAGAAAAAAAGCAGACAGAATAAATGGCCAAGTAAGATGTGTTTACAATTTTGTCAGTCTAAAGTGTGGCTAAGAACAGCAAGGAGAGATTCCCAAATGGATTACTGGTTAAGCAAACATGAGGACACATCCTGGTTCACTCTTAAAAATAGGAAAGAGGCCACCAGTGAGCAGAGCTTTTCTTTAAGTCACCTGAAACCATTTAACACCCCATGTGCCCAGGCAGGCAATTTTACTTTTTGTGAGAATCTCCTTCTGACTTGGCACGCAAGGGTGTGAGAGTATTAAAGCCAAATGGAAGGTTTCACCTATTCGCTTTGCTAATTCCAGCACAACTCTCATATGTAACTCTGATCACAATCACCCTTCAGATCCCATTGACAACTGTAAAGCACAGTTGTATCATTTACACCACATGCTAATAGTGTTTGATCTTTATGGAATCAAACTAGGATATGAAAGAATTATTGTGTTACTACACAAGCCCCCTAACCAACTTCAACTATCACCACTGTCCACTAGCCATATACTAAAAAGTAGCTTAAAGTAGCTTACATGACTGCTCCTCATCTTGTTTGCTTGGCATTTCTCCTTTTATCCGTGCTGCCAACTCATCTGCAAATGACGTTGGTCTTTTCTTTTTCTGTGGGCACAAGAAGATACTTCAGTTCCTTCAGTGTAACTCAATCCTTACCAAACTGGAGTAACATTTGGATCATCCATCCCCCTACTGACAGAAATAAACATGTTACCCAATGGCTCAGCAACCTAAGCAGCAGGATTAATACCTACATTCCCTGTAAAGAAAAAGTACAAATCCCAGAAGAATGAATTGGGCCTTCTTTAGTATGAGATGAATACACACTTGGTATCAAGGAACTTGTATCAGGAATTTAAACAAGGACAAGTACAAAGTCCTGCACTTAGGACAGAAGAATCCAATGCATTATTACAGCCTGGGGACTGACTGGCTAAGCAGTTGCTCTGCAGAAAAGTACCTGGGGGTCACAGTGGACAGTAAGTGAAATATGAGCCACCAGTGTGCCTTTGTGTGATGAAGGCTAATGGCATACTGGGTGGCATTAGTAGGAACATTACCAGCAGATCAAGGGAAGTAATTATTATGCTCTATTCTGCACTGGTGAGGCTGCATCTGGAGTACTGTGTCTAGTTTTGGGCCCTCCACTATAGAATGGATGTGGACAAGTTGGAGAGAATCCAGCAGAGAACAACAAAAGTGGTGGGGAGGCTGGGACATATGACTTTTGAGGAGAGGCTGAGGAAACTGGACTTCTGCAAACCAAGGGGGAATTTGATACCTGCCTTCAACTACCTGAAGGGTGATTCCAAAGAGGATGGAGCTGGACTGTTCTCAGTGGTGACGGATGACAGAACAAGGAGCAATGGTCTCAAGTTGCACCAAGGGAGGTTTATGTTGGATAACAGAAAAAAACCTCTCACTAGGAGGGCGGTGAAGTGCTGAAATAGGTTACTTAGAGACCTTGTGGAATCTCCACCCTTGGAGGTTTTTAAGACCCAGCTTGAAAAGCCTTGGCTACAATGATCTAGTTGGGGATGGTCCTGCTTTGAGCAGGGGGTTGGACTAGATGACCCCTTGAGGTTCCTTCCGAGCGTAATTTTCTATGATTCTATGACTGTTGCTTAGGGCAGGAAGGGAAGAGTCAGGTCTAAAATTAGGAGCAGGAACTCAAGTCCTAGTATTTTTGTAAGAGGAGTTTGTCCCAACTTCCTTGATTTATAACTTCCCTTCCTCTTTTGCACTATACTGTGTCCTTACTGGCTGTTATATATGCACTGCAGGGACAGCTGAGTGCCAAAGCCCTTCAGAATAGGACAGATTGTGCCAATTTAACAGGTCATTTAATTGGTCATACAAATGACAGAAAACAAGTACCCCTCTTAAAATTGTTTAATGCTGTCTGGTTTCTGGCTATGTTTGCAATTCACTCCATTCCATACCTGTTCATAGTAACCCAACAAGTGGCTTTGCAGAGCCCCAAAATGTGGTTTTAAAGACAACCTGAAACCTGTTCACCCCAGCTAGGATTCTGTGCAGATAATGCCAGGCGAGAACCTCCAACTTCTGCAACACACCATAAGTGAGAACTTCTAGGCACCTTCCATGCTGAAGACCTACTGGGAACGCTGGTCACTGCTAATGGCATGCCAGGGACCAGATTCTCAGATTTCAGGCTGCAGGTGCATAGTTTAAACATTCCAGTGCCCCCACAGTTTGGAAGTCAGGAATGCTGATGACTGGTGTTCCTGCCTCCCATGCTGCTGGTACACTGGGACATTTAAGGCGTGAGCCCACAGCTTGAGAGTCACAATAACAGTCACTGGTGCTCCCAGGCTGTGGGCAAGCACTTTAAGTCTTCCTGTGTCCCCATTGAACAGATGTTGGGAATGCCAGTGACTGGCTTTCCCAGCCCCACCCTGCACACAGCTTAGACATTCAAAAGTGCACACCTGTAGCCAGGTTTCCTGGTTGCTAGTGTTTCAGCTCTCCAGGTGCTAGTGCTCTGAGTGAGCAATCTAGCAGAGCTGAGAGCACTGGCTTTCTCACCTGGGCAGCTCTTGCTGGCAGCATCCCTGCTCCAGGTGCTACCAAATAGGAACCAAGACAGAGCAGCCTGCAGTCCTACCTTACAGCTTATCCTTGGGTTGGCTGTCAGAGAGCCTGCTGTTCTCTCTTCCTCCTTTTGGAGAGCAGAGCAGTGTAGGATCATGGGGTTCTCTCTCCCTCGCCACCCATTCAATTTTTGACAACATGACAAAGAAGTTGCTGCTTAAAACAGAAATTTTGTCATGGATCTACCTTTTTTGTGGTGTAACGACCATTTTTTTCCTGGGAGAAATTTCTTTAATCTATGGCATGTTATGATTTGTTGCAGGATACGTACATATATCCCACAAGAAATACGATGTTTGGATGGGGGCTCTAGTGATCACCGCACTAGCAATATTGTCAGCATTTTTCTTTCTCTGCACCCCAAGCAGCCACCTCTTACCAGCCTTGCATTTTCTTCCAAGTCATCTTCCTCATCTTCCTCTTTCTCAGAATCAAAGAGATCACAGCCATCATCTTCATCCTCGTCACTCAGAGGTGCAGTTCTCTGAGAGGCAACAACAAGCCCTTGCATTTCAGTACAGCTAGAAGTACCATAAATGCCACCAAGGCTAACCAAATTTGCTCAGGAGACATTCAAATAGTTTTAAGTGTGGGAACCAGGGAGAAACTGTTATAATTTCCAAATGATACAGCATATCCTCTGTATCATCTGTAATGCTAGCAAACCACCTGTTATATCGCAACCCAGACTTTATCTCACTGAGCAGCTAAAACAGCTATTGCAGTAGACTGGACTGGGGTCAAAGAAAGACTCATTAAGGCAGCACTAACACTATGCACACCCTTCCCCTGCTTCTGCCCCTCAGCTCCCCTCACCATCTCATTCTGGTGTCTCTAACCTTATATTCTACAACCCTGAAGGTCTGCACTAGAGGTGCAATGCCCTGCAGATCACCTTTTGAGGATCCACAAAACAACATCGTGTATCAGGGACCATGCAGTCCAGAGGTGCTAAACATGCAATTCATGTATTTTTGTATCTTCATAGGAAGAACAATTAAAAGTCTAGATTAAGTCCTAGATTAAGTTCTCATCTCTTCCCTGTACCTCTACTATACCAAGAGCCACTACTGTTGTTCAAGAAGTGCTTGTCCATACCGTTTTCTGGTCATCCTCACTAGGGTTTCCAAACTCTTCATCCAATTCCTAGAAAGCAAGAGACATTTGATAGATATGTATGAAGCCATGTCAAATCCCCAAAGTAAAAGGCTTTAAAGTTCTATCAGCACTCTCTCTCACTGCATCTACTCAGCTGCTTTCCCATCACTGAACACACTCTGGCTTAGCAAATAAATGTATCAGACACTACTAAGTTAAGGTTATTTTTTTCTTAAATCAAGCGCTCCACATGTTTCAATAAGTGCTTTAAGCCGATTAATCTGGGAAGATCATTCTATTCTTAAGCATGCCAAAAAAGAAAAAAAAAATCAAATCCTTTCAAGAAGAGTACACACTTCCATTTTATTGGTTAGAATGTAATTGTCATATCAGCTGGACATGTTATACATCCAATTTGTCAAATGCAAGGAGTGCAAAAATTGCGCTTAAGAAGCCACAAGTTATGTTTCACCATAATCAAAGCCAAGAGCAAATTTAGGGGCAGTTCGGGAGTGGCATTTTCTGTCACCATACTCTACCACTGGATTATTTCATACACTTTCAGTGAACAGTCAGCACATAGAAAGCTCTCTAATAATTTTAGAGAAAAGTGATCAGGTGAGTGTTTCTGCACTTCCTTTCACAGCATTTGATGAAGGGAGTTTCAACTCAGAAAAGCTTGTGCTATTATCTACTTTGGTTAGCCTACAAAGTACAAATCTACCTTGCCTTCTAACTTGACTTTAGATTAGTACAGCTAACTACATCTTTCCACCACAAAGCCATACTCAGTACCTCCAACAAAATTAGAAACAATACCTCTCTAGAGTTCAAATCAAGAGACTTCAGAAAAAAATATTGTACAAGAACACTAAAAGGCAATATTTGTCCCACAATTAAAAATAGCAGATGTTAAGATACCCTTGATCTTTCAGAAAAACATTTTCTACTCCATCTTCACAAATCCGCTTGGCTGCCCAAATATTTATGCAGAAAATTGAGTTTTTACCTCTTCATCTTTCTCTTCACTCTCAAGTACACTCCCACGATCGCTATCCACTGATCCTTCTGTTCAAAGGGAACAAGCAGAAAAGGAAGCTCAGTTCAGACATTAATCATAAACATGTGACTAACCCCATCCCTAGACTGTGGCTGTCTACTCTACAGACTTAAATAGGCTTTAGTAATAAATTTAAAATATAAGTTAAAGAGATTGCTTGTAGTAGCATAGGTCTCAGCTAAACATTTCATGTTTACAAGGATCAGATCCTGTAAGCATTCACTATCCCTACTATACATATATGATATTCAAGCTTTCACAGATGCTTAATGTGGTATACCCTTCCTCCATTAGGTGCAGTGACCAAGATCACTGTACAACATAATCTAAAGCAGTAAGCCAAGACACCTCAATAAAGCTATCCCCAGCACCCACCTTCACTAGAGAGATCCCCAAGGCCCACATCATCTTGTTCCATAAAGAGCTGGGAGCCAATTAAGTACGGTAAAGGCCTATCAATATAAAGATCCTGAAAAAAGACAAAGAGGGGTTATTTTTTGCCCTTAGACTGCTGCTAAAACCATATTTTATACATCCTATTTTAAAAAACAAAACACAAATAACTTTGTTTCATATTAAAAAAAAAACTAAGGAAGTCCATCATCATACAGAACCTTAGTATAACACTTTGTTCATAAATTCAAATTTTAATTCACCTACTTAAATTGCTTTGGGACCATGCAAACTAAAGCAGCATGCTGATTTGGCAGTCTCTAGACTTAAAGTTTACTGCTAATGAAGATAAGTATGCACCATATTTATTTGCATATACCATAACACAGCATGTAAAATAAGCACCTTGATTTTAGGAGAACAAATGAAGAGAAAAAAAATCTATTCCTTACAGAAACGGAATACTAGCAGCTAGAGACCTGAGCCTACTTCCAGCCCTGGCATTGAATGCCACCCATTAATCAACTCAGAATGCCAGGTCCAGGGCCACGTGCTGGGTCTGACCTGGAGCACAGAGTCTAATCCCATGCCGGCTCCAAGTCCATGTGCTGGCTTCAACCCCAGGCATGGGTCTGATCCTGGGTACTGGCCCCAGCCACAGAGTGACTTTAGGCATGCAGGGCCTTGTTATCCAGTTAAGGAGCAGGGGAGCAGTAGCAGGATTAATTGATGCGACTCTGGGAGCCATGGCAATTAACATTACCAGAGATCCCCTGCTGCCAAATTTCTGAACCCATGAGGATCCAGTTTTCTCGCATATGGTGTGCACCCTAAGTTTCACCAGCTTGTTTTGGTGAAAAGGTGTGGGTTACATATGACAAAATATGGTACACATCTTATACCAAAGTCCTGAGTCTAAAAATGATGGTTAGGACTTGTACTCACTAAGCCAATGGAGATATTTTAATTAAATGTAGAAGACATGCTTGACTTCTTTGGTCTTCTTCTGTGGTGCTAAGGAAAAAGTTAATTAAGATCCCTATCCTACCCCAAAATCCAATATGCCCCTCCTCAAGCCTACTATGAAATAACAGTTTTACTTTAGTGGGCATTATAAAACCCTAAAAATGTATAGCTGTCAAGTTATCGTTTGCTTTTTGTATATAACACAGTAATTTCCCATCCTCTCCATTGCATCTGAGCCAACCAGAAAGCTAAGCAAGCAGGCAACAAGCAACCATTCAACAAGGAACGTTTCTGCTTAACCTGCCATGAGTAGACCGAGCTAGGTTGTAACTACAGGTTTCCCTCAATTTATGCGGGTTCTTTATATGCGAATTCGCTCTTATGCGATGAGCATATTTAGACCCAAAATTCATTATATGCAAGGTAAATTCACTCTTATGCGATCATCATATATGCACCACCCCCCCCAAGCAGGTAAGTCTGTGGGGGGAGGGGAAGGAGCTGTGGCCCCACTCACCCCAGGCCTGGCTACAGTGGCCACGGGAATGGCCAGTGCCAGCTGCCTGCAACCACTGGGCTGCATCATGCTCTGCCTGCCCTCCCATGCCTGGGCTTACCCCAGCTCCTGGGCTCTGCCATGCCGTGGTGCAGGCAGCTGGTGTCGGCTGCTTCTGGGGTTGCTCCAGCATGGGCTGGGGTGAGTGTGGACAAGTGGAGCCCTTGGTGGTGTTGGGCGCAGCTCTCACCCCAGCCCCAGCTGCAGCAGCCCCAAGAGCAGCTGACACCAGACGCCTGTACCAGGGCATGGCACAGCACAGGAGCAGAAGTGAGTGGGGACAGGCGGAGTACGGTACAGCCCAGCAGCTGCAAGCAGCTTGGACTGGCCACTCCTGGGGCCACTGCAGCCAGGGCTGGGGTAAGTGCTGCTCTGTTCCCACAGCTTTGCTGCCTTGTGCAGCCCCGGGAATGGCACCCTTCCCCCCACCTCTTCCCTAGTCCCAGCCTCACTCCCTCCCTCCCCGCCATGGGAACCTATCCCTATTTGTTACATTGTAAGGTGGGTTTGCTTTATGCAAATTTGATTTATGCACCATTCTCTGGGAACACATATACAGCATAAATTGAGGGAAACCTGTAGTTTCAATTTGATGCCAATCATTCAATGTGATGATTTCCCTGTCATCACTCCCCACTCGTACAGCTGCAAGTGAGAAAACACTCAGGTCCAATATTCGTGGAGGTGGGGGGAGGAAGGTTGCTTTACCTTTGGTTCAAGTATTAGTTCTACCCTTTCATTAGTTTCTTCCTCTTCCGAGTCTGAATTTCCTGCTTTGATATCCAGTTGCTCAAAAGCACTGTCCAGGACCTGCAACCCATAGTTCACTGCTTCCTGGATCTTTGGGATCAGATCTGCTTCTTTTTGTTCCCGAGTTTTCTCCTTGAGAAGTCAGAGAGAAACATTTTCCTGTTTAGTTTTGGTTAGGGTTGTTCTGGTTGTAAAATGTAACTACCGAAGTTCAGGTCAATAATATAAGGCAATGCCTAACAGAGCTACCTTACTACATGCCAAAGAAAATATCCCAAGTAAGCTTCAAGATTTCACATAGTTAAAATATGTCCTTTTTTACCTCAAATTAAATTAAGAACTCCCAATATGAACTGTTTTCTGCATCTGTACAGTCCACTGGTTAAAGACTTCCTAACATTGCACCATTAGCAGAACTTTGGCTACGAGTCAGGTCTACCATAAAGCCGCAACTTAGAAAGTGGATTTAGCTCTCACTACAAACACACATTACAATTTGAGAGCTAAACAAAATCAGCTATCAGACAAGGAAAGCTAGTGTAGTAAAGGGACCACAGGCAAACAATGTAGCAGTGATCCTCAATGACTCCGACTTTCAAGAGCAAGATAAATAGGATTTGGCTTACAAGTTGTAAAAATCACAGGGAAAGTTTGTCTACTTCTGTTTTCTGCACCTCCAACCACACTGCCAGCACGCAGAGTTAAATCAATTTACCTGTTCCGCTTTATCTCCAACTTCAGTTTTGGGAATGGGTTCTTCTACTTCTTCATCATACACTCTCTATGGATTTAAGCAAATTAATTCAAATAAAATGCAATGCGTTGATGGCAGTGCTAAGCACTAAGCTTTTACATAAGACAAAAGGAATATCTAAGTGGGTTAATTAATTTCCCATTAAAAACAGACCAACATGTAACACTTACATTAAAAAGATCCCATATGATGCTATTTTCAAGCTGCCCTCTATGCATTTAATTAGGACAGTTACTTCCAGCTCCTAGTTTTGCATTGTTAGAAGGTTTGCTGGCTTCCTTTCTGCAAGGATCTCACCAGAATGTTATGACCATCAGATAAGTCTCTCAGAGCTCTTGGACTAAAGGGGATCTGCTGGGTCAAAGTCCAGACTTCAGTCATCCCTGGAAACCACATCATATAAGCCCTTCCATAAGCTGATTCAGCTTGGTTTTAAGACTAGCCTGGAGTTGTCTCACCCCTACTACTCCTATTTGGAGACTGCTCTCGAATCTTATTCCTCTTATGGATAAAGACTTGATTTCTAACCTAAACTTATTCAGAGCCAGCTTATACACTATATTCTTGTGCCACCACCGTACAGTACTTTATCCTAAATAGCTTTCCTCCCGTTCTGGTATTTACTCTCCAAATACCACTATGATATCATCTCTCAGCCTTTCTCCAAGATAGCCCTTTTCTGCATCTCTTCTGCTCAAATTAGTTTTTCTTGAATAGAGGTGTGCAGAACTGTACACAGGATTCTCACCCCATTCCACAGATTAGTCAAGGCATAGGAAACTTAGAAAAAAACAATTAAAATCATCCCTCTGAATACAAGTATTTCAATTTTTGATCAACCAACTTGAGACAACTTGGCCCAGACCTTCAGAGATCTTAAAACAGCCACACTATCACCAACTTTTTTCAATGTTATTATACAGCAGTGGGCACAATATTACTTGGTCAAATAGATATTACAAGTAACTAAAAATACAGGCACCATTTCTCCACTGAGCTGTCCTTTGCAAAGTATTGTTACTTTTTTAAAGCAAAGCTCAATCTGAGTACAATGCTGAGGAAAGCATAATATGTGATGAACTGCCAAGTGCTTTAGCGTGCCTAAAGAAATTAAAACCATACATCATTATGACACTGCTTCCTTAGTAAGCATATAACGCTAACACTTCAAACCAACCTTTGCTGAAATACTGATGTTCACTTGTAAGCACTAAACTTTTGCAACCAATACTGTTTTTTAACAAGAAAGTGACAACTGCAATTATATTCTAACCACAACCTCTGATGAAGCCAGCTACTTCAAGCCAGCTTAATAAAAAAAGATGCTTTAACTTGCATAATATGCATCCTAAAGTTATATGTGCAACTTCAGTATAAGACATGTCAAGATGCAACCACTATATCTGCCCTACTTCCAAAAGCAGTGCAGATATATTGCTTGGATTCCACTCACCATCTTTCCACAGCCTGTTCTGAGTAAGTGGCTAGGGTTGATTTATGCCTAGTAAGAAACCTAGTAGAGGTTAAAGCAGGAATCTTTGGTCGTACTCCTGATTCTACCATATACTACTACAGCTAAGAAGTCAGACATGAGCATTCTGGGTGGAAATGTGGTTTAAGCTTTTAGAACATCCTGCTGCTTGCACCAACACCAACGCCAATTATAATGCATGTCAACAGACTCCTTTCTATGGGTGACTTTCACCAACACCCCAGAGTGCTTTTCAAATTAAACTATGAAGAATCTCCTTCACAGAAGGAAACGTTATTATACAAACTCTTATAATCAAATTGAATAAGATCTTATAATCAAACTGAATAAGTTCTACACCAGAGGTCAGCAACACTTTGCTACACTGAACCAGAGCCTACAATCCAGCCCCTTGCTGCATAGGCTTCAAATTTCCACACCCCAAGGATCACAAGCTGCCTGTGCTTACCCTTACTGAAGATGCAGAGGGGCTGGGTAAGTTCAGACACAAAGCAGCAGGGAGGGCTGTAAAGGAGGGTGCTGCAGAAGGGATAGGCAGCTCCATACAGCTGCATTACACCAGATCCTTCATGATACCCAAGACAAGTCAGACCTTCCTGGGCTGGATTCAACCTCTTGTGCATGCCAGATCTAGCCTGTGGGCAGTAGGTAGTCAACCCCTACCTCCAGGCACAGAGATATGGATGTTGGCTATACCATATCAGTCCTCAGCTCAAAGGGAGGGGTGGGAGGCAGGGAGGCCACAGACAGATGCCAAGTATGTTGCACCTAAACAGCTGAGATTTTAACTAGAAAAAGTCCTACAGTTGCTAGAATAAAGCCAAAAGGGACCTCAAGGGTCACCCAGTCCAACCCCTTAGACAAATTTAACATTTACTCATTCCTAAACCGTCCCATACAGATGCCTATGCAGCATCTTTTTGAAAACCTCCAAAAGAGGCTCCACAATTTCTAATACTGGCTTATCTTATTACCCTTCTGCTCTTATAGTTAAAAAGTTTTTTCCTGAGAATTGATCTAAATGTGCTTTGCTGCATTTGAATCTACTGTTTCACAAAGCAAAGAAGAATTTTTCTCCATCTTCTTTATAGCAGCCTTTCCAAAACTGATAGTTTTTAGCTTGTCCACTCCTAGATCTCCTTTTCTCCAAAGGAACCACACCTAGTTCCTTCAACTCTGCCTCAGATGAATTGTATTTCAAACCCTTTATCATCCTAGTCACTTGCCTCTGGATCCTGTGGAATGCAGCTAATACCAACAAGGGAAAGAAGGAGACATCCCAAGGAGAAGGAGAAGACATTTCAAGCCTAAATATCTCCAAATTATGCCAAGAAAGAGGGACAAGCAGCCTGAGAGTAAAGAAATTGATCAAATTATCTTGAACCAGGGGAAAAATGCTGTCTATATTAATGTAAGAGTTTGTCACTTTTCCATACCACAACAGATCTGGTATCGACTTATTTGAAGTATAAGCCTGATGTTAGAATCTGGTGCACTCACGTTCTCAATGAACTGTGTGTTGGACAACATAAGAAAATCATTGAAGACATTATGTAGACGACAGTCTGTGGCTTTTGTTTCGTTAATCAACCCATCCACTTGCTTTTTAATTTCATGTGTCCTGGAGATGGTCTGCTGGGAAAACTCTTGTAGAAAACGCAGGAGCTAATTAGAACATGGGAGGAAATGTTATTTAATTTCTGATACCTTAAACCACAAAAGACCCCAGAGAACTTGGAGACGGCAACTCAGTCAATTGAGAGGGCAGTGTCAAAATAAAGGATTTTACATTACACAACTCCTAACATGAGTGCCTAATGCTCAATATTTGGATTTTCCTGTAACAGGTTCTTCCCAGTATTTTTGTGGTCAATTTTGTACCTCTCTCAAGATCAGTTTATCCCAGTCAATGACCCACCCACAAAGATTACAGCATTAGATGACTCCAATGATATGAAGCAGGACTGAACGCAAGTGGCAGCAGACATTTCTCCGTGCACTGCCATGCCACCACCTACCAGACGCGCTATGAGCATTACGGCTCCACGAGGACTCAACCTTGAGGGGGGAACGAGCAGGGCACAGCCAGGGATACCTGCTGTCCCTGGTGCTGTTGCTACTGTAAACATGAAATACGTTGTCCGCGCACCAGTGCCCGACCTGTCACCGCTGCTGCTCGCACTGGCCGGGGCGGCAGAGCTGCAGCAACGGGAGGGGCTCGCAGGTGCTGTCACTGGGGTGGGTGGTTGTGGGGGCTGGGGAGCCCTCCACCGGCTCTCGGTCTCTGCACGTGCCCAGACTTCCCGCGGAAATCTCGTGCTCTCAAGGCCTCAGCGGGGCCCCTTCCCGCCCCCCGGGCCCGGCCGCGCCGCGCCCCGCGCTCACCCCCGCGTCCGAGGCCAGCGACCAGGCCTGGCTGCCCCTGCGGATCTCGTCCAGCGACCAGGGCCGCTCCCACACCGGCGCCGCCCCGTTCATTTGCGGGCGCGGGGGGCAAACAAGGGGGAGCCCGGGCCCCGACCCGCACCCGCCGGCAGTTAGCTGATCCTGTCACGTGACCGACGCTGTCATGTGACTACGGCCAGGCGTGGGGAAGGGGTTCTGCTCCGCGCGGGGCGGGGCCGCGCCTGCGCAGTGCTGGAGTCCGAGGGCGGCGGCAGGAGCAGCCCTTACCCTGCGTGCGGCGGGTCGCGGCCCGCCCCCTTCGTGCCCGGCGGCGGGAGAGCGCCCGGGCAGGGCTGGCGCTTTGGAGGTCGCTGAAGCAGCCGGTTGTTAATATCCACAGATGTCAGCGGGGTCCTGACGTGCGGGGGCTCTGCCCGAAGGCCCAAGTCCCTGCCCGCCTCCGTCCAACTCTAGTCCCGGGGCCAGTGCAGAAGCGGGCGGGGAGGCGAGAGGAGCAGCAAAGGAAGCGGGAAGCTGGGCCGGACCCACCTAGAGACCGACCAGATCAGCAAAGGAGGCAGGCTAGGATTGGATGGCACTGATTTAAGGGTCAGGCGTCTTTGCAGCCTGAGCACAAGAAACGGACCTCAAGGAACAGCAGCCCCTCGGGGACTTCTGTAATTTGAATGGCACCTGGTTTTGAAATTTAACCTATAACTGTTCCTCTCCATGGACAGCTTTAGTAAAAGGCGAAAAATGTCTGCGATCTGAAGAGAAACCAGAGCGTATTGCGTACCTGCATGCAGAGAGGTGGGGGGAGTCTTCAGGCAGAGGCAAGCCTGGGCCTGCACAGATCTACTGACCTGCTTTTCTCCTCGAACCTCCCAGCACCTGTCAGAGGATCTGGCAGCACCATTGGGTGCCCTAGCACCCGGATGAGGCAACATGTCCCTAAAGGATCCTGAAGACACAGATAAAGGGACTTCCTTCTAGAGCACTTTCTGGAGTGTCTCCTGGAGGATCAAAGGGGCATGAGTTAGGAGACCCAAGGTTAGGCCTTCGCTACTAGCTCCCTAGCAAGAATAACTCCCAGTACCTATCTCAGCCAATGATGCACCTTTACCTGGGACACCTGCAGATGTGCTGCGCTTACTAGACTGCAGCCCATGGTTTAAAGGGGAAGGGGGGTGATCAGTATGTTACCTCTGACTGGTAGGAACAGATGCTATTCAGTAGGCAGAGCATCTCTTTTTCCCTTTTCTGTTATTTGCCTGGGGGCTGTCAGCCAATGAAGCAGCACTTGAGACCCTACTGTTGCATGCAGAATTGACACCTGGGAGGAGGGCTATGCTGCGGAAGAGGAAGCATGCATGAGGAGGGAGAAGAAACTTGGCATTTGCTAGACTTTCTTTATCTAGCCTCTGGTTTGATTGTACTGGGTGTCAAACAGCAGCTAGCTGTCTGGCCCCGGCACAGGTTCACTTATTGGCACAATGGGATCTGTTCCCCAGTCCTAACAATCACACTTCCCACTGTGCCCAGGATCATAATCTACACTGCACTGGCATTAGAAGGCCCGGTGCCCCATGAACCTATGTGGTCTTGGGGCTGGGATCAACAATCAGTTTACTGTTAGTCCCAGCCCCAGGACCACATAGGAACAAGTTCAACACTGGTGCAGTCCCAGAGCTAAGACTGACAATAAGATGGTTGTCAGGCCCAGTACCACGACTGTACAAGTGCCACGCTTGGCTTGGTGCAGTCCTGGAGCTGGAACTGACAGCACCAGGGCTGATATCAGAGCACTACCATACAGCTGGTATCATGCTTCATGGTAAGGACCCTGCCACACGTTCAGTTTAAAGTGCAATGGAGACCAACCACAACATTATGCATATTTTGTTAAATGAATTCATGGCTTATTTTCCATTTTGTTACACTGAATGTGTGACCGGGCTACTGCTTAACATGCAATAAACTGGTTAAACTGGTTAATTGTGTCGTAAGTATAACATCTGCCAGGGACTCCAATGCAGTTTGGGATTAGGATTGCTATCCCTTTCTTCCTTGTTTCTGGGGTTTTCATGCTTTTCACTGGTTCTCCCCTTGAGGTCCTACAAATTGTCCCACAAAGTTTCAGTGGTCAGGACCAGGTTTTGTAGAATCATAGAAAATTAAGGTTAAAAGGTACCTCAGGAGGCCATCTAGTCCAACCCTATGCTCAAGCAGGACCATCCCCAACTAGATCATCTCAGCCAAGGCTTTGGTCTAGCTGGGTCTTAACAACCTCCAAGGCTGGAGATTGCTCAACCTCTCTGGGTAATATGTTCCAGTGCTTTACTACCCTCCTAGTGAGAAAGTTTTTCCTGACATCTAACCATGCGGAGGGCTCCATGCCCATGATAGCGTAGAACTCTTTAAAGAAGCAGTATGTTAAGAAGGAAGTCTGTTCTGCAGCATGACCTGTTCATACACTTGCCAGAGATCTTTTGCTTTGGCCTGACAGTTTCTTGTTCCACTCACAGCCGTTTGCTATTTTCCTTCATGAGCTCCTTGTATATGATGCTGTTCTGCCAAGTTGTGCTTGCACAGCACCTCCCCACAGGTTTAAGAGCTCTTCCTTTTTGCTCCAGACAGGACCTGGAGGCATGTACACACATAAGCCACATAAAAAATACAGCTAAAGCTGAATTCCCTCCAGGTAAGCATGGCATTAGACAAATAGGGGGATGTAGTTAGCCTGAATGCAGTTAGCTCTTGGCCTGCACTGCACATACTCAAATAATACAGCACAGGATTTGACGTGTAATCTGCAAATGGGTTAGGAGGTGGATTGTAGATCTATCAGGACCCCAAAAGTATCCTCTCTTGGTATGTTTAAATAACACTTAGTACAAGTTGAGTCATGTTGTCTGATGTCAGAAGTGATGCCCTTGAAACAGCTTCCCTTTGTCCCACTGCCCTGTTTTCAGCCAGAACATTCAAAAGGTCAACATGAGTCCTCTTTCTATTTTATTTAGCAATACGTGTTCTTTTCCTTCTATTTGTTGCATAGTTCAGGCAGAGATGATAGGATAGAATCCCCCTATTTGTCTAATGCCGTGCTTACCTGGAGGGAATTCAGCTTCAGCTGTATTTTTTTATGTGGCTTATGCGTCATGAACAAGTAGTTCTTCATTATGCAATGCCATTTAAAAATTCTCGTACACATCAGTAATTATTAGATACATGGACCTTTATAGCAGTAGGCCAAGACTCGGTGCAGGAAAGACAGCAGACAGCGGGCACATTTACATGTGTGCCTGACTGTGCAGTTGTTACTGCCGGGTCATTTAGTATTTGCTTTAGCAAGTACTAAATGACTGCACAGTAACCACCGGTACTGCGCAGTCTAGGCGCGACACAGATCATATCCGACCCTATTGTGTAGTAGCAATGAGCTACTGTTCAGTAGCTCGTTGCTACCATGCAATAGTGGCAGCGTCACAGTTTGTGCCTGTCAACACTACATTGCCATAACAACATAGCATCTCCTGTAGATGCATTCAGTGACCAATAAAAGAATGGTTCACTTCCTTTTAATTAAACACAGATTAGGTTATTATTGATCATAGATGAACCTGAAGCACCTCTCCTGCTAACTCCCCTTTCTGATGGAAGTTTTAAAAAACCTCCCATCACCACTACTTCTCTCATCCAGCAAATGCCCATGTAGCTGACTCACAGTCTTCTGGGCTATGAAAATGTATTAGTTCTGTCTTCACAAATATGTACATGAATATGAATATAGGATAAGCTAAAAGTTACAAGTTTGAAAGAATATGGGAAGTGAATATCAGTTCCCATCTACAAGCCTTGAAGTGCTTTGCAGTCTAAGCTTCACAGAGGTAGGCAAATATCTGTAAGTAAAGGAGCTGCCCAAGTTTTCATAGCAAGTCAGAGTCAAAACCAGGAAAAACACCCAGGTCACCTGTCAAGTTCCTTCATTTGCTATGAAAGTTTGGAAAGAAATGATACTTGGAATGATGCCTTGTTGGACTTTGACATGAGTTGGAGGACTAGGAGAAGAGTACTGTTTTCTGTCTGCTTCTCTTTTGTAATCAATCTAGTCTAGCACATCTAGAAAAAGGTATTTGATACATACCTATCATGGATGTGCTGGGCCAGGATGGCTTCCAACTTATGCTTAAAATTTCTTTAGGCTTTACACACATGGAATAGTTTCACTGAAGACAAACTGAACATATGCTTAAAGCTAAGTAATATGCTTAGTGCTTGTCTGGCCTAAGGGAGTGATCCAAAAGCTGCTGAATCAACTCCCTTGCCTAACAGAACCACTGTTTCCATTTCTAAACCAATACATGTGATTTCTACACAAATATTGATCTAACTTATTTACATACCTTCAATAGAAGCAGCGTTAGACATTACAAAACACTTGTTCTTTCAGGGTGTATAAATCTACTGCAAACACAACTGTCCTCAGGCTGTACAATCACCAAGGCAGGAAGCTTTCAAAATGGTAAGTCAATATCTGTATCTTACACTGTAAAAGAAGGAAGTATATAGCATCTGAATTACATATATTTGAATGACTATTTGGAGGTATCTGTGAAAGGAATAAAAGGTTGAAAGCAAAGGCTTTGTTACATAGTAATTTTAGGTGGCTCCTGGAGCTCTTAACCCCTGGACTGGCTGCATGTTAACACTTTTAAGTGGCTTAAGGCACTCGTTATGCAGCTCATATAATGTGCTGTTTATGTAGCCCTTAGGCTCTATCACCCCGGCTATCTTTCCCAACAGTGAAAGAATAGGAAAAGCCCTCTTAGTACCATTCATGTACAGCACTTAGCAGGTATTCATTCCTACTTCCATGGCTTCTTTCCCTTATGTACATTTAATTTTGTTTATGGAAAGCACTGGATAGTCTTATTACTCCTGTCTAATCCTTTAGTCACACCCACTAAAAGCTTTGCCTCAAGGTCTTCTGGTAGTGAGTTCCATTGGTTATCTTTTTTTTGTAAATGTATCTTCTTTAACCAGCTTTAAATATATTACTTTTTAAATTACTGAGTGGTCACTGGCTCTTGTATTATAACCAAGGATCCTAGTTTTCTTTGTTTAAAAATAGCAAATTCTCTGATTTTAAACCCCTGCAAATTCGCTGATTAAAAACTAGGGCTGTGAGAAGCTTCGGTCACTGATTCAATTTGGTGGAGATTCGGCCCAATGCGGTGGCCGAATCTCCAAATCCAAATCAAATCAGGAGACCCTTTAATCTCTTTGAATTGAATCAGAACCCTCTGAATCGATTCGGAGAGATTAGGAAAGATTTGGAGATTTGGTCATAGACACAGCTTTAAATGTTTTGTCTACCGGGTAGCAGGTGGCTTTTGAATGCTGAGATGCTGGGGCAGATGCAGTGTCCCACAGAAGTGCAGGGGGGTCCCCAGCACACTTGGCAGCAGACCTGGAAGTGGACCAGAGGCACTTCTGGTCCACTTCCAGGTCCGCTGGGGAGTGTGCAGCAGGGCCCACCGGCTAGGCGTCTGTTGCCTCCTGGGTCTGGGGGGGGTGGGGCACCCAGGGTCCCCCTGTGGCTGATCACTAAGCTGGAGGGATGCGGGGGGGGGGCAGGCCCTGGCGCACTTGGCAATGGACCTGGAAGGGGACCGGAAGTAGTTCCGGTCCACTTCCAATTCACTGCCAAGCACACAGGGGTGCGTCTTGCGCTCCTGTGGGATGCTTCATTTGCCCCACCACTGCAGCGTTCAGGAGCTGCACTTGGTACCTTGAGGTATGTAGAAAAAACATTTAAAGCTGTGTCTATGGCCAAATCACTGATTCTCTGAATCAGCACTGAATCTTCAGATTCAGATTCAGCTGAATCGAATTGGGGGCAGTGATCCAAATCAGTGAATCAAATCACTGTCTCTGATTTGGGTCAAATCTGAATCGAATATGGCCCGTTTTGCACATCCCTATTAAAAACCCCATAATTGCATGTTTCCACGATTAAAATAAAATACCATTATATATAGGGATCAGTTGAACACAATATTTTATTGATATATTTACAATTTTAAAGCAGTTTAGAAACCTACCAGTGCCCTAATTGGTATAATAAAATAAATTCTAAATACCTATACATTTTGATGTTTTGTTTTGGTGTTTCATTTCTGGTACCTCTTGAGTCAGGAACTCCTGTGGCCACTTCTGGAAGCAGCGTGCTTGCTTTTGCTGGTGGCTCCGCTCCAGGGCCAGCGCTCGCAGGGAGGGGGCACTGGTGCTCCCACCCGCCCCCGCTGCCCACCGGCTAAACAGGGAGCGTGGCCTGACAGGGTGTGCACAGGTGCTCTCAGGGGATGCACGTGCACCCCCTGCACATCACCCCTGCGCAGCCCCCTATCCTCCTCAGCAGTGCCTGAACTCTGGCTGCCTCCCGTGGTGCTGCAGCAGAGTGGAGTGCAGAGCGCAGCTCCCCCTCCCCAATGGGCAACGTGGCTGGAGTGCAGCACCCACCCACAGTGCCCCCCACTTTAGGGTCAGTGTTCCCTGCCCGCTGCTCTTCCTCTGGGGCCTCTGCAACTCAGTGGGCAGGACGTGGTGTAGCGAGTGAGGCCAGGCAGAGAAACTCGATGGTACTGCTGGGAGCTGCATGCCACCATGGTGACATGCTTCCTGCCTGTCCAGCAGCAGTGAGGGGCACAACTCTGTGCCCGTACCCCTGCTGCTGCTGGGCGGGCAGGGGGCAGCTCACCATGGAGGTGTGGGGCTTGTGGTGGCGGCACCAAGCTTACCGCCCTGTTCTGACCTGCTGCACTAGGTCCTGTCTGCTGGGTTGTGGAAGTCCCGGGGGAGGGCAGCAGGGCAGGGAGCCTGAGCCCACAGTGGGCAGCCCACCCTTGCCCCTGCCCCATGAACAAATCTGGGGGGCACATGCCCCCATGCCTCCCTTGGGAGCACATGTAGTGGCAGGGAGCCAGCTCCCCTTCACCCTCCAATGAATAACCTGCAGCCCCATCCCTCTCCCTGCCTGGACCCTGTGGCTGTGAATTCCCACCCTGGGCCCCAAACCCCATGCACCACTCCAGCTGGTGGTTCAATCCAAAAGGAATAGTTCCTGGATTGATGCTTCTGGTTCAAGTTTGTCTCTAATTAAAAAAAAACATTTATCTGAGGTGTGCTAAGATTCATCTTCCTTGGAAGCCCAAATGCATGCTATGCAGGATATTTAAAAATGCAGCCTGGTTAGTGTTATGATGGGTTGGGAGGGATGAGCAATATTTCAGACTAGACATTCTGATGCCTTTATTTGTGGACACTAAAACCTGAAAGGATTGTAATCAAACTTTCCAAAAGAAGCAGGTTAGGAACTGAAATCAGGAATATAAAATTTCTATCCAAAAGGAATATTCTGGGGAAGTTACTAGCTATTACTTGATTTTGGCCATGTGGTTTGCCTTCCTTTTACAGAAGCTGTTCCTGGGTATCATTCTTGCCTTTAGTATCTCAGTGACATTATGCAGGTCACAATGCTTTTTCTATCCACTTCGAGGCAATCCAGCAGGTAAGAGTGGCAAATCAATTGTCTGCCTTATTCATTCTGCAATGACAAAGCCCACATATAGTGATCATCAGGGCAGGTTTCAAAGCCTGTTGATCTATCTGCACAACACAGCGGCTTCTCTCTTCTTGTTCATCAGTACAACTCCAGGCCAGATAAACACAACTTACTGACATCTGATTGCTGTTCAACAGTGCACATGACATGGGCAGAGGGTTACAGTCTAGATCAGGGGTTGTCAACCGGGGGGTACACGTACCCCTAGGGGTACTTAGAAAGGTCATAGGGGGTATGTGCAGGCGGGCGGGGATGGAGCACGCCTTGGGGTGTGGTGGCAGCATCTCTCATGTCATGTTCCCACACTTTGCCTCTTACCTAGGGGAGGCGGAGGGAAGCTGCCATTCTCAAAGCAAGCAGTGGCAGTGAGGCACAGAGGGTCTCACTGGCGGTGGGGGAGAGCATGTTTCTGTGCCTGCTCCCAGGAGCAGGGTGGTGGTGGGGGGTGGGGGCAAGGGCAGCAGCACCCCTTTGTGGGCTGGACAGGTGCTGCCTGGCCTGATGGGGGGAGGCGGGGGTTGCACACAGGGGCCACTGCCACAGCTACCAAACCGCATCACTTTCCCATGTTTGGCTACTCACATGGCTCTGCAGGTAGGCGGCGGTGGCAGCAGTGGCTGCCACATACAAAGTCCCCCCCACTTCCAGCTGGCCGGGTGGTGCCTATGTGGCCTGCAGAGAGGTGCTGCTGCCCTCGCCCCCTACCCAGCCCTGCTCCTGTGAGCAGGCACAGAAACACACTCCCCTCCCCCCTGCCATTCAGACCCTCTGTGCCTCCCTGCCACTGCTTGCTTCAAGAGCAGCATGACAGCCATGTGTGTCCCATTGCTGGGCAGGTAGCAGCCCATCGGCGAGCCACCCAGCAGCAGGACACACAAGGCCTCATGCTGCTGTCAAAGCAGCGGCAGCAAGGCGAAGAGGCACAGCAGAGCCCAGCCCGCTCTTGGCCCATGCACAGATTGTGGGGGGACATGTGCCCCCCCCCTTGGCTCCCCCCCGTGGTGCACACAGCAGTGGGAGCCCACCCCCCACCCCAGTGTCCCTGGATGTGCCGCCGGGCTCCCATTGTCCCAGGGCTTGGCCTGGGCTCCATTCACCCCTGCCCCTGCCCCACTCCCTCCTGCACTGTGAGGGTCTCGATCTGCCCTCCCCGAGCCCTTTCCCTCTTCCACACATGCTTACCTGCTGGCGGGGGTGGGGGGGGGGTGGGGGGTGCGTGTGAGTGTGTGTCTGTCCCCTGCTCACCCGGTGGCAGTAGGCACATGGCATCGCGCAGCTCTTGGTGCAACGGCAGTGGGGTGCAGAGTCCAACCTGCAGCAGAAGCTGCCTCTGCCCTGTACACAGATCTAGGGGGCATGTACCCCCTGGGGCCTCCACTGGGGTATGCACAGTGGTGGGAGCTGCCCCCGCCACCCCCCCCCCCACGTGTACCCTGGACGAGCCGCTCTTGTGGCTCCATCTTACACTCTGCCCTGGCTGTGCAGTGCCTGCCTCTGCCCCAGACCCAGCTTCACTCCTTCCCTCATCGTAGGGGCCTTGATCTGCCCCTTCCCCCATGCCTTAAAAACAAGAAAAAATATATAAAGGGGTACATGAGCTGAAACTTTGAGGCAGAAGGGGTGCACTTGCTAAAAAGGTTGAAAACCTCTGGTCTAGATCTTAGCATTTTGCATCCAGTCACCCAAATTTCACATGCCACCCCCCAGCACAATTCAGAGGCCTACAGGCTTTGTTGACAAGGCCAACAAAAGGGCCAGTAACTGAACGAGGCACAGACTGAACTTCCTTCTTTGTAGAAACTTGTCCTTCCTGATCATGCCTGCGGCATAGATTGAAGTTTGCTCCATTGCTGCCCAAGATGTATTAGTCCTCAGATTAAATAAAGGTCCCAGCCACCATGGCTGTTACTCAGACACTCATTGCATTAAATAGAATGGAGACAAAAAGCAAAGGAACCAGGGAGCTGGTCACTAAAGATCAAATTCTTTTAGCAGGTTTATTGCCTCCAGGTGTCTCTTTCATCAAACATTATTTTCCCTGTGTCTGTTTAGCTTGTTACCACAATGGAGTGCGGTACCAGTTTGAGGACACCTGGGAGGCCAGGGACTGCTTAAAGTGCACATGTAGCTCAGCTGGAGTGCAGTGCTGCAAAACATAAGTCTAGTTCCAAATAATCTCATATTCATTTTGCTCCCCAACCAGCATAAAGTCCAGGGGATGTCATCTTCAGTTTCTGGACCATCACGTTAGAACAGCTGAAGCAGAAGCTGTGAGAATCCAGCCTGTATGTTAGTGGTTAGAAGAAGTGACCTGGGCCCTACCTTGCCTCTGTCACTGATTTGGTCTGCAAATTTAGGCTGGATCACCAAGCACAGGGCCAAATTCATTTACTACAGTCTCTGGGGTAGGGTTCATCTCCACTATCTGATATCCTGTATTCTTTCTGCTGCACCTACAAACCCTGCAGCAGCCATGTGGACACTTTCCATGGTCTTTATCTTCTTTACCGCATTATTCTTCCCTTGCATCACTTACACATTTTTTTTTTTCCTTTTTATTGGCAGAATTTCTTATCCCACCAACTATGATCGGGTGAACTGCATAGCCATTCGCAACTGGCCAGAATGCTCCTTTCGAGTTGTCAGGAAACTGGACCACAGCATGCCCTGTGAAGTCACTAGGGTTATTAGTTAGACCCCAAATTAGCTCTCCTGCTGGTTAAACAAAACGTACCCTGAATTATGCAAGTAAATTGAACAATGAAAATCTGTGGCTACTTGACATTACTGAGTCTTCTGGTATCTGCAACATTTTAGGAGAGGCTCAAATCATTTTTACGTCTAAATAAATTTTGGTACAGTTGGGAAGGTTCTGGTAAAGACATATTTCTATAAAACAGCACCATTTAACCTACTCTAGTTAGCCTAGTTAGGCTAATAGGCTAGTTAACAGTCTGGTGTATTTTCCTTCATGTAATTACTAGCAGTCCCTCTCTAATGGTGTTTTCCCTGCAGCACACTTAGAAGGGCTCAATGAGTTGGGATTGAATCTAGGCGAGAAGCAGCTTTCTGAGGGTCAGTGCTGTGCTCAGCCCATGAAATCAGTTACTTTGTACATCATCAAATCAGTTACTTTGTACATGTGTAGCTGACTGTTCTCCAAGACAATGTATGTTGTGTCAGGCTACAGGGTAACAGAATCATTCTGGCACATTAGTCAGGTAACTTTGAGTTGGTTGCATGCTACATTTTGGTCATCCACGTGGTGACACAGAATTGTGTCCAAAGTGCTAGCCCTATCTTCTAAAAAACAGTCCTGTTACCAGTTGCCTGGCAAAGGCAACTTTAAAAAGTAATATTAAAAATAGAATAAATAACTATCCTGGTTAAAAAGGAAAGCTAGGAAACACCTCAAAGACTGAAAACCAGAAAAAGTCAAATAAAAAAACCCCCTAAATTAGTTTTCAAGTCTCATGATTTTTAAGCCTATTTCATGATTTTTGAGCACTTAAGGTTGGTAACAATGCATCTCTCTGGCATTGTTGGGAGTATATTCTCTTCCCTCCCCCCTCCACCTCCTACAACACACACACCTTCCTGGCCATGCTGAGCAATTACTATAGTATTTCCTTCAACCAACTACTTATTCATTAAAAAAAAAAATAAAAAAAAAGGAAAGCCATTCATTTAATCTCATAGCAAAAGCAGGGCAGTGTCTTGCAAGCTCAGAGGCGCGCTATGGCTTGGAAAGCCCCAGCCAAGGATCACAACATAGAAACAGTAGTCTCTTCAACATGGAGGACCAGAGGCAAAATAATCTTTTGGCTTGGGTGTGCAGACTCCATACCTAAGTCTGCAAGACCATAGTTGTCACCTTTCCTTTGAAAGGACTACAGCTATCTAACATTAGTGCAACCTTTTTTCACTCCTTTCTGGTAAGGCTGATGAAGTCTTATTGAGCTATTAAAGGGAACTATTCTTGCAAAAAAACAACAACAAAAAACATACATGGGGGATTTAGATGATATTTTGTGCCTAGAAAATCTCTTTATGAGACCTACAAGTAAAGTAAATGTGTAGAGCAGGGGTTTTCAACCTTTTTAAATCAATGTACCCCCAGTAGCTGGACATGGAGGGAGGAGGAGGGGCCAGGGCCAGATGCTGAGCGCAGGGGGTGGCACGTGGCCAAATGTGGAACTGGTGCCCATTGCAGGGATGTGTGGGCAGTGGATCATGGCTCTGCCCCAGGCTCCGGCCTCACATAGTCACTGTCCTGCAATCCCAATCCTGATCCCAGCCCAAATCCTGGCCCCACCCACTTGGCTCTGGGATGCCACTCCCCACCCACCTGTGGCCCCATCCCATCTGCCCAGCTGTGTGCCCTTGCCTGGGTCCTGGGCTGGTCTCCATAGAGAACCTGCCCACCGGCTCCATCCAGCGTCCCCAGCTGTGTGTGCCCAGCAGATATGCTGGGATGCCTGGGCAGCAGGACCAGGACCAGGGCCAGGGCCAGTAGCAGGGGCAGAGACTGGCAGTAGCAGCTGAAAGGAGTCACTGCTACGGGGACTGCTGGGAAGCGAGTCCAGCCGCTGCACCGCCCCAACCCTGCTGCAGACCTGGGGGCAGCATGACTGGCTGTACTCACCACGGCTCAAGCTGCCCCCTGTGCCTGGGCCCGACAGGACCGAGGGGCCTGCCTCAAGCCACACAAAATCCCCTGGGCTGGATCTGGCCCGTGGGCTCTATTTTGCCCACGCCTCTGCTACAATGGCAGAGACCTAAGTGTGGACTAACAACTTAGCTCCTCCAGCAGGTTTTGCTGCCTTTGCTGATCTCTGGACTGTAACACCTATACCACTTTTGGACCTGACCTAGCTAGTTTAAATCTAACCCTGGTATGTCTACACCTGTTGTAGTCGTACCCTTATAGGCCCAGGTACATATGGAGCCATTTAAAAAGGGGAACGTTTCAAAAGGACAGTAGCTGGTGTGCACAAGCTGGGAATGATACAAATATAGCAAAACTGCTCCAACTTTATCCCTTGTTAAAGGGATTGATGTCCATGTTATGGTTTGGAGTATTGTCATATTGGACAACTTACCTTTTGGGGAGTTGGAGGGGTATAGGAAACTAAGGGGCTGGTGGTTAAAACAAGCAAATGAAAACACACAAGAAGTGACTGCAATGAAAGGGAATCTACCACTACTGCTGGCCCTGGCTGGAGCAGAACAGATGCAGCCTGGACAGCATCAGTAGTAGGCAGGTCTGCCCTTCCTGCAGGGCAAGGGGAGGAATGGGAAGGGTGGGGAGGTAGTGCCGAGCATAAAGGGGAAGGGAGGGAGTGCTGAGAGAGGGGTTGGTGGCAGGAGAAAATTTTACCTGATGTGAGGACTTAAAAAAAAATTCTTCAGCTGCTGCTTCCATGGAACGGTCTGCCCATCCCAGTGTTGGAGAGGAGGCTGGGAGTGCAGGGTGCAGCCACTCCTGCAGCCCTGGTTACTGCTCTCATATCCCCTTTTCAAAATCCTGGATCCACCTATGGACAGGTCAGTTCTACAGACTAATCTGGATGGCATGGTGAGCTGAGCTTTCTTGAACAAGATACAATTTAACAAAGTTTAATACAAAAGTCATATGTCTAGGCACCAACAGCACATGCTACATTTATAGGAGAAGGGACTATATCATGGTGGAAACCATGGAATGGTGTGATCCTAGGATGTATACATAAGAGAATATTAACTAGAAGTGGGGAGATACTACTACCTCTTAATAAAGTATTACTGATACCAGTCCTGTAGTACTTTATTTAATTCAGCTACCCATACTTTAACAAGGATGTTGAGAAACTAGAGAGGGTTCAGGAAAGAGATACTGAACAAGTACAAGCTAGAATATTTAAAAGTGTAGAACATTTAACTTCCAGTAAGGGGCTGAAGAAGCTGTATCTAATTTTCAGAGTGAGTAATTGTACCAAATACTTTATCAAGCAGACAGGATTCTAATCAGTATTTTTTAATTTCCTGTTAAAATAGACCCTTTTTTTCCCACCAAGTCAGAAAAATGTTGAAGTGCTAGAATGAGTGTTATTCAATGGTTTCTGGGTGAAAACTTTTTTTGCTAAAACAATTGTACTTTTTTCAATATTTTATACATCAGATTTTGAAGATTTTTCTTTTTTTGGCAATTTGTTAAATTTTTTTATTTTTATTCAATGTCCATCATAACATTCCAGTTCTTTTCATTCATCAATAATCTGATCTTTGAAAAATAATTTCTTTGGACTAGCTTGTTTAGTTGGTTGTTGCTACACCATGACATATGCTACACGAGGTAAATGAAACTGTTGTGGAGAACTTACCTTTTGGGGAGTTGGGGGGTATAGGAAACTAAGGGGCTGGTGGTTAAAACAAGCAAATGCAAACACACAAGAAGTGACTGCAATGAAAGGAAATCTACCACCACTGCTGGCCCTGGCTGGAGCAGGACAGATGCAGCCCAGACAGCATCAGTGGTGGGCAGGTCTCCCCTTCCTGCAGGGCAAGGGGAGGAATGGGAAGGGTGGGGAGAGAGAGAGATTGTGTGCGTGTGCATGCATATAACATTATATGATACAGCGAATTAATGCACATTCCAATCTTCTCCCCTCAATCTGGAATACTATAGCTCTGCCCAACTTCCAGCTACATGCCCCCACTAATAGGACACATTCCATCCCTTTCAGACAGGAAATGCTGAGCAACTATGCTGCAGGTTGGACTCTGAAGGAATGTACTCTGAAGGAATGTATTCTTAAGGAATGTACTCTGTCTCCCTCTTTTGTATGCCAGTTTTCCCTGAAGGCAGGTCTCGACTTGCACATCACCAGATAAGGTGCCTGTTGTAATTGTGGGGTGAAGGCAGGGACCAGAAAGCTTCCAAATTAGCCTTTCACTTCATTTTTGTGCCTTGCAGAGCCAAGGTTTCTTTTTGCCAGTTGGCTGAATTTCAATAGATTCTTCAGAAATTCCAGCATAGCTGTTCCAGAAATAAGTGGGCTCAAATTGCTCAATATAAGGAGTTGCAAAATTCTTGTCTTCTCATTTTGTGTGTATCACTGCAGGAAACGGTCAGGCTGTGAGCTCTTCAGAAGCAACACATTTTACCATGGTAAGTCAGAATTTCAGACTTTAGAAGTTCATAGCTCACCTGGCTACTTCGTTCAAAAACTGGTATTGGAGGGGAATAGAGTTTTATCTAACTACACATGAATTAATTTGTTTAAATTGCTTGCAAGGAGCTGTACAAGTAAAGCCCTAGATCAGGGGTTGGCAACCCCTGGCATACATGCCAGAACATGGCATGCAAAGGCGTTTTGCTTGGCATGTGCACCTCTGGGTGGATGGCAGGGAAGGAGCTGAGGCTGCACTGCTACAACAAAGATCAGGCCCCTTGCGGCTCTCCCACCATTTGCCCCTGGCATGCCAACATCTTACAGGTTGAGGCTGTGGGTGTTTTTGGCACCCTGCTCAAAAATGTTGCCGATCCCTGCCCCAGATTTTCTGCCTATTGATTGATCTGTTCTGGGAAAAGTTAACTTTATAAAAATATTTCAACTTCTGTAGGTATTTTGAACCATGCTCTAAGAAGATGAACATGGAAAACACAAACATTCATTGAGTGCCTTTATTCATCTTCTCATGTACCAGGAGATATCCTCTTCTAGCTCTCAACTTTAGGATGAGGTTGTTAAACCAGATAGATGCAAGGGACAGGGAACAAATTCTGCTTTTCTGTATGCCTGTACAAGTCAACAGCAGTGATAAAAATAACCAGGGCAGATTCTTATAACTGCATGAAGAGCATAAGTTTTAGAGAAGAGGTTGTAGTTTCTGTGATGAATGTAGATTTATAAATGAATTTATAAATGAAAGGTTATGATTCAGTCATATTTTCGCTACACAGAAGCTTTAAATCCTATGAGAACTTATCTACACTTTAAATTTCAGGTTGAGATTTTCACAAGAAACTGCCTCATGCCCACATACCATCTTCCCCCAAGTAATTATTTTGTATCTCATCCAGAATGAATCAAATCAAATTCAGAATCTGTTATGTCACATACTGGGCATCAGGCTTCACCCATTTAGCTTTTAAGCTCCCTGGGGCAGAGCTGCTATCTTTGTAGAGTTTGTGGGGTTTGGGCTGCATTTGTACAATGGTATGCTGGTCCCTGACTGTGGCTCTTGCTGCCAAGGTAATACAAATAATAACTTCCATTTTGAAAAGCATACCACATCGGGCAACCCTTCCGCTCATATCACACTGTTCTCGTCACACAACCAGACACTGGGACAGCCTCTCTTACCTGTGTGCCCCCCTACTGCATCAGGGTCCTTTTGACTAGGCATCATCTCCCTGTTTAAGTGCCAGTACTCAGCCAGGCATCTTGCTTTAGAATTTCAACTCATGGCTAATTCACACAGCCTGAGTTACACAATGATTATACAGCTGTGACTGTCCATGGCTCTATGCAGCCCTGGGGGGAGGGTGAGGAGGACTTGGATTTCCTCAATCTCTGGAGAAAGGCCCTCAGGCACCCGGCTCAGGCAGTCCCGGGTCCCCTGCTGAATGTGCTACAGCAGCTGGAATTAATGCACAATACATCATCGAATGTGCAAACAGCAATGCCATTAAGGTGGTGCAAAAGACATTTAACCCACAGATTCATAGATGTTAGGGTCAGAAGAGACTTCAACAGATCATCGAGTCTGCCCCCCTGCTTAGGTAGGAAAGAGCACTGGGGTCAGATGACCCCAGCCACATGCCTATCCAGCCTTCTCTTAAAGACCCCCAAGGTAGGGGAGAGCACCACCTCCCTTGGAAACCCATTCCAAATTTTGGCCACCCTCACCATGAAGTTTTTCCTGATATCTAGCCTAAATCTGCTCTCTGTCAGTTTGTGGCTATTGTTTCTTGTTACCTCAAGCGGAGCCCTGATCAACAGAGCATTTCCAATTCCTTTCTGTGTCCCCTAATGAATTTGTAGGCGGCCACAAGATCACCTCTCAGTCTTCTCTTGTGGAGGCTGAAGAGGTTCAGTCCCTCATTCTCTCCTCATAGGGCTTGTAAGGTAAGCCCCTAACTAAACAAGTGGCCCCGCTCTGGACCCTCTCAAGTCTATCAACATCCCTCTTGAAGTATGGCACCCAAAACTGGACTCAGTACTCCAACTCGGTCTGACCAGTGCTGCATAGAGAGGAAGTATCACCTCCTTGGATCTATTTGTCATGCATTTGCTGATGTATGATAAAATCCGGTTAGCTTTGCTGATGATTTCATCACTTTAAACCTGCTTTAAAGTGTCATCTACAAGTGCCCTATTAGCCCATCCAGACAGCACCCACTGGAAAGTCAAGCATAACTAGCTATCTGACTCTAATGAAGGAGAAGAAGCACTCCCTGGACATGGTCAAATGCTGCAATAAATTCTGTCAGAACTATAAAGATACCAGCAGCAACCACAAGCTCCTTGGTAGAGCTGTCAAGGTCTGTACCTTCTATGATTTGCTGACTGAGACTGTTGCAAGAGGCAATCATGAAACCCTGGCATGTTCTGCAGAGCACTGACAACACTTGCAGCCACCAACCAAAATTACAAGCAGGAGGAGATAGCCATAGAGAGCCAGGATCTCTTTGACTTGCAAAACCCAGGAAGGACAGCAGCACAGACAGGATCAGAGACCCAGGACATCTCCTCTCAAAACACAGGTGAAGACCCAGCAAGGACCAGTTCCAGTAAACACTATGGCTGCTTGCAGATGTGGGATGAAAAAAAAACACAACTGGAGATTTACTTCAAAGTTCATGTGCTTCTGTACTGAACCCAGCACATACTCAGAAAAGGCAATGAATTAGTTGGACCTGGCTCACCCAATGTCTGTTAAGATTAGGTGCTGTAGTGGGGCTTTTTTGGCACTTTTAGTTAATAGCTGATTGAATCAGCTTTAGATAAAATTGCCAAAAGGCCCAGCTGAAGTGCCTGACCTATACAGACACTGCAGAGCTGGATCAAATGAAAGTGCTGCCTCTTCTGGTAAAGCACATTCCATGCCCACATCTGTCAGCAGACTAAGAGCTGTCTTGTTCGGACACATTTGGAGTATTTTCTTAAGTGGTTTCTGGTTGCTATCACATTAGTGAAGTTTCACCTTGACAAGTAGAGACACCGTATATATTATTCATGCTCCCCCCTAGGTCTCCAAGGGACAGGTCCCCAAACTCCTGTATTTATACGTGTGTTGCCCCCACACTCATCTTGTACCAACGCTTATCTTTCTCTTTGTTGAGATATTCATTTCTACCTGTTTTGCTTGCCACGTTTATGCACCTGCACTTATCTGTCTTATTAGTAAATTCTGACTTTGTCCTTGAGATTTTTGGGCTAATTGGGTCCTAATCCATTCACCTGGACCCTATAAAGCTATTTAGTTTAAGAGTCTTGGGGAAAAGTGGGGAGAGATTTTGCCAGGCAAAACCAGCCAACCCAGGGAGAACCACTGAACATAGATCCTCATGATAGAGGAATCAGAGGCCGCAACGATAGGAGTATGAGAAAGGGGAGAAGGAAGATGATGACTGCAGACTAAACTGGAACATCTAAACCTAAAGAGAGAGACCTATCTGGAGGAGACTGACACCAACAAGTTGTGGAGCAAGTAACCAAACTAAGCCGAGGAGGAATCAAGGTACTGTGATTCCCACTCACCGTCAACAGAGGGTAAAGATAGATGTTGACTTTCAATTGCAGCTCAAGACCAAGCAAGCAAGCAGGTGGCACAAGGCATATGGACATAATTGCCAAAACTTGTGGTTGCAACAAAAGTGGTATCAACTGATGCTGCTATATGGCATCATATATCTGTTTATTTTATGACCTGAGAGTGCTGGCAGCCTGGAGCTGCCCCATTCTCCAGCTGTCCTGGGGCAGGGGCTTGAGGCGCCTGATCCTGCAAGCCCTGGGAATTCCCATGCAGGAGTGGGCCCCTCAAGCCCTGAGAACACCTCTCCAGTTTTTCCCACCTGGCTGTTAGATTCTGAAACACCCTTATGGTCGGATCCTCAAGTATTAAGAAAATGCCGCACACTAAGAATAAGCCTCCATCACCCCAACCAAAGGCACAAGCTTTTCTCCTGCCAGTCCATACCCTCATTAGAAGGGGAACAGCTGTACAGATGTGTACTACTCTAATCAGTACAACTCTTCACAGCTAGATGATATGGCAGAAGTGCTCTCTCTCTTTAACATCAGCCCCTCAGGGATTCTCCTGTTTAGCTTTCATGGGGCAGCTGACTTTCTGAGTGCTTAAAATCCCAACACAAAGGCCATGGTGATCCACTGTGAACATAGTCTTTCCAAGCCCCAAACACCATGTCTTCAGATAACTAGCCCAGATGCAAGTATCCTTTGTCACTCCTCAGTGCCTTGTGTTAATCAACCACCCCAGTCCGTTCCACTGGAGTCCTTCCCTGTTCTTCTTAACAGGAAGTCTCCTGGCTTTCCACTTGGGAGCTATCTTCTTTGTCCTCAGAAGAAAAGCTCCTCAGTGGCTCTCCCTGGTCTTCCATCTTTGAGAAGTCAGGAGGTAAACCCCACTCCTCAGCTCTCAGGGTTTTGTGGCCCTGTAGTTCAAACTCTCCAGTTTCGAAGAAGCCAGAGAACAAACACTTCTGTTTCTCTCCTGTCCCAAACCTGCTCCAGCTTTCCCAGTCTGCTTCTTGAGCACAGGGAGGTCAAGAAGGTGGCCCTTCTACTGCTCTCGGTTTCTCTAGTCCTGGTTCGTCAACTTGGGAAGGTCCACAGACACCTACCTCTGCTGCTTTCAGCCTTGTCCAGGAGACTCCAGCAACTCTTCTCAGGTCCTCTGCTAGCTGCCCGTCCAGGAAACTCTTGCAGCCACCTAATTGCCCTTCACGCTTTGTTTCTCCCTTTATTAGTTCTAAGTGCCACCTTACCTTTCTAATCACACCCACTGTTCTGTCCCAGGGTACATGGACTTACTTTACTTAAAGGGCCAGCAACTCAGTGACTAATGCATAATAGGCCCTAAAGGGTTCCCTGGCATTACAAAGAATGGCCATCTGATCACCATCCCATTCCCCAAGACAGATAAGAAGAATATTTCCAGCCCTCCCACCCCTTCACATTCCCACACTAGCTGGGAATCATTTCAGTGCAATACTTTGTGAAATCTCTTATGGCAGCTTATACTAGTTCTATCTATCCCACCTTTACCACAAAAAAATCATGAAGACTAAGAACTATTTGTACTGCTTTCCGGAACAGTTTCCCTTTGGAATTTTTACACACAAATGAAGATTTTTCCTGGTTAGTTTCGATATAATAATGGGATTTAGTTGCTAACAACTGAGAAGGTGCCTAATTCTGACCATGGGCCTTTTCTCTCTTACAGAAGTGGTTCCTGGGTTTCTTTCTTGCCATTGGCATCTTGGTGACAGTCTGTGATGCATATTGCTTTTTTCAGCAAAATAACCTAAAGGAATCTACCGAAGGTAAAACCACAAATATTGGTTCTGAATTAGTCTTTGATCTCTGCTGGGAATAGCCAAGTAGGGTATGAAACAGGAAAATGGGAGATGCCGACACATCAGCTGCTTCCCAATGGGAGAGGCTGACACACAGCAACTTCCCATTTAGGGAAGAGAACACAGGCGGTATCACAGACATTTACCTTCCAGAGGCTACCGTTCTCAAACAAGTAGCTGATATATGTTCCGATTCTGTGCAGCGAGAACATCCAGACTAACTGGAGTCTGATTGCGGTGCTACATTTCCATGGAATCCAAGAGCTACAGGTTTACAATCCTCACTAGATGTCACAAGATTAATTTAGGGATGATGACAGGAAGGTTAATGTTTGTTAGAGGAAGACACCCCAGCACAGCAATTCCACACATGTGCGTTCCCCAAAATATCACAGAATTGAGAAGAGGGAGGGATATAGATGATATTTTTCATGTGGAGCTCCCCTGGAAAGGATAACAGATTTGAATGCATGAAGATGACAAGATCTGACTGGGTATGTTACTGCTCACTTTTACAGAAGATTTGTTGTGGACACAGTAAATGAAAAGAGAACAAGGTTGTGTCCTCAAGAAAGCATATAGGGTAAAAATGAATTCAGATTGCCACAAGAGTGAAACATTTTGAACGTTACCCTCATCTGCCCAGAGATCATTCCCATGATTTGTGTTGATGTGCATGTACAGATATATGCATATGTTGAAATTCAAGGGAAAGGATTTATTTTTATTGTGTGTGTGCAGGTTGTGTTGAAAATGGCAAGCTGTATGAGTTTGGTACCACCTGGCAGAGTGAGGATTGCCACACCTGTAGTTGCAGCCATAGGGGGATGCGCTGTTGCTCCATGTAAGTTCACCAAATTCAGTATTTGCGGTATAAAAAAAGTCACAGCCACACTCTCCCCATCCATTATGAATAATTATACTCCTAAATTCACAACTCCATCACAAGATCTCAGGTTAGTCTAAGATGCACAGAATAAATTGAAACAGAAGTGAACAGGCATTTACCTTAGATTCAGTTTACCCCCCTCCCTGGCCCCAAGCCCCCCATGGTTTGCTTTGAGGGAGGGGGGTAGTCATTCCCCGTAGGCTGGGCTACATCCCCAGCCGAGCTTGCCCCCCTCTCCCTTGTCAGTCAGCTCTCACTGCTTCAGCTAGGGAGCGGAGGGGCAGGCCCAGCCCTGCTCTCTGGACAGCACAACCCAGGGCTGCAAAGCATGCTGGGGGACTGTGATTTAACTTGAACCAGGAAGGGGCCAGGGACAGAGGTTTCATAAACTGGTATGACTCAAATCAGTTAAGTCTGATATTACATTCAACCAAGTTTAGATAAACCTGGTTGAATGTAGTATCAGACCTAACTGATTTGGGTCAAACTGGTTTCAGCCATTTTGAAACTGCTTTATCTGCACTGAGCTTCTGTTACAGCTTTAAACCAGTTTCTGATCACTTAAACTGGTTTATGTTTAATTTATTTCCCTAACTTTTGTGATCAAGTCACCTAGTTTCTCTGTGCCACAGTTTTCCATCTATGAAATGGGGATACCAGTACTGCCATAACTCACAGAAACATTGTGAGGATAAATACAATAAAAGGCTATGTACTTTTTTACTTATGTAGTCCAGGCTTTGCATGCAGGGAGAGAAAGAGAGCCATACATCATGGTACTACCTATCACAATGCCAAGCATTGAAATGCTCTTTGTTAAATTTGCTTACATTCCAAAACTACAGCTTCTAGATTTGAGAGACAAGTTTAAAATCTTTGGAAAGTGATTTCCTTTCTTTCCAGCAGCACTGCCTTAGGCATGTTATGTGAGTGACCTAGAAGGAGGAAGCAATAACATTCAAAAGCTAGCTAATAATTCCCAGATAAGACCCTCTAAATCCACAAGCTACTCCATCTCTCCAAGAGAAAGCTCCAAGAAGCTTGACTATACCTCTCTACTTGGCTACACTGACACCCATGCATTAGAGAACAGATTGACTTTTTTATTAGTAGATATTTAGGATTGTGAATCCAAAAAAGATGACAAAGCCAGTAGGGAAATACATATCGCCCAAGCAAGGGACTAACATTAGGGGGATGGGGGTGAGGAGGGGAACGCAACTAGGTTAGTGTGACCAATCAAGCAATGATGATGAAAATTAAACAGTGAGAATGTGTGTATTTCTAGAATAATTGATTAGCTGAAATATTTTGCAGCATGCTTTTGACTGTGATGCTTGCATTTTTTCCCCACCTTCACAGTGCTCATTCCCCTGTCGGCTATGATACAGATAAGTGTGAAAAGATTTTCAATAAGGACGCCTGCAGCTACAAAGTGGTGGAGAAAACTGACCCCTCCAAAGAATGTGAGGTCTACAGCTGGGTGGGCTAACAATGAACTGGCTCCAGATTTCTCTGCCTAGTGAATCTCCTTGCCTTGCGATGGATGACCAGCTATGGGAGGAGTCCATTCTTTGATCCGAGTGATTGAGGTATTTTAAGTCATACCAGCAGCTTGCTTTTCTTCATCTAGTTAAATAGCAATGTAGTATATGATAATATACTGTATCTACTCCCATTTTATTTCTGTTCTTATCTGCATTGGCAAAACTAAGCTTTTGTTGAGTAAAATAAAAATTTCTGATGCTTCATTTGATTTTATTGTCTTGCTTTAATGTTTTATACCTCAGTAACAATGGGCTTCTACTCAAGCCTTTGAAGAGAGCACGCTTTCCAACACAGAGGCTCTACACCACAGATTGGCAATGCATGGCATGCAAGACCATTTTCCTTGACGCGCTAAAGCCAACCCAGACTGGGCAGCTTCTGCCAACAGCTGCCCAGAGCTGAGGCTGGCTGCAGCTGGGAAGCTGCAAACAGCAGCGTGGGGCTCTGCAGCCCCAGCACCAGTTCCATGGCTGTGGCACCTGTGCTCGTACCAATGGGTGCATGGCCAGGAAGGGGCCTAGGGCAGCATAACCCTGCTTCCTCCCATGCCATCTGCCCGGAGGCATGTGTACAGCTGCCACCTCCATGGAGTTGGTGCTGGGACTGTGGAGGCTAGCACAATTGTTTGCAGCCTTCCAGCCACCTGCTACAGCTGCCCTGAGACTGGGCAAGTTGTGGAAGGCAGCTGAGAGGCTGCGAAAGGCTGCACTGGGCTTCAGAGCCCCGGCACCTGCTCTGTGGCGGGGGCAACAGATGCATACATGGCTCACAGTGCATGGTAGGGAAGGGGCTGGGACAACGCAACCCTAGCTCCTATTCTGCCATTTGCCCAGAGGTGCATGCGCAGTTGCCACGGAAACAGTGCCAGGGCTACAGACCCTAGGACAGCTGTTTGCAGCCTCTTGGCTGCCTACTAGAGCCCAGGCAGGCTGTGGCAGGCAGCTGGGACGCAGCAAACAGCTGCACTGGACTCTGCAGCCCTGGCACTGGCTCTGTGGTGGTGGTGGGTGCACACGTGGCTTGAAGCCTGGAGGCATTCGTGCAACCACCACCAGCAATGAAAATTGGGCCCCTTACGGCTCCCCCATCTTGGCACCCAAGTCGAGGCATGGGTGGAGGTTGGGGTGATTTGAGCACTCCAGCCAAAAATGTTGCTAACCCCTGCTCTACTCTCTACTTTCAGGCTGGGAACAATCTAGATAGGCCTGCTACCCTTCTTCCGTCAAATCATGTAGATGAGGGTTGTTAAGAATGGGACTGATAGTATGGTACCACCAAAGAATGGGGAGAGGGAACACCGCCCTGTGAGAGAGTCAAAGGCTAACCTTAGACTAACGAGAGTCTCGGGCTTTCTGTTACACCCCTCCATCTTTGGTTTCAGACTGAACACATTTCATGCTGGGAAAGGACTTTGGTAGCTTAAAATCCATGCTATGTTTATAGTCCTACAGAAGTGAAATAACCAATAGAAGTTGAGAAACTGTGGACATTTGACACACATGCTTGTATTATCTATAGCAGTGTTGTTCACCAATGCATAGCCCACTAAGGCCTGGAGACAAAACCTGTTATCCTGGGGTGGCCAACCTGTTAGGTTTTATTATATTATGTTACCCCTAGGTGAAAGAGGAATTAGGTAATAGCCAGTATGCATTGAGCAATTTGCTACTGCAGGATAAATATGGATACAGGGGGCAGAAGTTTATTCCGCCTACTGGACGACCAGAATGTGACTTTTAACCAACTGAGAGCTCCCAGATTAAAATGTAAGAGTGATTCTATTACCCCTTTCGGATGCATAATTACTAGGGCTGTGCAAAATTCCAACGTGTGTTTCATTTTGAAGCTGTTTTGATGCATTTTGAACTCGAAACAGCAAAATCAAAATGAAACAAAAGGCTTCAAAACAGTTTCAAAACGAAGCGAAGGCACTCAAAACATTTCGAAAGTTTCAAAACATTTTGAGTCTTGAAGCTGGGCTAGCTTGCAGCTAAACAGAAACTAAGGAGAGGTAGGGAGAAGAGCCGGTAAGGACTGCTCTGATATTGACATCTAGCTCCGGCTTCAATTCCCCAGATCTCTGATCACTTCCCCCAGCTCCTCCCTGGGACACGTGCACCCAAGGAAACCTGGGGGAATGATCAGAGAGCTGGGGAATTGAACAGGGGGATGGGGAATGTATTCAGGTCCCTAAACTTTCCCCCAGTTCCTGGTTCAATTTCCCAGCTCCCCGATCTTTCCCCCAGCTCTCTGGTTGCTTCCCCCAGCTCTTCCTGGGGGGCGCAGGCCCCTGGATGATGTGGGATGACAGCAGGTGCCGCAGCCAGCTGGGGATGATGGTGGCTCTGGGCTATTTCCCCAGCCGGCAACAGCACCAGCCAGCTGAAACCTGAGCGCAGATCTGGGGGCATGATCAGAGAGCTGGGGATCAAACCAGCAGCTCCAGGTGACTGCTGGAGCTGGCCCAGCTTCCAGGCAGCACGCAGCGCTCTGCCATGCTGCACCTGCGCCATGGGGCAGCTGCCACATGGGTGCCAGGTGCAGGGGTTGATCTCCACTGTACCGTACTGCATGGGAGGGCCCTCAGAGGCCCCAGTCACTGCTGCCAGAGCCATTGAGTACAGGGCTTTTTATTTATTTTTTTTAAGTGCTGGGAGGCTGGGGCTGGGTGTGGGATGGGGCCAGGCAGGGCAGCCATGGGGGCTTCTCCCACACCTCCTCTGGCTGTGCTTACCTCTCCCCAGATTGGGGGAGCTGCAGGAGAAGCCTCTATGGCTGCCCTGCCCAGCCCAGCCCAGCCCCACCCCAGCCTGGACCCAGTCTCCCAGCACTTAAAAAAAAAAAAAAAAGCCCAAGCACTCACCGGCTGCAGCAGGGGCTCTGGGGTCTCCTCGTAGAGCCCCCGTGCACAGCCCCAGCTCTCCGATCACCCGCCCTGCCTGGCCCCACCCCTAATGGCTGCCCTGCCTGGACCGAGAATCCCAGCAATTAAAAAAAAAAAATCCCTGCACTCACCAGCTCTGGCAGTGATGATTAGGGCTCTGGGTGCTCATGGCAGAGCCCCCTTTGCAGCATGGGAAAGTGGGTATCACCCCCCTAGCCTGGCACCTGCATGGCAACTGCCCCATGGCGCAGGTGGAGTGTGGCTCGGCAGGACGCCACGTGGTGTCCAGGAGGTGGGGCAACTTCAGCAGTCACCCGAAGCCTGGCAGTGCTCAGCCCCAGCAGCCTCAGCTCCCAGACAGCGCGTGGTGCCTTGCCGAGCCACACTGCACCTGTACCATGGGGCAGCTGCCATGCGGGTGCCAGGTTGGGGGGTGATCCCTGCTGCCCGCCACTGCCCTGCACTGTGCAGGGGTCTATGCCATGAGCGCTCAGAGCCTTAATTGCTGCTCTTGCAGTGAGTGCATGGCCTCTTTTTTTTTTAAAGTGCTGGGACTAGGTCGGGGGGTGGGGCCATGGGGGCTTCTCCTGCAACTCTTCCAGTTGTGCTTGGCGCAGACTATGCCAAGCAGACTTGGGTGTTGGTGCTGGCTCCAGCTGGCAGCAACAGCCTGCTGTCATCCCACACGTAGATCCAGGGGTCCGTGTTCCCTGGAAGGCCTAAGGGGCTCTATCAGACTCCTGTCAGGGGTCACAGGCCCCCGATCTGCCCACAGGATGACAGCAGGCTGCCATTGCCAGTCAATGATACTAGTAGTAGTTTTGCTTTGAACAGCTTGAGGTGCAGTTTCACAAAAACTCCTACACCTATCTCCTTGAAACTTAGCAGGCTTCATGCCCTCAGAAGGGTATACCATCCCTGCAATTTTCATTCATATCAGGCAAGAAATGCCAAAGTTATAGGCATGGGTGACTGGTGCCACCCTAGTCAGGGGGGGCATGTGTCCCCTGCAGCGATCAGTCAGCAATTGGGAGGACGGTCCCCCCACGGCCAATCTTTGCTGATTGGGGGGGGTCCTTCATGACCAATCACAGAGCAGCTGCGGCGCTCCCGGAAACAGCCACTTCAAGGAACGCCACGGTGCTCTCCGGCCAGCACTTGCAGAGGGGACACTGGCACTCCCACTGCCCCCCCTCTGCCTGTCACCTAAGCAGCAAATGTGGCTGGTCAGGGGATGCACTGGTGCTCTCAGGGGGTGCACATGCAGCCCCATGTACCCCCTACATGTCACCTGTGGTTATAAGCAGTTTTGTGATTCCCCATTATAGCCTATGGGCGAAACATCAAAACAGCATCAAAATGACGAAATGAAAAAGAACAGTGCTTCAAAATGAAACTCTAAATGAAACACTGTCCTGTTGAAATGGAAGTCGAAATGAAATGGTGCTGTTTTGCACAGCCCTATTACCCGTGCTATAGGAATTGGGAGAGGTCTGCATATCTCTCAAAGTAAATCCTATTCCTATAACGGGAGCATTTACATGTCCAGAGAGTATAACAGAATCACACCTACATTTTAGCTGGTAATCCAGAGTTGGCTGCACTTTGGTCAGCCACCAGGTGAAACAGAATTCTCCCCATCGTCTCTATTCCAGTGTAATGTGAATGCAATGTGTGTAATAGCAAAAGGAACAAAGGGCGCAGTCTGCAGAGCTGTGTTGACTGTTAATTTGGACTGTAACTCCCAGAAAATCCCCAGGGGATGAGGGGCAAGGGAAAAAGGAAGAGGAAGCTTGAGGATGGAGTAAGGGGAAGAGAGAACAGTGCGTAGGTGGAACCTAGTCAGCCCTGCACTGTGGCTGGGGTTACAGGTTTGGCAGAAATTAGTGGGAGCTGTGAAGTTCTGAAGAGGGGTTCAAGTGAGGCAAATGAGAGTTGCTGGTCACAGGACATAAGGCGCTGGACAAACTGTTGCAGTGAGTGTATAGATTTTGTTTGTTGTGTGGGCATTTGATCAAAGAAGATGTGTACTACAGAGCAAGGGGTACCCACAGTGGAAGGGGACAACATGCAAACCCATCTAGTGTATTAAGTCCTATATGCAATATAGCACCTGTGACAGGGGACTGTCATGAGTCTAGTCCAATCATTAGCCCACCCACCTGTCTAGGCCAGTCAGCCCACCTGCCTCTCCTGCCATGCCTTTGATGTATCTAAAAAGTAGTTGTTTACAAGGCAGGAGACTGCGCGTTTATTGCCCAATGCCAAGGGCATAATACACAGCTCCATACCGTCCCTATACCGTGTCCCATGACTTGCAGATAACATCACTATTTGGGTCCTGCCCCACACTGGGCCTCACTATATGCCCTATATGTTCAGACCTATATGCACTATATGTTCAGACCCTAACCTGGATCCCTCCTCCTCAGGCAGTCTTATCTCCACCCTCATTCTGGGCTGCAAAACTCCCTAAGCCTTTTTCCCTCTTGCCAGTGGCCCCCTCCAGGACCTTTGTCCTCACAGGCCCTGGCCTCATCTCTAGGTCAGTTGGGACTCCAGGCATCTAGTCTCTAGCCTCTGGCCATCCCTTGCAGTGGCCATTCTGGCTCTTTGATGGATCTGGTCCTGGCCCCAGCATGGATCAGTTGAGGTTTTTATGGCTAGGTTCTCGAGTCGCTTGCCCTCACTCTGCCATATGGGTCCATCGTCTTGGGCCCCTCCAAACACTGTGCCACACAGTTTCTCCAGCCCCTCCTGGGTTTACTCTTCCACTCCCACTGGGCTAACCTGATCAAGCCCTGCCACAGCAGCCTGTAGTGGGGAGCAGCAAGAATGGGGGTGAGTGACATGAACAATTTGAAATGGCAACTGAGTTAAATGCATGGAATGAAGATACTAAGCTAAAATTCCTGGGCCTGTTCTTCACAGAGAAGGCCAGGGAGGTCTACTGTGGGCTCAGCAGTAAAGCCAAGCAGGATTACAAGCATCTGACTCAGGCCCTCAGGAATGTTTGGAACCAGGCGCAGGCCCTGACTGTGACCATGCAGCTTTCTTTAATTGTCAGACTTCAGCAGAATTGATGCAAGAGTTTGGCATTGTCCTAAGATGATTAGCTATTAAGGCCTTCCCACAAGTCAGCCCTGAGATACATGATCTGCTAGCTGTGACAGGGGCAAGCTTTTATGCCCATGCAAACACCAGCCTGCCTCCTGTCTACGGACCAGCCGCCCACCTCCTTTACCTGCCACGCCTTGATGTAATAGTACTAAGGTGTTAATTAGGTGGGAGGCTGCCCATTTTGAACCTAGATTTTTAGGGGGGTATCCGCAGCTCCGTGCCACCCCTGCACTGTGGCCCAAGCCTCACAGATGGCATCCCAAGCAGCTGAACTCAGCCATTCCCTTCTTCCATTAGCTGTGGTCCCCTCTCTGGGAACTTCAGCTCTCACTTAGGCCTTAGCCCCATCTCAGGCCAGTTGTGACCCCAAGCTTCTTTGCTCTGTGGCCATCCCTCGTGGTGGGCCCCTGGCCCTTTTAACCCCTCTCTGGGTCCTGGCCCCAGCATGGACCAGCTGGGTCCCTCGGTTCAGGTCTAAGTTGTTTGCCTGCTCACAGGGTTCGGAGGTCCCCATTCCAGGCTTAGGTGCTTTGCAAAGCATGCCTGGCCCCACATGGTCACTCACCCCAGCAGGCTCAGGCACTTCAAGAATCTTACCTGGCCTTCCCTACATTATATAACCTACCTGAATGTGGGGGCTGAGGTTAAGGTGCCCTGACCCGACTTACACTGGGGAGGTGATCACTCCTGGCATTTACATGGGGGCTGCCATGCCACCAGCAGCCCCACCAGGCCTTCCTACCTTGGCAGGGTGCAGTTTTAGGTCATGCTCAGGACCAATGAGGCCTCCAAGCCATCCCCATAGCCTCACCCTTACCTCCAAGGTGTTCCTGGCAGAGCTCAGCAAAGGGATGTTTCTCCTCTGCTGGCTGATCATGAACTGCCCTCCGCTCAGGGAGCTGTGTCTTAAAATGGCTGCCTTCATCAGGCACCTGCCCCTCCCTGGCCCAGTCCTAAAAGTACTTCCCTGACCTGAACTGGCCTATGGGTGCCACCACCTCTTGTCTTTCTCACCTTTCATGACTTGTTGTTAATGTTTAATTCCTGTAACAGGAAGCAGTTTACCTTTATGACATGTAATCCTCCAGCAGAAAGGATCTATCATTCATAGTAGTCACAGTCCAAATTAGAGCCTGTCCCTGTAAGGGCCAGCTAGGCTTGCCAGTTTGTTTGCCCTGTACGTTCAAAGCAGGGCACCATTGGCTGGGTGCTGCATCACACTTCCACTCCCTCCATATCTGACCGAGTTCAACAGAAACAGAAGTAACAAAAAGACAGGAGCCTGATGCTCCTCTTACCCACATCTGGGTGCGTTGCAGCTGGGAGCCATTGCTATCTCTCTCTTCTGGTCACCGGAGCTGCTTTCTATTTCCCCACTGGTGCTCCCAGAGGCCAATCCTCTGGCTTCTCTGCCAGCTGTCACTCAGTTACCTCTCTAGTAAGTGCCCCCCACAGGCTTCTGTGGGTTCCACTTGGCCAGGTTTTCTCCCCAACCTGGCAGCCAACAGTCTCTCTGTTCCCCATGGTGCTGCAGGGAGAAGATGGGCCAAGGGATGGGCACAGAGCCTTGCTCCTCTCCATCACTGTGCTGCAGCTACTTACTGAGATGGAAGTAGCGAGAAAACTGGAGGCTCTAGATATCCAAGGTGCCGAGGCAAGTATGCATGTGCATGCCAGGGAGAAGTCAGGAACACACACACCAACTGTAAAGTCATCAGCCTAGTAAACAGTGATGGAGACTGAGGTGAACTGAACCAGCTCAAGAACAGAATGGAAACCCAGTCCCAGAGCAGACATACAAGGGAAGATCTTCCTGGACCACAGCAGCTGGGATGTTGTCAGGAGAAAGCTGATGGATTCTGGCACTATGGCAACCACGATCACTTCTGGAGGGAATACCCAGAGAGAAGGTGGCCCATGGACAGGGGTCCATCCACTGCTAGCAGACACAGAGGCCCACAGAATGAGGTGGTGATTGTTGGAGTCACAGTGCTGGGATACTACCTGGAGGAAAAGCTAAGAGAAGTTCCTTGCCAGGTCCTCCTAAATTCAGGTGCCCATGTCCACTATACATAGCTGCGTATGGGAACAATCTACAAGAGAGGCAGAAAGAAACCTTCAACCCTGTAGGCTAATGGTCAATGCAGCCAACAGAGAAGCACTTCCAATTCTGAGAAAGTGAAGTACAACCATCAACTTCAAGGCCTACAACTGCGATGTCAAATTGTTGTAGAAAAGGCTGCCAAGCAAGATGCCTAAAAACTTCCTAAAAAATTATCAGGTCACTTTAAATGTTGCAGATTGTTCATGTTCTTTTCTCAGGAAGTGTTTCATCTTCTATACCACAGATGGCAAAGTGAGGGCGTGCAAAGTTGTAGTAGAGAAGATTGTAACAATACCTCCTAAAAGTGAAATGATGATCACTAGGGATCCTGGTTTTTTCTGTTTAAAAATCCCACATTCTCTGATTACCACCCCCACCCCCCAATCCTGTGTTTTACTGCAATTAAATGCAGTAAATATGTTAGGGATGTCAAATGATTTAAAAACGGAATTGCAATGAATCACAAGATTAAAAAAAATAGTTGAGATTAATTGCAATTTTGATCACATAGTTAAATACCCACAGAGCCTTGGCCCTACCAGTGCCCCTCACTTCCGATCCACAGTCCCTTACCACCCCCAAGCTCTGCCAGTGCCCTTCACTCCCAACTTGCTTCCCTCCCCATCCTTGCTGCTGCCCTTCACCCCAAAATTCAGCCCATGCAGAACTCTCAGAGCTCAGCAGGCACAAGGCCCATGGCGCTGCAGCCAGGGATGACCTCAGCTGAGGGAGGTAGGGAGGAAGGGAAGGGAGGGCAAGGCAGGGCAGGGTACTTACCCTGGATGGCCACAGCAGCGGCATGCAGGAGGTAGGGAAGCCCAGTGTGGGCAGGTGGTGGCACCAGCCTGAAGCTGTTGCTGGGTGCAGGTGAAAAGCTCCCCTCCCCCTCACCACTGCTGGGCCCTTCCTGCTGCAGCCACTCAGAGCCTGCACCTGGGCTGCCCTGCAGGAACTCAGCATGGCGAGCGCTGCCCCATGGGGTGGTCTGGAGGCAGTGGTGACAGTGGCAGAGAGGTGCCACAGGGCAGCATGGGCTCCAAAACATGCATGCAATTAACACATTAAAAAAATTAACATGGTAATTGGTATTTGCACTGATCACACACATTAATACAGATTAACTGACAGCCCTACTATATATACAGGCAGTCCCCAATTTAAGACATTTCGAGTTACAATGAATGTCATTTATAAACTGACACCATGTTTTGACTTTCAGACATTAGTTTGAGCTCATGCCATGCCATGCCATACCATGCCATGCTATGCCACGCCACGCCGCGCCAGCGAACAAGTTTGCTGCGTCGCCCATCTCCCTGGAAAACATCTGTCCAAATATCCTTGGGCACTTCATTTAAGAAAGCAGACAAGACTCCAGAAAAACCTGCAGCCAAGACTCCAGCCAAGAGCCCTTCAAAAAGTCCAACCAAGAGCCCTTCAGAAAGTCCAGCAAAGTCACCTCAAAGAAGTCCTTCCAAATCATTATGATTGCTATTTACAATATAAACACATTAATGTAGTTATATCACTCATCTGTAATTGATTGAGTACAAAATTCTGGGTTATTTTTGGTCAAAATAGGGTCTTGGGTCTTGGTTCAGGAACCAATCCCTCATTTATAACACTGCTTCCATGGGACAATCAGTTCCGAGTTATGACGTTTCAATTTAAGACTTTCCCTGCTGGTGCTCCCAGAGAGGCCAATCTGCTGTCTTCTCTGCCAGCTGACACTCAGCTGCCTCTCTAGTAAGTGCCCCCACAGGCTTCTGCGGGTTCCATTCGGCCAGGTTTTCCGAGTTACAACGTTTCAACTTAAGATGCAGTTTTCAGGAACCAATTCTGTCATTATAGGTCTGTCTGTATAGGACTGCCTGTATAGGTATCAGTTGAACACAATGTTTTATTGATATTTTTACAATTTTAAAGCAATTTGGAAACTAACTAGTGGCTCAATCATTGTAATACAATACATTCGAAATATCTATATATTTTCACATTTGATTTTTTTTTAATCATAGAAAATCAGAGCTCTCCCTGTCCCTGTATCTTACCAGGACACGGGTCCAGCTGCAGGTATTGTGTCCCCGCATAGTTGCTTTGTGGCGCTGAGCAGTCCTGATATGCCGGTGCCCTGTCCCTGCCCATGCTGTTGCCCCTCACTCCTAAACCACAGCCCCCCCCAGCCCTGTGCCCTTCACTCCCAACTTGCAGTCCCTCTCCCCTGCCCCCCAGCTATGCTGGTGCCCCTCACTCTCAACCTGCAGCACCCTGGCCCTGCCAGTGACCCTCACTCCCTATCCACAGCCCCTCATACCATCAACCCTGCTGGTGCCCCTCACTCCCAAGCACAGCCTCCTAGCCCTGCCAGTGCTCCTCACTCACAACTCACAGCCCCCTACCCCCCAGATGCCCCTCACTGCTAACCCACAGCCTGCCCATCCCTGTGGATGCCCCTCACTCCTGATCCGCAGACCCCCATCCATCCTAGTGCCCTTCACTTCTGACCCACAGCACACTGGCCCTACCAGTGCCCCTCAGCCACCTCAGGTGCCCCTCACTCCTGATCTGCAGCCCCCACATCCATGCTGGTGCCCCTCACTCCCAACCTACAGCACCCTGCACCCAGTTATGAGGGCTATGGGACCAGGGCCAGGGCCTGCAGCCTTCTGCCCAGCAGCACCTGAGCTCCAGCTGCTGCACACAGGAGGTGATATCACCTGCAGCCACAACAGAGCATGAGCCCAGCCTTCACCCCCACCCCAGCCCCCACTCCCATCTCCATCCGTGGGCTGCATGGCCAGAGCAAATGGAGACTGTGCGGGGCTGCAGGAAGTGGGCTGCCCACTGTGGGGCTCAGGGCTCCCTGCCTTGCTGCCCTCTACCCAGAGGCCACCATGACTTAGTGGTTCGGACCTGGCATGGGAGGGCATAGAGGCTCAGTGCTGCTACTGCTGCCAGGAGCCACATACCAGCCATACTGCCATGGCAAGGCACTCTCTGCCTACTTGGCAACAGTGCGGGGGGTGGCACAGAATTGTACCCCCCCCCCCCCCACTGCTGCTGGGCAGGCAGGGGACTCCTTGCCGTGGTGACGTGGCTGGCATAGGTCTCCCAGCAGTGGCAGCACTGAGCCTTCCCACCCCATTCTGCCCTCCTATGCTGGGACCTGCCTCTGGGCTGTGCAGGCCTGTGGGGGAAGGACAGCAGTGTGAGGAGCCCTGAGCCCACAGAAAGAAGCCCACATCCTCCCCCACCCCATGCACAAACCTGGGGGGCTGCATGATCCCCCATGCCTCCTGCCCCATGAGTGCGCACAGTGGTGGGAAGCCAGCCCCTTCACTGCACATGGCTCCTTCCTGCTACCCATATGGGCCCTGCAGTTATGCATTCCCATCCTGGTCCCAGGCCTCAGGCCCCAGGCCCCAGGCACTGCCCTGTCTGGGCAGTGCCCCTAGCCCTAGTGTCAGCCACCAACCCTGCCCCATTCCCTCCATCACCATGGGGGCCTCAATCTGCCCCCACCTCCTATGCCCCCTCTCCCCTGCATAGGCTTACCTGCAGGCAGCTGGGGGAGCTGCATATGGTGCCCTCCATGTCCCACTCCCCTTAGCTGTAACCAGCCCTTGCAGGCTGGAACTCTGCCAGCCTGCAAGGGGAAACCTGTGGTTTCCCATGTTTTTCTCCTTTAAAGGAGAAAATCCATATTCTTTTGTGGTAAACAGAAAACCCGGTCCCTGATGATCCCCAACAAACTGAAGAGATAGTACCATGAAGAAGAGGAGGGCTTATCTGAACCTAAATTCACTGAAGAATTGGGATTTCTAGTGGGAATTACAATGGGTAAGAGCCACAAGGTGAAATTCATTTGTATGTTGCTAACACATGGACAAAACCACAGATTGCATATCAGAACATTTGAGACAGGTGTGACTGTCCCGCAGAAGGACCCTAAACAAGAGAGGTTGCTTTCTGTAAGCGTACTGAAGTCAGACAAGAGCCAAAACCATTAAGAGCCAGCCAATAATCTTCAGTGGAACTCAGGAAAATTGGAACATGAGTTCAAGTGAAGTCATCGTAGCCTGGAGCCTAAGCAAATGAGGGCAGTACAAGAAGTCCTGCTGGAATATGCACTCAACCTTGGAGACCATGACCTAGGGCGTACAGGTTTAGCAAAGCACCAGATTAATACTGGCAATGCCAAACCTATCAAACAGAATGGAATGAATGGAAGAGCACCCATCCATTTCCGCAGGGAGTAGGCCCAAATCGAGAAAAGGTGGAGGTGGTTAAGGTCTGGCCAGTACCTTGAAATGTAACAGAACTGTGCAGCTTCTTGAGTTTAGCTTCCTAATGTAGAAGATTAATGGCAGATTTTCCTACTATTGCAAACCCCTTATATAAACTCTCCAATAAGGCAAAGTTAATCTGGACCAGGGAATGTCAAGATGTTTTTATAAAGCTAAAGTGGCAGTTAATGTCATCCCCTATTTTAACATATCCTGATCCTCAATTACCCTTCTTGTTGAACACTAATGCAAGCGACATTGGCATTGGAACTGTATTGTCAGAAGTTAAAGGAAGCCAGAAAAAGGAGGCACAAGATAGAGGCTGGAGTATGGGGAAGAGAGAGCAGTGTGCACATGGACTCTGGTTAGCCCTATACAGAGGAGTGCACAGTGGATCTAGAGAGCTTACTGGCTTGGTCAGCTAGGACTGTCGACTAAAGGAGCTGGATCCAGACTTCGGGGCAGCTGCAAGTATTGCTGTTTGAGTGCTCTAGGGACTAAATCGGGGGTGGGAAATGATTTTGGCTGGAGGGCCACTTAACGAGTTTTGGTGCGCTGTCAAAGGCTGCAGAAACAAAATCTTTCAGAAGATACACCCCTTTAACAAATTATAGATAAAAACAAATCATATACTAAAAAACAAATGTCTACTATAACATATTTTAATTTTATTTCAAAATATAATTTTTTGTCCTGATTTATATATTTTTTTGAGTAGTGTATATCGAGGCGATTGCATAATAGCTCAAAATAAAGTCTTACTCTTGTATATTGTGTGCAGGGTGGTGGGGAGGTGTGTAGGGTGCATGGGAGTATGGGGGAGAGGTGTGTGTGTGTGTGTGTGAGGGGAGTGTTGAGTGTGTTGGGGAGTGGGTGTGTGCAGATCGGGGCAGGGGGCAGGCAGGGGGGGAGGATGTCTACATACTATGCCCTGGGTGGGAAGACAGGGGGTGCATGCATGAGCTTGCCAAGGCAGTGCACGAATCTAGCTAGCGGATCCCCAGAGGCTTTGCACCTCTTAAGTATGAAAAGAATCTAGGCACTGCTTGTAGCTCAGGGTCTCCTAGCACACTGTTGGGTATGCAGATCCTCTGGCTAACATTGATACCTCTATAGATTTACCTGTGAGCCTTCTGACTTGCAGTACACATATCATCATGAGCAGGGATCCGGGCTTTGCATTTTCCTGAGGAAAAACATGGATTTTCCCCTTTAAATGAGAAAAACACAGATTTTTCCCTTTGAAGCAGGAAACCATGGGTTTCCCCTTTTGCAAACAGCTCTCTGCAGGATGGCAGAGTTCCAGCACACAATGAGCTGCTTGCAAAAAGTGTGCAAAACCCTAAGCCCTGTCTGGAAAGGGAGGGAAATGGGGCAGGGGCAGACCCTGAGAATCACTTTGCTTCTTACAGCCTTTGGGGTAAGTAGGGCCTAGGGGGCTAGGGCCCTGGGGGGCTGTGAGTGCTGGAGCCTGGGGGCAGCTGGGGGCACCTATGGAAGGGCTGGAGGGTGGCAGGGGGCTATGGGCCAGGAATGAGGGGCACCAGTAGGGCTGGGGGGGGCCCTGTGTGTTGGATGTGGGTCACACTGCCAGGGCTTGTAGGGACAGCTGGCAGGATGGGTGGGGGCAGGGCAGGGGAGTGCAGGTGATGATGCAAGGGTTGGGAGGGACTGTGGGTAGAGCTGGCAGGGCTGCTGGGGGGCCAGGGCAGGGGTGTGCAGGTGGGTAATTTGGGCCACATGGGGTGGAGGGGAACATGTGGCAGCAGCAGCCCTCCAAGACCCAATTAGATGATCAGTAAAGACAAGCTTAATCTGCAGATCCCAGGGCTTAATTTTGCAGGTTTGCCATGGCCCTGGGCTCCATTCTGCTCTTGCTGCACCCAGCTGCCCCAGCCTGGCCAGGCCAATGGGAATGGTGCACGGGCAGCAGGCAGAGATGGGAAGAAGGGAGCTTGGGGCAGGCTCAGGGGAATAGGACTAGGAAGCTGCTGTTTTATTTTTTCTTCCCCAAGGGCTTGAGGAGAAGTGAGTGGTGGGAGGCTACTGCTTTTATTTTCGGGTTCAAATCAAAACACCATTTAAAACAGTTCTTAGGTTTTGGTCCGATTCTAGTTCAACTCCCAGTTAGAATAGGGGGCAGTGGAACAGACACCCAGGGAAGCTGTTAGCTCTCTAACACTGGAGGTATTCAAGAAGAGGGTGATGATCAGTCACCAGTTGGTGATGTGCCAATGCTTCTGCTGAGACTCAGCCCCAGAGGGTCCCAGCTGCAGTGTTTTGACCCTCCAGCTCAGGGTCAGACTGATGCTGCATTGGGGTCAGGAATGAATTTTCCACAGCTCAGACTAGTACAGAGTGGGGGGCGGGGGAGCCGTTGCCTTCCTCTGCAGCAGGGGCAGGGCCTCTCTGCCTGGGATTTCTTAGCAGCTGCTGAGGGGTTGCACCAGTCTTACAGGCAGCACCAGCTGGCACCCAGCAGCCCTGTGTTGCCCCCAAGCCCTCGCCCCTGTTCCAACGTTTCGGTAGGGCTTGCTGTAATTTGGTTTAGGGTGGGAAGTCTTCCCACCTTTCTGCTTGGAATCAGGAAACCAACAAAATTGCAGGGCTTGCTTGCAAAAGTCACTCATAAAGACCACGTTGCTCAGTATGGCAAGGATAATTTTAACACTAACGGTACTGTGCTGTGCTGTGCTGCATGCAGCAAGGCTGCAGATCACATTTGAAAGCAGATGATTGCAAAACACATGGAAAGCACTAAGCATAAATGAAAAGCATAACTGAAAACAGGTGAAGAGATGACACTGAAACAGCAGGGTCCAGCAACAGCAGGACCAACTACAGTAAAGAAACAAGGCAGCGTGTGACTGCAGCATTCCAGAGTTCTACAGCTGTCAAAGACCACCGTGACACCGTCACTTCGGATTTTATTCAAATGTGTTTAAAAGCAGACTTTCCTCTGCAGAAAATGGATATACCTGTTGTCAGGTATTTTTTGAGGGAGCACATTAAGGGAGGCAGTGTCATTCCCAAGTCAAACTAATTGTATTTCCACCTACCAGCTCTTTTTGAAGAAAAACAGTGCTTTCTTAATGACTGAAGGAAACTTCATTGCCATGCTTGCCAGTGAAACACCCTCATCCAGTATTGACCAGTTTTCAACATTTTCTTTCAGGTGCTCAAGGTACAGCACGCTGACATTCCCACACCACAGCTGGTAAAGACAGTGTGCCTGAGGAGAGTTAATCATGCCACCATTTCCCAAGCCTTGATGTCTTGTATGGTGGAATTCAGCATCCCACTTGAGCGAATATTAGCGTTTGCAACAGACAGTGCGAGCTACATGGCGAAAGTTTGGAACGATGTGCTTTGCAATCTGTGGTCCAGCTGTGTACATATTTGTTGCTATGCACATATAGTTGCTCTAGCAGGAAATACTTGGCAACATCCCTTCAAGTAAGTAGATTGCTTTGTTGCTTTGATGAAGTCCCTTTTAGTGAAAGTTCCAGCTCATTGTGCACAGTTCTTGGGATACCTGAAGGAATGGAGAGTTGATTAGCCAACAATTTCACCTGAACCAGTTGTGACCAAGTGGAATACATGGTTCAGTTGTGTAAAATATCATGCATAGTACTCCCAGCTCGGCCATGGGTTCGATGAGTATGAATGAATGGAACTTGCCAGCCTGTTAGGGGTAGAAGACCTGCACGCTGACATGAAGCACATTACAGAAAACAGTGGATGCCTGGTGACAGTACTGGATATTTTACAGTCCCCAAAACACCAAATACCCGAAGTGCAGAACACCTTCCTGGATTCAATTTTATGGTTGGAGCATCATGCATCATCAACTGCAAATGCAAAAGGGTCTACAGCTGCTCAAAGAACTGCTGATAAATGGAGATGTTACAACGTAAAAAGTAAACAGCCAGCAATTGATTTTTCTGTGCTGTTCATGCACTGGATCCTAAACAAATTGTTGCTGTTTATACAGATTATGAAACTAGAATTAAAGCTATCCCATGTATGCAACCTGGAATGACAAGTGTATTTAGGGATTGTCAAACACAGGCTTGCAGACGCTGAGGATCCCATTCAGTTCCGGATGGCTGTTGAAGATTGCATTCCTAACCTGGCAAAACATGCAGTGGCTCTCCTCCAACTGACTGTAAACTCAGCTGACGTAGAAGAAAGTTTCAGTAAACTTGGGGTTCTTTTCAGTACTCAGCACCAGTGTCTGAAAGATCAAAATGTGGCTGGAATGCTGCAACTCTATTTTAACAACCCAGACTAACTCAGAAAGCTCAGAAAGTGATTTCATTTTTCTGTGCATTTTAAAAAAAACAATTTAGCTAGCATTTGGATCACAGCCCTGATTTATTATCCCTTCTTGTTTATTTACATGGGAGAATACCTTACAGGTATTAGTACCTGTACTTGAAAGACCCAGCCAGCAAGTTTCTTCTGCAGAGTCTTTAATCCTGCTCTAAGCAGTTTGTGGATTGGGACTAGGAATTTGGGGGTGCAGTAACTGGCGGAGGTAAGCAGCCGTCCCCCACAGACACCACGTGGGAGCGAGGACCATTGCACCCCAGTAGCTCAACAAGGACCCTTTCAGGAACAACTTACATCACAGCAATGACTGGCATACTCCAGAAGCTCACCAACAAGCAGGGATTCCCACCCGACAAGGAGCAGCCTACATTGCAGCGCATCTCAGCAGCACACCTCAGCAGCTCACTGAGGAGCTGCCCCCGGTGCATTTTACAGGGTTTCTTTTAGTCCCCTTATCTGGCCAGTTAGGGTGAAGCAGATATAGGGTGGTGGGCCCCAGAGCTCCCTCCCTTGGGTGGACCTCCCAAGTCCAGACTTCTTGGGCTTGGTAGAAGCTTGCCAAGGGGTGGGATGTGGCGGGGCACACTCGGTGCCTGCCACTTTAGGGCTAGGGAAAGAAGTTACATGTAGACCAATTTAAGTAATCAGAACTTCTTTAAACCTGTAACAGAACAGAAACTCAGTGCATGTAAACCAGTTTCAAAATGGCTGAAACTGGTTAAAAATAAATATAGTTGAAAGTAGTATCAGGCATAATTGATTTGGGTCAAACCAGTTTATGAAACTTCTGTCCCAGACCCCATCCTGGTTCAAGTTAAATCTCGGTCCCCCAGCATCCCAGCATACTTTCCAGCCCTGTGCTGTGCTGTGTAGAGAGCAGGGCTGGCCCTGCCCCTCTGCTCCCTAGCTGGAGCAATGAGGGCTGGCTGACAAGGGGGTGGGGAGGGGGACCAAGCCTGGCTGGGGATGCATCCCACTCTACTTGGGGGACTGTCCACCCCCTCCCCCGACAAACCCCGCTGGGGTCTGGGACTAGGGAAAGGGGTTAAACACCTGTTCCTCCACTGAAACTTACTGCTGGTTGCAACTGTGGCCTGCAAGCCCCAGAGGCACCTGGAAGAAAGAAGAGGAAGTGATAAGCAACCTGCAGAGTCCTGCTATTGTAATTCTGGCCTGCAAATCCCAGAAACCTCAGGGGCAGCAGGAAGAGGAAAAAGTGAACATACAGCCAGAGAATTGTGCTTTAGCGCCCCCTCGGCTTCTGGTCTGAGCCACTGCAGACATGTGGCTGCAATTCCTGAATCTAAGGTAAATGTCTGTTCACTTCTGTTTCAATTTAATCTGCACATTTTAAACTAACCTGCAAAGACTGAATTGATTCAGCCTCAGGCTTTTTGACTGTCTGTACATAGCCTCTGCATGAGGCAGGCTACAGGGGAGCAGTTGGCAATCAGGCCAGTCCTGTGACTCTCTAGAGTAGGGGTTCCCAACTTTTTTGTGCTGAGGACCAGCAAACTGCGGACCGGAAGTGATTGTGGACTGGCAAGCCACATACTGGAAGTGACTGCAGACCGGCAAGCCATGGACCAGCAGTGACCGGCATACTGCGGGCAGGTAGCCAACCCTTTTTTATGGGTGCTGGATCACAAAGAGTTGGCTGCTGGTCTGCAGTATGCCAGTCACTTCCAGACCTCAGTTTGCTGGTCCATGGTTTCCTAGTCCATGGCCACTTCTGGTATGACAGCCAGCCCTCCTGTGAACTGGCAGCCAACCCTTTGCAGCCCAACACTGGGCCATAGCCCGGGGGATGCAAACCCCTGCTCTACAGCTGAGGCTAGAAGTCTATGCGACTCAGCCAGAAGGCAGACCAGAGAGTCTTCTGCTGGCCAGGTAACATCTGGTGGAATGTGGATGAGACTGTGGGGGAGGTAGAGGTCCCAGCAGGCTCAGGGAGCAGGAGCTGGGGCAGGGGGTCCTGGAATGAGTGAGTGGCACTGGGAGGTCTGAGGACAGCAGAGAGCCCAGGTGGGGCTGGACTACAGAACTTAAGCCTTAGAGTTCAAAAGGACTTTAACCCACACTTTGTGTTTCTTTCCCCTTTGTCCTATAATAAATCTGGCTTTTCTTGGTACGTTGCTTGAAAGGGAGAAGTTTGTTCATTCAGGAAATCCCAATTTAAATCTAGTGGTCCCAGGTTTCTGGGTTTGGGCTCAAGCTAATGCTAAATTTATTTGGGACCCCCCAAAACTTGAACTCAGCCCTTATTGATGATGACAATAGGTGCAGGGAACAGAACAGCAGGGGCCAGCACTTTTGAGAGCCCCAAAGCAGCAGGGGGGCCAGCTGCAGCTGGATCCATGTCCTGGTGCAGGGGAGAGTTGCTGCCAGGAGGCAGTGAGTGAGGGGTGGGTAGGTGATGTGGGTTGGGAGTGAGGGGCATTGGCATGGCCAGAGGCAGAGCCAGTGATGTACTGAGGATCTCCAGTGCCTGGGGGCCAATGCTTACATTTGTGCCCTCTCCCTCCATCGCAGAGCAGGGGTGAGGGTCCTGCAGCAGCTGACTGCTGACTGGGGGGCGGGGAGGGGAGGGGAGGGGCGGGGTGGGCAGAACTGGAAACTGGAAGCGCTTCTCTGCGCCACTGCCACTGCTTCTGGTTTTGCGGCCGGCCTTTGCCCCCACCACAGCCCTGTGCCCAGGGGCCATGGCCTCCTACTGCCCCTCCTGTTGGTACGCCACTGGGCAAAGCACCGGCACGTCAGGGCTGCTCAGTACCACAAAGCAGCAGGGGGCACAGCCACAGTTGGACCTTCATCCTGATGCAGCTGGTGAGCTGCTGCCAGGAGAGAGTGAATGGGGGTAGGCAAGGGCTGTGGGTTGGGAGTGAGAGGCACTGGTCTGTCAGGACTGCTCAGCACAACAAAGCAGCAGGGGCAGGGGGTGGGGGGTACGGAGACAGCTGCAGCTGGACCTGCATCTTGGTGAGCAAAGGGAGCAGAGGAAGCTCTGATTTTCCATGATAAAAAACCAAAATCAAATGCCAAAATATATAGATATTTAGAATTTACTTTATTATAATGATTGAGTCACTGATAGGCTTCCAAATTACTTGAAAATTGTAAATATATTAACAAAACATCATGTTCAACTGACTCCTACATATATAGTGGCATTTCATTTTAATTGCAGAAAAATACAGATTTTGAGTTTTTGTAATTGGAAAATTTTGGATTTTTTTTTAAATCAGAGAAAACCAGGATCCCTGCGGTCATGAGCCATGTAGACAATGCAAGCATGCAAACACACAGGCTTTGCAGTGTTTCAACTGCTGTACTTTACAGCTGGAGAACGAGAGATTACAGACCATTTAGAAACCAGGTGACATCATGAAGGTGATGCTGTTCACCCCAGCTCACCCATCCCTTGACAGCCCTTGGGTTCTCCCTGTGTTTGGGGGGGCAGAGCCCCCCCCCGGTCTCCTCACAGTACTGCTACAGCTCCTTTCATCCTCAGCTGATAGAAATAGCTAAAGGAAAGGAATGGATCTATTCGTGCCCTTTTATATCCTTCTGGTCATTCTATCAGGCAATTCCCAAATCAAGCTCTTCTGGGGTCACACAGCCCTCCTAAGTGACATCACTGCAAAGTTGATCTCTACCCTGACAATCCTGCTCTTAACAAGGGGAACTAGTGAGTTGTATGGAATGCCTGTATTTCAGCTGAGGATCATCATCATATGTAAGGCTTCTCACTATGCTAGCACCCTTTGGAATTTCAGCCCAACACTGAGGTAATAAGAAAACAGAAAGAAAAGTGATACATATTGAAAATGGATTTGGCAGCTTGGCACAGGTATATACGGAAAGTCTGTAAATTGTGTACAGAGATTCCTCAAGTTGCCAGGAACTTTTTTTATGGAACACCTGTGAGACAGAAGCAATGGAACAATATCTGCTTTCTGGGTATGTCTACACGTGCAATTAATATGACTGAATATACTCTGGCTCAATTTGAGCCGAAGTGTAAACTAATTTTAATGTCACTGTTTACCATGAACGGTGTGCCCCCGGCGGCTGGGGGGGGCATGGCTCTGCCAGCGGGAGTGCAGTGGAACGAGTGTGGCGGCAGTGAGCAGGGAGCTCCTGCAGATGCCGCCAGCCCTGTTGGTGGCGCCGGGGGGGGGGGGGGGGGGGTTGCGAGCGCTGACCAGGGGTCAGCGACCACCCGCATGTGCTGCCGGCAGCAGCCGGGGTGATCATGGACCACCTGCAGACGCTGCCGGCGACTGCCCGCTGGCACCACCAACAGTGTCGGTGGAGTCTTTTTGCAGGGGGTACACCACCACGTGCACCCCTGCTGTTTACACACGCGTTTAAGCAGTATAATTTACTTTGCCACTGGATACTACTTGCATCTGACGGGACTATCCCGCAGCGCAGTAAATTAGTCTACCGTATCCTATTTGCCATGCACATGTAGATGGTGATGTTTTACTGTGCAGCTAATTAGTCTGCTCCACAGTAAAGCGTCTCATGTGGACACACATTCTACGTGCTAGTTGGGTTAGTCCCCAAGCTGGCCTGCTACCAGGACCCTCAAGGTATGAGTCTTCCTGCCCCTCCACACCAATCCTTCTGCATTTGGGACTCTTTGGAGCAGGATTTCATTGAGCCTACTCTGAATCTAAACTTCTGTTTAGTAACTGGTCATATTCTAGTGACATCTACATATGAAGATTCAGTCTGCAGCTCTTTGTATATGAGCTACTCTCATGTGGTCTGTTTGTTTAGGGACTTGGTTTTATAAAACACCTGTGCACACAGGGTATAAGAATTCACTGTAAAGCAAGCTGTCTTACAGAATAGGAGTACAGTGTGGAGGCAATACACTTACAGCAATGGTAAGTCTTTTTTCTTGTGTGAGATATTTATTTCTATTTTAAAAGTATGATATAATTGGATTATCCTATTAGATGCTTTCCAATGTCTATAGAATGGGTATCTTCCTAGAAATGATCACTTAGGGATGTTTGCTATGAAAGAGGTTACTGGCATTACCATTGTCTCATTTCCTGAGAATTTTTATTTAACACTGAAGGATTAAATTTCCTTTGTCCATAAACAGATTGTTGCAAATACTGTATTAATGTTCCATTGCTGGTTTCCAAAGTTTGCTTTCTTTTGTTTATGCTTTCTGCCCTGGAGACTGAATTCCCATCAATAGTACTGAGCCCCAGTAAAAGTCTGGCCTTCTGTTTCTGCAGAACTGGAGAAATTTTAGAAGACATGAACTAGAACTACTTAATTTTTTTCAAATGTAAAAATAGTGTTTTCTTGACACTTTGTAAGAGATTTTTAAATCTTTTTAGTTTTTTATCATAACTTTTTGGGAAGTATTTTCTTTATTCTGGTACTTAATTAATGAAAGCCTTGATAATGTTTTCTGTTAATTTTTCCCCTTCCAAATAACTCTAAAATGGGACTATTCCTACAAATCCGAAAGTAATTTGAAACTTTTAGTGAATTTCTTATTCTTAAATCACAACTATTAATTCATCAGCCTTAACATACCCTGCTATTACAGCATTTAGCTTTGCCAAGCCACATAGGGTAATGATCCTCAACCAAGGTGCCACAGCATCCTGGGGTGCCTTGAGATCTTTTCAAAGGTGCTTCAGGATTCCACACAATGTTAGCACTGTTAGGTGTGCAAACATAATTCACAAGATAAACCCATAGATTTCAAATAGAAATCCATAGCTATGATCTTTCTGAGTTCCTTGCAACAGAAAAACTGCTCTATTTTCTGTAGGAAAAAAAAAAAAATATGGCGAAACCTAGAGCTAGCATTTTCCAAGGGATGCCTCAAGTCTCCAAATGTTGAGAATCGCTGATATAGAGGAACCATATTTTTTAAAAGTTTCACCACACCCTTACTCTTGTGCAGCAATTATTCTGAAACCCAGATAAATTAACTTACTGTGGTTCAATAGATTTTAATGCCAATGGTTCCTTTATAAGATGTCATGCTCTTTTAAATTTATTTGCATATTATTTAACTTACTTTAAAATTAAATGCAAAGTGCCCTCATTTCTTCTAGAGTAGCTGGGTTACCTTGTTAAAAAATACCTTCCCAAATTCTCTGTGGTCCCATGAGGGTGGGAATTTCCATTGAACAATGCCATGGATATAGTATTGTGGGACTGGAAAAAAGGAGCACATGATCAGTGTGATGAAACTTTTTCTTCTAATTATGATCAATTATTTGGGAAACCAGTCCAACAAGGTGAAGACCTCTGGTACACACCATTACAGGTGTTAGAATCTAAGCCTGAACTCTGTTTTCATTTACAGCCATGAAACCCCACAAGTTACAGATGGCAGAGGGCAGAATTAAGCAGTCTCTTGGCAAGTGAAGTTTTTGTGAGTTAGGTGAAGGAAGATTGGTTTATAACAAATGGCTTGATGGCCTGATTCAGTTTCACTATACCAGTAGCATAACAATGAAGGGAGGGAGAGAGAGGCCATGAAAAGAATGGCAGCTGTGCCACCACCCGGCCAGCAGCTGTGCCACCACCGGGCCAGCAGCAGCTCAGACACTGATGCTGCCCTGTGTGCAGCTGAGTCCCAGAGTGCTCAAGTGCCCAGTTATGCCTCTGCTCTGTAACTACGTACTTAAATATCATGAGTCTGTGCATGGCAGAGGACGTCACAGCTGGGAATCCATTTGGGATAATACCAAGTGTCACTTCTAATGGGACTATATATTTCTTTTTTTTTTAATTTCTTATTAAGGAAAATGGAAAGTCATACACTAATATTTTAATACTCTTTGGAACAGTTCCCTTTTTTTCAGTGCTAACAAAGATATTTTCTGACCATTTTAATTCAAATGCCATCTAAATTTTGCTATGGGCCTGGTCTTCTCTTACAGAAGAGCTTCCTGGGTTTCCTCTTTGCCACTGGCATCTTGGTAATACTATGTGATACATATTGCTTTTTTCAAGCAAATGACCCAGCAATATCTACTGAAGGTAAGAATTTGTAAAACCTCTGAATTAGCCTCTATCAGCTGATTTCTACTGGGCTTAGTCAAGATGGCTGTGAAAGAGAGAGCCACAGGGGTATATCAGAGAGGCCAGGTCACTATGCAGGTAAAATGGGAGGCAATAGATGTGAAGCAAGAAAACACAAGCATCAGCACAGTGGACAAGGGTCAAGTATGTAACACATACATGTTCACTGTCTATGTAGTGATGGTGTCCATGCTAGCTAGACTCTGTCCTCTGTGTTTTATCTTCATGGCATCATATTTAGAATCACTAAATGTTGATAGAGCTTATGGGTGCCTGTACATGAGCATGGAGGCTTCTGGAGTCTGCTGGAGTGTGGTAATTACTGTGCTCTAGTAGCCCCCGCGTCTCATGTATCAGCGTCCCCATGCTTCAAAATGGTGGGGTGGGGGGGACTTGAACTCACTGAGCTCATCAAATGAGCTTTAGTTCAAGTACCCCTGCTGCCATTTTGAAGCGTGGGGATGCTGATACATAGGACTGTCTGGAGCTTTAATTAAGCAGCTCTAATTAAAGCACTGCCCCCTCTGAGTACATGTAAAAGTGCTCAATAAGATCAATTCTCTTCCATGGACGAAGTCCAGCACTGTGGTTACAAATAGTTTGGAGGAGCTGGAATGATGCTGCTGTCATTTTGCACACAGCTCTCATTGGATTGGATTGCAGATTTAAAGACATTCCAAAGAATTGGAATCTAGTAATATTCTGGCTCACATTCATAGGAGATTTGTCATACAGGCATACCAAGTGAAGAGAAAACAAGGTTGTGTTCTCAAAAACAATAGTCAAGTTAAAAAAATTATACCACTGGCCACATGAGTAGAATTACCATAGCTTTACTACCATCTACACAAAGACTAATTGTAAGACTCACAGAAGAATAAGCCTGGAAGGGACCTTAGAAAGTCAACCTGTCCAACCCCTGCTCAAATCAGGAACTTCCCTGTCTAAACTATCCCAGACACACTTCTGTATGACAGACACTTAAACACTTTTACTAACTAAGTGTCCACAACCAGCCCAGGCAATCTGTTCTAGTGCTTAACCAGTTCCGTTGAATATTTAAACTAAATTTCCCCTTGTTACAGTTTAAGCCCCTTCCCTTTTGTCGTGTCCCCTGTGGAAGTAGAGAACAGCTGATCAGCATCCTTCTTATAAACCACTTTTTTTGTATTTAAATTTTTTTGCTAAATCCCATCTCACTCTTCTCTTCCTCATACTAAATAATCCCAGTCCTTGCCACCTATGTCATGTTGTCTGCACCTCTAATGATTTTCATTGCTCTCCTTCAGACTCTAAAGACACTTTTAAATTGGTAGACATAAAAACTGAGGTTTATAGGTAGATCTTTGTTTATACCCTGTGTGTTCAGGTTGTGTTCAAGATGGAAAGATACACAAGTTTGGTACCAACTGGAGAACAGAGGATTGCCACAGATGTAACTGCAGCTGGCATGGATTAAGTTGTTGCTCCATGTAAGTTCAACAAACCCAGTAGGTAAAATGGGCAGTATGAAAACCACAGTAACACTCTTCCAATCTCCTTTAAACAGGCAAACTCCTAAGGCAGGGGTAGGCAATTATTTGGATCCCACCTTGGTCCCCCCGTCACAGTTGTTTACACTGTGTAATGGGGGCAGGAGAGGTGGGGGGGAAAACTGAGGAGATTCCAATTTATCCTAGCCAGGGTGCGCAGGTGGGGTCTCCATTGAAATGGGCCTGGGACCCCCATGGGCAGGGCATGCATGGCTGGTATGGGGCTGCGGGTGGGTGGAGAGCAGTGTCTGGGAATGAATCAGGTGGTTGGGGCCAGGGCCAGGATTGCGCGGCAGTGATAGCATAGGGCTAGGACCTGGGTCAGAGCTGCAATCCACTCCCCGATGTCTCTGCGATGGGTGCCAGTTCCACGGGGAACCACAGAGCATGGAAACGGGGCCTGCCACGGGGGGAGAGGGGAGCAGAAAACAGCTCTGCCTTGGGCCCTGTGCATGTTGGATGGGGCCAGGAGTCAGCAGTGGTGGCAGCAGTGGCAGGGTATGCACCTATTCCCAGGAGGCAGCAGGGGATGCTGGGAAGCTGAGCCCACAGCCCTGCTGCCCAGCCCTGCAGACTACAACTCCTGGTATGCCCGAGAGCTGTGTGTGTATGTGTGTGTGTGTGTGTGTGTGTGTGTGTGTGTAGGGTGGGCTATGCCAGGGAGCACCTCCATTCCCAGGGGTGGTGGGATGGGCTGCACATGCCATGGCCTGGGATACCCACTGTGTCTGGGCTGGGCAAGGCCCAGAGACCTGCCATGGACTAGATGGAATTACTTGGTGGGCTGGATCTGGCCTACGGGCCATATTTTGCCCACCCCTGTCCTAAAATCACTGCTCCACCAAGAGATCCGTTCCTTGTCTTTGGGTCAGCTATATTTTCAGTCCTGCTAATATAACCTGATGTATGCCTTTTCTTTTCTAATGACAGTTTTATTGAACCAGGGGATTATGACAGAGAGACATGTGTGAGCATTTTTAATAAAAACACCTGTCGCTACACTGTGGTGGAGAAGGCCAACCCCTCAAAAACCTGTGTGGTCTATTCTTGGGTGGGCTAACAGGCTACCTGCTCACATTTTTCTCTGCCTAGTGAGTCTCCTTCCCCTTCTAGAGATGATCAGCCATGGAAGAATCCCTTCTTCAATCAGAGATTTACGGAGGAATTTTGAGCTTTGTTACTAGCATGTTATGACTAGTGCAGTCTGTTCTGAGAGAATGCACTGCACTGCTTCTGTGTGGTTTCTGCTGTTACCTTCCCTGTTTACAAAACGTTGAGCAAAATACACTTGTGGCATATGAGGCTGAAGTTTGTTCCTTATTCCTAGTTCCTTATTCTGGGTTTCTGGTTCTTTTTTCAAAGATAAGCATTACACAATTTCAGGTTTAGTAATGAATTAGATATACTAAAGAGTTAGAATTTGATCAACAACTATATTTACCAATACAAATGTAAAATAATCATGCATCAAGTACATAACCTTAAATAAAGAGCTGAGATTAGGCTGGGATTATGGGGCAAAATCCTTTTCAAGCCATCCCAAAATATACATCTCCACCACCAGGAGACACTTCTGAATAAATCTGAGCAGGGCGTTGCCCAACCGGAAGCTCAGTTTTCATGTGCTAGCCTGTTAACTGACAGCCCCCCAGATCTGTGTGCAAGGTACATTGCCCCAAATAAAGAGCAGAGTTTGGGGTGGGATTATGGGGCAAAACCCACTTCAGGTCACCACAAACCACAGGTCTGTGCCACTGGAAGACTCTCCTGAAGAAGCCTGGGCAGAGCACTGTCCGACCGGAAACTCAGTTTTGCGTTCCAGCCTGCCTACTGACAGTCCCTGGGGCCTGTGTGCTATGTATGTTGCCATGAAGAAGAGGAGTTTGGGCTGGGATTGTTGGGCAAAATCCTGTTTTGGTCATCCCAAAACACACATTCCTGCCACTGGGGGACTCCCCTGAACAAGCCTGGGCAGGCCCCTGCCCAACCCGAAGCTTGGTTTTCTAGTGCCATCCTGCCAATTGAATGACTCCCCAGGCTTGTGTGCTACGTGCATTGTGCTGAAAAAGGAACTGAATTTGGCCTGGGATTATCAGGGGCTGAAATCCTTTTCACATCACCCCAAAACACACATCAACACTACCTGGATACTCTCCTGAAGAAGTTGGGGAGGCCCCTGCCTGATGCAAAGCTTGTTTTTTGTGTGCCAGCCTTTCAACCAATAGCCCTTGGGGCTGTGTGCTATTTACATAATACTGAAAAAAAAGAGCTGATTTTCAGCTGGTATTACAGGAGAAAATCTTTCCTGGGTCACCCCAAAATGTGTCCCCACCAGCAAGAGTCTCTCCTGAAGAAGGCTGGGCAGGGCACTGCCTGACCTAAAGCTCAGCTTTTGCGTGCCAATCTGCCAACTGACAACCCCCCTACATTCCTATCAATAAGGAGCTGATTTTGGGTTGGGATTATGGGGCAAAATCCTTTTCAGGTCACCTCAAAACACACCTCGCTACCACCTGGGGACTCTCCTGAAGAAGACTGGGCAGGTTCTTGCTTGGCCTGATGCTTGGTTTTTGAGAGGTAGCCTGCTACCACGTACCCGTCAAGGCCTATTTGCCAAGTACATTGTGCTGAGTAAAGAGTTTATTTTGGGCTGGGATTATGAGGCAAAACCCACTTTGGGTCACCTCAAACCACACATTTTCCTAACCAGGGAACTCTCCTGAATAAGTCTGGGCAGGATGCTGCCCAACCTGAAGCTTGGTTTTCTCATGTAAATCAGCTACCTGATAGCCCCATGGGCTTGTGCGCTATGTAAACTGCACCAGATAAGGGCTGAGGTTAGACTGGGATTTCCAGACAAAATCCTTTTTGGGTCACCCAACACCACACCTCTCCACCACTGGGGGACTCTCTCTCAGAAATCTTTTCAGGCCCCATTTGATCTTTGCCTGTTCCACCAGAGGTTTCTATACATTACATTAAGTAAATTGGTAGTATAAGAGTTAGGTTGAAGCCATGAAGACATTACGTAAATTCAAATAAAACTATATACATATCTAGCTCTGTATCAAATTACCAAACCATGCCTTCTCAAATGCCAGTTGCTGGCTGTTCAGAAACAGTAGTACCCTATTCCCTTGCCTCCAAAATGCATTTCTAGTATCCTGTATTTAGGCCTTTTGCATATCAGTAGAGAGAATGTTGCTAGTTAAAACATGTCATCAGTCCTGTGTTGATTGATTCAACAGAGAACATCAGATATATTTCCAAATTTATCAGAGGTCGCTAAAACAAAGGTTCTCTCATTGCAGGTACGAAGTGGTTAGGGTAAAGTACTATACTGGCAAACATTTTGTATGTTTCCACAAACTTGGTGAGACAGAGCTGGTGTTACTATGGTGGAATTTGAGAATTACAAAAGGCAGGATGTGGAGATGACCGGCGACTGAAGAAGAGTTCTCCGAAGTTCTTTGAAAGGAAAGCATACCAAACCATGTTGTTGCTCTACAAATGCCTCAGAAACAATAAGGGGATCAGCAAGGACAAGCACAGATAGTTAAATACATACCAAAGCCTTACTCACAGGAAATTAAGAACATTGTACATGCAGGTCAGGTTCACCTGATACTGCATCTTACAGTAGATGGGACTACCTGCCACTGTTATCGCCAAGTGCTGGGAGGTGGTTAAATAACCTACAACCTCTAGGGTGTCAATTGGCTTTGTGCAGAAGAGCGCCTTAGAGAGGGGTACTAGTTTTACCCCGGCGAAGGACACTCCTTATTCAGGACAATATATTTATTACACGGGCCCAAGGGGTTGTCAATTGTCAGGTTAGCACTCAAAAACTGAGCTTCAGTTTGGGCAGGACTCTGTCCAGTCTTTTTAGGGAGAGTCCCCTGATTGTAGAGACATGTGTTTTGTTGTGACCCAAAATGGGCTTTGCTACATAACTCCAGCCCAAATGCAGCTCTTTATTCATGGCAATGTTTAGCACATGCCTTGGGGGCTGGCACATGGCAGGCTAGCAAAGAAACTGAGCTTCAGGTCCGGTAGCGGCCTACCCAGACTTTTTCAGGAGAGTCTTCCAGTAGCAGAGACATATGGTTTGGTGCGACCTGAAAAGGATTTTGCCCCATAATCCCAGCCCAAACTCAATTTCTTATTCATGGCAACGCACTTAACACACAGGCCTCTGGGGCCATGAGTTGGCAGGCTAGCACATGAAAACCGAGCTTTGGGTTGGGCAGAGGCCTCAAAAGAGTACCCTGGTGGTAGGGAGATGTGTTTTGGGGTGACCTGAAAAGGATTTTGCCCAATAATCCCAGCCTAATCTCAGCTCTTTATTTTAAGATATGTACTTGATAAATGATTATTTATTTATTTATTTTAATTTGTATCCGTGGCCAAGTTAGCCCAAATCAATGCCAAATCCAAGTGCCCAGAACCATAAGTGGTCCTGCTACTGGCAAACATCCTCCACCTGCACCTGGGGCTTCAGATGTTTCCAAAACCTTTGGTGGGCATCCTACTTGCAGGTCCAAGCTCGGAGGCTTGGGGTTCGGATGCCCCCGAGTTTTGCTCACCTGTAGCCATAAGGCCCTCGGAGCAAGCAAGGGAGGAGACTCCCATTTCCAGAAACTGGGCTTAAAGCTGCTGTACCTCAGCGGGTACTAAATCATGCCAGAAAAGCAGTTCTCCTGGGTAGTGCTTCAGGAAAACTGCCCTCCTGGACACAGATATATGGTATTTTACCTGCCAGGTCAAGAAGCCACTACATTTGTCCTGAGCCTTCAAGAGCCTGGTACATGATATCATTTGTCATTTGTATTAGTAAACTAGCCAATTGCCTGTCATGAGTGATGGATTTAAAATTACGAAGGAGTGTTTACATGGCCGCCCCCCCTCGCACCCTCTGCTTACCCTTCAGGGCCAGCCATGTAAACACTCCCTACACCGCCACCTTCTCCTCCAGCCACCATTGCAGGGGCTCCCTTCCCTCGCCCACCTCCACCTCCTCCCCTGAGCAGCGGGGCTTCCCTCTGCCTCCCTGCCTCCCCTCTCCTCCATCTCTGCTGCCTCCCTGCCCCTGCTGGCTGTTGGGTGCATGTGCCCACCACCTGCTTCCTCCACTGAGCAGCAGGGCTTCCCCCTACCTTCCCCCACTCCCTGCTAGCTGTTGGGTGCATACGCACCCACCTCTGCCCCGTGCCTGCCTCCTCCCGCCCCGGGCCCGCACAGCTAATTGCTGCCCACCCTCTCGGCGGCACATGTGCAGTTGACTAAAAGTGTTACGGACAGACAGGCAGACAGACAGACAAAACCCTTTATTATATTAGAATATACATTTTTGATGAAATTCTAACTCCTTATCATATCTAATTCATTACTAACAACCTTTAATTGTGTAAAGATTAGCTTTGAAAAAGGAACTAAAGGAACCAGGAACAGGGAATAAGGAACTGGGAACAAGAAATGAATGTCAACCTCGTGTCAAGGCAAGAACACCTTGATAAGAAACACCTGTGAACCCGCCTTAGAAACAATAGAACAATGCCTTTCTTCTAGGCCTGTGTTTCACCTGCTGGAACAATGCCACCCACCAGCACTGGCGTGCTACTCCATGCCTGCCCTAGATCTGCTACCAGCACACAGGAGTGGGCTTCTCTGTATCAAGTGACAGAGACCCCCTACAGGTGCTCCCCATAATCTGCCCCCATGCACGAAGGCTTTTATCAACACAGGCGAGGGAGCAGTACAAGCTGGCTGATGGTGCTCTGAACCTTGCCTTCCCCTGAGCCACTAGCCAGAAACAAGTGGTGTCCACACACATAAGGTCATTTTGCACCATTGTGTAAATCATACCGCTTTCATATGTGTTATTTGCTTAGGGGCTGGCTTTGCAAAACATTTGTGCTGACAGGGTATAAAAAAAGTGCTTGCAAATAAAGTTGTCCAGAGACTGGGAGTTAAATCTTTACTGTGATGGTAAGTCAATCTGTATCCTTCCTTTTTTTAGAGATATGAATTGCTATTATAAAGAACCTACTTAGATGCTCTTCATGAAAGCATCCAACTTGAAACAGAGCAATCTGAGTAGGGACATCAGAAATACTCATCTGGAAACACCCAGTCTCTTGCCCCATGACTTGAAATAACAATTCTCAGAAAAGTTTTGATCTGAACTTTTTTTTTCCAGTTTTTCTTGCACAGTTATTTTAGGTTTTCCCACACATACGTCTGAAGTGAGCGCTGTTGCTTTCTCCACAAGGGAGGATATTGTAAATGTTCTTGTTATAGTCTAAGCCAGGGATCAGCAACATTTTTGGGCAGAGTGCCAAAAACATCTTCAACCTTGACTTGTAAGATGTTAGCATGCCAGGGGCACACAACAGGGGAGCCACAAGGGGCCCAAATATTGTTGTGGCAATGCAGCCCTAGCCACTTCCCCACTGTCTGCCTCAAGGCACGCATGGCAAGCAAAATGCCTTCATGTGCCACACACTGGCATGAGTGCCAGGAATTGTCTACCCTTGTTCTAAGCCCTTTAAATTTTCTCTCTCCTGCATGTGCACTGTATTCTTACCCACTGTACTGCATTCAAGCCAGTAACCCCGAGTACCTATAAATGAGATCTATGTTTTTCTAACCAAACTAAAGATAGTCAAAGTTTTACACATGCCAAAAGTTTTACTGGGAGAGGCAAGCACTTCTTACAGTGATATCTTAGGGCCATGAGTGACTGGTGCCTCCTGAATCTGGGGGGGCACCTGCAGAAGCTGCTGATGGTGGTGGTCCTGTCGGGGGGGGGGGGGGGGGCACCAGCCCTACTGACAGTATCAGTGTCGGCTGTCAGGGGGGGCACTAGCCCCCTCAGAGGGGGCACGTGCACCCCTGTGCACCCCCTACCAGTCGCCTATGCTTAGGGCAGTGGTCTCCAACCTTTTTAAGTACGAGCTCACTTTTTAAATTAAAGTACAACCCAGGATCTACTGTGCGCCACCCCCACCCCCTCTGCCCAGCAGGTCAGTCTGTGGGGAAAGGAAGGGGCAGGGGGTGGAGGGGAGGGGGTAGATCCTGGGTTGCACTTTAATTAAAAAAGTGACCTCACTGCCCCTGCGGAGAAGGAAGTAGTGGGAGAAAGGTAAGGCAGGGCAGGGGCGAGTCATGGCCAGGCGGTGGGAAGATTAGACCCTGGGCAGCTCATGCAGGTGCATGGGGGCACTCCCACCACTGCACCCAGCCTGGCAGAGGCCCAGGGGGCATGTGCACAGGATGGAGGCAGCTGCCGCTGTGCTTTGCGCCCCGAGCACTGCTGCAACTGGCCCAGGAGTGGTGCAATGCCACGTGCATCCTACCACTCCCAGGGCAGCTGCATCAGGGTTTGGGCACAAAGAGCAGGGCACAGCAGCAGCTGCCTCCGCCCCATGCAAAAATGGGGGAGGCACATGCCCCTGGGGCCTCCACTGGGGTGCGCAGAGTGGCGGGAGCTCCCCATGCACCTGGATAAGGGGTCTGGGCTCTGATCCTCCCACCACCCAGCACAGCCGGGGCCCCACTCCTCAGCCTGTGCTGAACTCCCTCCCTCACTGTGGCATCCTCAATCTGGCCCTCCCCCCTTCCCTCCCCCACAGACTGACCTGCTGGGGAAGTTTAGAGGAGCTGCTGGTATTAACACTAACACACTCCTGAATAATAATATATTTACTAATATAAGGACCAGACTCTAAATAACCCACAAAAAACACTTTGTATCAGACATAACTGTAAATAGGACTTTTGTTGTTTCCCGGTAGAAAGAATCATAGAATATCAGGGTCAGAAGGGACCTCAGGAGGTCAACTAGTCCAATCCCCTGCTCAAAACAGGGCCAGCCCCAACTAGATCATCCCAGCCAAGGCTTTGTCTAGCTTGGTCTTAAAAACCTCCAAGGACGGAAATTCCACAACCTCTCTGGGGAACCTGTTGCAGTGCTTTACTATCCTCCTCATGAAAGTTTTTCCTAATATCTAACAAACTTCCCTTGCTGCAACTTGAGACCATTGCTTCTTGTTCTGTCATCTGCCGCCACTGAGAACAGTCCAGCTCCATCTTCTTTGGAACCACCCTTCAGGTAGTTAAAGGCTGCTATCAAATCTCCTCTCAGTCTTCTTGACTAAATAAACCCACTTCCCTCAGCCTCTCCCCAGAAGTCATGTGCCCCAGCCCACTAACCATTTTCATTGCCTTCCAATGGAGTCTCTCCAAGTTTGTCCACATACTTTCAATAGTGGGGGGTCCAAAATTGGAAGATGTGGCCTCACCAGTGCCAAATACATGAGAAGAATCACTTCCCTCAATCTGCTGGCAAAGTCTGCTTTTCTGAAGTCCTGGGTCCTTACTCTGCTGCTTGCCTTCCTTCATTTCCTCAGGATCCTGAACTCACTAATCTTGTGGTTGCTGCTGCTCACCCACCATGACATCATCCTTGATGCTCTTCCCTCTGACCCTAACCCAGAGACTTTCAACAGGCCTAGCTCCAGTTTCCAGGTATGTTGGTAGGTTGGCTGACTTCAAATATTTATACAGAGATCCACTCTAAGAGGTTGGAGCTTTCCCTAGGATTCTTTGTTCTTGTTTTCCTATAGTGGTCAACACAGATGGCTTATAAAACACTAACACAGGTCAGTGAAAGAGCTGGTAATAGAGTCCACACCTTCTGATTCCCAGCTTGGTGCTTTGGTCAGTTGAACACCTTTGAGACAAGTAAAATCTCAGGGACTTCAAGATAGCAAAACAGCAGGAGCTGTAGAATGCTGCCACTCTTCATAGTGAGAAAGAGGTAGTTAGACAGGCTAGTCTTGAGTCAGGCAGAAGACAAGGTAGACGCCTTATAGCCTAACTGAATCAGAGATGCATACGCTTTCATGAGTCACAGCTTGCTTGATCAGATGCTTCACCAGCTTCAGCAAAGTTTATGCATCACTGATTCATTTAGTCTGTAAGTTATACTTCTACCTTGCTTTCTACCACTCTTCATAGTTGTGTACTCTCTCTCTCCCATGCCAGATTTTTCTGAAGACCTTCACTGGAAAAGCATCTGTGCCAGCTTTACTTGTTTTGACTCTTTGCAGGGAAAATTTTTGTTGTTAACTGGCTGATTTTCGGTAATATCAACATAACAGCTCCAGCACTATGCAAGTTATTGGTATTATATTCAAATTGCTCAATAAAACATTGCACAAAACTTGTTTTTGCATTGTGCAGAAATTGCTGTAGCAATATCCCATGGGCTGCGAGTTCTTTGGAAGCATTGTGCAAGTTTAAGACAATATTTCTAATTTTAAAAGCTAGAAGTGATCTGGCTGTTTGTTTTAAATTTGATCTTTCTGGGGATTGGAGAGTTGCCCAGTTACAATATGCATTTGATTTCCAGATGTGCTTCTGAATACTTGTAAGAGTCTGTAAACAGAATGAGAAACAATGAATTATCTTCATTGTACCCCAGGCTTGGTCCTTGGGTCCGCACTGTTTAACATCTTCACCCGTGACTTGGACAAGGGGGTGGAAAGCACACTGTTCAAGTTTGCTGATGACACTAAGATGTGGGGCGAGGTGGACACACTTGAAGGGAGAGAGAGGCTGCAACTAGATTTAGACAGACTACAAAAGTGGGCAGACGAGAAAAGGATGGGGTTCAATGTAGACAAATGCAGGGTGCTGCACCTTGGGAGAAGAAATCCACAGCATACATACAAGCTGGGGAGTTCCCTTCTTGAAAGCACAGAGGCAGAAAGGGATCTTGGAGTCATTACTGACTCCAAGATGAACATAAGCCGCCAATGCCAGACCGCAGCCAGCAAGGCCAGCCATACCTTGTCATGCATGCAAAGGTGCATCTCAAGCTGGTCCAGAGAAGTGATACTCCCCCTCCATGCGACTTTGGTAAGGCCACATTTGGAGTACTGCGTCCAGTACTGGGCGCCGCACTTCAAAAGGGATGTGGCCAGCCTGGAGAGGGTTCAGAGGAGGGCCACCGGCTTGGTGAGAGGGCAGCAAGACAGGCCCTAGGAGGAGAGACTGAAGGACCTGAGCCTGTTCAGCCTCAGCAAGAGGAGGCTGAGGGGGGACCTGGTGGCTGCCTACAAACTCATCAGGGGAGATCAACAGCAAATAGGCAGAGCCCTTTTCTCCCCAGCACCACCTGGGGTGACGAGGAACAATGGTCATAAACTGATGGAGAATAGGTTTAGGTTGGAGATCAGAAGGCAATATTTTACAGTTAGGGTGGCCAAAATCTGGAACCAACTTCCCAGGGAAGTGGTCCTCGCCCCTATCTTGGGCAAATTCAAGAGGAGGTTGGACAATCACCTGTCTGGGGTCTTGTGAATTCAGCATTCTTTCCTGCCTGTGGCAGGGGCTCAGGCTAGATGATAGTTCAGGTCCCTCCTGACCCTAGCTACTATGAAACTATCTTGAGTAATTCATTTTTCATGTATTCTTTGCCAGGACTGGTACATGCATTTCTGTGGGTCTTTTGTTTACTGATCTCTTATTCTTGCAAAAAGTTAGCTTTGTAAAAGCATGTCTGATAGTTCTAACCCTATGATCAGAAGACAGAGGTAGAGATAGAACAGTATATACATTATTTTGTCCCTTTGTCACATATTGCCTTTGGGTACTTTTGAGGCCATAAACAGAGCAGAATTTTCTGGCTCAGTGTTCATCAGCTTTTGCAATTTCATCCTACAGACAGGAGTTAGAAGACACCTCCTTGGTATATCAAAAACAACAAATCTTGTGAAGAGCGACGACTTTACAGAAGAGATCGTGGTTTTGTACTATGGATGTAGTTTGTAAATGAAAGGGAGACATACAGCACCTTCTAGTGTGGACAAGCTCTCATAGCACTTAGATCTCTTAGAGGATCTCAAAATTATTCAGAATAAGACTTTTTTGTGTCCACCCTCTAAATTCCCATCCACAAATCATTTGGTTTCTTATTCTGCATTAATTAATCCACTCTGGAAGTCAATTAAATTGCATTCAGGATCTATCCCATCACTCCAAATCTTCACACACTCACCTAGCAGACTCATATATACATGGAACAGGAAGGATGACAAGATATAACTATGAGGAACCCCACAGGGAAGCCCCGAGAGGATGATGAGCACACTTCCATTACCATCCCCTGGCATTTTCCCAGTAGGAAAGAACAGAATCAATTCAGAGCAATTCAGAGCTGGGCTGCACCTACCACCCACCAAGTCATGCAAATATTTTATCAGCACCTCATGGTCAAGTGTATTAAAGGCTCCTGAAGGATTGAGTCAGATCAGCAGGGCAGTTTCCCCTGTCAATTTTCATGCAAAGATTTTCATCAAAGGCCGTGAGTACATTCTCTGTGCTGTATCTATGGTGAAAGCCAGACTGACGGGGTCCAGGAAACCAATGACATCCAGATGCATCTGGAACTGTTTGGTCCTTCAATGACCTTCCCTAGAAAATGGAAGTTGGAGACAGGTGATAACTGTCTGTGGGGTCAGCATCAAGTGATGGCTTCTTGAGCAGAGACTGGACAATTTCAGATTGAAGAGTATCCAGAACCCTGCCATCCTAAAGAGGGGCATTGGGACCACTGATCACAGAGGTTCTCAGTCTCCACCAGCTGGCTTTTGCAAGCTAGGACAGGCACAGGCCAGTTCGCAGCTGGTTGTCCTTGTCCCTCCAAGCACATCCTCTGCATCAGTGGGTAATAGTCATTTAAAATGATCCATATAAACAGGACAAGGCCAGGGTCTCTCAACCCCAAACTCCGACAGCACCAAAAGGATTGGTCCCCAGACTGCCACATCAGGTGATTTTTTTGTTTGTAAAGTAGGTGGCGGTATTCTGAGGCATGTGGTGTTTAGGTTGCATCTTGCTTGCTCTTGTTTTTTGGTATTAAGGCTGTTGGGGTCCAGGTGCTCTAGTGATGCTAGTGAGTGGCCTTCTGGAATCTGGGTGCAGCACAGAAAGATCAACTCATTGGTGTTCAGTGGTGAAAACTCAGAGAGATTTATTGTCACTTGGACAGTACGCTGGCTAGTCTGTCTGGGTGTCAACCCAACTCAGTAAAACTGCCAGGGCATGGCAGCAACTCCTTGCTTTAAGTACCCTCTGCTACATAGCTATAAAGAAATGAATAATACAGCACCCCCATCTATACCCCGCATACCCATGTTTTCATGCTAGCGCTTATCTATCTTTCTGTCCAGATATCTATTTCTACTTGTCTGTTTGCCAAGTTCATACCTAGCCCCTTTGGTTCTTCCATTATTTCAGCACCTACCTTCATTAATTTTACTTTGTTCTTATTGCTACCTTCTCATACCAGCTTCTTTGCTCATTAATGGGTTTTTACTTTTTACATTTCTTCTAGAGTCATCCAGTGGTCAGTGATGCCTGTTCCCAAGCTTTCTCTCAAAGCCTTAGCATAAATGGAAGTCCCACAGATGGCAAACTCATCACAGCCGACTGAAGTAGGCTCAGTTTCTGGGCAGAGAAAAACTGGATTACCTAGCCATTCACTACCAAAAACAGTTCTGCTGGATGACACTTTGCAGATGCAACAGTAGTAGAGAAGAAAAGCTTCGTTGCCATCCCCACTGCCACGCTATAGTTCTTTAAGGAAGATCTATGCTGGAATTGGTTGACTTTAGCACAGGTTGAGAGTCACCTGGACTCTAGCCACCTACCTGCCTGTTTAAGCTGCCTCAGTTTCCTCCATGTACCAGGGGGACCTTTGCTGCCATAGTGGTGGGAGAAGATATCTAGGTGCCACCGCGCATCTACATGTGCGGCAGACTTGCTTAAACAAGTACTAAATGACTGTGCAGTAACCAGTATTACTGTGCAGCCCCATTGCCACACAGTTATTTTTAGCTACTACTGCACAGTAGCAACAAGCTATTGCGCAGTAGCATCGACCTCAGGGTTTGTGCCCGGTGATACTACAGTGCTGTAGCTTGTTGCAGCATCTTGTGTAGATGCGCCCAGTGAGTCTGTAGCCAAGGTCAGTGCCACAGATCGAGTAGGCCATCAAGATCAGTAGGAATGTGCCCTAGAAAGTTCTGAAATCCTGCTGGCTCAGTGAGTCTTCAGGAGTGAATCAGCCTAGCTAGTCCATCACCCTGGCAGGGGCAACAAAAGACAGAGATCTGTAATCCAACCATGACAGAAGTTTTTTGACACCCTCCCTGGTAATCTGAGCTCCAGTATCTAATTAGGCACAAAACATTAGGTCCAGCGTGTGTCTTGCTTAATGAGTCAGCCCATTTACTATCTCGTATAGTTCCATGGTTGAACAGGACTTCTTGGCATCCATGTCCAGCCCCAAAGAGCTGGCCTCAGCATGGACATTTAAGTACCCTTAGACAATAAGTCTGGCATCCACAACACAACCACCAAGCCCAATTTGGCTAGTTCAGTCAAGGGTTCAGTCATGCAGTGGGGTGGTCAGTACACCATCAGCATTCCCAATCTATCCCCAGCCTCAAGTATCAAGTACATATTTTACTCTGACAAATTTGGCATTGGATACCTTCTATGGGCTGGATTTTCCTTGAAAACCAGTGGCATTTTACTTCCTGTCCTCCAGTCCTAGGCTGATGTCCCACACAGTATGCAGCAGGAACCTACACAGAGGAAAGATTGCAAGCTTGTGCTACATGTAACTTGTACTGTGAGTGTAATTTGCAATGTGAATAAGAAAACACTGCTGGAGTGGTACTTGTGCATTTATCTTTAAGAAGTTAAAGCAGTATGTTTGCCAGGTAAATGCACCATAAAGATAAATGATAGATAAAAGATAAAGTATCACCTGCAATATGTTCACCTCATAACATTCTTATAGTATGCAAGGATAAAGTAAAAACTAAACTAAACAAAAAAATCAGCAGGACAGAACAGTTGCAAGTTATATTAAAAAACAACAACCCAGCAAGAACTTGCAGGTTGGGTCAATTCTACTGTAATAAATACACCAGGGATAAATGGCTAAGAATATGCTTGGATCCAAGAAAAATGAACAAAGAAGTGAAAAAGAAACATACTTAATCCCACTGAAAAATAACTCCCAAGTTACTGGAGACTACAGCTTCTTTTATCTTATATCCCAGCAGTGGATTTTAGCAAGTGCAGCTTGATAGCAGAAGTTCTAGACTTGGCACATTCAGTATACCAGTTTGCAGGGATAAGTTTGAGACTTCCCTTTGGTATCTGTTCATCCTCTTAAGTAGATCAGAGGGTGCTACAGCAGACATTTGATGTTAAATGTTATATAGAGTAGCATTTTTTGATCCATGGATTGCAACCCAAAAGCAGGTCTCAAGAAGATTTTAAAGGGTTGCAGGGGGGTCTGAGGGAAATGCTGCAAGGTTGCATGGAGCTGGCAAACAGTTGGGGGTGGGGGGCATGGCAAGCATGCAGCAGGGCAGCATAAAGCAGTGCGAGAGGGAAGGAGGGGGCCAGATGCAGCAGCTGGAGGGGAAGGGGATGGGGGAGGGCAGGGGAAGAGAGAGAGAGAGACACTCTGGGGACTGGGGACCAGGAGGGTGGGGGTCACAGTGAGCTGATAGTTATGCTAATGGGTCCCAGTGTAAAAAAGGTCGAGAACTACTGATATCGATCATATACAGAAGTGGAGGAAATACCAGACAAGACCATGATGCGCTTAGGGTAGTGTTGCACTGGTGGTGTGAAAGCTATCTGTTACTGAATGAGGGCACGTACAAAGTGGTTCTGCCAGATAAAAATACTGACAAAAAAAGATAAAAAAATCTGATGACTCAAAAATTGCTGTGGTAACAGAAAGGGCCAATCCAACCACCAAGGCTGAATTGCAAAGATCCTGGAAATGGTTGCTTAGCTGGATAAATATACACCACATCACCCATAACATTTCTATTCAAAATACAGAGAAGTGTGCTTGTTTCAAAATACAAGCATGTCTGTCATCAGAGCTTCCTCTGCTCCCTCAGCTAACCAGGCTGCAGGTCCAGCTGCGGTTGCCCATGCCCCGCCTCCCATCTCTGTGGTGCTGAGTAGCCCTGATATGCCAGTGCCTTGTCCCTGCCCATGGCAGTGCCCCTCACTCCCAAGACACAGCCCCCCACCCCCTCAGCCCTGCTAGTGACCCTCACTCCTGGCCCTCCATCCCCACTGGTGCCCCTCACTCCCAACCTACATCCCTGTCCCCTCCAGTGCCCCTCACTCCCAACTCACAGTCCCCAATTCCCACCCCCTCTGGCTCTGCTGGTGCCCTTCACATCTGACCTGCAGTCCCTTGCCCCTCACAAGCCCTGCCAGAGGGGACCCCCATCTGCTCCTCATCCGGCCTTACCCTGCACAGACTCACAGGATGGTTGTCTACGGACAGCCTCCAGCATGAGGTGCATGTAGTGCGCCATGGTGCAGAAGCACAGGGAGTGGCTGGGGCACCACATGCTGCCCCACACCACTGGCTGGGGCTGAAGCTCAGCGAGGAGGACCCATGCCGTGCTTCACAGCAGCAGAGTGAATCGAACCGTGGCTTTGGCTTGGGCCATGCTGTGGGCAGCAGGAGGAGGGCAAGAGGCTCCAGACAGCCTCTGTCCCACCCATGGTGGCTCCAGCATGTGTGGGCAGCAGTGAAGTGAGTTTAACCCCAGCACAGGATGGAGGGAGGAGCAGTGATGCCTGTAGTACCTCCCCACTCAGGCTGGGAGTCCCATGCCATGCCAGGCAGCCTGGCAATGGCTTGCTGGCCCCCTGGACAGTGTCTCCTGGACACCTTGCCCCTGCCCCTGAGACCATGGGCACCAGCCCCTGTTGCCACCAGCCTGCCCATGCAGCTCCCCATCCACCACTCCAGAAGGAACCCCCTACCCACTTCCCCCACCAAAGGGACAAGTGCCTCTGGGTGGACCCTGCTGGCAACAGCATAGAGCTGGGTTCACCAGCAGCACAGAGTGCTGCCTCAGACCCCCAGATTTACCTGCAGGCAGCTGCGGGAGCTGCTCCCAGCACCCTGCCTGGCTGTATTGCCAGATGTGTGCACGTGAACACATGCATGTAGTGCCCCTTGCCTCCAGTTGCCCTACCTCCACTCCCCCCAGCCCCAAGCAGATCCTTGCAGGCTGGAACTCTACCAGCCTGCAAGGGGAAACCTGTAGTTTTCTGCTTCAAAGTGCAAAATCTGTGGTTTTCTCCTTTAAAGGGGAAAATCTGCATTTTTCCATAGGAAACAGAAAACCTGGATCCTTGGTTATCAATCATACACTGCAGATCTGTTTTTGCAAACGCTGACATATCTAAAGAAATTATTAGTGACTGGGTTGCCACATTGCTCCCCAAACCTTAAAACACCTATAAAGCAGTTGGATGTTATTAACAAATGTAAGGTGTTATTCCCACAGTCAAATGGAATGAGATAAAGAGAGCTGAACTATGCTGAAGGAGGCTCTCAGCCAAGGGTGGGGAGGCAAAACAGCTTATCTTGCAGAATGGGATGATGATCAAGGGGCCCTCCCCATCGGAGAATTATTCAATACCCACTTGTCTGGAGGTTGCTATCCCTCTTAAGTAAAATAGTTCCACCTAGCCTAGAATAGAGTAATGCATCCCAGTGGACCCGATTAGGAAGGTGTGGTGGGAACTGGGACTAATAAAGGAAGAAAGGAAGCATGAAGAGCAGTTAGATGGCTGCAGGACTTCCCAGGAGGGGGCAGCCATTGGGGGACCTGGAGAAAGTTGAATCTCCTGGAGAAGGCTGAAAGTAGCAGAGCTGAGAACTGAAGAGCCTGGGCTGGAGAAGGCTGAAGCTAGAGTGTGTAGGGGAAGGACTGACTTCCTGACTTCTCTGTGCTGGAGAGATGGAGTAGGAAGATTGGAGAAAGGTTGGAGCAGGAGAGCAGCAGACAGGTTTGCTGTCTGGCTTCTCCTGGGTGGGAAAGTTCAAGTCACAAGGCTTTAAAGGCCTGAGAGCAGTGTTACCAAGTCTCATGAGCAAAAAAAAATTGGCACTGCCTTTAAAAACAAGCCCAAGACAAGCCCAGCCCATTTCAAAGAGAGGGAAGTGGGGGTATTTATCAACCCATGATTCTCAAAACATTAAAGTGACTTTTTAAGAAAACAAGCCCAATTCCACTTATAATAAGTGGACTTGGCAACAGTGCCTGAGAACTGAGAGAGAGACTTATTTGCTGGATGGTGCACATGCAGGGAACTCTTTCAGCCCACCATCATGTTAGCACAAATCCTGGTGAAGCTCCACATGTGTTGGAGGAGACATCAGTATGCTGGTGACACCCACCTCTACTTCCTTCTTTTCTAACCCAGTCTTTTCCCAGAACCCGACTGCTGTTGGGAACGAATCAATTGAAACAGAATCCAGATGAGACAGAGGTGGTAGGCAGACCACTTGGGAATAAACATGATGTCAGTTGTTGCTAGGGTTCAGCCTCCCCTTCTCACTCAGGTTCAGTCATGAGGGGCTCCTGGATCCTTTTCGCACCTGGATCTTCAGGTGGTGGCTGTGGCTAAAAGGATCTTTCATTAATTTAATCTGAAAGGCTGAAACCCTTTCTTTCAGACTGATCTGGCCACCATCATCTGTGCCTTAGTCACCTCAAGGATAGATTACTGTAATGCATTCTACATAAAGCTGCCCTTAAAACTGTTCAGGAGCTTTAGGTAGTGCAGAATGCAGCTGCCCACCTCCTGATAGAGATGAGCAGCCCGGATCATACAACTCCAGTCCTCCAACATCTGCACTGGCTCCCAGTAGCTTTTCAGGCACAATTTAAAGTGCTGGTTTTGGCTTATAAGGCCCTAAATGATGTGGAACCTACAGAGCTAAGGGATCACCTTCTTTACTGCACCCCATAGCAATCCCCGAGGTTAGCCTTGAGCATCAGTACCATCAATACACAAAATCTGCTTGACAAAAACACATGGGAGGTTGTTCTTGGTAGTTGCTTTTCAATTCTGGAACTCCCAGTCTGAAGGCCTACCAGGAGTCCAAACCTGGATATCTTTTGGAACTACTATAAAACCTTTTTACTAGGGCAGAAATTTAGCAACCAAAGCTAGGCCAAGACAGTGTTTAGCAGAGCTCAGCTTTAATTTTGTTTAAGTTGTTCCATTTCCCTTACTGTAACCCACCCTGAACCTTTGTTAGCAAGCGCAATATATAAATAGCTTAAATAAATAAATAAATAAATATTGGAGCTACCTAATGTTTCAGCTCTTAGGGTGTTGTATGATTTTAGAGGGTACAGTGGCACAGGTATGTAGACAATGATAACAAAATAATGGGTTTTAATATTTAACAGAAACAGCTAACTAGTATGTGGTTTGGGCAATGGTGCCAGTACGGAGGGCATTGTGAAAAGAACCACAGAAGCTTTGATTGTAAAAGGAAATCAAACACCTGAGGTCCTCAATGAGGAAGGATATTTCAGGCTTTTGTGCTCTGGTATGGCACTTGGAAAACCCCAGTTCAAATCCCTATCCTGCCACAGTATTCCTGTGCAGCCTTGGGCAGATTGCTAAAGGTCAGGTACAAATTGTTCTTGTAGGTATCTCCACTTAGATGTTATAAAAGTTAGGTGTTTTTCCCTTCAAATCAGGTGATCCAGATGAGCTGGGTAAGTCACTGAGAATCTATGGACAGATCCTGGAGAGAACTAAGCACCTCTGAAGGTGCCCCTTGCTGTCATCTTCTCTCTGATGAGCAGTTAGCCCTGTTATTCTCAAGTCAGGCAGAAGGCAGGTGTAATGGGGGGCACCCCCCAGGGGTGGCAGTGGCACCCCATGGTGGTTATGCTACACCTGTTCTCCTACTTCAGCTCTCCAGCTTGGCCTCACCCGTTTACCTATCACACCTTGATGTTTGAGCTATTATAGTACTACAAGAAGCTGCCCATAGGGAACCAGAGTTCAGTTTTTAATGCCTTGCTCTACCCTGGTCATCATTAGGCTGCCAGTCTGCCCTGTCTTCACACCCTAGCTAGAGCAGGGCTTTGTCTCTCCCTCTGCTTGTTTCACACTGGCCTGAGCCTGGCTTTGTCTGTGCTTCTGCCTGTCTTCTCAGGCCTCAGCCCCTCACAACTCACCAGATCCCAGACCCCTGCAGGGCTCCATCCAGGCTTTAGCTCTTCATAATGGTCTCCTCCTCTCCTTTAAACCACTCCAAACCTCACAGGAAACCCAAACCAAGCATGCAACTTACCTCTCTGTTGTCTGTTTGCTGCTCCCTGCAGAGCCCCAGCTTTAAGAGTTCCAGTTATACTGACCTCTTAGCCCTGTACCTGGGCTTATCCCTTGATGCCTCCCCATCCTGGCACCTCAACTGGTCCTTTGAAAAACAGGACCCAGGTGCTACCAATCCCAAATCCACTAGGGCTCTCAGTCCCTTCATTAGCTGCTCAGCCCTGCAACTCAGTTGTCTGCATGTCACATCCCCCCAGCCTGTGTCCTGCCACACTGCACCTGCTTCCTTCCAGTAGCAGGGGTTGGGGTCCCTTGCTGTAGCAGGGCAGGGAAGCACCTACATCAGTTTCTGGTGAAGTAGGCTGTCACCCATAAAAGCAAATGAATTAGACTTTAAGGTGTCACCCTGCCCTGCCTTTAAGAGTAACTAAAGGGCCCAGTGGTTCCACTGTATTCTTCTCCTTTGCCACGGTGACATCCATCCAACCAGGGAACACCAGGTAACTGAAGTGATCAATCAGAAAATGAAAATTAGACAGTAAATATACAAAACTTGTACATTTCAAGTATAACCCATTGGCCACATTTTTGAGGCCTGCTCTTTGCCTTTTCTTTCCCTATTATAGCTTTTATTATCTTATTGGTTTTGATACAAAAGAAATGCATGCTCATTTTCAATTAGGTCAGTGTGTAGCAGAAAGCCCCCTTTTCCTCTAATGTAGCAGAAAGCCCCCTTTTCCTCTTGCCTGCATTTGCTCTCCCCTCTTTGGATATGTTTCTCTTTTTCTACCTTTTCTTCCTTCCTTTCTCTTTCACTTTAAGATAAGGAATTGTATTTTAAAATTTGTATGTGTGCATTTTGTATCTCCCCTTGTAGTTTGGTATTTTTACCTATTTGTGTGCCATGGCATTTGTAGCTTATATTTTATACTCCTCACCTTTCAACTTGCAACTAAATGTGTTTTAGTAAGTTATACATTGTAACATTGTTAACAAGGGCAGGAATCAAACTGACCTTCCCTGTATCAGGCTGGCCTCTGAAAGAGTGAGTGAATCAGTGATTGAATGTGTAACATGGAAGCAGGCAGCAATTATCACCTGGAAGCTGAACTCAATAGAAGACAATGTAACAACCGGGAAATCTCTAAACCTCACCGATCAAAGGCTAGAAGCCCTGGCCTGACTTAATCAACACCAGAGACCAACTTTTGGGCTGAATATCTCCAGATCAACCACTCCCAGAGCCCTATTCTAAATTCATCAACGGACTCCCAAACCTGCACATACATGCGGACGACCCCTGGGGCTGACAGATGCTGTCCAGTAGCCACCAAAGGGGGGAAGTTCCACGAGGGTCAATGACCCCTGGATTGGGCAAACCAGAAAACTGGGGAGTCACCAAAGTCTGCCAGGGACAGATAAAAGGCAGTGAAAAGTGACCCTCAGTGGCGCCCTCTTGATCTCCAACTCGGCCAGACCTGTCCAGCCAGAAGGACCAGCCGGTGACCCCCTTCTGGAAGATAACACCACACTGAAAGAAGCCTCAACGACAGACTCCAGCGCTTGTAGGATAGGTATACCTGACTCTGTAGCCTGCTACTGTGTGTGTATGTATGTGTGTGCATGTGTGCGTGTGGACCAGCCCCAAGGTTTATGATTACAGTGTTTCAATCCGCCTAATAATCTAGAATTTTAAGGATCCCGAGTTGGACATTTGTAGCCAACAAGTGCAGGGGCACAACATGGGGCAGGCAGGCATGTGGGGATGCAGTGCCACGCACCAGCTGCAGAGTCTGGTCAGGCTGCTGCAGGTAGCCTGGGGCTAGATGGAGCAGGACCCAGTGGCCAGCAGCTAGATGGCATGGGCCTGACAGCTGTGCAGCAGTGCAGTGCCAGGGAGCAGTGCCAGGGTGTAGACAGACTGCTGCAGCTGCCTTGGGGCCTTTCCTGGGGGACGTGGTGGCCAGCAGTGGCCACAGGATGCTAGCAAGTGCCCCTGGGCCCCAGCATCCCCACAGGCTCTTAAGGGCCTGGGGCTGGGGCAGGCATAGAGATGGCCCAGCCCTGGGGTACAAGAGGCTCCCAAACCCAGAGCCTTGGGGCTAGCCTGAGGCTGCCCTCCTAGTGGTGGGGCTGACTGGGATCAACTTTGCTCCTGGTCAGTGTCTACATGTGTGCTACTGTGCAGTAAGTGGTTGTGAGTAAATTTTCTTCTTGTATTTACAGGTAGCAAATTTACTCATGATTAGAGGCAGAAAGTACATGGTAAGCATCTGCACATGTAGATGCAGATGCTTACTGTGCAGTACTTTTTGCTAATCATGAGTAAAGTGTCTCATGTAGATGCACCCAGTGTTGAGTGGAAACCTAACTAATAACCTCTGAGGCCATCCTATAGAAACAGTTGTTAAGGATTTATCATAAAGTCTTCATGTTGCTGAGAAGGGGGTCTTCTTGATCAACCCCTTTGCTTACCGTATACTAGGTCAGGTTGCTGAGAGATGCATGTCATTAATGATTGTATATAAATGATTACAAACTTGGGGGAAGTGGGGAATCATGGCCCTGAGTTGCTGAAAGAACTGAACAAGAGCTCAGAGTTTCTGCCATCTGATCTACATCTATCCTCCCAGGCGTGAGTAAGTTTTTACATTTTCATTGTCTGATTTGAATGCTAGTTAAACTTGTGTTTAGTTTTCCAGTAAAGTAATTCTCTTGAGAAGAGACAAATGTCCTCTATTTTTATTCCAGGGCCCTGTCTGACAAAGTAATCTCCCTTTGTCCCAATGAGATAGAGGCCTTCCTTTCAGTTCTGCCTTGCTGATCTGCCCCCCTTCCCATGAACAGTGCATGCCCCCGGCGGCTGGGGGTGGGGTGGGGGGGGCACGGTGGTGGCGGGAGTGGCGGGAGCGTGGCAGCAGTGAGCAAGGAGCTCCTGCAGACACCGCTGGCACTGTCAGCTGCCAGCAGCGTCAGCAGCAGTCAGTGGGAATTGTGGACCACCTGCAGACAGTGCCGGTGGTGTTGGTGGCAAGTGGCGACCGCCCGCAGGTGCCACTGATAGATTTGGGAGCGCCTTTTTGTAGGGGGTGCACTGCCAAGTTCAGGGGGTGCACATGCACCCACATGCACCCTTTACAGGTTGCCCTAGCCCCTTCCCATCAGCTATTGGGAGACTTGTTGTTTAGGTTCTTTTGCATGAAAAGAGCACAGAGTCACTATTCCCCAAATCTTACTTATTTGCATCAATCCCATGGCATCCAAGGCTCCCACACACCAGCTACGTGCAAACCAGACCTAGTTCTTAATAATTGATACTGATACAGTCTATAGTACTAGGTAAATGAGCTGCCTCATATAGACTACGCATTCAGGGTTTGGTCTTGTAAAATATTTATTTTGGGGAGTTATAAAAATTTATTGTAAACAAGATAATTTTGCAGAAAGGGTGTGCACCATGAACCAGCACACTATGCAAATAATGGTAAACAAATGAACAGCTTTTCTCTTGTACAAGCAGGAGCCATTCACTGCTGTTTTGAAGCATCTGTTTGGATTTTCTTCATGACAACTTCCCACTTGCAACAGAACTACCTGCCTAAAATATGGTCACCTGGGAAGTTCATCTCTGTGAGGGCTTTTTTGCTTAAAGGGCTGGAGCCATAGCGGGTGGGGCAGCTGAGGTATCTGTAAGGCAGAGGGGAGGGGGGAATAATTCTTGGTTAGCAGGGATAATCCAGGCAGACGCTCTGTGCCTGCAAGTCTCTGCCGGAGCTGCAGCCAGGGATCAGAGGGGAGGGGCCAGTCCTGCTGTGGAGCAGAAAGCCCTGCCCAGCCCAGAGACCATGCCAGGATGCTAGGGGTGTCTGGTTTATCTTAAACTAGGAAGGGGTCTGGGACAGACCTTGCATAAACTGGTTTGACCCAAATCAATTAAGTCTGATACTATATTCAACCAGGTTAATCTCAAACTGGTTTCAGCCATTTTCAAACTGCTTTATGTGCACTGACCTTCTGTTCAGTTACAGGTTTAAACCAGTTTCTGATCGCTTAAACCGGTTTATATGTAATGTCTGTCCCTAGGCTGAGGGTATTACTGTGCATGCCACAGGCTGTGTTCAAAATGGAAAATTATGTGAGTGTGGTACCACCAGGGAAACAATATCATCAAAGATGTTGCTATAAAGAAAGTGCAATAAATGTTACTCTATGAAAAAGGAACAAATCCAGCAGCAGTAGTTGCAGAGCAGTAGCCATAGTGATGCTCTTTCCATCTGTTTAGAATAAACACACTCATAGAGAAATGGCTCCATCAGGAGTTCCTCCCTTTGTCTTTGGCACAGACCTTGCACCAGTTACTTACAACTTCTAAGCATTCCCTTGATTGCTGACTTTGGATCTACACACTCTTCTTGGTTTTACACCACACTCACTGGTGTGGGAGGTAGCCTCACTGAAAATACATCCTGTGGCTGTTGCATGGCATTTTAATGTGCTCTTGGGTCACTGGCAAACACTTCATTTAGCACTGGCAATGTGCTTTGTGCTATACAGAACACACTTGCATTCAGACATGCATAAAAGACCAGCCCTTTTTGCATATGCTAGAGCAGAGTTTCTCAACTTGTTGTCTGTGGATCACCACCAGTCCACAAGCTCCATTCAGGTGGTCCACAGAAAGGTTGCAGAACAATCGAGAACGTGTGTACTTGGCGCTGCACTTGATTGATTTTTTCTGATGACGGAGATTAAGTGGTCCACCAAGACCCTCAGCAATTTTCAAGTGGTCCATGAAAAAAAAAGTTTGAGAACCACTGTGCTACAGGATCTCCAAGTGTTTCATAAAACATGACCATACACTGAAGTGGCTGGTGTCACACCTGTGCAGTAAATACCTAATAAGGCAGGAAGTGATGAGCAGTACTCCAGCTAAAATGAATGGAGACTTATACTGGAAAAATGCAGTTAAGGGACATTTGGCTTGGTTACTGAGATTAGTACCCCACCCTCTATAAGAAGTACTGTTGGTCAGAGGGGCACAAGCATCTCAATCCCTCACTGAGGAAGAATGCTCCAATGGGAAGTGCTTTAGCTTAGCACATGGGAGACCATCATTCAAGTGTCTTTCCTAATGCACGCTTCTTCAGTGAGCTGGGTAAATTTATCTGTCCTTCCATTTCCCATCGGTGCAATAGGAAAAATAGCACTATCCTAGCTCATAGAATTGCAGTGGGCTAAACAAACTGGAGGTCACACACTTTTATACTGATGTAGTTTGAGTTCTGCTCTCATTAAGAAAAAGCAGCACAGTAAGTTGCTTTTAGCAGGGATTGCAACCCCCACCCCCAGACACATACAGCTTCTAAATTTAGGAGAGGAGTTAAAACCTCTGGGGATCAATTTCAATTTTCTAGCAGTCGTGCCTCTGGCAAGGCCTGATTGCCTAAAACAATGAAGATGTAGGACACAATCCTAGTTTACCTTATGTACCCAAATAACACTTAGCTCCCCCCCGCCCCCCCCGCCCAACCTGCTATTTTTGGCACTTAACCTTCCAGTAGGGACGTGCAAGCAGTGACACAGCTGCAAAAAATAAGACATAACAACATGTAGCATGTTCTGATGTACTGTGCATGTGCATTAGGCTGTGCTCTGGGTGGGCATGTATGTGGCTCCCTATGTGTACACCTGTGTGTAAGTACCAAAAGTGTAGCCAGGTGAAAACCCAGAAAGAAGAGGACCCTCTTCTAAAAGCCCAATGATCAGGGCATTCACACAGGAATCAAGAAACTCTGATTCTAAAACCCCATTACCCAGTGGGGTTTTGAACCTACATGTCTCTAACTTCCCACTACTGTACTCAAACCACAAGTTGATAGATAGCTATTACCCAGTGCCCTCTCCACCCTCCACTTAAAGATGAGCTACTATACCTTGTTTTAATATTTATTACCCAAAATGAATGGAGAACAGTCAGTGGTCAGAGTAGTTAGGTGGTCAAGTAATGGGGCTGTGGGAACAGCCATTTGTGACAGGCCTTGTCCCAGCCACCTGCGGAGGGTTCGGGATTGGGAGTATGGTCGGGGGTAGAAAGGTAAGAAAGATTTATTGACTTAACAAAAGCACAACTACATGTAGTAACAAGACAAACAACGGCAATTCATGTCGGCAACTTATCGGCAGTCCCCTCTGATGCCTGATACACAGCAAACTTCTTTTTCCACAAAGTTCAGCGAAGTCAGGTGTCCCTGAACAGCACTGTCTGAAGGGTACTGGGAAGGACCCTGGAATGCAGTCCTTGGGCTCCTCGAGGTCCACAGGCCCACTGATCCAAGCAACAGCTTTCTTTTCACAGAGCTGTATCTTCCTTCTGAATGGTTTCCAGATATTCCAGCTCATTTATAGCTTCTGAATGGTTCTGATAACATACAACCACTCAGATTCCTTTTACTTCAACTGTCCTTAGAAGCCTTGTACAAGCCCTGTACAAGCCCTGTACAAGCCTTGCATTCCTTTGATAAGGTAATTTTAACTACACCACAGGGCCTTACTACTTTTAGGCTTTGCTAAATTTACTAGGCCTTACTTTATACAGGCTTCACTACATCTTAAACTTTAATTAGGCTTTTAGCAACAACATATAGCTTAATCTCTAAACAAATACAAGAAAAAAACTTAGTCTAATCTTCATAGAGCCTTCAGCAAGCACCTTTATCACACAGACATAATTTCAACTATCACAGACCTCACACCAGGTTAAGTCTCAGGGACAGGTCAAACCTATAAGGAAAAAGTCTAGTGTTGGCCCACTATTAATGTGCCAAGGGACATCCTCTCCAGAAGCCTTACTGGGTTTTTGAACAAGCAAAAAAGGGTTTTCTGCAAGTGAGTCCACCCCTTATTTCAGACTGAATTCAATGATTGCTGGGAAACAATTTTAGGAGTTTAAAGCTATGTTGCATAAATAGACATGGTGACAAAATAGGAATGGTTGTTAGGAATATGGTGTATGCCTGTGCTTCCATGTATGGAATAGGATCAAAAGGGGTTGGTAAGAGAACCAAGCAGAAAATGCAATACAATTATGTGACAATGCCCACCTTAAATCCTGCAGGGATCAAGGCACTGGGCAAACAGCAATACTGTAAAACAGAAACATCACAAATATGGAGCTTTTTCACTGAGCTCACAGCCCTCCTAGTGGGGCTCTGAATCCTGGGGTGGGTGAGTGGGGGTGGAGATCCCCACTAAATTCCTAGCCTTGAAGTCCCATTGGGGATGGGTGTTGAGTGACAGCTGTGTTAACCCCCCCCTCCACCACTGCTCACCCTCTGGGAGTTGGGGAGTGGGGAGGGGGGCTGAGTTGACATCGTTGCTGCAAGTTATTCCTTTTTGTGAGCTAGTCACTTCTTTATCTCATGGCTTTCCTTGCTTAACCTTTCAGCATGGTATCATCAATAACAAGTATAGAGAGATTGTCAGGAACCATAACAGGCAGCCCCACACAAGCAGATTGGCCAGTTGGGATGTATCACACTGGCCATATTCCTACACCTCTTGATTTGCTGAGAAGTGTTGCAGTGTCCCTGCATAAGCCCACCTGAGCCAATTATTTGCAAGCTGTTCAGTAACTTGAACAGAGGGGGAGGGGAGTCAGGTGTCCAAGAAGAGTGGTTGTTCCTTAAGGAGACGATCCTCCAAGCCCAAAGGGAGGTAATCCCAAGAAGGATCAAAGAGGGCAAGAGGGCGCAAAAGCCCCCATGGCTCACTAAAAGCATACAGGAATGTCTCCTAGGTAAAAGGGAGGCGTACACCCAATGGAAGGAAGGGGCCATCACCAGGGAGGACTATACCTCGGTTGCTTGGGGCTGTAGGGGGGCAGTCAGGAAGGCCAAGGCAGAGATAGAACTGGGACTAGCGACCCAGATCAAGGACAACAAGAAGTCCTTTTTTAAATACATAGGGGGCAAAAAGAAGGTAATGTGGGGCCTCTGCAAGACACGCTAGGAAATCTGGTTGTCACACCAGACAACAAGGCTAACCTATTCAACAATTTCTTTGCCTCCGTTTTCCTGAGCAGGGACCAGATCAGCCCATCTGCCGGGACCCCCTCAGGCCCCAGGGGAGGCACATCCAGGCCTAGGGTCAGTGAGGATCTAGTCAGGGAACTTCTGGAGGGACTGGACATATTTAAATCAGCAGGTCCTGATGACCTCCACCCCAGAGTGCTGAGGGAATTAGCAGAGGTCATTGCAGGACCCCTGGCACAGCTTTACGAGCACTCATGGTGCTCTAGTGTGGTGCCAGAGGACTGGAAAAGGGCCAGTGTGGTTCCCATTTTCAAAAAAGGGAGGAAGGAGGACCCAGGAAACTATAGGCCAGTTAGTCTTACCTTGATCCTGGGTAAGCTTTTTGAGAGAAGTATCCTGGGGCATGTCCATGAGGGGCCAGCAGGGGAGGTTATGCTTAGGGACAACCAACACAGGTTCATTAGAGGCAGGTCCTGTCAGACCAACCTGGCGGCCTTCTATGACCAGGTCACAAAATCCTTAGATGCAGGGGTAGCGGTGGACGTAGTCTTTCTGGACTTTAGGAAGGCCTTCGGCACTGTCTCTCACCCCATTCTCATTAAAATACTAGGGGACTGTGGCGTCGACACCTACACAGTCAAATGGGTCGCTAGCTGGCTGGAGGGCCGCACCCAGAGAGTGGTGGTGGATGGGTCATTTTTGACTTGGAGGGATGTGGGCAGTGGGGTCCCCCAGGGCTCGGTCCTCAGGTCCGCGCTGTTCAACATCTTCATCAGTGACTTGGACGAAGGGGTAAAAAACACCCTGTTCAAATTTGCAGATGACACTAAGATGTGGGGGGATGTGGGCATGCTAGAAGGGAGGAATAGGCTGCAATTGGACCTAGACAGGTTACAGGGGTGGGCAGATGAGAACAGGATGAGTTTCAACACTGAGAAGTGCAAGGTGCTGCACCTGGGGAGGAAGAACCAGCAGCATACTACAGGCTGGGGAACTCCCTTCTTGTCAGTGCAGAGGCAGAGAAGGATCTTGGAGTCATTACTGATGCCAAAATGAACATGGGTGGACAGTGTGGGGACGTGGTCAGGAAGGCCAACCACACCTTGTCATGCATCCACAGATGCATCTCAAGCAGGTCCAAGGAGGTGATCCTCCCCCTCTATGCGACACTGGTCAGGCCGCAGTTGGAGTACTGCATCCAGTTCTGGGCGCCACACTTCAGGAGGGATGTGGACAACATGGAGAGGGTCCAGAGGAGGGCCACTCACATGATCGGGGTCAGCAGGGCAGGCCCTACGAGGAGAGGCTGAGGGACCTGAACCTGTTCAGCCTCCACAAGAGAAGGCTGAGGGGGGGGATCTAGTGGCCGTTTACAAACCAGTCAGAGGGAACCAGCAGGCATTGGGAGAGTCCCTGTTCCCCCGAGCGCTACCAGGAGTGACTAGAAATAACGGTCACAAGCTGGCAGAAGGTAGATTCAGATTAGACATCAGGAGGCACTACTTCCATGTCAGGGCGGCTAGGACCTGGAACCAACTTCCAAGAGAAGTGGCGCTGGCTCCTATCCTGGGGGTTTTTAAGAGGAGGTTAGACGAACACCTTGCTGGGGTTGTTTGACCCCAGTACTCTTTCCTGCCATGGCAGGGGGTCAGACTTGATGATCCACTCAGGTCCCTTCTGACCCTACCAACTATGAAACTATGAAACTTTGCCTTAGTGCTAGCTGTCTTGCTCTCTCACTTCTCCTTTCATGATGGGACTCCAGGCCTAAACCTCAGTTCTTACTTATAGTTCTGACTGCCCACATCTTGGCAGTGTAACAGATCCCTGCCAACAACCTTCAGGTCACTGTGCTTCACTGACCTTTGCAACTAGTAGGTCCTGGCAGAGATGTTTCTTGTCAAATGCATGTGACCTGTGAGACAGCTCCATCAGCAATAAAAGAGTCCCCTCTCCTGTGACCTGTATTTTTTTTGTATTTGTTTCATTTGCCAAAAACAATACATGCCCCAAGCCTGCTACCAGGCACACTCAAGGTGTGGGCTCTCTGCATGATAAGAAGACACATCACCTACAAGGGGGTTCAAATCCTGGCTCTCTCCAACAATCTCATTGCATCTGGCCTCTTATCACCACTGAGGAAGAGGCAGGTCCAGCCCATTGATACCACTCTGAACCTAAACTTTACTTTAGCAACTGCTAATACCTGTGTGATATCTGGACATGGGGAAAGAGTTTCCTTTGTGTGGCCTGTTTAATCAGGGTTTGGCTTTGTAAAATATTTGTGTTCACAGGGTATTCAAAGTCACTGTAAATAAAGCCATTCGATATGCCAACAATAACTTTCAGAAGTAGCACACTGTAGTTGTGGCAAGTCAAGGACCAAGTAGGGCTGTGTGAAGCTTCAGTCCCTGATTTGATTCGGTGGAGATTTGGCCTGATTCAGTGGCTGAATCTCCGAATCAAATCAGAGGACCCTTTAATCTCTCCAAATTGAACTGATTTGGAGGGTTCCAATTCAATTCACAGAGATCCAGAAAGATTTGGAGATTCATACATAGACACAGCTTTAAATGTTTTTTCTATGTACCTCTAGGTAGCAGGCAGCTCTAGCTAGTAGGTGTCTCCGTGGCCCCATGGGTAGTGTATTGGGCTCCTAGCGTTTGAAGGGATTCAAAGGTTCTGGGAGCCAAGCTTTTCTCTTGCTGGGGTCACTTGATCCCAGCTGACTTCCCACCTATGGTTGCGGGGCTGGACCTGATGATCTCATGAGGTCCCTTCCAGCCCCTAATATCTATGAATGCTGTGGTGCTGGGGCACGTGGAGTGTCTCACAGAAATGCGGGGGTCTCCTCAGTGTGCTCGGCATCAGACCCAGAAGTGGACCAGAAGCACTTCTGGTCCATGTCCGGGTTCGCTGCCAAGCACGTGGAGGGCCCCCCTGCACTCCTGTGGGACGGTCCATGCGCCCCAGCATCGCAGCATTCACAAGCCGCACTGGTACCTCAAGGTAGGTAGAAAAAACATTTAAAGCTGTCTGTCCAAACTGCTGGTTCTCCAAATCAGCATTGAATCTTCAGATTCAGATTTGGCTGAATCAAATCAGGGACAGTGATCTGAATCAATTAATTGAATCACTGTCCCTGATTCAGGCCGGATCTGAATCAAATAGGGCCCGCTTCGCACACCCCTAAGGACAAGTTTCCTTTTAGGCAGGCAAAAGCTGCTATTTAAATCAATCTATTTAGTAAAAAGTTTGCACTTGCTACAGAACTGCTTGTCTGCCCAATTCCAGTCACCACAGAAGCTCACCACTGAATTTTCCATGAACTAATACTTCTGAGAAACATTCATTTTGTAAACACCAACACTCAGTGGTTTCCACATAAATGATACACAAGTGACCCTTGCAACTGTGGTCCTAAACAGACATCTTACTGAAGGTAGGGAGACCACACATCCCATTTCCACTGGGACAGTCCCATTTTAAACACCTGTCCTGGGTGTCCTGTCAGGTTGTTCAAATGAATGCTTTTGTCCTGTCTTCAGAAACCTCCCTGCTGGAGTGCTTGAGAGAACGGTGACTGAATGCAGTGGTGGTGCTCTGCAGTCAGGGGACATGATAAGGCGTTGCCCACCCTTGGGCTTTCCTTAGCGCTCCTCTGTCTCCCCCTTTCCCCTCCAAGTTTCCTGGGTGTTCAGTTGAGACTAGTGCTCAGAGACAGCTGAGTGGGGTTGGGGAGAAGGGACGAGTGCTGTAGGATGCCAGAGGATCTTTGAAAAGGAAGCACTTAGGTAACCTCTCCACCAACACTTTTCAGGTTATCCTGCTCTGAAACTAAGGGAACATGGTTGACCTAGCCAAAGGTCCTAATGTCTGCAGTCCAGCATGTGGACTGCAGAGAGCCTCCAGGTCTCCCAGACCCCCTGGCCAGCTAGCTGCTAATGCGTGGGGGGAAAAAACCCCACAACATTTTCTAATATTTGTTATAAAAAAAATACTCAGAATCCTGCAAAGTGGGTCTATTTTAAGCCCTCTTAACTGGAAAGTGTTTGGAAATTTTTCATGGATGCTATTTTATTTCTTGACCATCATTAGTCAAACCTACACATTTCAGCATGAAAACACCCTGCCATTCTACTGTGGAGGCATGCTGTGTGATTTTCTGTTAGTTTTGGGGAATTTTGCCCCACCCATCTGATTGGAAGCAAGTCCCTTGAAACGTAGGAACAGTGAATATATTACCACCCAAAAGGCTGATTATTTTCTTAAGGCCAGCAGCTCCTAAGGTTCTGTATTCTTTCCAATGGATAGTAAATCAAAGTTTATATAAATAAATCTGAAGCCTCTTATTTTCCAAAGCACCTGAGTTTCTCCATTAACATTATCTGGAAAATTAGGATTTCCTACAGAGGTGGGAATTTTCTGTTACATGCCAGCAGCAGTAATAGAGTAAACCCGACTAAAACATGAACAGTGTTACAGTCTTTGGGTTAGAGACTGTCTGGGGGCACAGATTCTCAAAGCGTCAGATAACTGGCCCTGTGCCAGTCTATATGGCAGATCTGCCCTAAGTCCTGAGTGATGGGGACTCCAGGTTCAATGGCTCTGGAACAGGTACCCCAGGCAGACCGTGAGGGCTGGTGACTGCTTGATTCCATGGTAGCCAGTCTTGCCAGTACTTCCAGGCTCTTTCCTATGGCATGGAGAGTCTGAGGGCCCTGGCCAACCCGGCACTAATAAGGATCAGTTCATGTTTCTAGAGCAGGGAATCTGGAAGCCCTTAGAGTCCAGCTGGATCCAGGCCTGTCAGAAGCTATGGTTGTTAAACAAGCTTCCAGTTCAAAATTACTAAGAACAAATCTGGGCAGCTGACAACTTAACTCATGATTGTATTTAGACTTTGTCCCCATTAGCCTGACATGCATGCTTGTACCTATGCTTGTTTTCTAATTCCTTGTGTCAGTGCTGGTGGACCTGTGGGCTTCAATGAAGAGAAATGTGTAGTCATTCAGCAGGAGCCCTGCAGCTGCTCTTTGCCACAGAAGACCACCCCTTTAAAGAATGTCATTCCAGTCCAATGGCAGGCTAAAGGAAAGACATTCCTGGAAGTCCTCTGCTCATCGCTCTTCCAAAGTCACTCATGGAGTAAAGCCTCTCACAGGTGATGGTAGACAGTGTTTTAAGAGACACTAGAAGCTTGTTCTACTTCCTCCTGTTAGCTGTGTAACCCCATTTGTTCAAGGTATGAGAATATAAGCCCTGTATTTCTATTTATGTCTGATTTGCTATGTTAGCATAAATGCACTGTCAAGAGATCTTGACTGAGAAACAATTCAATGAAGCAGTCAGATAAAGCACGCGCCTGCGTGTATCCCCTAGGACTTTCCCAAGTACCCCTGGGGGTTCACATACCCCTGGTTGACAACCCCTGATCTATAGTATCTCATTTGCTTGTGAGAGAACCCAAAATGGACTGCCATAGGTGATACACAGCCTGATTATGGTTTTAGCAGACTCTAGTTCCTGCTTCAATTCTTCCTTTAATTTCTTCCTATACATTACCACCCTATGCTATCAGAGAACCTGCTCAAAGCGAGTCACTTAAATGTGTGTTGTTTATCGTTACATGAGGACTCTGATTTACTGCAATCCGATTTAGCAGTAGATGCTGTGTTTTATCCGTATTCACTTGTAGTCTGATATTCTTCCTCCGTTTGTTAATCGGATATACAGCACTTCTGTGTCATTCATATTTTCACTTATTAGAGTTATACTGTCAGCATATGTGAGGACTTTATGCTTTTAATTTAGCTGAGCTCCTCCCCTCATATTATTTTTCTTCCTGACTACTTTTTCCAGTGCCAGGTTGAATAGAATTAGAGACAGACCATATCCCTGTGTCAGTCCAGTTTTAATTAGGATGGGGTACAGTTTTCTTCCATTGGCACTAATTCTGTTTCTTGATTCACATATGTGAACTTTAATGAGTTCAGTTAGTACGCTAGGAATTCTTTATTCAGTCAATATGGCGCACAGACATTTGCTGTGTGCTATCACAAGCTTTCTGGAATTCTCAGATTATAGTCCCATTTTGTCACAACTATTTGTCTTAGTGAGAAAATTTGGGTTGTTGTCAATCTGTTCTTGCAGAATCCACACTGGTAATCTCCCAGAATTTCTTCTGTATAAAATAATAAACACTGTAGCAAGATATTAGAAAACACTTTACCATCATCAGCATTCCCTTGATTCAAGGATGATTTCTACCACAGCTCACTGATGGGTTTTGTGATTTAAGAGTCCAAACCTTGAACCACAGATCTGTCTGTAGGAGTTGCAGGTCTTTCCATGGAGAATGATAGGCTAGGATTTCTCTCCTTTTCCTTCCTTTGCTTTCTAGTTTCTGTTTTGAGATTGAGATGCTTTACCTCAAAATGGGCAGCAGCTTGGTTGACGTTGTAGCTCCATTTGAGTTGGTCAGCAGTCAGCTCCTCCCAAGTCTTGACATTGGCATCCGTTTTCTTGAGATATGCCTTCAATGTGTCCTTGTAGTGTTCCCTCTGGCCACTATGAAACCTCAGGTTGTTGCTAATCTGAGCACTAGAGCACTTGTTTTGGTCAGAGTCAGGCATTTGAACGCAATATCCAGCCCAGCAAAGTTGATGCTTGAGGATCACCAATTCAATTCTGGTAACATTGGCTTTAGCCAGAAGGCTGGTGTGGTGATCTTTCCATTTGACATGGAGGATTTTCCAGAGGCATTACTGGTGATACCTCTCCAGGCTCTTGAGATGACAGCGGTAGGTCACCCAAGGTTCACATCTGTAGGAGGGGAGTGGGGATGATGACTGTATTTTAGATCCAGATTGTGATGTTTTTCTGGAGCTCAGGATGAATAAAAACACACAGAAGCAATTTCCCAAAGGAGACACTTGCACACTGGATCCTGTGCTAGATCTCCTCAATGTTCACTTTCTGAGAGAGGTGGCTACTGAGGTACAGGAAGTCCTCAGGTGGGGTCTGGTCTTTTTATGTAGCTGTTAATAGGCCTATACTTCTGTAATTTTGACACTCCAAATTGCTGCCTTTTTTGAAAATAGGACATATTAAGGTTTCTATCCAATCATCAGGTAAACTGAGGACTTCCAGAGAAGAAGAATTAATTTATGGGTTTGTTTATAAAGCTCTTCCCCTCCAGATTTTACCATTTCAGCTGAAATACCATCAGTTTTGGTGCCTTAACTATTCTTGAGTTTTGTTATGGTTCTTTTTACTTCTGCAAAAGATGATTTTTCTATTTTGGATCAGCCAATGAACATGTTGCTTGTTCTGTTGGCACTGTAAATGTTGGAATTGACTAGTTCTGCAAAATAATATTTCCATTTCTCTAAGACCACTAGCAGACAAAGTAGAGGCTATAAGGAATTATAAGATACCAAAGACATTAAAGGAACTTAGATCATTCTTAGGCTTTGCAAACTACTATAGGAGATTTGTCAAGAATTTTTCTGAGATTGTGGCCCCACTTATGGACATGACAAAGGGTAGGCCTAGACATTTAAATTGGTCAGAGCCAGCAATAAGAGCTTTAGAGGAAATTAAGTGGTTACTCTGTAAGGCACCAGTCCTATATATGCCTAGGTTTCAGGAGCCATTTTTCTGACAGACAGACGCATCAGGGTGTGCTATGGGGGCAGTCCTATTCCAAAAGATACAGGGCAAGGAATGACTGATAGCATATTCTAGCAAAAAGTTCTCCAAAGCAGAGATGAGATATTCAACGATAAAACAAGAATGCCTCGCTATCAGGTGGGGAGTCGAATTGTTCCGATACTATTTGTTAAGGCAGAAGTTTATGATAATCACAGACCACGCACCTTTAAAGTGGCTGCAGACTGCAAAAATGGATAATGCCCGTATAATGCGATGGGCACTTGCATTACAGCCTTTCCATTTTGCAGTAGAACTTTGGGCTGGAAGGAAGAAGATAGTTGCCGATTTTTTGTCTTGATCTACAATGGACAAGGGCTGAACCAGATAAAAAAGATAACAGTTGATTAAGGACACCAGATAAATCACTCCACGTGGAAATGCTCGACCTGAGAACTACAGACTAAGAGGGGAGGTACGTAACAGGGAGCCTGTGGCCCTGTTTCTGGAGGAGAATTGAAAGATAGAAACTTACTGGACTGGCGGCGAGATGACTGGGAAGGTGACATCATCAGCTGGCACCAGGAGCATCCGCTGCATCTGTGGGGTAGAGAAACTTGTAAATTGCTAATTGGGAAGATCCAGATAAAAGAAGCAAGGACTAAACCAGCAGACCCCCTGGAAGGGAAACTGAGAGCCATGGCAAGAAAGGCAGAGAGCTACAGAGCAGTTTTCTTGTGTGGAGCCATGAGAGAAGACAGAGGGCAGTGTCTCTCAGGAGACGAGTACTGAGGATTGACTTGGCAAATATTGATCGGAGCCTGCTCAGCATACCCCCAGACAGGTACCCAGAGTGAATTAGAGACTTTGCCAATAATATCACTGATTGGATGTTTCGGACCACAATATACAAGGACTATTTTTAAAGCATCCCACAGATGGTGGGGAGAGAGAGAGGGAATTGAAAGGCGCCTCTCGAAGGGGCTGCTAATTAGTTACATGTTGCTTTCCTGGGGGAGGGTTGTCTTCAGTAAGACCCCAGTACCAAGAGAGTTGTGTTCCCTGATGCCCAGGAGCAGTTTCATACTGGGGGAATAACCAGACCTCAGATGTAGAGACGCTAATAGAATAAGAGCATCAAGCGGACTAGTTTCAACTATATTTAAGAACTGGAAGTTTACCACCGTGTTATTTGTTAAAATAACTCTGATCAAGTCATGGCAGGTGAGAAAATAAAATATGGAAGGGAAGCTCAGAGTTGAAACACCTTTTTTTGTAATTTATTTAGGGGCACCTGCTCACAACCTCCCATAGTCTTGACTGGCCTTCTCAGACCCCTTATGGCTTTCCGCATGTTTCACGGTGGGCATGTGTACATGTGAATTTACACACACCTAAACTTAATGTGCCTTAGCCTAAGCCACATTAAGGTGATATGGGAGCATGTCTACATGTGGATGCCTTAAGGTGCCTTAATGTGGCTTGCTGGAGATGAAGATTAGACCAAGTGTTTTCTGTGTTTGTTTAGATATTAAGCTATATGTTGTTGCTAAAAGCCTAATTAAAGTTTAAGATGTAGCGAGGCCTTGTATAAAGTAAGGCCTAGTAATTTTAGCAAAGCTTTGAAGTAGTAAGGCCCTGTGGCATGGTTAAAATTACCTTATCAAAGAAATGCAAGGCTTGTACTGCTAATTGGTCAGTTTAAGGACAGTTGAAGTAAAAGGAATCTGAGTGGTTGTACATTATCAGAACCATTCAGAAGCTTTAAATGAGCTGGAATATCTGGAAACCATTCAGAAGGAAGAGACAGCTCTGTGAAAAGGATTAGTTAGCTGTTGTCTGGATCAGTGGGCCCGTGGACCTCGAGGAGCGCAAGGACTGCATTCCAGGGTCCTTTCCCAGTACCCATTTGCACAGTGTCGTTCAGGGATGCCTGACTTCGCTGAACTTTGTGGAAAGAGAAGTTTGCTGTGTACCAGGCATCAGAGGGGACTGCCGATAAGTTGCTGACGCGAGTTGCTTTTGTCTGTCATTGTTTGTCTTGTTACTACGTGCAGTTGTGTTTTTGTTAAATCAATAAATCTTTCTTATCTTTCTACCCCCGACCATACTCTCAATCCTGAACCCTCCACAGGCAGCTGGGACACTCCATATTCCTGCCTCCCTAACATTGATTGAGATTGGGCTAGAGCCAAGCCCGCAGGGCCCTGCACTGCTACCAGATGCCACAAAGCAGCAGCAGTGGCAGGTGCTGTTCTCCAAGGTGTAGTCACTGGAGCTGGAGCGGCAGTTCTGACACCAGTGGTACCTATTGGTGTACTGAGCGACTTGGGACTTAGTGCAGATGGGAGTCTTTGTTTGGTTATTATTCCCCCCCTGTCCAAGGGCCGGGGAGTGGGGGGTGGGGAGGGGAGGGGAGGGGGCCTCTAGCATGGAACCAAACAAACAAAGCCTCCCATCTGCAGTAAGTCTCAAATCGGTCAGCACACTGATAGGTACTGCTGCTGCCAGAACTGCCACTTCAGCTCCAGCGTCTGTGCTTGGAGAACAGCACCTGCTGCTTCTTCTTCTTGGCAGCACCCAGCAGCAACGTGGGGCCCCACAGGCTCAGCTCCAGCCCTCTCAGTCAACATACACAGTGTTAAGGGACCTTAAGGTGTGTGCACGTTCCTTAAGGTGCCTTAACTATTGTGTCAACATTTGATACCTGTTTTATGCAGGTATCACATTTAGGTGTGATTAGCCTAAGAGTCACCATTTTTAAGGTGCATTAAGGGCACACACATGTAGACTTGCAGCCTTAATGCACCTTAAAAATGGCTAAAGTGCCTTAAATTGGCATGTGTAGACACACCCACTGCAACTAACCTGGTCCTAGGAAGAGCTGCATGTAGACCCTGAGACTCTTTTAGCCCAGTCCTTTTGGCTGGCAGAAGCATGGTTGATGTGGCTGCAACTCTTTTAAATATGCCACAAGTCCGTTCAGCCCATAACAAGCAGCTGAAAAATCCTAACGCTCCAAGTCTGAAAGCTGGATCACTGGCTTGTATAAGCTAGGTTCGTGTAAGCTAGCATTGCACTATGCTGGACATCTGGCCTTTCATTTTCACTAATAAGGAGCAAAGGAGCACAACCTTGTTTCACAGGAAGCTCCATGAACTTGTTTCATATAAAACTCTAATACAGTCCAAGTTTCACAGATTTAATGGATACAAACATGCAAGTTACATGCACAGCTAGAGTGATGGAAAAGATCTGTTTGAGAGGCACCAAATGCCTGTCCAATCCCCAAACCACTATGTTTTATCTGAATTTGTTTTCTTACATTCAGCTTAAGGCTGTTTGTGACCATGGTTTGCACAGCAAGTGCCTGGCAGGACAGACAGGTCTGAATTTAAGGCATTTCCACCATCTGCCCACTGTGTAAAATGTGAGCAGAGAGAGACACCTTGGACAGCCATTGTCCCCGCTCTGGAGTAATTTTAGAGTTATTTCCCCATGTGTAACAGCTGGAGTCAATCAATTAGCATTTGTGTGATTGATGGCTGCTCCCAGCTGTCACAGCACTCACAATTGATGGGCACTTGCAGCTTTTAGTCAGTGCTAGGTCCCCAGGAGATTGTTGAGACTGTTTTTGCCCGTAGATCTTCCAATCAGACCTATACAACCTATATGCTTCTCCTAGTTCTCTGTTCATGGAGAGAGGCATGGCCCATGTGGATATGCTAACACTCCCCCTAAGGAAAGCAAGCATCCCTAAGCTAAAGCACCAGGAACAGGGCAAACCAGGACCCTCCACAAACCATCTACCACAATAAGAAGGATTCCTGTAGGTACGAGGCTTAACAGCTATTCACTTGCCCTTACTCAAGTTTAGAGCAAACTATACCATCAACACGTGCAGATGCTTACTGCATAGTAGTTTGCTCTAATCACAAGTACATTTGCTACCTGTAAATACAAGTAGCAAGTTTACTCACAGTTACTTACTCACCATTTGGCATGTGTAGACAGAGTAAACCCACCCCAGAGCATTTGCAGGGGTAGATGCACCACTCGACCTCTATGGTACTTGCCTTCTTGCTCTCACTTCTCTCCTCTCTCTACTTGTCTATTTCTGTTATTTTTTTCCTCTATCTGCCTGCAACAAAGCTTCTCCCACCTGCCCACAATGGAAAAACCACAAGTTCTTTGACTTGCAAATAGAACAAATAGACAAGCTTATGTTTGCAAAAATTCAGGCTGGGAGAAATCTTGTGTGTGTCTGCTATTCCCTAAATCACTGCTAGTATGTTTTAACCCAGGGGTCGTCAACCAGGGGTACGTGTACCCCTGCAGGTATTTGGGATGGCCCCAGGGGGTTTGTGTGGCAGCTCGGGGAAGTGGTGTGTGGCAGCAGTGCAGAGTGATGAATGGCAGAGACAGCCTCTGTGTGTGTGCTCCTTGCCCTCCCCACCCCCCCCCCATTCACCACTCCGCACTGCTGCCATGCACTGCTTCCCTGTCCCCTGCCACTGTCATTCACTTGTCTGCGCTGCCACCATGCGCCACTTCCCTGTGCCGCCGGCTTCACATTTGGCTGGCTGTCAGGCCCCCCCCCAGCTCCTCGTCTGGAAGGGGGCACTCCAGAAGGGGTACCCACTAGGGCTGTGTGAAGCTTCAGTCCCCAATTCGATTTGGCCTGATTTGATGGCTGAATCTACGAATCTGAATTGAATCAGAGGAGCCTTTAATTACTCCGAATCAAATCGGAGAGATTCAGAAAGATTAATAGATGCTAGGGTCAGAAGGCATCTCAACAGATCATCAAGTCCGACCCCCTGCCTAGGCAGGAAAGAGCGCTGGGGTCAGTTGACCCCAGCCAAATGCCTATCCACCTTCTCTTAAAGACATCTACATGTGCAGATATTTACTGCATAGGAGTTTACTCTAATCACAAGTACATTTGCTACCTGTAAATACAAGTAGCAAGTTTACTCACAATTACTTACTCACCATTTGGCATGTGTAGACAGTTGACTGGGAGAAAAATGACAGTGGCAGGGGACAGGAAAGATGCCTATCCAGCCTTCTCTTAAAGATTCAGAGATTCAGCCATCGAGATAGGTTTAAATATTTTTTCTACATACTTCTAGGTAGCAAGGGCTCATGAGTGCTGTGATGGTGGAGCAGATGGAGTGTCCCACAAGAGTGTGGGGTGCTCCCCAGAGCGCTTGGCATCAGACCTAGAAGTGGACCAGAAGCACTTCGGGTCTACTTCCAGGTCTGCCACTGAGTGCATGGAGAGCCCCCCCGCACTCCTGTGGGACACTCCATCCACCCCAGCATTGCAGCGTTCATGAGCCATGCCTGCTACCTCAAGGTCTGTAGAAAAACATTTAAAGCTGTGTCTATGTCCGAATTGCTGATTCTCTGAATCATCATCGAATCTTCAGATTTGTATTAGGTCGAATCGAATCAGGGACAGTGATCCAAATCAACAAATCTAATCACTGTCCCTGATTCGGGCCAAATCCATATTGAATAGGGCCCACTTTGCACACCCCTAGTACCCACTAGAAGGGGCACACTCCTTAAAAAAGGTTGAAAACCCCTGTTTTAACCCTATGCCATGCCTTTGGTCTGCTTTCTTATTTATAGGTTGTTAGCTCTTTGAGGTAATGACCACTCCTTCATCTGTGTTTCCATCTAGCAGAAAAGTGAAGGTGTCATGCTCCTGATGAAGTCTAATGCAAATAATGACCAGTAAATGAGGAGCTGCATCTGTTCCAGAGAAGGAAAGAAGCATCAACAGTTATCATGGCTGCACTTGGAGGCCTCAACAGAGTGTGGGTCTCACCGTGTAAACAGAAAGAGAGATGGTCTCTGCCCCAACAAGGTGACAGTCAAATAGACAAGAAATGGGAATGGAAACCGAAGCCCAAGAAGTGGTGTATTTTGCCTGAAGTCACTGGCAGGTCAGTAACCAGGTCTCCTTATTCCCAACCCCATGCCCATTCTCATAGGTCATTCTGCCTCTCTTCTTGTAAACTTTACATGGACTTTTGTGCACTTGAGCATCCCTAGTAACCAGCAGGGTCTGCCTAAATGCTCTGGGTGAGGATCTTATGGCAGATGGCAGGGATCTGTGTATGACTTGGTTTCACAGCTACTCTTCTAAGCCTTTGGAGCAGTATCTGTCCCTGCTGCTTCTGGCTTCAGCTAGCAATTTTTTCAACCATGCAGCAGACCTTTCTGGACAGATGCCTTACATAGTGGTTTTCCAGACATGGAAAGTGGCCATCTAGCAGCCCCTAAGGATACTGAAGAAGGAACCCCCATCTCCATTGGTTTCACCTTTTCCCCAGATACCCAACTCTTACCCTAGTGGGAACAAGGAAGAGGAAGATTTCCTAAGATTTCTTGAGGTCTGGGTTGTGTACACTTGAATGGTCCCTGGGGATAGTCTGAAGCCAATGCCTGCACACAGAACCTGCAGATTCCAGGCTGTGTAACACCCATCACCCAAACTGCAGGACTTTCCCATTCCAGGGGCAAAACTTTCCTAGGCCTGGAAGGCAGCAGGCTGTTGGCCTAGTTGTTGTCTAGTGTTACAAAAGGCACATGGCTGGTACAGCATTAGACATATCTAAATGATGATACTGCTATTTAACACCCTGACCTTGCCAGAGAGAGAGAAGATCACCATCTCTGGTATTCATTTCCAGGACAGTGGCAATCCCCCAGGGCAGTACCTCGTGGCACCACGATAAATGAAAGCTAACTTTGAATGTGCACACCAACATGCAGGAACCACTAAGTGTGGGGTAATTTCTCAAAATAATTCCTGCCTTTAACTTGATCTAATCCTATTCTAGGGCTAAACATTTGACCTATTGAATGTGGAGTTGCTCCATTGACTAGATTTCTGCATGCAACCTCTACTTAGTTGTACTGAACTATTAGCCCTTTACATAAATGTTGGGGCAGGGAAGTCTTGACAAGAACAACTGATATGAATCATTTATTACCTCCACCTGCTAGTCATGATAATCCCTTCTGGTGATATTTCACACAGCTATATTCTAATTCCATTTCTGGTGTACAAAGGCCTCACCCATTCTGTTTCTTTGAGAACCAAACCTTCCTGTTTATAACTAGCTAAACATTTTAATGATGCCCACCTGGATGAGATCATTCTGAAGAAACCTCCATCAGAGCTTTTTGCACATATGCTGTTTGCTCAAGGATTGGTCCTGCAAACTACATAAAAGTGTGCTGTATTATAAAGTACCCTGCAACACTGACTTTCCACAGACTGTCTTCACATTGGAAGCAGAATTGTTTGTAAGAATGGTAAGTCATCATGTTGCATATTTTAAAAGATGTCAACATATTGCTAAAGATTTTAAAGCAGGTGTCAGGCAAATCATTAGCAGAGGTGCCAGACACATTGCTTTGAATTAAGTCAGTGAAAATTAGGGAGCTCAGCACCTAAAGGGTGAGGTGGTGGGGAGGTGGGAGAGGAGGAAATCAGATCCTCCTAGGATTTTGCCTGGATCAGTCTGTAAACAGAATAAAAGGTTTTTCATAATAGTTGATGCCTAGGAGCACTATTGTTAAGGGCTTTTTTTTTTAAATGTGCATCTTTTCTGGTTGAAATCATCTCTGTTTAGTCTCAGCTTGGAGCATTTTTATTTATTACAGGAAGTTTGGGCGAAGTCTGAAAAAGTTATTTAAGTAAATATGATCATAACTCTTTTAGTCACCTCAGCTCAAATGTAATGGAAATTCACCATAGGAAAGTCTCCATCACTGAAAGTTAAATCCATGCTTTTCTTAAAATAATGAACAAACTAAATACATCACCAAAAACCATAGCCTTATGTGATATATGCCTGAAACCTTATTTTTCTACCCGCCTGATGGCACCATCCATTGCAGGGTCAGGGAAAGTTCCCGAGGGTCTCAAATTTCCTAGAAATTTATGGAAAGATTCTCATTACCTTCAGTGGGGCTTTGGCTTAGGCCCTTAGGAGACCACTGAGGGGTAAATTCTGCCAGCTGAGTTTATGAGAATTCCCCTCATGCAGGTCTGATGTGAAGAAGGTAGGATGGGTGGACCTCCTAGCATGTATGACCCTGCACAACCATCACTCTATCTCCATAAAGGAGGATGGGGATGAAGCTAGGAAGGCAGTGGTTAGTAATGTCCTTAGGCATGACAGTTGTTTTGCTTTATAATTTTTTGTCTAGCCTAGTGTAATTGGATGTGTTCGCTATCTATATGAACGACTAACCCCTTTTCAAATCATGCTAGTTTTTTTCTTCAAGGATGTCTTGTCATGGTGAGGTCTACTGGTTATATATTTCTAAAATATATAATTATTTCCCTTGATTGGAAGTTTAAGACAATTACCTTTCAATTGCATTAAATTTCTCCTTGCTCTTAGCACCCAAATCACTTTCACTAAACCATGATTATTTTGTATTTCTTCTTTATCTTGTTCCTCATATTCATCTCCTATCTGATGCAGTTAGTATCTCCTGTTATGTCCCACTTCTATATCACCTACTTCCTTCTGTGGCTGCGTGGGGGAGCATCAACAAAGTGCACATAGTATTCTTCCCATTCCTTTCTAAAATGTCAATAGAATGCAATTTCAATATTATTCTGTACCCATTTCCTACTATGGGCTTGGTTTTGGCAGGGTTGAGGAGGGGGACTGTTGTGGCACATTGATTAAATGACTTGTGTTGCTCTGCCCTCAATGACGTTCAGTTGAGACTATTTAATTTGGAACCCATTAGCATGTGCATGTAAGGTTCATGTTGTTGTCCCAGAAAAGTACATTACTCTTAATATTTTGCCAGGTTTGGGGTTTTTTTTTGGCAGTTTCCACCAGGTCTGTTCCTTCCAGACTGAAAAAAAACAACTCCCCCCCCCCCATTTTTATTACTCTTTATTTTTGTTGTTGTTTCTAATTCAGGTTTTTAACCATGACTAGAATTTTACTTCTTGTCCCATGATCCCTTCATTTATTATTTTGAAAATGGCTTGTGAGCAAGGGCTTTTTGGAAAATTCAGCTACAATTCTTTAACAGCTACTTCTCCATCAGCTATCATTAGACTGACATGCTCGAACACTTCTGGCCCTCTAATGAAGCTTTTGGCCATGTAATTAGTCTTAGAACTGCCCTGGTGGGGTTTGTGACAGAAGGGGGTAGGCAACCATGTAAAGGAACTGAGCAGAAGAGGAAAAAAGGGATAGAGATGAGGAAAAATAGGAAGATAATATATTAGTCTGTATGGGCCTATTTTACAGTTTCCCTGCATTTTTTTGCCAGTGATGTCTTAGGGAAGGCCTGATACAAATGGGCTAGAAAGGAAAAGCTTTTACAGTACCCCACACTTTCCCCTTGCTGACTTAGCCACTCAATAAACCACAACATGCTCTGACCTGTCCTGTAGAGAATCAAATACCAGCAAGTTACTCAACCTGCCCACTTCTTTGTCACTGCCATGCTTATCCATCCAGGGAACAAAAACATTATAATTTGACTAGAGTGACCAGTAAGGAAAAAAAGTAGTTAGATGACACAGTTCACAAGAAACCCAGAAGCTAGGATTTGTTTACCTAACAGCAGAATAGTTGTAGAATAAATTCAGACAAGAAAAGGTGACTCAATCAAAGTCCGTTTGCACTTAGATTATAGGTTGAGTCCATTTGTTAACAACAGTCCTAGTTTAAAAAAAACACCCAGTTTCTTTAATTGCTCTGTGAGGACTATGTTGTGTAACCTAAAATGTATGACAAAAACACAAAGGAGTAAAATGAGAATTTCTGAAGTCAAAAGTGCAAACTGTTACAGCTTTAATAAAAAGTTCCTAGCTGGGGCAGTAATAGATGCATATTGCCAAAAGCTCAGATATACGCAGGAACTTTTAGTAGGCAGTTAAGACAAGGACGTTTCACGATAAAAATATACAAGAATACATAATGCATCTGAGGTTTCAAAGAGTAGCTGTTTTGGATTGATAAGAGAACAATAACACATTTTCCTTCATTAACCATCACAGAACTACTTTATAATCACCCTAGTTTTCACTCTCTTATTCAGAAACACTTCTTGGTTTGCATCTTTCCTTTGGTCCTAAGTGTGTCACTATGCAATGCAGCTTGTTTCATACAGTCAATGGAACCAGGTGTTCCAGGTAAGACATTCTGTTTCTATCTTCAACCTAGTACGCGCCACCAAGAGCACAGAATGATTTGGCTTGGCCTCTTTACATGATTATCCATTTTAGATGAATCTACCTACACCTGTACCTTCCTGACCAAAACAAAAGCAGTATGAGTAGAAACACTGAAGGGGGGGACAGTGACAATCAGAAGTGGAGGCATCCATCACAACCTGGGTCACTTTGCTTATCCCTGGTTCTCAAGTTGTCATTCTACACATCTACCTTTGTCTAGTTAGACTACAGCTTTTTTTTTTGGTACAGGTATGGTGTCTTCCCCATCAATGGCATACTGAGACCACACTCCAAATTGGGGATTGTAGATGTTGCCAGGAAATAACATAATAAAAACCAATATTGATTAGTTGGAGAGGGTGGGAGCTGCCCAATGTCTGGATCATCACAGCTACCCCATGCCTTGAATAATGTAGTATTTCATGGGTTTGAGAGCAGTTGCATAGTGCAACACATAGTTGCTCGTTCTGGGTGGGAGATGCATTTGCACTATCATTTGTAAAATAAGCTAGTGCTGCCCAATCAATAGTGCCCATTCAGATGCAAGTGTAAAATTAACACCAACTCCAAGGTCAAAGCTGACTGAGTAATGATAGAGAAAGAAATTCATCTTCAGGGCTCCTGAGCCAGAGCAGAACCACTCTGCAATTGTCGGGCAGATGCCCCTTGCCCCTACGTGCCTCCTTTCTGTGAATGGAAGGTTTGTATGTTAGTGGGTCCTCTAGTCCCACCCACAAAGATCCATTGCTTGTGGCTACTCCAGGAGTCCCCATGGAGCTGAGATGTGAAGAGAGCGAGGGTGTAGGCAGAGCTGTAGCCCAGCATTTTGGGAACTGATGCTGATCATGTGCAGAACATGCGCTCCCCCCCCCCCCCACTATATAACAAAACTTATTGTGTATTATTGTTTACCTTTTTTTTTGAAAGACAATACTTGTATGACATAACATGGGAACACATTAAATACATGCAAATGTGTGTGTAGCACAAAACATCAGCAAAATACCCCCACATGGTTGCAGTAGCCTACATATGTCCAGCACCACACATTGAAAGGGGCAAGGAATGAGAACTTATTGGAAAAAAATGAACAAAAAACCCCCCTTTTCTCCCTCCTGTCCCTGCCCTGCCTGTCCCTCATCCCATGGTCTCAGGTGCAGATCCTAGGCAGGAAGACCATGGGCTAGAAATGATTGCAATGGCAATAGCAATAGCAAGGTGGGTATGAAGAGTCCTAAAGCATGCATGAGCCAGGGGAACCTTACCACTTTGCAGTAGGTGGACCGGTAGCACTGAGGCAGAGCAGGAGGGCAGCCTGCTTCCAGCCTCCTCATGTGTGCAGCTCCTTCCAGGGCTGGGACAAGACCTCCTTGCCATCTGCAGGCTGGGCTGACTTTGGTGCAGGGCTGGGCAGATGGTCCTGCTGAGGCAGGCACTTCCATCCTGCTAGGAGTTAGACTGGTGGGGCAGGCTGGGCAGCTGTGCTCAGGTGGGTGCTGGGAGCACCATCCTGTCATACAGGAACTAGCCTGCAAGCCCTGCACCTGAGACTTGAAAGCAGAGTGAGCAGGGGCAGAAGTGGGGGTGTGCAGGGGGAAATGGAGCCAGGCTTTGCACACACGCACCTGCTCTCAGAATGGCAACAACTGCCTTCCATGGACCTCCTCTTCATAGGGTCCTGCCACTGTCCATTTGATTTGGCATCCCTGTGCAAGGGCACTTGGTGCCAGTGCACTACTGGTCCTGCCCTTGCTACAGAAGTGGGTAGAGGTCCTCTGTGTAGGATCCTGCTCCCTTCTTCTCCATGTACCATTGGTATGTGTCCTTGTCTACTGGGGGCTCTCCATGCCTATGGAACAGTGATTTGGCTTAAATACACAGAGATTAAGCGTCCTTGGGAGAGATGCACCAATTATTAGTGTTATAGCTCTTTAACTGGAGGTTATTTATGAACTGTTTCAGGCTGTGTTGACGATCAGGGCAAGCTGCATGCGTTTAATACCAACTGGAAGACTGACAATTGTCTGGACTGCTCCTGTTCTGAACATGGAATGGACTGCTGCGACATGTGAGTTTGGAAGAAAAGAGTAGCATTTTTCCAGTGTGTAATGTATGGATCTTCCCTTCTTTTACTATGCTTAAACCATACGGTTAGTGTGCCCAGCATCACCATGCTCAAATGCACTTTACTGTGCCATACACTACCTCACAGACAAGAAGCAGAGTAGCTATGTTCACATGGTGCTAGAAACAGCTAAGTGGCCCTGCTTCTCAGCAATGCTAGTCAGCCCACCATCAGCAGGGTGTGGATATGGCTATACTGCTTCAGGGCAAGGAGCTAACACTTACAGAGACTTGTGGAGTGTTTGAGTACTGTAGGCCATGATAAGTTTGCCAGCTAGGTATGGCTTCTGAAAAAGCAAAAACAATATTACTATGATGCAGCTCTCTTTCGCTGCCTAAAGGCAAGGTACTCACCAGCTTATGGAAATAATAAAAGCACCATTATAAAGAACAGATGAGCCTACTTTGACAAAATTAGCTTATGTTAAATAAACAGGACTCCCAAATTTAGGAGAAGTAAAATATTTAGACACTGATTTCCATTTTTCTATCAGCGCTGCCTCAGGCAGAGGCCATCTCAAGTGGCCTGAAAAGGGGTCCCCTAACATGATAGACTACTCCTAACTTTCCTCCAAGAAGGAAACCGAGGAACAAAAGCTTGTCTACTTTCTCCTCCTCTGCTACAGATACAGTTTCATCCATGCAGTAGCATAATTCGGGGATGGGGGAGTGGGGGGTGGGGTGGAGCAAGTAAGGGAGAAGGGAGGAATAACATCTCCCCAATAAAGAGAGTTGCCCTGCGTGTGCCCAAGGGTGGGAATGCCAGGGCACTGAGAGCAGCCCATGGGAAGCCCATAGCACTACCTGGTCTCCCAGTAACAGCATATGCTTAGGCTGCTGCCACAGCAACAGCTGCAGCTGCCACCCAAGTGAGGAGAGCAGAGGAAGGTAAGAGCTTACTCTCCCTCCCCCCTCAACACCCCACTGCCAGCTTTCCAGGGCTGTAGCGATCAGCATAAGTCCCTATCACTACCACCACCACCTCTGCCAGGTGCTGAAAGAGCCCCCCATACCTCTAATCCAGCATTTCTCAACCCATGAGTTGCGACCCAGAAGTGGGTCACAAGAAAATATGAAATGGTCACAAACAAACTTTAATAATGGATCAACAAACTTTAAAAGTAGATTCTCCTGTAAAGGAGAAAACCCATGAGAAACCGCGGCTTTTCTCTTGCAGGCAGGCAGAGTTCCAGCCTGCAAGGGGCTACTTGGGGCATCCCATGCCCCCCACACACACCTGCCCCACGCACTAGGAATCTGGAGTCTGGGGGCAGGGGGCAGTGGGCTGGGAGTGAAGGGCTCTGGGTCAAGACTGGCTATAGGGGTCTATATAAATGGGTCCTGGTACAAAATAAGTTGAGAACCAGTGCTCTAATCCATTCAAACAGAACAAAAAATAACTTGGGACAGCATGTTCCAAAGCAACTGATCCAATAATGATGATAGTAAAAACTGAAAAATAAATATATGAAACAATCACATTTCAATATAACCTATTGGCTGAAATGTTTTTGCAGGCAGTTTGACAATGTGTCTAGAATGCCAGAAAATGTGAACAGGCTGGACTTTGTTCACTGGCGGTAAAAGGGACTCACTTAGAATCCGAGGGCTGGAAAGACCCTAAGGGTCATCTGGTTTAACCCCCTGCATGATGCTACAATGCTATTCCTAAAACACCCCTGGCCAATGCTTATTTATTCTCCTCTTGAAAACTTCCAATGAAAGAGTTTCTACAACTTCCCTGGGCAGTCTGTTCCACTGCTGTACTCCAAGAGTAAGCATTTTTTCCCTGAGATCTAATTTAAATCTCCTTTACTGCAATTTAAAATTGCTACGTGTTCTGTCTTCTGCAGCCTTTGGCTATTTCAAAGCTGATAAGAACAGGCACTACACTTGATCTGGGCCAAAAGGCCGAGAAACGATGCACTCTTAAATCTCCTTTTCTCCAAGATCAGCATGGCTAGATCTCTCAACCTTTCCTCATAGGGCTTGCTTTCCAGTCCCTTTTATCACATATTTCTGGACCCTCTCCAACTTCTCCACATCCAGAATTGAACATAACAATCCAGAAAAAAGCCCAGAACTGAACACAATAGCCTAGATTAGGTCTAACCGGCACTGACTAGTCTGACATTATCACCTTCTGGGCACACCTACACGTTCATTCATGCGCTTTTGCTACTGTGCATTAAATTTAGTACCTCTAATGTAAGGTACTATATAAATGTACATTAAACTGCCCTAATGTGCAGTAGCAAAGCTGCATGCTTTTTTTAGTGATGCTTAATGTGCAGTAGCCTGTTTTTACTGTGTATTAGTATATTAGCACAGTTTTTGACATGACACTTTAATGCACAGTAAAACAGGCTACTGTGCATTAAAGTGCATGTGTAGACACACCCTCTGGATCTTATACCTAGTACTCCTGTTGATGCAACCTAAATTAATTTTTTTTTAAATGACTGCATCATATTGCTGACTTGTACTGAATCAATAGCTCACCAACCCGCTCTTCCCCCCGATCCTTCTCAGGAATCCTACTGTCCAGCCAGGTATGTCCCATTCTCTATCTGTACATTTGTTTTTTCTTGCTTAGACTTAGCATCTTGCATATGTCTGTGCTAACTTAGTTCTGTTGTTTCTAGCCCAGCTTTTAAATTTATCAAATTCCTTCTGAAATTTACTCCTATCTTACAAAGTGTTTTCAGTCCTTTCCAGTTTCATGTCAGCTGCAAATTAAGAGGCTCTCTATTCTGAAATTAATAAACACAGTAAACAGCACCTAGCCTAAGACAAACCAAACCCTGTGGAACTCCACTTGAAACCTCTTGTTATTCCCATGTTGATCCACTTATAAGTACCCTTTGCTTGTAGTTATTGAGCTAATTATGTAGCCACCTTATGATAACTTGATCAAGCTCACATTCCTACACTTCACTTATGAGAAATGTGTATAGGACATTATCAATATTATTATTTGTATGTGATCTAACTAACTAACGTCCAAGCAGTAAAAAAGGGACTCAGTCCAACTATTACCTACAAAGAATATCCAGATCTAATTGCTCCCAGCACTGTCTTTTCCCATTGAAAGTGCAGATCCTGTCTTCAGCAGAGAAGCTTTGCTTCCCATTCTCAGTCTTATGTTTGCCTTTTCTTTCCCAACAACAGAGGTGGTAGACCAGCTGGTTATGATGAGGAGAAATGTGAAAGCATTTTCAACAAGGACACCTGCAGCTACACAGTTGTGGAGAAGAACAATCCCTCGAAAGAATGTGAGGTCCATGCTTGGGTTGGCTAACAACAAACACGCTCCGAATCTCTTTCTCCCTCAAAGATGATCAGCCATGATGAAAAGAGTCCATTCTTTAATCAACAGGAATTCATGGAGCTGCCTTAAATGTGCTAGTTGCTTGCTTTCTTCCTCCTAACTGGCTCCTAGTGTGGTCCCCACTGTGATGGGCTAAAAAAAGTCAAGCTAGCCAAAATTCCTAGTTTCCAATTTGTGGGAAGTTTTGTTTTTCTGAAATTTAATTTTGAATCATGCTGAGACCAAACATTTAAAGTTCCCCCCGTCAAACAGATATTACAACAATATTCAGAAATATCAACATGTAGCATTTCTGAAACAAAATATGATTTTTGGACTCCACCTGCTCAGGGAAATTCAGACAAGCTCTAGCAACAAGACACCTGCTGCAAGTTTGTATGCCTGGTGCTTCACCACCCCCCTACTACAAACAATCAGTCATTGAAGTTCTCCTTTCTTGGATCTTGGAGATTTATGTAGCATTCAGGCATTACTAGTTGCAGATTATTTTCATTCTCCTTACTGAGGAACACTTTGGCATACAACTATCTGGTTCTCTATTATTCTGTTACCTGTTCTGAGCTCAATTGCATATAATAAAAATCAAATGAAGCACCAAAAGTTCACTAGTATCTAATCAGTGATAGCACACTAGGCTTCAGTACTGCTAAACCCTTCTTCCTTTGAAGGAAGCACACATCTTTCTATAGCTTTCCAACAGGGAAGAGTTTGGGGTAGAAGCAGAATGCCTTGAACTATTGTGCATTTTCTAAAGCATGCGTGTGCCCTTTTCTTGGTAATACCTTCTCTCTAAAGGATTAATTATCCTTCTCAGATTCTGACATGGTCATGGAAGTGTTCAGATTACAAGGGCACTATGGGTATGGACAAGTGTTACATTTGTGTCAAGAACAAAAGCTTCTCTCCCCACACCTTTTCAAAAGTAACTTACTTTTACAAAAGTAGTTTGTGATGGGGAAAAAAACCTCACTGATTCTACCACAGACTACTAGCTTTTTGAACAGCAACTTTACTATTTTCTACTGCCATATATAATGCCTGTTTAGTCATATGCGTTGTGATAGGGTTCCCTCGAACCCCTAGTATCCCACAGTACTCCACTCTCCCCTACTGCTCTGAGGGGGATGGCAGCAGACTGGTTGTCTCTCTGATAGTCCACCCAGCAGCCAGCTGTCAAGGAGCCCTCTGGAAACCTGCTCCAATGACAGGGGTCATGGGAATACTTGGGTGTGGGAAGGTTGAGGAGAGCTGTTCTCATCATTGTGACCCCCCCCCGGGGGGGGGGTGCAGGCAGGGGTACTGTCACTAGGCTCCCCTGGCATAGGGGGGAACCAGGGAGCTGCCCTCTGTCACCACTCGGCTAGAGAGCTCTTGAGTATGTTTCAGTAAGGGGGTTGAAATACCTGTATGGCTCTCTTCTTGCCATGGGGAATTTTTGGTGCTCAAACTGAATGGTTATCCATACCCTATTGCTGCCATGTCTCTTCCCCCCCTGCCCACACTACAGCTTCCATACAAACAGCTGCCTTGCATCTGACTGCAAGAACTGCCAGTAACTCAGCATCAGCATTACACTTTATTTATACCCAGAGCAAACAATGCAGTTGGGTTTCCTTCTGCTCCACGAGCCTTTGACAAATAAATGGGTTTGTTAATAGTAGTATAGAAATGATGGGGTAGTGATGATGCTCCAGAAATTATGCAAGAGGCAGAGGTTTATTAATGTCAATCACCAGCAGTGAACCAAGCTAGCTAGCTAGCCAAATACCAGGAGTAGGGTTGTATAAACTAGGAGTCATCAATTTACAGCCCATAAGCTAAATCCGGCCTGCAGAGCCATGACTGGCAGTATTTAGCAGGGCGGAGGAAGGAAGGGGAGGGAGAGTCTGTCCACACCATGTCATAGTTGGGCAGCAGGGGCTGTGGGAGATGGGGGCTCTGCTCACATCACGTAGTTGCCAGACAGTAGGGAAAAACAGCAAAGGCGGCCAGGTCCCAGTACCAGGCTACTTAAACCTGAGCTGAATTATTTAGACCCGCTGTCAGAAAATGTTGCCAATCCATGGTGTCGTCTGCAGGCCAAATGAGCTATATAATTCAGAAAGGTACCTCACTCAAGCCCAAGAGACAATGTAAAGAACACAGCTACTTGGACAATACTTGCAGACTCTGAAGCCCCCCCTTCTTCGAGTGATACTAGCTCATGTGACTAAGTGGCATCAATTTGAGTCGATGGCTGGCCTGACCTTAGATTGTCACCACATTTTTACTGATGATGACAGGCCTTGAATACTGGAGCAGATATTCATCAGTTAAAAGTATATCCATTAGGAATATTCTAATATAATAAAAACGTTAGTTCATCTGTCTGTCTGGCCATAGCGCACGGGGGTGGAGGGCATATTTTCCCACCTTGGCTGCCTTACGCCGCACCCCTGGACAACCTGCTGGGCTCTGGGTCATGGGACAATTGGAGCCTGGCAGCTCCTCCAGAGACATAGCGCTCCTTTTACTACCAGCCTACTTTTACTTCCTGCCCCTGTCCATGAGAACAGAGCAAGGCAGTGCAGCCTAGAACTACTACACAATAGCTTTACTAAGTGTGACTCCTAGGCTATTAGAAAGACTGATATATATAATAGATTTTTTCCAGACCATAAACAAACATATTCCTCCTGAACAAGCAGAGTTTAGACCAAAGAGAGGATGCTGTGATCAAATCATGGTCCTGACTACCAAGATAGAAAATGGCTTTGAAAAGTCACTAAAAACTAGCCATCTTCCTTGATCTCTTGGCTGCATATGATACAGTCTGGAGACAAGGACTCATCTTAAAGTTCTTGGACATTATACCTCATCTTAAAATTGCTAACTTTACTAGACAACACGTTTAGCAATAGATGATTCCAGATTTTCTCTGATAATATTAGGAGTATACCACATAAATTGAACAATGGACTCTCTCAGGGATCAGTCTTTGCACATCTGCTGGTTAATCTTTCCATACATGACCTCCCAGGCACTTCATCAGGAAAATTCATATACACTGATGTCACAGCCATTGTTACACAATCTTGTTTCTCCAGAGCAGAAATAAATGTTTACATCTGATCTGAATACTTTAGATATCTACTTTAAAAAATGGCGTCTGCACCTAAACCCTGGGAAAACAAAGTGTCCACATTTCACTTAAACAATTAACAAGCTAATTATCAACCATTATCCTCAGAAATCAGTTATGTTAAAATGGTACTCCTAAATATTTAGGAATCATCTTAGCTAAAACACTGTCCTATAAAAATCACTTAACTATGATAGCAGCTAGCTGTAATAATTTTCTCTAGAAACTCACTGAGGCTTCTTGAGGAGCTGAAGCTGATGCACCGAGAGGAACAGCCTTAGCGCTGGTCTACTCTTTGGCAGAATACTGTGCCCCAATCTGGTTAAAGAGTACTCACACTGACAAGGTTGACAAAACTCAACCAAGTAATGCAAATCATTACAGGAACAAACTGATCTCCCCTTCTTCAATGGCTCCGTTCTTAGTAACATACGGCATATTTCCTTCTTAATAAGGGAGGATGTAACTACATTATAGACTAAAATAAAATTAAAAAAAATAAACCTGCATCTGTTTTTGAGATTAAAATTTAGACATCCCACTTGGATAACAGGAATTCAACATGAGCAAGACTCATTTAACATCCAATACGCCCGGACACAAAAGTGGTTCAATTCACCCCTGAATACATAAATTATTACTACAAATCCCACCATTAGACCAGCTGGCTTTGATCTCCCTAGACATCTTCGGTCTTCAGTAAACCAAACCAGGACAGGACATGGCAGATGTGGATTTTTGTTACGTTGATGGGGCTAGACTAGCTCACCCAGCTGCAACTGTGGTGCCCCTTTTCAAACTTCAAATCCCATCACCTCTAAACGCCCTCTCTGTGCATTTAAATGGAGCTCTATTGGATCTGCACAATACTACACCGGAGGCAATCAGCTGGCTGCAAAATTTGGACATAAAATTGTGAATGTTTCTCCTTGCTTTGTGAGGATCACTGTATCAGTATACGCTTAAAAAAGATGCAGCCTATGGGGCTGAGGGAACCCATGACGAGGAGGCTAAGGGGACCCATTACAGCTGGGCGGGGTGGGCCAGGGGGGAGGGGGTGGCATGCAGCAGGCACTTAGCTTGTATTTGGTGCAGCCCAGGGGGAACTCTGGCCACTTAGAAGTTGGACAGTTCAGTACAATATACAAGATACAGTACACTTAACATACAGGAGAAGGTAAAATTTGAACCGTTGTGAAACAGAAAATAAAAGAAGCACCTTTATTAGGGGTGTGCAAAGTGGGCCCTATTCAATTCAGATTCGGCCCAAGTCAGGGACAGTGATTTGATTCATTGATTTGAATCACTGTCCCCAATTTGATTCGGCCAAATCCGAATCTGAAGATTCGATGCTGATTCAGAGAATCAGCAATTCAGCCATAGACACAGCTTTAAGAGTTTTTTCTACATACCTTGAAGTAGCAGGCACAGCTTGTGATCACTGTGATGCTGGGGCAAATGGAGCATCCCACAGGAGTGTGGTGGGGCCCTCCATGTGCTTGGCGGCAAACCTGGAAGTGGACCAGAACTACTTCTGGTCCACTGCTGGGTCTGCCGGGGAGCATGCTGTGGGGCCCCCGTGCCTCCCCAGCTTGGCAATTGGCCACAGGGGGACCCCGGGTGCCCCCCGACTCAGGAGGCACCAGTCACTGAGTCGGGGGGGGGGGAGGGGGTTGCAGGGCCCCCCCCATGCGCTCCCCGGCAGACCTGGAAGTGGACTGGAAGTGCTGCTGGTCCACTTTCGGGTCTGCTGCCGAGCATGCTGTGGACCCCCTGTGCTCCTACAGGACACTCCATGCGTCCCAGCATTGCAGCATTCATGAGTCCTTGCTACCTAGAGGTATGTAGGAAAAGCATTAAAAGCTGTCTGTATGTCTGAATCGATTCAGAGGGTTCTGATTTGGTTCCGAGAGATTAAAGGGTCCTCTGATTTGTTTTGGATTCAGAGATTCGGCCACTGAATTGGGCTGAATCGAATCAGGGACTGAAGCTTTGCACAGCCCTAATGTTTATATATCAAAGCAGCTGTAAGGAGTTAATCTGTTAAAACCGCAGGCAGTGGAATTGTTCAGTACGAGGTGCCTGTGCCTTCAAGTCCTTTGCTGCTCGTTTTCAAAGCAGAGAGAGAGGCAGTTCTGGAAAAAAACACACATTCTCACTCCATAAACACCTAGCATGGAGTAATGAGAGCCTGCCAGTCATTACTGCTATTCTCTATTTAAACCAGTGGCTGCTCTGATTCACTTTCCAAATAGGGGCTGAATGCTGATATATTTGCCCACCTTCCACACCTGCTTTGTTTAGAGGCTTGTAGAGCACGTTCATGGTTTTCTGTCACAGTTAAATGAAAGACCAGAGATCCTGTGCCCTTCTCCACCCTTACAGCTTTGCTAGACTGGGTTTTTAAATCCTTCAGGACAGTAGTGGAGGGATGCAACTGGGCATCTGGGGCAAAATGGGAGCAGCAACTTCCAGTTCCCATTGTGATTGCAAATGTGACAACAAACAGGAGGCTGCTAGCAGCAGCCCCTTTTTGGCACCCCCCCCAACACATCACTTGGGACAGTTGCCCCTATTACCTCCCCCACCCAGTTTTGCCACTGCATCAGGAGTGGTCTCTACCCTAGTTTTCGGCACTTTAGCCATTACATGGGATTATTGGCTGTTGATACTGGTGGATCCCTTGAGAAAGACCCTTGTCACATACTTCGAGGTGCCCATTCAGGTATATTTGTGTACAGGAGTTTTAACAAGCATGCTTTTGCCATCCTGTCCCCATGCTTAACAAACCTTAGGACCTCAGCAACAGAAGGATCGCATGTAAAAAGTAGGTCCTTCAGAGGGCAGGTCAGGGAGGCAAGTAAGAGATGGAGAAGGATGCTGGATGCTGCCCAAAGGAAGTGCACTTGCAAAGGCAAGGTTAGCCTTCCAGTATATCACAGAAGAGGATAATATGAAGGAAAGAGGCAGTGAAAGGGGAAAGCACTAGGACTCCTGCTGTGAATGAAGGCCACTGTGTGAAGGAGCAGAGCTTGGAGCATGACAACTTCACAAAGGTTAAAGAATTAATATGATTTTTCCCATACTGATTCCCCATTCATGGTGAAAATGCAGATCTAGCCCCACACAGTTGGGATGAGGAGCCATGAACTGATACTGCAGTATAACAAGTGACTTGTATTTTCCTGCACAGTATCAATACGCAACTGCTTCACTGTTCAGCCACTGGAAAATACAGGTTTGGTCCTTCCTTTGGGACTTTTGGATACAGACACACACTTGGACATGCATGCAGTTACTGGAGGCCGATGTTCATTTTCTCCTTCATTTGAGCTCTATAGGACTGTCATGCTTACACAGCCACAGGATCACAGCTCAGTTTGGCACTTCTTGTTGTTCACAGAACTTAGTGGCACAGCAAAACCTAGATCATTCATATCAGGGTGCACAGTCAGGGTTGCCACCACAAGTTTTTGGTTTTGTTTTTTTGAGTCTGGGGAAAACAAAACAAAAACCAACTATCTGCAAACTTTTTAATGAGGGCCAGGTTCCAATTTAAGGGTTTAACACCCATTTTCCAAACCTCACTCATGCTCGTACCCAGAAACATGGAGGTCCCTGTACACAATTGTGGAGGCTGCTCCAACGCGCTACAATTACAGCACATCAGAGCAGACTCGATTAACCAAGTCTGCTGGAGTGTGGCAATTACTGTGCTCCAGTAGCTTCCTGAGTCTCATGCATCAGTGTCCCTGCACTTCAAAATGGCGGTGGGGGTGCTTGAACTAAAGCTTGTTCAATGAGCTTTAGTTCAAGTGCCCCTGCTGCCATTTTGAAGTGTGGGGATGCCAATACATGAGATGCCGTGGCACTTTAATTAGAATGGCTCTCAGAGCCACTTTAATTAAAGTGCTGCCCCCCCACAAGAACACATGTAAAAGTGCCCATGGTATTCAAGCAGGAGAGCCTCTGCATGGTTTTTGCTTCCTTAGTGATAGATTCATCTGCACTTTTAAGATGAATCACTTGTTCTTTTTATAGCTGCCATATTTTTAAATTAAAATACATGGCACTAACACAAGTGATGACAAGTGGACAAACAGAGTCATACTTGATGGCTGCAATGGTTCTACACCAGGATGCCCCCAATCAATGGGCCCTCTACTTACTGTTGTGAAGGGGTGCCAACAGCTGCTTCCCAGCAAGGGTGGGGCATGGGATGGAGCTGCAAGTGGCTTGTTTGTGGGATATGGGGATAGGGGGAGGGCAGCTCCTGCCACTGTGTACACTTCCGGGTAAGCATGGGGGGGTGACCCCCAGATCTGTGTGCAGGGCGAGGTGGGCTGCTTCTTCAGGCTTTCCCCCAGGTGTCAAACTTCCTTGCCATGGTACTGGAACCAGCAGATGGGATTCACAGAAGTCTAGAGCTAGAAGGGACCTCGTGAGATTGAGTCCAGCCCCCCTGCTCAAGGCAGGAAAGACTGCTGGGGCCAAATACCCCCAGCAAGGTATAAAATGTAAGCTCAAGCCTTCCGTCGTTGTACCCTCAAAGCAACTGAACCTGTGTCTAATAGACTAACAATGAAGATGCCTCTAGGCAGGCTGGTTTGCAAATAGCTGCTGTGCATAGACCATGGCTGATATTCTAAATCCAATTGCTCTATACTGGCCTTCTCTGTGCATTCTTACTTCCCTCCATTAAATAAATGTGACCCAGAGGCACCAAATCCACCATTAAAAATTGACAGCCATTGGGGGGGAAGAAAATAAAGAGCCTGATCTTGCCTGTACAGAAGTCAAAGAGAGTTTGGCCTTGCATTTCAATTACTCGGGTGAGTTGACTACTGAGATGTGAACAATCCTTGAAAAAAATCTACAGGAATTAAGCCCTTGCCCCAAAGAGTGAGGTAACTAGGTTAAGACCAGAATGGCTTGATTGGTGTATGGAAAGACGGTGGAAGGCAAACCCAGGTGAAGACAACATGATGAAGCTCTTCTCTGATCTATGCAAGTAGCAGAGGTACCAGGAGTAAATGTTGTTTATATCTGGCAGCTTTTTGGCAGCCTTCATAGAATGTGTTCAGTGGGTCTCCTTCTCATCCCAAGGGGACAGTTATTTACAAAACCACAACCACAGCTGGCACTAATTTCTCACCCATCTCCCCTTTGTCTCTCCAATGAGGCTGTGGCAGAGGATGCAATAGGCCACAGGGGTCACCACCTTCTCTATGACTGATCCCTTTATGGTGGAGTCATATGGCAAGAGGTGCATGTAGAAAACAGACTGCCCACACCCTCCTCAGGCTGATGATTGAGGCCTTTGGATGCAGCACCAGCAAGTGACATGGGGTAGAAGTGGCAACAGAGGGTTTTGTGTACAATAAAGCCCTGACAGAGAGCTCCCTACAGGGTGCCGAACTGTGCTTCTGCTCAGACAGAAGGTGGTACACTCTGCTCCATCTGTCCATCAACACTTGCATCCAGTCTTGTTTTGATGACTAATCTTTAGTCAAGCTCAAAGTATCTTAGTTTTTTTACTGATAGCTCAATGTCTATTTGTTTGTTTTAAATTGGCCATCTGTAAATTTCTGGACAGCTGGCAACCCTGCTCACCATCCATTTAGTTTGCAGTGCATTAAGATATTCAGGGTGAGCCACTCAGCTGCTTGCTGCAGCTTTTACTTCAAAGGACACTGCTTTTCCAATCAAACTTCATGAATCTTGGCCCTTAGGCTACAAAATGTAGCTTCAGCACCATATTATGAACATAACTGTGACAGGATGTACTGACTGGTTGCAAAGAAGCTGTAGCACCCGCTCAGAAAGGTGCACCATCCAGTCATCTACAGAGGTAGCACTAAGCAAAGCTGATTATTCAAAAAGCCTAAAATAGGCTTAAGATGGGAATTTCCTGCAACATAATTGCAACGTCACATTATTGCCAGTATGCAAATAAGCTTCATGCCAAATTGCTCGCATCATTTTTAGATTGCAACCATGCATCTAGGAAAACAGAATATTTCATGGCTTAAATACTACCTCACTAGTGAAGCAAACTTAATAAAACCCTTGCAATACATCTTTGAGGGAATGCTGAAATACCATGCAAATTTCTAACAAGCATTAGAAAAAGTTGTACTCTCGCACTATTATTTTTTAGATGCAATAGAATGTATATGCTAGACACTACAGTATAAGTACTGGGCATTCTACTGGGCTTTTATAGCTTATGCCATCAGTCCCATGTACAGTTAATGTGACTATTGTCCTCATGCAGCAGTCCCTGGTTTTTTGGTTATTTTTTTTCCTGAAGCACTGTAATTTAGACTACTTAAGATGCCAGAAGCCTTAGCCTCCTTGGATCAAATGAAACTAATAAAGAGAAAACTGAGAGGAATGGAGGGAGCCATCTGCTGCCCAGATCCCATGGTATGGGAGGTATGCAGCCTGCCTGGAGCCCAGATTCAAGACATTACAACAAGGATTCCAGACCTGATTAAGCCCTCTGACTACTATTCCATGGTCTTCATCCATGTGGGAATGAATGACATGGCCTGGAGTAGTGCAGGCAGGGTCATGAGTGACTGCGTGGTGCTGGGAGCCAGGCTCAGAGGTTCAGGGGCACAGGTGGTCTTCTCATCCATCCTCCTGGTCAGCGGTTATGGACGGCACCACAGCAACTGCATTAGCTTTGGAGCTGGTGCCATCGTGTGGGGCTTGGATTCCTTGACCACGACCTCTACTTCCAGGATAGGGCCTTGTTTGGACAAGATGGGCTACATCTCTCTCAAAGAGGTAAGAGTCTGTTTTCTTACAGGTTGGCTGATCTCCTACGGAGGGCTTTAAACTAGGTTCGTCGGAGGATGGGGATGTTGATGACAGGGTGAAGCTAGGAACAACAAGCCATGAGCCAGGTGCTGGAACAGTTCAGGTTAAGTACCAAGGGCCCCTCTCAGCATCAGGATGGTAAAGTATTAAGGGCATCTATTGGGGGGCTTAGATTCCCCTATACTAATGATAGGGGCATGGGGAACAAGCAAGAGGAACTTGCACTCCTGCTTACAACCTGGTTGGGCTAACAGAAACCTGGTGGGACCCTACCCATGATCGGGCAGTGGGCATTGAGGGCTACAGGCTGTACAGATGGGATACAGTGGGGAAAAAGGGCGGGGGGAGGGGGCTGCTGTCTATGTTAAGGAACAATATACATCTTCTGCAGTTCAGTTGAGCCTAGAAGAAGGGCAAATTGAGGTATTATGGGTCAGATTACAGGGGGATCAGAGAGAAAGGGACTTGGTAGTGGGGGCCTATTACAGACCCCCACACCAGGGGGACAAGTTAGACCTAGAATTCTCGAGACAGCTTTCAGAGGCAGCGTGCTAAAAGGACCTGGTTGTCATGGGTGACCTAAACTTCCCAGACGTCTGCTGGGAGGAACAGGCAGCCAGGTCTGCCTGTTCATGTAAGTTTCTAACCTGCTTACAGGACCTTCAGCTAACACAGGAGGTAAATGTTTCCACTAGGGGAAATGCCTTACTAGACTTGATGCTGGCCACAGGGGATGACTTGGTTGGGGAGCTGCAGGTGCAGGGTAACCTAGGGGACAGTGACCACCTATTGATAGAGTTCACTATCCGGTGTAAGGTGGGAAAGATAACTAGTAGGGCTGAAGTACTAGACTTCAGGAAAGCCAGCTTCAACAAGCTCAGGAGATTAGTTAGGGAGGGACTGATGGGCAAAAACATCAGAGAGATGGGAGTCCAGGAAGGGTGGGCGTTTCTCAAGGGACTGATCCTGCAGGCACAGAAAGGAACCATCTCAGTACACATAAAGGAGGGCAAAAGAGCAAAGAAACCCTCTTAGTTGAGCAAGGAAATCCAGGAGAGCCTGGAGGGGAAAAGAGGCCTACAGGCTGTGGAGGCAGGGGGCAGCCACCAAGAAGGAGTATACCTGCTTGGCTCAAGCTTGCAGGGAAGCAGTGAGGAGGGCCAAAGCAGAAATGGAACTAGGTCGGCAGCAAAAGTTAATGTGGCAGGCTCACTGTTTTTGCCTGGCAAGCCTGGCTCGGAGAAGGACACTTCGGATTGATGGAACATTTCCACCAAGCAGGTAACAGTTTGGAGGGGCTTGCCCTGCCCCTGCTCAGAAGGGGTGGGGGGGAGCAAAAAGCCCCTGGACCTGATTGAAGACTGTGCTTTGCAGGTCCGCAGACTTCAGGGACGGGGCTCTGGTGTAAATAAAAGCCTAGCATGCTCAGCACGCTGGGCAGAGGTGGCAAGGGACAGCAAGAAAAGAGGAGCTCCAGAGAAGACCATCATTGGGACCCTGCCTGAGCCTTGACAGTGCGTTGCTCAGCACACAGAGCTCAGGCTCTGGGAGGCACTCGAGGCAACTTGAGCCTATGAACCCAGTAAGTGGCTGGGTGAGGCGATATGTGGATAGGCACATGGAGAGTTGGCCCTGGGAGCAGCTCAAGGCTGCTCAAGTTAGCTCTGGCTCTAGGCTGGTGTGGCTCAGCATTAACCTAAAAGAGCCCTGGTGCCCAGAGCAGGGCCTGGGAAGGGGAAAGACCCCCAGCATGAGGCTGGGGAACCAGAGCAAGTAGGCCATAGGAGCTCCCTGGGTGCCCAACATGGGGCCCAAGGCCCAGAGGGAAGGACCCTCAACTCAAGGCCAATGGTTTTAGGAGGCCTGAGAGAGTGTGGGGAGCCAGAGGCTGGATAGACAGCCCCCACAGGAAGGACTGGGAGTTACTGGGAACCTGGGTCCTGCAGGGGAGGCACCCCTGGGCAAGGGACCTGTCTCTAGTGGGTTATGGAATAGAGAAAATCCCATACAACTTACTGATTCGTTTGATGCACTGGCTGCGGAAATTTTTAGCTACTTGCACGATTTCACAATGATTGCACACTTAATTCATACAATTCAATTTTATTTTAAAATTCTTTGCTACGCATATAACACTGCTTAGCTTTAAGAAATACCACAAACATTAAGAACACAATAACTACATATATCAGAAACAATGCTCCAAATGCACTTCCTTAAAACAATTACAATTACAACTAAAAGTTGAATTTGAATCAGTACTATTATTTTTCATAACATACTTACAATCCTAGAATTCCGAGAAGCCAAACACCTAGATATGCTTTCATTCCTCAGTAGTACAATTTAATGGGTTGGCCTCAGTAGTATGGTTCAATGAGCTCGCCTCAGCAGTACGATTCATTGGGCTGGCCTCAATACTGATAGGACTAAGTCCCCTTCCTTCAGTCCCTTTCGGGTGCTCTGCGGCTTCAGCGTGAACTAAGAGATTCGTGTTCACGGAGAGGGTGGTTCAGGTGATCAGTCTGATCCGGCCTACACTTGTGATTCTTCCTTCATTGTTCTGCAAGTGAGGTTACCTCCAAATTGGAACAGTAGGTTACAGTTTTTATTGAGTGAGTTGCCGTCTTGGGCCCCTCCTACCCAAACCTGCCACTACTCCCAAATTTGGGCTCAGATCTTACTTAACAGATTCTTTTGCTTGGTAATTAGTTTCTTTTGTTGATCATTTTAATTACTGTGGAGCCTGCGCCTCGCTCCGCCTGGCCTATCGGGGTGTTGCCCCTCCCCTCAACTCGCCTGCCACGACTTGGATGTACTCAATTACCTTCAGAGGGGTCTCCAGTGGAGATCTTTATCCTGGGTGGGGCCTCCCGATAGACGGTGTTACTCACGGTTATTGGACGCGGTGATCCACGGGGCTCCGCCTCCTCTACACCCCGTCCACACGCCAACCGCTGGGCGATGTATTCCAGATGTTGCCAGGCCCAGTATGATGGCCTCTGACAGGCTCCCCGGTTCCCGATCGTCTTCCCTCCGGCTGGGAGGGGTTTCTCCTTTCTCCTCCCTTATAGATAATACTCCTCCGAACCAGGGGGAGCTGGTGGGTGCTTCCCCTGGTTCCAGCCCCCTCCTGGGGCCTCCGCTGTCTCCCCTTTCCTCCCGTCTGCACGGCGCTCCCCTGCCTTCTGGGCGTCTGCTGCTTCAGGACACAGAGAGAGTGCCTCGGCGTGCACTTTCTGACTGCCTCTCGCTTGGCTGCTTGCGAAAGGCTTCCAGCTCTTGCCTAAACTGCCTGCTTGAGACCCGCAGGCGGGGTCCTCACCGCTCCGTGCGAGAGCCTGCAGCACGGGCAGCACACCCGTACTCTCTCTCCCTGGCTCTCCTCCCTTCCCTGTCCTGCCGGCATTTTTAAATCTTCCCGCAGCGGCTGCTCCGGCCGCTGGGATTGGCTCAGCTGTTTGCTGCGCGGGGAACAGCTGTTGCCAGAGCCAGCGTAATGGCGGCTCGCGCGGCCGCGGATGTGGCTCTTCCGCCCGCTGCCCCTCTGCCAGTACGTATGTCCTTCTGGGGGCTTGCTCTCGGGGTCTGGGGTCTGTGGGTCCCCTCTTCTCTCCCTCACTCGCCTGTGGGGGCGCTTCGCCGCCACAATTACTTTGAGGAATTTCCATATCACTGAATTGACTTTAATTTCCAATCTTTTAAAAGGCTCCTAGGTTTTGATTTCTCGGAATGTGGGATGTTTGCTTAAGGGTCATTTTTATGTTAACTTTGTTAAAGGCCTCTAAAGATAAAATTCAAGAGTTAAGACTTTGAGCAAAGTCAGGACCTTCCGCAGGTAGACCAAAACAATGGCCTAGATAAGAAGATAAATCTTGTCTTCTTCCTAAACTGGCTAATGGGCAACTATTACAAACATTCAAACTATTTCATTCAATATGACAGGACCCTGGCGGCAGAGGGGGAAGTCTCCACACACCCTCTGCTCTCTAGGGTCGGACAGGAGGAGACTCCAAATATACACTGGGGGGGGGGTTCTGTGGAAACCCCACAGGGCCTAGGGGGAGAAGACCCTGTCCCATTTGAGGGACCAAGTGGTTGGAACCCAGATATATCTAATATCTGGGAGTATCTAATATCTGGTATAGTTATGTTTTCCTATTCAGTATCTATTGTTATTGTTGGTGTTATAAATAGTTGGGTGTATTAATTCTGTATAATAGGCTCTGTAAGGATGTCTTTATTAGCTAACTCACTTGTGGTATAAACTTGCTGGATTAACCGTCCTGGGATCCACCCCTCTTCTGGGCCTGAGGCACGGGTACTTGCCTGAATGCCCTCCCTAGGGCACACTTCCTCTTGCTAATGTACCCTTATATGTATATTTGTATCTATATCTATCTTAAAGAGTTTTATATATAAATGTTGGAAACTCAATAAATTGTATATAGTTACGAAATTTGGGCCTGGGCTAACTCTAGAGAGGAAAGAGGGATCCGCCCGAAATTCCGGCATCCCTCTCACAGCACCCCCTCCTGCCTACCCATCCCATCCGATTGAAAATAGGGCACACCTTTGGGTGTACCCGGGTTACATTAAGAATAACAAAGTCATTCTTTAAATACATAGGAAACAAAAAGAACGCACAGGGTAACATAGGGCCCCTTCAAGATGGACTAGGGCAACTGGTAACAGATAGGATGGCCAAAGCGGAGCTCCAAAATGAGTTCTTTGCATCTGTGTTTCTGGACATAGATACAAGCCTGCATCCCAGTGGGATTTTAGTAAGCATGAGATGGATACCAACCCACCAATTGTTAGGGCTGACCTAGTAAAGGGGCACTTGGAGGGGTTGGATGTATTTAGGTCAACAGGCCCTGATAATCTTCATCCTAGGGTACTTAGGGAATTAGCTGGAGTCATAGTGGAACCACTGGCGTGACTGTTTGTACACCTGTGGTACTCAGGACAGGTCCCAGAGGACTGGAAGAGGGCCAATGTGGTCCCTATTTTCAAAAATGGGAGGAAGGAGGAACCAGGTAACTATAGGCCAGTTAGCCTCACCTCTATCCTTGGCAAGACCTTTGAGAAAATTGTTAAGGTTCACATTTGTGGGGGGACCAGCAGGTAAAATAATGCTAAGGGGCAAGCAGCATGGGTTCATAGTAGACAGATCCTGCTGACTAACCTGGCTTCTTTTTACAACCAGGTTACAAAATGCTTGGATGAAGGAATAGAGGTAGATGTTATTTACTTAGATTTTAAAAAGGCCTTTGACACAATGTCGCACCCAGTTCTTACAACTGAACTAAACAGATGCAATGCAGATTATTACACAGTCTGGTGGGTGGAAAATTGGCTTATGGGATGCACCCAGAGAGTGGTGATGGATGGGCCGGTTTCTACCTGGAGAAATGTAGGCAGCGGAGTCCCCCAAGGCTCTGTCCTTGGACTGGTACTGTTCAATACCTTCATTAGTGACTTGGATGAGGGAGTACAAAGCACCCTGTCTAAGTTTGCTAAAACACCAGACTATGGGGTGAGGTAAACAAATTAGAGGGCAGGGAGTGAACCCCAGCTTGTCCAAATCCATCTGGAAAGTGGGCAGAACAGAATAGGATGCAGTTTAACAAAGATAAGTGTCATGTGTTGCACCTGGGGAGCAAGAATCATCAACACTCCTATAGCCTGGGAGGTACCACTCTAAGTAGCACAACTGCAGAAAGGGATCTCGGAGTAGTAGTCGTCTCCAAAATTAACACAAGTCACCAATGTGATGAACTAATAGGTAAAGCTAACCACACTCTTTCTTGCATAAGTAGGTGCATCACAAACAGATCTAAGGAGGTGATACTTCCCCCCTATGAGGCATTGGTCAGGCCACAGCTAGAGTACTGCATCCAGTTTTGGGCACCGCACTTCAAGAGGGATGTGGATAACCTGGAAAGGGTTCAGAGGAGGGCCACCCATCTGGTTAAAGGTCTAGAGGAAAAACTCTACAAGAACCGATTGAGGGACCTGAATCTCTTCAGCCTCTGCAAGAGAAGGCTGAGAGGTGATCTTGTAGCCATCTACAAACTCATCAGGGAGGGGAAGGGGGACAGCAGGAAATAGGGGAGACAATGTTTACCAGGGTGCCCATTGGGGTAACTAGAAACAATGGCCACAAACTAAAAGAGAGCAAATTTAGATTGGACATCAGAAAAAAATGATTTACAATGAGGGCTGCCAAAATATGAAATACACTTCCAAGGGAGGTGGTGCTATCCCCTTCCTTGGAGGTATTTAAGAGGAGATTGGACAAAAACCTGGCTGGGGTCATCTGACCCCAGCACTCTTTCCTGCGCAAGGCAGGGGGTTGGACTCAATGATCTAATAGGTCCATTCGGACCCTAAAATCTAGGAAAGATCAAGGCTGGTCTTAGGTGACTTAGTGCTGGAGGCAGCTCTTGTGGGTTTCCTTGAATCTGTCAGAATTCCAGTACTGAAGGGAAGGGAAAATTGGCATGTCCTCTTCTTCTTAGAGGGCGCCACCCCCATCTTAATATAGCTAGATAGGCTCTCTAAGAAAGCTTCAGAAAAGTAAGTTTTTCTTAGCTGGAAATTGTACAACATCTGAGAAAACTCAGGGCATTTCTCCTCATCTCCTATGGTTTTTCCTTTATTCCCACTTAAATCCACCCTCTCAGAGCACTGCATGCTTTTCCACTAGGTGACCGTAGTATGTACATTTGTCAAGTGATATTAATTCCTTCCAGTAGTTAATAGAAGATAGGTATATTTAAATGGGCAGAGAGAGAGCTTGCAAACTCTCCCCATGCACTCTGTACAAGACCCAGGGTAACTTGGAAAGAACTTGTTAACAGATTGGTAGCGTGCAACCGGGACCCACATCCAGCTGGTGTTAAAAGTTCCCATCACTTTAGTTAGGTGGATGCATGTATCAAGCTAAGGGATACAGTTTGCAGGGACACCAGCTCCACACTGTGGAGAAGAGGGGAAAAAAAGAATCACTGTTTTAAACACCTGTCTTGCTGCTGTCCTCTCACAATGTAGAGGGCTTTTCTAAGACGTTATAAAGCCAAAGCACATACTTGTAATTGTTTAGAAGGTGCTTCCTAAAGCCCATCTTATTGGCACAAAAAAAATTTAACCAGAAAAAAAAACCTGATGATGTTTACATGAGAAACAGAAAGAGTGCACATATGGGAAAGCTGCCAGCCAGTTTTCTCTTTCCCATGTAAGGGATTTGTTGTACCAGGGTATGCCCTTCTTACAGAGAGTAGGTGAATTTACTGCAGCCATTTCTCCCCACTACTCTTTTCCCAGTGAAGCCCTTTATTGAGGGTAGGCTGAGGTAATGTTTAAGAAGAAAGCATTAGCCTTCTCCCTGTTAAGTGCTGGAGTTTATATATCTTTTTTCAGGCCAGCACATAGTCTTTATGTGTACTGTAGAGTTAGGAGAAGAAAAGCATGCTTCAGTTTTGCTACTAAGATGTAGATAATAAAAATAAGATTAAACAATGTTATCTTGTTAAGGTGTCTCCTACCCTCAGCAACCTAGGCATTCAGTGATATCAACAAGCACTAGACAGTTGAACTGTAATGACAGTACATAACTAAAGAAAAACAAAACATATGTGTACATGAAGAGACCACTGATTTTGCCCTACCTTGCTCATAATAAGATCAACACACTTCTTTGTTCCGGGAAAATAGGACTTCTGTTAACACATCATGCAGAGGCTCTTCTGCCTTTTTTTAAAGACTTGCAGCATCTCCAGAGAACTCTTTTCAGATGGTAACTTACTTCTCACTTCACCCTACCTTCAAGGAGTCAGGTCAGCTGAACTTACGAAAGCCTCTGTGCCATCCTACATCCGAATAAAATTAGACATTGCAAGACACTACAGCTGCATTCAGTTACACTTCATAGTTTCATAGTATCATAGTAGCTAGGGTCAGGAGGGACCTGAACAGATCATCTAGCCTGACCCCCTGCCACAGGCAGGAATGAATGCTGGGTTCACAAGACCCCAGACAGGTGATCATCCAAACTTCTCTTGAATTTGCCCAAGGTTGGGGCAAGGACCACTTCCCTGGGAAGTTGGTTCCAGATTTTGGCCACCCTAACTGTAAAATATTGCCTTCTGATCTCTAACCTAAGCCTATTCTCCATCAGCTTATTACCATTGTTCCTTGTCACCCCAGGTGGTGCTGGGGAGAAAAGGGCTCTACCTATTTGCTGTTGATCTCCCCTCATGAGCTTGTAGGCAGCCACCAGGTCCCCCCTCAGCCTCCTCTTGCTGAGGCTGAACAGGTTCAGTCCTTCAGTCTCTCCTCGTAGGGCCTGTTCTGCTGCCCTCTCACCAAGTGGGTGGCCCTCCTCTGAACCCTCTCCAGGCTGGCCACATCCCTTTTGAAGTGCAGTGCCCAGTACTGGATGCAGTACTCCAACTGCAGCCTGACCAAAGTTGCATAGAGGGGGAGTATCACCTCTCTGGACCGGCTTGAGATGCACCTTTAGATGCATGACAAGGTATGGCTGGCCTTGCTGGCTGCGGTCTGGCATTGGTGGCTCATGTTCATCTTGGAGTCAATAATGACTCCAAGATCCCTTTCTGCCTCTGTGCTTTCAAGAAGGGAACTCCCCAGCTTGTATGTATGCTGTGGATTCCTTCTCCCAAGGTGCAGCACCCTGCATTTGTCTACATTGAACCCCATCCTATTCTCGTCTGCCCACTTTTGTAGTCTGTCTAAATCTAGTTGCAGCCTCTCTCTCCCTTTAAGTGAGTCCACCTTGCCCCACATATTAGTGTCATCAGCAGACTTGGACAGTGTGCTTTCCACCCCCTCGTCCAAGTCGCTGATGAAGATGTTAAACAGTGCGGGCCCGAGGACCAAGCCCTGGGGTACCCCACTGCTCACATTTTGCTGGGTCAAGTACAACCTGTCCACCACTACTCTCTGGGTGTGCCCCATCAGCCAATTTTTTACCCATCCAACTGTGCAGGCATCAATGCCGCAGTCACTTAATTTATTGATGAGGATGGGGTGAGAGATAGTGTCAAAGGCCTTCTTAAAGTCTAGAAAGACTATGTCCACAGCGACACCATCATCCAAGGATTTAGTTACTTGGTCGTAAAAGGCAATCAGGTTGGTCTGGCAGGACCTGCCTTTGGTGAAGCCATGCTGATTGCCCCTGAGCATGATCTCCCCTGCTGGCCCCCCACAGATATGCTCCTTGATGATCCTCTCCAAGAGCTTCCCAAGCACTGAGGTGAGGCTTACAGGCCTATAATTACTTGGGTCCTCCTTCCTCCCCTTCTTAAAAATAGGGACCACATTAGCCAGTTTCCAATCCCCCGGCACCTGGCCAGATGACCATGAATGCTCATACAGCTGGAGCAAAGGCTCCGCAATGACCTCTGCCAGCTCCCTCAACACCTTTGGGTGGAGGGCATCTGGACCTGCAGATTTAAAAATGTCTAGCCCTTCCAGAAGATCCCTAACTAAATCTGCACTGACTGAAGGCTTGATAGAGCTATCCCCAAGATTGTCCCTACCTCTGGTAGGTGGGATATCCCGGTCCCTGTTCAGGAAAACAGAGGCAAAGAAACTGTTACACTTACGTGAACAGAGTTATTGGCAATTTTAACCCTGGAATGGAATAAACAAAGCCTGTACTGTATTTGAAAATTATGCCACATGGAGGGTAAAACTTAAGCATAAATGATGTGGAAGGGTAGTGTTAGAAATAATAATATTTCTATTATTATAGGATGAATTATAGGATGCAGACCAGGCAGGTAGGCTGGGACCCAAGCAGAGTAAAATCAGCTGCTTGCAGCAGGAACATTTCATGCCCAGAGCATTGAGAGGAAAGAACATTAGGACCTTTCCTGAATCATTTGTTCCTGAGCTAACAGATTGTCCCCATGCCCGAGGAAAATTCATGCTGTACTGATGGGCACACTCAATTCTTTTCCAGTAGATGTCTACAAATAGAAAGAAATTGCCACCTCCCAATAGTATCAACTCCCTTATCTTTAAGGTTGTAACTGGTTTTCCATTACAAGCCCAGTTAATTCCTCCCCAACATCACTGGTGCTTAAAAGTTTTCCTATGTGTTTTACAAGAGTACATACTTGGGGAAAATTTTGGAGGTGGATCAGACAGGACATTCCTGAGTTATAGGGGTGGGGGGAAGTGCAACTCACTGTGACACTTCTTCCACTTCTTTTTGTCATCACATATCTCAAAAATGACTTTGCCCAGAAATGTCAAATGTGTTTCATTCCAGAGTGCTTGATGAGATTTAGTGCAAGGGCTGGCTCTATCTCAGTAGATCCATATCATAAATGTTTGCAGGTACCCGCAGATTTTAGTAGGCTTCCTAAAGTTCACCAAGGCCCTAAACCAGCAAACCCCTAAGCTTGTACTTAATTTAAAGCATCAAGGTTTTTCCATTGACTTCAGCAGTTAGTCATATGCTGGAGTTCATTGGTAGATAAAGGCCCCAACATCTGATAACTCTGTAAAAATTTCCCCAAACATCTTACAACACTTATAAAGTTCTTCCTTGGTCTGCCCAACTATGACACATGCTTAAGTCCAGGTTAATGCATTCTTAAGCTGTGCCAAATTTACTGGTCCCAGAGAAGAAAACTGATGAGATTCAATGAAACCAAACCATAATCAAGCATGTGCTTGTTCAGTGCATACAGAATTAAAGACATTCCCTTGAGCATGGCAAGCCTTAGAGGATCTACTATCTCAACATCCATTGACTTGTAAAACACATGTGTGGGCCCATAAGAATAGATGAATTCTGAAAAAACAGCCATTTGAAAAAGAAAAAGAAAAAGAAAACAAGGGAAATTTCCAGACAAAAACTGTCATGTTTGCCTTTTGACTTCTGAATACCATAGTAGTGATGGGAACACTAGAAAGCAACAGGCAAGCAGATAGACACACAGCTGGTGGCTGAAGGATGAACAGAAAAAGAAAGAAGGATATTTGCAAGTTAATAATGTTTAAACAAAGCATATTAAAACACTTTTGTAACATTAGAAAAAAAAACCCTGAATTAAAATGATGCTTAAGATTATCAGTAATGCCAGTCCATTATAATTTATGATGATTCATAAGAGAGAACAGTCATGGAGCTGGAAAACTTCAGTCTGTATAAGTTCTGCTTTAGTTTTCTATAGCCTTGATGGGGCTATAGCCACTATAAGCTTTTCAGGGTGATTGTGTGCCTCAGATTCTTCTTTGAGAACCTAGGGAAATCAGGCAATGTAGGTATGCCAGATGGTTCAATTCAAAATCATGTTCCTAAAGGACAGTTGATGTAGAATTGCCACAGACCCAAAAGTAAAAACTTATCTTACTGAGTGGAAAAAAGCTGGTTTCCTGAAACTGTACTTAATGACAAATAGAGAAGCCCTGTCCAGGAAAAATATTCCATAAGTGTGGGAATTATTTTTAAACAACAAACTAGATGAGAGGAGCAGGACAGGGCCGCCTGGTACTTGCAACAAGAACATTTGAGACCATGCCTAGGGGACAGAACAAGCACTTTTAAACTTTGTGTCCCTGAACTAACAGACTGTAACTGAATGCATTTGCCACTGTAATGATGGACTTGCCTCAGGGTGATGAATGCCAAAGGGCACAAATGAACTGATGGCACAAGGGCCAAGCAAGCGTGAGAGAGATGCTACCCTACTGTTTACATTGCTAGGGGTTGTCTTAGTTTTAGGAAATGATAAGTGAGGGGGGAAGAGCTAATGGAAAAGACATATCAGCAAAGAGATTATGACGTTTCTTCTGTACTTTTCCAAACTGTGCTTGTACTTACCCAGCTGAATCCCCAGCTACTGTAAACTGGGGTAGGTGCATTGACTTCAGTGATTCTCTGTCCCTATAATTCTGTGTTTTGTTTTCCACTCAATACACAGCATAAGAAGATAGAAGCCAAAGCCCTATATTCAGTGCAAACTACTTCTAGGTCAGAAATTTGGGAACAAGGACATAGAAAGATGAAAATGGATTAATAAAGAAGGACAATGGCTTTTGTTAGGACCTGTATCAGACCCTTTATATCTAAAAGGTGGCAGTACTTGTGTCAATATTTTTTGACTTGTGCTTTGGAATTTTTGCTCTGCTCTTCTGGGTTGTGAGCATGAAAAATACAAAAGAGTCTTCTACTTTTACAGGTTCCTCACGATGCCATTGCCAGAGGCACTGAGGACCAGCTCCTATTCCACCGATAAGGCAACTAAACGGACAGAAGTATTGTTACTAGATTTGCCCATCCCTTTGTGGTGCGCTCATTTATTAGAGTCACATTTCTGGGGTCTCTGCAACTCTATCAATGTACTGCTTGTATCACTTGTATTTCTAGAGCTCTATCTATCCCTTCTGCAAGTCCTCACCCCTAACGGAGCTAACTTGAAGGGCTTAGTTTCAATGGGGCTGGGTTCCTCCAGCTACCGAATCAGTCAAACACACACACACACATAAATTAACAGAGCAGGCAGGGCACCCTCATGTGCCACAGACTCAGCACAGGAACAGAGAACATCTGAGCCAGCTGGGTCAATCAGCATTAACAGGCTGACACCCTCATATGCCATGGATCAGCACTTCCCAATTTCTTGTCCCAATTGTCCTGATACTAACTCCCATGATAAGCAGACCCCACAGGATTTTGGGGACTTACAAGGATCTTTGGCTTAGGTAAAAGAAGCATTGCTGCAGAGCATATGGGGGGAGTTGAGGAGAAGAAAGAGTAAACAAGGTTCAGAGAGAGAGTATGGCAACCAGCTTGACCATAAAAGTTATTTTATTACCAGGGGTGTGGGTTGTAGCCATGTTGGTCTAAGGACATAGGCAGACAAGGTTCTTTGGGTGAATCTGATATCTTTTATTAGACCAACTAAAAGATATCAGATTCACCCAAAGAACCTTGTCTGTCATTTTATTACCAGGTTTATGAAACTTATGATGATACTAGTAGTAACTGCCATACAAGGAAAACAAACAAAAACAGTTACAGTATTACATGATTTCAATTGGGTATTTTGGGAAATTTAGCTCAAATCTGATCAACAAAAGTTGGGTTTATAAAGTAATGCCTGGAGTAAGAGAGAGAGAGAGACTAAATCATATCTGAGGCTTAGAAAGTGGGCTTAAACAGACAGCGAGAGAAAGAGTTGGGGGTCTCACCACTCCATGAAGCTTGAACCAGTCAAGGCTCCAGGTGTTTGCTGGAGCTTGCAGACGAGCTGTTCAGTTTCAGGTCCAGAGTGCTGGAGACAGGCAGGGCCCCCAGCACCATCCATAGAGGTATTCCAGGCAGAGAAGGAGAAGGTGAAATCCCAATGGAACTGGTGCAGAGTTTGGATCCAAGCACCAGTACAGGAATTTGAGCTTGGGTAGGGGTTTTTGTAGGGAAACAACAATGGTTCAAGGAAGAACACTAGATTTGTTTATAGGTGAATGATGGCTCAAGGGAGTATATCGGAGTTGGTTTGTTATGCTGGACAATGGGAGCTGATCGTTCCCGGCTATGGGCTGCTGTTATTTTGAGGAAGCTCACAATGCAAACAGGCAGATTCAGTGTTTTGGGTACCAAAAAAGGAGTCATCACTGGAATTGGTCTGATAAATGCTGAGCTGGGTGTGTGCAGATGTGGGTTGATTAGCATTTGGAGCAGAGATCCCCCATCATGCAGCGCTCCCTTACTTCTCTGGTCCCAGAGTTCAGTGCACTCCTTGCCTTGGAATCTCTGTTCTCCACTCTGAATGCTAATAGAGGTGCCTCCCTGTCCCGTCTTTGATGTAAGTGAGACTAAGGGAGTTGCCTTAGTCCTATCACCCTTGCCTGGAGGGGTTTAGGAGTGTCTCCCGCTGCATCTCCATTGCCTTTTATAAGTCCTCCTCTGATCAGTTCTGGTTCAGGCCGGGGGGGTGGTGAGTCCATCGTGAGTCAGGCAGGCTGGGTACTGCGCCAGGGTTCCCCAGGAACACAGAGCTGACAGGTAACAGTATGTAAGTGTGACCCTATTCCATACTGCAGGAGTGAGTTGCTGGAAAACTGCTAATCCAAAACGTGAATCTACCTCACTAATCTTCTGTGACTTGGGCTCTCCTCTCCCAGCAGAGTAAGGAGTTAGCAAATAGGCTACTGCATTTCTTTATGGCAACTTTCTAGCACATCTGGCCCTGCCTGTGGTAGTATATTTTTGTAGGGCTTCAAATGCTGCAGCACTTCTAGTACTACAATGTAAATGTCTGTCCATGGCCTCGGGTGTCTAGTAGGTAGAATAGTTTCTGGCCCTGTCACTTGAGTCCTGGAACGGGTGGACATCCCACTAGGTCAGTTACTGCATCTCTTAGAACAAAAATTAATGATTCTGTGAATACATAAATTAATATTCAGATATGGGCCACACTGGACATGGGAGTGGGCAGAGGCAATGTCCTTCACAACACAACTGTATGTTCTTTGGAAGAGAAGTGTTTTGCAAAGGTAAGTTGACTTGCGATTTATCTTTCAGTTTGTAGAAGTAGGGGAGTCATATATTGCTTGTTATTTTAATGTTGCCAGTTGGGTTTATTAGGGAAAATAGCCATACTTAACAGCTTGTCAGTGGATCTAAACATTTGCTGCAGTAAGGACATTTTGCGTGTGTGTACAACTTGATGCATTTTTGGAGCAGTTACCATGGTGAAAACCTCTCCAATTCTTAGATCTATTTTCAGATCTATACGGCTGTGGTGAGCTAATTACAGGCTTGATCTTGGCAGTTCAACCCATTTCAAACAAAAGCATATTAATTAGAAGACAATACAGCTGGGTTATATTGAAGATTCACACTTCAAAGGTTCAAAGTTTGCCTCTGATGGTAAAGACTGATTTCATTGCATAGATATTGTACATATGTAAGTATGTATGCTCCAAATATGAATGTGAAGATGTATTTTTATCGTGTGTACCCCCATTACAGTTCCAAGCATGCACAGCTTCAGTTCCCTATATTTAAAGTGAGAAATATGAGGGGTCTCTTGATTCCTGATTTGACTTCAGTCCCAGATAATACTGATAAGAAATCATTACTGTTTTATGAATGTTTATTTTAGTGATTTCTATCTGTTTCTTAAGAAACAGAGACCAACTGAACAAAAAAGAAACCATTACAATTTGTACTAATTGGGAGTCTCATTCACTGGGTATTTCATGCCTTGATGGCTTGAATTTCAGAGATGCTGAGACTACTGAAATTACCACTGAAGTTGAGGGGAATACAGGTGCTGGGCAGCTGAAAACTCAGACTTTTCTTTTTTGCTCTATGAATGTAGTGAATTTGACGGTTGAGAATGAAGAAATAGCAAATTCAGAGTTTCAAGCCGGGTTTCTTCAGCAACTATAATTCAGTGCCCTACTCCACATATTGGCACTGAGGTGAGCTGCCAGGACTGAGAGGGTCGGATTCTGATCTCATATGATTTCATTGGGTCTGATTCTCATCACTTATGACTGACTGATGTTATTAGAGGGACTCCTGATTGACCCTGCTATAGTGGAGAGCAAAGTCTGACCCTGCTGAACTAGATCCTCCTCCTGCTAATTCCAGGGCAAACCAGAAGAAACTTTGTTGTGTGAAACCATATTTTTCAAGGCAATGCTGGCTCCCATGGCAGTGCAAAGTTATGAGTCAGCACTTAATCTGCTTTCAGGACCCTAGCCAGTGAGGGATGGCCACCTCTTGGCTGTGCTTGGAAGCCCCTGGTAAATGGCTGGCATGCTGGGAGGTGTGTAAAAGCAACCACTGCCTTCTGGCCTTCGCCAGTGCAGGCATCTGCCTGTCTTTCCCCAACTGAAGAGTGAATGTGAGTTCTGCTCGTTAATGGTCCAGTCTGTAGCTGAGAGAAGATTGGATCGATTCCATCTCAGGCTTTTTGACTCTCTGTACTTAACCTAAGACACAAGTTCTTAGTAATGCCACACCTCACCTTAGTACTAGTCATGAGAAGAATGTCCTTCCTTCAGCTACTGTCACTCTGTCCTTTGTTCACTTTCCAGGAACATTCCACTTTCATTCAGGTGATTGAATGCAACTGGCACAAATGTTCATGGAAAGGGAATTTCAAAGTCATGTGCTGAACAGTCACCGGCAGTGTTTGTGTAACACCTTCCCTAGCCCCACTCCCACCCGCCTTGCTTCCTCCATTGAGTTGGAAGGGAAAGGACTTATGAGGCTCACAGGAACTTTTCACTAGTTTAAGCACAGAGAACGAACCCACTCAATCGCATTGTCTGGTTACAATACAACTGTTTCTTTCCCTTACACAGATGCACATCTTGGGCTTCCTTCTTGCCTTCATCACTGCCATCACCTTATCCAATGCCCAATGTTACTTTGAACAAAAAAAAGAAAAGTCCAGGAAAGGTAGGAAATGCTAACTTCTGCATTGTCTTGGACAGCGTATATGAAGCTACTTACAAAAGACTATAAAGGGGCCGTATTAGTTTTGTCCCTTTTAGTCCATGTCTATCCACCATAGAAGGGAAGGGAAGAAGCAGGAATGCAATGATAAGCAATGAGGACAAGGAGAGCACTGGAAAGAATGGGAAGCAGCAGGAAGAATGCAGAGGAAAGCTTTCCCCTGCTGCACAGATTCTCACAGATTCATGGTTGATTAACGGATGCCGGTCTTCAACTGAGCAGGGTCTCCCTTCAGTTTCAGTAGGAATTAGATGCTTGGGCCTCCATAGGTATGTCCAGACAAACACACACATCTGAAAGTAGTCTGAGGTCCCACAAACTGCATACTGTGCATCTGCATCTGTTCACCATACTGCTAATTTGCAACATGGTGGGTTTTTTGACACTGGGAGATCTTGGTGTAGAAAAAAAATGTTAAAAAAAGTGGTATGGCACACACGGCAGCAGCATGCACTGCCAGAAAGGGAGCCTGGCCAGCCACCAGCCAGCTCGGCACTGCTGCTGACTTGGGAGGTGCCCAGGATCACAGGTGAGGCTGCTGGGTCCAGCACAGGTGCTGGCCTCAGCTGCCTCTACTCCACCCAGGTCACTTTGCCATGTGCCAGACTGTGCACGCCAGGGTGTGCCTGAGGACAAATGGCAACAGCACAAATATGTGTTGCTGCTATTTGTCCCGTGGGAAACGTGTGTCCCTGTAAGTGCATTCTCATTGGGATTTTCCCCATGGGTCTAATTCAGGATACAAGCTTAGTACGTGGGCCTTCCATTTTAACGGGAGTCAGTCTACAGAGTTTCATTTTCTTGGAGTTCAAAAGCAACTTCGTAAGCATAAAACAGAAAACCAAGATCTTCAAGCTCCTTCATGGTGCCTCTGGCTCAGCCAGGGAGGGATAGGGGTAAACATGAGTTTTTAGCCACCTCTTCTCCAGTGGTTCTGCTGATACTTGTACTGGATTAAGAACCAGATCCAAAGTGAGATTTAGGCTCCCAAAGTGGGCATGTATGTCCAAAACTGCAATTCTGAAACCCCCACTCAAGCTCGCAGCTAAACCTAAAGGTACCTAAAGATTCTTCAGCCTTCTTTTTTTAACCCCAACATTCCCATAGCAGTGAAATTTTGCCTCTGTGCAATCCCAGAAATTCCCCACTCTAACTAAGGCTTGGCTGCCCAGCATCTCACACCCAAGCCCAATCAGGTTCCACACACTAGATATCCCTCCACTCACCTCAGTCTGTACCAGACACACACGTACAGGACTGGGTTCTTTAGCCTCAGGGGAATTCAAACACATATCTCCCATGACAGTGCCCTGACCACCAGGCTCTGGGATATTCATTGCTGAATGGTAGGAAACAATCTTCAGATAAAATACAGAAACATGTCTGAGAGCAGACCAGAACCCAGGAGTACTCCTCTTAGAACTGAGCCTTAATTACTAAGCTGCAGCCTCTGGCTCATTATTATTATTATATTTTTTTGCTGGCCCCATTTCATAGATTTCATAGACATTAGGGGCTGGAAGGGACCTCATGAGATCATTGGGTCCAGCCAAGGTCCATGAGAGGTTGTTTGGCTTTTTTAATGCACAGTTCTAACAGAAAGGGTGGGAGGTGGCCCCATCCAGATTAACCAGCAGCCCACAGTGGGAGGGAGGGATGGGTCTGAATCCCCTCAGACCAGGGATAGAATAGAACCCATGTATCACCCTATGATTTGGCAAACCTATTTCTATTTGCTGTGAAATAGTTTTATTTGTGCAACATCTGCACCAACAGCTTTCTCCTGAGTGGAGTGGGAGTATGGCATTGGTGGTGAAATATTTTTCAGGTAAATTATGCTAGTTTATACATGGGCCCCAGACTTTAGCATAGACGTAAAGTTCAGGACATAGGCACACATACAGTTTCAGTTCTGTATTTTGATATCCTAAATGATTGTTTTTATGCTCTCTTCAGGCTGCCTTAAGGATGGAAAGATGTATGCCATTGATGCGTCCTGGTATACTAAGGAGTGCCTTCTGTGCCATTGTACCCACAAACACATAACCTGTTGCAATGTGTAAGTGCAAAAAATAATGCTGGATTATTTGAATCAGGGGCAAATTTAGAAAAGGGTTCAGTGGTGCAGTTGCCCCCCAACCTCCCTGCTTCCAGAGCATGCTGTGGGAGCAGCAGCAGGGGACTTTTTAAAGTCCCTAAAGCAGGTAAGACACCTCCTCCTGACACCTGCTCTCTTCCCCTCTATGCTCAGCATTACCTCCCACCCCCATCTTTCTTCCTCTCTCCAACCTGCCACTGCTGCTGGCCCCAGCAGACCTGGAGGTGAGGGGAGCTCCAGAGCAGCTCCTGCCTCATTCCAGCTGGGTTGTGCAGGGAGCTGTGCTCAGCCGGGGACACGAGCAACCATGGGCAATTGGTGCCACCTTAGTCAGGGGGGGTATGTCCCCCCCCCAAGTGACCAGTCACCAACTGGGGGGAGGTGGGGTCCCTCCATGGCAAAACTCACCAACCAGGAGGCAGTGCTCCTGGAAGCAGCCACGGCGCTACATCCGGTGCTCCCATTCCCCGGCCAACACTTGCAATGGGGGGCACTGGTGCTCTTACTTGCCCACCTGCCCATCACCTCAGCAGGGAGCACAGCCAGTCAGGGGGTGCACCAGCACTCTCAGGGGGTACACATGTACCCACTACGTGTTGCCACTGCAAACAGCAGGAGTATTCCTCCCTGCCCAGAAACCCAGGTGTTGCCTACCAGTCTGGGGTCAGATGAAGGGAGTAGAAACCTGCTTGCCAACACTGCCACTGCTCCAGCTGAGCCCAGCACTCCGTATAGTCATTCCATGTGGCCTGGGCCAAAGCAGGGCAGAAGCAGTCACAATAGCATCACTGATGGGTGGGTTTCCCCTTCCTGTGGCCAGTACCAAGGGAAGGGATGGAATGGGAGGGGAAGGAAGGTGCTGCTGAGCATGGCAGGGCCAGGGTGCCAAGAGAAGAGGAGGGGATTCTTACCAGATTCAAGGACATAAAGAAAACAAAAATCCAACCACTACTCCCACAGTGTTGACTTTCTAGCCCAGTGGGGAAGGGAGGCTGAGAGTGGGGGTGAAGCAACTGCTCTAACATTGGTTGCTGCTCCTGCAGGCCCGCTTTCAAAGTCTGGGCTCCACCCATGATTTAACTTTATAAACTATACCAATCTCTTAGTACTCATGTCCTAGAAAACCCTGAAGATCCATTAGAGATTCAAGGGACATGTCTACACAAGACATTTACTGCAGAGTAGACTAATTAACTCCGCAGTAAATGTCTCAGCATCTACATCTGCAGACTATTAGACTTCAGTAAACTAATAAACTCAGCAGCAAGGTAGTACTTGTAAATACAAGTACTATCCTGCTGTGCAGTTTTTTACTCCTCAGCACTACACATGTAAATGATGACCAGGTTTGGCTGGGGCATGAGGGTGCTTCAGTGCGGGAGCTGCCTGCTGGCTAGCCCTACAATGGAGCACCCTTGTTCCTCAGCCAGCCCCTCCACAGCACATTGATCCGGATCACAGCCAGGCTGCTCTGACCCAGGTCAACATGCTGCAGTCCTGGGTGCACATGGAAATGCAGTACCTGGGAGCGATGAACTCTGGCATGATACGCACTGGAGTTTATTGAATCCTGTTACTGTGCACATGTAGACACATCCAAGGCACTCAGATCTGCTTGCCACCACCACCCCTGTTCCCAGCTAGGCCCACCTCCCTGAATAGGCATTTCCTGCAGTCCCAGCTACAGTGGGGCGGGAGTAGCTGGGACAGTGGTGTTGGTGGTTGGGTTTCCCCTTCCCATGTGCAGAGGCATAAGTAGAGAGAGTGAAGAGGAGAAAAAACTGCTGCCTGAGAAGTTTCATGTCAAAGATAAAAATAGTGCTATGCAACAGGGTTACGCTAAAAACACAGCTACCTAGGTGCCACACACACCATGTTGATGAAGGGATCACCACACTGCTAATCACTGTCACCCCAGTTTGCCCTGGGTCTTTTTTCCTTGATGGGGTATTATTCTTGAGGCCTGTTGGCTTCCAAAACCCCAAGCTCAACATCTGTAGGCCTGGCTGGTTGAAGGATGTCAGAGGCTCAACTTCAAACTCAGGGAAAGGATTATCTGTCCAGTCCCTGAGCCCAAAGCTCGGACAGCAGCAGTGGAAAAGCTGGCCCTAAATTGAAGCGGTGGGTTTTAAAAAACACTACTTCAATTTAGGGCTGATTAAACCCCCATGCCGTGCACACACCCCGTTGACTTGCCTGCCTCTCCGGTGGGGAGGAAAAGGCAAGCTGCTGGAGGGCGGAGCGGTCCCTGGGCTGCGGAGGGCAAAAGAGGGGGGCTGGTGCTTCCCTTTGTGGCAGTGGTGGCATCCCCAGGCAGCACCTGCCTGCAGGCACCTGGCTCGGACAGTCCTGGGGTCACTGCAGCCATGGAGCGAAGCACTAGGCCCCTGTGCAGGTCAGGCAGGCAGGCTCCGGGATGGGGGGAAGAATCAGGTTCGCTGCTTTTCTTGAGTGGAGCCTGCCTTCCCAGGCTGCTGTCAGGCTGCCTGCAGGGCTTCCTGCAGAGCTGTGGAGCTACACGGAGCCTGGTGCTTCACTCTGCAGCTGTAGGGGCAGCAAACTAAAACTCTTCAAAGGAGTTTCAGTTTGCTGTGCTCCAAGTCATTTAAGGTGCATTACGCCGCCGAATTTCATACAGTGGTGGGAGTTAATGTGCAACATGCTGCCGAGGTGTGTAAACACTGACACCATTAAAGCAGTGCAAAAGCACTTAGCCCACTTTAAAGTGTTGTGCACACACGCCTCTTGTTTCATCTACACACGGGTGCTGATACTAACGGGAAGTGTGGAGGAGAGGTACAAATGAGATAAGGGCAGAACAAAGAGGAGGAGCATGGCAGATGCAGGAGGGGGGATTTAAAATGGAAAATGAAGAGAAAATAACTGAAGAGGAGGAAAATGAAGCTCTACAGTTCATTGCACCCCTGTGGCAGGAGCAAAGGAGAAGAGTTAAGCTCCCATGGGAGGAGAGTGTGTAAATCTTAAGACTGGCTAGTGGTTTTGAAGGGGCAGGACTGTTTTCCTGCTGGGATTCTTGAGCTGCTGCAACAGACTCTTCCAGTGCTTTGTCAATTTAGTTTCATCAGTCTGGTATCCTACTCTCACCCAACTCTCCTTTCTTTTCCAATGACAGGGCCATCACCCCTGCTGTTTATGACAAACTGCATTGCAACAGCATTTTTTATTCTGAAACCTGCAGTTACAAGCTGGTTGAAAAGATTGACCCTTTTATACACTGTGATGCTGAGAGCTGGATGGTTTAGTAACAAGTCCCTTCTCTTACTCAAGCACATGTCTTTTATTTGCAACATCTGCCTTACAATTTTGGACATGACCAGATATGGAGCAAATTCTTTCCTAAACCCAAGGAGATGTTCTAAGCAGCGCTGGCTCATTTATCTGTTAATGCATCAAAAAATTATATTATAAGGGATCAGACCTGTGTAATGCTATTTTGATGGTGTACTTTTAACAGAGAATGTGTAACTGGTACAAGTCGCCTACTTACAGAAGAATTCCACATGCAGGACCAGATATGAGTACTGTCTCAGTACCTGTTCCCTCTCTCCTAAAAGTTTGAGTAAAATAAATTCAGATAATATCAATGCTTGGTGTGATTAAGGATTGTAACATGTCCTATAATTTTAGTCTGATCAGTTTAACAAACACAAGACAACTGAAGAAAAAAAATGACTTCAGAAGTAGAGGCAGATGCATGAGCAAGTATTCATTTACTTATCCCCATTTTCCCCTGCTACTGATTTGGGGGAGGGTGAAGAGGGGCAGGTGGGAGGAACGGAAGGGCAAACAACAGTAGAACTCACCTTTTGGAGCCATGTGAAAGCAAGGACCCTGGTGAGATCCTGTGCTGAGCACCAGGGGAGCTCAGGGTTCTCTGAGCTCGCTGGCATCCATGATTGTGGTGAGGGGTTGCAGCCACATCCCCTTTGGCTATGGTGCACATACACAGTGAGCCCTCTTTACTGTGTGCATGCACACCAGAGCTGAAATTTGACTGAAGAGTAACATTTTGACTAAAATTTCACATTTTGACTGAAATTTGCATCCACATGTTCTAATACCTTGAACCCCTGAACGACTAAGACTTATCCTCTCTCATTAATTTTCAGTCATATCCTACCTTGTACATCATCTCCCCATGATATGAAACTCCCTGTGCAAGTAATTTCCTCCAATCCATTTATAAGTTATGTAGCTCTCCTCCACTGGCCAACAAGTTATTAGCTACCTAAAGCATCTAAATATGTCCCCACCAGAACCACGTATGACAGGGGTGGGCAAAATATGGCCCACTGGCTGGATCCGGCCCACAAGGCCATTCTATCTGGCCCACGGGGCCCCTAAAATTTTTTTGAAAATTAAAATTTATCTGTCCTTGGTTCCCATAAAAAATGACAGGAACCGGGGGCAGTAGCATGCAGGGGAACAGTAACAGCAGGGCCCGGCTGGCCCCACCCCCTCAGCAGGGGTTTCTGGCCTGGGACCACGTGGCTGTCCCGGTGCAGGAAGCTCAGGTAAACAGAAGGGTGGGGTGGGGGGGAGGGGGAAGGGCAGGGAAGGAGCTGGTGCTGAGTGCAGGGAAAAGCAGCCCTGCCCCTGCCTCGTGGCTGGTGCTTCCTGCTGCAGCTGCTTGCAGCCCATGTGGGGCTGTCCTGAGCAGGCACAGGCAGCCCCACGTGGGCTGCAAGAAGCTGCAGCATGGGGTGCCGGGCACGGGGTGGGAGTGGGGCTGCTTTTACCCGCACTCAGCACCAGCTTCTAATACTGCCCCACACTGGCTCTGGGCTCACCCATCAGAGCTGTGCCGATGGTGGCAGCAGCTTCGGCCCCCCTGCTTGCCACACCAGGCAGTGTTTGCTGCTGCTGCCTGCCTAGAGCTTGTGCCATGGTAGGCTGCAGTGCAGCTGCCACTGCTGCCCCTGTGCTGCCCAGCACGTGAACTGTGGGCAGGCAGCAGCAGCAAACGCTGCCCAGCTCGGCAAGCAGGGGGGGCGCAGCTGCTGCCATTGTGGCGCAGCCCTGATGGGCAAGCCCGGAGCCAGCGTAGGGCCCAGGCTGGCAGTGAGGGTGGGTTACAAGCTGGTGCGGAGTGTGAGGAAAAGCGGCCCCTCTCCCGCTGTGTGCCCGGTGTGGGGCTGCCTGTGCCTGCTCAGGACAGCCCTGTGTGGGCTGCGAGCAGCTGCAGCAGCAAGCACTGGCCACGGGCGGGGCAGGGCCACTTTTCCCCGCAGTCCACACCAGCTCCTTCCCTGCTGGTGAGCAGGGGGTTGGGGCTGTGCACTGCCCCCTGTCTGTACCACGGGGCTGGGGGGGCACTGGGAGTGAGCGGGTGCGGGAGCACAGGGCCCGCACCGGTGTCCCAGGGCCAGCGCCAGCAGGGCCCAGAGCAGGACAGCAGGGGTACAGGGTCCCAGCCAGCAGGGGCTCTATGGAGCCGGGACAGCTCCCCGCTCTCCTTGCTGGTGCAGCCGAGCCCGGCTCCACAGGCCCCTGCTAGCCTGCGTCCCACTCGGCCCCACTGGTACTGGGGCACTGGTTTCAAGACATTGGGACATTGGTCCCAAGATGGTGACCAGGGGGCGGGGCACATGTCAAGGGGCGGGGCTACCCATGCAGACCTCGACAGCTTGCCAAAACTGGGTAAGCGGTCCTCCACCCAAAATAATTGCTCGCCCCTGATGTAGGAAGATGCAATTACTGCCCTCTTCCATCATATGAGGCCCTTGTTGTCCAGCAAGATAGGGGCCATTTTGGTAGCACGTCTGATGGCAGACTATCAGCTACATCACTTGAACTGAATGTTTGGATGATTCTCCCCCTAACACCAAGCATCTGTTAAGATGAGAGTGCTACATTTATCAAAACATTTTGTAACAATTTCTTTGAGAACTGGATGTAGTTGAATTTTTAGAAGCACAGCTGTGGAAGGGATCCCTAGGAGGGCTGTGCAAAATGGCACCGTTCCATTTCGACTTGTGTTTCGACGGAACAGCATTTTGTTTCAAATTTTGTTTAGACTCGAAACCGCTGTTCCTTTTAGTTTCATCAAAACAGTGATGCTGTTTTGATGCTGTTTCGATGTTTTGCCCATAGATCACTCAGATCCCTTCCCCAGCACTGCGATCAATTGGACTGGGGAAGAGAACTCAGCTCAGCTGAGCCAAGTTCCCCTCCCCAGTTCTGAGATCAGGCTGGAGAAGGGAACTCAGCCAGGCTGCTTCAAATCTAAAAATGTTTCAAAACTTTTGAAACGTTTCAACTGCCCTCGTTTTGTTTTGAGGCTGTTTTGAAGCCCTTTGTTTAATTTAGATCTTGCTGTTTAAAGCTTGAAATGAAATGAAACAGCTGGCAAAATTTTGCACAGCTGTAATCCTTAGTTCAGTAAGTCCAGGCCCCTATATTGCAGGCATCATATCATGCTTATTCAAACTCCATCTTAAGACAAGTTTGGAATCATAGGGACTAAAAAATAATTAAAAAAAACTACTGTAAAATGTTACAGAAGCACAGCTTCTCTAATTGACCAAAACTTTCTTCTAATATCCAGCCTAAGCTCATTCATGGCCAGTCTATTCCCATTTAGTTTTGTGTAAGCACTGTCCTTTGGCTTAAATAATTTGGGAGGAAAAAAAAATGGATGAAGAAAAGCAAATATCCATCATTAGTTAACATGTTGGCTGATCTTTCTTTAATAGTTTCTCCCTCCAACCTGGACTAGCTCCTGCTTACCCATACTTACTCTAAACACCAGCTTGTACTTATTTGTTGCTAAAGTGGATATCATATTTGTTGCCATTGTGTCTTTGTAGAGTACAGCCAGTCCCAACTATGGAAAAAGCTTGGAGTCAGGCTCTAGAGTGTTAAAGATTGGCTTAATCAAAATCTAGTTAAAATCCTTAAGATTGACTTCTTTATTTGCCAACTGATCGGAGCGCTTAGAGTTAACATGATATTTTCCAACATAAACATACCATCTAGAACCATTTTAAGGAAATTTGCAAGCCAAGTGTCTCCTTTGGGCACATGATACTAGGAGAGGGGCTTCAGAAAAAAATGATCAACCTTAAAGTCCAGTTAATATTAAGTCGCAAGAGCTGATGACGCTGGTTTCCTAGTAAAAGTAACTTTTGCAATTTAGTCTTTATCTGGTCTGGATAGGTCATATGAAAGAGTCTGGAAAAGAAGTCTTTAGGAACAATGCATTAGAACATGAATGTGAATCTCAACCTTTTTAGACTCAAGGGACCAGCTCAGAAGATGCTAGCTCATAGTTTTTACTCATTTCTGACTATGAAAGAGAGAGAGAGAGAGAGAGAGAGATGTTCTTCTGCTGCAAAGGCCACAAAAAGACCACACACAGTCAAAATGTTTTAGATCACTATTTGGAATCTCTGGATTCATCTTGTGAATCATGTTTGCACACCTGATGGGGCTAACATTGCATTATAACTTGGAAAGGATCTCAAAGCACCCCATAGCGCCACAGGATTCTGTTCCAGAATCACTACATTAGACCTTAGAGATGCCACTGCTGTTATTTCTACCTGCTGTCCCTGAAGAATCAAGGGTCCCAGCAAGTAGAATCATCATTTTGCTTTGTAGATATTGTGATATGCTTGGATCAATGAAATTTAGACTGCTAAGCTTTATTATTCAACTCAGTTTTAAATTCTGTGAACATAAGTGCAACATGATTGACAAGGAGACTGGCACTTGGCCCCTATGTCCATGTGTAAGATGGGTTGGAGGCACAGTAGCAAATGCTGGTCTCAATGCATGGCCTGCTCAGTGGTGCTGCCACCAGAATCCTGTGGCTTCATAACATCAGGCAATTCTGGGGTGGTGGAAAAGGGGTCAATATGCAGTGGCTCAAAGGAGCCATTGCCAGGTCTGAATAGGGCCAAGCCCACTGTAGCTGGTGCGTAGGGACGGCAGTTCTGGCTACTTAAGCCACAGTCTATCAAAGTCTTGGTGCCATCAGTCAGCAGCTGGTCATCCTTGTATAGCTGCTGTTCCTCTGGAGGCCTCTTTAGTATCCCCTCCACAACTTTCTTCAGATCATAAACAGTAGTATTCTCTTTGGCATTGGCAAAGATGGTCATTTTATGGCGGCGTATCATCAAGTACACATCCATGGCTACCCTGGGGACTTCCCACAATCCTGTAACATCACAAAGAGATCAGGCTTTGAGGCAACTGCAATTTATCAACAAATTTGAAGTCAGAACAGACTAAATATCAGTATCTGGAGAAGTTTTAAGCCAGGAAAAAACCTGCCCAGGATCTCTGTACAAGGAGTCTTTGGTGCTGTTCTTCAGAAATATTTGGGTGCACTATACCTCTAGGACAGAATCATTTACTCACCTGAAGAGATGCAATTTCTCAATGTATATTCTGTTCACAACTCTCCAGTCAGGGCCTTGTTACACCTTACACTGGACATATGTACACAAGATGTTTACTTTTACTGTGGAGTTGCTTAATTAGCTCCACAGTAAATGTATTGTGTCTATGCATGCAGTGCTATTAGGTCACAGGAAACTAATAAACTCTGCAGCAGGGTAGTGCTTGGAAATACAAGTACTATCCTAATGCAGAGTTAGTTACTGCACATCAACATATGTGTAGTCGATGACCCAGGAGTAAATTACTCCTGGTCAGCCAGCCAGCAGGGGACCACACTTCTGCCTGTGGCCTAGCCACATGGCTCAGCTGCTGCAAGCACCTCATGGCCTAGCTAGCTCCTCCACCACGCAATGCAGGCACCTGCTGCTTGGGCCCAACTCTTGCTGCATGCCTTCTGCCCCCCAGGCTGCAAGCCACACTATCAGTGCCAGCTAAAACCTGGGGCTGACCCTTGTGCCCCCTGCCAGCCTGGGGCTGGCACCTGGGCAGCTGAGGCCAGAGTCTGGAGCTCCCTCTGGTTGCTGTAGGGTGCCAGAGAAGGGCAGGAGCAGTGCTAGCCTAAACTGCCCCTCCCTGACTCAAATTGCTGCTGTTCCAGGCGCATGTGTGGATGCTGCACCCAGGAATAGTTTATTGCAGAGCAATCTGCTCCAGTTTATTCAGTTGCATTAATAGACACACCCACTATGAGCTGCATAAAAGTTGATGGGAATCACTACTAGCTCAAGTTTGGAGTTGTTACACTTCAGGCCAGCAGGGTCCTAGAGGACAAAAAGGCAAGAATGCCCATCCCTCTCCTCCCATTTGAGGCTCTCGCCCCCTCCCCCCCATTCCTGTCCCTGCCTACTTGTAGCTCCCTGACTGTGGAGCCCAGAGAGCAGCAGCAGCAGCCAGATAAGCAGGTTAACTCTTCCCTGCCTGCTTCCCCAGGACAGGCAGGGTGAACAACCTGGGCAGGCAAATAAGCAGGGCAGGCAGGGGGCAGCATGCAGTAAGTAGGGATCTGGGGTACAAGGTGTTTACACTATTATGTAGCCTAGAGTGGGTACACTTTAGTGCAACATGAGCTGAGTAGCATGGATCAGAGAGAATCTTGCTCTGGAGTGGATTAATTTTGAGGTGCATAAGGAGTGCTTAAAACCAGTTTCATGTGTAGACAATCCAGGTGTTAAGAGTTCCAGGAGCCATCCAAAATTATTGTGCAATGAAGCCTTCATTCATTTTAGTCCTAGATCCTTCTGTGCTCCATATTTTGCACAGAGTAAAGAGACAAAGGATATCAAACAGCATAGAGAATATGTGGAAAATCTACATTAGAGGTAAAAAATTAAAAGAGAATTAAGTTTACTACCCAAAGAGTTTTTCATTTGCCTTTCACCTCAGCTCCAACAATAACTTGGGCTCCCAACAGGTTTATGTTACATACATACAGCCCACTATACCTTGCTCAGCTCAGATCCTGGGACTGCGGGATTACCGTGTTTCCTTGCACATATAACCAAGAAACTAGGGTGCTTCTCTTGGATTAAGAGAGGGAGGAGATGCAGAGACAGGCAAGTATTACAGGAGCACAAGTGGGCAGTTCTCACCCAGAAAAGTGTCACAAAGGCCCAGGAGTGTACCTGGCCTACTTTGAGGAATCAAAATAATTGTCTCAAGTAGCAGGCTAAAATGTAGCCTTAGGCCATTTGTAGACATGTTCAGCATTTTCTAAACCATGTTAACTGATTTGCATCACACAGTTGGAATCAAATTTTTATTTGAATTAAATTTTAATAGATAATCATTGACTATCATAGCAGGGGGCACTGGCTATATGCTATCTATGTTTGAGAGCCCCTTAACAGAGGTTGGAAGTAATTAGGAGGTGATAATATGCCTGTGTAAGCACTGCTACATTGTTGCAGTTATCTAAAGTGCTGTTCCAGAAACTGTGCTTGACCTGATACTTAGCAGGGTGAAGTGTTGGAACATTTGATTTCTTTTTAATAGTGTTACTTTGTGGCCCTATTGATTGCAAAAAACCCAATTGAGTTTCCCTTCCCGGCATTGATATTTGTAATGTTTGTTTATCTGCTTATCTGAGTTCCTAAGAATTCTTGTCCCCAAAAGCAACACTGTATTAACTAACATGTATATACAGTTTAAACTGCATAGTTAATATGGTTTAAAGTGCATAGTTCAGACTGCCCCAGTCTGCATTAAATTTTAATCATTCAATGAGGATTAATTAAATCAGATTGGAGCCATCTTTAATTCAGACTACAGACATCTACATGTAAATAGTTACAACTGTAGTCCAGATTAAACCTAGAAAAACATAACATATATAGATGGCTGTAGGGTCTGAACTGCCCCCAATCTTACACCTAATGGGGGAAAGGAAGTAGTGTCTCTCACTGGTCCATCAAAAAAAGAGAAGCATTTATTTTTAGTTCAAGTTTGTTCTGCTTCTATATTCCTTCCCTTGGGTCTGCACCTTGATGCAATAGAAAGCCTTGCCTGTTTAGTAACCAAGAGCTATTCTGGCAAGAGTCCAGCTCTTGGTGGGCCATTCAAACTGATATGGTCAGGACAAAGGTAGGCTAAGGCCAGCAGCCTGAGAAAGGCAGAGGTAGCTGCTCCAGCCAGCAGCTTGATTAGAATGGCGGATATTGCTCACACCTTAAGTGAGACTTTGCTGGGGCAGAAACATTAAATATTTGTTCAAAGATGAGGCCACATTAGTACTGTGCATACAGGATCATGCCAGCTCCCTCTCTCTCGCATGCCATCACCACCAGCCACCCCAAAACAGACAGCTAATTCATATCAGGTCTATTTCTACTGTTTGAGGGGGGGAGGCGGGGGAAGGAAGGGGGGTAATGAGTTTTTGATTGCATTGTCATTCTTAATCTACACATGTAAACATGCAATCTCATTTCTGGAGTGAAGCCCAGATCCAGGAGTATTGTAGGTGCCTGAAACCCCTTGCAGACATTAGTTGTGCAATAGGATCTAAGCTATTTGATGCTGGATACTAAAATCATACATCCTGCTATTCCACACATTCAAGATCTGGCATAGTAGGGCATGCACTTTTGGATCTGGGATAAAATTCCTCAGATTCCATCCTACATCTGCTGTCTTTCTTTCTCCCCTACAGCCATGCCCATGCCCCATGGATTTTACTAGTCAATATAAAAAAATCCCTGCTACCAAACATATGTAAACTCTTCTGGGCCTCTGGGTAACCACAGACTACTACCCTTTGGTCCACTCCAGCCATCCTGGGTACCTGCATTTGCCAGTATTCCCTTCTCCAGCAGTCTAGCTTCACAGAAACTCTTCCACATGCAGGGCTCAGGGCCAAACTGGACCTTTTGCCCTAGGCATCTCTCTCTTTCCCCTTCTGGTCATTTGACCCAACACCCATGTAACAAGGCCCAGGCACTGCTAATAATCTAGTCTAAAATCAGCAGCCTAGCTTTCTGTTGTCTCCTATCTGTGGGCTATAGACCCTATAGCCCTTTTACTATGCTGTTTGGCTCTGTCAAGATGCAGTTCTCTCTTTTAAAGTAGCAGGGGAGCTTGAACCATTACACCTAGCCATTCCAGACATATACTCCATCTACTTTTACTGTGGCCTCTGGATGAAAAGCAGAGCCTGGCTAGACTACAGTGTGAAAAAGTCACAAAGAAATCCAAAGTGTGAAATTGCACTGTGAACAGGAATCATAGAGCGGTAAACAAACCAGATGTGGTACCAAATTAGCTGCCTTTCCACACAATTTGAGAAAATGCAAGTAAACATTTGGCATCTGCTCTAAAGATACCAGCAAGCAAAACAAACATTGGCAGAAGCACGTTAGTTCTACAGACATGTACAACTTGAACAAGCCTAGTGTCCTGCAAAGCCACTTGCTATTCCACATGATCTGAGGAGACAGAGGATACTTAATAGTGTTCAACTACCTAAAGGGGGGTTCAAAAGAGGATGGGGCTTATTCTTCCATTTGCCACCACTGAGAACAAGGAGCAATGGTCTCAAGTTGTAGCAAGGGAAGTTTAGGTTAAATATTAGGAAGAATTTTCTTACTACGAAGGTAGTAAAACACTGGAACAGATTATCCAGAGAGGTGGTGGAAGTTTCTTCTTTGGGGGTTTTCAAAACCCAGCTGGACAAAGCTTTGCCTGGGATGATCTAGTTGGGGCTGGTCCTGCTTTGAGCAGGGGGTTGGACTAGATGACCTTCTGTGGTCCCTTCCAACCTTAACTGTCTATGATTGGATTTAGGGTGCATGCAGGAAGTTGTGGTTTCTCCACTCATCTCCTTCCAAATCCTTCCTCCATCTCCAATCAGATCTAATGTTTGAAGATCTGAGCGTCCCCCTTTCCAGCTGAGCCTCAAGGATCTTCCAACAAGCTGCTCCTGGCATCCAGTCATATTTAGCTCATGTGTTCCTGGGAAAAGCCAGGATCAAATAAATTATTTGGCAGAATGAAAGAGCTACTCTACAATCCCTGTGGAGAAACACATTCATCTGGTAGAGATTATGGGCATTTTTACACAGGCTCTGGGGGTGGAGAGAGGGTGGGGCTTTAATTAGAGCAGCTCTCAGAGCTGCTGTAATTAAAGCGCCACCATGTCATGTGTATTAGTATCTCTGTACTTCAAAATGGCTGCAGGGGCACTTGAACTAAAGCTTGTTCAAGTGCTTGCTCAGCTTGAGCTGAGCTTTAGTTCAAATGCCCCCGCCACCATTTAAGTGCTGAGATGCTGCTACACAAGACACAGGAGGCTGATGCAGTGTGGTAATTTCCACATTCCAGCAGACTTGATTAATAGCGTCTGCTCTAATGAACTGAAATGCCAGCACATTGGAGCAGCCTCTGCACTTGTGTATAGGTGCCCTATGGTGTCAGCTGCACAAGACAGGCAGCTTAAATATGTGATTGATGGTGGGCAGGAGAGGTGAGCAACAGCTAGCTGACCTGACACTAGCTACATATCTTCCTTTAGTTGCCAAAGAAGTCTAAATGTATGAGCACCAGCTTGTCATTAGGAAAAATGGCAATGGAAAAAAACAAAACAAAACAAAACAAAAAAAACCAACCCAACCCAAAATACAAAAAACACACTTTCCACCACAGGAGAAGCAGGATCTTCTTCATCAAGAAAGGAAGGGCAACATGACCAAGCCATAATCCTCCAGAATATGTTAAACGAAGAAAGCTTTGCTCTTTTCTGCTCTTTCCCATAGCAAAGCCCATGATTGTTCTCTCCCGCAGCAGTGTTCCAGTCCATTATTAACTACCATATATACTTGAATTACCATATGTACTACCCTGATTACAAGATGAACCACCACCAATCACATTCTATATATGGAAAATTTAAAATTTTGTTGTTACAGCTTTCCAGGTATCAAGTATAATTATTGGAGATTTGCCTTGAATTTGTCCCCTTCCCACTGTTAGAGCAGGGGAAATAAATACGGAGATCAGGTAATTCCTTTGTTCTCCGATTCCCAGCCAACTTCCCTCCCCCTCCCCCCTTTCTTCTTACTTCAAACCCTGTTCTTCCTAAGCAGAAAGTAATAAGCAAGTTTGAAAACAATAACCTTGAAATAAAAAAAAAAAAAAGTGACTGTAGCAGTTTGTATATAGTGCCCATATACTCCATTCTTCCAGAATTGATGCATGTTACCCTTCTTTAAAAATGCTGCAAGTTTTAGCACATCTACATCACAAACACACTTTCAAGTAGTAGTTCGATACCTACTTATATGTAGTACAAGCTATGCATTACATTAGTCCAAAGCATTTATCACATATTTCATTGGGCTGGGCACTAGAGTCAACAGCATTTTAAGCCATAGTGACCCCACAGCTCAGCATGTGTGCATACTTTGGATGCCCCCCCCACAAGAGATCCAGGTGCTAATTAGCTCCCCACATATGACTGGAACTGCATGTTCTTGTTGTGAGTCCTGGAATGTTCCAGGAATGTATATTCATAAGACACACATGGCAACTTGGTCCATCTTCATCTCATGGAGGGTGCAGCCACACTGATCACATGTGCTAACCTGAGAAGGGAGCAACAGAGGAATTCTGGGTTGATTGTTTGGAGCTCTGTTTCATGGTTTTTGCCAGGCATTTGAGGCTAGTGAAAAAACAGCACTAAGAAAGAAAGACAGAGCTCATCTGTGGAAGGGAAGAAGTTGAAATGTATGCAGTGTAGTGGTTCACTATGACTTGAAAAAAAAAAAAAAGTGTTGGGGGGTGGGGAGAGGGAACTGCACTTCCATGGACGTCAATGTTTTATTCAGATGGGCTGGACTAACCTATCCTTGTGGTAGATTCCCATCAGTATGTTTGTCCCATATAGGCCATGCATTTCAATCATGCTTAGTGTGAGCTGCATTTAAAATCAACTTCAGAACTGGTTTCCATTTCTAAGTACATGCTGCTTTTGGCAGCAGTTTAACAACAGACAGTGTGTTTAGTGAAATTTCTTTGTATGCAAGAAGATGAGGCGCTCCCCCCTTGCCAGTTGGGGGTTATCTTACATTTGAGTAAATATGGTAAGTAGAGGGTGCCTCTAAGAGATGGTTCTAGTCAACATACCTGAAAGTCTTTCAAATGATTATTCTTGCTTTTCTGTTCCCAATAGGTACTTCTTTCCCATAGCCCTTCTGAATCAGGGGTCTTGATCTCTTGTCACCCAGAAGTACTCCTGCTTTCTGTTGCCTTTTTAGAAAAGTCCCATCTCCAAGGCAATAGCACAACCCCAAAGGATTCCCCAGTGATGTTCCTCTATTCATTCCTGCAGTCCATCAGGTCTCACTCCAGCAGATGCACAAAATCAGCCAAGCAAATCCATTCTGTATCATCCTTCTTTCCCCGAAGTGCAGAGAAATGTCAATTTCTCGTTAGAATCTGCTAGGCAGGTATAGTTTGCAAGCTGGTGATTTGCTTGTGGAAGAGCAGACAATGTAGAATGCTTGCACTGCTTCATTGTGCTCACAAAGAAAATCCCATGTGTAAGAGTGGGTATTCATCTGGTCACTATATCTCCAGGCATATTGTAGGACAAAGCTTGCAGAAGTCACTAGGGAGGCAAGCTCAGCTCCCCAATAACAGCATCCATTTGCTTTTCTTCCAAGCTGCAGGCTGCAGCTGGTGATGGCTGCAGCCATATTACAGAGCAGCAGAAGTACTGCCTCATCCCCCAAACTCAATTATGTCCAGAGAAGGATGCAATGACCTTCCCTCACCCACAACCTGGGAGCTGAGACTAGCCACATCTTTTCTATAACTGAGGAATTAAGCACACCGTAAGAATAAGCAGATATTACCTGCAACTGTTCAAGAAAAGCACCTTCATGTTATGTTGGGCTAAATGGAGATGTACCAGCTTCCCTCTGCTCCCTGTTACCAATGTTACTATCACCTTAGAGAAGATAATATCATCCCAGGCTCACTCTCAGAAGATCCTTCTTCCTTCCTTGGACAGAAGTCATATCTGCTCATTGCTTTTGCTTCTCTTCCCAAGGTCTCTGCCATAGAATTTCCACAACAGCTTCTTCACTTACATTTCTAGAAAAGAGTGCTCCTTCCCCCCCTCCCCACCCCAGTCCTAAAGTGAATCCATTTTGTAAGGATGCAAATCCACTAACACATCTCAGGCTGCAGTTGTCAGCAAGAGTTCTTTTTCATTTTTCTTTCTTTTTTTTCCTTCTTTCCAGATAAAGAAACCTACAGCTTTCCAAAGTCTTGTCCCTCCCTCCCAGTCTTGCTTTACTGGGGAATATTTTTGCAAGGCTGCCAGTTTCCATGTTTTAATCCAAGATGAAGTCTTTTCTGCTTCAGAACTGCAGTCAGACACAGCAGCAACAGCCCCTCAGTCATAATGGGAGCTGAAGATGCACTTCAAGTCAATTCACCCACACTGGAACAGCTGGCAGTCATGTGACCTTATCCACTGGAAACCTCCCTCCCTCCCACCACCATGGGACAGAAGCTTAATTTTTCATCAAGTCAAAATGAAAAAAAAAAAAAAATAAAAAAAAAAATGGTTAACAAATGGCTATACTCCAGACTCTATGCTAAATCACATTATATTATTTGGTTTTCAACGTTAAAAGAAAAATACTTTGTCAAAAAGGTGACCAGTTTTAGTTACAAGAGATTCAATCCACTGCTCTGGTCTCTCAAGAAGTGAGAAATATGGTGCAAGTGACAACACCAGTTATAGATCTAACTTTTCTCTCCCAGCCTCCCTGAACTTGTGATTAGGCAATGTTAAAAAAAAAACAAAAAAACCCACCATAAAACACCATAATCTGACCTGGCACTGAAGCAGTTCCTATTTTTTAAATCCAAGTATGAAGTCTTACCATTGTATTTTGTTAATAATAGAGGGTTACTATAGTTTTAAATCAAGGAGTAAAAAGGTCAAGAGACAAGTGACGAGAAGGGTAAGCCCGAGTTACAGGTCAGTGGAGATGTGTATTTTGGAGATGTGAATGCAGACTAGAATTATAGCCCCTGAAGTAGAGCTATGGCTTGCATTCTTCCTTAATGGGCAAGCTCTATTGGTCATAAGATGTACCAAATGCTTCCAATACAGGTGAGACCAATGCAGAACTGCAGTGCACACTTTTTGGTTAGTCCGAAAGTTTGGTAGAATGCTTGCCATGCTGAAAATTAATCATCCAGCTCTAAACTGGCTAGGTGATCATTTTGACTAAGCTATTACATTACACTATCTCTAGTGATAAATGCAGCAATTGGACTAGAGAGGAGATGCACAGGACATTGAGAGTTTGTTTTTTATTGCTTCATAGGGGAACAGATTTGAAAAAACTCCTACACTACCTCCCCCATCTAGCTAAAGGGCTTGGCAGCACAAAAGCAGAAATTAGTTTGTATTAAATTGAGGCTCATTTTAGAATTTATTTTGTAGGCAATCCACTGCTATAGATTGAGGAAATGCAAAATGCTGGTGAGCCAGTGGCAGAAAGGGTCTCACAAAGGAGAGACAGTGAAAGCCTTGACTTGTCTGCCATTCACAGCAAGTTTGCAACAGAAAGCAACTAAGATACAGAGGAATCTGGTTTGGGGAGCTTTAAAATTTAGATGCCATATTCTCCTGCCTACTACAAAGGATGCATCCTCAGCTCCCCAAGTGTACAGGATGCAATGACATAACACCAGAATCCTTTTGTGATTGGCCTCAAATTGCTGTATAGGCACTTAGAGGAGTTTTGTGCATTGAATGAATTGTCAGTGGGCTAGTGGTTAAAACTTGCTAGCTTGGGCTGAAAGACACTGATATTCTTGACAGATGTAACACTTAGAACCATCTAAATACATGTTAAACTCCAAGCATTGACAATGCATAAGGGTTTGCAGTGTGGGGGCACAACTGTGCACCACCCCCACCACTACCAGGCCCTGAATCCAGCTGGGTTGCAGCCCCATGCCCCACCATCAGCACAGAAGTTTTCCTTCCCCCCTTTACCTTCCCCATCCCCATCATGTTGCCAGTGACCTCAAGAGTTTAGATGTACAGGCCACTTCAAAAGAGTTGAAACTTTCTGGAAGGGTTCAAAGTCAGTGGGAAAAGCAAATACTACTTTGAGCTGGCTTTCCTTTAACTGATTCAATGCTATATAAAGATACAAAGCATTCCATGCCTAATGTTTCATCAGTCCTCCAGGCATCCCAAATGGCATCAGCTCCTCACCCTCTGTCCCCCAAACACATGCAGCACAATGGGGCTGCTCTGGGATGCAATGCGGTATCTGCTGCCCAAAGATCTATTGCCTATAGCAGTGGTTCTCAACCGGTTCAGGCTCAAGGCATCCATGGATAGACTTGAGCAGAGGAGATGCAGCATCTGGTAAAGGGGGTGCTGCAGAGGTAGCTGTATCCCCATTCCCAGCCTCCAACCTCCTCCATACATCCACCCACTGGTGTGAACAGGCCACTCTGGCAGCCTCTGGGGACATAAGGCCCCCAAAGCAGGTAAGCATCCTTCTCTTCCCCTCCCTGCTTAGAAGGCCATCCCCTCCTGATCCCTTCTCTCACCCTCCCCTGCCTGCAGCAGGAGCTGCTGCTTTCCTTGCTCTTGGGGGGTGGGGAGGGTGCACTTCTGAGCCACTACTGCCTGCTCCAGCAAGGCTGCATGATGGCTAGGCTCAGCTGGGGCAGCTACAGCAGTGGGGGCAGGGGCAGGATACTTCCATCCTGCCCAGTCCCTCCAGAAGTGGATCCAGGGAAGGGGACCCCTTTTCCATCACCACTGTCACTGTCCTAGCTGAGCCCAGCACCCACACAGCTCAGCTGGAGCAGGCAGGAGCAGCTCTGAAGATTCCCAGCCCCCTTTTCTCCAGGGCAACAGGGCAGGTGGGAGATGTGAGGGGAGGGGAGCGGAGATGCTTCTGAGCACGGAGGGGAATTCTTATCTGCTTAGACCACTTTTTGAAAGTCTCTGGAGGTTTCGGCAGCACAGTCCAGTAAGGAAGCTGGGTGCAGCCACACTCCCACATTCACTCTACATCCACTCCTGGACTTGAGGCACCCCTGGATAGACTTGAAACACTTCTTGGTGAATGTCTGATCTTAGTTCTCAGTCTTTTTTGCTTACAAAAAAAAAAAAAAAAAAAATAGAGCAGTTTTTCTATTGCAAAGAACTGTGAAATCTATAACTGGTCTTTCCATTTGAAATATTTGGGTTTGTTTTGCGAGTCATGTTTGATAACTTAACAGTGCTGCTAATAGTTTGCTATCATGCAGCACCCGCGGAAGGACCTCACAGCACCCCATGGTGCAGTGGCAACCTGGTTGAAGATGATGGGCCTACAGAGACTATAGTCCACAGGGGCATTGAAAGCAGAAAGCCTCCATTAGTTTCACTTCCTTGCTGGAAACCCTGGATGGGATCCCAGGCTTATCTGGGGGTGGGGATAGCCAAGTTCCAGGGGTGGAGGGTTTTTGGGGTCCCTTGCTTCTGGTTCCTGGTTTTGCCTGTGACAGTCAACACTTGTCCGTTGTAGGGGGAGGGGCAGAGAGCCATTGCATATTGGGCACTTACCAGGACAGAAGGGCTGGCTGTTCCATGCTCATTGTGAAGTGCCTTAGCTTGTTAACTGTTAATTTGGTCCCAACTCTGTGCTGCTGCATCCAGTCCTGCCCTGAAGCTTCTACCGTGAATGCAGGGATTGGAAGAGATGGGGAATTCTTGGCAAAGGGGGGCAGGGGGTGGAAAGTCAGAGCCCCCAGCCCCCACAGGAACCATGAGCATGGAGCTGCAGAGTTCCCCACCTCCCAAGACCTGGCAAACCCTTCCACTCCAGCCTCTTGCCTCAATTCAGGTCTTCTGCCTCTTCTTCTAGGGAAATCCTGCAAAACTGCAGGCATGACTGACCCCTGGAAAGTCATGTCTGGAAGCATTTTGGCAGCAGTGCAGTCCCTACAAGGTGAAGGATCTGCTTGAAGGTCTTAGCAGTACACATACACAGACATTTCTGTTCAGGCTTATTTGTGACCTGGTTCCCAGTCAGTGATAGTCTTGGAATAGTTCAAGTATTGTCTCTCCACACTCATGTTTAATTCTCACTCTGCCACCATAAGACATCCCGTGTTTCTCTGAACAGGTCACTTAATATTCCTGGAGGCCTGATCATTAGAAGTGCCAAGTATACCATAATCTGGAAGCCAGGCTCCTTCAAGAGATGATGAGGGGCCAAGACACTGGGACAATGAAGAGCAACACAGGTAGCTATTTAAAAACCCCATACTTAAGACTTCTGCATCAAAAGCAAGGCAATCTTAATTATAGATATTATGTAGCACAACACTCACCTGCTGTGGTAACACACAGCAATGCACAAGGTTTTGCAAGAGCTGTAAAACAGGTGGGAAGGTATAGACAAGTAGTCAGAGAAACCTCTAATTACACCAGATCCCTAAGAGAAAAATCCTATTTCAAGTAAAAAACAAACAAAAAAACCCCCAAACAAACAAACCCCAAAAGACATTTAAAGCTTTCCAATTTTAAAAGCAGAGTACTAGCATAACAAGTACTTGAAAGACAAGTATGTTATGATGACTACTTGAGATTACTGACAGCAAGGGGATTTAGTATCTGGCCCCTTTACAAGGATAGTTGGTCACTTGCTACTTCTCTGTGTACTTATATTTATAAACCAAGCCAGTATCATTCAGTCACTTAAATGCTGAAGCCACTACGATACACCCCCACAAAGAAGAGGACATGTTAAACATAATTTTTTACAAGATCAGAGATAATTTTCAGAGATATTTCAGCTGGTATTAGATTTAGAGAGCTTGATTGTTGCAGAGGAAGAGAGGATCCCATAAGAATCCATTGACATCCTTTCAAGCTTCCTGGGAGGGGTAAGAGTTAAGTATTCACAGCAAGAAAGATATTACTAAAACAAAGCCTCCCCCATGAGAATAAATCATTAAAAAGCCAAGCATAGTACAAAGCTAATATTTTGACTGTAACCATCAAGACTCTAAGCTAAACACCACAAAGGTAGAGGAACCACCTGTCAAAAAGAGAAAAACCAACAGCAAAGCCTTACAAAAACTGAATCCCTTATCAACAGCAAAGAAGAATCCTACCCACCACAATCCTTTTGCTTCCTCTCTACCCCTTCCTTTTCAACCCACCAAAAGAGAATAAACCTTCCCCCCTCACTATTATTTAACACCCTATTTCCAGACCAACCCAGTCACCTGATACTTCTGTCTTGTCAATCACATGGGCTTTAATGAATTTAGGTGTATCAATCAAGGTCCTCAATTAAGGCCATTCTGGTTGGGAAACCATGCTGATAGGAATAATTGTGCCCCAAGACAGGGAGCCTCTTAACACCTTGAGTAACATATCACAGCAATGCTCCACCCCAGCAGGCTTACAGGTCATGATCAACACCTTGAACTTCACCTGGAGACTCATAGGCAGCCAGCATAGGTCCTGGGACACTCACTGGTATTACATTCTCCCTGTTCAACAAGCAAGCTACTGCATTTTACACCAGCTTCAGTTTCTGGATGATTTTGAGGTGCAGTCCTGGGCAGAGCACATTGCAAGAATTTCATGTTGAGGCAATAAAGACCAGGGTAACAGGCTCAAGATATACAACCCAAAACAAACCCCCCCTATTGCAAACTTTATAACACAGAAATAAATCTTGGTAAATTTCGAATAGTACTTCTAAATATTCCAGTTGTGTGGCATTGGAGGGGCAGCTTTGGGGAGAATGGAGGCCGCTGTGAGTACACCTTTACTTTTTCAGTGGCACAAAAACTTTCTGACACACAAAAGCCTTGTGCCTGAGGTGTCTTTCTGCTACTCTGCTGGAGTTGCCTTTTTACCTCAAGGTGCCCAGTTTGAACTGTATAGTGTTTGATGATCCCAGACTTCTACCAGGGCAGAAGAGTTCATAGTATCATAGGAAAACAGTGCTGGGAAGTACCTTACAAGGTCATCTAGTCTAGCTCATCTAAACAAGTATGGCCACCAAAAGAATAAGGGACTGGGCATGAGGACTCAGGAAGTCTCTTCCAGTTCTGTTGTGGAGTGAATTTAGTGGTGGTGAACAGCGCCAGTTTATCTAACAGACATGGCCTGAGAAAGTGGCCCTGGTACACAGTGAAGAAAAAGGCAAAAAAGAACTGGGGACATCTAAGTGCAGGAGAGAAAATAAAAAAGGATGGGGTAAATGTTCAATAATAGAGTACCAGCAGGAGACCCTCCACCCTCAGTGTGGCCCTGTGTGACAGCTGTCCTGCCAATGGGCTGGCATCCTATTCTGGAGCCCTGGCCTCTGCTGCAGTTGCCAGGAAGAGAGCCAATTGTGGCAGTCATTATTTCTCACAGGGACTCCTGTGAATGAGGAACTGGGCTGAGAACCAACACAATTCATCTCACTTAGGCAGCTATCTACTGTCCACAACTGTCGATCATATCAACCAGGCCTGGTGCTGAATCCATGATCTGAAGGCGCAGGGCTCCACATTGCCAGGCCCTGGTGGTCTTTAGCTTCTCTAAAGCAACACAGTAATGCCTATATATAAAATAACAGAATAATCATAAATCACTCTTAGAACAGGGGTTTCTTCACACCACTGCACTGTATGAATGACCTGTTCCAGATCTGGGTGGGGGAGATCTCATTGTAACAGGTCAGTGGAACAATAGTACAGTGCCACCTTGCTTAATATGTACCTTTTTCCACTGTTTTGTTGATGGTCTGCCAGTGCAAAAGCATAGCTATCTGGCACCGGATTCTGTTGGCAATATGGAATGCCAATGTGGAGTAATTCTGTTATAGCCACTGGAGTTACTCCAAAATTATATCAGTGTAAATCTTTTCTTTCATATGCTTGTGAATAAGCAAAACTTGCCTTTAAGTTCATGTCCAAAGATACCTTCGGAGGCAATGCCTTCTGATTGGTGATTGAAACAGGTTAGAGTGTCCACTGGCACAGTGTGAGCTCAGCTATTGGCTCACATTTTCAATCCACAACTATTGTTCTTCATTGCATATACAATAAAAGCTGCTCCACACTGGAAAATGCCAGAAGTCTGTGCAAGTTTGCTTCATAATGGTAAGTCAGTGTCTGTGTAACTGTAAGATTGGTTTTTGGTTTGAGTTTATCTGAGAGTCAGATTTATTAATTCTGCGTGAACAAATTATTTATTAATTCTTTATTAATTCTGCATGAACAAATTATTCTATAAGACCACTGAACGTTTCATTACAAGCTTCCTCTTCTTTTCCAGAAGTTCTTGCTGGTCCTCCTCCTGGTCCTTATCGTCTTAGGGACCCTGTGTGATGCCGGCTGTTATATGCGACCTCCCAATAAATATGGTAAGAACAGCATATCTTCCAATCATGCTTAGAACATTCAGTTCATTGATTCAAAGCCTCACTTGTGGAGTACAGTTCACTGAAGTATTCAGATTTCATACCAGCTGAGAGCATCTTTAGACAGACACACACATAGATAGACAGATATAGTAGTTTCCAAACAATAGCAGGGCAGAGTTCCTTTTAAAAAACAGTGTATTACCAGGGGGTAAAAGATGCCAATCCTGAAGCTTCTCCATTCCAGCACCACTGTTTTGTGCTGCTTGTTGTTGGATATGGAAAATGCACGAGAGGACTATTTCAGGTTATACCACTTGCCTGTTTGATTGTGCAAGGGGAGATATTTAATGGTTAGAATTGGGATTAGCATTACAAGAGATCAAGGTGCTAGTAATAGCCCTGCTACAATTTTTCTGTGAAACCTTGGGTTAGTCTTTAAATCCCTTAGTCACTCAGGCTGCTTGCAGATGTTAACCCTCCTCACCCAAATGGTGCTTTGCTTTAAACCTGGCATGCTCCCACGCCAAGCCCAGCACATACCCAGAAGAGGCAGTGCCTTAGTTGGACCCAGCTCACCCAACAGCTGTATAGATCGGATGCTTTGATGGAGATTTATTGGCACCTTTATCTAACAGCTGATTGACTTGTCTTTAGATAAAAGTGCCAAAAAGCCCTACTGAAGCACCTGATCCATACAGATGCTAAGAAACTGGGTTGAAGTAACATGTTGCTGCTTCTGGTAAAGTGTGGGTTTTTTGGTTGGTTTGTTTTTTTTAACATCTGCAGCAGACTCAGTTACACCATGTATAAAATAGGTGTCAAATACCTACTTCCAATAACTGCTATAAGGATTTTTGAGAAAATAAGTACTATTTGCAAAAGTGCCTAAGTGTTTTAGATGCCCAGCTCCTACTGGGCTTCAGTGCCTAAGTTACTGAGGTGCTTTTGAGAATGCTATCCATTGGGTGAAATGCTCTCCCGTTGAAACTGATAGCAAAACTCCCCCTGATTTTAACATGGTGAAGTTTTCAGCCTGAGGCATTTCTCAGACTCAGTATAATACTTGAAGTACATCTCTGGAAAAAAAAAACAACTGTGTGGCAGATGATATTTTACTTTATCATTCCATGCAGTATTGTAGGGTATAGGAGCAATAGTACTACAATCAGTTGCAGAGCACCAGGCCAAATTCAGACCTGGTGTACCTCCACAGAAGTCAGCACTTTAACTGCTAGCATGAAACTATAAGCCTGGTTTTTACCTATAATATTAAAGATTAGATAGATCTACTGCGTCTTGCTTGTTGGTTTTTTGTGTTATCTAGGTTGTATTGAAAACGGAAAGCGGTATAAGTTTGGTGTAGTATGGAACACGGATGATTGTTACAAATGTAAATGTAAGCGGAGAGCGATGACCTGCTGCAATGTGTAAGTTCAAGTAGACTTCTATTATATTTATATGCAAGTTGGTTGAAATTTTATACATTTCAAAATTTTGGTGTAAATTTGCTTTGACATTCCAGAAGAATTAGAAAACAGGTCTTTCACCTGTTTTACAACTGGTTCTAGCAATGCCAAAAACTAAACCACATTCTTTGCATCCAGGCATCTGAAAAACTGTACCTCCAACTCTCTAAATACAGAGTTAGACGTGCACTTGTTGTTATAGGATTTTTTTTCTTATCACTCTCCTCAATCTTTCTCTGAGTCTCCCACTTAGGGTACAAACAGGCATTGTTTTTGTGGCAGGATCCACTGTGCTGGGATGTCAGGCACAGGCATTGTCCAGAGCTATTGTCCCACAAGATCAGGTCCCTGTTGCTCCCAGGGCTTCAGAGGCCAGATCCTGCAGGACAGCCCCAGGTGCCTGGCCAGAACCCAAGGTGGTTCCATGATTTCTATTTGCAGATATAGAGTTCCTTGTGGCTCAGTGATTAAATCTTTGTCTACTACACAGGAGACCCAGGTTCAATGCCTGGCTGCTTATATGAATACAGCCATGGAGGCACTAAATGTCTGGATTCAGTCTGGCCTTTGCATTCTGTCTCGGTGGCCTAAAGGACGGGGGTGGGGATGGAAGGTCTGGGCAGCCTCCAAAACTCCTGCCTAGCTATATTCATTGAAGGTCTGGGTGACCTCTCATACATACACCATGATCTGGAAGGGTCAATAGTTGCTAAAAACTAACTAATTTGCAGACACAGGCTCTGAGAATTCCCATGCAGGGGATTTCAAGGTGTGTATTTCATGTTGCAGACCAAGGGAACCCATGGAGTTCCCTGCTCTGTGCTTGCAGATGTGCTCTTCAACCACCCGCTGGGATATGTCAGCAAAATGGAGCATGACACCCCAATATGAAATGTGCACCCCAGAATTGCCTGCCCAGGGTATCTGGGGAGCGCAGGCAGCCCTTAGCTGTGGAGATCACTCTAAGTGAATAGATGTCCTCTGAGATGAGGTGCAATGAACTGTTACTAGGCAAGAACATTACCTTAACACAACCAAGACTGTAGCAAACATGGGGCAAGGATGTCTGTTCACTCACAACTTGTTGCCATAAAAAAATTATGGTGGCACCTGGGTGATGTTGGTTTGCACTCTTACTGGGTGTGTGATTTCTACCCTCTCCCTCATTTTTTCTGCCCCTTGCTCCCTTTTGCAATTTGTCTTGTGACTTTTCACTGCAACTGTATAGTAGGCCTGTATAAAGCTTTGGTCCCTGATTTTGATTTGGTGGAGATTCAGCCCGATTCGGTGGCTAAATCTCTGAATCTGAATCAAATCGGAGGACCCTTTAATCTCTCTGAATTGAATCGGAACCCTCCGAATCAATTCGGACATAGAGACAACATGATCGCAGTGATCATGAGCCATACCTACTACCTTGAGGTATATAGAAAAAACTTTTAAAGCTGTGTCTATGTCCAAATCGCTGATTCTCTGAATCAGCATCGAATCTTCAGATTCAGCCAAATAGAATCAGGGACAGTGATCTGAATCAACTAATCGAATCACTGTCCTTGATTCGGGCCGAGTCCGAATTGAATAGGGTCCGCTTTACATATAGCCCTCACTGGGCACCTATACATGAACAGTGAGGCAGCTGCAGCGTGCTGTAATTATAGCATGTGGCAGCAGACTCAATTAATCGAGTCTGCTGGAGCATGATAATTACCGTGCTCCAGCACCCTTCAGCATCTTGTGTATCAGCATTGCCATGCTTAAAAATAGTAGCAGGGGCACTTTACCTAAAGCTCATTCAAGTACCCCTGCAGCCATTTTCGAGCGCGAGGATACTGATGCATGAGACACTGCGGATGCTTTACTCTACGCACTAAGACACTCTCGGAGCCATTCTAATTAAAGCACTCCCCACATGGGCGACTGGTGCCACTCTGGTCAGGAGGGGCATGTGTCCCCCCAGCAACCAGTCAGTGCCTGGTGGGGGGAGTTCCCCCACAGCCAATCACGCTGACTGGGAAGTGACCATGGTGCTACATCCAGTGCCCCCACTCCCCAGCTGGCACTCACAGGGGTGCACTGGTGCTTCTTCCTGCCCGCTCTGCCCATCACCTAAGAGGGGAGCGTGGCCTGTCAGGGGGTACACCAGCACTCTCAGGGGGTGCACGTGCCACTACTGACTCCCCACACTCCTGGAGCATGTGTATAAATGCCCTCTAAATAAAGGAAGCTATGAGTTGTCTTCACTCTGTCACTGTGTGGGAATTCATGTACAGTCCAGGATGAACATGACTATCTGTTTAATCCTGAACAAGGTAATTTCAGAGAATTGCATCTCTATGCTACATTATTGAAGAATCAGCTCCTTTTTTACTTACTGCCAGGACAAGAGATCAGAGTTCAGTGTTTTCTTTCTGACAGTCAGTGGTTCATGCAGTTACCGGAGACCCTGGATTAGAGCGTAACTTCCTCTGAAATCAGCAAAGGGATTTGACTTGGTAAATATCAGTTTTTATCCTGATCCACATGTAAATTCATAATTTTCAATTTACTTCTCTTTGCCTCAGTGTTTTCACACCCCAAAACTACGATAAGGTGAATTGTGTTGCCTTGTTTCACAAAAGAACCTGCACTATCCGTGTGGTGAGGAAGAAAAACCCTGACATACCCTGCAAAATCTACAATGGAGTTGGCTAAGATCAGTTTAAAGTGCTTCTGTTCTTCAGCCTCTCTCTTTCAAGTTGAACAGACCTTGGATCACTTACATTGAGGAAAACGGCCTATCCATAGGGTTATGGGGATAGGAGGGTTCTCCCACCCCACCTCTTCCCCGGCTCTACCTGTACCCTGCCATGCTCCCTACACGTGCTCCACCCCTGTCATCATGAGCAGCTGCTCTTGCTAAGGACACAAATGTAATTTACATTTAATTTAAGATCATTTGCTGTAACTGCATCTCTGATGAAATCTGGAATTTAATAAATTCACATAAAGATCAAGGTCTTTTTTTTCCCCCATATAAGCAGTTAATGAACCATTGTGTAGGAAGTCAAAAACTATGTAAACTTCACTGAAGACCTTGGTTTCAACATCTATTTTACTGGGGAATTGTTCAGGGCCTATTGGGACAGGTATTATCATATCCAACATGTGGACAGAAAAGTAGATATTTTTGTTTCTTTCTCATTCAATGTTTCCTTCAGCCTGTGAGGTTGTGTGATTCATAATAACCACTGTGGCTGTGTCCAGATCAGTGCAGTCATGTGGTATGTGGTGTTGCAAGCATGTCTGTGGCGCCACTTATTGTACTTTTAGATATTCTCCGTGCTGCAAGGGTGTGCTGCTCATATGTGTGCTGCTCTGTTTTTTTTTTCTGTGGGTTTTTTCGACCCCTGGATATACAGGGGGCAAAAAAGTCTGTGGAAAAAAGAAGTGGAGCATCTTGTGCACAGACAGTGTACCACTCAAAAGCAGAACTGGGCCACCTGGAGCTGTGCTGTGGCTGCCAGCCAGGCTCCGCACAGCAGAACTGCCACTGCTGAAGCCCTGGGAGGCCCCCAAAACCCTAGGTAAGGCTGCTGGGGCCAGCCCAGTGCTGGCCCCAGCCTCCCCTACCTGACTCTGGGTAACTTGCCATGTGCCAGCCTGAGTAACTTGCCATGTGCCAAAGCGTGTCTGTTATGGGCGTTCCCTGGGGACAAGTAGCAGTGGTGTAAGGTGCACCGCTGCTGCTTGTCCCCAAGGAACCAAACATCTATGCTCATCTGGAAATGGCCTGTGTGCGCTGTATGGATTTAAGTATTTGCACTCCCCCTCTTCTGTTTGGTGCTAACCATATCTCTCCATGCAGGAAGTATCTGGTAGGGCCGTGTGAAGCTTTGGGTGCTGATTCAGTTCGGAGGAGATTTGGCCTGATTCGGTGGCTGAATCTCTGAATCTGAATCAAATCAGGGGACCAATTAGAAGGTCCACATTGATTCAAAGCTCTCTGAATTGATTCGGAAAAGATTCAGAGAACTTTGGTGATTTGGGGAGTCCCCACCTGCTGCAGCAGGGAGCTGAACGTGGACTCCAAGCTGGTAAGTAGGGAGCAGGGGAGGGGAGGCTGGAGGAAATGGGAGGGGACCAAGGGGGGACCCCTGCCAGGCCCCATCCCTTGCCTGCTCCCCCACCTCCCCAAGCACCTCCTGGCCCCTGCCCGCTCTCCCAGCACCCACCCCATGGCTGCCCCACCTGTCCCAGCTCCTGGCCCTTTTAAAAAAAAAAAAAAGCCCTCACTCACCGGGTGCTGCTGGGCAGGGGGGTGATCCCCGCTGCCCCCCACTGCTCCATGTTGTGTGGGGGGGCTCTGCCATGAGTCCCTGACCCCCACCTGTTCTCCCAGCTTCCCCATGGCTGCCCTGCCCACCCCAGCTCTGGCCCTTTAAGAAAAAAATTACCAACCCCCCTGGACTCATTGGCTCCTGCAGTGGCCTTGGGGCTTCTGGGGGCTTGTGCAGAGCCCCCCATGTAGCATGGGCCAGTGGGGATTTCCCCCTGCCAGGCAGGAGGATTTTTTTTAAAGGGCTGGAGATGGGGCAGGTGGGGCAGCGGGGGGCTGGGAGAGCAGGCAGGGGTTGGGGGCTTTGTAGCAAAGCCCCCCATGTGGCATGGGGCAGTGGGGCTCTCCCCCCCACCGGGTAGAAGCCAGTGAGTGGGGGCTTTCTTTTTTTCCAAGAGCTGGGAGCTGGGGTGGGCAGGGCAGCCATTGAGAGTGGGTGGGAGATGGGCCTGTGCGAGTTGGAGATTCAGCTGATTTGGCAGCAGCCGAATCTCCAAATTGGATTTGGCTGAATTGAATTGGCCGAATCCAAAGCAAATACTAGCCGCTTTGCACAGGCCTAGTATCTGGTAATCTTATGTTACAGGGCTTTTGCTGGTCACATGTAGGGGCCAGAAAAGATTTTCCCTCTTGTGAACGCTTTGTTAGCTACAATCACCTTCTTTTGTATATCTAGAGATATACAATATCAGAGTATTTTTGGAGCCCTGGGCAGAAGAGAGATCTGGTAGAGGGGCAATGGAACAGAGGCAGAGGGGTTCCAGGCTCCAGCAGCTATGATCTCTGTATGTGAAGTGGCAGGAAGTGGCTAGGACCCAGAACCCAAAGTGCAGGCAAGGGGGCTCCAGAGACAGGCAGCTATAGGCTCCATCAGCATGGGGCAGGAGGAAGTAGCCAGGATCCAGCAGCCAGGGGGACAGGCAAAGGGGATTAAGGATGCCACCAAAATCCATGGAAAGCATCAGGATAAAATGACAAATTTGGTGGCAGGATTATCCCCTTGGCTGCAGACTCCCTCCCCATCTACTCACTCAGTGGTGAACCCAAGAGTTTTTTTTACTGGTAATCTGCAATCTTTTTTTTTTACTGAAAACCCAACTTTTTACTGGCATACATTTTACATAATGTAAATGTAACTCTTCTGTCAGACCCTAGACTAAGCCTGGGTTCAAAACATAGAAAAAAATTATTTTGATGGTAACCCTTCTTGACTAAAGCAATAGTTTTGCACCTGCTTCCTCCACCTCAGGGGTTCTCTACTTACCCTCACACCTTGGTAGCCCTGACTGCACCCTGCAACATACTGCCACACCTAGTCCACCCCAGCTTTACCCCAACTGGCCCCACTCCCCTCCTCCCAGCATAGACCCCCAAAGAATCTTACTCAGGATGCATCACAGTTCACCAGGGCATCTGACCTAGTGGGTAGAGCCAGAAGTGGAACCAGGGATTGCAACAGTGGGACAGAGGCCCAGAGTCAGGAATCAAATACCAAGCCAGGGGATCAATCAGCATCAGAGGTCAGGAAGCAAGCCAAAGTCAAGCTAGAGTTTGAGGAGATGAATGCACGATCATGGGCACTAGGGCAGAAGCCAGAAAAATTACTAGAACAGGAGCTACTCAAAGACTGGAGACCAGTAAATCGTGCAGCAAGGTTTGGGTACTGCAGGAGTTTCTTAAAAGCAGACCCAGGACCAATCAGTGGAAATGAGCTAGGCTCAGCTGGCCTTGGTTAGTTTGTTAGCCAGTTAATCAGGCTGCAGGGCACAAGCCCCAGTTATCCTTATCCTTATAGGATGCAGTACCAGCTCCAGCACTGGGATATGGCAGGGGGAAGAGGAGGTATGGAGAGTCCTGAGAGACACAGAGTCCTGAGAAACTCCCTACAGAGTGCTCCACTCCTGCTCAAACACCAGATGGTACTTCTGTGCTCTGTGTCTGCTTCAACTTTACATCCAGTTTCTTTCCCACCATGAAGTTTCCATCAGCTTTGGTGGCTTCCTTTTTTATGGGTGGTTACATTTTTTTCCACAGATTTTATGGATAGGAATTTTTAACCTGGTTATTTATGGAGTGTCCATAAATTTACAGACAGTTGGCAGCCCTGTCCCCACTCCAGTGCCTCAAGCCCCCAACCTGCTTGTTCCTGGGCACTTCTGCCTGCTCCACACTGCTGGAGGCCATAGCTGCTGAAATCTTTAGGGCTCTTGCCTCTGTTCTGGCACTTCTGTGCCTCTGTCCCAGTGCCCCCATGCAGTCAGTGCCCAGGACTTGTGCCCCCTGCTCACCCACCACTAGTTACAGTACTGCTTATCATTATGTATTAGGTAGGACATGCTCTCTGTCATGCTGCTTGGGGCTGCTTTGTCACATTCTACCTCACTTTAAAATAAGCCCTGATCCAGTTCCATCAGTGAAGCTGGTAGGGATGTCCCCTTTGACTAATGAGATGGTTCTTATCATGCATGGCAATACTTAAAATACTATGGTCTTTATAAATCCATGGTGTGTCCACACCTTGAATACTGTGCCCATTTTTGGTCCCCACACCTCAAAAAGGATATAGAAGACCACTTCAAAAAGGATATAGAAGAACTAGAGAAAGTACAGGGGAAAGCAACAAAGACGATTAGTGGTATGAAGGGGCTTTCATATGAAGAGAAACTAAAGAGGATAGGCCTATTCAGTTTAGAAAAGAGATGCCTGAAGGAGGATATTTTAAGTAGAGGTCTACCCAAATTGAGGTGGCTGCTGGCAAATTTCACAGGGAGACCAGAGCCCAGGCAGCCATTTTAGTGGAGCAAGTATGTTGTCCCTCACTGTCTCTGATTGGCCAATGGGCCCCTGAAGTCCTGTCCCTCCCTATAGATTGCCAGATGGCTCCAAACCACTACTTGCTAATAATAATGTGTTAATTAATGGCTTCCATGGGCTTAATCTTCTTATTAAGCATGTGGAAGCCATTAATTGATTCATTATTAAGGAACCTTCAAGCCCATGGAAGCCATTAATGGCCATTTAGATTGCTTAATAATGCCTCAATTAGTGGCTTTCATGAGCTTAATCAGGGCATTAAACCCACAGAAGCCATTAATTAATATGTTATTAAGAATTCTAAGCAATTACATTCTAAACTGAAATATCTTAATAAAATAAAGCAATGCACACCATAAATTGTAACTAATACCAACTATATACACTTTACTAATATCAACTATATATACTTTAATAAAGGATATTATAAAAAGGAGTTTACTAAAACTGAATACTATCCTTGAGACAGGCAGTTCATGCTATGTATTAAGTGCGAGCATGCTGCACCCTGCCATAGTCACTGGAGACATTCTCTGTCTCTGTGGGGTGAACACTTCTCCATACATAGCCATGGCATGCTCAGCATCCACTGAGTTCGTAGGGATAGTGAGGCCGTGTCTTGCCAGGGCATAAAAATGTGGAAACTATTCACAGATGGAGTCCTTGAACATGGGCACAGGTACAGGCATCTGGCACTCTTTGACAAAGTTCACATAAGCAGCATGTTCATTGTTATGCTCTTTCCTTCATCTCGAGATTGCTTTCAGTAGTTGAGGGTCAAAATTCAGCAAAGACACCTAGTTGGGGTCCAAATTATGAACAGCATTAAGGAAGGGGGCAGTCAGTTGTCTGAAACCACAGTGTCAGTGACAGGTCATACCTGCAGTACTGGTTTAGCTTCACACCTATTGCCTGGAACAGGTCCCTTCTGTGCTGGTTTTCACAAGGACAGCTTATCTACATAGTTATCTTGACTTCTTGTGATGCTCTGTCTTTGACCCCGCTTATCAAATCCATCACCTTGTTGTGTGTGTGGTGGATCACAGCCTGCTGGCATTCAAACCACTACGTCAGGAGCTCTATGAACCAGGTGGCATTTCCAGCCACAAATGGCACGTGATCTTGAATGTTGCCTCATCCTAAGAGAACACGAAGCTTGAGCATGCACTGTGGGCTGGGTGTGATTTACAGCACCTCACTCACAATCTGCTGGTAGTGCTACATTATGCTTGGCATGGTAACAGACCACGTTGCACCAAAAATTCCACCGTGGGAGCACAGACTCTGGAGGCAGCGGCACAGTGGCTTGTGATTCCCCACTTTGACTGGCTGGACTGGACCTTATACCCTGGACAGTGTTTGAAGGCTTTCCTGAAAGAAGACACTAGGCTATCCACCATGGGGCATTGCATGAGCCAGATGTCACTTATTAGGGACAGAATGTGAACATTGCAGGTGACATAAACAGTGTTGGGCAGCATTCCTTGGAGCACACAAGAGAAAACTTTGCACATGCACATGGCATTGTCAGACAGGCATGCTGAGATCTTATTAAAGTCTACATCAGGGGTTTTCAACCTTTTTTTAACAAGTGTACACCTTCTTTCTCAACGTTTCATCTCATGTATCCCTTTATATTTTTTCTTGTTTTTTTGCAGGGGGGGGGGGGGGGCAGATGAAGGCCCTGTGGTGAAGGAGGGAGTGGGGCAGGTGCTGCTCACCTGGGGGGAGGTGTGGGATGGAGTCACAAGTGGCTTGTCTGGGGGATGTGGGGAGTGGAGGCAGCTCCCACTGCTGCACTCATCCTGGGAGGGCATGGGGCATGGTGTGCCACCAGATTTGCATGTGGGGGGTGGGTAGGCTGCTGCTGTGGGGTGGGGTACTAGGTTCTTCCTGGCAGGGGGAAGGGCTATGCTTGGGGTAGGTGGTGGCAGCACTGGGAGGGGGGCCTGGGTGGGGCTATGGCAAATTCTGGAGTGGCTACCCATAGCCCCACTCCCATAGGCTCCTGCGGTAAGGGAGGGGGTGGGGCTGGGGCTGGATCAGGGGCAGGAACTGCCTAGCTGGGGTGGAGCACAGGACAGAGCCGTGAGCAGCTCATCCAGAGGGCACAGGGGGGGTGGCATCTCCTGCTGCTGCATGCACCCTGAGTGGGCATGGAGGGGGTGCATGCCCCCAGATCTGCATGCAGGGAATGGGTGGGCTGTGGCCATGGTTGTGTGGGGCTGGACTGGGCTGTGCTTGGGGCAGGTGGTGGCAGCACTAGGAGGAGGCTACTTTAGGGGCTGCAGCCACCGCAGAATTTGCTGTAGCCCCTCCCAACCCCCCCATCCCAGCACAGCCCAACCCAACATCCCCACCAGGAACAGCCTGGCACTGCCCCAGCCCCACCCCACAGCAGGAACTGCCACCCCTCCTCACCGTCCAGATGACCTTCTCACTTGTCTGTCCTGCGCTTTGCCCCAGCTGGGCAGAGTCTGCCCCAGCCCCACTCCCTCCCTCGCTGCAGGGGCCTATGGGGGTGGAGCTATGGAGGTGGGCTGCAGCCACTCCAAAATTCACTGTAGCCCCCCTAATCATCCTACCAGCACTGCCACCGCCCACCCAGTTGGACCCAGCTGCTCTCCACATGGCCGGGATGTGCTCCTGGCTGCTGGCATGCTGTGCTGTGGCTGCACGTATGCATGTGGAGTTCTGCATACCTTCTACGACCCTTTTAAGTACCCCTAGGGGTGGGTACACGTACCCCTGGTTGACAGCCACTGGTCTACATCATAGCTGACAATAACCTTCCTGATGGCTTGGGACATGGTAGAAAAATTGAAAGATGTGAGGTGAACTGGCTTAGATTGAAACACAGGCAGGTCCTGGTTGGTCCAGCTCCCTGGTACAAATAAAATATGCAGCACATAGTTATCTTGAGGGTCATAGTTATCTTTAGGGTCGATGGCTTCATGAGCCAGAATGGAGAAGGAATGATACTGTGCCAAGGCAGCCTTTATGGACAGTACATGTGAAGCAATCATTGCGGGGAGTCTTGGCGAAGCTTGTTGGCACATGGAAAACTGCCAGCATTTGGTACATTTTGGCTTAGGTAGTCCTTTAACTTCTGTGATTAAGTTTCTCCAGTAGGATGTTCACCACTATGTAAGCCTCCACAAAGGAAAATGCTTCCTCTCGCCTTGCCAAGTTGCTTTCTGTGGTCCTTTTAAAGTCATTTGCTTTTTGCTCTAACCTTCAGCCTCTGCAGCTTTCTTCTTGCTCTGACCTTCAGCCTCTGCAGCAGCCTTCCTCTTCATTTGTGCCTCAGACTCTGTGCTGATCTATGCTGGTTTTCCTGGATGCATCCAGAGTTACTCACCCTCATGTCCCCTGATTGTCCCCTTGGGTCACCTGGAGGGGGACAAAAGGTGCAGCTGACTCAGGGGAGACCAGCGAGGGACCACAAGGAAGGAGTTTCAAAGAGCTGGCAAGACCTGGGCCTGTGGGGTGGGAGCAGTTGCCCCAGAAGAACCTGAAGGAGTGGGACCTGCAGGCAGCAGTTAGACCCTCAGCAGCGTGGCATGCAGCCGGCAGGAAAGGATCCCGCTGGGCTCCAGGATCCCCTACGAGAGGCTGTGGCCAGCAGGAGAGGTTCCCCAGCTCCAGCAAGGATCTGAGCAGCGACCTGAGAGGTTCCCAGCCCTGCTTCCAGCTCCTCCAGTAAGAGGCCAGGCAGCTTGTTGTGAGGCTGGGGCTCCAGAAAAGTCAAAACCCCTTGCAGCTTAGAATAGCATCAGCCCTGGTGGCTGTGTGGTAGAGTTTCTGCTCACCCTGTGGGAGCTCTGAGTTCAAGTCCCAGCTGGAGTGACTTAGGGTGAGTGAAGTAACAGGGAGAAAATCTTGTTGCAGTGGAAAGGAGTCATTGTGCTTTCCCCTCCCTCCCCAGTAATTAGGCCATATATTTCTTGTTGTTTGATGTTTTGTATTTTGTGCCTTTTATATTGCACCCACCAGTATTGTTTGTTCTGCTGTTTGTGTTTTATAGTTTCTTAACTCTGTCTTTTGTCAACTGGATGAATATATGTATGTTTATAAGTGTAACCTTTGTTGAATCCTGCCCCCTCAGGGAGTTGTAGTGTCCCCTATACCCCCTGGTTTATACCTGTTATGTTCCCAGTATTGTTCTCTCATTAAAACGTATATGGTTAAGTCCCCATTGGTGATCTGGCTTTGCCCTATAGAAAGAGGAGGGTCTCTACACCTCCCACAGCGCTTGTGCACCTGCTCTGATCCTTTCAATTGGAGAGGGGGTACCTCTTGGAGTACTGCCCAGGTTACACTGATGCCAAAACCCTCCTGCTTCCCTGGCTGGCCCCTGACTGGCTCCTGGACTGAGCCTGCTTCAGGGACTCAGCCTCTGATAGTGATTACTCTCTCTCTCCCCCACTTACCCATCCCTCCCTCCCCACTCCCTGTGCTTCCAGACACAAGGGTTCCCTGCCCTTTTCTCTGCTTGCAACTTTCTTTTGTTTTTCGCCCCTCCCTCAGATTTCATGCCTTTTCATGGGAGTTGTGCTTTTTCAGAGACTGCTTGCAATTACAGTTTCCATGAAAACTGCAAAATCACGATTTTGGTAGGTCCCTAATGATAAACCTTTATAAAATAGTAAATGGTGAAGAGGAAGTAAATTGGAACTTATCATTTCTTATCTCTCAAAACAAGATTGAGGTGTCATGAGGTGTCTGCGTTGGTCCGGTCCTGCAGGGAGCATACCAGGAAAGCCAAGGCTGCAACTGAACTCCAACTAGCTTCGAGCATCAAGGACAATAAAAAGTCCTTTTTTCAGATATGTGGGGAGCCGGAGGAAAAGCAGGGGCAACATTGGACCCTGCTGAACCAGATGGGGCAACTGACAACTGACGCCCAGGAAAAAGCCAACCTATTAAATGGGTACTTTGCGTCGGTCTTTCATCAGTCCCATGGGATGCCCATGCCTGCTACGGGACAGGGAAGTCCGGGTGAGGGTGATCCCCTGCCCTCCATTAATGCTGACCTCATGAAGGAACATCTTGAGAAGCTGGATACCTTCAAGTCAGCCGGCCCTGACAATCTTCACCCCAGGGTACTCAGGGACCTGGCGAGCATCATAGCCCAGCCTCTGGCACAGATCTTTGAAAACTCCTGGCGCTCTGGTGTAGTGCCCAAAGACTGGAAGAAGGCCAATGTGGTGCCTATCTTCAAGAAAGGGAGGAAAGTGGATCCGGCTAACTATAGGCTCATCAGCCTGACTTCTATCCCGGGGAAGATCTTAGAAAAGTTTATTAAAGAGGCCATCCTTAATGGACTGGCCGACACCAACGTCTTAAGGGATAGCCAGCACGGGTTTGTCGCAGGTAGGTCTTGCTTGACCAATCTCATTTCCTTCTACGATCAGGTGACCTATCACCTGGACAAGGGAGAGGAGATTGATGTCATATATCTTGACTTCAAAAAAGCCTTCGATCTGGTATCCCATGATCACCTCTTGGTGAAACTGGCCAATTGTCGCCTTGGGTCCACCACGATCCACTGGCTGGAAAACCGGCTCCGTGGTCAGACCCAGAGGGTAGTAATTGATGGAAGTCACTCATCATGGTGTCCTGTAACCAGTGGGGTCCCCCAAGGCTCTGTCCTTGGACCCATATTGTTCAACATCTTCATTAATGATGTGGACACTGGAGTCAGAAGCAGACTGGCCAAGTTCGCTGATGACACCAAACTTTGGGGCAAAGCATCCACACCAGAAGACAGGCGGGTGATCCAGGTTGACCTGGACAGGCTCAGCAAGTGGGCGGACGAGAATCTGATGGTGTTCAACGCCGATAAATGCAAGGTTCTCCACCTTGGGAAGAAAAACCCTCAGCATCCTTATAGGCTTGGCAGTGCTATGTTGGCTAGCACTATGGAAGAAAGAGACTTGGGGGTCATCATTGACCACAAGATGAATATGAGCCTGCAATGTGATGCTGCAGCTAGTAAAGCAACCAAAACACTGGCTTGCATCCGTAGATGCTTCTCAAGCAAATCCCAGGACGTCATTCTCCCCTTGTATTCAGCCTTGGTGAGGCCGCAGCTGGAGTACTGCGTCCAGTTTTGGGCTCCACAATTCAAAAAGGATGTGGAGAAGCTTGAGAGGGTGCAGAGAAGAGCCACGCACATGATCAGAGGTCAGGGAAGCAGACCCTACGATGACAGGCTGAGAGCCCTGGGCCTCTTTAGCCTAGAAAAGCGCAGGCTCAGGGGTGATCTGATGGCCACCTATAAGTTTATCAGGGGTGACCACCAGTATCTGGGGGAACATGTGTTCACCAGAGCGCCCCAAGGGATGATGACTAGGTCAAACGGTCATAAACTACTACAAGACCGTTTCAGGCTGGACATAAGGAAGAATTTCTTTACTGTCTGAGCCCCCAAGGTCTGGAACAGCCTGCCACCGGAGGTCGTTCAAGCGCCTTCATTGAACACCTTCAAGAGCAAACTGGATGCTCATCTTGCTGGGATCCTATGACCCCAGCTGACTTCCTGCCCTTCGGGCAGGGGGCTGGACTCGATGATCTTCTGAGGTCCCTTCCAGCCCTAATGTCTATGAAATCTATGAAATGAAATTAAACTAGTAGGTAATTAAGTTTAAATTAACAAAAGGAAGTTCTTTTTTACACAGTGTATAATTCAGGTGTGGAACACATTGCCACAAAATGTTGTGGAAGTTGACAGGTTAGCCAGATTCAAAAAGGAATTGGACAAATTTTTGGAGGACAGAAGCTTCAGTAGCTACTGAACACAGGAGAGAGGGGTACAGCCTCTGAGTCAGAACTTCCTAGATCTCATATGCTGGAGGCTGCAAGTGAGAGAGGAACAAGGGAAAAAAACCCTGGTCATACCCTGTTCACTCTCCCTTTCAGTATCCACTCTCTGCCATGGTGTGACACAGGATACGTTTCCTATTATATAAGTCAATTGAATAAAAAGTTATGATCCTGATGGACACTCACAGCTTCTGCTGTTTGTTTACAAGCAGCACCCAATGGCATCCACAGGCATCCTAACTGTATAAAGTATATGCAATGTAATCTACCGCTCAAGTGCATCCCTTCATCAACTGTTTAACAATACAGAGCCACCCCACACAGCAGGAAGTAGAGAAGAACGCCATAGTCAATTGGAAACAGCAAGGGGACATGGATATATTGGATGTATTTTCTAGTTGTATATGGGCGAGGGCATCAAGGTTTGTACTGCTTGCCTCACAAGAAATGATCAGGACATGGATTTAGTAACTTACCCTAAAAACTGCCTGTAATGGGATCACTCCTCAAGGGGCAGCCGTGACACCCCTTGGTGGCCAAAAGACTTCTGCCCTGCTCAGTCTCTAAGTTACCTCCCCCTTTCTCTTTTGCCTGCTGTGTCTTGATTGTCTTAATCGGTTTGGAAAGGGAGGCTTCCCAAAGGTGCCCGTGCCTTACAGCTGTTACCAGCCTTTTGTATCAGTGGGGATTCAGTCCCAACTCTTTTCTGATGATTCAGGCCTCTGTGCCCTTATTAGTCTCCAGCCCTCTTGAGCTGTGAGCCCCTGGCCCCAGTCTCTGCCCTTCCTGGGCTGTGGGCTCACTGGTCCTGTCTGGTCTCTACCCCTGTTAGGCTGTGGGTCACTGGCCTTACTTCTCACCTTTCCAGGGTTCTGGTCTCGCCCCTCCAGGGCTGTAGGTCTCTGACCCTAACTCTGCCTCTCTGCAGTACTGGGTCCTTGGTCCTGCCTCTGTTTCATGACCCCACTCTCCTGCTGGGCCCCTGGCCCAGATCTTCACTCTTTTGAGCTATGATGAAGCTCACACCATGCCCTGATAAGCTCCAACCTCACTCGCCTCCGTAGCACTCTGGGACCTTCTACTGGGCTAGGGGCTCACTTCTAGGTTGTGGGCCCCTAAACCTGGTCTTGCCCTTCTAGGGCTTTGGGCCCATGGCCCTATTTCTCATCCTTCTTGGGCTCATCCCTCTTGGCCACTTGGGCTGTGGGCCCCTGGGTCTGGCTCTTTTGCTCAGGGCTCTGGCTACACCCTACTCGGTGTGCTTTCTCTACCCTGCTTAGGACACTGGGCTCACTAACCCTGGCTGGCTTCAGCCTGGGTTGTTTCAGCCTTGTTCTTGGCTACCAGCCTGTTTAATCCAAGATGCTTTTGGGCCCCCACTTTCCTTATTGCTTTAAACAGAAGCACAGATAAACAGACAATAAATGCATTAGTGTAAGTGCGGAAGTGAACAGAGTCGTTATATAAACCATCTCAGATTGCCTGACTTCTGTAAGACAGGAAGCCTCTGCTTCTTAAATTGCTGGCAGGAGAGACTTATCTGTCACTGTGCAATCTAACTGCCTTCTTGTCAGGAAGGGTAGACTGAGTGCTGCTCTTTGGGGTTACATCTTTTCCTAAACAAAGCAGAAAAGACTTCTTCTGGTGGACAATCCTTGGTGAAGAGGGTTTGGGGTTACATCTTTTACTGGCTGGTCTGCATAATAGGGTAAAAGGCTACTACAGCTGAAAGCTAAAGGAACTACTCCTTTAGTTCAAGCAGTATAGGCAGGAAAGATAATGAAAGGGTGGATGATCCAATGATTAGGAATGTATCCAGGATTTTGAGGAACCTGCATTCAGTTCCCTACTCTGTAACAGACTTTCCATATGACTTCCCTGTGCTTCAGTTCCCCAATATATAATGGGGACAAATGCACTGCCCTGCATTTGCAGGGTGCTGTGAAGATAAATACATTAAAGACTGTGAGGAGCTCAAACAACAGAGAGGTGGAGACCATATAAATATGTAAACAAGCATGTGCTTGTAGCACTGAAAGTCTTCTGTTTGTACCTAAGTGGGGTCCTATGTACTTGCTCATGTTAGAGTACAGGACTATCCTGAACCAGCAATAAGATACCAAAATATCTGTGGCCTGACTCAATACCTGCTAGACATTAACTTACAAATGCCATTCCTGTAGTTCAGAATAGCCTATTTCAAATAACCAGGCTTAAGGTACGAGAAGACATCTCCATCTACTGCAAACAAATCTGATCCAAAGCCCATTGAAGTCAGTTGGCAAACTGCAGTGGATTTGGATCAGACCTATACACAGCCAAAGGATATAGTAAAAATATCTCCCTCAAGACGGGATGAATTTATGGACTTTAGATATTGATGGTCACCTTCCCTAACAAGGAGAATGTAATACAATGCCTTAGTGCAAATGTTCACATCTCACACTCATGGCTAAGAACTTGCAACTTAGTAACTACTTTCACAGTTATACCTCACTAGAGGAGACTGGATGGTCACCGTGCTGGGGTCACTTGACCCCAGTTGTCTTTCTTGCTGGGTGCAGGGGGCTGGACTCAACGATCGTCCAAGGTCCCTTCCAGCCTTACAATCTATGAATCTATGAAAGTGACAAAGGCTTATACTGCTTTTGTTCTGTTGTGGGTTTTGTGCCAAAATCCCAAGGTTCCACCTGTGCTATCAGCGACAGCACATATTCACTACTTCTATACAGGTGCTGTAACATGTATTTATGGGAATTGTTAGGTTAGTAGTTGAAGACAAAGCAGAGTAGCAGAATATCCATTGGTGGCTATAATGCCTGTATATGGAAGGCCCAAATGAGGCTGTCCTAGGTCTGGTACTATTCCTGGCACTGGTTTTTGTTCAGTGGAAAACATTAAACACTCTGTAACTCACTCTATTAGGTATTTCTGGGAAACACTGGGGCATTTGGGGCAGTTTTACATGCTCCACAGGTGTGGAGCAGAGAGTGGCTTCAAGAGTCACTTTAATTAAAACTGCTGCATCTCACTATCAGTGTCCCCACGCTTAAAAACGGCAGCAGGGATGCTTGAACTAAAGCTTGTTCAATAAGCTTTAGTTCAAGCACCCTGCTGCCATTTTTAAGCACAGGAGGGCTGATACACAAGACACAGGAGGCTGCTGAAGTACAGTAATTGCCACACTGCAGTCTGCTCCAATGCACTGTAATTACGGCATGTCAGAGCAGTTTCTGTGCTTGTGTATAGGTGCCCTTGGTGCTTTGGAAAATGTTCTCCCATATTTGCAATGTCTTAGTGGCCTCATGCCTCTGTGTACTTTATCCAAACATCACCACACCTCTTCCCTCTTTGCATACCAAATAATCGAGGCTTTGTTCCCTGAGTTTCTCTGTAATATAAAAGCACAGCCATTCAGCAGTATATGATGAAATCAGAAAATGTCTGGTAAACCAAGGACCCAATTGTGCCCAGTAGGCAAAGCTCCTATTGAAATCAATGGGAATTTTGCCTCTGGAAAGAATGCAGAGTAAAGTCCTATATCTTAATTTTTGTTCCTTTTGTTCTTTTTGTCTACTTGCCATTTGCACCACAGAAGCCTATAGCATCAACATATCATGTTTCAAATAGTTTAATAATACCTTTATCTGAAGCTTGTTTGTTGTAGAATTAATACATTTTTACATCAGTAGAGGGAGCCAGAACTTCTAAGTCAGATCCTAAGTGGAAAGCAACATTCATTGGTTAAATTCCCTTTACAGAAAGAGAGAAAAAGGGTGGGGGGAAGGAAGGGGAGAGAGTTGTCATCCCAATCACCTACTGAAACACAGAGAGGAAGGCTTCTCTTTAGAATTGCTAAGCCACCACAGGTCTTCTGCTGCTGCTACTGCATTCATTTATTCTATGAAGGTGCAGATATTCAGCAATCTCAGTGACTCACAATCTATGTGAATGTTAAAAGGTAAGAATTTTCTAAATACTTTATTTCAACTTTGCAGGTGGTCAGATTAGTTTATCGGCATAATCCTTCTCCCCTTGAAAATCTATGGATCTGTTGAAATTCCACTTGAGATGCTGACAGTTTATTTTGTAATCATCATTTCAGTTCTTGTTCAGATCTCCCTCTTTGAACTGGGTAATTCTCAGTTCTTACCTATCAGAAAACACTGACAAAGAAATCTCCCTGACAAATATATCTGGATCAATGGGCAAGTGATATATTGTATGATCATTAAACAATGTCCAACTTGGGTGCATAAGAAAAATGATTAGGAAGAGTTGTGCACAGAGTAGGTTACTGTTTTATTAAAGCATTTTAAGAAAAATAAGTTTTAAAACATGAGACTCTAGATGGAAAATGTTTAAGAATATATAATGCTTTATAAGATACTTTACTGATTCTTCTTTTTAGCAATCAAAAGGTACCTCTTTGCCTGGTGAGGTGCACTAGAACGATGTCTAATTTATTTAGTACTTCAGGTCAAAGTAGAGCACTGATATTTGCTGGGACATGCAGCCTGAAATTAGAAGCATCAAGAAGTTAGATTTCCAGAAAAAAGGACTATTGCACAGCCCTTCAGCTCCCTGCAAATGTTCATTCCTAGAGTCTGACAAAGTAGGCAGTTGCCTGTGAAAGTTTTTGCTTCTTTGAACCAGCTAGTCTCTGTGGGTACCTGCAGATGCTACACTTTGATCTAACTACAATTAGGTTGATCTAAGTGCCAATCTGTACAAATGTTCAGGGAGGTTAGATGGGACAAAAATGGTCATCCTTGTCTAAATTAGTTCACCTGAGGATGTGAAGAAAGTTGGACTGGGAATGTGTTAGCTCAATCTTCCAAATGACAGCACACATTTAGAATGCAGCTCCTGGGCTGGGAAAGTCTAGCCACTCACCCCAGCCCCAAGGCTGTGGTCTTCCAGCACCCTTTCCCATCCCTGACTGGGCTATTTTTAGCATCCCCAAACCCCTGACTCCTGGATGGACAACTCCTCCCATGGACCCACCAACACCTACCATCCACAGACCTGCCTGCCTTCTTTAATCCTGCCAATTTTCCCCTCTCCCTGCTCCCCCCCACCTCTGCAGACCCACCAGCCCTCCTCAGTCCCACCTGCCTCTCTCCCGACCCTGACTTAGATCAGGTTCCTGGCACTGACAAATGTCTGTACAAGCTGCTCCCCATCTACAATCATGCGGATTAAAGTAAGCTGCATATGACTGTAGATTGGGTATGGCAAATGTCTGCATGGACCCTGTAGTGTCACCCCACCCCACCTCCTGCCTGACTTCAGACTAACATGGCTAACCCCGCTCCATACAAAAGTGTTGTGAGTTTTCAGGATTCAAAACCAATCCAGACACAAAGTTAAAACACTCCAACAGCCAGATCCAACATCTATTTACAGTCCATGAAAACATCCTTGTTAGCTTCAGTGGTTTTGAATTAGGTCCCAGGAGTGTTGTACTGGTGGCAAAATAGCCATAAACATTGTCTGGTATGTTATAGTCCATTCTCTAGAAATGTGTTTATTTTGTGTATTTAGACTCTAAGCTCTTCAGCAAAGTCTCTGAATTCGCACAGTTCCTAGCATGACAGGCTACGTCTTTAGTTGACTCATAGTCACTACCATAAGAAATACAAGTAATAACTGTAATTGTTATGGGTATTACTGCTATTGTCCAGTCAGGGAGGTAAAAAGAAGGGAATGAACATTTTGCTACCTACAATTCTGCTTGTGATTATTGCTGTAAGAATTATCCTTTTTTTTTTTTTTCAGTTTACTGCTTGAATTAAAATGTAACAACAATACCCTTCCCTTCCTCAAAAAAATAGTATTGGGTATCCCAAAACTAAGATTTTTTTTTTAGTTTTCAAGAAATTAGGGGTTGGATGAAATGTTTCATTTGACTTGAAACACCATGTTTTGATTTATTGCCAGGCATTTTTGTTAAAAGTCAAGGGCCAGAGTTACCAGAGGAAGAAATTTATTAGGTGACCCACATTCAAATTCCTTTCCTGCCTGATTCAGGGCAGGGATTTGAACTAATGTCTCCAGCCTTCCAAGATAGTGACTTAAACGTTAGGCTGTACAGATTTGGAAGGGATCGGGGGAGGTCCCACCACCTTCTTGTTAGCTCCATGAATGATAATTTAGTCTCACCATTTCTTGGCCAATCTGGAACTATTCAGGTTGCATTCACAAATAATTTTAGGTCAACAGATGCTGCGTCCTTCAGTGTATAAACTGCATGCTGATAAGGATTCATCCAGCCCTACCTATGATACATTCAGTGATCCTTGTGAATAGGTGGTAGGAAGAGTCTTTGGAGCTCCAGGGGGAAAAGGTGGGATGCAAAGGGAAGGTGACCCTATTATCCCTTACTTTCCTAGACCAGCTTTTCCAGTTCTAGTCCGTGGTAAAAGGATTACACAGAATTGTGAGCCCAGGAGTTCCAGTCCTGGCTTTGCCTCGGAGGCCAGGTTGATGGATGTTGTTTATGAACCTTTATAACATCATATTATAACATCCTGGACACAGGAGGAGGGGTGGATGTCGTATACTTAGACTTCAGGAAGGCCTTCGATACGGTATCCCACCCCATACTGGTGAGCAAGTTAAGAGGCTGTGACGTGGATGACTGCACAGTCCGGTGGGTGGCAAATTGGCTAGAGGGTCGCACCCAAAGAGTCGTGGTGGATGGGTCGGTCTCGACCTGGAAGGGTGTGGGCAGTGGGGTCCCGCAGGGCTCGGTCCTTGGACCGATACTCTTTAAAGTCTTCATCAGTGACTTGGACGAGGGAGTGAAATGTACTCTGTCCAAGTTTGCAGATGACACAAAGCTATGGGGAGATGTGGACACGCCGGAGGGCAGGGAACAGCTGCAAGCAGACCTGGACAGGTTAGACAAGTGGGCAGAAAACAACAGGATGCAGTTCAACAAGGAGAAATGCAAAGTGCTGCACCTAGGGAGGAAAAATGTCCAGCACACCTACAGTCTAGGGAATGACCTTGCTGGGTGGCACAGAGGTGGAAAGGGATCTTGGAGTCCTAGTGGATTCCAAGATGAACATGAGCCGGCAGTGTGACGAAGCCATCAGAAAAGCCAATGGCACTTTATCGTGCATCAGCAGATGCATGACGAATAGGTCCAAGGAGGTGATACTTCCCCTCTATCGGGCGCTGGTCAGACCGCAGTTGGAGTACTGCGTGCAATTCTGGGTGCCACACTTCAAGAAGGATGCGGATAACCTGGAGAGGGTCCAGAGAAGGGCAACTCGTATGGTCAAGGGCCTGCAGACCAAGCCCTACGAGGAGAGACTAGAGAAACTGGACTTTTTCAGCCTCCGCAAGAGAAGGTTGAGAGGCGACCTTGTGGCTGCCTATAAGTTCATCACGGGGGCACAGAAGGGAATTGGTGAGGATTTATTCACCAAGGCGCCCCCAGGGGTTACAAGAAACAATGGCCACAAGCTAGCAGAGAGCAGATTTAGATTGGACATTAGGAAGAACTTCTTCACAGTTCAAGTGGCCAAGGTCTGGAACAGGCTCCCAAGGGAGGTGGTGCTCTCCCCTACCCTGGGGGTCTTCAAGAGGAGGTTAGATGAGTATCTAGCTGGGGTCATCTAGACCCAGCACTCTTTCCTGCTTATGCAGGGGGTCGGACTCGATGATCTATTGAGGTCCCTTCCGACCCTAACATCTATGAATCTATGAATCTATGAATCATATGGATTTCCTTGGGATACAGGGCAAGGATGTATGTCACCTTTCTGTGTCTCAGTTCCCTCCTCTGTGGATAAGGGTAATAAATAATTCCTTTCCCACTTTGAGGGACCGTTATAAGACTGAATGTCTAGACAGCCTTTTGAGAGCTCCCAGAAATATAACATAGGGGGAAAGCTGCAAGAATGTGGATTGCATAGTTTAGAGGAGACTGAAGATAGGCAGTAGGAAGATGTGCCAAATACATTAGTATTCAATAATACTGATATAAGTGGTCACAATATAAATGTCTACATGCTCCCAAAGCAATACACATGTAGCAAAACCATTATGATATTCCATTCCAGGTTAAAGTTACAGCTGTCTGGCTCCTTTGTATCCTACAGAAGCATGCAGATGTAACAGGTAACAGCTGATGCATGCAACTGAAGTGCAAATCTTACTTTGCTGTTCCCCAGCCTCTTAATGCAGTGTTTCTCAACCCATGGTACGCGTACCCCTGGGGGTATGCGAGACATGGGCAGGGGGTACGTGGGTGCTGCTTTTGGGTTGTTGCCTGCTTGGGCTGGAAGTTCCAGCCTCTGCCCCCACCCCCGTCCAGTGCGCCAGGGATTTCGCTCCCCAGCATCAGTGTGCCAGGGCATAGGGAGGGAGGCCCTGCTCAGGCTGCTTTGACCCGGGCCATGGCGGAAAAAGTGGGTCTTGGCTTGCAGCAACAAAACTGGCAGTGCCACAGTGGGATTTCCGGTTTTGCTTTTGCTGTGTTGATCGGCAAGGGGTACTTAAGGTACCAAAGGTTGAGAGCCACTGCCTTAATCCAACTGAAAATGATATCATGTCACAGCCTGCGCTGAAACAGATTACCTAGAGAGTGTGTGGAGTCTCTGTCCAGTTTGAGAGCAATGAGGGGCCACATGCTGCATGAGTGATAGGGCTGTGTGACGCTTCGGTCTGATTTGATTCAGCAGAAATTCAGCCCGATTCAGTGGCCAAGTGTCCGAATCCAAATTGAATCAGAAGACCCTTTAATCTCTCTGAATCAAATCGGAACCCTCCAAATTGATTCAGAGAGATTTGGAAAGATTCAGCGATTCGGACATAGTCACAGATTTAAATGTTTTTTGTACATAGCTCTAGGTATCAGGCGGCTTGTGAATGCTGCAATGCTGGGACACATGGAGTGTCCCACAGAAGCACGGGATGGGGGGGGGGGTGGTCCTCAGCATGTTTGGCAGCAGACCTGGAAGTAGACCAGAAGCACTTCTGGTCTACTTCTGGGTCCGCCGGGGAGTGCACCCCCCCCATGTTCCTCCCATGCCCCCCCCCAGCCCAGTGACTGGTGCCTCCTGGGTCTGGGGGGGGCATCCAGGTTCCCCCCGTGGCCAATTGCTGAGCCAGGGACGTGCGGGGGTGGGGGGGGAGAGGGGGGGTGGTCCAGCACACTCCCCAGCAGACCCAGAAGTGGACTGGAAGTACTTCTGGTTCACTTCTGGGTTTGCCACCAAGCACATGGAGGCCCCCCCCCCTCCCCCCCCCCCGTACTCCTGTGGGACACTTCATCCACTCCACCATCTCAGCGTTTACAAGCTGCACTGGTACCTTAAAGTATGTAGAAAAAACATTTAAAGCAGTGTCTATGTCTGAATCAGCGTCGAATCTTCAGATTCGGATATGGCTGAATTGAATCAGGGACAGTGATCCAAATCAGCCAGTCGAATCACTGTCCCCGATTTGGGCCGAATCCGAACAGACAGCCTGGTCCCCACCCCTGGAGCCCCTCCCACCTCACTGCACTACCCTGTCCTGCCCCTAGGGACAGAGAGCAAGCACTAGAGGAGGGAGGGAGACCACAGAGACCCCAGCCACTGCAGCCTGCCGTGGCAGCTTGGTGGGAGCCCCTGGGTTCCCAGGGCTTGTTGGGAGCCTTCTGGGCCACATGAGGCCTGCAGGTCACCAGTTTGACAGCCCTGGTTTAGATAATGATCCTGCTTGGAGCAGGGTGGTGGATTAGATGACATTTTAGTGTGTCACTTCCTGCCTTTGGCTTCAGCATGACTGTCTTGCACCAAGGCTCCTTGGTGAGGCTGAAAGGGTTTGGACTCTGGTGGGGATTAGGCAACTGTTTGCCAGTCCCAGCCCTCAGAGCACTGGAGCCCGCTCTGCTGTGGTGGGGAAGCTGGGTCTGACAAATAGCTGTTTGCTGGGTTCAGCCCTTCCCCTCCCCTCCCTCTGCACCAGAGTTTTGAACCCACTTGGGTATGGTGGACAGGGGCCCACAAGCAGCTGTTTATCAGTCCCAGCTCTCACAGGGCACAGACGTCTCCTGATTGTATTACCTTCCTGGAACAGTCTGATGTTAGCTCACCCCATGTTAGGTAATACTATCTGAAGATACTCCTCGCTGGAAAAGTCCTAACTTTGCTACGCTACAATGGCACTTAGCATGTGTTTTACTGCTTGAACACTCAGACAAGCATTTTAAGTGCAGTTAAGATGTCCTAAGTTAAACAGTGGGTGACTAATAGGTTGAACAGGATCTGTCCATTTGCCTTTTGGAAGATATATAGTTAGCACATATTAGCAACAAGTCTGGACAGGCTTCACTAAAACAGGACCTTGTTAATTGGTCATCTGGAGCATCGTACCTAGGAGCATTGACTACTAATGCAAAGCCTTCATGCAGGTGCAGACTTGCAGCTCAGCCTACCAATCCTGCCCAAAGTCTAGCATTGCAGCCTGAGAACAGCAGGGCCTTCTTGCAAGCTGCTCACCCCTCCACTCTTTGCTTCAAATCCCCATAGAGTTGTTTGCATATGTAATGGCCCTGTTGGCAAACAGTCATGAAAAATTACTGCTCTGGTCCCTGGTAACTCATCATTGTAACAAGGTAACTCCATTCTTACGGTGACAACTTGTATCTTTGCCACCATCATGCCTACAGGATTCACACTCATTGAGCACATCTACACGAGATGCTTACTGTGCAGTAGCCTAATAACACTGCTCAGTAGCGTGCCGGTCAAAAGACATGTTAATATGCTACTGCGCAGTGTTATTAGGCTACTATGCAGTAAGCATCACAAAAAGGTGCACCAGCGCTACTGCACAGTAACTGTAGCTACTGCGCATTTGTTAGTACTTCAGTAAGCAAGTATTAAACTAAATGCACAGTAACTACTGTGCCTTAATGAATAAACTGCTGGAGTTTATTGCTTCATATTCATTGCACATGTAGATGCACCTTGTTAATACAAGTCTCTTGGTTAGAGACTCTTCCTGCTGCCAAATGATGTAGTGACTTCATGATGCAAACAAAAATATACTGGTCAGAAGGTGATGGGGTAAGGTCACCCAAAACACATGCAGTTATAGCCCAGGCCAGGTTTTAACCAAATTAAATGAAAAGTCTGTGCCTTAGCCCACTGTGTTGATTGAGTACATTTCCTACAAAGTGCCATGGTGCCTACCACCCCAGGGAGGACTGTAGCACTTCTCAGGAGGTGTTGTCCAGTCATAGAGCCCGTTCCACAGACAGCACTCAGGGCAAGAGCACCTGAAATTCAACTTCCATGAGGTGTGCAGCAGCTTAAGCAGAAACAGGTGACTGTTAAATGGACCTGAAATTAAAGGCATCAGCTTGTTTTGACAAAACTTGAAGGTCTCCTTTTGGGTCACCCTGACCAGAAAAAAGATATTTTGTTTTGATTTTCCTACAGAAAATTGAAAAATTTGGGGGAAAATGGGAATTTCCAGCAGAAATCTGAATATAGGAAAATAGATATACAGGTCTTGTTACCTCTGACAAAAGTCCTAATTTCCTATATACCTAACTAAAAAATATGCCCTTCTGAGTTCTGGTCTGTTTACTACTCTAAATGACTTTGGGAAAGAAAAAGAAAACCTATTGCATATTCTCCCTCCAAATTAACTAATTTGATGCCAGCTCCAAATGTGTGTAATATTAATTTCACCTTTGGAGAAATTATGTAGGCCTCTTTGAAAATCAGACTATAACTCAAGAGTCTTGCTAGAGACAGGGGCAGCTGTGCATGCTCAGCAGCACCTCTGAAAACCAGGTCTTTTTAGTCTTATTTTATTTAAAGTTTTGCATGAATTATTAATAAAAGTTTCTTTGGCATCCCACTCATTTATGAATTCCTTCCCATTTTTCTTTTGGCTTTGCCCATAGTCCATCCCAAACTGACTAAAAATCTTTTCACCAATTTACATGAAAAATTTCAATAATTTCATTCTGAGTTTGTGAGGTAGCTATTTTAACATTTGCATTTTAAAAAAATAAAATTAATTATACCGAACCCTCCAATAATTAAGGACCATTTCCCCAGGTGGGATAAATCTTCATATTTCCATTCACTTCAGTGGACCTGTGTCCATTTATACCGGTTGAGGAGCTGAGTATAAATATTTTCAAGGTGCCCCTGTCCAGATCAGATAGCGATGGGTTTAGCATCGGATTGTGTGTTCAGTTCACAGATTACTTGTGCAGTGTGGTTTGTTTCAACTTTATGTAGTTTGTGCATCTTGGCTTTCATTTTGACATTAGTCTAGCTAAAAATGAAATCTGACCAATGCCAATTAATTTAGCCTGTCTTTGAGTCAAAACTTTCTGAACCCAAAGAGTTTCAGTTGTTTTTCATTCTAAACCATAATTTAACCCTATCCTCCTTGAAAAGCAGCTCTGTTATGTTGCTGATGTTCACAGAATTACTTGGAGTTATCTACAAGATGATTAAATCCATCAAACAAAGTCACCACTGGCATAAGGAGTGATAACAATACTAACATCAGTGGAATTGGATCTGCTTCCCTGATGCACATGGAGAAATAGTACTGTCTGGAAACAGAACCAGCAGTACCCAGTGAATTACTCCTGTTTGTGGTCTAAAACAATGAAGCAAAGGAAGTTAGAAAAGTGGGCACAGAAGAAGACAAAGCTCACCTCCTTACCTCCCTTGCAGTAAAATTAAACAAACTCTCTCTTTCCTCTGCAGGTATTTCCAGATTCTGCAGGTAAATCAACAGAGGAACCTCTTATAGCTCCTTGAAGACTGAGATCCCATCTGGTTATCTAGCATCTTTCTGAGCACTCTGTTTGATTCCAGGATGAACAAGACCAAAGCTCTTAATGTGGTTCTTCCATTACTGTTCAGTAAGAACTGGAGTTCAGATCGAAGTGTCCCTACACACATTCCAGATCAGTGCAGAAACAGCACTGACCTCACCGTCTTTCTGGTCACCTCATATAGCCTGGAGACCATCCTAGGTATTGTAGGGAATATGTGTCTGATTGGTGTCATAGCCAAACAGAAAGAAAAGGCCAATGTGACCAACATCCTCATTTCTAACTTGGTAGTCTCTGACTTGTTCATGGTTATTGTCTGCCTCCCTTTCACCATTGTCTACACCATAATGGATTACTGGATATTTGGTGAGGTCATGTGCAAAATGACCTCCTTCACCCAGTGTGCATCTGTGACTGTGTCAATTCTCTCCCTGGTTCTCATTGCTCTGGAAAGACACCAGCTCATCATAAACCCAACTGGCTGGAGGCCAAGCGTCACCCAAGCCTATCTGGGGATTGTAGTTACATGGACATTAGCGTGCCTGGTGTCCCTACCTTTCCTGACCACCTCCATTTTGACAAATGACTTGTACAAGCAGCTCTCTTATTTCATGAATTATTCCACTGACAAGGCCATCTGCATGGACTCATGGCCTTCTGAGCAACAAAGACTCATCTACACCACCACCTTATTGCTGTTCCAGTACTTCATCCCCCTCTTTTTTATCATGCTTTGCTACGTGCGTATCTACATACACCTCCAGAAAAGAAAGGAAATGTTTGAGAAGAATGAATATAGTAACAGGACAGTTCAACTGAAGAGAATAAATTTTTTGTTAGCATCCATGGTTGCTGCCTTTGCTATTTGCTGGTTACCTCTGCACATTTTCAATACCATTGAGGACTGGAATTATAAAGCCATTCCTCCTTGCCACCATAACCTAATCTTTTCATTGTGCCACTTGGTAGCCATGGCTTCAACCTGTGTCAACCCAGTTATCTATGGCTTCCTAAACAGTAATTTCAAAAAAGAAATGAAGTCACTGATTCTGAACTGTCAGCGTAATTCATTGACAATATCAGTGGAAGAATATGAGCATTTACCTTTATCAACCATGCAATCAGAGGTCTCCAAGGGCTCCATGATGCTAAGCTCCAGACATAATTCCATCTAGAAATGAAAGACGTCTTCAGAAGTGTCTTTTCAAGTGTCTGGAGACCAGCTGTCTTAATTTATTACACATAGATACTAAGAGCAGCAGAAGATATCATAGTTCGATTCCAGGATGTGTACTGTGGTCAGTTGCTGTCAATTTTTGGAAGAATAGATGTTCTTCCTTGACATAACAAAAATATCTTAAGGCTGCATGATCACAGGAAATGTAGAGAGTGTGTGCATATCTAAGAAAGAAGTAGTGCAGCATTGCAAACAGATTGCACATGGATAGGCCTCAAGCATTCATGTTACTTTGTTTCTAAAATGTCTCTGGTTGAGCACAGATAGACATCAGTTGCACATCCATATCACTCATGAGAAAACCCAGGGCTCCTAACTACAGATTTCAAACAATATAGTTTGTGAAAATTTTCCCTTACTTGTCAGTATTAACAGGAATTTTATCCACTGAAGACTGACTGCTACAAGCAGGGTGTGTACACACACACACACACACACACACACACACACACACACACACCTTTCCTAAGTCCCTACATTATTGACACCCACCTACTAATAGAGAACACTTATCTTTCAGTGGATGAGAGTCAGAGTTGCTCAGATACAGCTCATATCCAGCAGTTTGGCACCAATAGCATATTGCTTTCTGCTTTACACAGAGTGTGGGCATGGTATTTAAACAGAGTGAAAAACCTTGCATGAAAGAATCATGGATCTGCTTTTCCAGCACCACTTGAGTTGGAAGGAAACCTGTCTCACCAGAGCTTATCTCTTCTTTAGGCCAGGCTCTTCCTGGTACTGTTACACATATGCTAGTCAGAAAAGTACAACAAGGACAGAGCACTAAACAATTTGCAAACCAACAGTGTTGCTTCTTGAGAAGATGTTACCAGATCTAGCCCTTTCTAGTCATGAAAGAGCAGCTGGAAGTCTATTGCTTATGTTATACCACATTCAGACTGCGCAGAACACTTCACTCCTAAGAAGATGCAAAACAATTACAGATGTATATGGAAACCCATTTGATTGACTTTTTTGTGTTTTTTTAAAGCTGTAGAATATAAAGCTTCATGCTACTGCATGTACAGTCACAGACTTTGGTACTGGGAGGTGGCTGGCTCACTGGAACCTTTGACAGTTCTCAGATGGGAGAGAAAGGGTGCACATAGACTGTGAAATAACTTGTCTGTGCTTGGTGTATCACTCAATTTCCAAGCTCTCCCTTGCTGAAGGACCAAATGTTCCTGCTACTGAGATAGAAATACTGGTTGTAATGAACAACGACACTCTAACAGGAGTGAAAAACATATGCCAAGATTCTGACCCACCCGTTAAAATAGAGCATATTGTCTCCTAGGACGCTGGGCAGAGAGCACATGTGGATGGAACCAGTGACAGGGGCAGTGCTGACACAGTGACCATCCTATGGAGAAGCAATGAAAATGCACAAAATGGAACAAAAGCAGATTGACACAGACATTTTAAATCCAAGCTACATTTTAAATCCAAGCTACAGTGGGCATATGACATGATTATTATGGAGTAATTTATCTTGGATTTTACTTTATAGTAAATTTACTCCATAAGAAGGAATGGACAGGACATAACAACCAGTCCACCCAAACCAGCTGTCACAGTACGTGTTATTACAGAGTCTGGCTACCAGGTAGAAGAAGAGGCAGATTGCACTAAGCCTTTGATCCCCAAAGCTAAACTATTTAGGGGAAAGGACACACCATAGAGTTGATGCCGTAACTTTCCTATATGATACAATTATTACACATTAAAATTGTTCACGTGTCAGATTTATCCTGATGATTTATCATGTAGTAGAAGTGTGCATCCTGTGCCCGCTCTAATTTTTCTACATAGTAAAGTTAGCTTACTACATAGTAAGAATGGTGCATATCTACATCCTCAGTGGTGTGCCTTAGCATTTTTCCTGGGAAACTTACACACAGTAAGAGATGTAACCATCATTATTTTACAAAGAACAGTATCTTGGGCTTCTGAGGCCTGAGTTCATCTCTTTGTCAAGATATTTCTCTTCAGCTATCCTGGGAAACCAAGATATGAGGAAGCAAATATTTAAGCATCGCTGAGAGAAATATCAAGTAAAAGAAGAGACCAGCACCTTCACTTAAATGGTATCAGTCAATTTGAGAGACATAACTGGGGGTCACCTTTTGTCCTGCTTTGACACTCTATGACATCTTGATGGATGTGTACTTGGTGGAAGTTACTCAATGCATAGACATTATGGTGATCAGAGCCACAGAAATCGTACTGCTTGGTAACAACTTACCAAGATACATGGGTGCATGGATAGTTCAGAGAAGTATTTGTTTTATTAATATTATTTCTCAGACCACAGCATATTGGACAGAAGTTATCTAAAAACAGGAATTAAGCCTTTTTGTGCAACAAGATAGCAAAAGGCATCAACAACCAGTCATCTAAGTACTCAGCTGTTGTAAGTTAGAGGTTTACTAAATTTGATGGAACCAGCTGACATCTGTCAAGGATCTGGTGCATTAACTTTATTGCGAGCTAAAACTGCTCATCACCTTACAGGACTGTACCTCAATTTTTTGTGTTTGGCTGTCTATTCCAAATTCTGTATACTTTAGTAATATAATCCATATTTAATGGGCTTATTTTTGTATTTTTAACTATTTATCTGGCATTTAGAGAAAGACATACCATATTTACTCAAATAGAAGATGCCCCTGATTATAAAGCAACCCCTCAATAATTAGATTCTATATATGGAACATTTATAATTTGTTGTAATTTTTCAGGTATAAAATCTAATTATTGGAGGTTTGCCTTGACTTTGCCCCCCTTCCATTGCTACAGCAGGGAAAATAAATCTGGGGGATCAGGTAGTCCTTTGCTTTTTGCTTCCCCCCAACTTTTTCCCCTGGTAGCCCCTTCCCTCTCACCTTACTGTTAGACCCTGCTCTCCCTGAGCATGTGGAAGTGAGGAGCAAATTTGATAATTTGAAATTAAACATGACTGTAGCAATTTGCATATAGTACCCATAGACTTAGTTCATCCAGAATTGATGCATGCTTTTTTTTTTTTTTTAAACTACTGCAAGTTTTAGCACAGGTGTTTCATAAATATTTTTGAGGAACACTTTAGTACCTGCCTATATCTAGTATAAACTATGCATATTATTAGTCCAAAACCAAAAGACTTATAGTTTACCACATAGTTCACTGGGCTGGGCCCCACCAGAGTCAACAGCATTTCAAGCCATGGTGAGCCATGACATTGCATATAGGTCACCCAGATTCCCTCTGTCATGCCCTCTCTCAGCCTGGTATGTATGATTTGTGTGTCCCTCCCCACCCCCACCATGGTGACACCATAGCTCAACACTGCTTACTATGTGTGTATACTCCAGATACCCCTCACAAAGGAGCTATGTGCTAATTAGCCCCTGGTCATGACTGGAACCTGGTGTTCTTGGGGCAAGTCCAGGAATGCTCTAAAAATACACATGCAGATGAGGTACAAGGCAACCTGGTCTGGCTTCACCTCATAGAGGGTGGGCTACACTAATTATATGTGCCAGGCTAAGAAGGACTGACAGAGGGATTCTGGATGAACTGTATGCAATGTTGTGGCTCACCTTGACTTGAAAAATGTCAATGGGCACTACCATATAATTTATATTCAGATGTGCTGATTAACCTACCTTTGTGGTAGGTTCCCAGCAGCTTGTTTGCCGAATGTGGGCCATGCATTTTATTGTCATGATCAGTGTTGGCTGCATTTAATCACCTTTATAGTTGGTTCCCATTGCTGAGCACTTGCTGCTTTGGTAGCAGTTTAATGACAGACAGGCCACTTCTACATGAGATGCTGAATGCACCGTAACCAGAGTTAGTGCACAGTTGCACCGATGAACAGCTTTTTTGTTTAGCTGCGGCCACAATGTGAGATTTCCTTGAATGTGATTATAAGATTAGGGGCTTTCTCCCTATGCCAATTGGGAGAAGAAGATTATCATGTATTTGAGTAAATTTGGTATACTTATGCTTCTCTCAGATAATCTGGGCACTTTACTTTTTGTAAGAAATAATTTCTCTTGATTATTTTATCACAGACACATACTCAAGTCCAGAAATTGAGTCAAATAGAAAGAGAGGAGGCTCTTCTTTTATCATAGTCACAGTTTCATAGATTTCATAGTCATTAGGGCTGGGAGGAAGCTCAGAAGATCATCGAGTCCAGCCCCCTGCCCCAGGGGCAGGAAGTCAACTGGGGTCAAAGGATCCCAGCAGGATAAATGTCCAAATGTCTTTTAAAGGAGTCCAGAGTAGGTGGTTGCACCACCCCTGGTGGCAGTTTGTTCCAGGCCTCGGGGGCTCAGACAGTAAAGAAGTTCTTTATGTCCAGCCTGAAATGGTCTTGGAGGAGTTTGTGACCATTTGACCTTGTCATCTCTTGAGGTGCTCTGGTGAACAGTTCAAGATCACCTTCTGAAACAGCAAATAAATCAGAACTAGGAAAGCAATTGGTGCTGAGTAGGACCAAGTATATGATTTTCTTTTCGCTTTCTCTAAACTCTGCCTTTGAATTGAGAGCTTAAGTGTGATTTGTGTAATACATGGATTTTGTACTGCCCTAATACCTATGGGGCAATTTCACTCAATTAGCCTTGAGTAATTCTGTTTGTTTCTTGCACTCATTAGAATTCCAATATTTAATTAACTGGAACTCATGTCAAGCTATGATAAACAATTAGGTTACACATCAACATAGAAAATGATAAGAACTGTAGCCCAGTGTAAATATATTTATTTCTAACCACAGTCGTTTAAAGGGAACAGCACAGTTAGTTGTGGAATTTTTTGCTTCCAAGCAGAATGCAATGTACATATGGTTTGTGTTTGCCACTACTTCTCAGTTAAGTCTGTTTGCCAGAAATTTACATGGTTGTAACTGTTGCTTTGACACATGTACTTACATTTAATATCATTGTACACTGAGTTCCAATTTTGGTCTTAATGAGTGGAATTTTCTGCTGGGAATAATGCCATTTTATTGTCATTTTCTGCAGCTTTGTATAAATGTGAGTGCAAGAGGATGTAAAATCCAGTCAATTAAAAAATTACCATAACTTGGGCCAACATTATAGGCTTCTGTTCTTCAATAGCTAGTATAAGTGCAGAAGTCCTGTTCATCTACTGCCTTGGGCTAATGAATGTAGATATCTATGTCTTCCTTAATTGCCACTGTAGGCACCCTACTCTGGAATTTAGATCCTCAGCATTCATGTTTTTGCCTAACTGTGGAGGTCCCCAAAAGTCCTACTGCCAAAGTTTCCACCAGTAAAATATTTAAGGCAGTGGTTGTCAACCAGGTGTACACATACCCCTACAGGTACTTAAAAGGGTTGTAGGAGATAGACAGAACTGTGTGTGTGTGTGTGTGTATGTGCGCAGCTGCAGCGCAACATGCCGATGGTCAGGAGCGCAGCCCGGCTGTGTGGAGAGCAGCTGGGTCCAGCTGGTAAGTTTGTTGGTAGAGGCTGCCCAGCTGGGGTGAGGTGCAGGAGTGAGTTGCAGGGAGGAAGGGGGTGGTTCCCACCACTACATGCACCCTGAAGGAGCATGGGGGGCATGTGCCCCTGGAACTGCATGCGGGATGTGGCAGGCTGGGGCTGGAGCTGCGCCGGACTCTTCCCAGTGGGGGGCTGTGCCAGGCTGTGCTCAGGATGGGCAGTGGCAGAACTGGGAGAAGGGTTAGGAGGACTACGGTGAATTCTGGAGTGGCTACAGCCCCTCCCCCATAACCTCTCCCCATGGTGAGGGAGGGAGTGGGTCTTGGGCTGGGGCTGAAGCAGGGGCAGGAGCTCCCCAGCTAGGGTGGAGCATGGGACAGAAACACAAGCGGCTCATCCAGGAGGTGCAGAGGGGTGGTGGGTCCCGCTGCTAAACGCACCCCAGGAGGGCACAGGGGAGCATGTGCCCACGGATCTGCATGCGGGGGGTGGCAGGCTGCAGGCTGGGGCCGGGGTAGTGCTGGGCTGTTCCCAGCAGGGGTGCTGGGCCAGGCTGCACTGAGAGGGGAGGTTGGGCAGTGGCTATGGCAAATTCTGGGGTAGCTGTAGCCCCTGCCGTAGCCCCCTCCCAGTGCTGCCACTGCCCGCCCCAAGCACAATCTGGCTTAGCCCTCACCTGGAACAGCTGAGAGCAGCCCCGGGCACAGCCCTGGGTGCAGCCCTCACTCCAGCCTGCCCTTGCCCCGTGTGCAGACCCAGGGACATGCGCCCCTTCCATGCCCTCCCTGGATGTATGCAGCGGTGGGAGCCACCACCCCCTGTGCCTCCCAGATGAGCTGGTCACAGCTGTGTCCCATGCTCCGCCCCAGCTGGGCAGCACCTGCCTCTGCTCCAGCCCCAGCCCCAGCCCCAGCCCCACTCTCTCTCTCACTGTGGGGGCCTACAAGAGTGGGGTTATGGGATGGGGGGGCTGCAGCCACTCCAGAATTCGCCACAGCTCCCCCAGCCCCGCTTCCAGCACTGCTGCCGCCTGCCCCAAGCACAGCCTGGCCGAGGCCCCGCCAGGAAGAGCCCAGCACTCCAGCCTGCAGCAGCAGCCCACTCACCTGCCCCGCCACATGCAGAACTGGTAGCACATGCCCCCCATGCCCTCCCGGCGTGTGCGTAGTGGTGGGAACCACCCTCCTTCCCTGCACCCCTGGACAAGCCACTCGTGACTCTGTCCCATGCCCTCCCTGCCGTGGCTGAGCAGTGCCTGCCCCTGCCCCTGCCCCAGCCCCACTCCATCCCTCACCACAGGGCCTCAATCAGACCCCTCCCTTAAAAACAAGAAAAAAATATGAAGTGGTACATGAGCTGAAACTTTAAGACAAAAGGGGTACACTTGTTAAAATTGGTTGAAACCCATTGATCTATAAGGTACCTAAATATCAATTTCTAGACATGCCCAAAATTTGTCAAGCCCTGAAGAGCTACTGACTATCCAACAGCTAAGCCCCATCAAGGTTCACTACATAGGCCTGCCCTAGTTTCAGAGGCTTGATGCCTCAGCTCTATCTCTACCTGGAAGTGGTGCTGTTACCCACTCAACATACTGTCTCAGGCTCCAAGAGTCCCAGGTTTCCCTGTTTGCTGGTAAACCAACCAGCTCATAGAGCCCAATTTACCAGGCAAATGCTTTAATTACAACATTAAAGGGATCCTGAGGTGGGATTGTTCTGTTCTGGCCTGCTGAAGATGTTCTACTTTGAATGGAATGATTCAGTACTTTTGACCAAGAAAGAAAAAGAAAGAAAAGGACTGTTTCCTTAGGAAAGGGAAACCTGGGTTCCTACTAAGTGAATGCCCCAATCACTAGGCTACAAAGTCATGCTTTTTTTCTGCTTTATTTCTGGATGTTTAGCTTGTACGTGCTAAATGGAACAGCTTCCTCAGGAGAAGCCAAAAGAACCCCATGCAGGGTACCCAGTGTCCTGGAGGCCAGGGCACTCATGCAGGATATATGCTCCAATCTAGTCAAGAAAGGAAGGGTCTTTAATCTGGGTCTATCACATTCTGGGGTAATGGCTCTAACCACAAGAAACTGCCTAAAAATTACCTCTTTCTCCAGCTGGCACCTCTCCAAGCACAAGTTTCTAGATGGTGAATCCCAAATGAAGGATTCTCTGAAAGGCATGTGCCATAAGTCTTACCTTTCTGCTACTGATATGTCTCTCTGTTCAACATATTCTGGAGCAACTCACTCTCCCAGTGCTTTCTATACAGAGCTTTAGCACCCACCTCTGGGCTTTCGAGTATAGCAGGTAGGTGGGCGCCTAAAAGCTAAACACAGTAATTCTCAGCATGGTGTCAGGCTTCTAGTTCATGCTTTGGAACTCAGAGACTCCGTCCTTGCCAACACCTTAACAAGAGGTGTCATTACAGTAGCATGTGACATTCACTCTGCACAGGAGTCAATGGTTTAGTTGTGGAGGGTAACACTTTGCAGTGTTTAACGGTATGAGAGTGATGCCTTCAGATATTATCATCAGTACCACACTGACTTACCTTGAGAGGCTGGGAGAAATGACTCAATAAGTGCATGCCTTTTTAAGAACCATGGGATCTTATCACCTGTGTCCCTTCTTTCCCCCGCTTTTTTTGTCTCTCTGACCCGTTCGCCAGGCTACATTGAATGTCAACTGAAAGGTCACCCAGGCCAAGTATTATCTTTACTTGTATCGGTGAGGTCTGGCACATTTTGTGCCAGACACAAACAAAAATAAAAAAAAAAAAATAGTAGTGTATGCCACTTAATCTCATTGTGGCTCAGCTCCCCATCTATAAAATGGGGATAATCACCAACTAGTATTTATTAAGGGAAAATATTATAACACGGAAAAGACTATTGTATGGAAGGTATCATTGATTTGCAAAGTATTATAACCACAAGTTATGACTGCCAAATATTCACAATATGCTTGGTGCTGTACAAGACCTAAAAGAGGAGATGGCTCCTTGATTATCTTTGCCACTTACAGTCTAACTACTAGAGAGAATGGTAAAGGCCCAACTACCAACTATTCATGCTGCAACATGGCAGCAGAGATAACAACACACACACAGCCTGCCTGACATTCCCACTGGCTTTATCAAAGCCTTTATAGAAGATCAATAGTGGGAAGAGTTATGTAAGTTCAGAGATTCAGGTGAGGAAAACATCTATAAGACAGAGGGCTGGGATGGAAAGTCTAGTACAGCTGTATCCAGTGTAAGACTGAAAGGAAGAGGAATAGAAAAAGGTAACTTTATGTCACTTCTGTACTTTTTCTGGTGCTGTGGCCAGCTCAGAGTTAGGGCAGCACCCAGTACAATTCAAAGAAGCCTCTGGGCTGCTAAACTTGCATCTAGCTACTTACAGCCATTCTGGCAGTTGTGGATTGCACAGGTAAAGAACTGCCTTGGCCCTAAGCCCAGCTCTTCTTTCTCAATCCTATACCATTCAAGTAGGGAAATCATCAGGGTGTCTGTAAATGCTTCAGTCTGAAAATATGTTGAAGAATATTCATCTGGATTTCTCCAAGCCTTGAATGGTGTGTCTATGCTACTGATGCAAGCTTGGTCTGGACCCTGGGAGCACAGAGGCAGCCAGGAAAATGAAAATGAATGGAGTACAAAAAATATGACTTGAAATGTATCAAACCTCAAACACTTTTGGATTAGGTTAGGCTTCAAGAATGAGAGAAACCATTTGCCTGGTCTCTTTATCTCTTAACTGGGACACACTTTCCCATTTAAACCAAATTAAAAAAAAATGCTTCTAAGTGACCACAAACCTGTGTTCAGAATGGTTAGTGTTTGCTACAATATCACAGGCTGAGGAAGCCAACAACAGCAGAAATGAACTACAATGAGCAGTCTTGCAAGTTACTGTGCATCTTCATACCACTAGGTGCTGCCACCCTAAATTGGTGCAAATGATGCCACAAGATTATCAGTCATCATCTACACTGTGATGGCATGCCAGGCAGAACTACCTTCCAGGGTATGCAATTTCAAGGGCGATGTGGCATGGCCCCACTGCATATTGATAGCTTGCAGACATAGTAAACTAGGGGCTATATAGTGTGGCTTCTCAGGACACAGTCCACACTTAGAGTTGGAGCCAAAGTGGTAGGAGCCTGAATTCAGGGAAGTGCAGCTTCTGGGAGTGCCAGGCTGGAGCCACAGCAACCAATATTGGAGGAATAGGCAGTGTCTCCCTATTCCTTCCTCGTTGGGTGCGTCTACATGAGACACTTTACTGCACAGTAGAGCAAATTGCTGCTTAGTGAGCATCACCATCTACACATGCAGACCCTTACTGTGTGGTAATTTACTCTATTTGGCAGTTAATTTGCTACCTGAAAATGCAGGTAGCAAATTAATGGCCAAGTAATTACTGTGCAGTAAGGAGGTCGTAGGCCACTGACCAAGAGCAAATTTGCTCCTGGTCAGCCAGGCAGCAAGGGCTAGAAGATTGCTTCCTACCACCGGAAGCTGCCTGCTTCCAGAGTGGGCTCCACCACTGGAGCCTGAGCTCAGACAATGTCCCCTTGCCCTGGCAGCAGGGAGCTCCCCACATGGGGACAGTTCCCCACCCAGCTTGGACCTGGCTGGGACCTGCCCCAGACCAGGACAGTTCTTGGCCAGCCCCTGGAGAAGACCAGCAGATCTGGACAGGGGGCTGGGACCTGCCCTTTCCCCACAGCTCTTTTCAAGCCCCCTGCCCCTGATCGGGGAGCTGGGGCCAGGAGCTCTCTGCTGCTAGGGCAGCACCTCTCCCATTGTCCCTGCCTGGGCTCCGGCACTGGAGCCCACCCTGGAGCAGGCAGCTCCTGGGGGCTGGGAGATTGAAGCCCCCACCTGAAGACAGCTGTCTCATGGCCCTGTACTCCCTACCAGCCCCTGGGCTAGCACCCAGGAAGAGCGTAGAGATCCCTGTGGCTGCTGCAGGGGGCTGGTGCAGGGCCAGAGGAGGCAGGAGCAGACTGCTGCCAAAGGGGCACACATGAAACACCTGCCCAGGGTGGGTTTACTCCAGAGTAATTTACCCACTACTTTGAGACAACAAACACCCTTCCATACTTTATGACCACTGTAGTAGATTCAAGTAGTTCCTAACAGAATGTCAGAGCCTGAAATTCTAGGGTAGATGAATTGGGACAAATTGTATCTGGTTTTGTGCGCATGTGTATAAAGGAGAAAAGAAAGCAGACCCTCCTGCCTGCCTACCAGTAGAAGTCCCATTCCTCTGAGAGTTGGTGAGGGAAGTGGAAGTCCACTAGCAAGAACGATCCAGTGGGCACATCTACACGTACAAATGCTACTGAATGGGTTTACTCCAGAGTAAATTACTCTGTTAGGAACGACTTCTACTGCAATCACCAGGGTGCCTGTAAATGCTTCAGACTGAAAATACATTGAAGAATATTCATCTGGATTTCTCCAAGCCTTGAATGGTGTGTCTGTGCTACTGCTGCCAGCTTGGTCTGAATCCTGGGAGCACAAGTAGTAAATTACTCTGGAGTAAACCCATCAGGCTCAGCAGGGGACAACAGCAGTGGGAGTTGGAGGGGGTGAATGCAAGGGGAGGGGACGTTCTGCTGAGGACGGAGGGCATGGGAGAGGTGCTGAAAGTGGATAGAATATGGGGCGGGGCTGGGAGATCATTACCTGATTTAGGGACTTAAAAAAAATCCCCACTGCTTCTCTCCCAGCGTGGACTAAAAGGGGGTTGCATCTGTACGACTACACCCCGCCCCCCCCTTTTCTGGATCTGCCTCTGATGAAGGCTCATTAGACATTCATGAGGTGGGACTAATGTTTAATTCCTGCTGATCCAGGCTGGATTCAAACAGGTGACCTTCTGGTGAGAGGTTGTGAAGCTCATTATCAAAACCCAAAAGCATCCTGTTCCAATGTGCACTAAAGGTCAGAGCCTGTGAGAATGAGGCTGCTTTCTGAGAATTGTGCTGAATCAAGTTCTGTGCTTTCTGGAGTTCACACAGAGAGGGTCTGTTACTCTGCACAGAAGAAATATCTACAGAATGAAAACGCTGCCAAGGTTGTAGTCATCCGTGAGCAAACCAAGCTCACTCCATTCATTGGGATTCAGTCTATATCCAGATAGCATAATACTGTATTGAGAAATCAGAGGGCTTGTTCATCACTGCACCTTCTATACAACTATTCTCTCACATGTTCAATAACTTATTTCTCTGCAGTTCATTACCCATGGGTGTCTTGTTCATGCTACAGTATGGACTGTAGCCTGATTTTCAAAGCGGGATGTATGTTTAGCCTTGACTGACTTCAGTAGAAAGTGCTGTTGCTCAGCACCTTTGACAAATAGTCTTATAGCTTCACAAACATGGACATCCAGGCAATTTTCATGACTTCCCCTGCCATCATAGTTTATTATCTTAAACTGCCGTGTTGAACACCAAGAGTCAGAACTAGGGTAAGGCTGAGATTTGCATTTTGAAATATTATGGGGTTTTTTGCTCCTTGGCAATGTTCATTAGGTCTGAGTCTAAACAGCTTTGTCATTTCCCAGTAAATGTTCAGCAACCATATAGTCCACTTCCGGTACACAGGTTATTTTGTGGAAATCTGGTACAGAGCTAAACCTGAGTTTCTGCTGTACCGAAACTGATAAGACTCAATTGGCCAATGCTACTATTTACAAAATTGCTCAGCTGACTGATATAATTAGCCACGTATCATAGGAAGTGTGTGGCATAAGATTATTATAATACAGGATGGCTATATAATAATAACCTATGAACACTGTACAGTTTCAATCAATCAATACTTGAAGTCTTAATTTAAACCACTTAAGCATGTACTGAAATAATAACATGAATGTATATTTTGCAAATTCTGAGTGATGCAGGCAAGAAATAAAGACCAGGGAAAATCTGGGTTCAGTACTTACTGATGAGGATGAAATGTTCATAGAAGATGCAGAGAAGGAAGAAGTGTCAGGGACTACTTAGCCTTCATTATCATCATCATCACAAACACACACACACACACACACACACACACACACATTATAACCTGCAACCAGCAACTAAATAAAATTAATATAATCAAAGAAGGGGAAAGGCTGCAGATCACGCTAAGTAAAGACAGCATCAAAGAGCTTATGACCAATTTGAATTAATTTAACTAGGCAGGCCAGATAAAGTTCACCCCAGAGTGCTGAATAAACTTGCTGAGGGAAACCTGGGAAAGGAAAAACAAATATTCTGATAAAGAATGGGGCTAGGCAGCAGCACAGCCAAGAAGGATGTGGGTCACAGAATTATCATGAACTGGCAATATGATGCTGTCTCAAAAGTGAATGAAACTTGGGGCTGCATTAAGATAAGACTCATGCAAGACACAGGAGCTGATCATACCACTCTACTCAATGCTGGCTGTGCCTCAGATGGACTAATTAGCCCAGTTCTGGACACTGCATTTTAAGAAGAATATAGAGAGGATACAAGAATGAGTGATGAAGAAGATTAAGCAGTTAGAGTGCAAGTTGTACAAGTAAAAGCCATGAGAACTAAGTACATTCAGTCTGTGAAAAAGGAGATGAAGGAGGGATATGATTGTAGTTTATCAATATAAAAAAGAGGAAAAACAACTGTTCTTCCTAGCCATAGAACATGAGGCAATGACTTTAAACTGCAACAAAGTAGGTGTAGACTAAAACTCAGGAAAACTCTCTAACTTTGAGAATAGTAGGACAATGGCACAAGCTGGCCAAGGAAGCTGTAGAGTCTCCATCATTGAGGGATTTCAGGAAGATCCTGAAGAGGCATCTGTCTGCGATGGTTTAGGAACAGCACCTCCTGAATCTGTTCAGAAGGTTGGATAAGCTGATCCTTGAGCTCCCTTCCAATCCTGTGATTCTATGATTAACCACTTTGTACATGCCCAGTGCAATTCTAGTAGGCTCAGGATTAAATATCTAGTAGTGCATATGATTTTTTTGCCAACTGACAGGTAATGGAATAAGGAATTTTATAGTTGATCTTTAATATTTGAATACTGAACAAGTCATTTGCAGTAGAAAACTAGGCACAAATCTGTGTGATTTAGGAATACAACTGCTTTAGTTCAAATTTAATTAACTCCCTTGTCTGAACATGGAAATAAGAAACCTTTCTACCAATTATAGCTGAATGACTGGTGCCCAAAATAATTTCTAAATATTTGTTAGGTTCCACTTCATTATAAAGTGATTGAAAATACAGGGCATGTCTACATGTGCATTTTCACTCGCTTGAAGTTTCTGCACAGTAAGTTATTACGCAGGAAGCGGGAATAAGTGGGCATCTCCATGTGCAGGCGTTAAAGTGCACTAACACTGTGTGTTGACTGACTTGGGACTAAAGTTAGCCCCAAGTCAGTCCACACACACAGTGTTACTGTGCAGTCAGGTGTCTACATGTGCATTACTATGCAGTAAATAATCAGGCATAAATTTGATACCTGCACGATGCAGGTATCAAATTTACACCTAAGTTGGCATAAGTCACCATATTTAGTGTGTAGTACAGGCATGTACATGTAGATGCATGCCCGTACAATGCAGTAATTTTGGTTACTGTGCAGTAAATGCACACATGTAGAGGCACCCACAGTGTAGTTAGTCTGAATTTAAGCTTTGTGTTACTGTAATTGCCATTAATTCATTTGCTTGAAAGGTTAACTAATGGTGTGAGCAATCAAACTAACTACTGTGAGGTCAAAGGGGGTGGGGATTTACCATACATCTGTGGCAACTGCCTGTATGCATGCTCTTACCCTCTGGTACCTGAGAGCTAAGCTGCACTAACTGAGCCCTCTGGGAAGGTGAGGGGAAGCACTGTGTTTTAATTTTCATCTACTGCAGGGTAAGAGCATGCACACAGGGAGCTCACATAAAGCAGCTGACATATAGCAAATCCCTGCTGCTTTAACCTCACATGGCCGTGTCTACATCAGATGCTGACTGAGCAGTTGTTATTGTGTAGTCCTTTAGTAATTGTATAAACATGTACTAAATGACTGCATAGTAACTATAGTGTTTGCCCTTGGCCACTGTGTTCCTGGGATGGGGTACTCACTCAGACCTCCATGCCCCTGGGGTTCTGTCCTCGAGTCAGCATTCAGCAGAGACGGATAGGATGGTAAACAGCTTTATCTTTATTCGGAGCAGGATTCAGCAACACACACACTCACAGCTTGCAGGGGGAGCCACAACAATTCACCACCAACAAACCACAGTCACAGAGCCTCAGAGGGAAAGACTGAAATGTCCCACTGCAGGTACATTCCCTTCCAGGTACATTTCATATACCACGCCCCCCTTCTTTACTCTGGGAGCTCCCTTTTAAGTAGTTGAATGTTCATCAGTAGCTACTTTAACCTGGAACAGTTCAGAAGCATGGAGCCAGAGGTTGCTAGCACTTGGCTCACTGCTGGGTCTAGCCTTTACCCCTATCCTATTACATAGTCCAGGGGTCAGCAACCCCCGGCATGTGTGCTAAGCATGGCATGTGAGGCCATTTTGGTTGGCACACCACTGCCAGCCTGGGGTCTAGGCAGCTGCAGCCAGCCTGGGCTCCATGGTTGGCAGCAGCTACCCAGAGCCTGGGCCGGTTGCAGCCAGGAGGCTGCAAACATCTGCTCTGGGCTCCAGCAACAGCAATATATTGGTGGGTGCACATGCACCTCAGAGAGGACGGTGGGGGAGGGCCCTGAGGCAGCGCAACCCTGGCCTGTCCCCTGATGCCAGCATAGAGCTGATGACTGGGCTCTGGAGCTGGGCACAGCTGTTTGTAGCCAGCCTGGGCTCTGGGAAGCTGCAGCAGGCAGCAGGCAGGTTGCAAACAGCTGCGCCAGGCTCCACAGCCCCAGCATCAGCTCCATGATGGCAGAAACTTCATGTGCACCTCAGAGCAGACAGTGAGAGGGCTGTGCCGCCTCAGGCCCTATCCCCACTGCTCCGAGGTGCACATGCATCCGCCAGTATGGAGCTGATGCTGGAGCCTACAGCAGCTCTTTGCAGCCTCCTGGCTGCAGCCAGTCCAGACTCTGGTAGCTGCTGCCAACCACGGAGCCTAGGCTGCTTGCAGCAGGGCTTGTAGCTGAGCCCGCCTGACTTCCAACCACTCTGAGCCCAGCCCCGGCCCAGCCTCCCACCAGGATGAGGCTGGCGTTGCCCCTTGCCTGGAGCACCGCACCTTTCACAGGTGTAGCTGTGTGGGGGGGGGGGTGTGGTTGGACTGATGGGCAGGCTCTGAGCTGGGACCTTGGCCAGCTGTGCTGCAGCCCGGGGGCTGGCTCCCCGGGGAAGCACAGGGGCTCTGGCGGGACCAGAGCATTGCTGGGTCGGACTTTGTCCAGTGGTCCAGGAGCCCGGCTCTGTGCACCCACACATCTTGTTCAGTGTGTTTGTCTGCCTCTGTCTGGTTCTGTGTGTCTGTGTGTGCACACATGTGTCTGGTTCCGGATATGTATGTGCATGTGTCTGTTCTGTGTGTGTTCTGGTTCTCTGTGTTTGTGCATGTTGTTCTCTGTGTGCGCGTGTCTGGTTCTCTCTCTGCTCTCCTTTTTCTTTCCCTCTCTCCTCTTTCTATTATTTGTCTCTTTTTTCTCTCTCTCTCATTGCAACATGCTCAACAAGAAAGAAATACACAATAGCAAAGGCAACTTTTATGATTATTAAATATACTAATATGCAGTGCATCCTGCCATGTATCCCCCTCCCCCCCTCCCATTTTGTTTTTCTGGCATGCCGGCACTCTGGCACCTTCCAAGGTAGACATTGTGGTCTTTTTGGCACTCTGGCCAAAAAACATTGCCTACCCCTGACATAGTCCTTGTAATTCACAGGCAACTTCACCATATGTCCATTCTTAGTTTGTGTGGTGCCAATGGGTGTCTCTGTGGGTACTGGTGGATGATCTGAAATGTAACAAAATCATTGCTCTTGATGGTCTGGTTTTACTTCTGATGCTTGTTCTGCAGCTATCTCTTGAGGTGCATCAACTTGTTCTGCTGGTACTGTTCTTTCCTTAGGTGGCTTCTGTTTCTCCTGTAGACACTACCACTGGGGGTTTTTACCACATAGAAACACAGTTCATCCCTTTTTGCCGTAATGGATGCTGGTATCCAACCTGTACTTGTTTGCATCCTTTCTTTCTCCCTCTCTCATAGAGGTGGCAAGAATGCAGCCGTGTGGTCATAGTGTGTCTTTTGGCACCTTTGAAGGTTTCACAACTTGTGGGAGGCATTCGACAGTAGTCTAGGGGTGCCCACTGCTGTTGTAGCAAGGAGGGTACTGTGCAGAAGTCTCCCCATCAGAAGCTGTGCTGGAGCATACTCAAGACCAGTAATGGGTGTGTTCCTCAGATTGAGTAAGGCCAGATATAGATCAGGGCCACCCTGCAAAGTCTTCTTAAACATTGATTTGATGGTCTGAACTGTGTGGTTAGCCTGCCACTGGATTGTGGATAACCTGGACTATGGGCAACTGGTGCCTCCTGAGTCTGGGGGGGCACCCGCTGAAGCCATTAGCAGCATTGGTGGTGGGGATGGGGCTGGTGAGCACCTACAGAAGCCACTGACAGCATCGGAAGCAGGGATGGTGCTGGCGAGCACCTGCAGAAGCCGCCAGTGGTGTCAGCAGTGGGGATGGGGCTAGTGAGCACTTGCAGAAGCCACCAGGGGCAGTGGGGATGGGGCTGGCAAGCACCCACACAAGGTGGCGGTGGCAGCAGTGGGAACGGCCCTGTCAGGGGGAGCATGTGCCCCCCCTGTATCCCCCTACCAGTCTCCTATGTTCAGAGCTACACGAAGGTGAAGGAGATCATTAGAAGGGACCTGTTGTTTGCAGATGATGCAGCCCTTGTGGCTCACAGTGTTGATGCCGTACAATGTCTCATTCCCAAGTCCTCTGACTCATGCAAAACCTTTGGGCTAGCAATAGGTTTGAAGAAGACTGCTATCGTGCATCAAGGCTCTGCAGAACCAGTTCCAGATATCATCCGAGATGGTACTCATCTGGATGTTGTTAACCAATTTTTCTACCTTGGCTCGACTGTTCCCAGCAACGTAGATCTGGATGCTGAGCTCACTAGTAGAACTGGCAAAGCAGCCAGGAACTTTCAGCTTTCGCAAGACAGAGTCTGGAACAATAACAAACTGTGAACTGAAGTAAAAAACCACATATATGAGGCATGTATTTTATCCACTCTTCTGTATGGCTCAGAAACATAGGCGACCTACACCAAACATGCCAAAAGTCTAAAGTGCTTTCATATCAGATGCCTGTGAAAATTCTTCGAATAAGAAGGCAAGACAGGATGACAAATGAGGAAGTGTTATATCCTGCTGGTATGTCATGCATAGGACGTTGATTAGTAAGAAAACCCTCAGGTGGCTCAGTCATGTCAAGCGAATGCTGCATCACAAGATCCTAAAGAATGTGTTCACCTATGAAGCTCATGAAGCGCTTTGAAGCTCATGAAGGCCTTCAAGAGAGGCAGACGGCTGCACAGATTTCAGGATGCGTGCAAAGATGAATTAGCATCCTTTGGAATCGCTGTGGATGGTTGGGAAAGGAGTGTGGATGGCCACTCTGGTTGGCAGAGTCAGCTTGCAGATGGAGCAAGGTGCTGCAAGGCAGACTGGGTCAAGTTTTGTGATGATCAGTGTCAGAGGAGGAAAGAATCAGAGTATTGCTAGTGCGTGGCTGTGCCCTACCTGGGGGCACAATCAGTGGTGGATGTAGGGTTAGTGGGGCCCCGTGTGCAGCTTCATTTTTGCACCCTCCCCCCCCCCCCCAACTGGACCCAGCCAAGAAAAAGAACATTCTCTCTTACCTCCCTCCTCCCATTTTTCATTCTTTTTTTCTTCATCCTCCTCCTATATTATAAGTAAAGAAGTAAATGGAAATAAAGTGAGGTACCTTGATAGTTTTTGTAGTCTAAATTTTTTTTCACAGACCATTTGAAAATTGCTGAGGGTCTCAGCGGACCACTTGATCTTTCCAAATGTTGTTTGTACCATTAGCTAACTATTGTAAAGCGCTTTGGATAACAGCACTTTATAAAAAAACCTGAATAACCTTTCCTCGTTCCACCTGAATAGAGTTCTTGAACCACAGGTTGAGAACTTCTGGTCTAGATGAAAGCTTGTATTTGCATTACGCTAATGTGAAAAATGTGTAAACATAAAAAGTATAGATGACACAAGAATGGAAAAATAAAAGTTAACTTCCTCTGAAGAAACGTATTCGATTTGAAAAAAAAAAAAATTATTCAGATAGCTTTTTTTTCTACACTTTTTCATTACAAAATCATCAGTTAAGTCATTGTAAATAATATTTTGTAAAGAGGCACTTTCAATTGTCAATATTGTCAAACTTGTCAAATGTTCCCGACTCATTGTATTTCACAAATTATTTTTAACTTGTTTCAATACAGAAAAAAACGCTCACCAGAAGCATTTGTGACAGGCATTTTAAAAAATATTTTCAGAATAGTTTCTACATTTAGAAAGGTTGGCTGCAAACCGTCACATACAAGTCTATACAAATCAACTGGTGATCTTGAAACACAGACCTCTTCATTTTTGATAAAATGAATAAAATGTTTCACTTCATCTTCAAAAAGATTTGTGTCTATATCCTCTTGATCGAATTCACTTAATTTCTTACTGCTTCTTAATGCTTTCAGCATTTTCATCCATACTTCTGTCAAAAAACACACAAAATAAATTAACAGTTTTCTTTAGAGATTTACCTCTACTCTGCAATTGCACTATTATTGTGTCACAAATACCATTGATGGTCTCAACAATGATCTTCTCTTTCCCTTTTAAATTAATTTCATTGTCTCTAGTTTCATTGAAAAATAACTTCCTGCTTTTTTTACACTTCTCATAAGATATATCAGAGGACCTATATTTTCTGTTAATGGTAGTGCCTCTGCTTCCACTGAGCTATAGTCATTTTGAACTTCCATGACAAAAGTTTTAACTGAGGCTAACAATTGTGCAGCATTCAGTAAATTTGTATCAACCTTTTGCAGCAATTTGCTGACGGCATTAATTCTGTGAAGTAACCAGTTCCACAAAAGAGTAAAAACAGCAATATCATACTTTTCAAACTTTTCTGCTAAGGATTTTGCTTCAGTTTTTGCAAGCATGCAGTTTTTCAGAATTTGATGTGGCTATGTCTAATAAGGTTTTCTTTATATCATCATAGTTCATTTTCAAAGCAAAACAGCATCTGCATGAGCAGACCACCTGGTGCTACAAATTCTTTTGACTGTCAAATGTTTTTCACTTGCCTGCTCCAAGCGTGATTGTAGCATACTTCACCGATGTGTGGAAACTGAAAAAAAGGCATACACGTTTTGAACAAAGTCAAAAAAATGTGTAGCTCCCTCACAAGATTCAGCTGAAGCATTGCAGATTAGATTTAAGGAATGGCTGGAACATGGTATGAATAAAGCAGAGGGGTTTGCATTGTTCAGTCTTGCCTGTAGACCTGAATATTTTCGTGCCATATTTCCGGTGTTATCAAAGCTCTGCCTACGACAAGTTTTTATGTCCAAACCTAAATTTGCAATGATTTCCAAAACAGTTGTCTCTAGACATTCAGAAGTGTGGGATCTTAGTGGGACAAAACAAAGAAATCTCTCTACAACGTCACCATTGTCAGTCACATATCTTAAAATTAATGTTAATTGATCTCACATCTGGGGTTGAATAGTACTTGGCATCCTTCATCAGTGAATAGGTTTCTGAGCGCTTTGCCATTATAACGATGAATTCATTGTAGGTTTGGTGTATTAAAAAGTTGATCTTCCCTGAGCCACAATACTGGTAATTTTTCAAATGCTTTTTGAGAAAATCATCAAATTCACTAAGATATTCAAGGCAAGTTAAAAAATTACCTTTCGATTTGACAATATTGACTCATCACGTCCTCTTAGAGGTAGTCCCAAAGAAGACAGCAGTTTGACCATAGCAACAACACGTCTCAGCACTTTCCTCCAATAAGAACTCTCCTTTTCAAATTGACCCAATAACACAAAATCAATTCTTCCAGATAATTTACAGCATTTAACAAACTTCCACATAGCATTAATATGAGCTTTGGAAGTTTCATGATCGGCAATATCTCTTGCAATGCTTCTCCAATTAGAGCGCCCATTGATGAATGTTTGTTTTCCTTTGCTATGGTCGGGAATAATTTGCAAATGTAACAGTAGACTGCTTTAGTGGTTTCCAAAAAAAGCAACCAAATTCTCATTTCTGTCATCCCATTTTTCTTCATCCTCAGAAAATGGGACTCATGAAGACCTCTGAATTGCTTTCGTCCTCCAACCTCATACTCTTTTCTCAAATATTCCATATTACCTACGTTTTTCGGTTTATTTACTAAGAAATATTCTATCATATAAAATGAAACAGATTTTGGCCATAATGCAATGTCTTCAGGGTAGGTTTCTTCCGTTACTTCGACAAAATTACCAATATTTTGTAGTTCCATTGTCACTTCAGAGTGCACTTGTTCAACTTCTGCAGTCGTTGTAGTATCCCCACAACTCAGCGAGCGATCAGATAATTCAGATATTTCTTCACCCATACTTTTTGATGAATGTCCACTATTCAATATTTCAAGCTTTTTAAAATAAAATGACAAACTGTCTTTTTGCTGAGCTTCATCTTCTTGCCTTGCCTTCATATTTTTGCGTTTTTGACTGCAAGACTCATAGTGTGGCTTCATTACTGTTAAAAACTGACCTAGATTTTAGGCAGATTAAAGATGTCTGAAAGAGCAGGGGCATATCTACAGGTTGGCCTGAGCAGCCAATTAAATTTAAAGCAGTTAATCCCGTGTTTTTGTAACATGGCTCTGTGTTTTGTACAGGCTCCGTAAAAACAGGATTTTGAACCATTGCATATTAGTGACAAATCACGGGCATTGTTGCAAAGTGCAGGGGAGGGTGCTTTTGTTCAATTGGATAATTGGTCAAGCAGACAGACTTTGATTGGCAAATGACGATTTCCCTTAGTTGCTGTTATGCTGTTGCCGAGAGTGAAAAAATGGCAAAGCAAATTCTTTGCTAGACTGCTTCAAAAAACCATGTTTAGAGCACAGTTCGCAGAAAAAGTTCACAGACTGCAGAAAGCCTGGACCACTTTGTGACTTGCAACCCTTATTAACTTCAGTCATTTGTCAGATTTGTCCTGCATTTTGGGGACCCCTGTCATTGGGGGCCCCGTGCCACTGCACTGTTTGTTTCATGGTAAATCCATCACTGGGCGGGACCGTCACTCATGCATGGGTCTCAGCAGCCATAAAATAATTAATAAATGCATACACCAGGCTGTGTAAAGAAAGGACAGTGTCAACTGACTGATTGATTGATGGGGCACCGAGCTGTGAGGGGACAGGTGGGACAGCCAGCAGTTGGTCAGGGCCCTGTTGGGGCAGGGACTCTCAGCAGGGCCGTGTGTGTTGAAGGACTGATGGGCAGTCAGTGAAGGCCGTGGTGGGATGAGCCTGGCCAAGCAGGGCTGTGTCCGTGAGGGGACTCAGGGGCCATCCGTCATGGCCATAGTGAGGGAATGTCCCAGAAGAGCAGGGTCAGTGCGTGTGAGGACAGACGCAGTTGGCCTGGGCCACAGTGAAGACAGTTCCTGGCACAGCAGGGCCGTGTCCATGAAGAGGAAGACTGACAGCTCATTGGGCAGTGGTGGGAAATGGCCTGGCAGAGTTGCACTCTGTCCAGGAAGGGACAGGCATGCCTGGGCCTTGTAGCACTGACTTGCTGTCATCACGAGGCTGGTGCCTGGCTGGAAGGGCATGGTGTCAGCCCGCTCCTCCTCTTCCCAGCAGCTCCCACCCTGCTCCATGTCGCACATGACCACAGGCCATTCTCGTCAAAGCACAGGTGGAAGTGGAAGATGACATTGCTGTTCCCGCAGCACAGATTCACCGCGAACCTGCAATGGGATGAGAGGCCAGTATGGCTTCCACTGTGGGCAGGGTGCATGTGGCACTGCTCTGTGGAGGGCAGGGGGATGGGGCTGTGGGGCAGAGCCTGACAAGTACCAGGAGCTGGGGCCATTGCTTATGGCAGTGAGGAGCTGGCGATTGCTCTTGTCATCGATTCCTTCCTGTCCTGGTGTCATGTGCTGGACACAGAGGGACAGCTGATTTGGGTATTTTCCTCTGCTTCTCCCTCAGCTGCCTCGTGGGTGGCTTGGAGCTGAACTCACAGCTCTTCCTTCCTGTGTGTCCTGCTTGGTGCTGGCAGGGGTAGTGCTACAGGCCTGGGAGGAGAGAGGCCAGCAGGACCTCCACAGTGCCGCCACAGTGTTGCCAGGTCACTGTCCCTGGTCCTCTGCTGGCCATGCAGGCTTTTATGAGAGGCTCTAGGATGGACCAGGTGAGAGGGAACAGCCACCGTACCACCAGTGCCCTGTCCTGGGCTCAAAGGGTCTGAGTCCTTCATGTCCCTGGACCCCCATAAGGCACAGAGCCTCACGGGACTCCACCTGGCACCCCTGGTCTCTGAACATGGCCCACCCTAACCCCATGGGCATGGCTGGCCGATGAACCTACCTTTCCCCTGATGAGCAGATTAGGGGTCGGTCTGGGCCCTGCCCTCTCACAAATGAGATCCTGTTGTGGGGGAAGGATGAGGGAGTCAACACAGGGGACACGGGCCTGTTGCCCAAATGGCTAGTTTTGTGCCCCTGGAGGCCTTTCCAATCTACCTCAAGGAGAGAGTCACACACACTCAGGCTGGGTCCATTTCAAGTTTATTGTTTGCGCAAACAGATCGACAAAGGGGCTAGTCGCCCAAAGCTGAGTCGACCCTGGGTTTTGTCCGAGGGTCCCTTTTATAGCTTACCTAAACAAAGAACCTTAGCGTGTCATGCAACTATTGGCAGTCTTACAGCTTCTACAAGCTTCTACTGTTTCGTCTAAGTTTCCGCAGGATGTCAAAGTTTCCATGGTTACGTCTAAGTTTCCACAGGATGTTTAAGTTTTCAGGCTATGCTCAACTTATTATGGGTTATGTTATAGCACCTGCGTGTTTTTAACAGGGGGAACTGTGGTAAACTTAATGTCCTCTAGTAACCCCTCATCTTTGTGTAACTCTAGGTCACTGAGAAGGTATGGTCATGAAGTTTTAGGTGTAAAGAAGGCTTCAATCTATGTGCAGAAGCTAATGCAGAAGCCATTTGCAAGCCATGTTGAATACAAAAGCACTTTGCAAAAAGGCATTATGTCTAAATTCTAACGTATTTGTACCACAGGCCCACACACATGCACGCACACAGCAGTCACCAGCACAGGCTCACAGGCACATATACACACACTGCTGTTCCCCACAAGGACATGTACAGCACACGCTGCCCCAGCACATGGGGGCACAGGCCACCAGAAGATTGTCAGGGGATGGGGCAATAAGTATTACTTGGTGTTGTGAAACACATACAGCATACTTTTGGGCCAGGTCAGCAGAAGCTTTTATTTAAATGAAACTACAACTGTAGGGGGGACCTCAAAGTAACATGGATTTCCCAAGCACTTGGAAGGGGTTCCCACCCAAGAGCAAAATCAGGAGGCTTATATATTTTTTAACAGTTGCTACAACTCACGTGATTATATAGTGGAGTTTGCTAGAAAAAGCAGCTACAAACACTAGCTCATTATTTCTTTGCTGTTATCAGGATGGGCATTATGGGGGAGACAAGGTTAGTTCACAAAGCGAGAATCAACACTCCCTTCTTGCCACTGGAAATTAGAGTTTGTACATACTTTTTTTCTGCTATCTTTTAGGCCGCGGTGAACAAAGCAGTTGCAGAGGAGTTACAAAAAAAACCACGTTCCCTTATCTTCTCTACTATGCAGAGCCAGCAATTTTCACACAAAGCGGTTATGTCATCTTATAACTCATACGATCAAAGTTTAAGACATTTATTTTTTTTTAATTCCACATCGGGGTGCAACGGGCTTCAGTCCAGGGTGCGGCCAATCTCTCATTCTGCCCACACCTGTGCAGGGCGCTGGGTCCTTCTGGGCCATAACTCTCTTCCCTGGAGCCTCCGCCTTGACCCTGCTCTTAGGCCTTCTGTCCAGGCCCTAGGAGAGGAGAGGCGATAGTCACCATGCCAGCAGTGCCCTCCACTGACACTGGGATCTGAGCCCCTCACATCTGGGGACCCATAATGGAGGCCTGGCAGGGGCCCCACCCAGTGCCCTAGCCCCTGGATTTGGCCCACCCCTGCCCTGGGGCACTGCCAGTCAGGGGACCTACCACTCCCTGCACGACCAGGCTGGGCAGCTTCTGTCTATGCCGCAGGGTCTCGGGGTGGAGCAGCTGTAGAAGAGAAGAATGGGGGAGTCGGTAGAAGGAGCAGTGAGTGCCTGCTGGGGACATGGCCTCACATGTATGCACACACCAGCATGAGCTCACACATATATGTACACACTCCACCCCACTGGACACATGCATCCCCCCAGATGGAAACCTCTGCACCTCTAGATGCCTCCCCAGAGCACATGGGCATGCCCATGCTACCACCCCTCAAGCACATATGTCTGTACAAACCCAGGGCTTATGGGCAAAGCCCTCCATAGTCCATGCCTCCTTTTCCCCTCAGATACCAGAGGTCCTAGTAGTGGGAGATACTCAGAGGCAGAGGAGTCCCAGCCTGGCCTCTCAGGGCACCTGGTGATGCGGTCCTCTTTGGGGAGAGGATTTCAGACTGCTCGGCCAGGGCAGGGCACAGGGAAGGCTGGGCCAGGACTGGATTGGTCCCCATGGCCAGGGCAGGTGTTCGTACATGGCAGGGCACAGGGCGCTGTCTCCTCCCGTGACTGCAGTGTGAGGCTTTGGTTAGGGAGTGCATGCCGGGTCAGGGGGCAGGCGGGGGCAGGGAGGGCCCAGCAAGTTATCACCTGTATGTCCAAGACTCAGGGCAAAGCTCTGCCAGCACCCTCACAGCCACTCACCTGGCTCTTGTCCCTGCGCACATCACTGGTCCCCACGTCTTCCCCCTCTTCCTGTTGGCATGGTGGGTACACCAGCAGGGGGGGCCGCACCCAGACTGGTCTGGTGCTTTGCCTCAGTCTGCCAGGAGGAGGCTGTGGGGTCACCTGCACCCCAGATCCTCCTGGTATCTGCAGCTGCGGCAGCTGGGGGATGAGAAGAGCTGCTCAGCAGAAGCCCCCTTGCTACCCCTTTCCTCCAGCAGCCTGCAATCCACTCCCTGCACCCACAGGGAAACTTTCAGGCCTGTCCAAGCTTGCACTGACCCAGCACCTGGTTCCCAGACCTCCCACCCACCAACAGCCAACAGCATCTCTGCTACCAGGAGAGCTCTGCTCAGCCCATGTCTGGGTACACAGAGGGCCCCGGGGAGGACTCTGGCAGTTCATGGCCCAACCACAGACCACAGCTATGGTCACAAAGCTCAGGAGGCCTCATGGTGTGAAGCGCCGCTCAGCTGGGCCAGAGAACTTTGGCTGAAGAGCTAAGAGGGCAGGGAGTGGGGAAAGAGCAGCCCCGGCCAGCAGCACAAGCACACAGTACCCCCATGCCAGCAGGAGTCTGGAGCACCAGGAACTCCCGTGCCAGCCTCACACCTCCTAGCAAAACCCCAAGGTGTTGCTGGCTCCTTACCCGCGCTGGGCGCTCTCTCAGCTGTCTCTCCCTGCTGCCTGGGCCAGAGCAGCTGGTTGGAAATGGGAGAGTGATGGGAGCCAGCTGCCAAGTGCTGAGACCACGAGGCCCCGGAGACCTGAGCTCTTCTCTACCTACCATCACTAAGATCTATTACTTATTCTATCTACTCTACTATGCTGTCTCTATTTATCTAAAGTTTACGTCCTCCTTCTATCTTCTTTCCTAACTACTATGTACTTTAGTATCTCTAAACCCTCTACAAACTACTCTATCTAATCTAATCTTCAAACTCTAAACTCTCTCAAACAAAACCTCTCCCTACACCTTAGCTGAGTCTCACAAGTTGCGCTGAGACTGACCAGAAAGCACGGGGGGCTAGAATTTATTTCCTGCCCATCCCTGGTCTCCATGGCAATGGAGTGACATAGGAGCTCCATCACAAAGCAGCTTGTGTCAGGCCCTGTACATGGCAGTTGGGCAGGGACCCTGGACCACATCCTGCCTCCTCTCCTACCCTCCCCCAACTACAACAGGCCTCTCATGGGCCTCAGGTGTCCAAGCATGATCTGATTCTGCACTAAACCATTAACACTAAGTGGGCCCTTCTTCCTTCCATGGGCAGACACTGACTCAGGCTCAGGTGGGCACAAGGAGTCGTGGGCATGGAGTTTCTGGGTCTGCAGCAGGCTGGGGTGGGACCCCATGCAGATCAGCGAGTCCTAGAAGAGCCGGACTGGCAGGGCCCTCAGGAGGGCTCATCTAGTATAGACACTGCTCAGGGCAGGGTCAGTCCTGTCTGAACCCCCCTAAACAAGGTGCTGGAGGAGCTGGTTCAAACATGCTCAGCAGCCCCCAAGCAGATAGAAGACAGATCTCCCACAGCAAAGGAGGCCACCCCCTCCCTGTGCTGAACTGACATGGGGACCCTGCACCCTCCTGCCACACGGGCATTACCTACTGTCCCAGGCATCTCCCGCCAGCAGGACTCCATCAATCACCCTGCAGCAAGTCTCAGATGGGCACAATGAGTGGGATCAGGAGGAGCAGGGCCCCCAGGATGGAGTCCATGATGAGTCCCACCCGTGCAGCACCTGCAGGCAAGGAGCACACCTGTCACCTCCTCCCATGGGCCATGTAGGGAGCATGTGGCTTCCCTCCCTCCACCCAGCACCCTGCAGTGCCCTGTCTGCTGAGCCCCTACATACCCTGGCACAGGGCAGGACTCACATCACCCAACCCAGAGCCCCCCTGCTCCAGGTGTCGTTTGTTAAAATGATGTCTTCTGAAAGATTTTGTGTGTACGGCCGTCGACAGCGCAACCAAACTTGTTAAGTGGCCCTCCAGCCAAAATAGCTGCCCACCCCTGATCTAAACTCCACCATCAACCCTGACACAACATAAACCTAACACTCTAGCCTGCCACAGGGAAAGCAGGGGCACTGCAGCAGCCAATGTCCTGCTTCTATGAAATAGTATCACACCCCCACTACAGAGGAAGGCAAACCCCCACAGCCCATGGCAATCTGACCATGGGGTAAAATGCCTTCCTGACCCCAGGTCTGACCCTGAGCAGAGGGACAAAATCCTCTAGCCAGGAATCTCCAGCCTTGCTCCTAGCAAGAGAGTCAGCACACCGTAGCTGAAGTCCCCAGGCTTAGCTGTAGCCATCACCCAGTCCCTATGAGGGAGGCTTAAAAACACCCTGACATATGTAGGCATCACTACACCTAGACCATCCCTGAGCAGTGGCTGTCCACCCTCTTCTTCAACACCTCCAGTCTTCTGTCCTTGCCCAAGTGAAATGGAGGCGTGCCCACAGCTCACTTGGAAGTGGTGAACAAGATGGACCTCGTAGTCTTAGGAGGCCAGTAGTGCAAGATATGGTTTGTGGCTGAGCTGGTCTGGCCTGGGGGCCTTGTCTGACTGCAGGGTGATTTCCTGGGGGGCTCAGGGCAGGGGGCCGGCAAGCTTCTGGCAGGGGCAGGGCAGGGCAGGAGGCTAGCCAGCTGTGGGGTTGCGAGGAAGAGCAGGGCAGGGCAGGGCAGATGTGGGCCAGCTTTGGTGCTGGGGGTTCAGGGCACAGGCTGGCCACTTCACTACTGAGCTCAAGGCCCCAAAGCTGTTGAGTGCCTCAAAGCAGCAAGAGCCTCATGATGAGACCTTGGCAGCTGCAACCTGGGGTGAGCCCGGATCTAGTGGCCACACAGTGGGGCAGCTGCCAGGGTTGTGGATTGGCAGGGGCTCCACCCCAGAGCCTCTTCAGCTTCTGCCCCAGACCCTCCCCATCCACCCAGCTGGGACACTGCTGAGTAAATCAGACACTGAAGAACATGAATGCTGCCTGCCCCTGGAGGCTGGGGATGGGGCATGGTGAGCTCCTGCAGGTGGTGGCAGCACTGTCATCATCATCAGCATGGCAGAGGCAAGAGGGAAGCTGCTACAGCACAGTTGGGGGGGGGGGAAGGGGTGGCAACCACTGACCAGTGGTCAGCGACCACCTGCAGACACTGCCAGCAGCAGCAGCCAGTGGCAATTGTGGACTGCCCGCAGACGTCACCGGCCATGTCAGCAGCAGGGGAGGGGAGGGGGGTGGTGAGTGGTGACCACCCACAGGCACCGCCGACAGTGTCAGGGGCTCCTTTTCGTAGGGGGTGCATGTGCACCCGCATGCATCCCTTGTGCATCGCCAATGCCCCGGACTAGAATGGGTGATGGTTATGCCCCACTCAGTCGCAAATTGTTTCATCGTGTGACTTGCAAATGGCACGTGATCACAAACAATTTCTTTAGATATGCCATGGCAAGCATATACAGACTTCATTTTGGCTTTTACCATGCTGGCTGTCTTGTCGGGCAGGTGCAAAACTTCAGGGTAATTGGAGTAATAGTCGACTATTATCAAATAAGACTTTTCCCGTAGGTCAAAAATGTCCACTGCCAGTTTTAACCAAGGCAGGTGTGGGATCCCACGTGAGATCATGGGTTCTTTCTGAGTACTGTGTTGGAGCGCTTAACAAGGTGCACAATTTGCAATCCATTGCTTGATGTGGGCATTCATCTGAGGCCAATACGTGATTTGTCGAGCTCGCGCTTTTGACTTTTGTATGCCTTGATGAGGTGAGTGAAGCAATGTCAACATGTTGGTCCTTGCACTGCATGCAATGATTATTTTTGGCCCAATCATAAGCAAATAATCCTGAATCCGGTTTTGGTCTTTGAGAGGCCAGTAGGGCTTTAGTTCAGGTTTGACTTGTTTTTGCCTGCTCGGCCATCCATTAAGATGCTGGGCTCTAAGGACTTGTAGTTCCCTGTCAGCCTTCGTGTGCTCCTGTAACTCCTGTAACTGCTGGCCACTGAGTGGCTCCGTTTCAGTCTGATCGTGAACTACCTTTTCTGAGTGCAAAAGATCAGGTCCAGGGAGAGGAGCAAGCCTTGTGGCTCTAGAAAGCGTGTCAGCCACATCTTTGCCTTTGGTACAGAGAATCTGGATGTCATATTTTTGGAGCAGCAACAGTATCCTCTGCAGCCATGCTGGAGTCTTTCCTTTGAGCTTCGCAAAAATCACTTCCAGGGGTTTGTGGTCTGACTGGTCCCGTGCCTGGGTGCCATACACATATTGGTTAAACTTCGTCATGGTGAAGACAAATTGCCAGAAGTTCTTTTTCAATCTGAGTATAATTTCTCTCGAATTGTGTTATAGTCCTTGAAGCATGTGCAATTGGATACTTCTGCTGAAACAGACATGCTCCTAGGCCATCTTTGGACATATCAACTTGCATCTCCAGCTGCTCTGCTGGGTTGAAGTACCTGAGCACAGGCGCCATTGTGATGGTTTGCTTGAGCTTATCCAGGGCTTTCTGATGCTTGAGTCCCCATTGCCAGATAACACCGTTCCTAAGAAGTGCTCTCAGCAGGGCCCCCAGGCTGGACACATGTGGGATGTATTGCGTTGCGTACTGAATGGCTCCAAGGAGTCTCTGAAAGCCCTTTCTGCCTGTGGGAGGGGTCATCCTGTTGATGGTTTCTGTCATATTGAATGTAATAGTTTGAATGTTTGTAATAGTTGCCCATTAGCCAGTTCAGGAAGAAGACAAGATTCATCTTCTTATCTAGGCCATTGTTTTGGTCTACATGTGGAAGGTCCTGACTTTGCTTAAAGTCTTAACTCTTGAATTTTATCTTTAGAAGCCTTTAACAAAGTTAACCTAAAAATGACCCTTAAGCAAACATCCTGAGAGATCAAACCCTAGGGCCTTTGAAAAAATTGGAAAGAAAAGGTCACTTGCAGTGGTATGGAAGTTCCCCAAAGTAATTAAAATGGTCAAGAAAAGAAACTGAACCCAGCAGAAATCTGTTGAGTAAGATCTGAGCCCAAATTTGGGAGTAGTGACAAGTGTGGGTAGGAGGGGCCCAAGACGGCAACTCACTCAATAAAAACTGTAACCTACTGTCCCAATTTGGAAGTAACCTCACTTGCAGAACAATGAAGGAAGAATCACAAGTGTAGGCTGGATCAGACTGATCACCTGAAGCACCCTCTCCGTGAACATGAATCTCTTAGTTCACGCTGAAGCTGCGGAGCACCCGAAAGGGACTGAAGGAAGGGGACTTAGTCCTATCAGTATTGAGGCCAGTCCATTGAATCGTATTGCTGAGGCGAGCCCATTGAACCATACTACTGAGGCCAGCCCATTAAATTGTACTACTGAGGAATGAAAGCATATCTAGGTGTTTGGCTTCTCGGAATTCTAGGATTGTAAGTATGTTATGAAAAATAATAGTATTGATTCAAATTTAACTTTTAGTTGTAAGTGCAGTTGTTTTTGTAATACTAATTCTTATAGCATTGTTTGGGAAGGAAGTGCATTTGGAGCATTGTTTCTGATATATATAGTTATTGTGTTCTTAATGTTTGTGGTATTTCTTAAAGCTAAGCAGTGTTATACGCGTAGCAAAGAATTTTAAAATAAAATTGTGTTGTATGAATTAAGCGTGCAATCATTGTGAAATTGTGCAATCAACTAACTACTCCCCCAGCCAGTGCATCAAACAAATCAGTAAATTGTTTGGGATTTTCTCTATTCCATAACCCACTAGAGACAGTTTCCACTTTGTCACTGTCTGGTTTGACACCATCTTTTGAGAAGTTATGGCCCATATACCCAACATTGTCAACTAAAAACTGCATTTTGTCCTTATTAAACTTTACTCCTTTCAGATGTGCTCTCTCCAGGACTTGTTTCAGGATAGAATCATGCTCCTTTTTGGTAGCTGCCACAATGAGCATGTCATCCCAGATTATGTGGATTCCCAGAATGTCACCAAAGCACTCACGATTCTTCTGCCAGAATACTTCACTAGTTGACTTAAGACCAAAGGGAAGGCAATTGAAGTGGAAGCTTCCCCATGGGGTGTTAAAGGTATACAGCTCTGCTGACTCCTTGTCCAATTTGACTTGCCAGTAGCCATCCTTTTCATCAAGAATGGTGAACAGCTTTTTACTTGACAAGCTTTTTGGCACATCCCCTACAGTGGGAATAGAAAAGGGCTGCCTCAATACTGTCTTGTTGAGGTCTCATGGGTCTAAACAAAGCCATATCGACCAGCCCTTCTTTTGTGTGATCACAGGGCTATTAACCCAGGGTGTGGGCTTAATCACCTTTGTAATAATGCCTCTCATAGCTTCCAGCATTTTGAGGGCAGTCTTCAATTTGCCTAGGGTTGTATAGGGAATTTTTCTACATCCATGCACCACTGGTGGTACCACTGGGTCAACATAGATGTGGTGGGTACCCAGAAATTGGCCCAACCCTTCAAAAATGGCCCAGTATAGTTTGAGAAGGTCTGCCTTGGTTGCAGGTATTGTCATGGCCATTCCATGGACTCTTCTGATGAGGTCTAAGGTGGTGCGTGCCACCCTACCAAGTATTGGTGGGTCACTATTGTTGGTTATGTAAAAAGTTAAATTGAATGCATTAGCACTAGATTTGCAGGTGCAATGATTGCATCTTTTGGTTTGATGCATGCACCGCCAAATGCAACTAATGTAACAGGGGTTTGAGTCTTGCATACTTTTCCTTGCAAAGCCTTCGCTACATCTACTGGAATAGTGTTTGCTTCCTCTCCAGTATCTAACTTAAAATAAATTGGCAAGCCAGCAATCATCACTTTGCTATAGCAGGCATTCTGGTTATCAAAGGTCTGTGAGTGCTGCTTTGAAGCGGTTCCTTCACTCCAGAGCATTTGTAACAAGTTTCTCCAAAAGCTGGGCAGGATCTAGGCTTATGTGTACTTCCACACTGTTTGCAAACTTTGCCCTTTGCAGCTTGATGGCCCTCCTGTGGAGCAAATGTCGTTGGTGGTTTGCTTTGCTTTTGCAAAGTGCTATGGCAGCTTTGCTTTTGCTCAACTGTATGCAACCTTGGTTTTGCAGGCATAACACCAGCCTGAGCACTTGTGAGAGCCTTTGCTCTTTGGATATCCACAGTCTGTGCCAGGGCGAGGAAGAGGTTTTCCAGGAGCCTTTCCTTGAGTTTGCAGTCAGTTCTCCTGAAAACAATGTTGTCCCTCAACATAACATTCTTAGCAGATCCAAATTCAAAATGCTATTTACTTATGAGCTCTGTAGCAAAATCATCTATGCCTGCAACCTCGTTATATCTAAGGTGTCAGAACTGATATTTTTCAAAAACAGGGTTTTTTCTGGGTTTACACTAGCTCTTGAATGCTGAAAGCACCTCTGTGATTAGGGTCTGCAAACACCCCTTGCACGTTGTTGTAATTTTTTAGGGCTTTATCCCTGATGCAGTGAAGCATAACTGCAGTTTTATAATCCTCTGACTCTTCCTCAGCCTTTGTGACTGCAAGGTATAATCACAGCTTCTGTTCCCATCTCCTCCAATTCTCCCCAAGATTTCCAGTGAAGGACAATGCTGATGAAGGTTTGACATGCTCCATTATAATTTTTTTTGAATGAATGAAAGCTGTAACCCCCTTAGTCAGGATGCCAGTGACTCCACGGAGAGACAAGTCACTTCTGACACCATATAGTGTTTGCCCTTGGCCACTGGGTTCCTGGGATGGGGTAAGTACTCAGACCTCCATACTTCTGGGATTCTGTCCTCAAGTCGGCATTCAGCAGAGACCGGTGGGATGATAAACAGCTTTATCTTTATTAGGAACAGGATTCAGCAACACACACACACTTACAGCTTGCAGGGGGAGCCACAGTAACCCACCACCAACAAACCGCACCCACAGGGCATCAGGGGAGAGACTGGACATCCCACTGCAGGTCCCTTCCAGGTAGATTCCATACACCACAATAACCAGAGTTACTGCACAGTTGTACCAACTAGCAGCTTTTTTTGTGACGCTGACTGCACAATAGCCTGAGGCTACTGTGCAGTAGCATTGTATCACGCTTTCTGCCACACGACGCTATTGCACAGTAAGTGCACAGTCGGCATCTCATGTAGACACAGCCAGTACTAGTTTATCTATTCATAGTTTAATAATTATGTTGACCGAACATTCACATCTTGATAGCCAATTAAACATAAGTGTTCTACCATAGGCCAAGTTCAATCAACATAGTTTCAGAAGGGGTTTGATCTACCACCTAGCCCACACATCTGCATAACACTACAGTTACATTTTTGCCAGGAAACCTGTTAATATCTATGCAAGTTATTATATACAGGGTGTGTCTACATGAGATGCTACTGAGCAGTAGCAACAAGCCACTGCAGCTCATTGCTACAACACAGTAGTGTCTGAAAAAAATTGGGTGAGGAAGCTACTGCACAGTAACTCTGGTTACTGTGCAGTCATTTAGTACTTGTTTATGCAAGTACTAAATGACTGTGCAGTAACAACTGCGCAGTCAGTCCACTGCTCGTGTAGACACGGCCACGGAGTGTTGTGTCAAGGTTAACACTCAGCCTGATTTGAGATTTGAAGAGGAGTATGATGAGTAGGGCTGTGCGAGGCTTTGGACAGAGCTTCAGATCTGGAGAAACTTTGGACGCTTTGGGGTCTGAAGCAGCATGTCCAGGCCGAAGCTCTGGCCTCGTTAGGCTTCCCGAAGCAGTTTGGAGCTGCCTCAGAGCTGCCTCAGAGATCCCGCCATAGGGCATCATGGGTAAACAATAAAATATCTATAAATTTGTTATTTTTTGTCTGATTTGGATGAAATTTTCAGGTGCTAATTGATGGCAATAAACTGGCTACATTAGCTAGGTTCTGTGTATTGAGCTGGTCCCTGAGTGAGTCATGATTAGTAGGTAACTGGTAACACAGTAGCTTATCAGCCAGGCCGGCAGTAGTGTCTCCCACACCCCAAGACAGAGACAGTCAGTTGCACAAACACCCGTGTCATGAGTTTTGCCTGTCAGCAGCTAGGGGCGCAGGGCCCAGAACCCAGAAGCCCTGCACTGATCTCCTCGATAGCTGGCAGGCTTTGTGCCCGCAGCAGGGGCCACCATCCCTGCAGCTGTCAACCTGCTGCGCCTTAACACACACAGGGTCACCCATGTCACAAGTTTTGCTTGTCTGTAGCTTGAGGAGGAGTTCCCCCCAAGCCCCTGTACCGATCTTCTTGAAACTTGGCAGGCTTTGTGGCCTCAGTAAGAGCTACCACCCCTGCAGTTTTGACCCCTCTGTGGTGTAACACATAGACGTGACAGGGGTCACGCTTGCTTTCTTGCTTTCAAGAATTTGGGGTACAGTTCCCCCAAAACCCCTGCACTGATCTTTTTGAAACTTGGCAGGCTCTGTGATCTCACCAGGGGCCACCAACCCAGCAGTTTTCAACCCCCTGTGATGTAATACACAGCCGTGGCATGAGTTTGGCTTTCAAGAATTTGGGGTACAGTTCCCCCCAAACCCTTGCATTCATCTTCTTGAAACTTGGCAGGTTTCATGCTCTCAGCAGAGGCTACCATTCCTGCAAGTTTCATCCAGATCAGATGAAAAACAACAAAGTTATAGATATTTCATTGATTCCTCCATTATACCCTATGGCCGGGTCTCCAAGGCGGCTCCGAAGCTTCAGAGCTGGATCAAGGTGGAAACCTGGTTTGGAGCTCTGGATCAGATCACTGCCATCTGAAGCGGCCGGATCTAAAGCCGGATCAGATCGCTGCCGACTCGCACAGGCCTAATGACTAGTGACATAACTAGTGCAGGACAACTAGGGCGTCTGCCCTAGGTGCTGACTTGGAGGGGTATGGAAAAAAAATCAGCTGCTGTTGCAGCTCTAACTGGAAGTCACTGCTGCTCCTGTGTGTGGCAGCTGCCTTGGGTGCTAGCTGCATTGTTATATTTCTGAGGATGACAATTGCACATCCTTTCACCTTTGGTTTTTGGAGTAGGCAGGGACTGGACAAATACAAATGTGATTGGGTGAAGAAGCACATTGCCTAGGAAATGACCTGCTTGGTGGCACAGAAGTGGAAAGGGATCTTGGAGTCCTAGTGGACTCCAAGATGAACATGAGTCGGCAGTGTGACGAAGCCATCAGAAAAGCCAATGGCAATTTATCGTGCATCAGCAGATGCATGGCGAATAGATCCAAAGAGGTGATACTTCCCCTCTATCGGGCGCTGGTCAGACCGCAGTTGGAGTACTGCATGCAATTCTGGGCGCCACACTTCAAGAGGGATGTGGATAACCTGGAGAGGGTCCAGAGAAGGGCAGCTCGAATGGTCAAGGGCCTGCAGACCAAGCCCTATGAGGAGAGACTAGTGGACCTGAACCTTTTCAGCCTCCGCAAGAGAAGGTTGAGAGGCAACCTTGTGGCTGCCTTTAAGTTCATCATGGGGGCACAGAAGGGAATTGGTGAGGTTTTATTCACCAAGGTGCCCCCGGGGGTTACAAGAAATAATGGCCACAAGCTAGCAGAGAGCAGATTTAGACTGGACATTAGGAAGAACTTCTTCACAGTTCGAGTGGCCAAGGTCTGGAATGGGCTCCCAAGGGAGGTGGTGCTCTCCCCTACCCTGGGGGTCTTCAAGAGGAGGTTGGATATGCATCTAGCTGGGATCATCTAAACCCAGCACTCTTTCCTGCCTATGCAGGGGGTCAGACTCGATGATCTATTGAGGTCCCTTCCGACCCTAACATCTATGAATCTATGAATAATATAATGGATAGGGCAAAGGAAGCTATATGACCTAGATTTTGCTGTTGGCTAAGAAGATAGATGACCTACTGAAGATAAGGGACATGGCAGTAGAGAGGGAAGCATCCCCTGAAGTGCAAGTCACTGCAAAGACACTGCAAAGTTGATGAACATCAGGGATACAGAAAAGATAGAAGTGAAGATTGCAAATAAGCGCCTCAGACAGGTCAAAAAGTTTTGTTATCTGGGAAGCACTAGTAATAGTGATGGAAATACAGAGTGAAGGCAAGCATGGTGTCTCTAGCCTTGATAATATCTGGAAATTCATCAACGTCAGTATGAAAAGAAGATGAGTATATACAACACAACAGTCACTTAACACCTTCTTTCATGGTGCAGAAACATGGGCAGTGAAAAAGAAGCAACAAAAGATGTTTGGAAGCATTTTGTCATCAGCTACTTCGGGGGATTGTGCAAGTGAGTTAGAATGACTGTCTCCAGCGTAGAAGTGAGGGAAATAGTTGGCATGATGTCAATGTTCAGGGTGGTATATCATTTTCAGAGTAGATGGTTTACTTATGTGGTCTAGACTCTAGATGGATGATACTAGGACCCTGAAGCAATCTTTGCATAAGCCATAAGGAAAAAGAAAGCAATAAGGCCAATGACTAAAATGGAATAAAAGCATCTCTCAAATGTTGGAGAAGATGGATATTTTCAGGAGGAAGAATGTCAAGCAGCAAAGGACAGAAATTGGAAGGGGTTGATTAAGGCCCAACTCACCAATCTGGTTTGATGAATGAAAGAAGAGAATTACAATGAAAACTGATTTACTTGGATTTTAAAATACTGGACATTAGAGTTTGGTCTTCAAGTAAGTATATTTTTACAAGGCAGCTGTAGGTGAAATTCCCAGGCCTACATTAGGTAGGAAGTCAAACTAGATCCTAACAGGCCCTTTTGGCAATAACATCTTTGAAAATCTCTTTTTAATTAATTATTTCTTTCCTTTATCAAGCACCAAAATAAACCCATTTCTTACCAGAAATCTCCAGATGTATTCACACTCAAATGCTGATGCAGTTCAGGTTTCATGTATGTACGTTAAATCCAGTTAGTCCACTTAGGTCAACAGAACTTCATGTCAATACAAAAAGCAGAAACATTTGACCTGTTGAAATGTGCCACTGAAATCCTTTATAGCAATGACTGCAGAAATCAAGGGAGAAAGTCTATTTGAAATTACAGTTGGCATTTATTAAAACAACATAGTTGAGATGTTTTAAAGCTGCCTGATAAGTTTGGATAAACATTTCTCTTTAAATCAGCATATACTTAATTCCAGTCATATATAAAAAAGTGCCCTCACAGAATAATTAATAATCCCACAGCATGCATATAGAATATAAATCCCAGTGTGGTACATGCATGCTACAAAACACGTGCAATGTGCTGTTATTGCAGACAAAAAAAATTAATCTCCCAAAACAGACGCTAGGGCTGGATTCAGACATCTAGGCACATGTGGTTTGTGGCGTGCAAACCTCTTTGCAGCGCCACAAACCGCACAAGTTTCATAGTTTCATAGTAGGTAGGGTCAGAAGGGATCTGAGCAGATCATCAAATCTGACTCCCTGCTATGGGCAGGAAAGAATACTGGGGTCAAAGAACCCCGGCTTTTTTTCCAGTTCAATATTAAAGTTGCACATTAATCAGTGTGCATTGCGGCACAAAGTAGCAGCACTAATTTGAGCCACTGTTATTTGTGGGCACACCTTGCTCATGAGGACCCAGCTTAGAAGACTATTAAGACTTCAGGTTGCAATTCGAGTTCCCCTTTTTCAGTGACCTCCGGTGGCGTACAGGCATTCCCAGATGAATGTACACGTGCCTGCTTAGAAGCTTGGCAGGAATGCAATTGAGATCTCTACCTGGAAGAGAGGTTGCTAGGGCTCTGTGAAGCTTTGGGAGGTGATTCGATTTGGAGGAGATTTGGCTTGATTCAGTGGCCGAATCTTCGATCCGAATTGCATCAGGAGACCAATTTAAAGTTCCGAATTGATTCAAGGCTCTCTGAATCTTTGACAAAGATTTGGAGAGCTTTGATGATTCAGGCAGTCCCCAGTGGTTGCAGCAGGGAGCTGCAGCAGACTCTGAGCTGGTAAGTACTAGAGGTGGGGTAGGGGGCTAGGGGAGGGGACCATGGGAGGACCTCTGCCAGTCCCCACCTCACTTAGGTTTTTTTTCGTTTTTTTTTTTTTCTTTAAAGGGCCGGAACTGGCCCAGGTGGGGCACCCATGGGGGGGCTGGAGGAGCAAGGGGGGGGACGGTCAGGAGCTCATGCAGAGCCCCCCATGCAGCATGGGGCAGTGGGGGGCATTGGGGTCACCTTCTGCCTGGTAGCACCTGCTGAGTCAGGGCTTTTTTTTAACAAGAGCCAGGAGCTGGGGTGGGTGGAGAAGTCACTGTCAGGCTGGGAAAGGGGCGGGGATGGGCCTGTGTGATTCAGAGATTTGGCAGGAGCTGAATCTCCAAATCAGATTCTGCCGAATCAAATCGGGATAGTGATTCGAATCACCGAATCGAATCACTGTCCCCCGAATTGGCCAAATGCAAAGCGAATACTAGCCACTTTGCAAAGACCTAGTGGTTGCAGATATTCAGACACTACAAATACAGTTTGTCTCTGAGTGATCTACTGTGTGTAGGGAGAACTCAGAGAATCAGAAGGAAGGTCCTTTGCTACTGTACTAATAATGGTAATAAACATGATGAGCGCTACAATGATAGTTAAGGTTGACTTTCAAGTCCATACCCATTGAATTTCTACACAAGTGTTTCCCAAATTCTTGATACTTGAGACATGTTTTTTTTCCAGATTAAGACTGGCAGTATGCTTCACTAACCAGCCTGAAGGACAGATCCCATTCATGGGCCCATCCTACTGCATGGGGCTGGCCCAGCTGGGGCTCAATCCCACTGCATGGGGCCAGCTCAGCCAGGGCCCGAACCAGCCCACTTTTCTGAGCATGCTTCCACAGCTCTCGCAGCACACTAGCATGCTATGGCATACCCTTTGGCAGGAGTAAAATGCTTGACCCCTGGCAACCATTCGGTTCTACTGATTTCCCAGATCTGAGGCTGACCCTATTTCCTTTCACCTCTCTGCCCTTTCCCTTAATCCCCTGTCCTGCCCTGCCCCCCCGCCAATGGAGAGCATGCAGGTTTGAGAACAGGAAAAAATCTACCAGCAACAATCCCACAGTTCTCTGGTTCTGACTTCTGGCCCTTCTGCACCCCTTTTCTTGGTTCTACTGCCTGGAATTAAAGAGAAGCCCAGAAAGAAAGACATGGAGTCTGCAGAACAATTAGTAGAAGGGCTATACTTCACAAACAAGCACCTTTGGAACAAGCTGTATATATGCAGAAAAGGGAGGCTAATTCACAGCTAACCTCAGGATGAACCCTAAATAGTCCTAGCCTGTTTGCAAGCAAGGTCCACGCACTGTGAGTGCTCTGGTTTCAAGGTATAGAAGAGCAAGCTCCACTGGCAAAACACTATTCACATCTACAGTTTACTGTAAAGCACAGGTAGGACTACAACAAATCTATTAGTAGTAGTACTATTATTACAAATCCAGATAGGTTGCAGGAGCTCAACATCTTTCACTACTTGATCCAAAGAATAATAAATAGTAAGAACATTTTTTTTTAGAAAAAAAAATGTTTTTATTCTTGCAGTGTCCCAGCAACAAGTAGTAAAGAAGAAACATAGCTTCTAAGGTAGAATTAAGTCAGTGAAGCATTCACCTGAAAATAATGCTGGAACACATAAATAAATTGTCCTCAATTTCAGCCTGTACGGTAGTTTAAAAAGGTAAACGATTGCTTTCCTAGGAAATAAAAATACAAACTGTGAGACACTGATAAACACTGGGAAGTAGTGCAAAGCCCAGTGCTGCAGATGGATAAGAATACAATAATGGGCCTGGATGCTAAGTAAACAGTTTGGTTTTGTGCACTGTAGTACAGCTAATCAGCCTTCTCTTCAGTACAATAAGAGGGAAATTGCTTTTTATTATCACTATCTTAACTAAATATTCATTTTTACAATATAAATCATTTCATAAGTGGTAGCAACCAAAAAGACTTGGCTATATTTTTTCTTTGGGGTTAGTTAAGTGTAAGAAGCAGATTTAAGATGCTCCGATAGACTGTCCCGTATCTAGGAGATTACATGGGGTCTTTATTAGCTTTTCAGACTGGAAACAAATTAATTGCTGTTGTTGCTATGATTCAGCCATCAGCTAAACTGGCTGTGTTTGTATCAGTCTTAATAGACTATTATTATTAATAGGGAATGGAAATTTGTACTAGGTCTCTTATTTTAAAATGTCCCATCAATGGCAAATGCCATTTAAATACTAAAAATGAAAGATGTCAGGCTTTCACTTGCAGCTAAATACTACTAATAGCGCACCTAATATTAATACATAATATCTATAGCAATGACTTCCCATAATAATGACTTTTAAAGAGATACAGGTTTCCCTCAATTTATGCTGTACATGCATTCCCGGAGAATGGCGCATAAATTGAATTCACATAATGTGAACCCACTTTACAATGTGACAAATAGATTCTCATGGTGGTGAGTGAGGGAGGGAGGGAGTGAGGCTGGGACTAGGGAAGGGGCTGGGGGAAGGGTGTTGCTCCCGGGGCTGCACAAATCAGCAAAGCAGAGGGAACAGAGCAGAACTCACCCCAGCCCCAGCTGCAGCAGTCCTGGGAGCAGCTAGCACTAGCTGCTTGCAGCTGCTGGGCTGCACCATGCTCATCCTGTCCCCACTCATCTCTGCTTTTGGGCTGCACCATGCCCTGGTGTAGGCAGCTGGTGTCGGCTGCTCCCAGGGCTGCTGCAGCCGGGGCTGCGATGAGTGGGGCCATGGCCTTTTCCCCTGCTCCCACAGACTTACTTGATTGAGCAAGGGGGCATCTATGCATAAGAGTGAATTTACCTTGCATATAATGAATTATGGGTCTAAATATGCTCATCGCATAAGAGTGAATTCGCATATAAAGAACCCTCATAAATCAAGGGAAACTTGTACTTTTGATTCATAGATATTGTAATTGCTATTACATGTGGATAGAAATCAACTTCATTTCACAGATGGGGTAACTGAGACACAAAAAGGCTAAAGCAAGGGTGTGCAAAATACTGCCTGTGGGGTGCATCCAGCCCACTGAGGGATTTTTGTTTGACCTGTGGCAGGTCCCTTAGTCCCACCCATCCCAGGTGCAGGGGGCAACCCAGGCTGTGGCATGTGTAGGTGGTCCCACTGCCCCTTTGGATAAGTCTGATATCACTTGAACAACATGTATGGATGCAGGTAGGACAATGATTTAATAGATTTCATAGATTTCATAGCCATTAGGGGTTGGAAGGGGCCTTGTGAAACCATTGAGTCCAGCCCCCCTGCCAGAGGCAGGAAGTCTGCAGTGATCAGATGATCCCAGCAAGATAAACATCTAAATGCCTTTTGAATGAGTCCAGCATAGGTGCTTGCACCACTTCTGAGGGTGGTCTGTTCTAGACCTTGGACACCCGGACTGTAAACAAGTTTTTCCTTTTATCAAGTCTGAATCGGCCTCCTAAAAGTTTGTGGCCTTTAGACCTAGTTATCCCTTGGGGAGCCCTGGTGAACAACTGTTCTCCCAGATCCTGATGCACCCCACTTATATACTTATAGGTAGCCACCAAGTCCCCCCTAAGCCTTCTCTTTGCCAGGCTGATGAGTCCGATGTCCCTCAGCCTCTCCTCATACGGCTTGCTCTCTTGGCCTTTGATCATGTGGTGGCTCTCCTCTGGACTCTCTCAAGCTTATCCACATCCCTCCTGAAGTGGGGGGGCCCAAAACTGAACGTATTACTCCAGCTGTGGCCTCACTAATGCAAAGTAAAGCAGGAGGATGATATCCCTGGTTTTGCTCGAGATGCTGGTTTGCTCTGCTGGCTACAGCATCACATTGGGTACTCGTTAATCTTGGGGTCAATCAAGACTCCCAAGTCCCTTTCCTTGCACTGCTAGCAAGTAGACCTGTGTGAGTTGGCAGCAACCTGATCTGGCTTCGGATCTGGCTGCTTCGGATGGCCGTGACCCGATCCAGAGCTCTGGACTGGGTTTCCACCTCGATCCGGCTGAAGCAGCTCTGAAGCTTTGGAGCCGCCTCGGAGATCCAGCCATAGGGTATAATGAGGAAATCAATGAAATATCTATAACTTTGTTGTTTCTTGTCTGATTTGGATGAAACTTCCAGGGATGGTTGAATCTGCTGAGAGTATAAGATCTGCCATGTTTCAAGAAGATGAATGCAGGGGTTTGGGAGAAACTGTACCCCAAATTCTTGAAAGCCAAACTCATGTCACGGCTGTGTATTACACCACAGGGGATAAAAACTGCTGCATTGGTGGCCCCTGGAGAGGCCACAGAGCCTGCCAAGTTTCAATAAGATTGGTGCAGGGGGTTTGAGGGAACTGTACCCCAAATTCTTGAAAGCAAAACCCCTGTCACTTCTATGTGTTACACCACAGGTGGGTCAAAACCACAGGGGTGGTAGCTCTTACTAAAGTCACAAAGTCTGCCAAGTTTCAAGAAGATCGGTACAGGGGCTTGGGGGGAACTCCTCCTCAAGCTGCGGACAAGCAAAACTCATGGCATGGGTGACACTGCGTATGTTAAGGCGCAGCAGGTTGACAGCTGCAGGGATGGTGGCCCCTGCTGTGACACCTGCCAGCTGTGGAGGAGATCAGTGCAGGGGGGGTCTGGGGCCCTGCACCCCTAGCTGCTGACAGGCAAAACTCATGCCAAGACTGTGTCTGTCTTGGGGCAGTTGATTGTCTGTATTGATTCTTTCCTCTCCTTACCCTGGTTTTGTAGGTGCTAATTGATGGCAATTAACTGGTTACATTAGCTAGGTCCTGTGTATTGAGCTGGTCCCTGAGTGAGTGAATCATGATTGATTGGTAACTGGTAACACAGTAGCTTAGCATCCAGGCCTGCAGTAGTGTCTCCCAAGACAGAGGCAATCAGTTGCACAAGTACCCATGTCATGAGTTTTGCCTGTCAGCAGCTAGGGGTGCAGGGCCCAGAACCCAGAAGCCCTGCACTGATGTCCTTGACAGCCGGCAGGCTTTGTGGCCACCATCCCTGCAGCAGGGGCCACCATCCCTTTAGCTGTCACCCTGCTGCGCCTTAACACATGCAGTGTCACCCATGGCACAAGTTTTGCTTGTCCGCAGCTTGAAGGGCAGTTCTGCCTAAACCCCCACACCAATCTCCTTGAGACTTGGCAGGCTTTGTGGTCTCAGCAAGAGCTACCACCCCTGCAGTTTTGACCCCCTTGTGTTGTAACACATAGAAGTGAGAGGAGTTTTGCTTTCAAGAATTTGGGGTGCAGTTACCCCCAAACCGCTATACAGATCTTCTTGAAAATTGGCAGGCTTCATGCTCTCTGCAGAGTCTACTATCTCTGAAACTTTCATCCAAATTGGACAAAAAACAACAAAGTTATAGATATTTTATTGTTTCCCCATTATACCCTATGGCTGAATCTCCGAGGCGGCTCCGAGGTGACTCCAAACCGCTTCGGGAAGCCTAACGAGGCCAGCACTTCGACCTGGACATGCTGCTTTGGACCCTGAAGCATCCGAAGCTTCTCCGGATCTGAAGCTCTGTCCGAAGTCTCGCACAGCCCTACTAGTGGGCATAGCACCACGGAGTCTATAACTATGATGCTGTTTTTTCTCCCAAGGTGGAGTACCCTGCATTTCTCTGTGTTGAATGCCTCAGGTTTTGGTCTGCAAGCGTGTCTACATTGGCCTGTATCTCCAGTCTGTCCTCCAGCATGACCGCCCTCCCCCATAGTTTAGTGAGGTTTGTGAACTTTACCAGTCCGCATCTGATGCCTGAATCCAGTATTAATGAAAATACTGAAGAGTACTGGCCCAAGCACTGAGCTCTGGGGTTCTCCACTGGTAATCTTGCACCACGTTAAATTGTTCTCATCAACTAGTACGCTTTGGGTCTGACCCTGGAGCCAGTTCCCTAGCCAATGGACCATGAGATGGCTGAGGCCACAGTTCCCCAGCTTGGTCATGAGGACATCATGGGAGACCAAGTCAAAGGCCTTCTTGAAATCCAGATAAACGACATCAACCTCATCTCCCTGGTCCAGGCAATGCGTCACCTGGTCATAGAAGGAGATGAGGTTGGTCAGGCAAGACCTTCCATGAATAAAACCATGTTGGCTGGCATTCAGTAGGTTGCCTTCCATTAGCCTGTTGGATTGTGGAGGAACTGGATTCTATTCCTAGATCTGTTACTGAATCACTTGAAGTTCTTGGCCAAATCAATTCACTTCTCTCCATTTCAGCTACCCCACCTAACAACTGACCGATCTGGAAAGGATACCAATGTGCTAAGACATTGACACATATTTAGCTTAAACAGAAGACATACAGAAACATATCTAAAGATAGTCCCTCTCCCAAAAATTCTGCAGCCTAGATATTTTAATCCCAGATGGTTTCTAAGCTGTTTTTTCTCTGTCTTTCCAGTACAATCCCTTTAGATTAATAAAATAAGCCTTTTACCAACTGCTTTCATGGATGTGGAGGTTTAGATTTAGAAATCCAGGAGCTACAACTGGGAGGAGGTACAGGGTGTGGTTAGGGCACCGCACCAGCAGCCTAGAGATGTAGGGTCCCTTTTAGCCTCTGACACCAACTTACTGTGTGACCTTGAGCATGTCACTTAACTATGCTTCAGCTCTCCCTCCCTCTTGTATATATTGTTAATCTAGAGGGTAAATTCTGAACAGGGGCTTCTCATGCAAAATATTGAGTGCAGTGTGGTCTCAGCCACGACTGAGGCATCTTGCTGCTATTGAAATGCAGATAATACATTCTGCTGCTGCTCATACATTCACAACATAAACTTTCAACGTAAAAGGAGAGAGTTAAACTATAGTCCTAGAAGGAAAAAAGAAAGAAAAGGAAAAGGACAGGAAAACAGTTTAAGTTTCAGCCCTTAGGGCTAGATTCTCAATTAACATTAGATCTGCAACTAGATCTGGACAGGTTACAGGGGTGGGCGGATGAGAATAGGATGGGATTCAGTACTGACAAGTGCAAGGTACTGCACCTAGGGAGAAAGAAACAGCAGCATACCTATAGGCTGGGGAATTCCCTTCTCGTCAGCACAGAGGCAGAAAGGGATCTTGGAGTCATTATTGATTCCAAAATGAACATCGGCCGCCAATGTGAGGACGCAGTCAGGAAGGCTAACTGCACCTTGTCATGCATCCACAGATGCATCACAAACTGGTCCAAGGAGGTGATCCTCCCCCTCTGTATGACATTGGCCAGGCTGCAGTTGGAGTACTGCATCCAGTTCTGGGTGCCGCACTTCAGGAGGGATGTGGACAGCATTGAGAGGGTCCAAAGGAGGGCCACTCGCATGATCAGGGAGCAGCAGAGCAGGCTCTACGAAGAGAGGCTACGGGACCTGAACCTGTTCAGCCTCAACAAGAGAAGGCTGAGAGGGGATCTGGTGGTCGTCTATAAACTTACCAGGGGACCACGGGGGAATGGGAGAGGCCCTGTTCCCCCGAGCATTACCTGGAGTAACTAGGAATAATGACCACAAGTTGATAGAGAGTAGGTTCAGGCTAGACATCAGGAGGCACTACTTCACAGTCAGGGTGGCTAGGATCTGGAACCAACTTCCAAGGGAAGCTGTGCTCACCCCTGCCCCGGGGATCTTCAAAAGGAGGCTAGATAATCACTTAGCAGGGGTCATTTGACCCCTGCATTCTTTCCTGCCCGTGGCAGGGGGTCGGACTTGATGATCTGCTTAGGTCCCTTCCTACCCTACCAACTATGAAACCATGAAACATAAATTAACATTTCAGGATTGAATCCAATGTGTCAACAGTGATTTATACCAGCTGGATCTTGTCCTGCTTTCAATTTCTCTATACAAACAAAAGGAAGAAGACTGATGGCTCAGAAACACACTGCAAATGGGAGCCAGTGGAGAGCCATAGAAATGCTGGCCCATGATTTATATTCAGCTCTTTCTTAGTCATGTAATTTCGCCTTATTAGCTATTAAAACTGCCAGAAGCATAAACATAATACAAAAAAACCCATGTTGGTGGATGACTGCTGGACATTAAAGGGAGGCCTGTTAGCACAGAGGGCGGCAGCGGTGTAGAAGAGAAATGGGAGGTGGGTGGGAGACTGCATCTACATCTCTGCAGGCTGGGGCAAGAAAAGCCTGAGTCATTTGGACAGACCACAATACTTTGTCCCATTGTGATTTCAGTAGAAAATGTAAAAGAGAAAAAGGGACCAATGCCCACCACAAGGAGACCCTAGACTAGAGTCTAGGCACTACCATGATACAAATAGTGAATAGTTATAAGGAATAGAGGGACACACTTTTGTGGGAATTAGAACTTGATTATCTATGTGACAGAGGCCCAGATGCTCAGCTAATGTAAAACAACAGAGCTGAGAGGTTACCAGGTCTGGAAATCCCAATTAGCTCCTCCTCTGAATGGCCACAAACAAACCCCTCTTCTCCCCTTCCCCTCCCCACTGTACATATATCCTTCACTGAATACCAGTCCTAATGACATAAGAACATAACTGTGTGAAAATAGGGCAGTCAAAGAGAAAGGACTGTGACATTTAGTTAATGAGGTGAAAATCTTAGCTCCTCTATTTTGTCTTTGAAAGGTGCCATTTGGACAGCCCTGAAGTGAGGGCACAGACAGAAGTGACAATTTTTGTCCAACTGGCCACAGAAAGCAGTTTATAGCTGTGACCAAACACAAGTGCATGGCTGCAGACAGCTTCAAAAATGGTCGATCTGGTGAAAATCTGACCTCTCATTGCATGACAGGTCAGATGAAAATGTTTCAAAATGTGAGTAACTTGTGCCCACCTACCTGTCAGCCTGTTACTGTGTTCAGAATGGGAGGGGGGAAAGGGAAGTCTGGGGGTTTTTCAGCCCAACCTGGAGGGTGAGGCAGGTGTATTGGAGCCCCTGCCCCCCCCCCAGGTGGGGGGGGGGGGTTCAATTCACCCACCCCACCCTTCAGCCCCAGCTGGGGAGCCCCAAGAACAAGCTCCCTCTGCTGCCTTTCTGCCCTTCCCATTCTGAAAACAGCAAGCCCTGACAGAGAGCCTTGGCTGTTGGTATAGGAACCTTTTTACAGGCTCCCAGCCTGCAGCTAGATTCTCCCCTGCCTTCGATCCAACAGTGAACTTCTGTTTGGTTTGGAGTAACGTTGTAACTCAGACTGCTTTGCAGAAAACGTTCAGAGTTACAGCTGGGAGCTGCCCTTCTGTCTGCACCCTGAGTTCTCTAACCACTATATAATATGGAGGCGGGGGGGTGTTGTTTACTTCCTTCTCTTCCTCTAACCATGTTTTTAGATGAAAAGGGCTTCTACTGCTATGGCTTATGCAGGGTCCTGTCCTGTTGGTATGTATTAGGTATGTTCAGAACATACCTTCTGGACTGGGCTTTGTGGATCCCAATGAGGCTGAGGAAAATAGGCACTGAGCTGCTCATCACTGACAAGATGTAGATGAATGCACAGCGGCAAAACTTTAGGCACAGGGGGAATCTTAATGGCAAAACATACATACTTGCAGGACTAGTCAAGAGTTCTGAGGACTGCACTTGGACACTTCCTGTCTCTGGCCCTAAATGATTTACCCAAGATCACAAAAGTAGTACGTGGCTGAGTGAGGATTAAAACCTAGATCCCAACTTAGCAGACTGGTCAGTAGACCAGCCTTCATTTCCATTAGCCTCAGAACCAAGCCTGGAGTAGTGCCTGAACCTCACAAAGTGAAAAACATAATCTAGCCTAGACCAAAGAATTTGCAACCCAGAATTCAGACCAGGTGCTAGCAGCATGTCTATGTTGCACCGGCAGAAAGCTCAATTTCACAGATAAATCAATAAGCCCTGTCCATCCACTCTGAATGCATCAGTCTCAGAAATGAAGAGGTTAGGATCCTCTGGGAGCAGCACAAGCTGCTGCTTGTGAGCTTGTAGGAAATTCAAGGTCTGGAGATCATTATGAGGTTCCTCCTAGATGCCATTTCTGAGGTTGACATGTACAGCAAATTGGAGCAGGTGAGTGGAACTTACTCCCTCAACAGCAAGACTGAGTGCTCTGCTGCCACAGCATATATATACCCAAGGGGGAGTGAGAGAATTACAAAGAAAAAAGGTCAGTACAGTATAAGGTGATTTAAATGGGATCATGACCCAATTAGCTCAAGTGTATTTGTTGGGGAATCATTTCATTTTGCACTTAACTTAGTTTGATTTAGTTCAACTTAGGGCAGCAGTAATAAGCCATCTATTTAGCTGCCAGAGATTGCATTCCTCTGCAGCACTCTCTGGATGTTTTTCAAAGTGGTCATTCCTACTTTGTTAAGTATTTGACCTCTTCAGTCTAGCTGGAAAGGTCATTGTTGGCTCTACGTGCACTAGCTACCTCCATATCAAAACTACTCAAGAGAAACAGTTGACAAAAAATGTCCAAGTTAAAAATAAATAGCAGCTATTTCTGGTTTCAGTGAGTGATGTTCTAACTTCAGCTATGGCAGTGTAACTCAGTATAAGTGAGCTGATGGACCTATGCTGAGTAAATAAGATCAGAACCTTGCCTAAGTGAACATCTCACCCATTTGTTTTTTTGTCCTAGAACTGGACCTTCAGCTAATGTAAATCAGTGTATCTGCACTGATTTCAATGGGACTACATTGATTTTTCACTCATCAAGGCTCTGTCTTTTACTTCAGATGCAATTCCAAACCCCTTGTTGCTCTCTGAAATTCCAACCAAAAAGCTACCTTCAGTGCTGATGAACTATTTGCTCTCTATCTAGGAACATGCTAGCTATGTGTGGATCTAGGATTTTGAAAAGCAGGGGTGCAGATGGCCTGGTACATCATCACATAGAACACAACACACATTTTTCTCCAGGTAAAAAGAAACTAGAAGCATTACTATTATGCTAGGGGCCCTAGGGTTATATCGAAGCAAAAGAAAAGACTTGATTGGAATGTGCACTGATTTGCTATAACATATGTTAAGTATAACAACACAATTAGGCAACAATAATCAAAAGATGTGCTTTTATTAGTCCTGTAATCACTGGAATTAAATGTACATCTCTTTTCCATAAAAACAATCTAGCCTTCTTGAGCATCTTGAGAGTGTACCCAGTGTTTCACTGAAAATTGTTTCCATACCTGAGTTAATGTTTTTAGTTAGAGTTAAAAACAGTATGCAGGGCTGTGAAATAGGAGCTACATTACCAGGAGCAGCCAGCAGAATTGGAGAAGAAAGGACCTTTAGTGGAACCACTAAAGACTTGATGATCACTCACTGTATTATAAAAGCCATGATTCAACAAGGTATTTAAGCATGTTCCTCACTTTGAGCATGTGAATAGACTCACTGACTTCAGTGTTTGAGAATCTTCTTGCCCCAGGTCCCTGTGCAGTAACCTTCCCTACTTTCTCCAAGTGTCAATAAACAGCTCTAGTCAGATGGGTGCATCTGTGAAGTGCCAAGTGAATACATATAATACAACTGATTTAAATGTTTAAAAAAATATGGTGGGAAACTTTGCAGTGGCATAAATAGAAGTTTGATGCCAAATGCTGCACAGCTTTTGATGGGAATGGGGCACCTACCTGTCCTCTATCTCCCTCTTTAAGCTTTATTGTTGCCTGTGATTTTATTTCAGATTCTTGCAATAGTTTTATGATGACAATGTGCTATCTGCAACTTTGTTAATGATATTGGCAGGGGGCTCGCTCTCCTTTGGGTGTATTCTGCACTCAGTGGAATGGATTTACCTGTTTTTACTTGATATAACCCCAGTGAAAGCAATACAAAGAAATTTGGTGGCTCTTGGCATTTTGACAAATCTTGCAAAAGAGAGAGGGAACACTTGTGTCCCTTAACTGTGATGTTAAGGAGACTGTCTCCAGTGCTGTCTAAGCCACACTGGTTTGAAACCTGATTGGAAAAAGACCGGGTAAACTCTTGGATTATCCTCTTCCACTTTTAGGGACTCATTCATTTTTGCATGTTAATATTTTTATAAAGCAGGATTTTTCCTAAACTGGCCTGATTAGACAGCACTAGTATCATTAGGCCAAACTGGTTCCCTGGGAGTTGCCCCAGTTAAATGGCTATCCTAATTAAGCACATCCTGATTAAACAGAAGAATCCATCATTGTAATAATAGCATGTAATAAAAAATGTTTATAGCATATTTTATCTGGAAAGTGTTTTGCAAGCTTTATTTATGGAAACTGCTTTACCCCTCATTGAAATGAAGCCTGTTGTATGGTGAAACACTGCAGATCTGAACAACAGGACCACTGTATTCTATGAAAAGTGCAGGAAGTATAATAGGTAGAAAGAATGTGATTACTCAGGTTGAAATTTGGACCAGACTTGGAAAAAGTGATGTGCAGTCTTTGACAGTTACAAATAGTTATGACTTCAACATGCAACAGCTCCTAATACACAATACTAACTAGTGGAAAATAACCCATACTGAATCCCTCACTGGAGAGTCCTTACAAGTTCTTTATCCAGAACTCCATTTAAGTGCATATACTTAGGACTGGGGGAAAAAAAAACATGTGCACTTGCCTGGAATTTGCACTTAGCCAAACTCAATGTGAGCAATGGTCATTAATGACAGGTAAGCCTACCCTAAGCTCTTCACACCTCATTAAAGATAATTATCTCTTTATGACTCTAATAACAGCCTTAAAATTGACAGGATCCACTCAGTTCAGGGCTGCTTTAGAGGCTTTGAAATTGATGGTTCCAAGTTTGTTCCACCAATTATGTAGTTAAAGGGGGGTATAATCACACTGCCAAGTAAACAGTGGTGCTGAAGAGTGCTTATGCCAGTGATCTGGCAGCACAGCTGTACTGCTACCCAGTACATCCGCACGTGGTGGATAATGGAATGACTTTTAGGGAAGGTTAGCTGCAAAATAATCAGTGGTAACTCTGGCAAATAAGCAGTCGCAGACCAAACAGAGACAGCACCATTAGGATGTGGTGGGGACAGCAGATGGCAACCTGAAAAGTCACATATATCCTTTGATGGTGCTGTGATATGGAGAGTATAGGTCACCACTATAATAAGCCTGCCCAGTCCCTAGTTATGGGCCTACAAGTCTTCAACAGCAGAGCAGCAGAAGAAGATACTATAATCTCAATGGCTGCAAAGACAGATGAAGGCTGCAGCGGAGCAAGATCTCCAATTTTCCTGGCCACCTTGCCATTGGATTAAGGTCCCATTCTGTCAAGCAGCAGCATCTTCATAATAAAAGAAATGACACACAGGCATCTTTCATAGGATCATCTAACCACCAAGAAGTTTCCAATCACAGTGGAGTTAAACTACCAAATGGATGGTAAGCTATTTAATTTCAGCTGACTCCGAGTCAATACCAAGACCATCCCAAGCTTAATCATTGAGTTCCAGCACACTGATGATGCTGTAGAGTGTGTTCACTTGGAAGCAGACCTTCAGGCAATCATAGATTCATAGATTGTTAAGGGCTGGAAGGGACCTTGTAGACCATTGGGTCCAGTCCCCCTGCACTAGGCAGGAAAATACAACTGGGTTCAAGTGACCCACAGTGAGGTGACTGTCCAGTCTCCTTTTGAAGATTTCCAGGGTAGGTGACTGCGCTACCACTGGAGGGAATTTGACTGTGAAGGAGTTTTTCCTGGAATTGAGCCTGAAGCGGCCTTCCAGGAGTTTGTATCCATTGCTCCTGGTCTTCCCCAGGGCTGTTCACCGAGTTCTTGATGTACTCCCCCGATGTAGTGGTAAGCCGCTACCAAGTCCCCTCTCAGCCTTCTCTTCTGTAGGCTGAAGAGGCCAAAGTCCCTCAGTCTCTCCTCATATGGCTTTGTCTTGTAAGTCACTGATTGTATGGCTGGCTCTTCTCTGGACCCTCTTAAGTTTTTCCACATCCTTGTTGAAGTGCAGTGCCCAGAACTGGATGCAGTACTCCAGCTGTGGTCTCACCAGTGTGGAGTACAGTGGGAGTATCACTTCCTTAGTTTTGCATAAGATACACTGGTTAACGCATACCAGCATGTTGTTTGCCCTGCTGGCCACAGCATCGCACTGATAGCTCATGTTCATGCGATGGTTGATTACTCCCCCTAGGCCCCTTTCAGCCATGGTGCAAGTCTAATTGTTGCCACTGAGCCTGTAGGTATGTTGGGGATTGTTTGCCCCCAGATGGAACACCTTACACTTCTGAGTGTTGAACTTCATCTGGTTCCCATCTGCCCAACTCTCCAGCCTGTCCAGGACTGCCTGCATCTGCAATTTATCTTTGGGCATGACCATGGTCCCCCATAACTTGGTGTCGTCCACAAACTTGGCCAGCGAACTTTTCACCTCCACATCCAAATCATTGATAAAGATGTTGAAAAGGACTGGTCCAAGCACAGACCCCTGAGGGACACCACTGGCTACTTCTCACCAGGACGACACAGATCTGTTCATGAGAACTCTCTGGCTCCTACCATGAAGCCAGTTTTCCAGCTACTGAACTATTGAGCAGTTAAGCCCACAGTCTTCTAATTTTTCCACAAGAATATTGTGGGATACTAGATTAAAAGCCTTTTGGAAGTCTAGGTATATAACATCAACCTTCTCTCCCATGTCGAGGAGGCAAGAGACCTGTTCGTAGATGGAGATGAGATTGGTAAGACAAGACCTACCTGCAATGAAGCCATGCTGGCTGTCGTTCAGAATCTTATCCTCAATGAGCGTATTGCACATAGATTCTTTAATGAGTTTTTCCAGGATTTTCCCTGGGATGGAGGTTAGGCTGATTGGTCTATAGTTGAAGATGGGCACAATGTTGGCCCTCTTCCAATCCTCAGGGATCTCCCCTGTGTGCCATGAATTCTGAAAGAGTTTTGCCAGGGGTTCCGCAATGACCTCAGCCAGATCCTTCAACACTCTTGGGTGAAGTCCATCTGGTCCTGCTGATTTATGTCTAGCTTTTCTAGTTGGTTTTGTACCATCTCAGCATCCAAAGGCATACAAGAAAATGGGACTGATGCTTAACATTCAGAAGACTAAGGTCTTCCATCAACAAATTCTTAATGAGCAGTCCCTGGCTCCAGTAATTCAGATTCACAGTGAGACTTTGGAGAACTCCGAGTATTTTCCATACCTTGGCAGCCATCTCTCACAAAAAGCCAGCATTGATGATGAAATCCAACATTGCCTCAAATGTGCAAGTGCAGCTTTTGTATGCCTTAGGAAATGGGTGTTCAAAGATCATAAGATAAGATCTAGAACCAAACTCATGGCTTATCAAGCAGTCATGCTCCCCACCTTAAGCACTGAGCCAAGATGTGGCAAACATACAGGAGACATCTCACGCCACTGGAGAAGTGCCACCAATGCTGCCTGTAGAAGATGCTTTGACTTCAGTGGGAAGACAGGTGCACCGACATTAGCATCCTCACAAGCAAACACCACGAACACTGAGGCAACGATCATCCAACACCACCTTTGCTGGGCTGGCCACATCATCTGGATGTCCAACTCCAGATTCCCAAATCCAGTTTTATTCTTCCAGCTCAGTGAATGCATTTGCTCAAGAGGAGGGCAGAGAAAATGCTTCAAGGATGCCCTCAAGGCCAACTTGAAAAAAATGAAACATTGATATCAACTCATGGGAGACAAATCACCCAGGATCACCCCAAACAAAGCTAGACTCTGTTGCAAGGATCTCAATATTTGAAAACTTGCAATGACAACAGGAGACAGAAAAGCAGGAGCAGCAGAAAGTGTGTCACAGATTGAATAAAGAACCTGGAGCTATTCATCTTGCACAGAAACATAGGCACGAGAAACAACAGAGCCTGTTTATCCTGGATAGGCCTCATCAGCCACCTCAAGACCCGCAGATGAGACAATCATGGAAGACAATCATCCTTGACTGTGAGGGACTGCCAAGAATGCCAGTGATCCTCAACTGCGGTGACATGAGATCCTTTTAAGGAAGTTGCAGGGTGCCACATAATGTAAGCACTGTTAGGTAGGCAAATACCTACACGATTCATAAGATAAACACAAAGGCTGCATCCAGATGAGCACAGCTGTGTGGTATGTCGCACCACTGCTCAAAAGCGGAGCTGGGCCTCCCAGAGCTGTGCTGTGGATGCTGGCCAGGCTCCACATGGCAGAATCACCGCTCCTGCAGCTCCAAGAGGCCCCCAGGACCCTAGGTAAGGCTGCTGGGGCCAGCCAAGTACTGCCCCCAGCCTCCGCTACCCCATCTGGGGTAACTTGCCATGTGCCAAAGCATGCATGGCATAGGCATTACCTGGGGACAGGTAGCAGCAGTGCAAGGTGCGCCACTGCTACTTGTCCCCGGGGAACAAAATGCCCATGCTCATCTGGATATGGCCAAAGATTTCAAATAGTGTCAAAACCATTTTGACCTGTTGTGATCATTCTGAGTTCTTTGCAACAAAAGAATTACTGTATTATTTTTCCATAGTCAAAAGAGGAGTGATGATTTTTTAAATGGAGTATGTAACAGTGTGGTCTTAAGCAAGGGCAGTCAGCCCTGTTAAGATCATTTAACTGTGGGCCTCCTGATAATGAGGGAGTGGCCCACTGGGAATTTAAAAACTCCAGAGAGGGCTGAGGGAGAAGACTGTGAATGCGTGGTTTGAGAAGAGAAAGCAAGCAGTGACTGTTGCTGCCTACTATAAGAGGAGGCCAGGCTGCTGTGCAGAGAGTCAGAGCTAGATGCCCCTCCTCAAGTGCCTGGGACAGGCAAAAAGCGTTTTTTTGTTTTGCTGATTTATGTTACTTACCTAAGGACTGTTTTCTTATGAGGACTGGCTGAGGTGCTCATGAGGGAGCACAGCTACCTGCCAAAGCTGGCAGGCCAGGAAACTCATGTATATGGTGCTACTAAATTCACAAAAGCTTTGGAGGGATGCCTTGAGTCTGAAAGTGTTGAGAACTACTGGACTATGCATTAAAACAGCTGTACATTTGACTGATATGCAAGTAACTGATGTTTATTGCTTATATTATAGCAGGTAAAAATTAGGGCGGTGTCATATTGTTGAAGTGCTGGGCCCCAAGAATGGCTGTGATGCCCCCTGGTGGCTACACATCTCCTGCTCCATCCTGGCTCCTTGGATATCCTCCCCTCCTTCCCGCTTGCCATGCCTTGATGTAAATATCTGCTTGGAAAAGGGAGGCTTCTTAGAGGTCCCAGAGGGAGCCCTCACACACTAATAGACTGTTCTCTAACATGCTAATCACCCAAAGAACTAGTTTTATGGCCTCTGACCTCCCCTGTAGCCAAGCCTATGATTGGACATTAACATCTTCAAGGTAGTCTCCCTTGTAGGGGGATTGGCCTTCTTGGCCTTCACGTTTTTTCTCTTGCTGGGTTTCCACTATATTGGATCTGACTTCTGGGCTCCAGCCCCCGCCTCTGCCCTGTTCTGGACACATCTTGCCCGCTTTGGCTCTAGGCTTACTGGCCCTGTCTCTGGCCTTCTCCAGGCCCTGCTGGGATTTTCTCCACCCCTGATAGTCTCAACCTAGACCACTGTTATAAACTATAACCAAAACATAAGTCTCTAGGACAAACTAGCCCCACATAGGATTCAAACATAACCCCAGGTTGTTGGCTGGACCACCAAGCTTCCCCTTTACCCTATGCTGTATTCCTTGCAAATCAGCAGCAGTCTACCTGCATTACTCCCAGGGTAGTCCAGGTGTCAACCAGGGGTTCCCTGCAACTCTCCTGCCATGGAGCTCTTTTCTCAGCAGCCTCCAGGCCAGAATGCCTGCCTAGGCTTAGACCTGGGCTTGCACTGTTCCCTAAGCCCTCCTCCCTTCTGGTCAGGTGACTTCCCCAGACTGGCTGCAAGTGTACCCTTTACCTTGATGGGGCACTTACTGTCTAGGCAGCAGCATCTCCTTGCTGTCTTCCCTCTTACAACTGGCCCCTGTTTAGCTGCCCAGGCTGGAGATGTTGCAGTTTCTCCCCTTAAAGTAACAGGAGTTCTAAGGTCCCTGTTATACATATTATACATTTAAGCAAATAAGGCACATATGCAATATGAATGTAAGTGGAGTGCACTGTACTAATCCAACTGGATTCTATTGACCTTATAGTATTTAAGAGACCATAGCACAAGGAGTTATAAGGATGCATACCCCTCATAGTGGGGAATGGCCATTGATTTTCCATGAAGAGTTAGGAGTTAGGCAGATGAATGCAACTGGAGAATTAACTTTTTTATCGGCCAGTAAATAGCCAAAACAGAGCCCACACTAAGCTCATAGGCTGAGAATTGTTTGTTAGGACTCAAATAGACAAGTGAATCTGTAATAACCAGGAACTGTGAGCGAAAATAAAAATGAGAAAAATTAACCAAAAATCACAGTTCAAGAATAAGTCTCTCAATTGTATACCTCTCCATGTCTCCATTACTGTAAAATCTGAGTACCTTATCTTTAATTATAGGTATCTTTCTAACCTCCTTAACAAGGCTGAAAAGCACAATCATTTCAGTTTTACAGATGAAGAACCAAACCACAGGGGGGCAAGGTCCAGATTTACAGAAAGACAGAGGTGTTTAAATTCTGCCCAGGTAACTCTTTGGGTGCCCAACTCTAAAATCATAATTTTGGAGACTAAGGATTCAGACTCACCATTCTCCTCAGGATCCCTATGGTTAGCTGTAGGTGGCTGCACACTTGTAGTGTACCTGAAGGGGAAGGAGGGGAATGGAGGACCAACTGATGCAGCAGACCCAGAAGCTGTCTTTTGGGGCAGAAGTGCAAAAATAGCTGCCACAGCCAGCAGCCAGTGCTGCACCATGCATCACCACTGTTCAGGGCACAGAGCTGCCGTGTTACACCTCTGCTGCACACACAGAAGTACTGCGTTCTGTGGATCCCAGTCTGAGGCCCCTAACTGTCCCCAGTCCCTGTACGGAGAGCTGGGGTTACATTAGGGGTAAGGCGCCCAGGTTAGGGGCTGGGATACTAATCATCAGAGACTCAATTCCTTTGTGGACCTGAGCCCAAGTGCGTTGTCTGTCTTGCAGATCAAGAAATTCAGCTTCAGTTTGCAAAGCCCCAGGCTAGGCCCCTACCCCCAGCCCACCTTTCTCAGGGGCCAATCTAAGGACCACTGTGAGCTGGCTGAAGAGCAGCTGTTCTTCATTAACTTCTAATGTGGTTTCTTTCCCAAAGAACTTGCTTATTTATTCTCAATGTGCTTTATTAAAATGTAGAATCATGCAGATCATCCTCTGGTTTACACTAGCTCATGACCTTCATTCTTTTTTAGTAGTCTTAGCAGACTTAGTAGTCTAAAATGCCATCACAATGAACAGATTTAGAAACTGTTGGGCCCAGGAGGCTCAAGAAAAACTGTCCTTCCACAATCCACAGATAAAAGTTACAATCTCCTAAACCTAGTGAGCATATTGAAAAGAAAATGGCAGATTCAGCAAAGAGTGATTGTGATACAGACTCATAGAGAACCCTAGCAGTATGTTTATCCATAGAAATAGATGGAGAACCTGGGTCCACTCTAGAGAAAGGATGGGGAAGAGATAAATGATAATTGAACTAAGACTCCCACATTAAATGCAGACCTCACTTTGGTTTTTGGAAGGATGATGTGGAGCACATGGTGATGATAGGATGGCTAGTGGGAAGAAGAGCACAGAAATGGAAACTATCTCAACCAGGGTGTAAACAAATTTCAAGGGGTGGGGGGGAGGGGGAAGAGACCTCCAACCTCAATGTGCTCAAGTCAGAAAGACCAGATAATCTCCGTCTCATTCTTTTGAGAAAACTGGCATGTGAAATTGCAAGTCCATTGGCAAATATTTCTAATGAATCTATCAAATGAGGATGGTACCATATGATGGGAGAATGGCAAATGTAGATCCTACGAGAAGGCTTGAACTGTTGTAACAGAAGAACTGCAATATGCTGATGCCTAGAGTAGTAGAACCCATATGAAACTCAGGAGAAAGTGAAGTCATGTACACAGGGAATGACAACACAAATTTTTGTTATGAGATGGGATTCCATCAGTCGGAAATAACAGAAGAAGAGAAAGACCTGGCTGTACTATTCAACCACAAAGTGACTTAGCCACCAATGTGAGGCAGTTGCAAAAAAGACATATGTGTGTGGTGGGAGAAAACTCCCTAGAGTTCGTTATCTAGCTGCAATAGGGACCAGACAACGCGGGTAAAGAACTGACAGCTGTTTATTTGCTTGAGCAAAGACCATAAAGCCAGCAAAAGGCAAAATGGCCCCCCCTCAAGGGTGGGGCGATCTTTTATACTTTTTTTACAATAAGGCAAGACTACAGGGTTAACAAAAAGCAATACTTGGGCGGTGCTTTACAAATCTTTGTAACAGCATATTTCTATTAAGCTGAACTAGCACTTTTTAAAAGCTAAAAGTTAAGTAACAGTAACGTTATAATATGTTAGCAAAACCTTGCACAGTAGTAGATGCTTCTTAAGGACACGATCACTGTACTTAGAACAATGGCTTCTTTGTCTTATCTTGCTTCTTGCTGTAGCTGATTTTTCAGCACACAGACACAGATCCACTTGCTGCATTTTACTCAGACAATGCTTAACACAGTTAAAATGATTACTTGATGCAAGCAAAGGCTTAGCTATCATTCTGCTTTGTGGTCAGCAGCATTGCTAGGCCACAGGTCATGCCTTGTATTCAGCTGCAAAGCTAATACTTCTTAATAATCTAAATTATTGTTAATCTAACAGTATGCTATCAGAAAACTATTCTATTTCAGGGTAATAACAAACATGCTCACTACAATCCCCTCTTTGTTCCAATTTTCCAGAGGGAATTTTGGAACACACTTTTAGGTATTCAACTTCTTGTGGGGTTAGGTTTTGATGATTGATGCTGGATATTTGTACAAACTGACCATACATTTTTACTTGCCTTTGCATAAACTGTTGTCCTAGAGAGCATAAACACTGAAAACAGCACAAGAGGCAGATTATAGTTATAACAATTCCGATTAAGCTTAATACAAAAGGTCTAAGCCATCCTGTAAGGGAAGGCAACCAATTAGTGAGCCAACTAAGAGATGTATCTTTGGGGATTTTAGCTATATTTTCGGCTTTTTGGATATGGACAGTTGCATCACTGAGGTGGGTTTGTACTATGGTAAAAGAGCTGTTAACCCATACACAACATTCTGGTCCGATAACCGCACAAGCTCCCCCTTGAGCAGCGAGGAGAAAATCAAGGGCTATACGGTTTTGAATTATTCTTTGTCAGAGTTCTTCTTGGGTGTCAGCCAAGGCAGCAATGGCCTTCGAGAGTTCCTTGTGATCTTCACTGAATTCATGAGCTATGATTTCTATCACAGCTTGGAGGCGTAGTGTAAATCTTTTAAGACAAGCAGTGCCTATTTCCGGGAGTATACTTGCTAAAGAACACCCGACTAATACTCCTTTGATAAGCGGAGTTTTTTGATATTTGTTTATTATATCACGGCTTTCTTGCAAATCCTTCTTGTTTCGCCACCTGCCCCATGGAAGGTGCGTGGTGAAGGACGTAGAGGGTTTTAGCATTGCCGGATAGCAGATACCTTTTCCTTTGGCAGGGATTTTATGGTAGGCATGGGAGCCACAGACCCAGTATTGTCCTTTTAAAGTAGTGAGGTTTGAATACTTAGGAGGTATTCGGACCCCGTTTCCTAATCCCAGCACCCCGCGTTCACCCTTTCATTTAAAGGAAGGATTTGCAGTTCCATTGAAGAAGCATTGTCCCCGGGAGGTATCAGTGTACAAACAATACCACAAGGTATTATTTAAAGAGGAGATGGGGGTGCAGATAGGATTAGTGCCCTTGTGCGGTGTGGGTGGTTAAATTTTTGCTGCTGTAGAAATCATTGTAAGAGCTGCAATAGGTAGGAGTTGCTGTGTTATTATTACGCCAGTCTCCTTCAATTGAACTAGTAAAATAGTGGTGACATATGCTTGTGCCTAAATTAATGCAGTCTGATACTGAGCAGTTTACATAGAAACACCAATCTCTAACAACAGGCTTTACTAAAAGGAACTCCTGCTGACTTTGGTCTCAAGCTTGGTTATTAGAGGGGTTTAAAAGTGACTCGATGGGGCCTAAGGGGATGGGAGTCATGGGAATTCCTCCTTGGGTGTGGAGAGGAAAATGACTGCACACCCAACAGTTACTTTGGTTTTATGCTTTAGCGGCTCTCTCAACATATTGGAGGTACATATTATTATCAGAGATATGGGCAACAGTAGGTTTAAGAGTAGTCTTAGCCTGAGGAGACTCTGCAAATTGTCTGAAAACTGGGTGGCTAGGCTTTATGCACTATTCTGTTCCATAAGTAAATACCCAAACTTCTGCTGAACTACAGCAATGTGAGGGAGGATACTAACGGGCAATGTTGACCTTCCCATCTATATTAGAGAGTTTGACTGACTCGCTTATCCAGACAGTAAAACCTCGGGCACCAGGATTAGCATATCTGCAGCAACTGGCAGCTATAGCCAACCCCTGTGAGAGACTTATTTCTCCAGCAAAGAGAAAGGTTAGAAATAACATAGTTATAAAAACCATATTATAACAAAAATCAGCACAAACAGTATGCACAACCCTGCAGCTTTAATAACTGATCTTCTGAGTGCTCGGTTTTAGCTGATCCAAAAGTGTCTAGAGGATGCAGTACTTGGGGTTCGGTGCTCTCTGGGCTGGGCAGGACCCCAAAAGGGTGACAGTTCATTAGTGGACCTTGGTTAGTTTGAGTTTTATATTATCTAACGGGCTGCAGGTCCAGGAGGTGTTTGTTTTTATTTTTTCGTCTGCTTCTAGCTCACCCTTGTCGCAGTCAGGTTGGTGTGCGGTGCTCCCTCGAAGTCTGCAGTCGTCTTCTTCTGGCTTCCCGTTTTCCAGGTCAGGGAAGCTCACGTTGGAGCCAATCCTGAGCTCTGGTGAAACTTCTGTCTTCTTTGTATAAGTATAATGAATTCAGTTGTCCTTTTCTGCTACTTTTACGGCGGTGTGGGAGGTGAGGACATTGAAGGGGAGCTAACAAATCTGGGAAAGATGCAGGGGTCAGGGTAGCTAAAGGTTTTGATTGCTTGCTAGCAACGTTGTCCCATAAATACCAATAACTCATTTGGCCGGGGCGGAGGTCCTCCAAGATCTTTCGTAAGGCAGCCAGGTGATTTAGGTCAAATGATCCATTTTCTGGCCATTGTCTTCCCAAATCTAACTGGGACGTATAAGACGTCCAATTAGTTAAACAGAGTTCTGCCATATGAGACTTGGACAGTTCTTCCTGCCCCTCCAAATGTTTCCAATTCTTAATCATAAAATCAAGGAGTGAATCGGGAATAGCTTTTCCTTTCCCTAGACCGGAACCCATGATTATATCCAAGCACAAGCAGTCTTATTTCCCTAAGTTTTACCTGCCTAGAAGCTGTTTCGTCCACGTACAACAATCGGTGTTCTCGGACCCCACTGGCTTTCTCTGTGAGGAGGGGCGTCTTGAGTCCAAGACCCTAGTCATTGGCCGTTATAACAGCATTTTTATCTTATATCCGTGTCTTTCGCCTTTCAGCTAGGCTGCCAGCTCTAACAGTGTTTAAAGTAGCAGATGGATACCCTCAAAGACTGCTTCCAGAGACCTCTAGAGGTAAAACCAGAAAACTAGAAACCAGATAGAAACCAAAAACATACCTGACCTGAGGTACTTGCCAGTACCGTTCCTTTACCCAATTTGAGGATCCCGCCTTATTGGTCCTGAGGGGACCGTCCACCTCCCGAGACTAACCCAATAGGTGAACTCACCTGGTGCACGCTGGGGTGTTAGGGGATGGAGGTCTCCAAAGGTGCCTAGCTAGACGGCTCCCATCTGGGTCGCCAAATTGTGGTGGGAGAAAACTCCCTAGAGTTCGTTATCTAGCTGCAATAGGGACCAGACAACGCGGGTAAAGAACTGACAGCCGTTTATTTGCTCGAGCAAAGACCATAAAGCCAGCAAAAGGCAAAATGGCCCCCCCTCAAGGGTGGGGCGATCTTTTATACTTTTTTTACAATAAGGCAAGACTACAGGGTTAACAAAAAGCAATACTTGGGCGGTGCTTTACAAATCTTTGTAACAGCATATTTCTATTAAGCTGAACTAGCACTTTTTAAAAGCTAAAAGTTAAGTAACAGTAACATAATAATATGTTAGCAAAACCTTGCACAGTAGTAGATACTTCTTAAGGACACGATCACTGTACTTAGAACAATGACTTCTTTGTCTTATCTTGCTTCTTGCTGTAGCTGATTTTTCAGCACACAGACACAGATCCACTTGCTTTATTTTACTCAGACAATGCTTAACACAGTTAAAATGACTACTTGACACAAGCAAAGGCTTAGCTATCATTCTGCCTTGTGGTCAGCGGCATTGCTAGGCCACAGGTCATGCCTTGTATTCAGCTGCAAAGCTAATACTTCTTAATAATCTAAATTATTGTTAACCTAACAGTATGCTATCAGAAAACTATTCTATTTCAGGGTAATAACCAACATGCTCACTACAGGTGGGCCTACAATACATCATGCCAGACATTTCTAGTAGAAACAGGGAAATATTTATGCCATTGTACAAAGCACTATAAGACATCATCTGGAATATTTGTATAATCCTGGTTATTTACATTCAAAAAAGGTTACTTGAAACTGGTAGAGTTGCAGAAAAGGACTACCTAGGTAGATCTGGAGAAGGGACAGCCTATCCTTCGAAAGAGAGCTGAGGATATGTCTACACAGCAAACCTAATGTGCTAGGCAGCAGTGCCCTCAAAGACACTGCACTGCTCTGTGCAAGATAAGATACCTCCTAAACTGAAAACAGTGCAGTTGATCTTTCTTCAGCACTTCAAGCTGGCTAATTAGCACTGTTGAGTGCCAGTGCCAGTTAGCACTCTTCATGCCAATCAGTTCATTGCACAAACACAGCTAGTGCTTCCAGTCTAGAAGACAACCCAGGTGGAGCAGCTTGCTGTTTAGGTTGGCTATGTTGATATAGATCCCAAGAGCCCACTGAGCCTAGCCCAAGAAAGGCAGAGATGGGATACAATTGCCCTATAAGGATACATCACAGGGGTAACACCAAAGAGGAACAAAATCTGCTCAAGCTAAATAAAAATGTTAGCACCAGAACAAAGAGGCATTGACTGACCATAAAAAACCCGAGTCTGGAAATTACAAGCAGATTCCTAACCAGCGAGGTTCTGGAACAACCTCCCAATGGTAGTAATGGGGGCAAGTTATTACTTTCCAGATGAAACTTGGCCAGTTTATGGGATATGGTTTCTGCATGAATTGGAGACTGGACTCTGTAACCCTGAAGGTCCCTCGCAATCCTGTGCTGTCATTTAGGCTAGGCACAGGAGTGAGAATCAGAACACAATAGTTCTCAGCCAGTCCCAGCCTTGCCACAATCATTTTCCTTAAGCCCAGTTTGGCAAGTCATGGAATTCCCTGTGCCTTTCTCTGCAAAACCAGCTCCTTCTCAGAGGTGTGTATGCAGCCACATGTTCAGTACTTTGCATTGATTTGGGAGCCTTCATTTCTGTAAGTCCAGCATGAGAAACCTTGCATCTGGCTTTAAGGCCCCTGGCAGACATTCAGTTAAAGGTACAATGGAAGCTGATCTGTGATCCCAACAATCACGCCTTCTGTCATGCCACATATGCATGGTGGAAGGTGCGCTTGTGGGTCAGGGATTAGATCCCAATTGTGCCTCACTGCAGGTGCAGATGGAGCCTGGGATCATTACTCCCCCGTCTTGACAAGTAGCAAGCCAGGGGCCCAGTGCTCCCATGGCTGGGAGAGCTGACTGGTGAGCTCCTGTGAGTTTTCAAGGCCAAGTGTTACATGAATGTAACATGACATTTAATGTGTAATGAGAACTAGTCCCAAAGTTACTACATATATTTTGTGAAATAACTTTGTGGCTGTTTTATTGCACTGTTAATTGCTTGAAAGATTGGCGGGTTATTACTTAACTTAAGATATGATGAACTGCTGAATCACATCTTAAATGTAATTTCTGCCAGGGGCCTAAGTAGTGCACAGGGCCAGCCACAAGAAGATTTTCTTCACTGTTACAAATAATGGGAAATTTCCCTGCCCAGAGAAAATTCCTCTTTGGTCAGAGCTAGGCCTGGACATTTCCAACATCTCTGCAAGTGATGAGTAACTTAATATGGAGAGTCAGAATAGAAACCCTTGTGAATCCTTAGTACAAAAGTTTGGTAGGAACCTCTTGTTCCAATTTCTTTTCTGCTTTCTCTTTTCTGCTTTCAAATGTAGTTCCCCTAGAACGTCTGCCCTGTAGCCCCCACTCCATCACTGCACAGCGTCGGTGGGGGATGGCTCTTCAGAGTTTTCCCTAGTAGTAAATACAGGGTGTTGTTACCTCATAAGTAAGCCTCATTTTCTACACCCCAGTCTCAGAGTTGATGATTTTATGTCCAGTTCTTCCCCACTGAACCATAATCAATCCATTTCCTGATTTATGGTGTGTACCCATTTAATGTAATAATAATAACATTACTTTATGGTTACATAACATACATTGCAAACATTAATAAAGCCATTAATAAAGCTTAGCTCTGTAACCAAGGCTAAGATTATTATAGGGAAGTGGGAGTGACCTTGGTAGGGAAGACCAGATCAATATTTTATTTGAAAATCTTATTTTGAGTCACTCCTAATTTTTCTAATCTATAAAGCTGACATTTTAGTGAGTTGGGCTGAATCCACAGTGAGTGTAAAATAGTAGAGCTGTGCTTGCATACACCTTCTGCCAATGGCCAGGGGGTGACAGAATCCCATTTTCACTCAGAAAGGTGCTGTTGCTCTGTCAGCAAAAAAGTGTGTGTATGTAGTCATGGTTTTTCCAGCACAGTTCAAGCACAGACTCAAGTGCAAACCAAACTGTAGTCTTTCTAGGTAGGTGTCGAGAGTCAGGCCGAATTAGCCATGGCTGGCCTGATGTGGCTGCAACAGGACAGATGTCTCTATCTCACTTCAGATTTCTGACTTGTTAGTTTCCTGGTTCCTAACTTTGATTCCCAGTTTCCCAGTCCCTGGGTTCTGCCTATTTGTTGCTAGTGTCCGAAGTCCTGCTTCTTTATTTCTGGTTTCCTGTTCCCTTGAGTTGCTGGCTTCCTTGCTCCTGGTTTCTCTCTACCGACTCCTTATTCCAAACCTCAGCCAGGATCTCTGCTTCTGGACAGTCTTGCTGGTTTCTTGAATTCTTGTGCTGTAGACTCCAGTCCAGCCCCCTGTTCTCTAATAGCTGACTCCAGGCTCATGGCTTAGCTTGGTCATCAGTCACCCACAGGGTTGCCAACTCTGTTTGAATCTATTCTGGGAGGTTTCCGGAACGCCAATGTGCCCACGACACACAATGCAAATGTGCCCACGTGCTTGTGTATATCAGTTATGGTTTACAGTGTGTAGACTTTATGTAAGGAAGGCAAATGCACATTACCATTACATTTTAAAAACCTCCTGGACTACTGAAAAAATCAGAGTCAACATTTAATTTTAATGGATGCCCTATCATTTAATTCCTGGGTGACTCTTAGCAGTTTCCTGGACATTTATATCTAATTCCTGGAGACTGCAGGGCAATCCTGGAGGGCCAGCAACCTTAAATCACCCATGCCCCAATCCTGTACGGCTATAGCTGCCTATTTCAGATCCACTGGTTACGGACTCTGGTATGGACCCCTGGCTGTGCTCCACTCAGTTTGTAGTTTTATTGAAAGTTGGTGCCTACATCTCAAGTACCTTACAGATTTTGACCTTCTTACCCATTTATTCCTAATCTCCTGCCTCTAATTAGGATCCTTGCTTCCCTAACCTTGCCTGTTCCTGGTCCCCTGGATTGTGACTCTCTCAGATAAAACCCTGACCACCCATGCCTTGACAATGGCCCCTTGTTAGAAGGAGGGACAGAGACTAATGGCATTTGTGAATCTGACTCTGAGCCAGGAATCATGAACCTGAGACAAAGATCACAAATGAAAGTGCACTCTAAATCCAGAGGCATAGTAGCATTGGTCTGTGCCTGGGGCAATGCAGTTCCTGTCTTGCCAATTGTGGTGGCATGATCTGCTGGGTAAAGGCTGCTTTTGTGACCTCCCCCACAAGGCCAGTGCCCAAGGCTGCTGTCCCAGTTACCCTTCCTCAGTTATGCTACTGCCTGAATCTGCCCATTTAATGGATTTAAAAAAACACCCATTGCACACTTGTGCCATGTGTGCAGAGAACACCAGAGCTGGGCTGTGACATAACAACAAGGAAAGGAAATTTATATCTGGGGGCAAAAATACAGCCTGCTTCTGTCTTCAAATAGCTATAATATAAGGATTATTAGCTAAAGCATCTCAGCTTCTAAAACAGCATATGGGAGTGTCCCAGACCCAAACCACTCAGAGCTTTAGACGTAAGAGTCAACCCTTATACTGAACAGGTTTACAAGGCATGCCTGTAAAGCAGTCTAAAGTGCAAGCACTGCACAAGCAGTGATCTATCAGTCAGGGTCTGCACATGTAGATGCTTCTTCATGGTCCTTAAGGCTAGCTGCCCTGTCTCTGTACTTTAGTCAGATTTCTGCAGTTTGCTGCTGTGGTGTGCCATCTACAAATATATGTTCTATGACTGATGCTCAAACTTTTGGCCCCACAGGCCAGAAGAGTGGTGCTGGGTTGGTCCACGGGCCAGACTGAACCCCACATGCCAGGATCAGGCCTCACACTGCTTCTGCCTAGCCCTGCACAGCCTCAGCTGCCCCACCCCACTAGCCCTGTGCTGGGATCAGGCCCTGGCCCCTCTGTGCTGCCTCCAAATGCTGGGTTCAAGCCCTGGGACCCCATGTACTGAGATCAGGCTCTGTGCTGCCACTGCATGCTGGGATCAGGCTTTGGGTCCTAGTGCTCCCTTCCTGGCCCCACATGCCAGGATGGGGCCCACATGGTTCTGTGCCCCCAGTCTAGCATGCAGGCCTGGCGCTCCCCATAGGTCTAGAAATTTGGTAGCAGGGGAACAGTGCCACCCCTACCCTGCTGCCAATTTTCTGGATCCATGGGGAACAACACAGGCAAGACGACTTGGCACTGAGGGCTGGATCTGGCCTGCAGGCCAGAGGTTGAGCACCCCTGAGTTACAAGAACTGTGGAAGGAGAAGTGCTGAGCTCCCACCTCTCTCACTGCAGTTGATGGGAACTGAAGATGCTCAGCATCTCTCAGACTCAGACCCCAAAGACCTGATCCTGTAAGTCCATCCTTGTGGCTGGACCCTGGCACCCAGAGGGAACCTTGTTAAAGTCAGGATGCCTGAATATGGGATCAGATCTGCTAGGGCAGGACAGCTGGGAGGATGGAGACCCTTGCAGTCTGGTATTTTAATCAGTCCTTTTAAAGTCAATTACTTTTATGACAGAGTTTCAGTTCCCCTTTCACACGGCATCAAGCTCCTATTGACAAGCATGTGCTAAAGCAAACAAGAAATATGCATGTGTTGTTTTAACTACCCCATTCTACAGGGAAATGGGGAATAGTTTAAGAGCTATGTTGCAAAGTTGGACTGAATCCCCTGGCTCTTGGGATTACTTAGCTTTAAGCCAAGTTCTAATAACTTTGCCCCATCCCATTGCAGAGAAATTGTTGTCCTTGGCAGGATGTCAGAGTCAAAGTGCAAGCTCCCGGGCCCTTGGGAAAATTTGTTTGTCATGTTCTTGAGACAGAGGGGTTTCTGCTGATTATTTTTATGGCTGATGCAAAAGTCGTAAAAGCTAACAGGCTCTAAGTGAAACGGATCCTCTACTAAACAGTTTCAGAAACCGCCTGTTCTTTAAAGGGCATTGAGGTCTTTTAAATTAAGAGCTTCGGCCATGCTAAAATCCCAGCTGGACCCAGCAGGACCACAGGCAGGCACGTGGCTGTAGTGCACTGAAAAGGTGAGCTGGCCCATCTGTTCCACTTTGCAGGCTCTGATCTGGTGAGCCAGGGGTGGTACCGAGTTAGCAAATTGTGACAGTTATTTATGTTGCCCCGTTGCCAAGCAGTGGCAGATGCTGGAGCCTTGCAGACTGGCTTCCTGCTGGAACAAAGATCATGGCACCATAATTGAGCATGTTCTTAGTGTTACCTGATTTATTTACATGTTATGAACAAGCCCTTGAACAGAAGTGGTTACAAACAGCAATGCAGGCAAATCCCTCTTTCAGGGGTCTCAGCTCAAACACTAATGCATCCCACAGAGCAATACAGTTAGAGCAAACTCCCTTGCAGCTTACCATAAATCCCTCAAGGAACCACATCAACTAGTATGACCCTGCGTTTCCCTCAAAGACTGATCTGACTTTGCATACTAAAAAAACCTTTAAACCAGGTGAAACATCGCCACCTAGTGACTCCTGCCATAACAGCTATTTTGTTTGCTTTTAAGAGAAGTTGGCTATGCTGAAAGGTGCCGGAGTACGTTCTCCAGAGGGGAATAGCAAGATCATTCTTCATGGGCCATTCAGTCCGCAACCTTATTGACAGCTTAGGCTCAATTCTAATGAAGAGGTGCTTGGGAAATGGAAATGTTCAGCAAAGTGTAATAAAAATGGGGAAGAATAGTTTACTGGCTAGGCTGAAACTCAGGATAACGGGGTTCTGTCCTCACAGATGTCCTTAGTGATTTCAGTCAAGTTGTCTAGGCCCCTTGGACATGTCCCGATGAGCGCACATGTGCAGGGGTTCATGTTTCCTGCAGGTTAAACAGCAGTGGCACATATTTGTGCTGCTGCTATTTGTCTCCAGGCATGTCCCTGCATTCGCGCTCTGGCACGTGGCTAAGTGACCCGTGTGGGATAGCGGAGGTTGGGACCAGCACCTGTGCTGGCCCCAGCAGCCTTACCTAGGGTCCTGGGGGCCTCCCAGGGCAGCAGTCACTTGGAGCCTGGCCAGCAGGCAGAGTGTGACTCTGCCCAGCCAGGCTCTCTTTTTGGTGGTGCACGCTGCTGCCATGTGCATCATTCCACTTTTTTCAGCAGTGTTATTTTTTGACACTGGGATCTCTCGGTGTCAAAATAACCTGCTGTGCTGCAAATTAGCAGTATGGTAAATGGGTGTACATGTACTGCATGTGATTTGTGGTGCCTCAAACTGCCTCAAACTGCTTTGAGGCACCACAAGCAACATGTGCATGCTCATCAGGATGCGCATCTTGGCTAGGGACAGATATTCAGAAAGCCTGGGCCTGAATTGATTCACCTTTTGCAGGTTAGTCTAACCTGGCTAAACTTAGACTGAACCAGTTTCCAACCATACAGACAATCTTTCTGGGCTGAGGAAATTCAGGCACATGTCTGCAGTGGCTCAGGCTAGAAGCCAGGGGATGCTAGAGCAGCCCTCCCTTCCCTTGCACAGAGTTGATCGGGGCGGGGGGGTGGGGAGGGGGCTTTCTCATTAGGGAGGTCTGCCTGCACCATCCCAGGCTTTTCCTGCTGGCTGCTCAAGGGGTAGGAGAGTTGTCAGCCCCCAGACCCTTGCTTGCTAGCACTCTGAGGCAAGGGTGTGTGCGCAGTGCATGCATCTGTTGATGATACAGAGCTTTTCAATTTCCCTCCCTGCTTGTCAGACTGCCTGCAGCAAACAGGCAAGCAAGGTAGCCTGGAACTAATAAGAGTTTTTATCACCTGATTAGCAAAACAATGGTCTCTTTCCCATACTTCAAGCTCTTCTTAAACAGCTACCGGGGTGACCTGTTGATTAGCTCCAAAAGCCCTGTTCTGTCTGCCAGCCTGTCCTAATGAAATTGGAGAGACACGTACACAGACACCTCTCAGCATTAGCTAACATACCACATGACTAGGGTCCATGGGGCTGGGGTCCATGCTGTGGGAGATGGGAGGGGGGGATCTCCTGCTTGAGCAGTGAGGGGGTTAGGGCAGGGGGAAGCCAGCAGACCCTGCTCTGTCTGCAGTTTCTGCCAGAGCCTTATACAAAACTAGCTAGCATACCACATGCTGGCTATGGTCCGTGCTGTGGGAGAGGGGAGGAAGGGATCCCTGCTTCGGCAGCAAGTGATGAAAGGGGAGGGGGAGTGGGGCACGGGGAAGCCAGCAGACCCAGCTATGTCTGCAAGTCTGTGCCAGAGGACCTCTGCCCAGGGAGCGGAGGGGAGAGGTCAGCCCTGCTGTGAAGCAGAGAGCCCAGCCCAGCCCAGAGAGCATGCCAGGATGCAGGGAGTGTCTGGTTTATCTTAAACCAGTAAGGGGTCTGGGACAGACATTGCATAAACTGGTTTGAGCCAAATCAGTTAAGTCTACTACTACATTCAACTAGGTTTATCTCAAACCAGTTTCAGCCATTTTCAATCTGGTTTATGTGCACTGAACATCTGTTCTGTTACTGGTTTAAGCCAGTTTCTGATCACTTAAGCTGGTTTATGTATTATATCTATCCTTAGCCCTTGAGAGGAAATGTTGGACTCACTGAAGTCAACAGGCAATACTCCCAATTTCAATGAGGTCAAAATGGTCATACTCTGTCCACTACCCATATAATAGGAATAATAATGTCCTCCCTTACTGGACGGTTAGGAAAAAAAGATATTGCAGGTTAAATCTTACTCTAGTACTGGAACTACAAAAGCGCCTGAGTTTTCTAGAAAAAGGAGAGAGTGAGCAGTTCTGACCAGATATGATTTCTAAACCCACTACATCAGATTTATGCAACAGAAGGAGATAAACATAAACACATGATGTCTTTCAAGCACACTGACATTCCCTTCCTGCAGATGACTGGAAATCTTCTGAGATACAACATTTGCAATTAGCTTGCTAATGAAATCAGTCCCCTGAAATGGCTATTTTTATGGATCTCCATGACACCCACTTCGAGGCTATTACTGCTTTAATCTTTTCCAGCCTTTGCTGGAAGCTCTTTCCTGGTGTTGAATAGAGAAAAGTATGTGTTGGAAAGAAAATCTTGCAGGGGAAGACAGGCTCTGTGGTTTGGTGGACTATGCCCAGTATAGAGCCTAGGGCTAGGGACAGACACTTCAGAAAGCCAGAACCTGAATTGATTCAGCCTTTGCAGGTTAGTCTAACCTGGCTAGGCTGAACTGGTTTGTAACTGCAGACATGTGGGAACATGCCTGCAGCTGCTCAGGCCAGGAGCCACAGGTGCTAGAGAGTACTCTCAGCTGCAGGGAAGCTGTGCTGGGGGGCTGGGGGTGTGGCCAGAGAGGGCTTTAATTTCCCCCTCCCTGTCCCACCAGCAGGGACCTGAGCTGGGTCTGCAGGTGCCCCCACTCACTGCTGCAGTCATGGGCCAACGTAGCCTCTCAGGGGGCAGGGAGGAGGGTTATTCTCCCCTTTAGCCCCACTGCCCTGAGAGGCCGCAGCCCAGTCTGCCCACCCTGACTGCCACTGTGTGGCAGAAGCCACCTTCTGTCTCCTCTGCCAGAAGCTGGAGGGAGGGGGAATAACCCCAATCCCTGCCCCACTGCCCCCAAAGGGGCCCTTTGAGCTGATGTCTGGCTCTCCAAGTGGGAGCTGGCTGGGGAGCGGGCTTCATGGGCCAGATTGGAGGTGGTGATGGGCTCTGAGCCTGGCAGCCACCACTGCCATGTCCCCTGCAGCACCTGGGGTTTCATAGTTTCATAGTAGCTAGGGTCAGGAGGGACCTGAACAGATCATCTAGCCCGATCCCCTGCCACAGGCAGGAATGAATGCTGGGTTCACAAGACCCCAGACAGGTGATCATTCAACCTCCTCTTGAATTTGCCCAAGATAGGGGCAAGGACCACTTCCCTGGGAAGTTAGTTCCAGATTTTGGCCACCCTAACTAAAATATTGCCTTCTGATCTCTAACCTAAATCTATTCTCCATCAGCTTATTACCATTGTTTCTTGTCACCCCAGGTGGTGCTGGGGAGAAAAGGGCTCTGCCTATTTGCTGCTGATCCCCCCTGATGAGCTTGTAGGCAGCCACCAGGTCCCCCCTCAGACTCCTCTTGCCGAGGCTGAACAGGTTCAGGTCCCTCAGTCTCTCCTCGTAGGGCCTGTCCTGCTGCCGTCTCACCAAGCAGGTGGCCCTCCTCTGAACTCTCTCCAGGCTGGCCACATCCCTTTTGAAGTGCGGCGCCCAGTACTGGACGCAGTACTCCAACTGCGGCCTGACCAAAGTCGCATAGAGGGGGAGTCTCACCTCTCTGGACCGGCTTGAGATGCACCTTTGGATGCACGACAAAGTATGGCTGGCCTTGCTGGCTGCGGTCTGGCATTGGCGGCTCATGTTCATCTTGGAGTCAATAATGACTCCAAGATCCCTTTCCACCTCTGTGCTTTCAAGAGGGGAACTCCCCAGCCTGTATGTATGCTGTGGATTCCTTCTCCCAAGGTGTAGTACCCTACATTTGTCTATGTTGAACCCCATCCTATTCTCGTCTGCCCACTTTTGTAGTCTGTCTAAATCTAGTTGCAGCCTCTCTCTCCCTTTAAGTGTGTCCACCTTGCCCCACATCTTAGTGTCTTGGACAGCGTGCTTTCCACCCCCTCATCCAAGTCACTGATGAAGATGTTAAACGGTGTGGGCCTGAGGACTGAGCCCTGGGGTACCCCATTGCTCACATCTGGCCAGGTTGAGTACAACCCGTCCACCACTACTCTCTTGGTGTGCCCCATCAGCCAATTTTTTACCCATCCAACTGTGACGGTGTCAATGCCGCAGTCACTTAATTTATTGATGAGGATGGGGTGAGAGACAGTGTCAAAGGCCTTCTTAAAGTCTAGAAAGACTATGTCCACAGCGACACCATCATCCAAGGATTTAGTTACTTGGTCGTAAAAGGCAATCAGGTTGGTCTGGCAGGACCTGCCTTTGGTGAACCCATGCTGATTGCCCCTGAGCATGATCTCCCCTGCAGGCCACCCACAGATGTGCTCCTTGATGATCCTCTCCAAGAGCTTCCCGAGCACCGAGATGAGGCTTACAGGCCTATAGTTATTTGTCTATTGCAGGCTAACAAGCAGCTGCGGGCTCACCAGGGCCGGGGGATGTTCTGCCCTCATCTGCAGCTGCTTCTTACACTGCGGTGCCTCTCTGGGTAGGGTGTGGGAGTGGGAAGCTTCTGCCCCACATGTGGATCTCTGGCTCCAGCTCCTGGATTTCTTGGAAGGCAGAAGGCACCTTGGTGGGAGGCTTCAGGCCCCAGGCTGCTGCCAGAGCTCCATGCATGGGGCACAAGCTGCAGGTCTGAAGCTCCTCTGCTGCCACCTCCCGGAACAGCTCAGGAGTGGCAGGAATGGAGGGGAAATCACTGCGGCAGGTGAGGGGAAGCCGGCTTGGCCCAACAGGGTTTTCTCCCCTCGCCTCCAACTGTGGCTTCTGCTGCACCATGCAATGCCTCCCAGGTCTGGGGGAGCTCCCTTCAGCCCAGCCGCTTCAACCTGAGCTGGGCTGAAGCGGCTGGGCTGAAGAGAGCTCCCCTAGCCCCAAGCGGTGCAGTGTGGTGTCACAGAAGCTGCAGCTGAAGGCGAGGGTAGAAAACCCTGCTGGGTCAAGCTGGCTTCCTCTCACCTGCCATGGTGACTCCCCCTGCCATTCCTGCTGCTCCTGAGCTGTTCCAGGAGGTGGGGGGAGGGGGTGAGGGGGGGAAGAGGAGCTTCATCCCAAGGCTTGTGCGCTGTGCATGGAGCTTCAGTGGCAGCTCCTGGACTGAAGCCTTCCACCCGGCCGCCTTCTGCCTTCTAAGGTATCCGGGAGCTGGAGCTAGAGCTTCAGGGCAGAAGCTTCCCACCCCACCACCCAAACCCTTGTGGCAGTGGCAGCTGCAGACGAGGGGGGCAGAACAGCCCTCTGCCCCAGCCAGCCCACAACTGCTTGTTAGGCTGCAGCCCTGGGTGCTGAACAGGGCAGGGGGTGTGGAAGTGGCAGCTGCCGGGCTCAGGGCCCACCACCACCTCTGAGCTGTCCTAGGAAGCCCACTCCACAGCTAGACCCCACCTGGCAGGGCCAGTCACTGGCCAGCAGGGCACCTTGTGGGGGGGAGGGCGGGGCAGGGACCAGGGTTATTCCCCTCCCTCTGGCATCCAGTGGAGGGGACAGGAGGGGGCTTATTCTGTTGCTTGGCAGTGGTCGGGGTGGGCAGACCTGGCTGCAGTCCCCTGGGGCCAGTGAGGGTAGATGGGAGAATACTCCCCCTCCCTGCCCCCTCAGGGGTCATACTGGCCTGTGGCTGTAGCAGTGAAGGGGAGGGGGGGATGCGCTTGGCTCGGGTCCCTGCCATTGGGACAGAGAGCGGGGAATTAAACCCCTCTTTGGCCAACCCACCCACCCTGTGTCCATTCCTGCTCCAGCTGGGGAACAGAGGGGTGGGGCCAGCCCTGCTGGACTGGAACATGGAGCTCAGCCCAGGGAGCATGCCGGGAAGGGAGTCTGGTTTAAGTTAAACCAGGAAGTGGTCTGGGAGAGACATTGCATAAACTGGCCTGACCCAAATCAGTTAAGTCTGATACTATAGCCATTTTGAAACTGGTTTATGTGCACTGAATGGCTGTTCTGTTACAGGTTTAAACCTGTTTCTGATCACTTAAACTAGTTTATGTGTAATGTCTGTCCCTAGCCTAGGAGACCAAGGTTCTATTGCCAGGCCTGTTACCAACATGCTGAATGACACCGAGTGAGTCATGTCACTGTTTTGTGTCTCAGTTTTCTCCTTCTTATGAATTGGGACAGGAAGGTCAATCTCTTCTGGAATGAGTTCTGACATTTTTTGGTAAAACGTGCTAGATAAAAACTGAGAATAATCATCATCTCTCCTGCAGTGCAATGCAAAATATAAGGCTTACTTCAGCAAAGGGTTACTCGTGCATAAATCTTTATTCCCATGATCTGCAGCCAAATGCTGACCTCCTCAGCCCATGCACAAAGCTTGTGAGTTTTTGCCTCCAAAGTGCTCAAGTCCTTTTCTCTAGCTATAGCACCTATGCACAGTACCTGAGAGCAATGGTTCCCAACCTTTTTTGTGCCGTGAACCAGCATGGGAACGGCAGAGCTGGCTGCCCCCCAGCTTTAACCCCATAACCTCTCTTTTTAGATGTAGGAGTCCATTTGTGGGTGTCCATGAGTTTGCTGCTGAGCCAAGGGGGTTGCTGAGCCCTTTTACAATCTTTCCTATGTGTTGGGATGGACTTCTCTTGTGCTTCTAGGATCACTTCTTTAAGGAGCAGCCACTCATCATGAACTCCTCTCCCTGTCAAATCATGGCTCCTCAGGGCCTTGACAACAAGCCTCCTGAACTTATGAAAGTCAGCTTTCCTAAAGTAAAGAACTATTGCATTGCTGACAGACTTGCCAGCTTTGCGATCGATAGTGAAAGTGATCAACTCGTGGTCACCATCACCCAGCTTCTCTTTGATTCTTAGATCACTGATTAGATGATCCCCTTTGGACCAGGTCCAGCAGTTCCTTACCTCTTGTTGGCCCATAAACTTCTTAAGACAGGTAGAGCTCATCCACACATATGAGGAAGCTTTGAGACTGATTGGATTTGGCTGAGTGCTCTTCCCAGGAGACGTTCAGGTAGTTGAAGTCTCCCATGACAACCATGCACTGAGAATATGCAGCCTTGGCCAGTTCCCTGGCAAATTGATGGTCAAGCTCTAGTTCCTGTTTTGGAGGTCTGTAATAGACTCCTACCACTGCGTCCCCTTTGCCAAGTTCTCTTTGTATTCTAACCCAGAGGGCCTCCAGTCGTCCTCCTTGGGTGCCAGTCTCAGCTTGTAGGGACATGTAGCTCTCCTTCACATAGAGAGCTAAAACTCTGCCCCCTTTTTTCAGCACAATCTCTCCTGCACAGGATATAGCCATTTATATCTATAGTCCAGTCATAGAAGGAGTCCCACCAGGTCTCTCTTATTCCTATGAGATTGCAGACATTTTTGTTTAGCGGAAGGACCAGTTCCTCCTGTTCATTCCCCAAACTCCCGGCATTAGTGTACAGGCAAGTAAGTATTCTTTTGGAGCCCTAGGCTTCCTTGTACTCGTGGAGCAGCTCTGTTCCTGGGCTGGAGTAGGAGTGGGTTCCCTTGAGCATCCTAACCTGCTGGTTTTGTGCTTCACTGTGATTTTGTGGTCTAGGGCACATGCTACACGTGGTACTAGCAGCAGACCAGCCCTGTGCCCTGGCTCCAGCCTCTCAACCCTCATCTGGCCTGTGGGTCCAGATGAGTTTTGCTACCTCTGGTCTAAGACAATCCTTTAAGAGGCCAAGCAGAGAATCTTGCTGTAACAGGGAACCCCTGCTCCTGTTACTAGGAAGGCAGGGGGAGGTGCAGGACACCTGAGAACAAAATGGCAGCAGGTAATAGCCACCCAGGTGAATCTGGAAAAGGGCCTAGAAAAGGGAATGTAGTTAATAGCAGGGTGGGATGCTGTAAACAGGGTCACATAACCAGAAGGGGCTGAGCCTGGGGCACACAAGCCCAGCCTCTGGCCATGGAGGGGACAGTCTAGCACTGGATGCTGCAGGATATAGAGATCCTAGTAGATCTGGCTGGAGACTGGAGTTCAAGACAGTCCAGGTGATGTATCCAGGGACGCATAAGGGTTTGTATTTGTGTTAGGACCAGTTAGGGTTTTTTTTTTGTTTGTTTGTTTGAATTGAACCACAGGACTGAGTTGTGGCTACAGGGGAGGAGGAGGAGGAGAAGGCCATGGGTTGGGTGCCTCAGAGGCACCTCCCACTATTAGGGACAGGAGTTGGACCCCAGCTAAGGAGGTTGAGGCTGGCAGAATGAAACTGGAGCCTCAGGAGGGGCTACAGCCCAGTCAGGACTGATGTCCAGGAGGTCTCAGACAATAGACCAAGGCCAGGGTTTGGCCAGAGAAAAAGGGGTCTGAGACTAGGATGGCTGAAACCCTGGCAGGTGTTTGGAGGCCTGAAGGGATGCTTCCTTGAAAGGGAAGTGCCCTGAGGGGAGCACAAAATCCTAGTGCAAATGGGACCTGGCCACAAAGGCAGAACCAACCAGAGAAAGGAACCAGCGGTGCCACTCCCAACCTCAGAGACCACCCGTTCAGTAAACTAAAGGATAACATCAAAGGTATGGCAGGTGAGAGACTGGGACCAGAGAGAGCAAGCAGGTGGGTCGGACCCCAGGGGCTGAGGTGAGGACCCATAAGACCTGCTACACTAGTGCATAGGAGCTAGCTCTGAACTGTAGATCTGAGTGAGGGGTTGTGCTCCAAGTCCAGCTCCTCACAAGTGAGGGGTGTCCCCCTTCTCAGCATTCAGTTTGCACCCATCATGAACAATAACACTGTAATAATCAAGTCACCAGAAACAGCTTCAGGCATGGAGAAGCACTGATACTAAACAGCCATATGATGCTTGCTTCCGGGCACTGCATTATCCTTCATTAGCTGTCACTGGCTAGAGGCTCCATGAACAATATACAACCCTTGAAATAACAGCCAATGGTCCATAAACTTCACAGCCTCAGATATGGACTTGTGTATTTCTCATGATTTGGGGGAAGTCACCTGATTCAGGGTTTTGTTACATACCTGAGAATTACACCAGATTTGCTGAGAAGTTTGTGACCCTTTCAAAGTAGCTTGGCCAGAATCAGGAGTTTTTCTTTAAACCCATGTACACTTTTCCTGAGATGAAGGAAGCAGCGTAACAATGCAACAGGGTGCCCGGGGTACCTGCTGCACACAGGAGCAGCAGTGACTTCTGATTGCTGCTGCTGCTCCCCTATCACAATCACACAGTTATGACAAAAGCTGTTTTTTCTAGCTCCCACCCCACTCGTCCTTGGAGCAGTTGCCCCTATCACCCTACTTTAGTTATGCTCCTGGATGAAGGATAGGTAGCTGCAGTACTGGCGCAGGAGAACTGGAATCTGCTTCTGACTCTGCCACAGACTCCCTGTTGAACCCCGGGAAAGTTCCTTACAATGAGTTTTCCAAAACATTTAACATGACTTAGTTGCTTTGAAAATGAGACTTAGACTCCCAAGTCACTCACTACCTGGTAAATTCTTTGGTAACTGTGCATAATAATGCTGTCTTCTCCCAGCTTTTATGGTTCTCTCTCTTTAGATGAACGGAGTCCAACCTTTTTTGGCAGGCATGTCACAAACTATCTCTGTACCCTCCACAAGTACCACTCCATCCCCCTCCCCTGCCCAATCCACTGTTCTTCTTTCTCTTCCTCCTCAGTGCTCCCTGCCATATTTGCAGCCCTACTTTCCACTTCCTGCCATTGTGCTGCCTGCCCCCACCTCAATCTGTTATGTGTTACACACAAAGGCTGCCTGTGCCACTTGTGGCACCCCTGATTTAGACTATCAGAGCTCTCTGGGACAGGGATTTTCTCTTCTTATATACATATACAGCACCTAGCACAATGGGCTCTGAACTATGGCTTCTGGAAACAGTCAGTCTTTTAAATATTCCTTGAACTACACTGCAAAAATAAAAGGAAAGGGAACAGAATTCAGTTGCTGCCAGCAATCCTAGGCATCCAGTAGCTCTCTTCCTACTGCAATATTTACAGACCTACTTCTTAGAACTTTTCCGTCTTCTGCTTCCTGCTGGGATATTATCAGTGCTTATGAGGATTTAATTAATATCATCTGTGAGGAATGTTGCTCCGTTCATCATTAGCCTCTGCCTCTAATGAATAGGATAATTTAATTTCCCCATAATAAATATGATACCAAATTAAAAGATACCATTGACAGCCCAATGAAGGGAATGATTTTGTTTCAATTTGCTATCTTTTAAATTACATCAGATCATCCAAGCATCAATCCAGATACTGGCAACCAAGTGATGGAACTTAAAAAGTTCAGTCTTACTAAGAGCAGTCTTTGTTTAAATTAGAATTGAGTCTCAGTATCTGCTGGAAAAACAGTAAGAGGAAGGTCATCCAAATGCCATAGATTTTCAGCCACAATATTTCCAAGCTAATGGGAGAGCATTAAGACATAATGTACTCTATATAATTATTTTTTGCCAGGCTTTCAGTCACTGAACATTTTACAAAAAGGTTATGAGTTGCAGTTTGGACTATGTAGTTTTACCAAGAAAAAAAAAAGAGAAGGGGGGTTACCAGTAGGTCAGTTTTGCAAGATGTTGCTCTCCCCTATTCTACATCAAAGACAGAAATATCCTCTTCTGCAACTTTGGGTCCAACCCAGTTTTGCCTAAAGGTCCCCAAGGAGGGATCACTAGATTCATGATGTGTGCACAAAAAGCCTGAAGCAATCCTGAACCTGTTCTATGGATACCAGATGAACTTCATTCTCCAAGTTGTCAGACCAGCATTTTTCCACAGAAAAATATTTATGCAAGAAAGAAAGAAAAAGGCAAAGGAAAATAAAGGGTTCATAAAGGGGTGACTTCAAGCAAGCAAGGAGAGCTGTGCACTATTATGGCTAGGGATGGACATTACACATAAACGGTTTAAATGATCAGAAACTGGATTAAACCTGTAACAGAACATAAGTTCAGTACACATAAACCAGTTTTAAAATGGCTGAAACTGGTTTAAGATAAACCTGGTTGAACACAGTATCAGACTTAACTGATTTGGGTCAAAAGGGTTTATGCAATGTCTGTCCCAGACCCCTTACTGGTTTAAGTTAAACCAAAGTTTCCCAGCATCCCAGATCCTTTGTAGCCCTGGGCTGTGCTGGGCTGTGCTGTGCTCTCTGTTCCAAAAAACAGGCTGGCCCTGCCCTTCTCCTCCCTAGCCAAAGCTCTGGGGAAGACCGCAGGCACAGAAAGGTCTGCCTGGCTTCCCTCACTTCTGGCTGCTCAAGTAGGGATTCTTCCCTCCCTCCCATCTCCCACAGCATGGAACCCAGGCCCATGGACCTCAGGCATGTGGTATGCTAGCTAATGCTGAGAGGTGTCTGTGTGTCTCCAATTTCACTGGGACAGGCAGACAGAACAGTGTCCATTTAGGGCTTTTTGGAGCTAATCAACAGGTCAGCTGGTAATGTCTCTCCTTCCTTCCTTGGAAAATACTGTTTAAGAAGAGCTTGAACTAATGAGAGAGGCTTTTGTTTTGCTGATGGGCTGATAAACATTGTAGTTTTATCAGCCCCCACCCCTGCTGGTTTGCAGACAGGGAGAGGGAGACTGAAAAGCTCAGTATCATTAACAGATGCATTCACTGCACATTCCTCTTTGCTTCAGAGTGCTAGCCTGAGGCTGGAGTCTGGCAACACTCCCACTCCTTGAGTAGTGAGTGGGGAAATGCCTGAGACAGTGCAGGCACGGTGTGGGGTTTAAACCCCTCCCTAATCAGACCAGGCCTGACCACACCCCACCTCAGTTCAGCACTGTACAAGGGAAGGGAGGGCTGTTTTAGCATCCCCCAGTTTCTAGCCTGAGACACTGCAGGCATGTGCCTGAATTTCTTAAGTCCAGAGGGGATGTCTGTGCAGTTACAAACCAGTTCAGCCTAGCCAGGTAAGACTAACCTGCAAAGATTGAATCAATTCAGGCTCAGGCTTTTTGAATGTCTGTCCCTAGCCAAATAGACAAACTCTGCACTTTTGTCCAACAATAAGGCTTAGATCCAGAATTTGGTCCTGGTTAGAGGTGGGGAGACACTGAGCTAGCCCTGAAAATGTCAGCTCATCAACACAAGTTAATGTGATTAATGTGTGCCAACCCTGTGGCCCCAGAAACTGACAAAGCAGCAAGGGGAAGTTCCCACTTTTATATAGAAAATCATAGGGGTTAGGGTCACAAGCCAACAGGCCACAAGGAGTGAACAGGCAAAGGGTAAAGAAACATCAACACTGTGGTAACATACACTTGGGCTTTTTGAAAGTGTGTCCCTAGCCTTTAGGTTTAGTTACATACCTGCATACTGTAGGCTTTACAGCATTGGGTCATCATTTGCTTGACACCAGCAACAGCGGATGCTGTAGAAGAAAATGTAACCTCCCTCCCTCAAGATTGGAGAAGTATTCTATTGCATTTCACTCCCTGGTTCACACTCACCATTTCCACCAATCACAGTGTATAAACATATTCCCAAAATGAATTTAGTTTCATAACACAAAACCCTGAAAAATACAGAGCTACCATTTCCCTTTTCTTATATATAGGAACAGAAACAGAGAAACAGAGTCTCATGAGGAGTCTGTGATAGAGCAAGAAAATTAATCCAGATCTCTGGAGTCATGAACACGGAAGTGACTCTCTGTAAATTTCTTGTATCCTCAAAGACCATATTTTTTATTGAAGTCAATGGCAACTGTGGGTTCTTAGCTCTTATGAAAATCAGGCCAGAAGTGTCTCATTATTGTTCACAGACTCAAGCCCTGTTGGCTGCAATGTAACTGAAGCACATTCTGTATCTCGGCAGCCACCTCTCTCAATCAGCTATCATTGGTGAAGAAGTCCAGCACGGGGTCAGCTGTACCAGTGCAGCCTTCTTCAAGCTGTGACAATGTGTCTTCGAAAATAGAGAACTTCAGAAGTGGATGATGGTCCTGGTTTACAAGGCTGTCATGCTGATCACCCTACTCTACTGCAGTGAAACCTGGACTGTCTACCGACGCCACATTAAGACCCTCAAAAGCTTTCATCAGTGGTGCTTGTGTTGAATCCTGGGGATCAAATGGGAGGACCACTGGACCAGTGCGAGCATCCTCCATGAAGCCGTGTCCACCAGCATTGAAGCCTTGCTCTTGAGAAATAAACTCCAATGGATGGGCTGCCACGTCTGGATATCCCAGAACTGCCTCCCTCACCAGATTCTCTTTTCCCAGCTCTCTGTTGGCCAACGCTCAAAGGGCAGCTAAAGGAAATGGTACAAAGACGCACTCAAAGTCACCTTCAAGCACAGAGGCATTGACACCAAAGGCTGACAGGAGCAAGCTGCTGACCATTTGGTGTGGCACCACTTGGTCCCCCAACGCGTGCACCACTTCAAAGCCCAGTGACTCAAAATTGAGGCGGAACGGCAGCGGCGGAGGAAGGAGAAGGAGAACAACCCGGGTCTGTGAATCCCACTCCCCCATGCAACAACATGCCCCCATTGCCAAAGTACATGTGTATCCAGAATCGGGCTCCTCAGTCACCTGAGGACCCATCAAGCCTGACGGACATCACGCTTGACTCCAAGGGACTCCTGACAATGAAGCATATGCCTCAGGGTCAGTGCGTGGTTTACTACTTTGCTGTTTTGGAGCCCAGGGGCATGCATATATTACTGTGGCAGCATGTTTTGGCCTGGTTTTTCCAACAAACCTGTAAATGGCTGCTGAAAACACTCCTGGGCATCCCTCCTGAGACTTCAGGCTCCTGCATGCTTGAGAGGCTGCTGGTGTAGTCTCACTAGTGAATTTGCAGGTTTGGGCATGCAAGGGGGAGCAGGTGGACGGGGCATGCTTGGGGCCATGATGGTTAGGAGATGCTACTGCCACAGTTTAGACATGCTCTAAAAGATCAAGAGGGCTCAATACTCATTCAACAGCATGAAAAGTAGATCCACTTGGGGGGTTTATACATCTGGGGACTTTCAAACTGATGAAACCTCCATTACACAGAATCCAGCTGGTCAGAGATAATACAATACAAAACCTGCTACAAGATATAGTTACTAATTGATACCCAAAGGGTCAACAGTTTACTTGGGCCTAGCAGCCCATCAGGCTTGCATGGTTAAGGCACTCCAGTTTCTGTAACTAACTGCAAAAAGTGACCAATCTGGCTTCTATCCCATTTGGCTACTTTTATTACTACATGTCCTAAAGAGACTTGTGGTCACAGAATCAGAGGGTTGGAAAGGACCTCATGCACCATCTGGTCCAACCCCCTGTGGGAATGCTGTGCCTGTACTGTTCCTGAACAATGGTTATTCAAAACCTCCAAGGAAGAAGAATCTACATTTTCCCTGGGCAGTCTATTCCACTGCCTTAATATTTTGACGGGAAGAAAGTTTTTCTAATCTAAATCTGCTATGCTGAAATTTAAATTTTAAAGCCTGCCATCTTTCGTAGTGAATGTAATAACTTTCTACTCTTAATTTGCTGTTCAAATTTTTTGATTTGTCACCTGAGTCATATGATAATGTTTCCATTTTCTGTTTGAACTGGAGAATCTTATTCTGATCAAATTGTTCATAAGCAACGCACATACTAAATTTTTTGTTTTTATGCTCAGGTTGCTATATATATTTCTGATATTGCTATCTGGTCTCAGTGTACATGAATTCAGTGCTCCTGTGTATAAGTTATTCATTGACCAATTTTCAATATTAAGCTAACACATTCCTAAAAAACATACCTGCTTTAAGAATTATTTTCAAAGAGAATAAAGGGCCAAATTATGGACCATAAAAAATTCAATTAGTTTGCCAAGCACAGTACTTATCCACTCTATCTCTATATGAAGTTTAATAATTAACAAGCTTTGAGATACTTGCATGACAAGCAATTAATAAATTCAAAGTGTTGTTATTGTAATTGATTTCTAATAAAGCAATGGAACAACAAGCAATGTGAAAAATCTAGTTGACTCCAGAAGATAAAGAACAAATTAAGCCAGATAAGGTACAAAGTGTTAGAAAAGTGAAAAGTTTAAATAAAACTTTCTTTCCTGCCCTCCTTTCCCTTGCATCATTTACTATTGCTTTTGTGAATTCAGAATTGATTCAGCCTTCCACAACATTGGCTGGTTTCATTTTTCAGAGAGGGAAGAATACCAAGCAAAGTTTAAGCCAAAAGAGCCCTCCACTCCATATGAATATGAACAATAATTAATGATTAGAAATGGACATATAAAGGATTCTTTTGTTTGGTGGCTGAAACAAAAAACTGAGACAAGGTTTTGGTTCCAGCTGGACAACAATTTTTTCAGAAAAAACAATAAAAATGCAATAAAAATGCATTTTAGATCAACCTGAAACATTTCATTTGACCCCAAACAAAATGCCATTCTTTCAGGTTAAACCATTTTATTTATTTAAAAATGATAAGTTCATTTTGAAGGAAAAAAAGGGAACATGTCAAAAAAAAATTTTTTTTGAAACAACTCACTTCATTTTGAAAATGGTTCAGCCTTTTCAAAAATTTTACCTGTTTAATGGCTGAAATTATTTGCCAAATCCACAGATAGTTTTCTAGTTTCTCCTCAAAACTACTTTTGAGTGAATTAACCACTTGCTAAAAAAACCCAAAAACTCAGTCCTTTTCTTTACCCTGCATTTCTGTAGAACTCTAGAATCCATAATTCAGTTCCTGTTGAGTCTCTAAGTCTATTTTAAGGTTCACTGTCATTTGTAAACCTAAAGAGTAATTTCAGCTGAAAGTGAATTAAATTATAGACTCATATTGTATTGCACGCTAGTTATTAGTATGGTACTTACATCATATCCTGTTCTTCATTACCAGTGAGGAACCAGCATTGGTTCCTCACTGGTGGTTATATACTACTTAAATGTTAACCTTCTTTCCTTTTTGTTTCTTTATTAACTGAGTCTATAAAAGTCTGCATCTGTTTCACAATAGCTGCTTTCATTCAGCTGGAAATGCAAGAGAGCCATGTATCTATGCGATATCTGTCAAACAAAATTATCATGGACCTTTCAAGTTCCAGGGGGAAACCAATAGAAATTTTAAATACTGTATTAGCGGGGCAATCCTCATGGTTCATTATTGCAAGAAACCTGAACATACATGTAGGTGACACCCGATACTCAGGCCCAAAGGCTTCTAGTGTGGGTGCACAACCTCCGGCTCCTGAACTATGACATCTGGCCCACAGGGCTCCCCTACAGGAGTGGGGAGTGATGGAAGATCTGTGCAGCTGGCTCCAGCCTCACCGGGGCATTGAAGTGAAGGACGATCAGGGCTGGGCTCCACCCTCACACATCAATCCAGGCTGCTTCCTACCTCCACCTGCATACCTGGATTGGGCTGCCCTACCCTAACCCCGCATTCCAAGGTGTCTGGATTGGGACCAGACTGCTCCCTCATCCTTCTGTATATTGGGATCAGGGCTGCCCTGCCTTCCCTGCCCTGCTCTTCCCCCTGTGCATCCAGATAGGGATTAGGACAGGGCTGCTTCCCTGCCCCACTCCATGTCCAGATCAGGGCTGCTGCACCCCCCCCATGCATCCAGATCAGGGCCGCTCCACCTAGCCCTACCTTGCCCCTGGGTGTATGGATCATGGTCAGCTGCGCAATATCTTGCAGCCAAATTGGGCCGATTATCTGGATCTGGCCCACAGAGCAAAAAAGTTTAGGTACTAGCAGAATGGCTGATTAAGCCTCAAACTCGCAATAGCTGGTCCTAGGCACAATGCAGGTACACTTTAGGGCTGGCCTCTGGAACAGGAGTAAATATAAGGAATGCATGCAGACCCTCTCCATCCCAGGCATACTAATTCCTCCTCCAAACACAGAAGACAGCCCATGTCCCCAAGCAGGGGGACAGTCCTGTTATGGCACACCACTATGAGCTTGTTAGAGAAAAAAACTTCTCACTGAACCAAAGGGCCAGAAAGTAGATCTAGTGAAAGTTTCTAATAATACAATGAACACTGCCAGAGGCACACCAGGACACACGTCAGTAGCACCCTGACACATTCCCATTATCCTCCAAAGGGGTGTTGTTATTTTTCCAGAAAGAGACCATAGGTAAGTAAGCCCAGCTCTTCTTGCTGCTCCCAGCTTCTGGTAGAAAAGTTACAGATAAAATAATCTTCCATGACTGTCATTGGACTCTAAGGGTAGTCCATCAAAAAGGCCTTGCTCTGACAGAAAAGACAGACCTCCACATGAAAGGATGTAGCAGCCCTCCTGGTCCTGAGGCCCTGAGCTACCTAAGACCACACCTACGTACTTTCCTCTCTTGGAACCATATGGTATGGCCCAGGGGGTAGCCTCCACCTCAACAGTGAGAAAAAAAAAGCCCTCAAATGCTGCTGGTAGTGAATACATCATCAACCCCTCACCTCCAAAGAAGACAGTCCTCTGGGGTTGTGTGTATGCTAGCGTAGAAGTGGATCACAGCTACTTCAAGAAGAGTAACTTGGTGTAGTGGGAAACAGTGGTGGCTGGGGAAATGGCCTGGCCCTGCTTTTTACCCCTGGCCTGAAGTGTAGGAGATCTCTGAACTGTAAAACCCTCACTTGAGATAATGGGACTCTTTGCTGCTCTAGCTTTAAGCCTCTGAGCCAAACAGTGCTTGGTAACTTGAACACAGGTGGAGATGTTGAACTTCCTGAATCAGCGCAAAGATGTCATAGAACTGCTGGGTCTGGTGTGTAGGGGCAAACAAGCCACTGAACGAGCACATGTCAGATCCCTGGCATGGGTCCATTACTGCCTCCTGTTTGATATTGAAGCCTGCTTCTTTTAATGGACTTCCCTCCGAATCTGGTGACACCCAAGGTAGATTATTTTATCTAATCTTTCTACTCATGGGGTGGGAGCAGCAAGAACAACTAGGTTCAGCTATCTATGGGCTTTTTTTGGAAATGTAACAGCACTGGCTCAAACTGCACCCAAAAGCCTCAGAAAAGAAGTTACCTCCCTTACCGCAACAGGCAAAATGTCCCCATGTGCAGTACTGAGTCCAAGGACCTAAAACTAGGAATCATGGGATGTAGTGGGAAGGGGGCTGGCACAGCATGAAGTCAGGAAAGTCAGCAAGTAATTAGCAACATCTGTTAGTCAAGACTCTCATCCTCAGGGCATCTTGGTAATGGTCTTCATCTCACTTGGCCTCTTACAGATGTAAAGGACTGACAAGGCAAAGCATTCAGGCATTAGCCACCTCCCTCTTCCCCTGTGCCACACTCACCGTTTGGAGGAAGTCGAAACATTGGGCAGGTCCGTGTTTTACCTCAAGGGATGAGCTTTTCTTGTGGCTTTGCCATGTTTCCCAGCTGAAAAGATCTCTACGCCAGTGCTGGGTAGCAAGGCCTTTACATGGGCCTGTCCATGTGTATGTTGTTACTGCAGCTTCAGCTCAAGCTGCCTAAGCACCAATCAAGCACTTAACAAGACCAAACTGTGTGCTCACCTCATCCTACACACAGAGACGAGGGTCACCATTTAGCCCTGGCACATTGGATGCTGTTCTCTTGTCTTTCATCTACCTGGAATAACAGCATTTCATTTCTGCCAAATGGTCCTATAGCTGATATGCAAAGGGAGCCTAGCCAAGGCTGTTCCCCTTAGCAGATGGGGGCTGATCTCCCTCACGCTAGGTAATCTCTGTCCACACTGACTTCTCAAGTAGCTTGGGTCCACTCCTTCCATTCGCCAACAGATGCCAATAGCAAACTCCTGTACTCTAGGGCTACAGACCACAAGGCTAACATCCCATCTACAGACCATTTGTAGAGTGGTTTGGTAGGCTTTTAGGGCTACATCCAATGAAGGAATTAGGTCCCTCAAAGGTTAGGTGCTGCAGGGCCTCAGATTTAAGCACCTGGCACCTAAAGTAGAATCTAGAATTCCATTAGGCACCTCAGAATAGGACCCCAAGCAGTCCTCAAGTGGCTTTTTAATCACCGTCAGAAATATATCATATAACAAGGTGGACATCACCAGTGTACAGGGTCAGGGAAGTGGGAGACATTCTCAGCCATAGGGCCTCAAATCCCATATTCTAGGAGAATGCCCTAATCATTATGCTACAGGCTACCCTGGAAGGCATTTTCCACTGTGTGTGTTGAACCTGTTGTACAGTGCAGGAAAAAAAAATGCATAAATCACTTGAGTCTGAGAGAGACTGAGACCATCCATGGTTCTGCAGCCTAATGGTTAGGGCACTTCCATAAAAGGGGAAGTCCTGTCTTCTGGTCCCCGCTACCGTTCCTGCATTTCAAATTAGAGAGTTTTAAGATAAGGGGAAGGCTGGCCTATGCCATGGCTGGCACTTGCCAAGACTCTTAGACCACAATGTGCTTTGCCGCTTGTTTTGCTTGGAGAGTCTCAAGTTTTGTGCAATAAAATCATGTTAATTAAACTGTAAATGAAAGGAAAGACCCTGAGTAAATATTTGCATTTTAAAAAGACCAGCTTAGGAATTGATTTTTCTTTATTACTGCACCTGCTTGTCCAGTGGAAGTTTTACCAGTAATCAACAGGTAGTTAAATCTTTATTGATACCTTATGATCACATTGTTGCCCAGCAATTGTGCTTGGGTTTTTGTGGCAGTTCCATCACCAGTTTCATCTTTTAGCACCACCACCATCAACAGGGACCCTCACTCATAGAGCAGGGCCCCCAGTTTGCAAGCCACTGTATACTCATAGAACACATATATATAAAGCAAGCCCCATGCCCAAGTGCTCAGGAGTATTTAGGCACTTCTCTCCAATTGATTTCAATGGAAGTTTTATACCCAAATACCCTTAGGCATATAAACCTTTGCCTGTCTTTTTCTGTTCAGACTGTAAATTGTTCAGGATATTGATTCTCTCTCACCTTATACCTGTATAATCTCTAGCCTAATGGGGCCTCAAAGCATTAACGTAATAAAATTAAGAACTGGTATTATTCAGATATTGCTATGGCATGCTTATCCCTAGCCTCATTTCTAAATGCGACCTGATCCTATACATTAAAGGCCCGGTTCTTACTTTCACTAGGGTTCCTTAATACTGAACAGGTACCAAAAAATGGCACCAAAATAGGTCACTCTAAATCAGAGTGGCATAAAGTGGCTGTGTCAGTGAGAATCAGGTCCCAAAAAGCTGAACTGGAAAGAAAGCATTCTAAATAAATTCACTTCTATAAAGAACAATAGCTGAAAAAACAACTGTGATAGAAAAGGATTTAAATGGTCACATGAAACATGATGCTAGACTGCCAGCAATTTGAAGTATGGGCAAATGTTTAGTCACATGTTTGTACAGCATCAATTCTGGTTCATGACTGGAGCTCCTGGCGCTACTGAAATGCAAAGGATACATGAAACAACAATGGCAACGTGGCTGCCTCCTTTCTTTTCTCAGGGTTCCAATCAGCGGATGTGTATTCGTGTTCTACAAAGAACATGGACAGGGTTTGCAAAGCCATCGTGGGCACTGACAGATGTGCAGTACCCACTCTAACTCATAGAGCTTTGCATAAAGTGCCATGAGTTAGAGCAGGGGCAGGCAAATTTTTTTTTGGGGGGGGGGCGTTGCTTAATGAGTTTTGGCAAGCTGTTGAGGGCTGCAAGGGTAGCCCTGCCCCTTGACAGCTGCCCCACCCCCCTGGTTGCTATCTTGGGACCAGAAGTCCCGGCACCTAACCCCTGACCTCTGCCACTGGAAGTTCTTCCTTTTGCCTCCAGAAGTACTCCTTTTGAGAAGGGGGTTTGCCATCTTGGAACCAAAACCCCCCCAAAATGATACATTAAAAATCAAACATTGACAATAACATATTTTAATGTTATGTTAAAAAATATTTTTGTCAAATTTGTGTGTGTTTGTGTGGTATATTTAGTGTAGAGGTGATTGCATAATAGCTCAAAATGAGGTCTTACTTTTGTATATTAGGAGGGTGTGTGGAGGGGTATGGGCAGGTGGGTATGGGGTTTGTGGGGGAATAGGTGGATATGAAGTTTGTGGGGGGCTGTAGGGAGGTGTGTGTGTATGGATGTGTGTATATGTGGGGGGTGTTTGGAAGTAGATGGGTATAGGGGGTTTGTGTAGGGGTGTGTTTGTGGGGATGTGTGGATGTGTGTGTGTGGGTGGTATGGAGTTTGTGGGGGTCTGTGGGGTGTGTGTAGGGGAGGGGGACTGGGGGTATGTGTGGGGTGTGCATGGGGAGATGTGAGTGCTCATGTGTGGTAGGGTGAGTGTAGAAATGAGCAGGTCTCCCCCGGGGTGTGTGTGTGTGTGTGGGGCGGGGGTTGTGCGTGCGGTTTGTGGGGGGAGGGAATGGGTGAGTGCAGTGATTGTGGGGTGTATGATTGTATGTGGGGGAAGTTGTGGTTGTGGGGTTTGCAAGTATGGTGGGATGTTCATGGGAGGCCCCACACATGCCCCCAGCCCACAACAGCCCAGAGCCCACGCTCCCTGTGGTGCCTCCCTGCCACTGCCAACAGCGTGCAGCCCCAGCCCTGCCCTGTGCCCACTCCAGCCTCACCCCTGCCAGTGTGGATCAGTGGGAACTCAGGCATAGCCTCAACCTTGCCTGCTCCACCCCATGCCTGCTCTGCACCACCCGCCCATGGTGTGTCCTGCCGCCCCTGGGCACGCAGCGAGGCCAGAACAGCTCCATGGTGGGACTGCCTTTCTAGGCGGCAGCAGCTCCTTCCAGCTGTTGCTGCCACTGGCCCCAGCCCCACAGGACTGGTGGGGACCTGCACTGCACAGCTCCAACCCTGCGTACCCCACACCTGCTCCAGGCTCACCTGTCCAGCCTCAGCAGAAGCAGCAGAAGCAGCATGGGACAGAAGCTGTTACTCAGCGTGGTGGAGGGGAATGGCCCCTCCCCCTTGCTACCATGGGGCCATTCCTGCTGCAACTGCCTGGAGTCCACACCACACTGGGCTGCCCAGGAGGGCAGTGCAAACAGACACAGGGCAGCCCACTTTGGAGTGCTTCACTTTGAAGCACCTTCATTTGATCTCTACTAGATGAATTTTAAATTGTTGCACTTCTGTCAGTGCCCCAGGAGGACTCTGTTGCCCAATTCCCATTAATATGAATGGAAACTAGGTTCAGATCCCTTCAGAAATTTTGAAAATCTTGCCTTGCACTTCCAGTTCTTTCTTGTCTCCCAGAAGGTGAAAATCTTTGGGTCAGACTGCACCTAGGATAGTTAGCCACAAGGGGCTGCTGTAAGCACAGTATTTTGCCCCTGTGGGCTCAGGTTTCCACTTGGCTTGGAAATCTGTTAATTATCTTTATTGTGTGTTTAAAAAGTCAGGGCCTGAGCCTTCTCCCACTGAAGTTAGTGGGAGGTTTGCCATCAAAATCAGAGAGACCATACTGTCCCCTGAAATTCAACAAATGATTTTGTGCATGTTGCCCAACACAGTTTGAGGCATACAGCATTCAGTATTATGTCCCGTCCCCCCCCCCCCCCCCCAGCTCTAGACATGCAACACAATAGGAGTGAGCCCATCAGCTGTCACAGTACAACTTTTTTTTTAAAGAAAAAATTGCCATGTTCCAAGCCAAACCAGCCAAATCAATTCCAAATCCGTGAGTCATTCAAGAACCATATGTTGCCCTACTACCGGCAAACGTCCTCCACCCACGCCTGAAGCTTCAGATGCTTCCTAAACTGGGGCAGATGAAAGAAGGGATAGGCTAATTTTACAAACTGAGGCCCTATTTATACCCAGGCACCTAGGCTGCTGCTCCAGGCATAAGGGGAAATCTTCCAGATACTTGGCTTCAGAAGGGTGTAGTCCAAATCACATAAAGGCCCGTCATGATTTCTTGTAAATAAGAGGCAAAGCTGAGATTGCATTTGCTTCCCATAAGAGCGTTTAAAATTTGAATAACTGGGTCAGAGATGACTGCGTACTAATAACTGTGAGAGTTGCTGGTATTCAAACGTGTTCACATAGGCATACAATGGCCAGTAGCGACCACTAGAGAGCACTACAGTCCAATAGAAGATCTCATTGCTTACACTCCACCTCCTTTGAAACATGGCTTGTTCACAAGTGTGGCCTTGTAAGTGATCCTAACCCTTGTTGGTTTATCCCTGGAGAGAAATGCCTCTGGCAGTGCAGCCATTTCTGTGCATTCATACAAGCCTTCATGGCAGTGCCCATGTTCTCATTTGCATGGTTCATTGTCTTTCTCACCCTTGGCAAACTACCAGAAGGGATGAATTGTGAAGACATGGGGTAGCCATGCTCCTTAGAGGCACCTTCTCAAGAACATCACAGCTCTTTGCCAATAGAAGTAAGGACTCATGGCCTTGCTGTGAGGTTGTAGCAGGAGAGCCATGTTTTCCCCTGCCTAACTCATCTGCCAGATCTGGATGTTGTCATTTTCTGGAGGGGTTGCAAGGCAGTAGTGCAAACGGGGGTGCGGCTGGCCCGCCACTCCCTGTCTCCTGTCTCTGCGTGGGCTGAGATTACTACTGTGTACTCCCTGAGCAATTCAGGTCTTATCTTCTCTTGGATGAGTGCCTAGCGGTATCCTTCTTCCCCAGCTACACTTCCCACACCTTGCAGCATAATTACCAGGTGCTCTAAACCTTCCCTCCGTACTAATAGCATGCTGGGCCACTCAAAGCCTTTCTCCCCACAACCTTGGGTGAGGTGGCGAGTCTCTGCACTAGAAAATCCCAAGAGTCCTTTATTCTTAACAGCCCCCTCCACAGTTTGTCACTCAGCTGAGACTGACCATCTTCTGGCTCCTAGGAGCAGGAAAAGGTGTTAGGGGCCTGAGACCATGTAACTCCACTGGGCTTCAATCCAGGGACCTGGTCAACTGTAGGATTGTGCCCTGCATACTCCACTTCTAGCTCCTACAGATTTCCTGGACCACATCTGCACCTATTGCATCCACACAGATACCTCCCATCAGGCTCCCCAGTAAGGTCACAGCTCTATAGATTTGTTTAGCTGGACCTTTGCTCCCCTTGGTTTGCCACCTGTATTCATGCCTCTAGCCCTCAGAGATCTGTCCAGCACCAGCCCTTGGGTTCCTCCCCCCTTGCCAGCCAGGATCCAACTGCCCACTCTGCTCTGGCTTGCCACTTATGTAATTCTGGGGGTGGGAGGAGGTGGGAGTAGCTAGTCTCCTGTTCTCAAGCGGACACCCTCCCCAGTGCAACCCTCATCCTAAGTAATGGGGAAAAGGGACTGCTGTTACAAAGGTTTGTAAGTTTGACCCTTTCCTGATTACAAATGGAAAAGTCGGCCTCAGAAAGTTGATGTGGGAAAATTGGGATCATCAGTGACAAGGTCACCAATAGAACAGAAAGTCATGGTTCCCTCTCTCATTCATCTTCAGGCCATTCAAAGGATCAGGAGCAGAGAGCAGAAACAATGGTTGACCTGCTTCTACTGCTACACAGCATTGCACTGATAATGGCTGAGCTCCATAAACTAACTTCCCATTGCCTCATGGCTGTGAGAGTCTTAAACTCACAGGCCTGCAAGGCTGGAGTAATAACTTTGCACCAATAAAACCTCTTTGGCTTTTCTATTTGTCATATTGAAGAGGGGGCCTGCCTTTTAATGACAAGCTAACAAGCCCATGCACCATTTCTATTTCCAAGTAAAGGACTAATGTAAGATGTGACGGGCTAGCTGGTAATGATTTGGCCCAGGGGTTTTGATAGGGTAAAAGATGATTGGAGGGCTTGGAATTCCCTTTCCTCACCAATCAGGCCCCAGAGACTCACCCTCCATGTTCCCTGATTGGCCCCTCAGGTCACCTGGAGGGGGATAAAAGGGGCAGTGCAGCTGACTCAGGGGAGACCAGCGAGGGACCACGAGGAAGGAATTTCAAAGAGCTGGCAAGAGCTGGGCCAGCGGGGCGGGAGCAGTTGCCCCAGAAAACCCTGAAGGAGTGGGACCTGCAGGCAGCAGTTGGACCCTCAGCAGCGCGGTGTGCGGCTGGCAAGAGAGGCTCCTGCTGGGCTCCAGGATCCCCCTATGAGGGGCTGCAGCCAGAAGGAGAGGTTCCCCAGCTCCAGCAAGAGGACAGGAAGCTCAATGTAAAGAAGGGGCTCCAGGAAGGTCAAAACCCGTAGCAGCTTAAAACAGGACCAGCACTAGTGGCTGTGTGGTCAGGTTTCTGTCTATCACATAGGAGAGTTGAGTTCAAATCCTAGCTGGAATGAATTGGGGTGAGTGAAGTGACAGGGAGAAATTCTTGTTGCAATGGAAAAGGGGTCATTGTGTTTTCCCTCTTTCACCACTCCGGGTAGCTAGGCCCTATATTTCTTGTTATTTGACGTTTTGCATTTTGTGCATTTTATATTTTGCCCACAAGTATTGCTTCTTGTGTTGTTTGTGTTTTATATTCTGTTAAACCTGTCTTCTGTCAACTGGATGAATATGTGTATGATTGTAAGTGCCTAGCTTTTATTGAATCCTGCCCCCTCGGGGCATTGTAGTGTCCCCTATATCCCCTGGTTTATACATGTTATGTTCCCACTACTGTTTTTCTCATTAAAAGGTATATGGTTAAGTCCCCAGTGGTGGTCTGGCTCTGCTCTATAGGGGAAGGAGGGTCCCTACACCTCCCACAGCACTTGTGCACCTGCTCTGATCCCTTCAATTGGAGGGGGGGTACATCCTGGAGTACCGCCCGGGTTACAAATATATAAACACAAATGCTCCTGGAAGAAAGGGCAATGTCTACACTGGAAGAATACAAAGTTCTCAAGCAGGATTATTAGGTATCGGGACATCTACATGGAGCAGGGAGCCAGTAGCTTTGTGGCACTGTGGAAACTGCTGGGCTTTGTCTGCAAGTACTTGCAAATAACTGGTGAAAATCTTCAGACCTGGGTTGCCCCTGAGGTTTTGATTTATTTATTTTTTTTAAAGTTGAAAATGCTTTAGTTTAGAGGTTTCTGTTTTTTTCTGCAAACAGAGAAGTCTTTAGGTAGGGATATTTTAAAAAATTAATCTGTTATAAATGCCTCATTAATAATCAATTGGCAACCAGTTCCCTTTGTCCTCCTGATTTTTTTATAGTAGCCACTAGGGCCCCGTTCAAGGATCAAAGCACTGTGGTGCAAGATGATGCAATTAGTTTGCCAGGACATGCAAGTGCACGAAGCAGAAAAGTGGTGCTGTGTTCTGGATCTACCAGAGCCAGGGAGTACCAGGGGATTTCACCAGGACACCTCATCTTTATCAAGCTTCTGGTATGAGTTTCATCCTCTAAACATTCGGGATGTGGCTGAGAGCAAGGGCTGATACTGGACCTCAAAAACAGAACTGCTTAAAACTCCACAGTTTCAGGGCAGAGGAGCCTTTTAACAGCTTTGGATATTCTCCCTTCTCACCATACTGCTAGATTTGCAGGTGCCAATGGGCTCAGTAGTCATGGGGAGACTACTTTTCATGCCAGGCTGAAATGCTAGCATGCTCTGCCCCTTGTGCTCCCCTGGCATATGGTGTGGCATACAAGCCTGAGGGGCCTAACAGAGCTCAGAGGCAAACTCAGCCTCCTGGAGAAGCAGGATTCCCTGAGTTGGGGACATCCCATGATTTTCCAGTCCTTTTTCAAACTAAACAGAAGTCTCCCATTAAAAACAGAAGCCCAAGGAGATTTCATTGATACATTTTGATTCATGGGAGAAATGTGAATGTCTTCCATTATGGCCACCTGAGGGCTATGGAGGAGGTTTTCTTGTTTCAGGATTGCCTCTTCAAGGCATCCTAACAGTTTAAGGGCACTAAGATGTCTCATTCCCTAACATCCCTTTGAACACCCTACCCTAATGATTTTAGACTTTGTTAATAACAGAAGCATAGCAATAGGTGCCTACGGGTTCATCTGCCTGATCAAAAAACTTCAAACATTATGGTTGTCGGTAACACATTTAATCTGACCACTCTGAGTAAGGTGCGACCTGCAGGATGAACCACTTTTCAGGTGAACCCATGTTTGTCAGAACATTTCATCTCATTTCTCCCAGCTTTGCCCACATTGAGGGCCTGATTCTATTCCCATCAGCCTCAGGCACAGCAGTGTCAATCCAGAGATCAGCTGAGTTATTTTGTGAGTGGGAGCAGAACCCAGCCCACTGAGAAGGGAATTTGGCTAAATGTATATGTTCTTTAGAAACAAGGTACCAGGCCCACTTCCAGTCCCCCAGCGTTTAGACACTGAGGTCACTCCACTGGCTTCCACATATCTATCCTAATGTATAGTGCAGTCAGTGAGAGCAAAATGAGTCTATTGCTATTATCATCATGCGTCCTGGCTCTGTTCCCACCTGCAACCCTTTTTCATGTGAGAATTCCCACTGATGTCTTAGAGACTTCTCATGCAAATAAAGGCAACAAGATCAGGCCCCTTAGGTTTGCACTCTCCACTCTGAAATATTGTTGTGCGTTCAGCATTCATTCAGGGACCGCTTCTGTATGGAGCTATTGGTTGCAAGTCTTACTGAAGCCAGTGGGATTACCAAGTATACAGCAGTTTATAGGTGCAGGTTTACGAGCTGTAGGCATGCAGGATCATGCCCAGACACTCACTGAAAGCAACAGAAAGGGAGGCTGCTTAATAATGCACAGAACCCAAAAGCCCCTATCAAGGCAAGTACCTACTGGTGGATTGTGTATTACAAGAAATTGGAGGTTATACAGAACACAACAGAAGCTAATTTATTTAGACACCATGGCAACATTTCTAAAGCCACCTAGGAGATTTGGGGCACTTTTTGGACAGTGTGTATCCAAATCCCAGAGGCAGCTTTGGAAAATCCTTGCCTCTAGGCAAATCTTGTCTTTCGTACTTGTTCAGTGGACAGGGTTTCTAAGCGTACATTTCCAGACACTTATTCACTATTGATGTTCTCTTTGCCTCCATTTCAACATCGTCACTTCAGATTTCTTCATTGGTCATTGCCACACAGATTCAGCAAGGCAGTCTTGTAATCACCGCTGGTGTCCCCCTGACACAGACAAAACAGTGTTATGAAACAGTGAATATGAAAAAGCATGTTCAAAGGAACTCCAAGTCATGCGCTGGCTGTGTAGTTCACTGGAATAACCTCCAGTAGGAAAAAGACAGACTTTGTTGATGTCTGTGGACTTGTCCCTATTTGACACTGTATTGTAAGTGAAAGGAGAGACATGCCCAATTGTTTTCACCTGATTGTCAAATTTATTGAACCTGACGGACAATCAGTCAGGACCAACTCCACTGAGGCCAATGGCATTACTTGGAGATAAAAATCAATGTAAGTGAGAGCTAAAAATGGAGCCCACTAGATATAAACTTACACTGCCTAGTGTGCATGTGCTTCTACTCTGCTCACCAGAACTATATGGGTGGAGCACTTCGCCCTGAAGCTCTGCATTTTTAGGAACTAGACAAGTATTGCAGTCAGTCTAGCGGAGTGTTAATGAGAAAGTGATAGGATTCTGGTTTCATCCACTTCGAGTATGTGGGGAGGGGGCTACTGCAACTCTTCAGGAAGAATTAATATCCAGTCAAGACCAGTGTTCCCTCTAAGCTGCATGGCATGCGCAGTTGCTCAGGCGCGCTCATGCCGCGCTGCCAGGCACTCCTGCGCGGCCACACACACCATGCAGCTTAGAGGGAATGTTGGTCAAGACCCTTATAAACTGATCATTAATCAACATGACAGATGCTGACAAAGTAGATTAGATGGAAGGGCCTTAATTACAGAGATTTCTCATGGGGAGTGCTCATGATGGGGCCTCTGTGCCCTTTGAACAGGGGAAAGGAATGAACCAGAACACAGGATAGGAGAATACTGGCATTACAATGGCTCTTCAGAAGGGATGGACCATCCTCAACTAGATAATAAGAATCTAATTCCAGAGGCTTGGTAGGGTTGGGGAAAGGTCCATTTCTAGACCTTTTGCTCAAACCATATGACGCAGATCCCCAACTGCTGTAAATCAAAATAGCACTGTGAAGCTAATGATTTTCCAGTTGTTACAAGTCAGCATAGCTGCACTGAGTCCAAAACAAGGGGAGCTTCGTTGGTGAAGAAACTGAGACTGTAAACCTAGTTAGCTACGCCCTCATCTCATCACCTCCAGGACACACTGCACAACTCACTTTGGTTTTCCCTTATGAATGAGGAAGGTTCTCTGATTCCATCTGACCTTACTCCCAGGGTGGGGATAGTCCTATCACTTTCTCAGTGGGGATAGTCCTTGACTGAGAATAGTTGTAAATATGTCCAAACTCCAAGACCACTTTTACATGTGCTCCAGGGGTGAGGTGGGGGGCCAAGAGCCCCTCTAATTAAAGTGCTGCAGCGTCTCATGTATCATCTCGTTCGACAAGCTTTAGTTCAAGTGACCCCGCCTCCATTTTTAAGTGTGGGGATGCTGCTACATGAGACACAGGAAGCTGCTGGAGTGTGGTAATTACCATGTCTTACAGGCACAAGGTGATGGACATATTAGAAACGTATAGAATAGCTACAAATAATCTAACATAAAACTTCTGCTTACCGCAATCGTGGTAGAGAGGGACTTGTTGGCAATCTTCAGGAATTCAGCCTTGATAAGTTTTAAGTCAATTTCACTTCTGGAAACAATAACTCTTATAAGAGTCCCATCACGGGTTCCTGCCCCCTGCAAGGAAAGAATGATAGGTTTGCATCACTGCCATTTATTATGGGGAGAAATCTGTTCTGCTCTCACTTTACTTTGAGAAGGGGTGGTGGTGGGGCATAGTGGGGGTGCAGAGAGGAAGGGAATGAGATGGAGAGAAATAATTATTTGTTTGCAAACTGATCCAAGGTGGAAGAGAGCACATTTCAAAATGCTGCTTGGAATGAATTTAGCAGAAAACTCCTGCTGCTCATTCTAGTCTCTGGACACTTGTTATTATCACAGAGAGAACTTGTTCACTGCATTAGCCTCAAATCAGGCAGAAGGCATCGTAGACTTGCACAGTATAGACTAACTAAATAATCAGGGATGCATGAGCTTCGGCAATCAGTGGCTTACTACATAAGATGCAGTTTCTTCACAGCATCTGGCTATAAGCCACTGCTTACAAAATTGTATGCACCTCTGATTTTGTTAATCTATAAGATGCAAGTCTACCCTACCTTCTTATCAAAGAACCATCGTGACAACCAGGTATGACTAGAATTTTTCTACATAAGAAATCTGACAGCAAACATGCTAAAGAATTGTCAGTGGGGATCAGGTGCATACAGCACAACAGAATGTGATAGATAACTTTTATACATTTTTTATACATCCTCATGTGGTCTTATACATTTCTCCTCAATAATCCCCGTACAGACTAGGTAAATGTCTCCTCAGTGTGATACAGCAATGCAATTTCTAGATATTATGGGCGCATCTACACAAGATGCTTTACTGCTCAGCATAGGTGAAGGGAGAAATTTTTTTGTTGGGGGGAGCACACGCATCCCCCAAGGCAGGAATGCCTGTGAGGAAAGCGGCAGGGGGAGGAAAGGGAGTGGGGCTGGGGCTAGGGCTGGGCCTGGGCAGGGATCAGGAGGGAGTGGAGCTGAGCCACGCCCAGGATAGGGATTGGATAGGGATTGGGGCTGGGGCCTGCTACAGCCATGCAGCCCCACCCCAGGGACTGCCCACTGGGCAGTAAGGCATTCATAGATAGCTGAGTGAGAGCAATTTTGCTGATGGTCAGCCAGGCAGCAAGGGGCGGGGGATTGCTCCCTGTCCTTGGGAGCTGCCTACTGCTGGGGCAGGCTCCTCCACTGAACCCTGAGCAGGGTCAATGTCCCCCTGCCTTTGCAGCAGGGAACTCCCTGCCCCTGCTCTGAAATTGCGATCAGAGTAGGGGCTGGGAGATTGCTCCCTGCCCCATCTTCATGATCATGATTGCAGAGCTGAGGCAGGGAACTCCATGCATGGGGAGAGCTCCCCACCGAGCCTGGAGCTAGCAGAGACCTGCTCCAGATGGAGTGGCTGGGAACTGTCCTGGTCTGGGGCAGGTCCCAGCCCTGCAGTTTTTTCCCATCCCCATGCCCTGATTGGGCTATTGAGGCCATAGGCAATGCGGGGGGGGGGGGGGCGGGGGCGGGCACAGGGGGGCATGTGCCCCCCCTGAGATTGGCCCCCACTGGCTACTGAAGGTCGTTGCTGTTCTCCCCCTTTCCCATCCGCTGCCGACGTGGCCGCTGGCAGCTGTGGGCGGTCCCCGCTCACTGCCACCGCCAGCACAGACAGCAGCTACAGGTAGTCCCCGCTCGCTGACTGCCATGTCCCCCCCCAATGCCGACAACGCTAGTGGCAGCTGCAGGTGGTCCCCGCTCACTGCCATGGTGCCCCCCCAGTTGTTCATGATTGAGGCATGGGGCTTGGAAATATCTGTCGGGAAGGGGCAGGTCCCAGCCCCAGCTCAGATCCACTGGTGGGGCAGCTAGAGTGAACCCCCAGCTGGGTGGGGAGTCTCCACCCAGCCAGGTGCTCACTGCTAGCTGCCCCACCAGTGGAGCCAGGCAGGGGGCTGGGACCTGACCCTCCCCCACATCTCTTTTCAAGCTCCCCCTACTGGGGAGCCAGAAATGGGGGACACTGTTCCCACCTGGGCCACCAGGCAGCTCCTGGAGGCAGGGAGCAATCTCCCAGCCCCTGCCAGAAGACAGATATCTCCTGCCCCCATGCTTCCAGCCAGCCCTTGGGCTAGCACTCAAGAGGAGCCTAGAGTTCCCCCTGGCTGCTGCAGGGGGCTGGATCAGGGCCAGAGGAGGCAGGAGCAGACTGCTGCCAGGAGCAGCAGATTTGTTCCCAAGTGGTCATGCGTGTAGACACCTGCCTAGTCTGCGTTTACTCCAGAGTAATTTAGATGGAGTAAATTCATTCAGCAGCATTTGCATGTGTAGATGCATCCTATAAGTGCTGTTTTAACTACTCTACTCACATGGTTTTTCAAAGCAATTATTCTTGGAACAAACAAGAGAAGAAACTCTTGATTTATTCCTGAGCAAAATATGGGATCTGATTCAAACAGAAATGGTGAATGTGCTGCTTTGTAACAGTGAGCATACAGGAATCAAATTCAACATCTACCTAAACATCTATCTCTACAATATTTCGTTTTAAAAAGGGGAACTATGCAGAAATGAGAAAGCCAAGAATGAAAAGGTGCAATCAATAGGGTAAAAAGCCCATAGACAGCATGGAGGCTGCTTAAGAACACCAGAGTAGTGGCTCACAGTGGCTAACTAAATAACATAAATTAAAAAAGACACTAAGCAGCTGATACTAAGCCGTTGAGGCCGTTAGGGGGAAAAGAATCATTCAAAAAATGGAAGTCCATGGGCAAACAATAAAACTAAAAAGCCAAATAAACTCTGGCAAGTTATGTGTAAAAACATAACAAGGCAGGCTAAAAAACAATTTGAGCATGTTGCTAAAGACATACAAGCAATCATAATTTTTGTATTAAGTACAGCTGAAGTGTAAGTTTTCCAGGAGAGCAGTGGGGCTATTCAAGGGCCAGGGTGTAAAAGGTGCCCTCAAGGAAGATAACGACCATCATCTTTACATCAGTCTCAGCTACAGCGGATGTTGGGAAGATTAGCACACCAGACCTTCTCCTTAGATGAATCCCCTAAGAGAATTGGCTCAAACTGAGGGGAAAATAGAGAGAGCTTAGAGTTGTAAAGGTGATGGTGAAGAGCTCCAGGAAGATGTCACAAAAGTGAGCGAGTGGGCCCAAAAGTGGCAGATAAAATGCAACATTCATAAGTAATGCACATAGAAAAAATAAGCCTCACTATGCATACACAGTGGTGGACTGGCCATTTCCACTGAGGAAAAAGACCTTGGAGTAATTAGAGAAACTTCTATAGAACTACTGACAGAAGGTGCAGTGGGGACAGGGGTCACAAGGTAGATTCAACTCTTCCAAAGGTGCTAGGCCTGATCCTATTCGTTCTCACCAGTTTTACACCACCACCGATTCCCTGACTCCACTGAAAATACAACCCTTTTGGTTTACACCAGAACCAGAATCAGGCCCCTGTGAACAGTTTGTGTTCTGACACAGTCTTACCTTCAAGGCATGGTACAGCCTCTCTGCAAAGTAACAGTGGACGTTCCTGGTGCATTTCACTAGGCACATGAAAACATTCAGTTAGGGACCATGACAATTCCAGCTCTGGGACAGAAGATAATAGTAATACTCTCTATTTTTCCCTGTGATTATGCCCCATTTCAGCTAAGGGTTACACATTAGTTCGTATAAACTGGTGCCATAGGATATATGTACTTTACTATACATTGTCAGTGACTGCACTAGAAGGGAAAACAAATGCAAAAAATAATTAACACAATTTTGCATCCCTTACCAATAGCCAGCATAGCATCCTCTAATGAGCCATGGGTTTCACTCTTGATACTGTCTTCTATGCTCTTCCCAGCAAGCTTTTGATACTCATCAAAGACTGTGAGAAATAATAAACACAAATACTTTTAAATTCATGCTTCATGAAATGCCTAAGCAATTGTTCCCAGTTTTCACAGAACATGTACGTTGGGTTTATTTTAGGTTGCTTCAAAGACCACTAATGTGAATGGCCAGATTTCTGTGCACTTCAATACTCTGTGAGTCAAGCCCCAAAATAAGACAAAAGATGCTGGAACCACCACAAATGCAAATTCCCGCAGAAAGGAAAGTTTCTGCATGGGTGAAGAATAGATAAGAATAGGCAGATATGCATGGATATGAGCGAAATTACTAGACTACATCTGGGATGTGCATCTTGCACATTCCTTTGGAAATCAAATCTGAAAGCCCTCTTCTTTTCTCTTGATCCATATCAGGTAAACAAGACTCAAATGGTCTTTTTATTGCTGTCATGGGTTTGGGGAGCAAAGATAAAATTGAATTAAAGCAAGGTCTGGGTTGCTCATAGGGCTGATACTTTAAAGTTTGAAAGCATCATGGGTAACTCAAATCTTGTATTATTTTATCCACATAAAAGGTAAGCAAATAAAAGCGAGCATAAGCAAGAATATAGATACAAGTTCACTCAGATTGGTGCACAACCCAAGTGTTCTGCCACAACAATGAATATTTTTTTTCCCCAGTCTCTATGCAGAATGCTTCCAGGTGCAAAATTATAGGTGTCAAATTTGATTTCTAGGCATGAATAATGGAATAGTAGCAAAGGAAAAAAGAATGGCATTCATAGTTTCATAGCTGGTAGGGTCGGAAAGGACCTGAGGAGATCATCTAGTCCGACCCCCTGCCGTGGCAGGAAAGAGTACTGGGGTCAGACGACCCCAACCAGATGTTTGTCCAGCCTTTTTTTAAAGACCCCCAGGGTAGGAGCCAGCACCACTTCTTTTGGAAATTGGTTCCAGGTCCTAGCCACCCTGACAGTGAAATAGCGCTTCCTGATGTCTACCCTGAAACTACCCTCCACTAGCTTGTGTCTGTTGTTTCTTGCAACTCCCGAGATTGCTCAGGGGAACAGGGACTCTCCCAATGCCTGCTGGTCCCCCTTGACTAGTTTGTAGACTGCCTCTAGATCCCCTCTCAGCCTTCTCTTTTGGAGGCTGAACAGGTTCAGGTCCCTCAGCCTCTCTTCGTAGGGCCTGCCCTGCTGACCCCTGATCATGCGGGTGGCCCTTCTTTGCACCCTTTCCATATTGGCCACATCCCTCTTGAAGTGCGGTGCCCAGAACTAGATTCCGTACTCCAACTGTGGCCTGACCAGTGCCACATAGAGCAGGGAGGATCACCTCCTTGGACCTGCTTGAGATGCATCTGTGGATGCACAACAAGGTATGGTTGGCCTTCCTGACTGCATCCCCACGTGTCGGCCCATGTTCATTGTGGCATCAATGATGACTCCAACATCCTTTTCTGTCTCAACACTGGTGAGAAGGGAGTTCCCCAGCCTGTAGGTGTGCCACTGGTTCTTCCTCCCCAGGTGCAGCACCCTGCACTTGTCAGTGTTGAACCCCATCCTGTTCTCTTCGGCCTACCCCTGTAACCTGTCTAGATCTGCTTGCAGCCTGTTCCTTTCAACTAACGTACCCACTTCACCTGACATCTTAGTGTCATCTGCGAACTTGAACAGGGTGCTTTCTACCCCCTCGCCCAAGTCACTGATGAAGATGTTGAATAGTGCAGGCCCGAGGACCAAGCCCTGGGGAACCCCACTGCCCACATCCCTCCAGGTTGAATAAGACCCGTCCACCACCACCCTCTGGGTGCAGCCCTCCAGCCAGTTAGTGACCCATCTGACCGCGTAGGCATCAACACCACTGTCTCCTAGTTTCTTACTGAGAATGGGGTGAGAGACCATGTCAAAGGCCTTCCTGAAGTCCAGAAAGACTATATCCACTGCAACACCTACATTCAAGGACTTGGTGACCTGGTCATAAAAGGCCACCAGGTTGGTTTGACAAGACCTGCCCCTAATGAACCCATGCTGGTTGCCCCTGAGCATAACCTCCCCTGCTGGCCCTTCCTGGACATGTGCCAGGATAATTCTTTCGAAAAGATTCCCCAGGACCAAGGTAAGATTCATGGGCCTATAGTTTCCTGGGTCCTCCTTCCTCCCTTTTTTGAAGATGGGGACCACATTGGCCCTTTTCCAGTCCTCCGGCACATCACCCGAGTGCCATGAGTGCTCGTAGAGCTGTGCCAGAGGTCCCGCATTGCACAATGATCTTCAAATCTAAAGCTGAACAATCTTCCAAACTTTAGTGCTTAAATATGACAGTGAAATGCAGGAATGGATTTCATAGATTTCATAGACATTAGGGCTGGAAGGGACCTTGGAGGATCATTGAGTCCAGCCCTCTGCCCCAGGAGCAGGAAGTCAGCTGGAGTCACAGGATCCCAGCAAGATAGATGTCCAATTGACTCTTAAAGGAGTCCGGAGTCGGTGCTTGCACCACCTCTGGGGGCAGTCTGTTGCAGGCCTTGGGGGCTCGGACTGTAAAGAAGTTCTTTCTTATGTTGAACCTGAAATAGTATTGGAGAAGTTTCTGACCATTTGACCTTGTCATCCCTTGGGGCGCTCTGGTGAACAGGTGTTCCCCCAGATCCTGATGTACACCCCTTATATACTTATAGGCAGCCACCACGTCCCCCCTGAGCCTGTCTGTCAATCTGGACTGACAGACAGATGAACAAATGGGACAGACAGATGGCATTGCCCTTCTCGGCTCAGACCTCTCTCTATCAAAATAACTTCAGCTGGAATGGTACTGAAATAAATTGAGTTTTCAAATGGTACTGTTAATCAGCTTTTGTCTCAGTGAAGATGAAGTGATTCATTCTCCGTATTCTTTATTCTGGTCATAAAGAGTGTTAGGACTGAATGCTCACAAAGTAGTCATGAATTTTAGTTGCTACCAATCCAAATCTGCTTGTGGCCCCTTGAAACTGAACTCTCAGAAGCTGAAATAGTCAAAATATAGAGGCTATTTTTTGTACATGATTTCTTTTCCCTATTTGTATGCATGTGATTTTGTGAAGTTAAATTTGAAAATGAAAGAGGGAGCTGGACTCAGGCAAAGACTTCAGCTGCGCAATGTTCAGGGCCACATACTGTGTAACTTGGCACTAGGCGATTGGTGTATTCCAAGGGTGTCAAGCTCATTTGCCCTGTGGGCTGGGTGAGTGACATGGGGCTAGTCTGCAGGCTGGATAAGGCCCACATGCTGGATCCAGACCACCCAGCTGGTCTGGTGCAGGTGTTGCATGCAACATCTGCCCTGGACCAGCCATGTGTGCACCAGCTCCATCCCCACACACTGCATACAGCACATGCTTACCCTGGTTGTGCACTTACGAGGCTGGTCCAGGGCATGCACTATACACAGAGCTCAAAGCTGGCCTAGGGTGCCAGTCTGGGGTGCACAGGGCTTGTAAGGGATGCAAGCTGCATGTGGTGCCTGTGCCATACCAGCTCTGTACGCTGGATCCAGCACCAGTGACCCTGAACCAGACCAGTCCCATATCTAGCATGCAGGATTAGTCTGAGCCACCGACTGGGCTTATGCCATGTGCAGCCCACACCAGATGGGTTCTGCATGCTACTGGTTCTTGTTCTGGCTGCATGCAGCAGACAGCACTGGGGCCAGATGATACAGCTCCGCAGTCTGTATCTTTGAAACCCATGGTGTATGCCCATTGTCTGGTGTGTGCATGCTAAGCCTATGTAACAATGTCTGTTTGGCTCTTCACTGACTGGCTGAAAAAATTGTTGTCAGTGTGCCAGATCTACCAGAGCTGTTCCTGTCCTTGGTCCTGTCCTGCCCGGATGAGCATGGTGCAGGGATTCCAATGGGGAATGCTGCAGCTCTTCAGGACAGAATGAGGACTAACTATTAGCAACTTATCCAGATGGAAGAGGACAAGGGAGCTGTCACTGTAGACAGGGGCACCCAACATGTTTTAATTCTTTTAGGAAATGTCCATCTTTCCACTTTTCTCTCCATGTTTTAGATTGATAGATTTGCTAGATTGGATTGATCAATTAAGCCATTACCCTGATATTTGTACCCTTAATTAAATGGCCTAATTTTCAGAGGTACTGAGTGTTCATAACTCACACCAGTGGGAGTCATTCAATTGTCAGCATCTCTAAGAATCAGGGCATGAATTTAGGTGCTTAAATGGTGAACTAGGTGCCTAATTCTGGACATTCAGGTGTGCCAGCATTGGCCTTGCCCTATCCCTCTGAATGGCATGATTTTTCCTTTTGGAAGCTTCTCACATGCCTGAAAATGTATCACCCCTGCCCATTACCTTTCAGCAAGTGAATGGCGCTCCTTTTACACAGGATGGTGATGAATTGGATCTCATCAGTGCCCTGTATCTTCTCACCAGCAGCATAAAGAGTCTGTAATTTATAAACCATAATTTACAGTTTATATAATAATGTTCAGCATAGTAATTTTGCGGGGAGGGATCTCTGTAGCTTTGCTGAGAAGAAACCTCCCTTTCTGTTTCTGTGAACATGTGCAGGGGGGTAAAAGTTCAGGCCATGAGAGCTGGGAGCAGAGGAAAGATAGAAAGACTTAAAATAATGTGGCTTACTTGTCTAAAACAGGACCTGAGAATCAAGACTTGAAAAGTGAACCCCACCTGGGGGGAACATACTTGGACGAAGCAGGTGCAATGTGCTGGGGGCTTTGGTAGTGCAACTTTGATACCAGTATTTAAGGATGTCACAAAGCCCCTTACTGTCGTGTGAGCTAGACATTCCTGTTTTATCACATAGTCCCTTTGTGCTTCAGTCCACATAGGGTACTTTGTGTAAGAAGTAGCTGGTAAAACAGGGTTATAAATAAAATTCAGATTTATAGCTCTTGAGGGCTTTAAGGTAACACCATAAGACTCATTATTAAGGTTTCTTTATTTTTAAACGGAGGTTTAATTTAGTAGGTAATTTCAAACTGAGTGGCAGGTAGATCCAGGCGATAGGAAATTGGACCGAATGTCAGAACTGGATTCTATTCAGATACAAATCTGGGTTCATCTCCAGATTTGATTCTTCATCCAAATTCTATCTTGGCTCAAAACTGTATAGGCTCATGTGCCCCTTACCCTCAGAAATGTTTAAACCCAGGTCCACCTCTGATTACATGAAAGTACCTGTGCATCCTGAAGTGCCAATTCTGAATCCACATAAAATCTTGGATCATCCCTCTCACCCTAGGAGAATAAAAAGAAACCATACTCATATATTCTCATGATAGCATCTTCCGTATCAGTATTTTGCACCATTTTCCAAAGACAAAAGGATTAATCTTGTAGCCCCCCGCCCTGGCAAGCTAGATAACCAGTATTGTTCCATAAAATGTAAGAGAAAATCCTTGTTTGTAATGTGGAACCAATACATTGCTATCACTTAACTCAGACATCACTTATTCTGTAGAATGGAGTAGTAGTAACAGTAGCAGTAACCATTTAGCAGGGCTCTATCAGGATGGGATGCACGGTATGGCAAGGGAGTAAATCACAAATGGTAAACATAATTTTAAAAATCTGTTTGGAGTGTCTTGAGGTATGTATGTGATTGAGTGATGTAGCCCTATACTACAGTAGTTTTCAAACTTCTTAAAGTCACAGAACTCTTCTGTATCACTTCTGCCAAGGAACCCCTACCCCTATCCTAAAGACTGATGCAGAGCCAGGTAACCCAGCCTTGCAATGCTGGTACACTGCCTCCCAGTCCACTCCCCTATTGCCTCCAGTCTGTTTGCAGAACCCCTGATGACCTATTGTGAAACCACAGGGTTGCATGGACCACACATTTTGAAAGCCACTACTCGATCAGGTGTAGTCTCAGAGCGATTACAACTCTACTATTTGTGCCTGCTAAAAGAGCTCTCCTGTGCTTTTGAAGTTGAAGATGCAGAGATCTAATTCAAAGTCCATGATGTATGCATGTGTGTGTGTGCACGTGGTGTATACATGCACTTACATGTGCATGACATTTTTATCTCCAGCACATCACCTTGTGACAAGGGGCACGTATTATTTAAGAGCATAAGAACTGACATACTGGATCAAACAAAAGCTCCATCTAGCTCAACATCCTGGCTCTGACAGTGCCATGCAGTGGATGCCTTAGAGGAAAAGTGTACGAAATGGGTTATGTATAGAATAATCTGTCTCCTATCTTACTCTCCCAGTCACTAGGAGTAGATTCTGTCACTGAAAGAGTTGTATTTAATAGTCCCTGATGAACCTACCCTCCATAAATTCATCTAGTCCAGTTCTCAACTTTCTCAACTGTTTGAAACTTATTTGAGATACCTTGTTAGACTCAAGGCATCCTTCTGAAAATGCTAGCTCTTAGCTTTCAAAATAATAGAAAAATTTTTTGGTTGCAAAGAACTTAGAAAGACCACAACAGGTCATAATGTTTTTGATTCCATAGATTCCTATTTGAAATCTCTGGGCATTTATACATGTGGTCTGGGAGGTGGGGGAGGGGGGCAGGGAGCACTTTAGAGTGGTGCTGAGAGCTGCTCTAATTAAAGCGCCTGGAGTGTCATGTGTATCAGTGTCCCCACACTGAAAAATGGCAGTGGGGACACCTTAACTAAAGTTTGTTAAATGAGCTTTAGTTAAAGCACCCCCACTGCCATTTTTCAGTGCAGGGACTCTGATGCACATGATATAGTTTCCTAGTTTCATAGTTGGTAGGGTCAGAAGGGACCTGAGGAGATCATCAAGTCCGACCCCCTGCCATGGCAGGAAAGAACGCTGGGGTCAAATGACCCCAGCAAGGTGCTCATCTAGCCTCCTCTTAAAAACCCCCAGGATAGGAGCCAGCACCACTTCTCTTGGAAGTTGATTCCAGGTCCTAGCTGCCCTGACATGGAAGTAGTGCCTCCTGATATCTAGTCTAAATCTGCCCTCTGCCAGCTTGTGACTGTTATTTCTTGACACTCCTGGTAGTGCTCGGGGGAACAGGGACTCTCCCAATGCCTGCTGGTCCCCTCTGACTAGTTTGTAAATGGCCACTAGATCCCCCCTCAGCCTTCTCTTGTGGAGGCTGAACAGGTTCAGGTCCCTTAGCCTCTCCTTGTAGGGCCTGCCCTGCTGCCCCCTGACCATGTGAGTGGCCCTCCTCTGGACCCTCAGTGCTGTCCACATCCCTCCTGAAGTGCAGCATCCAGAACTGGACACAGTACTCCAGCTGCGGCCTGACCAGTGTCGCGTAGAGGGGGAGGATCACCTCCTTGGACCTGCTTGAGATGCATCTGTGGATGCATGACAAGGTACGGTTGGCCTTCCTGACCGTGTCCCCACACTGTCGGCCCATGTTCATTTTGGCATCAATAATGACTCCAAGATCCTTTTCTGCCTCTGCACTGACAAGAAGGGAGTTCCCTAGCCTGTAGTATGATGCTGGTTCTTCCCCCACAGGTGCAGTACCTTGCACTTGTCAGTGTTGAAACCCATCCTGTTCTCATCCGCCCACCCCTGTAACTTGTCTAGGTCTGATTGCAGCCTATTCCTTCCTTCTAGTGTGCCCACTGCCCCCCACATTTTAGTGTCGTCTGCAAATTTGAACAGGGTGCTTTTTACCCCCTCATCCAAGTTGCTCATGAAGATGGTGAACAGTGTGGGCCTGGGAACCGAGCCCTGGGGGACCCCACTGCCCACATCCCTCCCAGTCAAAAATGACCTGTCCACCACCACTCTCTGGGTGTGGCCCTCCAGCAAGTTAGCCACCCATTTGACTGTGTAGGTGTCGATGCCACAGTCCCCTAGTTTTTTAATGAGAATGGGGTGAGAGACGGTGTCAAAGGCCTTCCTAAAGTCCAGAAAGACTACGTCCACTGCGACACCTGCGTCTAAGGATTTTGTGACCTGGTCATAGAAGGCTGCTAGGTTGGTCTGACAGGACCTGCCTCTAATGAACCCGTGATGGTTGTCCCTAAGCATAACCTCCCCTGCTGGCCCCTCGTGGACATGCGCCAGGATAATTCTCTCAAAAAGCTTACCCAGGATTGAGGTAAGATTAACTGGCCTGTAGTTTCCTGGGTCCTCCTTCCTCCTTTTTTTGAAAATGGGAACCACATTGGCCCTTTTCCAGTCCTCTGGCACCACACCAGATGCTGGAGTCTGCTGGAGTGTGGTAATTACCATGCTCCAGCATACTCAATTAATCAAGTCTGCTCTGACGTGCTGTAATTACAGTGCATCGAAGCATCCTTGATGTACATGTATAGGTGCCCTCTGAGTCTATCTTGTGAATCATGTGTAAGCATTTCAGCACCTAACAGTGGTATTATTATGTAGCACGCTTACAGGAAATTCACACTATCTTAGGGGCATGTGGCACCCTGGTTGAGAATCACTGCTCTAATCCCTTTTTTGAATCTAGTTCACTGCTGAACCCTGTCAGAAAAAGAGTCATTAAAGATCTCTGGTTCTCATTTTTTGGCCCTAATATTACCTGAAGAAGGCACACTAATATCTGCTCAAGGTAGCCACTTGTGTCTGATTTGATGTCCTCTTCCAGGTCAGAGTCGTATTCTACAAGGAAAGTTGCAAGTGTTAGCTGACAGGCACAAGAAATGATTGGGATGTCATCTATAAACAAATGTATACACAGCAGATAAGAAGAAGGTAGCTTGGACACATGGGCATCACACAGCTCTGTACAGCTCAGCAAGGACTTAAGTTACTTCAGTTGGTACCTGGACTGAACATGCGACTAGCTCCACTAATTCAAGGGCCAATCAGTTACTTAAAGTCAGACGTGCCTAGTTGAACTGGTATCACAGGGCACACCTACACGTTGCCCTATGGCAATGTTGTTACTGTGCTGTGCTTTAGTAGTTCTTTGTAGAAGTACTAAAGCACAGCACAGTAACCACCCATACTGTGCTGTACGTGCAGTGCACGGTTATTTTTAGCAGCTACTTCACTGTAGCAGAGCATCATAATTGGGGAGTGCGCTGCTACAGTGAAGTAGCTGCTGGTCATAGGTAGACGCCCATGGACACTAAGTCATTGTAGCGCATTGCTATGGTGATGTAGCATCATGTGTATATGAACTCTTAGTTTCTTAAATCCTCTCTCAAGGTCAGCTGTGATCTTGAATCTATGAAGGAATCAAAGGACATGCATGGACATATATTGGACAGATTCCCATCTGGGGCACATTTGAGTAAAAACAAATCAAACTCTACCAACAAGAATAAAGATTTATTCAGATGACTTGCTACCCACCTGAACCCAAACATGTATGTCTTTCAGGTTTACCTATTATGAAGGAAACATTTAGAGCATGGGTGACTGGTGCCACCTTAGTCAACAACCAGCCAATCACACCAACCTGGGGGGAGTCCCTCCACGGCAAAACTCACCAACAGGGAAGCAGCCGTGGTGCTCCCAGAAGAGGCCGTGGCACTACATCCAGCACTCCCACTCCCCAGCCAGCGCTTGCAGAGGGGGCACTGGTGCTCCCGCCTGCCCCTGACCCATCACCTAAGCAGGGAGCATGGCCGGTCAGGGGGTGCACCAGCACTCTCAGGGGATGCACATGCACCCCTGTACCCTATATGCGTCGTCACTGATTTAGAGCAAGATTTTCAAATGGGCCCAGCACCTGTCAGTCTTCCAATGAGCACACAGGTAGACAAATGCTGAGTGTTGTTGAAAATCCTGCTCCCAGCACTAGAAGCTAATCTCCGCTCTGCTGAAACTTTGACAGTCATGCAATACTTCAGTTTAAGCTGACTTACCTTCTTTGTAGGCTTTGACTATATTTTTGATTTGCTCTTTTGTCCGAGATGCCAATATCTCTATGATGACACCTTCACTTGTTCCTATACCCTTTAAATAGACAAGGAGGGGAAGAAGCATGAGAAAATATTTAGCCATGAAGTTACATCTTGCTTTAAAAAATAGTTTCATTTTAGAACCATAATAAAATTGGATCATGTGCTGAACTGAGAGAAAGGACCATTATGAAACCAACAGCCACTCAAAACTAGCTTGGTCCAACAATAGATACATATGCATAGTAGTGAACAATTTTGGCCTCAGGTTGATTTTACAGGGCCTTGACCATCTATTTAGAACCGTCTATCTAGAAGGGTGGTTTAGCTTGGAACAGGAGTCACAGAATCTTGGTGACCGGAAGTTTTTAAGTGGAGATGTAACTACCTGTAATATGTGTCTAGGACTGCTGAGAAGTGATCCTATGCAATGAGGTAATTTAATTACATTACAAAACATTTTTTATTAATGCAACCATAACAGAAAATCAGCAACTGATTTATTTTGCTGCTTCACAAAGAGCCTGCAATACATTTACCTTCACAGCATCATGCAGTTCCTTGGCATCATATTTGGATGGGGGGTACATAAGAGCTATGATGAGTCTCTCAAACTTGCCGGTCAGCTCAGACTTTAAGCTTTCAATAAGGTCCTGTTAAATGGGCAACATACAGTTAGGGAAAGAATGCACTTTCTATCACTACTCCCAGTCCCCACATGTAATCCTACCACCTGGTCAACAGGGGTGAAGCCAGTCAGTAATGTTTAACTGGCTAGGTTACTATAAAGGCAGCCAGAGGCTGGTTTAGAGGCTTAGATGCAAGTGGGATCTATGAAGGTATTTTTAGTATCTGGGTGGATTATGAATACTAATAAATTAATGTTCACAATCTTCTGGGACCAACGGGTAAATTACTGTCATCTCTGTACTACAGAGGGGGAACTGAAGCATTAAGGCCCAAACTTAGCATAACTGTAAATGGAATTGATAAGTGAGGTGTGAGAATACTTGGATGCTTGAAGTGTAATGTGTGCTTAAAAATGGTGCAGTCAGGCCCACCGTCAGCTTAAAATTTGGGGCACTTGTACACATGATGAAAATTGCCCATTTTTCCAGTTTAATTGCATCACACTTTACATATACAGGGGTTTTTGTAATTTAAATTAGTTTGTTACATTGCAAACTAAATCACATCCCCATGTAGTTTAGTTTGCATCAACGTAGCTACTTGTAACTTTGCAGCATTTAATCTGATAGCTTGCTCCCCAGCCATGGCAGAGGCAGGCTGAAGGCAGAAGCGATGAGGGGCCCAATCCTTTCTTTTTTCCTGTTGGATTGTGTTAGAGAACTCAAAGCATATGCAATTGGCTGCTTCTGCTGAAACAGACATGCTCCTAGGCCATCTTTGGACGCATCAGCTTGGATTTCCAGCTACTCTGCTGGGTTAAAAAGTACCTGAGAACAGGCACCGTTGTGATGGTTTTTGTGAGCTTATCCAGGGCTTCCTGATGCTTGAGTCCCCATTGCCAGATAACGTTGTTCCTGAGAAGCACTCTCAGCAGGGCCGCCAGGGTGGACACATGTGGGATGTATTGCGTCAAGTACTGAATGGCTCTGAGGAGTCTCTGAAGGCCTTTTTTGTCTGTGGAAGGGGGCATCCTGTTGATGGCTTCCACTTTGTCATCGTCTGGTTTGACACCATCTCTTGAGAAGTTATGGGCTGTATACCCAACACTGTCGACTAAAAACTGCATTTTGTCCTTATTAAACTTTACTCCTTTCAGACGTGCTCTCTCCAGGACTTGTTTCAGGATAGTATCGTGTTCCTCTTTGGTAGCTGCCACAATGAGCATGTCATCCCAGATTATGTGGATTCCCAGAATGTCACCAAAGCACTCACGATTCTTTTGTTGGAATACTTCACTAGTCGACTTAAGGCCAAAGGGCAGGTGACTGAAGTGAAACCATCCCCATGGGGTTTGTAGCTTCATAAATTCATAGAAGTAGGGTTGGGAGAGACCTTGTAGATCATCAAGTCCGACCCCCTGCCCTGGGCAGGAGAGAAAACAGTGCTCAAATGACTCCAGCCAGGTAGCTGTCAAGCCTCCTTTGGTGTTAAAGGTACACAGCGCTGCCTATTCCTTGTCCAATTTTACTTGTCAGTAGCCATCCTTTTCATCAAGAATGGTGAACAGCTTTTTACCTGACAAGCTCTTTTGCACATCCCCTATAGTAGGAATAGAAAAGGGCTACCTCAATATTGCCTTGTTGAGGTCTCGTGGGTCTAAGCAAAGCCGTAGCGAACCATCCTACTTTTGCGCGATCACAAGGCTATTGACCCAGGGTGTGGGCTCAGTCATCTTTGAAATGACTCTCATAGCTTCCAGCGTTTCGAGGAGGGTCTTCAATTTGCCTAAGGTTGCATAGGGAATTTTTCTACACCCATGCACCACTGGTGGTATCTCTGGGTCAACATAGATGTGGCGGGAACCAGGAAATTGGCTCAACTCTTCGAAAATGGACCGGTATGGTTTGAGAAGGTCTGCCTTGGTTGCAGGTATTATCAGGGCCATTTCATGGACTCTACTGATGAAGTCTAAAGTGGTTCATGCCACCCTACCAAGTATTGGTGGGTCACTATTGTCGGTTATGTAAAAAGTTAAATTGGATTCATTAGCACCAAATTTGCCAAATGCAACTAATGTAACAGGGGTATGAGTCTTGCATACTTTTCCTTGCAAAGCCTTTGCTACATCTACTGGAATAGTGTTTGCTTCCTTTCCAGCATCTAACTTAAAATAAACTGGCAAGCCAGCAATCATCACTTTGCTATACCAGGCATTTTGGTTATTAAAGGTCTGTGAGTGCTGCTTTGCAGATATTGCACCCATATGTATGGTACTGACTCCTTTTGCAGACTTTGGAGCCTCTCTCTTTGATTTGCACATTTTTGCAAAGTGGTTCACTCCCAAGCATTTGTAACAAGTTTCTCCTAAAGTTGGGCAAGATCTAGGCTTATGTGTACTTCCACACTATTTGCAAACTGCCATTTGCAGCTTAATGGCCCTCCTGTGGAGCAAATGTCATAGGTGGTTTGCTTTGCTTTTGCAAAGTGCTATGGCAGCTTTGCTTTTGCTCAGCTGTATGCAGCCTTGCTTTTGCAGGCATAACACCAGCCTGAGCACTTGTGAGAGCCTTTGCTCTGCAGATAGCCACAGCTTGTGAGGGAGGGAGGGATCTTCCAGAATCCTTTCTTCCAGTCTGCAGTCAGTTATGCTGAAGACAATTTTTTCCCTCAATGTAACATCCTCAGCAGATCCAAATTCACAATGCTGTGCTCTACTTCTGAGCTCTGTAACAATCATTTATGCCTGCAGCCTCATTTTATCTAAGTTGTCAGAACTGACACCTTTCAAAAATAGGGTTTTTCTGGGTTCACAGTAGCTCTTGAATGCTGCAAGCACCTCCGTAAAGGTTTTGCTACTAGGGTCTGCAAAGACCCCTTGCATGTTGTTGCACATTTCTAGGGCTTTATCTCCAGTGTAGTAAAACATAACTGCAATTTTATAATCCTCTGCCTCTTTCTCAGCCTTTGTGACTGCAAGGTATAATCACAGCTTCTGTTCCCATTTCCTCCAGTTCTCCCCAAGATTTCCAGTGAAGGACAATGCTGGTAGAGGTTTGAAATGCTCCATTATTTCATTTCATTTCATTTCATTTTAGTTGCAGGTGAAAGCCTCTTAATCAGGCTGCTGGTGACTCCACTGAGAGACAGGTCACTTCTGACACCATATAATGTTTACTCTATGCCACTGGGTCCCAGGGATGGGGTACTCACTCAGACCTCCATGCCCCTGGGGTTCTGTCCTTGAGTCAGCATTCATTAGAGACTGGTGGGATGATAAACAGCTTCATCTTTACTGGGAAACAGGATCCAGGAATACATACACTCACAGGTTTTCGGAAGAACAGCAGCCCATCACCACAAACCGCACCCACAGGGCGGCAGGGGGAAAGACTGGACCCTCGCACTGCAGGCCCCTTCCGGGCACGTTCCATATACCACACTCTGGATCCCACTCTTCTCCATGCCCGCCGGGGCTTCTGGTGCCATGTGCATTGTCCCTGCCACCTTTCTGCTGCCTGGGGCCACCCAGGAATGAGCTGGCTTGCTCCTGGGGCAGCGTGGCAAAGTGGCAGGAAGGCGGATGGCTGTGCTGGTGGCCAGAGATGGCAGCAGGGATGGTGCATGGCACGCTGGAAGCCTGCCAAGCCCAAGTTTCCCCAAGCCTGCCTGGGCTTTTAGCACTCTGTGCACTGTCCCTGCTACCTTTTCTGGCCACCAGTATACCCAGCCACCCTCCTGCTGCTTCCCTGTGTTGCCCCAGGGGCAATTCAGTCCATTTCTGCATGGTCCAAGGTGGCGGGAAGGTGGTTGGGATACTGCATGGGGTGCTGCTCCCTGGGCAGGCTTGGGGAAGAGTTGGATCCAGCCAGGTGATTCCTCTGAGCTGCAGCAGCACCCACCCACCAGCAGCCTGCCCAGGCAGCTCTGGGGAGCACTGCTGCCGTGGAGGGAAGGAGCAACCCAAAGCTCAGGGGCTACTCAGCTTGCTGGCAGCTTGTGCAGGCAGGATCCACCAGAAAAAAAAAAAGACTGATCCTTTTTTTTTTTTCCACGAAGCCTGCCTGCAGCTGGGGGGCAAGCTGCCAGTGGGCCCTGAGCTATGGGGGGCTCCAGTCCTTCCCTTCATAGTGGCAGTGCCCCCCAGGGCTGTGTGGGCAGGCTGCTAGTGGGCCAGGGGCTGCCCCAGCTTGGAGGCAGCACCCAGGGCCAATCCAACTGTTTTCTGAGCCAGAGCTGGGGCAGCCCCCAGACCACTAGCAGCCCACGCAGGCAACCCTGGGGGGTGCTGCCACTGCAGAGGGAAGGACCGGAGGGTCCCACAGTTCAGGGGCTGTTCGGCCTGCTGGCAGCTTGCCCCCCAGCTGCAGGAGAAGCAGGCAGGCTTGCAGAGAAAAAAAAAGAACAAAAAAGAAGGATTGGGCCCCTCGTCCTAACAGTGACGAAAGCCCTTAAATTGAAACAGTGGGTTTTTAATCTTCACAATTAAAAATCCACTGTTTCAATTTAGGAGACTAAACCCCCACCACGTGTACAAGTGCCCTTGTTTTCAAAACCTTGCTCTCATTTTAGTGTAGCTCTTGCTGTATAAATCACTCTGCTGATGACCCTATTCTTTCCCTATTTATTTCCTTTTTGGGATCTTATATTGCTGCCATTTTATCAACTGCTGAATTTTATTTTCCCCAGAGAGCTGCTCTTGATTGATACCATTCACTACTTCCCCTCTCTGTCCAAATCATGCACTATTTTCTCCACACCAGAGCTGACCTCACATTTCTGGATGGAAAATGATTCCTGGGGAAAAAAAAAAATCCTACTGGGTGATACAAACAGTTAAAATCCAACATTTTATCCAGGAGATAACAGTGCACTTGCTCATGCACGCTCACTCTCTCTCTCTCTCACTCTCTCTCACACACACACACACACACACACACACACCCCCACATGAAAAGCATGTCATTTTTGGATAACCTTTCCAAAGTGTGCTTTGAATGATTTGGCGATCTGTTGACGCTGTGCATTGGTTCTGTTGGTGAGGATGTCGATTATAGCTTGCTCATTGGTCCCTGGTGAGAACAATAAAAAACATAAATACAGGTTTCATTAGAATAAGCTAAGACTTGTCCAGACCCTGCCACTATTACTCATCTAGCCTTCCCAGACTCTCTGCTGTGACTATGAAAATGTTTGGGCATGTTTTGGAATATGTCTGATTTGAATCCCATAGCAAGTGATGGCATCAGCAGCTGTGAATTTTTCAAAGAAGGGCTTTAAACTGCACTAACTCTATAATCTCTGTGCGGGAGGATTTAAATATGTTGGTAATAAAAAAAGTTGACTCACCACATCCTTTCATGGCTTGGTACAGAGCTTGGGCATCAGGGGCAGGGTCAAACTGCAGGCTGCCTTTCACTGAGCTGCCGTCTTCATCATGCTGAAATAAAAAGATCTTCATAACTCTTAGCTTTGCACTGCTAGATCTCTGACCTCTCTACACAAAGTTAGTTGCATATTCTCCATTTTACAAATGTAGGAACTAAGGCACAGGAAAGAAACAAGGCATACTTAAGGTCATCCAGAGCTGAAAACAGAATCTAGCTTCCCAAGTATTCTATCTACAATGTCACAAACCTTTCCTTGTGAAGTATGAAATTAACAGTAATGTCATGTACAATAAGAAATAAGATCAGTGAGTCCCAAGCCAAGTCTTAATGGGTGGATCCAGGATCCTGGTCACAGCCCGTTCAGTTCTGCAGCCCAGGGGGTGAGTGCCACTGCTTTTTGCCCTTCACTTCTTCCTCCCCAACCCCATACCTAGCTACTGAACTTGAAGAACTCAGACTGTCTGATAAACCTTGAGGAAAGGAGATTCAGAGTCCTCTGTTGAAAAGATGGCAAAAGCAGGATGGGTTTGTACCCAAGCAAAAAATATCACAACAGATTCCCTGGTCTGTACTCTGCAGGAGGTCAGATTGGATGAACTTAATGGACCTTTCTAGCCTTGTTATCTGTGACGGTGTCTTCCATCTGACTACATCTGCCTGAAAACAACTGATATGATACCCCAGCAACCTGGACAGAAGCAATTAAGTAAAATATGTGTCTATACTGTCTTTTCAGTGCTCCTGTGTCTACCTCTGTTTGACATACAGACTCAGAAATGAGTCCACTGGAATAGTGAGAGTTGTCTGCATGGTTTTGAAACTTGGTTCCTTTTACGTTGCCAGCAAGGGTCCAATCTCTACATTTTTATAACTGTGTCTCCTTGTAACCACCCTAAGTCAGCTGCTAAAAAATCTTCATTACCTGTTGCCCTGACTACACTGTCCCTTTTCACCTCTTTGCTCCCACTTCTCCATTACCTGAATTGTAAAGATCCTGCCATTCTCTTCAAGACCCGACCTTGAAGCAACCTGGATGCAGTGGTGTTGTTCCCTCTGGTTCAGCCTGGCAACTGAGTTGCCACATCTAGCCCTTGGAGGGCCACTCTACTGTTGTCTACTGCCATAATAGAGACCTAATGCCCTGCCCTCCTTGCTACTAGCAGAGAGGGCAGGGTTGAAGATAGTAGGCTGTGTGAAACAGCACCGTTCCATTTCGACTTGAGTTTTGAGGTTTGGACAGAACAGCATTTTGTTTCGAATTTCATTTCAAGTTGAAACAGCTCTTCCGTTTCGCTTCGTCGAAACAGTGAGGCTGTTTTGACGCTTTGCCCATTGGCTATAATGGGGAAGCTCAAAACAGCCTGTCTCATCTGGCAGGCAGATCGGGGCCCAACCCCAGGAGGACTGCTGGGGCTGTGCCAGTCCTCCCAGGACTGAGAGCCCCTGATCTGCCTGCCAGATGAGGGAGGGAAGCTGGTGCTGCCGCCTGGGACTGGGGAAGAAAACTGAGCCCAATTGCTCAGTTCCCCTCCCCAGCGCTAGATCGGGGTGGGGAAAGGAAGTCAGCCCAGCTGGGCTGAGTTCCCAACCCCAGCCCGACTAGCCTTATTTTGTTTTGAGGCTGTTTTGAAGCCCTTCATTTCATTTCAATTTTGCTGTTTCAAGCTCAAAATGAGTCGAAACAGTGTTGAAACGAAAAGACGGGTGAACATTCACACAGCCCTAGGAGATAGGTGGCAAGTGTGAGATACCTTAGTGCTGGCTAAAGCTTTGATCCTTTGGAATTGTGGAGTAGCCTGTCCAAGCTGAAGACTTTTGAGGAGTGCTCTAGGTCAGTACACAGTGACTTCAAGTTTGGAGAGTTTAGGAAATGCAGAGGTGAGATTTAATTTATATTTGGGCCTGGTGGCAGTAGAAACTCATTTACATGACCATTTCTGAGAAAGAGATTTGCCATCACTGATTACAGTCTGATCTGGCTAGAATGAGCCAGACATGACTCATACTTCACAGTCCCTCTTTTTGTGTTCTATGACTGTCATGCCAAAGGGAGTGGGAAAGGTGTGGTCATGTCAGGTTAGGACTGGAATCTGGCTCCGATTAATCCCAAGGAAACTGGCAGCACTAACTAACTTGAATGAACATACACATCATATAAGTACTATAATGGAGATGAGCACGAAAGAGGCAGGCAGAGGAATCTACGCACACCGAAGAAGATGATAATGAAGCCTTCTGATTTGGCAATAGAGAAATAAACCTTTTTCCAACCAAAACATTTTCTACCAGAAACTAGCAATTTGTCAAAGTTTTCATGGGCTAGAGTTCCTTTTCACTAGATATTCATAGATTCATAGATGTTAGGGGCTGGAAGAGACCTTTTGAGATCATCAGGTCCAGCTCCCCTGTGCTTGAGCAGGAAAGACTGCTGGGGTCAGATGACCCCAGCAAGGTGAGCGTCCAGGTGTTTTTTTTCAAAAAGTTCTTTTTCACTAGATATTTTATTGACATTTTCTAGACACGGTGAAAATGTTCCTTTTGTTTAGTTTTGAATTGAGCTTTCAATTATTTAATTTTTCAAAAAGTAAAATCATTCAAAAACTTAAAAAATTGTAGAATTTCCCGTCATTTTTCCTTTCCTGCCATGGACAAAACAGATAGTAGGCTATCTAGGGCTCTTTCCCTTTTCATTTTTTCACTCCATAACTTTTCAAACATCTCCAGCTTTGGAAAAGGGACAGAGCAGAAGAAGGAAAAAGAAATAATAAAAAAAGAGAAAGACTCCCCCCTACTTTATGCATCTTATTTCACTCAGTGGCAAAATGTGGGTGGGAGGAAAGGAGAGAGGAAGAAAGAGGAAGAACAAATGTCTAAACTATTGCAATTTCAAAAAAATTCCTGGGAAGAAATGGGAGGAGAAAGATAAGCACAAGGGAAAACAGAGATTAAAAAATACACTATTTGAAAAGCTGAAAAATATTCCATTTGGGACCCTCAAAAAATGGAAATAACTTTAAATATTTTTCAGGAAGTTTTCTCCATTTACTGACCAACTGTATCCACAACAGTCACAGCTGAGAAACAGACATGTTTTGCCCTTTGGAAATGGTCTCTTGCTCTTTCTTCATCTTTGCTGTTTTCCAGATTCTGCCCTGCATCTCTCTGTCTCTGAACTACAGGGAAATACTGACAGTGTCTCTAGTAACCCTGGTGCCGGTGAGGTGAGGGGTGTGCAAGGAGAAGGATCCTATCTTAGAGGCACTCCTATACGTTATACTAGTATCATGTATAGATTTGCAAAGAGCTGGAGATAAAGTCAGGGTGAAATACTAACCACAAAGAAGTCAAAGGGAATTTTGCCACTAGCTTCAACAGAGTCAAGACTTCTCCCCAAAGTCATTTTCCTGTAAAATACACTTTGACCGTTAAGTATATGTTGGATCTGCCTCACAGAAAAACATAATCATTGAGCCAGATTTAGAACATACTTCTTCAAAATCACCTGGACTTTAAAGCAGCATTGTGATCCTTATAGGACTTGGAGTCCAGCTCCAGAACTCGGAACCAGTATTACAAACCCTCCATGGTAATGGACATAACTACTTGAGACCACATCTCCTTCTAAGAGCATAACCTATCACCACCACTGAAACAATCATCCTGTCTATCAATCTGGTAGTTTTTAAGAGTGGGCAATAGAGTTCTCATAGGAGCTGGACTTAGGCTATGGAATTCCAGGCCACAAGAGAGAAGAATGACCAAGGAGTTCACAGCTTTCAGTTCTTAATGTAGAACACATTACCACAGCTTACCCGCCTCCCCACATCAGTATACAACATACATACCTGAACTCTGCCCCAAGCAAATAACCTGTAAAAGTGCTAATCTTTTTCTTAAAACTAGCAAAGTTATCAATAAAATTCAACACTTAGAACTCTTAAAGTGCTGATAGATCTTGCATTCTCTCCTTGATATCAGATGATCCTGCATTAGGTATGGTCAACTTGTAGGTAGAAGTAGTGTATTATTTGGGTAGAATACTATTTCACTTTATACATGCAAATGCCAGTTTTGGCGCTTACAGAGTTTTTGACCCTGTTCCATATACCGCATGGACCTGTGAGCATCTGCACAGCTACAGAGCATACTCTGGTCAGGCAGGTGCCCAGCTCTGTACACACACACCTGAGAATAAGACTCAAAATTATGGCCTAGCAAAAACAGGAGGACAAGGATGGAAGGTCCTCCTGTGCTCTAATCCCATAGCCATATCATTAGGGAAGCTAAGATACTGCATCTTGCATTCAGTATTCATTTGCATTTAATATAGACTAAAATGAATAGAGAGAACAGGGAAGTTTCTACCCCAATGGGAGTGAAGGTCAAAGCTAGAACCCAGGGCCCACTCCCTTCCAAAGCAACAGCCATCCTATATACCATCTGGCTTGCTCTCTTCCTCTTGCCTGTCCCTCTCCTTGCAGGGGTCCAGCTTCAAAGGACTGCTGGATAATACTGAACCTATAGTCTGGTGGCTATAGCACTGTACTGGGACATTAGGGACATGGATGATGGGTGTCCTAGATCCATGTCTTCTTGCTTCCTGGGCAAGTGCCCTGACCACTTAAGTACCAGATTAAAAGATAGGAGGCTCCTGGCTTTTGCTAAATACAATGTCATGGTTTATGCTCATGAAGCATACATGCCTATGGTGGCACCTACCTGCCTGGCCAGCATGTAGCCTGATGTGCATGCTCCAGAGCCAGGTGGATACTTACACAAACTGCATGTAAGTGCCAGAAATGGCAGTTATACAGCTGGATAATTGCTATTTGGGTACAGGAAGGAAAACAGGGTTCTGTCTTTTGCACCTATACATCATATGTGTACAGTTCATTATGCCTCAAAATAACATCTAGAAAGCATCTCACTTCAGCATTTCTTCTACTTACCCAGCCCTTCCACCATGCCATGGTTTTCTAGGCAGTGATTTCTTTTCCTGGTAAGAAAGCAAATTACACCTATTAGATCTTTCACAGTTAAAGGAGTTGAGAATATTTAATCAAGAAAAGGAGAAAAAGAGAAAATAAATCTTGAAAACTCACCACAAGAAAAGAAGAAAGAATAATTTGACTTCTCTCTGGAGGTTTTTTTCCCTCTAGATAAGGCAGGGTCTAACTGGCTCCACTGCACTGCAAATATGAGTCTTCCTGTTCTACAAATCCTGCCAGGGAACACCCTACAGACCTGGCTCAACCTGTTTGTTCACATCTGATCTCAGAGGGGGAGAGCACGTTGCTTGCATTATGAAGACCTGTACATGCACATTCGCCTGACGACTAGAACAAGGACTATTTTTTTCTGTGGATGTTTCCAAAGTGAGCCCCAGGCACTTGTACAACATGCAAAATGTTGCACAGGAAACTGCCCAGAACAAAGTACTGCTGCAGGGCAAAACAGTCAGGGATCACTGAAAGCAATTTCTCTCTAGCTGGACCACAGCAAAACAAGAAACTAATACGCTTAGCCTGTTCCCCCCATCCTTTGCCCCCAGAGAAACCCATGGAAGAAGCTGAACTACAAAAATTTCACTGAAGTCCAATAAATCCATCCTGGGCAGGTTAAAATGGGAAGCGAGTTCCAGAGCTCGGTGTGGAAAAGATCCCTCCCCAGAAGCACCCTCTCCCCGTTATACCATCCGGGTTCTCTGTTCTCTCTCAAGGTCCTCCAACATCCACCGCAATAGAGACTGGCAGAAGGAGAGAAGTGATCTGTATGCTTGGTGCCCAATATGGTGAGGGTGGCCAAGTCTTTCAAATCTTGTGATACCTGGTGTTAACCTAAAGTCCCAGCATATGGGGTTTTGTGATTATGTGAGAATTTCAGTTTTCATTTAAAAAGAAGTGTGCCTCCAGCGGTTATGTGTGGAGAGGAAAACTTGGAAACATAACCTGAGAGTAAGTTAGAAACCAGAAAGCAAAGAATAACATCTCACAGTGTAGGGGGCTGGGTTACCTCGTGATTTTTAAGCCAGCTCCAGGATTGCTTGAAATCCGATGCGTGGTTTTGAAGTGCTCGCTCTGATTGTGACACATACCAACAACATGTGCAGCATACAGGTATTCACTGGGGTAAGCAGAGTGACACCATGCATTCAAGCTGACTGCCCTAGAGACCGGTAGGCTAGGCAGGTCTTTGGAAGATGGGCATAAAAGGAAGGCTTTTCTCTCACCCTATTGTTATGCCCTGCTTTCCAGAACTGCTGGAGTCAACAACTTTCCTCTAAAAGCAGTCCAAACTGGAAAGCAACTATGCTGCTGCTCCCCAAATTGGTTAACAGGGCTACAAACTGACATTTTTCCCCAGTCATGATCAGGCACTTCATCATGGTCTGATCATAATCAAATAGAAGCCACAAAACCTTGTCGAGCAAAAAAATCTCCCAAATTCTGTGGTTCTCAGGCATGCTGTGCCCATGAAGTAGCTCCCATGCCTGGCTTTTAAGAAATTAGGCAAATTCTCTAATTTATGCCAAGGGCAGCCAGAAATCACTGTCACAGCAACCCCCAGTTATACCTTCTATACTGGTCAGTTGGCAAAGTGACTAAGAGAGCTATTTTAATGCAGATCAGGTCCCACATATGGAAAATTTCAGGCCAAAAGGTGACTGCTTTGAAATGCTGAAAGCTTTATGCAAACAGAGTTAAAAAAAGAAACTTTGTGGAAACCTCAATTACTCCATGGTATTTGAAGGTGACAGCTGCATATAGGACAGGAGATGTCCAAGTGGATCTGGAACTTTCACTCCCAGCATTTATGAGTTTTTTAATTTGTTTCAATTATTATATGGACAACCAGGTAAATTTAGAGAGGTGCCTTCCTCCAAACTGATAAACATTATTCCACTGTATGATATAATACTGTAATTCTATTAGAATAAATAATATATTGTGTATATTTTGCATATTACATGTAATAATACATATACATGTATTAAATATTAACAGAATACATAAGATATATGTCAGTGATACATAAAATACATCAGGGGCATCAAAGATATGGCCTGTGGGACAGATCTAGCCCAGGGAGCCCTATTGTCTGGGTCCTGGTGCTGCCCATAGGTTTCCAAGTTGACCCACAGGTAGCATGAGGGGTGTACTTGATGGCATACCCACTCCAGTGCATATCCCACATATTTTCAGGACTGTGCTGCATGCAGCAGTTGCTTTGGGTCTGTGCTATGTGTGGTGCCCACTCCAGCACACATGCTACATCCAGCATGCAGGGCTGGTCTGTGGGTCCAGTCCAGCTTGTGGACCAGTACTGCACCACTCCTCCCCCAGGGCTCGATGAGTTTGACACCCCTGATATACATTATATATATTTTATAGTGTGTGTGTGTGTGTGTGTGTGTTTAAAGCCCTGGAAATCAAAATACATCTCTCAGACCAAAAAGAAGAGAGAGATTTTACCACAGAGCCCCCATAGGTCAAGTGCTTCTCTCGAGCCAAATTGTAGTAATGCCACACCAGATCTTATCCACAACTGAGGGCCTGACCCTGTAAGATGCTAATGCTGCCTGTGAGGTGCTGAGCACTTCCCCACCCAGTGCAGTCCAGCAGTTTGCAGGGACAGGCCTGGACCGTTCTTACAGACCTCCCCTCCCTGGACCGGGTCGCAGAGGTGTCTTACCACACCTTCATATGACTGACATTAGTTCCTTCATCACAGCAGCTGCTCTGTTTGCACAGGCTGGCAATACTTTGCTGTGCCAGCTGCACCAGTCCCATCCTAGGCATTTTAAACCACTTTATAAAAAGTGCTGAAGAGCAGGACTTGGCTTTTGAAAATAAAGCATCATGGTCAAATTAAAAATCCTCAGAAATAAATCTCATTACCTATGTTATGCAGGCATATGGTATCACTGTAGGGGGATGCTGCCACAGCTGCCGAAAGATGAAGGTATGCCTGCACAAAATGAATGTGACCCCATCTTTGTGAAGCAAGGTTTCACTGCAGGAGAGCAGACAGTACTGGTTCTTGTTTAAAGCAGGCTCTCATTGCTGTTATGTGATGTTTAAATAAATCAGTGCAGCTGAAAGAATTTCTAAACCCTAGTTACTTGCCTTCTCCCATCCCTGCGGTTCATTCCTGCCTATTTATTTGCCTTTCACATGATGACAGTAGCCCCGTCACTTTCACCACTGGGCTCAGGTGCTGATACAAGGCTGCTGCTGCAGGGCAAACTACACAAGAGAGTTTAAATATAAATGATTTTTAAAAATCATGGAAACAGAGCCCTGGCCCCAATCCACTCACACTTACATTCATGTAAATCAGTAGTAAAAGCACTAAAGTAAATGGAGATTTTGATAGAACAGCTTGTTGCTTTCTATACATCAGACAAAATGTTTTTATCCTTGATTTACGAAGCTCTGGTATGGCATGTGGTATAACTAAGCAAATGCCTGCAACACAGCTGGAGTATGAAGGATTGTCTCCTCTTGGTCTTGTCCCGCTTTGGTATTTGCTGCATCATTTATCAGCTCTAGTTCCAGTGGGGGCACCAGGGAATTAGTTGGGTCACCTGAACAATTGGCCAGAGAAGGTGTGGCTCATGGCCCTAGTTTAATTCTAAAAGGCCAGGTGTGGTTCAGAGAGGAAAACAGAGCCTGGGGTCAGCCAGGATAGGAGAAGGACCAAAAAAATGCAATTCCCATGAGTTTGTCGTTGGCTTATTTGACTGCCAAGCAATGAAGTGTCCTATACTAGGGTCAAACCCTGCGGGGTCTACAGGCAGAAAACCCTGTAATCTCATGCTGCATTTCTGTGTTTGGAATATTTTGGGCATGTCCTTTCTCAGTTTGGCTGATGATGAATTTGATTTAATGCTTGAAGGAGAAAAAAACAACCTGTGAGTTAAATTTAAGCCAACCTACTCCCTGTGACAGAGGCACAGGCATGAATTTGAGACAAAAGAAAATCAGCCTTCATATTTCTACAAAACTCAAATGTGTGGCCTGAGGTGATCTTTATATTGATTCATAGAAGCAATTTATTTATTGCTTTATTTCCAATACTCACATTGCACAAACTACTGTTGAGACATTACTATATATACTAGCAATTAATGAGACAGTAGGCTCATTACATTTCAATTTCATTCATAAAGCAAAAAAAAATTACACGTGGTCACGGAGGCTCTTTCATAAATACAGGGGCTAACCCCATTGCTATGAGGGACAGCCAAATGTTGGTAGACAAGATTCTTTGGGTAAATCTGATATCTTTTATTAGACCAACTGAAATAGTTGGAAAATTTTTTCTTTGAAAGCTTTCGGGTACAAACACCCTTCTTCAGGCATGCTTCCACTGCCTGAAGAAGGGTGTTTGACTTTGTACCTGAAAGCTTGCAAAGAAGAATTTTTCCAACTATTTAGTTGGTCTAATAAAAGATATCAGATTTACCCAAAGAATCTTGTCTGCCTGTGTCCTCAGACCAACATGGCTACAACCAATACCCCTGAGCCAATGTTGGTAGGCTTTCATTACCTGATTATATGCCACATATGGTTTTAGTTTCCTAGTTTCATAGTAGTTTGGGGTCAGAAGGGACCTGAACAGATCATCTAGTCTGACCCCCTGCCACTGGCAAGAGCACACGCTGGGATCACACGACCCCAGACAGGTGTTCGTCCAACTTCTCTTTGAATTTACCCAAGGTAGGAGCGAGGACCACCTTCCTAGGAAGTTGGTTCCAGATCTTAGCCACCCTAACAGTGAAATATTGCCTCCTAATCTCTAACCTGACCATATTCTCCAGCAGCTTCTGGCCATTGTTCCTTGTCACTCCAGGTGCTGCTGGGGGGAATAGGGCCCTTCCTATTTGCTTCTGATCTCTCCTAACGAATTTGTAGGCAGCCACCAAATCCCACCTCAGCCTCTGCTTGCTGAGGATGAATAGGTTCAGGTCCCTCAGTCTCTCCTCATAGGGCCTGCCCTGTTGCCGTCTGACCAAGTGGGTGGCCCTCCTCTAAACCCTCTCAAGGCAGGCCACATCCTTCTTAAAGTGCGGTGCCCAGAACTGGATGCAGTATTCCAATTGTGGCCTGACCAATGTCGCGTAGAGGGGGAGGATCATCTCTCTGGACCGTCTTGAGATGCATCTTTGGATGCATGACAAGGTGTGGTGGCTTTGCTGGCTGTGGTCTGGCATTCGCAGCTCATGTTCTTCTTGGAGTCAATAATGACTCCAAGATCCCTTTCTGCTTCTGTGCTCACAAGGGGGGAGCTCCCCAGCTTGTATGTATGCTGTGGATTCCTTCTTCCAAGGTGCAGCACCCTACACTTATCCACATTGAACCCCATCCTATTACCATCCGCCCACTTCTGTAGTCTGTCTAAATCTAATTGCAGCTTCTCTTTCCCTTCGAGCATGCCTATCTCTCCCCACATCATGGTGTCATTGGCAAATTTGGACATCGTGTTTTTCACCCCCTCTTCCAAGTCGCTGATGAAGATGTTGAACAGTGTGGGCCCTAGGACTGAGCCCTGGGGGACCCCACTATTCACATCCCACCAGGTCGAGTACGACTTGTCCACCACTACTCTCTGGGTGCACCCCATCAGCCAATTTTTGACCCAACGGGTTTGTAGCAGGCAGATCATGCCTGACTAATCTAGTCTCTTTTTATGACCAGGTTATGAAACGCCTGGACACAGGAGTAGGGGTGGATGTTGTATACTTAGACTTCAGGAAGGCCTTCAATACGGTATCCCACCCCATACTGGTGAACAAGTTAAGAGGCTGTGACTTGGATGACTACACAGTCTGGTGGGTGGTGAATTGGCTAGAGGGTCGCACCCAGAGAGTCGTGGTGGATGGGTCGGTTTTGACCTGGAAGGGTGTGGGCAGTGGGGTCCTGCAGGGCTCAGTCCTTGGACCGATACTCTTTAATGTCTTCATCAGTGACTTGGACGAGGGAGTGAAATGTACTCTGTCCAAGTTTGCGGATGATACAAAACTGTGGGGAGAAGTGGACAAGCTGGAGGGCAGGGAACAGCTGCAAGCAGACCTGGATAGGTTGGACAAGTGGGCAGAAAACAACAGAAAGCAATTCAACAAGGAGAAATGCAAAGTGCTGCACCTAGGGAGGAAAAATGTCCAGCATACCTACTGCCTAGGAAATGACCTGCTGGGTGGCACAGAAGTGGAAAGGGATCTTGGAGTCCTAGTGGACTCCAAGATGAACACGAGTCGGCAGTGTGACGAAGCCATCAGAAAAGCTAATGGCACTTTATCATACATCAGCAGATGCATGATGAATAGATCCAAAGAGGTGATACTTCCCCTCTATCGGGTGCTGGTCAGACCGCAGTTGGAATACTGCGTGCAATTCTGGGCACCGCACTTCAAGAGGGATGCGGATAACCTGGAGAGGGTCCAGAGAAGGGCCACTCATATGGTTAAGGGCCTGCAGGCCAAGCCCTACGAGGAGAGACTAAAGAACCTGGACCTTTTCAGCCTCCGCAAGAGAAGGTTGAGAGGCGACCTTGTGGCTGCCTATAAGTTCATCACGGGGGCACAGAAGGGAATTGGTGAGGTTTTATTCACCAAGGCACCCCCGGGGGTTACAAGAAATAATGGCCACAAGCTAGCAGAGAGCAGATTTAGATTGGACATTAGGAAGAACTTCTTCACAGTTAGAGTGGCCAAAGTCTGGAACGGGCTCCCAAGGGAGGTGGTGCTCTCCCCTACCCTGGGGGTCTTCAAGAGGAGGTTGGATATGCATCTAGCTGGGGTCATCTAGACCCAGCACTCTTTCCTGCCTATGCAGGGGGTCGGACTCGATGATCTATTGAGGTCCCTTCCGACCCTAACATCTATGAATCTATGAATCTATGAATCCAACTGTGTAGGCATCAATTGCACAGTCGCTCAATTTATTAATGAGAATGGGCTGAGAGACAGTGTCAAAGGCCTTCTTAAAGTCCAGGAAGACTACGTCCATGGTGACACCATCATCCAGGGATTTAGTTACCTGGTCATAAAAGGCCATCAGGTTGGTCTGGCAGGACCTGCCTTTGATGAACCCATGTTGATTTCCCCTGGGCATGATCTCCCCTGCTGGCCCCTCACAGATGTGATCCTTGATAATTATTTCAAGGATTTTCCCCAAGGCCAATGTGAGGCTTATGGGCCTATAGTTTCCTGGGTCCTTCTTTCTCCCTTTCTTATAAATGTGGACCACATTAGCTAATTTCCAATCTCTGGGCACTTGGACCACGATTGCTCGTACAGCCTTCCTCACTTCCTGTTTTAAAACTAGCGTTGCTGTGAGTTGCTAAGATGTTTCTGCAATCCACCTTAGACCTGTCTGCAGATAAGCACCAGAACAAATTCCTCTGGTGGTATGGTAGAGGGCAGGATCCAGGAGCTCCACACGCAACATGTGTATTGAGGGACACAGCCAAAAGTTTGTAAATCGTTTTCCCAGATGCTTAGAAGAATTGTGTATTATTATTACTGTTTTTTGCACCTTACAGACTGACTAAATCAGAGATGTATAGCATGAGCTTTCATAAGCCTAAGCTGCTTCATCAAAGTTTTATTGCAGTGTTGCTTAGCATCTGCAGTTCTGGAGCCTGACCCCCATAAGGGTAGACTTTGTACCAACCCAATGCCCTCTGCAGTCAGTGAAAGCATTCAATGGGTCTGAAACTAGGCCTAGCATTCTCTGGATCAGATTCTGTTTTCAAGTGTACCCAGGTAATACTAGGAAGGACTCCACTGCTATTGGTGTAATTAGCCAGACTTACCTACAATCATTGAACTCAGAATCTAGCCCTTTATCTTCATACAGCCAGATGCTGTGGTGATTATGGCATCTTTGTGATTGTGGCATCTTTCCTAATTCTCAAAAATCTATGACAATGGGAAGCAACACAGAGTGCACACATATTGCTGGTGTCCTCTCCCTGGGACTGAATCTTCATTGCTTATTTCTTTCAGGCTGACCTGTGTCACCTAAGGACATACCACTGAGATGTCTTGTATGAGTACTTACTAACTTAAGCAAGACTTGGAAAACTAGGGTCTGTGATAGTAACGGTTTTCAAATAGAACTGGCAAAGTAGCAGCATGAAATCAACATGGCTCCAAAGGTAGTGGATGGTTTTGTGCAGACATCCTTTGGAAATGTGGAAATACAGAGCAGAACAAATAATCCAGATAGTCCAGTTTGAGGAGACTCCTGAATATGCGGTTCCAAGCAGACAGAAGCTAAACTACTAGAAAGTCAGGATTTTCCACATTTTGTCACAGGCTGAGTTTGTAGGACAAACTTGCCCTGCTTCACAAATTGTATGTGTACCACTGAGAAAGGAAAATGGGCAAGAATAAGCTGATTTTTACAGTAAAGACTGGTTTTGCATAGAAAACATTAAAATAGGGGGTTTGCTGCTAAAAAGTCCAGGTCCCCTTTGATTGTGTATTTGTTTATATGGCTGTATCCCTAGAAGACCTGAATGCTTTGCAAATGGGGGACTGAATCTTAGAGGAACAAAAGACCAGATTCCCAAAGGCATTACTGAAATCACTGGGGATTAGCTGATCTGCTCAAGGTGTCCCAGAGACAGAGCTGGAAATCAGTCAGCTCTCCTGGGCCCCAAGCCAGTGCTGTAACCACAAGACCATTATTTCTCAATGTGAGAAGTTATAAAATTGCACAAAATGCCAGAAAAGTTCACAGGAAAGCAGAATCTCCCCAGGCTGTGAGCTTTGCTCAGCTCTACTTTTCTCACAAGTACTGCACACAATGGGATGTGGTGGCACTGTGGTGGCAGGTTGGTTACGGTATCCTGCTATGGCTCTAGAGCCTCAAGGCCAAGTCCAATGCTGGACTTGCTGTAGACTGCCTCTAGTTGGCCCAGTGGTAAATGAGGGCCTGATCATTCAAGTTGGGCAGCCAAAAGCAGCACTGTAGCCACATCTCTCCTTAGTGTGCCACTGGCTACAGGAGCCTTAAACACACTAGTCCAGTGGGATACCAGGGTCAGACTGAACTTTGAACTCTTTATTGGACACAATGGTTAACAATTTCAAACTTGGGAGCTTAGAATTAGGCATTTATATTTATTTTTAGGCATTAAAATAAAAATGGTCTGATATTGAGGGCTTGTGAGCCGTGAGCTATACTGATATCATCATATCACAGCAGCAATGTGGATAATAAATCTCCCTGTGGACGTTCTGTTACTCTGAGGTTTGTTTAAACTCCACTGTAAAATGTTACTCTTATTCCCAAACAGGAGCATGACACATGGTATTCTACCCATTCAGCACCATTAGTATAATTATTGCAGTGAGTTTTATTGTGCAGACAGTCAGAAATCCTGTGTCCCTCCAGCCTCATTAGGTTCAGTAAAACAGGAGCTGTGATTGCTTCTATTTGGGCACCTAGTGTGGGTGAAGGTATCTAACTGGAGGCTCCCAGGTTTGAAGATGTTGCCCAGTGATTATAAGAGAGGGTAGATTTTTTACCACTGCTGAATGGCTTGCAGAAAAAAATGTTGAGTCATGACAGTGAGTGAGTGATGCCAGTGGGAATTTCCTTGTTTGGTATTTACACCCATAAAGACAGTTATTTTATATGTTCAACTTGTTGGGATTTTTGAGCACCACAGCAGTTACTCAACAATCTGCATATGAGTGATGCAAGCAGCATGTTGCATCAAACATAGGTGTTTCAAAAAGACATATTTGGAAGATGACTGTATTCTCCTAGCTCCAATCTTAGGGGATTTCTGAATTTTCCATTTCAGGTTTTCTTTAGTAATGAAAAGCAGTTCTTCTGATGGTGGGGCAGAGGAGAAAAGTGTTGGAGAGAAAATGAGATAGTGGACTTGCATGCTGCCTAGAGTTTCATACAGAGCAAAGGGTCAGGTGGGGGCAGATTACAGAATAATTGCCTTGACAAAGAACTTGTTGTGACAATGTCGGCACTCTGGCCTGAGTGTCCCTCCTGTTGCCCTTTCTGGGGAGAACCATTCCCCGGCTGAGGTGCTTGCCTGCCACAACTTGATGGAAGAAGTGCATAGCATTCTGCCTCAGCAGGAGACAATGCTCACCTAGGTTGGGGCAGTCGGTTATCTGCCTCTCTGCATTCTAGGATACTGCTTGGGAAGACCCTTATGGGGTCTGGATTGGGAGCTCCTCCACTCCCACCACAGGCCTCTGTATGATTCTTTGGTCACACCGGACCCAGGCTCCAGTCACTACGTTGGTTCTCCTTCAGCCATCATACCAACTTTGGAGCATCCTATCAGTACCTCCCAAAACTAGCAAGGAATATGAAGGGTTACAAGAAAGGTTTCTACAAGTATGTCAGTAGCAACAGGGGGATCAGGAAAAGTGAAAGTCCCTTACTGAATGGAGGAGGCAATCTTGTGGCAGAAGATGCAGAAAAGGCTGAAGTGCTCAATGCCTTTTTTGCCTTTGTCTTCCCAGGCAAGGGCAGCTCCCAGACTACTGCACTGGGAAGCATAGTTTGGGGAGAAGATGAGCAGCCCTCAGTGGCATGGGTGACTGGTGCCACCTTAGTCGGGGGGGGGGCACATGTCCCCCCCCTGCAACCAGTCCCACCAACTGGAGGGGTCCTCTGCAGCCAATCTCACTGCTGGGGTGGGGGGGTGGTGCCCTGCAGCCAATCCCACAATGGCTGATCACTGCGGGCGATCGCTGTAGCCGCTTCTGGGAGTGGCTGCAGCCGCTTCCAGAGGTGGGGGGTGGGGGTGCAGCTGCAGCGATCGACCAGCACTTGCAGGGTGGGCACTGGCACTCCTGCCAGTTCCCTGCCCATCAACTAAGTGGCGAGCGTGGCTGGTCAGGAGGTGCACTGGTGCTATCAGGGGGTGCATGTGCACCCTTGTACACCCCCTACATGTCACCACTGCTTAGTGGTGAAAGAACAGTTTAGGGACTACTTAGAAAAGCTGGATGTGTACAAGTCCAGGGGCTGGACAGGGTGCACCTGGGGGTGCTGAGGGGATTGGCTGATGTGATTGCAGAACCATTGGCCATCATCTTTGAAAACTCATGAAGATCAGGAGAGGTGCCGGATGATTGGAAAAAGGCAAACATAGTGTCCATGTTTAAGAAAGGGAAAAAGGAGGATCCAGAGGACTACAGACCAGTCAGCCTTACCTCAGTCCCTGGAAAAATCATGGAGCAGATCCTCAAGGAATCCATTTCTAAGCACTTGGAGGAGAAAAGGGTGATTAGGAACAGTGAGCATGGATTCACCAAGAGCAAGTCATACCTGACCAACCTGGTTGCTTTCTATGATGAGGTGATTGGCTCTGTGGATGTGCGGAGACTGGTGGATGTGGTGTACCTTGATAGAAAACTGGCTGGAGCATCAGGCTCAGAGAGTACTAATCAATGGCTTTATGTCTACTTGGCAGCCAGTATCAAGTGGAGTGCCCCGGGGGTCAGTCCCGGGGTTGGTTTTGTTCAATGTCTTCATCAATGACCTGGAAGATGGCATATGCACCCTCAGCAAGTCTGCAGATAACACCAAGCTGGGGGGAGTAGAAGATATGCTGGAGGGTAGGGCTAGGATTCAGAGTGACCTCGACAAATTGGAGGATTGGGTCAAAAGATATCTCATGAGGTTCAGCAAGGACAAGTACAAAGTCCTGCACTTGGGATGGAACAATCCCATGTACCGCTACAGATTTGGGACCGACTGGCTAAGCAGCAGCTCTGCAGAAAAGGACCTGGGAGTTGCAGTGGACAATAAGCTGAACAGGAGTCAGCAGTGTGCCCTAGTTGCCAAGAAGGGTAACGACATAGTGGACTGCATTGGTAAGTGTGTTGCCAGCAGGTCATGGGAAGTGATTATTCCCCTCTATGGGAGGGGGGCCCCACCTAAAGTGAGACAGGTCCAGGACTTTTCTCATCTGGGGGCCCTAGGTCCCCCGGGGTTCAACATGCTGGCCAGGGCCTCTCTCTCTGGTGGCTGCTATTTCCTGGCCAGGACTCCTGGTGTGCAGCACCCGAGCTGCATATCTTACAGCACTGTGTTTAGTGCTCTGGCAGCATTGCTCGGAGGTAATGGGGCTTTTTGCCAGACCGCAGGTAAAGGAGATGGGGCAAGTGGAGCGTTCTCCTTCCTTAAACTCCTCGCCCTGCTACGCTTGTTAAATGCTTTCCTCAGGACAGTAGGCAGGTCAGTGTTACAGCCAGCGGGAACTAGAATACCCATCCCTTGGGAAATTCTGAAATTAAATTAAAACATTGTGAAATGGAATGAAAACTGTGAAATATTAAAATTTTCTCCAGAATAGACTTTCCTCATTTCATTTGGAAAAAGTCCTAATGCCCCTGCGTGGGGAGGATGTGAAATGTTCCTCAGGCTTCCAGAGCTGCCCAGTCAGAGTCGACTTGCCAGATGTGGAGCTGGGCAGTTTACACAGCTGTGGACCACTCCTGGGCACACAAGGGACTGGGAAACTGTGAGCCCAGGGAATTGTGAGCACCAGCTCTGGGCTAGTCCACAAAATGGACTGGTGAGAAGCCTGATGCTTGAAGTGGGGGGCCAGGACTTCCAGGTTCCCAGGTCCTTTTTAATCCCACCAGGCAGCCCTGAGCCTTGGAGCTGGCGATTCCCAGGCCCCTGGGCTCTTTGCTGCGCCTCACAATGCAAACCTGCTTGGTTTCCATCAGGACTTGGTTGAAACCTGACACATGCCATGGAGTTTACCGTTTTAACACGTCACTGTCTTTTGACGGAAACCCTTTTCAGCAGAAAATGTGTGTCTGGTTCTAGTATTCATAGCAGAATACTTATACTTCCTACAGATTGGCAGTAAGTAGGGCAGGGTGGCACCTTGGAAACTAACTGGTTCAGAGAAAAACATGCTTTTCTAGGCAACCACCTACTTCATTAGATGCTATGACATGCTATGCTAATATAGTAGGGGTGTCAAACTCACCCGGAGGGTCTGGTTCCATGGGGATGCATCTTTAGGTCCAGGTCAAGCAGCAGTGTGGGTTTGGGGAAGTGTGGCTCTACAGAGCTGTAGCCTGCCAGACTTCCAGTGGGCCTGCTGCAATGGTTCTGCAGGCTGGATCTGGCCCGTGGGCCATATGTTTGACACCTCTGTAATAGAGCATCTGACAAAGTAGGCTATTGCCTATGAAAGTTATTGCCTCTCTGAATCAGTTAGTCTCTAAGGGCCCCCTGCCCTACCTTCTGTCCAACATACACTAACACAGCTAATCACCTCTTTCCTATAGCATGCCCTATTTTTTTCCTATAGTTTTTCCTATTGCACGTCACAGTCAGGGAGCAGATAACACACTAGTCTTTGTATACACCACAAAATTGGCCTTTAAAGCGGCTTAAATGCCCTTTTGCACCACTTTAATGGCATGGCTGTTTGCACGTTTGGCAGTGTATTCTGCTTTAATGGCGTTGCTGTTTGCATGCTCAGTGGCATATTCCTCTTTAAATGACTTTGGTAGGTAGCAAGATAAAACACCTCTGAGGTATTTTAGTTTGCTACCTAACAAAGTGAAACAATGCATGGGGTGCTGGAAGGCGATGTGCTTGGGGCTTGGAGGACCCTGTGCAACTCAGGGGCTGTGGGACCTGACAACAGCCAAACCTTGAGTCTCCAAACCTTGCAGATCACAACTGGTCTGAAATACAGGGTAGATAGTGCATAACATGGCATGCTCCCTTTCTATGTGGAATATCAATGCAGCTCATCCCTTTATTTCTAAAACAGGGCATTTCCTGTGCTGGAAGTCATATTGATTCAGTTTAGATTGCAAGATCCTTGGGACAGGGGTTCTCCCTTTGTTTGTTCAGTACATGGCACAAGGGGCTCCTGGTCCATGAACTGGTGCTCCTTGGTATCATTATCATCATCATCATCATCATATGAAGCAAAGGCATATATTCCATCATTCACATTCACAAAGTCAGAACTGTCCTAGGTGTTTAATAATAAAAACAAATTGTTTTTTTTTACTGCCCTCTGGTGGTGAATATAACCATAGCTAGGGGCCAGTTGTCAAGGTGTCACTTTTGTCCTTGTCTGAAGCAATGCAATGTCCTCTAAAGCCCCAGTGAACTGCATCTACATGCTTTGATAGTACATAATGGGCCTTAATTATGTGAAGGCAGAAATTAATCTGATTCCAAAGTGGTTCAGAGTCGTTTTTTGAGTCTGGAAGTATTTCTGATGTGAGGACAATGTCTGCTGAAATTCAGGGAAGGACATTTATGTAGGAAATGACTAGCGAATAAATAATACAAGGCTCAGTGTAGCCAGCTGGAAATGTCCCCATTCCATTCTGAATGTAGTCCTTTGTGCAGAGACTCGCTCTTAGGAACAGAGGGAACATACAGCTTCAATTAGCAAGACAAGTCAGAGCCGCACCATTCAGTGATGATCGGACCCAGCATTTTTGCATCAGTCCATAAGAGAGAAAGAGGCCAGCTGCCTACCTGGGATCCATGGCTCCAGAGGCCAAATGTGGAAGGCTGTTCAGGGCACCTCTGTATTGCCATTTGAACCATTAGCTCAATGTCCTCACTGAAAAGGGTAACAAGACCATCTATTGTAAGGATTAACATAACCAAGAGCTTTGGACCAAGCTCTAGTTAATGGAGTTAGGAGACAACTTTCCTGGGGGACCGGGAAAATAATCCCACAATGCCCTTCTACGCAGCTTTTGCTTCCTCCCTGTCAGAGACAGGACACAAGACTACATGGGCCTGTTTCTGCGGTTCCCACGCTCTAATTTCACACCCTGGGATCAGAGCACCTTGTCTCCTACCAGTGGTGACTCCATCTCCTTTTATGTCAGACTGGACACCTTTGCTTTTCTACTAAGGGAGCACACTATGCTTTCCAAAGAGTTAAAACCTAAAAGACTAATCAGGAGATGGTGCCATCTGCAATAATTTTCTTTCTCTATCCCCAGCTGTTCTGCTTTCACCCAGACACCTTGGGGCTTGTATGCCATGCTCTCTCTTTCTGCAGGTGGACAGCCCCATGAATGGGCCTTAGTCAGGGAGCATACAATGATTGGCATTGATTTGTGTATCTTACAACATATCTCTTTCTCAGGAAACTCTGAGAGCTTTCTCTGATGTGCTGTGAAAGGCTCTTTCAGTATTAATAGGTTAAGTGCACTTTAACGCTTTCCTTGCCTCACTCTGTCTTGAGGCACAGTGTTCCCACTAGCAGTATGAGTGGGGGGAAACATAGCTCTGACATTTGCCATCTCCACACATAAGGCAGTAGGCAGGATGCAGTGGTGGGAGCAGGGGAGCTGGGGAGGTCCTGACACCAGGAGAATCATGGGTGCTGCCATGGACCTGTAGGGCAGTGTCTTTGTGCTCTCCCTCCTCTGGGTACCAGAGGGAGGATTCATACTAACCCCATGGAACCCAGTGCAGGAAGGATGTGTGGGGCAGGACAGGGCCTGCTGCTGTGATTAATTGGAACCAACAGCGACAGCTGCAATAGTTAGGGGCCAGTTCCTAGCTCAGGGCTTAGAAAGCAGCCGTGGAAGGTCTTAAGAGATGCTCAAACACTGGCCTCTGCTTCTAACCAGAAACTGTACAATAACAAATCCAGAGGCAACCAGCAGTGTTCCAGGGCTGTAGTGACAAGGTGAACTTTGCATATCTGCACCATGAATGACGTGTGCCCCCAGAGGCTGTGGGGGCACAGCAACTGCCCTCAGGTGTCAACGGTGAGTGGGGAGCTCCCGCAGGCAGCCACGGTGGTGTCAGTGGCGAGTGGGGAGCTCCCGCAGGAGGCCACGGCAGTGTCAGCGGCGGGGAGAGGGGTGGCGAGTGACCACCTCAGATGCCACCAGCAACATCAGCAGAGGCCATCGGGGATCGCCTGCAGGCACCGCTGGTGGTGTCGGGGGGGGCGCGAATGGTGACTGCCTGCAGGTGCGGCCAGCAGTGTCAGTGGTGCTTTTTGCAGGGGGTGCACTGCCAATCTCAGGGGGTGCACCCACATGCACCTGCTATATGTCACCAATGATCTGCACAGGGGTCAAAGAGGGTGCTGAGAAGTAGGAAGTGGGGGCAAATATTTCTCCCTGCAGCTGCTGTCATGGTTGTAAAGTGAATCACTCACATGAGGTAACTAAATCTCTAAGCAGGCACCAAAGGGGCCTGGGTTTCAGAGGTGCTGAGCTGCCACAGCTCCCTTTGACCTGGCTGGGAGCTGAGGGAAGCCAGGGGAAGTGCAGCTGATTAGCATGCACAGCATTTTGACGGTGGAAAGCCCTGGCTCAGAAGTACATTGATACTACCCTTCCTGGTCCCAAGTGTGAAGCTGTCTCTGCTGCCAGCTCCCCCTCTGGGCTTCTTTTGGGACAGTGCTGGGGTACAACTACAAACCTGGCAGGGGTTTGAATAGTAACAGAAGCAGATAAGCTTTCAGGGCCTGTTCCAGGCCCAGTGAAGTCAATGGGAGACCTTATAGATTCAATATGCCACTGGATCAGGCTCTTACAGAATAGGGAATTCACAAAAATAAACCAACCAGCTTTTAGCTACCTCAACTTTGAAACTCATCCACATGCTTCCTGGAGGCCTTGGTGGCTCCTGAGGTCATCCAGGATAGCATCCTGCCTGCCGGTGCCCCATGTATTCTTGGGATTAAGGACATGACTCAGTTTAGTTCCTGTGCTCAGTGTAGAGGGAAATGAGCTACTTCCTATTTTAAGCAGCAAATCACTTCACAGAGGTGTCTGAGACATGGGAGCAACCAGGTGTCTGAGACACGGGAGCAACCAGTAACCTTAGCAAGAAGAGAAAGAGGGTTGGGAAAACTCCTGAGTCTGAAGCTGAGGTTTCTCCATGATCACTTGCCCCATGACTGAGGAGAAAGTGATGCACCTTGGCGTGCTGTGTACCAGCTGTGATTATTTGGGGCAGCAGACCACCTAGAGGGTCGCTTTACCCTTGCTGTCTGGTATGTCTCTCACCCATCCAAAGGGCTCTCTTTAGTGCCTGGGCGGTAGGTTCAGTGCTATATGCACTAGGCTACTCTGTTTCTCAAGGGCTATGTTTTACTGTGTATTTTGTCATGCTCCTTGTAGTAAGGAGAAAAAGATGGATGGTGCTAGCATGTCTATCTATGAACAAGTCAATCATTAAAATGACCTATGAACCCTTGAACAGATCCTTCTTGTGGAGAACAAAAGGTAAATGTATCCAGGGAAAAACTTTTTTTTCAATTTCTTTTTAGTTAGCTGAGGTTCAAGAATGGAAAATCCTTGAACAGGCGAAGAACCAAAGTCTTGATGATAGCCTGTAAAATCACAGAGTCTGGGTGGCACGGGGAGACTTGAAGGAAACTGTCCATGTGCTGGAGGTGGAATCCTGCATCTCTCAAGGGATTGTGCTCAGAATCCAGGATGGAGAGAAACCTGAGCCAGGCAAAATACATGAGTTCTTACTATTTTTGTCTGTATCTGTGTAACTTCTGAGCTGAATAAAGGGTTGTGGATCTTTCTTGTTCTGTGTGTGGGGAAAAAGGGAGTGAGGGACTGGAAAAATGACCTTTTTCCGCAAAAATGAAATGTTCATGTAATTTTAAATTTTCCATTTTTTGTGGGAAAATCTGAAAAATTTTCAAGGGAAATTTCAAATAATTCCGTTTAACCTCTCTAATTACATCTAGTCTATACCACGCTATTTGGTTAGGAACAGATATTACACATAAACTGGTTTAAGTGATTAGAAACTGGTTTAAACCTGTAAAAGAACAGATGTTCAGTGGACATAAACTAGTTTGAAAATGACTGAACTGGTTTGAGATAAATCTGGTTAAATGTAGTATCAGACTTAACTGATCTGGGTCAAATCAGTTTATGCAATGTCTGTCCCAGACCCCTTCCTGGCTGAACTTAAACCAGACTCCTCCAGCATCCTCGCATGCTCTCTGGACTGGGCTCTCTGCTCCAGCAGAGCAGGGCTGGCCCTGCCCCTCTGCTCCCCAGTTGAGCAGGGGCAAGCAGGGACAGGGATCTGGCCAGAGAGGGCTTTAATTGCCCCTTCCCTGTCCCACCAGCAGGGACCCGACCTGGGTTGGCTGGGCACTCCCTCCTTGCTGCTGCAGCAGCGGGCCACCGTGGACCCTGAGGCAGAGGGGAAATGGAGGAGGGTTATTCTTCCTCTACCCCCACTGCCCCCGAGGGTCAACAGCTGAGTCTGCCCACCCTGACCACTGCTGCTCACTCCATGTGAAGGGCAAGCAGTGGGATAAGGTGGCTTCTGCCTTCTCTGCTGGATGCCAGAGGAAGGGCAAATAACCCTGTTCCTGCCCCCTGCCTAAGGGGCTCTGCCAGACAGTGTCTGGCTGTGCCCTTTCCTGGCTGCTGCAGCAGGGCCCTTGTTGGGGGTAGCCACCCCTGTCATAGTGATGGGAAGTGTGAGCCCATTCCCGGTGGGGGCACTGTGTTGCGGGGCAGGCAGAGTTGTGGCAGACTTTGCACAGCAGTACCGGGGCTCAGAGGGGACCAAAGTGCCCCCGCCCCCCAGCACTATTGTGGCCCACAGCAGCTTTCCTCACCCCACAGCACAGCCCTTTCACTGGGAAGGGGCTAGCACTCAGGGAAACCACTGCTGCCCTTGTCACAGTCCAGCAGCCGGGAGGGGGCAGGGCCAGACATTGGCTGGCAGGCCCTCTTCAGCGGGGGGGCAGGGAGTGGAGTTATTCACCACTCTACTTCCAGGGCACTGCAGTGGGGTCTGCCTGCCCTGACCACTGCTGCCACCGCTCACTCTGTACCCAGGGCAAGCAGCGAAATAAGCCCCTTCCTGCCCCCCTCCCTCTGGCATCCGAAACTCCTGGCAAAACTCTTCCAAAACTCATGGTGCTGCGGAGAGGTCCCTGAGGACTGGAAGAGGGCCAATGTTATGCCCATTTTCAAGAAGGGGAGGAGGGAGGACCTGGGTAACTATAGGCCAGTTAGCCTGACTTCTTCTATCCCAGGGAAAATCCTGGAAAAATTCATCAAGGAGTCTATCTGCGATAGTCTTCCAGAAGGTAGGATTCTGAATGACAGCCAGCATGGCTTTGTCGTGGGCAGGGCTTGTCTTACCAACCTCATCTCCTTTTATGACCAGGTAACTCTCTACCTGGACAAGAGAGAGGAGGTTGATATTGTATACCTTGACTTCCAAAAAGCCTTTGATCTAGTATCCCACGATGTTCTCGCAAGAAAATAGGAAGATTCTGGGCTTAACTCCAAGACAGTCAGGTGGGTGGGAAGCTGGCTGCAGGGTAGGACCCAGAGAGTCCTAAGGAATGGATCTGTATTGTCCTGGCAAGAAGTGGGCAGCAGTGTCCCATAGGGGTTGATGCTTAGTCCAGTACTTTTTAACATCTTTATCAATGATTTAGATGAGGGGGTGAAGAACTCACTGGCCAAGTTCACAGATGGCACCAAGTTATGGTTCATGCTTGAAGATAGGCTACAGATACAGAGGATCTAGACAGGTTCGCAAGTTGAAACCAGATGAAATTCAACATCAAGGAATGTAAGGTGATACACCTGGGGATGAACAACTCCCTACACACCTACAGTCTTGGTGGCGTCACATTGACCAGCATCACAAATGAAAGGGACCGGGGGGTAATAATAAACCACAGTATGAATATGAGCCAGCAGTGCAATGCTGTAGCCAGCAGGGCAAATAATACTCTGGCATGCATCAATCGATGCATCTCCAGCAAAACCAAGGAAGTGATTCTTAGCTTTGGTGAGACCACAGCTGGAGTACTGCATCCAGTTCTGGGTGCCACACTACAACAAGGACGTGGTAAAGCATGAGAGAGTCCAGAGAAGAGCCACCTGTAGGATCACAGACTTGCAAGGCAAGCCATACAAGGAAAGGCTGAGGGACCAGGGAATTTTCAGCCTGAAAAAGAGATGGCTGAGAGGGAACTGGGTAGCAGTTTATCGCTACATTAGGAGAGTACATCAAGGGCTCAGTGAACAACTATTCACCAGGGCACCCTTGGGTAAAACCAGGAGTAATGGCCATAAACTCCTGGAAGATCATTTCAGGGTCAACATTAGGGAAAACTTCTTCACAGTCAGGGTGTCCAGACTGTGGAATAAGCTTCCTCCAGAGGTGGTGCAATCACCTACCCTGGAAATCTTCAAGAGGAGACTGGACGGTCACCTTGCTGTGTTCATCTGATCCCAGTTGTCTTTCCTGCCTGGTGCAGAGGGCTGGACCCGATGATTTTTCAAGGTCCCTTCAAGCCTTACAATCTATGAATCCAGCAGACGGGGCTTATTCTGCCGCTTGCCCCAGGCACAGAGTGAACAGCAGCGATGGCAGTCAGGGTGGGCAGACCCCACTACAGTGCCCTGGGGGTAGAGGGGGGAATAACCCTGCTCCCTTCCGGCTGGCTCTGCCCAGCCGCTGAAGCAGCAAGGGCAGAGCAACCATGACGAGGGCAGCAGCCCTGTCACAGTGTTGGGGAGTGCGAGCCTCTTCCCGGCAGGGAGCCACACTGTGGGGTGAGGAAAGCTACTGTGGGCTGCAGTGGTGGCAGCACTGGGGGAGCTCTGGCCCCCTCTGAGCCCCAGTGCTGCTGCATGCAGTCCACCGCAGCCCTGCCCACCCTGCAGCACAGCGCTCCCACCTGGAAGGGGCTCTCACTTCCTGACACTATGACAGGAGCTGCTGCCCCCATCAAGGGCCCTGCCCTTTTGCCACTGCAGCTGTCAGGCAGGGTTATGGCTAGACACCTGCTGCTAGGGCCCCTTGGGTGGAAGCAGGGAGCAGCGTTATTCCCTTCTCCCTCCAGTGACTGGCAGAGGGGACAGGAATGGGCTTATCCTGCTACTTGCCCTGCACATGAAGGAAGCAGTGGCAGTAGCAGTCATAGAGGGCAAACCCTGCTGCGGTCCCCTGGGGGCAGAGGGAGGGAATAACCCCCCTCCACTTCAGGGGGCCATGCCCCTCTGTGGCAGCAGTCAGGGGGGAGTGCCAGGTGGACCTCAGCTCAGGTGGGACCTCCTTGATGGTGGGACAGGGCAGGGGGTCGGACTAGAAGATCTGCAAGGTCCCTTCCGACCCTATATCTATGAATCTATGACAGGGAGGGGATCAACCCCCTCCGGCCACTTCATGTCAGGCTACTGCTGGGGCCTGGCCATGCTCTCCATAGCTTCCCTGCAGCCAAGGACCTGCTCTAGGAACTTCCGCCTCCCCCCGCCCAGCTTCTGGCTTGAGCCACTGCAGACATGTGCCTGCATTTCATGAATGTATGTTCAGTTCCAAATTGGTTCAATCCAGGCAGGTTAAACTAACCTTCAAAAGATTGAATCAATTTAGGCTCCAGCTTTTTGAATGTCTGTTCCTAGTCCATAGGTTACAGACCTCCCTTCTCCCCGTCGCTGCATGCCAAACCACAGCTGCTTTAGTTTAATGAACTTCTGAGTTTATGCCATTTCTACTCTGATCCCCAGAAAGGACAGACAAGTTCTTCCACAATACACAGCAAAAAGCATTCTTAGAGCTATGAAGCTAACTGCATCACTCGGAACCAGACTGTGCCCCTACAAGCACAGAGCCAGTGTGGATACAATGGCATTAAGGTCATGCAAGTCAATTTTGTGGTAAAGGGCTAAGTATAGACCAGGGGTGTCCAACCTTTTTGAATGTGGGGCCGGATCATGAACTTTTTGTCACCCAGTGAGCCATATTAAAAAACCTCACAGGAAGCGGTATCACATCACCCCCCTCCCCTGAAATGAAAGTACAGTGTTTATTTTCGTTTCCCATCACAGCACCTCGGGCCTCAGAAAACAGCTTGGAGGGCCACATGGCAGCCTACGGGCCACATGTTGGACAAGCCTGATATAGACAGTCAAAAAGCCCAAAGGTGAATTGATTCAATCTTTGCAGGTTAATTTAAGCTGTGTAGATTGAACCTATAGGCAAATGAACAGACATGCGTGCAGTGGCCTAGACCAGAAGCCGGGGGGTGCTAGCACATGCTTCCCTGCTCAGCTGGAGCAGACAGCTTGTCCAACCTGTGAGAGGGGTGGGTGACTTGTGGGGGAGGTGCAAAGCATTCTGGGATGCTGGGGGACTGTGAGTTAACTTGAATCTGGAGGGGATCTGGGACAGAAGTTCCATAAACTGATTTAACTTAAATCAGTTAAGTCTGATACTACATCCATCCAGGTTTCTCTTAAACCAGTTTCAGTAATTTTGCAAGCAGTTTATTTGAAGTGAACAACTGCTAGGGACAGAAGTTATGCATAAACCAGTTTAAGTTATTAGAAACTGGTCTAATCCTGTAATAGGACAGAAGTTCACTGCACATAAAACAGTTTCAAAATGGCTGAAACTGGTTTAAGATAAACCTGGTTGAATGTAGTATCAGACTTAATTGATTTGGGTCAAATCAGTTTATGGAACTTCTGTCCCAGGCCCATTCCTGGTTCAAGTTAAATTAGAGTCCTCTAGCATGCCAGCATGCTTTCCAGCCTTGGGCTGGGCTGTGCTATCTGTTCTGGCAGAAGAGGTTGGGGTCGGGGGAGAAAGAGGCAGGGATGGCCCTTCCACACAAATCCCAGCTGGGGTCTGGGGCCAGGGAGGGGGGTTAAACACCCCTTCCCCCACTCAAACTAACTGCTGGCTGCAACTGTGGACTACAAATCCCAGAGGCACTTGGAAGCAGGAAGAAGAGGTGATGAGCAACCCTGCAGAGTCCTGCTGTTACAATTCTGGACTGCAAATCTCAGAGACTTTGGGGCAGCAGGAAGAAGTGAGTATGCAGCCTGTGCTGGCTGTGTGTCAGACACCTGTGCTGTAGCACCCCCCCCCAGCTTCTAGCCTGAGCCACTGTAGGCATGTGGCTGTATTTCCTGAATCAAAAGCAAATGTTTTTTCAGTTGTTTCTCAGTTTAATTTCTGCAGCTTAAAGTAACCTACAAAGACTGAATTGATTCAGCCTTGGGCTTTTTGACTGTCTGTATTTAGCTCCATTTGACCCGATTTCTGATCACTTATGCTAGTTCGTGTGCAATTTCTGTCCCTAGCCCATATGTACTTTGAGTCATCTGCACGAGGCACTAGCAAACTTCATAACATCTTAACAATACCCTGTTCTCACCATGTGTGGTGTTATGTCTCTATCTAGGCTTTCCTACTTATGCAGGGCCTGCAACTATCCTATCTTGATGTGTGGCCGCATCACCTCATTTGAATGATATAAATAAGGTTGGGTTAATGCTTAGTCGGGAGACTTACAGTGGAATATCAGAGCATTGCCTGGAGTGGGTATAGGCTGCTCATGCTACAAGAAGGACACTGATAAGTCTATACCTCAGCATGGTGTTGCTGTGTTTTGGAGGAGTTCTGAAACATGTCCCAGAGCACTCTTGCTCATTAAGGATCATATCACAGTTCTTCCTTTAAGAATACAGTTAACAGGGATCCGGTTCAAATAGAGGTAACTGACTTCTTGCAAGTTGTTTTATTAGTTGAGGGCCTTTTTCACTTCCTGTCCTGATTTGCTAAAGTCAGTAAGAGCTTTGCTGTTGGCATCATTACAGTGGAGTAGGCAGACAGGCTTGTATATCTAGGTATAGTGTTCTCTTGACTTTGAAAAATCTGCTAGGAAGAAAGATGCTAAATCAGCACTACAGGCTATTTATAGACCGGACTGTAACCAAAGGCCTGGATCCAGACATTCCTGATCTCTAGAGAAGTTGAGGTCAGCCCTGAATCCTCTGTCTCCAGCATGCAGCTTGTATTAGAAGCCTAACCAGCAACAGCTGCATTGAGTGTCAGGTTTTTGTTAACATAGAATAAAAATGCCCAGAGCCTTGACTCCAGAAGAGCTTTTATTTATGTGATCTCCCAAGAGTCCCGGGTAGCTCTTCCTGTAAGGAGCAGATGGAACAACATTTGTTAGAGCCAGGCAGAAACTAGCAGAGGCCACAAAACCAAATGGCAAATTTTGCCTCATAGTCAGTGTGGGGAGAGGAGCAGGAAAGTGCCTGGCTCTTTGTCAGACACTGATTCTGCTGATTAAGGAATGCAGCCCCCCAAGACAGAAGGCATCCGCTCAAATTAGAAACAAGCAAATTACAGCCCTTGAGGTACTGCATTCCACCCCAGCACAGACTCTACCTGCCTAAGCATGCCACAGCTTTGGTGCAGTGACTTACCACTGAATCCAGATGCCCCAAATCAGCTCTGCCACTTTCATGGCAAGCACCCTTGGACTCACAGTAGTGCTGTGAGTGCTGGTGTTTAACTGATCATCCTGCTGGAGCCCCATTACAGTACAAAGGGCCATAGGTCAGGTATATAGGCTATGCCTGGCTCAGAGTCCTCTACGCCTAGCAGCTGCCTTTGTTAGTTCTGAGCTGCCTTCACAGAAGCCTCATGCACAATAATGTTTTAGGGAGGGTTTGGAGCAGGGTAGCCCTTATGCTGCTACAGTCCCTGTACAGGAAAGGACCAGGCCCAGTATAAGGAGGAATGTGGGCTGTAGTGCTTCTTTCTTTTGCTTCCCAGTGGCCTGAGTTATCCAGCTGGCTTTGCCCTTGTATCTGCCCACTCCCATCTGCATGCATTACCTTCCTCATTCCACACAGAGCTGTGGCTGATTGAACTGCGTAGACTGCATGCAGAGTGCAGCTCAGCAGCTTTCCCACCACTGTGATTACTAGTAATTGTAGCCTGCTGATCTGGGATTTTTGTGGCTTTCTCCTGTGACCTCTGCTTTTGATGCATCTCTGCTAAAACCATCTCTCTCTCTATCCAGATACCCCAAGGATTCAGAATATGAAGATACAGATTGTGTGAGAAGGGAAAGGATAGGATCCAGCCCTTCTGTCCTTACTCAGGCAAGAGTCCTAAAGTCAGCGAGAGCTTTGCTAGTGTCAGAAGTGCAAGATCTGGCCCTAATCTGGCCCCCATGATGCTGCAGCTGTAAAATTCACCATAGGCTGCTCCGTGACACAGAATTGAGGGTCAGTTGTCCTACATCTTTTGAAATTATTTCTGCTATATTGAGAGATGGAAGCATAACTTTGAAATTGTGACCAGAGTGTAACAGACATGACTGGGGGATTTTGGTGAGGCTACTTTAGGTTTACACCCACATACCTTACATTAGACTATGCTCCCACATAACTAAGCATGACCCACCCCTGTGAAGTGCTCTAGGGTTGAAATTCCCATTTCATAGGTGGGGAATAAGCAACTTACCTATGGCCATGTAATGAAGCAGTAGCAGATGATGGAATGGCTCTCAGGAAGCTAGCTCCCAGTCCACTGCTTTAACCACACCATAATGGAAGTAACCAGGGACTGTGCACTAGAAGGGTCACATATTCTTGGATGATATCAAAAGAGGAGTATCATGTCTTTTCTTAGACCAACCATAGGTGCTGGAGTACATGTTGGGGAATTCTAGGAGCATGAGTCTTGAAGATGGGGCATCTGACTTGCAAGACAACTGCTCTACCTTTTGTGCTCTTTTAAATACAGCAAAACCATTCCCTCTAAATCATTAAGCACTTTTATTGTAGATTGTAAATCAATTAAGACTACATTAGGATGGATTATGAGAGTTTGGCTACAACTTCCCACATTCTTATGTAGGCATTGTTGTTGCGGGGTTTTCAGAGAGATGAAGCAGGTGCACAAAATGCATAAAGGTTATACAAATTATAACATGGAAGCAGCCTGTTAGTTACAGAAAGCTGTACAACACGTACCGGCAACAAGCATACTCCCTGGATAAAACCCTCTTAGCCCTTCAGAAATAAGAAATCCAGCAAGTTCCATCAAACTTCCTCAAACTCACAGCCCCCAGTTTGTTTGGAGGCTGTTACATCAGCCCACATTCCCCACTATTTCCAAAGCATACACCTTTCTAGAAAAGATTAGTACAGTACATTGTTTTCCTTTTTAAAAAACTGTTTCCCCAAATGTAAATCTACTATAACCTACGTATTGGTTCAAGCACTCATAAACGTTAGGATTCTCTATGCATTATTCAAAAGCATCAGCTCAGTAGCAAACTTCTAAACACACTAGGAAGTACTCAATATTTCCTCTTTCCCAAAGTTACGGAGAACAATATGAAAATGCTATACTGCATAATCACACTTGTATTCATCATGTCCTCAGCCATCTGTATTTATTCACCTTAAGCCCCTTTTAATAAATTACTCTAACTGTCCAGCAGTAAGGTCCAGAAGCATTCTGTCTCCTCCAGGTAAAACTCTCTATATTTACAGAAGCAGGGATTTCTAAGTAAATGCTTTTTAAGCAAACTGAAAATGACAAAGGATATTACTGATCATGTTTAAAGACTGACAGGAATAGAAAGGATTAGGAAAAATGGGTACATGTGTATCTGAACTGGTACAGTTCATGAAATGAATGCACTCATCAATGAACTCTTTCACTCCACCCTAGAGCTGACTTTTGTTACCTTTAGGTCTGTTTAATTCACAGCAGCCCTCTCACCAAAATCCATGCATGAGCTGAAGGGAGGAGGTGGCCCTCATCTTGATATGCTAAATCAAGATGATCCTGGACAAATCTAGATCACTTGGGGTTTGATTCCCAGATACTTTGTTCCCTTCCACCACAGTTTACACCTGTGCTAAGTGCCACTTGCTGCCAGTTGCAGATTTCCCCTTGCCTCAGGGGTATTGTTAGACACTCACCTGAGGCAGGTTTAAATGATGGTGCATGCTCATTGAAGATCATTCTCTTGTGAAATATTCATTGCACATCGCATTATGGGCATGCTGCCATGTTAAAAATCATGGGCCAGGGTTTCAATTGGCATAAATTTGTGTGAGGTTCCCTTAGCTTCAGTGGAGCTACACCACTTTACACTAGCTGAAGATTTGGCCAGACTAAAAAGACCCTTCCCCTCATTTTTTTTCTCAACCCTGTTATTATAACTCCTGAGATAATTGCAGCTGGACAGGTTTTTAAAAACCTGAATGTCCTTTTTGCAGCCAACACTGTACATTTACATTAGTGCTGCCTTCAGTTTCGACAATGAAAATAAGCTGGTGGTTTAATTTGTGCTTCTCACCAGCTTTGAACTACAGCTCTCATGCAATGCAGTGGTGGTTGTGTTGCAGAGGCAGCAGGGGAGATTTAAAATACTGAAAAGAAACACCATGAGAATTTAGGTAGATTCAAAAAAACTCCAATTTTACACTGACTGAAGTTTGAAATAAATTGAGTTATACCCCCGTAAGTGCCACCTTTGCTTCTATATAAATCACATGAACAAAGGTAGTGCTAGCCAGCAGGTGAACCTGCAGACACTTTTCTCATATGATATAACATGTAACTGGGTTAAGAACGGTACATTCAGAAATTATTTTGATCCACTGGGGATTATTTGCTCCCAAGCCATTTAGGCAGCACTTAGCAAGCATCATTCATGAGTCATTCTCGAATCCTACCTCACATCATAGCTACCTGCCTATCCATGTGCACGTGCGCATGATTCTCTAGTGTCAAACAGAACTGAGGCTCATTGCTCTTCATGGGCCAGAAGTCTCTCACACTTGGTGTGTTAAAAAAGGGGGAAGCCCCTGCTGATAAGCCATATTTTGTATTTTACACGTGTGTGAAGTCTGAGATATCTGAATCAGAAAAAGGCCCAATCCTACTAACAGTGTAAGAAAACCTGCACTACTAAAAGAAGTGGAATCATTCTCTTATAAGCTCTTGATCTATTTAACACAAGTTGTTTCCATAAAGTGACATTCTTGTGTAGATTACAAATGTTTCCATTCCACGGAGGAGAATTTTTGTGTAAATGGAAATTACTGAAAGAGCCCAAAAGAAGGTCTTTCTCTCCATCAAATTCCTCTGAACTTTGTGTTAAAAAGAACCTGGATCTGCCCCAGTCTGGCATTTCTAAAACCCAAACTGAGCCTTTTTGGATTCTGTCAAGATGCAAATTAATAACAAAGGACTAAATCCATAGATTTTGGTTTAATGCTGATTTTAGGAGGAAAAAAATCACAGCATAGGACCCACAGACTAGATTCCCAAAGGCATGTGGAACAGAACTTCACCTTTATCTATCATCAACCAAGGAAACTCCACCTGCAGAACCAAAGCATTTGCCTTTGTAATTATTGTTTCATATCTGCATTTTGAGGCACTGCTGCTTGTGGGAAAAAGAAGCAACTGTTTCAGTGCCCCACAATTAACCCTCTGCAGGTGGCAGCTATCAACTGACTGATGCATGTGTATCTGACTAGGATTTTAATGTTTGATATGACATGTCATACAAACATCACGTGTGGATAAATCCTATAAAAGTATAAACATTCTATACGTATAAAAGCTGCTACTATGTCTAGATGATTATTTTGGTTTTGTTCCCTTCCCAGCAGCTGTGGATCTAACAGCTGAAAGTTTACTCAGCATGTGTAGTATAAATATATTCATACATTAAAATTGACACGTGGCAATTTTTTTTTTGCTGACCAGCAACAAATTGTGATACCTTTCAATTGTAAACCAAGACTCAATAAATATGCTGTGTTCAGCAAAGAGATGTGTGTTGTCGATCTTGGTTTTGCCACACTCTAAGCCATAGGCTGTGGGGGTGGGCGTGATGGTGGCGGTCCTGGTGGGGCTCGGGAGGGTGGTGGTCCTGGAGGCGGCTGCCTGGAAGGAGGCTGCAGAGAGGCTGCAGGAGAGGGGCTTCTCGTAGTACTGTTGAGGGGGATGGCATCATTCTTCGGCGGCGGACTGTAAGGGGTGGAGGTTCCGTCTGATTTCACCCGGGTGAAGCTTATGCATCTTCCCTGGTTAAAAGAGAAATCAATATTCATGAAACCCCATGTGCTTCTGTGCATCTTTAGCAGCAAATAGCAAATAGAAATCCTGGTGCCACAGAGGTCAAGAGCAGTGAAGATCAATCACTTTAGTTTTCAATAGATATTCAGTCAGCCCCAGTCACAAATTTCAGTTTTACCCAAACATGGGACATTTTGACTCAGCTTTTGGATGAGTCTGTTAGAGAAAGAGCCTGAAAGAACCCTGCAATTCAGATTCTGCTCCATAGTCTTCCAGGGAGAGCTTGTTGGTGTTTGGAAATGGAGTGTCTATAGTAGTAAAGAGGCAAGGATTTCTTAGGGTGATATCCTTTATTGGACCACCTGCGTAATAGGGTTAGACAAGCTTTCAAATGCAAGACATTCTTCATTGGATCTAAGAAATCTAAGAGTCTCTAACCTGGAGACTACTAAACTAAGAGGTGTTAATCTGGAGACTACTAAACTATAATAGTAAAGATACTTTGCATGTACAAAGAAGCTTTCCAGTTACAGATCTTAACATTTTTTGCATGGGAGGGTAAGTATTATTGCTATGATACAGAGGGCCAAACTACAGCGAAAAGGAGGGATGGGCTTGTCTAAGGCAGTACAGCAAGTCAGTGGCAGAAAGAACAGAATCCAAGTTGCATGACTCCCAGGTCCCTGTTTTAGTCACTAGCCCAGGCAGTGTCTAATGACTGCTGACATATGCAGGACAAGTTGATTCAAGCTCAGTGAACACGTCCCACACTTGGCCTTTTCTGCTCAGACCTACGTTAACATAACTGCTGTCTTCCATCGCATCCAGGGGAAAACACAATACCTCCATGACCTGGCAGAAACAAAATTCCCTGTTCCCCTACCTCACTGACTGCTAGTGGGAGCTCATTTTCAAATAAGGACCTTCATAAGGCTATTTACATCTACCTTATAAATAGGAGCATTAAACAGCTGTGGAGGTCTTGGACTTTCAATCTGCTGCTCTACAGGGCTGCTACCTGTAACATCTGGTTGCTATAATGTAGACAATACATGTTTGCTGATATAGCCGTGTCCACACTAGTGGCACTTCATATCAGATCCCATGTGCAAGTAAAGCTCTGCCAGTATATCCACAGCCTGCAAGTTCCTTAGACCAAGGCCCCACATGGAGAGCATGCAGTCAGGTGATACAATTGCATGTTCCTTCTCTGGTGAGATCTTGAAATAGATGCCTCCTACGATATACTCATACTTATGGGCTACGGGTATGGGAGTTGGGCAGATGGAGAATAACTCTTTAATACATGTGGAGTGTTGGTATGAAATAGAAGTAAACAGAAACTGGACTTCATTCAGTCAAAACAGAGCCCTAAAGAGAGGGAGAAAGAAATATTCTGGCCCCATCCAGCCTCCCCCTGAGCAGACCTCTGGCACTATCCAGCACTTACTGACTGAAATGTGCCAAAGGCTTATTCAGCCATCCCTGTCACACCCTAGCTGCTGCCCTGCCTCCCCACCCTCCCTTACTTCACAGCTTCCAGGCCTGTCCTTCCTCACTGCTGCTTAAAGAAGCTCCTTAAATAATGAGCAAATTGAAAAGTATTGCATGGCTGCTGCTGCTGCTAGACATGACAGCTATGCAATGCATCTGTCCACGAATCATCTTCACCTGGATTGGGGTGGATGGGTAGGGGGTTTTACAATAAAGTGACTGCTGGAAACCATGTAAAAGAGTCTGAGAGACCCTCCACTACCAAATAAAATGAAGATTATGGTTTTCCAAGACTTCAGGCATGACACCCCTACTGGTCATGTGCTGGAGCCTGCCAATGCCTGTACATTGGCTGCAGCTCTGAAAAATGCCTCAAAATTTTGAAAAATGAATTATGTGTGCAGTGGCCATAACCCACATTTCTACAGAAACTGATTCAAAAGCATTGCTCTTAAAAGACAGAATTTGTCAACAAATTGAACGTGCACAAGTGGGAATTTCCACACCATGTGGTGCATTACTTCTGCTCTTCTTTTCATCTCATCTTTGAGACTATGCAAAAGGGGTAAGGGCAGGCAGATGTTTAAACATCTGCCTGTTGGTTATTGCCAATATTCCCTCTAGAGTGTGTAGGACAGCTGAGCCCTGGTTCTTGACAATACAATTTTGGGAAAAAAAGGCTGCTACTACATGAATAAATGCAACCCTGTGTCATCACTGGAGCTAGACTCATTCATGTGAGACACCAGGGCTTCTGGGATCCCATCCCACAGTTCTTTGCATTGCAGGAAGCTGAGCCACCTGGCCATTTTTTCACTGAAAGATTATTAGCTTTTCAATGGTTTATCCCTTCTTTGCAAAGAGGACAGGCTACTAAACCGAGCATCAGGCTTTAACCTGTAGCCCAGACAAATCAGCTGGCCGGTCTAAAGCCACACTACACTTGAGCCAGGTTTTCATGAGTAGCAAGCTAAGGGGGACATCCAAGTAAAAGTATAGCTTACATCTGCAGTGAAGACAATTCCTAAAAGAGCTGTCCAGTGTCACAACTGGAGTCAGTGGCAGAACAGGGCAGTGCAACCAGGTGTTGCCCCTGGCCTGGCCTTCCTTGTCTCTAACTGCCATTTGTCCTATTTCCCACTAGGTTTGTTTTCTGTGCCCTCTGCTACATTAATAAACTATGCCTAACAAATCCAACAACATTTACCTGCACGCAGCAAATGTGGTGAAAGTGCTCTAGTAAATGTCTGGATTTTGCATTTGTAGTCTATGAAACTCTGTGACATTTACAGGGTCATGAATTTGCTAGGGCCAGATAATAGCACCAGAATATTACTGCTGTGTAGAAGAGTCACTCTGGGAATGAAATTCATTTGTTCAACTGAGGGAAAAAGCCAAATATTAAATAAAATAGTCTTCCTCCCTGTAAATAAAGCTACAAACTCATAAGGTTTTTGCCTACAAGCCTTTTCAGCCTCTCTGTTCAGTCTCCCTCCCAAACATCAGTCCTAAATATATTCATAGTCTATAATCAAAGGGGACCCCATAAATCTGTTTGCATTACTTTCACTTCAGTTAAAGCAATAGGCAATGTCAAACTGCTGCCAGTTTCTGCCACGCTCTTTGATTTGTCAGACAGATGGGTAATTTAAAGGCCATGCACTGCATTGTGTCGTGAAAAATACAGTTGGGTTGGGAGAGTCTGACAGAAATAGATTTGGATGATCGATGTATATATTGTGACATTTCTTCTTCCAAGATTAGCAGTGTTAGCTTGCAATCCTCTCTGTCAACAATCAGTTAATACTGGATCAAATTCTTCTCAACACTCACTGAAGCCACTAATAAATCAAGACTGGACTGTTATCTTGCACTACAATTCCAGAGTTAGGAGACAATAGGAGGAGCAAATGGTACTAAAAATAATAATAATAAATCATGCTTAGTCCATTTCATCATAAGATCTCAAAGTGCTTTGCAAGCACTATGGAGCTTAGCCTTCCAAAACATTATTGATCAGAGCCTGGAAACCTTCATGAAACAAGAGTTAGTTATAGAGTTACTTCTGTGGGTCAGGATTGCTCTCACAAGTAAAGGCTTCAGGATCAGATTCTGAACTTTTAACACATTCCCACCAGCATAACACTATATTCATCTTACATTAACATGCATTTCAGCCTGTCGTTGATTAAACACCTTAAGAAAAAATAACACAAAGCATATATGTTGTGAGGCAGCAATTACAGAATTTGTTTCTATACATTTGGTTTGGCTAAGTAATTATTCTTTCCTAAAGCCAATACAGTGCATTTAAGCAAAGCCTACAATGGAGACAGCTTCTGCATTTTTTCCTGGTGTTTCTCACACACATCCCCTATGCTCTCACTATAAAAATTAACACAAGTGATTAATAGGGGCTGACAGCAGCAATCACTCCAGTGGTGCAAATGGCATTATTTTCCCAGTAAGTAAGACTTGCATTAAATCTTTTAAAGGAAGGTGTCAAAGTTGTAAGTTGCAGTAAGACCATAATGATTCCAACTGCGACAGGTGCTGGGAGCTGCTTTATTGTTTCATAAGAAGCAGATGATCTGTATAAATCCAGTTCTGTCTGGTTTTCTCCACACTCCTGGTATGAAATCTCTCAGATGGTCTGGCCCACACAGCTTATTGTCATTCATGGACCAACTGAAGGTCAGCAATACACCATATGGAGCTACGCCCTTACTTCAGTTCACATCTGCACAGTATTTGTAACATACAATTATTTTTCCTTCCCATATGTCCATCCACTTGTTAGTCTCTTGTTATCCTGTTTGCCAAATTGGCTTTTCAAAGATACAAATACTGAAGCAGCAGGATCTGCCCCCATCTTGACTCTGACTGCATCAATCAGGCTATTCAAAGCCACTACTCTCCCAGTGTAATGATCACACGTGTAATTCAGGCGCTTTGTACTTCTGGGCAAGGCCTCCTCGACCACCTAGGCTGTGATTTTTGTGTGTGGTTTAAAAGAAACAAACAAACAAAAACCCTTTTCAAAGCCACTAAGGCTTGTTTCTTGGCCATTAGTATTTAGTTCCTCAGAGATTGGTTTGCAAGCCTTTCATGTGCTATTCAGCAAGTCTTTTGTAAAATACGGAGAACTCTGCTGAATGACACCAGCAACTTAAAACTCACATGTGCATGCAAGCAGAAGTTTTTACCTCTGGTTCTGACAGCATACAAGGTTACTAAAGTAGGAAGACTTTTATATATTCACCCCTTTTGTCATTAGATTCCTTTCTATTTATTATGTGTTTCTCATGTGTTAGAAATTCAAGGATTTTTTGTCCATAATCATTTTCTCATGTAGACTGTTTGCACTGAAATTAGGAAAACAACATATTTTTATGTTTAAGAATGGCATGTTTCACTGGTCTTTACACTTTAAGCCCTGACAAGACTTCTGTGCATCTTAGGGTTAATATTATTTTTTAAATTTAAATTGAAAGCATTTATTTAAAGTTTATCACTTCAGGATAAAATGGTCTGAAGATGTTTATATGTTTTGATGTATAATGTCCATAAAATCTATGAACATTACATAAGAAACAGCAATAAAATATCTTTCAACCAAAATACAGCACTTGGGAAATTAAAAATTGACAATAATGTAATTTTAATTTGGGTTTTTGGAAATAAAGGGCCCAGATTTATCCCTGTTCTATCTTCAGTAATTTCAATTAATGTTTTTGTATTAACAGGCATATACTGTATTCATGTATCTGTTTTCACTTTCTATAAACTGCTTTAAAAAAGGCCCTCAGTATTTCTTTTTGGAAGTATGTATGAGAAGATCAAAGGAATACAAACAGTTACTCAGTATCTACAAGCCGGAAGATACGGAGAAAAGGTACATAGGAAAAAGTAAAATAAATGGTACTACTTATAGGGAATGAGGTATTTGAGTCTGGGTATATAAGCAAAGTCAGAATCTATTTAGTAGAACCAAAGTCCTGATCCAAAGCCCGTTGAAATCAAAGGGAAATCAAGGCCCTCTGACTTCAGTGGTTTTGGATTTGGTCCTAATTGAATATTGTGAAAGTTAAATCACGGGAAACTCTAGAGAACAGTGATTGAAAAGAACAATACTTTGCTGATGAGCAACACCTAAACCTAGCACTAAAAATTCAACTCAGAATATGCAATGGGTGCCAGATTTAAAACCCACTGATATCTTCAGGAGGGTTTTTAACTGATTCACGTATGGATCAAGCAACAAAACAGTTTACAGATGTAATCATTCCAGAAGGAAGGATCTGATCCAAGGGGATTCTATGAACTCATTGTTCAAGTTGGCTAGGATGGTATCAGGATTAAGCTGTTAGAGTTTGGCTTCTCAGGAGCCAGAATCTATGTGAATCAACATTTGACAAAAGCTTCCTCACACATCACTTCATGCTGACTGAATGCTGAACATGTCATGGCTCATTAAAACCTTCACCAATTTCCTTGGAATTGCACTGATTACCCTGCAGCATAAGGGCTAAAAATGAGTGGGGCACTGAAACAGTTTGTCACCTACACGAAGTCTGCCTGGTTTTCAGACTAGTTGAATAGCTCTTACTAAGGGAAACTAACATGCAAGAAGAGGCTATAAATTTGTTTAAGGATAGAAAAGCTTATATAAAACAAAGGAAAATGTAGGAAATGTAAAAGGTGTAACTTAGGACTAATTCTTCTTTTCTTTCTTTTTTTCTCATTTTCAATCATTGTGTTTCAAATGAGAACATTAAAATAATCACAAGAAAGGGTCTGTTTTCTTTATCTCTGTAGACTAGTGGTTTCGCTTTTCAAATACCTTCTAAATTTATTAGTATTTGTTCTTGGATAATTATTTTCTATAGAATTGTGTACAGTGGCTCAGAATTAATGACCAGGATAACTGCAGTCAGCAAACTGTAAAAAGACTCAAGATAAACAGAAGTTGACTGAAGGAAGAGGATCTTAAAATTCAATCCTAAAGAGGCACCAATACCGAAAAATGAAATTATAACTCTTCCCCTTAAATAAGAAATCAACTTCACTCTTTTCTTAACAGCTAGTTTTATCTGCCCCCTGTATAAATAAACCAAGTTTGCTTAGAGAACAAAAATGGGGTTGATAGCCCTTTCTTATAGGGGTTTTGTGAGAATCAATACATTAAACATTGTGGCCATGTCCAGACAAGCGTGGATGTGTGGTATGCGGCTGCAGCATCAAACACTGCACATGCAGGCATTCCCTGCACTGCTACTTTGCAGCATGAGGGGTGGGGGTGGGGGGGGGGCATTTAATCGACCCCAGGAGATCCTGAGGTCAAAAAAACCCACACCAAAAAAAAGCAGGGTAGCACATGTGGCAGCAACATGCACCATCCAAAAGTGGAGCCTGGGAGTAACAATAGACCCCAGCATGAATATGAGCCGGCAATGCGACGCAGGAGCCACTAGGGCCAATAAAACTCTGGCATGCATCAACTGATGCATCTCCAGTAAAACCAAAGAAGTGATTCTCTCACTTTACTCAACATTGGTGCGACCACAGCTGGAGTATTGTATCCAGTTCTGGGTGCCACACTTCAACAAGGATGTGCTAAAGCTCGAGAGGGTCCAGAGAAGGGCCACCCGCATGATCAGGGACTTGCATGGCAAGCCATACGAGGAGAGGCTGAGGGATCTTGGACTCTTCAGCCTAAAGAAAAGAAGCCTGAGAGGGGACCTGATTGCGGCTTACTGCTATATCAGAGGCATACATCAGGGGCTTGGTGAACAACTGCTCACCAGGGTGCCCTGGGGGAAAACTAGAAACAACAGCCACAAACTCCCGGAAGATAGTTTGAGGCTGAACATTAGGAAAAACTTCTTTACAACTAGGGTGTCCAGCCTATGGAACAAGCTCCCCACAGAGATGGTGCAATCATCTACCCTAGAGGTCCTTAAGAGAAGACTAGACGGTCACCTAGCTGGGGTCGTCTGACCCCAGATGTCTTTCCTGCTCATGCAGCGGGCTGGACCCGATGATCCCTTCCAGCCGTATGATTCTATGGCTGGCTAGAGCCACGCTTCAGCTGCTGGCCAGGCTCACTGATGCAGAAGCAATGTGGCTGCAGCTCTCCGAGGCCCTCAGAACCCCAGGTAAGGCTGCTGGGGTCTGGCCCCAGCCTCCACTCCCCCACCAGGGGTAACCTGCCGCATGCTGGAGCATGCGTGGCGCAGGCATTCCCTGTAGTAGCAGCTACACACCTTGTGCTGCTGCTGCTTGTCCCCAGGGAAACGTGTTCCTGCTCATGGGGATGTGGTCTGTGAAACCTTTGAATACCACAGTCAGGGGGTCCAAAGACAGATGATTGAGATATGAATGCAAATGCCCAACAGCACAAAAGTGAACCTAACCCTCTTGGTATTATTTACACACAAATCATTGTTACTATCAACTTTATGTATTATAACAGCATCTAAGTCAGCGGCGGGCAATTATTTTGGGTGGAGGGCTGCTTACTGAGTTTTGGCAAGCCATTGAGGGCCACGTGATAGGTAGCCAGGAGCAGATAAATATTAATTTTCTAACTTTTTTAGGGGCCCTGCAGGCCAGATAGAATTGCCTGGCGGGCCGTATCCGGCCCTTGGGCCACATTTTACCCACCCCTGATCTAGGTGCTACAAGCAATGGTGTGGCCCTACTGTGATAGGTGCTAGCTAAACACATTGAACCCTAAGGATGTGGACATGCAACTCATGGAGTAAACTAAACAGACTTTACTTCATAGTAATAGTGGAGCTGATATGCAATGTACAGTCTTACACTGTTGTAAGTCTTTCTCCTCCAGAGGAAAGTAACTCTTGGAAAGTGAAGAGTATCTATGCCAAATGAAGTTACACTAGGGTGTCAGTCCTGCTTCCACTCCTCTAATCAATTTCATCTTGGTGTAACCCTTTACTTAATATAATCTGGCTATCCTGCCTGCTCCTGGCCAGGTGCTGGTACAGCACTAACTATAAATTGCTGTCCAACCCTTTTATCATTTTTGTTGCCCACCCCTAGGTCATCTCTAAAGGCCACGTCACAGGTTAAACTTAGGATGTGTTAACTGCACTTAAAACACCAGTGGCTTTGCATTCAAGCAGTGAAACATGTGCCAAGTGCAATCATATCATAGCAAAGTTACAACTCTTGTGGGAAGAGTTATCTCTAGATTGTATTAAGTAACACACATTCAGCTGTCATTGGACTGCTCCACAGGGAGCTCAAGACTCTCAACTGACTCTTGGTCCCAGACCCCGCACTGCACCTCAGCTGGTTCAAGACTGCCAGTGGCAGAGACCCAGCTTGTCCCACAGAAACAGAGGCAGGTATGGACCCAGTGGCAGAAGTGGCATCCTCTCCCAGGCATGACTCCCCGTGCCTTCCTCTGTCTGCTGCCAGCAACTGAAACCTGGTTTTCCTCAGTGTGCCAGGGGCAGGTGCTTCCATACTGGCTGATGCTGTTCATGCAACAGAAAAGATGTGGGCTGTGGGCAGACGGGATGCATAATCTCATTGGTGGACATGTGGGCTGTGGTGCTTGATGATGGGATCAATGATTTTGCAAGACACAGCAGTGTCTGAGAGGGGAGCCAAAAAATGAATGGAATCTACAGCTTAGTCTATGGTCAATATACCATAGAAGAACGAACTCCCTGCAAGGCCCTTCTTCACAGCTCAGCACTGACACTACCACTATCCATGCTTCCATGCTAGGCATGTAAGGCAGGGTTGGCCAGAGAAGCTGGCATGGAGAACTCAGAACATTTTGATCACAGAAACATTGAAGAGCCAAAAAAGGATGAGCTTGGGGTAATGGCTAGGAAGGGAGCTAAGATTGTTGCAACTTCGCAGTGACCCTTTGCATTAATTACAATTTCAAAGTACCTTAGACATACTCAAAACTCATTATAAGGTCTATGAAAGCTTTCCATAGCTAAGCCCAGAGCAGACCTAAAACCCCAGCTTCACTCAGAAGCCAGCAAACAGATGCTAAAAGAACATGTGATTTGTCCAAGGTCATGCAGAACCTCTGGGGAAGAACTGGCATTTACAGTCCCGGACTCATGATGACTCACATCCTTTGTTCTAACCACTAGACCACACAGTTTCACATTTGAACGCTGACCAGACTGCTGTGTGGTTCAGGGAAGAGCTAGTGGTTAGCTGCAAAAGGTTTTCTTCATTATTCTGTTTTGTATTTTCTGGGAAAAGGGGTCTTGTTTGTAAACCACCTATAAGGAGGAGGCCTTAACAATCCTAGCAACAATAGTAACAAATATTTGGTGCCATATTTGCTGGGTGGCAACAGGCCCAGCCCCAGCCCCAGCCCCAGCACACTGGCTACTTGCTGCAGAAAGCAAAAGAACCCACAAAGGACTGACTATAAGCGATCTTTCTCAAACTGTAATTAAGTGCCTTCGGCAGTGTTAGGCCTGCAGAGCCCAGGTGCATAGAAAGGTGGAGACTGTCAGACCTTAGTGAACAGAGTCATTTTTTGCATGAATCAGACAAGACGTGGACAGGATCTTGGTACACTGCACAAATAAGCTACCTCATTGTTCTTTGCCCTTCATATTTTCAGCTGGAAAGTTCAGGTCAATGGAGGGTTTCTCCCTCACACACCAGCCTTATTATGTCCACAGATCAACTAAGCCCTCAACACTGAGATACTAAGGGCCAAATCCTATTTTACCTTTGCACACCTAAGTGGCACTTACATAGCCACATAAGTATACGTTTTGGCAATTACACAGAATAGAGGCTCTCTTTGCACGTGTGTAGCTATGCTCACCCTCTGCTTCCCTTCTAGAAACACTCAGTAGGCTGCATCATGGCCACATAGACTACACAGGGAAGAACAGAATCACCCCAAGCACATGCATACCGCTAGGTAAAGTTTTAGCCACAGGAAAACCACAAGGAGGAAGAAGTCCCTCCTACCTTTTAGCTCAATAGCTTAGTGGTTAGGAGAGTGGCCTAGGAGGCAGGAGATTCAGGTTGGTGTAGGCCCTCCTTACCTAGAGAAGGTTTGAACCTGCCTCTCTCACTTTCCAGCAAAGTGCCCTAATCATTCAGGCTATAGGTAAGGCATTGCCCAGAGCCCTCTCCAGCCTTTAGCTTGATGTTGGCCTACTAGGCCACCAGGAGGGGAAGATGTGGGGTCCAGGAGCAGAAAAACAAACCAGAGGGAGTGCAGGTCAGTGAGTGGATACTACTTTAGAATGGAGGGGACCCTGCTTTGGGTCCCTAGCCCTACTGCCAGCCTCTCTTCCCCTGTATGTATATACCAGGGTGATTCTGTCCCACTTACAGAGAGAAACAGAATCTAGAAGTTGTGCAAGTGTCAAAAGCTGAAGCTACACAAGTACCACTTAGCTGTGTAAAGGTGAAACATAATTTGGCCCTAGGTACTTTTACACGTGGTCTGGGGCTGGGGCAGGGGCAGGGGCAGGGGGGTGGCGTTTTAATGAGAATGGCTTCAAGAGCTGATCTAATTAAAGGTCCACTATATCTCCTGTATCAGCATCCCCACACTTCAAAATGGCAGCAGGGGTGTTTCAACTAAAGCTCGTTCAACAAGGTTTAGTTCAAGTGCCCCTGCCACCATTTTTAAGCACTTGGAGCATCATGTTCAATGAATGAACTTTAGTTCAAAGCACCCCACCACCATTTTTCAGCATGGGGACACTGATACATGTGATGCTGGAGTCTACTGGAGAGCAGTAATTACCACACTCCAGCAGACTCGATTAATTGATTGAGTCTGTTCCGACATGCTCTAATTCCAGCGCATCGGAGCAGCCTCCCTGCATATGTATAGGAGCCCTAAGTGTCAGTGTAGGAGATTTCAGTTCTGCTTTGAATATAAAAATATCATAACAGAATATGAACATAAACATATATATGACTAGACCACTTGTCTTGATGGCTATACCTTGTACAGGAGGGATTGTGTTCCAAGGAAGGGCGGCAGTGTAACTCTCTATGAGAAGGGGCAGTACACTTCCCTGCAAGCAGAGATTAGCACCCAAGGAGTGTGACTTGAGACCCTCTGGGTTAGAATACAGGAAGAATGTAGTGAAGGGGATATAATTGTAGGAGACTAATACAGACCTCCTAACCAGGATGAAAGGCCTGACCATGACTTTGCTAGGGAACTGGCAGAGGCTGCACGCTTCTGGTGCATGGTTGTCATGGGTGACTTCAACCACCTTGACATTTCATGGGAACAGCATTCAGCCAAATCTGATTGGCCGTGAAGCTTCCTCACTTGCATTGACAAGCTCTATTTGGCTCAAGAAGTCTACGGGCTGACAAGAGGTAAGGCACTGCTGGATCTGGTACTGGCCAAAGGGGATGATCTAGTCAGCAACCTGAGGATCAAAGGGAAACTTGATGCCAGTGATCACAAGTTGATCACTTTCTCTATTAATTGCAAAGCTGGAAAATCAGTCAGCAATGCAGAAATCCTGGACTTTAGGAAAGCTAACTTTCACAAGCTCAGGAAGTTGCTTGCTGAGGCCCTGAGAGGCCATGATCTGACAGGGAGAGGAGTCCATGATGAGTGTTCACTCCTTAAGGATGTGATCCTAAAAGCACAAGGGAAGTCCATTCAGGCCCATAGAAAAGTTAGCAAAAGGGCTGATAGACCCTGTTGGCTCAGTAAGGAACTCATGGACCTCATGAATCTGAAAAGAGAAGTTTATAAGGGATGGAAGTCGGGCACTATCACTAATGAGGATTATGCAGCACTGGCCCACTGATTCCCATTGTCCCTACCTACTATCTAGCGAAACCACAGCCAAGGGAATGGCTTGGCAGAATCAGTGGGGAAAGAAACCCTGTTGAGCTTGACTCTAGTCTGGTACTGTGAAGAGACATGAGAGGTGTAGAATAAGTGGGAAGCCCCCCCCCCCCCCCCCCGGTGAAATACCACTATTCTTATCGTTTTTGTAGGGAGTGGACCAGAAAAGCCAAGGCTTAAACTGAACACAAACTGGCTATGGGAATCAAGGACAATAAAAAGTCCTTCTTAAAATATGTGCGAAGTCAGAAAAAAACAAGGACAATATTGGACACTTGATGAACCAAATGGGGTAGATGACAATCGACACCCAGGAGAAATCTAATCTCCTCAACGATTACTTTGCATCAGTTTTCCACCAGCCCAAGGGGATCACCCTGCCTCACAGGACACAGGACTACCAGGGTAAGAGCAATCATACACCTATAATTGGCAAAGATTTTGTGAGGGAACAGCTTGAGAGGCTGGACATCCACAAGTCAGCTGGCCCAGATGGAATGCACCCAAGAGTGCTAAAATATTTGGCTGACATCATAGCATGACCAATGGTGAGGATATTTGAGAACTCGTGGTGCTCAGGAGAGGTTCCTGAAGATTGGAAGAGGGCCAATGTGCTGCTGATCTTCAAGAAAGGAAGGAAGGAAGATCTAGGGAATTATAGGCCAATCAGTTTGACCTCAATACCTGAAAAGATTTTGGAAAAATCATCAAAGAAACCATCAACAACAGGCTAATGGAAGGCAACATTCTAAGGGCTAGCCAACATGGCTTCATTGTGGGTAGGTCTTGCCTGACCAACCTCATTTCCTTCTATGACCAGGTGATGAATCACTTGGACAAAGGAGAAGAGGTTGATGTCATATATTTAGATTTCAAAAAAGCCTTTGACTTGGTCTCCCATGATGTCCTCACAGTAAAATTGGGGAACGGTGGCCTAGACAACCTTATGATCCAATGGCTGGGGAACTGGATCTGTGGTCGGACCCAGGGAGTGCTAGTTGGTGGAACCGAGTCAACATGGCACATGGTGAGCAGTGGCATCCCCCAGGGCTCAGTGCTTGGACCAGTACTCTTTAATATATTCATAAATGATCTGGATTCGGGTGTCAGAAGTGGACTGGCTAAGTTCACAGATGACACCAAATTATGGGGAACTGCAGTCACGCTAGAGGATAGGCTGGTGATTTAGGCCAACTTGGACAGGCTTGCAAGGTGGGCAGATCAAAGCCTGATGACATTCAACATGGAGAAATGCAAGGTGCTCCACCTCAGGAGAAAAAACCCACATCATACTTATAGGTTTGGCAGTGCTACACTCACCAGCACCACGACCAAAAGAGACTTAGGGGTCACGATTGACCACAAGATGAACATGAGTCCCCATTATAATGCCGCAGCTGGCAAAGCAAATAAAACTCTGGCTTGTATCTACCAATGCAATCTCAAGCAAGACATAAGAAGTCTGCAAAAAGGTACTCAGGCACTGAATGGGGCTCATGTTCATTGGAAGTGACAAAGTGAGATCACCTACTGTGGCAGGCAGTGTCCTCTGTCTCTTTAATTTTTCAGTTACTTATGAAGGTAATTGGCTCCAGAAAGGTTAAGCAAAAGAATAAAGCCTCAGAACCAGGCAGAGGTTTCTGATGCATGCAGTTTGAAATGGCTGAGTGCTGCTGTCCCAGCTACCCCCTGTAGCACTGCCAATTACTAGTTGGGCGATTACATCATATCTCTGAATGAACAGAAAAATCAGGCTCAAATCCTATTAGAGACCATTACTGGGATTTGAAAGAACTAATTAGAATGAGTTTCATGCACTGCCATGCAGACAGCCAGTGTAGAATGATACTTGTTCCCAGGCACAGGCTGGATTCAAACTGCTGCCCACCTCTGGGTGGCAGCCTGATAACAGGTATTAGTAATTAATTAGTCTTGTCTGGAACGTTTTTGGGGTTGTTTTTTTTCTTTTTTTGCTAAGGAAGTACTTTAATTAAGCCTCACAGCTGCAAGGGGAATTCCCTGTGGTTTAGTGGTAGAGTCCTTGCCTACCCCACAGGAGATCTGGGTTTGATTCCCAGACACATATATAACTGCAGCCATGGAGGCACCAAACATCTGGACTCAGTCTGGTTTTTGGATTCTGTCTCAGTGGCCTAAAGGGATGATGGAAGGTCTAGGCAGCCTCTACTCCAAAAAAAAAAAAAAAAAAAAAATTCCTGCCCAGGCATAAGCATCTAAGGTCTGGGTGGCTCTCATGCGTACACCATGATCCAGGAGGATTGACGATTGCCACAGCTGTAATGAAGGTAAGTATTGTGGTGGTGTTAGCATTTTACAGGTGGGTAAACTGAGATCTGAGACATGTAGCTGTTAAATACCAAAAGAGGAGCCTCTGATTTATAGATGGGCAGTCATATATTGCCAGGGCCCAAGTCCCTGAAATGCTGAGCACTTCCAAATTACCCGTCATTGTAGGATGCTTAGTACCTTTGAAAACCAAGTTCATGGCTTATGAGATGCCAAGCCATTGTTTAAAATCCTGGCAGCAGTGACTTGCTCAAGGTCACACAGTGATTCAACAGCAAAGATCTGAATAAGACCCAGAAGTCCAAATTCCGAGTATTATACCACCAAACAACAACCGTTGGAGCAAATTTTTGGTTGCCGATCCCTCCTTTCTCTCCACTATTGAGCGATGAAACGCATCAAGTATAACTTCAGCTTTAAGAAGTCAGTCTAGACCTTTTCCCCTGTGACTAGCTTAGGACATGCAGACCATTGGCTCATCCTAAGAAAGTGTCCTGTATTTATAAATGTAGGCACCAGAGATCTACAAATTATAGAGGAAAGCAGGATCCAACCTATCCAGTCTAAGTTCTCATCTTCCTTGAAGGTGATTTCCAGAGATGAAAATAAGATAACTTTCTAAAAGTGTAAAGTAAACGAGAGTGATTATGCTGGGAGAAAAATGTTTTCTTTTTCAGCTGAGGTTTCTTTGGTAAACCAAGCCTCAGAGAATTTCCTGTGACAGTATGTGCTGAAATGCAAAATGGAATGGATTTGCTGAAAGCAGCAACTAAACAGCCCTTTGAACAGTGTGCTTCGTCTTCATCCCAGTACTAGGAAGGGATTTTAACATATACCTGCTGGCATTTGGGACATCCCCAGATCAGGTCCATACTGCCAGGCCTGGAATTGGGGCCGGGGTGGGGGGATGGGCAGGGAGCTGGCTTATACCAATGCTGTACAGGAACTGCTGAGGGTTTGTTTAGCCTCTGAGTGTGGGTTAGGGAAGTAGTTACCAAGCCAGATCTCTCTTACCACCCCCCTGCTACAGTGGCCTCTGTGGGTTGCTACAAGCTGTGCAGGATGACTGGAATGTAACCTGCTTCAACCACTCATTCCCCAAGTCTCCAAAAGCCCCCTCTTCCACTTCAGAAGCTAGGGAAGGTGGGGTGTTACAGCGTCCATACAGTTGGCTCCGCAGGTCCTACAGAGTGCCATTAACACCAGTGACATGCCACAGCCCTTTTCTACCAGATACCCCAGCCCAAAGGGAGCACAGAACATCACCAGTATATTCTTCCCTTCCTTCACACCCCGGTTGTTTGACAGTTGTGTAGTGTGCAAATGAGACTCCTTCACCCCACCCCTTTGTGAACAGTGATGTTTTGCATCCACTTCACACTAATGTGAAAGAGCAGATGAGGAGCTGGGATGGGGTCAGTCAGGCCATGGCCTCATTTTGCAGTGCAGCTGCATACTCCAGCTTATTGAGGGCTGTATATGACCTAGCAAGGTAGCATCAACCAGAGGTACCTTACAAAGGAGGTACTGTTTCTCAAGTTTGATAGGTGGGAAACCAAAGCACGGAACAAAGGGTGAATGAGATACCCAAGGTCATATCAGCAGCAGGAAGGAATAAGAAACAGGCATCCCGCTGCTGGCACTCTCTGCATGGCTCCTCTGCTTTCTCACCCCTCGAGTATGGGTGAGCAGGACCTCCATTCCCAGAGCTGTCTAGCTGTCCCCTTTCACCAGTGCTAATGTCACTTCATAAAAGCAAATCTAGCAGTTTCTGCCCCTCTCCAACAACAATGCTGATGAGGGCCCTGGAACGAACCCCAAAATAGAAGCCCATTCCTGCAACTCCTCCTTTTGTATAAATAGCCACAAGGAAGAGTTTGCCAGGACAAAAGGCAGAAGGGTGAGCTGTCTCTCACCCAAGCACTATTTCCTCCTCTGCTTCTGCTGCTGAAGAGCAGAAAGAGTGATCCATCCTATAAATAACAGCCTGCTGGGTAATGACAGGTTAGTGCCAAGTGTGTGTTTAGCCCTTCGTGCTCAAGTGTTGTGGAACAGGAGCTCCTGCTAAGGAAGGGCTGCAGAACCCAGGTGAGCAACATACTCCCAAACAGACCACTCGAGGCAAAGGTACCAGCTCCTCCTGGCAAAACTGGGATGTCCTCTCCTTTCTGTCAGCCTCATCAAACTCTTAAGGGCAGGGACTGTCTACTTCTGGGAACAGTCTTTGATCCATTTAGCTGTGACAATATTTAATGGTTAAGGGTCTTCCCTGAGTGTGCATGACACAACCAGTGCTTTTGAATTTTTGCTGTCAATCCACATCAGTGCTTCTGCCAAGTGGCTTCTGCCTGCCTGATTAAAATCTTAGGTAAAAACCTGTCCCTGGTCTTACTCCCCTCATGCTGGCACCAGGAGTTTTCTCAAGAAGCCACTGATGCCTTGTGGAGACCTCTGCTGTCTAGTCTGTCCACAAAGGTTTGGGCTGGTTATTCTAGGTGTTCTGTGCTTCTCAGCTCAAGTTTTCTTCCTACCACTATCAGTAGCTGGACTAACCTTATGGTGGTTATGCCAGCTGCTCTGCTTGTGTTGCTGTCAAAGAATGGGGTTAGGGCCAGGCCTCACACCTCTCTGAAGACCTGTGTGGGGGATCTCAGTGCAGCTGAAGCTGGGGGTTGGGGCCAGGCTGTCTTGATGGGTCCTTGCGGGGATACAAGTTAATAAAGGAGTCTTGAAAGGGAACTGTGATGGGAGGGCATTGTAAGGGGAAGGGGAAAGAAAATATGGGGGCATGTGATTATTGGGGGAGCTAGGAAAGAAAGCATGAAGGAGAGGCTGTGAGACTGTGAGGGGAAAGAAACTGGGTAGCTTAAGGAGGGAAATTGGGAGAGAGAGAGCTGCAACTCTTCTACCCCAGGACAGGCAACAGAGGCAGCAAGTCCCTACATTTCTGCAGGTGCATGTCAGCTAGGATTTCCACCTGAGCTGCTCACAAAGCCTCTGGCATGGAACAGCTTCCTCTACCAAGAGTCAAGGCAAAGAAGGCAAAAACTGAATACACTGATCACTTGATCACGTTTTCAACACGTGGATGGGGCTGGCAACACTGCAGCTGCCCCAATGGATGATGAAACGTGGACGAGAATCTCCCCAGGGGTTGAGGTGAAACAGTGGGCAAGGGGGTGCATGTGCGTGTGGGAAAGTTTTCTTGGACCTGGAAGTGAGTAGCACTTGGGAGGTGCGGTTGTGATTGGTGGGAGGGTTTGGGCAGGCAGGTGGCAGTCGGGGTTGGGGGAGAATTGGAGTTCTCAGGTTCTGCGAGAAGTAGCATCTTAGACTTTTCCTGTGGAAAGTCTTAGGTACTCTCTCTCTGATGATAGGCACACCATGATAGACAGTATAGGTCACAGTTCAAACTACCAGCGTAACTGGTACCGTCCACTAGACTACCTACTCGCAGCATGACCCTGTATTTCCTGCTCTTATTATTACAGAAAGTCCTATAGTGCCAAATGCTCTTAGACTGCGTAGTGTATCTAAATTTCCTGCACAGCAACTAGCATAACAGAGCCCAGTGTTGGCTGGGGAGTCCCTAGCCACAACTGCAAAACAAATAATAAATAAGAATTTTGCTCCCTTCTGCATTGATGTTTTCCATGAAATATAGAACTGAGGTTCAACCCTTTGCAATAGCCTGGAGGTGGTTTGTTCATTGCAATAATAAATAATAACCAAGGAAGTTGCTTGGACAGGGTGGTGAGCAGGCTGGAGCTGTGCTTTGCACACTCTTATTGTGACCTCATAGCTGAAGGACAAAACATTTTTTTTAATCTAGTCGAAAAATGGAGCACATTTTCCATTTAAAAAAATTGAAGAAATTATTTTCCCAATTTCTGTTAATATTTTCAGGGTTACATTTTTTTTCAAACATAATTATTTTCAATTTTTTGATAAAAATCTGAAAAGTTTTGATGCAACTGGAATTTTCCCTTCCAGAATGTTTCCACTGTATCAAAACAAAGAAGTTGTGATGAAACCTTTTCAGTCGCCTCTACCACGGACATACTTCCAGGACATTTTATTTCTTGATCAGGGAGGGAAAATTGTTTTACAAATGTTTTACCCAAATGGCCATTTTTTCTTAGAACATGAAACACCCATCTAATTTTAAGTTTCCAAATGCTTTCTGTATATGTTAGTTTTAGCCAGAAAAGATTACTGGAATGAGAAGAAAAAAACCTCCACAAGCCCATTTTCCATATACCACCTTCCAAAACCTTCTTAACATTTCCAGCTCAAAATAAAGAATAAAAAGGGAAATAAGGTTTGCAGCTTTCTGGGCAATTTGGAATTTCAAATCAAAATGTAAAAACTCAGCTTTTTGAGTTAAAAAGGTCAGAGCTTCCATGCACTCCTCCAGTAGCCCAAGGCTCACACCTTTGGGTTTCTGCTGGAATTTTGACTGGCATCATGAGTCTAGTCTTTTGGGGACTGAGCTGGCTTTGTGCATTTCTTTTCCATTCTGACACAAAACATCTTCATCTGACCACAGCATGCCATTGCTATCTCCCTCCCCCTCCCTCCAGTTCACCCCAAATCATAGTATTGACTTAAAAAATGGTAGGAAGAGGGGAAACAGACAATTATTTTTGAATACTAGCTTTTGTATTCTTCTTGCCTTCTGGGTTTTGAGCTTTTAGCATTCATTTTCTCAATCTTTACTATGCAGCCAGGAGGTTCATAAACGTAGTTTTTGAAATGGGGGGGAGCGGGGGGGGGGGGGGGGGTGTTGAGGCTCTCATAAATCGCCTAACTCCAGGAGCTGAAATTTCAAGAAAAACACTAAATATTTTGAGATTCTCCAGCAGCTCATTCTCAGAGTTAGTGGAGAATGAGGACAAACTCAGCTTAGAACTTGCCAGCCTGTCCATGTAATGAGTGATTCTGTCTCTCTCCAGCTGGCTGGCTTGGAGGCTAAGAGCCTGCTAGTGATTGACAGCTGATAGTGCTTGTCTTTCAGAACGAGAAGTAGCATCTTAGACTTTTCCCGTGGAAAGTCTTAGGTACTCTCTCTCTGATGATAGGCACACCATGATAGACAGTATAGGTCACAGTTCAAACTACCAGCGTAACTGGTACCGTCCACTAGACTACCTACTCGCAGCATGACCCTGTATTTCCTGCTCTTATTATTACAGAAAGTCCTATAGTGCCAAATGCTCTTAGACTGGGTAGTGTATCTAAATTTCCTGCACAGCAACTAGCATAACAGAGCCCAGTGTTGGCTGGGGAGTCCCTAGCCACAACTGCAAAACAAATAATAAATAAGAATTTTGCTCCCTTCTGCATTGATGTTTTCCATGAAATATAGAACTGAGGTTCAACCCTCTGCAATAGCTTTTTTTTGGTTCTGAAAACAGAATGATGTCTAGTCATCTTGTTTTCCCTTTCAATATTCTTCAGCTTCAGCTAATTTCATAGACCACAGAACAGAGATTACCCTATTCTGCCACTGAAACTGGCTCAATGGGATTCTTTCCACCCTATTTCCCAGATGTATATTTGATTCTCTAATGTTCCCCTGTAATACAATAATCCTTCAGCTTGCTCTGTTTTAAATAGCCTCTCTTTGTTTTTTTCTTCTTCACCACTTAGAAGGCTTGTAGGCAAGTAACTGAGAATCCCTGTTTTGAGTCAGCCCCCTGCATGTTTCTTGACGGCTCTAACAGAGGAAGGATTGTGCTCTCCCCTGATAGAAAATTACCAGCAGAGCAAGTGAAAGGCTGGGGATAGAATCATATTATACAATGTTAGTGCTATCAAAATACAGCTGGGCCTAAAGAGTCTATTCAGAAGCCCAGAGTTGTGATTAAAAAGTAAATAAGGTGCCTCTAGCCCAGCTGCCTAAGGAAATGCAGTTTGGTAAAACAAGTTAGACCATTTTACAAAGCAGCATAGGAAGCTGAATTTACGCTCTCAGTTCCTTTATACTAAAAATAAAATGGAGGTTGTTGATGTCTAAACACTGAAGCAGGGATGCTCAGCTGGCCTTCAACCAAGGGTCACACCAGCAGTTTGCCAGGAGCCAGAAGGATGCCTCTGATTTGCCTTAGATGGTGCAAATTAGAACGGCTGTCTATGTCTGCAGTTAAGGATGAAATTAACCCATGGGCATAAGCCCAAAACAGTGACCCAGGACACACTTAACTTACCAAAATAGGCACTTATGATTATGACTGCACTGCCATTACACAACTTGGTTAGTTTGACCCAGACTCTCTGTTTGACACAGTGACCAGGGCCAGAGAAGGGGGAAAGATAACTTCACCATCTGCTCCCTTCATCCTTTCCATAGCTCCACTGAAGGAATCCACATTTGAAAGTGGTAGGGACAGGAGCAACACCAGACATTCTGTATGCAATTGTTCCTCCAGAATAATACTAACCGCAGGGGGATTATTTTGCCAGGTCCTGTTAAAGAGTTTTTTTAGGGTAATAGCCAGCTGGCTCCTGACTAAGTTGCTGCTAAGGAAAACATAAGGCAGTCTACAGACTTGGGGCATCTGTATATCTGGCCCTGGATGATACCAAGATCTGAGAAACAGGAAGGGCAAACTTCATTTCACTTTCATGAGGAATCTAGCCCAGAGATAGGAAAACCTGTGACTGAAAACGTACAGGGTATCCCATCCCCTGCATGCATTATTCCTGCAAAAGAGTTCCCCCCACAAAGGAGAAACCCCGCAGAGTGTAAATGGGATGAAATCAACAAGAGCAACCCAGTAAAAAGGATACTTTGAAAGTTTGAGCTACCAGATCTGGAGCTCACATACATTAGCGCTACTGATTTCTGCATTGCCACGTCAATTTATGTGAGCAGGGGATTTGGTCCATAGAAGTTAACAAAGGAGGAGATCCTCCCTCTAGAATTTTGAAGTCCATGTATAGAATGCAGGAAAGGATTTTAGCCCTGCTGTTGAATCTCCAAATGTATTATTTCTCTTACAATCAGTCATTTAATTCTTATATTTAATCTGTAAAGTATTATATATCCCTCAAGCATGATGGATAGTGTTTACATAAAACATTAGTATTACATATGAAACTCAAAACCAAGGGCTTTACAAATGCTGGGGGGGAGGGGGGCGCTCTGGAGAGCTGCTCTAATTAAAATGCCCACAGTGTCTCATGTATTCAACATCCCCATGCTTCAAAATGGCAGCAGGGGTGCTTTAACTAAAGCTCATTCAATAAGCTTTAGTTAAAGTACACCCATTGCCATTTTGAAATTTGGGATTGCTGAATACACGCAACGTCAAGGCTGCTGAAATGTTCTGATTAGTCTGCTTGATTAATTAAGTCTGCTCCGATGCGTTCTAACTGGAATGTGTTGGAGCAGGGGTTGGGTACATGTATAGGTGCCCCAAAAGCCTATAATGATGAAGAAATGAAGAAGCCAGCTTCTGATTGCATTGTATCTCTGTTGATAGAAGGGAAGGGAAAAAGCAGTACCACTGAAGAGGGAATTCATATTCTACTAGCAATAGCTATCAGTCGAGACATGGTAATGTCTTTTGAAATGCCCCTGTCTTTACCTGCATCTTCTCAAATGATAGCGAGAGAGAGACAGCTATTGAACATTACAAGCAATACTTTTAAATAGATGCCACTGCAAACATTTTAGCTCATCTTCAAACCTTTGGATCTTGTGATGGATTTTAGCCTGGGGGTCATCCGGAGAGACAAGCTCTCTAGAGGAAGGAGAAAAAAAAGAGCATTGCTGCTGACAACAAAGAAGTGACATGACAGTGTTTGTGACACCTTACCTTATCCCCTGGCTGTGGTCTCATAAGAGAGACTTGATCATAGCCTCGTCGAACCAGAGCCCATAATGCATCAAGTTTGCCCTGGAATCAAAAATGTATGACATGACCAACAATACTTGAGCTAACAACATGAAATTAAACTACACTCACTTTGCTGCAGCATTCCTGTGTATTTAACCATCAGCACACAATGCAGGTTTCTCTATCCCAATACCCTTTATACGCTGATTATCCGTGTAGATACTGCATACCCATTGCAGTGATGTCATGCATGTAGGCAAACCAGGCATTATACACAATGCACCAAATTTATCCTCCTGGAATTACACCAAGACGGCAGCCAGCTCAGTACAAGCAATATTGATAGCAGGTGCAGAAAGGCAGGAAGCAGGTTAGGAAAGGCTTGATGCAAAGTCTATGCATATTGTACTGGAGATTGGTTCCATAAAGCAGGGCTGTCCAGCTGCTGGCCCGTGAGGGGTTAAATTGTGGCCCCCAGGCTCTTGCCCAGCCACTACAACAGTGGTTGGAGTCTCTGGGCTCCCTCTGCCTCCTCCAGCTGCTGCCTCCTGCCTCTACCCCAAGAGGCAGAGTGATGCAGCAGCATGGGAGCTGAGGGTGAGCCTTGTATGTAGTGGTGTAGTGGTGGGGATCATGGGCAGCTGGTGCAGCAATGTGGGAAAGGAAGGGGCCTCCATGGGGTAGGCAGCCTTGGAGCACTGTAGCTTTTCCTGGTGCAGACCATAGGGCATGTAGGCTGTAGGGTGTGTCCATGGGCTGCTTAGAAGCTGGACAGCCCTGCCATAAAGGATTGGAGAGTGGATTTTGCAGGGATAGACATCCAAAAGACTGACTGCTCTTTTAGGCTTTAAAACAATTTTTATTTTTAAATACATGGGGACTTTCCACCTGAGCATTTCAAGATAATACAAACATTAGTGAACCAATAATGACATAGGTTTTAACATAATAGTCATTATCCCTATTTAACAGATGGACAGGCTACTGCTCTAGCATTGTACTGGGACTCAGGAGAACTGAGTTCAGCCTCAGGTCAGCCTCAAATTTCCTGTGACCACAGGCAAGTTACTTAAGGGCCAGATCTTATTCCATCTATTAGGTGCCTATCTGTAATCCTATTTCACCCTATGTAAGCCCCTGAAAAAGTGTTAATACAAAAGGGCAGTGGGTTTTTTTCTTCCTTGCTGCTTTTTTGTGACGTTATTTTAAGGCTGTCATAATGCCATATTACAAAAATGGATGCATGACTTGATTTTCAGGGATTTAAGCAGTGTGGAATAGGATCATACTTAGCTGCCTAACTCCATTTAAGGGCTGAATGAGGTGGTACACAATTTGGCTCTGAGTTTACACTGTGTCTCCATTTCCTCATGTGTACAATGGCAATAACAGCACTGTCATACCTTACAGGGTGGTTGTGAGGATACATATGTCAAAGAAAATGAGTGAGATACTGAAAAACTGCAGTGATAAAGGCTAAATGAGTATCTGGAGAAACTGAGGCACAGAGAAGCTAAGTTGACTTGCTCAAAATCACACATTGGATTTGTGATAAAGTTGGGAGGGAGTAGTGCTAAACTGCATCAGTCCTAGTCTACTGTTGTGACCACAAGCACAGCCTTCCCACCTTATCTGCACCACCTGAATCTTTTACAAATGCTTCACTGACCTAGCACAGTCATGAGAACAGGCCTTCTTGTGAGCTTCAGAGCACTTCCTAATGAGTTATAGCCTGAGCAAAAGGTATCATAAAAAGAAACACAAAAAGCAGCCCAAGACCAATGAACCATTTAATCCCAGAAATGAGTAAAGTTCAGGGACAGTCACAGCATGCATGGGATGAAAGACCTGTGCTTTAAAGGGAACATGTAGGCCCATTACCTTGATTGGAGTGTACCATTTCCTTTGGGAAGGCGGCTTCCGAACATAGGGTTTCTTTGGTTTAGGCTCCCATGGCTCATATTCTTGTTCTGGCAGCTTAATGATGGCATTTTTGGGCTTCTCTAATTTTGCCCCTTCCTCTGTGGATCCTTTGTCTCCCCATCTCACCTAAAGTTATAAGAACAGGTTGTAGATGCAGAATTTGACTGCTTACAGTTAATCTGATGGTGTTGTTATTAATCTAGTTCCTATCACTGCTGGTGAAATATTCAGTCACTGCCTCTGGAAAGAACGATGTTTTCAAAAGAAAAAATACTGTCAGAACAATCCATTATGACAGGCATCCAGCAGTTAACAAGCAAGAAACAACCCCCCTGCCCATTAACAACAATAGCCAGAAAGAAGAACACTCAAAAACCTATTCACTGCACAATTTCACACAGTCAGCTATCAAGACAGTTCAAATTTTTACTTTGGCAAAAGCCTGAATAGTCAGGGGAACCATACATTAGACTGTGCAGGCAATCAAATCTGAGGTAGTAATAATTTATCCAGGGATATTGCAAAGTATGTCTGTACAGTTACCTCAGGACTGTATCACTGAATCAGTGGCATAAAAATTGCACCACATTTAGTCACTCATTAAACCCTGATGAGAGAGGCAATGTGTGTATATATCAATCTCAGGATATTTTTGTTCCGGGACAAACACAGGGTCAGTTTATCCAGGGACAAATGCAATGTCTGGGTGCCTGTACATGAGTCAGGAGACTGCTCCGATGCACCGTAATTACAGCGCGTTGGAGAAGACTTGATTAATCAAGTCTGCTGGAGCATGCTAATTACTGTGCTCCAGCCAGCCAGCCAGCCAGCCTCTGTCTCATGTATCAGTGTCTCTGCACTTCAAAATGGCAGCGGGGGCACTTTAACTAAAGCTCGTTCAATGAGCTTTAGATAAAGCACCCCAATTGCCATTTTGAAGCACAGGGATGCTGATAAACAAGACACTCTGGGTGCTTTAATTAGAGCAGCTCTTGGAGCCATTCTAATTAAAGTGCCCACCTCCAGGGCACATGTCAACATGCCCTCTGTTCCTAGCCTAAATGGTACAAATGATCTCAAAGGCTAGGGGAGCGATAGCATTCAGGGCAGATTAACCTCAGTGCATTTGAAGGCATACTTTGCATGGACACAGATATAACCAGTCCTGTATTGCCAGTTTTATTCAACAAACGGATAGCTCTGTGTTAGCTAAACCACTTGGTGATTTTTATGAATAATCCTAAACAGACTGAACTGCTGTCATCCGTTTCAGAAGTGACAAAGGCATCTACGAATCGGTTCTTGACCACTGATTCCAAAACTTGCTGAGTAACTTATACTTGCTCATTAGAATTGGTTCCTCAGCAAAAAGCATTGCACAGCCACATGAGAACATGCTGGATTTACCCTAATAACACATCTTATTATAAACTGAAAATAAAGGATAAAATTCTGGTGTTGGAGTTCTAACTGACTTCAGTGGGATCTGTGAACAGGCACCCAAGAGCAGGATTTGACTTATGGGGTTGCTTAGCTTTTGGCTCTCTAGAGTGAAATTCTCCCACGACAACTTAGTGCAGTTAGGATTCTTTCCTTAATTCTGAAAGCACAGCCACGGGGGCTAAGAAGCCATTGTTTTAATTCAATTAGACATAGTTTGGACCAGATCCTCAGCTGGTATAAATTAGCACGGTTCCATGAAAGTCCAGAGAGCTGAATTCAATTGTATCAGCTGAGGATCTCAGCCAATAAACTAAACATTGTTTCTAATTCCATTTTGCAACCTGCAAATCTGTGTTTGCTACTTATTTCAGAACCATGTCATTAGAGATGCAGTTTGATATCTGCCTATTTGGAAGGCAGGTTAAATCAGGTAGATAACCTAATTAAACATCAGTGTCTCTTTTCCACCTTGATGACTTTTTAAAAACCATATGAAAACAGTACAATGATTTCAATCAAACATTCTGATTTTTACAGCAATGCAAGATTCAAAAGCCCTTAATACCTCCATCCTTTTAATTCCCCCAACACCTCTGCCTCCGTAATAAGATGCATCAACAGTTGGCCATTTTTTCTTTGGCAATCCATCTTCATCATCTGATTCCTTTGGGAAAGAAGGAGAGAAGCTGCTGATGCTGTTTTCTGAAATCATGGGATATGGTAAACAAGTGAATATCATATGGTCCTATCCCTGGATATCTGGCTGTGGATGTTATAGTTATGTGCTGACCATGAACAAAAGCCTCTTGTCTCCTCAGCCCTAATTTTAACTAGGAAAGCCAAAGACAACTGTCAGTTCCCCTTTTCTCTTCTCTTCAGGCTGCTTTTATTTGCAGTCAAATATGCAGAAAGTTTTAAAATCACAATTGACTTTTAAGACAAAGTGGAGATAAATTGTACATTATAATGGACTAAGTGGCATGTTGCACAGAAAATGTGGCAATCCATTAGTCAAATTAAATCATTTATTAATTGTATTGGGAACTGTGGGAACATCTATATGTCGCCCTACAGTATCATTGTTACTGCGTCATGCTTTAATACTTTGTTTTGGAACTACTAAAGCATGGTGCAGCACTGCCCATGTTGAGTCGAGCGTGCGGCGCACGGTTAGTTTTAGCTGCTACTTCACCATAGCGGCATGCTAAAACAGGGCAGTGTGCCACTATGGCAAAGTAGCTGCTGGTCACATGTAGGCTCATGTGATTGCTACGTTGCTGTAGTGTGTTGTACGGTGAAGTACTGCATTGCTATGGCAACGTAGGGTGATGTGTAGATGCGTCCTGTGTCACCTAATAGGGAGAAAGGCCACTACTGTCAGCTCTCAGCTCTGTGCATCTGTACAGCTTCTTTTCACGACAGCTGTAGCATTTGGCTCTTTGTGGAAATAAGCTCATGATACACAATTCAGATCTAGGTCTGAATCTGGAACAAGCCCAAAGGCTCAGGAGGTTTCATCTGCCACATGAGGGCTGTTTTCTGAAATTACCTCAAATATAGAGGAGTCTTGATCTGTCTTTTATTTCAGGCCTGCCATTCATTCCTTGCTTAACTTAATTTAGTGCTTGTAAAACTGCATGCTTTGACATCCCCTGAGGCACACTGCCAGATCCCCAGCTGATGTAAACTGGTGGAGCTTCATTGACTACAGTTTGATTTATCCTGCTGAGGAGCATTAAAGAGACTTCACTGGAGTTACAGTGATTTATGACAGCTGAAGAAATTTGACCAGTGTCTCCTCTTGGTCCACAAAACATGAATGGTAGGGAGAGGGGCCCAGCAAACTTTAGCTGTAACAACACACTCTCTCAATGCCTTAAATTATTTGGGTGCTGATCCACATGATTATTACTGGACTAAACTGCAAAGCACCTCACACTGATCTCCCTAAGCAATGGTATGTTTCTAGAAAACTGGGGAATATGATTTTTTTTTCTATCAGAAAAACAAGTGAAACCTGATTTATAGAGAAAGGGAGGGATTATTATTGAAACTGTTTAACAGTTTTTGGATGATGTTTTTCAAATCTGTCAGTGTGATCTGGGTGCTAATTTCCTATTAGAAATCAATAAGAGCAAAAGTACAAATCCCTCGGGCAACTCTGCAAATTCATTCTTTGGGGTATGTAAGTATGTATGCATGCATTTTTGTTAATTATCTCTCTTATGCCAATGAAATGCTTTGGAGAAAAGTTGTGCCTATTAACTATGCAGTGCCCCTTGATCTTCCATGTAAAGACTTAGAAAGCTAAGCAGATTGTGAGGCAGCACCTCTACCAAATCCTACAGTGAAAACGAAAGAAACCAAATGTTATTATTTCCATTACTGCTAATTTGTAAGATAAAAAAGCCATGTAAAACTCATCTTTCTTTATAAGAACAAAACAAAGCCACAAATCCAATTATTTCTCTTTGCTAGGTCATCCTTAAGATTGAGTTAGACATGATACACCTGCAGGTATAATTAATGCATGCTCTTTGTCACAGCCATGACTGGCAAAACATTGAGCCCAGTGGGTGAAATCTTGGTGAGAGAATAGCAATGGAAGTTTTTTCTGTTGTCTTCAGTGAAGCCAGGCTTTTGGACACACCTTGCTCAAATCCAATGAAATTGAAGGTACTTAGATGACACTCCAGTTTAAGTATGTCTGTAAGTGTTTTGCTGTTCTATAAGCCAAAAGACTCAGGTCACTGGCAAGCCTAACTTTATGGCATTCTACTGATTGGATATTAAAAATATTAATAACTTATATTTTATTACAGTTTTGAAGCACCCATATAGGGTATCCTGTGTACCACATTCAAAGTGCATAGCAACACTTATATCTAAAGAATATATGTCATAAAGTTGATGAAAAACTAACCCACCATTGTTTAAGACTGACTGGGAGTATCTACATGTGACACTATGTCACCATAGCAACACAATATGGAGACATAGCATCCATAGAAGGGGCAGGCAAAATACGGCCCGTGGGCCACATTCAGCCCACCAGGCCATTCTATCTGGCCTGCAGGGCCCCTAAAAAATTTAGAAAATTAATATTTTTCTGCCCCTGGCTGCCTGTCAAAAATGACAAGAGCCAAGGGCAGTAGGACCCAGGGGGAGTCAGGGGCAGAACAAACAGATGCAGCAGCAAGTCCTAGCATGGCACAGTGTAGGCTGTTACTGTACCATCGTTTAGTACTTCCTCTTGGAATTACTAAATGACAGCATAGTAACAACGGCGCTGTAGGGCCACATGTAGATGCACCCACTGATTTGTAAATAAATGCATTCAGAATCAGACTACCATATTTTTGCGCATATATCTTGCGGGGTATACACGATTTTACAAAAAAAATGGATAGGTGCGGGCTATACGGGGGAGCGGGCTATCAACGGACTTCATTTCCGTGCTGGGCCCGGGCAGGCTGGGCTGCACCGCCACTGCTGCAGGGGCTGGGGCCGGGCTGCACCGCTGCTGCCATGGGGGCCGGGGCTGGCCCGGGCAGTGCCGCCTCCCTGCTGGGCCCGGGCAGGCCGGGCTGCACCACCACAGCCACGAGGGCCGGGGCGAGCTAGGCTGTGCTGCCGCTGCTATGGGGGCTGGGGCAGGCTGCACCGTCTTCCCGCTGAGCCTGGGCAGGCCGGGCTGTGCCGCTGCTGCCGCAGGGGCTGGGGCCGGGGCCGGGGCCAGGGCAAGCCGGGCTGCACTGCCGCCACCGCAGGGGCTGGGGCAGGCCGGGCTGAGCCGCCTCCCCATGTATACGCTGCCGCAGGGAATACACAGGTGCAGCATATATATGGACTAATTTACAAAAATACAATTTTCCACGGGTTATACGTGGGTGCGGCTTATACCCATGGGTGGGCTATATGCATGAAAATACGGTATATCGGTAGAAGTTCAAGCCAGAGTACTTAAATAATCTGTTGATATGTCCTATAGAAAGTCCATCCAGAGAAAGATAAGATAGCCAAAGATGGCGAAACCCAGCAAATGGACAAAGATGAAAAAACCCAGCATATGAATAATTAGCATTTGCATCTAATGTTATTTCTGGAAATGTAAATGCTATTTAAGCAGGACCAGATTTGACTCCACCTATTAGGTGCCTAACTGTGATGCTGTTTCACACTGCTCAAGTCCTTGAAACCCACAAGAAGTGGGTGGGTCCTTTTCCTTCTTGCTGCTTTTTGTGACTTAATTTTAAGGCTAAGGTGACAGTGGGCATGTCTACACAAGATGCTGTGTCACCACAGAAACACGCTACAGCGATGTAGAATTGGCAATCAAGAATCTTATAATGCATTGCTACAGTGACATAGTGGCAAAAAAAACATATGCATGACTGGCACAGCGCAGTAACAATGGTGCCATACAGCCATGTGTAGATGTGCCCAGTATATTGTAAAAGTAGATAAATTAATGGATTTTTAACGAACTTGAACAGAGTAGAACAGAATCACATTTAGGTGCCACAGACTGCTTAGGTGCCTAACAGATGGAATAGAATTTGATGTATAGTCTGTGAGCTGAGTTACATATTTCAAAATTCAGAGGAATCTTAAAATGGCTCACTTTGAAACCTGTGCGGAATGTGGAGACACTGAAATCTCATGCTTCATAATAATGCTAATTGCCTTAAACAACTAAGATTTTGATGCATATTTCAGAGTTAAATTGCCACAGTATTGCTACCCAGGACAAATAACAGGATCCTGGAGACAGTAATGGTAGCCTCTAGCAACCACAAAACAGCAGCTGTGGTTCCTTCCTCAGCCAGATGCCAAGTTACAGTAAGTTAGCAAACTGTAACCTTCTTATGTGGGTTTATGCAAGTATTTTTCCATGGATTAACTCTGCCTGTATGTAAGGAATGGGAATAGTCAGGGCTGTATACTAGAGATTTCCTGTTTTTAATGTCATTTATATTACAGTAACACAGAGAAGTCTCGGCTGAGGCCAAGGCCTCATTGTGCTAAGGTTTGTAGATGCATTCAGTAAGACACAACCCTGTCCCAGAGGGCTCAAAATTTAAATAGACAAAGAGCATATAACTTGTTGTGGCTCTGCTGTGCAACCTTTGGTTTGAAGTCAGGTCCTTAACTCTCAGTACAATGAAGCACCCTAAACCTTACTCGGTTTGAATTCCCACAGAAAACAGTAAGTTTTACCTGAGCAAGAACTATAACATCAACCTGAGATTTTCATTTGTATGTGCTTCTTGTGGAACAACACAGAACAAAATATTGTAGGTCCTATTAACAATGGTCCTATAAAATTTCTTCTATGTCCCTGTGTATGTACAGGGGCCTGAAGGCAGAGATAATGTTGTCTTGGCCCAGCAGACTATCTCTTGGCCTCAGAGGTGTCATTTGACATGTATAATGGATCTGAAGATCTAAGTCAGTGTCATACATTGCAATGGCTGTGGACAGTATAATTACAGACAGTATAATTATATGAAAAGGACTATACTTACTGGCTCAGGGGGTGGTGGTGGAGGAGGCTCCTTGATGACCTATGATATGGATATGATGGGAAAGAATCTGAGTTAGAGGCAGGTTTCATACATCTGTCAGTGTGCTTATCCCCTGGGCTCTGTTTGGACCTCACATTATAGGCAAGTCCCACTTTTTTGCTCAGTATCTATCCTTTCTCACTTGGCCCTACTTTTCTATGAATTTGTGAATTAGTCTCATTCATTTTCATCAAATGTCAAATTGGTGCTGGTGAGAGGTGGCCAAGCCTGCCCCAGTGAATCGGCTGTTTATTCATGGTCACATGCTAAATCACCAAAAAACATGGGTTCATATTTTATATGCTCAAAAATTTCCCTGAACTGTACAGGGGAGTTGATTCCCATGGTCCTGACAAATGAGAGTTTCCAAAATAAAATAATGCTGCACCCATAATAATCCATTTTATACAGCATGTAGGCATTGGTCTATTCAATGTTGCAAAGCGTAAGTGTCATAGGCCGCATTGACGTGAGAGGCTGACTGCGCAGTCGTTAAAAACTTGTATAAACAAGTACTAAATGACTGCGCAGTAACCCAAGTTACTGTGCAGTAACGTCAATGAATGGCTTTTTTGCCCTGCTGACTGTACAGTCGCCTGAGGCAACTGTGCAGTAGTATCGCATCATGGTTGCTGCCACATGACGCTACTGTGCACTAGTCTTAGGCTACTGCATAGTCAGTGTCTCATGTAGATGTGGCCATAGATAAATAAATCGTATTGTCAAACATGATTCAGGCACTTAGACTCTAACTATATCACTCCCTTACCACGCTCAGCAGCACTCTGCTAGAACAAACAATTGAAATCCATGGACACTTCATCCTAAACCAGGAGTAGCACAGCTTCTTTAGTGCTCCTGCAAATGGGCCAACTGGCTGTACTCCTCAGTTGACGTAATTAACCCTGGCACAGGGCCACATATGTGAACTGACTTACTCAAAGTCAGTAGTAAAGTGGTTCCAGGTTCCATGTTCTAATGATGCTAATGCTGTCTCACTTGGACCTGAATCAGCAGAATATTTAATCTCCTTTTAACCTTTAAGCATGTACTTAAGTCAATGGGACAGGTGCATGTTTCAGGCACGAATAAAGGCTTTCCAAACATGTTCACTTTTTTCCCCTAAAGAAATAAAGATGCTCATTTGCTTTGGTCACTGTCTACTGTGCACCCCTCCAGGTTTTTAACTCCAGCCTCTGGCAAAGAGACAATAAAACAAAGTCCACACTTACCACTGTGCAGCACAGAGGCCAGAACCACCACAGGAGAGCCAGTGCCAGTAACAGAAACAGAATTAAGAGTGCGATGAAAAGGATTGTCCCACTCAGCTGAAAACAAGATGGTGATTGTCACATTACATTAATGTGTTACAAGTGCAGCAGGTTGAGGTCTTAGACATGGAAAAACAAGTCACCTTTTATGCGCTATGGATTTTTAGTCGGTTTACATAAAGAATATACAATCAGTCACTGTTCTCATTGGCACTGTATTCAGTAAGACTAGTTAATCTTTAAAGCCCTGCTTCAGGGGAGCACCCCTGTTCATGAAAGACAGTTATGAACCAACAGTCAATGGAATTTAAACAAGTGCTTGAAGTACTTACTTAAATGGAGGCCGAGAAGTGTGGGTGAGACTCCCCAGTGCTTTCAGTGTGACATTTGTCGTGACTTCAGACTGCAGAATCCTAGCTATTCATGTATGCAGACTAGTCTCTCATTGAAGGGGTGGAAGTAAATTAGGAGCAAACCGCATATTTGGAACAAAGAATGTGTAAGCAACTCAGATATCCTTGTGTCTTGCTTCCAGTCTGTTTCCTTGTGTAGACAGCATTGTAGTCTACTAGGCATTTAGGACCATTTAGGCTTTTCAAGCTGTCCGCATGCCAATGAGGGCCACGTTTTCTAAAGGAGACTAGCATGCAGTACGTCTCACTGTGACGCTTCTAATCAGACTTTCAAAGCAGCCAATCATTCAAGAACAGAGTTCTGATAACTCAACCCTTTATTTTGGACTCTAAAAAGGACCTGAGCTATTTGGAAAAATCTATCCCTGAGTTTGGAGCCCTTCCAAAAATTTAGCTTTACTAAATTAATCTTCCTGGTCTTACCCACACCCAAAAGTATTTGTTCTGCTTCATTTAAGTAAGCTCACAAGTCATGATGGATCTCCATATCACTTTACAGATAGCCTTAATAAAGCACTAGCCAATACCTAATCACATTGGCCCTTATATACTGCCTGCACCTGTTTCCAGCACTTTACAATGTCTTCTATGAACTCAGGGATTTTTAAATAGCAACTAATTCTCATGACAGGATGGGATGTTGCAGCCGGGGACCTATCATTTACATGGGCCTGTGTATGATGTTAAGAGCTAGGGGCAGCACTTTAGCCCGGATGCCTTAGTGATCCCTTTTCCTGTGCTAATGGAAACATCTTCAGTGCCCATTATATTAGATTAGGTTTCCTAAGTTTGATGGAAGGTTTTTCTCAGTATTGTCACTGAAACAGGATCAACTGAGAAGATGCAAAATCCTATAGCAAAACAGAGAAAGGGCCAAGAGTAGGTGATAAATGGTTAAGAGGGACTAGAGATATGTTGGAAGAGAGGCTGGGCAGACTAGAAGTGGGCTGGAATGGGAGCTGTGAGCAGGTAGAGTACAGGTCAGAGAGCATGGATGGACAGTAGGTTGAATGGGAAAGGAGGTAGGAAGTTGTTGAATAATAAAATCCATGAGATTTCCTTAGTTAAATCTACAGTCCATATGTCAAATTTATGTGATTAGAACATACAAATTAACATCTAACCTATTCTATAACAGGAATTTTCTTTATTGTCTGAGGTGAGTTGTATTTATTTCTCCACAATTGTATTTGTTTTTCCATCAGATGGAGAAGAGGCAAAAAAGCTAAAAGTTAGTCAAAGTTACATAAACTGGGGCACAGATACTGAGGTCCTGTTTTAAAGGTATTATTCGGGTCTTTCTTAAGCAACTACCCAAGGGACCTAGTTGGTTCACATTTTATTCAGCCTTTACTTGGGCAAAAATGTAGGATTTTTTCCAGCACTAAAAAAAAGTGGAGCAGTCAATATACTACACTGGTCACACACACATACATAGCCATGAGCTCCTGTTAATGTATGTTTTGTCCCCAGAAATCCTAATTTCCCATCCTAAATGCTTATGTATAAAATATTAATACACTTGCTAGGAGCTGCTGGAAAAAAAGCAAATAAAGTTTCCTTTCAAAGATACAATACATAAAACACTGTAGTGAAATAGGACTTGAAAAGAAAATAGCAGACTTCATGCAACAAAGCAAGAACTAGTGCAGGGGGTCTCACAGGAGCTGAAGACTCAGGGAGCAAGTAAAGAGAAGGCACTTACTGTTAAGAAAAGGACAGGACAGAAGAGCCAACCCAGAGCAAGGGCTGATGAGGCCAGGTGATTGCCATTCACAGAAAAGGAGACGAAAGAGAAAAGGAAATGCAGGGAGTCTCTAAAATGATAAAGAGAGAATTAAATGCATGCAATTCTGGACAAGCCAGAAATTTTATTTCAAAAAAGTGGGCCAGATCTTCAGCTGATAGAATCTGATTTCAGTGGAGAAAGGCTAATTTACACCAGCTGAGCATCAGGTCTCTTTGTCTTGTTTGTTTTAAAGCTACCAGTGAAGGCAGTGCTGATGCAAAGTGCCAGACTAACAACCTTTGAGATCTCAGTCTTCTGTTTAGCCCCAGCCAGTGGTGATCCGAGTCTCCTCCATCTAAGCTCTAACAGGGAGGGATCTTCTTTATGGCTTAGAGTGCAGTTTCTCTTAAAACTGTATGAAGCATTGGTAACTAAATGCACGACAATGGGTTAACAGTTGTGTTTCACTGTGAACTCAAAACTAGACCTGCCTTTGTGAGAGATTGTGATTACGAGATTATTTTGAAGGTGACATGGGGATAAAATGTGAAAATGTCTTGTCTCCTGTGTGTGAAATCGCCCTCTACTTGAGTTCATGTAAAATGCAAAATTTGGAGGTAGTTGTGAAATCAGGTAAAATGACTAAAATGTCTATGATAAATTCTGAGTAACTTAACACTATGACTTTCCACAGCTCTGGGGTAAATGACTCCAGACTGGTGGCTGAAAACGTCAAGACACCTCTACTGAGCAGATGTAGACTCCCAACTTTCAGTCATTGTCTTTGTCCCACTTTTTATCACTTCTACACTGAGACTGCCAAACGGGGACCCAATGCACACCGAGGAGGAAGCTGGTGTTGGAATGAGCCATGAAATAGCCTCCAGATTCTCACAACAGTGACCAAATCTGGGTTTAGGCCCACTACTCTGATATAAAATGCCTAGTAACCAATTGCTTAGATAACCTTCCTGTAGCATAAAACACCTGGGGCTGGATCCTTAGCTGGTGTCAGCGGAGGTAACTCTGTTGATCTTCACTGATTTACACTAGCATGGGATGTGGACTATCCTTTCACGTGAGTTGTAGTGAGGAGATTGCTTGTCTATTAATGAGCTGCTTAGTTTTGTTTCTAGGATTAAACTTCTGTGAAATATCAGCTTTAACTGCTAATCACTGTCCTTCTTCTTTGGGCTGGCCAGTCCTCCTGACATTAGATTAGAAGAGCTGATTTTCCCAGACATCTCTCTCACCTCCTTCCATCAATATCAGCAGCACTCAAAGCTCCCTTGACTGAGAGAGCCTGGAGCTGTTGCCCTTTTACAGTCCTTATTCATGGCACCCTGGGAGAAGAGAATTCTTCCTTCATTCCAATGGCAAATATAAATCCCTCTGCAGGAGCAACCCTAGGATTTTGAAAAGTGGGATGTGACAGAGAGCTCCCTGACACTGTTTGGCACAACTGGTGCCCACGACCAGAGTTCTCAGCAATAGAAATCACTGTGCATGCGCTGCACATTCAAAGGGGGGTGCAACCACAGCACTGCAACCCCCAGATCTGTGTCTATCCCCTAGGGAATATGAACTATACAGGGGGCCAGAAAAACAAACAACAGTGGCCTTTACTGAAGGATTACATTTTCAGTCCACCCAAAGGTGCCCGTGACAACCCAAGGAACCTTAAGTGCTTGTTGAGAGAGTTACTTTCTGCTTCAAGTTCCCATGGTAGAATCCAGTATTTCCTGAAGGGCTGGATGACTCCTCTCAGCTCCTTCAACCTGCCCAAATCTTAAATCTCTCTCTCTCTCTTTCTCCATCTCTTTCTTGCAGGCTGGAGGGGGGAGTATTCTTTTGATTTAGTATGTAAGTCTGTCAAGAGCTATTCATTGCTGCAGTCAGTGGGGGATTAGTCTCATCCAGCCTTAGCTGTTTTCAGTGCATTGCTGGGATCGGGTCTATAACTGTGCGTGGTAGCTGCAGAGACTTTCAGTTCATTTAGGATCCTTCCCCTAAAGAACAACCCTTTATTCCCCAGGTGACCAGTGTTTTTCTGTCGGACCCCGTAGCATTACTTACACACTGTGTGCTGGTGATGCTGACAGAGCTGGAGATGAACGTCAAGCCATTGTTCATGCTGACTTGTAGGAAAACCACCCTAAAGCACAAAAAGATATGCTTATTTTTAGTGTCATCTTCATACTCATTGTTCTCTTCATTCTAGCCATGTTTTAGTTTTTGGCTCCTGCAGATAGCATGTCTGCCTAGCCAAGGCAGTTATGTGACTACAGGTGCTTACCTGCAATTGTCTGTCTGCTTGCCCAAGAGCCAGCTATTTTATGTTGGCTTAATTGAGTTGGGCCATATATTCTTTATTAAGAGACTCCATCCTACCTGGAGGGAAAGGGCACTAGTACAGTGACTCATAGTGCTAAGCCTTAGGCATTTGTAATAAGGTCTGTCTGCAGCAAAGAAAAATGTAGGATAGGATCATAGTGTGCTCTCATTTATACCAGTATAAACCTTGACTAACTCCATGATGGTTAGTCAAGTTGCACTAGATCTGTGGCAGTGTAGCTGAATGCTGTCTCAGGCTCTAGTTGAAAGTTCATGTTCTCAGCTGCCCCAGGACTAGGATCTGCCCCAGGAATTGAAATCTGTACCTGCTTAAGTGTCTGAGTACTTACATCTTCCCTCTTACTACAGTATGTAAGTACCCAGGGGATTGCAGGGAAGTCAACTAGGGAATTATTCATTGCTAACTTTCACAGGTGTTGGCATAAGGGAAGAAGCTGCTGAGGTTGGCAGAGCAGCTGCCATCACTGGCTGTCAAAAGTGGAAAACTTACTGTATGCTAAATAAAATGTGAATGAGCTCTAAATTCCATTAAAAATAGAGAAGTTTAATGGAAGGATTTACCTGATGTTCTTCTCCCCTTTTTTCACTGACATTCAAAATGAACAGAAACAATTCACACCACTCCACTCACTAGTCTAGTCCCCAGAGAGTGGTTTCTCCTCTATGGGGTTGTTGAGGGTTGTTAACTTAAATCTCCAGCAATGCTGTATGAGTACAAGTTGCCTGAACAACAGGTGACACACTGGGTACAAAACCTAGAACCATGTGAAACTTGCCTCCCTCTAGGTCTAGTTACCGATTTGAAGCCCAGTCTGGGATAGGCTAAAAGGCTTGCAAGCACAGGTTGATTTACAGTGTTCACATATTACCAATTGCAGTTTAAATGTAAAACTAGGAAGTACTCATGAGTTTTCTGCTTTCAGATTTCAGGATATTTAAAGCAATACAAGTAAAGCCGAATGAAAGATCCGTACTGGTTCCTACAAACTGAAAATGAGGAGATCTGCGCAGCTTTGCACCTAGCTCGAATGACCGTGTTTTGAAGAATGTGTAAGTCTACTAATATCAGGAATTTAGCTGTCAATGGTCATAAATATGCCACTCCAGAGGCAGAGAACCACATACTGTTCTTGGTTATGTTGGTTTAAATCAATAATGATTTTATTTATTTACTGCAATCCACAAAAAGTGAGCCTTATCCTCCTGTCCTTGTATCATTTATCCTGTTGTCATTTACCCCGTGTAAAGCATATGTAAAATGCTACCACATGAGAATAGCAGTGCAAGATGTAACGGACTGAAAAATCGAGGCTAATAAATACAAACCTATAATTATGATTTCATAACATATTGCACCTAGAGGTGTAGCAGGGCAGTTCTGTGCCTGAAGCAGCTATAATGTACAGAGCAGCATGGGCTTCCACCTTGCTGATTCTGGTGTGATCAGCTGCCACTGGCTAATTTTATGCCCCCTGACAAAGGCAGTGCCTGGAGTTGCTGCTCCACTCACCTTCCACCAGTTATGCTACTGATTGCATCAAAACTACACCATATTGCAGCAGCTTTACATTGGTGCCTGATTTCATCAGTATTTCAGTATTCCTGATTTATATCAACATACATGACAGCAGAATAAAGCCTTGTAACTCAACCATATTGTGCATTTGTATTCCCCTAAATTATATTAAGTTGGGTTTGTTTACCCATGCCACACAAGAAGCTTGTGGCACAGGTGATCTTGTAGCTATGTTTCAAGCACCCAATTTTACTTCCTACTGACTTTAAATAATACACTGAGAAGAAATGCTCTGAGCACATGTGTATATACATGAAGAATCACACATTCAAAGTTAGTATCCCTTTTGCATGAAAAACTGGAAGGTCCCAGAGCCTCGAGGAGTTTCAATATGCATATTATATTATGGGACACACAATTAGTTTATTAAATACAGGCAGAATCAATGTGCCCATACCACCAGGGCAAGGTCATGATGTAGGGACAGGACCCTGATAGACCTCATGTTGTGTAGTGCCCAAGAACCATCCCTGAATGGTGTAATGCTGACTTACACCAGGTACAGATTAGGTCCAAAAGGGATGATTCTACCCCTGGCAATGAACATTCCTAAACTGCACATTTTGAACAAAATCTTCAACTTCTTCCTTGGTTTTTTTTAGGCAAAATACTAAAGGACAAATCCAAACCTACTTCTGCAGAGCACTTAAACTCCTTTTAGATGTCTAGATTGCTCAATACTATCCTCATCCATCTTCCACAACAGCCACCAGACCATTTTGGCCTTCATAGCATGCTCAGGAGGGATCCGCTGAGGTGTCTACCTTCACTTACATGCTGTTGTGACTCTAATCAATCTTGTGAAGTGTATACAACCTCCATAAAACCCAAATCTTTAGTTACAGGAAAACCACAACTTGGATTCTAGCCTCCGCTCCCAGTCTGCATTTTATCAAGGACTATTCAATATGAACTGCAGAAACAGCACTGGAAATACAAGCTGGGAGTACAGACTCAAGTCCAGGGCTTTCTCTCTCCAAGGCTGGTATTTGCCTCACTGGGCAAGAGTCACACTCCTTCCCCATGATCCTTTCCCTCACGACTTTCCAGGGGACCAGCTTCAAGAAGAGTGGGAGTGCTCTTGAAACCCTGCCTAACAAATGGCTTGGTGATTACAGCAGTTTGTTAGGAAGTAGGAAATGTAGGTTCCAACCCTGACTACCTAAGAAGCGCCTACAATCTGGGTGTCCTACTCACTGGCCAAGTGCCCTGACTACAAGGCTAAAAGGTGGGTGGGTCCTCCTCCTGGTGTTGTTTGGATGTTTCCTTCAGAGTGAGTTGGTTGTTTATATGATGTAGCCATGTAAGGGTATCCTGTTGAAAGAATGAACTATGTATTTTACTGTAAGGATTAGGAAAATGAGGGTTGCCCACTGTCATGGGCATACATCTATCCAGCTAAAGGGGAAGCAATGCATCTATGTAGGGTGAGTTAGAACTGGTCTCTGAAGATGTGTTAGGCTGATCAGTGAAAAACAGAAGAGCTATGCATTCTCCCAGGTAGATCTGGATCACACCCTGAGGCAGGGTGCATTTTTGTACTGGCCATGAGAATGATTTATAAATGGATTAATATTTGGGCCTGATTGCCACATACAGTACTTAGCTCCCATAGAGCAGTAGATCCAGGAATGAGGCAAGAGAGATGTGGCTCTGTCACACATGTACAGTAGAGCTCAGATCTTACTGACTGTTCAAATTAGCAGGTCCAGATGCTCTCCACCCCAGAGTGTTGAGGGAATTGGCAGGGGTTATTGCGGGGCCCCGGCACGGCTTTACAAGCACTCATGGTGCTCTGGCCAGGTGCCAGATGACTGGAAGAAAGCCAGTGTGGTCCCAATCTTCAAAAAAAGGAAGAGGGAGGACCCGGGCAACTATAGGCCCATTAGTCTTACTTCAATCCTGGGGAAACTCTTTGAGAAAATCATCAAGGAGCACATTTGTGATAGGCCAGCAGCAGAGATGATGCTCAAGGGCAACCAGCATGGTTTCATTAGGGGCAGATCCTGTCAGACCAACCTGATTGCCTTTTACGATCAGGTCACAAAAGCATTGGACGTAGGTGTTGCCGTGGATGTAGTCTTTCTGGACTTCAGCAAGGCCTTTGATACTGTCTCCCATACCATTCTCATCAAAAAACTAGGTGACTGTGGCATTGATGCCTACACAGTCAGATGGATTGAGAATTGGCTGAAGGGTTGTACTCAGAGGGTAGTGGTGGATGGGTCTTTTTTGACCTGGAGGGAAGTGGGCAGTGGAGTCCCCCAGGGCTTGGTTCTTGGGCCCGCATTGTTCAATTTCTTTATTAGTGACTTGGATGACGGGGTAAAAAGCAGCCTGTTTAAATTTGCTGATGATACCAAGATTTGGGGTGAGGTGGGCATGCTAGTAGGGAAGGACATATTACAGCAGGACCTGGACAGGTTACAGGGGTGGGCTAACGAAAATAGGATGGGTTTCAATATTGACAAGTGCAGGGTGCTGCACTTGGGCAGTGGGAACCAGCAGCACACTTATAAGCTGGGAAACTCCCTTCTTGAGAGCACGGTGGCAGAAAGAGATCTTGGAGTCATTACTGACTCCAAGATGAACATGGGCCGACAATGCGAGGTCACGGTCAGTAGGGCTAACCGTACCTTGTTGTGCATCCACAGATGCATCTCAAGCAGGGCCAAGGAGGTGATCCTCCCCCTCTATGCGATGCTGGTCAGGCCACAGCTGGAGTACTGTGTTCAGTTCTGGGCGCCGCACTTCAGGAGGGATGTGAACAGCATTGAGAGGGTCCAGAGGAGGGCCACCCACATGATCCAGTGACAGCAAGGCAGACCCTTCGAAGAGAGGCTACGGGACCTGAACCTGTTCAGCCTTCACAAGAGAAGACTGAGCGGGGACCTAGTGGCCATCTATAAACTCACCAGGGGGGACCAGCAGGGGTTGGGAGAGACCCTGCTCCCCCTAGCGCCCTCCGGGGTAACAAGGAATAACGGCCACAAATTGTTAGAGAGTAGGTTCAGACTAGGCATCTGAATGCAGTACTTCACATTCAGGGTGGCTAGGATCTGGAACCGACATCCAAGGGAAGTGGTGCTGGCTCCTACCCTGAGGGTCTTTAAGAGGAGGCTTGATGTCTACCTGGCTGGGGTCATTTGAGCCCGACTTTCTCTCCTGCCCAGGGCAGGGAGTCGGACTTGATGATCTACAAGGTCCCTTCTGACCCTACTTCTATGAATCTATGAATCTGTGACTGGTCATCATGGGCTTCTGCCAGAGATCTGATGAGCAATGAGCTCCAAGCTGACCAGCTGATTTGGACACGGACTGGTTGGAGCCCCTGATTTTGCATGGCTCAGGAGTGAATGCTGCTGCTGTTTGCCCTTCTCCTCTCCAATGAATTCAGCAGCAGGGCTAGGAAGGGACAAGCAATGGCAGCAGTATTCACCATCTGGACTCTGGAGCCAAATGAAAGCAAGGGCTCCAGGTAAACCCTGTGCTGAGAGTTCAAATGTGACAGTTGCGACACCTCCTCTGGATCTGCTTCTGCCCCCATATATGTTGGACATAGTTTCATAGTTTCATAGTAGGTAGGGCTGGAAGGGACCTGAGCAGATCATCAAGTCCGACCCCCTGCCACGGGCAGAAAAGAATGCTGGGGTCAGATGACTCCGGCTAGGTGATTATCTAGCCTCTTTTTGAAGACTGCCCAGGGTAGAAGTGAGCACCACTTCCCTAGGAAGTTGGCTCCAGATCCTAGCCGCCCTGACTGTGAAGCAGTGCCTCCTGATATCTAACCTGAATCTACTCACGGTCAGCTTACGGCCGTTGTTCGTTATTACTCCTGGTAGTGCTCGGGGGAACAGGGACTCCCCCATAGTCTGCTGGTCCCCCTTGGCCAGTTTGTAGATGGCCACCAGATCTCCTCTCAGCCTTCTCTTGTGGAGGCTGAACAGGTTCAGGTCCCGTAGCCTCCACTTGTACGGCCTGCCCTGCTGCCCCCTGATCATGTGAGTGGCCCTCCTCTGGACCCTCTTGATGCTGTCCACATCCCTCCTGAAGTGTGGCGCCCAGAACTGGACACAGTACTCCAACTGCGGCCTGACCAGTGTCACATAGAGGGGGAGAATCACCTCCTTGGACCTGCTCGTGATACATCTATGGATGCATGACAAGGTGCAGTTAGCTTTCCTGACCGTGTCCCCACATTGGCGGCCCATGTTCATTTTGGAATCATTAATGACGCCAAGATCCTTTACTGCCTCTGTGCTGATGAGAAGGGAGTTCCGCATCTATAGGTATGCTGCTGGTTCTTTCTCCCTAGATGCAGTACCTTGCACTTGTCAGTATTGAATCCTATCATGTTCTCATTCGCCCACCCCCTGTAACCTGTCTAGATCTAGTTGCACCCTGTCCCTCTCCTCCTGCGTGCCCAATTCTCCCTACATCTTAGTGTCATTTGCGAATTTGAACAAGGTGCTTTTCACTCCCTCATCCAAGTCGCTGATGAAGATGTTGAACAGTGTGGGCCCGAGGACCAAGCCCTGGGGAACCCCACTGCCCACATCCCTCCAGGTCGAAAATGACCCGTCTACCACCACTCTCTGGGTGCAGCCCTCCAGCCAATTTGCGACCTATCTGACTGTGTAGGCATCGATACCACAGTCGCCTAATTTCTTAATGAGAATGGGGTGAGAGACAGTGTCGAAGGCCTTCCTAAAGTCTAGAAAGACTACGTCCACTGCAACACCTGCATCCAAGGATTTTGTGACCTGGTCATAGAAGGCCACCAGGTTGGTCTGACAGGACCTGCCTCGAATGAACCCATGTTGGTTGCCCCTAAGTATGATCTCCCCTGCTGGCCCCTTGCAGATGTGCTCCTGGATAATTTTCTCAAACATATCCCTGAGAGCAGTACTTACTGTCCAATATCTTCTATAACTGGTGCAGGGCAAAGCAAATAGGTATCTTGAACAACAGTTGGTTTTTCACCTGAAAGGAAACAAAAAAAGATGTAATGCATAAAAAAGGGCAGTGGATCCTGAATGGGCCAAACAATGGACATATGCTGACATTAAATGAAGAATACAGATATTAGGCACTTCTCAGGATCTGACTGTCAGCATACTTTTGATGACACTGATTATTCATAGCTGTACTCAGAGAGTCTTATTGCTGCCGGTGGAAATCATCATACTGGTATTTGTTATCGTTTCAATTAGCAGCTGTGATATCTCCAGGCTTGTAACATTAAATGGGCATCATCAGGACTGCTCATCTCAATATTGAACCTTGTATTGTGCAACTTGTCTGCTTGCAAAATGTATGTCTCTTTTTATATAAAATTACTCACTAAGGAGCTCCATTTTAGAGTGGGCAAGTCTACAGCTATGCATTATAATAAGGGTTTGCAGTGGATAGCACAACAACACAGAAAGGAAATCATTTTCCATGTTTTGAATGTTATAGATGTTTGCAGTCCTGACTTCACATGTGAAATACGAAACATGACTGTAATGGGGATGGCTTTGGCTTCACTGATTAGGGGCTGAGAAAAGGGAAGGAGCTTCCCCTTTAGCTGGATAGATACCAGTTCAGTTTGCCCAAACTGAGACAGCTGACTGGCAGCTGAAGGCTATAGTCTGCTCTGGGCCAGCCATCTGGATACTTTTGAAAACGGGGCCTACAGGACTGGAATAAGGTTGCAGGTGACAGGCACACAGTATGTCTACGCTGTGACTGCAATGTAGGGTAGATATACGAGAGCCAGCTGGCTCAAATACTAGCATTAGTCAGGCCATAGCAGCACAGGGCTCAGCACCAGCTGCAAAATTAGCCCAACAAGCAGATTAATTGCCCCCCACTAAGCTCCATGACATCGTGGTTAGACTGCTACCAGCACCTGAGCTAGGTAGTTTAAATGTGGCTCAGGTACACTGACACTACAATGCAGTTTTGGTTGTGACCACAGTCTGAGCTCAGCCTGGGCAGACTGGTCCAGGGTGCAAGTGAGGTAAAGGTTTTCTCACTTTATGCGATACATGCGTTCCCAGCAAACTGCACATAAATAGAATTTGCATAAAAGGAAACCAGTTTATAAGGTAACAAATAGGGATATGTTCCCACAGTAGTAAGGAAGGGATGGGCTAAGGAAGGGCTTAGGGAGGGCTAAGGAAGAGATGGGGGTAGGGGCATGGTGCAGCCCAGCAGCTGCAGGCAGGTAGCGTTGGCCACTGCCAGAGCTGCACGAGGGAGCAAAGTGGGGGGAACTGTCAGTGGGTGCAGGGCGGGTGGGGGGGCATGGCTCTTGCTGATATGCACACCCCAGGAGTGCTGCAGGCTGGGAGGCTACAACGGGCTCTTCCTGGGAGGCGTATGCCCCTGGATCTGTGTGCGGGATGAGACCAGGCTCTTCCCGGGCTCTTCCACTCTCATCCCATGCACAGATCCGGGGGCACACACTCCCTGGGAAGAGCCCAGCATAGCCCCCCAGCCCACAGCCCTCCTGGAGTGTGCATGGAAGCAAAAGCTGCGTCCCCTAGCCCCTGCCCTGCACCCACTGACAGTTCCCTCCACAGCTGGCATCGGCCATTTCTGGGGCCACCGCAGCAGGGGCTGTGGTGAGTGGGGAAAAGCCGAGCCCCGGGGGTTTGGGGGCATGATGCAACCCAGCAGCTGCAGACAGCTTGCATCAGCCATTTCCGGGGCCACTGCAGCAGAGGCTGGGGTGAGTGGGGACAAGCTGTGCTGAGCCCTGTGCCCCCTGGGCCTCTGCTTGTCCCCACTCACCCCAGCCTCTGCTGCAACAGCCCCAGAAGCAGCTGATGCCACCTGCCTGCACCATGGCACAGTGCAGCCCAGGGACTGGGGTGAGTGGGGACAAGCAGAGCCCCAGGAGAGCCCCCAAGACATGCTAATTAAGGTCTGGGGAAAGGTGCATGAATCCTAGAGACTAAATTCTCTCTCTGTATAAGAATTCATGCAAAGAGTAGCAGCAGCAGAAGCCACTATGTAAATTGTCTGACTGCCTCCTGGACTCTCCATAGTCATCCACTTTGAGAGGGGAGATCCCTGACATAAGTACCCCTTGGCCCCTGAGAGGGGGAGAGTGGAGGGGGAAATAACACTGATGATTTTGAGCTAAGAAGACAAAGGGACAGATCCCCAGGTGGCTTAAATCAGTGTTGCCTCAATATAGCTATGTCAGTTTACACCAGCTGAGGATCTGGCTCTGGGAAGCCCGTGATGGAACGGCTGTAGAATTACGGTGCTCTCCTTTGTGCATATTTCAGTTCTAGGTCTGCCCTAGCATTCTCAGTATCGGATGCAAATAGACATGCTGTTTGATGAATAGTGACAAAGAGAAGAAAGCCCAAAGTCTGGCCATCTGTTCACCTGGAAACCCAGAGGAAACAAACTGCTACCTCTGGCAAAGGGCGTTTGAGAGTGGAGTGAGAGAGACCACCAGCATTTCCTTAACATAGTGTCTGACCAAGCAGCCAAAGCGGAAAAAGAAGGAGCAATTCATGGGCATTGCCTTGTAAATGAATTAACTGCTGAAAGGAAGTTTTTGATGGACAGGCATGTCATATAAAAGCCCTATTGTATTCAGCCAAGGGCGGAGGCATGGGAAGAAGTTGTGCTAACTCCCACAGCCACACTCCTGACAGATGCATGTTGCCTGTTGGTGGAGCAGGAGATGTGAGGGAGGCTCAGTTACTTTAACCTATTCAGTCCTTTGCCTGAATACTGAGGCTGCCACCAGATGCCTAGTTTAGCATAGTTGTGCAATGGGAACTTTGTACTATGGACATCAGGCTGAGATTCACCAAATCATTTCACAGAGGATATGAACAGACACCAGCATCTGGTCACAAACTCCCAAACAGTTTCTGACTACATCACTCTCCTTCCCTCCCCACAAAGTAGAACCAGGGCCATATCACCTTTTCCTGTTACCATTAAAGAGAACAGAGGACAATTCATTCCCTGCCCCACCCAGGCCTCCACACTCACGTCCCAGCCCCTACTGGGCTTTATTAGAATGGATGGAAAGTCACATTATTTTACCTTTTCATGCCAAGTAAAGATGAAATTCACTCCTGTTTTATACATCATGTATATACTACTTAAGTCCCAATTAAACCCTGAAAGTACAACTTAGTGGATCACATATCTTGGGACTGCACAAAGATGAATGTCATGCTTACTGTGGGTTTAAGGGCTTAGCCAACTCCAATTAAAGACAATGCAAAGACTCCCACTTATGGTCCCGCAGACAAATTTGGCAGCACTGGGTTATAAAATTGTAAGCCTGGCAACTTACTGATAGTAATGGTGTCATTGATCTTGAAGCTGCAGAGAACTTGGTCAATATTTCTTGCATGATAAAAGCCATTGCCTCTTACCACAACTTGAAAGGATTCTGGAATAGTAAATAAGAGTGAATTATGAAAAATGGTTAACCTTTCTTTTCCCTCTCAAATATTGCATTTTATTTTAGCCCCAGGGGGATCTCAAGTATGACACAGTAGCAGCTGCTTCCTACTCTATGGGTGCGTCCACACATTGTCCTATGTCATTGTAGTGACATGCAATGTTGCCGTACAGTGCACCACGGTGACATAGTGATCACGTGAGTCTACACATGATTGGCAGCTACTTCACCATAGCAGCACACTCTGACATTTTAGTGCACTGCTACGGTGAAGTAGAGGTGAAATCTAACCCGTGTGTCATGCGCATGGTGCAGTATGAATCGTTACTGCCCTTTTGGAAGTACTAAAGCATGGTGCTGTAGCCACGTTGCCATACAGCGACATGTAGATGTACATCACCTGAATCTAATTATGCACTGTGACCCTTCATTATAAATGACTACTATATGGTGCTGAAGTAATCCAAAATACTGCAGGATCACTAGTGCAAACTAATGGTCCTTGGATCATTATTGTAGAATATTAAAAGATTACTTCATTCCCTGGAGAAATACTTGCTATTAACATTTTAACATTGTGTATATTTTGTGATTTTCTGAATTCATTTCCCCAGGGTTCTTCTCTTCCACAATAATTCAATATCAGAATAATTTGTAAATCCAACTATAGGACCACATCTGCTTGTGTAAGTTACAAGATCTGCACTGAAGTCAGAGCTACTTTGAATTATACCTGATGGGAATTTGTCCCATAATGGCTAGGGACAGACATTCAAAAAGCCTGAGCCTGAATTGATTCAATCTTCTCAGCTTAGTCTAACCTGGCTAGGCTGAGCCAGTTTGTAACTGTACAGACATCCCCTCTGGACTGAAGAAATACAGGCACATGCCTACAGTGGTTCAAGCTAGAAGCCAGGGGCACTAGAGCAGCCCTCCCTTTCCTTTACTTACACAACAGGGAGTTACACAGGGATTTGATAGCATTTATCAGCCTGTCCAGAAAACAAAAGCCTCTCTCATTAGTTCAAGCTCTTCTTAAACAATTTTTTTTTCTGAGGAAGGAATGGAGGGACACTACCAGCTACCTGTTGAGTAACTCCAAAAAGCCTTAAGTAGACACTGTCCTGTCTGCCTTATACAGACACCTCTCAGCATTAGCCAGCATACCACATGCTGGCTACCAGTGGCAACACAAAGGGGTGCACAGGAGTGCACATGCACTCCATAGAGTGCTGGTGCACCCTCTGACAGGCTGCGCTCCCCCGCTTAGGTGATGGGCAGGGGGGGCCAGCAGGAGCGCCGGTGCCCCCCCCTACGAGTGCCAGCTGGGGAGTGGGAGCACTGCGGTCACTCCCAGAAGTGCCGCGGCCACTCCCAGAAGCCAGTGAGTGAGATCGGCTGTGGGAGGACCCCCCTCTCCCCATTTGGTGAGATAGGCTGTGGGGGGAACCCCCCTTCCCTGGTCGGTGGGATTGGCCGGTCGGTGACCACCCCCCGGTCACTAACTGGTTGTTGGGGGTCATGTGCCCCCCCTGAGTACGGTGGCACCAGTCATCCATGCTGGCTATGGTCCATGCTGTGCGAGAGGGGAATCCCTGTTTGAGCAGGGAGCGGTGACAGGGGGGTGGAGCAAGGGGAATCCAGACAGATGTTGCTGTGTCTGCTGTCTTTGCCAGAGCACTAGCAGAACCCTGCCCAGGGCTGCAAAGCATTTGGGATGCCGGGGCACTCTGGCTTAAGTTAAACAGGAAGTGGTCTGGGACAGACATATAAACCAGTTTGACCCAAATCAGTTAAGTCTGATACTACATTCAATCAGGTTTATTTCAAACCAGTTTTAGCCATTTTCAAACGAGTTGATGTGCACAGAATGTCTGTTCTGTTACAGATTTAAACCAAGTTCTGATCACTTAAACTGGTTTATGTGCAATGTCTGTCCCTAGCCAATATGTTCATCCAAAATATATGCTCCTTACTCTTAATCAACAGCCAGCATCATTCTCATTTACACTAAGGCTCCTTCACAGTAAGGGCCAGAAGTTGCAAATACTTTCCTCCCTGGCTTCCATCTCTCCATGCCAGTTCAGCTATAACCTTGCTAGATCTTCTGGGTATTTTCTATAGGTGACTCAGGCCTTTCAATGGAAGGGGTCCAGTGAAGAAGTCCAACCTGGGGATGCTGAGAGAAGGTGCTAAAGGAACACTAGACAGTGCACCTATGTTTTGAGGGGGCCATGGGAGCCTGTTAGACCTGTTACACTCATGCCTTTACAGGATCACACACAAGAATTTAATGACGTACAGTGGAATTCACACTATAGAGAATTTACCTTGATTCTGCATGCCCCTGGATTTTACTTGGAAGATTGGGTTCCTGAGGCCGCAGGAGAACCTGCCCAGGTTTTCCTGTTGACTGAGGTATTCCCCAGCAAGGGATTCCCTGGGTGCATGTATCATGCTGCTGTACCTCAACTCAGGACAACAGGCAACATCACCCAACAAAGCAGGTCAGCTAGGACACATCTCAGCACAGCTGATCCTATTCCAAGTATAATATCTGTTTATCTGTTTATAGCCTCAGACACAATGGGATATTGTTATATCAAGTTATAAACTATATAGGAATGACAGAGTAGGGTGTGCAGATCACAGAGTGGCACAGTATGTTTGGAAGCCTGACAGCTGTTTAACAGTGCTCCCCCCTACCGTTACAACAGGGAAAGCAGTGGCGGGGGGGATCAGGTGACCCTTTGTCCTGTACCCCACCCGCTTCTTCCCCCTGCAAACTTCCTTCCCTCCCCCAAGAAGGGAAGTGGTGGGGGGAGGGGGACAGGTGGCTGCTGTGGGTCTGACTCTGGCCCTGACCCAGGCTCAGCCTAAAAAATGATATTTAGAGATTTGCTTTTGGGAATTGGCTTGTAGACAAAGTAGACATTGCAATAGAATGATGGTCCAGAGCAGTGGCGATGTGTAGGGGGTGCATGGGGGTGCACATGCACCCCCTGACCGGCCACGCTTGCTGTTTAGGCAATGGGCCGGGGGGGAAGGGCAGGCAGGAGCACCAGTGCCCCCCCCTGCAAATGCCGGCTGGGGAGTGGAGTGCCATGGCTCTCCTAGAAGCAGCCGCAGCCACAGCTGCAGCCGCAGCCATTTCCAGAAGCGGTCACAGTGATCAGCCACAGTGGTTGGCTGTCTCATGACTGGCTGTCGGGGACGTCCTCCCCACCCCCCGATCAGCGGGATTGGCCAAGTGAGGACCTCGCCCCAGTTGGCGGTACTGGCTGTGTGGGGACCCTCCCCCCGGTCAGCGAGATCTGGTCACTTGGGGGACGGGGACATGTGCCCCCGCTGACTAAGGAAGCACCAGTCATCCATGGTCCAGGGGAATGGCAAAGGTGAATTGGTTTCTAAAAGCCTGTTTGTGACAAAGTTTCCTTGAAGGCAGACATCCTGTCTAAAGATCCTGGGAAATTAAAAAGATGAACAGTGTACCCATAAAATGAGATAGGTGTGCTATGTTATAGCCAGGTCACAGTGGATAGCTGCAGAGTCCCTGGGATTTCCAGTTCTAGTGGATGGATCAAATTAGGAAGCTAGGGCATGCCCAAATTAAGACACTGGCAAATGACCAAATTAAGATGCATGCGTATGATGGGTTTGGGAAACAAAGGAATATGCTGACAGAACAAGAACATGGACAGTATGACAACCACAGGGAAACCAGTCAACACTGCCTGGGAATAAAGAGTCATCAGAGGAGAAAAAGGATATAAAAGGAGAGATTTCAGAGTAGCAAAGGAGGGTCCCCGAAGGAGGAACCCGAGGCCACCATGGACAGAGGACTTACCAGCAACCTGTCTCACCCACCCCACTGGGGGCTGGGGGGTGGGTCTTGGTCCTTAACCTCCAGGCTGCTGACCTCTGACATTCAAGAAAGAACCACAAGGTGAAGCTTGCATACTGGCCAAACATACCTTCCCTCCATGACAACCCTAGGACTGATAGATATAGAATTGTGGGGTGGGAGAATTGTTTTGTTTGGCTTGCCTGCATTATTATTCTTATCTCCTATTACTGTGTATCAATAAACTTTGCATTTTCATCAATGACCTGGAAATGGGGGTGCAAAGTGATATCTCCAAGTCTGCAGGTGATACTAAATTATTCCAGAATCCCAAGATGAAGCAGATAAACTGCAGAAAGATTTCACAAAGCTAACTGAATGAGCAAAAAAATGGCAGATGAACTTCAGTGTTGACAAATGCAAGGTAATACACATTGGGCAAAAATAACATGTTGCACATACACAGTGCTGGGTTCTGAACTTGCTTTTACAACTCAGAAAACAGAACTTGGAGTCGCTGTGGACAGATCTCTAAGAAAACCAGCCTAATGTGCAGTGTCAACCAAAAAAAGGCAATAAACTGTTGGGTATCATTAAGAAGGGAATTGAAAATAAAACAGAAAATATCCTCATGTCACTATACAAATCTATTGTGTAGCCACATCTTAAATACTGTGTGTAGTTCAGGTATCTGTATCTCAAAAAGGATGTAGTAGAATTAGAAAAGATACAGGGTAGAGCAGGGGCGGGCAATTATTTCATGTAGAGGGATGTTTAACAAGTTCTGGTGAGCTGTCGGGGCAGGGTGCAATTCACTGGGGGGAACCTTAGCAGAGGTTAAAGCTCCTCACTGAAATAAATGGAGAACCATGAGTCTCCTGGGTCACTAGAAATTTGTTTCTGAAAGGAAGTGTGTTTCCTACTGAAAGGAATGTGATAGCAGGATGCAGCAAAATGTACCTCTGGATATTAACAAACTGAGTACTAGCTTACACCTGGGAAAAAGATCTGCTAAAATAATGGTCTTTTTCTAGGAGGTAGTAGTTTAGACCTAAAGTGACAGTGGTTTGTTAAAGAGCCTTGCCCTGCAGATCCCACTCTTTAAGGCTCTTTAAGGTGCTGGGTCCTGGGGAGCCCCATGGTACGGGGCAGCTGCAGGGTCTGGCATATAGCCCTTCCCTGCCTGATCCTGAGGGTTGGACAGGGGACAGCCCTGGGTCTAAACCAGGACTGGGGCTGTCCAGTGCTGAGTCCTGACACTTAGCAGGTCTAGCACCAGGCTGCCCTGGGGTTTGAAACAAAGCCACCCCTCCCCAATTGGCAGGATCAGGTTGAGGATAGCTCTGGGTCCCAAATGCAGCTGCACCCTGCTATTTCCCCAGAGGATGGCAGGAGCACAGCTGGAAATGGGGGAGCTTCTCTCATCCATGGCTGCACATGCCAGCTTAAAAGGGTGCCAGACACATGCAGCCAGTTGCACTCGCATCTCAGAGCCACCAGGTGCTAACAGCTGGAAATGAGGGAGCTTTCCCATTTTCTGGTGCTTGTGCAGGCACCTCTTTAAACTGGCACTGCACAACAGGGGATGGGGGAACTCCACCATGTTAGGCTCCTGACACCTTAGCCCTTTAAAAAGCTCACATGCAGTTGGGAGCCTCAACTGCATGCCTACTTGTTGGTGTTCCCAGGTCCCTGTGGAAGTGACATGTGGGGAGTAGGAAGCTCCTGGTTCCCCAGCAGCCACTTCTATGTTAGTGGGGGGTTGGGGGGGGTGAGGCACAGTTGTGGAGCAGGAAATTTCCCACTCCCCAGCTGCAGGTACCCCTCCCCTCCCTGCACTGGTAGTCACACAATTCAAGCTGAGGAACTTTATCACCCATTCCCAGAACTGCATGACCTGCCATGGATGGCTGGCATGGTAGGCCCCACAATTTGAGGAACGGGGCATAAAATTTCTCAGCCCCTAATCACGAAACTGTCTTAATGTCTGCCAGCAGCCCCAGAGTCTTTAAATCAAGAAAGGATGTTGCTTTCTAAAACATGTGTTCTAGCTCAACTATACATTATGGGCTTGGTGGAAGACGACTAGGCTAAGTGGACTCAGGAGGGCAAATCGTGTCTTTCACTTTCCTTCATGGAACAAACAAGCAAATGGCCCTGCATCATAGTGAATTCCACAGAAGCAAGTCAGCACATGGTTCAAATTTGGTATGACAGGAACAATGCTTATTGTTTCATTCTCCCATTAGAACTACAATGGCTGTGAGGTCTGACAAACTATAATGCATGAGAGGGAAGACTGCAATGTGCAGGGGCCATGTACAAGTGGATCCCTTCTAGGAACTGAACTGCTTACTACTTGTCTCTTCTTCTGTGTTTGACTTGAAGCCTCTGCACATACCACACAGGTTGGTTGAGAATATTTCTCAGGGTTGATCCAAAATGTCAGTGTAGACATACTTTAATGCAGGGGTGGCCAACCTGTAGCATGTATGCCACAAGTGGCACGGACAACCTGTGTGTTAGGCACAGCAGATCACAGAGGGATCAGGGAACACGCTGACAGACAATGCAGGGAGCAGAAAGCAGAGCAACAGATCAGGAAGGAGGTACAAAGCAGAGAGACAATCAGACAGGGAAAAGGGATTGGACTCGTATTTGGGGAGGGTGTGGGGCTTACCTTGTGGCATGCTTGCCAAAAAGGCTGGCCCCCACTGGCAGCTTCAGGGCTCTAGTAGGCCCAACAGCACTAGCTACCCACACTTAATACAAGTTTGGGGCCCACATATTGTGGATCCACTGACTCTTCCGAAAAAGTTTCTCCTTCATAACTCCCTTTAATGCTGTATGCAAGGAGCCCTCAAAGAGCAGAGACCCAGGACACACAGGGAGGGAAGGACTCAAAGTCTGCCCTGACCTCTGGGCTGAATCGTACCAGTTCAGCCGAGCCCAGTCCCTCCACAAGGTTCGCTTATACCAATTACACACCAGTTTGACTCCGCTGGATTCAGTTCTCCTGACATTTATGCTAGTTTTGCATCAGTCTGACTCTACTGAGCCAAATTCACTTTTCACTTACACAAGCTTCATGCCAGTGAATAGCACTAGACCCAGTTCTCCTTCCACATTCCTTTAATGGAAGTATAACAGTACTGGGCCCAATTCCCCTGTTACACCAGTTTTCTATCAGCATGGCACCAAGTCTATATTCTTGCCTGGGCCCCTGCCTTCAATGAGGAAGAAATTATCCAAGTTTATTCTATGAATATGAAATGCGAAGTTCAGTGGGCCTTCAAGAAGAAAGGAGAGTGGGGCCTGGGTAATACCTAGTGTGTGGCCTGGTGAATAAGGACATACTGGTTCAAGTGCACTATGGGTAAAGGGAACCTAGAACCTAGGTCTGCTGTTCCCTTGGTTAAATATTCTACAAATTGCTAGGCTAAAAGGTGGGAGGGCCTCTTCTTCTCTATTTCCCCTCTGACAGGTGTACATGCAGGGTAACAAACAGAAAGGCTGCAAGAAATGTGAAATGAAAATATTTTGGCTAAATTCTACCATCAGCTACTCACATTCAGACACCTTTGAATTTCAGACACCTTTGAAAAACTTGTCCCACTTCACCTGAAATCAGTGAGACTTGGGCTCCTAAAAATATACTCTTAGACCCCAATTCAGGAAAACATTTAAACGTGTTTAAGGCTGTCCTCAACAAAGCACTTAGGAGGGCCATTCTCAAAGTACCTACAGGTTTTAGGAGTCAAGGTTTTAGAGAGTCAAGAAAACTTAAGCATGAGTATGTACAGTTAAGCATGTGGTTTCAATGCTTTGCTGCAGAAGGATGGTCTGAATCAGGACTTCAAAGAGTAAGGCAGCCAATGAAAGCTGAAGACAGAAAAATCAGTGTCAGAATTTGACCTGTTTACTCAGGGAAGGGTGATGTCATGAGTTCCAGTAGCAACAAATGCTTCTTAAAACAAATTGACATAGATTAAAGCCAAATATAACTGCAGATGGAAATATGGGATCAGCTCCTAGTTGTGGTACCTTTTCATGGTAGACTGTAATCATGTTACTCCAACTCTGAATCTAGTGCCATTTTGCCTGATATAAGCCAACTAACTGTACTGGCCTTAACTCTTGATCAAAAATAACAACTTTCTATTTTATACTAGTATAACTCTTAGCAATATTTGGCCCAGAGTGCAAGCCCAGGTTACCTTCCCCTACCAACAAATGGAACATCACTTATGGGAGCTGCACATGTGTATCCTTACATACCAAGCTAGAATTGGTTTCACAAGCTAACTCCAAAAGGATCTAACTACCCTTGCAAGACGATTTTGTCATTCAATTATATAAATACAACTTGTTAAAATAAAGCTGCTTTTTGTTTTTTCCCTGAAACAATGGGCTTAAAAATACAGCAGCCAAATACAATTAATTATTATTCAGTTTAATGCCTTTAAAAAAAACCCTGTTAATAAAGAGGAGTTTAAATGCAAAATGTTAATGGTAACGGTTCTATCATAGGTTCATAGACGTTAGGGTCAGAAGGGACCTCAGTAGGTCATCGAGTCCAACCCCCTGTCCTGGGCAGGAAAGAGTGCTGGGGTCAGACGACCCCAGCCAGGTGCTTGTCCAGTCTCCTCTTGAACACCCCCAGGATGGGGGAGAGCACCACCTCCCTTGCAAGCCCATTCCAGATTCTGGTCACCTTTACTGTGAAGGTCTTTCTAATGTCCAACCTAAATCTGGTTTCAGTCAACTTGCGGCAATTGTTCCTAGTGACTCCAGGGGGTGCCCTACTAAATAGAGCATCTCCTATTCCCTGCTGCCCTCCCCTGATGAACTTGTCAAGACAGTTCATTTCTCCTGCCCTTCTTTTCACTGTCACTGCAACTTTGCACAGTCAGTTGTGAAAGCAGCCTAGATTCTCTCTAATAACCTGTCTATGAGCACAAGGTGATAACATAGTTTTGTTACAGGCTTGCACAAAAACATAAACAGTTAAGGCCAGCTTTTGTTGTTGCTATTGAACAACCACCCTTTCAGATGCTATGTAGCATTAATATATTCTGGATGATGGCCTGTTGAAATGGCTAATTCTATTTAATTTTGGGCCCTGGCTCGGGCTGCGTCCTTTTCTTTCCTAGTTACTGTCAGATTATAGATTGCAGATTTTGACAAGACAGTGAAGGGAAAAAGGTCAGCACTGAAATAACTGGGCAGCGCTGGCAGCGAGATGGTAGGTTGAAGCTGGTGCGCACTGGCTGTGCTGTCGGCTTCGCTTCTGTGACTCTGATGAGAAGCTGACTGCTTGCATCCACACCTGGTAGTTGACGTGGCCAGTAGGATGCCACATCCAGCAAAACCTTTCAATCACATCTGTGTCCCGTGAGTGTAATCAAAGCAATGATGCTGTCAAACAGTATCGTAGGCACCTCCCTTTCCACACTGATAGCCTGTTTACAGGCTGCACGTCTTGGTCATTTTAAATCAGAGGGAACAGAAAGATGCAAGTCCATTCCCCCACATCAGTATACTACACATTTGTAGGGTCAAAAAGCATTAAGCATCAGATAGCTGTCATAACCTGACTAGATCAATTTAAAAATGGATTCACTAGCTAGTTTCATCTCAGCCATCCAAACCCCAAACTGGAATTGTCATAATTCAGCTAGAGCCACATGGAAACAGCTTCATCAGCAATTTATTAAACCATTGACAAATCAAAAGTGAAGCCAAGATTGGAAATAAGATATATAACTTAAGTATTAGCAACAATAATTGTAATGTATAGGCCAAAGCCTGCTGCAGACCCTAATCAAGCAAAAGTTCTGATAGAGTAACAGAGCTGGGTATACAGATTAAAATGATGAGTAACAATTCATATCAACCAAATCAACCATTACAACCACACCTTGCTGCATTTCATGCAAAATGCAGGGTGTACCTACTTCAGATATTGAAAAAAATATGTAAAAGCAAACAAGGCTCATTGCTTATGCATGTTGTGATTTAGGCATACATAGGCACACTTGCCACACAGCCCCTGCCCCTGTGTCCCTTACAAATACATCTACAAATATAGGGAGATGTAGATGCATAGATATACACAGCCATGCACGTAGATATGTACAACCTCATTATACTAAGCCCTGTTTATAACAACCTCTCCCTATTTCACAATCCTAACAGTAGGAACCAATATTTTTCATTAGTATGATGCTGCAATCTCTTGGTCGCATTGAGCTTCATTATAATGAGGCTGTATCATATATATACACACGTAAATACAGTAATGCTTCAGTTAATGAATCCTCTGGGAATGAAGATCCTTTATAACGAAGCTAGCCTTTTTTTGCAAAAAAAAATCAAAAACATTTTTGAGGCAAATGAGGATTTCTCGTTTTACCAAAGGAACTGGGGGATTTTGCAATTAGCTCCCTGCAGAGTTCCAGCCTGCAGGGAGCTGGGAGAGAGCGAGAGAGCGGGAGGAAGGTGGTGAGACAGGGGGCGCCAGGTACATGTGCATGCATGTGATCCCAGGCAGTCTGCAGAGCAGCTCCAGCAGGTATATGGGGGGTGGGGTGGGGAAGGAAGAGGGGGATTGAGGGCCCTGTAGGGAGGGAGCTGGGCAGAGCTGGGGATGCTGCCCAGCCGGGCAGTGCTTGGGCCCTGGAGCTGCAATGAGCAGCTGCAGGGTCCCAGCGGAGAAGCAGGCCAGGGCTGTGAGTGGCTTGCCCAGAGAAGGGGGAGGGCTGGCTCCCCGCTGCCGCATGCATTCCCGAGGGGCAGGGGGACCCACGCCCCCCCCCTCCCCGATCTGTACACGGGGCAGGCACAGGCTGTGGGCTCAGGCCCCTGCCCTGCTTCCTGCCTCCGGATCCTCCACAGCCCAGCATGATCTGGCTTAGCAGGGAGCAGCAGGGCCTCACAGGGGCCTCCTTGCTGCTGTGAACTCCGTGCTGCCCATGCGACATGCCCTCTGCACATGCCACTGCTTTGAGGGGTGCATCCCCACACTGCTGCTCTCACTGCAGCCCTGCATGCAGAAAGCACATCGCCAGGACAGCATGGAGCTCACAGTGGCAAAAGCTCCTCCATGCAGACCCACTGTTCCCTGCTGCCCTGCCCCAGGACCTCCGCAGCCCAGTGGGCATGATCCAGCATGGCAGGGAACAGCTGAGCCATGCAGAGAAGCTGCTCACCACTGTGAGCTCCGCACGGCTCTGGTGATGCGCCTCCTGCGCATGGGGCTGCAGTGGGAGCAGAAGCACAGGGTTGCACCCCTCAAAGCAGTGACACATGCAGGGGGAGGGTCACCAGGGCAGCACGGAGCTCGCAGCAGCAAGGAGATCCCCACATGGCCCTGCTGCTCCCTGTTGTCCCAGGTCATGCCCACTGTGCTGCGGAGGCCCTGGGGGAGGGAAACAGGGCAGGAGCCTGCTGGGGGGCACAAGCTCCCCCGGTCCCCTGGGGGTGGCAGGGAGCTGCCCTGCCTGAGCCTGCAACAGGGGGGCGGGGGCAAGGGGGCTACAGACCCAGCTCCATAGGCCTGGCAGCTAGGTATCTTTGTGGGTATTTATCACTTATCTTTGTGAGTATTTAAATATTTTCCTACTGTACACCCCTTCTCTGAAGTCCTGGAATGCATCCCTATGCCTCATATGTTATTTTTGCCTCTGGTAACAAAGTTTCTGATAATAACAAAGTGACATCATGGAACCCATATACTTTGTTAACCAAGGTATTACTGTAGAGTATAATGCATCGATACTATATCTCTATATAGAAATTCGAGCTGGTCTGAACGTTATCAAATTTTGAAATTTTCACATTATCTATTTTGAAAGGCAAATTTCAAAAACGACCACACAGATGCTCTACAGTCATGTCAAAGACATTTCTAATGTAAGTGACAAAAAGGAGGCAGTGTCAATTAAAAGTTCATGAAAATTATGTTCTTTTTCTTGCCTACTGGCTTGATAAAATGTGCAATGTATGTATGGATATGGTGTGCCTTATACATATGCCCAGACCCCTCGTTTATGTAGTATGAATAAATTATACTTAATCATTACTTATATTTAAAATCCATTTGAAAATTTTATATGCTTTTTAAACCTAAATGTCTAACACCAGAAATTGCATTAATTGATGAAACATGAAAATTACACTGTGTTTAAAATAACAACTGTGATTGGCAGTTCAATGACCTGGGTTCAGGTAGGAAAATGCTCTTTTATCAAGGTTTTTGCAGAATGTTTACTAGGCCCTAAGCCTGACCCTACAAACTCTTACTGAAGGGCAGAGTGTTCACTATTGTGACATGAGAGGGGCCGCTGGCTTCATGGAGACTACTTTGAGGGTAAGCAGTATATAAAGAATCAAGGTGAAAACTTGATTATTTTGAAATGAATGGAACTATTCATGGCAATAAAGCTAAGCATGTCCATAAATACTCACAGGATGAGCATCTTACAGCCTCCCACAGGAGTCTACTATACAGACAACTTACAGGGACATGGCCACAGAAAAAAGCTATTAAGGGCCTGATTTTGGTTGATACTGGGCGTATCTACATGTCTCCATACAGTGACATTGCTACAGCATCGTGCTTTAGTGCTTCCTTTTGGAAGTACTAAAGCATGGCACAGTAACCACCTATGCTGTGCCATGCATGCGGCACACTGAAATGGGGGAGCAAGCCACTATGGCAACGTAGCTGCTGATTATGTGTAGACCCACATGATTGCTACAGCTACAACAACAAAGGGTGACACGTAGACTTGCTCATTAAGGCTCCTTCAGCCCATTCTTGTAGTGGATTCCCTGGCTCCCTGAAGGTAAGTTGGGGAAAGGCTATGTGAAATGTTCTGGAGGGGATGACTGTTAGGGGGTGGCTAGAGAGGGGGCTCCTAGTGGGGAGAGGTGAGATGAAGGTCCTGGGGGAGGGAGCTAGCTGTGACTGCAGGGAGGTTGACCCTGGGAGATTTTCACAGGTATTTTTATGAGAGCTAGGTGGTAGTCTGAATGTAGGATAAGGATTTCAGTAGTTTTGTTTTACCATACTCTGCTGTCAAAGAATTTGATCACTTTTTATTTTTTATACCATTTGTTCTTCTTTGTAAAAAACCCTTTTGTTTATCTGTTACCTTACTGAAGTAGCTATGGTAAATTATGATTTCTGGTCAAATTAATAACCTGGGAAAATTTATTTAGCATAGTGGGGAACCAACATGGTTACACAAATCCAGGGTGTATCTCTGGGTGCACCCAGGCACCCCAGAGTTTGGCAACAGGAATGACAGGTTGTGAGGTTAATACCCTAATACAAAACACAGGAAGAAAACATTGAAATATTCCTACTGATGCCAATGAGCTTTACATCAGGTATAGGAGGTATAGGGAACAAATTAGTTTTAAAAATGTACTCACTTTTTGATTAATCTTTTAAATCTACTAGATTTAAAATGTAAACAATGGAAAACATAGAAAGTATTAGAACTCATGAACCAGAAAGTAAAGCTAGCCATTTTTTAATTTAAAAGTTTTTATTGTTGTTGAAAGACGACCTTTTTTCATAAAAGAAATGTATATGAAATTTGGCCTACTTAAAAAAAACCACATTTTTCATGCAGTTCTTATTCATCAGCATGTCATTAATATATTATTCAAATAAGTATTTGAATGTCTATAGAAATATTTGTCAATTACTAAAAACAGTGTTTGGGGGAAACTGATAATTCCATAATAATTTCCATAAATATTTCTATTAAAATGTTTTTAATATAACTGAATATGAATAAGTCCATTCCCATTTTGAGCCCTGTCAAATTAAACCAACTTTGAAATTTCAGATTTTTTTCACAGACTTGATTCTCTATTTTTGATAATTTACTAAGAATTTTTTTAAGCAGAAATATTTCATTTTAAATTATTCATGGATAAAATGCTGTGCCAAATATTCTCCACATCTTCCAGGAATATTTAAAAAAGCATTAGAAGTAGATAATATTTTAAAATGAAATGTTTAATGCTATATTCTGCTCTAATCAACATGTGATAATGAACAGTGAATTAATTCTCTTCTCCATTATATTTACCTAGATAGCTTTCATGGATTATTCCTTTTTTATATGTGCTTATTTAAAATATATATAAGCAAAGGAATACAAGACAGTAACTTAAGCTCTAAATAACCAGGGTGCAATTTACCCTCTAAAGCAAATTTATTATTTTATTATTACTCTGCTAAAACAAGCTTCTATATAAATTAAAAAATAACAAGTCAATTGCTGAAATCCAAGTGGGTGCATGTGTAATGTACATGAAAGACATGGAACTATCAGCAACTCCTCTGGATATTCTTCAGATTCACCAAAAATACTAACAGTTCTTTCACTATATTTTTCAGAGGTAGTTAGTCCCTGACCTGAGTAAAATTTAAATTGTCAGAATTACTCACCTGAGTAAAGATTGCTCACAAGTATGAGGGCAAGAAGGTCACATTTTCATGTTGGCTGAAAATATCAACCAACATGGAAATATGAAATGGAAGTTGCTGAAAATTTCAAAGTTGCCTAGTGGGTTTATACACCCAGATTTAAACATTTCAAAAGCAAGCATGTCCCATTTCAAAGAAGGTCTTATGTACCCAAGAGTCTCAGTACCACTGACTTTCAAGATTCCTAAGGCTCAGATAAGTGCCTAGTAAGATTTTCAAATGCACTGAAGCAGGGTAGGCACCTAACTCCCTAACAATAATTTTTTGGAAGTTAGCTACCTAACCTGCTTAGACACCTTTGGAACTCCAAGTAAGTGCTTATCTGGGCACCTAAATATCACTGAAAATCTAGTCTTAAGTCACTTTAGAAAGTAAGACTTAGACCAGGGATGGGCAATTATTTCAGGCAGGGGGCTGCTTACCGAGTTTTGGCAAGCTGTTGAGGGCTGCATGGGTAGTCCAACCCTATGACAGGTGCCCCACCCCCTGGTTGCTATCTTGGGTTTGGAAGTCCCGCCCCCTAACCTCTGACCTTTGCCACCAGAAGTCCCTCCCCTTGTCCCCCAGAAGTACTTTCAGCAAGAGGTTTTACTGTCTCAGAACCAGAAAAATACCAAATTATATTCTAAAAGCGAACATCTAAAACATTTGTTAATTTGATTTCAAAAAATATTTTTGTCCTGATTTACATGTGTTTGTGTAGTGTACATAGAGGTGATTGCACAATAACTTGAAATGAAGTCTTACTCTTATATGTTGTGGGGGATGGATATAGGTTTGTGGGGGGCTGTGGGTGTGGGGTGAGGGAGCATGTGGGTGTGTGTGATTAAGTGGGTTGTGAGTGGGTATGGAGTTTGTGGGGGGATGTATGGGGGGAGGGTGGCTGGGGTTTGTGTATGGCAGTGCAAGGGGGGTGTGGGTGCATGATGGGCTGTGCGTGTTGGACTCACCCTATGAACGCACGCGCACGCGCACACACACACACACACACACACACACACGCTGCCCCTGAGACTGCACACACAGACACACTGCCACTGAGCGTGCACACACACACACACATTGGCCCAAGCATGCACACACGCACACACATACACACCCACACACATTGCCTCTGAGCCTGCATACACACACACACACACACACACACACACTCTGTCCTGAGCCTACACACACTACCCATGTCTGCACACACACACACACACTCTGCCCCTGTGCCTACACAAACACACACATACATACACACACTGCCCTGTGCCTGCACACACACACACACTCTGCATCTGTGCCTGTACAATCCCCACCCCCACACCAGTGCAGTCCCATGCTCCACGGTTTGGTGATTCAGCTGGGAGCCAGGTGTTGCTGGAGCAAGGCAGGGGCAGGAAAGAAGGGAAATGGCTGGGGTTGTAGCAGGCCTGGGCTGCTCAAGACTGCTGAGGGCTCCATCTGGGTCCTACTGTCCCTGACTCCTGTAAGCTTTGACAGGCTGCCAGGAGCGAATAAATATTAATTTACTACATTTTTAAGGGGTCCTGTTGGCCAGATAGAATGGCCTGATGGGCTGCATCCAGCCCATGGGCCACATTTTGCCTGTCTCTGACTTACAATCTCAAATCACTTAGGCACTTTTAAAACTGCTATCCCAATTCCTATTTATTTTAATTCCCTTAAGTGGCTTTGAAAAGGCAAACTAATATGTGCACCTGTAAACTCCTTGGAACCCACAGATTCCAAGAAGGGCTCATTGGGCCTTCCCTTTCAATTGACTTCAGTGGGCTTGGACCTAGTACTAGATTAAGTACCTACTGACATTCTGTATTCCAGTCTCATTTGTCATATTTATTTCAATATAAACATACCTCCTGCACAGACACTGGATGGTTCAGCTGCCAGGATCTCAATGCAAGATTTCTTCAAAATCTAAACAATTAAGATAACAGGGTTTTCAGTACTCAGATTTGTTTTACCACCTACTTAATAAAGGAAAGGAGGGTTTTTTTGTTCTTTTCAGACTATCCTACTTACTGAATCAATAGTGCCTCTGAGGGCATAAAATCCTCCTGTTACTGGGAAAACGTGATCAATACTGTCAGCAATTGTTGACAGCTGAAAGAAAGACAGTCATAAATGCACAGAAAAAATAAACTTGCAGTGTATACAACTGAGTTTTTTGTATTTGCTAAAAGTATTTCCACTGACATGGAAGGATTTGTACACTGGTAATAAAAAAACAAAGTCATCTAATTCTGTTAATAAGCAGGAATGATAATAAAAACAAGTCTCAGAATTACCTGAGTTTCATTAAAATCTTTCACTCCAACACAATACACAATAGCTCCAAGACTTCTGGCTCTGTCAGCCTAAATAAAAAAAACACTATTAAATTCAAAGCCATTTGAGGTATGGAACCAGTCATGGATGCTTTCAAGTTTTGCAAGAACCATTTAGGTACTTTAGGCAAACTCAATGACTACTTACTTCTTTTTCTGCGTAATAAAATTGAACATCTTGCAACTCGCCATCTGTCAGAGCAATAATCACACTAGCAGTCCGGAGTCCTGCATTGACAACAGTTAAAATGGTTGGGATTGTGCACAGGTGAGATAGGAAATGGATGATGGTGATGGATACATACATTTGGATACCTAAGTCTAAGTAACACACTTGGTTTTGTAGTAGGCCTGTGCGAATAGGCAGCTATTCAATCTGGCTTTGGATCCAACCACTTCGGATGCCAGAGATCTGATCCGGAGCTCCGGACCGGGTTCCTGCTTCGATCCGGCCGAAGTTTCGGAGACGCCTTGGAGATCTGGCAATCGGGTATAATGGGGAATCAATCAAATATTTATAACTTTGTTGTTTTTTGTCTGATTTGGAGAAAACTTGCAGGGGTGGTAGCATCTGCAGAGAGCATGAAGCCTGCCAAGGTTCAGAAATATCAGTGCAGGGGTACAGGGGAAACTGCACCCCAAATTCTTGAAAGCAAAACTCATGCCATGTGTATGTGTTATACTACAGTGGGGTCAAAACTGCAGGGGTGGTGGCCCCTGGTGAGGCCACAAAGCCTGCCAAATTTCAAGGTGCTAGGTGCAGGGGCTTGGGGGGAACTGGACATCAAGCTGCTGACAGGCAAAACTTATGACATACATGACCCGGTGTGTGTTAAGTTTCAGTGGGCTGAAAACTGTGGGGGTGGTGGCCCCTGCTGAGGCCACAAAGCCTGCCAAGTGTCAAGGAGGTAGGTGCAGGGGTTTGGGGGAAACTGCATCTCAAGCTGTGGACAAGCAAAATTCATGACATGGGTGACACTGTGTGTGTTAAGGCGCAACAGGGTGACAGCTGCAGGAATGGTAGCCCATGCTGAGGCCACAAAGCCTGCCAGATGTCGAGGAGAAAGGTTCAGGGGTTCTGGGGCCCTGAACCTCTAGCTGCTAACAGGAGAAACTTGTGACATGGGTGCTTGTGCAACTGTGTGTATCTTGGGGCATAGGGGGTGGGGGGTGGGAAGTACTGCAGACCTGGCTGCTAAGCTACTGTGTTACCAGTGCCCAATCAATCATGATTCATTCAGGGACCAGATCAATATATAGTAGCTAGCTACTAGTAGCTACTAGATAATTAGTTAATTAGCAACGATTAACACCTACAAAACCACAGACTAAGGAGAGGAAATAAACAATACAGACAATCAACTGCCCCAAGACAGAGACAGTCAGTTGCACAAGCACCCATGTCATGAGTTTTGCCTGTCAGCAGCCAGAGGTGCAGAGCCCCAGAGCCCAGAACCCCTGCACCAATCTCCTCAACAGCTGGGAGGCTTTGTGGCCTCAGCAGGGGCCACCATCCCTGTAGCTTTCACCCTGCTGTGTCACCCATGTCACAGTGTGTCACCCATGTCATAAGTTTTGCTGGTCCGCAACTTGAGGTGCAGTTCCCCCCCAAAGCCCTGCACCTATCTCCTTGAAACTTTGCAGGCTTCATGGCCTCACCAGGGGCCACCACCCCTGCAGTTTTCACCCCCCTGTGGTGTAACACATACATGTGACTTGAGTTTTGCTTTCAAGAATTTGGGGTGCAGTTTCCCCCAAACTGATCTTCTTGAAACCTGGCAAGCTTCATGCTCTCCACAGAGGCTACCAGCCCTGCAAGTTTCATCCAAATCAGACAAAAAACAACAAAGTTATATATATTGATTCCCCATTATACCCTATGGCCGGATCTCCAAACTCTGAACCACTGAACGAAGTGGAAGCCCTGAACCACTTCAGAAAGCCTAAAGAAGCCAGTGCTTTGATCTGGACATGCTGCTTTAGACACCAAAGTGTCTGAAGCTTCTCCAGATCCAAAGCACAGTCTGAAGCTTCGCACAGCCCTATTCTGTGGACAAATAACTCCGTGGAGTTCTGTCAGTTGACAGTAGCTGAAGATCACCTCCAAACAGCATGGAGTGAGCCACATCTTGTCAGCTTTAGTCATGCAGGCAGTGAAGTTAATGACAGAATATTATTCCATCAGGGGCCATGGACAGAAATTCCCATTTCCATGCAGGTGAGAGGGTCTGCAGCTTTTAGATCTCATTGGAACCCTCCATGGGACCAGCAAGCATCATGATGGGATAAGATAAGGCCAAACAGAGAAAGGACGAGGAACCCCTTTTTCACAAGGTGACTCTGAGGGGAACCACTGTAGGGAAACTGAGCAGGATTTGATTCCATCCAGAGCCCGGTCCTTGTACATTAAGAGCCCTCACTGAAATCAGCAGGAATTCTGAGTGCACAAGCAGTACAAGATCAGGTCTATATTATAAAACTGACAAGTTCAGCATAAGGTAGATATACACTTGCATACATGTAAATCTTCAAAATAGGGCTTAAAAGGAATGTACATGTTGTATGAACACTGTAAAATGAGCAGCCACAGTGGAGCAATACATTGTCTAACACCTTATTATACAACAAAAAGAGAGAGCTCTAGCATTCTTGCTCCCACCACGCATGCAAATTGTGTTTTAATCAATCAATTATACCCACGTGACAAAAATTAATAAATACAGTAGTTAAACACAGCAGAATTTCATTGTCAGGGCAAAAAAGGGAGGTTTTGATTTTTAAATGTTTTTTTTTTTTTTTTTACAGTTTTAAATGCCTTTCACAGTATTGCCAGAAATGTAAGGTTGATGTGTTTTGACAGCTTTCTTATGCCACGCAGTCCTTTCCATGTCATGTCATAAGCAGACAAGAACTCTTAAAGAGGAGGCCTACAAATGGGAAAAAACTGGACTTGATCCCCATGTCCTTTGGGTTTGTTTTGCTTCTGTTTGAAGTTTGAAAAAGGCTAGAAGGTTTTTGCTATTTATGTTTGTCAGCTTTAAATATTTTGTTCATGTTTTACTCTAGAAATTCTTACCTACTCTTTTTTTTCCTGTGAAGCTGAAGAACAAATACAATCATGAGTAACTTGAATAAGAGAAAGTAATTTTCATTCACAGTCTTCATATCTTTATTGCCTAAACACCTCTTTAACTTAAAGATCTGGGAAACAGCTGGGAGAAGAGGTTTTTTTGTCAAACATTCAGTGCCTGCTACCCTATGATTCAGAGCTAAGAAGGCTTTAAACTCACATTTCTGAGTTTTCCAAGGAAACGTTGAGGAAGAAAAAGAGGAAAAAGAAAGGACTTCATGCTACTTTTAAGCTCAGGACAACTGAGAACCTAATTCAAAGTCTGCTGAATGCAATGAAAGGCCTCTCACTGACAACAATGGGTGTTACGTTATATCTACAAATATAGCAAAGAGAGTTTTGGGTGCAAGAGGCACACCTGATATAAAATTTCAAAATGAAATATCAGAAGTGTAACAGGACAGCTCTGTGCCCAAGGCAGCACCAGTTGCAGAGGCAGCTATTTTTGTGCCCTCCTTGTTGCCCGACATCAGTTATGTTACTGTAAAACAGTATGTGAAAAGCCTAATATTTCAGATGATCTGAATAATTACTGGACTTATTGCAGGAACTACTGGATGCAATGCTATGGTTTGTGTTATGCAGGAGGTCAGACTAGGTGATCATAGTGATCCCATCTTCTATTTAAACTACTAACTCATGCATATAATAGCAAAATTATAATCAAATTGGAATGTTAAAAGATTGTGCAATACTAATCTCTTTGGGCAGTGCATTCCTTCTTTTGCACATGAGTTTAGTTCAGGTCATATAAATTCACCCCCAACTTTTCAATGAAAGTAAATAACCATCAGTGACACACATAATCCTACCTCCATCATTTTCATGGTAAATCTGTTCATTTGCCTGCAAAAAAAGTATAAAATGTTGTTAACTCTTTTAAGTTCAACAGTAGCACGAAAAACAAAATTAAATATTAATCAAAGCAAGAAGGTACTACAATGTGTACCCTTTTAAATCCTTCATGCATGAATGTATCTCCTCCAGGCACTTCATACCGAAGAATATCAAGCCCTTGTCTGATGGCTTCCCTTGAAATAAGAAAAAAAAAATCTTTTATTTTGTTTTCCTTTTAAAAAAAGTTTTAATTTTTCTGCCTTTAGCGATTCTCAAACACAGCAAGTTATGCAGCCCCAAAAACACTTAATTGGAAAAGCATATTGCACCAAATGCGTATACACAAGTCAAGGGATCAAGAAAAACAGTATAATTAGAAATACAATTGCAACATTTTGAAAGCTGCCATGCATCCAGCGTTGCATAGAAATGAATACAAAATATAAGGTCACAGTAAATGCATGCTTTGTCTGGTCTTGGTCCCAAGCGCTAGGGATTTGTGATTAGAGATAGGACCAAATTAAAGTAAATATCAGATATAAACTTTTGCAAATGTGGAGCAGGATAGAAATCTTAAATCCCTTATTATTATTAATGTGAGAAAAAACAAAACCCCCACTTTGAATAATTGTCAGGGTCACATGTGTCCCTTTACAAGGCCAGAGTTCGGAGTGAATTAAAATAAGATTTGAATATTGAGGGCAGGATTCCACATTTAAACCAATGAAAGGTGGACCTTTCTCTTTTTCTTACAAGTTCCTTGGGCACCAGTTGTTCCTTGTGAAGTGACAGCTTCAAATACTGTCACTCCTGTTGAAATGCTCCTTATTCCACAGTGATTCCAGAGTCAGTGGGATCACTCACAGAAGGTATGTTAAGGGCATCAGAATCTCAGTTTTATACACCCAGTGCAGTGGGACCCAACCTTTATCCCCTATCTCTGGGTGCTACTGTAATACAAATAAGAAAAGCAACATCAGTGAGAACAGACTCGGAAGGGCCCAGGAAACCCAGAAGTCAGCCACAAATGCTTCAGGCAATCATTTCTTCAACATCAGTGACCGTCTCTGACCTCTCTTGTGTAACCCAGCTTTTTGGGTGGCACAATCATAGAGTGAGAAAGTGTGAGGTTTTGTGGGATAGAGATGAAAACTGGAGTTGGGAAGAATAATGACCCTGGGGGCAGGAGGGTCTTTTGCTCTTTCAAAGTGTAGGATGAGGTGAAAGGCCATTTTTGGTGGAGGGTGGGGAATTGGGTCAGAAAACATTTTAATACCAGTTTCATACATTACCACAGGGTTAGCATCTACATTTTATCTGCAAAGGGAAAATCTACCTGTGCAAGGAAAAAAAGTTCTAGTTCCAGCTCCCAGATGCAGACGAGGCCTGATCTGAAGCCCAGTGGAATGAACAGACGTGTTTCCACTGGTTTTCACTGGCCCTTGAAACACAGGAGAGGGAAATAGAGTCCTTTCTCATAAGACCATTCTGATCTCTTTATAAGGTTCTTCAGAGTGACTTACACACACAGAACACTACAACCACCCTGATACCCACAGGGAAAAAGATCAAAAGTGAAGGCTCTATGGGAGAATGGCTGAAATGAGAGAAAAATATGGAGGTGACAGATACAGCAGTGAAGAGAAAGGCCTTGATTCTACCTGGGGCAAAATGCAATCCTCGGTATATTATAAAAGAGTGAATTTGGTTGCCAGGGAAGTGAGGAGCAAAAGTTTTGCTCCAGTCTCAAATTCTCTCATTGGGGCACAGGATGGAATTCTTGTTGGACTTGCATTGCAACTGAAGATATCTGAAGCAGATGGTGCGAGAAGCTCCCTTTGTGATATTCTAGCTATCTTTAGCAATGGTTCAAGACAATGCTGAATTGATCACCATTGTGAGCTGCAGAAGTCTGGACCATTCCTGGAGAGCACTGCAGTGCTTTATTATGCAGTGTCTTCAGCACTTGGAGGCAGGGTCTGTTTTCTCTTACATCAGAGCCAGCCCTTTGAAATCACTGGGGCACTGCTAATGAGCCCAAAGCTAGCATTAGGCAAGTGCTGTTTCCCCTTGAAAGGCAGCTTGAGAGAACAGCAGTGCCTTCAGCTGCCCCCTTGTCTCAATGCTGAATTGAACAGTAATGAAAGATCAAAAGAGCTGTATTATTATGAGCCACAAACCTGCTCCTGTCAAAACCAGTGGAAATTATTTCAGTGGGTGTAGGAGTGGCTCAATGCTAAGATTGACATGGATGCTTGGACTCCAGCCTTACAGCAATCACAGAGCTTGCAGTTATATTTGACTGAAAGTTGTAAATTACTTGCCTGTTTTCTGTTAACTTCATGATTGTAGTGCCTCGCGAGGAAAAGACAATGAAAGACATTCGCAACATTGGACTGAAACAGACATAGGCCAAATCTATGTTACACACAAGATCATCTTAATATATTTTACAGCTTTTAAAAAAGTAATAAATGAAAAATGAACTGTATTGGCACTAAATATCATCTTGTAAAATCTTTACCTTATAAATTTCTCAGCCAGGCTCGCAACAAAAGAGTAAATCTCTGTCCAATGGTTCCTGACACTTCCAGACCTAAATACAAATTATAATCCATTAGGTTATCCCCCCATTATGGTAAAACTGACTGCATTGAATTGATGGGATGGGATATTCCCACTAAAATCAACGGCAAAACCCTTCCTGATATAAGTAGAGATAGAACTAGATACCAAATGTTTTAATGTGCCTAGTTTAAACCACGTGAAGAAAGTATTCTGTGGGTTGATTTTACTCCTTTTATACCGTCAAAAATTCAGATACTTTTCCAGTTTAATTGTTTTTATTCATACAATGAATAACTTGCTTTCATATGACACAATTCTGCTCTCAAAGCTATACAGGTGGACTTCAGCTGCGAAGTTTTTGTTTTCCCAGCACATACAGAAGAAAATTTCTATGGATTATTTGGGAGAGCAGAATTTGGAAATCGTATAGAGGCAGCATAATACTACAGCTCAAGTCCTGAACTGGAATTCTGGAGATGAAATCCTGACTCTGCAACTGACTGTTTATGTGACCTGGGACAGGTCTCTCAAACGTCTCCTTGTGTAGCTCCCCACGTGCAAAATAGGGATAACAGCATTTTTGTTTTACACAACTTTCTCTGTCCAGTCCATTGAAACTATAAGCTTTCTGGTGCCAGGACTGTCTCTTATTATGCATGTACACAGGACCTACCTAACACATTGTGGCCCTGATTGAGTAGTACCTATTTACTGGGCAGTTGGCATGTACACATGTGCATTTATGCCAGTTTAAATGTACTATGCAGTAAGTTACTGCACAATAAGTGGGAATAGGCTGGTGTCTACATGTTCAGGCATTAAAGTAAATTAATGCTGTGTGTGGACTGACTTGGGACTAAAGTTACTCCCAAGTCAATCCACACACAGTGTTACTACGCAGTAAGGTGTCTACACGTGTGTCACTGTGCAGTACTAATCAGGTGTGAATTTGATACCTGCATGAGGCAGGTTACAAATTTACGCTCAAGTCAGCATAAGTCACCATATTTACTGCACAGTACGAGCATGCACGTGTAGACGCATGCCCATATTGCACAGCAATCTTGGGTTTTGGCGCAGTAAATGGGCATGTGTAGACTAACATGTAATTGTCACCATGTGATTCTGGGTGAGAAGAGTCTGCACCTATGCTTTAGCAATATACATTTTCAGACCCCTGTAATGACTTTAAAGTATGACATATGAAAACATTAAGAGCTTTCCCTCAGACTCGGTGTTTAGGATGGAATATGAAATAATTATTAGTAGTCATTTGCTGTCTTTGCTTGCCATTCAGTGTCTGAAACAGGAGTAGGCTGACAGAGGTAAGAAGCAGGATGCATGAACAAACAGCAAAGACAGTATCTGCAGGAGGATACTGGAGCAAGGGCCAACTGTCAAAAATGCTGCCCCACACTACTAGAGAGCAATTCAAGGAGAACATTTGCAATAAAATGTCTTTCTTTTTTCATTTATTACCTCTACAAAAATTCATCCTCAGGCAGAGAACTGACTTCCAAAATAACAACCTGGAAGGGGAAAAGTTACAACTCTTTGAGACCTTAAAAAAATCTTTTAGAATGTAAATGCATAAGCAGTAAGGGTTAGACATTGTTCTGTACTTTCCCTACAACAAGGGACCCAGGCTGCATGGAATGTCAGCTGAAGCCTACTGGAGGTTTGTGCATGTGGGGGCATATGCCTACAAATGCAACTGATAAGAAATGACTTTGATCAGATCCACCCATATTTATCCCTGAAAAGCAAGTGAGAGCTGCGGTGGGCTGAAATCTTTATGTATGACACTCATGGGGAATCTGCCATGGTCTTAAAGGGGTTTGGTTCCAGAATCCTGTATCTTGACACCATTCAGCTAATTCAAAATTAAGGTGTGATCTGCCACTGAGGGACATTCTGCATGCCACACAGCACGGATTCCATTTTTATGACCTGAAAGCGCCATCAAAGCTAATTGTAAAAAAGGATAAGAAAACCCAGATGAAAAGGATTAGGGGAATGTTCAGCACTTAATTAACAAACAAAATCCAACTTACTCCACCACACCCTTCAAAGCCCAGACTTGCCATGATGCCCAAGTATGCTGGTGATGTCATGTTCACAATGAAACCAGCTGGAGAAGAGAGTTGACCTGGGAGGGTAAGGTGATAGGTCCTGATTGTTTTTTTACTATAGTACCTTTTTGTTGGTTATTTCATATATACTTAAAAATTTATATATATCTCCTCATTCGTTATGTTGAGAACCTGATCCTGCACTGTTGCCAATAGTGGTGTTAATCAGAGAAGGATCAAAGTTTACAAAAGTAATCTATTACCTAAAAGTAATCTATTTGCTAATATTTGCAGCATCACAGTGACTTTCCTGCTGGTATCTAAACAACTGCAAGGCAAGTCATAACTGCAGTATCTATCTAGGGCTGATTAACCCAACTGTAACAGGGAACCCTAGCCCTGTTACCAGGAAGCAGAGCGGCCTTGTAACAGGGAGCCTTAGCCCTGTTATCAAGAAACAGGGCGGCCCCTTTAAATCCAAAAGCTTCCGGGCGCAGCCGTCCAGTCGAGCAGGGGTCAAGGATCAAGCCCCGTCAGCTGGTCAGGTGACAGGAAGGGGAAGGCCAGAACCATATAAACCTCAAGTGGAGAAGGCCAGGGTGGCAGAAGAGAGGGAGACTCCCGATGACTATGGAGCAGCTGTGGCAGCCTCCTTGGGAAGAATACACCACACTGTGAGACAGAAGCACAATCACATGTAAGTGGCACTTTGCCTCTCTTATTTTTAAAATTTTTTATTATATGGCCATAGGGGCCTATGGTTTACGTTTAATGTTCAAAAGCCGGCAGTTTGTGGCTGAGACTGTAGGAGAGGAGGAGGCCTCATTAGTGTCAAGGGGCACCGTGATAGAGGGTTCAAGAAGCCCTCTTGCACTAGGGGTGTAGCACTAGGTCCACGAGCCCAAAGTTGCTTGAAGGGAAGATCCTAGTGGAAGCCAGGTCCTAGTGGGTGGACTTAGGCGAAAGGCCCTAACTACAGAAAGAGGGGCAAAGCCAGAGGGGTCTGAGGCCCCAACTGCCTGGTGCCACAGGGGAACGGTGTAGAAGGGCCAGTAGGCCCGGTGTCGTGGAGAGTATGGAGCCTTGAGCCGAGTGAGTTAGAGAGCAAGAGCCTCAGAGTCAAGCCCTGTTTAGTGGGTTTTGACTGACAGGCCTAGCTAGAGAGAGGGAGGAAGCCCACAGCAACTGGACCCCAACATAAAGAGAAATTTATAAAACATCTGCAAGGCACGGGGCACATCAAGGGGAGGTAGGAGCATGCATTTTGCCCTTAAGGTAACAGCTCATTATCCTACAGGTGGTGAGCCTGGAGACTGTCAGGGAACCTGTGGGTCAGCCTCCCTCTTTTTTTAGAACAAAGTAATATCAAGTTGTGGCAGGAGAGTAAAACGGGGGGGGGGGGGGGGGGGGGGGGGGGGGGGGGGGAAGCTGATCCCCAGAGAAGGAAAATTTCAGCAAGACTTGATTGGAGCACACTCACCAGCCTATTAGAAAAAAAAAAAAAGAATGCAGCCGAAGACAGCACCTTGTCACACCAACCCATACTGTCTGTGCTTAGAAAAGATGACAGATCTCTCAGTAATGCTTCTTACCATTAACTACCGTTGGCACTGATGCAGGCTTACATAACAAGGCTTTTACTGGAATTGTTACATTTGTTTGTCTCTTTACAACTTAAAATGACTCAGAGTAGTAGCAGAACCTCTTAGATAATAAAAGAAAGTAAGCAGCGAATAGCTGCAACTGACAAAGCTGGAATATGGCCCTGTATGTCTGTTGTGCGATAACCTCATAAGCAGGTTCATTCCTTAGCATACTCGGATGTCAGATCAGCCAGTGAAAATGATACATTTTTACAAGACCTCAGAGAAAGAGCCAAAACACAGGGTCACATTCCTGAATGCTGGGAATGGGGAAAACACATGCTGAAAGTACTGACTCTGTGCAGAAAAAATAGGACATCTGAGAAATGCAGTCTTTTGCCTCAAACGGTCTAGAGGAAGCCATGAAGAGATGCAGACATGAAACCTTGCTGCTGCCTAACATGGGGGTATGAATTAGTGAATCCCCAACCTGCACCTATATTCCACTGATCACTGTGTTGTGAAGTGCTTTCTGTGTTTGCTCTACTGAGGACAGTTATGTCACAGCCCACCTATGCAGCTTCACACTTCTGTTCAAGCCATACAGACTCATGCTTTTAGCTCTAAGTACCCAGGTTCAATCTAAAGAGCCAGCCAAGAGGGCAGTATTCACATCAACAATGCCTTGGGCCTACCTCTTGCACCCCACGCAGGCCACAATAAGCTGGGGAGACCCACAGCTGATATTTACTGTGGTTCACAGTGAGGTATTGAGTTCATCAGCCTGGGATCTCCAGAGATGCATCATATTTATAGCTTACAGTTCAAAGACCTTCCACAGTCTCAGGAAAATGAGATTTTAGTTTCAAGAAGTTATGCAATGGCTGAGACACACAGGCCACATCCAGGCTCACAGGCCATATCCAGACAAGCACGGATGTGTGGCATGTGGTGCCGCAGTCCCATTTGCGGTGCCACACATCACATGTGCAGGTGATCCCTGCCCTGCTACTTTGCAGTGTGGGGAGTTTTGACCTCAGGAGATCCCAGGGTCAAAAAAACCCACTGCCTTAAAAAAGTGGGGCAGCGCATATGGTGGCAGCGTGTGCCACCCAAAACCAGAGCCTGGTCTGCCAGAGCCACACTCCAGCTGCTGGCCAGGCTCCTAGCTGCAAGAGCACCATGACTGCAGCGCCCTGAGTCCCCCAGGACTCCAGGTAAGGCTGCTGGGGCAGCATAGTTGAACAAACACTCAAAGTGAAAAGGAAATCATGATTTTGATCTTGGCTTAAAATTCAAGAGTAGCTCCTCTTTAAGGCAGTGGAAGTTGTAAAAGCTAGTAAGATAGTGCATCTACATGTACATTTACTGTGCATTAAATTTACTGCACAGTAACTTACTGCATAGTAAGCAGGTTTAGGCTGGCATCTACATATGCAGGTGTTAAAGTGCAGTAACACTGTGTGTGCACTGACTTGGGACTAAAGTTAGTCTGTCCACGCACACACTGTTTCTGCACAGTAAGGCATCTACACATGCGTTACTGCGCAGTAACTAATTGAACGTAAATTTGATATTTGCATGATATAGGTATCAAATTTATGCCCAAGTCAGCATAAGTTGCCATATTTACTGTGCAGTACGGGTGTGCATGTGTAGATGCCGCTGGTACTGTTCAGTAATTTTCATTTACTGCGCAGTAATTTTGGTTACTGTGCAGTAAATGTGCAGCTGTAGACGTGCCCAGAGAGTTGTTAGAATCAGGCCTAGCTCATCCTTAGGGATTTCACTGCTGTTCATGAGATAAGAGGTGAGAATGGCTGGGATCCTTCACTTCTTTCAGGCTCCTCTAATGACTACAGAAGACAGTATCTCCTGCAGTTGACAGATACGGTGGGTGGGCTAGCCTAGACCCAAGCTGTCTGCTCCAGCTGGGCAGGGAGCCATGCTCTAGCACCCCCAGTTTCTGACCTAGGCTACTACAGGTATGTGGATGCTTATCAGTTCAATCTATGCAGTTTAGACTAATCTGAGAAGATTTCATTGATTCAGCCTCACGCTCTTTGACTGTCTGTATTTAGCCAAAGTGTCCCACACAGCCAATTTACAGCAGCAGAAAGAGAACAAAGGGACCATTCTACACCCTGCCCTAGCCTCTATGGGCAGCTCTATAAAACTGTTCTTGTTTCCTGTCCATTTAGACAGCACCTCTCAGGAGAAGCAGCATCAAACCTGTCCTGGAATGTGTCTGGCTCACAGCATAGACAGAGCCCTGAGAACCCCAAATCAATCAATGACGAACAGTGCCTATATGGCCAGTAGTTTAGCAGTAGGTCTATATGGGCATTCCCACATAATAAATATTTCTAATGCTGATTGGTCATCTATGACAAAGATGCCATGTATAGGATCATGGACTATTACAACAGATCATCTGTCTCCTTTCCAAACTTACTGCATTGAAGTCAATTGCAAATCCGCTTTTGACACCAATGAATGCAGGGTCTGTTCTGAATTTCCTCATGCTTCATCAAGCCTAGTTTTAAATGTCCCTAAACAGTCCACTGAGAACTTATTCTACCACATAGATTATCTCAGCACCAGAAGTATCTTTCTGATAGTCAGCCTTAAGTTTCCTTTGCTTCATTTCATCCTATCCATTGTTCCCAGTTATACCCCCTTTTAAGGCCACCTTAAAACAATCCCTCTTCCTGCTGGATTTATAGCCAGATACATGTACATAGATACATAACACTGGAACAGACCACCTGTGTCATCAAGCAGAATCCTCTTTAACAACCAACAAACAGGTAATAGACATTTGTCCAAAGGGATCCCCAAAAAACATCTGCTCTTCCCCTTGCCACACATCACAGGCACAAAATATCCTGCAATACCATAATATAAGAAGCAGTAGAGGGGAGGTAGGTGCCCATACAAAATCCCTGCTCCTTGCTGCTGACAGCAGAAAAAAGGGGGTTGGATTGAAATGAAAGATGATGAGGTCTTCGCTGAGTTTCTGCTATTTTGCCCATAGCTTTCAGGTACAGACAGACCAGAGCTGAAGGCAACATTTTTGTTGAGGGGGAAGGGGAGGGGGTTAGCACCTGCACAGGATCCCTCATTTATCACACATTATTACCCAAACATGGTGGTCTCAGTTTGGGCCTGATATAAGTGAAGAACAGCTCCTGCTAAACTGAGTGCTGTACCTGCTTACCAGGGCTCAGGACATCACAGTGATGATAATGCAGCTTATTACTTAGAAATCTGAAACTCTTTGTTGTTATTTGGAGAGAGCTGTTGGCAGCCACAGCCACATTCTAGATGGCAGAGGAATTCTGTGCATCAGTAATCCTGGCTTTGCAATAAAAGCAAGCCCTCAGGGTGCTAAATTTGATGTGGTTTCAGACATGCATGCACATGTTCATCCATCCTTCTGCTCTGTTCTTCAGAGCCAGCAGAGCATGAAAAGTGACAAGAATCCTTGTCTCTGGGCCAATCCCCCATGCTAGCATGGAAGGGAGCTTGGCTGGACAGATCACCTAAGCAAGACAGACTGTTATTTATTATTTGCATTCCACTAGCACCTAGAAAGACCTAAAATCTAGCCACTCAAGGTGACAGTCCCAGCTCCGGAGAGCTCACAGTGTAAACAGGCAAAAGAAAAAGGTGATAAGGCACAAAGAAGAGATGACTTTTGCAATGTCAGGTTAGTGACAGGTACAAAACCCAGAATTTTTCAAGTCCTGATTTGGTGGTCTTGGCCTCCCATTCAAAGTACTTAAACCCAGCAGGTTTGAAGAGGAAGGCCAGTGGCCAGACCAGTGTAGAAAGTTTTCTTCCCATGAAATAAAACTACTGACAAATTAAGCCACCTTGGAACTGTTACTTCTGTGTGTGTGCCTTTGAAACACAATCCACATATCAGATAGCAATCACTTTGAGCAAGCAGTTAAGCCAGCTCCATCCTACACCTTGCTCAGTAATTCCCCACAGAAATGGAGAGCATGCAGCAAAAGAAAACACATAGCCAAACAAGGAATTTATCCAGTCATTCCACTGCTCTTATTTAAGCATGCATATTGTTACTGGCTGTACAAGGCCTAAGAAAATGATTCTCAACAAGGGTACCAAGTTGAGATACTTTTAAGGGTGCAATGGGCAGCCTCACAATATTAACACTGTTAAGTATGCAAGCACCTACACATGATTCACAAGATAAGCCCAGAGATTTCAATTAGGAGTCCATGGTGTCAAAAATATTCTGACCTGCTGTGGTCTTTGGGCTCTTTACAATGGAAAAAGAGTTGCTGTAATATTTTTCCATAGTCAAGAAATGAATGAAAGCTAAGAGCTGTATTTTCTGAGGGGTGCCTTGAGTCTAAGGAGGTTGAGAATTACTGACCTAAAGGAAACAGTTACATGGTTTTGATCATATTTAATGCAGCCAATGGAAGCAAACAGACTTTTCAATTTCATGGCTGTATATCAGGGGTGGTCAATCTGTGCTATGCCTGCCACAAGTGGCACAAGCAGCCTGTAGGTGTGGCAAGCAGCAGATCAGGGAGAGGATAGGCAGCACGCTGGCAGATAGTAAGGCTGAGCGAAGCTTCGGTTGCTGATTCGATTCAGCCTGATTCAGTGGCTGAATCTCCGAATCCAAATTGAATCAGAGGATCCTTTAGTCTCTCAAAATCGAATCAGAACCCTCCAAATTGATTCAGAGAGATTCGGAAAAATTCAGCAATTCAGACATAGACACAGCTTTAAATGTTTTTTCTACATACTTCTAGCTAGCAGGCAGTTCATGAATACTGCGATGCTGGGGAGGATGAAGCGTCCCACAGGAGCACGGAGGCTCCCCAGCACGATCAGCAGCAGACCCAGCAATGGACCAGAAGCACTTCTGATCCACTTCTGGATGCCCCCCTGGCTTGGCGACTGGTGCCTCCTGGGTCTCAGGGTGGTGGTGGGGGGGAGCACCCAGGGTCCCCCTGAAGCCAGTCGCTGAGCCAGGGAGGCATGGGGGTGGCCCTCAGCGTGCTCCACGGTAGACCTGGAAGTGGACCAGAAGTACTTCTGGTCCACTTCCGGGCTTGCTGCCAAGTACACAGGGGACCCCCCCAACACTCCTGTGGGACACTCCCTCTGCCCCAGTATCGCAGTATTCATAAGCCACGCTGATACCTCGAGGTACATAGAAAAAACATTTAAAGCTGTGTCTAGGTCTGAATCACTGATTCCCCGAATCAGCATCGAATCTTTGGATTTGGATTCAGCCACATCAAATCAGGGACAGTGATCCAAATTAACAAATCAAATCACTGTCCCTGATTCAGGCCAAATCCAAATCAAATATGGCCCGTTTTGCACACCCCTAGCAGATAGAACAGGGAGCAGAAAGCAGAGCAGCCAATTGAGCAGGAAGAAGGGATTGAAGTGGCACTCAGAGATAGAGAAGGGCTAATTTGGGCCACACTGCCATACATTGCTCAAGTGATACTCCTGTTGGCCCTAGGAACTGTAAGACAAGGCACTTCTATTGTGTATAGCTCACAAGTGGGCTTCTCCCTACTCATGAATAAAGGTTCCACATCCTGCATAAATTCACACCGGTCTGCCTGCAAGATTCTAGCATGCAGACTCAAACCAGAAGTAAAAGCCTGCTCTAGGAACTACCTCTTGAATTGGTAGCATTCCAGCTGCACAGTACCATAGGTAGGCTAATTAGCTCCCTTGTATCCAATTTGGGAGGAAGAATGTATTTGAACACATGACTGCCAAGCACAGTAAGTCTGAAACCTAGACATGGGAATATTAGACTAGAAGAAGCCTCCTGGACCATCGAGTATAGTCACTTGTGTCTGTAGTCAACCATTAATCAAGGATCCCCCCAAATTGCCACTTCAGATGCTCACGCACAAATGCAAAGCACAAAGCCAGAATCATAAAGAACATTCTTTTAACTGCCACATGTAAAGACAGGGGACAAGGTACTGATAATGCCCTGTCATGGCAATGGCTGAGAAGTAATTGGTTAATAGATGCACAGAGATCCTAGGAAGATGACCATGCCCTACATTGCAGGGAAAGGGAACATCCCCCAAAGTCCTTGCTAATCCGACCTAGTGGAAAAATTCCCTCCATATTTAGCGATCAGTGGGTTCATCTACATGATGTCTTACTGAGCAGTAATGCAGTTTACTGCACAGTAAGCATGAGCGTCTACACATGCACATGCTTACTGCGCAGTAAATTTCGCTACTTACAAGTAAATTTGCTACCTGCAAATGCAAGTAGCGAATTTACTCGCAAGTAGTTACCGCGCAGTAACACACATGTGGATGCCAAGAGCAAGCAGATTTGTTCTTGGTCAGCCCTGCCACTAGGGGACCAGCCTGAACTCAGCCCCAGGGCTCCAGGGCTGGGAGCCTCTCCTGACCTAGGGCTAGGCTGACTGTATGCCAGCTCCAGTCTCAGGCCCTTAACAGCTTACAGGCATTTAGAGCCCTGAGGCACAAAAGCAGGGATCCTGGGGCAACTGCTGGCCTCTGCTGCACCTGCACAGGCTGCAGGCTACCTGTGGCAGCCTGCCTGCAACTCAGTGCTGCTGCCTGGTACCACAGTGCCACGTGGCTGCCAGGGCCATGCTTTCCAGGCCTGCAGGCTGCTGCAGGCTACTTCTGGGTCTGCCAGCACTTGGGCCCAATTGCAGGCAGCTCCTGGCCATTGAAGCCAGCTCCAGCTGCCCACAGCCAACCCCCAGCAGCCTACCCAGAACCTGCAGGTGCTGTAGGGCATCACCTTGCTATGCAGCTTCTAGTTCTGCACTGTGCCCCTGTGCTGGATGCTGCAGGCAGCTACCCAAGCCTGGCAGCACAGGGACAGCCATGTGAAGGTGAGGAGAGCCAGTGTGGGAGGCCCGATCGTGTCGTCACCCACATCACACGCCACCACCCAGGACCGCAACTGGTTCCTGGAGGAAACTGGCAACCTCATGGTGCTAAGGGGTGAGGCAGAGGTGCAGCAGCAGTTTGCGTGGGGTGAGTGCTCCAACGTGCATGTCTACAAGGGGCTGTCAGGCCAGATGTGGGGGCATGGGCATGGCTGGTTGGCACAGCAGTGCCTCATAAACATCAAGGCCTTGTGGGCACAGTGGGTTACGATCACCAACCCCAACCATTAGTCAGGGAGTGCCCACAAGTCCATGCCCTTTATGCAGTAACTAACTGATATCCTTTTGCCCTGGGACCCAGACCGCAGCCATGCTGTGTACTGCAGCATGGGTGGCCTGCCCGAGCCCCCACTCCAGCCTGGCACCTGTGGTGATGTGTCACTGGAGGAAGGCCCCTTGGGCTACCAGCAGCCCATCCCACTGAGCTCCCCAGCCTCCACCAGCAGCTAGGGGAGGCCGGGTCAACACCTGCTCCAACAGCTGTGCAACTTCAGCCCCAGTCACAAGGCACAGCAATGTCACCACTAGCCGCCAGCAGTGCCAGCTCCTCCCCAAGGGTGTCCCCTGCTTGGGCACCTGCACACTGCACCCCACCACCCAAGTCTGCCAGGACTTACATGCCATCTCTGCCAGCTGGGACCAACCAGAGCCACCAGGCACACCAGCCCTGCCTATGTGGTAGGGGGAGGGTACTCCCTACCCCAGCCCCTGCCCCCGGCCCCTACCCCACCCTTCCTACCCAGCCTGGCCACACCCCCCTGACCCCTAGGCTCCCCCCACACAGCATGCAGGGAGGCAGGGCACAGGGCAAAACTTTATTGAGCAGCCTTTGCCCCTGCAGCTAGGTGGGCATGGGCCTCACACACTGAGGAATGTGTTGATGGCAGCGGCGATGTCCTCCTCAGCTGCAGGGGCCAGGGACATGTAGCACAGACACAGGTAGCCCTCCAGGTGGTGGTGGAGGATGTGGGACAGTGCAGGCTTGACCCCCACATCGTGGAAACTTAGGGTCCTGTGCCAGGTATGCAGATGCACTTGGGGCACCATGGCCATCAGCAGCAGCAGGGTGTAGTGGCTTGAGCACCCCTCGGTCTGTGCAAATAGCAACTCGTGCAGCACCTGTGACACACGCAGCAGAGGTACACTTGGAGTGCAGAGCAGCTGAGGGGTGGGGTGGGGGAACTGGCCCTGGAGCGCCTCCCCGGAAAGGCCCCAAGCAGGGAGGGTGGGGGCAGGGGCGTGGACAGCTCTGCATCCCCGTCATCTGGGAGGACCATGCCCTACAAGCCTAGGTGCTGTGAGCTTGGCAGCAGCACAGGAGAGCAGCTGGCCTTCAGGAGGAGAACTTGGGGAGCAGGGCCTGGAGCTGTGGCAGCAGGTGCTACCAGGACCCTGGCCTGATCCAACCTGGGAATGGGGTGAGGGAGGCAGGCTACCTGCAGCTAGCACCCAGTGGCCCACTGGCCCCTGGGGAGCAAGCAGGAATGGGGGGCTTGGTTGGTGGCTGCCTGGGCCTAGGTCTGCCCAGCCAATTTACCATGGTCCTTGGGTACCCGTACACACATGACCACTGATCTGAGGCCAGACAGTGTATGGGCCTCTGGTGTAGAGCACATCATCTTAGAAATGTTGCAAAGTCTCACAAACAACTTCTTTCTCGTGGCTCTAAAGGCCCTGCAGCTGAATGCATAGGAGAGGCTGGAGTTGGCAGCCAGGATGTGGCCTTAGGGTCACTGCCTCCATGACCTGGGCCCTGCAGATGTGGCAGTTCCACAGGAAGAGGACCCAGGTCCAGACCCTCCTCCTGGACTGGCTGGTGATGGCCGTGGAGGACTGATTTGGAGATACATGAACATGGCAGGAGGAGGACACTGCTCACCTGGACAGGTGGCGGGTGGAGGACATTGCCCTAGAGAATGTGTGGGACCAGGTGGACTGGGAATTCAGGGCACAGATCCTGGTCCGGGAGTGGGACTGTGTGGCGGATCTGCAGGAGCAAGGGGTATTTGTGGCTAGGGCAGTGGAAGCCACAAAGGAGGACTGCTGGGTGCTGGACACCATTCTGGCCCTGGCGGTTACCTTTGTGCCGCCTGCTGCCCTGCCTCTGACCATAGCACCACCTGCACCCTGGCAGCTAGCCACCACTTACCCATGAGCCCTGTCTTGGCCCCTGCCCTGGGTCCCCCACCACCCAACCCTCCTGGCTGGGCCCAGCCCGCCACCAGCCCTGGCTCCACACAGGTGCAGAGTCAAAGTTGCCTACAGTGGGGCCAAGTCTGCTCGCCATCTCTGGTGGCCCTGGCCACTGACTGCCAGAGGGGGAGCCACCTGTGCCAGGGGATGAGTGGCTGCTGTCGCCCTTGGGCAAGCCCCTTGCCCACCAGGCTCACCACGATGTGCGCACCTGTGGGAGAACAGCCAGAGGCTGGGGTGCTGGCCGCCTGTCCACAGACTCCATCTCCTAGGCACCTCCATACCATGGCAGACTGCCCTGGGAAAACACACACACAACCACAGCACTTCACTTGTAAATAGTTTGCATAGGGAAGGGGGTGTTTTTTGGTGGTGGGTGGAGTGAGTGGTGGAGGGGCTCGTTGTTGGAGAGGGATGGGGGATCTGTTTGTTGTGAGGGCAATAAAGTGTTTTTCTGAAAACAGTCCATAGCGAGTGTGGTGCTGGTGGGGGTGGGGGGGTGGGGGGGAGTCTGTGGGCAGCTGTCCAGGTGGGCTACAATGGGGAGTGCAGAAGGAAGTGGTTGGCCAACACCTCTCACACCCGGTGACCTGGCCACTGCTGTGTGTAGCTTGTCCAGGGCCTCAGTGATGGGGGTCTGCTGGGACCAGCAGGGGCCCAGGGCACTGGGCATTACTGCCAGGGACAGGGGCTAGAATGGCCATGGCATGGAGAGGCAGAGGCTGCAGCAAGAGAGCTGCCACGTGCAGCCCCGGCCTCTGCATGCTGCTCCCAGCCAGAAAAACAGCTGGCCAGGGAGCAGAGCTGCCTTTTAAAGATGGCTGCTGGCTGATGCAGCCGGAGCCCTAAACTACCCTGGTGGCAGCAGGAGCGTATTGCAGGGCCACAGGAAGTGGGAGTAGTTCGCTGCTAAGAGCAGCAAATCTGCTCCCATGTCCTTGCATGTATAGATGCCTGCCCGGGAGCATTTACTCACAAGTAGTTTACTTGCAAGTAAACTGGTCTTGGATCAAATGCATGTGTAGACATACCCAGTATGATCCTTAACAAAAGCAATAGCCTTCTGGCAACAACTCCACATCACTTTTCTAAACACCTGCAAGAACACCATACCTCAATCATAACTACCCAGCCTTAGCTGGGACCAAACATGCAGTGTTTCCGATATAGGAAACCTCCTTCCCCACAACAGATAGGAACATCCATGGACAACCAGCAAAAGTTTATGAAACATGGCACTGGTCTGTACTTGCATACTGCAAGAGTTACCTCTGTCTTTCAATATGGAGTTTGCAGCGCGGTGTGTCAGACGCAGCGCAGATACCTGGTGGCTGGGGCCAAGCCACACTGCCCCCTGCTGTGCAGGGGGCTGCACCACGAGGCCAAGAGCATGGCTGCTGTTGCTGGTAAGCTGCCGGTGGGTTGGAGCCAGGCTAGGGGCAAGCGAGGAGGCTGCAGCTGGGCAGAGAGTGCACGGGGTGACTGCAGCTGGACGGGGGACGCGCAGGGAGCTGCAGCTGGGCCTGGGGTGCGTGGAGAGGCTGCAGGCAGGCAGGGAACACGCGGGGGGGGGAGGATGCAGGGGGGCAGGGGGCAAGCGAGCAGGCCACAGCTGGCCGTGAGCTGAGCTGAGGGGCTGGAGCCGAGTGCGAGCCAAGTGTGGGGCTGGAGCCAAGCAGGGAAGCAAGCAGGGGCCGTTGGTGGACCCACCCCTCCCGAGCTGCCCCCTCCATTGTCCCCTGCATCCTCAGTAGTCCCCCCACTCCTCCAGCTCCCTCCACCCCCTACTTACCTGGCACAGAGCCCAGGTCCCGGTCACTGCAGGCAGTATGCTTCAGCACCCGGGAAAGGGCCAACCACAGAGATGCTCTGGCACGCTGCCAGAGCATCTCTGTGGAGGACCGAGCCTCTGGTTGCCTCTGGCCATGGTCTAGGATGTTTTTTTCTGCCATGTTTTTTTTTTCAACCCTGGATATCCAGGGGGCTAATTTTGCCCCTGTGGTGCAAATTTACAGTGTGGGGAATGTTTTCTCCTTTCCGCACATGCCTCTTACAGCGTCTCAAAGGGCTTTGAGATGCTGCAAGATGCACATGCGTGCTCACATAGATGTGCCCTTTGAGTCCACATATCATGCATTTAGATCATTGAACCAAGAATTGTGTCACACTATCCCTTCCATAAACTTAACAAGTTTGATTTTAAGGTGACTCAGGTGCTTTGCCCTCATTACACTGCTCAGAAGACCATTCCAAATGTTATATCTTTGATAGCCAGAAACTGGAAATAGATTTCTATTTTTTTTTTCTGTAAGGAATTTGTAGCCATTTTATCTTGAACTGGATAGGCTCTCTTCCCTTTTAGCAATACCCCTACAGGTTAGTGTCACCCACAAATTTCATGATATGTCTAGTTCCAGGTTTCTAATAAACATATGAAAAGATGGATCTTAAGATCAGTACTACCACTTCTAACTGCTCTTTGATCATGTAACTCTCTTTACCCTGTGAGCCTACTCCTCTCTCACAATTGTGGTATCAATCCCCATCTTTTTCAGTTTGGCCAATAATTTTCCCATGAGGCACAGGATCAAAAGTTTTGGTTACATCTAAATAAATTAAACCCATTGCCCTTATCCAAGAAGTTAATTATTTTTTCATAAAAGGAAAAGAATTAGTCTGACATTGTTAGGGACTGGGTCATGGGCAGTCTGGAAAGGTCATGTGACTAATCACACAAAACCCAGAACCCCCTGGGTCCACAGGGAGTCAGGAATCTAAGCCGGACTATAGGAAAGCCAAATCAAGAAATTGCAAAATGGTCTCTTTTTTTTCCAGTTTTGTTCTCAGGGACAAATTGGTTCCAAATTAAGTTCCAAATTTTGACTGAGTTGAACTCTCAAGTCTGTGTGGTGCGCCCACCGACAAGTATCCTACCTCCCAGACTCATCACCAGTCTGGGGCTTCAGCTACTCCCAGATCCATGGCAGGCTTCCTGCATGCAAGCCCCAAGATACCACCTTCTCCGTCTTAAATGGCTCAGCGCAGTTAGAGGGTGAAGACCAGTCCCTTGCACTGTAGGCAGGCTGACCCCTGCAAGAGTCTACAAATGCCTCCAAATGCAAGGATCTCGGCTACACAATTTATGGTGATGGAGGATTGCTTTTAGGCTTTTCCCCTAGCTTGCTCCTTCATCCTTTTGGCTAGGGGCAAGTAAGACTAAGAAACATCTGAACTCCAAGTCCTCCACGCTTGGGGCCTGCATGTAGCAAAACGGTCAGGAATAAACACCAGAATCTTTACTCAAACACCTTGCTGCTGTTTGGGTCTTGCTTTTAAAGGCTGGAGTGGGAAACACCCATCGGCTACAGCCTCACAGGGGACTGGTTGTCCTGATCGCTCAGTTAGCACCAGCTGAGCCCAGGGTATTGATTTTAGCTCATTTCAGGTGAGGCCTATTTTCCAGCAGCATCAGGGGATGGATACTGGGACTGGCTAAGCCCAACGCTTTGCTCTGAGCTGATTACAGACATGTTCTTTATTGGATAAAGTAAAACTGTGGCTTGTCCCCTTTTCTATTTACCTGCATATATTTCCTTATAATTTATTTCTTTGGATGTGGACCAGGCCATTTAGGCATTACATATATTGATATATGTAAATATACTGCAGTTGACTCACTGACAAACTGCTATCACTTTTTCTTTCCCTTTTAAGTAGCAGTGTGTTGTTTAGACTAATGACTAATTATTGATTTTCTTTGTCTTTTCTTTTTAAGGTCTTTTTATGGTTGTAATGGTACTTTTCTGGCAAAAGGCAAACCTGTCTGTGTAGTATCAGACAGAACACAATTAAGTACAACCTGGTTCTAATAATAAAGAGATGTCCAAAGCAAAACACACGTTTGCTGCAGACCATTCCAAACAATTGTACCTGCTTATGTAAAATCAAAACATGGGCTGCAATATATCCACAAGAAAGAACTGGTTTTGAGGAACATACCAGCGATTATGCTATAACAATAAAAAATTTTCCTACAGACACTCAGATGGCATAAATAACGAGGTGAGGTAATGTGAGGAAACAGAAAGAGACAGACAAAAGAAGAGATTGGATGATTAGACAGACAGATGAATGTTATATGTATTTTCAGAAATGTAAAGCTGCAAACCTTGCTCTCTTTATTCAAAGATTTCGCTTAACTTCAATGGGCCCTTGTCTGCATCAGGACCCCAAGTTTTGCTTCTGCTTGTAATGATGAATCAGGGATTTCCTGTACAGTAGGGAAGGGTGGAGTTCCCATTCCAATTAAGGTCACAGGTGAAGGAAGACCAAGATTTTCAACAACATGGACAGATGGTACAGCTTGTGAGCAACTCTGATTACCTTGTCTGGGTGCATTAAGTGCCCTCAATAAGAATAGGGAGGTATCTGCATGTCTCCACAGGACAATATGGAGACTGCATACTCCACTGTGTAAAACAAACACATAGAATAACAATCAGGCTATGATGTTGTAAAGAGAAAGCCTCCAGAAGTATCTAAAATAGAGAAGTCTAGAGTCTGTTATAAGCCCCTTGTGCTGGAGACATAAAAGGGCAGAGGTCCATCGAGTCTGAGAAAGCTCCATCATACCTGCCTGCTCTAGATATTAGTAATTAAGATAGTGCTATTCATCTATCTTTCACGAGCTTTAAATTCACCCAGAGTATCTGAAAAGAAGCGATGACTTCTTGCATTTACTGACATGTATAATGCAATTGTCAATGCATTTCTTTTTTATTTATAAGGATATATATAGCATAGAAATTGAGGTCATCAACTCAAAACTGATGCAGGGTAGTACTTACTGAATAGACTTCCCTGCAAATGATCCATAGCCTACGTGAAATGATTTGGTGGGTGTGAGCCCTCGAAACAAACATCCCCAACAGGGACTAATCAGCCCTGGCAAGGACATGAAGGGAAGCTTACATTTCTGTTGTCTGTGCTGTGCATAAACAAAAGTCATCAACCCTGAGCAAACTCAATTTTGCTTAAAATATTAATGATGACTTTTTAAGTGTCCCAGGCAGGCCACTACAGAAGTACCTGTATGTCTGAAAACCACAAATCCTTTTTTGTTATCTCGTCTCTCATCACAGAGCTCAAAATAACCAGAAGGGTTCTTGTGCATTTGGTAAGTAAAAACACAAATAATTCTGTGGCTCAGACTTGTCATGTCAAGTGTTAGCCAGGGGCAGATTTTCATGACAGAGTCAAAAAACTTTTAAAATAAGGATTTATAATTGCTGCACTGATAGATAATCATAATGATGTTTCCAGGAGCTCCTATAATTAGATAACACTAGAGGTCAGTCAACGTTTTGCTCTGCAAGTACTCTACAGCACAATTATCAACAAGAATTGGATGCCAACAGCAATGCCAGGGAGAAGGCAACACTGATGCCACTAATAAGATTAAAATAAAGACAAGCAATCAAACACCTGAGCAAACCAGCCCTCAGTATTTTGAGATGAAATGGAGAAACAATTGTTTGTGTACTTGCCCTCCCTAAACCGAATGTGATAGAGTCGCTTTGCCATAGACACATCCCAGAGTGGTGGACTCTGCTGAAGACCTTATGGAGAATCCGCAAGACCATGTAGCACTGTCAAAGTTCACTGATTGGCCACATGCAAAATGTTTGCAGGTGGGCTAGAAGGGTCTTCAATTCTCCATTAGTTTCCTGATACAGAAGAAAAGTCCAGTTTCTTGGGTTGAGCTCTATTAATAAAAGGGTTGTCACCATCTAGAGAAGTTTTCGAAGGGACTGCTGTCTAAATCAGTGGTTCTCAACCTTTTTAGATTTGGGTTGCCCCTGAATCTTTTTTTTTAAATTTGGCAGCATCCCTGGTTGAGAGAGACTGCTGTGCTGCCTCAGCTTACCTGAGTGGTTCTCAACAGGTAGACCACATGCCTCAGTGCATGGCCAGTTAAGCCTAAAACAGTCAAGCACCATCAGTCTTGCTGCAGCCTTCCTGGTCTTGCTCCCCTTAGGCTCCTCCCAGAAACAGATGTCCATGAGACAGTTCCACCTTCTCCATACACCGGTTTCCAGGAGACACCATGAGGGATCTAACCAGGAAGGTCTGTAGTAAGACTAAGCACTCCTAACTGCTTTAAACTAATCCAGTTGTGCAAAAGGCACATGGGACTGTTCTTCCTGGACATTGTGGCACCCCTCAAAGGGTCCTGCGTTGACCCACTTGAGAACCATTGGTCTAAATAAACCATGGGACTGGGAGTCACTAGTCCTACTGCCACTGGCTCTTGAGGCCATTCCTGCTCCTCTTTAAGTCAATGGGAGCAGGAGCAGGCCTTTTTCAGTGCTTTTCAAACATGGACCAATTCATGTGGCATGGGTGAGTTCTAAGGTCAGAGAGAGCCAAGATTAGAAAAAGAGGAGACCCTGGAGAGCATCCACTAGAGGCTGCTGCTTCTCATGTGTCAGAGGACACCTTCTTTGTTGCCAGAGATCATCCTGACAGCTCAGCCGAGGATCTGGTTCAGGGGCAGGCAGCTGATTTCACAGAACCTAAGCACTAGGTTCATAGGACTGAACTAGTTGGGAGTGAATCCTCAGTGGCTCAGGATTTTTAGTGGGAGAAAAACAGACATTTTACCTATGAAGCCACTAGTTTGCCTTTTCAACACTACTCTATAAGGATGAGGGTTGAAATTTTGTTTTTGGAGATGTTCCTAAACATACACAACTTCATTTGACTTCACCAGAAATTGGAGGTACTCAGTACCTCTAAAATGAGTATTTCTTATGTAGCTATAAATGAAAGTGGAGATTAACCCTGTTATCTCCTAGGTCCCCACAGCTATTGTGAGCTAATCAGGGCAACACTAGCTTTTCAGGTCCCAAAGTCTGGATATTGTGGATGGCATATGGGAGTTAAGACACAAGCCCTTCATAAAATGACTGTGAAGTTTTAGAATGACAAATAGTCTGGACTTTAGCTTTACCTGTAATCTGGAAGAGGTCTACTTCAGTTGTAGATCATTTGCCATAGATCACAGTAGGATATTGGTTCAGTCTGAAACAGAACAATACCACCCCTACATGCTTCCTGAAGGTATCCCATGCAAGAACCTACCATGCTCAATCCTTTTTAGATTTTTTAAGTGACATGATGGTAGCACAGGATAGTAGAGATGCAGCAGGCAAGCAACAGCCACTGTATCCATCAGTTTTCCAGCTATGTTAACTTCAAAATGTTCATCCAGGTAGGAATCCACAAGGACATGGACACCCTAATCTGCTCTGTGTCATCTGACCACCCCCAATGGTCCTACAAAAGGTTTCCCACTTCAGTATATGTCCTTGAGTGTCATGACAGCAGTCACATACCACAGATTTAGTTACATTGCTCAGACACTACCTGCCCCACACACTTAGTGCACAGAGATAAGATCTACATCAGAAGGAGGAAAACTGCAAGAACTCAGCAAGTTTCTTTTTTCTAATTGGCACCATATATTATACCAATAACTTCACCAGTGCATGATTTTTCCCCCCTTCTAGCTAATGTCTTTAGGATTAGATCCTTGAAGACTCCAACTGGCAGAATGAAGAAAATCATGCACTGATAAAGTCACTGCAATAATATACAGCACAAGCATGGATAAGAAAACTTTTGCCTTCTTCCAATCTGTGTTTTCCTGATATCAGATAATAAAGTAAAGCAACAGAAGACTTAAAGTCATTCATCTTCACCCAGACTGACTTCCCAGACAAGCCCTGTCATTCAGCCAGAAAAAGCCCCAGAGGGGCACAGAACTCAAGCCTAGACATTTCATAATGGCAACATTTCAAGCCCATTGTTATACATCTAATTAAGATTAGATGCCTTGAACTCCAAACTGGCCAGGCACTAATGGAGAGAGGCAATCCTTGTTGTACTGGAAAAGATGTGACACTGACATTCCATGGCATATAGTCTCTGCAGTGGCATCTTGTTGGGGTTTATCCCATTAGAAATTAGAAACAGAAATTTCCTGTGATACATAGCTGTATTAATATAATTCTAAACATCTCTGCTGCACTTTCAGTTTTATTCATCTGCCTCAGATTGACCATCCTGTCTTCCAATATTCATATTTATGTCTCAGAATAGCTGACTGTTCCACATTATCTGGGCTCTCTCATTAAGCTGCCCAAAACCCAGAGTCCATCAACTCTTATCTGTCATCTCTGTCAAAAAATATGTTACTGTCATGTCACTAATCACACATAAAAATATTAAGATCAAATACAACCTTAGTTCTCAAGCATCACCTCCACTGACTTTCAAGGAAGTTCTGTACAGAGCATGGACAGCAGAGATTCCATAGCTTCTAAGATCTAGCACTTTAATATCACCCTGGCAGAATGTAAGAACTCAAGAATTGCCATACTGGGTCAGACCAGTGGTCCATCTAGCTCAGCATCATTTCTCTGACAGTGGCAAATAGTGGATACTTTAGGTGAGTACTGAATCTGATATATCTAGAGGGATCAGTTCCCTGTTCATTACCCTCCCTGGCATCATTGGTTTGGAGATGTCAGAAGATACATTTCTGACTGTTCTGTTTAATAACTATGGGTATTTATAGACATGCTCCAGGAGATGGGAGGGAGAGGCACTTTAATTAGCAAGCCATGCCAATTAAAAGTTCCCGAGTGTCAGGTGTATCAGTGTACTGTGCTGAAAAATGGTGGCAGGGTGCTTTGAACTAAAGCTCATCGAAGGAGCTTTAGTTTAAAGTACCCCACCACCATTTTTCAGCACCAGGATGCTGATACATGTGACGCTGGAGCCTGCTGGAATGAGTGAATTTCCACACTCCAGCAGACTCAATTATTGTGCCTGCTCTGACACACTGGATTTACAGGACATTGGAGCTGCCTCACTGCATGTCTATAGGAGCTCCATGAATAGATCCATGAATTTGCCTAGTCTCTTTATCATGTCTAATCTACAACCTATATGGGCTATACTATCTGCCTCTACAGTCTCCTCTGATAGAGTTCTACAAGTTATGTGCTGTGTAAAAAAATTACTTTCTCTTGGGTGTCTTGTTTCTCTTGAGAGTAGCAATTCTGCTTCCAACACAACCAGTCAATTGTCTTTTCATTGTTGACTTTATTAAGAGCAAGGTCAGACCTTAAAAATCACAAAAAATACTTTTAACTTTCTAATGTTAAATGGTCAAATTATCTTTCTTGCAGCTTTTGCATCAAATAGCTCTACTTTTAGAACTTTTAGAAAGTCTTGCAAAATTTAAGGACAAATCTATTACTGAGGTCAATGGCTGCTTGTACATGCCGCAAGGGTTTAGTTCGGTTTAATTCTCCCTAAATTGAAGCTATGGGTTTTTAAAAACACTGCTTCAATGTAGGGTGAAGTAAACCCCCGTGGCGTGTACACAAGTGTTAGGCCTGATCCTTACCTGCCTCTCTGGCAGCAGGAAAGGAAAGGAGGAGATTGCAAGTTGAGCAATCCCTGAACTGGGGGCGGGGGGGGGGAAGAAGGAGAATAGCAGTGTTTCCCTCCATGGTGGTAGCACTGCCCCCGAGGCAGCACCCACCCTCAGGCACCCGGCCTCGGTGGTCCCAGGGGGCACCACAACTGTGGAGATAAGCACCGGTCCCCCAGCAGCCATGGAGGGAAGCATCCCCTGCACCACCCCCCCAGCCATGGAGGGAAGCACCGGCCCCCCCGCAGCCATGGAAAGAGTGTAAACAGCCATGCCCTTAAAGCGCATTATGCCACCGACAGTATAAACAGCTGCACCATTAAAGCAATGCAAAAGGGCATTTAAGTCACTTTAATGGCCAATTTTGTGGCATGTACAAAGGCCCAATGGGAATTTTGCCATTGACTTTAATAGCAACATGACTGGATGGCAGTGTAACATCATTCATAATCAAGTCTGGAGCCTCAGTTATAACATAAATCCAAGTTACAAAGTAAACAGGACTTGAACCAAGATCTGTAAGCTATCTACAATGCAAGCAATGTAGATTAGTGGACTAGGAGTCAGAACACCTGGACTCTGCTGATGGCCTACTGGATGACCTTGGGCAAGTCACTTTGTCTGTAAAGCAGAGAGTGAGAAGGTAGATAATCCTAACTTCCTTTGTAAAGAGCTTTATGACCTACAGATTAAAACTGCTATGTAAGAACCATTATTATAATGAAAGGGATATAACAATGGCATTTAAGGCAAGGAAATTACATAGTATAATGCTCCATTCCCAAATATGCATATTTATTTTTACTGAGAACTTTAAAAGCATCGAAGATCACATAAGAACAATAAAAATAACATTTAAAAATCTTGTTGAATATTGATTTGATGTGGAGGGCAGGTGCTGGAGAGCACACACTGCAATGGCCCAGTCTCTCAAACCATAAGAAATCTCAAGTATCTGAGGGGTATTTGCAGCCTTTTGCTCTCAGAACAAAAGTCTCTATTAATGAAACCTTCTCTTTCTGGAGAAGGGAAGTGAATTGCCTGCTTGGACTGAAGAATTCTTTTGCTCCATCCAAAACTCAGCACAAGGCCTGGTGGTCATAACCTGCCACACAGCTGGGAGCAGCAAAAGACACAAAGTCATCACCGGGTTTGTGGGTGAAATCCACTTAGAGAAATTACAACATTTTAGTCAAATTTTAATCCATGTTATTAAGGCACATTGACTAACAGCTGTGAAATCTATTCCCCAAGGGGAATAGATCAATCAACTTCATCATCAATCAACTTCACCCTAGGGTGGAATCTAGAGCTCCCCACAATTAGGCACAAACTCTGTGTCCTCTGACAAAGCCTTGTGCAGTGCCTGCGCTCCAATTTACAGCTGACTTTGCTACCCCTTGTTAAAACACGCCTGCAAATTCAGGTGTAGCCAGACCCAGAGGCTATTCTCAAAATTAAGATTACAGGTTATAAAAAGAAAGTGCTGGGCAACATGTTTTGACTAACACGTTGCAAACACCCAAGTTACTCAATCCCCTAAGGATTTCTTTTTCAATCCGTTCATGTTAGCCTGGAAACAACTGCTAGGAGCAAATGCCGGCTTTTTCAAAGCAACAAAGGGCACCCTGGAACTAAGTAGCCAAGCGCCAAGGATGACAGCCAGCAGTGGCCAGGGTCCCCAAGGGGTAGCGGAGCACATGCCTGGCTCAGGCTGCCCCGGATGGGCGCAGATCCCTTTCGGCGCCTGCGGGACCTGTAGCTCCCCCGCCTTGAGCCCCCGCGCTGCACAGCGCTGCCTTTGTGCGGCTCGTGGTGCCCGGCGGCCCGGCGCTGGCCGCCGACCCGGCCCGGCTCCTCCAGCAGCCGCGGAGCGAAAGGCGCCTCCCTGCTGCCGCCGCCGGACCTGGCGGAGGGGGAGAACCGCTGGGCGACGCGGCTGCCACTTACTTGTCCAGGACGAAGTAGAGGTCGAAGGCGCCGTGGCAGGAGCGCTGCTCCGGCTCGTCCTCCCGCTCCGCCCGGGCGCAGGGCCGGCTCCAAGTCGCCAGCAGCAAGAGGCAGAGAAAAGCCGCGGTCTCCACGCTGCTCCCGCGACTCGCCATTTTCTTCCTCCACTCCCCCGGCTCGCCCCCGCTCCCGCTCCCTGCAGCCTCCGGAGCCTGTTGGGAAGCACAAGGAGGGGGGAAAGTTTATGATCTCATAGGAAACATGCGTGTTCAAGCCAGCGGTGACCCCAGGTCCCCCTGGGGCACGCTCAGAGTTGCGGGCGGGAGGCTGGGCCCCGGGAGGGATGTTACCTAAGGCCCCATCCCCCCTGGCGCCAGGAGCCTGGTTTTAGCCGATAGCCCCCATTTCCTGCTGGCCCAATACGAGGAGCCTGGACTCTCTGCCCGAGAGGGAGGGACTGGCGGGAGAGGGGCAGGATCAGGGGGGAAAGCTGAGCCGGGACTTTCCTGTTCCGGGCTAGCGAGGGGCGACGCGCGGCCGCGGGGCGAGCTGGCTGCGGGCACCCCCGACCCACAGCTCGGCCCGGCCCCTGGCGTGTGGCTCCCGCGTGGGAGAGCAGGGGCACTGGGGCGGATGGGCCCCTTCACCTCCGACTTCTCTTGAGTGTTTTGCAACGTCCCCCCGCTCCCCTGCCCCGGCCCGGCGGCGGCGGGAGCGGGCTCGGCCCGCGGGACGTGGCATCTTTTTCTTTTCTTTCTTAAAGGATCCGCTCTAAGATCTCCCCGGAGACAAAAGAGCTGGGGCCGGGGCAGGGGCCGCGCAGCTGCATCTGCCTACGTCGAGGGGAAAGGATGCCTTGGTGCTCCACCACGACACGTGTCGTGAAGCAGCCCGGGGCGGGGCGGGGCAGGGCCCCCACTGCAGGGCAGCCCGTCCTCACGGGTCGCTCCTTGTCTCGGCAGCGCAGCCGGCAAGTCCGCCCGCCGCGGCGACACGTCGGGGGCAAGCAGCTGCCCCGCAAACGTAACGGGTCGGGACTCGCTTCCTCCCTGTTGTCAACCCTGAGCGAGGCGCCGCGGCTCCTCTGCCGGGCCCGGAGCCGGGCGGTGGCCGTGCCGAGGGGCGGCGCTGGGCCCGGCCACGCCAGCACCATCCCGTCCCGTCCCGCGCGGCAGCGGGGAGGGAGGAGCTGCGGGCTTCAAACCCCGCGTGTCGGGCCCGACCTGCGCCGCGCGCTTCTGCCCATCGCTGGGGAAGAGTCGCCCGCGGGCTCCGGGCAGCGCCGCGGCGCCCAGATCTGTGCATGAAGAACAACCCTGAAGCGCACAGATCCCTGTGCACAGGTGTGTGTCGGCGGGGGGAGGAAGGTGACCACTGCTGGCAGCTTTAGAGGCTTTACAGAACAGCCCGGTGCCGCGATGCAGCCAGTACAGCCAGGGCCACGGTGTCCCTGCAACGCCCAACCTCACCTCCATCTGGAGGAGGGGTCTGAAGGCCGAGTAATTATTACCAGCGTCCACCCCGCTCCGGATCACTGCCTTGAGTCCCAGGGAAGGAGCGGACAGCGCCCTGGGTGCCCGAGCTGAGCATGGTCCCTCGGCCCGGGCGCCGGCTCCTGCGCGTGGCTCGCCGCCAGGGTTGAATCCGGAGCCGGCTCTGGGCGCGGAAGGCCGGTGGCTGCTCCAGAAGCAACCGGCCCACGTGCCTCCTCGCAGCCCCAGGGCCTCCGCCTCGCAAGGAGGGGAGGCCTGTGACGGGAGGGGCCTTGTGCTGTTTCCCTCCCTTGGGTGACAAGAAGAACCCCGGGTCCGATCCCGGTGGCCCCCGCACAGCCAGGGATGATGTCGCTGGTGTAGTTGGGGACGGTCCTGCTCTGAGCAGGGGTCGGACTAGCCTCTGGGGTCCCTTCCAGCCCAGGTGACTTTCTGTGATTCACCCCCTGCTCCGCCGCGCGAGCCTGCGGCTGGCTGCTTCCCTCCTCGCTACGCAAACTTTCCGTGCAGGCTCTGCGCCAGCCGGGTCCGACCTCAGCCCCTCGAGGCGGAGATGCACCGCGCCGCGCGCCTGTGGAGCGGGGCGAGGCGGCGGGGAGGAGGCTGCAGGCGCATTTGCACGCGTGTGCACTCGTGTGCACGTGCTCGTGCCCCGGGGGCTGTGTGCAGGCGGGTGCGTGCGGGGCGCAGGGCGGTGCAGGGCGGAGGCGCGAGGCGGGTGGTCTGCGTGCCCTGCCCTGCCCGGTCTGTCCCGGGAGCAAGGATTGTTCGCTCACGAGGCTGCCTGCGCTGACCGTCTGGCACTGGCTGGCCTGGGGCGGTGCTGAGGGAGGAAGCGCAGGGCCTTCCCGCGCCGGCGGGGGCTGACGCTCAGCAGGTCCCGCACACGCCGCCCGCCCTGGCGCGGGGCCCGGCACAGCCCGCCGCGCCCCTTCCCCTGGAGGGCACAGAGACGCCCGGTCCCGAGCCGCCGCCTCCTCTGCGCCCGCCGGCAGCGAGCCCCGAGCCGCAGCTCCGGCTCCCTTCTGGCCTCCGCGGGCCGGCGCTCAGGGGCGGCCGAGCGAGCAAACCACGAGGGAGCCAGAGGCGGCTGGTTGTGGCGGGCAGCTGCCCAGCGCGGGGCGCCCGCCCGCCTCCAGCCGCTTCGCGGGCTCCCCTGCACCGGCCGCCTCAGCCCGGCGGCCCCTTAGCTCCTGGGGACAGACAAGAAAGCCACATGTTGACAGGCACAAAATAAGCACGCGGCTTCAGGGCAGCGAGGCGCCCCCCCTTTCCTCCGCAGGAAGCCGGGGGCCGCGCGGCGCTCCCTGGCGCCCACTCTTGCCTGTGCCACGGCCCTGCTCCCCGCGGGACCGGGCTGACTCTTGCCACAAGCATTTCGAGAGTGTCCCACAGAACCGTGCCCACCACAGCCCAGAAACAGACCCCCGATACACACAGGCCAAGCGATCCGCTGTTTATAATAAAGGACAAAACACTTCAGAACCCTTTGCTGCTCGATAAATACCTACTATATATATGGGATATACGGTATATAATGCACATATAATATGTATTATATAGCTATCTATTATATATCATATATGATTATATATGTATCTATGGGATATATATATAAAATACACATGTATCCCAAATATATATATATATATATATATATATATATATATATATCTATATATATTACGGCTTGCTTTTCAGGAGGCAGTGAAACACGCTACATATCAGCGTAGGTGCTGAGACTAAAACGCAGCTGGGGCCCACTGCCCATTTTTCTTGCGGATCTGCGGTCCAAAACGTGCTCATTTCGGATCCTTCATAAACAACCCAAGCCATTGCTCTTTTATAAATGCAGACCATAAACAGATTGAGTTGCAGTGGAAATTTATATCACCTGTCTCATCAATGGTGCATCTTGTCGGGCTTCTCTGAAGTTGAGAATAAGATGAACCCGCTGTTGAACATAAAAACAGGGAACTCCAAGTGACTCCCCTTTGCCGCGCCCAGACATCTCCGAGCTGTTAAGCTCTGGTTTGCTTACAGGTGTAAAATACCAGGTGTACCCGAGCTCAGCATGGAGATTTTGACTTAATTGTGGCTCCACTGGTTTCCGGCAGAGCTGTAGCTTTTGTTTCATATTTTGTTATTTCCACCGAAACAACCAGGGTACATTTTTTTCTAAGCGTAACATCAGCATGTGCATAAAGAAGCGCGCTCAGCTAATTGTTTCACGCATCCCCCGAGCTTGACAGTCCTGTTACAGTGGGTAGGTGAGATGGTGTCTAACCCTTTGTCTGTCACCAGCGGGGGGGCAGCAGCGGGGTGGCTGGAACTAGCTGCGATTGAAAATGACAAGAACGCCTATGTTCATTTGCTCATGCATTGCTCAAAATAAAATCAAACCAACTGCATCCAATCCCATCAACTAATCTGACAATAAAATCCGGATCGGGATCCCAGCGTGAAACCCAGACAAATAATCTCAGCAAATTTTCTTTGCCAAAGGTGGAAATTTTATATAGGTGCCTATTCGCATGTCCACAGTACCAGCATACAGCTATGTTGTGCACTGCACGCGCCTTGCTTACCTCATGAGCCCCAAACCAGAAGATATTTCCAAAGAAATATTACAAGATCCCATCCTAAAATAACCCCACCTCAGATGGGTGAAGCGAGGCTGGATAATGTCTTTTGTACATCACTTGAATCTGTTTCCAAATCGCTTTTACTCTGGAGGTCAGGAAACTTGTACTGTTCGGTCCGAATTCTTAGAGAAAGTAGAGAGCCCTGATCTATCTCCTCTGTAGTCCCTTCAACACATTTCGGGTATAACATTCACTCCCTTTATTAGTATAAGATTACTCTTTAATTGTAGCGAAAATCCATCCTTTCAAAAGCATTAAAAGACTGACATTTCTTTTCCCAATACAAGCCAATATTTAGATTACATGGACATTAATCAAATAACCCGGGTTATCTCATTTGTCAACATGTTCATAAGAATTTCCTACCAGGCGTTAAAGGCATTTATATGGAACGACATCTTTCAAAAGCAATGTTGCTAGTCCAGATTTCGGGAATATTTGATTCTGACAAGACATTTGATGGTTATATTTTACATACCAGCTGTGCCAGAAATCGTTTGCTACTCCACACAGATTCCTCACCTGTACCCTGCGAGTCTCACTCGCGCGGCCAGGCTTTTTATTCGAAAGCATTTTTAGCGTCGGGAACATAAAGTTTCTGTACTTCATAAAATACCTGCAGAATAGCACTGGGAATCAAAGTGCTGCAGTCAGGCAGAGGTCGTGGGTACCTGGGGGGCAGGAAGGATCTAGGGCCGGCTCCATCTACATGTGGGCGGAGGAGTTGGCAGGGGCTCCTTCCCCCCGCGCCGCTCAGCGCCCCGATCCGCAGACTGCAGCGGGGGCCGGAGCCGGTGCCGCGCGCGGAGCCCGCAGAGCGACAGCGCCGTGGCCCTGGCCATCTCCACGGCAGCTGCGGGCCGAGAGCTACACCAGCTGCCGGGGGAAGCTGCAGGCCCGTCCAAAAGCGAGGGCTCTGCTAGGAGGAGGGTTTCCTTTGCGAGAGGGAGCCAGAGGCCCCGGCTCCTGGCTGGGAGGTGGGTCTCTTCAGACGGATCTTCCTTGGGGGCAGCACGGGGGGAGACCTGCAGGAAGGGGCTGGGGGCGCCGGCAGAAGAGAGGGGAGGCCACCCTGGGGGAGAGCCGCTGGGGTGCGGCCGGGTGCTTGTGGAGAAGGGGCACCCCTGGCCGGAGGGGCCTTAGCGCGGGGCCCGCTGTCGCAGGCGCGGGGAGAGGCCCCTCGGAGGCAGCCGCTCCCCCGGAGCCCGCCCGCCCTGCCCTGCCCTCGGCGCTTGCGGCGCCCTTCGAGGAGAGGCAGCGCGGGGGCCGGGCTGGGGCAGCCGGGGGGCTGGGGGCTGGGGCGGGGCGGTGCGGGTGGGGGGTGGGGGCCTCCCAGGCTCCGCCCGCCCCCTCCCCGCCCCCGCCCCCGCCGCGCCTGTGTCCCCGCCGCCCCTCCTCGCCCGCCCGTGACAGCAGCCGGGACGCGCCGCCGAGCGGGGCAGCGCTGCGCTGCGCTCTCGCTCCCTCTCGGCCAGGCGGCGGCGGCGGTAAGCGAGCGGCGCTCCCCGGGGGCACGGCGGGGGAGAGCTGCCTCTGCCCGGGGCTGGAGGGCTGGGACCGCCCTGAGTGCCTCTGGCTGGGGCCGGGCCGGGCCGGGCCGGGCCGGGCCGGGCCGGGGCCGGAGGGGTCGGGCGGCAGCGCTGCGGAGCTGCAGGGGGCCGGGGCGGCACCCCAGGGACAGCGCCCGGCGGGCGGGGGGCAGAGCTGAGAGCTGCTCCTGCGCTTCGAGTGACCCTCTCTCTCCCTTCACCCAGCTCCCCTGTAATCGCCCGCCTGGACGCGGGAAGGAAGAGGCTGGGGGGAGCAGCCCGGTGCGGCTGTGAGGGGTCCTGCCGGACTTCCCGGGAGCGGGGCCGGGCTGGGGAAGGGCGGTCGGACCCGGCCTTGCTGTCTCATGAAAGACGACGCTTCCTTGTGCCGCGCGGGAGCGGGGTTTGCTCGCGCGCAGCCCAGGGCACAGCGGGTCCATCTCTAGGAGCGGATCCACAGGAGAGACAACATTTAACCGCCCCCAGCAGATCTTTAACCCACCCGTCTCCCCGCTGCAGGCTGCCCTTTCCCTAGTTTTCATACTTATTCTTGCTTTAAAGTTCTTGCCGCAGGTACAAGCTCAGCCAGAGCTGGTGGGGTCAATGTAGCAACAAAAGAGATGATGGCTTAGACGCTTTTGTTTAGGAGCTCATGACCTTTTAGTTTTGATGGACATTCTCTTACCTAGTTATGTCTTTAGTGGAGGCAGCATCTATATGCTCATTAATGTGCCTTAGATACTTCACATTTAGTTTAGCACTTGCTTAATAAAGTACTAACTCTAGTTACTGCACAGTAGCACTGGTGCATGGTTATTTTGTGAGGCTTACTGTGCATTAGCCTAATAACCCTGTGCAGTAGTCTATCAGCACGATTTTTAACCACCAGGCTACTGCACAGGGTTATTAGGCTAATGCGTAGTAAGCATCTCATGTAGATGTGCCCACTGACATCTAATAAAATCAAGCCCATGTTCTTCAGAAGGAATCACCTGGCTAACTCATTAAGCCAGAAGCTTGTCTTACTGTCTCTTTTTTAAAACACCACCTAGATCTTCAAATCTGCAAATGTTACCATGAAAGAGCTGAGGTTGTAATAAATAGTTCAGTGTAGCTGTTGGAAATATTTTAGTGACTTTATTCTGTTATCAAGCATGTGCTGCCTGAGATGGATACCAACAGATATTTGATGGAGATAACTGACTTCTTGGTTTTTTAAATGCAATTTGTTTTTCCTGATACACAGTCTAGGTTTTCTTAGAAAAAAATCAATTATGACTGTAGGCTTAGCTCAGTAGTTGAATGCAAGTTAGCTCAGAAGCTATGCCTTATGTTCAATCTTTTCCACAAAAAATGCTTAATATGGTGCTTGATAGCTTTTGTTACCATTTATTACAAGATAATTGGTACCAGAGAGAGGGAGTTTCATTTCTCTAGGCAATAGGAAGACAGTGAGAATAATACTGAGATTTTTTTTTTGTCAGTCTTTTATTTGAGGAACTAAATCAAAGCTAAAGTAGATCACTGAGAAGGAAAAAACAGGCAGGATTGAAGCAACTTTGAAATACCCTAAGTAATCCCTTTGATTGCAATATGGACATTGTATTTCATAGGACAGAAATATTAGCATTATTGCCATTTAAAAATGAAATTGAGTTGAAATATGGCAACAGATTCCATTATCTGAATGTGATATATTCATTATTAGAGTGCATGACTGAATTCTGTGTAAAGAAAATGACTAGCTGTATCATACATAGATATTTTCTTATTTTTGTTGTACTGTGGATTGATTTTATTTTTGTTAATACAATTAAATAAAAATGTCCCTATGACACAGTGATATGCCATTATCAAAATGTTGTTTAGAATTTAATGTGGCAAAATACAGTGTTGCAGCATAAGTTATTTTAGTCTGGCTTTAGAGCAACTCATACAACTTATTTTTCTATGAAGTATTTCTTTGCATAAGAGAAATTTAAAGCAGTTTTTATCCTTGTCCACTTAGTCAACCATATCTTAACATTAGGCATGAAAAAACAAGTGATATTAGCTTTTAAAAATCTTTCATCATAAAGGAAATACGAGAATTGCTTGCGACATTGTAAACTTGTGTATTGTAAGAAAGAGTTACGTTACTGTGTACATTCAAAATGCAACTCATTCACAGCTACCACTGAAACAGTATTTTGACTACCAAAAATACCATGATTGTTAAACACAAATGTGTCTTATAAATCTTGTGAACCAATTGGATAAAATAATTTATTTTTAATCAAGAAAGAAGACTATTATAAAGTGAATTACAGCTGGATGAATAATGAGGAAGATGTTTTCTGAATAATTTCATCAGTACTGAATTTGGGTTAAACCTGACCTTGTTAAAATCTTGTTTTTCATTTCTCTGTGACTATTCATGGGGCTGCTTTTGTCTGCATGGATATTTGTATGAATGTTGCTATTCATGAGTGACTTTACACATCTGTGTGAGAGCAAATGCATCTGCACTGGAAATGTTTTCCATGGTTATATAGTAGTTCTGTGTCTTGGGGAGTTAGAAAATGAGAAGAGATCAGGAGAACAGAAAGAGTCCATGCTTTTTGCAAGCAAAGAACTGAGCTTTCACTTAGCACAAGAAGCAGTGAGATGGGACAGCAGGGTCGAGGTAGAATGCTCCTTTGCCTAAAGATACTTTGTGCCCGTTCCAGATGCTGCCTGAGTATGTGGCCAGAGAGTGATGTAGAGAGATCAGCATTTGAGGAAAATATTCTGTGAAACCATGTTGATGGTTCTGGGGGCTGTATTGTCATCAATCTAACAGTAACTCATACTCTTAGTGATGGCAAACAGCAGTGCAACAGCAAACGGAGTCCAGTGAACTCAATCTGTGCACCTGACATGTAGACAAAGCAGCAGGAGGTGATGTAGTATCTAGTTTTACAAACTACATTGGCCAGCAGCCTGGAACACTTTAGATTAAATGAATCAAATAAGGTTCTGATTGTAACTAGGAATACATAGAGAGAGAGAGAGATGCATGCACATAGCTACCTGTTAAGAATGAGATGAGAAACTATTTTTGTAACCCTTTGACAGAAAAATGTTCTCTTTCAGCCTAGAAGGAACTCTACTACCTTAAAATCCAGCTATATAGATATAGGGGAGGGGAGGTTGTGAACTCAGAAAGTGGGAAAGAAAAGATTTGAAATGCTAATGGAAAATTCTTAGATCTGTTCCATTTCCTTTTCCATTTGCTCCCTGAGAGATTCCAAGACCCAAATAATTGCTTCTGGCACTCCTCCTGGTTGGGTTAGTCCACATTAACAGAGGAAAAGAAACAGACAACATGACTGATGTGACTAGTCACACAGATCAGATATTGAATGTTGTATATTACTGACTGAACTGTTTACCAATAACCAGGAAATTTAAATATATCTATGAAAGGCATCTCTTGTACAATTAGGGCTAGGAAACCAGTTCATAAGAATTTAAATCTGTTCATAGAGAAATCCCAAAGGGTGACAGTGCCCTGTGTGGAGGGACAGCACAAAGCTAATGCACCATTTAAACCCCTCTTGAGCTCTGTTTGGGTGGTACATAATACATAGGTCTTGGAATTAAAAAAACAAAATCCAGTGAAAATCTGAGATCAGGATCAAGGAAACCAAGCCAAGTCAGGATGCAGGGAAAACTAGACAGAGCAGAACCAGCCCTGAGCTTCCAGATAGATTCAAGATCAGGGTCAGGAAAAGCCAAAACCAGGTCAGAAGGCACGAGAACCAGAAAGAGCTGTGAATGCAAGGATTGCCAGGACAGACTAAGTCTGTGCAAAGGCATACCTGCAGCCTGAGACTGCAGAGGTATTTAAAAGGGGTGAGTGGCACCTTCAGCAGCCAATTTGGTTGCAGAGAACTGACTCAAGAACTCCTGCCAGAAGTGTGAAATAAACTGGGAACCACAGCCAGAGAGAACCTGACACAGACAGCCTGTAGGCAAAACATGCATCTCAGAAATAGGTTGGCCATTTTGCTGGCCATGGGAAAAGCTTGGGCAGGGCTAAAATGAGTCATTTTAGTTAATGTGTCTGCCATGACCATGATTGTGGAGCAGTTCTCAGAACGCTGGAGGTCCACAATGAAATCCACTGAGAATGTTGACCAAAGTAATGTGGGACCTGGTAATGGAAGGAGGAGACCATGCAGCCTAGTTCAAGATTTCATGGTTTGGGCACATGTACTGCATGAGTAGATGTACTTTTTGATGTCATAGCCCATTTGGGGTCACCAGAACTACTGGTGAGAGCTGGTGAGAACTGAGACTAAGAGCTGGGTCTCGATATGTCCAAAGTGTCCCACAGGAGCTGAGACAGGACAGAGCCATAATATTCTTGACCTTATGGGACCATCTGGGATGTACAGATGCTGCTGAAAAAAACACAAACAAAAAAACCCCCAAGACACCAGAAGTCAGGTTGGGGAGGCCTTTTCAATTGGCACAGTTCCTTAGTAAGAGGATTGTTTGGATGGCTGAGAAGAGGCTTTGCTGAGTAGTTCCCCAAATTAAGTTCTTAGGCTGGAGAATGGTGGAAGATGATGATGGGTTTTGAGTAGAGAGTTCATCCTTATGGGACAGGGCATCTGAATTCTGGTTCTTGGCTCCTAAGTGATATGTGATTATGAAATCAAAATGGGAAGAGTGATCAGACCTGCTGCAAATTCAGTTTCTGGCTTGTCTCAAGATATTCCAAGTTGTTATGGTCCATTATGACCTGGATAGGGTGGTATGCCCCCTCCAGAAGGCGCTCCCATTCCTTGAAGGCTGTTGTGATCATGAGGAATTCCTGGTTCCAAATGTCATAATTCCTTTCAAAGGGAGTCAGAGTCCAGGAATAAAAGGAACAAGAGTGCAATTTGTTTGCAGTATCTGAAGCCTGACACAGAATAGCCCCTATGGCTCAGCTCAAGGAGTCAGCTTCCATTAAAAATGACTTCATGGAGTCAGGGTGAATGAGGATGGGCGCAGAGGTGAAAGCCCTTTTCAGCATCTCAAAGGTTGTTTGGGCTTCTGGAGACCATTTGAACCGTACCCCTTTCTTAAGAAGGGCAGTCAGCAGGGCTGCTAGCTGTGAGAACCCTTTGATAAAATATCTATAAAAGTTAGCAAAGCCCATGAACTGTTGGACCCCTTTAACATTGCATGGCTCTGCCTATTGAGTAATGACAGTTATTTTATGGGGGTCCATTGTTAGGCCCTCGGTAGAAATTATATAACCCAAGAATTCAAATGAACTCTGATCAAACTCACGTTTCTCTAGCTTAACATATAGGTGGTTCTCTCAAAGCTGGAGCAGGACTTGGCATACACATTCTGAATGCTGGGTGGGATAGTATGAGAAAGTTAAAATATCATCCAGATAAATTATAACAAGTGAGTCCAATATATATCAAAATACATAATTAACAATATGTTGGAATGTAATAGGGACATCGCAGAGCCCAAAGGACATAACCAGGTATTTAAAATGTCCACAGTGGGACCAAAATGTGGTCTTACACTCATCCCTCTCCTGTATATTGACTAGGTTTTAGGCCCCTCAGATCAAATTTGAAAAAAAATCTTGACCTGACATCCCCTCAAATAATTTATTCATTAACGGCAGCAGATAATGATTATGAACTATTACCCTGTTTAAGGCCCTACAGTCAACGCAATGATGGAGAGAGCCATCTTTCATGGCTGTGAAGAATAATGGGGCCCCAGGTGGGGATGTAGAAGGCCTGATGAACCCCTTATGGAGGTTCTCTGCAATATATTCCTTAAGCACCTTGAGCTGTGGCTTAGAAAATGAATATATGCAACTGAATGGAATCTGTGCCCGAGCACAAGATCGATAGGGCAGTCATAATGGCTGTGTGGAGGAAGTTGGTCCGCTCCTTTCTTATCGAGTACATTGGCTAAATCCTGGTACCTGGCAGGGAGAGATGTGTCAGGGTCCAGGGAACATGTATTTTCTGCTAAGGCTGGCCATGGATCTTCTTTGGTAGGTGCAAACAACCTGATATCTTCAGCCCTGTTCCCAGCCTGGGTACTGGCTGGGGAAACTCCTCTAAACAAAAGCACAAGCAGTAAGGTGAGTTGAAACAGGGTTCCCTTAACCCTCAGAAGATGTCCAGGCTGTGGAGGGATAACCAAGGGGTTCTAGTATAACCAAAAAGCGAGGGGAATGGACAGGATTAACACAAAGATTCTTAGTGATCATCACTGATTGAGACTCCTAGTTGGACTGTCTTGCTGGTGATGGGGCCTGAAGAGAGTGGGGATCTGTCTATGGTTTCTGCTATCTAGGGGTTCTCTTTTGGCTGGACCAGCATCTGATGTTGTTCTTTGAAGGTTGAGTCCATGAAATTACCAAGAGCCTCCTGTGTCTCAGAGGGCTGGAACAAAGATGTCCACCCCAGACGGGTACTGTAGGCAAAGGGTGAGCAGCAAGGGTGAGTTTGGTGGTGCCAGAGCTGTCCCTAAGAGTATGCGGGGCCCAGGGCATATCAGTCTGCGTGGGGCTGGCAGGGAGGTGGCAAGTGGCCGGACCGAGGAGCTAGCGGCCATGGTGGGGCCTGTAGGGGACTGCCTGCGGGGCGGGGCCCACCAAAGTGCGGGGTCCAGGGCAGCCGCCCCACTCATCCACCCCTAGGGACAGTCTTGGGTGGTGTGACAATGAGCCTTCTCCTCCAGCAGGAGCTGTTCTCTAGCCACATCTATCTGCATGGCCTCCCCTGGGGCACTGGCTCTTTGAGGGCCTAGCCCAACTTTCTTGTTGTCTTTCAGACAGATGGGCATCAATTAAGATACTGAGACCAGTGAGTCCATTCAAAGTAGCTGGGGACTCCACCTGAGCAACTCATCTTTAATATGGTCCTGAAGCCCCTGGCAGAGTTCCACTCAGTGTCAGCTACCAACCATCTAAACTTTGTGGTATAATTGACACCAGGTGGAAGCCTTGTCTCAGGGTCTGGAGAGTTCGCTCCGCAATATGGACTCAGTGCACGTCAAAACTTTATCTGGGCCATGGCCAAAATCTTTCAAGGTTGTCAGGGAGAGGATTTGCTGATTCCAAAAGTGGGGAAGTCCAGGCCTGGGTGTCATGAGTCAATAGACTATGAGCCCTACCGTGGCTTTATCTGATTGGTAGGTTCTGGGGCAGAGACAAAAAGCAAGGAGGCACTGATTAATGAACCCCTGGAAGCAGCAAGGGTCACCGTCAAATTTGGTGGGACCGGAAGTTCAGGGTGAACCAAGTGGGTTGGCTTCCCTGGTGGGCGTAGAAGCGGGCTACGTTGGGTTTGCAGGGCCACAATCTGGGCTTCCAGTCTCTGTATAGCAATCATCAGAAATCTGTCCCAGTGGTAGATCTATCCCCCCTTACCACCATGGGTCTGTGGAAGTACGCCTTGCTGTGAGGGTTCAGCCAGGATGTAGGTGGCTAGGCGTGTGGCCTTGGGGGAGGCAACTGGGAGCTTAGCAGGTAAGGGCACAGGTTACCAGATCTGAGATGGGAGGGTCAAGAGATATAGTCTGAAAACACACCATGGTCAGGAGCTAGGGGTCAGAGAACCAGTGCTTAGTTCCAGGGATAATCTGAGATCAGGGTCAAAGGAAGCCAAGCCAAGTCAGGATACCAGGAAAACCAGACAGAGCAGAACCAGCACTGAGCTTCCAGGGAGATCCAAGATCAGGGTCAGAGAAAGCTAAAGCCACATCACAAGTCATGAGACTCCAGGAGAACTGGGAATACAAGGCTTGCACGAATAGTCTGGGGTTCTTTGAAGGCATGCTTGCAGTCTGAGGCTGCAGGTGTGTTTAAAAGGGGTGAGCGGTGCTTTCAGCAGCCAATCTGGTTGCAGAGAACTGAGTCAGCCACATGAGCGAGGGGTCAGGACCAGGTGTGGCAACTCATGTGCTAGCCCAGCCAGGCTTGCTCCATCAGCATCCCTGACATCCAGATTGACTTCTGTTGGAGTTTGAATCTAGTTTCCATTCCTAAGATTTAGAAGTACAACTCAGACTATGCTCAAATCAATACATCCCTCTTCTGGTCTTTTTAGAGAACATTAGGCAGCAGATGTTCCCAGGTTTTTTTTGCAGAAGCTGCCAAATCAATGGTAGGTGGCTGATGTATGGGAAGATGTGATGAAGGAAGTTAGAGGATTATGATAATCGTATGGGAACGGTTGTTTTCATGAGCCATGCTGACTCCATCACATTAGGATTCCCCTTTAAAACCATTATTTTTGTCTTCTGAGCTGCTAAGTTCATGCTTCGTATGCAACTTTCTTCCTTTCTACCATCTTCAGATTCCTAGGCCAGGTCAGCTACAGGGACTCTATCCTCCCAAAAGGATGAGTTGAAAAGGAAGAGCCCAGATCAGGAGCATGTTAAGGATAAAGGAGATAAATAGATGAGGGAAAGAACCTGTGAAGAACACCAGTTATAGCCTTAATAAAGAAAGACATCCTCATTTCCCCACAGCACACTATCATTGTCATGATGCTGTCTGCAAAGCACAAATCAGACCACTCTTTACCCCTTGCATAGGGACATGAGCAGTGAAAATCATGCTAGCATTGGTGGGCAGTCCCTACTCATGTTTAAATAAGATGGATTTGAGTGTTGAATCCTTGGATCTAGACCTGCCACTGCTGATTTGGGAAGAAAAGAAGCAGCTCAAATTCTATCCCTGGTTCTAGGAATATCCTTCAGGGGTCTATTAGCGAAGATCAGCTGATGTACTCGGTTTGGATCCAGAAACAAACAGCATTTAGCCAGGTTTGTTTCATCACATTAACAGCAGCACCAGCATGCAAACCTTTCTTTCCAAGGGATGTACACTCACATCCATCACGGTAACCAGGTCTGTTTGCTCCACCTTGATGGAGTCAAAATTATATTTGGCTTCCTTCAGTACAGAGAGGCTGGGAAGAGAGATGCCCAGTTGTATCTGACTGGTTTTGCAATTACATTTTTCTACTATTAGAAATATGTCTCTCCTTCCCTTCCCTCTCCTCTACCTTATTGCTGGGTGACAGAGGCAATGAAACAGAAAAACAGTAAAATTAACTCTACACAAAGTTCTGGCAAATGCACAAAGTAAATAAGTTGAATAAATAGAGTCTTTCTTCTTCTAATTCCTCTTGGTAAAGTAGTCTGGGGAGCTTTTTATAATAATAAATAATAGGAGGTAATAAACATTTCAGACAAGAGGCTGGTGTCTTAGAATACCTATTATTCTAAGCAAGGCCAGACTAACATTTTATAAAGTGGAATCAGCATTTCTTTAGGGTTCAGTTAAGCAAATGTCCAGAGCAGTCACAATAATGATTAATAAGAGTTGTTGGGAATATACAGACCTTGAGTCATACTCTGTCAAGAGTTTTTAAGCCTAACTTCCAATTTTTGCCACCATGGAGTTATGCCTTACAACTGATGGCATGATATGTCTCCACTTATTTAAACTACCAGTCAAATTTGCCCCACAATTAAATTGGGTCAAGTAGTTTGGACCTACCTTGAATGACTGTTAAAAAACCCTTCATTTTTCCCTAGTATTAGGTTGTAACAAACTGTAGTGTAAGGAAACCATTACCTTTTTTTATGTGGAATGAAGATTGCATGTACAAAGAACACAAAATCATTCAAATTAGAGAATGTCAGAATTAAGGTTGTCTTTGCAACTTGAACTTGGCCTCCTGTGTGCATGCAAAATAAACAGTAATGATACTATTGCACAATTGCATTACTCTTAACACCAGTCTCTCCCCTGAAGCTCTTTGTCCTACTCTGTCTTCTCTGACCCACCTGCAGGTCAGTGCTTGTTGTGTCAGCACTCCAATTAAGCATCTTCCTTCACTCTTGGGTTCAGCAAGAGGATCACTGACAGCACAGGAGATCCAGCTTCTGTGCCTACAATTCTGGACCTTGACTTGGTAAAACCTGCAGTTGCCAAGAGCTGCAATTGCAGAAAAAAGCCTTAATCAGTCCCAATTTGGAGCATAAGCAAAATCCTTGGAGAATTTAGCTGCTAAACATTTGAGAAATCTGTACAGTGCATGTGCAAATTGAATTTTTTTCAGAGGCTTATAACTTGGTCAGATTTTCATGGGGATGACAAAATAAGCTCTATCAGATTTGAGGTTCCTACTCCAAAGCAATGGGTCCTAGAACTTTTCAAAGAAAAGCCATCAGAATTAAACATGAACAACCGACTTTATTTTTAAGCATTAGGTTCATTCTTGGCAATGGCTGGATAGTTTTTGCTTTTGGGGGGGGGGGGCATGGAGGGGGTTGCCTGAATTTTCTAGGAAAAAAAATAACAGAAGGCAGAAACCTAGCGTGGACAACTTCCGTCCAAACAATTACCGACTTCAAAGCAAATGACAGCAAGGCCTTAGAATGAGGAGTATTGCATAACCTTAACTGTAGGCTACGCTCCTAACATAACCTGTAATAAAAGGGACACAGATTCTATGTGGTCAGTCTCCAGCTCAGAAATTTGAACCTTCCAAATCAATTCAATGTACACTGGTTACTGCTTGTGGAACAAGCAAGCTGGGAACACATGGTATGAGCACCCCATTTCATAGACAGTGAAACCTGGCTAAGATGAAATCATACGGAACTGGGAAAAAGTTCTGGCTCCAACAGTTTTCCATCTAATGGGAGAGCAGAGGTGTAACTGGGAATTTTGGCACCAAAGGCCAGAGAGCCAGTATGCATGTGCATGTGCATCCAGACACATGCTGAGCAGGGGAAAATCTGTGTGCAGGGCAGGGTTGAGTCCATATGCAGATAGTCCATGCAGGTGTTATGGGATGTGGGTGGGTGTACATCAGACACAGGGGGGAGGAGGAGCCCATAGCATAAAGCAAGGAGTTCCTAACCTCCTCTATATAAAGAGTTCTCACCTGTGAGAGACAGAATACGGAGAGTATCCTTCATTTAAATCTAATAGTCTAATATTTTATTTCACTTTCAGAAGCCCATATGTGGGAAAACCCAAAGGAATAGGAACTTCTCATGCAAAGTGTGAAAGGGGATAACAGAAAGTTGTTGAATAGGGGTGGTCTCTCCAGAAGGTGATGGCATTCCAGATTCTGGGCTTTAGACTGAAACATGGCATGTCCCAGCCCAAAATGCACCCTTCACTAAAAGGCAGGTCACAAAATTCTATAAACTTAAACTGCAAGATCCAAATGTAATGATTAGACTTATGGGATTGCTGGTGAGGTTGTTTTTTGTGATGGCAACAGGAGAAACAGGCATGGTAAGATTTAGTATTGTTTTGACTTTAGCCTGAACAATTAGTCCGAATTTGTGAACTGGTGGCTTATATCTATATTCTTTATGAAAAGGGTTTTTTTGGATAAATAAACATGGAACACAGTAGAAGCAAAAAAAGAGGCAATTTCCTTACTCAGAAATCCCCACATATGCCAAAACATTGAGTCCTGTGCTCAACAAATTTTGTTTTTCCATAGGTCGTGCTCATAACTGCTTTTCCAGGCTTTTCTTCCTCCAATGTACACAGACTGCAAACCATTATCTCACTCCTGCATTCTAATGATGGAAAATCTTCAGTTATGTGGCTAGTTTCTGGCCACCGTGCTGTCTAGTTTTTAAGTGGTTAGCTATAATTTGCAGGTGTACAGACCTGCATGGAATTTGGAAGGAGAAGCATAAAATGGCAGGAAGAAAGAGTTTGACAGAGGCATGGAGAAATCAGCGTGTATACCTGAGGTTGGAATGCCAGCTGATTTTTCCACCCCTTTGTAAATGGTTACCTTAATCAAGAGCCAATTTCATTGTATAAGGATATGGTCCTTTTATCTTGCTTGTGGTATATGAAACGGTCTGGATTGTGCATTCTGTTGAGTCTATGTGAGTATCATTGGTTCTGTTCCTGACTTTGGATCTATGACTCCTCAGGAAGCAACCAAGAAAACATTTCAACATAACAGCATTTCCATGCTCATGTATGTTTAAGATCTTTGGCTTCATTTGAAGACTGTCTGGCTTGTGTCCAACCTAAAGAAATGTGATGAGGAAGATCTCATTTTTACTCCTGTGTGCACCTGCATTAATGGCTTTTTCTTTGTGACTTTGCACATTAGTATAGAGCAGGGACTGCTCCTCCATGTTCCCCTCCTCTCCAAGTAGCTGGAAAAAGAGGGGCCAGAACCTTGGCACAGTCATCTACAAAATACTGGCTATAATAGACTTGCAAAGGGCTAAAGTAACTTCCTTCTCAGATGAAGGAAAAGGGAGCAGCATGACCGTACAAAGCCCTTTAATGGGGATGACCCATGTACCCATGTTACATAACCTTGCACCACGAAACCTTGACACTATGCTATGCATGCATCTGGAAATGAAATGGCTAAGCAGCTCACAGCGGAAGGTTCATCATAATGCAGCATTTGGTACACACATAATACATAGAGCTATTTATAGTATCCCAGAGCTGTGTGAGAAACTCAAACTAAGATTACAGGTCTGTGATAGGCACTTGATAATTGCTTGTAGCTAGACTGACAGTTGCAGTAGTGTAAATGTAGGCTACCAGCAATGTTGTATCAATACTACCTCAGTCCTGTTTGCTTGGTAAGAGAGCTAGTCAACACCTTAATTCAGTATTTTGATGAAAGTGTTTCTGAATAATTGAAGGATATAGATGACAATGTTGAAGGAGAATTATCTAGGTAGGTACCAAGGGGCTACATCTAGCAGCTGGATGCAGGAAGGGGAAAAACTGTAATGGCAGTTTTCATCTACAGATATCAAAGCATTTCACTAAGGATGCCAATATTATCTCCGTTTTATAAATGGGAAATTGAGGCACAGGGTGGTAGAGTTGAATTACTTGCCTAAGGTTAACCAACAGGCAAGTGGTAGAGCTGGGAATGGAGTCTATTTAGGGTGTGGACTAGTGTCACTTTAGAAGTTTTGGAAGTGATACTTGGGCCATTTGCTAGTGTTCTATTTAGATTCATTTAAAAACGTGCAGGTTGGGATCAAGCCCAAAGTTGCTTCCTGCTGCCACTGAGGATAGCAGGAATTACTGCTGATTTTAGAGGGAGCAAGAAAAGACTTGTGCCCAGGTAGGGGAGACGGCAAAACAGGCTTTTTCTACCCTTAACATTTTATAATTCTGTGGAAATTATTCAATACAACTAAGCACTTCCCTGGAAAGCCATTGTAACACTAACACATGGGAACTTCATGAAAACAACTGAACCAGGAGCAAAGTTCATGAAGATTTAAAAGTTTGACTTAAAGGCATGGGGACAACAGTATTTAAGAATAATTTCTAGAGAAGCAAGATCAAGACAGGTGTGTTATTAACACTTCAGTACTGGGGGGAGTTACAAGAAGAGCAGCCAAGCCAATTAAAGGCTGGAAGCTTTGACTTCTCAGGAACAAGTGAATAACCCCAGATGCTTAGCTTATGGAAACAAAAACCAGGCAGTGATGGATAACTACCAGCAAGTGTTTGGCAGGTGTAAGCACAAGGAGAGAAAGGAGCAGATTGTTAGATATTAATGGGTTATAACAGGGAATTGCAGGATGGTGTTAGCCTAAGGAAATTAAGCTCCCATGAAAGAAAGTAACAGTTTCATGATTAAATTCTTTAAAAATAGGCACACACAGCTGTTAGAAACTCACTTTTAAGATCCTCTCTCTGTCTGTGTCTCTTGCTTGTCACTGGTTATCCAAGTAACCCATCTACTTTGACTTTTGCGAGGAAAGTTAGACACCCTAATAGGTCTTCTCATTCTCTAATTATGACCCCATATAAAGATTTGCAATAATGATTATAGCTTTTGGCAAAACTATGCCAACTTTATTGCTGTGGCCACTGTATTTAAATCAAGACTGACATTAGGCTTAGGCCGGGGCTCAGGATTTGGGATTGTAGATACATCAGTTCTAAGGTTTATATCTGTGGCAGGCCAGTAAGGGGAGCTCCTGCACTGAGCCACCCACCTCTCTGTGCCCGACCACCTACCAAGCTCCAAGTGTCTCCCTAGGGCACCTATGTCTGACTGACCCCCTTCCTGGAGCACACCCACAAGCCTGGGGTAACTGTTGCCACCACCCAGGGTCTGGTCATTGCTCCGGCCCTATGCCCTTGGGGTACATAGGCCTTGCAGACCTTGAGGGCACTTAACCCACTGCAAGATCTTGGGGTGCTTCCTTTAACCTGAAGCACAGAAGGTAGTCTCCCTTGGCCAGCAGAGTTAAAGGAATAGAAGGGCATGCCCCATCCTTCTCAAGCATGTACCTCAAAGCTTGTTGTAGCAGGTAGCTTTACTGGGTAGGGAGGGAAGGTTTGGGGAGGGCTACAGGTCAGAGCAGTAGCAAAAGAAAATTCCAGAGCAAATAGAAATGGTTTGGTAGCCCTTTGACACATTTCTAGATCACTTCATCCTACATTACTAGGTAAAATTCAGGTAAGTTACTCACAAGTATCATCCAGAGGCTGATTGAGCTTCCTCTGGAGGCAGGCACCTCTTTATGTGTGTGTGTGCGTGAGCTCCAAGTTGTCTCTTGTCCCTCCACCAAGATGGAGGGGCCCTTAAATAATCTTTCTGACCTCATCCCTTGGACACAACCATAAGCCAGTATTCTCAGACCACAGCTGACACTGGTTGGTCAGCACTCTCAGGTGAGAGTTTAGGGTTACACAGGACAGAGGATGAGCAAGTTCCTCCCACCTCAGGAATTTACAACCCTGTTACCATGGAGACCAGGTGCATCCTGCAGCCAGAGTTTGTAACTGGGGGGGGTTGAGCTGTAGCCCTACATCAGTGAGACAGGCAGGCAGAGTGGCTTATTCCTCCACAATGTTCATGTTTGAGATCATTCTCAGTACATGAACTGTAAACTCAGGTGTTCTTGCAAGAACTCAAACACATCCAAGCTGGGAAACTAGGTCTTTTTTGGTTGTGGATCCAAACTGGAATGAAAACCAGAGAGGCTGGTTCAGATCCAAGGACTCTTTACCAAAATTCAGGTGTTTACATTTCAGCTCTACATTTGGCTTATCTGTGTCTGATCCCACTTTGCTCCACCACCACAGTGTTACAGTTATTTCTTTCTAGCACAAGTACTGACTAGGGTGGTGAGTATTTGCAATGTTACACTCTCATTTTGCATTGCATCTCTTAGGAAGATAGGACAGGAAGGGGCGCCTTGGCCACTTAATCCAGTCTGCATTCACAGGCAATAATTTACTAAGGAATCTCCAGAAAATCACCACTTCAAACACATTTACAAGGCATACTATTTGAATCAAGAGCACCCTATAATATGTCATAGGTAAAGGTAAGAGAGAGAAGAACACTGCTAATAACCTGCCACTGCAAAGGCGCTGAAGTAGTTAGTTAACATATGATGAAAGATCCCAAAGAAGAATCATATTCCATGATACAGAGGGAAGTAAAACTCCCCAGAGTTTTGCCAAACTGATTTAGGGGAAAAAAATCCCTCCTGACCAAAAATTTGGTGAACAATATGATCCTGAGTAGAAGAGCAAGTCCCCTAGCCAGGAACACCAGGACTTGGAAGCTCAAAAGTCCTCTGGCCAGGAACACCTTGTGCTGGAAGGAGCATCACCACACCTCAACCAAATCCACTCCTCCCCTCCTGAATCTAGTTGCATTTAGGGCCCTAAGTGGCAACCAGCAAATGCTGTAAATAATGGTATCACCAAACACTTTCCACACCATAAAAGCTGCCTTTGTTCCCCAGTCTGGAGATCACTGAAACCTGACTCCACATCATGCACATCGTTGTGTTAAAACTCCCTGCCCATCATAGCACCCCTTCCGTAAGACTTATCCAGTTCAATCTTAAAGAGAATCAGGTTTTATTTTTGCTCCCAATACTTTACTTAGATGATTGCAAAATTTCACTCTTCTGATAGTTGGGGAGCTGCCTCTCTTGCATTCAATCATTGCTTTCTGATATAGTTTACTCATATACCTAATGAAAACTCCTGCAGAGAATTTAGCAGAAGACCAAGCTGCAGTCAAAAGCAATCAAGGCTCATGGATAGGGGTGATATCTTTTATTAGGCCAACAAGATTTTTGCACCAAAAAAAAAAAAAAAATTCTTTAAAAGAAATTTAAAATTTCTTTTAAAGAAATTTTTTTTGCAAAAATCTTGGTCTAATAAAAGACATCACATCTGTCCACAAGCCCTGATTGCTTTTTCCTCCAGACCAATACAGCTACAGCCTGGATACAAGCTACAGTCAATTCAGTTGTTACATATCATCTCTTCTTTGCACTTGCAATGAGTGGCAGGAGAACAACAAAAAAGGCAGAGCTGATTTAGAGTCCTGAGCAATCTGGCGTTATGTTCTGCCAGCAGCACTCCTCCTCAGCGCATTAGCATCAGAACTTTGATTTTCTGGTGCTTTACTGGAGCTTGTAATGGGTGCCAGAGGCACTCTAAATAGATCTGAATCTTACAGAACTTTAGGAAGGTTAGAATGGGAGTCACAGGAGACTGGACAAAGCAGGACAAATTTCTCCGGTCAGGCCCTGTTCATTTGCATCACCCTAGAACTGCTCAAATAACAAAATTAGAAGGTTTCTCAATATTTTATGTTTTCAGTTCACAAGCCTCAAAAAATGTACCCATTGTGGTTTACAGTGAATGGTCTCTGATTTTAATAGTAATTTACATTGAAGTAGTTATTGAACACAAAAATAAATCTTTTCTATTAAGAAAAATTAAAAATGTCTACAACTACAACTTAACTTATAAAAGTGTCAAAGACCAAAAGAGCTACCAATAGCAATTTTTGGGGGGGGAAAATCCCCCAAATCAAAACCAAATATTGACCCTTTCTTCACTGCAGCTCCCTACTGGATATCTGAGCTCTACCCATTGTCCATGATGCCTACAAAGCTTTTACAGACTCCTAGCTCTACTTCAAGCCCTGCCACTGTCCTATACTTTCCTTTTTTCTTTGTACTTCCTCTTAAGGTTCCTTCATCTTTTTTTGCCTCAAGGAAATTCAAAAGGTCAGGCAGGAGAATTTCTCTGTCACATCAAGGCAAGTTAAAAGTCTCAGTCCTTATCTTCAAGGCTCTGGGTAAAAAGAGTAAGACAAAGCTGTAGGAAGGAGAGGCTGTAGCTGAGAGATCCACTTCAGGGACACAAGTGGACTTTCTACCACAAACGTAAAGCTCTTCTGTACAGAAGACAGAACTTTCCTAGGGGCCAGGCTGAAACTGTGGAACAAACTCTCCCAGGTTCGAAGAAACATCCCAAACCTCACCACCTTCTGACCCCAAAGGCAAGATGCACTTTAGCAGGGTTTTGTAAGCATATACAAGGAGCAGCACATGCATTTAAAATTCCTCCCCCAAACCAAGCCCTACCAATACAATCTCCACTGCCATTCTTCCACTGGGAAATGAATGAGAGAGGGAATGTATGAATTAAGCAATGTTCGCTGTGTGGCTTACGGAATGACCAGAAGGTGCTCAGACATAACAGCAATGAGGCAAGCCAGGCACTTGTGCAGAGTAAACTCAAAGGTTCTTGCCCTGAAGGCTGGCTCCTGAAGACTACCTGGGAATCTGGGGGCAGTGAGAGTATGCTTGAGCTGAGTCGGAGAGGACAAACTTCATGTCTGCTGCTGGCCTCTGGTCTCTGTGCCTTGCCCCTGCTTCTCCTGTGCTGATTCCATCTGAGCACCAGGGCACCTGCAGCTGCCAGCACCATCTGATGCAGGCCAAGCTAGTTCAGAGTACCATCAGCAGTTCCACAAGACCATCCTGTGTACAGCGGGGACAGGCCATGCCAGACCACTGGGAAGCCACGCACACCCCATGACACTTTTAAAAGCATGTTGCAGAACTCTAGGTAGAGAACCACTGATTTAGAGACAGCCTGAGAGTGATAGGGGAACTGTCAGGGTCACTCCAAGACACATGGTATTTCTTCCTGGTGTGTCTGCTCTTCCTAATTTTGGTCTCATAGGTACCCCAGTGGGGCGAGTGGGCGGTACAAGGCCTGGAGATCTAGCCTGCCCTAATTCTGCAGGAGAGGGCTGTGTTATTCTGAGATTATGCACTAGATGGTGCAGTTGATGCAATATTTGGCCTGTAAAGATCTTTGTTTCTCACATGTTGAAAACTTTCAGCACTGACAGGTAGCGCAGGACTTGCTGTACCAAGCCCATTCTTTGCATACAAGCAGCATGTTTCTCTTATGCTTCACAGAACTGGTCTTTCTGCACAACAAATGAATCTGTCCTGCTGAGCCTTTTCTATCCAGTGCTATAGGACTGGGAACTTTGCCACTGAGCGTTGCTCATTTCCATCAGGCTCTTAGAAACAAGCCAGCAACATTAATGTGTTATAGGTGAGAGATACTAGTGGTTGGATGGAGAGATGTACTAATCAGATAATATTTAGGTTTCCCACTCTGGCTTCTTCCCTTGTACTCTTATTAAGGAAAGGGTGCAGTGGAGCTGAAGATCTGCTTATATTGGTTTTGCTGCAAGAGAGTGCTCCAACTATATTTCCTATGGTGGGGATGTCAAAGTGCAAGGAGTCGCATCTTCCCTTCACTTCTGTAGACAAGAAGGATTGGCTTGCACCAGTTCTGCTGGGCACTGAATTAGGGATTGCTATTTCTGCAGTAATGCTCCCAGTCCTTACCTCCCACCTGTGAAAACTCTACCATAGCTGGGATCTGTAGAAGGGAAGGAAGTAATGTGCATTGCAACATACATCCAGTGGAGATGGCAGTATTCAGATGTCCAATTTCCTCATGCAGAATCTGGGAACGTTTCCCCTTTTGTGGGTCACTGATGGCATGTCTATTTTAGAAGCACTGGACTGGAGTCAAGGAGGATATAGAACAATAGTGCTAATGCCTTGGGCTCCCATCTGTATTTCTTATGTCTCTGGATCCTTTCAGATCTGCACACATGCTGGGAACTATGTTCTGGCAGGAATCACTGCACAGTGCTATTACACATAGTTCCAAAAATTATTTTTCTTAGCACATGTTCAAATTTTCAGTCTGAAAGACATTCACGCCTTTAGTTTTATAATTCAGTAGTCCTTTGACACGTGCTCAAGTGAAGAAAAGCAGCAGGTAGCAAAGACTTTACTCTTTGCTTTATTGTCTATATTTGTAAGTAAGAATCTCTTTCCTGAAAGAGGATATCGGTGCATAGAACGAGATTTTTGGAGAAGGGAGATCATCTCTATCCATTTGGTGACCTCTGTTCCAGGACAGGTGTCCAAGAGGTCAGGGAAGAAAAATCCAGAATGGCTGATTTCTCCCACACTAGGAACTCATTTTCCAAGGTACTAGAATTCTGGTATCTCTCATGAGAGGGATGATACTCATATATGAAAGGGAACAGCAGTATCTTATGCTGCTGACAAATGTTCAGTTAAGGCATGGTGGGATTTGATCCACAATCCTAACAATTGTGCCTCCTACCAGAGGTGCATTGATAAAGATGCAGCCTGGTAGCTTGGAGAGCAGTCTCCTGCCAGTAAGTCTTGCAGGGGCAGGAGGGGGAGAGCAGATCGATGCCCTGACAGTGAGAGAGGGAGTGGGACAGGGGCAGGGGCAGGTACTGCCCAGCTGGGGCAGTGAATGTGACTCTGGGGTGGGGCGGAGGGCGGAGCTGTGGGTGGCTCTTCTGGGGGGGAGGGTGGTAGGGGGCTGGATTCCTGCTGCTGTGTGCACCCCTGGGGGAGGCATGGGGGGCATGTGCCACCCCCTCGCCCTTGGAGTTGTGCACAGGGCAAGGGCAGGCTGCCTGCTGCAGGCTGGGGGCCAGGGGCTGCGTTGGCCTCTTCCCAGTGGATGGGGTGGGCCAGGGCTATGCTTGGGGCAGGCAACAGCAACACTAGGGAGGGCTTGGGGGGGCTATGGCCACAGCAAAATTCCCCATAAGCCCCCTGTAGCCACCCCTCCCAGTGCCTACCTCATGCAGCTGAGCTCACCTCACCCATCCCAAGTGTGGCCCTGGCCCAACCCCCTACTGGGAAGAAGCCAGTGCCACCCCTGGCCCCAAGCTTGTAGTGGGCAGCCCACCCTCACTATACGCACAAATCTGGTGGGGGCCCATGCCCCCATGCCTCCCCTGGGGGTGTGCACAGTGGAAGGGAGATGCCCCCACACCCTTTGGATGAGTCACCTCTGGCTCTGCCCTGTCCCATGCCCTGGAGTCGCATTCACCTCCTTGACTGGGCAGTGCCTGCCCCTGCCCCACTCCCTCCCTCACCATGGGGACCTTCAACTGCCCTGCCCCCGCTCCTTCCCCTGCACAAACTTACTGGCTGGACGCTGCTTTACAGACTGCTGTGCAACATTTCTGGCCACATACATGCATGTAGCATTTATAGGTGACATTATCAGCCAAAAACAGCTGATTGCCAATAATGTTAATTTTCCTGTTATTGGTGCCAATCTGATATGACTGATATATCAGTGTACCTCTACCTCCTACCATACAACATATGCATGGCAGGTCAAGATTTTCCATCAGGAATTAGACCCCAATCACACCCTATTTGCCAATGAAGGGGAGCCTGTGTGATAGGGTGCCTCTCCAAGGTGGCTACAAAGCCCCTGGAGTCCCTGCAGCCCTCACTTTGTTGGACAATCACTACTTTTGTCACCCACCATGCCTTGATGTTGTTTATTTTTATGATGGAGGCTGACCCAGGACTTGCTAAATTGCTTTTCCAAATGGCCAGCAGGTGCCAGTGCTCCCTGCCTTATGGGCTAATGTCAGGTCTCTTCCCCCCCCTTACCCCATGCCTCACAGTATCCTCATTGATGTTCTCTTCCACTTAGCCCCTCCCCTGAGGTTCCTGGACCCTTGCCAGTTCTGATCTCTGCCTCTCACTAGGCTCCTGGACCCCTCCTTGGGTCTTTAGGAACCTTGTCATTGTCCTCCTCCTCCTTGGCTGGATCAGGACTAGACTGGGGTTCAAACTGGCCATGGTAGGGTCCCTGCCAGCCAACAATCAGCTGATCAGTCCCTGCCAGCTCATGCTTTTGTGGCTAGTTTAGTGTTTTGTGTCATCATTAATTGCATGAATGTGTGGCTGAGTTACACTTTAAGATACAATTAACTGATTATTGTGTCCTAAGTTGAATATCTGCCAGGGGCCTTAGTTTAGGGATACCACCTGAAGCCAGTTCCCCCCATGGGCAAATCAGTGATAGCAGGCATCTTCTAGGAACATAGGAAGGCAGTTAAATAATAGCAGGGAAAACACCTGAACTCCCAACTTGTAGATTTTCTCAATTTCTATAAAGGGTATAATTTACCTACACTAAGGATCTGATTTAAGATTCATAATTTATTCCAAAGGATTTTTTTAACTTGGAGACATTCTCAAGCAGCTAAGATCTAAAGTTTATGGGCTCTTTAATATTATCTAAAAACGAAATGTGACCAGCAGGTTTTCACTGATTAAAAAAGCCATGTATTTTAAATGAAAACCATTTTTAAATAGTATAAAAAATAAGCTCCTCTGATGGTCTAACATCATACAAATAAAACATGATTATATGTGAGAATCAGAATGGAAAGCAAAACTATCCATTTTAATTGTACTGCCTATAAGGAGTACAGCACAAGGAGAGATAGTGTGTGTTCAGTTGACTTAATGCAATGCAAGTCAGGAGACCTGAGTTATGTTTCCAGACCTGCTAATTACTTTCTCTGTAACCTTGGGCATTTTATTTCACTTCTCCATACTGTTTTTGCCCCTTGGCAGACATTAAAATGATGACATGATTGCCACATCCCAAAAGTTGTGCACCCTGCTAGGCCAGATGTGCATGGCAGGATAAACAATGTTTGGGATGGGGTATATGTGGCAGGGCACTTGGAGTGCCTCCTACTTTAAGAGTCAGGCAGCCTGTGAAGCAGGTGTGGGGCAGGGCTAACTGGGAGACAGCTGACCCAGGGAGCTGGCAAGTAAGGCTAAGCCTGATAGTGGGATTCATCTGACTTGGAATGAGGTCTGGACTTAGAGTAGGTGTAAGCCCAGGCCCTGAGAGGAGCTGGCAGTAAGTTCTGGAGATTGCCTCAGCAAGATGTTTACAGCTCCAAAAGGTCAGTAGGGAGGGCAAAATCTGAAGCAGTTCGGAGGTTTGGGTAGGATCTAAGGAGCTGGTGAAAGTTCCTGGGGACCCAGTGAGGGATCTGGGTGAGCCCAGAGATTGGGGCTGAATGTAGGGCACCTGTGAGGGGTCTGGGGAGCCCAGAGAGAGGGGCTGAATGAAGGAGACCTATTGAGGGGTCCAGGGGAGCCTAGAGAGAGGGGACAAATGAAGAGGACCCAGAGAGGGGTCTGGGTGAGCCCAGAAACAGGGATTGAATGTAGGGGGTCTAATGAGGAGTCTGGAGCCCAGAGGAGAGCTAAAGGTGAGCCCAGAGAGACTAGGGCCTGAGCTGGGGCCAGGGGGCCCGAAGGTCGGTAGCCCAAGAACAGCAATGAATGGGTTTGGAAGCCCATAGTTCAGGAGTGATGTGTAACATCAGGATCTCCAGGGAAGGATAGCCTGGAGGATGGTCCTGGGTAGGACCTGAAACTGTACCTTATTGAGGCTGGCTAGCATGGTGGGGCTGCCTGTAGTGGGGCAGCCTCCATGAAATGCCATGCATGGTCCACCCTAGTGAAAAACAAATATGGGGCACCTTAAAGCCTCAGCTCCCACTGCCTTGTGGGTTACTCTGTGGAGGAGAAAGGCTAAGGGACCACACCCTAACAGCAAAGGAAGGAGGAAGAGTGGGACTATGCAGGCCTGGAGAAGGGCCAGGAAAGAGGGGGACTGTGCAGCCCCAGAGAGAGTGAGAGGACCAGTGGATCCACAAGCAGAGTGCCTGAGGAAAGCTGGGATCAGGGCCAGTGCCTAAGGCTGCACCTGGGAGTAAGTATGAGGAGAATGCCTGAGGTGTGGGCAGAAAGGGGCTACATGTGGGAGTAGCCATGATAGGCAAAGTGCCTAGGGTGTGGATAGAGCCACCCCTGGGAGTAGCCAGGATGGGCAAAGGGCCCAGATGGGGCAGAGAGAGGGGCATCAATCCAAGGTCACACCTGGGAGTAGCCATGAGGGGCAAAGTGCCCAGGTCTGGGCAGCAAGAGCCAAATCAAGAGCATAGGCAACTCTGCCTCTCAAGTCTGGGTTGGCAGCAGTGGGGCATGACCGGGGGGGGGGAGGGGGATGTTCTCCCAGCAGCCAGCTGGTGACTGGGTGGGGGTCCCCCAGTGGCCAGCCCCACTGGAGCCAATTTCAGGGGGGGCACTAGTACTCTCTCAGCCCCCCTACCAGCCAGACTTGCTGTTGGGGGGGGGGCACCAGTGCTCTCAGGGGGGTCACATGCCCCTGCATGCCCTCCCTACACATCACCTACGCTCAAGAGTGATCTGTAACCCCAGTAGGGCTGAAAGGGAGAGGGGGATCAGAAGGGTCCAGTAGCCCAGTGAGAGGCTGGGGAGTAGTGTGAGGCCTAGCAAGGGGCCAGAGGTCTAGAGTGGCTGGGGAAAAATGGACAACCAGAAGAGTCCAGAAAGAGACCAAAGGGGCCTGGCAGCCCAGAGAGGGGCCAAGTGAAAGACCGAAGGGACTGGCAGCCCAGGGAGGGGTTGCACAAGAGTCTGAGGGGTCTGAGGACCCAAAGTGGGGCTGGCCAAGGCCAAAGGGTCTGAGGGCCCAGAGAAGGGCTACGTGAGTGAGGAGACAGAACATCAGTGCAGATGATATCTGTGAGACTTGGGGCATGGTGTAGGGGTGGAATGGAGCCATGCAATTGGCCCATAATGCCTTGACCACAAACCCAGTGGTCATTATGATAAGACCAGGGCACCCTTCAGCATTCTGTATAATGAAAAACGTAAATGTGTAGTGGGTGAGAGCAGGACATACTGCCTATACAGCAGGGTACAGGATACAGGAAATTTAGGATGCAACAATCCCATGTACCACTACAGGCTTGGGATCAACTGGCTAATCAGCTGCTCTCCAGAAAAGGAATTGGGGGTTACAGTGGACAATAAGCTGGATGTGAGTCAACAGTGTGCCCTTGTTGCCAAGAAGGCCAACAACATACTGGGATGCATTAGTAGGAATGCTGCCAGAGATCAAGGGAAGTAATTATTCCCCTCTATTCTGCACCAGTGAAGCCTCACCTGGAGTACTGTGTTCAGTTTTGGGCTCCCCACTACAGAAGGGACATGTACAAATTGGAGAGAGTCAAGCAGAGGGCAACAAAAATGGTTAGGGGGCTGGGTAGGGTTACTATATTTCCAGGTCCAAAAAAAAGGACATCTGTCACAGGGAGGGGGGAATGCAGTAACATGCCAGTGCCCTGCCCCTGCTGATTCTGTTGCTCTTCACTGACAAGCCACACGCCCCAGCCCTTTTGCTGCCCCTCGCTCTGGACCCATTGACCCCAGCACTGCCAGTGCCCCTCACTCCCAAACAGCAGTACTGTGCCCCCCACCCTTTGCTGGTGCCCCTCATTCCCAACCCGCAGCCCCCTGGTGCTGCCAGTGCCCTGCACACCCAACCTGCAGTCACCCATCCCATCCCATCCCCCATGCCCCTCACTCCTGATCCACAGCCCCCTGCCTCCCACCCAGCCCTGGCGGTGCCCCTCATCCCCAAGCTGCAGCCTCCCAGTAGCTCAGGTAGTGCCTTTCACCCCTGATCTGTGGCCCCTGGCCCCCCAAACCCTGCTGTTGCCCCTCACTCCCAACCACAGCCCCTATCCCCAGCCCTGCCAGTGGCCCTCACTCCTGAGTCACAGCCCCCTGTCCCTGCCCCCATTTGAGCAGGGGGCTGGACTAGATGACCTTCTGAGGTCCCTTCCAACCCTGCTTTTGTATGATTCTATGCCACTTTTTGATCTCCAGGGGCTTTACAGCCATCCCTGGAAGTTGCACCCTGTGACAGTATAAAATTCTTCCTATCCCAATTGTGCTGCTGCAGGGCTGCCCCCAGGCTAAACCTGTGGATAGGGCCAGGGATGGCTTTGTCCCAGACCCAGGGCCTGGACTGTGCCTGATCTCAAAGCTCAACTGAGCATTGAGATCAGGCATAGGCAGCCCTGGGTCTTGGTTCAGGACCATGAGATGCCCCACAGCCTGATCTCCAGAAATCAGGCTGGGGGTAGCCCCAGGACCTGGACTGTCCGGGGCCAGGAATGACAATTAAGTGATTGTACCAGCCCTGGGGTTTGGTTCAGGATTGGGGGCTGTCTAGGACTAGTGCCAACAATCATTGTTGGCAGCAGTCCCAGGTCCAGTTTGAGACTTGGGACTGCACTCAGCCAATGCTGACAATCAACGGATTGTTGACATTGGTAGGGAAGCCCCAATCTGGAACAAAATACATGCAATACATTCAATTTACAGTGTCATGCAAACCAGCCACAAAGATGTTCTACATTATATGTAGAGCAATTATGTGGCTGGTTTGCCACTCTATGTTGCCATAAATTGGCTGAACCTGTGGCATGTTGTGATTTATGGTTTGATAAACATGTTAATCATGTCATAAATGTAATATCTTCCAGGGGCCTTCCCCCCTCCTCCCTTTCCCCCTTTCCATCTTTGGCCTGGCTTGTCTGTTAAGAACTTGATACTACAAAATGTACTGCTTCATGCATAATATTAAAAGTATTTGCAAACTAGAAGTTTAGACCTATGGTATCCATGAGAACATAGTAGTGATTGAACTAAATTGATTTAGAAAATACTCTTGTTAAATCAGTGCAGCTCTTTTGTGCATTGAATGGTTTATATCATTGCTGTTTAAGTCATGAGTGGCTTTGTAACAAATTAATTCTGTTGGCACAGAGTGTGAAGGATTATACTGGGTCTTCAGTTCTTCTCTCTCAATATTTATTAAACTAAGACATCTTTGTGGCTTGGTGCTGTTCTCCTTAATTTTTCTCTGCTTAATGGACCTGATCCAGCTCCCACTGGAGTAAATGAGGCCCTCCCATTGATCACTGTGGGAGTTGGATACAGCTCTATTTCAGTCAACAAATTGGAGCGGGCTGGAATGACAGTCTCAGCCTCACCACAGGCAGAATTCCCAGGTTCAAGCCTGATATGCTGGCAAAAGCATATCTGCTTCTTCCCCATGAATTACTGACAAATACCTGCAAGCTGACTGTGATGCAAGAACACACTTTCCCTGCCTCCACTGTTATTATTGTCTGAGATCCTTACCTAGGAACATTTGCAGAAGAGTAGTCATCTGCCCTGGCTTTCATAGCAGTAATAAAACATACAAACGTACTTCGTATAGCAAGATGGGACAAAAATGACCCTTCTATTCAACCAGCCCCATGGACTCTAAGTTCAGATTGAATAGAATTTGAAATCAAACCATCTCTAGTTTGGATCCGCGGCAGATGTGGCAAACCAAAACCACCATTGCTTTTATGTAGTACTTCTCATTCTAAAGGACAAAGAACCCAAAACACTTAATAGGATTAATTTGTGCACCTGATGAAATACAAACTACTCCAAATTTCCACTTGGATTTGGCATTGTAGTCTAGTCAGGGGTGCAACTTGGCAGCTGTTTATCAGCTCACAACAACATTGCTCAACAAAACAGGGCAGGAAATAAAGAAGAAAACTCTGTGTCCAACTGACACAACAGCAGCAATCACCCAAACTGTAGCATGGCCAGGACAGTAGGGCCAGTAATTCTACAGATGCGAAAGAAAAGGTAGTATGCACAGTGGGGGAAGTTTTTGGCTGATGAAGAAAAGTCCCAATAATTCAAAATAATCCAAGCATTTCCATTTGCTGGGCTGAAGCAGCCAAGGAATGTGTCTTGAGAGAGACCCCGAGCCTGTAACCTGCAACAGGAGGCCTGAGATTATGCTGAACTAATTCAGCTTTATTTTCATCAGTTGAAGATTTTCCCTATTGTACCCAAAGCTTCAGGTTCCTGGCTATAAACAGTCTGTGCTGTAGGAACAACTGGCTCTCTGGAGTATGTGATTTAACACCCTGGAAAAGACCAACTGACTTATGCACAAGATTAAGATTTCTGAGTTAAAACAGATTGGCTTTATTCTTCCTGGCCTGGACATTAATAAAGATGCAAGCTCCAATGTGCCAAGCAAACTCCACAAATGCCTGGGTGTTGCTCCCCACTAGGTCTGTGTCTGGCTACCTTGTAATGTTCCACCCCACTATGATTCAGTTCCAGTTCTTTAATACCTTTGCTTAACACACAGGCTAAGTACAGACAGTCAAAAGGCCTGAGGCTGATTCAATTCAATCTTCACAGGTTAGTCTAAACGGTGTAGATAGAACTGATAAGCAAATGAACAGACATTCATTTTTGATTCCAGAAATGCAACCACATGCCTGCAGTGGCCCAGGCCAGAAGCTTGGGGGGGCTCTAGAGCACACCTCTTTGCTTGTCTGGAGCAGACAGCTGGGGCCAAGGCTAGCCTCCTTGTGGGGCAGGGGGGTTTGCGGGGGAGGTGCAAATCATTCTGGGATGCTGGGGGACTGTGAATTAATTTGAATCTGGAGGGAATCTGGGACAGAGGTTCAATAAACTATTTAACCTAAATCAGTTAAAGTCTAATACTACATCCATCCAGGTTTATCTTAAACCAATTTCGGCCATTATGAAAGCAGTTATGTGCCCTGAACTTCTGTTCTTACAGATCTGAATCCATTTCCAATCACTTACATCTGTTTATGTTTAATATCTGTCCCTGCCATGATAGAGATAAGAGACTTTGGGAAGGGTAGTATAGACATTGAATAAATAAACAGAAATAAATATTCACCCCTCCTCCTTCTGTTTTCTACCCCTAGTTTCATTGTGATTCCTTGCTTTGTTACAGGCTTATGATGGAACTTACATCTCTGCCTAAGCTCCTCTGGACAAGTGATAACAAGGCCCTGCATCACCATTTTCCAGATGTATTGGCAACTGTTCATACCACCCAAGACATCCCAGAAGAGGCCATTTTTGGACCATGTATCCTCCAGAATACTTTGTTGGACACTATAGCTTTTATTGCTCTCAAATGCTCTGATCGAAGAAATATCCATTATGTATTTAAGGTAGGAGAATGTGAAATTGGTGCTAGTAATGAGTCAAGGAAACCACATCCTCCTTTGACAGGTGGCATGGTCAAGCTGTAGACTTATCTATAGCCTAAGATAGCTCAAAGCTGCCCTGAAAAGGGAAACTGGTCCAATTCAATGCTAGCTTGGAGGCTAGTAAAGGCACTTTCTTCACAGGGAAGATGACACACCATATCTTGGCTTATTCCCATTTTTGCCCAGGGCATCCATGATCTGCTTCAAGCCCAGCGGGGGTGGAGAGAGGATCAAAGAGTTTGCTATGACTCCTCACCTCTGCATTTTTTCACTCTGAGATGAAAAACCAAAGGCTTGTAACTGGGCAAGCTAGCTTTTAAGACCAAAGAAGGCAGCATCTGGGATTGTACTCTCTCTTAGGCTATGCAGTCAGAAGTATGATTGTTCACCTGGTGGCAAACCTGAGTTAGCTTTAATCTCATCAGCTTTGGTACCAGTGGCAGGGAGGCAGTGATGGCTTTGATCGCAGTGTGGGTTCTCTGTTTGGGATGCTACTGAGCTCCATGCTGCCATAGTTTCCCTGCTGCTAGTACTGACTGGAGCTGGCTAGATTAAATTTAGTTTGCATATGCCTTCCAGTGCTGCATTTGCATCTTCCACATATAGTGCAGATGTAGTCTTGAAGACAGATTCTTGGGGCCAAAGCAGATACTGCTGAGAGAGGGCATGTACACACAGTGTGATGCAATACTGTATAGAGATACCACTCCTGAAGTCTGTGTGGCACAAGGTAATGCTATTTAGATCAATTATAAGGGACTGAGTTTGGAGGCTGCTTGCTTTGTCCAGATGAAGCCTAGGAGGCACAACCTTGAAGTGAAGGGAGAGCAGGCCTCCCCATTCCTTGAGCCCAGATGAAGCCGGGTCTGCGCTGTCATAGCTCAGTGCTGGTCTCAGAGATTGTGCCAAAAATAAGCCCTGCCCATCTACTGCTGCTCCATACACTCAAACATAGAAATGCAGCCCTTGGGACATATAGAACAGAGAGCAGGGGGAGAAAGCTTATATTTTGGCCACACCCTTGAAAGCAGTGCTGAACTAGTGTAGATCTATCCAAGGGCCCAGGAGCTGCTGAAGTTTGTAGGCTCCAAAGGGAGAGGGCAAGGAGAGTGTAGGGGCAGCTAATGGGAGGTCTTGGTTGTTTACATTTTCTTCAGGCAGCGAAAGGAGTGTGGGAACCCAGGAAGAAGAAACCTTATGGCCTGGTTGTGTGTGTGTTGGTCTTTAATGCAAGGTGGCTTGTTCAGTCTTTGCTACCAGAGAGACCTGTGAGTTTTCTAGGAAAAAAGGTTCTTTGGAGCTGGCCTGTACTGCTGGGGTTTGATGGGTGGGGCCTGTTCTGTGACTTGGATATGGGTTGTACAGCCAGAGCTATGTGCCATGGGACGTAAACAGAGACCCCATCATGGCTCTTGCTGGTTGCCTGAAGCAAGTACCTACCACATAGCCAAAGCATTATCTCTACAGCCCAACATGGGAATTGCAAACACCTCATTTCATGTATCATGTGCTGAGTGTTGAACCAAGTACTCCCAATCCTGTCATACTATCCCTTGCATAAACTTAATAAGCTTGATCTTAAAGTGATTAAGATGTCTTCTGCTCGCTATGTCACTCAGAAGAGCACTTCAAACTTGACTCCTCTGGAACTGGAAGCTTTGTATCAGCCTAAATGCATCCACAGCCAGTTTGCAGATACTTGCTGGCACTGATTCTAAGAGTTTTTCAGGCAGAAGAACACAGAAAATTAGGGTTGGAAGGGACCACAGGAGGTCATATAGTCCGTAGTCCAACCCCCTGCTCAAAGCAGGACCATCCCCAACTAGATCATCTCAGCCAAGGCTTTGTCTAGCCAGGTTTTGAAAACTTCCAAGGATGGAATTTCTACAACCTCTCTAGGTAATCTGTTCCAGTGCTTTACTACCTTCCTAGTGAGAGAGTTCTTCTTACTATCTAACCCAGGGGTAGACAATTATTTTGGGTGGAGGGCCGCTTATTGAGTTTTAGCAAGCGGTCTGGGCTGCATTGGTAGCCCTGCCGCTTCGTAGGTACCCCACCCCCTGGTCACCATCTTGTGACCAGAAGTCCTGGCCCCTAACCCCCAAACTTTGCCACAGAAGTCCCTCCCTTTGCCCCTGGAAATACTCCTTTCAGCAAGGGGTTTTGCCATCTCAGAACCAGAAAAGTACCAAATTATATTCTAAAACTTGAACATCTACAACATTCATTAATTTGATTTCAAAAAAATATTTTTGTCCTGATTTACATGCGTTTGTGTAGTGTACACAGAGGTGATTGCACAATAGCTTAAAATTAAGTCTTACTCTTGTATATTATGGAGGGTGAGGGGTATGTGGTGTGTGGGGGAGGGTGGGGGTGTGAGTGTGCATTGAGGGAGCATATGGAGGTGTGTATGGGGGTGCCTTGTAGCTGGCTCCTGCCAGCTCTCCCTGGGTCCTACTGCCCCTGGCTCCTGTCATCTTTGACAGGCAACCAGGAGAAGATAAATATATAATTTTAAATATTTTTAGGGGCTCACAGGCCAGATAGAATGGCCTGGTGGGCCAGATCTGGTCCACAGGCCGTATTTTGCCCACCCCTTCCCTAGTCTGTAGTGGTATAGGAGATTGTTCCATCCTAAATGTAGGACTTTATATTTGTCCTTGTTGAAATTCATGACATTTCTTTCAGTCCAATCCTCCAATTTGTCAAGGTCTCTCTGAATCCTAGCCCTAACCTACTACTCTCCCCAGCTTGGTGTCATCTGCAAACTTTCTGAGGGTGCACTCCATCCCATCTTCCAGATCATTGATGAAGATACTGAACATTGATGAAGATATTGGCCCACACCTGTAGGGGGCAGATCTGAAAAGTAAAGGTGGTGACCAAATTCAGGTTAGCAACCAAAATCAAGGACAATAAGAAATCAAGGACAATAAGAAATCAAGGAGGAAAACCAGTGGAAACATGGGACCACTATTCACCAACACCAAGGAGAAAACTGAACTCCTGAATGAATACTTCACATCTATATTACACCAGTCTAAGAGTGATAGCCTGCCAAATGCAAATATGATACAGAATATTTACAGTAGGGATGGTCACCTACCAACAGTTCATGCTGGTGAAGGAACAGCTAGGGAGGCTGGGTATCTCTAAGTCAGCAGGACTGGATGAACTCCATCTGAGAGTGCTGAACAAAGTAGCCAAAGTCATCGCAGAACTGCTGGTGAATCTCTTTGAGAATTCATGGTGCTCAGAAGAGGTCCCAAAAGACTGGAAGAGGGCCAAAGTTGTGCCCATCTTCAAGAAGGGGAGGAGAGAGGACCCAGGGAACTATAGGCTGATCAGCTTAACTTCAATCCCCAGGAAAAATCCTCAAAAAAATTCTTAAGGAGTCCATATGTGATAAGATAGCAGAAGACAAAAAATTGTGCTGGCTGTTGCTCAGAATTGTCGCGGGTGGGTCATGTCTGACTAACCTCATCTGCTTCTATGACCAGGTTACTCACTACCTGGATAAGGGAAATGAGGTCGACGTCACTTATTTGGATTTTAGGAATGCCTTTAACTTGGTGTCCCATAAGGCTTTCAAGGTAAAACTAGGGGACTATGGGCTCAACAATTCAATAGTTAGATGGGTGGGAAACTGGCTGTGGCGTTGAACCCTGAGAGTACTAATAGACCGGTCTGTGTCAACCTGGCGGAAGGTAGCCAATGGGGTCCCCCAGGATTTGATACTTGGACCAACGCTTTTCAACATCTTTGTCAATGATCTGGATCTGGGGGTGAAGAGGACACTGGCAAAGTTTGCTGATGACACTAAGCTGTGGGGCAGTGTGGCCACTCATCAGGGTAGGATGACCATCCAGGTGGACTTAGACAGATTAGTTTGATGGGTGGACCAAAATCAAATGCAGTTCAACACTGACAAGAGTAAAGTGCTCCATCTGGGCAGGGAAAAACAGATATGGGACTGTTCAGCCTAGAAAAGAGAAGACTTCGGGAGGACTGATGGCAGCTTACAAATATATCAGGGGAGAGCATTAGAGTTTAGGCAAGCAACTGTTCACCAGAGCACCCAAGGGAAAACCAGGAGCAATAGTCATAAACTCCTAGGAGAAAGTTTCAGACTGGATATAAGGAAAAACTCTATTCCAGACTCTGGAATAGATTCCCAGCGAGGGTGGTTCAGGTACCTACCCTGGAGATCTTCAAAAGGAGACTGGATACACACTTTGCTGGGGTTATTTAACCCCAGTAGTCTTTCCTGTCCAGAGCAGTGGGGATGGACTTGATGATCTCACGAGGTCCCTTCCAGCCCCAAACTTCTGTGAACAAAACAAGCCCCATGACTGACCTTTGGGGCACTCCACTTGATAGTGGCTGCCAATGAGACATTGAGCTATTGATGAGTACCCTTTGAGCCCAATAATCAAGCCAGTTTTCTATCCACCTAACAGTCCATTCATCCAACCTGTACTCCCTTAGCTTGTTTGCAAAAATGCTGTGGGAGACTGTATTAAAAGCCTGGCTAAAGATGAGACATATTATATCCACTGCTCACCCTACATCCACAGGGTCAGTCATCTCATCATAGAAGGCAATCAGGTTAGTCAGGCATGACTTGCTCTTGGTGAATCCATCTTGCTTGTTTCTAAGCACTTTCATTTCTTCCAAGTGGTTAGAAATGGACTCCTTGTGGGCTGCTCCATGATTTTTCCAGGGACTGAGGTGAGGCTGACTGGTCTGTAGTTCCCCAGATCCTCCTCTTTCCCTTTCTTAAAGATGGGCACTCTATTATATTTACCCTTTTCCACTCATAAAGGCTGTCTCCCAGTTGCCATGTGCTTTCAAAGATAATGGGCAGTGGCTCTGGAACTGTATTGGCCAACTCTCTCAGCATCCTCGGGTATATCACGTATAGCCTCATGGACTTGTACATGTCCAGCTTTTCTGAATAGTCCCTAACCTGTTCTTTCATCACTGTTGGCTGCTCCCTCCTCCCCAAACTGTGCTGCTAACTGCAGTAGTTTGGGAGCTGACCTTTTCCATATCATCTGTCACTAGGTTGCCTCTGCCATTCAGTGAAGGACCCATACTGTCCCTGATCTTCCTCTTGTTGCTGACATATTTGTAGAAACCCTGCTTCACGTCCCTTGCTAGCTGCAACTCCAGTTGTGCTTTGGCCTTCCTGATTTCATCCCTGCATGCCTATGCAATACTCTTATACTCCTCCCTAGTTTTTTGTCTTCTTGCTCCCTAATGTTCTCCCTACAATTGTACTAGTAAAGAGCAATTATGTGCCCTTTTAATTTGCATTTTGTGAAGGTAAACAAGCTAAGCCATTTCCTTTTTTTCCCATAGTATCATGACTAGGTTTGGGTGAACAGGGCACCAGCCCCAAGCACAAATTTAGTTTTGTAGTTTCATAGCTGGTAGGGTCAGAAGGGACCTAATCAGATCATCAACTCTGACCCCCTGCCATGGGCAGGAAAGAATGCTGGGGTCAAGCGACCCTGGCTAAGTGACTGACCAGCCTCCTTTTGAAGATGAGGAGGAGACGCCACAATGGCAGCTTCTTCAGGGAGCTTTTGATAGAGGAGCAACAGCCCCTCTCTGTTGTGGTAGAAGCCAGGCTTGGAGATTGCAGCAAGGGTTGGGCAATTAGTGAGATGATAGAAAGCTTTTTGAGTCTCCTGGAGTAGATAAAACTGACCGCTCCCTGCTTTCTGGCACTTGGTAACTGCCCCCCACCCCGGCCCTAGCAGATTTTTGCCCAGAGCACAAAACTTGTTAGACATGCCTTCTGTTCTTTCATAAGAAAAAACCTCCATCTCCCTTAACCAGCTCAGGGGGCCTTCTTTGTACTCATCCTGGGTTAAGTTAAACTTTTTTTGAACATCAGTAACCAGAACTGCACACAGTATTCCAAATGGGATCTTACTAATGTCTGGTACAATGGTACTAGTGCCTCCCTGTCTCTGCTGCTCAGGGGCACTAATGTACTTTAATATACCTAGGATTGGCTGCTTTGCACTGGCAGATTATGACCATTCTCCACTTGACCAATACATCAGAGTCCCTGTCTTCCTTAGATCTTTGCAGTTTATGCATCCCCCTTTTATAGCTGAAGTCCATGTTACTGGTCCATAAATGAATGCATTTCATATGGTTAAACTTCATAGCATTTCTGAAGCTCTGTTCCACAAGATTATTTAAACCTTCTTGCATAATAATCCAGTTCAGTTCTCTATTAGCTGTACTTCCCATCCTAGTGTCATCTAAAATTTCATGAGGACACATCTAGTTCCAGTGCCTAGGTTGCTTTAAATATGGAAGATAGCATTAGGATTAAAACTGCTCCCTGAGAAGCTACTGGTAACTGTTCCAGAAGCAAAACTTCTCCTTTGAGTGATTTCCACATCCTCCACATCCTCACTTATGTCTTCTTAATATAGTATTGGGGAACCTACCAAGAACCGGATTCCACTATAACACAAGCTGTATAAAAGGAGCATGTGTGTGTGTGCACCCATCCACCTACTCACTGTCTAGGATGAGGCAAAATATGAATCACAATTCAACAGTTTAGGTTCACTGTCATCTTTGTCCATAGCAATCTCGCAGACTTTCAGGTAGGACTTTCCCCAGCCAGGGTCTCCCTGAGTAGGCACTATGATCTATGATCTTTTAGTTCCCATGGGAATCCTCTTTTTCTCTCATTTCCTTTATGGCCAAGGGCTCCCAGTTTAACAACCACAAAAACTAACAAAGGAATTCAAGCAGTGACTGTTCCAACCAACAAAATAAACCAAACATCTGAAAATCAACCTGACCTGCTGAGCCCTCATGTTCTTTGCCCCATAACTTACCACTGCGTGTGGCTTCTTGGGAATCTGGAGGACAGAGGTGAGTTTCCTTATCTTCCCCTCACAAGGCCTTGAAAGCTTTTTACATTAGATTAACAATCCCACCTGGTTCACTAAGCTGTTCTCTGTAGGCAGAAGGAATTTATAGCCACTGTCCACAGAGGGGCTGGGTTATGGATCTGTGGGTACATCCTCCTACAAACCAAAAATCCCCTTGGTTTTTCACTTTCTTGTCATGCCAGACACTTCCACTTTGCCCTGCACGCTCACTTTTTCCTTTATACATTTTCAGCCCTCTTTCTTATGGCCACATTTTTGTCTTTAGCACTTGGGTGTGTGCTCAGCAATTTCAAGGAACAGACGTAATTAGTCACAGCCTGTGTTGTAGCTGGTAGTTACAACCACTGCATGTTTGTGTCACTGTCAGGTTCTTTTATTTCGCAGTCATTTTGAATTATTGTATATTTTAAAGGGAGCCAGTTGCAGGGCTTGCTTATTTAGTGTCTTCCTTACTTAATTATCTCTTTCACTAATTGTCTCATAACATTTCATTCTTATAGCCATGCTGCTACCATGATCACATTTTTGCATGATAGGTGTCATCCAAAGAGAGTTAAAACAAAAGAAAAAACTGAAAGGACAGAAAAGAAACATTTTTTCCAATGCAAAAGAAGAAAAATTGTATGGCTGCAGTGGAATTAGTGAGGAAGAAAATCAAGCTTGTGCTCACCACTAAATATTTTCCGTTCCCAAATTTTTCTCTTCCAAAGCCATCACTTAAATTCTCAGAAATTAGATGTGACTTTTTTTTCCTGTATATTTTGACATTGACCTGTTCCCTGTTCCTCTCTGAGCTGTGAAAGCCCATCCCATCCCCTTCTCAGCCTGCAAATAAAGCAAATACTGTTGTGGTAGACACCAAAGAAAATCTCTTTCAGAAAATAAAAGTCCCTGGTCAATGCAAGGTTCAGATGGTGTAGAGTAAATAAGATAAGTTGCAAGATGAGGACAAATGGAAATATTGCCTAGCTGGATCATTGCTAGAGGAGTAAGATGGGAGGAGGATGGGAGTAGGAAAGTGTGGGGGAAGGAAAGGGGAAGAAGGGCTTGAGGCAAAAATAGCATGATTGTATAACTAAAGACTGTACTGCAGTGTACCACAAGACATGGATGGGTTCTTATTTTGAGACTTACACTCAGGGATACACATACACAGCCACATATCTGTCCAGCCACATGAATGCTTATACATCCACATTGCAGGGGTAATAGAATTGCAAACCGGGAGTAAGTGCAAAAAAGGCTATTTATTCAGCTGTTAAGTGCCATTTAAGCATACAAAAAAATAGGATTCCACCCCTCAAATCTCTGCCCCTCTCAGCTTCCTCATCTGTAAACTGAGGAGAACTGCATTGACCTGTCTCAACATACTAGCAAATTGCCCATCAAGAATGACAGGGGGTGGGGGGCAGGGTGAGGACGGAGCCCTGTGTCTGCCTCCCCTTGTCTGGGCCCATTCCCCCTCTTCCCCCTCTGTGCTTCTACCACTTGGGTCTGGGGCCCAGGGCCACTCCCCCCTTCCCCCCGACGTCGCTTGGGGTCCGAGCCCACTCCATCCACTGTCACTGCCACCTCCAGGGAGCAGGGCTGAGGGGGCATTGGCAAGGCCTGTGGTACTGGCCTCGCCTCCCCCCACCCCCACTCTGTCCCCGCCATCATGGCAGCACTCCGCCACCTGCCCGGAACACTCTTGGAACACTCTGATTGGTTGTTTCAGACAACCAATCAGAGTGTGAATACAGCGTTACAGACAGACAGACTAAGGCTTTTAGAATATTAGAATGAGGCTAGATTGCTGAGTGCGAGGTAATCCAAGAGCCCTACTTAAATGGACCCATTCAGGAGTGGGATGTGTAATGGGAAAGCAATGAGTTGAAGGGTTATGGCAGTGTTCCCTAAACTTTGATACCTGCAGTGCACTTTTTTCCTGGATTAAAATTGGTGGCACACTTCACTCTCACACCTGAAAAGGTATACATTACCATATTTACCTGAATCCAAGACAACTTTAAATTTACGTGTTACCATTTTTCTGTATAGAATCTAATTAGTGGAAGTTCATCTTAAATTCATTCCCCCAACTGCTGTGGCAGGGAAAGCAGGGGTGCTGGGGGGGAGGAGGGGGCAAGGGGCCAGACCCCTGTTCCTTGCTCCCTTGCCCCTTATCCCACCATGCCTGTACCTATCCCCCCATGTCTGTCCCTCTGCTACCTGCACCCCACCATGCACTCCCTCCCCACACTCTCTGATAGGGGAAAAAGCTTTTATCTTGGACTCAGGTAAATATGGTGTGTGTACATATATATATACATATTTTTGGTGTGGACATGTATATATTTCCCAAAACATAGAATGTATTTCATTCCCCTGCCAGAGGAAATCATACCAGTGCTGAAATGCACTGTTAAAAAAACAACTCCATAACTTTCCCGAATTTCACAGCTGCCTAATTAAGCATCTCTGAGGTCTAAATTCAGAAGAGATATGAGGGGGGAGGGGAGGTGGCTTGAGGCCAAAAATGCTTGAGAATCACTGGTGTAACTGGTGGCATTTAAGGGTGGCAGAGGCAAGACCTCACCCTGCTGTGCCCTGCTCTGTCCACTGCCTGCCCCTTCCGGACCCCTAATCTATACTTCAGGGGGCAAGGGCAGCTTCAACTACTGAGGCTGTTCCTGCAGGGTCTCACATACCTGCAACCATTCCTGCAGCCTCTCCAACCTGGCCCCAGGAGCATGGGAAGAGTGGAGAGGATGAGCACAAACCTATTTTGGTTAGGATTCATAGATTCATAGATGCTAGGGTCAGAAGGGACCTCAACAGATCATTGAGTCCAACCCCCTGCCCTGGGCAGGAAAGAGTGCTGGGATCAGATGAGCCCAGACGGATGCCTATCCAGCCTTCTCTTAAAGACCTCCAAGGTAGGGGAGAGCACCACCTCCCTTGGAAACCCATTCCAAATTCTGGCAACCCTTACCATGAAGAAGTTCTTCCTGATATCTAGCCTAAATCTGCTTGTGACCATTGTTCCTATTTACCCCAAGAGGTGCCCTGGTGAACAGAGCATCTCTGATTCCTTGCTGCCCCCCACTAATGAATTATATAGGTGGCCACAAGATCACCTCTCAGCCTTTTCTTGTGAAGGCTGAAGAGATTCAGTTCCCTTAGTCTCTTCTCATAGGGCTTAGCCTGCAAACCCTTAACCATACAAGTGGCCCTCCTCTGGACCCCCTTGAGGTTATCCACATGCTTCTTACAGATGGCACTCAAAACTAGATGCAGTACTCCAATGCCAGTCTGATCAATGCCACATAGAGGGGAAGTATCACTTCCTTGAATCTATTTGTCATGCATCTGCTAATGCATGATAAAGTGTGGTTAGCTTTGCTGATGATTTCGTCACACTTGCGTACATCTTGGAGTCCACTATGACTCTGAGATCCCTTTTCACTTCTGTGCTGCTGAGAGGGTCATTCCCCAGCCAGTAAATGTGCTGGATGTTTTTATGCCGTAGGTGCAGCACTCTGCATTTGTCCTTGTTGAGCTGCATCCTACTGTGTTCTGCCCGCTTTTCCAACCTGCCCAGGTCTTCCTGCAATTGTTCCCTACCCTCTGGTGTGTTCAGTTCACCCCACAATTTAGTATCATCCACAAACTTGGACAGAGTACATGTCATGCCCCCATCCAAGTCACTGATGAAGACATTGAAGAGTACAGGTCCAAGGACTGAGGCCTGTGGGACCCCACTGCCAACATCCTTCCAAGTCAATACCAACCTGTTCACCACCACTTATGCTTATTAGGGTCATACATTTCATGTTAGTTAAGTAGCTAGCTGAACTCCCATAATACTTTGTCATTTATGTGAAGGGTTTGATAGCCTAAGCCACGCTAAATTTAGTATTAACCAGGGGTAGGCAATTATTTTGGCTCAGGGGCCACATAAGGAGTTTTGCTGAGCTGTTGCAGGCTGGGTCAGCATTCCCTCACCCAACAACTCACCAAAACTCTCTATGTGGGATGGGGGTGCAGGTACATGGAGAGCAGTGTTCGGGAGCAGGATGGGCAGGTGAGGTTGGGGTCATGGGACAGGGTTGCGGGGTGGTGACAGCACGGGGCTGGGGCCCAGGACAGAGCCACGATCTGCTGCCTGCACAGCCCTGTGATGGGTGTGGGTTTTATGGGCAGGGGCATGCAGGGAGCAGATCATGGCTTGGCCTCAGGCCCTGGCCCCATGCTATAACCACCCCAAGATCCCAGGGTCTCCCTGGCTCTGCCTGCCTGTCTCGGGGAGTGATGCACTCCCTGCATATCCTTGCCCATAGAAACAGGGCTCTGCCCTGGCCCCAGACTTGGCCTCTCACTGTCACCGCTCCACAATCCCAGGATCTTCATGGAGACCGTCAGGCAGCTGCACAGGCAGGGTGCATGGCCGGATGGATGGGATGAGGCTGCAGGGAGGTGGAGGGCTGCGGCTGGGGCTGGGATCTTGGGGTGATGACAGCATGGGGCCAGAGCCAGGGCAGAACTGCGATCCACTCCCTGCGAACCTCTGCCCATGAAACCTGCACCCATTGCAGGGCCATGCAGGCAGTACATCATGGCTCTGCCCTTGGCCCCAGCCCCGTGCTATTACTGCTCCAAGATCCTGGGGTCTCCCTGGCCCTGCCTGGCCATTTCACTCCTGAATGCCATTCCTCACTGGCCCACAGCCCCACCATAGCCACCCAGCTGCACACCCTGCCAGTGTGGATCCTACCTCCAATGGTAGGTGTGGTGAGGATGGTCCGAGGTGGCCAGGAAGCGGGACAGCCTGGCAGTAGCAGCCAGAAGGAGCTACCACCACCTGGGCTGCCAAGAAATGGAGTCTAGCCACTGCACCACCCCAGCCCTGCTGTGCGCCCAGGGTCAGGAGGACCAGCCACATGTGCCATGGCCCAAGCTGCCCCCTGTGCCTGGGCTAGGCAGGACCAAGGGACCCACCATGGGCTGGTCAAAATCCCTCAGTGTGCCAGATCTAGTCTGTTGGCTGTATTTTGCCCATCCTTGGTATAAGCAGTAACTTGGCTCTCTTTGTTAAAAAATGAAGGGGTAGGATCTGATTTTTGTGTGGTAAGAGTCTAGTCTCTCTGCATTGCTTCCTCTAAAGACACCACATGGTTACTAGTAAACTTGAGTAATCTCTGGTATTGTGTATTTTGGGGTACTTCTCTTTGTGAGACAGCACATGCGGTTAAATTAATTCTGTGAGATTATATGGTATAAAATGGTAACCATAAAAGGAGTTGTGTACAGCAGTAAGCTAAGCTTGTTCTTTAAGAACAAAACCAAGCTTTGGCAATGTGTTCTTTAGGACCATAGCACACGTTTATTTAAAAGCCTGATGGAATTTGATCTCCCATCCCAACAACCATGCCTCCTGCCACACCACATGTGCAGACAGGTTGCACAATTCTGGGATTGGGGATCAGAACCAATAGCACCATCACTAGCTGCCAGTTCAGGAGAAGTCCAGGATCATGATCCCAGGCTCCCCCTGCACTTGCATATTGAAAGTTGGGTGTCTGCAGCCCAGCATGGCCCATGAACCTGGGACCTGGACTGACAATCAGTTGATTGTTGGTCTCAGTTCTGGAAATGCACCAGGGGAAGTTCAAGACTCCACTGTGGTCATGGGACTGGAACCAATAAATAGCTGATTCTTGGTCCCAACCTCAAGGCTGCCCTAGGGCTGGTGCCAGAGGCCCATGCACTGGGATATCAGAAAACCTTGTATACAGCCTAGCTGCACAAGTGAGTTTTTCAGGTCCCAGTGCACAGGGACCCTCAGATTAGGGAACCTCTCCCTAGTCCCAGGCTTCCCATGGCCAGGATGCATCAAGTGCCTTGCTTTGCAGCCCTCTAGGAGCTGTGGGGCAAAGTAGTCATCCTGTCCCAACCTGGCACAATGCTTACATTGCCCCAAGGCTCCTGTGAGGGCTAGGAATCAAGGTGTATTCTGGTACTGTATTCTGGTGAGCACCATGGCTCACTGTACCAGAACATGTCTTGCTTCACAGCCCCTATAGGAACTAAGGGGCAAAACAAGTGCTGTGCTATGTCAGGGTGAGACATGGAGTTCTGCCTCCCAGGAGCAGGGCTGGTGGGGTGAGGGCAGTTGCTCCCCTCTGTGGGCTGCACAGATGCTGCCTGGCCAGACGTGGGGTGGGGAGCTCACACACAGTAGCTGCTGCTGCCATCCACCACCCTGCACCATCGCATGCAAGCCCCACCCTGTTCTGCATTCGGCTGCTACCTCCCCACCCCCCCCAACAGAAGTGTACCCAGAATGGGTACATTCCTTAAAAAAAGGTTGAAAATCCCTGATTTAAGGTACGATGGAAAGCAACCCCAAATATGTTACACATCTTTTGTGGAATATCTTTGTGGCTTGTTCATCATTTTGTCGTGCCATTTTCCTGAATGTGTGGCAGGGTTAATATTTATGGTATGATTAACAGCATTGGCAATGTGTAGGGCGTGCATGCGGGTGCACATGCATGCCCTGAGCATGGCGGTGCACCCCCTGAGAAAAGGCACTGCTGACACTATTGGTGGCACCTGTGGGCAATCACTGCTTGCCACCCCCTCCCTCTCACCACCAATGCCACCGCTGGCATCTGCGGGTGGTCACTGACTGCCATTGACACTCGCCATTCCCCCCACACCCCCGCCACCAACAGCACTGCAGCCACCTGTGGAAGCTCCCTGCTTGCCACTGCCATGCTCCTGCTGCCAACAGCGCTGCCACTGCCTGCAGGAGCTCGCTGTGCCCCCGCAACCTCTGAGGGCACTCAGGCACTCATGATTAACAGGTTGATTGGTTTCTAAGTGTAACATCTGCCAGGGCTTTGTTATTGGTTATCCAGCAGTCTGGTTACATGTGACCAAATCCAGTGGAGTCAACTGGGCTATTTCTTTCTCTAAAAACACTCATAAGATGAAACTTATCTGTATGCAGGGTAACAAGAGAAGGCCCCAAAAATTCAATAAACCACCTAAACCAGGTCTAAGTGAGACTTTTGTGTGTCATTTGCCATAAGCAGCCTTCCACGTACCCTTGAATTTCACCCCATAGACCTGATCCATTCGCTGGGAATGTCTCCTGTCAGATTTGGATCAAACCCTATGTGCATAAGAAACAGGACCATAGCCCTTAACAAATTGCCTCACATATGAAGCAGACATGAATGGGTTTTTCTGATGAATTTTGGGGGAAAATCTTGCATTGAGCATTTAAAATCCCTAAAGTTTTTGTTTCTGTCCTATGTCTCACAGGTAGATGTCTCCTCAGTGCATAGCCCCACTGGACTGCCCTGGATGAGGCTTGTTCAAGCAGCTGCCAATAGCAAGGAACAGAACTTGGAAGCCTATTTAAAAAATAGTCAGTTGTACTTCCGGTCTACTAGGAGAATAAACAGAAATGAGGAGCTCCTTGTTTGGTATGATGCAGAGCTTTCCAGCCTCCTTGGTTTTAATGAGATAAAAGCCAGAACTCTCCAAAATGGTGAGTACAAAAGGCCTAACTGCAAGAAACTAAGATTTCCCCAGGGTCAGGGAGGGCTGAAGTCAGCCTGCTGTATCTTTGTTGTAGGCAATGCTGCTTGAATGGGAAGGAACCCAGCTTAACTGTTACCTTAGATTGGGTTTTCAGGGCTGGGCAGGCAGAAGAAAATGTTTTACTTGTGCCCCATGCTGGAGCCTTTGAGAGGCAGAACAAACATGGAAACCTTGATGCTGTTTTCATTGTCACTTTTCAGGGAGTGTTGTATGTGTTTTTGCCTTTTCTATATTAATGCTCTAAGTGGCCTAAGGGACATTTTGGTATCTAATTCCCTTGGGCTTTGAAAATTCCCATGGAAAAACCAGCCATACGTCATGTCCTTTTTATTCCCCTGGAAACCAGGGAGGGGATCAGAGTTTGGTTTGAATGATGCAACTGATCTTGGCCCTCAGTATAACTCATGCTAAGGATGTACCTTAGTCTGCTACATTAGCCCAGGTCTTGATAGCAGCAGGAGTTAGTGATCACTGGGTATTGACAGGCATGCATGAATGAGAAGAAACTTTCGTTGTGGAGCAAACTACCTCTGCAGACCCTTTGTATCTCTCTCACTGACTAACCTAACTAGTCACTAACCATGTCCCAATACCCAACTCCTTCAGTCTCCTGATAGGGAGCATCTTTAAATGATAACTTCTACCACCATAGGGAGAAGCTCACTTATATTCAACGAATCACTTGGCTGAGAGCCAAGGAGTACAGATTTCAGGATTTATCTTCAGAGGATTTTTAAATAGAAAACATTAAACTTCTTGAGTAAGCTGTGTAGTTACTTAAGGCCACAGCCTGTGCACCCTGCTTTTTTGACATCTACTCAGTTCGTTTCAGTGTTACAGTGGGCTTGGTATCCAGCCTGTGGCAAAGCTAGGGTCCTGCTGGGAAGTGTAGGTGCAGATCTGGGTTTAGGCTTTGAACCACCCTAAAGTCAGAGGGTTTGATTCAGGCTAGTGCTTACCATGAAGTTTTATTGGATGAGAACATGGCTTAACAGCGTAAGTGTTAGCACTGCTGTGTGTAGCACAGAAGTAAATGTGTATGAAGCACTTCCCATGTGCACTCATGGCACTTTCTATAGTGACATAGGACCTGATTCAGCACTTGTATTAACTTTACAATCATTCAACCCCTACTGAAATCAGTGGAGTTATTCCTGGCTTCTGTTCCCATCGCTGAGAGCAGTCGGGTACGATGTGCATCCATGCCTCTGACTGTACAGAACTCATTGGCTGTTGTCTGTTTCCACAGAGCTGAAGTGCCCCGAATGTGACCAGGTCTTTACATGTGAGCATTCGTATCTCTCTCATATCCGGTTCCTCTGCATCCCAGAGAAGAACGCCCCGCTGTGGAGAAACCTCCAGGACCGTAAGGCTTTGAAAAGCAACATAGCTGAGCAGGCCACAAACTTTCACAGCTTGGTGAGGGACCTGGAGATCAAAATGTCTGCCAAGAAAGATGATGCCCATGGCACAGGCGATAGGAGAACAAAATCAGAAGAGGTGGAAAACAGGAGCAGGAAAACAGTGTTGTTAGAGAAAACCAACAACCTGGGGGAGGAGCACAGCTTTGGGGGCAAGGAGGAAGTGGGTGGGGAGCACGTGTTGGGTGGTTCCTTCTGGAAGATCAGTTCAGGGAGGCAGGCAACTAAGAAGGACAACTCAGAGCAGAAACAGAGTGCTTTCACTGAGGTTAGGAGGACAAAGGACAAGCTGAGAAGCGAGAGAGCTAAGGAACTGGAGCAAGGAGATGGCCTAGTCCAGTATGGAAAGGAGCAGATCCCCAAGGATGTAGCACTGAACTCTTCTGGTAGTGCTTTCTCCTTTGTGTGGCCCACCAGAGCCCGAGGTGAGCAGAAAAGTGCTTTTAGTAAACCCACCAAATGTGTAGTGGACAAGGGAGCGGTAAACTCCCTTCACCCTGTGAATGATTCAACAAAGAGTCTGGGGGACCTATCTAGCTTCATCACCACCACAGACATCATGTGCTATGGTAATCTTTTGAATTCCAAGTTCTTTGTTGGTGATGTGGGTAACTCTCGGATGCTGCAGACCAGCATTACTCAGACTGGAGCTTTCTCATACTCCTCAGAACCGTGGCACAAACAAATGGGAGGGCAGTTGCAGAGTACCACCACTTCCTCTTCCTCCTCCTCCTTGACACTGCTGCCTCCCACGTTCACCTCCTTTGGTGTGGCTGCCCAGAACTGGTGTGCCAAATGCAACCTCTCTTTCCGTATGACGTCTGACCTGGTCTTCCACATGCGATCCCATCATAAAAAAGAATACTCCTCTGCTGAGTCTCAGTGCAAGAGGAGACGTGAAGAGAAGCTAACGTGTCCAATATGCCATGAGTACTTTCGGGAACGCCACCATTTATCAAGGCACATGACCTCTCATAATTAGAGCCATTAGACTGATCCTGCCAAGAGACTGGGTAGGAAGGGGGAAGGGAAAAACATTTTCATTTGTATCATTTTTTGTGTTTAAATTAATTTCTTATTGGAAGCAACTGGTTATAATAATTTATGATAGACACTTCATGAGAAAGATAAAAGTGTTTACAGGACTCCAAGTGGGTTGTAAGATTTGAAAATGCAACCAAGCCATTGTTGATCTATTTTTGAGGAAATAAAAGAGTGAAATGAATTGGAAGAGAGTATTAATTTGGGATGAATTGAGGATCTGTTGTTTGCTTGAAGATGCAAACTGCTGTAGAGGTGAGCAGAATACATCAGTGAGGCATCCTGCCTTCCAGGATCTGGGACTGTCAGCACTAAAGAGGATGAGACTCAAATGTTTAAACTAAAAGAATAACTTCTTTGTGTGGCTGTTATAGTGGCTTCCTTTCATCTCATGTGGACTGGCCACCAGAAGAGGACACATGTACTGAAGGTTTTACACCCACCCAAAGGGAAATGCACATTTGGTTGTATCGATGATCTTGAAGCTAGTCCCATGGCTTTTGGAGGGATTTGATATCCAGCCTCAGATAAGAATTTTGTAAATGACCCTCTATATAATGGTTTGCCCCAAACTCACAAAAAATATGGTAGAAAATACCAGAGCCAGGTTCTATTTTTGGCTTTGTCACCTCTGAAATGTCTTATTGCAAACCTGGATACAGAAGGAAATGTGGTTCATTCTCACTGTTACTGAACAGGTGCAAGCCCAAGTCCATTATTCCCTTGAAATCTAGATTTGTACAAAGATAGCAAGGACAGAATGTGTCTGTGGTGTATTCCTGGTTATGTTAATGAAGTAGGCAGGGCCTATGTGTCACCAGTGCCTTCTGTTAAACGGTGTCAGATGTGCTTAGCTCTGAGGTAAGGGTTCTCTGCTGCTAGCAGCTGAAAGAAGCTCTTTCAAAAAGTTAAGTAAAAATGTAGGAATTTATTGGGTAAGGCTGATGAAGCCAAGTAGTATGTGTCGGACATGAGCCAGTGTTCTTTCTGAAGAAAGTACTAAACTCTCTGTAACAGTTATGCCCACAGGGTATAACTGTTTTTTATTGTCAATTTGTTCTCAGTTTATTCCCTGAAATGGGAATTATAGGGAAAAAGGCTAGGGCCAGAGGGTGCTTCAGTACAGGTCTAGCTGGCAGGCAGCTCCTGCACTGAAGCACCCTTGTCATTGGCAATGTGTAGGGGGTGCACGCGGGTGCACGTGCACCCCCTGAGATTGACCATGCACCCCCTGGAAGTGCCAGCCGCAAAACCAGAAGTCCCCCTCCCGGTCGGCAACCTGGTGCCCCCCCAGACTCGGGAGGCAATAGTAGCCATGACCCTCATGTCCCAGCCGGCCACGGAAGCACCTACACATGCATTACTGCATAGTTTTTTAGTTCACAGCAGGATAGTACTTGTATTTACAAGTACTATTCTGCTGTTGAGTAAATTAGTTTACTCCAGCCTAATAGGGCTGCATGTGTAGATGCTGAGACATTTACTGCGTAGCTAATTAGTCAACCGCACAGTAAATGTCTCATGTAGATGTGCCCAGTATCTTTATCACATTCCCTTTTATTCATCTCATATCTAAAACAAATAGTCCCAGTCTCTTCAATTTCCATCCTTGTAGCAAATTGTTAGGCCAAAAATCATTTTTGCTTCCTTTTTCTGAACCCTCTTGGTTCATGCTATAACTGTTCAAAGATGAGAGGACGTGAACTTCACTCAGTCTCCCAGCTAAGGGTCTCCCAGTTACAATATTGTCACTATTGCTTTCCATCCCATTCCTTATGCCATCCAATGTTTTGTTTTTTTTGACTGCTGATCATTAAACAGGTGCCTTCACTGAGCTCTCAGCACTGAATCCTAGGTCTGGAACTCACGTACAAGACAGCAACTTATATGTTTGGACTGGAATTCCACACTGAAATTCATAGTAGTCATGAGAATGACTGAATGACAACTGCAAAGTCTCAGGTGTCTGTCAATTCATTCCAGTGTATTACTGTCCTCAGAATCATTTCTTGGGAGATTACCATGAGTCTTGAAATAATTTTTTTTTTTCAGAGGATTCTGCTGTTGACTATTAATGCTTGCATATTTTGCATCAGTGTAAAAAAAAAGTGATTTTTCACAGGCCAAAAGCCTTGCTATCTTTACTCCATATAAAGTGATGAAATTATTACATTTGACAGTTTGTGGCTCCTGCTACGGAACCAAGCAAGGAGAAAACGAAGGCTGGGAGGTCCATCAGACTGTAGAATAGACTCAAGGGAAGTGATGGACGTTCCTTCACTGGAATCATTTAAAACTAAATTGAACAAAAGCCTTGAAATTCACAGCACAGGAAATAACCCAGCAAAGGGACCAGCTGGTTTTCTCCTAAACTTTTTCATCTCCAATTTTTGTTCCATAAAGTATACTGCGTAGGGAATTTATACATGGCAAACTGTTTGAGCCAAACAGCTCCATCTGGTTTTGTCTGGAATCTGGCCAGTTTAATCTGAAGGCAAGTGTTCAGAAAGGGCAACAAAGACCTCAGTGGTGTAACATGTACTGTTAGGGTTATGACTACTATAGGTCTAAGCCTAATGGTTAGGATTATGACTGTTAGTGGGTGCGCCTACACATTCATTATTGCATCTTTGCTACTGTGCATTAAGTTTAGTACCTCTAATATGAAGTACTAGAGAAAGGCTCAGTAGCTGCACTAATGCACAGGAGCAAAGGCATTTTTTAGAACAGTCCATTGTGCATTAAGGCGTCCTGTGCGCACACACCCACAGAATGGCCAGGTTGTGACCTCACTTACTCCAAATCAATTTTGATCAATGTCTTTGAGATCAGAATATGGCCCAGCATAAGGAAGGCAAAGCGAATTGTAGTAAAGTTGTGGAAAAGCATATTTTCATGTAGCTACAAAAAAACTTCATAGATTCTTTAATAACTGAGGGCTTGATCACATGGTTGTATATTTTACCCTGGAAGAAGGCAGCAGCAGCAGCAGCAGCAGCACTAGCACAGGGCTCCCTATGACTCTATTTGGCATTGTGTCTACGCCAGCATCAAAGGCCTAATTATCCAGGGTACGATACATAGGATGTCATATACACCAGCATAAAACATGAGCAGATCCATCTGGTAGAATTTTGCATCAGCCTTGCACAGAAGTAAATGACTGAGCAAGAAAAACTCATTCACAGAAAACAGGGAAATGCATACTGGGAGTGTCTATATGAGATGTTTACTGTGCAGTAGACTGATTAGCTGAGCAGTAGATGTCTCAGCATCTATATGTATGCCTCTATGGGCCTTTGTACATGCCACAACATTGGCCTTTAAAGTGGCTTAAATGCCCTTTTGCCCTTTAATGGAGTTGCTGTTTGTATGATCAGTGGTGTATTCCACTGTAAATGACTTTGGTATGTAGCAAGATAAAATACCGCTGAGGTGTTTTAGTTTGCTACCTAACAAAGTGCAACAGTGCAGGGAGCACTAGAAGCTGATGTGCTTGGGGCTAGGTGGGCCCTGCACAGATCAGGGGCAGTGGGACCCAGCAGCAGCCTGTGCAGTCAGGCTTCATTGCAGGAAAAAGAACAAGAGAGAGACTGATAGGGCTGTGTGAAACAGAAGCGTTTCATTTCGACCAGTGCTTTGACGTTTCGATAGAACAATGTTTCATTTCAACTTTTGTTTAGAGTCAAAATGACTGTTCCATTTCATTCTGTCGAAACCTTTTGCTGTTTTGACCCTCTTTCAACGTTTCGCCCATAGGGTATAATGGGGAAGGTCAATACAGCCTACAACTTTGTAATTTCTGTACAGATTTGGATGAAACTTGCCAGAATAGTAGCCCCTTCTTGGGGCACAATGTGTGCCATGTTTCAAGAAGATAGGTACAGGGGGTTTGGACAAACTGTACCCAAAAATCTTGAGAGCAAAACTCATGTCATGTGTATGTGTTAAGCCATAGCAGGGTCAAAACTGCAAGGATCGTAGCCCCTGCTGAGGAAACAAAGCCGTCATGATTCAAGGAGATAGGAGCACATAAAAAGTGGAAAAGGAGCACATAAAAAGTGGAAAAGGAGCACATAAAAAGTGGAAAAAGGGTGAGATCACTAAAGATGAATATACCTCCTCTGCTCGTGCTTGTAGGGAGGCAGTTAGGCGGGCCAAAGCTACCATGGAGCTGAGGATGGCAACCCAAGTAAAGGACAACAAGAAATTGTTTTTTAGATATATTGGGAGTAAAAAGAAGGCCCAGGGAGGAATAGGACCCCTGCTAAATGGGCAGCAGCAATTGGTGACAGATAGAGGGGACAAGGCTGAACTCCTCAACGAGTTCTTTGCCTCAGTGTTCCTAAGCGAGGGGCGCGACAAGTCTCTCACTGGGGTTGTAGAGAGGCAGCAGCAGGGCGCCAGACTTCCATGCGTAGACCCTGAGGTGGTGCAGAGTCACTTGGAAGAACTGGATGCCTTTAAGTCGGCAGGCCCGGATGGGCTCCATCCGAGGGTGCTGAAGGCACTGGCCGACGTCATTGCAGAGCCACTGGCGGGAATATTCGAATGCTCGTGGCGCACGGGCCAAGTCCCGGAGGACTGGAAAAGGGCTAACGTGGTCCCCATTTTCAAAAAGGGGAGGAAGGAGGACCCGGGCAACTATAGGCCGGTCAGTCTCACCTCCATCCTTGGTAAAGTCTTTGAAAAAATTATCAAGGCTCACATTTGTGAGAGCCCGGCAGGGCAAATTATGCTGAGGGGAAACCAGCATGGGTTTGTGGCGGGCAGATCGTGCCTGACCAACCTAGTCTCTTTCTATGACCAGGTTACGAAACGCCTGGACACAGGAGGAGGGGTGGATGTCGTATACTTGGACTTCAGGAAGGCCTTCGATACGGTATCCCACCCCATACTGGTGAACAAATTAAGAGGCTGTGATGTGGATGACTGCACAGTTCGGTGGGTGGCGAATTGGCTAGAGGGTCGCACCCAAAGAGTCGTGGTAGATGGGTCGGTCTCGACCTGGAAGGGTGTGGGTAGTGGGGTCCCGCAGGGTTCGGTCCTTGGACCGATACTCTTTAATGTCTTCATCAGCGACTTGGACGTGGGAGTGAAATGTACTCTGTCCAAGTTTGCAGATGACACAAAGCTATGGGGAGAAGTGGACACGCCGGAGGGCAGGGAACAGCTGCAGGCAGACCTGGATAGGCTGGACAAGTGGGCAGAAAACAACAGGATGCAGTTCAACAAGGAGAAATGCAAAGTGCTGCACCTAGGGAGGAAAAATGTCCAGCACACCTACAGCCTAGGGAATGACCTGCTGGGTGGCACGGAGGTGGAAAGGGATCTTGGAGTCCTAGTGGACTCCAAGTTGAACATGAGCCGGCAGTGTGACGAAGCCATCAGAAAAGCCAATGGCACTTTATCGTGCATCAGCAGATGCATGACAAATAGGTCCAGGGAGGTGATACTTCCCCTCTATCGGGCGCTGGTCAGACCACAGTTGGAGTACTGCGTGCAATTCTGGGCGCCGCACTTCAAGAAGGATGCGGATAACCTGGAGAGGGTCCAGCGAAGGGCAACTCGTATGGTCAAGGGCCTGCAGACCAAGCCCTACGAGGAGAGACTAGTGAAACTGGACCTTTTCAGCCTCCGCAAGAGAAGGTTGAGAGGCGACCTAGTGGCTGCCTATAAGTTCATCACGGGGGCACAGAAGGGAATTGGTGAGGATTTATTCACCAAGGCGCCCCCGGGGGTTACAAGAAACAATGGCCACAAGCTAGCAGAGAGCAGATTTAGACTGGACATTAGGAAGAACTTCTTCACAGTTCGAGTGGCCAAGGTCTGGAACGGGCTCCCAAGGGAGGTGGTGCTCTCCCCTACCCTGGGGGTCTTCAAGAGGAGGTTAGACGAGTATCTAGCTGGGGTCATTTAGACCCAACACTCTTTCCTGCTTATGCAGGGGGTCGGACTTGATGATCTATTGAGGTCCCTTCCGACCCTAACATCTATGAATCTATGAATCTATGAGCAGGGGTTCAGAGAAACTGCACCCCAAAATCCTGAAAGCAAAACTTGTGTCATATGTATATGTTAAGCCACAGTGGGGTCAAAACTGTAGAGGTGGTAGCCCCTGGTGAGGCCACAAAGCCTGCCAAGTTTCAAGGAGATAAGTGCAGGGATTTGGAGGAAGCTGCACCTCAAGCTGTGGACAAGCAAAACTCGTGACATGGGTGCTTGTGCAACTGTGTCTGTCTTGGGGCACTGGTGGGGGGGGGGGGAGAGAGGGGGGGAGACAGAGACTACTGCAGGCCTAGCTGCTAAGCTACTGTGTTACCAGTTACCAATCAGTCATGATTCACTCAGGGACCAGCTCAATACATAGTACCTAGCTACTACATAAGACTTAACGAGCATGGATTAACACCTACAAAACTACAGACTAAGGAGAGGAAATAATCAATACAGGAAATCAATTGCCCCAAGACAGACACAGTTGCACAAGCCCCCATGTCATGAGTTTTGTCTGTCAGCAGCTAGGGGTACAATGCCCCAGAACCCCCCTGCACTGATCTCCACAGCTGTCAGGTGTCGTGGCCGCAGCAGGGCCTAGCCTCCAGGCCTGCAGTAGTTTCCCCTCCCCCGTGTCCCAAGACAGACACAGTTACACAGGCAAATGTGGTGTCATGGGTGCTTGTCAGCAGCCAGAGGTGCAAGGCCCCAGAACCCAGAAGCCCTGCACTGATCTCCTCGACAGCTGGCAGGCTTTGTGGCCACAGCTGGGGCTAGCAGGCTTGCAGCTCTCACCTTAACACACACAGTGTCACCCATGTCACGAGTTTTGCTTGTCCACAGCTTGAGGTGCAGTTTCTCCCAAACCCCTGTACTTATCTCCTTGAAACTTGGAAAACTTTGTGGCCTCACTAGGGTCTACCACCCCTGCAGTTTTGATCCTGCTGTGGCTTAAGATGTACACGTGACATGAGTTTTGCTTTCAGTATTTTGGGGTGCGATTTCTCCAAACCCCCTGCACCTATTTCCTTGAAACATGGCAGGCTCTGTGGCCTCAGCAGGGGCTAGCATTCCTGTAGTTTTGACCATGTTGTGGCTTAACACATACACGACACAATTTTGGCTCTCAGGATTTTGGGGTGCAGTTTGCTTGAACTCCCTGCACCTATCTTCTTGAAACTCAGCATGCATCATGCCCTCAGAAGGCGCTATCATTTCTGCAAGTTTCATCCAAGTCTGCCCAGAAATGACAAAGTTATAGGCTGTATTGACCTTCCCATTATAGCCTATGGGCAAAATGTCAAAATGGCGTTGAAATGGCAAAACATTTCAACTTGCCTCATTTCATTTTGAGGCTGTTTCGACCATATCTGTTTCATTTAAATTTTGCTGTTTCGACCTCGAAACAGGTTGAAACAGCGTTGAAACAAAACTAGTGGCGAAATTTCGCATAGCCCTAGAGCCTGATCTTTTTTTTTTTTTTCTCCCCATAGCCAGCCTGCCTGCCTGAACGGTGCAGGGGCCTACTGCTTCCCTCTGTGGTTGCAGGGCGGAAGTGCTTCCCTCCACTTCTGCGGCACCCCCCAGGACTGCCCGGGTCAGGTGCCAGCACGTGGGTGCCACCCTCTGGCAACTCACCCTCCTTGTCCACCGCCAAAGAGGCAGGTAAGGTTCAGGCCCCTACTTTTGTGTACATGCTACGAGGGTTTAGTTTGGTTTAATTCTTGCTAAATTGAAGCAGTGTTTTTAAAAACCCACTGTTTCAACTTAGGGAGAACTAAACTGAATTAACCCCCCATGGCATGTACAAGCAGCCTATTAGGCTGAAGTAAACTAATTTACAGCAGCGCAAGTGTAGATGCTGCCCCGGTTAGCTGGGGCACGAGGCTGCTTTAGTGTGGGATCTGCCTGCTAGCTAGCCCTGTGCTGAAGCATCCTTGTGCCCAGGCCAGGTCCTCCACAACATGTTGAGCAGGGTGGAGTAGCCCCAGGCTGGCAGGCTGACATTCTGGACCCTTGCCAGCCAGGGCTGCTCCACCCTGGCTCAACGTGTTACAGTCCTGGGCCCAGAGCCTCTGAGTTTATTGCTTCTCGGTGCGTGTTCAAACAGCGTGCCTGGGAGCAATAAACTACAGAGTTTATTGCCTTCCATTAATTGCACATCTGGACACATCTACTGCATTATACATACCACCTGCCACAGTGTGTAGAATCTGTGAGCATGAAGGTCTCCGATTCAGTAACCAAACAGTGGAAACATTGCTTGCCTAACCATGGAAGCAAGAGGGCAGGCAGAGAAATCCCTGGCAGCTGTTCTTGATAAGTTATATGATGAGGTGGTTTTGCTTAGAAGGAAAAGTCAGATTTTAACCAGCTGTGCATGGGAGTACCTCAGCCACAGATTTTCAGCAACTCTGTTGACAAGCACGATTTGAAATGCCCTAGATGAACAAGTCAACAACAGAATCAGGTCTAAATAGTAGTAGAACTGACTCACAACCCAGGATTTAGGAAAAAGGGAGACAGGAGAGATTTTAGGTTTTATTCTTTTCCCACCTCTACAGTCAGAGCAGGACTGAAAGCAAGATCCTCACATGCAAGAATCCTGAAATGTCTTCATATACCCTTGGAAGCACACAGAATTCAGACCTTCACTATATTGCCCTTGCTCATTTGTGATGGTCAGTCGCTAAGCATGTGTTCAACTATATACTAAAGTACTTTCTTGAACTAAGGCTCAGGTGAATACACACCCACAGGCAGTGGCGATGCATAGGGGGTGCACTGGGGTGCATGTACACCCCCTGAGAGTGCTGGTGTACTCCCTGACTGGCCGTGCTCCCCACTTAGATAATGGGGGGGCAAGCAGGAGCACCAGTGCCCCCCTGCAAGCACCAGCCAGTCGCTACAGCCACTCCCAGAAGTGGCTGCAGTGATCAGCCATTGCGGGATTGGCTGCGGGGCTCCCCCGCCCCACCCACGGGCAGCGTGATCGGCTGCAGACCCCCCCCCCCCCCCGCCCTTTGGCAGGATTGGCCATGTCCCCCCGGTCAGTGGGACTGGTTGCGGGGGGGGGGGGGGCCATGTGCCCCCCCTGACTAAGGCGGCACCAGTTGCCCATGCCCATAGGTTGGGTTAATACTCATTGGTCCAAATTCTGTAGCCAGTTACAGTGTGCTGACATTACAGTAGCAAAGAGCACAGACAGACCACAGAACGTGAGTTCCCAGTATGAAAAATGAGCTTTCTTGCAAGAATCCCGGTGCAGCAGATACTTAACTGAGCATCTCAGAGTTTAATTGTCCAGCATGACTTCTCAGGAACAGAGGGGATTTTATTTCTATATAGAACCAAGCGTGGCTGGAGATGAGGAAGCCTAATGAGACAAAGAAAAACAAGTGTCCTACAAATGAGTCACCCTCAAAGTATTTTTATTTCATGTTTATAAGTCTGAACATTTAGTCTGGTACAGATGAAAGGAAATCCTGCTGGGACTCCTTTGCGACTGAGGGGGTTGGTGGGAAGCAAAGACTCAGGGAGGGCATTTACAACTCAATTCAGTCCAATATCACACTGTGTATTGACTCTGGGGAGGAATGTAATTTTTTTTTTTTATGAGCAGAAATGCCTGCTTTTATACAAGAGAAGAAAAACAACAAGGGAAGGATTTTTTTAAAGTAAAGATGAGGCTTTGATTGAAAGACAGCCAATGTGGATTTGATTCCAGCCTCTACTCCTAACTGCCTGTGCCATTTTGGTCAAGTCATTTATGCTCTCTGTTTCCAGCCAATAAAAAGGGAAGTTATGTGGTTTGGTGGTTTAGCTAGTGTTTCTGTGAAGTGAGACCCTGCATGGGAGGTGTGTTAGGAGGGAAGACTAAGATGGTAGTTGAAACTTTTTCAAGAAGAACTTGTGCCAAACTCACTATACCCTACTGGAGCATATATGAGCCCATCACAGCCCATAAAATAAGTGGTTGCTGCCCTGTGAACTCCTGAAAGGGACAGAGAGACAATTCAACATAGTCCAAAATTCCAACACCTTTATTTCCCCCATGAATGGAGTGTGGGTGGCATTAGCTCTCATGGAGTTTGAGAACTCATAGTTGGAAGTCAGTATGTTCAAGAAGATCTCCTTCCCAACAACATGTGTTGGTGAATGGGGGTGTGGGAAGGCCTTGGGGGCTCATTTCTGTCCGCATTAGCTATTTCAGCCTCATGGGTCCCTATAGTCTGCTTGCAAAACTGCTAAATGATTCTGATTTGGGAAACTGAGGCAACCCCAATCACAGGCTTCTCTGGAGGATTTGGCTTGTTTGGAATCATTGAATTAGTGGGTGGCAGAGCAGGAGCAGGCTGCCTGACCCTCCATGATCTTTCCCCATAGTAGCCCACAGATTTGACTGCAGTGTGCTCAGACAAATAAACCTGGGGCCACCCCTACCCATCCTGCCAGAGCATCTCTATTCCTCAGCTGGGTACAGCTGCATGGACTCCACTAGAGCAGTTCTGATTGAGATCCATCCTTTTGTAACAGAGCAGGCCATAGGTAGTTAGGATGGTTCACCTGGATGACAAGGGGAGGGTCCGAGAGGCAATGTCTAGCGCTAAGGTTTGTAGGAACCAGAGTCAGGAGCCAAGACTGAGGAACTAAAGTCTGAGGAACTGAAGTCAGGAGTCAAAAGGTCAAGGAGGAAAGCCAGAAACCAGGGTTGTGCAAAGAGCACCAACCAAGAAGCCCCAACAAAGAAGCCAGACACAGCTGTCTCTGGCTAGAAAGCTTGCTGTGATCTATTCTGGGTTTATACAGGCCTATGTGAGTGGGACCCTCCTTCCTATTGCCCCAGGGGATGACTCAGCCAGGTTCTTATCTCCAGTTGGCGCCTTGAGCTGAACCCTCCTCAGCTGGGTTCAGACTCATTATACCCTTGACCTCATGCAATGGCTCCATGGGCTTCTGTGCTACTCTTCTTACTCCCAGGCTGCATCCTTTCCTCCCCAGTTTGCCCCACTCTCTCCTTTTTCTTCCCACATTTCTTCCCCTTTCTTTTTTTTACCTTTTCTTCTCTTCCCTCCCTTTCTCCCAGCCTTTCTGTCTTTCTCTTATGCCTGCACTTCACTTCCCTCATTCTTGAGCTGCCCACTCTGCTGAGCTTGCCTTTTCCTTTCTGAGGCAGTCTCCTTGACTTTTTCATTTCTCTCTGTGTTCTGTCCCTTCTCCTCATTCTGCTCTTTCACTTCTCTCACTCATCCTTATCCACCCCTTTCATTCCTCTTCCATTTACCTTGTTTCATCTGTCTCTGCCTAATCTCCACCTCCTCTAGCATTCAGACCTCTGCTTGGGGTATGTATGAATGGAGGTGGAGTCATGCATCCTAGGATATCTATCCCTGTCTGGGATAGTGTCCTGTTTCTAGACCTTTACAGTTCTGGAGCCATTAGATGAAGCACTGGCAGCAGTGCCAGCATTCAGGGGTATAACTTTCACATTTGGTGTCCTGGGAAAATTTTTTCCCAGTAGTGTTTTGCTGGGTATGAGAGAGCAGGGGGAGAGGGAAGGTGAAGGAAGGTCTTACCTTTCCTGAAAACTCAATGATTCCTACAGCTCCTGCTGTGTCCTGTGTGTCCTGTACCTAGCTCCTATGGCCAGGCAGCACAGGGCTGCTCCTGATATGGCAAAGACTCCAGTGGATGGGGGTGCCATTCCAATGCACCCTCTAAATTAGTGCCCAGGGCTAGTGCCCCTCTCATCCCCACAATTTACACCACTGGCAGCATTATTTTTGATGCCTGTGCATGATACAGTCCTTTAGCTACCCTCCTGGGCAGTCACAATTTGAATCCATTTTCATGGGATTCCCATGTTTGTTTGCTGTGATGATTTCAATTTGTTTGGGCTCTGACAACTCCCAGCTTTGGTCTCTGCACCCAGAGCTCATCTTCACCTCTAACATCAGAACAGTGGTCCAGCTGGCTCAGTATCCTGCCTCCTGCTTCAAATCTGTCACAGGAAGGTGGAAGGACCCTGCTGGAGGCAGATTCAGGACACCTATTTAGAAGAAGAGCCCTGACCCCTCAACAGCTACAGGTTACCATCTGTTCTAGTGATGGAAGGTTTAGATCCCATCCAAAGCTCTCAGTTAGCATAATGACGACCTTAGAATTGTCTGAATCCTGCTGAACCCTTTTTGAATCCTGCTGAACCCTCCGTTCAGTTTCATTGTACTTGTGTCATAACACAGAGGAAATAGAGAAGCTAGATCAGTAGACTATCTCTTTCCTTAATTTGAAAGCTTTTATTGGGTTCCTTCTTCTCTATCTCCTGCTCAAAGTAAGCAGTCCCAGTCCTTTCAGTCTCTTGTAATAACAGAGGTTTTCATGACTCTGGTCTTGTTTGTCTAGAAATCAGATCATATAGAAACACCACCTTGAAGTTCTGTTAACTAGGATGATGGTAAATATGACTTAATAGGAACAAACTGTATTTGAACCTCATGTCAGTTACTGAATCATTGTAATTTCAATACAGTTTAATCAGGACTAGCTGATGTGATACTTAAGAATAGTATCTGTTTATACCGTATGTTATTGTGTTTGGCAGCATCTTAGTTAACACAACTCTTCAAGGTCATGATCTAACTTCTGGGTGAAGAAAAGTCTTGTAGGATTTGCTAGATCTGATCAAATTACTTGTTGCAAATAGACTAGCCAGAAAAATCATCCTTTTTGTTTCTCTTTTCCAAATGGATTCCTGCTACTGTAAATAAGTCTGGTATTCAGAAGCATTCACCATGTAGTCAATGAGAGCAAATTTCAGACCACATGTGCACTGACTGCAATTACTCAGTATTTTTGCTGTGAGATTAGCTATCTTGGTCAAATGGTATAATTTCTGGTTCCGGATTGGTTGACTGACTTTGACTTGCCAATAACAAACAGCAAACAATATTGTTCATACACGAAGGCTTTTGTGCATATGCAAATGTGCTTAGAAAAAATAAAAGCAAGGTTAGGCCACTTATATATTGAAGGGGAGCTTTAAAAATCTAGTACTTAAAATATGTTTATTCTGTTTATTATTAATTCACTGACAGATGTGGCCTTTTCTGGATTTAGTACTTTTAATACTCATCATTTATATAGCACTTTGGATAGACAGAGTCCTGCATAAACCTAAATTCATTCAAACATTCCCCCAAAGCATTAAAAAACCTAATACTGGGCCAGTGCATGAGAGTCTGAAAATGAAAATGAACAGCATGGAAAGTGTGAACAATTTAATTTATCTGACCCAGCTGAGTGAAACTTGAAATATAAACACATTGCAGAAATGACAGATAGTTGTCTGATTGTTAACATTCCTTCCATGTGAATACTGAGAGTCTTTGAAATCAGGTGTTTAAACAGAAGATATATATTTTTTAAATCTTCACAGTAAAAAACCTCCCAAAACCTACAACTTACAACTGCTCTGAACTGTATTTAACTCTGCTTTTGGGCATCCTGTGTGTTGGTGAGTTCTGGATTTGCAGCTCTAGAAATACCAGGATACTGGGCAGTGGCTGATAAGCTGACAAGTTGGCTATCTTTGAGCCTCTTTGATCTAAGGGGCAAATGGAAAGGAAACTAATTTAGCTTCTCCAGTTTGGAAAACAAGCCTTTGTGGCTATTTTCATTCCTCCTCAGGACATGGGGCGGTGAAAATATGTGTTATTTTCCAAAGTACATAAGAAATGCATATTTTACACTTGAATAAATGCCCACATAACGGGGAAGTTTGCAATTCTTAAGCATATAGGACTGGGATATTTCAGTGGGGAATTAGGAAAGTAAGAGGATTCAGAAGCTAGGTCCAATAAGAGGCTTAGGTGACTGAAGGTTTGGTTCTGTAGCCCCCAGCTTTCTGCCCTCTGCAGAGGGTTCCTGCCCTCTGCAGTGACATCCAGCACATTCCAGGCTGCCAGCACATTGTTCAGAGATTGTGTTCCCAAGGAGGATGAAGCTTAGCATGTCCTGCCCACCCAAGTCCATGGGCACAATTATAACTGGAAATATATCAGTACAGCTGTTCCAGGCTTGCCTCCAGTGTCTGCTCTCAGGCCTGCAGGAAACTGAGTACAGAGGGGAAGCCCAAAGCAGCCCTAGGTGTTGAATGTGCCCATGGATGCAGGTAGATAGGGAGTGACTAGGAAGTGCCTGGGCCCATCCTTAATGGGACCTGCTGCTGCAGTGCTATAGGTAAGCCACCAGGTACCTCAGAATAGCGTAAAAAATAGCCACTATAGGGGCTGCCTAGAGCTGGTCAATAGGAAATCTGTCCCTCTCTATAGTGTAGGTGCCTTACTCAGGACTATAAGGAGGAACATCTGTCTACTCCGGATCCTCCCTTTGAACTGAAAGGTACCTACAACATTTCTTTGAAAGAAATGAGTACTTGCAAGGACTGTTTAATGTAAAATATAGGCATAGCATTGGGAAGCAGGGACCAAAAGCCATGGCTTTCCCTTTGCAGATGAGTACTGTAACCACTAGACTAGTCAGGCTCTTTTTCTTTGTCTTTCTCTGACTCAATGTACCTAGGATTCTTGTCTTTCCAGTAGCCCTTCTTCAATATGAGGGGCAAAATGTGCCCCAGCAACCCAAAGTAGTTTATACAGCCCATGCTCACCACGGAGTCAGAGGTAAAGGTTAGAACTCCGTTATGCTAAGGAAAGAAATGAAACTCAGTTTTCCTCTTGCAGGGGTGTGATCTAACCACTGGCCTTTGATATCAAAGATGAGAGCCACTGCCTGCCATGTCATGAAAGAAAGCAGTTGCTCTTCATGGGGAGCCTCTTGTTAGTGAGAGTTAAATGGGCTCTGAAAACACCAACTAGATTTGGACTTAAGTGGAAGAATGCTTACTTTTGGGAACCTGATTAGGGGTATATGTGAATCCAAATTGTAGCTGCTCGAACTGTGGCAGTTGTAGGTATGACCAGAGGCACAGGTCTGGTCACCTGGAGAATTTTAAGGTAAAAAATTAAGGCGCCTATGAAGTCAGGGGGCAGCTGAGCTAGGGTTGTTTGGATCATAATTTTGCACTTAGGTTCCTACCTTCCACATAAGTCCTGCTTTAGGCGTCTAAGTCCTTTACTGGTTCTAGCCACTGGGTGTCTAATTCTCTCAGGCTTCTTAGAAAGTTGCAATCTAGTTCTCTCATACTGGATGCTTTCTGCACCAACCAGTCTATCTGGAGCTGTGTAGGTGAGTTTTAAGCATTTCCTTTGCTTTGATAAGCGCTATTTCTGCTGGTACCTCCATGTGTGGAGGCACCCCTCTTCCCTCCCAAGAGATGCCATCAGCGGAGATGACTGATCTAGAGGTGGGGATGGTGATGTAGAGGTTGGTGTCATCCACATGATATGTCTGGGGGGGATGGCACCCACCACTTGTCATTTCTCCAATGATATAAGCTCTGCCCAGTCTTTTCATGATATGCACAAACTCCTCTGCAGCCCCAGTAGTCACAGCACTGGTGATGATTACCAAACCCTTCTGTGAGCCATATCTCTCACCTGCAAGAGACAAGATAAGACAGTGTTAAGCACATCTACATTTAAAGGTCCACTTAGATCGCAGAATAGTGTGAGAAGAGCAGAGGCACACTGTATTTCCATCCCATCTGTTATTAATGCCTGAAAGAATCCTGACTTACTCTCCAGCTGCAATGGCTGGAATTTGCTTTTTCCAATAAACAGCTTGTACATTGTAAAGAGTCTGGTCATTATCATTGATGTTGCTACATCAGTTTCACTTCCTGCCTCTCCTGTAGTAAGAAGTTTTGGATATATTTAAACTTAGAATGGAAATGGTCTTCCATGAAATTACAATGGGGAAGTTTAGTTTAGCTTTGGTTTTACCCAAAATCCCCTTACAGAAAATCTATTGTTGGGGACTGGACTGACTTGATTGTTTCCCTTACTTAACCAACAAAGAACGGTAGATTTTCTCATAATTTCACATTCAAAATAACATTTTGCTGGGGACTGAGCTGGTTTTTTTTTTAAATCAGGCCTTCTGCATCATAGAGCAACCTGAGCACTTGGGAAGTTCATCCTATGCTTCTGTAATAATGTCCTTGGCGTCTGTCTATCACATGCACCAATGGTATGAGAGTTAACTATAATTCTAACTTGTAAGAAGGGGCCCAACATCACACGAGGGACCTTTCACAGAATTAATTTTCACAACAACTTTAAATGGAACTTCTTTTGTTACTGACAAGTTATGGGCCATTAGGAGACTCTGTCCAAAGCAGATATATAATGCAGAGCTCGATCCAAATCTCGCTGAAGCCCATTCTCTTTGAGGGGATTTGGATTGTGGCCATAATAACTCTATTCCCTTAGCACATCCCAACTTTAACTGTCTACGGTGACTACACCGGGGGAGTGTGCTGCTACGGCAATGTAACTGCCGATCACATGTAGACCTGTGTGATCACTGCATCACCATAGTGCACTGTATGGTGATGTAGCATGTCACTACGTCACCATAGAGCAGGGGCAGGCAAAATGTGGCCTGTCAGGCCATTCTATCTGGCCTGTGGGGCCCCTAAAAAATTTAGAAAATTAATATTTATCTGCCCCTGGCTGCCTGTCATGCGGCCCTCAATGGCTTGCCAAAACTCAGTTAGCAGCCCTCTGCCCAAAATAATTGCCCACCTGTGTCATAGAGCAACATGTAGACATGCCCACTATGTCATGGACACTAGGAGAATAGAGGTAGTGCAGGGTCTCACAGATCTGGACCATAAGCAAATTTGCAGAATATCTAGTTTTCCTCTGATGCTTTTTCTTTGTATAGATTTAGCTATTGGCTTCAGGTGTTTTCAGTAGGAAAAATGTAGTTTCTGATGGATGGCTATGGATCGAGCACTCCATTTTCCTAGGAAATTCACAAGAAGCTACAATCATACATACCTAAAAGTAAAAGTTATTATGAAGTGTGGTTGCCATCTCACCTGTGAGCTGTGACTGGGTCCAGATCTCATTTATTGAGCCAGTGGGTCTGTTGTAAATCTTGTCCAGAAGAACTCGGTGCCCCTCATCAAAGAAGTAAGAGCACAGGCCTGGTATGGAGTTGATGGGGCCTCCAATATTGTATCTGTGTAAACAAGAAAAGAATCCAGGTCACGATTGAACATTTGTAGCAAACTGTGTAATTATCCTCCTTTCTCTCCCTAATTCCCAAGTTCTGCTGTTTTATAGCATCTCCAAAAAAATGGTTCAGACCTAAGGTCTTATATCTGCGTAATGCATTCTCCCTCACAGTATTTGCAATCCTAGCGATATAGAACTGAACTCCTGCTGGAGAACCTGATACTGTTATTGTTCACAAACTGGCTAGAAATAAAAATGTAAAGCTATTTTCTTGGACCAACCTGGTGAAAAAAACCCCATAAAATAAATCAGAAGAGATAGTTAGAGAGATATTAGATTCTTGAAGTTCTTTTATTTTTAATAACCTACAGTTATTACTAACATAAGTAATGGAATTTAAAAAGCTGAGCCAATACACTTAGACTTTGCTATTAATGTTTAGGCAATTAATTTTCATTTAGGGGCAAAAAATAAGTGTCTGAGTGGAGAGGCATTGAGAATCTACATCTCCCATCAAAGCCAGTGTAAGTGGTCACCACTTTCTAACCTCAAGCGATTTCTTTTTGTGTCCAGTAGTTGATCTAGATGATTCAATTAGAGGAAAATTTGAAACAATTTACATTAGAAAACTCCTTCTAAGTTCACATCACAGCTCAGGGTGGAAGTCATAGATGTGTAAGTATCACTATGGGATTACCTCCTCCTACAATTAGAACAGTATTCATTTTGAATCAGGAACACCAAACCATTTATATTTTCCATTTCTACTTCAGCTCTACTCATGTAGTGTAACTCTCCATCTAGTGGTCAATCAGAAGCATTTCTAATGTATCTTTGATGCCATTGCATAGGAGGTAAATATTACCCTTATGCAGTGTGCTGCTCATGTTTAACAAGCTATTTGCACCAAAAAAAGTTCCCGATTTCCTTTGTATCCTGCGGCCTATTTGTTCATGCTGATAAGGAGGATGCAACAGGACTTGAGAATGAGTTAATTTGTTTTCCTATTTAAAAAGATGTGTACAACACCACACATGTTTATGTTTTATTCCCTAGCATAATGATGGCACAGGCTTTACCTTGTGTAATTTACCCTATGGTGCATGGCATAAACCACATCGAGTAATGTCTGAAGGAAACTTCTTGCTTGATACTGATGTTTAGTGCAATCCAGACAGAAACCAAGAAAATAAATTTTGGTTCTAGGAATTTTCCTCTGCAGTTCTGCAAATTTAGGGGTGACTCCATCCCTGGGTAAGGAAACCTCTCCAACTGTATACAGAATAGTTATGTTTGCTATGAGCTTGCTGAAAACCAAATCAGGTTGTTGGTGGTTTCTGCTTAGTACTATCTAGACTTATGTGAGTATTGCTGTGCAGCCAGGACATCCCAGGGATACAATGCTCTGGCTGTCACAACCGAGCCTCATGCTGCTGCAGGTGTCATGGTAGTGAGTGGTATCTAACTTGTTGAGGTGACTCTGAGTGAGGTGAAGAAGGAGATACCTTGGCTAATCATTTGTCAATGCATAAGCCTGCAGTCTGAGATTTGTACCTGCCCTTCAGGGATTTTGCTGCCTGGCAGAATGAACATGACTGAATCATGCTGGTCTCTTGTTAGCCACCCCTTTCTTGCTGGACTGCAGTTATGATGTGACTGAGTAACCCACATATAGTGAAAAGAGAAAATACAGGCATTAAAGTCACAGGATAAAATCCTAGATATGCCAGAATGCAATCAAGGGCAGGCAGCAGAAGAGGAGAGGGACAAAGCTATGCCACATTGGAAAGCCAGGCAGTGAGATGACAGAGCAGCTGCCTGCCCTACAGTGCAGCTCACATTGTGTTGAGTCGATTGAGTCCACAGCACTCCAAAAGAACAGATAATGTCAAAAGCCTCCTGTCTGTGAAAATCAGCTTAGGGGGCTCTCCAAGTTTCCAAACACATGGTCAAGAGCTCTGGGATGCTGACAAAGATGATAAATGTTTTGGCAAGACAATTCATAGATTCATAGATTCATAGATGTTAGGGTCGGAAGGGACCTCAATAGATCATTGACCCCCTGCATGGGCAGGAAAGAGTGCTGGGTCTAGATGACCCCAGCTAGATGCCTATCTAACCTCCTCTTGAAGACCCCCAGGGTAAGGGAGAGCACCACCTCCCTTGGGAGCCCGTTCCAGACCTTGGCCACTCGAACTGTGAAGAAGTTCTTCCTAATGTCCAATCTAAATTTGCTCTCTGCTAGCTTGTGGCCATTATTTCTTGTAACCCCCAGGGGTGCCTTGGTGAATAAATACTCACCAATTCCCTTCTGTGCCCCCGTGATGAACTTATAGGCAGCCACAAGGTTGCCTCTCAACCTTCTCTTGCGGAGGCTGAAAAGGTCCAGGTTCTCTAGTCTGTCCTCATAGGGCTTGGTCTGCAGGCCCTTAACCATACGAGCGACCCTTCTCTGGACTCTCTCCAGGTTATCCGCATCCCTCTTGAAGTGCGGTGCCCAGAATTGCACGCAGTACTCCAGCTGTGGTCTGACCAGCGCCTGATAGAGGGGAAGCATCACCTCTTTGGATCTATTCATCATGCATCTGCTGATGCATGATAAAGTGCCATTAGCTTTTCTGATGGCTTCGTCACACTGCCGACTCATGTTCATCTTGGAGTCCACTAGGACTCCAAGATCCCTTTCCACTTCCGTGCCACCCAGCAGGTCATTCCCTAGGCTGTAGGTGTGCTGGACATTTTTCCTCCCTAGGTGCAGCACTTTGCATTTCTCCTTGTTGAACTGTATTCTGTTGTTTTCTGCCCACTTGCCCAACCTGTCCAGGTCTGCCTGCAGCTGTTCCCTGCCCTCTGGCATGTCCACTTCTCCCCATAGCTTTGTGTCATCCGCAAACTTGGACAGAGTACATTTCACTCCCTCGTCCAAGTCGCTGATGAAGACATTAAAGAGTATCGGTCCAAGGACCGAGCGCTGCGGGACCCCACTGCCCACACCCTTCCAGGTCGAAACCGACCTACAATAACAGAGTAGAACTAACTATGTCCACCTATGTTTTGCTACTAGGATAATGAGCCCTTAAGGGAACATTAGTTTTGAGATGAAAGACAGTTCAGTGGTTAGGGCACCAGTCTCAGACTTTGAAGATGTAGGTTTAAGTTCACACTCTATGATAGACTTCCAGTGTGACACTGGGGAAGCTATTTTGCCTCTCTGGACTTCACTAACCCATGTGGAACATGAGCATAACAGCCCTGCTCTAAAAGGGGATTGTTGAAAATAAATATCATATTTTCTTGCATACTACATGTCCCCAAGTAACACACACACACCTTATTTTGGGAAGGCAGAATGAAGGAAAAAATATATATCCAGAGTCATGCCTGAAGACTGGCTGCATTGTTAGTGTCACTTCCTCTCTCCTTTCTATTCAATCAAAGCTAAAGATTGCACATAAGGACAAACTTTTTTACTGTCTAAGCCTCCAAGGCCTGGAATAGATTCCCCCCAGAGGTGGTGCAAGCACCTGCTCTGGACACTTTTAAGAAACATTTGGATGCTTATCCTGCTGGGATCCTTTGACCTTAGCTGACTTCCTGCCCTTTAGGCAGGGGGCTGGACCCGATGATCCTACAAGGTGCCTTCCAGCTCTAATGTCTATGCAATCTATGAAATCTATGATTCTGTAGCCTACTGACCATGGTATTTCCCATAAAGGGGACACTGCCATATCCTTGCTAGGATGGGTCTCCATTCCTGCTGCCAAGATTGTTCATCCTTTTAACATTAGACAGTCATTGATTTTAAAAATGGAAATCATGTGGCTTGAAGAAAAGTTCCAAATATGGGAAGATTTATGACTGTAGTGGATATATGTGTTTCCTTAGTCTTTGAAACCATTTCTGACACAGGGTTTGTTTTTCCATAAATATTTGCCTGAAGTGTGGTGGGCTTCCAAATAGGAGCTCTGGGCCAATGCAAAAGAAACACACTTATGGAAGTGCTACATAAAAACATGATATATTTGTATATGTGTAGCACTGTTAATTGTTGCAAATAAGTAGAACAGCATATACTGGCACGTGCACACAGAGTGTTGTTCATATGTTGGGAAGTACAATGAAGCTTTGTTTAAACTTAGGCATGTGATAAGTCCATGGCTACCATAGTGCCTCTGAGTACTGAGAATAGCTAAAGGAGTGGTGGGGTTTGATAAGGTGGCTTAAGTGACTTGTGAGCTAGACTTGTGGACCAGACTATATACGGCTGATCCCCCAGTATAGCTTGGCACAATTCAAGCATTATCCACTTTTCCACTACTGAATCACTTGACCTACAATAAAAGATATGATTAAACAATGTGTGTAAGTAAGCATAGTCATATCCAGTGAAGTGTTATACAGAAATCAGAGAAAGAAAATAGCTTCAGGGCAGAACTCTTCACTCTTGAAAATTTTCCAGTTTTCCTATCTGTTTTCAAATGAACCACATGATGGAACCATTTCCCTTAATAGTTTTCCATGGCAATTCACCCTGAAATTTCTTCATCTCATCCTATCATTGTTAGTTTGTAAAGACAACAGTTAACCATGTAAAATAAATTCATGGCAACAAATAAAATTGTACTTAGAAAGAAGACACTTGACTACTTTCTATTCAGGATTTACCTCATGTCTATGATTAATGCATCTGTGTGAACAATCTTCTTCCAAACATGCTTCACCAGCAGCTCAGACACCTGGGTTAGAAGTTCACAATCTCCAAACATATCAAATCTCAAATAGCCAATGTTGTTTTCAAAGACATTGGTGTGGAATGAAAAGTTAATTAGATCCTCAAATACTTCTGGAGGTGGGATCTGAAAGAGTTTGGAAAAAACATTATGAGTTGATAGTGACTCTTCTGCATAATATTAAAAAGGAATCAAATGGTTAGCTCATGTTACACCTATAGATTCATAGTATCACAGGATTAGAAGGGACCTCTAGGGTCATTTAGTCCAACCCCCCTCACACAGATGAGAGATGCCTCTCCAGACCCTTCTTGAAAACCTCCAAGGAAGAAATTCCACAGCTTCCCTAGACGGCTTGTTCTATTGTCTTACAGTTCACACAGTTAGGAAGTCTTCCCTGAGATGTAATGTAAAACTAATTTGCTGAAGGCTAAACACAGCAAATATTATTGCAAATGTCTCTGAGATTTCTTCACCTAGAAAATCAGTAAGTTTTCTTTGCCAACCTGCATAAGACCTAATTTAAAGCCCTCCTCAGCAGATTGGCCACACAATACCAAAAACGCTCTTCACAGGCTGTCAGATAGGTCCCAACTCTATACAGCAATCCTCTTTAGGAATCTGATGTGTTACAAACATGTAATATCCTTACGTGATGGGTATGTGCTGATATAGGGTGGCTGGCTTGCTTCCCCAGCTGAGAAAGGGCTGCCACCACATCCAGAGTCTGAATCAGGCCCTTTTCAGGCATAGTTTTTTATACAAAAACAAAATAAAGTGATTTCCTTGACAGAAGCAGATGATTGAGGCCCAGAGGCCTCATACTGCTTTCTGTGCTCCAAAGCATGACATAGGAACCCATTGGCTTCCTGTAATTCTTTTCCAGGCAAGCCACTTGCAGTATTTATAATCTCCTCATTAGTCTCAGCTGAAAGGTAGTTGGTCCACCATAGGTGATGCTGGCCTCAGGTGCCATTAAAGGGCCAATCACTCTGACAGTTAGGAATAGGTATGCTTTAAGAGTCTTATATCGGGGATACGTGTCTGAAATCTCATGTGTTGGGCCGTGATTAATTTTACTTTGTTTATCTGTTTGTTATGGTATTAAATGGCAAATATTTATTTCAAATGTGATTAAATTCAGTTTTTAGCCAACAATAAAAGAATTATTCCTATCACCCGTATATGCAATGGTCCCATAGTCTGAGCCTGAGGTCAGAAATGAGTATTTTCCATGTATGCATCTGAAAATGGGAGAATCTCTTTGTACTTAATTCAGTGACCTGTGGTTCTTCATATAGATTCCCATTCAGTTGCAAATTTCTGTGTCTAGAGTGGGCTTTGGCAAGTCGGTTATAACAGCTCTCCCCTCCTCACCAGGGTGTTGTGAGGATCCCTTTGTACATCTTTATGAAGTACTCAGATTATTTCAGTGATGGGGGGCCTTAAAGAACATTCATAAAACAAATAGAGCCAAGTAGTTCAAGGTAAAAGTATGTTATTGTTTCTACTTGGTAAAGTAAAAATTCTCTCCTCACCGTCACACACATGAAACAGTGGCTGTCCTCTCCGTCTCATCACCTCCTAGTCTGGTGGGTGATAAAGACTTAAAGGCACAGATCAACTGACCTCTTCCATAGTTCATCCCCTAAACCATGTAGGGCTGCAGAGAAAAGGACATGGAATGGATTTGCCTCCCAGCCTTCATCACGCCTGAACTATAGTAATTCCATGATGTTTGGGCCTTTTGTGCCCAAAGGGGTCAGGCAGCCTTCTAAGAGCTGAGATCTAGTGTTTGGATGTCTACCTAGAGTCACCACCACTCAAAAACAGCACTCGCAACCTGCGTGAAGCCCACTGGACATGTTAAGGGCCTAATGCTGTAGCCCTTTCCTGGAGAGTATTCCTCATTTAAGGGTGACCAACAAGACTATGCATCTGAGTAATGGTTCTACATTTGTGCTGTGTTCTAGAAGATGATGCAAGGGATGGATTGTTAATTGTAATACAGTTTAATGCAAGACCTCAAGACCACAATTGAGATCAGGGCCCCCTAACTCCACATGCTGCCCATATGCATCTAAACACGCACCGGTCCTGAATAGCAATGTATACAAGCAGCTCAGACAGTGGAAATGCCTTTATAACCTTATGGTACAGAGGGAGACAGGCTGATGAAGTTACTTGCTCATTTAACACTGTGGTAGAATCCAAACCTCTGATTCTTGAGTTCTGCGTTTGTGTCTCAACCAGAAGGCCACACTAGGGCGCTATGCTTTAGAGGCAAAATCTTATTTCACTTTGTGCACTCAAATGACAGTTGTGCAGACATGTTACTGCTTTCGTTGGCACTTATGTGTCGTTAGCAATTCTACTTCAGGTGCATTGTGGACATGCAAGCATCCATACATTTACTGAGTAGGCCTGCGCAAAGTGGCTAGTATTCACTTTGGGTTTGGATTTGGCTGATTTGGGGGACAGTGATTTGATTTGGTGATTCAAATCACAGTCTTGAATCGATTCAGCTGAATCTGATTTGGAGATTTGGCTCCCGCCAAATCAGCCGAATCTTCGAATCACACAGGCCATATCCCCTGCCTGTTCTTCCAGCCCTGCCCGGCCCCAGCTCCCAGCTCTTTGAAAAAAAAAAAGCCTCCACTTACCAGGTGCTGCTGGGTGTGTGGGGGGGGGGTGATCCCCACTGCCCCACAGTGCCCCATGCCACATGGGGGGGTTCTGCCACAAGTCCCCTGAAGCCCCAAGGCCACTGCAGCTGTCAGTGAGTCTGGAGGGTTTTTTTGCTTTTTGGTTTTTAAAAGGGCCAGGAGCTGGGGCAGGCAGGGCAGCCATGGGGGGGGGGGCTGGGAGAGTGGGTGGGGTTTGGAGGGCTCATGACAGAGCCCCCCATGCAGCACGGGGAAGTGGGGGGCAGGAGGGATCCCCTCCCCCACCTGGCATCACCTGGTGAGCTGGGAGTTTTTTTTTAACAACTGGGAGCTGGGCTAGATGGGGCAGCCATGCGGGGCTGGAAGAGTAGGCAGGGGTTGGGGGGCGCTCAGGGGGGCTGGGGGAGCAGGCAAGGGATGAGGCCTGACAGGGGTCCTCCACGGTCACCTCCCCACCTCTGCCAGCCTCCCCTCCCCCACCTCCTACTTACCAGCACGGAGTCTGGGTCCAGCTCCATGCTGCAGTGGGCGGGGACTGCTTGAATTGCCGAAGCTCTCTGAATCTTTTTCAAATTGATTCAGAGAGCTATGAATTGATTCGGACATTTTAATTGGTCCCCTGATTTGATTCGGATTTGGAGATTTGGCTACCAAATCACCCAAATCTCCTCTGAATCAAATCAGTACCTGAAGCTTTGCACAACCCTACTGGGTATGCATAGTAGGCTGTGCTCAGGATAGGCAGGTATTGTAACCAGTTAAAAACCCACAACTAGTCAGTGGTAGACACCAGAGGAGAAGGCCCTTTCCATATTTTGATCCAATAATCTAATGCAGGGGTGGGCAAAATATGGACCGTGGGCCAGATCTGGCCCACCAAGCCATTCCATCTGACCCACAGGGCCCCTAAAACATTTAGAAAATTAATATTTATGTGCCCCTGGCTGCCTATCAAAGATGACAGGAGCCAGAGACAGTAGTTTCATAGTTTCATAGTCAGTAGGGTCAGAAGGGACCTGAGCAGATCAAGTCCGACCCCCTGCCATGGGCAGGAAAGAGCACTGGGGTCAAACGACCCTGACAAGGTGTTCATCTAGCCTCCTCTTAAAGACCCCCAGGGTAGGAACCACTTCTCTTGGAAGTTGGTTCCAGATCCTAGCTGCCCTGACAGTGAAGTAGCGCCTCCTGATATCTAGCCTGAATCTACCCTCTGCCAGCTTCTGACCATTATTTCTAGTCACTCCTGTTAGCGCTCGGGGGAACAGGGACTCCCCCAGTGCCTGCTGGTCCCCCCTGACTAGATTGTAAACAGCCACTAGATCCCCCCTGGAACCCAGGGAAAGTTGGCGGCAGAACTAAACAACCACAGCAGCAAGTCCAGCTTGGCCCTGCCCCGCCTTCAACCCGAGCCCCTACCCCGAGCCCCAGCCAGAAGCCTCTGCCTAGCAGGGGCTTCTGGAGGCTTCTGGCCTGGGACTGCTCCTGCCTCCCTGCACTGAGGGAAATACAGATAAGAAGGAGGAGAGGGAGGGAGTCAGGGGAGGACTGCAGGTGATTGCCCCAGTCCTCAGGGTCGGCCGGGCCAGCTTCTGCAGTCCTGGTGCTGCAGCTGGAAACCATGTGCTGCTGGGCGGGTGGTGTGGGGGGGAGCAGGGAAATGGCTGTGGCAGGCAGGGGGAAGGAGCAGTGAGTAGGTGTGCAGATTGCAGTGACAGCCAGGAGGGAGGATGGGGACTGTGTCAGTGCACCGGGGCCAGCACTGGTGGGGCCCAGAGCGGGGTAGCAGGATTGCGGGGCTCGGGCTGCCAGGGGCTCTATGGAGCTAGGCTGGCTCCCTCCTCTCCCTACTTGAGCAGCACAGCCCGGACCCTGAACTCCTGCTGCCCCACTCTGGGCCCCACCAGTGCTGGCCCCAGTGCACCAGTGTAGGCCCTGCGCTCCTACCCAGTTGTTGCTGTGCTGGGGTGGGGAGGGGGGAATGGGGAAGTGGCAGGAGAAGGGAAGCAGTGGCAGATGGTGGGCAAGTGGCAGTGAGCAGGAGCACAAGGTCTGCACCAGTGCCCCAGGGCCAGGAGTGGCAGGGGCATGGAGCCCAGGCTCTTGCCTGCTGCAGGGGGGGGAGGGGGCAGGCTGTTGGAAAATCCTCCCCCTCCACACAAGCCAGAACCCTCCACAGCCACCCTTCCCCCACACCTACACAGACCCCACACACAAACACACCCTTATCTATCCACCCCCCACAAATCCCACCCCCACACCCCATATACCCATAAAACTATACCCACCCTCCCACCCACAACCTCCCACAATATACAAGAGCAAGACTTAATTTTAAGCTATTATACTATCACCTCTATGCACACTACACAAGCTCAGGTAAATTCCAACAAAAATATTTTTTGAAATGAAATTAATGAATGTTGTAGTACGTTTGATTTTTAGAATATAATTTGGTATTTTTCTGGTTCAGAGATGGCAAAACCCCTTGCTGAAAGGAGTACATCCGGGGGGCAAGGGGAGGGACTTCTGGTGGAAAAGGACAGGAGTTAGGGGGAGGGACTTCCAGTCCCAAGGTGGCGATTGGGGGTGGGGCATCTGTCAAGGGGTGGGGCTATCTATGTAGCCCTTATGGCTTGCCAAAACTCGGTAAGTGGCCCTCAGCCCAAAATAATTGCCTGCTGCTGATTTAATGGTTAAGCTATTCACCCAGGGTGTGGGAGACGCAGCACCTATGTACCTTTAATTCAAAGGAGTTTTGAATTTACATGTGTGCTGCTTCACAACATAATGCTTTAATCCCCAGGCAATAGGCTAAGCACTATACAGAGCTGTGTGCAGCCTTCCCCTTGAAACTGGCCCACTGGAGAGCCAAGAAAAGAAGACATGCGGGGCCAGGAGAAAGAGTATGTAAGGCTCATCAGGATAACCACTACCCTAAAAGGGACTCCTTAGGAGCCTGGACGTTTCCTCCCTTCCAGTAGGGAAGAACCTTCTGCCCATTCCTTATCCATTATAGTCAATGAATACTGAGTTCATGATATGGTGACTCAGCTTCAAGAGGAAGTTTGAGACTGGCCTGGATTGCACCCAGCTTGGAGCCTGTTTGTTAGTGTACCATGCTAGAAAGCAGAAGGAGTATAGACTTAAGTACCCTCTGCATGAGGCTCCCTTGGTTTCCTACTACGGTGAGTGCCCTAACTTTTGGACTTCAAAAGGAAGGTCACTCTTCCCCTGGCATCTAGCACTTGCTAGTCATGAAGTCTTGCCAGGCTACAATTTTGGGATTTATACTCATCTAGGTACAAATGTATATCTTCCCAGCCAGAGATCAGCTCATTAGCTATGTGGATACCTGTGCATATACACTGTATGTGGAATAAGATCATAATATTTGCATGTTAAAAATGAATTATGTAGCTGTGTAACTGCTATTTGTGAATATTAAATGTAATGGCATTTTCTCCTAGGTCTCACAACTTGGCAGCCTCTGGGCTTTGCCTCCTGCATACTCTTGTAGCTGATATTTATAATTACCATTCTAGTCCTTTCTGCAATGCCAAAACTTCAAACACTGATTCCAGTGTTCTTCTGATGCTAACTACTGCTCTGATGGTAAGAGCCAAGTTTAATGACTCCCTTCCCGCACCTCTCTCTCTCTTTCTTGCTCTTTTTTTTTCTCCTCACCTTGTGAAAAATAACCACTCTATCTGGGCTGCAGACATATCAGTTCAACACTATTGAGTTTGTCATTTCCAATCCACTTCCCAGTGACAACAATGCAACTTGATCTTTCCAGTGTATTTTGCTTAATAAATCATGGGTTGAAAGACAATATCCAGTGTTCATGGCATTGTTTTGACTTTGCTTATTTGTGGTTCAGAAGAAATGGACCCCTGGGAGAGAAAAGACCTCCTTTTTGCAATGGAGAAGGCAGAAAAGATGCATCATCCATTTTTTTATCTACACATGAAGCAGATGTATTATTTTCAGTAAGAATTAACCTACAAGTAACATTTAATCTGTAGATGTAGATAGATTTCTAGACTACACCTTCAAAATGGACTCTTGCCTAGCTTATGGCTCCATGGGTTTTTTTCTTTCTATTACCTCTTGTGATATTTTTTCCTACCTATTTAATATGTTCTACCAAATATTTGGCCATTTGGGAACTTCCTGTTGGCTGTGTTGTTGACTGTTGTGATTTTATTGCAAATGTCACGATGCTGATGTTTTCCTTGAAGACTGAGCTCTCCTGGAGTCATATGAACATGAGGGAATCTCAAAGAAAGTTTCTCACCTTCATGGTTATACAGAAGAGAACGTAAGTAAGTTTAATCGCTCAGAAACTGGAAGGCAAATAAAACTAATATAGAAAGGATTTGTTTAAATCTCATGTTTCTCAGGTTTGGGCAGGGGTGGGGAGGCGGTGGGATCTGAGGTAGGTACTAGTGGGTTACTTCCTTACACAACTGGAAATACATAGTGATGTGGAGAGCAGCTGCTACCATTAGCTAAGGATGTAGGATGCAGGGGTCATTGCACAGGCCAAAGTCCCCTTCATTTTGGAGGGTCAGGTGCTGGATAGTGGGGGAAGGACAAACTGTAGTTCACAGCAAGCTCTGGAGGAAAGTTTAAGCCGAAATGGTTGAATTGTTACATATAAATTCCCTCTGCCTTATTAAGAAGAAAACTGCAAGGAGTGAAGTTAGAATAGAGTCTTGAATGTCAACAGCTCTACCTGAACAAATGAAGAACCATCATTAGTTGATAGCTGCATAGGGTATCTGGGCCTTCTCCTCTAAACTCTTATCACATGTGAGTAACTTAGCTTGGATGGAGCAGTGTGACATGAACTAGAAGGTAGGACACTGGCCTGAACTCTGTAGAGTGGAGTTTCACTCCTGGTTCTGCCACTGAGCTACTCCGACCCCTCTCTGTGCCTGTTTCCCTTCCCCTCCTTTACCTGTCTTGTCCATGTAGAGTATAATCTTTTGGGGGCTGGAATTGTCTCTGACTGTGTTTGTAAAGTGCCCAAAACAAAACAGTGCTCCGTCTGTTAGAGTTTTTATGTACTGTAAATAACAATATTGTCAAGCCCAGTTTTTTAAAAACCATGGAAGAACCTCCCCCAAAATCTAAGGTTGGTTTAAAATTGTGGCATTTCTTTTAAATAGCACCTTTTGAGTTTTTTCTTTTTTATGTTCTGTTTTTCAATCTTTCAGTGTTATACTCAGGTCATATTTTCAAACTTTTCTCTGACGGAGCTAGAGAAGTTTACATTTTTAAAGTGAAAGCTGAGATTCTCATACTATCGCAAGACACCAGGTGTGTGAGCTTCAAATAAAAATCAGAAGGCAAGCAAAAGCCATTCACCAAATATTGCAAGACTCTCAAGAAATTCTGAGAATCGACAACAAGGAAATAATGACAGTTCAAATTATGTCAACAGGAGCATTCATGAAAATAAAGTTGGGCACTTCATTTCCATTCAGTTAATACCCTTTAAAGCTTGGGATTTTTTTCCAGCACCTAAACAACTGGTCTGCCCAGTCAGGATCAAGAATTCCAGTTTTTAGCTCAATGAAAATAAATAACAACACGGCCACAGAGCCGAGGAATTCTGATTCTGTGCAGCAGCACAAACACACTACCAGCTTGCAACACTAGAGATTTATTGTCAATTAACAGGGTTAAGTTTGCAGAACAGCTGTTACAGTGGATATTATAGCTGCAAAAGAAACTTACAAAATAAGTATAGGCACATTATTTAGCTTCCAATAAAAAATCAGTTTTGCAAATTCCTAAAAGTAATAGCACGTTTTAATGTTTAAAAAAATTAGTGAAAATGTTTTCTTCTTGGCATTGTCACAATCCAAGATGTAACTGTTTTGTGTTTGTGCATAATGAGCCGAAAATGAAGCTGACTAAAACCAGGAAACATAAAAGAAGTTATTAGTGCACTGCTGTTTTTCAGACTGCACACAGGCAAAAAGTAAACAAATATCAGAGAGAGTAAAGAGACAATTAAAATAAAGGCCAGATTCTCAGCTGGCACAAACTGACATGGCTCCATTGACCTAAGCGGGTTTATGCATCAAGAATGCACTGAGCCTCTAATACAATTTTTTCATCTGTTGCTGGTAACACATTAGGGATAGGGTTTTTATTTTTTCCTATCCTGATACTGTTCCTTTAAACAGAGTATTGCAACTTTTTTTTTTATTAGTCAGGCAAACCTGACATAGGTTTTGGGGACATAAGCAATCTTTCCCTACTCCCATTGACTTGTCTGTAAACCTCCTAGTCCCTGTCCCCAGCTCCAGTAATACTCTAGAAAACAGCCCCTACTCATGTGAGGGAGTGGAGTAGGAGCAAGGTTTGTTGTGTGGGCATCAGGGAGTACAAGGAAAGCTGCCTTGCAAGCAAAAGCTCAGGCAATTTTCTGAATCACAAAAAACTGTATATGTAAGACTAGCCCCTGGGAAGCCTAAATTGGGCAAATGTCATTTATGCAGCAGAGTACTCCAGCTAACATTGACCTTGCCACTGTCTCAGAGGAGACATTTTCATCATCTTTTATTATGCCTTAGCAGTGATTCCAGCATAGTACACACCAAGGTATACATATGCATTTCAGTTGCCTCTCTTATATGCATACCCCTGCTAACTTCTCTGCCCCTATTCCCCACCTTCCCAATCATGCTTGCTTTGGACTCCCCTCCTATGGAAAAACCATTAAACCTCATCAAAACCATGCTTGACAAATGACTAAGCTAATTAATGTAGACGCATTAATTAACACAGGCTCACTGAAGTCAGTAGTTTTTTTCTATCGACTTAACCAGGGACAGGATGTGATAAATAAGATTCTGTCCTGTGCATCCTATTTTGACAGTCAGGGCTCATGGCATGTTATAATAACCAATATCAATAACAGTGGTACACAGATTGGGTCATTCATTGGCTGAATAGAGAACCAATGGCAGAACACTGATATGTTGTCAATATTTTGGCAAGGAGCTCCCACAAAAAATTTAGTCTGTGATGGGCCCCATATCCCAGGAGTACTAGAAGTGGAACAATGAGGAAATCAAGAAAACTGTGAATTAGATTTCCCATTTAAGCCAAAGTTCTTTCCACATTCAAGGTGCAAAGCAGCATGTACTTAGAAGTGCCATTCCCTGAAAATTTTTAAACTTTGCCCTTGACCACAGTGACTGAGAACATGGCACAGAGGTCATGCCCCATTTTTAATTATATGAGCCTTAGGCTTCTTAGGGTGGGAGCCTGGAGATTTCTGCCTGCAGGAAAAATATTGCAGGTGCCCAACACATGGTGCAGTCTATTTCATTTAAAAAGCAAAAGTGTGTTTTTCAAAAATCAATTTAATGAGCTCCTAGGCAAGTCATCTCTGGCACAGATGCAATATTAGTAGTCAGGGAGGATCTAACTCCATCAAAGCAGGGATATTATCCTAACTCTCCCTTCATTTTGAAGGTGAAATTTTCTAGGAGCTCCCTCCAGCACAACTGTGCAGTCAGTTCATAATCAGTCTGGCTCAGAACCAAGCAGACCTTCTATAATACAAACATCATAGTTAAGGCAAAAGTGGCTTTTTAAAAATCAAATTCTTTTTGGGGTCAATCAGACCTTACCAGATGCTTTTTTCCAAAGCAAAATGTATAGGTCACTTGGGAAATCTCTACTGTTGCTCAGGAGATAAGCTAGGGGTGGGAGTACATGGTAAAAATTGAGAGTTACGTGCAAGTCTAGTAATATAAAAATAGAAGGTAAGTATATGTATGTTTATATAGATGACAAATTACATTACAAAGTACATGTGTGTATCTCTTGTAAGAGATTCAGAGACCTTTCTCAGATTGCAAAATCAGCCCCACCAAAATAAATAATGTAAGTAGGCGATTTATTCAGGCTACCACGGAGGAGAACCAATGGGCACAAGCTGATAGAGGAAAAATTTAGGTTGGACATTAGGAAAAACTTATTTTCCATAAGGATATCTAGAATCTTGAGCACGCTCACAGCAGAGGTGGTGCAGTCACCATCCTTGGAGGTGTTCAGAAGACTGGAAAAGCACTCGTTGAGCTCATTTGAGCCCAATAACCTCCGGCCCATGGCAGGGGACCAGACTTGATGATCTTACTGGTCCTTTCTGGTCCTTCCATTCTATGATTCTACTAGCAAATTGTCCATCAAGAATGATGGGGGTGGGGGGTGGGGACAGAGTGGCACCATCCATCACCCCGTGCGTGCTGCCCACCCCTGCTCTGCATTTGGCCCTGTGCCACCCTCTCCCCCCACTCTATGTTCAGCTCTGCTCCATCCCCCCCACCCCCCATCATGGCATCTCTGCTGTCATGGCTGGCCAGCACCACTGCTGCCCCAAGGAGCAGGGCTGGGGGTGGGGGGTGAGGCCAGCATCCCCGCGGTCATGGCGGTGCTCCACCATGTGTGTCTGTCTGTGCGGAGCTTTGTGATTGGCTGCTGAGACAACCAATTAGAGTGCTCCAAGAGCATTATGGACAGACAGACAAACACAGACAGACGGATGAAGCCCTTTTATATAGAGAATGATTCTATAACAGGACAAAACAATAGCACTGAAGTAGAAGTGACATGGAGGGTGGGGAGGGTGGGTGGTTCTGGTAGAAGAAGTGCTCCCTATAATAAATACTACTACTTTAGCCCACTGCCCTCTACAGCAAGTTCACATGTAAATTCATTGGTTATGTGACATATTAGCTCAACCGCCCCAGAGCTTGAAGACTTTTGTCAACTAGCAGGTATTGATGTATAAGCTGCAGGTAAAAAGCCTAAATCCTGGCTACTTTACTGATTTGAGGTGAGTTCAATCTCCAAAGCCCACTGTCCTCTTTCTGGAGACTGGTAAATAGTGATGATTTAGAGTTAGGGACTACAATCGGGTCTGGGAATTCCTGGCTCATTGATCCCAGACCACGTAGCACCCACCTAACAGATGGTAGGGACTCACAGCAGCTAGGCACATGAAAGACTTACCTGCATTGGCACAATCCCTGGGATACTGTCCTTGGAGTGCTCTGGGATGTGGGCTATTTTGAGGTGCACATCTCCAGAGAGAACTTGCAGATCAGCATCTACCTTCTGGGCCAGCTCCTCTTCAGAGTTAATCATTTTGTAGGCGTCCTTGTTGTTGAAGTTAGTGAGCCTTGTTGCCACATTGGTCCCAATCTCTGCAAAGGCATAATTATCAGCCACCAGCTTCCCCACTGTCTGCAGCACACTGGGGACCTTGGCCCGCAAAGCGGCAATTTGCTGGGCGACCATCATGGCTTCATTTGCTTGGACAGTGATATGCGGCTCCACCCCAGATACACTCCACACTTTGCCAGTGACTGGGCTGAGCACCACCTGGTTGGGGATGGAGGCATATAGTGAGCTGTTGCTTACTTGGTAAATGCCCACAGAAAGTGAACCGCCCACTGTGGGCTCACCTATGACAGTGGCTCGGTGCAGATCTTTCATGGAACGGGTAAATGCTTCGGCTGCTGAGCCACTCATATGGCTAGTCAGGATATAGATGTCTTTGAGGGAGCCGTACCTCTTGCCAGTAACCTGTGGGAGGGTCCATACCTCAGTGCTATGAGAGGTGCTGCGGTCAAAGACAGTGTAGAGGTGTTGCCGGGGCTCAGGCTCAAAGAAGTAGGAGCAGAAGATGGGCACAGCTGTGGAATAGCCGCCTGTGTTGTACCTCATGTCAATGATCATGGCATTGGTATCCACCAACTTGTTCCACACCATCTGCACCAGCTGTGGCCCAATGGCTTTGACTGTCTCTGCCTCAGCCATCATGTCAAAGCGTAGGTAGCCCAAGTTGCCTGGCAACACATCAACTTTGAAAAGAGCCTCAATGATGTAGCCCAGCTCCTCAGGGCTTGGGATATTATTGGGGGGCTGTTCCTCTGGGGCTGGCTCCACCTGGCTGTAGAAGACATGAAGTCGGTGGTCCCCTGAGGCTTCCTGCAAGTCAGTGGTAAGCTGGGAAGCCAAAGTCTCAAAATCCACAGCAGAGCGATAACCACCTTGGGCCCTCTTGGTGCTTAGCATGGCACTGGCCCTCCCAGCCACCTCTGGAATGGCATAGTGTGCCTCTAGGAGCTGACCGGTTCCCTCTATAAGTGTTCCCATGCCCTGGTGGAAAGCCAGAACCTCCTCAGCCTTCTCTAGTGCCTCCTCAGCCAGTACAATGGCATCAGGCACCACACCTCCACCCATCCAGTTCTCTCCATGGTTGTCAATGAAGGTGATGACAGGAACTGTGATGCTGAGGCCATGGGTGATGTCTCCCGTAGGCTGCAGCAGTGGGAAGGTACAAGTGTGTGACAGTCTCCCTGCTGTGATCTCACCAATCAGAGTAGCACGGTCCAAGGACTGCATGAGATAAGCAAACTCTTCAGCTGCTGTGGCGGTACGATGGCTGATGAGCAGGTAGATGCCACGGTGGGCCCTGTAGGGCTGCCCCAGAAGTTCTGCCTGGCTATTGTGTTCCTGTGTGTGGTTGGTGCGTCTATCATAGGTAGTGAAGAGGTGAACAGGGCCAGCAGCAGGGTCCTGGAAATAGGAGAGCAGCAGGGGCACAGCAGATGAGGATGGGCCCCCAGGGTTATAGCGTAGGTCTACAATCAGGTTCTCAGTGGCTTGGAGGGGCTCCCATACTTTCTGCCTGAAATAAGGCCCCACCTTAGCTAGCACTGAAGCATCGGCAAACTCATCAAAGCGCAAGTAGCCCACGTTGCCTGGAAATACAGATACCTTGAACAATGTGTCCACCAGGACATGCAGCAGCTGCTCATTGTTGGACAGGCTGGTAGCCACTGGAATTTTCTCCTCCAGTGGGGAGATAGCAGCTTCATCTGGTGTGGTGACTCGGAGAAGGAGGCGGGGGTCCTCAGACACAGTCTGCATCTCAGCATTGAGCTTGGCAGCAAGGTCCTCTGCAGACAGGATGGAGGAGAAGTCAAAGGCAGTGAGGTGCTGCAGCAGTGCAGGCACCCGCTCCACAAGGGTGTAATAGTCCTGTAATATGTCCATGACGTGGCTGATGGTTTCAGGTACTGCTCTGCGCACTGACAGGATGGCCAGGGCTTTCTGAAGGGCGTGCTCTGCTTGAGTGGTCACACGTGGCATCACCCCACTGACCTCCCAGCTCTGCCCACCCCCACTCAGGGGGCTCACAGACCGTGACACAGGTACTGTCATGTAGAAATCAGAAGGACCAATGCGCAGTTTCTGGATGTCCAAAGAGCCCCCAGCAGTCTTCTCCCCCACAGTGATGGCTCTGTGCATGTGCTTGAGGATGTAAGCCACATCTTCAGCCACTCCAGTGGTATGCTGGCTGATCAGCACAATAACGTCCTTTTCCATGCTGTACCTGTCACCTAGCACCTTGGGCAGTGTCCATATCTCTGTAGTGGTGTTAGAGGGTCGGTTGTATACAGTATCCACATGCAGCACCTTGTCAGCTTCATAGAGATAGGAGATGACAAAGGGAATGCCAGAGATCTGTCCCCCTGTGCTATGACGCAGGTCTAGCACTAGAGCAGATGTTCCCATCAGTGTCTTCCATACCTTTTCCACCAGAAAGCTCCCAATCCTCTGTACAACATCCTGGCCAATAATATAGTCAATTCTCAGGTAGCCCACATTGCCCTCCAGCTGCTCATACTTGACCACATGCTGGATAAGATTCAGGAGCTGCTCATGAGTGGGGAAAGCCTCAGGTTCTTGCTTGGGAGCTGTAGGAGCCAATGGTTCATAGGAGATCACAAGTCTTGGGTCATTTAAGGCGCCTTGCACACCAGCTGTCAAGACACTGGCCAACATTTTAGGATCAGAGATATCCAGGATCTCTCCACTCTTGATGGCTTGTTCAATGGCTTCTTGCATCCCCATCAGGTTCTCAGGGAAACAATAATTATCCAGAAGAATCTTGGCCATGTCCAGTACCAGGGTTGGCTGGAAGATTTCCTCAGCGCGCACACCAGAGAAAAAGAGGGATGATAACAGCAGGAGATATCCCCTGATCATTTTGAATCGGCAAGGAGACAAAAATAAACTGCACCTTGGAAATCAGAAACTCCTGTAGATTGGGCTGAACTTAGCTCCCTGTCAGCCCTCTGTGTCTGTGAATCAGCACTGAAATCCCAGTGATAAATCTGGGAGCACCCAATTGATAAACCTGCATTAAACCTTTAATCTCATTAAATTGGAGTGTATCAGCCAAAGTGCACCAATAGATGAAGTTCAGCATCATGCCACTTTACAAACCTCTTATGAAACAATAATAAAATTCAGTGAATGAGGAGATGTTTATACCAAGCTGTTGGCTTATAAGATTCTTTCTGACAGATAATAGTTTTCAACCTGTACAGCAGTGTCCATTATAAACTAGTCCAGAATTATCTTGACAGTGAATCCATTAAATGCAAAGCTGTTTGATGTAGAGTCATAATTAGAATAATAATCATCCAACCTATTAATGCTACCTATAAAAAATAATATGAAGAGTATTTTGCAGTGGCCTAACTCTGCAAGTATTTAAATTTTTGCAGGTATAGCCCAGATGATTATTTACAATACAACATCTTTGGTCTTTTCTTGCCTATGGTCAGCAATGAACTGTATTTTCATTCTACAGCTACAAGCTCTCATCTAGAAATACTGAACATTTGAAAAGGCCCATTAAATCCAAGGTAAAGACAGCCCATTAATTTCAGTGCTGACTATTTTCAGCATTTTGAACAAGACTGTGAAATGCATTTGCCTCATCGTAATGCAGCTAAATCAGAGGTGACTTTAATCTTTTTAATTTGCACTCAATTAGGATTTACTTGTAATACCACTAGGCAACATATGGTCACGTCTGGTGACAGCTTCCAGCCAATAGACATTAGACTTGATATACTAAAATAGAATATGGGGGGTGGGGTGGAGGGGTTGTTTCCTTGTGTCCCCAATGCATTTGAGGCTCTGTCATGCTAAGAGTTTGAAAGAGGATCAGCATTTGCAAGATTCAGCTTCAGGTCATATTCATGTGAACTGTTAACATGTAGAGTTACAATATGACATACCTAATATACTCAAAGCCAAAGTCTGGCTTTACCTTTGAGAAGAATGCTTGCTAAGTGCAGGTTCACCCAATCAATTCAGCTCATGTAGGGCAGATGCAAGAATAACTCAACATGGAAGGAGTATGCTCAGCTGTGACCCTTTCATTCTGCTACCAAAAAGTGAAACAGGTTACCCCTTGTTTTAGGTGTGTAGGAGAGGGGCCATGGTCCTTCCCCTGACCTGGTTGGCTATGCCTCCTCAGCAAGATGGAGTGATGTCTAAGTTAATCACAAATCCATACTTTGAACAGGTGCTAGGGCAGCAGTCTACCTGTGTCCTTCATGAGTGATAGTTCAGAAGTTCCCTAAGCCTCCTCCCAGGACTGTGTATATGCAGGATGTGTTTGAATCCACCCTGTTTCTTATCTATGAGAATATACGAGCCACAGGATAGATTAGATCAAATAAGGATAGATTAGATCAAATAATGAACAAAGAGTATGGAAAATACAGAAATGTGCATGATTGTTTTCTGTTGAAATTTTGAATTTTCAAAAAAAATCTCCCCCATGTAAACTGGCTGCAAAAAGGGAAAAATGCATATTTCCTTTAAAAATGGCCATTTTAATAATAGCTAGAATGACCTGAAAAGCACATTTTTTCCCTCAGAACTTTTTGAAAAAACAATTTTTATATTCTGGTGCTTTTGTGACACTTGGAAATGTTTGGCTATATGTCCTGTATTTACTTTTTCTCCCCTGGGGATTCAGCACTGACAGATTCAAATTAGAAATACTAAAATCCCAGGAACCAGACTGTTTCACACGAGGGAGAATGGTCCCATGTTCAGAGTACTACCCTGGGGGTGCATGTACACAAGACGCTGATAGCACAGTAGCCTAATAATACCACACAGTAGTGCATCAGAGCATAAATAGTGCTAATACATTACGGCACAGTATTATTAGGTTACTGCACAGTAGCATCACTTAAAAGGCATTTGCCAGCACTACTGCACAGTAACTCTGGTTACTGCACATTTATTTAGTACTTGATTATACAAATACTAAAGTAAATGCACAGTAACCACTGTGCATTAATGAACATGTACATGCATCCAGGGAGACTCCATTTCACTTTCCTGCTTTGCCACAGGCTTTCTGTATGATTTTGGCCAGCCAATTAGCTGTTTTCAGCTCAGTTTTCTCATGGGTAAATGGCAATAATAGCACTACTCTAATTCACAGAGATATCGTGAAGGTAACTATAGTAAAGACAATGAAGTGCTCAGATGTTTTAGTGCTGGGGGGCAGTTCCTTACACAAAACAGATTTGAAGTACCAGAAATCTTGCAAGAGACCCAGTGTTTAAGACATTTCCAGTCCAACTTTGCACACTCAAGAGGCTCGGGTAGTTGCGACTAACAAGAAGCGAAGCTGGGGCCAACACGTTGCTATCTTGTTTTATATCAGCTGGGTGCATCTACAAGAGACGTTCACTGTGCAGTAGACTAATTAGCTGCACAATAAGTGTTGCATGTCTACACATGTGCCCCAATTAGACTGGAGTAAACTAATTTACTCCACAGAAGGATAGTACTTGTAAGTACAAGTACTGTCTTTTTGAAGAGTAAAGAACTTTGCAGCAGCACACGTATAGACAATGCTTCAGCTGGCTGGGGCATGAGGGTGCTTCAGTGCGGGGGCTGCCTGCTGGCTAGCCCCAAGCTGAAGCACACTTGTACCCCAGCCAGCCCCAGAGGAACATGTTGAGCCAGGGGGAGCAGCCCTGGCCTGGCAGGCTGACCCATGGGGCCCCCACCAGCTGGGGCTGCTCCACTGCAGCTCAACACGTGGTAGTCCCAGACACACATAAAGATATGGCACCTGGGAGCAATAAACTCCAGATCAATAAGCTCTGGAGTTTATTCAGCTGCATTAATAGGCATATGTAGACATTACGGCTGTATGAAGCTTTGGGTGGTGATTTGATTCGGAGGAGATTCGGCTGCCGAATCGCCGAATCGGATCAGGGGACCAATTAAAAGGTCTGAATCGATTCAAAGCTCTCCAAATATTCAGAAAAGATTCGGAGAGCTTTGATGATTCGCACAGTGCCCAGTGGCTGCAGCAGAGAGTCCCCTGCGCTGGCAGGAGCGGTGAGTGCGATGCTTTTCTCAGTTTTTTTTTTCTTAAAGAGCTGGACCTAGCCTGGGCGAAGCACCCATGGTGGGGGCTGGGGGAGCAAGGAGGGGGTTGGGGGGTCATGCAGAGCCCCCCATACAGCGTGGGGCAGTGGGGGACAGCGGGGATCGCCCCCCACCCCCACCCGGCAGCACCTGTTGAGTCAGGGCTTTTTTTTCCAAAGAGCCAGAGCGGGCGGGGCAGCCATTGCTGGGTGTGGGGATGGGCCTGGCTGATTTGGAGACTTGGAATAGATTCAGGACAGTGATTCGAATCACCGAATCGAATCACTGTCCCCCGAATCCAAATCAGAAGCGAATACTTGCTGCTTCGCACAGGCCTAGTAGACATGCCCGCTGGAGATTTGGTCTATTGATTTTATTAAAGCTGTAATGATTTACACCAACTGAGGGCCTGATATTTTGATATTCCTTCATCACTGGATCCATACTTTTTCAGTGTTTTAGCTACTTAATCCAATGTGTATTTATTTTATATTCCCAAACTTGTATTAAACAATAATTTATCATCCTGACAGGTGAACTGGGTAGAATGGCGCACCTGGCAAGTATAGGATTGCTAAATATCCCAAGACTGTCAAGACCCCAGTTTTATGCCTCACTGTCAGATGGGGTCCTGTTATAAATGCACTGCACACAGGCTGAGAGTATCACTGCAGAGATGTGCCAACCCTAATCATACATAATCTGCACAGTGGTGAATGTAAATGCTTGAGGCTTCATGAGCAATTCAAGCAATTTAGCCTTTTGTGCTGCTTCCAGTTTGCTTGCAAAATTCAGGGCATGTAGTATTTATCCAAACTGATAGGGAATGCTCTGTTAAAAATATATGCTCCTTGAAGATTATAAAATGCCTCACATAAATGCACAGTGACACCACTGGGATTTAACTGCAGGAGAGGAAAAAGCCAGTGCAATGCAAAAGGGAAAAGAAGTTGGAAGAGAAAAAGCACACCAAAAAAAGGAATGTTCTACATCTGCAGCAAAAAGAACAGGATGATCCAATTACAGCTACTACAGATAATGATTGTGCCAGCACTGGAAATTTTCTGAATTGCAGCCCCAAAAGCATCACCAAAGGAAGGCGCTAGACAAGGGTGAAGCTCTTGTATCATTATTTATTCATAAATTATCATCAAGACAAGATCCTCCGTTGACCCAGAACAGTGTTTGATGCCTCTGATAGAAGAAGGCATCAGTAATTTTCAGCTATGTTGCATCCCTGCTCCAGTTGTGGAGGCTGGAGGCTACTTTGAGCTATGCTTGTGGATAACATCTCCCAAGAAGCCGTATTTCTAGTCATGATCACTAATGTGCATCACTCTTTCCCACCCAGAGTCTTGTAACCTCTCTGACCCCATCCAGGCCAAGGACACTGTTACACTGCAGGTTCAGGAGGAACTAGTATAGAGACCGACTAGCAAAACATTGGTCAATGTTTAACTAAAGTTTTTTCTTTGTTAGAGGTGGGTCAAGGCCATGGCACCTTCATTCCAAGGCAGCACGATCTAGGGCTAGAGGACTGGACCAGGCTTCAAAAGACCTTGATGCAATTTTTAGCTTGTCACTGTCCCAGTGAGTGACCTTAGACAAATCTTTTCACTTCTTAAAGAATGTTTCTCCTCTGACTCATTGCTGTTTTTTCCATTTACCTTGTAAATTTTTCAGGCCTCCTATTGCACCTAGTATAATGGGTCCTTAAGTCTGGCCACATCGATAATTACACACAAAACCCCACATTAAAAGAACTGAAGAAACAAATGAAATAAGAGGTCCCATAGACTGCTTCATTACCTATACAGCCCAGATAGATTCGCTCCTTGAGCAGCATCCATTCTGTGCCATGACTGTAGCAGGGGTTCTGTGTGAAAAATAGTATATAATGATGAGATTAAAGAATGCATCATAATCTATATGTATTAGATAAATATATACAACAATAATTCTGGCATTTCCTACTTTGGGGTGCTTGACTTTGCATCTGAAATAATCTTTTACCACCATTTTTGGATGTAGCTTCCTGTGTTTTTTTAAAAGGCAAACTGAAGAAACAGAAATTCCTTTGTGTGAAATCATTTTTACACCCACGTGGATCATCACCAGCATGGTTTGAACCTGATCTCAAGCAAGTCCTCTCCAATCCTAGGGCGCCTAGCACCCACTGAACAGATCATATATCCATGGGCCAGATCCAGTGGCTCCACTGGCCAGATTTGGCTTACAGGCTGCAGGTTGTCAGCCCCTGGTATAACTGATAGCAGAAGTAAAAGTATCATCATCTGTGTGGATCAGTACCAGAGGTGGTTGAGACACACACTTTGCCAGTGGTTTCATTGATAGTTGCTCACTGCAGAGAAATGATGAGACTCAGACATGTCTGGTTCCATTCCGTGTTCTGGAAAGAAGAGTGCTCTGTTTCCTTCAAAGCGTATCCTTCTTGTCTTATTCTAGCCTGCCCATGTCCCTTTTATGCCTCTTCCCAAAACCTATCTCTCTTTCCCAATTCTAGTCTTGTCTTCATTCCCCTGTGCAGCAGGGCACTTTTAAGAGGTCAGGCAGCCTCTGGAGCCACCGGTAGGTGGGGGTCAGAGCTAATTTCAAAACCAGCTGACCCAGAGGGCTGGCAGGTGAGGCTAGACCTTATCAAAGGAGTCACCTGATTGGAGGAGGGCTGGGCTTAGGCAGGGTATAAGCCCAGACCCTAAGAGTAGGGCTGGTAGTAACATCTTGGGAGCTGGTGAAGGGACATTGCCCAGCAGCAAGGCTGCAGCTCCTGAATGCCAGCAAGGAGTATGCTATCTGAAGCAGTCTGGAGGTTTGGATAGGAACTAGGGGTATCTAGGAGGCTCCTGGGGACCCTGGGGTCTAGAGCCCTGAGAAGGGGGCCAAGTGCCTGTGGGCTAGGTGAGCCCAAAGATAGGGGCTAAGTGTTTAGGAGACCTTCTAAAGAGTTTGGGTGAACCCTGTGAGCAGGGCAGAGTGAAGGGGCCTATTGAGGGGTCCAGATGAGCCCAGAGAAGGAAGGGGCTATGCTAGTGAAGACCTCCTTTGAAGGGCTCTGGATGAGCTCAGAGTGAGTGACCTGTGGAGAGGTGCAAGAGGGCAGACTCACAGAAAAGAGAGGGCTGACAGATGGAGGACTGACCCTGGGAATTTCAGCTGGCTCTTGTGGACCCAGGAGGAGCCGAAGGTTGAAACAGGCCACAGCAGAGACTGTCAGAGCTGAGACAGCCTGGAGTTCTCAACTGGCCTTGCCTCAGGCCAGGACCTAGAAGAGGCCAAAGGTCCTTGTGTGGCCACAGGCAACAGGAAGGGGCCAAGGGGTGTACAGCCCTGGATGATGATGGCTGATGCTAGGCCATCTGAGAAGGAGGGATCAAGGAAAGGGATCCAAGAGAGAGTTGGGGCTGAGGGGGCCTGGAAGTGAGATTGAGCTGGAGCCGGGTGGCCTAGAGGCCAACAGCCCAAGAAGGGTAAATGAAACCAAAGGGGAGCCCAGAGAGGGCCCAGGAGCAAGACCAGAAAGGCCAGAGACTTTTCCTGGGTAAGACCTCAAACTGCACCCTACTCAGGCTGGTTAGCATGGTGGGGCTGCCTGTGGCAGGGCAGCCTCTATGAAAAGCCACACATGGGCCACCCCAGAGCAAGGCTAGGATGGGGCACTGGAAAGCTTCAGCTCCCCCTGCCCTGTGGGTTACCCTGTTGAAGGGGGAAGCCTAGGGGAGCACACCCCAACAGAAAAGCACGGAGCCAAGGAGGACTGGTGAAGGGCCTGATGAATAGGGAGGCCCAGAAAGGGGGCTGAGAAATAGTGTATTGGGACTGGAAGGATCTAGTGTCCCAGCAAGGGGCCAGGAATAGTGTGTCCCATAGATGGGGCTGGGAATAGAGTACGGGACCGGACAGGTGTGAGGGCCTGGAGAGCAGCCAGGAAAGTGGAGGACCAAAAGGGTCCAGAATGAGACCAAAGCGGCTGGCAGCCCAGATAGAGAAGTTGGGAAAGGGACCGAAGGGCCTGGTGGTTGTGTGAGACTGTGGGGGTCTGAGACCCCAGAGAGGGGCTGCCTAAGCAATTAGTAGAATATAGAATCATAGAAATTTAGAGTCAGAAGGCACCTAAGGAGGACATCTAGTTCAACCCCCTGCTCAAAGTAGAACCATCCCCAACTAGATCATCCCAGCCGGGGCTTTGTAGAGCTGGTCTTTAAAAACCTCAAAGGACGGAGATTTCCCCCACCTCCCTAGGTAACCTGTTCCAGTGCTTCACCACCCCTCCTAGTGAGAATTTTCCTACTGTCCAACCTAAACCTCCCTTGCTGCAACTTCAGACCATTGTTTCTTGTTCTGTCATCACTGAAAACAGTCTCCTTCCTCTTTGGGACCCAGCTTCAGGTAGTTAAAGGTGGCTCTCAAATCCCTACTCAGTCTTCTCTTCTGCAGACTAAATAAGCCTACTTCCTTCTACCTCTCCTCAGAAGTCATGTGCCCCAGACCCCTCACCATTTTTTTGCTGCCTTCATCTGAACTCTCTCCAACTTGTTCACATCCTTTCTATAGTGGGGGGCCCAAAACTGGACATAATACTCCAGGTGTGGCCACACCAGTGTAGAATAAAGTGGAATAATTACTTCCCTTTATCTGCTGGCAACACTCCTACTTATGCAGCCCAGTAGGCTGTTTGCCTTCTTGGCAACAGGGGCATACTGCTGACTCTTATCCATTTTATTGTCCACTGCAACCCCCAGGTCCTTTTCTGTAGAACTGCTGCTTAGCTACCCAGTTCCCAGACTGTAGCAGTGCATGGGATTGGTCCATCCTATGTGCAGGACTTTGCACTTGTCCTTATTGAAAAAAACTGGCCTCAGGGCCAACCCCTGGGGTATTCCACTTGATACTGGCTGCCAACTAGACATTGAGCCATTGATTGCTACCTGCTGAGCCCAACAATCCAGACAGCTTTCTCTCTACCTTATAGTTAATTTATCCAGCCCATACTTCCTCAGCTTGCCTGCAAGAATGCTGTGGGAGATGGTATCAAAAGCCTTGCTAAAGTCAAGGTAGATTCATAGATTCATAGAGTCTAGGGTCAGAAGGGATCTCAGTGGGCCATCTAATCCTATCCCCTGCCCCTGGCAGGCAAGAAATGGGTCACCAAACCTGGGGTCATGTGAACCCAGCCAGGTGCCTGTCCAGATTAAGTCTACTGTTTTCCCTGCATCCACAGAGCCAGTTGTCTCATCATAGAAGGTAATCGGGTTGGTGAAGTATGCCTTGCCTTTGGTAAATCCTTGCTGACTGTTCCTAATCACCTTCTTCTCCTCCAAGTGCTTACAAATGGATTCCTTGAGGATCTGCTCCATGATTTTTCCAGGGACTGAGGTGAGGTCGACTGATTTGTAGTTCCCTGGATCCTCTTTCTTCCCTTTCTTAAAGATGGGCGTTATACTTGCCCTTTTCCAATCATCTGTGACCTCCCCCAATCACCACAAGTTTTCAAAGATAATGGCCAGCAGTTCTGCAATCACATCGGCCATCTCCCTCAGCACCCTTGGGTGCATTGTGTCTGGCCCCATGGACTCGTACATATCCTGCTTTTCTAAATAGTCCCATACCTGGTCTTTTGCCACTGTTGGCTGATCATCTCCTCCCCAACCTTTGCTGCCATTTGCAGTAGTCTGAGAGCTGACTTTGCCTGTGAAGTCTAAGGTAAAAAAAAGGCATTGAGTACTTCAGCTCTTTCCGCATCATCTCTCACTAGGTTGCCTCTCCTATTCAGGAAGGGACTTACACTTTCCCTGACCTTCCTGTTGTTTCTACAAGTATGATAGCAACCCTTTTTGTTGCCTTTCATGTCCCTTGCTAGCTGCAACTCCAGTTGTGCTTTGGCCTTCCTGACTTCATCCCAGCATGCCTGAGCAATATTCTTATACTCCTCCCAAGTTGTTTGTCCACGCTTCCGCTTCTTGTAAGCATCCTCTTTGGATTTAAGCTCACTGAAGAGTTCTCTGCTATGCCAAGCTGGTCGCTTACTACATTTGCTAGTCTTCCTGTACATTGGGATGGTTTGTTCCTGCACCCTCAGTAAGGTTTCTTTAAAATACAGCCAGCTGTCTTGGACTCCTTTCTCCCTCAGACTGGCCCCTCAGGGGATCCTGCCCAACAGTTCCCCGAGGGAGTCAAAATCTGCTTTTCTGTAGTCCAGGGCCCATACTCTGCTGCTCTCCTTTCTTCCTTTTGCCAAGATCCTGAACTTGATAATCTGGTGGTGACCACTGCCCAACTTGCCATCCATTTCTACATCCCCCACCAATTCTTCCCTGTTTGTGATCAGTAGGTCAAGAAGAACATGGCCCCTAGTTGGCCTCTCCAACATTTGTACCAGGAAGTTGTCCCCAACACTCTCCAAAAACTTCCTGGATTGCCTGTACACTGCTGTATTGCCTTCCCAGTAGGTGTCAGAGTGATTGAGGTCCTCCATGAGAACTAGGGCTTGCAATCTGGAAACTTCTACTACTTGTCTGAAGAAAGCCTTCTCTACCTCACCCTTCTGGTCTGGAGGTCTATAGCAGACACCCATCACAACATCACCCTTCTGCTTCTGCCTCCTCTAACCTTAACCCAGAGACTTTCAACAGGCTTATCTCCAGTTTCATGCTGGAGATCTAAGCAATCATACGGATCTTTTACATAAAGTGAAACTTCTCCTCCTCTTCTCCCCTGCCTGTCTGTCTTGAACAGTTTGTACCCATCCATGGCAGTGCTCCAGTCACGTGAGCTAGTCCACCAAGTCTCTGTTATTCCAATTACATCATAGTTCTGTGACTGTGAGGACTTCCAGTTCTTCCTGCTTGTTTCCCAGGCTCTGTGCATTCATATACCGACACCTGAGGTGACTAGCCAATTGCCCTACTTTCTCAGGAAGAATGAGGCCTCCCCTGTTGCCCCCTCCTGTTTCTGCTTCCTCCAGGTCCCCCACTTCCATACTAACCTCAGGGCTTTGTTCTCCATAACCCTGCAATCCTAGTTTCAAGCTCCTCACTAGGTTAGCAAGCCTGTCTGCAAAGATGCTCTTCCCTCCCTTTGTTAGGTGGATCCTGCCTCTTCCTAGCAATCCTTCTTCTTGAAACATCCCATGGTTGAAAAAGCCAAATACCTGTTGGTGACCACCTGTGAAGCCATGCATTGAGCTGCAGAATGTGTCTGCTCCTGCCTGGGCTTTTCCCCTTGACCAGAAGGATTGAGGAAAACATGACCTGTGCCCCTGTCCCCTTCACCCTTGCACCCAGAGCCCTGTCATCATTCTATCTGCTTAGGGTCACCCCTGACTGTATCACTGGTGCCCACATGGATGAGCAGCATAGGGTAGTAGTCAGAGGGTTGGACAAGTCTCAGTAATCGTTCTGTAACATCTTGAACCTGGGGGTCCAGGCCAGCAGCAGACATCACAGGACAACAGGTCAGACCAACAGATGGATCCCTCTGTCCCCCACAGAAGGTAGGACCACCACCCGTCACTTCCTCTTCATGGCACTGGTCTCGATCCTCACCACCTTGGGGATTCCTGGCCTGGCCTCTTCCACCAAAAGAGTGCTCTTTCTCCTCTGTTGCTAGCGCTCCATATCTGTTCTCCAGGCAAACCACTGCAAATGGTGATGATGACAACTTCTTGCTGCCAGAAGTTACAAGCTCCCAGCTTCCACCTTCCTGGGAGTCCAGTCCATGCCCTCTTGTTTTTCTAGCATCACCTCTGGCAGTCCTTCATCCACAGTCCTACAGGTTTCCTCCAACATGGAATTGATGAAGTCCTCATGGCAGAGGATGCTTCAGAGCCTTACTACCTCCTCCTGTTGCTCTCTTTCCTTGTCCCTGAGGGACACTATTAGAAGGCACCACTCACGTTGCAGGCATTCCCCCACCCTGGCTGGGACTGGAATGAATCTGCAAACCACTGTCTACACAGAACCAAAGCAGGACCTGGGTGGAAGCCTCAATGGTGTGTGGTCCTTCCTGGACAGACACTTCAGAGGTGCAAGCAGAGCAAGAGCTGGAAGTGGCAGTGGCTCTGGGATTGCAATGTCTTCCAGCCATATCTCTGGGTCTTCTAATTTTCTGCCTCTCACATCTTGCCTCTCTTTCCAAGCAGACCTTCCCTAGAAAACTCTGTAGTTGGCCTGCTTGTTGTCCCTTGATCTGAAGAGTTCCCTTTCCCCTGCAACCTCTTTCCTCTCAGCAAGCTTACAGTGAAGGAATGTGAGAGAGAGTTTTATTTTAGCAGCTAAAACTTAACATCTAGACCAAGACTTAAGCCCTTTATTTAACTAGAATCCAGAGCGAGGGGGAAGTTTGCTTGGGAAAACTATGTAGGTTAGTCAATCTTAATTACATATAAAAAAGAATCTTACCTTTCAGGCTCCCATTCAAAGATGGGGGTGGCAAACTGATTAGCAAGCTGCTTGCAAAATGTCCTGTTTGCTTCTCCCTGTTTGCTGCTTCACCTGGTTGCTTGGACTGTCTCCTTATATACCTCTTCTAGGCTTGGACCTGCTAGGTCCCTTTGTCACACCCAGGCAGCAATTAGTCAGCAATCAATCCACTCAGCTGCTCAGAGCCCACACCCAAGCTCGCAAACCCACCAAACAGCCCTCAGCCAGTCAAACCTACAGGCCACCCTGGCCCAGTTACCATCTCTGAGTAGGATCTGGTACCTGATTCCTCTTCCTCCTCCCAGTGAGCTACTTGCAAACTGTCCTGTTTGCTTCTTTCTCCCTGTTTGCATCTGAGAGGATGCCATCTGAGAGGCATGGGGCATGATGTAGGGGAGGTACGGAGCCAGGCAATTGGCCTATAAGGCCTTGGCCACAAATACAGTGGTTACTACAATAACACCAGGGCAGCATCCTGCACTCTTGATAACAACTAACATCAAGGTGTGGCGGGCGAGAGCTGGGCAGACTGCCTAAAGGGCAGTGTATACAAAACAACTTATGGTGGTACCCTGTGACACCCTGCATGTGGTGTCCCCATCCAAGCCCCAGTCTTCCCCTCTCCCTGTCCTAGTCTTTAAGACCTAAACTCAGGGATTCTTCATTCAGTCTGTTTCCTCCCTACCTCACTAGCTGCCAGTCCTAAATCTCTGCCTCTCCCTCACCACACTCATTTGGCTCCTTGTTCTCCCAGTTCCTAATCTTCCACTGATCTCATTTTCTCTCCATCTTTATCCTCATTCCCAGTTCTCTTGCTCAGCCAGTCCCAGTCTCCTGCATCAGGTGCCTTGTCCCAGTCTGTATTGGACCACGTAACTGTTAAAAGACATAGGACTGACTGGGCAAACAGACTTAATCTTCCAGCCCTAAATATGGTCCCATTAGCCTAGGGTTGAGGCCTGTTTTGTAAAAAAATTGAAATGTCTTTTCCTTTGTTGTCAATCAATAGAGATGCTAGTCTCCAGGACTGGCAGTCTGACTCTGTTCACAAGGATTAAATGAACTTAAAAGAATAGGAACAAAGTTGACCAGTATTGTGATTATGAAATGGAATTAAGACATTCACTTTGAAAATGTACCTGTGACCTGAATGACACGGAACATGGATTTGCAAACATAGTAGTGTAATCTTTTGCTTGCTGGAACTACAGCCTGGATCTCTCCACAAACCCTTTCTTCTTGTTTGTTACTTTCTTTCCGTCCTCCTTTCAATGCTGCTGCTGGAGGAGAGTATGCCCAGGAGCCAAGGAACAAGGTCATAAAATGGATCCATTGTGACAGGAATCAGGAAAAAGAGTACAATAATCCATTTCCCTGAGAATGTGTCAGGATGGATCTCTTTTCCTGTCTGTCTGTGCATTAGCTTACATGCTTCAAGCTTGCACCTTTCCTAACCACAAAAAAATAATGACACTGCATGTTAACATATTTATAGTATTTAAAAAAATCATATATGCAGTATCATGAGATTCACAATTAAATCTCAAGCCTTGGCAACAGTAGTCATTTCAATCAGTCAGTCATCTCAGATTTTCATTTTTATTGATATAACTGTGTTTACAACTTATATGTTGAACTAATTTTATAATAAAAATTCCACATGATGGGTGGTGATAACATTTCCATTATATGCACAATTGAAAATCCATGACAAAGGCGTAGAAGGTTTTCCATATTTGGTCAGTCCAATGGTCTGTCAGTTCTGTTGTCCTAACTGGCATTGTTTTTTAAGCAGAAAAGATAATCCGTAATACACATTGCCACTTGTTCAATGCTGTATCAATGATGGGAGGATGGAATCCTTACTGACTTCTAGTGAACACCTCATGCCTTAAAACATGAACCTTGATTTTTCTTTTAACACATATAACTTACAAATCCTGTATAGAGATGGGCCTGAAGCAAAACCTGTGATGTGAAATCTCTGAGCAACCAGATCCAGAATGAAAATTTGCAATTGAAACTTATCTCTGTGATAGGCCAAATCAAAGACCATTTCTGAATTCACCTATGTTTAATCTTAACCTTGAAGTCCAGGCCTACCTGTACTTTGTACAGGTCATAGACAATTTGAAAAACATTTACCAGCATCTCATTCTCTAACTTCCTATGGCCTTGAACTTCCTACTTACTTTACTTCATTTCCTTTTATCTTTCCCAGAATGGTCTGCATTAATCTCTCAACTCACATACCAAGCAGGTTCTAGGATGGAGAGATGTAATTTTTTAGCAGCTCTTCCAATCCAACTATTGTTCTCATAACAGTATTACTTTCCTTTCTCTTGTAAGGACCAAACCAGCTCACTTAAGTTGCAGTAGCAACACAGTCACCTGAAGGTGGCAGTAAAAGCAGACTTTGCGGGAGTAGAGAGCAATCCAAGAACACTGCTGGTTTCCACATCATGCTCTCCAGGTCAAGAAGATAAAGGTGACCTTTTGACACAAGCTGATTTTGGATTTGGAAAATGACCATTGAATGCTTCTATTTTAAAAATATTATGACATATTATGTGATCGGAGGAAATATGCTTGGAATGAACGTTAAGGAAATTACAGTTTCTATGATGCATCAGGAAGAGGAAAAGGAGATTATGGTCAAATATGGTAATATATGTTATATTTCCATGATGCCAGCAAAAATCAAGAAAGGTGAAAGGATGTCAGGAAGATTAATCTTCAGGGAACTGATGGGATTGGACCATTATAAGGAAAGAAAAATTCGTCCCTAAATTTGTCCTTTCTGATGGTGTCTAAGAAAATATTGACAGCGATTAGGCTGCTGGGGTACTGAAACCACTACAGGTCATGCTAATTAATATTGCCTCATTGTTTCCTTTTGTTCCCCATCTGTCTTTATCTGTCTTTTGTCTCTTGGCCCATGTCTGAGACTGTATTAGGTGCTACATGCAGAACAAAAAGACAATGTGCTCTTGGTGCATGACTAGCTCTCTTAGGGATTATAGCAATGCTATAATGATAAATCATACTAAATTTTCAAGGTTCCCTTGAAAAACCAAACTTCAACAAAAAGTTCCATTGGTGTTTTCACGGCATGTAAAAAAGATGCTGTTCCTGAGACATTCAAGTCCCAAAGCACATAGGCATTTATAGATTAAAATTAGGTATGGTTGATTTTTTTTAATTTAAAAGTTTTAATAAATGAAAAATGGTCATTTTTAGAAAAAAATCACCTTTTGTTAAACATGCTACATTTTTATTATAAAACAATTTATATAAAAATATTTTGAATTTTTCTCAGTAATTACTCCCCCTGCCCCCCAACATTTACTCTCCCATCCCAGTGGCAACATTAAAAAAATAAGTTAAGCAATATTTACTTACCACTTTCCATTCACTCTAATTTTAGCCAAGACTTAGTGTTGCAGTTGTAAGCAGATGGGGAGGCAGTGTAATTCATGCAGCAGTACTATAATGAGTTCATACCAACCTGCTCCACTCAGAAGATAGATACAAGCTGAAGCTTCAAAGTGCCCTTCAAGTAAAATTCCTTGAAAGTCTCAGGGAGACAAATAGTTGGAAAAATTGTTCTTTGCAAGCTTTGGGATACAAACACCCTTCTTCAGGCAGAGGGAGAGGCTACAGTTGCATTGTGCTCTTCTGAATAGGATAGAAGCTAATGTGCAGGAATGCAGGTCAGTGAAAATGCAAATACATGGCAGTAAGGAATCAGAGTGGGCGTAAGACCATAGGTGAGAGATGGGGTGGTGGGCAAAAGGGAATGGTGACCTGGTAAAGGAATGTAGCTGGTAAATTATATAGAGGTTAAACGGGGTTATCAGCTGGGAGACAGGATATAATGTGCCATGAATCCAATGTCTATATTTAGTCCATGATTTTTTGTATCCAGTAGATTGATGAAGTGAAGTTTGTAGGCTCGTCTGCGAAAGGTGTTTTGTAAATTCCCTTTGAGGATTAGGACTGAAAGATTACAGAGACAGTGATTAACTTGTGAGAAATGTCCACCCACAGGTAAGTGGGTATTTTTGTCTTTTGATAGATTTTTGGTATGCTTTCATTCTGGTATGCTGTTATTGTTTGGTTTTTCCTACATATTTTCCATCAGGGCATTTAGTGCACTGGATGAGATATTACATTTCTGGAGGTGCAGGTGTAAGATCCAGGAATGGTGATGGTTCTGTTGTGGGATGTAGTTATTGTGGGAGTGGTGGAGATATGTTGGCAGGTTTTACATTTCTTGTCCTGGCATGGTCTGGATCCATTTTGTGTGTTCTGCACCACAGGAAATTTGCTTCTGGTCATGAGATTGGTGAGGTTCAGTGCTTGTTTAAAGGCTAGGATGGGTGGTTCTGGGGAGATCTCTTTAAGAAGTGGGTCTTCTTCTAGTATGGGTTGCAATTGTTTGAGGATTTTCCATATAGGTTCCAGGGAAGGATGGTATGTCATAACTAATGGTGTCCGATTCATGGGGATTTTCTTTCTGTACTGCAGCAGTTCTTCACATGGTACCCAGGTGGCTCTTTCAAATGTGCGATCTACTTCTTTAGAGGAACGTCATTGTTGAGTGAAAGCCTTTTTGAGATTTGTGAGGTGACAATCATGGGTGTTCTCCTCAGTGCAAATGTGGTGGTACTGGGGGGCTTGGCTGTATATTACAGCTTTCTTGGTGTGCTAAGGGTGATTGCTGGTTCTGTGCAAATATGTGTTAGTCTATGAGTTTCTTGTATATGGTGGTTTGTATTTACCATTCTGGATAGTGACCATACTGTCTAAAAAGGAAACGATGGTGCTGGAGTATTTAAGAGAGAGTCTGATGGAGGGGTGATGAATCATTGATCATCACTATGATGACTATTGAATTTCTGATGGAAATCAACCAGAGATTGCAGGTTTTCAGTCCACATGATGAAAATGTCATCTATAGATCTTAAGTATAGCATGGGTTTCATGATGTGGTTCTTGAGGAATTCTTCCAGGTGGCTCATAAAAAGGCTGGCATATTGTGGGGCCATTTTGGTGCCCATAGCTGTGCCTATGATCTGGAGGAAGTGTTGGTTATTGAAAGTGAAGTTGTTGTGTGTGAGGATGATGTGTACAAGTTCAGTAATATCTTTAGGTCTGTAATCTGAGTTCTACTCTGGCTCTTGCAGACATGCAAGGCAGGTATGGATGCCATCCTGGTGTAGGATGTTGGTATATAAGCTGGTAACATCTATGGTGGCTAGGAAGGTGTTGTTGGGAAGGTGGTCTATGTTTAAAAATTTTTGTAGAAAGTGTGTTGCATCATAGATAAAACTCGCTGTTTGGGTGACAACAGGTTTTAGGATGGATTTGATGAAACCTAGCCTCTGTCCTATGCAGGAGATCACAATACAACTGTAGACTCTCCCTCTGCCTAAAGAAGTGGGTTTGTACCCAGAAGCTTGCAAAGAACAAATTTTTCCAACTATTTAGTTGGTCTAATAAAATATATCACATTTACCCAAAAAACGTTTTCCGCTCATGTCCTTAGACTAGCATGGCTACAACCAATATCCTTGAAAGTCTCAGAATATTATTCTGAATTTTGGGGGTGGTGCAAATAATTCTTTAGTGAAACTGTGGTGTAAGCCATTACTATCTTGCCCCTTCCAGTTCCTGTAGATAGAAAATACAATCTGTACTGCATTGTTTGTCAAGTCTAGATCACAAACATCTAGTGGACCTACCATACATTTTTGTTTAGCATGGTGCATACTGATCAAATAAGTGCTAGTAATAGCTATTAAAGACTGCCTATGGTTTTCTCCTGTTCTCTAGTTAATTATATGAAACTATGAGAACCTCAGTGACTTTTAATTATCTCAATTTCTAGGGTCATGAGTGCCAGAGTGTGGCACACAAAAGGCTTTTTGCTTGGCATGCATGTCTTGGGGTGGATGGCAGGGAAGGGGTCAGGGCTGCACTGCTACAACAAGGATTGGGCCTCTCGCAGTGCCCCCGCCATCTGCCCCTGTCAATCCAACACCTTACAGGTCAAGCTTGCGTGTGTTTTTTGGTACTCTGTCCAAGATGTTGCCAACCCCTGCTCTGTTTGGTTGCCAAAAATCATGGATGACTGCTCCCTAAATAATTTCCAGACAATGTGATACTAAAAACTTGCCAGTTCTGATGCCAGATCAAACAGATCAGCGGGTAGTCTGCTAAAGGCCTCCCTACCCAGGGCCTGAGCAAGGACCCCTTCAGCTGGCATCGGTGCCAAAGCTACCAGAGAAACCTATGCCCTAGAGCAGGGGTGGGCAATTATTTGGACCCGTGGGCCACACAGAAGGTTTTGCTGAACTGTTGTGGGCCAGGTCAACAGCTACCCCCACCCTCCAGCACAACAGCTCACCAGAGCTCCCTGTGTGGGATGGGGCTATGGGTGGGTGAAGATGGGGCTGTGGGGCAGTGACAGCACAAAGATGGGGCCCAAGGCAGAGCTACGATCTGCTACCTGCCACGTCCTTGCCTGCAGACTGCTCATTGCAGGGGCATGTGGACAGCAAATCATGGCCCTGCCATGGTCCCAGCCATGTGCTGGCACAGCCCCACAGTCCCAGGGTCTCCATGCAGACTGGCCAGGAGCCACGTGGGCAGGGTGCATGGCTGGGATGACAGGATGGAGCCATAGGTGTGCAGGGAGCTGTGTCTAGGGCTGGGTCCAGGATCATGGGGCCAGGGATCATGGGGCCAGAGCCAGAGCAGAGCCATGACCTGCTTCCTGCACACCCTTGCCTGCAGAGTCCATGTCTGTTGCAGGGACGTATGGTCAGGAGATCACGCTTCTGGCCTGGCCCCAGCCCTGGCTCCATGCTATCACTGCCCCAAGATCCCGGGGTCTCCCCAGCCCTGCATGCCTGTCTTGCTCCCAGATGCTGCTCCCTGCCTGTCCATGGCCTCATCCCAGCTGCCCAGCCAAGCACCCTGCCTGCACGGGTCCTGCCCCTGGCAGTGGGTGTGGGGCACACAGGCCAGGGTGCCCAGGTAGTGGGGCCATGTCTGGCGGCTGTGACAGCCAGAAGGAGCTGCCACCAGTGCTGCTGGGAAGGCAGTCTGGCCTCTGCCGCCCCAGCCCCACTACATGCTTGGGGATGGCAGAACCGGCTGCATGTGCCATGGCCTGGGTTAACCCTGTGCCTGGGCTAGGTAGGACTGCGAGACCACTGTGGGCCAGACAGAATCCCTCTTTGGGCTGTATTTTGCCCACCCCTGCCCTCAAAGCTGAAGATGGACTTGCTTGCAGGTTTAAGTCAGCGGTTCCTGAACAAGTGTGAGCAGGCACAAGGGAAGAGGGAGGTGGTTGATGCTAGAACCCCTTGCCTTGTCAGCTCCACATACTCCTGAGAGACTAATAAGGTGAAGATTGCTATTAAGACACCCTGGGGATGGGAGTCTTGACTAGTTGACATGGATGATGTATTACTTGCTGGCTTCCCCAGCTTTATTCAGTGTCTCCCCCATCCCAAAGTTCTCTTTGTTTTAACCTGCTGGACTCAGCGCTCCAAATGAGGAAGTACAGTCTGTTGTGGATGTCCAGAGGAACTAACTTGTTTCATTAGGCTTCTAAATGGAGGTCACCCTAGTGTGATTTACATTTGCAGAAGGAGCTTGTAAGTAACTAAACCCAGTCCTAGATGTGGACAGGACCAAGTCTTTTGTGAGTGCCACTGCCTTGATAACCTTATTTTGCCCAGCTTTGGCAGTCCTCTTCAAGCCATTGGATCAGCAGTGTTGCCTGCTCAATTAATCTAATTTCAGCCCCTGCTGGAGCCTGTTCTCCCTATGAAGCAAGAAGTTTAGTACTAATGCACATTTCAGTCATGGCTAGGCGTAGGGAAACCTCTCTTATTGTCTGCCTCCCTCATTTGCAGAACATCATAGCATTTTACACAAAAGTGTGCTAAGCTGGATCTCTCAGTGAGAGGCTCTGCAAAGTCAGGACACAGGTCACCTTAGCTGTGGAGAGCTGGCACTGCTGAAACTGCCTCACATATTAGGGCTGGGTAGGGACGAGTTCAAAAAATAGATCCTGATCATGATTTAATATATTTTTGTAAATTAAATCTATCTCTCCCTCTCTCTCTCATTACTTTTGACAGCTGACTCCTGATTTTTGAATTTTTAGAGCTTGCAACACTGAACTGCTGAACACTCAGCACTTCTAACCTAGCCCAAGATTGAAGCCTATGTGTGGATATAAGCTGACCACCTCAAACGTGTTGATGTGTGCCATGTTGACGTGACAGCACAGAGCCCTGTGAGGTTACTGGCACTTTATCAGTCGTTAAGTTGATCAAAATTGGAGTGGTACTTCCTCAGCTGTAGTAACCAGCTGGTGTTGCCCACATGGGTAATTATATTACAAATCCTGCGTGGTGGGTTATGGCATAGGATAAAGGTTGGGGAAAAGGGAATATAGGCTTATTCCAATGATCAGTGATCAGTGTAGCAACGTACTATAGCGACACAGCATCAGTGGGCAAAAACTGTGACTCAGCAGCTATGCCACCGTAGTGACTCACACCCTCGGTAAAGCATGTCGCTACAGCGATGTAGCTGCTAAAAATAACTGCGTGGCACAGATGGCACTGTGCCATCCTTTAGCACTTTCCAAAGGAAGTACTAAATGATGGCGCAGTAACAACAATGCCATAGGGGCACGTGTAGCTTTGCTTTTTCATGTGAATGGAGTTGTTGTTTTCCCGCAGTTTTTAAGAATAGGTCAACATTTTTTGGTGGAGCCACTTCCCATTTTGCAGCCAGCTCCAATTAACACATTACAATAGACTGAAGACTTCTGTTGGCTTAACAATGAAATGTACAGAATTTTTTTCCTGTGGTTAGAGCCTGTGTGAAAAAAATCTATCCACAGTATAACGTGGCTGAGATGCATATTAATAAAGCATATTTTAAATTTGACTTCAGCATTGTACACTTAGTTTACATCATATAGAACAGTGGGTTTAAACAGTGGTTTCAAATCCTCACCTCTGCATAGCGTTTCAAGTTGCTTCAAGAGTTTTCTGGCAGCAGAAACCAGCCAGAAAGTTATAGAGAATACACAAGTGCCATATAGCTGGCAGAACCATTAGACTCCATACTGGGCCCCTGATATGAGGACTATGAAATAGCTGCTATTGTCATATAAGGGGTGGGGATGGAGAATGTAAAACGTCATTGCTCACCTAGGAATGCATGGTTCCAAATACTGATCAAAACAGAGTGAGCTGCCTGTTACAGCTAGGAGCAGGATTTGTGCTGCTCAGTGGGTATATTATGCATAAACCTTTATTTGCTTAACACAAGCTTCCCTTACGTTTAATGTGAAGAACAACACATGGCTGGAGTATTCCCCTTACATTCCAACTGGCTGGATGTATAGCAGCTGTGTGTAACCTTTGGGCTCTCTGATGCCCAGGGAATCTACAGTTAACTCAAAAGAGCTACTTGAAGGTGGCATTGCATCACTTCGGCCTTATTAGAGCCCATTATCAGGCTCTGTACATTTCTTATGGAACTGATTATAGTGCTGAAAGTCTGAAGTGATCAGTAGTGTTGCTCTGGAATTTTGCTAATGTGGTTGAAATCTGAATCTATGGGCCAAACATGCTTTTTTGTCTTTCTTCACAGTGAATAAATGTATAAATACAAATCTGACCCGAGAGAGGGGTTTTTTTGTGCCACAGAGCTAGTCTAACATCTCTTCCAACTTAATTGGTCCAATAAAAGGCACTACCAAACCAATCTTTTCTCTAAATAAAAAAAATCAATATATAACATAAGTTCCCATGAAAGAAATGTTGATGTTTATGAGTATCTCCCTGTGAATTTCTGGAGGATGGTGCTCCTGTTATTTGCCCTTTCAGCTGATCATAAACATAATCCTGTTCTCACTGAAACCCTATAGGAACAGAATCAGGCCTTCTATGTGAAATGAATGGATGCTCTGAGGTACTATCACCTTCACAAGTCACTAAACACATTTTCTGGTAATGTGAGCACTCCACTTCTTTCTTTATGCCCACAGGAAGGGGAGGCTGTGATAATGATCTGGAGCACAGGAGACAGTAGGGAAGCAGAGGCAGTGGGAACACTGGACACTGAGAGAAAAGGGAACAGTAATAATGAGTAGAAGAAATATCAAGACATAAAGGTAAAGAGTAGAGAACACAAGGAGTAGAACTGGAAGGAAACATCAGTAGCAACTTAGTGAGGTTGGGGGAAACAGCAGTGGAAAGTGGATCATGGGACATGGGTGGATGCAGATATTTAATTTAGGTTTGTGCAGGCCAATTCTGAATGAAAAGGACTATAATTCAGTCTCAGGATTCTAGTGAATTGAGCTTTGTTTTCATGGTTTATGATGTCACCTGAAGCTTTTGATAGAATTATAACTGCTTCACTCTTGGTTGCCTGCTACTTGCTCTATATTAACAATAGTAAATAAACTGTGTATTAGACTTCATAGCTGAATGGTTTGTGCCAAATGAATTGATCTTGCCCACAGGCGGCCCTAATTTAAAACATATGTACCCATTTAAATCACGTTGCTTGCTGTACATTGAGCTACCATTTAGATTCTTGCCTCATCAATTGTATGGATCATTTTGAATTGATAGGTGTTGTAGCTTGCTGGGTGAGAATCACTGACTTAGACCAATCACCTGGAGCTGAATTCACAAGGCTTTAGGTAGTTTTTATTTAGGCAAAACCCACACTGAAATCAAAAGGAATCCAAATTGACTAAAGACTTCAGGATTAAGTCCCTGATTAATGAAAGTAAAACCTATCAACTGAAGGAACATACAATGATACCATCACCCCCACTACTATATCTCAACAAATATAGCTAAGGTTTTTCAGTTATTGCTAAACTTCCAGTTAGAGCAGAGAGTATATTAGGCATGAAAAGTAATATTTCTCACTAACAAATGTTTTTGAAAGCTGGGAACCTGAAGTTAGACCCCTCAGCGCACATTTAGCCACCAACATAAACATCTTTTTTTCAAAACTGCTGAGTACCCAACAGCTCCCTGTGGAATCAGTGGGAGCAGGATGCAGCTTCTAATTATGAACATTGTTTGACTGCATATTCTTCTGAAGAAATACTAAGAATGTACAGTAGGTCAAAATGGCTCTTTATCTCTGTTTGGAGATAAGGGATGCAGTTCTTCAGAGGAAATGGTGTCTTAAAGGCGGAAGGCTGCACTTCTTATCGTTCAAGTATGTGCCATAAAGCGGTAAAAATAGGGACAATGCGGATAAGAAAGCTACAACAAAAGCACCTGCCACACACACAAGGAAACACTGGAAATAATTAAGACTTGAAACACTCAGCTGGAATGTGACAAACCTTTGCTCATGGTTGTAAGTCATGTATACTAAAACGTCTTGAAAGTCCTGGTTTAGGAATAAGGGCTTGCAGCATCTAGTTTACCATCCAGTTGTGCTTAATTCTTTGAGTTCTATAAGAACTGAGTTTTCCAAAGTTAACTAAAGGTATAGACATACAAACAATTTACCATTGGTTTGAAAAAGGCAGGGTCATTTTATGTATTAGGTGCCTACATGCATGGCCTTACCTTGTGTGAAATAGAAGTGAAAACAGTAGTTTCACTGAGGACTAAGCTATTGATAGGAAAAAAATGTGCAAATGGCATTTACCAAAGAGCACAGTAAAGCTTAGTTTCCTTTTATTCCATGATAGATTGTTCATCCTACATAAGGTATTTAGATCATTAATTCCTATTAAATTCTGTTGGGCATCCAAATTCTAGAGGCTGCTTTGAGAATCCTCTAGTTTGCAACCAGAGCATTTAAATGAATTAGCAAAACATTATGTTTAGATTATGCAGGATGGAGTGTTATCTATTATTAAATAATGTATTGGACTATCAATCTCACAGGATTTAATCCAGTATTAATTGTACCATGATATATGCAATTTATTTACAATTAATATAATTAGGTAAAGCATTTGTTTTTTTCAAAAGACTGTTTGCATGCATGGATTTACATTTACACCATTAATGTACAGATTTACAAAAGAGGAGAAAGGTTTGTGTTCTCACTCTCAAAGTTGCTGCCCTGTACTACCTGCAGCCACATTCTGCTACTTTCATCCCCTCATAGTTATATTTCAATGTGGGCACCCCAGCATCATCTTTGTAGAGAATGGAAATGGGATCAAGCTTGGTAGGAACACAACAGGCTTTTGCAGCTTTCTTAGGGTTTTGGAGATGCACTAAGGTTTGAACAATAGCATGCTTCGTTGGGGTAACATTATCTGTCAGAGGAAAGAAGCAACCCCCATTGCATTCAAATGCATCATAATCTTGAGGTGCAATGATCCAGGAATCCCAGCCAATCTCTTTGAAGTTTACCCGGAGGGAGGTTCTCCGACAGTGGTTCGATCCAGTGCTTCTTTTGCTTCTGGATGAAGGCTGGCGGAGCCCCGTGATGGATAAAGATTTTTCTTGTACATCCTCTTCCTCTGCAGGCAAAGTGCTGTTCTTTGCTAATTTTTTTATCACACTCTCCTGCTCATGAACAATCATTTCCCGGAGCTCCACTTTGGTTTCCTTGGTTCCATTGCTGCGATCATTGGAGAACACTATTAACAAGGGCAGATTTTTAGTGTCAGGGGTAACACTGATGTCCAGCTTCCCACAAGTGAAATCACCCAGTGTTTTACTCTCAACAGCAACCTCAAGCATGTTTTTAGTCTTTGCTCTGTCTGTCCTTACCCATCGTTTCACAGCACTAGATACCTCAAACATTTCCCATCCACATTCTTGGATATCCTGAGAGACAAGGAATGCTTTGGTGCCTTCTTGGCTTTCCCAGAGGTCTCCCTCAAGAATATCATAAATGACCATGTTGCCTTCCAGTCTAGAAAGAGAGCCAGCATCCTTATGACAGGAAATGTGGATTCTTAGCTCAGCCCTGGTGACATCTTCATGGTGTGGGATAGAGACATTGAAGAGCAAGATGTGTTTCTGAAAGGGATTTTCTTCTGATGAGGTCAAAGAAACAACATCTGCAACAGGAGGTTAATAAATGTGATTACTTAACTTCCAACAGATAGTGTGACATAATGCTAATCCAATGAGGAGAACTAATGCTGTTAGAAAGATTTATGTTCCATTTCGGAAGAAACACCCACTCTTTGCAAGGGCCTGGTTAGACTAAAGCTATACCATAATGAATAGCCTTAAATAAAATGGTCTGACTTCATCTGAATGTTAGGAAGGTGAGAAACCCTGACAGAGGTCACTGCTGACACAAACTATATTTAGGATCAAGTTTTGGTGACCAAAATTATATTACATTGGGCATGTAAAGAGTTGGGACTAGGAGTATAAAGAGCCAAAAAGTAGGAAGTACTGGTCAGTAATGGAGATAATACTAGGGCAACCAGGAAGTCTTCAAATTTGGTGGCTTCCTTTAGAGCCTCTGACAGATAGAGTTCCTGAAGTACAGGCAGTCCTTGACTTACAACGTTTCGAGTTACAACGTTTCGCACTTACAATGTTTATAAATTGACACCCTGTTTCAACTTTCTGACCTCAGTTTAAACTTTACAACGCTTGATCCGTTGCAGTGGCATCCAGCAAACAAGTTCGCTGCATCACCCATCTCCCTGGAGAACATCTGTCCAAACTTCCTTGGGCACTTTCTTTAAGAAAGCAGACAAGACTCCAGAAAAACCGGCAGCCAAGACTCCTGAGAAGACTCCAGCCAAGAGCCCTTCAAAAAGTCCAACCAAGAGCCCTTCAAAAAGTGCAGCAAAGTCACCTCAAAGAAGTCCTTCCAAATCAATATGATTGCTATTTACAATATAAGTATATTAATGTAGCTATATTACTCATCTATAATTGATCGAGTGCAAAATTCTGGAGTATTTTTGGTGAAAATAGAGTATCGGGCCTTGGTTCAGGAACCAATCTCCCATTTATAACATTGTTTCTTATGAGAAAATTGGTTCCAAGTTGCAACGTTTCAACTTAAGATGCAGTTTTCAGGAACCAATTGTGTCGTAAGTCCGAGGACTACCTGTACTAAGGCTGAAAATCTACTGGAAGACTGAAGTACAAACTCTGCCTCTATCATTTTGCATTAGGATAAATTCCTCTTAGAAATTACATAGCAAATATATATGCCCTTGTGCCAGCTTTTCAATTCTTTTCAATATCTTAGCATAAAATCGTAACATTAAAAAAAAGTCTTCCTAATATCTTAGCACAAAAACCAGCTTAGATTGGAAGAGAATGAGGGAAAAGAGGTAATCCAAAAGCTTCAGGGTCTTATTACTTTGGGAGGATTGGTAATGAGATAAGGAACAGTTCCCTTCCATGTCCCTGATTCATGTCTTGATTAGATTGGTGGGTTTGCTTTTTTTTTCAGCAGTGCAGAGAGAACTAGCAATCTTTCCTGAAGTCAAGGGGGCTATAGGTATTACGCACTTTGGGAAGATAAGGTTGGCAGTGTTTAAGAGTTCCCACCATCTGATAGCTGTTTGGTGGTTGAAGTAAAATGAACTGATGAACTTTAGTCCAGTTTTTATGAACAAATTTCCATGCCTGTTCAAAAAATGGTCACCTCTAGTCTCATCTGATAGCTGTTTGGTGGTTGAAGTAAAATGAACTGATGAACTTTAGTCCAGTTTTTATGAACAAATTTCCATGCCTGTTCAAAAAATGGTCACCTCTAGTCTGAGCAGAGAATGGGCCCTGGAAACTGTACTCCAGCTCATACTTGTGGGTCAGGGTTAGCACGTTAATAAGGGAATATAAAGGTGGTTATAGTGTTGTTGCAGTGTCTATTCTGTAATTAGAGAAGATTTGATTCTCCTCGGCCTTTTCATTTCCCCATCATTACATTCATTTAACACTCCTTTTATCGCTTCTAATAATTAAGCTTTTATTATTTTTAAATGTTCCACAGACAACACTTTATTGATATGCTGAGCTGGGACGGGCCCAAACCAGAACCCTCAATCCGAACACTCCAGAACTTTGGGAGTGAGGAGTGGTGACCCTAGTTCAAATCCCAAGCTATGTTTTTTACTTGGCTTTTCTCCTGATAAAGTATGGGAGGAACACTGCAAACAGTTGTTCCATAAGAAGGGATAGCAGTTTTAAAAAATGTGAAAGGCTGCACTAACCTAAGAGGGATAAAAAGTGTTCTCCATTGTCACAGAGGGCAGGACACAAGACAGTGGGTTTATTGCAGCAAAGCAGTTTTAAATTAAATCTTAGAAAAAAGGCTTCCTAAAAGTAAGAAACAAAGGAAAACAGAACAAGCTGTCTAGGAAAGCTACGTAAACTCCTGCATTGGAGGTTTTTCATTAAGAGGCTAGATAGACATTTGTCTGGGGTGGTTTAGAAATAAACATACCCAGCATCTATGCAGAGGGTTGGATGAGGGGATTCATGGGGTCCCTTCCAACCCTATGGTTTTATGTTGATGCCTCACGTATAGCTCCAAATTTTTCAACTCAGCCCTAATTCTCTAGCTTTGAGACAGATAACAAAATAACCCTCAATTTTATAGATGTGGTGCCTCATCTGATTCAGTATGAGAAGGAGAGATTGTACAATGTGAAATCAAAGAAAAGAACTAAAAGCCATTATGTTTCATGTAGACCAAAAGAAAATAAGGAGCAGAAGAAAGAACTACAAAACAGACCAGGGCTGGGATTGGTCTAAGGAGCCTATGGGAGTTAGGTATGAAGCTTCCCCCGAATTTCAATAGGAACTTAATACCCAACTCACAGACTGCCTTGTAAATTCCTGTCTGTATTTAAGATGTCATACCTTCAGTACTGAAGCTCCGCACAATGTTGGATGCAGGGATGGAAGACTTGTCCATGGCATATCTGTTGTACAAATCAATCATGAATTGCGGTGGTTCTTCTTTGGTCCTCTCTTGTGAAGGAACCCTAGATAAGTTCAAACTCCTCAGTAAATCTGCCTTCATGTTCTCCAGTAGGCTTCTAAAATTGAGATGCGTCTCACCTTCCATCTCTCCCAGCTCACCAAAGTATATATCAGAATCCTCCGTAACTGATAACTTGCTTCTTTCTTCCAAGGGTTTGCCTCTTGTCAAACAAGCAATGATGTTGAAAATGGACAATGCAGCAAATGTCCCCAAATAGTTCATTTTCCCTATGCTCACTTTCCAATGGTGAAGAAAAGACAGGGCTATTCCAGTTGACTGGAACTCGTCTGATTAGAGCCAGAAGAAAGGGAAACAGAAGGCAAACAACTGAAATGCCCTTTGCAAATCACTTTCTTGAGCTCTTTTGCAGCCTGCTTCAAACCACAGCCTCTTGTCAGTTGTCAAGCAGATTGGTTGTACACTTGCCCTTATCTTAGCCATTGATGCCATGCTTCAGCTTCTGTTATCTAGCAAAGCTCTTAGTTAATGAAGATTCTATAAACATCTGACAAACACATATGGCTTATGGGAAGGACACTGCATACTGTAAAGAATCCACATTTCACTTCAGGGTCATCATTGCTTAATTATGTTTTTTATCATTTCCTTGCCAACAGGGAGAGGTCTAAAGAGAAGCATTTTGGGGGTGGAGAATAAAATTGTGTTTCCCTAAGGAACTACAAAAGCTGAAAAGAGGGGTGGGGGTTAAGAACAAAATGTTTCATTAGCAGTTAGCAAACATTGCCCTCAGATATTTACCCCAGTCCCTTAATTTATTGATCCAAAATCACTCTTCTGGTAGAACTCTGTGCTCTTGCAACACATGATCTCACAACATTGCACACAACCTTAAAATTTCCTTCTTTTTATCAGCTGAGAGCTATTATTTGTACACAGTGAAATATCTGTTTTGTATCAAGTTTGCTTCAAGTTGTTTGTAGATTTTCTATTTTCAGTGTGCATCCTTTGATGCATGGAGAAAAACAGTGTGACTTTATAGCACGTTATGTAATGTATTTTCTTAGATTCATGCACACGAGGTTGGCTAAGTTGGTCCAAGAACAACCAGTTATTGCCTAAGTGATCTCAAAGTGAAGATAAAACTCAGCCTACTAAACCAATGTAGAAAGTAAATGGTTTCTATGACTGTAACGAAGATTATCCATGGATGTTATTGTTTTCCATATAGATCTGGGCCAAAGTAAAAGAAGTGAGATTCGTTAGTTGTGTTTTTTGTATCTCAGGAAGTTAAACTAGTTATCTATATAGCATATTATGATTTGATATTTAATTTGATTGAACTTAACCATCCTAAATGATCTAATCTAATATTATACAACCAGTTTACTTAAACTGCCTTTGTATGATTTTTTAAAGTAGAAATTAACCTGTAGCATGCGTGGATGCCATACCATCTCATTGATACTAGGAGAGCTCAAAACACCTACGCAAAATTACCGCTAAATTTTATCCCTAGTCATTCTTTTCCAGTTTTTTAGCAAAGCATTAGGGGTATGTGAAATGGGCTGTATTCTATTTGGATTGGCCCGAATCAGGACAGTGATTCAATTCGTTAATTCGGATCACTGTCCCCAATTTGGCCGAATCTGAATCTGAAGATTTGATGCTGATTCGGAGAATCTACGATTTGGACATAGACACAGCTTTAAATGTTTTTTCTACAGACCTCAAGGTACCAGGTGGCTCATCAATGCTGCAATGGTTGGGCAGATGGAGCATCCCACAGGAGCACAGGGGTCCCCCACGTGCTCGGCAGCAAACCTGGAAGTGGACCGGAAATGCTTCTGGTCCACTTCCGGGTCTGCCAGGGAGCACGCTGGGGGCCCCCCCTGCACTCCCCATCTCGGCAATCAGTCACGGGGGGACCCTCCAGACTCAGGAGGCACCAGTTGCTGAGCCAAGCGGGAGCATGGGGTGGGGGTGGGAGGGGGAGGCAGCATCTCCCCAGTGGATCTGGAAGTGGACTGGAAGTCCTTCTGGTCCACTTCCGGGTCTACTGCTGAGCACTCTGGGGACCCCCCTGCACTCCTGTGGGATGCTCCATCTGCCCCACCATCACAGTGCTGATGAGCCGCCTGGTACCTTGAGGTCTGTAGAAAAAACATTTAAAGCTGTGTCTATGTCCAAATCTCTGAATCTTTCTGAATCTGTCCGAATCGATTCGGAGGGTTCCGATTTGATTCAGAGAGATTAAAGGGTCTCCTGATTAAATTTGGATTTGAAGATTTGGCCACCGAATCGGGCCAAAACTCCACCAAACTGAATCAGGGGCTGAAGCTTCACACAACCCTACAGAGCATATCTTCCTTTACTCTGCTTTTATCTGATTTGTCACAGGACACTAAGGTGCCCTGCTCCTAGAAGAGCAGGAAAAGCAGGAACTGCCTGGGGAGAGCCCAAAGAGCCAGGCAGGAGCCCAGATGCAGGTTGCCATGGCAACCGGCTAAGGTGGAAATTAGTCAGCACCTGTACCTGGTCAGCTGGCAGGAAGGGGCAGGGCCTTAGGCCCATATAAACCCAGGCTGAAACTAAGGGAGGCAGTTCTCTGCTGGTGGCTAAGGGGGAAGGAGCCCTCTTAGAATGAGAAAGGAAAGAGGCCTGACTAACCTCTGCTCTGGGTAATGGTAAAGGGGCAGAGCACACCTTTGGTAGCCTATGTTAAGTTATAGCTCAGGGGCTTATGTTTTGTTTGTAGTTTTATAAGACCGGTGGTTTGGGTGAGGCTATTTGGGGAAGAAGGAGGCCTCACTGGGGGCCCACTACAGAGTGGAGACCCTGGTGCCAGAGAGGGCGCAGCATTTGGTGGGGGCACAGACTCCAGCGCCAGAGAGGGCATGGCATTTGGGGTGCACAGACTCCAGCGCCAGAGAGGGTGCGGTATTTGGGGTGCACAGACCCCAGCGCTGGAGAGAGCGTGGCATTTAGGGCGCGGAGACCCTGACACCAGAGAGAGTGCAGCATTTGCTGGGGGCACAGACCCCGGCGCCAGAGACGGCGTGGCATTTGGGGGTGCAGAAACCCCGGCACCAGAGGCGCGGCTTTTGGGGGTGCAGAGACCCCGGTGCCAGAAAGGGCGTGGCATTTGGGGTGCAGAGACCCTGGCGCCAGAGAGGGTGCAGAGACAGGGCTGCGGAGAGCCCAATGTGGACAAGGGACCAAATTATAATGAGGCCAAGGCAAGACAATGCCAGCACCATCTGTGAGGCTTAGGGCATGGTAAAAGGGCAGTTGGAGCCATGCATATAGCCCATAAGGCTAGGGTGCCCCGAAACACCCATTGTGGAACGAGACCCACAAGGGATCTGGGAACCCACAGGGTTCAGTAAGTCCATCAAACCGTGTCCAAGAGGACTTAAAGGCAGCTTCCCTATTTTCATATTTTTCATCAAAGACGTGGAGTGAGAACTGAGGGTGCCCATCGGGCCACATTGGCATGGTCAAGGGGCTTTAGGAGAACACGGCCATCCTTAAGGACCCCATCCCGTGACATGATTCTTCTCCAGTGACATGCAAATCTTGTTTTCTGGACTTGTAGTTTTTAAGGCCAGATGTGACATGAGCTCATCAAGTCTAACCTCTCATTTAGCACAGGGAATAACATTTCAGTGACGTTGCCCCCTGTATTAAGCCAAGTAAATTATGTCCGAATAAAACATAACTTGTTTTTGGCTAAGGCACATCTTTCCAAAAGGCATCTAATCTTGAGTTAAGAGATGGAGAATCCATCACTTCCTTAGGGATTTTGTTCCACTGGGTGATTGTCATTACTTAAAAAAAAATTGTGCCTACTTTAAAATTTAAATTTGTCTTGCTTCAACTTTTAGCCTTTGATCTTGTTATGCCTTTCTGTATTATATTAAAACACCTTTTCATGCATGGTATTTTCTTGTCATTAGGGTACTTACATAATAAATAAGTCACCTCATAGACTTTTTTTCTGATTGAATTCTCTTGGCATGTCTACACATGCAATTAATGCGACTGAATAAACTTTGGTACAATTTGAGCTGGAGTAAGCTAATCCTGACATCACCATCTACACATGCACATAAGCACAGTAATTTATTCCACCTTCAGATAGTACTTGTGTCAGATGGGACTATCTGAGAGTGTAGTAAATAAATCTACATTGACCTAACTGCCACACGTGTAGATGGTGATGTTTTACTGAGCACGTTTAGAGGCACCCTCTGAGTCTCTCTCTGTAAGGTGATTTCTCCACCCATCAAATAATTTTTGTTGCTCTTTTCTATATTGTCTCCAGTGGTTCAATATCCTTTTTAACATGTGGACACTAGTTCAGTATACAGTATTCTAGTGTTCATCCACCAGTGCGGTATACAGAAGTAAAATTACCTCCCAGCTCCTACTCACTATTCACCTGTTTGTATTTAGCAATAACATCACTCTTTTTGCCATTGATTTACCTTCAAAGTGCATGTTAAACTTAGATCATACTAAGGACACTTAAAAAGTGAGCATCCACATGTTAAAACTCATTAATTCTAGTTAAGTGCCTTCTGAGCATCTCAACATTATGCCACTTCAGGAGAGGGTTAACTCTGGCCCATGCTACTTAGAAAAATTTAGGGTAAATTCAGTCTGCTCCACAGAGATAAAATGAGTCCTCTAGCATCCCAGGATGCACTGCTGCCTTGCATCCTCAGAACGGGGATAGACCCCAGGTGTCTTGGCTCTCATGGCCCTGCTCACCAGCCCTCCAGTGTCAAGTCAGAGTTATGCAGGCAAGGAACAGTATTAACTCATAATGTGTAACTGCTTACAGCACATTCTGTTTTTAAAATTGGTTAACATTCCACAGATTTAGTATGGTCTAAATGTAATGTATAACTTCAGCCTAGGCCTGATGTAGCCTTTTGTTCAGAGGTTCTATGAAAATATATTTCCCAGTGAAGTCAATAGGAGTAGATTATATTAGAATCAGCTTCTGGAGAAAGTATTTCCCTGATACAGGCTCTTTCTTATGCTCCATCTCCAAACTACCCCCTTCCCACTGCAATAACTGAAACACCACATTCTAGGGCAAGCCTTCTAAATGCCAAGTGATTTTGGACTCCAAACTTTACACAACTTATGGATCCTGGTTTTCATAGGATGTGTTCTAGACACTGGCTCAAGAACAGGCCCCTTTTAAAGTATCTCAGGTAAGATAACCACACATTAAAGTTCCTTAAATCAATCATTGCTTTTGAAAAATCTTGGCCTAGGCCTTTTCTGCACTATAAAATTGACTGGTATAGCTTTATTGACAGAAAACCTTCCCAGTCTTCCAAGCAGAGACTCAGATTATAGCAGGAAAAATGTCCTTTCGCTGATATGTCTCATTCTGTTTCCTTAAATGAAATAAGTTATACCAGCAAAAGAACTCTTTTGCCTACATAAGCTGTGTCTCCATTAGAAAGGTTTGCAAGCACAGCTGCATCAGTCTGAGGTGTGATTTTTTTTTCTGCAATCTAGCTGACAGCTATGCCAGCAAAAATTTTAAGTGTTGACCATGTTCTTTAAAGTACCCTCGCTGTGTACAGAAGAGGGACTTTTACCTACAAACATATTGAATCAAAGATTTGTGTTTCCTTCTCCTAGTCACCTGCATCATCATGACTTGGAAAGCAAGTCTGTGACCAAGGAACAGTTCAGGATGTAAAATAGGCTCCCTAAGGAAAACAAAATGTAATAGACCAGAACATAAATACACTAGACCAACGTGTCATTCTAGCCAGATGTTAAATGGGAACAAGGCCATGTCTGTGGGAAAAGATGAGTATTTGTTTAGGACAGTATAGGCAATGGTTTAATATATTTTTTTTAAATTGCAAAAAAGGTCTACACTCTAAGCTGTAACTCAGGTATAGCTATTGCATCATATATTATGGGTCTGGTTCTCGTCTTGTTTACACTTATGTAACTCCATCAACTTTAATGAAATTCTTCCATATTTATAACAGTGAAAAAAGAATCAGACCCTATCGGCACCAAAGAATGCATGAGATGCTCATGTTAAGCAAAATGCTTTTGTTTTTAACCTTCTATTTTAAGGTGAGTGGTTTGACTCTCCATAAGATTAACATACTATTTTTTAATATTGCTAACAACACTTATATGAAGTATGATAGTGTTATTACCACCATTTTACAGGTAGAGAGTGGAGGCACATAAAAGCTAGGACCATAAAAGGAGCTAGGTGTCTAAAATGTGATTTAGGTGAGTCTTGATATGTGAGTCTAAAACTTAGAACCTCAAAGCATTTGCTCAGCTGTCACCGAACCCTGGAATCACTTATATTCTAGATGTAGAGAACTAAAGTTCAGGTACTTAAAGTTCTGCTTCTGGACATGCCCTGAAGCAGTTTTATCATGATGGGACTGAACAGTTCAGCACTTGGCCCACCTAAGCCATATCAAGATTCCCAAACTAGGCAGCAATTTTCAACCAGGGTGCTGTGACTTTATGCTTGATACAGAAGTTACTGGGTGAGGTTCTTTGGCCTGTATTATGCAAGAGGTCAGACTAGATGATCATAGTAGTCCCTTCTGGCTTTAATCTATAAATTATATTGTGACAAGCATAGCCTGGACATTCCAAATAAGATAGCATTGCTTTTCCTCTAATTAACAGAATACAACAATGTGTATTTATAGAAAGACATTTCAACTATTTTTAAATACTACTGTACCTTAATTTATTAGCTTTTGTTAAAAGCAACCTAAAGGATATAAAGTATAATTTACAAAAATATAAATCTTGGTTATTTTTTAGTATTTAAACATATTACTATATAGTATGTGTTATTCAGAGAATACATATGTTTAAGAACCTGAAATTAACCAGCACAGAAATGACGGTGGGATAGTGTTACATCTTTTGTAAAACAAAGTATATATTATGGAAAGGTAACCAAAAATAGTTATATTAATATACTGAATATATAAAAGCTTATACAGTGCACTACATTTGAATCCTGAAGAAAAATATGTATATTAAGCCCTTTTATTACAGCATTTTTTCAGTATAAATATGTGGACTAAAGGTATGAATTTTAGGCAAAAAGATTTGATTTGTGTAAAAAAGCAATATTCTAAAATACTCTTGCTTTTGCAAAGTCCGTTCCCATCTTCTTGGTTAGCTGAAAAGTAAAATAGCCAGGAAAATAGTATATAAAAATGTATTTTAGTCCTCCAGTTACGGTAAACTTAAGTAAAAACGATCAGATTTCTTAGCTAGATGGGTTAAAATAGATTTGAAAAGTCTGGGATTTCTGGAAGGTGAATCATTGTTACATTACAAGACAAATGATGAAATTTAAGGTCCTTAGAGGTGAGCACGTGTGCTGCTATAGTGTCTCTGCATTCTTTCTGTAGAAGGAGATGTGGGTTTGGATTCATTCACAAACACAATCTAAGTCATTTCCCATTCACAACTTTCCCAGTGTAGTCAAGCAGAATGTGTTGGTTGTATTGAAGGTTTATTTGTAAAGACTTATCGGCAGGCACAGGTCTCAACAGACATATTGGGATATACCTTTAAAACGACGTTTTTGTTTTCGTCTAAGAACAGGACGCTGAGGGAGTTCATTTTGTCAGGAACGCAGCAGGGTTCTGGAATGCCTGGAATGATTCCTACTGCTTTTACAATGCTCTGGATTGTAGCATGATTCGATGGCCGGACAATCTGGAACAAAGGAAGAAATAATTGCTGTTTCACTTACAGGAAATCACTTTCCCAAATGGGCTTAGAAAATGATTGTAGATAAGGTTTTTTTAAAAAAGTGAAAATACAGGAATAACCCATGTCTTCCCCCATGCACTTGAACCCCAGGGGAGTAAAGTACAGAATCCTTCATGTTCTCTGTACTCCTGCCTGGGAGGCATCAATCAGTCATAGGGCTAGACTCCTTAGCTTACACAGGTGGAGAGCACTGAAGTTGTGACCCGCTCTCTGCGGACTCATGAAGCAAAAGCCATGGTTAAGATTACTTCCCTTCCTCCTCCTAGTCTTCACTAATCTGTTTGGTCTTGTCTGGTCACATCTATATGACACACTGACTGCGCAGTTACTGCACAATCATGTAGAACTTGCATAACCAAGTATTAAATGACTGCGCAGTAACCGGCATTACTGAACAGTAGCGTCCCTGCACAGCTTCCAGGTGATGCTGACTGTGCAGTAGCATGTTACTACTATGCAGTAGCACTGTATCACAGTTTGTGCTCCATGAGGCTACTGTGCAGAACTAATGAGCTACTGCGCAGTAGTAAGCTACTGTGCAGTAAGCATCTCATGTAGACGCGGCCTCTATGTGGGGAAATTGGCTGTCATATCTATTCAGGAGTAAGTCTTCAAGTGGATGCTAATCTGAAACAACTGCCTTCTTCTGGAATAATTACTCTGCCATAGAAGCAGAGGAATTCTTCTGAAATAAGAGTGATTCAAGAGTACTACCCACTTTGTGGAGTAAATCTAAAGTAATTAAATTATGCTTCAACCACTATACCAGTTGATTTCTCCCACATAGACAAAGACTCAATGCCTCTAATCACTGAATGCTTTGTCCATCTCTGCATGCCTGCAAGACCCCTCACTGACCCTGTGTGTGTGTGGAGGAGAGAGAGGGAAGAGGGGTGTGTAAAATGAGTTTACGGTTAAACTTGTACAGTACCAGTGCACTGAACAGTGTATTGTTTGTTATTTTTACTACTGATTTTCTAGTGGGAATAGTTCAACAATGTTCTGTAAGAGGGAAAGAAAGTGTGAAAAGCTATGACAGAATGGAAACAGTGTAGTGCAGTTCCATCATGAGCAGGTTACTGTTATTGCACATAGTCTCAGCAAGTGACTGTAAATGTATAGTCAAACCTCTCCTGTCTTATTGGTATGCTTTTGCCATTAACAACTGCAGAATCTACATGTACAGGTTTGGTACACAAATACTTGCCTGCAGTTCTGGAAATCCCCAACTGAAAACACACCACCGCTAAAATGAAGCCACCTCTACAACTGTTGAACAGCATACATTGGCACTGTGTCCTATTGCTTAGAATAGATAAAATACTACATACATTTGAAAATATAGGATGATATAAATAAGCAGAAAGTAGTTTTACCCCTAACATTAATAGGGACTTTTCTGCTTTCTTTGGAATTGCACACATGGGAATTTCTTGATTTTTCAAGTTCAGCATACAAAATTATCTAGGACATAAGTACTATACAGAAGAGGTTTCTAGGTTAATTAGTTGCTAATTTTTAACCTTAAAAATGACAACTTATGCTGCCTTTAAGATATAGCTCAAAGTCAGTAAAAACTCAACCCGGCTAAAACTTTTAAATGCTTTCAAGTAAAACATATTATCTGAGCCACTATAATCTGTGAAATTAATTGCAGGTCTTTTGGGGCTTTGAAATAAAGGCAGGTCTCATCAGGTGACTTATCCTGGAAATCGTCTTTTTGTAATTAGAATGCTTTAGTGTGATAAACAGCTTGTTCTTCCATAGCACCATCCATCTGTAGGTCTCAGCGCCCTTTACAAAGAGCAATGAATTAAGCTAAATTGGTAAGATTATTATTCCTGTTGGACAGATGGCAAAACCATGGAAGAGAATGGGTGGCTTTCAACACTGCACAGTGAGTGCAGAGCTAAGGGTACAACTTGGACCTGTAGACTCCTACTTCAGTATTTTAAATGTTATTAAAAACTGCTACATGATTTTTATTTTTGTTTAACTACATTTTGCTTTTTTAAATTTTGCAGTTTTTACTTGGAACAGTCACAAATGCTAAACCGCCACTCTACAAAATCCCCTAACTCCTTTCTAATGGACAGCAGCCCACATAGTTACTAGTCTATGGGATCTCAGGATAGTAAACTGCAAGAGGTTATATCAGTCTTAAGGCTGTAACACAACAGGAAATAGACAGATTTCCCTATGATAGAAAGCCAGTCTTGAGTTTTCTTCCCTAAAATCATTTCTCCAGCTCTCTGCTTGGCTCGTCTCTTCGCTACGTTAGCCTGCCAAAGAGCCAGCACTTTTAGATTGCTACAGCCTGCATTCCTTGAAGGGCACAAATACAAACCTCAATAATGTTCACAGAAAGAACCATTTATTATGGACTGTTACTCTGCATGGAACCTGGCTACCTAAATAACAAATCCATAGTGAGACCAAGCAGCACTTCCACCCAGTTCAGGCCAAGTGGAGAATTTTGCCAGCCTTTCTGAAAGCCTGGCTCAAGTTTTGAGTGATGCTGGTCTAGGTTTTTGCATTACCTTTATGCCAATGCGCTTAAGTGGAAAGCTTATGGTAGTCAAAGATGAATGCATTGCAGTGATGGTGTTGATATAGTGATATAATTATGGTCCAACTGGTAATTCATTACACACTGGCAAGCAAGTTATATAAGGTTGGTCAAGTTCCACCCTCTTTCACCTCCAGGGCAATCCCACTTTGGAACAGTTTGGTCCTTAGAGGATAAAATTATGGAACTGATAAAGGAAAAGCAACTAAAGGAGGTATAAAATAAAGTACCTCCTCCCCCCCACACATACTTGTTTTATCTGACACCTGCAGGGCTTTATTAGCTGCTCTTCTCTCTCTACAATCCCTCCATATAAGTTACATCCACTTACTGTCAGCTTCTTCTTACCTCATCTTGACTTTCTCCCCAAAAACCTAGGCAGGAAACATTTATGAGTTTTAGGAAATGTTTCTTTGGGGGTTTAAGTCCTTGACTCAAAATGAAACTCATAGTTTTGGAAATTTTACAAGGACCAAAAACAAGAAATTTCTAGTTATTGTAGATCCCACAAAAAGGATAAATGTGAGCACTGATTTTCCACAATGCCAGATACACGCTAATGGACACAGAACCAGATTCTCAGCCAGTGTAAATCAACAGAACATCATTAACGTCAAAGCAGCTATGCTGGTTTACATCTGTGGAAGACATAGCTTGCTGTCTAAGCTGGAATCCAGTCTTGGAGCTGATGTCAGTAATAGGTCTTTTCTGATTTTCTCTGATATTAACTATACATCTTTGGAGGTTAGAGACTTCATCCTTTCTAGTAAAGACCTTGTTACACAGTATTTTTGGGCAGCTGTTGGAGCTCTTAACACCTTGACTGTCTGCATATTAACACCTGAAACTCGTTTTAAGCACTCTTTAGGTGCCTCAGAGTTATGCTACTCCAGGGCAGGATTATCTCTGATCCATGTTATCCAGCTCATGTTATACCAAGGTATAGCCACTCTAGGTTAGGCTACGCTGTAAACACCCTCCCCACCTCAGTGGCCTGGATCCAGTTTACTGCCCATCCCTGCCCAGCACCCCAGATCCCTGCTCAGTGTCCCCCCTGCAGCCCCTGAGCTGTCTGTCCTGGGGGAGCAGGCAGGGAAGGGTTAACCTTCCTGCCTGGTTGTTGCTGCTGCTCTTTGGTCTGGGCTCAGCGGAGGACAGCAGCAGCCCAGCGGCACAGATGACAGGGGTGCAGGGGGAGGGAGAACTGGGGAGAGCCCTGGGAGGCAGGAGGGAAGCCTGGAATGGGAAAGAGGTATTCTTACCTTTTAGTTCTCCAGGTCCCTGCTGGCCTAAATGTGTGATTGCTCCAAACTCAAGCTAGCATTAACACTAATCAATATTTGTGAAGCTCATAGTGTAAGGTGTAACAAGGCCCTAAGTAATATAGAATCCAACCTAGGTTGATGGCAATCTAATGTCTTTAGGCCTCACTGATTCAGTCCCAAAGAGAGATTGCTTTCTTGTCTTCTTGAGGAAAGATTCCAGTAAGGTGTAATATATGGGGTGTCCCAGTTGATGTCTGTTAATCAGTGGGGAGTTTGGTTCCATGGATGAGATGAGTAAGGTTAGGAAGTTCTTTGAAAGCCATGACTGGGGAGGGCTGAGAACACACATCAAATGGGATACAGCCTTGTCTTTACAATAAATGCAAAAACTATCGCATCTTTATTGCTACAACAATCAATATTTCCCACAATGGACTCATGAGAATCCACAGATCCTACACATCTTTTCCAAAAACTGGTATATCTCATCCAGGGTACATATGCCCTCATGGAAACTCTGTGGGTGAAACTAGACTAAACTACACACCAGACTGAATGATTACAGGCAGAAGATTAAAGACAGACCCAGAAACATGTGTAGGAAAATGCATCACAGAACCATCACTCACTTTGACCTCACTATCCTCGTGCTCAAGGGAAATTTGCAAAACTCCTTTAAAAGGCAAGCCTGGGAACAAAAAATCATAAACTGGCTGGACACTAAGAACCAAGGACTTAACACATATATTGACTTCATGTCTCACTGTAACCTACCTGATTCCTGCTAATCTTTTTTCACACCACAAATGATAATACTTCTCTTCTCTGTTAAAGGGTCTTGACCTTTCACTAATCAAGCTATCTTTTTTTGTCTGCCAGGTACCCCTGAGAATTTCTCTCTCCTCCAATTTCAGAGCCCCGAAGGATGTTTTCAGTCCTTGCTGGGCCTGCTTTTTTCTCAGACCTGAAGAAGAATGTACTACATTATAAATCTTGTCTAAATCTATCCCAACAATGATATCACTCACAAAAAAATCCTTGCCTCTCTCATGACTTGCTGCTTCTCAACATCCCAGCAGTAAAGTACAGCTCTGATCAAACAACTCTAGCACTATATCTCATAAGAGAAACCCCAGTTCTTTTTTTCCAATTACAAATGATCCATCCTTCATTCACAGGGTTATCAGTATAGTCTACATCTGAAAAACTTCACCATTGCCTCTGACTTAGGACATCTAAGATCACAAACCAACATATGCAGGCTTTTGAATTCATGCTCTTGACTGTGGTTTGGATAACCACATTTGGCAAGGCCCAACACTGCTTTTGCTCCTACAAATAGTATTCCTTTTTCCTCCAAGATTAAGTAGTTTGTATGCACTGAAACTAAAGTCTGCATTCAAGAACTGCTCAAACCTTCTTTGTGCAAGTTTTGTTGCTTATATTTAAAAAGGTATGATTGAAAAATTGAGTATTGCAGTTAGTCTCTAAAACAAAAGTTGTGAGCCACTAATAAGTAGGCTTTGTTCAGAATAAGATGTGTAAACAAACACCACACATCTACACACAAAGATTTTGATTTTGTAACTCAGAATTACAGCTTCATTTCTAACACCTTTGTAAGCTGAGTATTAAAAGCATGAGCACAAGATTAATGATTTTAGGTCTCTTAAAAGACATTTAAAGATCATGCACTGTTCCCTAACTTAGAAATGGCTTAGTTTATTTATATGATATTTCAGTTTTGTATTACAACTAAGAACTTATCTACCCACTTTTGATACAGAAAAGCTGTTTTGCCCCAAAGAACCCAGCTTTATTATAGTAAAGGGGCAAGATGATTTTATGATTAGAACATGAAACTAAATCTGGTGCTATGGAACCTATGTCACAGACTCCATGTATTCCAGTGGACTAGCCATATTATCTTGCTCCTAGTCTCTCTACACTGCAGTTAGGCGGTGTGAATGCAGTATGTTTAGGTGAACATAAGTCAATTTTAATTTAGTTAGCTTGATACTAGTAGAAGTGATAAATTAGCTAGCAATACAGGTTTCAGCACAGATTGTTTCTCTGTGTAAGTATGCAGAGTATGCAAGTATCCTTGGCAGGTGTGCCTGGCCTGTGATGAAGTCTTGTTCTGCATCTGCTTCTGGTACCTAAGCTAGCTACAGTAAAGCTGTCTCATGTACATCTTCTCATGCTTCAGTCTCACTGCTATCTGCAGTTTTGCCATGTCATATCTATCTATCTTATAGATAGGGAAGCTGAGGGTATATCCTTCAGTACTTTCAGATTCATTGCTGCAGGGTTTTACCAAGTGTTTGTGTTCTGACTGTGCAATTAGCCATTTATTTTATCTCAAATTAGGGCCATGCATTTTCAACATGTGCATTTCCTGGATATATTTACTGAATTTCTGAACGTGCATAAATTGCTTCTATGTCTTACAAGACCTGTGCTGACCATCCAGTTTGGTACAGAAGTTAAGTGCAACTTTTGCTTTTTGTTATAGGACACTACAGAGTGATACCCTGCATGGCATAAGCGGCAGGGGCAGGGTAGATAGGGTACTATGTCACAGGGCTGGACACCTTAGTGTGAACCTTAGTTAGTGTAGGAGTCTCATTTGTCTAGTGCTGAATATACCTGCAGTATATTTCAGTCAGTCAGTAAATTTGATAAGAATGAGTCACCATGATACAGCTATGTTCTAACAGAAAAAAATAAAAACAGGAAACCATAGTTCAGATGCCATTAATGCCAAGACTCCTGTGGACCTTTAGTATGGAACTTTTAAAGTAAATTTCACCTACTCCAATAGAAGAGATTCAAAATTGGAGTTATATGTCTATCTTTTTTCCCCCAGCTTGCTGGCACTTCTGGAAAGTAAAAAATTTGTTTGGGTTAAAAATGCTCTTTACCTATGGAGCATTTACAAGATATCAAAGAAAAATTATAGGCTCACAAAATGAAGAGTCATTTCAAATCAAAAGCAATAAAGAAGTTTTGTTTGCATTATATTACAATAAGCTCTTTAAAGTTAAACCAGTTTTAAAACAGCCTAAATGGGAAGAAACTCAACCCTCTTTTTGTAGTGATCAGGAGCTACAACACTCCAGCATTGACTGTAACCACAGAAGCCAGTTCTTGCTCCATAGGCTAAGTACAGACAGTCAGAAAGCTTGAGGCTGAATCAATTCAATCTTCGCAGGTTAATTTAAACTGAAGAGATTGAACCAATAAGCAAGTTAACAGACATTCACTTTTGATTCTGGAAATGCAGCCACGTGCCTGCAGTGGCTCAGGCTAGAAGCCAGGGATGCTAGAGCTTGCCTTGTTGCTTGGCTGGAGCAGACAGCTCGGGCTAAAACTAACCTGCCCAGCCTGTGAGGGGTGGGGTTTTCTGGGGAGGTGCAAAATGTCCTGAGATGCCAGAGGACTGTGAGTTAACTTGAATCTGGAGGGGATCTGGGATAGAAGTTGAATAAACCAATTTAACCTAAATCAGTTAAGTCTGATACTACATCCATCCAGGTTTATCTTAAACCAGTTTTGGCCATTTTGGCTAGGGACAGAAGTTACACATAAACCGGTTTAAGTGACCAGAAATTGATTTGAACCTGTAGCAGAACAGAAGTTCAGTGTACATAAACCAGTTTCAAAATGGCTGAAACTGGTGTAAGATAAACCTGGTTGAATGTAGTATCAGACTTAACTGATTTACGTCAAACCAGTTTATGAAACTTCTGTCCCAGACCCCTTCCTGGTTCAAGTTAAACCAGAGTCCCCCAGCAGCCCAACATGCTTTGCAGCCTTGATCTGGAATGGGCTGTGCTGCCTGCTCCAGAGAGCAGGGCTGGTTCCACTTCTCTGCTCCTTAGCTGGAGCAGTGAGGGTTAGCTCACTGGCCTCACTGGCTGGCCCTCAGGCAAACTTCAGCCGGGGTCTGGAGTCAGAGAGGGGGGTTAAACTCACCTGCCCCCCAAGTACAGAGTTGCCCAGCCCTGCTGGTTTACTTAGTGCTGGGTGCGACTGTGGACTACAAATCCCAGAGGCACCTGGAAGCAGGAAGAGGAAGTGATGAGCAACCCAGCAGAGTCCTGTTCCTGTGATTGTGGACTGCAAATCCCAGAGACCTTGGGGGCATAAGGAAAATGAAGCGAACACACAACCCATGCTGGCTATGTGCCAGAGAGCCATGTTCTAGGGTCCCCCAGCTTCTGGCTTGAGCGACTGCAGGCATGTGGCTGCATTTCCTGAATCAAAAATGAATGTCTGTTCATTTGCTTATTGATTCAATCTTTGCAGTTTAGACTAACCTGCAAAGACTGAATCAATTCAGCCTTGGGCTTTTTGACTGTCTGCATTTAACCTTTGACAGCAGTTTATGTGTACTGAACTTCTGTTGTGTTACAGATTTGAACCAGTTTCCTATCACTTATACCACTTTATGTATAATTTCTGTCCCTAACCATAGAGTTGACAATACAGACATATAAGAGAAAAAAATGTTTCCATTTTATCAGTTGGTAACTGAAGCAAAGGTAGATTGCATGACTTGCCCAACACTACAGAGAGAGCACCTGGCAGGGGTTGGCATTGCTTTTAAAATGTCAAAAAACCCCTAACAATTCACAATGAAAGAAAAAATTATAAAATATTTCACGATCACCAAATATGCATTATTCATCAAAAATGTTGTCACCAAAAGTTTTCTCCCAGCTCCATGGTAACACCATTGAAAGATATATTACTCCTAATGTAAAGTACAGAATATATCCTTCCAACATAGAGTACAACAAATTCAAGATTTGGGTCTAAATACGCAGAAATTACGTAGTCATGTAACAGCAATTTTTGGCACTTGTGCACACTTTGGATTCCATTTAGCTACACTCACTTTGCTTTCCTACTGAGCCAGCTTAATAGGCTGCACTGTGGATGCTATATGTGCCATCCATATGCATATTGTTGGGTAAGTCCCAAAACTTTAGTTGCAGAGCAGCAATAACTAGCAGGTGTTTGGCGTTAGAGGAAGAAGATAACCCTCCAAACTTTTAACCCAATAGCTGAGTGATCAGGGTACTTACCCAGGTTCTAAGCAAAAGAAGTAATTTGAATCTGTGCTGCCTGCTTCCCAAAATGCTCTTACCTCCAAGTCACAGGGTAGGTATTGCCCAAAGTATTCTCCAGCCCTCTTTTTGAAGCTGACTCACTGGACAGCCAGACAATGAAGATCTGTGGGGCCAGGATGAGGAGAACCAGATGGCTCAATGACATGGCTGCTTTTCCTGGCAAGGAAGAGATCCTGGGTTCCAGCCCAGGCCCCTATCCCCAAATAGGAAAGAAACTATCTTGCTCCTGTTTATCTAATGAATATTTAATGCAAGAAGCAATAAGATAGCTTCCAGAAGAAGGCTGGAGTGTGTTTCCTTAAGGGAGAAATCTGTTAGACTTCAAAATAGTTTCTGAGGTAATGTAACTATTCCTATACCACACTACTTTAAATAAGACACACACCTCATTTTGAGAAGGAAGAAAAAATGGCTGGGGTGTAGACAGCCTTACTTGCAACTGAAGGCTCTGGACAGTAAAATCAAAGTACTCTCATCAACCTCACCCCTCCTCCCCCATAAGTGATGCTGCTGCTGCTACTGCTACAGCAGTAGGTAGGTAGGCTGACACTATAGGTAAACTGATACTATAAAAGCCTTAATTTAGCAGTGGCTGTGAGAGGGTTAGACCAGTCCTGTTGATCACGTAACTGGGAGGGGGAGAGTGAAGCTCAGGAGAGGATTCCTGCCCCAGCTTGGAGCCCAAACTTTCAGCCACTGAAGAAATATCAATTTCCTTAAGACACGCTCCTCCCCCCCCCTCCCCCCCGGGCAATTTCCTATAGCTAATTTTGGGGGAAAAGGTGTGTGCGCTATGCAAATAAATATGGTAAGTTGATGAAGATCCTACTGTTTGAGTAGTTTAGACTAAGTTAGACAAGGTCCTAGAACATTGTGAGAAATGGAACATTCAATACAGTGTGCATACACCAGATAAAAGATTAGGAGGTATGTCTGGAAATTATAAGCAGTAAAGGCTCATACTACCTTGGGCATTGGAAATTCACAAGCCCCTGCACAGTAATAGGCATCAAATGATTTGGGAGATATGATCCATTCATTCCAGCCAATATCAGCAAAGTCAACTTTCATGTATCTTCTAGAGCAAATCCTAGGCTCATTCCATTGTTTCCGTCTTGCTTTCTTCATTGTTTTCTCATCAAAATTTAGCATCTGAGATTTTGTGAGTGTTTCAGTATTTTCATGCCCTTTCCTCCTGCGATCCTTACGTGAGGTTCTTGGTTTTAGGGACTTGTAGGCACTTTCCCATATGTCATGTTTATTGTAATCATTGTTGATATATTCCACCTCAGGCAACTCATTGTTCTGGATCGAGCTGGAAAGGTATGTGTCCCTCCTCACACGTGTGTCTGAGGAAGCATTGGGAGACAGGCTTGGATCTCCATCACTGGAAGGGAAAGGGTCATATCGTTGGAGGGTGACTGCCACACTGTTAGGTTCAGCTATTGCTAAATCATTGGCATAAACAAGTATGTATGGAAAATGGCGAGCAACCTGCTCAGGTATTCCCTGGTATTTCTCTCCAGAGTCAAGTTCTGCACAGAGAATAAGTTCACCAGCCAGCTTTGATTCATTTATGATGTGTGAGATGTCCTTCACTTGCCATGACCCCCGCCTTTGGGGAAACACAGTCACATTCCCTTTGACTAGCCCATAGGCAGAGTTCTGGGGGATGCTTCGGAAAATAAGGTTGAGCCGTGGGATCTGGGGCAAGTGGAGGAGGCGACAAGATGAGTTCTTGGACCGCTTGCAGAACACCTCTTGATGGCGGGGGCGTTTGTCAGAATAAAAGTGAAATGTGGCAGCAAGGATCATCTCTGAATCCTGCATTGACGTCAGATTGAAGCAGTATAGAGGTTTCTGGGATAAAAGTTCTGCAAGAGAATGAATAAATGAGTAGATTAATGCTCAGAATGATCAAACTGTTTCTAAATAGTTGGACTTATGGACCCCAATCCCTTTTCACTTATCTCACTTTAAGCCAGATATTGCAATGACCTCAAAGGAGCTCCACAAGTATAAAGCCAGCTTAAGTGGAAGGAGAATCAAGCTTCTGTTAGTAGCATCAAGGAACCCTAAAACTCTGGGCACTGAATGTAACCACAAGAGCTGGTTCTTGCCCCAGGGAGTTTACAATGCAGATAAATGAAAGAAGGATTGTCTTCATTGTACCAATGGATAACTGAAACACACAGAGATCAAGTAACTTGCCCAATTTTACACAGCTGAGGAATGAACCCAGATCTTTTGAATCTTTGACCCTTGCCTTAACCCCCACACTAGTCTTCCTCATTTCCTTCTGCTTTCCCTTATTCTTTCACTTACGGACAACAAAGAAGCAGAGCAGTCTCTCCTAATGCTCCCCTTCCTACTGTCCAGGCAGCGTAGATAAGGAGGCACTATCAACAGTGGTTTCAGTGTTGCCTAGTGCAATGTTCAAGAACCTTTTAGGAACAGTGGGCCAAATTAGCTCAGCTCACTCTGAAGATAGGTCACTGCTCCCTTTGCTGGTGCTGCTGCTCATCCCTGCCTTACACCCTCCTGCCATTCTGCTGCAGAATTGCTGATGTTGCCCCAGCTTTGCAGATTGACTGACATTGCTCAGTGGGCTGAATCTGGCCTGTAGCCCATAGGTTGCTTTCTCCCAATATAGTGGGTAGAAAACTCCACTGAGATTTGGGAGAATTTGATTTTCTTCCTGGCTCTGCCATTCACCTGCAGGTTGACCTACAAGCTATTCCCTCTCTGTAAAATGGTGATAATGACTTTGTTTGTCAAGCAGTTGGACACAAACAAGACAGAAGTAAAACAGACAGAAAAATCTCCCTTCTTCATGCTCTTGTCCTCCTCTGCACAAGCAGTTTCTGGCTTTGTCCTTCTACCTCACCTGCTTTTGCTTAAGAGATTTGCTTTTGTCTCCCTAGATATCCTTCTTGTTGATCTGGCCACCTTGTGTAGGAAATAAAAGAACTATTTGCCACTGAGAAGTGTCCCATGGAACTGCACAGAGTTTGGCAGCTCTGAAACTGAGGGTAAGTCTATCCTGCTGTGACTGCATATAGTGAAGACAGAGCCAAGCTGGCTTTAAATAGTGAGCTCAGTACCACTGGCAGTGTAGCCATGACAATATGGATTTCAGTGCAGGCTGCAATGTTCTCCTAATATGCTGGATACATTTTTGTGTAGCTGGCCAGGGCTGAGTTCTCTGCTGCCACAGCTACCTGTCTACGAGCAGCAGAGCCAGATGGTTTGAAGGTAGTTAGGATAGGTCTACCTGAGCTGCAGTCACACCTGGGACTGTGGTGTAGACATGAGGTTTCTTACTGGACGCTGGCCAAAGCCAAAGCCAAACCCACCTTGAGCTTTGGGGATATTTGGATTCAGCTCCAAACTTTGTGGTGCAGACCAACATCTACCAGATGGATGTTTAACAGGTGATTGTATGTCCAGGGCCCATCGGTTAAAATATGAAGGAGCCACTAGGGAACACTGAGCCAAATTGGGGAGAGTTTTCCTATCTGCTAGGGATGTTTTAGACTGTTTCCCAAATGGCCCTTGACAGGATTCAGCTGCCAGGATTCAAACCTGATTTTTGATAATCTCTTTCTAACCAGTTGAAAGATCAGTGTTAGAATAGAAATGCCTTTGTAAATATGGTTTTGTACAAATGCACTTGATTCTTCAGTTAAATAATTATTAGTATCATCATCTAAATTCACCAGGAAATTCTAGTGTATCTAATATTTAGGAGGCTGTATCTAAACACAAGTAGCATCCAAAGCAGCAGAAAATGCACTTGCAGCCTATTATCTATCAAAGCAAAGTTGTCATATTCCTCTTTCTTTCTTTCTTTTTTTCTGTTTACATAGCCATAGCAGGGCATTGCAGGATCATAAGATTTCAAGTTTCCTTTCTAATTTACCCATAGCCTAAAGTCTAAAGTATTTGAATTTTGAAGAGCAGAATGGATCTAAAAGATGTAAACTTTAAAGGGAAATTCTGTCCTTTGATACCCATATGTATAGAGCTACTGCTGATGACAATGGAAATGAAGAGTACACCTGAATTTAAATACAAAGAAAGGAAAAGGTTAGAGCAATCCGAGGGAGGACAAAGCAACAAGATGAAAATGAACAAAGAAATATTTAGATTGATTATGAACAGTTTTATCAGTCTACAGGTTAGTCTCAAGCAGTTCAACTTTACTATATCCTCCTGAAATACGGTTAGGGTTATTCTCCAATGTAATGCTCTTGCTATGTATCTTGGAGCAAGGTTGTTGGTGTAAATGTCCTGATAGTCATATTTCCACCTTTAATACCTCTAGTTTTTTGTTCAGCAGAATGAATTACTTTTACGTGGTTAGCCTAGTTTTTTTTTTTTTATATATATGCAATAAGAACAGATAATACTTGCCAGATAAAACCACCATGCTTACAAGTGCCTGTGAATTAATGATTCATTAGAGTTCTTTTTATTATAAGAGTTATCTTGTTTGTAGTAGGTGAGATTGAAGAACAGGCTTTCAAACAGTACAGTTAATGTTAGTTTTTGACAACCCCTTCCCTGTCCTTCATACTTCAATTATAGGGATTGCATTAATGGTAGCATCAAGAGGTCCCAAACAAGAGTCTTATACAACAGTAGATAGTCCCTGCCCAAAGAGGTTACAATAAGTAGACAGAGGATTATCCACCCAATATTATAGATGGGAAATAGAGGCAGTGAGAAACTGACATACGTAAAGGTACATAGGGCGCATCTACCCATCACCGTACTGTGATGTTGATATGGCACCATACTTTAGTACTTCCTTTTGGAAGTACTAAAGCATGGAGCAGTATGGGCAGTTATGGCAATGTGCACACAGTGTATGCTTAGATTTTGCCGCTACATCACCATAGTGGCATGATAAAATGGGGAAGCATGCCACTATGGTGACATAGCTAGGAATCACATGTAGACCCGCATGATCGCTATGTCACTGTAGTGCACTGTATAGCGATGTAGCATGTCACTACATCGTTGTAGGGTGATGTGCAGATTCACCTATAAGAGAGCTATGTCAGAGCCAGGAACTAGATTTGGATCTCCCAACCTTTGGTCCACTGCCATAAAGAAGTTAAAGGTTTGTAGTGTATCAAGTAGAGCTCGTGGGAACAGGGAACTTTCATTGCTCCAGAATGGTTTACAATATCAACATTTTGTTTTAATTCAAAATTTATGGTAAAATGGAAGAATCTGCTTCAGCATCAGACAGCCACAGTCTAGGAAGTCTTGAAGTTTCCATGAAAGTGTCAAGGGAATTGACATTTCCACAGAATGGTTCAGTTCCGTCAAATCTTCCTTTTCTGACCAATTTTGTATCAGAAATTTATCAATCAGCTCTATCCTGATTATCCCAATTTAAAGTCTTGTGAAGGACAGCCCTCCAAAGACTCACACTTGATTTGGAAAACTACTGGTAACTCAAATCTTTAGAACCTGGAACGCTCTCAAGAGCAAGTTTTCCTATACTGCCAACCTTGACCAGAAGCAGAACCAAGGAGAGAACCATCTTAATACTTTCACTTTTTGTGGGACACAAGGCAGTTGTCAGAGTGAGTCACTGCTCTACTCAAAACATCAAGTGAAAATAAGCAGCTCTGTCCCAATCCTTCGTAGTTCCTAGCATGACTGAACGTTGTTAATTTAGCTCCATGTGTCAGCTGTGCAGTCTATCCAGCTGCTTTTCTAGGCCAGGAGGTTTCAGCCTACTCTCCAGTAAGATACTCTACAGCAGCTGTGTGATTTCAGACTGCAGATAGCTCTGGTGATTCCATCTCACAGAGAATTCTGCCTATGGAAGTCTAGTTTTCAAAGTGGAACAAAACTCAACATTTTCAAACTTTTCTGCAAAGTACAATGGCAGCCTGTAAGTCTTGACACAGAGAAGCCAGGAAGGCTAGATGTCTAGGCAGCTGAGAAACCAGGCAGGTGGGCTGGCAAGAAGCCAGACAGATTTTTGATGGACCTTTTGTCAAAACTGTCACATCTCTGTAAATCATTTGGATTTAGACAAATCAGAAAATTTCACCAGAAAACCTTTGTTGAGATGATTCTGACCAAATTTATTTCAGACTTAACTATTTAAGTGCCACACACTAAAGCTGTTAGCTATGCCTATAGATAAGATTACCTACCCCTCTCCATCACGTGACAGTTTTAAAGTTGCTTATACCTTTGCTTATCTGTTTTAGCTGAAATTCTGCAGGCCAGTGACCACTTCAGGTTGATTTACCACAACACTTTGGATGGGTAGGAGGAAGAAGAAGCAGCTCCTGGAGACAGGCTGTGTGTGTGTGGAAAGGATGGGGAGAAGTCAGGCTACTGGGGTACATGCAAGAAGGTAGAGAAGAGGAGATAGAGAAATAGTGATCTGTTACCCCTAAAGCACACTTCCTCCAAAACCTGGATAGAGGCCACCTTCTAGCATCTGTGGCCCGCAAAGGATAACTTGGTACTGCCATGAGTTAGTTCAGGTTAGATTCCACAGGCGCACCCAGATGTGTATGCGGTGCCACAGACCCACCTGAGGTGCCACACACTGCATACGCTGCACATGCGGGAGTTCTCCATGCTGATAATTTGCAGTGCGGGGGGGGGGGAGGGGTGTTGACACCGGGTGATCCTGGTGTCAAAAAACCTGCAGTGGAAAAATGAGGGACAATACATATGGTGGCAGCATGTGCTGCCTGAAACCAGAGCCTGGCTGGCTGGAGCCACGCTCCAGCTGCCAGCTAAGCTCTCTACTGCTGGATCACCACTGCTGGAGCCCTGGGAAGCCCCCAGGACCCCAGGTAAGGTTGCTGGGGCTAGTCCAGGTACTGGCTCCAGCCTTCCCAACCCCACCTGGGGCAACTTGCCATGCACCACAGCACACAAGAGAAGGCGGAGAGGGGATCCGGTGGCCGTTTACAAACTCACCAGGGAGGACCAGCGAGAATTGGGGGAGGCTCTGTTCCCCCGGGCACCACCTGGAGTTACTAGGAATAACAGCCACAAATTGTTAGAGAGAAGGTTCAGACTGGACATCAGGAGTCATTACTTTACAGTTAGGGCTGCCAGGCTCTGGAATGGGCTCCCAAGTGAGGTGGTACTCTCTCCTACCTTGAGGGACTTCAAGAGGAGGCTGGACAGATATTTGACTGGGGTGATATGACCGCGGAACCCATTCCTGCCTGGGGCAGAGGGTTGGACCTGATGATCTGTTTAGGTCCCTTCTGACCCTAAGCACTATGACATTATGATGCATGTATGGGCATTCCCTGGGGACAAGTAGCAGTAGTACATATTGTGCTGCTGCTATTTGTCCCCAGGGAAATGCACGTGTGCGCTTGTCTGGACGCTCTCTATTAGCTCAAATGCCAGGTGCCTACACTACAGATTTAAAAGTTTCAAAACTGAGCACTAATGATCCATATTAGGAGAACAATATACTGCTACATATTTTTAGTGTTTTAAATCCCAGAAGTTACATTAAAACCCAAAGTTACATTCAAATCCTAAATGTCAAGCACTCAAAACTACAAAAATGCTAGAATGAAGTTTTCCCATGTGACTTTAATTTGGCTCTCATGATAGCATTGCTGTTTTTCTTCTATCACAGAATCCCTGCCTCATTGGATGGGCTAGATGGTCCAGGGTAGATTTGCACCTTATAGAGTAACTAAATCAGAGATGTGTAGCACAAGCTTTCGTAAGCAAAGGGCTTACTTCATGAGATGCTATGAAAGGACCTTTGCACAGGATAAATGAAGGGTCTTTCATGGCATCTGATGAAATAAGATGCTTATGAAAGACTATACTATACATTTCTGATTTAGTTACTCTATAAGGTGCACACCTACCCTGCTTTCTGTCTGACTTCAGACTAACATGGCTAAGTGCTTCTCTGTTAAAGGAAAAGAGTCAGACAATGTGCAGGATCCTTATTTCATTTCAGTGGCATAACAGAGTTGGTGCTTGGTGCAAACCCTGTGGGAGACCATGGGTCCTGACACTGCTTTTGAGTCATCGGACCATCTCCCCACCAGTTGTGCACCAATCCAAGAGCAGGTTTGGGAGGTGTAGGGGGGAAAGCAGCCTTATCAATGCTGGGACTCCTGCATAGTCCTGGCTGAGCTGCTGCTGCTGGTGTGCATGCGCTGTTGGCCTTGGCTGTTGCTCTTAAAGTAGCAGCAGCCAGGGACTGGTTTGGAGTTCCCAGCATGGCAATACCACCAGGTCATGGACTCTGCAGGGGAGGGGGTGATTCTATCGACCCTCCTACCTTGGTGTGTGGAGCAGGTGCCCCTCTCACCCATCTCTAGTTGCATTACTTGTTTCATTTCTTCACAAAGTCTGAAATCATGTAGTGGATGAAAGGCAGGGCTGCCAAGGCAGAGAAAATGGTCTGTGGTTTAGATAGATATTGGAAGCTGCACTGAGAAACTGAATTTTCCATCTTTGCCACAAAATTATATTGGATGCCAGTCAAGTGACAAGTGCAGCCTATGGGCCAAATTCTATTCCACCTATTAGACATCTATGTGGACTAAGTGCCTAAGTGCAATTCTGTTCCACTCTGTTCAAGTCCTGAAAATCCATTAATGCTTCTACTTTTGTAACACATTGTTTTCTAGTTCTTATGACTAAATCACAAAAAAGCAGTGAGGAAGAAGTGGCAACCCACCTTTTGCATTAAATGTTGCTCAGAAACTTGAGCAGGGGGACTAGAATCACACTTAGACATCCAAAATTCACTCATGCACCTAATAGATGGAAGATAATCTGGCTTCACTTGTCCAACCCTTTTTTTTTTTGATTACTCAAAATAAGGCTTATAGGGACAAATTAGTACAACTGTTGAGCACTTACAACTTTAAGTGAAATTAATTGGTGCTGCATTTTGAAAGATGAAGAGCAGAGTATTCAGAAAATAAGCAGGAACCCAAAGCTAGCAGGCAATCAAATATTTTATCTTTCATCTCTTTGCCTCAGTTTTTTTATTGAGAGAGAGTATTCCTGTCATGGTGATGTGCACCAGCAAAGGGCCCATGAGGAAACTAGTTCAATGTAAGTTTTGGAGGGTGTGCAGTAAACAGCACATGGGGCCACACACTGAATGCAGAAGATAAGGAACATTGGCTGCTAATTCTGGGGCGCAATGCTGAGCAATAAATGTATGCATGAGGAAACAGCAATTAAATGTATGTATGTAATTAAAACTATATCATAATGCCCACGCACATAAGGGAGTCAAATTAAGGCTGCTTAGTCAACCTGAATTATGGCACTTCCTAACTTTTTGATACATGACTTTGTTACCTTAATGTTTACATATGTAATAATACAGTGGCTACTAATTCAACAAACAGCTTTATGCTACAGCAGAGGGCAGACAGGCATTATGAACTTTCTGAAAGATGCACATATTTCTATTTTTTAAACCAATAACTATCACTGAAAGTGAAGTTGAACACTGATGGTTTTTATAGCTATTGCATGGTTTTATGTATCCCAGAAATCAATTGCCTTAGCTGCTATCTGTGTAATACAAGACATAGAAACTTCATGCATGTAACCAAAAGAAAGCAATGAGGTTTTTTTATTTTCTTCTTTTTCAGTGAGGTGCAGAAATTATACAATTTCATGAGAGAGAAGAATAATGCAAAATATACTGCAAGCTAGGGGGGTTCCTGCCATATTGATTTCCATATTTTTTATATCTTATTATAGTAAGATAACATTAAATCTCATCACAGCCCACTTACTTCCCCACTACATTTTCAAAGAGCCAGAGGGGCTTCCTGTTTCAGGCTACTGAAGTAAGAGTTGTGATCTGGTAGAGAAAGCATCAGATTGGGAGCCAGGTGACTCTGGCTTTTGACCTGGCTGTGCCCTTTACTGACTGCATGATTTTAGATAAATTACTTCTAATGTTATGTACCTCAGGTTCACCATCTGTAAGATGGGTATAACAATAGTGACCAATAAGAAATTATCCTCCTTAAATGCTAATAATAATGGCATCTCAGTAAAGTTTGTTTTAAAATAAGCTCAGCCATCTGCCTCCAGTCAAGCCATTTGTAAAGCAGGTCAATCAAAGAACGAGTAAGAGTATATTATAGGAACACAGGAATTGGTCTGCTACATCAGACTAGCAGTCCAGGGCTCCGAATCAGGCAGTTATGGAATAACTTGCCCACAGGGGAAGTCTCTTCCTAACCCGTTAGTGGTTGATTAGTGCTTTGAAGCACTAAGGTTTGTAACCCTTTCCAATATATGGGTTTGTCTTATATCCTTACTAATAAAATAGATTTTCTGCTAGGAGTTGATGATCATATACCTGGGTATAAGAATCAATAAAAAGAACTTAGGTTGCATCCAGACACGCAGAGAGGTGTGAGGTTTGTGGTCCTGCAAACTTCTTTGTGGTGCCACAAAACAGTTAAAACATGCTCCACACTGCAAATTTGCAGCACAGGGCCAAACTCTGCTACCAGGATTTCCTGGTAGCAAAACAAAAAACAAACAAAAAAACCAAAAGCGGGAAGAAAAAGTGGCAAAATGCATGCACAACAAGTGTGAGCTGGAACAGAGAAGCCGGGTCATCCAGAGCAATAGCTCTGGCTGCTGGCCAGGCCTCTGTGCTGCCTGATCTGTGCCCCTGCTGCTCCAGGCCACCAGGTAAGACTGCTGGGGCCAGCAGCAATCCCTGGCTGAAGGGTTGGGAGGGGCTGGGCAAGGGCAATTTGCTTGTCCCCTGACAAAGCGCGTATGCAACGGTATGTGCTGCGGCAACTTGTGCCACTGCAAGCACACACCCCTCCACGCAGCCTTACAGTGCTATGACTCTGCTTCCCATATACTTGCAAAAACAGAAATTGAAGTTAATTTACCATATTGTACAGTGCTCTGCATCGCCAGCATTTTAAAACCCGAAAGCCGAGGAGATACTGAGATAGACTCAGACTAACTGTAAAACCAGTTTGTAAATGCATGATCTTAAACATTATTAAAACACTACAGAGCCTTTTATTTTAGAAGAGTAAGGTTAAAAAAAAAAAACAAAAAGCTTTTTTCCTTATTCTCACAAGCAGGATGCTTTTCCTTTTGTTATAATTGCCAGTTAACAGGATTAGTCACCTAATGAGGAACTATTTTCTCCAGGAACTAATTACAAATGTTAATTTAAAAAACAAAAATGCCAAGCATCCAATACTGAACAGCAGGCTTTCCTATCCACCCCCCCCCCCCCAGACTTTTTCTCGCATTAAGCGGTTGTCTTGCAGCAGGTCTGCTCTGCCTGCCGCACAACCAGCGAAGCAAGGGGTGCGCGTGTGTGCGCGCGGGGGAGAAACCTCCTGCTCTTCCTCGCGCAGAAATCACAGCGGCCACTTCAAAACACGAGACTTGGAGAACTTTTAGGAAGTCCCGTAGGCGGCGCTGCTCCGAGCTGCAACTTGCGGGAGTTTGGGCCCGAGCTGCGGGCGAGGCTGGGAGCTTTGCCGGGCTGTCACTCCCGCTTTATTCCCGGGCGGAGGAGCGCAGCTGTGGGGGTGCCAGGCGCCCCCATTTGCTGACAGCCCCGGCAAGGGACGCTCCGGAAAAGCGACACCTTTCCCCACATGGGGGTTTTGCAGGTTCATAAGCCCGGGATGCTACCCGTCGCCGATGCAGCATCCTCCCACCCCCTGCAAGCTCCCCCGGCGGCCAGCGGCGCCCGCAGAGCCGGGCCCCGGCGCACACGAGCCCGCCGCGGGCGGGAAGCTCTTACCCAGCCTGGCGCGGAAGCTGCGGACCGTGTTGCCGTCCCCCGGCCGGCTGCCCTCCCGGTTGTACCTCTCGTACAGTTTAAGCATGTGGACAGCTACCACGTCCCGCGCGATGCCGCCCAGCGCCGCGTCCCCTCGGGGGTGGGTGCCGGCGGGCGAGAAGTCCGGGGCGCGGGGCTCCTCCCGGGCAGGCAGCGCGTGGCAGCCCCCGCGGCCCAGCAGCCCCAGCAAGAGGCAGCAGGCGAGGCGGCCGGCCATCGGGGGGCAGGCCGGGGGCATGGCCCGGAGGGGCTCGGGGAAGCGGCCGCTGCCGGAGACGCCCGCACGCGGCTGGCGCTGGGGCTCCAGGCTCCCGCAGCCGGGCGAGGGGCTGAGCCGCGGGGCCCCCCTCCGCCGTGATGCCGAGCCCGCCTGGCCAATCACCTGCCTGCGAGGTGAGGCGCCCCGGCCGGGCCCGCGACGGCGCGCACGGGGAGGGCCGGAGCCCGGCGCAGCCCCGGCACCAGGAGCGCGGGGCCGGCGGGCGGGCGGCCGGGCCCGGCCCCCGGGGGCTGGGGGCAGCGCGGCCGGCGGCTCCCGCTGCTCAGCCCCCGGCAGAGGTAACGCGCGGGCGGACACGCGGGCCGCCCCCCGGACGCAAGACGCCGGCGGCAAGGAAGGGGCGGGAGAGCAGGGTGGCTGGCACCCCGGGGCGGCCCCGGGACGGGACGGGACGGACGGGGGCGGCCGAAGGCCAGGTTTCAGCAGGCAGGGTGGCGGGGCTGCAGGAGCCGAGCTCTGTGGCCCGAGGGGGGAAAGGGCCGCAGGAATTGCTGAAGGGCCTTTACGCCTGCGGGGGTGGAGGCGTCGCTGGGCTGTTTGCATCGCGGCCCGTGCAGCCCCCCCCCCCCCCCCCCCCCCCCCCCCCCGGTGGGTCTGAACGAGAGTGTAGCGCTGGACCACACCCCGCGGGGCCGGGGAACAGCCGGTTTCGAGCTGCCCTCGAGGGGAGAGTAGTCCATTTTAGGTGAATTTGTTCATTCTGCCTCTTTTTTTTTTTTAAAAAAAAAAAAGCTTGTCCTCCTGTAGCCAAGACAGTTACTTTTCTTGGAGAGTGCACAATGCAATAATTGAAAAAAATGATGGAAAAAGCTACTGTTGCTCTGCATAACACAACCCTTTTGTGATTTTTTAACCTTGGAGTGTCAAATTTGAGCAGATACTATTGAAAGTTTCTGAACCACAAGTTTGTCGGTTTTGGACTGTAGCAAAGAAAGGTTTGATTCATTTTTAAAATTAGCACCAGGCCACATTGGTCTGTGCCCCTTGCATGTAAAAACGAACAATCTGCAAAAACAAATTTGTCCAAATGCAAGTTGTGAAAGTATCAAACCTCCCATTAATTAATCTTCGCTTATAAATAATCCAGACCATCCTTTGATGCTTTTTTATTTCTCCATGGTAGCATGCTCATGACCTCCACTGGGGGCGTGAGCAAACCTTTTGTTGTTTGTGGTTTTGTCTGTACTGTTTCTATACAATCAAGGTCCTGTGAAAAGGAGGAAGAGGCAGCAGGAGGTAGGAACAAGCTGGGCTATTTTGGACCAATGTCCCATTAAAATGTTCTCTCTCCCTTTAACTCACTCCAAACTCCTATTCAAGCATACACTTTGTATCAGTCTTTAACCTGCACTAAAACCTGTAGGACACTGATACTTTGACATTGTTGGGAAAGAATTAAAGAATCAACCAGGGATGGCTAATATTTCTTGCCTTATTTTATTGCAGAACAGCAGGAATTCAAAGTCTTTAAAGCTCTGGTACTTTGACTCTTTTATGCAGCTGGGATGATGAAATAAAAATGTGTTTGGTAAAGGAATTCAAATTAGCACTGGGTCACATAATTCCCCTGTTCTGAATATGGCCAATCAATGGCATCTCTAAGGCATCTACAGGCAAGAGCTATGCAATTTCTGCTCATGCAGAATAATATTCCTAGCGTGGAAATTTCTGCTAATTAAAGCCCTTGCCAAGTAGAGTCTTTTTTTCTTAAATAGCTCAAGTCACAGCCAGGACTTGAGGAAAGCCGCCCTATAGTCAGAGCATGCATTCAAGATTTCAAACTGCAGATCTTGCTTCCTGTTAAAAACATGATATAAATAGTGTTACACACCATTAACAACAGTTTATATATGAAGAAACAAACAATATTTTCTTGTGGAATTAGAAACATTTTTATAAAGGAACTATTATGACCTGTGCATGTGTTTCCTTGTAGAAGGTAGAGAACTGAAACAGGGGGATTTACTTTTTTGATTTTGAAATAAAGTAACACACTGAAGCCTTTTTATTTGTTTGTTTGTTTATAAGACCTTTAAGTCTGTATTTAAATCATTTTGCCTGCATCTTTTTTTTTTAACTAATAAAACTAGTAGCTGGGATAATTAAAGTTAAAACTTCAGGGAAGTTGATAAAACATACATTATGGAGATTGGGCTTCAGTCTATAGTATGATATATCTTTCATTTCTCACTCACAAAAATATCTTGCTCTGTTGCATGATTAGCCAGGCTTGCAGAAGACCACTTCTTAAAGCACGTAAAATGTTAACTACACAGCGACTGAAAGAAGTATGATGGGCTAAATGTTCTCGACCAAACAGGTTCTTAAAGAAGCTAACAGTGGCACTTTAAGAAGCTTTTCACATCCAACCCAGTGATGTATGGGGTGACAACAAGAATGATATATGAAGAGTAAGAAGAAGGAGTTTTGTTTTGTGTTTTCTGAACAAGAATGAAGCTATTCTGATACTTAACAATTTAGCTCATGAAACAAGCAGAATGCTCTACAGCAGGGGTGTCAAACTCACCTTGGGCTGCAGGCCAGATCTGGATCACTTAGCTTCTCTTGGGCTGGATCCAGCCTGAGGCATGAGTGCAGCTGCTGTGGCCACCACGGTGGTGGCAAGTCTGATGGTGGTGGTGGGTCCAGCAGTAGCAGCACGTCTAGAGGCAGCAGCAGTGGTGAGGGGTTTGTTGGCAGCCCTGAGTCAGAGGTGGTGGGGGTCTGTCAGCAGCAGGAGAGGCCGCAGGGCAGTGGTCATGAGTCAAGTTCATTGCAGACAGCCATGGCCAGTAGGGCCAAAGGGCCCTAAATTCTGTAGCAGGCCATGGCCCCAAACTTCTGCTGGCCAGATCCAGCCCAAGGGCCAGATGTTTGACACCTCTGCTCTACAGGTTATGACACCTAACAAAATGAGGCCCAAGTTGGTTGTGGTTTCCAGGTGCTGTCATTATATAAATGTTAAATAAGAACCATGGACCAAGGGATTAGGAACCGGGATGCATGGGTTGGTTTTTCATCTGTAGCTGGTGTTTGACCACAGGTAAGAAACTATTATGCAGGAAGTCAGAGTAGGTGGTCTTAATAGGCCCTTCTGGCTTATGAATGAAAAAAATGATCTGTGTTTGTGTGTTCATAACTATAAAAGTGATTCTACTAATTCTTACCTCACATGCATGTTGTGGAGTGATTAATATATCTGAAGTGTTATCCCTAGATGAAAGTACAACTTTGCATCTGTAAATGATTTGTTGAGCATGGTATTTAAAACCCTTCTGATTATCAGGTGCTCATACTGCACATTATACCATTGATTTATATTGCCGCCTGTTTTAGTCAGTTTTTCTGTCCTTTCTAAAAGTACTACCCATAAGCCACCATCAGCCTTAAATACCGGTCAGATCACTTCTAAGCTAACCCTACTGGGGAAAAGCCAGTGAAAATCCAAGAGCCTTGTAGCATGCCCTTAAAGGTCTCCTACAAAGGTCTGCTTGTTTAAGGTTCTGAGCACCTTCATCTTTTATTGATTGCAATGGGAGATGGGGGCACTTTGCATCATTCAGCAACAGCCCCAGTATCTTACAAGACTGGATTTTAAAAACAGGTACTATCAAACTAACTGCATGTAAAGTGTATGACCAGATCAGCCCCTCCTATTGAAGAGTGATTCTTAGGGAATAAATGTCCTGATTCCCTTTCTATGTTCTGTTGGGAGTTCAGGATTGATTCTGCTAAGCCAGTGATTCTCAAAGTGTGCCCTAGCATGCTAGCATGCCACAAGAGTGACAGAACTGTGACCCTTGTGTGAGAAGGTAAAAGCTCTCTTTCCCCATCTGGCACCCTGTGCCTGCCCCAGTTATTTCAGTGGTGCCTAACTAAAGCTACTTCTCCAAGACTGCCACTGCTGCTGCTGCCTTCACCTCCTCCCAGGCAGCCCCTTTGCCAGCCCCCATCACACTCCCACCAGTGTGTTCTGTTGGAAGTGGGTGGTTACATGTGTGGATGCACAGAAAGAGCCACCTTTTGCAGTTTTGCCTCTCCTCCATCTCTTCCATGCTCCAGGGTCTGGTGAGAGGGGATGCAGGGTAGTCAATAGTTTATGACACCTTGCATAAGCAGCCTTATCAGTAGAGTCTGTCTTTTCCCCATCAGGTGCAGACAAGGGGTCAGGAGTGAGTAGAGGGTGAAAGGAGCAGGACACAGCAGGTGAGTTCCTGCCCCTGCTGCCCTTAAGTGGCACCAGTTCCATCAGCAGTTCTTAGCTTTTTTTAGCCTCAAGACCTGCTCTGTATCTCTTCTGAATTTAGATCCATCTCAGAGATTTCCAACTGGTGTGTTGTGAAATTCAGAAATGTTTTGGAGGGATGCCTGGAAGCTAAAGAAGTTGAGAATCACTGATATAGAGATTAATCTTTTGCTTAAAGGAAGATGTATTTGGTATCATTTTTTAACAGAACACCTCAGCACTGGTATGATTTCCTCTGTCAGGGGAATGGAATATGTTTTACACATACACACACACACACACACACACACTTTCCCAAACATATAAATATATACACTTTTTGGGGTGTAAGAGTGAAGTGTGGAACCAATTTGAATCCAGATTAAAAGAGTGCTTCCAATATCAAAGGTTTGAGAAACACTTTTCTAAGCCTTAAGGGATCATCTCAAATATGATGGCTCCCCAAGCTTGAGAAGATGCCCATCCACTCAGAGGACCTGGGCCTATGTCTTTGCTGTCCAGCCTGCTGTTTATGCACAGAACGGATACAGCACAGGCAGTGACTGGGCAAGCTTCAACCATGCCATCATTACCAACAAGCTTCCATGGGCTTGGTCGACTTGTGCCTTCAGACCCTGTCTTGTCAGTTATATGTACTAGCCAAGATGTCAATTAGCCAGTCAGTGTCAGTTGTAGAAGTGGACAGCATGTCACTAGGAAGTAGACTGAAATGTCAAATATGACAATAAATAGCCACAAATCACAGTGTTTCTGTCACCACCAGTAAGAGCTTTCTGAAATAATGTTCTCTTATGGAAAGTTTCAGTAGAAATTGTACTCTAAAAGATTTCAGCTGACAACTGCAATGCTGATTTGGAAATGCTGGCTTTTTGGCTCATGGGATTTGTAGTTCAAGTACTTTATATCGTCCTCCATAGGCTCATTCTATATTGGGAGGTTATACATTATGTAAATGTCTGGCCATAGCTCTTCTTGGAAGATGTAGTCTATTTGGGATTCTGGCCCATGGAGAAGAATGGGAATATGAAGGGAACCAAACTATCAAAAATGGTATTCTGCCATTTGTTTGTTAATAAAGTCTAAGCTTTCCATGGAAACCAGAATTACTGGAAGAAGAAGAAAAAAAAAGGAATTGAATTCCAACTGTTGAAAAACAGTCTTGATTGAATTATTTCAATCGGCAGTAGCCACCAACCTTTGATAGGCTCCAACCATCAGCCTATGGGTAAAAGGCCCTATACCTCATTGCCACTCCCTTGTGTTAGTTTGTTCCACAGACAGCAAAGAGTCACTGAGGTCAGCATTCAGTACAAGTTCAGAGCACAGCCTGACGCACTTAACAGGCATGGTCAATACCTGGCGAGCAGTGTTTGCCAATATAAACACAGGTGCTTTTCAAGAAAGCAAATGGGCTTGGGAGGTGAATAGTTTGTCTTGGTTTGACTGCAGTGTACCATATACACTACATCAGCACTAAGATGGCTAGCTGCAATAGGTATTTTCAGATGCCTTTTCACAAGTGGAATTTCAAGGTTGTGAAAGATTTTTTTGGTGGGGTAAAGATTTTTAGTAACAGCTGGAGCTATTCATGACCACAGCTAGTTCTGGGCAGATCCCCTTGCTCACTGGAGTTGTGTAGGTTTAGGATTTTGCTGTTTTCTAGATAGCATTAGACAAGAGAGAGAGGTCAGGGCTGCTTTCTTTGAACAAAGATGTCTGTGCACATTGGTGACTGAAATAAGAAAAACATATTTAGCAACCTGTAGAGCTATGGTAAGCACCAGCTCACCAGTAGGTGGCACTCTTGCCTGTGAGTCAACACAGAACAAATAGTCATCCTTGTGTTAAGACTTTGTGTTGTCTTTAGTTTGAAGGTTGGGGTCATTCAAGATCAGTACTATGTTTCACAACAGCTGTCAGGTAGCCTGATCATTTCCCATCAGGATGCTTCACAGGTTTAAGGCCAGGAGGGATAATTATGATCATCATGTCAGGCCTCCTGCTTTATACCATCCAGAAAACTTAATTCAGTAACTTTGCATCATACTCATAACTGCTGCCTCAGCTCTAGAAACTCTTTTAGAAAGATATTCAGTCTTGACTTAAGGCTGAAAGTGATAGAGAATCTCTCCTGTCCAACATGATTCTCCAGTAATTGTCCTTGGCACCTTATTTATAGTATAAATGTGCCAGTTCTCATTTCCATTAATCTAAATCTATCAATTCCTGCAGGTTCACTTATTTCCTAACTTTGACTACTGCAGTTTCCATGCAAAACTAAGCCAGTGTTGTGTTCCTCCAAGGAGCAGATGCATCACAGTGGTGAGACGGAGAAGGGGAGATATGTGCATATGTAAAAGGCCTGATTCAAGTCCAGTTCAAGTCAGTGAAAGGATTCCCATTAATTTCAGTGGGGTTTGGGTCAGTCCCAAAGAATTAAGACACTCTAGTTATGGAAGGCATTATAATTTATCTGTACTAAAAAATAAATTTTACTTTTCAGTGTTGCAGCTCTGGTAGATCTCGCCCTAGCTAGACACTCCCCAGGCTGCTGTTTTGTGTCTCAGTACACTAGACCCCTAAGTTTTCAAGCTTCCTTGGATTCTGTAGACCAGAGGCAGGTAATTATTTTGGGTGGAGGGCCATTAATGAGTTTTAATGAGCTGTTGAGGGCTGTATGTCCCCTTGACAGTTGCCCTGCTCCCTTGCCACTATCTTGGGACTGGAAGTCCCATCCCTAACCCCTGACCTTTGCCACTGGAAGTCCCTCCCCTTGCCTCCCAGAAATACTCCTTTTGGGTTGGGGGGAAGATTGCCATCTTAAAACCAGAAAAAACCCCAAATCATACACTAAAAGTCAAACACCTGCTGTAATATATGTTAATTTATTGCAGAAAATATTTCTGTCATGATTTATGTTCGCGTACTGTATATAGAGGTGACTGCATAATAAACTCAAAAATAAATTCTTAGTCTTGTATACATTGTGTGTGTGTGTGAGGGGGTGTGGGTGGGAGGGCATATGGTATGTGGGGGCGTTGTGTATATGTGGGGAGTTGTGGGGGCAGGGAGCCCCCATGCACTCCCTCCATGGCACAGCAGCAGCAGGCGAGCGCCCAGTGCAAGTGCGCAGTGGGGCACGGCTCCAGCCACCGCTGCTCATCGCAGCAAGGGTCGCAGCCTCCACCAGGCTGTCTGCATCACTGGCGCTCCCCTCACTCACTGGGCACAGGAGGGAAGCCTCTCACACCAGAGCTGGCTGCCTTCCCTGACCGTCAAGGGAAGGTGCCTGGGGCTTCCCTCCTGTGCTGCGCAGCCACAGCAGGGGGGCAGCCGGCTTCAGTGTGCGGGGCTTCTCTGCTGTGCTTGATGAGTTTAGGGGTTGCGCGTGAGTGGCAGGGACTGCCAGCAATAGTCTGCCCTGAAGACACTGCGCTCCTCACTGTGATGTGCAGCGCTGGGCAGAGCCATGCTCCGCTGGATGACTGTGCCTTGAGCTCTGCATCTGCTGCTGCTGCCACTGCCGGGCAGGGCTGTGTGCCATGGGGGGGGTGGGAGGGAGAGGAGTGTCGAGGGTCCCCTCACCCTCCCTCACACCCATACACTGCCCACCTAAGCTCCATACTGCCACCACTCCCTGGGCACAGGCTCCATGCTGCTGCCAGCCCTGTGCTCTGCACTTCGGCTCAGCTGTAGCCTTGCCTTTGCCGCTTCTCTACTTGCTGCTTGGAGCCAGCAGGAGCCCAGGGAGGTGGAGCAGGTCCCCGGGGGCCGCAGCACGGGCAGCAGTAGCCCCACCTGGAAACTGTAGTGGCCAAGCTGGGCCCTTCTGCCCACGAGGTTGGGAGCAAAGCACAGTAGGGTATGTCTGGGGATTGTACACATGGGCACCTTGCTCCCACCCTCATGGGTGGGAGGGTTGGGCACAATTCATTGGCGGGTGCCACGGGTGGATGAAAGTGCTTGGTGGGCCACATTTGGCCCATGGGTTGTATTTTGCCAGCCCCTGCTGTAGTCTGTAGCTCTGTTTCTTTCCTGGACCTCTCTGACACACTTCTAGATATACTCTGTTGCTCCTTCAGAGAATTGAAACCAGTTGTCCCAGCTGCCCTAGTCCCTTAGGATCTATACTGACTCTCCAGATTCCTCATTGGCTTAGGACCTTCAAGAAAGGATGTGCTTATCTCATGGGTCTCTAGATGTACAATTCATATCTTCTAGGACATAAGATGGTTAAAACTTCAGACTCCAAACCTTATAAGGGATCTAAACACCATCAATCTTTAACTAGTACAAGAGACATGGCTCTAGACAAAATAATAAATATATCCATATGCAGTTCTCTGCTTCAGTTTCCTCCCATTCTTTTCTTTTAGTGTGAATTAGATTTTTCTAAGGAGTCCAGAATTTTCCTTCCTGCCCATGGCTTTCTTTCCCTTTCTGTCTGTCTCTCTGTACCGCCACCCCCAGGCTTAGCTGGCTGCATATTTCATATGTAACTTAGCTGCAGTCCCACCCTTACCCCCAGTCTCTACTATGTAGCCCCCCACCTCAGGTCTTTCTGTATTTCCTTATACTTTGAACTTTGTCATTTGAACTATAATGTTTTCTAATAAATTAAATCGGCACTCAGTGACTTTCTTCTTTGGCAGGTTTGATAGTTAAATGGCGCTCCCTTGCATACTATGATTCCTTTGGCTGTGAATCCCCTCCCCAACTTTTCAACCTACATCTTTTTAAAAGGCAGCACAACACCTGGTTTCTTTGTTCAGACTCTAAGGAAACTCTCATACTCTAGACCCCAGATCCTGCAGAAAAAAATCGGTAAAAACTAGTTTCCTTAGACTTCAGCTTTCCCATTATCCCAAGGCAGTTCTGTTGGAACAAGGGCCATTCAGGTTAACAGCTTTCCATTATTAGCCCTCTGTTACCCCTTTCAGGAATTTCCATTCAACCCAGCGATAGAAAGACAATAGTGACGACCGACAGCCTTGTATTCAAAATAGAGTTTTCAGATGACACACAGGGACCCTAATGTCAAACAGACCTCATAAGCTGCTCATAAACAGATTCCACAGATTGCCAGACTTGGGTCTATGTGGGTATTTCACTTGCTGCAAAATATTTGTATGGGCATACTATGTGATTTTCTTACTTACTGTGATTTTCTGGGCCAGACTAAATCCCAGTGTCACTCTGATAATTTGGAGTTGCACATGGGATGAATTTGGCCCCCTTTGTACATTTTTACTATGATTGATCACAGCTTTCCTAAAAATAGATCATGCCAGAAGAACAGCCACAAACATCACCATTTGAAACTCTACAGAAGTTCTCATTCCCTATAAATTGAAAAATGAGTCTCACATAAAATGCTTTGTTCTTCAACCTCACACTAACTTTTCATTAACATGGTATAACTCTCAGGCTATTAGGAAGATGCCAGTTACAACAGAATGGACTGAGGTATTTGACTATGGAAAACAACAACATCTTTCCAAATGAAATATCAAACTCATTGCTCTCATTTTCTTTTAGTACCTGTTGTCTGCCACTGAAGTATCAAATTGTTTTAAACTCAAAACATTTTAAACTCAGATTTAGCTTTACTTCTTTACAAATCTGGTGGTGTTGTCACATTTCTTTCAGAAATTTGAAAATACCTTTTCATTAAAGAATGAGTAACATGGAAACTCGCTTTTACCTAACCTCCTTCTCTAACCAATTCTGAAACAAATCAATCTTGAAAACACACACGAAGAGTAAATTAATTACATTTATCTGTCTCCTTCCCTATGCAGAATGTTTTTATCTCCAAAAAGGGAAATTGTCAAGTAGAGGGAAACAGGGGGAAGAGACCAGGAACAAAGGGCCGGGGGGGGGGGGGGGGGAGGAGGAGGAGGCAGTACCCCAGTTTATAAAATTGGATCTCATTGAGCAGCCACAAGAAGAAGAGTCATAGAGCCAGAAGGAGAATAAAGACAAGGGAGCCCATCTCTTTGGTTAGGGAGATGATCTATTACTTTTTCCCCTGTTTTAGCTTTAACAGGAAGATACTCTTAGTCCTGCCTGGCCTATGGCCTAGTGGTTTGGCCACTGCCTTGTGATTGGGATTCAAGTCATAACAAGTAGTTGTTTAATACATGCATGTACATGTACGTGCATGTGAGTGTCTGTGACAATTATATTTTTGCACCTTCATGACAGAAACAGAACAGAATGTTAATAGAGCTGTAGACCTCTGTGCCATATTGCACAGTAGGCCATATTTAGTTACATAAGGCAAATATGTAGAAATTTTGCATGTCTTAACATGATTCAAGGTACTGTACAGGATGAAGTTGAATATCATTTCATGATTTAGATGCCTAAGAACTACATAAGTGTCACTTAGCCATTTTTATAGCCAAGTAGAATTTAGCCCTGAGTATATTATAGGAGATTTACTCTATCCATGGAGTCTACCCAAAGCAGAAGAACGAAGGCAGGCAGAAATACAGTTCTCATAAGGCAATGTACCACCATGGAAAATTGCAGTTCATTAGTTAAACACCTGGGTGAACTATTTTTACATTTCTGATTCAGAGGGTGTGTCTACACATTCATTAATGCACCATAGTTACAGCACATTAAGTTTAGTAACTGGATAATCAAATACTAAATCAATGTGCAGTAACTCATGCTACTGCACAGTAGCACTTCTGCACAGGTTTTTTCAGATGTGAACTGTGCAGTAGCCTAAAACTAATATGCAATAGTGTCTTAGCATGGGTTTTGCCTGGCATGCTACTGCACAGTGTTATTAAACTACTGCGCAGTTAGCATCTTGTGTAGACACACTCAGAATCTTTTAGAATATTTATTCAATTACATGGATAGTATAGAAATTTCAATATTTTGTCCCCATATCAGGTGAAGACAGATTTTGAAGTGGCAGAATTTCCCAAAGGATGAACATTTTGAATTTCATTCGGTTCTAGGCATGAGAGAGACATGATTTACTCTACCAGCTTAGAGATTTCACAGATGTTTGGGGAAAGAAATCCCCTTAGAATTGAAATGTACTTTACATACAAAAGACAACATAGATCATACGTATATAAATTCCATTATAAGTGGTCTTCCCTTTTTGGATAGAAATTGAGTAAACCTTGTCTCTCCTTGGAGACTAACAGCTTCTTTGAATGTAGGTGGATCCCTTACAGGCAACAACAATACCTTACTCTTTATAGGAGAGTAACATCTTGTTGATATTTGTGGACATTAGTATGCAATGTAGAATGCCCTGCAAAGCCTATGTAAGATACTTCTAAATTCTTATTATGAGGACTTAATAATCTTTTAATTCTGTGAAGATGATATGTATTGTTATTTTCATCAGTATCAGCAAACCAGGTAACAGTACTATTAACTTTATGTTATGGCTAGGGAACCAAGACACAGAGAAGCAAACCAACTAGACCAAAGCTGTAGAAGAATTCTTTAGTGGAACAGGAAACTGAACCCTGATTTTCATACTGTGAGTTAACACTATACCCAGTGGACAATCCTTCCTCTTCTCTTAGCCTATCTACACTAGTATGTTATAGAATGTATATGATATATTTAAGTCAAACCAAAGGAATGCTAATCTGAGAGGGACATGGAGTATATTGGAGTGCCAAGTGAAAAATGTAATACCAAGGTAAGACAGTAGACCACATCACGCATACCAAAGTACTTTATACGTTTTGTAGAGGGATCACTTCCCCCACATCTAAAGTGAAAGGGCATTTATACATTGCTGGGGGGGGAGGGGGGGAGGTGCACTTTAATGACAGTGACTCCGAGAGTCAAACGAACTTTAGTTAAAACACCCCCACCACTATTTTTCAGTGCAGAGACACTGATACACATGAGGCTGGGGTCTGCTGGAGTGCAGTAATTACCATGCTTCAGCAGACTTGCTTAATCGAGTCTGTTCCAATGAGCTGTAATTACAGCATGTTGGAGCAGCTTTGATGCACATATAGAGGTGCCCAAAAGGTGAAGCTGTTGGAAGCCTTAATGCACATATAAGGGTCTGAGGGGGTCGGACTCGATGATCTATTGAGGTCCCTTCCGACCCTAACATCTATAACATCTATGAAAATGTGCAGCTGTTTATCAGCACAAAGTGACTCTACATAACAGTTAAGGATAGAAAGTGAAGAGGAATACTGTATATAAATAAAACTGCATAGATCACATACATAACTGATAGCCGACATTCATTTTCAGTTCACTAAGAGAGTCAGTTCTAGTCTTGCAAGTGGTGACCTGGCTTAAGTTATTCATGTCTCTATCATCTTCCAGCAGAACCAAAGATATCTGATAAACCTGGGCATGATGGACTTAAAAAGCTCTCAACTGGTACAAAATGACACATCTGAACAACACAGTCTAATATGTGCAAATCAGGTTTGTCCTGCATTCTCTATGCTGGTTGCTCATAGAATTTAAAATGACATTTGAGGTCTTGATCTTGTCTTTAAGGTGCTCCATGGTTGCAATGGCTCTGCCTCAGGTGGCTATATCAACCTCTGGCAGTCACCCCTAAACCTGTTTTTCCGCTCTGGCTCACCAGGGCACTGCCTTCACTGTCTTCACCTGTCGTGCCTTGATAATGATTAAATATACATTTGGGAGGCAGCCCTAAGACTACCAGAGTGACATCTTATGTGCCTCACTCCACTGTTGGTGCCCCAATGATGCGCACATCTGGCCCAGTTCTTAACACACTGAGCCCTGGTGTGACATCTTGCCCCAGCAGGGCTCTCTGCCCTCACACCCAGGTTTTTGTTAGGCCTGCAGTTCCAGCCCTAAATCAACTAAACCAAACGAGCAGTGCCTGCCCCAGGTGCCCACAGTGGCCTCTCTGGGTCCTATTAAAGCCACCCCATGCCTTCTGGCTAAACAGGCAGCTCAGAGACAAAACCTTTAACAAGATAACCAGCTCTCCTCAGGATATACATATAAGCCAGACAAAGCCCTCACTGCTACCTGGATTCAATGTCAGCCCCTCAGGGCTACCTTAATGATTGTTGTTCATGGTTTGCTGTCAGTTGTCTGTAGTCGCTCTCAAGGAGCCCCTCTCCCTGCTATGATCTGTGCCCAGCTGGGCTCAGGTAGCTCCTAGGCTCCACCCCTTCTGATCACCTTACCTTTCTCCATCTTCCCTGGGCACAGCAGTTCTTCATTACCTAGTGCAGAGTTGGACAAACCACAACACGTGCCACAGGTGGCATGGAGAGCCTCAGCTTGTGGTGCACAGCTGATCTGGGAGGGAACAGTCATAGCTTGGGCAGAGAAGAGAAAGCAGAATGAGAGATAAGACAGGAAGCATAAGGCCAGGTACAGACAGCAAAGCAACAGATTGGGCAAGGGAAAGGGGATATCTGAAAGAGTGCCTGTGGGTCTAATATGAAGACCATGGTCAAGAGCTTCTCTCCTCTGGCAAAGTGGAACTCTCCACAAAAGGATTAAGTCCTACCCCAAAGGCAGGGTATATTTCCGAGGCTTTGTGTTTTCTAATATAAATATATAGCAACATGTATACTTACAAAAACCAACCAAAACCAAAACGGTCTGACCAACAAAAGCAGTCTACTGCACAAGTCTCTTTGGCCCATGTGAAAGAAAGTACCTGTGTTGTTCAATGCAGCACTGCGCTCTCAAATATCCTGATGATGCTCATGGCATAAGAACCTACACAGACTAGGACACATATGTCAGATCTCTGAGGCTACCCTCCATTCCCTGGTGTCCTGCTAGAGAAGTAAATAGGTCTGTCCAAGTGAGCTGGATAAAGACCCCCAAGCATTCCAAACTTCTGGCTATTTCTGGGCTCCAGTGATCACTTCAACTCCAGTGATCCTGCTGAGGGACACGGCAGCAGGGAGGGTGAAACAATATGTCCTGCAGTTGGAAAGGACTCCACTGCTCTGCAGTGGTGTAATAAAAGCATTCAGTCAAACAAGGCTCTGAGCCCTTCTTTCTCTGTTTTTGGTGGCTTAGGTTTCTTTCACAGGAGCCAAAAATAGTTGTAGTGCCACCATGAATCAAAACTGGGAATCAGTGTGCTAGTAAAGCGGTCCATCAGGCCTGTACTAGAGCAAAGGCAGCTTCCAGTGGCCCTGTCTTTGGTGAAATGTGTTGAGTTTTTTATAAGCATCGTTATGTTTTTATATTTTAGTGGGCTTTACTATTAAAACATAACAAAACCTGTTAAAAACTGGCTATGGCTCATTTCCGTGCTCAGTAGCAGCTCTATGCTCCATGCACTGTGTCCCCCTAGGATATACTAGGATATACTGAATAAGTTTAGCTTAATCTAATGCTTTTAATATATTCCGTATTCACTTTTATCAGTATGGGCCTTCTCCTTTTAAAAGTAATATCAAGCTAGTGTGTATTTTACTTAGCTTCAAAGCTCTTACCCACATAGCTGGTTTGGAATTCACACCCACTCGTTAACCTCTTCAGGAAGCAAGATTGGAGCTCTGTATAAATCAGGGATGCTCGCGCTTGTAGGGAGGCAGTTAGACAGGCCAAAGCTACCATGGAGCTGAGGATGGCATCCCAAGTTAAGGATAACAAAAAATTGTTTTTCAGATATATAGGGAGTAAAAGGAAGGCCCAGGGTGGAATAGGACCTCTACTAAATGGGCATAAGCAATTGGTGATGGACAGGGGGACAAGGCTGAACTCCTCAATGAGTTCTTTGCCTCAGTGTTCCTAAGCGAGGGGCAAGACAAGTCTCTCACTGGGATGGTAGAGAGGCAGCAGCAGGGCACCAGACTACCAAGCATAGACCCTGAGATAGTGCAGAGGCACTTGGAGGAACTGGATGTGTTTAAGTCGACAGGCCCGGATGAGCTCCATCCGAGGGTACTGAAGGCACTGGTTGATGTCATTGCACAGCCACTGGTGGGAATATTTGAAGACTCATGGTGCATGGGCCAGGTCCCAGAGGACTGGAAAAGGGCCAGTGTGGTCCCCATTTTCAAGAAGGGGAGGAAGGAGGACCCTAGCAACTATAGGCCAGTCAGTCTCACCTCCATCCTAGGCAAAGTCTTTGAAAAAATTAACAAGGCTCACATATGCGAGAGCCCGGCAGGACAAATTATGCTGAGGGGAAACCAGCATGGGTTCGTAGCAGGTAGATCATGCCTGACTAATCTAGTCTCTTTCTATGACCAGGTTACAAAACACCTGGACGCAGGAGTAGGGGTTGATGTCGTTTACTTAGACTTCAGGAAGGCCTTCGATATGGTATCCCACCCCATACTGGTGAACAAGTTAAGAGGCTGTGAATTGGATGACTACACAGTCCAGTGGGTGGTGAATTGGCCAGAGGGTCGCACCCAGAGAGTCGTAGTGGATGGGTCAGTATCAACCTGGAAGGGTGTGAGCAGTGGGGTCCCGCAGGGCTCGGTCCTTGGACCGATACTCTTCAATGTCTTCATCAGCGACTTGGACGAGGGAGTGAAGTGTACTCTGTCCAAGTTTGCGGATGACACAAAACTGTGGGGAGAAGTGGACACACCAGAGGGCAGGGAACAACTACAAGCAGACCTGGACAGGTTGGACATATGGGCGGAAAACAACAGAATGCAATTCAACAAGGAGAAATGCAAAGTGCTGCACCTAGGGAGGAAAAATGTCCAGCATACCTACTGCCTAGGAAATGACCTGCTTGGTGGCACGGAAGCAGAAAGGGATCTTGGAGTCCTAGTGGAGTTGTCAGTGTGACGAAATCATCAGAAAAGCTAACTGCACTTTATCGTGCGTCAGCAGATGCATGACAAACAGAGCCAGGGAGGTGATACTTCCCCTCTATCGGGTGCTGGTCAGACCGCAGTTGGAATACTGCATGCAATTTTGGGTGCCGCACTTCAAGAGGGATGTGGATAACCTGGAGAGGGTCCAGAGAAGGGCCACTCATATGGTCAAGGGCCTGCAGTCGAAGCCCTACGAGGAGAGACTGGGGCACCTGGACCTCTTCAGCCTCCGCAAGAGAAGGTTGAGAGGCGACCTTGTGGCTGCCTATAAGTTCATCACGGGGGCACAGAAGGGAATTGGTGAGGATTTATTCACCAAGGCGCCCCCGGGGGTTACACGAAATAATGGCCACAAGCTAGCAGAGAGCAGATTTAGACTGGACATTAGGAAGAACTTCTTCACAGTTCGAGTGGCCAAGGTCTGGAACGGGCTCCCAAGGGAGGTGGTGCTCTCCCCTACCCTGGGGGTCTTCAAGAGGAGGTTAGATAAGCATCTAGCTGGGGTCATCTAGACCCAGCTCTCTTTCCTGCCTATGCAGGGGGTTGGACTCGATGATCTATTGAGGTCCCTTCCGACCCTAACATCTATGAATCTATGAAAACCACACCTTGTGAGCCACATATAACTCCTGGGCAGTTTAAATACGGTTCCTAAAGCTGGTGTGCTGTGTGCAGATTATTGACTCGTACATCTTGAAAGTTTTGTCCAGTGGCTTTTGGTTGTGTTAAGATTTTTGTTCGTGGCTGAAAGGGTTAGGATGTTTGGACACCCATGGTATAAACCATGGTAAAATATTATTTGAAAGGCACAATATACAGTAATGAGCCAGTGGTTCTTTAAACAGTAGAAAGAGAGTTAAATATGTAGTAGTAAAGAGGTAGTAAACAAACAGAGCACTGATTCTGATCAGCAGTATGAGGAAGTTCAGAAGAAACAAGAATGAAGGAGTAAGTCTAGACAGCAGTGCAGGGATCTTCAGTCAAAAGAACTGAATCTAGCAGGGGCTGGAGCTGGATATAGCCAGCAGCTCAAGGGAACTTCAGAGTAACTTAGGAGTAACTTCCGGATTCATTCTGGCTACAATGAGGTCTATAGACCACTGAAGACTATAGGACTGGGACTGGACCCAGGGTCTTCCAGGTAACTACTTTCTGGGCATGTCTACATGAGATGCTTAATGTGCAGCAGACTAATTCTACTGAACATTAGCGTGTCATGACAAAAACCATGCCAATGTGCTAACGCGCAGAAGAATTAGTCTACTGTGCAATAAGCACCACAAAAAAACCCGTGCACCGTTGCTACTGTGCATTAGTCACTGTGCACTTATGTAGTATGTCATATTAGAGGTACTAAACTTAATGCACCATGGCAACGGTGCATGAATGCACATGTAGATGCAGCCTCTGTTTAGCTAGCCTTGCCAATGGGATTTGCAAATGTGGTAGGGTCTCTCAAACTGGGGCTGGGCAGAGACACAACAAATTCGTAGGAATATAGGAATCTGAATTCTAAATCTGGACAGTGGTTCCCCACAGTAGGTGTAGGACAGCACAAACTGTTTGCTGTTCGTGGGCATCAGCATATTTTGCAGAGTGACTTTCAGGGCTTGTTTCCAATTAATCTTCAGGGGGAGTTTTAAATGCTTATTGTTCTTGCTGTCAGTGTCCATTTTTCCTGAAATGGCCATGAGAAATTTAGATAGTGCTCAAAGATAACATTAGATGAAAATGAGATAGTGTAAAAACCATTTAAAGCACCTATTCAACTGAAATCTGAAAGGCAACTTCACCTCTGGTGGAACTATCACTGCACCATTCATGTTTTTTGGGCCTATTTTACAAAGTTATCGGGGTGCCTAAAGATGCAGATAGGCATCTAGCAAGATTTTCAGAAGTACTGAAGTGGGGTTAGTGTCTACCTTCCATTGACTTTCAATAGAAATTAGGCACTTAAACTGCTTAGGAGCTTTAGTGAATCTTATTAGGTGCTTATCTGCACTTTTGGTGCCTAAATTGTAAATCAGGTCATTTCCGGTCCCTGGGAAGAAGATGCTTTAGAAATGCTAAGTAGTTATTATATCGGTGTCTGCTTTTCTTACTCATATGTCCTATAAACTCTTGAAAATAACTGCAGAGATACAGCAACATGATCCAGATCCGGAATAAACCCACTGATGACTGATGTGTTCAGAAGGGATGTATGTATAATGAAGCATTCCAGTTCCTGTCACTGGTGTCCAGATCCCCAAAGATGGGGCTTTATTACATTAATTTACTTTTGTAAATTGTCTGCATTTACATGCATTCTTGACTCAGGGAATGCAAGTTCAGCACAAGGTTACTTATCATTGTCATGACTCATTCCTTTTTCCTTATTCCCTAAAGGCAGTAAGGATTCTAACTCTATTATAAAACAAACTGTCCAAAAGGGAACTGATACCCACAGGGATTTCATTCCATGACCCATATGCCACAGTCTCTTCTGAAGCAGGAAGAAGTTGTAACAGATGTCTCTTAGAGAATATTACAGGCAATGGTATAAATAATGCCTTATCTGCTTTGATTAATGTGAGTCCTTTTAACACTGCCATAAGGGACATAGCAACAGATTCCTCCCATGTTGATCAAGTCATTTAAATGATAAAACTGAACAGACATCACAAGAAACTTAATTGAAACTACTGATCGAAAAGCCTTACTGGGAGCATCTACATGTTCTATTAAGGTGATTGAATAAAACTCTGGTGCATTTCCTGCTGGAGTTTATCATTCCTGGTCATGCTGTTTGCACATGCCCTAGAGACAACATCATTTTGAGCTGAAATGGAGTAACCCCAGCTGGCAAGGGGCCCTGGGGTTCAGCCTGCCAGCCCGGGTCTGCTGTGACTCAGCTCAACATTCTGCGGAGGGACTGACTGGGGCCCAAGGGTGCTTTAGTGAGAGGGTAGCCATCAGGCAGCCTCCGTGCTGAAGTACCCTCATGCCCCTGCCAGCTCCATCAGCATCTACACATGCACTGCCGTGGAGTAAATAACTACACGATAGGATAATACTTGTTTGGCAGTACTATCCTATGGCAGAGTTAATGAGTTTACTCCATTTTAATAGCACTGAAAGTATTGATAGCAATGTTTTACTGAGGAGCTAATTAGGCAACTGGAGTAAATGTCTTGTGTAGACATGCTCACTAAGTTATAGGCAGAGAGAGGTAGCAAGCTGTGATAGTCTGAAGTCAGGCAGAAGGCAGGGTAGAGATGTACCTTATAGACTAAATCAGAGATGCATAAGCTTTTGTGCATGCGCGACCAGTACTTCCTGGTTCTGGGGGGCACCAGCTGCCGATCGATCGCTGATGGGGAGGGCGGGTGGGAGGCACTGACAGGTGCTTCCCACTCCCCGGTCCGCGAGAGCCAATTTTATGTGGGGAGGGGCACATGCCTCCCTGTACTCCTCCTACGTGTTGCCTATGTTTTTGTGAGCCTGAGCTCACTTCATCAGATTTTGTAAAAGGACATGCACAGAGCAGTGTATCAGACAGAGAGTGTGTTGAATACAAAAGACAGGGGAAGGAAGAAAAGAGGGGAGAGTGTGGAGGAGGGGCAGTGCTGGGAGAACAAATTAAGTCATAAATCTACAGGGAGAAAGGGGTCACAAAAGCTGCTTCAGGTAATGGGATAAGAATCCATAGTCCCTTTTTAGGCTATTGCAACCATGATGTGGTTGTAGTATTTTATTTTGATGTTCACTGTTGGAAGGGGTGGACTGGGGGAGAAGGGGTGCAGTGGTGCAGCTACACCCCCTTTTAAATTCTGCTCCACCCAAACTTTAAAACCAACTGCCTAGGAGGAGCAGCAGCATTTCTATTCAGGCAGAGCTGACCGACGCAACTGGCTTCATGGCTCATTATCATCTCCTCAATCCCCACTAACCTCTCTCCATTCCACAGGTACGAATGATCCTTTCAACATTTTAATGTTCTTGATGTTTTAATATCCATGTCGGCAATTGGATCAGTATCGGCCAATATGGTTCGTTAATAATCAGACATTGGTATTGACCAAAAAATCTTTATTGGTGCATCCCTAGTTTAACTGAATCACACTTTACACATATGGGGGTTTTTTGCCATTGAAATTAGTTTGTTACTGTGAAGGAGTGAAACAGAACTTACAGCATGGAGGGCTGGCAGGGCTGTAGCTGCAGCCCAGAAAGGAAGGAAAAAACCCACCCAATTTCCGGAGCAGCATCTCACTCAGGATTGGTGGAGGGAGGCAGCTCAAAGGTATTTCCGGCCCTGGAGCAGTTCCCTGCAGGCTGCAGGGAGAGAGGAGCAGCTGAAGGTCTGGGCAGGGAAGGCTGGGGGAGTGACCCTGAGGCAGGCAGAGACTTGCAAACAAGCCACTAGTGGTAATCTCCGGAGCAGAGCTGCAGTTGAGGATCCGGAGTGAGGGAGTCCACAAGGCCTGAGAGAATCTCCGGAGTGGAGTTTTCCAATAGACGATCCAGAGGAGGGCCTGAAGGAAAAAACTCCAGCCACAGGTAGAGCCTTCCTGCACAGTGGGAGACCCCAAAGAGACTGTGAATGGTCATAGGGGTGCAGGGCAGGCTAGCACACAGCAAAGAATGGAATAAGGAATTGTTTGCCTGAATTATGGTGATTGGGCCCCACAGAAGACACAGGGATCAAGACCAGGCAGGATCACCGTGGGCATTGCCTCCTGGGAATATATAGGTCATCAAAGTCGTGGCAGGAGAGAAAACGTAAGATCCACTTCCTGGCAGACCTGGTGATCCAGAGCCAAGGTCTACCCTGTCACCACCTGTAGGCAGACGAGTGCAGGGCAGTACTAGCAAGCCCTATAATACCTACAGACATCAGTTACGTTGCAGACTAAACCCCATGTAGTTTAGTTCGCAATATAGCTACTTCTAACATTGCAGCCTTTAATCTGACAGCTCAAGCCCTGGCCACAGAAGAGGGAGGCTGAAGGCAGAAGCGGTGAGGGACCCAATCCTATTTTTTTTTCACGGAGCCTGCCTGCCTCTCCCATGGCTGGAAAGCGAGCTGCCAGCAGGTCGAGCAGCCCCTGAGTTGTGGGGGCCCCCAGTCCTTCTCTCTGCAGTTGCAGCAGCCCCTGGGGCCACATGGATGGGCTGCCCCAGGACCTGCCAGATCCAACTCTTCCCCGAGCCACCTCCTGGGACCACCTGGGAATGGGCTGATTTCCCCCTGGGGCAGCATGGGGAAGCAACAGGAGGGCAGCTGGGCATGCTGGTGGCCAGAGAAGGCGACAGAGATGGTGCATGGCATGCTGGAAGCCCAGGCGGGCTCAGGGAAACTTGGGCTTGGCAGGCTTCCAGTGCACTATGTGCCATCTCTGCCACCTTCTTTGGCCACTAGCACACCCAACCACCTTCCTGCTGCTTCCCTGCACTGCCCCAGGGGCAAGCCAGCCCATTCCTGGGCAGTCCCAGGTAGCAGGAAAGCAGTGGAAATGGTGCACAGCATACTGGAAGCCATGGCAGACTCAGGGAAGAGTAGGATCCGATGGATGCTGCCTCTGAATTGGGGCAGCATCCTGCCTGCTAGCTGCCCACCCAGGGGGCCCCAGGGGCACCACCACCATGGAGAGAAGGACCCCTGCAGCTCAGGGGACATTCGGCTCACCAGCAGCTCATGCAGGTAGGCTCTGCTGAAAAAAAAAATAGTGTCAAGGGGCCTGATCCTTTTTCTTTGTCTCAGAGCCTGCCTGTGGCCTGAGGGCAAGCTGCCAGGGGCCCTGAGCTGCAGTGGGGCTGGGGGGGTGAGCCCAAGCTGAGGCAGCCTCTGGTCTGCTAGAAGCCTACCCAGGTAGCTCCAGGGGTGTCCCCATCATGGAGGGAAGGACTAGAGTCCCCCACAGATCAGGAGCTGCTTGGTCTGCTGGCAGCTGACCCCCCGGCTGTGGGAGAGGCGGGCAGGCTTCGCAAAAAAAAAAAAAAAAGGATTGGGCACCTCACCATAACAGTAACGGAAGCCCCTAAATTGAAACAGTGGGCTTTTAATCATTACAATTAAAAACACACCATTTCAATTTAGAGGACTAAACCCCAACAATGTATACAAGTGCCCTAAGAGACTTACATTTAATTACAATAACTACAGGACTAATGACACAATATCATTTGACTTTTTAAATTTCTTTTTACTATTTTTTTCCTCATTTGTTGTGGGTTTTTTAAAACTTTATATATAATTTAGCAAATTAGTGCATCTTTCAATAGTTAGATTTGTTTTTGCTTTGATATTAAGATAAAGAATATAGCAGTACTCCTTAGCATAATAATGAAGTATCCAGTTTCTCTTTAACTGGAGAAAAATGTGTGTTGTGTGATAATGTGCCACGCTACCTGTATCCCTCTTTTCAAAATCCTAGATCCCTATGCACCCCCTGTGCCTTTTGAAAATATTTTTTGGATTTTTTTTTGTTCTAGTGGGGAAAGATTAATGGCTGGTTTACAGAGGGATTGGGTGTGTCCTAACTCATTGCACTCTGCCCTCTGGATAGTGCTGGAAGGGACCCTTTACTGAGAATTTCTGCTCTTTCTAGAAGAAAAGAAGCCTTATGAGAGTGCAGAAACAAACTATCCTGATATGCAGGAAGGCTAGCAAGTATGGCAGAAGACCAGCTTGGCCTAGCAGGGAACTCTGCAGTAAATTAAGTCACATAAATGAAGCTTATAAGAAGTGGAAACTTGAACAAGTACATGGGGAGGAGTATAAGAGCATTGCTTAGGTATGCAGGGATGAAATGAGGAAGGCCAAAGCACAACTGGAGTTGCAGCTAGCAAGGGATGTGGAGGGTAACAAGAAGGGTTTCTACAAGTATGTTGGTAGCAAGAGGAGGATCAGGGAAAGCGTGGGTCCCTTACTGAATGGGGGAGGCAACCTTGTGACAGAGGATACAGAAAAGGCTGAAGTGCTCAATGCCTTCTTTGCCTCAGTCTTCACAGGCAAGGTCAACTCCCAGACTACTGCACCAAGGCAGCATAGTTTAGGGAGGAGCAGCCAACAGTGGCAAAAGAACAGGTTGGGGACTATTTAGAAAATGGTCCATGCGGCTGGATGAGATGCACTAGAGGGTGCTGAGGGAGTTGGCTGATGAAATTGCAGATGCATTGGCCATCATCTTTGAAAAATGGAGATCAAGAGAGGCCCCAAATGATTGGAAAAGGGCAAACATAGTGCCGATATTTAAGAACGGGAAAAAGGAGGATCCAGGGAACTACACACCACTCAGCCTCACCTCAGTCCCTGAAAAAATCATGGAGCAGATCCTCAAGAAATCCATTTCTAAGCACTTGGAGGAGAAGAAGGTGATTAGAGTCAGCATGGATTCACCAAGAGCAAATCATGCTTGACCAACCTGATTGCCTTCTATGATGAGATGACTGGCTCTGTGGATGCAGGGAAACCAGTGGATGTGATATACCTTGATTTTAGCAAGGCTTTTGATACAGTTTCCCACAACATTCTCACAGGCAAACTCAGGAAGTACAGGCTGGATGAATGGACTGTAAGGTGGATGGAAAATTAGCTGGAGCATCAGGCTTAGAGAGTAGTAATCAATGGCTTAATGTCTAGTTGGCAGCTGGTATCAAGTGGAGTGCTCCAGGGGTTGGTCCTGGGACCAGTTTTGTTCAATGTCTTCATCAACAACCTGGAAGATAGGATGGAGTGCATCTTCAGCAAGTTTGCAGATGAACCAAGCTGGGGGGAGTAGTAGATATGCTGGAGGGTAGGGCTAGTATTCAGTGAAACCTAGATAAATTGGAGGATTGGCTCAAAAGAAATCTCATGAGTTTCAACAAGGACAAGTACAAAGTCCTGCACTTAAGATGGAACAATCCCATGTATCAGTACAGGCTGGGGGCTGATTGGCTGGGCAGCAGCTCTGCAGAAAAGGACCTGGGGGTTACAGTGGACAATAAGCTGAATATGTGCCAACAGCGTGCCCTTGTTGCCAAGAAGGTTAACGGCATACTGGACTGCATTGGTAGGAGTGTTGCCAGCAGATCAAGGGAAGTGATTATTCCCCACTATTCTGCACTGCTGAGGCCACGTCTGGAGTACTGTGTTCAGTTTTGGGCCCCCCACTACAGAAAAGATGTGGACAAATAGGAGACAGTCCAGCAGAGAACAACAAAAATGGTGAAGGGGCTGGGGGACATAATTTATGAGGAAATACTGAGGGAACTTGCTTTACTTAGTATAGAGAAGAGGAGACTGAGAGGGGAATTAATAGCTACCTTTAACCACCTGAAGTGAGGTTTGAAAGAGGACGGAGCTAGACTGTTCTCAGTGGTGGCAGATGACAGAACAAGGAGCAATGGTCTCAAGTTGCAGCAAGGGGAGTTTAGGTTAGATATTAGGAAGCATTTTCTTCCTAGGAGGGTAGTAAAACACTGGAACAGGTGACCAAAGGTGGTGGAAGCTCCATCCTTGGAGGTTTCCAAAACCTGGCTAGACAAAGCTTTGTCTGGGAGGATCTAGTTGGGGATGGTCATGCCTTGAGCAGGGGGGTTGGATTAGATGATCTCCTGAGGTCCCTTCCAACCCTAACTTTCTATGATTTTATGCGTGGATCTGGGATTTTGAAAATGGGAGTGCAGATGATACGGTGCATCAGCACATAAAACACAACACACTTCTTTTCTCCAGTTATTAAGAAAGTAGAAGCTTCACTAATTAGTAGGGGCCTAGAGCTATATTATTCAATTTAAGATTAAAGCAGGAAAAAATATGGGAAAATGCATTATATATATAAAAAAAGAACTAACTAGACAAAATTAATCCAAATATGTAGTTTCATTAATACTGGAGTTATTATAGTTAAATGTGTGTCTCTTTTTCAGATTCATAAAACAAAATCAAGTCTTCTTGAGCATCTGGATAATGCTTCCAATGCTTCATGGAAAGTGATTTCCATACTTTAGCTAATGTTCACTCAAGTTAATAGTTCCACACCACCTACATTAATGTTTTTACCTAGAGTTAAAAAACAGTCTGCATGGTTGTAAATTGGGACCTACGTGACTCGGAGCAGCAAACAGACAGCAGCATTGTGGAAGGAAAAATAGGTGGAGTACTGGAACTATTAAAATCCATTTAAAAGGAAAGGGGTTGTAAATACCTGTGAAGTGAAGAGTTTAGAAGGAATCAAGCAAATTATATGAGCCATGAAGTAAATTGACTCCCTCACTGCTGCCTCAATAGAAATGCTGCTTCCACTTCTAGGCAGTTGCCTTTAAACTTTCGATGGACCAGGAATCAAAGTGGGGTGCTAGTACATCAGTGCATCCCTCTTGGATCTGCCCCTGCCTAATAATTCATGGTCATTTTATTAATCCCTTGGTCGTTTTACCAAATTATTTTAGGGATTGAAGCATGTTGCCTGCTCTGAGTGTTATTGTCAGTTATGTTTGTACCATGTGGTCTGAGGGCAGTGAGAATGAAAGAGGTAGGAATGGGAAAAACAGGAAGTCAGCCTTCCTGTCCCTCACCAAATTATGGGGAGTGAGTGAGGAGTCCTGGGGAGGCTAGAAATAGAGGAGAACTTTAATCTGGGTATTTGTAAAATGATTAAAGGAGCAGGAGATGGGGAGTTAGAGGTAGGAAAGAAAAATGGATAGAGTTTAGTACGGGCAGACCTTGGGGGTCAGGTAGTGAAGGGCTGGCATGATAGGCAGTTGGTGAAATGCAGTTTGGGGAGTCAGTTAAAGTAATTAAATAAGATAATTGACCATTCTGGAGATGGGATTGAGTAACTACTGTAATGTCATAAGCAAAGCAAGAGAGGGAAAATGATGATGATGTCACAGTACTGTTGTAGCTTTTGCTATACAGTGGGCACATCTACCTCAAACACTGACTGCCCAGTAGCCAAAAAATATTGTGCAGTAGCGCGTCATGGCACAGACAGACTAATATGCTACTGCACAGTATTACTAGGCAACTGTTGTATCACCTGAAAGATGTTCGCCAGTGCTGCTGCTCAGTAACTCCAGTTACTGCACATTCATTTACTTGCTAATACAAATACTAAATAAATGTGCAGTAATGACTGTGCAGTAGCAACTCATGTAGATGTGCCCAGTGAGGGGAGGCAGAGAAAGTGTTTGCCAACAGCTGCATATCTGGTAGGCTCTTAGCAGTGAACTCTTCACAAAAAAGTTTTGGTTTCAACTTGCAGTGAAAAGCCCTGAGCTGTCCTAGTGGAACCAGCCTCCCCTGAGTTCCAAACCAGTGACAACACCCAAGTAATATACTGCACGGCTTTGTACAGCTTTGTCTGTGCTGGAAGCCTTGACAAGGATATTTTGGGACTTTTGTTAGTTTCAGGAAAATAGCCAGTTTGGCTTGTTTAAAAAAAGAAGCTTTTCATTCTTCCCCTTAGCCTCCTCCCCCTCCCCTCCCCAGCCATTTATTTGTTATATATCAGGGTTGGTAACATACAGACCCATGGGTTAGATCCGGCCAATGGAGCCACTTGATCTGGCCTGCAGAGCTGGACTGCTTTGTGTCTTCCTACACTTCTGCTAGGACTGGGCAGAGAGGAGCTGTGCTAGATTCATGCAGTTGGAATCTGTATCTACATAGCCATCACCACCTTTCCCTGCCCACCCGCCTCCTAGCTGTACTGCAGGTAGTTTCCAGCCAGTGGGGAACTGAGCCAGGGCTGGGCAGCTTCCAACAGTGACCACATTGCAGGCCAAGTACAAGGGAGGGGAGGGAATGGTGACACTGTGGGTGCAACTAGCCACTATCCCACCCCAGCTCCAGTTCAGATTTTCAATGACTGGAAGCTGTACTCCTGCCACCTCTGGGAAGAAGGGGTTGTGGGGGGAGATAGGGGGAGTAGAGGAGGCAGGTAGAAGTGGCAGCAGCACCTTGCTGTAGCATGGGTACGGGCAAACCCACTCACCACTGCTAACACCCCACTGAAGCTGCCTAGCCCATGCCAGTCTAGGGTTGGGTTAATCCACCCCTTGGCTTATAAATGTTGCTGGCCTCTGCTTTATATCATATGTTCTCCAGAACCTTTCTTTGGTTTAAATGACTCAAGAAATGGGTTTCTAGTTCTTGCCTCAGGAAATTGTTTTACAGTGTCTGGTCCTAGCTTCTAAAATGTATATTTTGTCTGACATTACAGGTACCATTAGGCAGGGTTCAAATTACACTTTGAATCTTGTGGGTGTCGGAGACAGCAGCAGTGGTGGTGGTGGTGGCAGCAGTGGCAGTGACAACGACAGCGGAGAGAAGCCTTAGGGCAGCCTGGGCCAGGCTCTTGGTGGCTGCAGCAAAATGCACCCAGCAGTGACACAGGAGAGGGCCTGCTTTCCCCCTCCCATGCTTAACAGCAGTTTCTGCCCAGCTGCCAGGGGGCTGTCATCTTTTACGGGGGAGCTCACGTCTTTTATGGGGTGGAGGGCACAGCCCTCCTCCCCTCCCAGGCCCCCCTGTAATTCAAACCCTGCTATTAGTTGAGTTCCATATCTGGATTGGAGGCATTGAGTAGAAACCTATTTGCTGTAGAAAGAGACGCTTGTTATTCAGATGAAGGTATTCTTCCATCTAGGCTATAATTGAACCATTTCCAGAATATTGTGCTGTTCATCAGATTAAAGTGTACCACAGGAAGTAGCTGTTTTTAAAGGGACATTTTTTATTTTGACCAGATTCTAATATGGTTAACTTGATTTAGCTTATATAAATTTCCCCATTACTTCAACTAATCAAGGCATTCTTTCCTTCCTGCTGTATACTATTGTATAGTGTTCTTGCATGCTATTAAACAGTTGTTGTATTTTACTGCAGAAGTGATAGTTTTTCAGTAGCTGGTAAAGCGATTCTTATTGTAGAAGTGTGATTTCATAATGGTAAAGTGATTCGTAGAAATGGTGTTCTATAATTGACGGGCAAATCACATTCCATTTGATTGAAAGGTCTTATTACTATAACACATTTCTCATCAGTAGGTCTTACTATTAAAAAACTTTTTCCACAGAATCAACTCTCATTTGCTAACTTTTATCTTATACCTATGATTTCTCCTTTCCTTCTGCTATTTACTATCTTTAAATACTTATTCAAGATCATCATATGTTATCTGATAGAATGAGTTAAGTTGAATAGATGCATGTTGATTTGTTTACTACATTGACCAGAAAACACATATAGCCACAGGCACTGGTTAAATTTATTTTTACTCAGGGAAGTCATGAATAGATGCCGCACTTGGCACCTGTCTCCTAGGGCTGTGCGAAGCTTTGGTCCCTGATTTAATTCGGTGGAGATTTGGCCCAATTCGGTGGCCAAATCCCCAAATCCAAATTGAAGCAGAGGACCCTTGAATCTCTCCAAATCAAATCAGAACCCTCTGAATTGATTCAGAGAGATTCAGAGATTCAGACATAGTCACAGCTTTAAATGTTTTTTCTACATACCTCTAGGTGGCAGGGGCTCATGAGTGCTGCAACGCTGGGGTGCATGGAGTGTCCCACAGAAGCATGGGGGACTCCCCAGCACACTTGGCAATAGACCCGGGAGTGGACCAGAAGCACCTCCAGTCTACATCCAGGTCTACCTGGGAGCACGCTGCCCGCCCCCCCCCAGCTCAGTGACCGGTGCCTCCTGGGTCTGGGGGGGCACCCGGGGTCCCCCTTCAGTGATCACTGAGCTGGGGGGGGGGGTGAATGAGGGCCCTCCAGTGTGCTCCATGGCAGACCCGGAAGTGGACCAGAACTACTTCCAGTCCACTTCTGAGTTTGTCGCCAAGCACGTGGAGGGCTCCCCCACACTGCTGTGGGATGCTCCATGCACCCCAGCATCACAGCCATCACAAGCCGTGCCTGCTACCTCAAGGTATGTAGAAAAAGCTTTTAAAGCTGTGTCTATATCCGAATTGCTGATTCTCCAAATCAGCATTGAATCTTTGGATTCAGCCAGAATGAATCAAGAACAGTGATCCCAATCAACAAATCGAATCACTGTCCCTGATGTGGGCTGAATCTGAATACAAATCGAATAGGACCCAGTTCGCACACCCCTACTGCCTCCCACCAACCCAGATTGACTCACTAGACCCCCATCCCTTGGATTGGGCCTGCTGTCTCCCTCCCCGCCCCCAGCACCCCAGATCCCTGCTTACCTCCCCACTCCTGCAGGTCCCAGCTTACTTGGTGCTGTCCCCAGGGAGTAGGCAGCGAAGGGGATCCTGCCTCCCCAGCCACTGCTGCTCTATTCTCTGGGCTGAGAAGATAGCCAGAAGTAAACCAGGGGATACAGGAGGCAGGGGTGATCTGTGAGAGCCAGGGGGGAGCCCTGGGAGCAACGAGGCAAAGGGAGGAATCCCAAGGGGCAGGTGGGGAGCCCCAGGGGTGGGGGGGCAGGGGGACCCTGAGGAGTGGAGGGGACAGGGGGAGGTCTAAGGGAAAGGGGGCAAGCCAGAATGAGAGTGGAGGGGAAGACGGGACAATTCTTACCTTTTAGTTCTCAAGGCCCCTATTGGCTTGAACATGTGACTGCTTCAAACTTGACCTAGCACTAACTTTGCTCACACTTGAGCAGCTCAAAGTAAAACATGTAAGAAGGCCTTTAGGCACATAAGAACTTTTAAAAATCTCACTAGGAGTCTAAATACCTATATATATATATATCTATATCTATAGATATAGATATATATATATACATATATATATAGATATATATATATATATCTCCTGTCTCAAGTGCCTAACTAATTTTTTAAATAGGGCTTAGGCCAATGATTCTCAACCTTTTTTGTAACAGGACCCATTTGTAAATATTGATGGCCAGTCCTGACCCAGTGATTATTTTAAGTAGAAAACACACAAGTATTTTGGCCCCAAAATACTTATTACACACTACAAGATAAAGCAGCTCAACAGTATTAATTTTAAAGACAGAAATCAACATTAAAAGCACTATCAACATGTGGCCCTCCATTACTCCCAGTGACATTCATCATTGTGCAGTTTGCACAGTGCAAATTGCTGGTGCTCCTCAATCCCAACATGCAACCCCCTGGCTCTGCTGCTGTCTCTTACTCCCAACTGTCAGCCCCCTGGTCCTACGGATGCCCCTCAGTCCAAACCCACAGTCTCCTACTCCCCTCACCTCCTTCCACTGCCAGCTGCCTGCCTGGCTGGGCCATGGCTCTACCCAAGCACCATGGCTTGGCTCCCGCTGCTGCCCGGAGACTGCCCATGCTGCCTGCTATCTTATCTATCCTTTAGGATAGAGGCATGGCCTGAGGGGAGTGGTGGAAGTGGGAGGAGGTGAGGCCAGCGTATTCTAGTACTATGAAAAAAACCTAAATTACAAATCTAGGTTTGCAATTAGTAGAAATTAAAAAACAAACAAACATGTAGTTCTTAAAGGAGAAAATCTGTGATTTTCCACATTTTTTTCACAACCCTTTCATATATTCTTGTGACCCACTTTTGAGTCGCAACCCATGGGTTGAGAAACACTGACTTAGGCTAGTAAGATACTTTCCAGCAATGTTACCATAACTGAATGGCAGCCCGGCATTGGTGACATGTAGGGGGTGCACATGGGTGCACATGGGTGCACACCCCCTGAGCATGGCGGTGCACCCCCTGTGAAAAGGTGTCGCTGACACTGTCAGTGGAGCCTATGGGTGGTTGCCACTTGTCACTCCCCCACCCACGTCCTGCTGCCAACACTGCCAGTGGTGTCTGTGGGTGGTCCGCGATCGCCACTGGCTGCCACAGCTGCCAGGAGTGTCCGTGGGTGGCAGTGCTTGCCACCCCCTCCCCCTGCCAACAGTGCTGTGGCTGCCTGCGCCCTCCGCCACACTCCCATCACCGACAGTGCCACCACTGCCTAAGGGAGTTCACCGTGCCCCCCCAGCCTCCTGGGGCACACAACGTTCATGCAGACCAGTAAGGGCTCTGCACACCAAAGCCCTATGTTTTACATATAAAATATGAGTTTTGTGGACAGTACAGGATTGGTGACCTACAACTAAATACCAGGACCTTGTGAAAGTTCTAGATTACAGCAAGAACCCTGAGGTTCAGGAAGTTCTCTGCAATAACTGTATCTCACAGCTCCCGGTAGCGGAGCAAGGGCTGTCCCTTGTAGAGCAAAATTCCAATGGAGAATAAGCATTTTCTGGGAGGGCTTACTGAGTACCCATTCCTGGAAGGCTTTTTAGGTGTTCTGAGCTATTGTTCTAGGATGTAAGCTCAGAGAGAAGCTGATTTTCTTTACTCATAGAGTAGAGGCAGTGTGTTCATAGAGAAAGGAAATGGAGCAGAGTCAAATTTGTAAAGGCAGCCAGATTTTTTGCCATAAATACAGATCAGTCTCTGCTAGTGTTACATCACTGTAGCAAACAGTAGCAGCAAATATACATATCCTAGGTGTGACTGAATCAGCAGGTATAGGAATACCACAGTACTAAAAGATATGATGTCTTTCACAATCACAATGAACAGTGTGGCATTCTGTCAAGGAATTTAGGAATGAACCAGTATCTTTTATTTTTTTAAGGTGTGAATAATCAGATACTGATTTCTGTTGCCAGGAAACTATATTTATTAGGCATTGTCACCTAGTGAAAGGAGGACTGGAATGGGACCTAAGAGACGTGGGTTTTATTCCTGGCTGTACTGCTGGTTTGCTGGTGATCTTGGGTAAGTCACTTCTGTTTTCTGGGCATCAGTTTTCATATCAATCAAACAAGGATAATGAAAGTGACTTTCTTTGTAAAGTGCTTTGAAATCTATTGTTTGAAAGTGCTATATAAGAGTTAGATATTGGTTGTTATTATTGTATTTTAATAATAGTCTGTGGGTAGCATACCTTTGTCAGTATTTACCACAAAAGCCAGTATAACCTGAAGTTCACAAAAAAAATGAAGTAAATACACTGTGCACTTTGTTGAATATTTTATATTTATCAGAAATGATGGAACAGCTCCCAGTCATGACCATGAATTGGATAAGTGTATCTGTATTCCATTACATTTTTCAGAAAAAGAGAAAAGTAGAAATTGGTGGGAATCTTTATTGAGCCTTGATGAGCCATTCTCGTAGCAGAGATGTTCATATGTGATCTGATTGGATGTTGAATGAATTAAGGAAACAATATTACTGATCTGTTGGCCAATCAGTATGCAGTGTTGAATGTATAATATAAAAGAGTAGTATTTTTCAGTATCAGTGACCACTGATGAGATATATAATGGAAATGTGTTCACTAATGATCAGAAAACTTCTTTCAGCCACTTATGAGATGAAGGGATTTATTTCTAATGCCTAACAAGAGACGAATAGGTCTGGCATTTATTCAGTTCTTCTCACAAACTTATTGTTTATGTCAAGGAATATTTTAATGCAGTGGTTCTCAACCATTTGAGACTCAGAGCACACCTTTCTAGGTGGAAAGCACCAGCTTCCAGTTCTTCTTTGTTTTTTTGACTATGGAAAAGTAATCAGTTCTTGGTTGCAACGAACCTAGAAAGATCACAACAGGTCAGAATGGTTTTGACGCTTTGGATTCTTAGACACCTCTGAGTCTACCTTGTGAATCATGTGGAGGTGTTTGCACACCTAAGAAGGCTAATATTACATAGCACCCAGCAGCACCTTTCAAAGAAAGTGGCACCCTGTTGAGAATCACTGCTTTAATAAAACTAATTCCCACAAAATATGGATGTGGCTACTGATGACCACCATCACAATTTCAGGGCACGTATCATATCCAGGCCCATCGCTATATGGCTTCATATGTGTTGTAAACCATTAGCTTAAAAACAATAGTATAACTCTTTAGATCTTGATGTTTCCTAAAGATATGGCTTCCATGCTACTATATTTAAATGTAGTCAGGCTGCAGACATCCTAAGAAGAACATGTATAATGATCTTGCCTGACTTTTCAGGGTGAGAATGTTTTGATATATGGAGGAACAGAGTTTACAATGTGGGCTAAAAAGAGAGACTAAGGATTAAGACCAAGGGGTAGAAGGATATCCCATCAAATCTTTTATCTTGGGGATGTCAAAAATATGGTCCATGAGTTGGATCCAGCCTGCAGAGCCCTACCATCCAGCCCTGGTGTTGCCCATGGCTCTTGGAGCTGACCCACAAGCAGCAGGTAAAGTATGCTGTATGGCTTTGTGTCCCACATGGTGCCCACTTCAGCCCCTTCAGGACTGTGCTGGCCCTAAGAGTAGTCCCGTGTCATTCATTTGGCCCATGATGAATGCTGGGTTTGACACCCATTTTACCTTACAGATTTCCCTTGCTTTATGCGGGTTCTGTATGTGCAAATTCGCTCTTATGCGATGACCCTGTTTATACCAATAATTTGTTATATGAGAGGTCAATTCACTCATATGCAATCGGTGTGGTGGAAGCCCTCAGACAGCTGCTTTGTGTGGCCCATTGTGGGAGTGACACGCACCAAAATACAGTCTCTTGTGTGGATGTCTGCTCCTCGCTTGTTGTCCATGATGTGTTTCTGTAGTTGCCATCCCCATTATGACTTCTAAGCATCCCACTAACTTATCTCCTACCCCTCTCCCTAGTCCATCACCATCTTCTCTTCACACCAACTAACAATTCACCACCACCTTGTGTTTGTGTGTACTGTTTGCTGTTGGTGAGTACCAAAATTGTCTTGTAAAAGTGGTAGAAATGGGCCTGGGGGTCAGTACAGTCGATGTCTTGGAACGTACCCCCATTTGTTACATTATAAAGTGGGTTCCCTTTATGCAAATTCAAGTTATGAGCCATTTTCTAGGAACGTATGTACAGCATAAAGCAAGGGAAACAAACCTGTATTTGATTAGCAAATCTAATCTATTTTCTGCTTTTTACCACACAAAGTACAGCATAGTTTTTACAGATTACAGTTAGCTTCTGTCTCTCGTGGTTTCACTGCTTAAATGATAGCACTGAAAAAGGAATAAGAGTATAATTTGCTATATCACATATGTATCTTCAACATCAATACATAGTTCCTCATGTGTGTTACAGCACATCGTAATTCTTCCAAGCCAGATATCATATAAAGTCATTCACTCATTCACATTTTACAGTGTACTGTCCCTTGCTATATGTTTGTTCAGTACTAAGCACAACAGGCATAATAAAAATAGGTACATTTCTTTAAAAAATAGGTGTAACACATTACTTCATGAGTAGAATTTATTTATAAATTAATTCATGTAAATTATTTACACTGACTATTGCCACCTGAAAGTCAAGGAACTTCACTTGTACAGATTTTTTTATAGAGAAAGAAATAGGTCATCTTTTGAGGGATAAACAACTCCATTTCAAAACAGAAAATACCCACAAATACACATACACAAAAATACTTTCATATCTGTGTCATGTATTTAACATCGCAATGTTTGTAAAAAAGTATATGTGTTTCTTTTCATATTCACTTTAAAATGAAATGGAAAAAGCTGCATTTGCAAGGAATTTTTACTGGCGAAGCATATCATTTACTTTGGCTCCATAAATCAAAGCACAGGCATGCTGCAAAATATGGGCAGCCCATTTAGAAATATTCCATCAGGAGGTATAGAGGTACAGTATATTATACTTGCTGTTTCAAATACTGTAAATAGTTTTCTCAGTTCCTGTTCATCCATATATAATACCATTTACTGCAATGTGGTACTAGTAAATTTTGTTCCTGAGATTTAATATGTAATTGATCTCTTTAGTCATTGCCCTTGAAACAAGGTATCTTTTTATCTACTTTGTCATTTTAAGTTTTTACCCACTCTTTTCTGTATTAAATATACCAGTCTATGCTATAAGGATTCAAAGAAGCACTATCCCCAAATTATGTTTTGCAGTGCCTCTCTTTTCCATGTTGTTCTATTTGCAGTGTATACATTCTCTTACATCATTAGATTTCATTGCACTGTGTTTTTTAAAAGAAGCACTGCAAGATTTCTTGGGCCCTGATTCAAAACTCACTGAGGTCAATGCAAATCCTATTGACTTCAGTGGTTTTCGGGTTAGATCCAGAGACTTTACTTAAATACAGGCCTACCTTTTAGTTGCTTAAATGGAACTGTTCATGTGTAGATTTTCTTTCATGGGAAATTATCCAATTTTTACTTTTCCCCATCCAAAAAGGAATGAAATAACAACAACAACAACAAGCATAATAAAATTGAAATTCCCCCCCACAACCCTCCCCCCCAATCTATTGGCAAGAATACTTGTGAAAAGCAAATCCTGAGTTGCAAATGTTTACTCTGAAAATTCCCAGGAATGAATTTTGAATTGAATATGTAATAGCAGTTCTAGCTGTAGTGTTTACTTAGTGTAGTTGTAGTGTGTCACATGATATTGTTCCTGTTCCCTGGTTATATGACTGACTGGTCAATAATGAGCACAGAGAATTGCAAATGACAAACCTGTAGTAACAAGTCAGATCTACTGAAGTCAACAAGAACTATACCAAGCTGCATTTCTAATACAGACTCTGAATACAAGAAAATGGCCTATTATGAAGTAGTGTAAGACTCAAAACGGCAATGGGTATTTGCTAAAATGTCTTCCAGGGTAAACTTGAGTAATTTCCCCATTTAAAATGTCCTATGGATAGCCTGAATTTTTTAAAAATGTCGGTATGGGCAAGTCAGTAACACTTTCCCTTCTGTACCACATACTTAGCGCTAATACTGCCTTGCCAGTTACAATGTATTGGTCAGGATAAACATGTCATGGCTGCCCTCAGCTAGATGGATTAATAGAGGAATTCCAAGAAAAAGGCACATGAAACCAATACACAGGAGTCAGGTGATGGCAAGCATGCATTCAGGGCCCAGCAGTTTACTACTTGTCTTGCAGATGCACAAATACTATTGATGTAGCTGCAAATTTGGGGTGTGTAAGGATTATGGAACTGGACTGTGATAAGCACACACATTCCATACAAAAGTATGGGCCTGATCCAATATTTCAGAGTTAATGGGACCCCTTCCATTTATTTATTTATTTTAAAAGCTTTATTTATTAACGAATTCAACTTATTAAGTAACAGATTTGACATATAAAGATAAATACTTTGCATTTTTTTTTAGTGAGTGTTAGTTCAGGCTGTTTGTTAAAAGATCCCTAGTGGTATGATTAAGCACTCAATGGTCAGGAATTATAGCTAAAGGTGCCCTTTTGTGTGTATGAATTACTGTACACTCTGCAATATCATGATATCACCCTTCATTGCCAGAACCATAGTCTGTTATTGTTTAATCTAAGGCTGCAAGGGCAAAATCCAGATCAGTTCCTTCAACTAGGGAATCACAGCATCTAAAAATTATGTGGCTGGCCCCAGAGAGTGATGGAAAGAAACAGGGTTAGTTTCCTTTAGTCCCTATAGACTCAGTGAGGAGGGTAAGCCATCTCCAGGGGCCATTATGAGAGTCCAGATGCTGAGCACTGAGTCAGATAGTGCTATGCAATTGGAAATGCTGAGCATAAAGGAATGCCTGAGCTCCCACCAATCTTTAGAGTTTATATACCTGGCTCAGGGTTACACATTGAACACCTTTGCCTTCTCAGAGCCCAGTGTGCTAATACTTTAGCAGTTACATTCCTCACCTTGGAAGTTGTAGATGTTGGGTAGAATTCTGTTTCCTTTTGTGCCCTTAAAGCGTGATTTTCTAGTCATGTGAATGGTGTTTTTGGCACTTAAAGGTTGCAAATCTATTATCCCTGCACTGTGGATGCATAAATGTACATGTAGACTAAGCACGCACAGGAGACTATGCATTGGCTAGGCACATATGTGTGCCCATTCTGGATGTGTAAGTGCGTGTAAGCCATGAAAATCTAGCTAGCCAGAAACCTGTGACTAACAGGTGTTAGATGTCAGAGAAAGAGCCTTGTTACACCTTGCACTTTAAGCTTCTCTATTGTTGATCAGTGTTAGTGTTAGTTTGAGTTTAGAGTAGTTATAGGTCAGGCTAAAAACCTTCTCTAGCTGTCCCTGAGCTGCACAGCTGTGACTTGCCACTAGAGGGCTGGTGAGCAGGGACCTGACTAGGAGCTACACCTGCACAGTATAGAAGGGTGAGGGAAGGGGACATTGCATTCTGGGTTGTTAAAGGACTGAAAATCGCAGCTTGTCTCTGGGGAGAGGCCACTGGCTCATGGAACACAAGCTTGGTAACACAGATCAGAAATAAACCTTCCCTGAAGTGGCGTAAGTTTAGGGGCATGTTGAGCTGCTCAGATGTTGATCGGTGTTAGTGCTAGCTTGGGTTTGGAACAGTCACACCTACTCGGATGGTCCCCCACCTGTGTAGTTGTGATTTGCCATTAGAGAGCTGGTGAACAGAGGCCTGACTAGTAGGGCTGTGCAAAGCTTCAGTCCCTGATTTGATTTGGCAGAGATTCGACCCAATTTGGTGACCAAATCTCCAAATCCAAATCGAATCAGAGGACCCTTTAATCTTTCTGAATCGAATTGGAAAGATTTGGAGGGGGGCGCCTAGCACGCTCTGCAGCAGACCCAGAAGTGGACCAGAAACACTACCAGTCCACTTCTGGGTCCACCGGGGAGTGGACTGCGGGCCCCCCCCACACCACCCTGGCTCCATGACTGGTGCCTCCTGGGTCTGGGAGAGGCACCTGGGGTTCCCCTGTGGCTTATTGCTGAGCCAGGGAAGTGCGAGGAGCCCCCTGCATGCCCCCTGGCAACCCAGAAGTGGACTGGAAGTACTTCTGGTCCATTTCTGGGTTCACCGCCGAGCATGTGGAGGCCCCCCCCGTACTCCTGTGGGACACTCCATCAGACCCAGCATCGCAGCAATCATGAGCTGTGCTGGTACCTTGAGGTATGTAGATAAAACTTTTAAAGCTGTGTCTGTGTCTGAGTCACTGATTCTCCGAATCAGCATCAACTCTTCAGATTTGGATTTGGCCGAATCGAATCAGGGACAGTGATCCGAATCAACGAATTGAATCATTGTCCCTGATTTGGGTCGAATCTGAATCGAATAGGGCCTACTTCTCACACCCCTACTGCTCAGATGTTGATCGATGTTAGTGCTAGCTCGGGTTTGGAACAGTGACACCTCCTCTGATGGTCCCACACCTGCATAGTTGTGACTTGCCATTAAAGGGCTGGTGAACAGAGGCTTGACTAGGAGCTACAGCTGTGAGTTACCACTGTAGGGCTGGTGAACAAGGACAGGCTTTGATGGGGATGGTGGGGGTGGTATGAGTGATGGGATGCGGGGAGGGCAGAAACATGAAGCTGGGAGGTGGAGAGTTAATGGGATGGGGGTGGGTAATAAAATAAGAGGTGGAAAGAAAATGGGGGTGAGGGAGAGTGATGAAATGAATGAAGTTGACCACTGAAGGATAAAATAAAAAATGAAAAGAAAAAGAACTTAAAAAGAAATAAAAAGGAAATATATTAAAGAAGGTCCATCTGAAGCTGAACCATTGCCTAGTGTATTTTCCAGTTATTAGATAAAAAGGATGGAGAGCAGTGCAGTAAGGAAGTTTCAGCCCCATTGCGGACAAGCATCCAGATGAAAACTTACAGCCTCCTTGGGCACATCCTCACTAGCAGGAACACGCACTTCCCTGGGGAAAAACAGCAGTGGCACAATATATGCCCCTGATGCTTTTCCCTGGAAAACACCCACTCACATGTGCTGTGGTGCATGGCACATTGCCCCAGCAATCCAGCAGCATGGAGTTTGGCCTGCAGCTGGATTGTGACCCTGGTTTCTGGTGGTGCATGCTGCTGCCACATGTGCTGCTCCACTTTTATAAGGCATGGGTTTTTAACACAAGGATCTCCCCGTGTCAGAAATCCTTGTGCTGCAAATTAGCAGCACGAGGAATGTCTGCATGTGCAGCATGTGCAGTGTATAGTGCTGCAAATGGGTCTGTGGTGCTACATCTGCACTCATCTGGATGTGCCTCTTGTGTGCAGAGCAGCAGCCATATCACTGAAATGCACACCCTCCAGCTTGTTATCTTCCTGGCTCCCTTTCTTGGTCACCCAAGGGCCCAGCTTCAAAAGGAGCACTGGTTAACACCTAACCCAGGGTTGTCCAACTTTGGTGTGTCTGGGGGCCATATGCAGTGCTAGTGTACCAGCCCCTGGGCCATACCACAGGGGACATACACTGGGGGGGGGGGTGTGGCCCCTCTCACCATAATCTCTTAAAGTGAATTAAATATGCTGTCTATTTTGGCCTCGGGCACTTGTACCTTCCTCTTAGTGCCTAATTAAGGCTGATTGTATTGCAATTCAGATTCACCAAGAAATTAATCAACAAAGCAGCTGCTTGCATTTCATCTGGACCTACTTAAGCCATTTAACACCCCCTACCCCTCTCCAACCTGTGCTTCTCAGACACTCATGCTCACTAGAAAGTTTTGTAGCAGAGAGTATTGAATGCAAAGGCACGCACACCTCTGCCGAATGGCAGAACTCGCCTCTCTGCTGGCATAGTAAGGCTCCAGGTGCCTCCCAGCCATTAGTAGATGGGCTGGCAGGATTTGCTGCGTACCAGACATGTTGGCCAATTTCTTGTTTTTCTGAGATCCTACTGAAACTCAAAAGCAGTGCAAGTCTTTCCCGGCACCATATGAATGATAGGAGTCAAGAGCCAGTAAACATATAAATAGGGTCCTACTGCTCGTATTGGTGTAATATTACAAGCAGGACTGATAGCATTGTTTGTTATTAAGGCTGCATGACGCTTCCCATTACAAAACCCTGCTTTAGTTGCTCATAATTTTGCCAAACTTTAACAACTGGGCTGAAATTTTCCATGCTGGGTGTCTGCCATAGGCTGAATTATTTTGGAACTTTTCCTTTGAAACAGTTCAGCCCTTTCTGAAAATGATGTTTGTGATAAATATTCTGGGAAAGCAATTGCACAATACACCCTAAAGGAGAGACTTTTAATTTGGCAAGGGATGGCATTTATGTTGGGTATATGCCTTTTTGTGTCATTATGTAAATCCATCCAACTTTGACCAAACCTTTGAAAAAAAATTACTGTTTGCACATGCTCAGCAGAGGTGTAGTTTTTAGCAGCTAAATTCTCTAAAGATTGTCTCTGCACTAGGCATGGTTCAACTCAGGACTGTAAAAGATTTGTGCAATACAAACTTGGAGCTGCTGTAGGCCATGCTGAATCTGGGTATAGGAATTTGAACTGAGTAGGACAATTATACCTTTTGTGGCTTTAACGAATGCCCACCTGCCTTCACCCTCCTGTTGAGTCCCCAGTGGGACAGGAAGGAACCATCTGGTTTGAAGGCAGCAGTGAAAAGAAATACACATTTGGGAAGAATAAATGTTAAAGGCTGGGGCTGGAGACTATTAGGGTAGAGGTAAATTTGGACAGGGAATTATGGTGATCAGGAGACTGGAAATGGTTGGGCAAGGAGATTAGGAGCCATAGGGAAATTGGGACTGACTGGGCAAAGAACTGGAAGAAAAGGGGCTGGGATGGAGTGGAGGAACTGTAAATGTCTAGGCAAGAAAAAGAGGCATAGGAGGGGAGAGACTGGGTTTTGGGATCCTGAGGAGTGAGACTAGGATTTACTGGGGAAGAAGACTGGAATCATGAATTTAAGAAATGAGGCCTGAAATTGAGGTTAAAAGCCAAAGATCTTTTTTCTTCTTGCAACAAACAAGGCAAGGATCCTATAAATATCAATTTCCTCCATGACACTTCCTTGATTCATCTCCAGACGAGATTCATCCTGTGCATTAAATGAGGCAGGGATCCTGTGAAAAGTAGTATGTGATCATGTCATTTTAGATTGTAGCATAATGAGCATGTGTGCCTGGACATGTGCATGCACGCATGTGCGCGCTTACACACACACACACACACACACACACACACACAACCCCAAATGAAGGTTTCACTGGCAATCCCAATTCTGGTATTTCCAAGGCACGTTCATTCAGGAAACAGGAAGAATTAGGATTACTAATCTGGAGAAGACAAGACTGAAGGGGGATTTAAGAATAGTCCTCATATATGTGACAGGTGACATTTGAGGATGAAGATAGATTATTATCTTTGGCTGAAAGGGATAGGACAAGAAATAAGAGTCTGGCATTTCAACAAATCTAGGTTTACACTAGGAAGAACCTTATAATAAGGATGATTAAGCTTTGGAACAGACTACTTGGAGAAATTGTGGAATCTCCATCCTCGGAAGTTTAAGAGCTGGTTAGATAAATGCTATGATTTAAACAGAGATGTCTAATTATTTTTGTTTCTATCCACTAAGTTCCAATTTGACCATATTTTTAAGTGTGGTGTCCAAAACTCAAGTCAGTATAGCATAAGGCCTCACTAGTACTTTCCCATGACGTGCAACAGGCACTTTCGTTAGTGCACTCAGTATGCTTTGGCCTTTTTTGCAACAAAAACATACTGTTGACCCATATTCAGCTCACAGGCCCCTGTTACCCTAGTTTCTTCTCTGTATTATTGCAGCCTAGCCAGTTGTTCCTCAATCTGTATTTGTGCATGTGTCTGTTCTGTCCTATGTGCAGGACTTTGCACTTGTCCTCACTGAATTTCATTCAGTTTGTTTCAGAACAGTTTCCCAGTTTCCCAGGGTCATTCTGAATCCTAGTCCCATCCTCCAAAGTGTCTGCAACTCCACTGCAAAGTGTCACCAGCAAGTGTACTAGGTGTACACTCAGTCCTACCCTTCAAATCATTAATGAAGATATTAAACAGTACCAGACACAGGACAGACTCCTAGCAAAACCACTAGATACCTCCTCCCAATTAGTCATCAAGCTCACTAGGCTCCCCATCTGTCTGAAAATGTGGGGGTGGGGCAGTACTGGCAGTGTTGATTGCTGCTGCCCTGCTGCCAAATTGCCAGACCCGTGGGGAGCCTGGTAGGCCAGATAGCATGGCCCTGCACACTAGATGGGTGCATGGGACTTGGGTGGTTCAGGCCTAATCTGGATGTGTGGGGCCTGGCTGAGACAGTACAGTGCCTAATCCGGGTACATAGAGCTGGGCCGAGGTAGTGCATGGCCTGATCTGTGTGTGTGGGGCTAGGGCAAAGCAGCAAGAGTATGTGGGGCTGGGCCAGGGGAAGTACAGGGTCTTATATGGCCTGGAGCCCCACTCCACATGCGAATCCCAAGGGATCCAGCCCATGGATCAGCCCCATACTACTCATCTGGCCCATGAGGCCAAAGGGTTGAGCACCACTGATCTAGAGTGTATTCCCTTAGCTTATAAATGAGAATGTCATGGGAGTTCACATCAAAAGCCTTGCTAAAGTTGACATATATCACATCTACCACTTTCCTCCCAATCCACAAAACCCATCACCTTGTTGTAAAAGGAATCCAAGTTGGTCACACACAACTTACTCTTGATTAATCCATGCTGGCTGTTCCTTCATCACCTTGGTATCCTCTCTGTCCTTGATAACAAGCTTTCTTACCAGGTATTGTGGGCAGACTGGCCAGTCTGTAATTCCACAGATCCTCCTTCCTTTTTTAAAAGGTGGGCAAAATATTTGCCTACTTCCAGCCCTCACCCAATCTCTCCAGATTCTTAAAGGGACTAGCAGTTACTGAGGTAAAAAGCAGGGGCTCTGCAGTTACCTCAGTCAATTCTGTGAGTGCTTTAGGATGTATCTCATCTAGCCCTACTTACTGGAAAGCATCTAACTTCTGCATGTAAATTATAACACATTCTTCTTCTGGTGCAGACAGAAGTGACAATTTTTACCAGATCTAGCCACAGAAAGCAGTTTATAGCTGTGACCAAATACAAGTGCACAGCTGCAAACAGTTTCAAAAATGGCTGATTGGGTGAAACTCTGATCCCTCATTTCATGAGGTATCAAATAAAGACCTTTCAAAATGTAGCATCTTTTGTAACTTGTGTCTGCAGAGCACTCAGCCTGTTGCTGTTTTCAGAATAGGAGGGTGGAAAGAGAGTGGAGAGAGTTCAGTCTGGGGGGTTTTCAGCCCCACCCCCCCTTCTCCCAGAAGGTGGGGCATGTGTATTGGAGCCCCCCGAGGTGGAGGGGCTCCAATTCACCCACCCCACCCTTCATTACCAGCTGGGAGCCCCATGAACAAGCTCCCTCCACTGCCTTTCCCTGCCTCCCATTCTGAAAACAGTGAGCACTGGCTGCAGGCTCCCAAGCCTACAGCTAGATTCCCCTCCCCCCGAAACCAACAGTGAACTTCTGTTTGGTCTCGGGTAACGTAGTAACTCAGAACACTTTGCAGAACAAGTTCTGAGTTACAAATGGGAACTTTACTTCTGTCTGCACCCTTTGTTGATCATCTCCTCCCCTATCTTTGCTGCTAATTGCACTCATCATCTGAGAGCTGTCTGTATTTGCAGACTGAAAAAAAAAGGCATTACATACTTTAGCCTTCTCTGCATCTTCTATTACTAGATTATCCTCCCTTGACTATGGGACCTAGACTTTCCTTGGTCATTCCCTTACATGTAATATAATTGTTAAATACCTTGTGTTACCTTTTACATCCCTTGCGGGCTGCATTTCAATTTATGCCTCGATCTTTCTGATAGTCTCCCTTCATGCCCATGTGATACTCTTATATTCAACCCTAGTGACTTGGCCAAGTTTCCACTTTTTGCAAGATTTCCTTTTGAGCTTCAATTCAATGAAGAGTTTACTGTTTAGCCAGGCTGGTCTCTTACTACACTTCTTATTCTTTCTTCATATCAGGATAGCCAGCAGCACAAAGTTATATGGGCTCACACACAGAGTGACGCATGACCCCCCAACACAAGGCAGAAAGGCGAACCCCACCCAGTACATATAGAGACAGAAAGTCCAATAGCGTGCACATATATACATGTATGCATGAATATCCTGAACTCCAGACACATAGATAGAAACACACACACACACACACACAGAGCAATGCACATCATTGCACAAAAAATGAATTTGGTAAAAATGATGTCTAGGAGAAGAAAACAGTGGAGTCAACCTATCAAGCAGTTGGAACTAAAATGAATGCCAGAGGCTGTTCACCCAAGCCAAAAGTGCTGCTAACAACCGAGTCACTCACACAGCAAGGGCAGTCATCCATCCATACATATGTTGCAAGAAAAATATCTCACACCTGCCAGTTGGCTACTAGCAACCATGACCTGTGTGTGTGTGGTCACTGTGTTGACACCAGTGTTGGAAGAGGAAGAGGAGTAGAGAGAAAGGGAACAGCAACAGGAAATCAGAAACAACAGAGGTGAAGCAGAATCAGTGCTCCCAGTCAAAACATTTGTTTAATACAAACAGGAGTCTGGAATGTGGTCAATTTATATTTCACACAGTGAAAGGTCTTGATCATGTGTGAAAGTGCAGCCTGTCACAACTAGCAGGAGGTCCAATACACGTGAAGCTCTTTGCTTGAAAATGTTACACAATGAGACAGGTGGCTAATTGGCTTCCATGCTTTCAAGTGTACAACAAGAGGAAGTTTGGTCAAGTGTTTAGAGCAGGGCACCAGGAGTCAGAACTCCTGCATGGCATTACAGGCTCTCTCTGATCTGCTGTGTGATCTTGGATGACTTATTCACTCTCTTTATATCTGAGTCTTCGCATGTGTAAAACAAGAATAATGCTGCTCCCCTACCACACCGTTTCAGGGAGGCTGGGTGAATGGATGTCAAGTGGTCTGAGATGTCTCCATGGAAGGCACCTAGTAAATGGGAGGGCTAAGTTACAGAGTTTTAAACTTCACTTAAGTTTGGACTTGGTTTGCCCCTATGTAGCCCAAGTATTCCCTTCCAATCTCAAATGTCCTCTGAAGCTGATGGCGTTGATTCCATTTTAGTTTAATTTAAGCTGCTCTTTCCTGTGTTTTGTTAGGATGGTTATTGGCAGTGAGATCATACATGCCTATCAACATCATACTGTTAGTGTGTGATACGTCCAATCTAAACTTTTGGTTTTAAAGACAGCCCATTTAAAAAAAATAAACAATTTGACTGTCACATTTTACTTTATCAGGTATTTTCAGACATAACATGGACTAATAGCTACTTGTTATTTAAAGCTCTAACAAACTGATTCTGGATACATTTTGTTGCAAATGCTGGAGGAAATCACCTAGGAAAATGGCTGTATGCAGATGACTGTCTGTAAGGAACCTCACAAGGTCATCTAATCCAGCCCCATACTCAAGGCAGGATCATCCCTGACTAAACCATCTCAGCCAAAAGTCTGTCTAACCTGCTCTTGAAAACTTCCAAGGATGGAGATTCCACACTTTTTCTAGGTAGCCTGTTCCAATGCTTGGCTATGCTCAGAGTCAGAAAGTTCCTCCTAATCCGACCTAAACTTCCCATGCTGCAGCTTGAGGCCATTGCTTCTAGTTACGTCCCCTACAGGCACAGAGAAAAGTTTGTCCCCATCCTTTCTATAAACGCCCATCAGGTATTTGAAGACTGTTATTAAATCCCCTCTCAGTTTTCTCTTCTCCAGACTAAACAAGCCTAATTTTTTTTCCTTCTTTCCTCTTAAGTCTTGCCTCTCAGACTCCTATTCATTTTTGTTGCTCTGTACTGGACTTTCAAAGCTGTCCACATGCTGCTTGAAGTGTGGGGCCTTTGGTGTCTCTAGAGACTTCTGTCTGCCCTTACTTAAGTTAGTGGGAATTTTCCAATAGATTTCTGTGAATGCTACATTTTCTTTACTCCATAATCATTAGGAACCATTATGATCATCTCTTCTCACCTACATGGCACAGGCCAGAGTCATTCACCTAGTGAATTTTGCATGCAATCTGCTGATTTATGGTCGGACTAGAGAGCAACTATCACATTTCCATCACATTCTTCTGCCAGTGTGCTCCAATGATGATCTCAGGAGGCTACTGTGTACTGGTAAAACCAGGGAGTTTGGGGTCCGTGATCTATTCAGTCCTTAGCCTCTATGCTGAGAATCTCAGAAAATGATGGTTTTGGCTGCCATGTCTGTGGAGAAGGCATTTTACATTTGTACCTAATTCTAGCAAGAGAAAAATCGTTAAATCTTACAATGCAGCTCTCTCTCTTCTCTATAGGAAAACTGTATGCAGCAAATAATTCTGTCCCTATTCAAGCCCTTTTAGTGAATAAAGGGAACAAACAGGGTAGAAACACTCCTGTGGGGCAGTCCCTGGATGTAGCAATAGTATAGAAGACACAAGGTAGGCTGCCACAACCTTACATTTCACAGAACCTGGAATAATGTCATGCTGGGAGGTCGAAGGGGGAATATTTAGGATGCTCTGAACTGTCTACTCTGCGCTGTGGAACAGCCCTTTGGCAACCATATGAGGATGTAGGAATTTCTAGGTTGTATTAGACTCAAACTCTGACCCAGACAGTAGCCAGAACCAGATGCTTCAAGAAAGCTATAACAACTCTGGAATAGACAGATGAGGAATAATCTACCCTTAGTATTTGGTCTCATCCCAGGCATTAACAGGAGTTGTATTAAGCCCTGAAACCCAAATATTTCTTTCAAAGCATGTTACATAAAGCAAACTGAGAAGCCTGGGATTGAGCCAGAGGGACTTAGTCTTCAGTCTAACATACTATCCCAGACGATTTATTTCAACTGCTGACATCTGGCCTGGATTAGGATTAGGGATGTTGAAAAATGGTTTGAAGCTATTTCTTCCCTCTTGCTGTTTCGGATCCAGCTCCTGTGCTGCGCAAACACAGAGCCAGAGCACAGTCTGTGTTTTTTCAAATACATTTGGGGGGGACACTGTTATCCATTACACTGAGATACTTGCTGATAAATGAATTCTTTATCATTTTTTTCCAATATTTTCAGTCACTCCTTGCAAGAGTAGCAAGAACTAATACAGTTTTGCTTTGCTGTATTTCTCTGCACCTATGAAACAGTTTAATTGCAGGAAATCTCAGTTCATTTCACTTTATATCTTATTTCTTCAGAGTCTTGGTCACCAAATATTTGAGGGTCTGTCAGTGTTAAGAGTTATTTTGCATCTTTGTGGTAGAATTAGAGACTGTGGTAGCTGTGATCTTGTTACCAGTTTTTTTTTCAGCACTAAAGATCTACAAACCATCACCACCATTTTAAGCTTTTTCCTGTTGAGAATATCTAAACACGACAGTAATAGTAGTTACTGAAGTCTTACAGATTTGTTGAGGGATTGTCAGGAAGAAGAAAAAAAGATTGCACTGTGAATCTTTTAAACAGATACAGATAAACCCATGCAAAAGGCTGGGTGGACACACAAATTAGCTTGAACCTGTTCTTACCTGACTAAAGCTAAATCAAAATAAACTTGATTTAAATGTGGAATAACAATCTGCAATGAGCTTTTGCACTACTTTAAATACATTGATTTATATTCACTCCTTATTTTAAACCAGTACAACTTGTAATCAGTAAATTGATACATGTTATAGAGGGGTTCAATTAGGCTGTCTCTTGTCAGTTTAGCTTGTAGGTACTTCTTGTTCACTGAATCTTTGAGATTGAGGTGGGGCTTGAATATTCCTGATGCTTTGCATCTTTGTATTTTATGTAACTGAGTACCTGGAAGCCAATCACTGCCTAATGGGGTCCTGGTGCATAGTGTCCTTTCTCCACGAGGCCAGGGAGAGGAGACTTTCTGCCCACCAAGTAAAAATGTTTGTGAACCAGCCGCAGTGGTCCACCATGGCTTGCAGTATCATAGAGGCAAATCCTTTCCTGTTTGTGAAAGACCTCCCCCGATGGCCTTCCATATGACATGCTCAAGCCCATCAACAAGTTTTTTGTTGGTAAAGATGTGCTTCTTCACCTTTCGGCCAGGTGATGGCTTCACAATCATTTGAATTTTGGCATCATTTTTATAAAGCAGACCCCCAAATTTCACCAGGGACCTTTTGTGAATCACTTGCTGTTGACTGCGAGCTGCTTCCCCATGTCTCAGAAAATGAAGGCCAGCAGTATGGTGGTCATGGAGCAGGAAGCTAATACCATCAACAAGTGTGGACCCAACTGGACCTGGGAAGAACTGCAGGACTTAATCGACATTTGGTCAGAGCAAAGCATCATAGACAGGCTGGAAAATAGAAGGAATAAGTCTGTTTATGTCACCATTGCAAAAGCAATGCAGGCTCGAGGGCACAATCACGACTGGACCCAGGTCCGGTGCAAGATCAAGAGATTTTACCATGTCAAAAATGTGAACTCTCACTTTGGAGCAGGGAGCACAATTGCTCCTTTCTACCACCAGCTGTCCGTCATCTCCAAGGATGCTGGTGACACTCCAGGTTTGGTGACTTCCAGGACCGGGGTTGAGAAGGAGGAGAGTGTGCTGACAGAGGCAGCTCCTTCTGAGAGTTGTACCATGAGCATGTCGGAGGACTACAAAGACTGCTCCGTGCTCCCAGAGGACAGGCACTGCTGACAACAACAGCAAGTCACCCTACACTTGATCCCAGTGACAGTGTCCCCCTCAACTCTGTGGAGTAGCACAGATCAGGAGGAATGGGGAGAAACTGATGTGGTTAATGCGGTTTCTCTTCCCAGAATTCAATCATCATTTTGTGTTCCTGAGAAACAAGAAGATGCGTGACTGGTGACTTGTAACTGTCTTGTAATGTATCTCTTGCCACTGCCAGAACTGCTCGGGTTCATGCTGGTTGTGCTTTGGGGGCTGGAGTGGGTGGGTTACATTCATGTGTGGCTCATGGTGGGTTGCCATGCTCTTTCAGGGGTGGTGGATGCGGGGTGTATGCCGTTGTTTTGGGCAGTATGAATGGTGGGTTCTCTTTCTGTGCCTGCATGCATTTTCTCCATTTCAGAGTGGGTGGGTGGGGAGGGGAGGTTAGTGGTGTGTAGTTTCCTCCTCTTGGGGGAAGAAAAAGGAAGACTTTTTTCATTTGTTTAACAGCTACCATGCCCGATGGTGGCCAGGGACATGCCCCCAACCACGGACCCCAGCTCGCACTACAGCAGAGCACTGCAGGGATATGCGCCGGAAGCAGCGATGCTCACGAGAAACCTTGATGGGGGCTTTGGTGGAGATGGCATGAGCTAGACTGTCATGTGAGGAGGCCTGGCAGGATGAACTCTGCATGTCCATGCATTCAGGTGATGCCATCTTGAAGGACATATGAGAAAACGTGCAGAAGTTGGTAGACATGACCACAGAATCCCAGAGGTCGTATGACTTGATACATGATGTCCTGGACAAAATGGTGAAATCCAAGCATCAAAGCAGGTCCCAGCTGAATTTAAACTTAAAAAAGCAGGTACAGAAAGGCAAAAGTAGTTTCCCCCAGCTTGCCTTTGTCCAGGAGGTAGCCAGTACAGCTTAGCCTCCTCTTTGAAATGCACTTGAGTCAGGGGAGGGCCGTAACATTGCCACCAGGGCCAAGTGGCCACCACTCTGGTTCAGGGAGCCAGGGCCAGTTTAGGGTGACGGTGGGGTGAAGGGAAGGAAGACCAAGTAACCGAACACTTACAGTATTGTATTCATTACAACAAAAAATCATGTTATCATGTTCCCATAAAGTGTAAGTGGTGTCTCACCCCACACAAGCCATGCTTGCACACTCAGAACAGGCTTTGACCCAGGCATCCCCCTGTTGCACCCTGGGCTGTGGCCTCTCCCTCCCTGCTTGTTGCCCCAGGGCTAGGGCTAAAATATGACCCTGCTTCACACACACACACCTACTCTACTACATGCTTGATAGTAGTAATACTGATCAATATTGATCAATATTAATCAAACAAAAATGTCTATGCTGTTCCAGCTGTATTGTGATTTCCCAATAGATAGTGTTTCAATTTATTGTGAAAAAATAAAGAGCAGAAAGAAAAAATGCTGATTTGTACTTGCTTCTGCTTGATTGATTGATTGGGGAGGGGATGGTGTTTTGATTGATTGATTGGGGAGGGTGTTTTGGAGGTGGGTGATGGGGAAAAACAAAAGCCACCCATTAAACAGAAGAGTTGCCATTATTCAAGCTCCCTGCATGGATGTCTGGCTAAGTATTGCCGCCTGCTGCTTTTTCTTCTTGTCTATCCAGTTCTGGGGTGGATGGGCAGAGGGGTTGAAGGATGATGGGATGACTATTGCTTGCAACAAGGTGAGCCTGGATTTGGGATTGTGGGTAAAGAAAGCATTGGAGGACCTCCCATCTTTCCAGTAATGCCATGACTCCATAAATGCCCCACCTTATAAACAACTGTTAACAGCGAATGATTCATGTGACCTCCTGTCTTTTGTGAAACTCTCTTTCATACATGCAGAGGATCCATAGGCTGAGAAGGGCAGGCACAGCCAGCACTTCTCCCAACTGACTGACCCCACCCACTCCCAAAACACAATCTGCCTATGTTTTTTCTTTCTTTCATACATACATACATACATACATACAACTGACACAATTTCAAATGTGTGAACTTTATAACTCTAACAAAAAAGGTGGCTTCTTGATAGTATCAATATTGAAAATTTTCTATCTGTGATGTCCACAGTGTTCTGCAGGGAGGGGAAGAAAAAAGAAGAACAGGGGTTTGAACCAACAAAAATTGAAACACTGCCTGCCTGACCTCCCGCAGAACCACCTCCCCGAGGTCATTGGGACATTTATTACCTATGTAGCACCAGGGACACTTCATAGTCTAGGGAAACACTGTGGCAGGCAGTGTCCACCTTGTCTAATCATTATGGTTCTGGAATGGGAATGTAAATTATAAGAAATAGGAAGGGTTGAAATATTGAAGGGTTAAGGGGTAGGTAGGTACCAAACTCCAGAAAGTTGGAAACTTACCATTCTGCTGATACCACTGTGCTGGGCAGTGCTGAACACAGTGGTGGTGGGTGCAGCGGGTGGGGAAGCAGGTACTGGAATGGGAATGGGAATTATAAGAACTAGGAAGGCTTGAAATATTGAAGGGTTAAGAGCTACCACATTCTGTTGCAAACTTAACATTCTGGAGATGCCACTATGCTCCACGCTGAACATCGTGCTGGCCTCAGAGGGTGGGGGGCACCAGTGCTGGATAGAAGATGAGCATTGTGTGAGGCAGTACATATACTACCACTAATGGTGGTAGGACCAAAACAACTGAACATCCCATAATAACTTGCTCGGCCGTTACCGTATTTTCGTGCATATACCCCGCACACAGGTATAACCCGCACCCATGTATAACCCATGGGGAATTGCATTTTCAAAAAATAATCCATGCATACCCCGCATCCATGTATTCCCCGCACACCCAGGCAAGGACTCCAAGCCAAGCGGCACCTCCCCGCTGGGCCCTGGAGGCGCCACTGGGTGTCTACTACATGCCCCGGCAGGCAGCGACCATGGCAGCGGTGCCCCCATGACAGGAGGAGATGGAGGGCGAGGCCCTGTATACATGGGGAGGCGGCACAGGCCGGCCTGCCCCGGCCCCGGCCTCGGCCCCGGCCCCCACAGCGGTGGTGGCAAAGCTTGCCCCGGCCCCTGTGGCAGCGAAAGTTTTGCTGGGCAGTGCAGCCCAGCCTGCCTAGGCCCAGTGGGGAGGCAGCACAGCCCGGCCCCGACCCCACAGCGGTGGTGCCGCAGCCCGGCCTGCCTGGGCCCAGTGGGGAGGCAGCGCAGCCCACCCTGGCCCCGGCCCCCACAGCGGTAGCAGCGGCAGAGCCCAGCCCTGGCCCCCACGGTGGTGGCAGCACAGCCCAGCCTGCCTGGGCCCAGCGGGGAGGCGGCGAAGCTGGCCACGGCCCCGGTCCTGGCCCCCGTGGAAAAAAAGTCCATGGATAGCCCGCACCCCCGTATAGCCCGCACATATCCATTTTTTTGGTAAAATCGCATATACCCCGCGGGATATATGCGTGAAAATACGGTACCTTCATTACCTGACTCCCTGCAGTCAGCTGTGATGTAGAAGCAAGGGGAGGGAGGGAGGGATGGATGGGCAGAAAAAATACTGTTTAAAGATGCTCCAGGTTCTGGGGGGACACCCCTCTCCCCCGGGACCATGCATTATAATATAAGAAAGAGTTGCTAATTGCCCTCAATCTCATGTTAAGTAAGTGTCCATGCATGGCTTCTTGCCTGCTTGCCACTGTGGCTGGGGGGAGGCAGTGGGGGGTGTGGAGGATGCTGGCTTCACCCACCGGCTCACAAGGATTGCAGGCGGGGTGGGGAAACAAGCATTCGACTTCCAATAACAGCCCACCCTGCAACTCTTTCCAATAATGCCATGACTCCATAAATGGCCCCACTCAAGCAAAGCATCCCCACACCGGCTGAGGAGGACACAGTGATCAGGTCTGCCAACCCACCCCACACAGGCCCGATTAGCCATGCCATTCTGCCTATGAAATAAAACATGACACACACATATATAGACAAAAAAATTACAAAACTTTTATTAACAGAAAAGCAGTACTTTTTTATCAAAATAAAATAAAAGGACAAACTAAGTAAAAGTACTTAATAGATAATTAAAGTAAGGAAAATTATATATAAATAATATTAAATATTAAAGTTATCTCCATCTATACAAAATAGCTCTCTATATCTATATAAAATATCTATACAAAATCTAAAAACTATCTGTACACTTTGTTCTTCTTTTTTTCTCTCCTTCATTGGTCAGAGGGCTTGCTGCATTGTTCAGAGAGAGGGGGAAGAAAGAAGACACAAACCAGGAGGGCTGGTGGATTTGTTAAATGGCGTGTGTGACAGGCAGCGTCCACCTGGACTGTTCTCCGTGGTTCTGGAATGGGAATGTTTGAAATAAGAAGGTTTGAAAAGAGAAATGTTCAAGGAAGTCTTAGGGTAGGGGTAGCAAACTCAAAACTTTGCAAATTTACCATTCTGTTGATGCTGGGTATCTATGAACCCTGCAGGGGGTGTGGGCGGTGGGTAAACGGGGAGCACATACATTACAGGTGGAGGGAAAATAATTACCAAGGGGTAATAAACTACCACTTGTTGCACATCACTGTGGGGTTGCTCTTGCTCAGCCATTTTCCTACGTATGCATATTTAAAATAATACAAGTATTGCAGTTTGAAAGTATTTTGTAAGGTGCACCACACTCAAACCCGCACCTGGTCAGCTGAGCAGTGGGAGGAAGGGGTTAAGGATAGCATAAAATTAACACACAGCACCACCTACTGACTAAAGAAAAAGCACAGCACCACCTGTTGGCAAAGGAAACCAATTACAAGTCTCTGAAATGCTTTGAGATGCTCAGCGTGCACACGACACGATTAGGCGTGCTAAGCCAGGCACCAGGAAGTAAAAGCTCTCTGAGCGGGGTTAGCTAAAAGCACCGAAAAGACTTTTAAAGTGGCAGGAAATCCCGATTGTGCAAACACAAATGCAGTTGCAGCAGCCGAAACAGGAAACGGTGTGTTGTCTAAAAACGCCTCGTGAGTGGGAGATAGAGCCATTAGAAGTCCTAATCAGGTAGAGGAAGCACTCAAACCCCATTCTCCTAATTGTAGCCAGAAATTCTACCTGGACGCGAGACAACCTCCAGATGTCTACAAACAGTTACATTTTGCAAAGTCCACCTTTTCTGATAAAATAACATTAAAAAAATATCAACAGTCTGCCAACAAAGCATTGTTAGTAGGAACTGAACCTAAGTGGTTTTGGAGCAGAAAGTAGAGGTGAAATTTAAAAACAACTCAAAATATCTGTAGAAAAAGGATAATTTTGGTAAAGTTATGAAATGAAGTATGTTAATAAATAAACATTTTGTTTAATGTAATTTTTTTTTCAGTTTTTCATTTCAAAATACCTTTTTTCCTGGAGCTATAATTTGTAGTAAAATAAAAATATAACATAAAATATTGCTGTTATCAAAATTAAATGTTTCTTTAATCCAATCATTTTTTTAAGCTGTGCGATATATCTCTCTGTGTATTTTTGTGCCAATTTGAAACAAAGCCAATTTTCAAAATGACCAGCTCAAATGTTACTATCTGCTGTGTGTAAATTAGAGAACTCATTTTCCTACCTGACACCTGTATGAAGCTCATCAACCTTCCACGTGGGACAGCCACTTGAAGTGAACAAAAATACCCATCACAGTAATATGAGTGACAGCAGGACCCTGAGTAGAATGTACCAGTCTTTATTTGGCACTTAAGCATTTCAACAACTGCCCCATCTCCAAACTACCTTGTTAATAAGCAGGAGATCATACTACATTCACAGCTGGTTCATGGTTTCTCCATAGAATGGGACAGATTTAGGAGAGAAACATTTTTATATTGAATCTTCATGAAAATTGGACCCTTAATGAGTTCTTAGATTATTACTGGGGAGAAAGAGGGATGGTTTCACAAAGTTCTAATTTGTCAGATTAAATTAAAATTATGGAACATTTAAACTTTCACTGATCTGTTTAGTTGAAAATTGTTCATCAAACCTTTTTGTCCAAAACTGGCTTTTTAAGCAAAAAACTTGAGAAAAAAAATCCCTTTTAGTAAATGTTTTTAGTATGTCTTGAAAAGTATGTTTTGTGGCTGATTGGCCACACAGGAATTTTGCTTCCTGGCTTATTGTAAAGAAATGAATTTATATCTTCCAGAGTATTGCTGTTTATGACAAAATTCCATGGAAAAAGTGCTAAAAACAAACAAAAAAATTCCTTGTCTTTAATCTTTTTTCATGACAAACAGAATATTTAAAGTCTATTTTGATCACTGAGTTCACCCATCACTAATGAACGTCACAATTTTTTTTCCAATATGTTTCTTGAGTTTATGGCAGGGGTTCTCAACCTTTTCAGATTCAAGACACCCCTTGGAGAAACCCTCTTAATTTTCACTTGTTTTTTTTACTACAGAAAATGCTCAAATCCAAGAAGACTTTAAATTTAAGATGGTCTTCCAAAAATTAGATTCCACACATGGAAAATTTTAAATTTGGTTCTGCCCAGAAAATCCTAGTAAATCCTGCTCCTTTCTTACAACCTACAATTTAAGACTGATCACTCTTACTCTCTTCACTTCTCTCACCTTCTCCCTCATCTTCTCACAAAACATCATCTTTAGCTCCATCCCTGGCATAGGATATACATCTTTTCATAAAGCCTTGAATAATAGACTCAGAAGATATCCTTCCCTAATAAATCCAAATTCACTGGCAATCCACTGATGACTCCTTAATCTTCCCACCACATAGAAGTACATGTTTCCCTGCCAAAAGCCATTCTAATTACTGACACTGTAAATGGTCCTTCAAGGGTTTATTTATTACAACAGCCAATACCTGAAGTTGAAACTACCAGGTATGACTACAAGATCACAATTCATTCACCAAATGTTTGCTTTCACATTTGGGGTTGACATACCCTCTACAATACATACAATGTCTAAGCAGTCATTCATCAGTTCACCTGACGTACATCTTTGTTCCTGGCACCTAACTATTATTCCTGGGGGTAACTTTTCTTTTAGCAGAGTTTTCCATTTAAAAAAATCACATAAGGTGGCAATTTTCTCACATCCATCAATATTGCTAACAACACTGTAAATTGCAACTTTCCATTTTCTGTATTTCTCAGAATTATGGATTTTTTGCCTTTTCTATTGACAATGATGCTGCTCAGCATGTCAACATAGACTGGAGTTGCCACCATTAGTTATCTGGTCCAACTTGTAATCACAACTCCTGTGTAACCCCTGTAATTCAACAAGTTTTTTGCTACAGTCCAGTGGCAATTTTTGTACAAGTGACATTCTCCATCTTAGGGCTAAGACACTAGGTCTCATTATTTGGATATGCCACCCACTACTTGCCTTGAACCTTGAATTTTTGCTGCAAAATGTTCAATTCCTTCACCATTTCTAATGCCTTGACTCAAAGCACTTTTTGGGTGATTGACACTCCCTTGTTTCTCTTTTCTTGAACATATATCTAAGACTCATTTATCAACTTCAGAAGTTACTGTAGATTCCTACATTTTAAAAATTTGGCCAGTCAGTTGTGACCAAGCCCTGTAGTCCCCGCTGCCATGTGCCTCACTGCCACATGCTTTCCTGCCTGCTCCCACTACCACATGCCTTGCTGCCATGTGCCTAGCGGCTGCACCCCCACCCCACAGCATACATCTGCTCTGGCAACTTATTTCCTTCCTCCTCACCACCATCACCTGCCTCATTGTAAGGTGCCTCACTGTTATGTACTGGGTGCCTCTGTACCAGTTCCCTTGCTGTTGTGTGCCACACTGCCAGATGCCTCCATGCCAGCTCCCTTGATATAGCACTGATGAGTGCCTCTGCACTGGTCCCTTGTAGCCCTTTGTTAGGGACTAGGGCATGGATGTTATTGCCTAGTGGTTAGGCAATACACAGTGGTCAAAAGCTGAAGTTGGAGAAAGGGTAAGCTAAGGGTTAATTAGGATCAGAAACTGAAGCCGGAGTCAGATCAGAATCAAGAACAGATGAGGGGGTATTGAGAGTCCTACCAGGATAGGAAGCTGGAGTCAGAGACAGAGAACCAGCAAGGAAACACAAAAAGAGTTAGGGACAACAACTTTCACCTTTGCCCAGATAAGGCTTCTGTGAGTCTCTTTTGAAGGCTGGAGCAGGTGGGGCTTCTTGCTTATGGCTTCAAAGGTAGTGCCTGCCATTATGGTTTCACTCTGCCAGCTGGGACCAGGGCACTGTTTGAAGCTTGCTGCAGGTCACGCTTGCTTAGGGGATGAATTGTCCTGATCTTTTGATTGGGACCAGCTGGGTCCAGGGTTCTGATATGGCACCATTACACCTCACATCTCCACACTCGGTTGCTTGCCATACCAGGTCCTTTGCTGACTTGTCCCTCCAAACTCGGTCCCTTGCTACAGCACTACCTTGTGCCTCCATGCAGGATCCTGTGCTGGTAGGTGCAATGTTTCTAGGTGCATCTGCAATGCTGCTAGCCACTGCACTTTCTGGTGCCTCTGCACTGGGTCCTTTGCCACTCCATGCTGTGCTATCAGGTGCCTCTGCACTTTGCCCCTTGTTGCCACATGCCCTGCCAAGTGGATTTCTGCTGCTGCTTCTGGCTCCATGTATTTTCTAAAATGAGTTTTTGTTTTTTCCATGTTTGGGGGATGAGGGGAGGGAAATGTGTCTTGGAATCAAGTACATGTAGTAATAGAGCAATTTTTCTGTTACAAAGAACTCGGGCCACAACAGATCAAATGGATTTCTACGTGAAATCTCTGGGTCTATTTTGTGAACCCTGCAGAAAGCTTAAAAGGATGTCATGGCCCCCCTGGTGAGAACCATTTATTTATGAAGTTGAGCTTGTTCATTACCTAGTAGTAGTCTCACAACAAGTTTATGCTTTTAAATGAAACCAGAGGAAGAGAAATAATGGATGTGAAAAAAAAATGATGAGGGCATTTGATGAGGGTAAGGGGTAGCTCATTCCAGAGACCAGGAGTTGCAGAAGAAAAGGGTCTTGGCCCAGCAATGTTGAAACTGGCTAGTGAAGCAGAGAGCACTGCAGAACGGAAGGAGCCTACCGTGGTTACAACAGGGCAGGATTTTAGGTACAAAGATTTTGAACTGGTTTAGGAGTGAATAGGGACAGAGTGGAGCTGTTGAGGATGAAAATGAGGTGTGTCTTTTGTCTAATAAGTCAGGCACTGAGTTTCTGTTGCCCCAAACACTCCCAGGGACTGAGCAAAGCCAAAGGAAAGGGAGTGAAAATGGCCAAGGCACCTCTCTGTGTGTTTCTATCTGGACTTTGTGTAAACTGTTTCCATTTGAAAAAGATTTCCTTGTGTTTCAGGAGTCAGGGAATATGGGATGAGGGTAGCATCAGGGAGGACCCCAGGCTTGGTGTCTCCATTGGGGTGCAGAGAGCAGTGTTCATCTCTAATCCTCTACCACAGGAGTTGGCACCCTCCCCACACCCTGCACAGTGGTGGCTTTTGCCAGAGAATCCCAGCTGGTTGCAAAGAGTTAAAATCTACTAGGAGTGAACACAAAGATAAATTTTCTTCTTTTACAAAAGCCAGCTGGGTATATGGACAGCCGGACAGATGAACACTCACAAAGGCACACCAGCGAATAGAAGCACACATACTCCCACATAAAGGAGCTCATACAAAAACACAGGCAGAAGGGGTCAAGCTGTATTTGTGCTGGTAGCTCACTCCAGTAGGCCCTTCTCATGGGGACAAATGCTGTAGAGTGTCTTGGTGCAGCAGTGACTTGGCTAGAAACAGGCTTCTCAGTATAGGTCATAGCTTTGAATGCCAGCTGTCTCTCACTGGGTTCCAATTAATATTGGGTGTCAACTGTACTTATTTAGGCTATAAGCAAGGCTTTTGTGGAGATAGTTTTGACAGAATTGTAACAGGGGGGCTTAATCCATTGTACTGAAGAGGGTGCACGCAGCTAGATAAAGTGCTGCAGGTAGCAACACTATAGGGCTGCAGTCTGCAAGCCACTGCATCAGGTAATGAAGAGCCCCTGTGCCCTGTTGTGAGATGAAAAATGTCTGGTGACTGGAAAGGGTAGACCTAAAAGCTATATGAGCCTAGCTGCTGGGCTAAAGAGTCAGTCTAGCCCAGGCCACAGTGAGGAAAGGTACTCCTCATGGAGTCTGCAAATCTGGCCCAGATAACAAAAGAGAAAGGAGTTTATTGGGGAGCGAGACATGGTAATTCAGAAACGTTGAAGCTGGGGATTTGAGGTAGCCAGAGATATAGAAGAAACAAGAACCTTAGGAAAGGCAACCACAATTTGTGTATTGGTTCTGTTTGTGTTTCTTCTATCTGTGAGGCACAGGGGTGAGTTTTTGGGCTAGGGACAGACATTACACAAACCGGTTTAAGTGATCAGAAACTGGTTTAAACCTGTAACAGAACAGATATTCCATGCACATAAACTAGTTTGAAAATGGCTGAAGCCAGTTTGAGATAAACCTGGTTGAATGTAGTATCACACTAAACTGATTTGGCTCAAACCGGTTTATACAATGTCTGTCCCAGACCCCTTCCTGGTTTAAGGTAAACTGGAGTCCCCCAGCATCCCAGTTGCTTTGCAGCCTTGGGCTGAGCTGGGTTGTCTGCTTCAGAGAGCTGAGCTGGCCCTGCCCCTCTGCTCCCTAGCTGGAACTCTGGCGAGACGACAGGCACAACAGGGTCTGTCTGGCTTCCCCCGGCCCCACCCTGCTTCGCCACTCGCTGCTCAAGTAGGGATGCCCATCCCCCTCCATTCCTTCCTCCCTCCCATGTCCCACTACACAGACCACAGCCCCACAAACCCTAGGCATGTGGTATGCTAGCTAATGCTGAGAGGTGTGTGTGTGCCTCCAATTTCACTGGAACAGGACAAAGGCAGACAGGACAGTGTCTGCTTAGGGCTTTTTGGAGCTAATCAACAGGTTAGATGGTAATGTCCCTCCGTTCTTTCCTTGGAAAAAGATGTTTAAGAGCTTGAACTAGTGAGAGAGGCTTTGGTTTTCTTGATGGGCTGCTAAATGCTGTTATCAGCTCCCTGATGGCTCCCTTGCCTGTTAGGTTTTCAGACAGTAAGAAGAAGCAGGGAGAGGGAGATTGAAAAGCTCAGTATCATCAACAGATGCATGCAGTCCACAACCCTTCTCTCTCCTCTTTGCCTCAGAATGCTAGCTGGGGGCTGGCAACACTCCCACCCCTTGAGCAGCGAGTGGGGAAAAGGTTGGGACAGGGTGGAGGTTTAAACCCCTGGCCTGGCCACACCACCCCACCTCAGTTCAGCAGCCTGGAAGGGGAGGGAGGGTTGCTCTAGCACTCCCTGCCTTCTAGCCTAAGCCACTGCAGGCATGTGCCTCCATTTCCTCAGTCCAGAGGGAATGTCTGTACACCTGCAAACTGGTTCAACCTAGGAAGGTTAGATTAACTTGCAAACATTGAATCAATTCAGGCTCAGACTTTTTGAATGTCTGTCTCTAGCCTTGGAGAGCAGGAAGACCACTAAAGATGCCTGGGGAAAGGTTGCATTGATGTAGGATTCTCAGTTCTAAGGGACAACTAAAGACACATGACAAAGGGTCTATTGTATTGAGTGGGGACAGGCTGAGGTCCTGTGGACTAAGGTGGGCCAACAGAAGTCAATTGGAGGAAGAGATGCCTTGATTAAAGGTGTTTTGATTGAAGACTGGGTCAGACAGAAGTGGTCTAATAGTTAGCAGGGCAGAGTGAAGCATCTAAGGTCTCACTCTAGTGTCTGAGGGCTGCTTCCTAAATTCATATTAGTTAACATCAAGGCATGGCACAGTAGCACAATTGAGGAAGGGTGACTGGGGCAGTAGTCCCAGGCACTGCCTTTGTTGGGGGCGGGAGGGATGCAAAAAAAGCTGTTGTCACAGTGATGGCTGATTGAACTGTAAGGTCCAGCATGGCAGGAGCCAGTGCTGCTCCAGATGCTCTGTGACCACCCTGGGTGTGGAGCTGCACTGCTTGGTTTCTGGTGTGGCAAGCAAAGGCAGGGTGGTACCCTGGTGGCAACTAAAGTTAATGCAGGATGGGCCTTGGGGCCCGGCGGTTCTTGTTACAGTAACCAAGTGTACTGTTGGGAGAGATGTTAAATAAGCTTTGAGACACAAAGTACTCTTCTAGTATTTTCTAGGGACCTATAGGTGTTATACATCCACTGAATTTCAGTGTGAGTTTAAAACCTTACTCCCTGTGACTGCTTTGAAGAAGCTGGAAGAAAATCTAAGTTATATTAATTTAGACTGATCTTACAATGACCATGGTTTTGCATTTACCCCTATATCAAAGCCCTTTCACAGAGTCATAATTTTTTAAGGCTATTGATGTGATGACAGTCAGATTTCCTGCTTGACTTTCTTTGTAACACAGGCCATAGAACATCATTCAGTGACCTCCTGTATGGAACCCACTAATTTGAGTTCAATCCCTTGAAGTTCATAGCGGGATCTGTCCCATAAATAGTTTATTGCAGAGTCTGCATGTGTTAGAATCCCTCTAACCTACCCTTATATTTTTGTAACAGGCAGTTAAAGGGGCACTTATCTTCTGAGTGTCCTACATCGGGCTCTGTCTGAACGCTTGAGGGAGATTGTCCCAATAGGGACACCATATTTGTAGTTTAGTATGATCTCCAGCAAGGGGATGCAAGATTCAAAAAGCAGTTCAGAAGCCCAGGAAAATTCCAGCCCAGGGATTGGCTGGGTGGCTCCCCTTAAAACCGCAGTTTCTCCCACCTCCGGGGTGCAGAGAGAGGCATGTGCAGTGTGAGAAGGGCTGAGAAGAGCCTGCAGTGTGGTCCCACCCTACGGTTGCCTGCTGGACCCCTCATGGGCAGGTCAGAGGAGTGCCTAAAGGGGCAAGCAAGAAAGAGAAGACCCCTAGATCATGCAAGTGAAGTTCATGAATGAGCTGAACAAACTCCTTAGGGTGAGGACACAGCCTTGGGAAGCCCCTAGAGAGTGGGACAGTGATTCCCTGCTGGGCTTGGAGACTTGGGGGTTGGTAAGAGTGTGATAACCCCCCGCTGTGTAAGTGGCTGTGGAAAGGACTGTGGCGGGACTGGGACGGCTTGGCAGAAAGAGACGCCAGCCAGAGAAAGTCCCTAGGACTCCTGTCTGGGTTGACACCCAGGAAGGCATGACCTGAGGGGAAGCCTTGGTGTGCCCAAGTGGCTAAAGGGAAAGTGAGCCCAGAGGTACTGCCTAGTCTGCCAGTGGCAGCTTGCACTCCTGCTATGTGTTCAACTGTGTAAATAGCTCTGTGGGCTTGGAGAAGCTGTGCCCAGGCAGAGAAGAGTGCATGGAGGTGCGTAGGGAAGTATTTGAGTTTTGCAGGAGTCTGGAGTGGAAACAGCCTCTGCAGACTGTGAGACACCTGAACCTGTGTGGGATAGCCTGAGGCCACTGGAACCCGCAAGCGTGTGATGAGAGGAGAGGGGGACTGCTGCACCCTTCATCCATTGGGAAATAGTCATAGTATCTGGCTATTAGTCATATATAATTAAATAGGGGATTAATACAATAAGTATGTAACATAGTGCTTAAGTTCTTATCTTTGTATTAGCTGATTTGAGCATCCTTTAAGTGTAAATAGTTATCAACTGTTATTCTTGTATAAACTCATTCTTGTACATTGTAAATAGAGAATTTGAAACTTTTGATATTATTTACTGTTTGTTCGCATATAGCAATTATCTCCTGTATATAATTAAATTCTGTAAATAGTTATTTATGAGCCTGCAAGGTCTGTCCATTGTAAAGGGAGATTCTCCTCTCAGGGAGCCTCTGGCCACTCCTAGGTGAGCTGAGCAGTGCATAGACCTACCTGTCACCCCAGGTCCCGAACAATTGGACACGGCAGTGGTTAGCACCGTGTACCAAGGGTTACATTTTGAAGACCAGAAAATGTAAACTTCATATATGTGAAAGTGTAGAAGAAATAGCACCAGGACAAACCAATAGTAGTGAGGTTCCATCACTGGTGCCAGATGAAAGATGCAAAGTTATAGAAAGCCCAGATGGGACCAAAGAATCCTATAGTAGAGACAAAGACTATCTCCCAAGGGATCCCAGCCCCACACACTTGCTCTGCCAGGCAGTGAAGGCAATATCCAATTAGTCTTCATAGCTGTTTCTTTCATGACTGAAAATCTACTTTCTCCTGAAAATACCAAAAATATTTGCATTTGAATAAAACCAGAGGGCAGTGAAGGACTTGCCAGTTTCATTTTAGACATGAACTTCTACACAGTTCCGCTTCTCCTGACTTTGTCATGACTATTTCCCCACTGAATACATTGCTTATCTGTTATGTAAATGCAATGTGTGTAACAGCATGAGAAACCGGGGGGTAGTCTTCAGGGCTGAGCTGTTATTATGGACTACAACTCCGCAGCACTGGGGGGGCAAAGGAAAAAGGAAGAGAAAGCTTGAGGATGGAACAGGGGAAAAGAGCAGCATGCACATGGAACCTGATCAGCCCCACACAGAGGAGTCGAGATCTCATTGGCTCAGTCAACCAGGACTGTGGACTGAAGGAGCTGGACTCAGACTTGGGAGCAGCCACAGGCTGCTGCTTGAGTGCTCAAGGGACTAAAGGCTTGTTTGGGAATATGTCTGAAGGTGTGGGAGGGGAAATGAAGGTGCTGAGTGTATGTTACCACAGTGTTGATGTTTCTTTACCTTTTGCCTCTTCTCTCCTTTTGGCCTGCTGGCTTGTGACCCTAACCCAGGGGCTGGCAATTATTTTAGGCGAAAGGTCGCTTACTGAGTTTTGGCAAGCCATCAAGGGCCACATGACAGGCAGCCAGGGGCAGATAAATATTAATTTTCTACATTTTTTAGGGGCCCCACGGTCTGGATAGAGTGGCCTGGCGAGCTGCACCCAGCCTGCAGGCTGCATTTTGCCCACCCCTGCTCTAACTCCTATGATTTTCTGTATAAAAGTGGGAACTCCCCCTTGCTGCTTTGTCAGTTTCCGGGGTCACATGGTTGACACACATTAATCACATTAACTTGTGTTGATGAGCTGACATTTTAAGGGCTGGCTCAGTGTCTCCCCATCCCGAACCAGGACTAAATTCTGGATCTAAGCCTGTAGGAGAAAAGTGGTTTGTAGGAGAAAAGTACAGAAGTGGTACTGGTAAAAGCTGATTTAGCATTTCAACAAACTCTGATTCCAGATACCTTGCAGTGCCTTTCACCAATTCAGTGGTATGACTTCCTTTAAAACATCCTCAGAAAACATGTATTACTTGAATGGTTGACCTTTAGCTCTGAAATGTATTATGGCTGGCATGACTGATGGATGTCATAATAGCATTTTCCCCTTTGGCAGTTAAGCATCTCTCCTGGTACCTTTGTGCTAAGAATATTGGCAAGAAAGTGAGTTGGAGTAAGTGCTTGATCCATCTGCTTCTTTACTTTTTGCAGTTTAACTTTGTTGTTGCGTATTTATTGTTTTAATATTTTTGAAGTTTTTTCCAAACTTGAAGAGCATCCATGGTACAGCAGCAATCTTTCTGTAGTTTGTCGAAGGCTATGGAAATAGGTTTTAGTGTCTTCAGCGTATCTTGTACACTTCCCTTTACTCCAATGTTGGCTATTCTAGCTGTGATAGAATCAATTTTGTCGTGATTTTCTTCAAAGATGGTCATCAGAACACGCCAGTTCAAAGGAGTCAGCTACTGAATTCCACTGTACATCTTGAGGGAGAATTAGCTTGGACCCCCCAGCTCTCTTCAGTGAAGCTGAAGCAACTGGTTATTATGGAAATCTTGCAATTTCAACATTTTCCTTTATTCCTGGAATACTTAAATCTTTGACTGAAAGATATTACAGCTGTGTGAAATTTCAATGGGTGTTTCATTCCGAAGCTGTTTTGATGCATTTCAAGCTTGAAACAGCGAAATAGAAATGAAACAAAAGGCTTCAAAACAGCTTCAAAATGAAAGTTAGCATTTGAACCATTTTGAGAGTTTCAAAATGTTTCGAGTTTTGAAACCGGGCTTGTTTGCAGCTAAACAGAAACTAAAGGGAGGGAGAAAAGCGGAAGGACTGCTCTGATATTGCCATCTAGCTCCTGTTTTGATCCCCCAGCTCTCTGATCATTTCCCCAGCTCTTCTCGGGGGGTGTGAGTCCCCAATCTGTGCATGGGGTTTCAGCAGGGGCTGGGGGAACATTGAGATCCCTGAACATACCCCCAATTCCTGGTTCAGTTCCCCAGCTCCTTGATCTTTCCCTAGTCGGGGCCAAGAGGCTGTGGCCAGCAGCCCGGGCACATGGGCTGGGGAAAAGGTCGGCACGGCGAACTAGAATTAGGCACTGACGCATAGAGGTTGATTAAAGATTGTTTTACTTACACCGTAGGTGGTCGCGGTGCAGGCAGGAAAAACTTTCTTGTGTTGCAGTTACAAAAAGACACACGTGGAGTTTGCTAGGCTCCACAAAACAAACACGAACAGAGCTCTGGATACACACTCACGGAGTTTGCTAGGCTCCGTGGAACAACCGAAATGAGAGTCCGAAAGGTGACTCTCAACGAGTGCGCAGGGTAGGGTACGTCGAGGGATCATGCGGCGATGGGGAGAGACTCTTGATGGGTGATCAAACCACCATTCGGTCCGAGATTTACGTAGAAATCCACAAGGTAATCGTGGACTCCTTGCCGGAATTCTCTTGGATTTCTCCCGGAATTCTCGGAATCGGGGTTCTCAGGATCCTCCTGAGATTCTCGGAGATCTCCGACTTGGGCGGAAACTGCTCAAGCCTCTTATACAGCTAGCGAGCCAATTGCTAGCCACCACGTAGGAATAATTTAGAAACAGCCAATAATGGGGTACAAATTTGCATGCGAGCAGCGGGAACTCCTTTGCACTGGGGTTTTCTCTCTGCAGCTGAGAATTGCACCGTGCAAAGAAAGCTCCATGTGGCGGGAAATAATTCTGCAGTGCCGAAGCACACACAAAATCATTGGGTCATGACATCCTCCAGCTTTCTGATTGCTTCCCCAGCTGTTCCCAAAGGGGGGCAAGGTGCAGGCCCCTGGCTGATGCAGGATGACAGCAGGCTGTTGTTACCAGCTGGGGATGGCGGCAGCTCTCACCTATTTCCCTAGCCAGCACCAGCAGTCTGCTGAAACCTCACACACAGATTCAGGGGCCGCATCCCCTGGTAAGAGCTGGGGGAATGATCAGATAGCTGGGGAATCAAACCAGGAGCTCCAGCTGATGTGTGGAGCTGCCCCAGCTCCAGGACCATGAGTGGTGCCCTGCTGAGCCACGTTGCATCTGTGCCATGGTGCAGCTTCCACACAGGTGCCAGGTGGGGGAGGGGGGAAATCCCTGCTGCCACACACTGCACAGAGAGGACTCTGCCACTAACACCCAGAGGCCCCATTTGCCACTGTCAGAGTCGGTGAGCGCAGAGCTATTTTTTTTTTAAGAGCTCTGCACTCACTGGCTGTGAAGCATGTGGATGACAGCAGGCTGATGCTGCAAGCTGGGGCCAGCATCAGCATCCAAGTTTGCCTGTGCTGAGCCCCAGGAAGAACCCAGTGCTGATGCTGGCCCCAGCTGGCAGTGGCAGCCTGCTGTCATCCTGCACACAGATCCAGGGACCCTCATCCCCCAGGAGGGCTGTTGCATTGTGCTAGACTCCTCCTGTGGGGAGCAGGCCCCCAGATCTGTGCGCAGGATGACAGCAGGCTGCTGCTGCCAACAAGTGATAAGAGTTTTGCTTTGAACAGTTTGAGGTGCAGTTACACAGAAACCCCTGCACCTATCTCCTTGAAACTTGGCAGACTTCATGCCCCCAGGAGGGGCTACCATTTCTGCAATTTTCATCTGAATCAGGCAAGAAATGACAAAGTTATATGATTCCCCATTATAGCCTATGGATGAAACATTGAAATGTGTCGAAACAGTGTCAAAACAGCAAAAGAGTTTCGACAAAACAAAATGGAACAATGGTTCAAAACAGTGAAACAAAACGCTGTCCCTTTGAAATGGCAAAACGGAAGTCAAAACAAAATGGTGCTGTTTCACACAGCCCTAAAAGATATATCAAATGAACACTGCATCCATAGGGTGCGTCCAGACAAGCACGCACTTTGAGATGGGGCAAGAGGCATGTGCAGGAATGAAAAAATGTTCCCTGCCCTGCAAGTTTGCAGGGTGGGGTGAAAATTAGACCCCTGGATATCCAGGGGCCTAAAAAAATTGAAGTTAAAAAAAGCAGGGCAGGGCACAGTCCTGGACCATGCCCTGAGGCAACCAGAGGCTGGGTCTTCCATGGAGATGGTCTGGCTGTCACAGTGTCTCTATGGTTGGCCCCTCGCCCTGGTGCTGAAATGCACAGCCTGCCAGGTAGCGTGTTGCAGCACCAGGGCTCCAGTGCTGGTAAGTAAGGGGTCAGGTGGCTGGAGGAAGGAGGAGGGGACTATGCGGGAACTCTGCCCACTCCCCCAGTCCCCTCCGATCCCTGCCTGACCTCACACCCCAGCCTGCCCCTCCGAGTCCCCCGATCACTTTCCTTCCTGGCCCCACCTGCCGCCTACCCCCCTGACCTCCCCGATCACTTTCTTGCCCAGCCCTAGCCCCCATCTGCCTGTCCACACCCCGATCACTTTCCTGCCTGGCCCCACCCCCCACCCCCCGCCAGCCCCCCAGCCCATCCAATCACTTTCCTGCCCTTCAACCCCCCCCAAACCCTGCTCCCCACCCCAGCATCCCCAGAGTTTATAAAAAACAAACAAACCCTGGCACTTACCAGCAGTTCACCGGCCTTGTGTCTCAATGGGGCCCAGCCTGCACAGTGCCAGGTAGGGTGACAGCCCTAGCAGCCCCAGCCCATACCCTCCTGTCCTCCACTGCCCTGTGCTGCCCAGGGGGGCTCTGCCAGGAGGCCCCGGAGCCGCCCCCCCGCCCCCAGCCCTGCTTCTATGGTAAGTAGAATCTTTTTTTTTTTCCCATTTCTTTTTTCTTTTTTTTTCTTTTTTTTTTCTCATTAAAGTGATGGTGCCTGGGGTTGGGGGGGACAGCCATGGGGGCCTAGGGGTGCAAGCAGTGGATGGTGCCGGGTGGGGCAGCCATTGCGGGGTCTGGGGGAGTGGGGGGTGGGGCTGGGTGGGACAGAAATTGGGGGGGCTACGCTGGGGCATATGGGCCTTGCAGGGGGGTGGTAGCCCCTGCAGGGGTCTTGTGGAGGGGCCATACCCTGTGTTGGGGGGCCATAACCCCTGTGTGGGGGCCATAGTCCCTTTGGGAGGGCAGCAAAATATATATTCATGTATTCATGAATTCATGAAACATGTATTTAGAGTTCACTTTATTATTATGATAGAGACACTGGTAGGTGTCCACATTGCTTTAACACTGTAGACATATCAATAAAACATTGTCCATCTGATCGCTGTCTCTGTCTCACTCTCTCTCTCTCTCTCTCTTTATAGTGGTCTTTTGTTTTACTTGTGGAGGAACATGGTTTTGGGGGTATTTTACAGAGTGACTTTGGGATTTTTTTTATCAGGGATTTTTCAGTTTTCCAATAGGGAACACCACAATTCCTGCCAGGGAGGCCAGTAGCAGGCCCCTGCCTGCTCAGAGCTGGCACCTTGGACCTAGCTGGCTGTGGCTGACCTCCTGGCCAAATGGGGCCAGGAGACATGCTTTGACAGTTAAAAGCAGGCCACCACACCTGGAACATCTTCCGGGTGATAGCTGCCCAGATGGCTGGGTAGAGGGCACACGTGGCAGTAGTGCTGCACAGAGGCTAACTCTGCAGTCACAGCCCACTGGCAGCTGGCCACAGCCTCTGCTGGCTGTGCAGTCCCCATCCGGGTCTGGCAGATGTGCAGCAGGTCACAACCAGGCAGCAGCCCGCACTGCCAGACTGCTGCAGTGGGTAGAGGGTGCAGGGAACTTTCAGGGCTGGTTCAGCAGTCCAGCTGGCACAAGGGGTAGTGTCACCAGGTACCAATTGGCTGGCCCCAGAAGCTCCTGAGAGTGAGCAGCCCTGAGCTACTTACCAGGGCAGCTTTTTCTACTCCTGGGGCCAGAACAGGGCAGTTTTTTATATTGCTGGAGACAGCACAGGTGCTTGCCCCAGGCTCTAGCTCCTCCTGGCAGCAGATCCAGGAGGAGCCAGGCAGGGTTATTTTGCCCCAAGTAGCACAATTTGCTCCACAACAAAGTGCATGTCCGAGCACGTGCACCAAGACAAAAAGCCCTGGCTTAAATTTGCACTGCTTCTTTTTGAGCTGCTGCAAACGCACATGCCTGCATGTGTGGACGTGCCCATAGGTTACAAGCTTCAGGTTTTCTTCATTATCTTCTACCAAGTTTCTTCTCATCTTTGCTACATTTGCAACCTTATCTCTAAAATGCACATAACACTAACTTTTGCTCATAGTTTATAGCTGTTACTGCTACTTTTTAAATATTCTGAAGCCTGGACATTTTCCTAATGTATCAGTTGTTTCTGTGAGATAAACAATCTCATCTGTTGTCACACAAGCACACATTACTGGATCATTGTGTACATTGCTTCATCAATCAAGACTCAGATTAACACTTTTCCCCTCATATTTTTTTTTGCACAGTATTCAGTTTCCTTTTCATACACTGTATCCAAAAGCCTTCCAACAATGTTCTGCTGGTTCTGATGACTGAACCATGTCAGTGAAATGTTTGTTCTGAACAAATCGAAAGGGAGAATTTGTTGCATAAATGAACTGAGCAATCATTTCTGCTGTGTTGTCTTGCTGACTTTGCTGGTTCTGATTATGAACTCATCCATAGTTTTACTTGATAATGACAAAAGTCTGTTTTTGGATACATGTAGTTCATTGTTTGAGGTACAGTGCTGCTTGTGGTACCTGTAGATGATTCTGAAGTTGCAGACACTGCAGATGATGGATGTTCATAATTTCTTGGGTCTAAGTTGGATCATGAAACAAAATGATTAAGAAGGCACTTACACTGGCTGCATCTACAAGAAATGCTGACTGTGCAGTTGTTATTGTGCAGTCATTTAGTACTTGCATATCCAGTACAGCAATGCACTGATTAATACTCAGTGGCCATGTCTACAGGAGACGCTTACCATACAGTAGTTCATTACTACTGCGCAGTAGTGCCGTGCGGTTCAAACCATGATGTGACACTACTGCACAGTAGTAATGAGCTACTGCACAATTAGCATCACCAGGAAACTGTGAGGGGACACTACTGCGCAGTAATGCCGATTACTGTGCAGTCATTTAGTACTTGGATATATAGAGCAGGGATCAAGCTGCATTATGAAATTGTCCAAAGTACTTTACTCCCTCCTTAGAGCAAATGTAACTCTGCCACCAGTGGATTCTCTAAGCTGCCTCTGGTGTAGACAACTGTGAACTGTTCTTCATTCAGGAAGATTGCAAAGCACCTTTCTAATCCGAAGGCTGGAAGCCAGGGGTCATGGGTTTGCATGTTACAAAATAATAAGAAAAAATAATTGTCAGTCATTACAACTGTGAACAACCCCATCACAAATAGATGGTCCCTGTCCAAACGACCTTCTAGTCTAAATAATCACTACGACTGTTGGTCTCTGTGTATCTTGGACTCCTGACATGTTATCATGAATTCTGCATGCCCCAGAAGCTGGGGGGCATGGCAACCACCCATAGGCAGTGGCGGTGGCGGCAGCAGCAAGGGCATGGTGGTGGTGAGTGGAGAGCTCCCATAGGCAGCCGCATAAGTGGCAACAGCAGGGGGTGAGGGGAGTGGTGAGTGTTGACCAGTTGTTGGCGACTGCCCACAGACACTGCTGGCAGCGGTAGGTCTGTGCGAGTAGGCAGCTATTTGATCCAGCTTCAGATCTGACCGCTTCAGATGGTAGCGATCTGATCCAGAGCTCTGGACCGGGTTTCTGCTTTGATCAGGCTGAAGCGGCTCTGAAGCTCCGGAGCCACCTTGGAGATTCGGCCATAGGGTATAATGGGGAATCAATGAAATATCTATAACTTTGTTGTTTTTTGTTGATTTGGATGAAATTTGCAGGGATGGTAGCCTCTGCTGGGGGAATGAAGTCTGCCAAGTTTCAAGAAGATCAGTGCAGGGGTTCGGGAGTAACTCTACCCCAAATTCCTGAAAGCAAAACTCATGTCACGTGTACATGTTACAACACAGGCAGGTGAAAACTGCAGAGGTGGTGGCCCCTGGTGAGGCCACAAAGCCTGCCAAGTTTCAAGAAGATCAGTGCAGGGGTTTGGGGGGAACTGCACCTCAAGCTGCTGACAGGCAAAACTCGTGACATAGATGACCCTGTGTGTGTTAAGGCGCAGTGGGCTGAAAACTGCAGGGGTGATGGCCCCTGCTCAGGCCCAAAACCCTGCCAGGTTTCAAGGAGATAAGTGCAGGGGTTTGAGGGAAACTGCACCTCAAGCTGAGGACAAGCAAAACTCGTGACATGGGTGACACTGCGTGTGTTAAGGTGCAGCAGGGTGAAAGCTGCAGGGATTGATGGCCCTTGCTGTGGCCACAAAGCCTGCCAGATGTCGAGGAGGTAGGTGCAGGGGGGTTCTGGGGCCCTGCGCCCCTAGCTGCTGACAGGCAAAACTCATGACATGGGTGCTTGTGCACCTGACTGTTTCTGTCTTGGGGGGCGGGGGAACAGGGGACAACTACTGTAGGCCTGGCTACTAAGCTACTATGTTACCAGTTACTAATCAATCATGATTCACTCAGGGACCAGCTCAATACACAGTAATGTAACCAGTTAATTAGCAACAATTAACACCTACAAAACCACAGACAGACTAAGGAGAGGAACTAATCAATACAGACAATCAGCTGCCCTAAGACAGACACAGTCAGTTGCACAAGCACCCATTTCATGAGTTTTGCCTGTCAGCAGCCAGAGGTGCAGGGCCCCAGAACCCCTGCACCTATCTCCTCGACAGCTGCCAGGCTTTGTGGCTGCAGCAGGGGCTACCATCCCTGCAGCTTTCACCCTGCTGCGCCTTAGCGCACACAGTGTCACCCATGTTATGAGTTTTACTTGTCCACAGATTGAAGTGCAGTTCCCCCAAACTCTTGCCCTTATCTCCTTGAAACTTGGCAGGCTTCATTCCCTCAGCAGAGGCTACCACCTCTGCAAATTTCATCTGAATCAGACAAAAAACAACAAAGTTATAGATATTTCATTGATTCCCTATTATACCTTATGGCCGGACCTCCAAAGCAGTTCTGAAGCTTTCCCAAAGCACTTCAGAAAGCCTAATGAAGCAAGCGCTTCAATCCAGACATGCAGGGTCCAAAGCAGGGTCCAAAACTTTGCACAACCCCAGTCAGCAGTGGCCAGGGGAAATTGGGGACTGCCCACAGATGCTGCCAGTGGTGTCAGTGGTGAGGGGGTGGGGGTGGCAAGCGGCAACCACCCACAGGCAGTGTTGGCAGTGCTTTTTGCAGGGGGTGCACTGCCAAGCTCAGGGGGTGCACATGTACCCCGTACACATTGCCAATCCATGTTATACTCAAGAGTTGATTAACCAGTTAATCATGTCATAAGTAGTTACTTGGCCACATGCTAATGCACTTAATGGTACAATTAAACAAGGAATAACCCACAATGCTATTATACACAATGTGTGATAACTTTGTGGCTAGTTCCTATCATGCCATTATTTGAACATATGGCCAGGCTGGGACTTCAAGCTGCAGAGGCACACAATGTGTTCCCAAGACTGGGAGCTGTCAGCTGATCTGGGCTCCTAGCTGGGGAGGTGCACCATGTACCTGTGAAACCAGGAGCCCCATCAGCCGAGGGGGCTCCCAGCTGCAGGAGCTTGCCACTTGTTGATGCAGTGGGACCCCAGGATTAGGATCATAGGTTCTCTCTGAACTGACAATATAGCATGATGGGATCTGATGCTTGATCCCACAATCACACTTCCTGCCATGCGTGTGTGGCATGGCAGAAGTGCTACTGTGGGAATCACCTTTAGTCTCATTGCATCTTTAATTGAATGCATGTCAGGGGCCTAATGAATGTATTGCTACTAGATACTATTGTATTCCAAGCTGTTCTGATGATGTTTAGTCATTTGTTATGGTTCATCATAAATGACCAAACATGAATTGTTTCATAGCTCTTGTGGATTTTCAAAGGACTATTCTATTACATAGCTAGATTCAATGTTGATTTGCATGGATTTGCCCCTCGCATATATTCATTCTCCACCTAAACTTAATCAGTCACCACCTGCCTTTATTTGAATTTTTAAAGCAAGTGATTGAATTGATTTTTGTGTCATGGCCTTTCCTCCCTTGGACCACCCACTCACCCAGCACAGTTTTAAACAAATTGACAAACATTCAAATGCTTTGTTCACCCACACTTTGCTGATATAATTTTACAAGCACAATCTTGTTTAATTCCTGATAATTGGTGGTAATAGCCTTTTTAATGTCTGCAGCTGTCCAAACGCCACAGCTCCTACAAGGGCATGAAGAATATTAGGTAACTATGAAGTGGACTACATTCCCCCAGTTTATGTCAACAAAGACAAATATCTTTATGGTGCAAGTAATATAGCTTTAGGTTTCTTTACGGATCAAATTTGCCTTGGAATTCTTAAATGAAGTATCTCATAAAAGGGTCATGACAGGCAGCTTCATAAAGGGAAAGGAGGTTTATTTGCATTCTCTGTTTCCTTTGGAAGGTCCCAGGAGGAAAGAGGAAGCTAAAAAGCAGCCACCATTAATAATGTGACACTAAGCATTTACATTATGCATTATTTGTCACATGCCAATACTCTGAATGTAAGATGCTGTAAAGACCTAAGGAACAGGACTGCGGACACCATGGTTTTTAATTACCAAATATACAACTGCTCAAAACCAAACACAATGTAATAAAGATCCCTTATACCCATCTACTCCATGTTCAGCTGTGTTCTCATAAGCAAGTCTGGAGATGACACGGTCTAGTGGCCAAGGTGTTGGCTTGAGATTCAGGGGATTATTTGCGTTATAATGTCAACTCTGCAGTTAGCTCACTGTACAGTCTTTGGACAAGTCATGGTACACTCTGTGGGCTTCTGTTTTCCCTTCCCCATCTCTTTTCTGTTTAGATCATAAGATCTTCAAAAAAAAAAAAAACTTTTGGTGAGAGCTTAAAGGCAGTTTAGGAGCCACAAACAAGTGGAATTTAAGGATCCAAGTGTAAAGCTCCAATCCAGAAAACTTGACTCCAGCAGCCCCAAAAATAACCAGGTATCTAAACAGATAATTCAGCATCTGATTTTGGTCATAGGTACAAAAAATTATGCTATACCTAATCCAATTATTTCTTATACTTGTCTTACAATCAGAACCTTGGAGTCTTCCCACCAAATGGTATCAGATTGGGTGATTTTATTTCTGGACTGAACAATCTGGATATATGCTTTGACCTGGGAATAGCTGAGAATCACTTGAATACCAGGTATAACTGTGTCATATAGATTAGGTACAGATGCTACACCTATCCTGCTATAAGCATGCAGAAAGCGTTCTATAGCTGTAACAGAACAAATGCTCACTAGGGGTGTGGGATGCGGGCCCTATTAGATTCGGATTCGGCCCAACCAGGGACAGTGTTTTGATTAATTGATTTGGATCACTGTCCCCGATTTGATTCAGCTGAATCCGAATCTGAAGTTTCAATGCTGATTTGGACAATCAGCGATTCAGACATAAACATAGCTTTAAATGTTTTTTCTATATACCTGGAGGTACCAGCTTGAGGTACGGCTTGTGAGGTACTACATACCTTGAGGATGGTTCATGAATGCTGCGATGCTGGAGTGCATAGAGCATCCCACAGTGGTTGGGGGGGTGGGGAGCCTCCATGTGCTCTGTGGTGAACCTAGAAGTGGACCGGAAATACTTCCAGTCCACTTCCGGCTCTGCCAGGGAGTACACTGGGCCCGCCCCCCACCCCTGCCACGCCTCCCAGGATTCCCCTGCCATGGCGGGGGCATGGCCTGACCTCCACCAAGACCCTTGCTGGGAAGCTGGGGGGAGCCTGCCTGGCAGGGAGGCTCATGTGTATGTGCACATGTGTAGGTCTCCGTCCTGGCCCTGAGTGGGACCATGGTGCAACAGGGTGGGGACCAGAGCTGCTGCTACTGCTGCTGCTGTTTCCATTGGTACTGGCATTCAGAAGGGCACAGGTTTGGGAGGGGGTGGGGATGTCCATGTTTAGCCTGGATCTGAGTGTTTCTGCCCTGCACCCTTTACCGCCTCTCTCCTTCCCTGATCTGCAGCAGATCCATGTGGGCCAGGCATCCCCAGCCCCCAAGATGGCTCTGGGGAAATGTCTGTGCCTCCTGGCACTCAGCAGAGGGGCTTCCCCTCCCCTTACCCCCTCCCCCCGATCTTGGCCCCTGGGTATCCCCACAAGTAGACACATTAAGTGTGTGTGTGTGTGTGTGTGTATATATATAAAGCCCAAATAATGCAAATCATCCCTGAGCTGGGGCAGAGTCCAGCAAAGGGATACAATAGGAAGTGGCGTATACATCCTTCTCCTGGTCTCATGGCTGCCTTAGTTTGTGTCTGGCTACCCTCTTGCCCATGACACAGCACAGAATGCCTGTACATCAGAGGTTCCTGTAGGGGAAACCTTCTATCCAGGATATTCCTGCAAGTTATTCATAGGCCATTTTGCACTGACTTAGATGGCACAAAGTAGCTACAGTGAAGCCATGAATTAGGCCCAAAGGGGTTAGGTGACTTTTTGAGGTCACTGTGATTAAATGATAGATCTAGGAATGAATTCTGGGAGTACTAAATGAAGTGGGGTGAAATTTTTCAGCCTTTTTTTTGGTGAAGAATGTGGATTGGCTGACACCAAAGCTTTCTTGAAATAGTTTAGGTTTTGCCAAATTGATCTTTTCTAAACCCACCAAAGTGTTTCAACCCCCCAGCTTCTTTCATAGCTTTCTAAAAAAAAATGTTTCTGTGTTTCAAATAGACATTTCCAAATATGATTTAACTTAAGAATTTATTTTTCACTTTTTAAAAGTAGATAGTACTTTAAATCTAAACAAAACAAAACAATGTCTCTTTGGATCAAACTCGACTTCCTGTTTGACCCCAAATGAAGATTCTTTCTGAATTTTTTTAATGGTTGAATATTTTGAAAAAATGTTAGTTTTGAGTTCATCTTAATTTTCTTGTCAGTATTTCAGAATTCCAAGCATTGACCCCCAAAAGGTCATTTGCTCACTCTTCTCTGCTTTAACCACTGGTTTGCAATCCTCCCTATTCATTTCAAATGAAAAAAAAGAAGGAAAAAGCTCTGCTGTTCATTAGATTTCACAATAGTCTTCCATTAAAAAAAACATGTTTTTCAGTGGTATACCATGAAAGATGGAATCTGGAAGGTGCTTTGAAATGTCAGTTTTCTGGAAGTCTGATTAAGAATATGGTTCTGAATCATCAGTCTTTTGGGAAGTTTCCCTTTCTGTTTTAAACCTGGAAGCTTTCACTCCAGTGTTGTGCTGCTGATGGGTATGTGGGTGTGTAGTGGCAAATTTACAGCATACAGGGAGGATTAAACTTTTGAAAAATTATTTTCCTCTAATGAAAACCCTCTTAGGAAGTGAGGTCTCTTTCTGCCAATGTAAATATTCACCTAGCAGCCCAGTGTACAAGCCAGCACTAAAAAAATTCTTCCAGAATAAACATGATGCTGAAACATGTGTAAAGAGCATGGCATGCAGTTAAAGCATGAAAGGCACATAAGTGGGCCACAGTCTGAAGAAGACTGTAGAAGAAACTGCACAAGCATAGAGAAACTTATTACCAATAGCCTAATTTAAGGTCAATTCCCTGTGCATTACAACAGCACCTAGAACTCCCAGCTGAGATCAGAACACCCTGGTAATAGGGACTGCACAAACACATAGTGAAGAACAGCCTCTTATTTTGAACCATATACAAGACAGACAAGGAGACTGGGGCATTGACTGGGAAAATGGCTTACAAAAAAATCACACAGCCAGTAGTAGGACTGGAAACAGAATATAGAAGACAGAATTCAGGCCACTGATATCAGTGATAACATTGTCACTGACTTTAGTGGGGACATCATTTCACACCTTATCTCATAGATTTCATAGACGTTAGGGCTGGAAGGGACCTCGGAAGATCATTGAGTCCAGCCCCCTGCCCAAAGGGCAGGAAGTCAGCTGGGGTCATAGGATCCCAGCAAGATAAGCATCCAGTTTGCTCTTGAACGTGTTCAATGTAGGTGCTTGAACCACCTCCAGTGGCAGGCTGTTCCAGACCTTGGGGGCTCAGACAGTAAAGAAATTCTTCCTTATGTCCAGCCTGAAACGGTCTTGTAGTAGTTTATGACCGTTCGACCTAGTTGTCATCCCTCGGGGCGCTCTGGTGAACAAACGTTCCCCCAGATACTGGTGGTCACCCCTGATAAACTTATAGGTGGCCATCAGATCACCCCTGAGCCTGCGCTTTTCCAGGCTAAAGAGCCCCAGGGCTCTCAGCCTGTCATCGTAGGGTCTGCTTCCCTGACCTCTGATCATGTGTGTGGCTCTTCTCTGGACTCTCTCAAGCTTCTCCACATCCTTTTTGAATTTTGGAGCCCAAAACTGGACGCAGTACTCCAGCTGCGGCCTCACGAAGGCCGAGTACAAGGGGAGAATGACGTCCCGGGATTTGCTTGAGAAGCATCTATGGATGCAAGCCAGCATTTTGGTCACTTTACTAACTGCGGCATCGCTCTGCAGGCTCATGTTCTTCTTGCGGTCAACGATGACCCCCAAGTCTCTTCTTCCATAGTGCTAGCCAGCGTAGCACTGCCGAGCCTATAAAGATGCTTTGGGTTTTTCTTCCCAAGGTGGAGAACCTTGCATTTATCGGTGTTGAACACCATCAGATTCTCGTCCGCCCACTTGCTGAGCCTGTCCAGGTCAGCCTGGATCACCCGCCTGTCTTCTAGTGTGGATGCTTTGCCCCAAAGTTCGGTGTCATCGGCGAACTTGGCCAGTCCGCTTCTGACTCCAGTGTCCACATCATTAATGAAGATGTTGAACAATATGGGTCCAAGGACAGAGCCTTGGAGGACCCCACTGGTCACAGGACACCATGATGAGTGACTTCCATCAATTACTACCTTCTGGGTCCGAACACGGAGCCAATTTTCCAGCCAGTGGATCGTGGAGGACCCAAGGCAACAATTGGCCAGTTTCACCAAGAGGTGATCATGGGATACCAGATGGAAGGCTTTTTTGAAGTCAAGATATATGACATCAATCTCTTTTCCCTTGTCCAAGTGATAGGTCACCTGGTCGTAGAAGGAAATGAGATTGGTCAAGCAAGACCTACCAGCGAAAAACCCATGCTAGCTATCCCTTAAGATGTTGGCGTCAGCTATCTCCTATCTCCCAGCCCAATTCCCTATTAATATGCTCATGCAGCAGACTTCCAATTTGCAGGGGTGTCTAATAAATTCTCACAAGTGAAAACTGTCATGAGGGGGAATGGAAGGTACTAGTAGGTTGGTTCAAGTATTCTCATTGGTGGGCATGTGGTTCACATCCTTCCCAGCTTGATACTTAACATAGCTACTGCTCAGTAAACTCTGCAATAAAGAGCCATCTTTTTACAGAAAAATATTGATAACATTTCTTCTCATTTTCCAACCAAGTATAGAACAGGCCAAAAAAATTCCAGTCTCCATAGTTTTGATGGAATAAAAGAACATGTTTTTTTGCAATCCTTTTTTGGAATGCTTTTTTAAAATTAAAAAAATATATATTTTTTCAACAAGAAAGAGAAAGGAGAGAGAAAAAGTATACCTACAACTCTGCTGAACTATCTACTCTAGAAATCAAGCCTAGATGTTTACATTTGGATCTGCACACAGGCCAAATGCCACCATGTTAAATAGGCAGACAAGGTTCCTTGGGTGAATTTGATACCTTTTATTAGACCAACCCAAATGGTCGGAGAATAGTTATTAAGCAAGCTTTCGGGTTCAAAAACCCTTCGTCAGGCTAAGGAAGCTGCAGCAGTTGGTGCGTGCTCTTCCATTCCATCCAGGAAGAGCACACACCAACTGCTGCAGCTTCCTTAGCCTGACGAAGGGTTTTTGAACCCGAAAGCTTGCTTAATAACTATTCTCCGACCATTTGGGTTGGTCTAATAAAAGGTATCAAATTCACCCAAGGAACCTTCTTTGCCTATATCCTTAGACCAACACGGCTACAACCTAAACCCCTGCACCATGTTAAATAGATTTTTGAGGACTGATTATTTTAACCAGTTGGGCCAGTCAGTCATGGCTAATAGAAGGTTGTGCTGTGCGTGCTCTCAAACCTAAGCATTACTGCTATTCTGAATACAAGGGTAGTGGGAGTGTTTTTTTCATCAGAGAGAATTAATGTGTGAGACACTGATATCTCTGCAGGGCCTCAGAAACTGCTAAGTTTAGGCTGATACTTACAAAACTGCTATCATTAAGTTACTAACAAAGTTGAACTCCAAGAACAGTGAAAATCTGCGTTAAATACAGGGGCCAAAGTGTCCAGACCTTGATGCCTAAAGTTAATCTACTAACTCCATATTTAAGCATCTAAACAAAAGGAATGTGGAAACTTTGCTTACAGCAGGGTGGAACCTCTAGTTCCCTACAGGCTGTCGCCATGGGTCTCAGTGGCATATATGTTCAGTAGAGCAGATGGTCGAGATGCAACTTGTAAAAACCCAGGTGTGGAGAACATATCTTTATACCACTATGAAAAGATCTAGGGACATGCATCACAACTGATGAAACATCCCAACTGACGGAGACCCCACGGTAGCTGAATAAACAGAGATCTTCAGAGAAAACTGTGATTTTTACCCAGGATTTAGTTTGTGCTGTCAAGGCTTCTGACACCAAATAAGTAGGAAAGGAGACTCACTTTGCAAGTTGAAGGTCAAGAGTCTCCTTTATGTATAGAGATCCCTCAGACTGTTTTTTGTTTGTTTCTTTGTTTTGTTTTTTGGTTTGTTTTGTGTGTGTGTGTGTTTAACCCAAGTAACTGGTCTCCCTCTAAAAGCTAACGCATCTATAGAAGTTTATGATTCTGCCATAGTCTCTGAGCACAGGGAAATGTTTCTGTAATTCAGGCAATAGACAGGCATGTCTTAAGATCCAATATGTATTCAGTTCCTGTACACAGACCCCATCACCAGGGTTCATAGATGGTAAAGGCTGGAACGGACCTGGAGGATCATCGGGTCCAACCCCCTGCACCAGGCAGGAAAGTCAACTGGGGTCAGGTGACTGCAGCAAGGTGACAGTCCAGTCTCCTCTTGAAGATTTCCAGGATAGGCGAATGCACCACCTCTGGAGGGAGCTTGTTCCACAGTGTGGACACCCCAACTGTGAAGAAGTTTTTCCTAATGTTGAATCTGAAATGGTCTTCCAGGAGTTTGTGGCCATTACTCCTGGTTTTACCCAAGGGTGCCTTGGTAAATAGTTGTTCACTGAGCCCTTGATGTACTCTCCTAATGTAGCAGTTAGCTGCTACCAAGTCCCCTCTCAGCCTTCTCTTTGTCAGGCTGAAGAGTCCCAGGTCCCTCAGTCTTTCCTCATATGGCTTCTCTGGACTCTCTCAAGCTTTTCCACATCCATGTTGTAGTGTGGGGCCCAGAACTGGATGCAGTACTCCAGCTGTGGTCTCACCAATGCCAAAAATCACTTCCTTGGTTTTGCTGGAGATGCATCGATTGATGCATGCCAGAGTATTACTTGCCCTACTGGCTACAACATTGCACTGCTGGCTTATATTCTTACTGTGGTCTATTATTACCTCCAGGTCCCATTCGTTTATGGTGCTGGTCAGTTTGGCACCACCAAGCATATAGGTGCGTAGGGGGTTGTTTGTCCCCAGGTGGAACACTTTACTTTTCTCGATGTTGAACTCCACCTGGTTCAGATCCGCCCAATTTGCTAGCCTGTCTAGATCTGCCTGTATCTGTAGCCTATCTTCAAGTGTGACCATGCTTCCCCATAATTTGGTGTTGTCTGCAAACTTGGCCAGTGAGCTCTTCACCCCTACATACAAGTCATTGATAAAGATGTTGAAAAGTACTGGACCAAGCACTGAACCCTGTGGGACACCACTGCCCACTTCTTGCCAGGACAACACAGATCCATTCATTAGGACTCTGAGTCTTGCCCCATAGCCAGTTCCCAACCCACCTGACTGTCTCAGAGTTAAACCCACAATCCTTCAATCTTCTCATGAGGACATCATGGGATACCAGATCAAAGGCTTTTTGGAAGTCAACGTATACAATATCAACCTCCTCTCTCTTGTCCAGGTGGTGAGTTACCTACTCGTGAAAGGAAATAAGGTTGGTGAGACAAGACCTGCCCCCAACGAAGCCATGCTGGCTGTCATTCAGAATCTTACCTTCTGCAAGCTTATCACAGATCAACTCCCTGATGAATTTTTCCAGGATTTTCCATGGGATAGAAGTTAAGCTAATTGGCCTATAGTTACCCAGGCCCTCCCTCATCCCCTTCTCGTAGATGGGCACAACATTGGCCCTCTTCCAGTCCTCAGGGACCTCTCCAGAGTGGTACAATTTGTGGAAAAGTTTCGTCAGGGCTTCTGCAATTACTTCAGCCAGCTCCTTCAGCACTCTCGGCTGAAGTTCATCCGGTCCTGCTGACTTGTATATGTCTAATTTTTTCAACTGATCACACACCAATTCTACGGCAATAGTAGGAATGCAGTGATTCCTACCCTGCTCATTCTGTACCCCTACCTGACATAATTTTCCCCATTTCTCAGTGAAATACCAAGGCAAAGTATCCATTCAGGAGTTCAGTTTTCTCCCAAGTGCTGGTAACCTGCTGTCCTGAGTTGTTGAGCAATGGCCCCACACTCCCGTTTGTTTTCCTCTCGTACCCTACATACCTAAAGGAGGACTTCTTGTTGTCCTTGATTCCCGGTGCTAATTCAAGTTCAGTCACCACCTTAGCCTTTCTAATCTGTTCCCTACAACTACGGACCATTACTGTATAGTCCTCCTTGGGGCCTGCCCCAAGCTTCCATTATTTATAAGCTTCTTTCTTAAGAGGACCGTGATTTCCCTGTTTAGCCAAGAGGGAACCCCAGCCCTTCTGCTACCTTTTCTCCACACGGGAATGGACTTACTTTGTGCTTCAAAGATTGTGTCCTTAAGGAATGACCACTTGTCATGCACACCTTCTGCCTTCCATCGCTGGTCCCAGAGCACTTCCCTTACTAGTGACCTGAGTTTGTTGAAATTTGCATTTTTGAAGTCCAATACTTCTACCCTGCTATCTGATTTTCCTGCCTTCTGATGGACAGTGAACATGATGGTTTCATGGTCACTGTTGCCCAGACTGCCCTCTATATTTAAGTCAGCCACCAAGTTATCTCCTTTGGCTAGGACCAAGTCTAGCAGAGTCACCTCTGGTTGGCCCATGAACCTCCTGAGTCAAGAAGAGCTCTTCAACGCAGGTCAGGAAGGAACATGAGTGATCCGACCTGGCTGAGTGTTCCTCAGAGGAGATATGTAGATAATTGAAGTCACCCATGACAATCATGTCCCATGCATGCACGGCCTCTGTCAGTTCTTGGGCAAATTCTAGATCAAGTTCCTCCCCCTAGTTTCTAGATCAAGTTCCTCCCCCTCTGTAGTGTATCCCTATAGTTAGGTCTCTCTTGCCACACCACACCACACCACACCACACCACACCACACCACACCACACCACACCAGGCCCCCCTCAGCTTGACCCACAGGGTTTCAAGCCATTCTTCTTTGGAGCTGATGTCGGCCTCTATGGAGGTGTACTGCTGTACTGCTCTTTCACGTAGAGAGCAACACCTCCACCTTTCTTCCCTACACAGTGCTTTCTATGCAGGGTGTAGCCCACTGTGGCTACACTCATCACATGACATGTCCTACCAGGTCTCCATAATCCCTACTTGATCATACTGCTGGCTGGAGTAGTAGGGCTAGCTCTTCCTGCTTGTTCCCCATGTTCCTGGAGTTAGTGTACAGGCACCTGAGTCCTTCTATTGAGGCTCTCAGTTTCCTGTCATACTGAAGAAGAACTATTCTCTCAGCTCCTGTAAGAGTGGCTCTCCTAGTATCCCTGTCTGTGGAGCTTTCTTGTATGTTGGTCCCCGGGCAAGCTTCAGTCAATGTTTCCCCATCCCCCAGCAATCTTAGTTTAAAACCCTAATGGACACCCTGGCCGAGAACAGGGGCTTACCTCTGTGTGAAGTGGATGCCATCTCTTCCCAGGAGCCCTCTCTACCTGAAGTGTGCGCTATGATCAAGGAAACCTAAGCCCTCTTGGTGACACCACTGTTGGAGTCATCAGTTGACTTCCTCGATGCATCCTTCCTTCCTAGGACCAAGGCCTGCAACTGGGAGCACAGAAGAAAAGACTACTTGAGCCCCTGACCCCAGCCCCCAGAGCCCTGTAGTCACTCATGACCTAGTCCAGATTACTCCTGGCCATGTCATTTGTTCCCACATGGATGAGGAGCATGGGGTAGTAATCAGAGGGTGGGACAAGCCTGGGGATTCTCTCTGCAACATCTCGGATGTGAGCCCCAGGGAGGCAGCAGACCTCATAGGCTAGGGAGTCCAGACAACAGATGGGTCCCTCAGTGTCCCCACAGGAGGGAGTCCCCCACCACCCCTACCTTGCATCTCCTCTTGTAGGTGGCAGCATGCTGCTTACCTTTATCCTCCTCCTGTGTTACCATAGGAGCCTCTTCATGCATAGGGAGGGGAGCATACCTATTGTTCAGTGCCAGGGGAAGGGCAGCCCTGGCTCTGCATTTCCTGAAGCATGGGGTAACTGTTGTCTAGGTAGCTTTGGGTGGGTCTTATTGGTTAGCCTTCTCATTGGCCACCATCTCCGTCTCCTCTTCTTCCTTGCTTTGGAGAAAGGCCTGGCAGTAGCCATTGATGAAGTCTTCGTGGGCCTTGATGGTGCATAGTTGGTGTACTTCCTCCTCGAGCTCCCACACCCAGCCCTCCAGATACTCTGCTTGGGAGCACACCCCACAAATGGGGGTGCCGCCATGCCTGGCTGCTGGCAGCTGTGCCAGGTAGTCCCCACAACCAGGGGATCTGTCTGGGTGGAGATCTTGGCAGTGCCGGGAAGCCTGTGGGCACAACAAGTCACCACTATGGCTGGGAGTGAGTCCACACTCCTACCTGGTCCGAGCAGCTCCTCTTTGGGCTTCTGGCCTCAGGCTCCTTGCTTGGACAAGCCCTCCGGGTGCCTTCTGTATGCCCCTCTGCGCGAACTCCTGCATAAACTGCTGTGCTCAAGTAGAGCCACACCAGCTTGCACACTCTATTTGCAGGGATCCCTGGGGGCCTCAACAAAGTAGGGAACCGGGTGGGGCAGTCCCCTCCTGGGCTCCACTCAGCCAGTGTGTCCCACTCGGCACAGCCACACACACACACACACACTCTCATGCAGCACCCTCCGAATGCCCCCTGCACTTGCCCACCCTCTCCTAGCCCCTGTTCACTTACCTCCTGTCTCTACACTGGGGGGAGGGGGTGGTCAATGGAGTCCAGGTCCGGTCCGGGTCTTGGGCTCCCAGGGGTACAACGGGTGTTAACTTGTGTGTCTCCTCTGGGGGCAGGTCCAAACTAAAAGTAACTTTCAGTTGGGCCTGGTTTAAAAAGCACAGTTATTGTTACACTGATATGAAAGGCACTTCTGAAGTACAAAGAATAGTATTATTTTGTGAAATATAGCAATTTACTGAGAGATGTGGTGGAGTTCCAACACTTAAATCTTTAAAGCAAGGTGGAAGTTCTCTGGATTTGTTATACAGGATGTCAGACAAGATAATCAGAAGAGTCCCTTCTGGCTTTAAAATCTAATACATTAAGTGGCCTGAAGTTATAAAGAGGGAACCATGTGCAAAGAAACACAATGTTGTGGAAAGCACGCTGGCCATCTTTGGAATGGTGGGCAGATTGGAACTGGAACCAGTTCAATAAGAATGAATGCAGAGTGCTTCATTTGGGAAGAGGTAACCAGAGGCCTGAATATAGGTTAAGAGGAGATGTCTTGACCAGTACAATGGCTTAAAGGGACCTCAGGGTTATGGCTGATCACAGGATGGACATGAGTAACCAGGGTGATGCTGTAGTCAGAGCTAATAACATAATGGAATGCATTAGCCAATGCGTCGTGAGCAGGGCTAAGGAAGTGATACTTCCTCTCTACTTGGTGCTGGCGAGACCCCCAGCTGGAGGACTGTGTCCAGTTCTGGGCACCACACCTCAAAATAGATGTGGAGAATTTTAAAGGGCTCAGAGAAGGGCCACAAGAATGATTAAGAACATTGGGGACAAATCTTATGAGGAAAGACTAAGGGATCTAGGACTGTTCAGCCTGGGGAAGAGAAGACTGAGGGGGAACTTAGCGGCCATCTATAAATATGTAAGGGGTAAATATCAGGAGCTGGGAGAAAAAAAAAACAACTCTTCACTAGGATGCCCCAGGGGAGGACAAGGAGCAATGGCCGCAAACTGTTAGAGGATGGTTTCAGGTTGGATGCAAGGAAAAAGTTTATGGTAAGGGTGACCAGAATCTAAAATAGATTACTCAAGGAGGTAGGGCAGTCCCCAACCTTGAAAGTCTTCAAGAGGAGGCTGGATAGACACTTCATTGGGATCATTTGATCTCAGTAGTATTCCTACCCCTACAGCAGGGGGGTTGGACTCAATGATCTTTTGAAGTTCTTTCCAGCCCTTAATTTCTATGAATCTATGTCCACAGTGTTCAAGATGTGGGTGCACCATGGATTTGTAGCATGGCATGATTATATTTTCTCCTTTGTTTTTAATTTCCTTCTTCAATGATACCCAAAACTTTATTAGCTTTTTTGGTTGCAGCTGCACATAGTTCCCTAAAAATATTAGGTCAATCTACAGTGATTCCAAGCTCTCTTTCCTGAATCATGACAGCTAGTTTAGAACCCAACACTGTGTATGTATAATTGGAGTTCATTTTTCCCCAAGTTCATTAAATTGTGTTTACTGATACTGAAGTTCATCTGCCATTTCTTTTACCCACTCACTCAACTTGGTGAGATATTTCTGCAGTTCTCTTCCATCAGTTTAGGATTTTGGTCCCTGAAATAATTTGATATTATCTGCCAACTTGGAGACTTCACTTTGTATCCCCATTTCCAAGTCATGATGAAAATATTGAACAAAATAGGGCTTAGCACAGATCCCTGAGGGACCCCACTTTTGACCTCCCTCCATCCTGAAAAAAGTGACCATTTAGTTCTATACTTTGCTTCCATTCTTTTAACCAGCTCTCAGTCAATAAAATAGCCTTCCCTCCAATCTCATGACAACTCAGGGTTTTTTTGGAAGACTTAGGTGAGGCACCTTGTTGAAAGCTTTTTGAAAAGTAAAATATATGTCATCTGGCTCCCCTTGTCCACATTTTTGTTAACACCCGCAAAGAACTCCAGCAGATGGGTGAAGCAGGATTTCCCTTTAAAATCCATGCTAATACTTCCCCACCAGATCATATTTGTCCACGTGGCTGCTGATTTTATTTTTTATTATAGAGTCTACCTATTTGCCAGACTTACTGGTCTGTAGTTCCCAGGATCATCTCTGGAGTCCTTTTAGAAAATGAGCATTATGTTGGCAACCTGCCAGTCCTCTGCTACAGAGGCTGCTTATAACAATAGGTTACACACAGTAGGCCTGTGCGAAGTGGCTAGTATTCTCTTCGGATTTGGTCAAATCTTTCGGGACAGTGATTCGATTTGGTGATTCAAATCACTGTCCCGAATCAATTCGGCCGAATCTGATTTGGAGATTCAGGGGCTGCCAAATCTCTGAGCCACTCAGGCTAGGCCTATTGTCCTGGTGGGGGGTGATCTTGCTGCCCCCCGCTGCCCTATGCCATGTGGGGGGCTCTGCATGAGCCCCCCAAAGCCCCAAGGCCACTGCAGGAGCGGTGAGTCTCGGGGTTTTTCTCATTTTTTTTTCCTTAAAGCACTGGAGCTGGGGTGGGTGGGGCAGCAGTGAGGGAGGGGCTGGGGGTGTGTGTGGAGGGGGTCAGGGGGCTCATGCCATGTAGAGGGGGGCAGTGGGGAATCTCCCCCCACCTGGCAGCACTCGCTGAGTCGGGGCTTTTTTTTTTAAAAGCACCAGGAGCTGGGGTGGGCAGGGCAGATATGGGGGAGGGCTGGAGCCTGGCAGGGGTCCCCCCATGGTCCCCTCTCCCCTCCTCCAGCCCCCCCTCCCCCACCCCCTACTTAATCGGCTTCAAGTCCAGCTCCAGCTCCTGCTGCAGCCGGCAGGGACTGCCTGAATCATTGAAGCTCTCCGAATCTTTTCTGAAGATTCAGAGAGCTTCGAATCTATTTGGACCATTTAATTGGTCCCCTGATTTGATTCGGATTTGGAGATTCAGCCACCGCATCGGGCTGAATCTCCTCTGAATCGAATCAGCACAGGAAACTTCGCACAGTCCTAACACACAGTTGCCAATAGTTTTGCAGTTTTATTTTTGAATTCCCTCTGCACTCTCAGGTGAATGGCATCCAGTCCTGGTGACTTTAGTATTTCATTAATTTGTTCTGAAACTTCTATTGTCATTTCAGCGTGATCCAGCTCTTCAGACCAATCTATTAGGAAGGATTGATCTGGTGAGGGAATTTCTGTTGTATCTTCTGCAGTAAAAGATGATGCAAAGAATTCATTCAGCTTCTTTGCTATGGCTTTGTCATTCCTGCGTGCACTTCTTAAAGCTTGTTCATTTTATGGTCCCATATTGGTCCATTTTTTCAATTCAATATGATTGGCTGTTCAATTCATTTTCGCCTGTAAGTAACTGTTTTATAAATCCCCAAAGGAAAATGTGGGTAGACATATCTAGGTCCTTTAATACCATTATATTAAATACACTAATACAAATTGATGTTGGTTTTCTTTTTGTTTGTAATTCTAGTAAGAGTTGTGATTATTTACCATCCAGTAAATTACATACTGTAGTAGGACTAAAGTGACCCACATTCTTTTCCTAACTCTTCCATAAGCCTGCTGGGTAATCTCTGACAAAACTTTGGCCATCTGTGCCTCAGTTTCTCTAGCAGAAAATGTTTAACAGAGATGTTTACTTCTTTAGTAAAGTGCTTGGAGATCTATGAATGAAAATGTTACATAGGAGCTCCTACAGGAAATAACAAGAACTTGTAGGGACAAAATCAGGAAGGCAAAGATAAAAAAAATTCTCACTTGGCAAGCAAAGTTAAAGACGATAAGAAAAGGTTCTATGAATATGTTGGCCAGAAAAGAAAGACCAGGAAAGCTGTGGGTCCACTGTTAAACAAGTAGGGGTAACTCTTAACAGAAGGCAGAGCTGGTCAACATCTACTTTACCTCAGTCTTCACAAAAATAAAATTAGGGTGCAATTTTAGATGAGGCCAGGGGACAAGTGGAGGGATGAGATAACAAAAGAAACAGCCAAAGAGCTCTGGATGGGTTTGAGTGAATTCAGGTCAGCAAGGCCTAACGAACTCCATCCCAGAGTATTGAAGGAACTGCGAGATGCAATCTTGGAGCCCTTGATGATGATGTGCATGAAGTCGTTGGAGAGAGGCAAGGTTCCAGAGGACTAGAAAAGGGCCAAAATAGTGCCTCTTTAAAAAAAGGCAAAAAGGAGAGAACCCAAGGAAATGTAGACTGGTTAGCTTCACCCTAATCCAGGAAGTTATTGGAGAACATCACAAGGATGTTTTACAAGCATCTGGAGACTTGCCCGTTCTCCATGGTGGAACATACTGAGCAGCCAGCATAGATTTACTATAAACAAATTGTTTCAAACAATCTTGATCTCTTTGACAAAAATCACTGATTGGGTGGATGAAGGGAGTGCAGTGGATATAGTATATTTGAACTTCAACAAGATTTTTATCAAAGTCCCACATGACCCTCTTGTAAACCGATTGGAGAAATAAGGACTAGACAAAACTACTGTAAGGTGAGCTATTGAGCAGTCAGCATGCCATGTAGACATGACCACTGTGGTAGTTTTTGCCTTCCTTTGTAGCAAGTGCTCTCATTAGAACTGCAGCAAATGCTGATTTTCAGTATATGCACCCAGTTCAGTGTCAGCAATAGAGAGAGAGTGAAGACTGAATTGGTTTTCTTCAGGGTGGATTACAAGGCGAGAAAGAGATGGGAAGGGGTTAGTTTGGAGACAAGGAAGATCCAGATGCAAACTGTGGGGAAGAGGGAAGGGCACCAGGAATCCATATACATATGGTTAGTGCTCTAGGAGTTAAATTGGCTGGTCATTTATCAGGGGTCCCATAAATGAATTCTGCTGTCTGTGTTAAATACCCTGGCATGAACTAAAAAGAGCTACTTATAAAAAAGAAACAGTTAAAAGTCCAATAACTTTTTAAAAATCCTATATGGAAAGTATGAAGCTTTTCCATTAATTTCAACACATTTAAGTGTTCTATGTGGAGCAGGGCTTAGAAATGGAACTTTCTGTAAATTGTAAATACAGACTTAGAGAAATACTAGCTTTTTGCTAAGAAAAGTACATAGAAATCATGGTAAATGTGAGAAAGCAAAAAGGAAGGGTGGTAAATAGAACAAATGAATATAGTAATTCATTGTAGTGCTCAAAATGCATTGAGCAAAGACATCACCTTTGATCTCCCAGGAGTGTCAAAGTCCTCTGGCCCTGCAGGCCAGATGAGTGGTGTGGAGCTGGTTTGTGGGCCAGACCTAGCTCACGTACTCCATTGCTCTCTCCCTCCCCCTCCCCAAGCATGTCTTATCCAGTGCCGCCTCCAGCCAGTCTAGGACCCTTTCTATGTACAGTAGCCAAAACGATCACCATGTGTAGCACAGTCCAGCCTGTACAGCTTCTGGACTTCACCCTATGACTGCCTCCGCTGGACTGCATTGCATGTGGTGCCTGCTCCGAGACATGCTGCGCATGGCATCCACTCTAGCCTGCCCAGGGCCTGTGCTGCATATGGAGCTCACAGACGCAACATGTAGCACAGGTCCCAGACTGGCTGGAGCAGGTACCATGTGCATGTAGTCCCAGAGCTGCCAGAACAAGCATCACATGTGGCACAGTGGCTGGTGTGGTCCCAGTGTGCAGCCCAACTATTGCTCTGGCCAGACTGTGCCATGCACAGCACCTGCTCCAGCCACTCTGGGATCTGTCCTCTATGCAGCGCAGGTTCCAGGCTGGCAGGAGCAACTGCTGGACCAGGTATACAGGGGGAAGGGTTCTGTGGGCTGGATTGGGCCTGAAGATCAGCCCAGCACTGTGTCCCATCCATATCAGATTAGACACAGGGGCAGCAGTGGGAGCCAGATGGTAGGGCTTTGGGGGCTATATCCAATTTGTGGGCCCTATGTTCAACACCCTTTCCTTAGTGCAATGGAAGAATATTCCCCATTTCTCTGAACAGGTACCACTATCTCCTGTAACTGGTAAGATTCCCCGCATGCATCCCACATTTTAGGAGGTGGGGACCATAAGATGGACACTCCTTCAGCTTCCTTATCAAAGCCAGTCATCTCTTTGTTGTAGGTTTTCAGCCAACTTATTTGATATGTATCAGCTTCATACCCACAGTGAACAAAACAAGGAAGTATGCAAATAATAAACTAATAAAACCAAAACCTGCTTCCTTCAGAGAAACAACTAAGGCTCCATTTCTCCCTCAGCACCACAACTTCCTCTCTTTTCTGTCCTTGTACTCTGCTCCTGGAGCTCTTAACCTGCTCAGTGGCTCCATACTCATTTACTAATCATCAGTTGCAGCTGATTCCCAGCCTTACAACCAGGCAGATTATTAATGGCTGCCTACCTGCAGCTGAGTTTCAGCTCTGTGGAGGATGAACAGCTCCTTACTGAGACATAACAATTAAACCGGTGTGAAGCAGAAAGTATTCGCTTCGGATTTGGATTTGGCAGTTCAGAGGGATAGTGATTTGATTCAGTGATTTGAATCACTGTCCCAGTTTGATTCAGCTGAATCCAAATCTGAAGATATTTGGTGCTGAATCTTATTTGGCCATAGACTATACAGGCAGGCAGTGCCAGTGGGAGCATCTGGGGGAGCAGCTGGATGAGCTCTGGCTTCAGCCAGCAGCCCCAGAAAAAGCCACAGTTCATTCAGCTGCTGCTCGAGTTGAATCTTCTCCAGATCAAATTGGCTACTGAAGATTTGCACAGCCCTAATAACAGTTCTATTTGAATCCACTCGGCTACAGAGATGGATCCAAGCAGCAACTTCTGGATTTGTGTCCAAACTTAATCAAAATTTCAGTGCCTTGCTATAGGTTTTCAGTTTGACTCATCGCTGGTAAAGTCAGGGATTTTCAAAAGAGCTAGAATTTAATAGAGCCATACATTTTCAAGCAGGATGAGACCATTAGAATGTCTAGTCTGGCCTCTTGTGTAACAAAGGACAGGTAATTCCATCCAGTTATTCCTTTATTGAGACTAATTTCCATGGGATGTGACCTTAGGTGCCTTGAAATAACCTACCCTTAATGACCAACTGCAAAATCCAGAGCTGACTCTAAGATCAGAACTTTCCCAAAGTTTGCAAAAATATTTGGGTTACAAAGATTGGATCTGATCCCATCTTTAGTGGAGTATGAGAGTTTATTAAAACCATGCCTGTATTTTCTAATGTCAACTCTATTTACTTCCTTTACAGTAAATAAAAGCATTACCCCACTTCAGTCTTGAGCTCCAGCATGGTCCATCTATAATGATTTTAGAAGCAAAGGACATAAGCATTTGTGAAAACTAAATGCCACTGGGATAATATGTCTTGTCTATTGCCCATCATGTTTTGCTTAAAATCTAAATTTTTGGATGAAAACATGTCTGACTATACTCATGCTCTGACAAGCCATCAATATTGATTTAGAAGTGGCATCAAAAAGACAAGGAGAACCAAATGTCATAGTGCATTTGTCACAGATAGCTTGGAACTTAAGGGAATTTTTTTATTTCTCTTCCTTCCTGAAATAAATGTCTTTGAGGGCAAATAATGAAATATTTTTGTGAGCAAATGAATCCAACTGCTGCCACTTAAAGGAACAAAGCCTAAAAAACAAGTACTGGATGGAAACTGGTTTTCATGAGACTGTTTTGTTTAAACACATTTTGCTGGATTTTTTCCATCCATTTGGGCAAGCTACTGGAGTGAATAGAATTATAGTAGTGAGTTGATTAAAATGACTCAAAGGGAGGGAGTAGGATCTCACAGTTAGGGTACAGTTCTAGCTGTCAAAACTCTTTAGTTATTATTTATTATTTTTTAATATTTTAATAGCACCAGGAGGTCTGAAACAAGGTGGGGTTCCCCTTATTAAGCACTACGAAAACATACAGTTCTCACCCCAAAGAGACAGCACAGTTCAAAAGACAGAGCAAAACATCTGGATGAGAACAAAACAAACAAAAAAGGCTAGAGAGATGAAGTTGAGAAAAATAATAAAATAAGGATAATTCTATGAGTAGCTACACACCTGTTTCCTGTAGGCAATGCAGGAGAAATTAGTTTTGAAAAGTGACTCAAAGGAAAAGAAGGTAGTAGGTTTGCAGTGTTTGACCAGGCATGTATTCCTGGCTTTGCCACTGACTCATTTTATGACACCAGGTAAGTCACAACTTACCAGTCACAACTGGAGCAATGGTCCCAAATTAATAAGATGAAATCCAACAAGAATAAGTGCCAAGTCCTGTACTTAGGATGGAATAATTGCACACACAAATACAGGCTTGGTAATGATTGGCTAGACTGTGGTACTGCGGGAAAGAACTTGGTGGTTACGGTAGACCATAAGCTGAATATGAGCTAACAGGTGCTTTTGTTGAAAAACTCTCAACAGCACTTTGGGTTGTATTAACAGGAGTGTCTCTTCCAAACAAAGGGAAGTGATTCTTCTGCTTTATTCAGCACTGATGAGAATTCACCTGGAGTACTGTGTCCAGGTTAGGGCTCCACATTTCAAGAAAGATGCAGACAACTTGGAAAGAATTCAGTAGAGAGCAACAAAAATGATTAGAGGCCTGGGAAAAATACTTATTAGGAAAGGCTAAAAGGACTAGGACTGTTTAGTCTGGAGAAGAGAGGACTGAGTGGAGTTTGATGACAACCTTCAAATACCCAAAGGGAGATTATACAGAGGATGGAGATAGACTTTTTCTGTGGCTAGAGAGGTCAAAACAAGGAACAGTGGTCTTAAACCAGGAGAGGAAATGCAGGTTGGAGATTAGAAAGAACTTTCTAAGTCTGAGGGTGGTTAAACATTGGAACAGGCTACCTAAAGATGTTGAGTAATCTCCATCCCTGGAAATCTTCAAGAACAGGTCAGACACTTGACTTCAATAGTTTAGTCAGAGATGATCCTGCCCTGAGCAGGGGGCTGGATGACATCATATCATGAGATCCCTTCCAGCCCTACTTTCCTATTATCCTATGATCATGATTTAGAAGTAATTGAAGGGGGAAGAGATTTCTGCTGATGGGGAGCTATGATCAGTGGCTAGAAGCTAAAGGTGGATACACTCCCAAACATATGGAACAAATTTTTAGAAGTGAGAGTAATTAATAGAACAGTGTCTTGAAAGATTTGAGAGAGACTCCATCATTTGGCTTTTCATACTAAAAGATATCCTGTTTTTCAGTTCCCTCAGGATGATAGGAGGGAGTTGCATTGTGGCAGTTCCTGTATATGGCACATCAAGGGAGATATGATCTGGCCTGGGAACTTTACCTATTAAAGAGAAGGAGCTCACGAGACACTTAATCTACAACACTAGTAAGTCTCTGCAGCACATATTATTTGTATAGATATTCATATCCTGGACAAATTAGTTAGATTTGTGGGTGCTCATTTTTTTGACAAAAAACAACCAATCAGACAAACCAAAGCACTTTTAACTAAAAGTAGATACTTTAGGGGAGAAAATAATTAGGCAAAAATACAACTTTTAGGAAAATATTCAATCATCCATAATAAGAGGCTTTCCCTTTGAGTAAATAGACAGGAAAGACAGAAAAAAGTTGTAGACATCTTTACTTTAAGAGGCTATAAAGCAAAGAGATGTTATACCTTGCAAACCCTGATAACAGTGCTATTTGTCAAAACCAATGTTGATTTGTTTCCTTTTCATCAGTAGCTCCATTTAGGAAATCAAAGCAAGAAAATCAGATTCCCCCTGATGTGAAATTGGATCCAGAATGATAATGGGAGGATTTATCACCCATGATTTAAACAAATGAGTTTGGCTCCCAAAGCTGCAGCTGACAGTCAGCAGATATAACTTGACATACATATTTTTATGTAGGAAATGGAAACCATCATAAATGCCATGCAAGGGCGCAGCTTAAACGAAGCAGATTTCCAAAGGGATTATAGGTGACTGCTGATGATTCCCTTGAGTCAACCAGACACTGTGAGCTTGCTCCAAATAATGCTAATCGAATACATTGCTGGGATGGCTGTAAAAAACCAACCAGTCCTGTCACTGAAGCTGTCAGCTGTTTCTGTGCCTGGGGGCCACATGCAGAAGGCATCTGGGCTGCTATGGCATACTTACATTATGGCTTAGCATATGGACAGTGAGTGTGAATATGCCTCAGCTTGATAAACTGAAATATAGAAACTCATGCCAATAACAGAATGTACGTGCATATGTTAAATTAGCTGTGGTGAAAACAGAACTATCAGGAATTGAAATAATAGTCAGAACAGAATATAAGCTGTTCTCCCTGCATCTGGCCAACAAGCACCACATCTGTATCTAATAACCTTAATTACCCTGTTTGTAACCTAAATAAATCTGTATTACCATGTAAATGAATTACCATTAAAACATGACCTGGCCATAAATCTCCTTTAGAAGAGGCCATTTCCCATGGCAATTTCCATTCATTCTTAATAATTCAGTCTAATTGCTCTCAGGGATAACAATTAACATCTTCTGTTTTGTTTTCACCTGGTAATTATCAAGTGACTATTAAATCCATTGCTATTTCCTCAGATCCCAGTCAATCTGGGTAAAGCGAACATTACTGGCAGCATTAGTCATCAGTAGGTAAAGACACTGATAATTTTTTTTCTGATAATTTTTGTGGCCTTGACTACAATGGTGCCTATCAAAATATGAACAAGAAAAAACAACTGTAGATTCCTGGGCTCAGTTCAGGAATTCTTGGGTTTAAAAGAAGGTCAAGCTAAGTGTCTCCTGATGTCAGTCAGATCAAGATCTTGGTCCAAAATTAAAGATAACTGTCACAGGATTCCTCAGCTTTTAAAATAAAATCAAAAATATTTTAGTTTAAATGCATCAAAGGAGTTTTGGCCTGATCTAGCCTGCTATATTTCTGGGACATTGTGTGCTGTAGATATCTCATTGCTGTAGGGTTAAATTGGATGATTTACTTGGATCTGTGTACCAGAGTTGGTCTATGCTGGATATGAACAGTCATACTGCAAAGCCCTACCTGCGTTATTGTGTTTTCATGGGCACTGCTCTCACTCATATGTCAATAGGGCTTCTAGGGGCACATATCATAGTTCTTAGTGCTGCAGTAAACTGTACCACTGCTTCTTTCCTAGTGAATTGTAGAAGACCTTGTTTATTCTTCTGATGGAAGTGTAGCAAGAATGAGGTTACAAGGAGGAATACGGAGATAAACCTACACTTGTGGTGCTGAGACTATTTAAATCACATTTCCCAAACGTGTCTGTTTTCTCTTGGCCTCTAAACCCTGAATTCCTAAAGCAAGGGGCTGGAGGCTTACTGCTGTTTAACATGGAGGTCTATGCCAAGGGCTTACCATTTTACCAGTGGTTCCCATACTAGAGCTCGTAGCCCCAAATGCGGTTCCTAGGCACATGGGACCTCCAAAACCCCTGATCCTGCAATTACCCTGCATGCCCACAGTTATGGGGATAGAGATTACCATGCCTCATCTGCTCTGTGGTAACTGTCTTTGTGCCCACAATTACCTGCAATAAGTAAGAGCTAAATTGGGCTAAACAGAAATAGGGCTAAGTTGCTCTTGTTTAAGTTTTCACTTACTGTGGAGTAATGTTGTACAGGGGTGCATCTACATGTTCATGAATGCATCATAATTATGGCTTGTTTAGTACCTGTTATAACTAACTTAATGCTCCATAATTGGTGCTACTATGTATTAGTTCAGATAAACATTTTTTGTATGATGCTTAATGTGCATTGAACTAAATCTACTGTGCATTAGCAAGGTTTTTGCCAGCTATGCTAATGCACAGTAGAATTAATCCAATCCATGTTAAACATCTTGTGTAGATATGCCCAGGGAGACACAGACACTGTATTGCATCTGAGTAAATCCTGACCCCATTATTTTAGCTTTATGAGGTTGCCTGAAATTCTGTAGGTGGGGCCAGGACTAGAAAAAGTTTGAAAACTGCTGCCTATCACTCTCTTTCCTCTCTGCTTATATGTTCTGGAAGGCAGCAACATTGTCCCCCTACTTAATATTACAAAAGATCCTACAGGCGTCAGGAGCTTTATGAATAATATCATCAAACAAATAGGTGGGAAGAATGTAAGAGAACTGTGTAATGTGCACCAGATTCTACTATATAATCTACTGCATTTAGGATATTAGCTCAAAAAATAGAAGCCTTAGGGAAATTCAAATAGCAGATGTGAACTTTGTGGCCTGAGACTTAGTGTTTACAGAAACATATCCTGATGTGAATTCATGGTGCAGGTGACCCCCTCATTGCATCACAGTTATGCTGCATTTAGGGTAGGGGTGTCAAATTCACCTTGTGCCCTGGGCCAGATCAAGACTGTGGGACTCTGCAAGGCCAAACCCAGACAAGGGCACAAGGAAGCTGAGGTGGCAACTCCAGCCCCTGCAAATCTCAGACTATGCACCAGATAAGAAACATAAAATAAGTACTGAATAGCACTATACTATCTGATGCTGTTTGTAGGTCGGGGAAGGCAAAACATAGCCCAAGGGCTGAATACGGCCTGCCAAGCACTTTCATCCAGCCTGCAGTGCCCACCAACTAATTGTATACTGCCCAGACCGTTTGCCAATGAGGATGGGAGCAAAGTGCCCATTATGCACACCCCCCACCAGCATACATTATTGCACCTCACTCCCACCCTTGTGGGAAGAAGAGTCCAACTCAGCCAGCAGACAGCTTCTGGGCGGAGCTACTGCTGACATTGCTGCAGCTGCCAGAGGACCTGCTCAGCTTCTCTGGCATCCGCTTACTCCAGGCAGCAGGTAGGGAAGTGGGTGGGGAAGGAGGAAGGGCAGGGGCAAGTGTGGCAGGGGAGCTACACCTGGACAGGAGCATGAAACATGGGGCTGGGGCAGGGGCTGGTGGCAGCCCAGAGCCTGTGCCTAGGGGGATGGCAGCAGTGTGGAGCTCAGGTGGGCAAGGTGTGGGTGTGAAGGAGGGGGGAGGTATGAGGACCCTTCCACACAGTTCCCCCATGATACACTGCTCCTACAGGCAGCAGCAGCAGCAGCAGCAGCAGGTGGGGACACTTGGGGTGCTCAGACCTGGTGCAGGTGCTGCTGCCTGGCAGCATGCAGCTCCAGCCAGCGCTGCACATTGCAGCAAGAAGTGCAGTCCGCCTGGCCCATTTCTATAACTGGGGCTCCCCTCCACACACATGCAGTTCCCGGCACTTGCACGCCACCAGAGGGAAGCTTCATGTACTGGAGCTCACTGCCTTCCCTGCCCCCTGAAGCACAGGTCCTGGGGCTCCCCTTCACTTCTGGTGGAATCCTGGGACCTGCACAGAAGGGGGTGGGGAAGGCAGCCAGCTCCAGCGCATGGAGCTTCCCTCTGGTAGTGTGCTAGTGCAGGAGCTGCATGTGCGTGGTGGGAAGCCCTGGGGATAGAGGCAGCCTGGCTAGGCTGCGGTCCTTGATGCAATGTGCAGTGCTGGCTGGAACCACATGCTACTGGGCAGCAGCACCTGCACCAGGCATGAGAGCCCCGATCACCCACACCTGCTGCTGCTGCTACTGCTGCTACCGGTTGTGGGAGCTGTGTGCCATGGTAGGAAGTGGGGGAGGGCTCCCACCCTCCCTGACACCCCACAAACACCACACACCCAAACCCTGGCCCCACAACCACCCACATATACACCCCCCACATACTCCATTGGCCCCCCCCACAGGCAGCCACACCCTCTTACAACCCCCGCATACCCCGCCATACACATGCACACCCCCCCACCATACATCCATGCACACAACCCCACCCCCACCATATGCACACACATGCACACATGCACCCCACACCTCACCCCCCCACCCACACACACATGCACACCAAGATGATCAAGGGGCAGAGCAACTTTCAAAGGGCAGGGCTACCAATGAGGCCCTCCAAAGCTCACCAAATCTCATTAAGTGGTCCTCCAGTCAAAATAATTGCCCACCTGTGCTGTAGGTTCTGTTTTTGTGTGAGGTAAGACTTGATAGTTTGGAAACATTCTGTATGTGCCTACTACAGGTTGCTTGCTCAAGTTGTGGACTGGGCTGGCTATAGGAAAGGGCAAATGTGGCTTCATGTTGTGTGGGGCTGCATCAGCTGGAACAAAACTTGAGAAGCCATTCATTACATTAGGACTTAGAATTGTCTTTATCAATAGTAATGACTATCACAATGAAATGCTCATAAACACCACTACAGCTGCTATATAACTTAGTTTATCACCTGGTTTCGAACAAGCTGTTTGGCACATACAGGAACATCGTTGTAGTAGCAATAAGAATTCTTCTGACAATGCATGCATTGAACACAGTTTTATAAGATGAAACTGGTAAAGAACTGTCTGCAAACTCTTATTAGCCGGCGGCTTAAACTTAATGTTTTTTTTAAAGTCATCTCTGGAGTGAATACAAAATATCACAATTGCTTGATATTCAGTTGGCAATTGATGATTTTGCTGCAAGAAAGCCTGAAGTATTTAGTTTTTAAGTTAAATTATCCCTTCAACACCATGAATATTTTTTCAATAACACCAGCATATATTTTATTTTATTTGTAGATTTGTCAAACTGGTTAGAAAGCTTTTGTATATTTAGTTCATTTTTAAAATACTTTTTCATTTAAGTAGTTAAAATGCACATTGTTATATTGTAAAAAACCTAAGCATCTCCTTTGATTACGTTTAGAAAGCCCTTAACATTATGGTGATGACTCAGTCTTTTCCCTGCAAAGTAGTGCTAGTGGTAATGTGATACAAATATGTCCTACAAATATGTAGAAGAAAGTATCACCTGAACATTCCAGTCAAGTTCAAGACCTGAGCGAGCTAGATGCTTGTACAAACATGGGGCGCTTGTACATGTGACACCACTACTATGTACACATGATGAAAATGCCACTTTGTGAGGCTTAAAGGCATCACACTGTACACATGCAAGAGTTTTGGGGGTTTTAAATGAGTTTGCCTCATTGCAGACTAGACTACATCCTGGTGTAGTTGACTTTGCAGCTATTAGTCAGCTCACCCCATAGCCACAGGAGAGGTGGACAGGCTTCACAAAAAAACAGGATCAGGCCCCTCACCGCTTCTCCCTTCAGCAGATGCCTGCTGAAGACACAAGTGGCAAGGGGCCTGATCCCTTTTTTTCTGGTGGAACCTGCCCGCCTTTCCCGCAGATGCGGGGCGAGCTGATGGTGGGCCAAGCAGCCTGTGAGCTGTGGGTTCCCCAGTCTTTCCCTCCATGGTAGCAGCACCACTCAGGGCCACCTTGACAAGCTGCCAGCAGCCTGCTTGCTGCCTCAGCTCAGATGCAGCACCTGGCTGGCTAGCAGCCTGCTGGGGTGGCCCTAGCGTGTACTGCCACCACAGAGGGAAGGACCAGAACCCTCTGCAGCTCAGGGGCCACTTAGCCTGCTGGCAGCTTGTCCCCTGTTCACTGGGAGGCTCCAGCAAAAAAGAAAAAAAGGATCAGGCCCCCCACTGTAACAGTGACAAAAAAATAAAGCCCCTAAATTGAAACAGTGGGCTTCAATTAAAACCCACTGTTTCAATTTCCGGGGCACAGAATGCAACCCTAAGGACTAAACCCCTGTCATGTGTACAAGTACCCGTGGAGTAAGAAACAGCCCAGCTGCAAAGATCTTACAATCTATGTAAACCATGAAAAGGAAGATTCTTACCTATATTTTACAGATTAGTATCTGGGGAATGTTATTCTTTCAAAATTATCCAAGAACTCTTTGAGAGAGGCCAGAACTGAACTCACATCTTAAACTTATTGAGCTAATGTTTTAACCACAAGACTACATGACCTGTCTTATTTCTGGTGCTTTGGTTAAAGATATCGGGCCACACTAGAAAGGTTGAATCCAGATCAACAGTTCTGTAGAGCTGAGAGCCATTTGAGACTGTGATTTCAGTTTGGTCTATTAAGCTAGGGACAGACATTACACACAAACCAGTTTAAGTGATCAGAAACTGGTTTAAACTTGTAGCAGAACAGACATTTAGTGCATATAAAGCAGTCTAAAAATAGCTGAAACTGGTTTGAGATAAACCTGGCTGAATATAGTATCAAACTTGACTGATTTGGCTCAAATCAGTTTATGCATTGTCTATTCCAGACCCCTTGCTAAACCAGCTAAACCAGACTCCTCCAGCATCCCAGCATGCTCTCTGGGCTGGGCAGGGCTCTACTGTCTGCTCCAGAGCTGGGCTGGCCCCTCCCCTCAGTTCTCTAGCCGGAGCAGGGGTGGAGTGTGGCCAGATGTGGGCCTGCCATGGCCCCCGAGGCAAATTCTGCCCTCTGTCCCCTCTTCCCCCACTGGCAAACCCTGCGGAGCACAGCTAGGGTTTCCCAGCCCCAGTCACACCTCCATGGCTTGTCTGCAGCCAGGCAGGAACAGACTTAATTTTTCCCTCTGTCCCTTCTCTTCCCATGGGGACCACCATGGTTTGGCTGCAGTCTCTGCAGCTTGCCTGCAGCCAGGCAGGGAGGGGGTTAATTCCACAGCAGGTCCTGAAGGTGGGGGGAGAGAGGCAAGCTAGTCCCCTGTGTGCAGATCGAAGCCCTGCACCTGTGAGCCCAGAGCAGGGGTGTCCAAGCTTTTTGAATGTGAGGCTGGATCATGAACTTTTTATCACCCAGTGGGCTGGTGAGCCATATTCTAAGACCTCACAGGAAGCAGTATCACATCAGGAAGTGATGTCATGTGACCTTTGACACCAAAGAAGTTGCAGGAGGTGACAATGAAATAGGTCTGGAAATGTGGTTTAAAATCCAAAATAAAAACAATATAAAAGCAACAATGAAATAATACCAAACACTTGAGTAAAATAAACACTTTCACTTCTACTCACTTCTCAATGAATGAAAGAAGCATAATGCAAGTCGACAGATCAAATGTGGAAAAGATATCAGCCAGAGTGGAAACTAATCAAAGCAACAAAATACGGGCATTTTTTAGAATAAGTTTCAAGAAGATTTACTTTTATTGAATTAATAACTTGTTAGAAACACATCTTTAACAAGTACTAACAAGCTGAACCTCCAATCCCCCACAAAGAGAAACAGAAGCAAACAATCCAAACACTGGACAGTATTTTTACAAAGATTTTTACCTGCTCCAAATTTACGTTGGAGCCCAGATCATTCATGCTCTATTCTTGAGCATATTGTTCAGTCTTAAACAAGCATACAGCACAGCTGCAGGGGCCCAGCCACAGCTTTCCCTCCCTGGTGCAGCCCGGCAGCCCATCCCATCTCCTATCAAACGGTGGCTTCCCCATGTGCTGCTGGTTCCAAAAGGCAGGAGGCTCCACTGCCGCTTCTGCTGGCCAGTGCCAACCCAGCCAGGCATCCCCAGCATCACGTGGGAAGCCAGCTTCAGCCACATGCTGCCCAGGATGGGATGGGCCCAGCCAGGTTGGCACCGGCCAGGAAAACCAGCATGCAGCTGAAGCTGGCTTCCCACAAGCTGCTGGGGATGGGAGGAGCCCAGCCAGGTCTGCACCGGCCAGCAGAAGCAGCGGTGGAGACATGTGCCACTCGGGACGGGACGAGCCCGAGTGGGGGCTCAGCTGCATTTTCCCCCTACCTGAGCCAGTCAGTCCCGAGCGGCACATGGCTCCGCCTCTGCTGGCCGGTGTCAACCTGGCTGGCCGCCTCCTGTCCCCAGCAGCATGTGGGAATCTGGCTTCAGCGGCATGCTGCTCCGGATGAGACAGACCCGCCTGGGTCGGCACCAGCTAGCAGAGGTGGCGGCAGAGCCATGTGCCGCTCGGGACTGACCAGCGCAGGTAGGGGGAAAGTGCAGCTGAGCCCCTGCTGCTCCAGCTAGGCTCATCCTGTCCGGAGCTGCACACGGCTACTCCTCTTCCCACTCTCACTGCATAGGCAACATCAAGCTGACGCAGCGCATGTGGGAACCTTGCCCCTTCCCCAGCCCTTCAACAGCCATCAGGAAGCTGCTGAGGGGCTGGGGGAGGGACAAGGGGTGGGAACGAAAGTAAACAGTGTTTACTTTCATTGCCCGTTGCAGCACCTCGGGCTTCAGAAAATGCCTTGGTGGACTGCATGGTGGACAAGCCTGGCCCAGAGCTTCACCAAAGAATACATAGAGCTACATTTACATTATAAAGCAGAACCTGTAAAAGGTGGGAATACCTAAACAAAGCCTTTCTGAATGCCTGGCTGTAAGAAGACACTGCGCTCAGGATTATTTAAGATTTATGCAAAGCTTTCTCTTCTCTTCCTGGTTTACATTTTAAGTTAGACTAACTTGTGCATGCTGTTTTATTGGGTTGTATCTTAGCTTAGGTGAAGATTTTAGGTAGTTCCCTGTTGTATGCTTTATAAATTGCTGTGTTCAATACATGCTTGCTTTAGAGAAAGGACTTTTTCCCCATCCTCACTCCTCAGTCTGGCAGCAGCTGTCCCCCCCCTCCCCAGGCTGGTGGCTGGCACCTGTTGTGTCATGCTAGCCCCCCGGCTGGTGCTTGGCCACCCCCTCTCCACTCCAGCAGGGAGGGGTTGAGAGTCTTGGAGCATGTCCCTCTCTTTTGGCAGTGGCTGGCAGGCATGCTCTAGCGCCCTCCAACTTCTGGCTTGAGCCACTGTAGACACGTGACTGCATTTCCTGATTTAACAGAGAATGTCTGTCCAGGTATTAATCAGTTTAAGCTGCACAACTTAGACTGACCTGCAAAGAGTGAATCAATTCAGGCTTAGGCTTTTTGAATGTCTGTCCCTAGCCTTAGAGAGAAGAGCTAGCTCTAAATTCTGGATTCAGATCTCCACAGAGGCTGAGCTTTCCCAAGCATTAAAGGAGTTTGGTTTAGGCATGTGCAAATAATGAATATTTTAAGTTCCCTGGCTGAACTGAAAAGGTTAGAAAAAATGAATATCCAGTTGACTCAAAAGGAGAGTTTTTCAATTTGATGACCAAAATAAAAAAAAAGGCTGAAAACTTTATTTCAAAACTGAAGTATTTTGTTTGACTTGAACTATTTTATTTTATTAATTTAAACTTAGATAAATTTAGTTTCAAACAATTTTGAAACAAAAATGCATTACATTTAAAAAATGAAAGGTTGACAAATATTTCAACTTTACCACATTTTCTAGTTTATTCCTGAACAAAACGACTTACCAAACACAGCACAGATTTCTGCGTAGTTTTGGCTGCCTCAGATCTGCAGTATTTAGTGAATAAAATACTTGACTGAAAAAATTGCCCAGTCTTTCTTTGGTTCTAGTGCTCCTGGTTGGGCCTCATATGTCACTTCCCTTTCTCCTCTTCCCTTCCCCCCACATACTAGAATTGCTTCCTCTGTATTTTCCACAACATACTCTGGTTCTTATTCTCCCTGAGTAGCGGGCTCTGTGCCATCTTGAAAGCTTTCTTTGGACCCCCACTCTCACCACACAGGAAACCAGACAAATGGAAAGTAATGACTGAGCAGATTGGCCATAGCTGGACTAACTCATGATATGGTTTTAAGCCCCAGAGGTTCCAATGAAAGTGAAGCATTTCTGCAGTAAGAAGTTAATTTGAGCTAACAGACAAACACAATGGCAGTTTGGCTTTGGGGAGAAAATATAGGATCAGATCCTATATGTTGGCACACACAGCTAATGCATATCCTGGGGCCCCTCCATGAGTTCAGAGTTTGTCAGATCCATTCCAGCTCCCCATGCAGACACAGAGTTTTCTTTCTTCATGGTGTTGAAATCCAGTCCCCAGAATTTTTAAGTCTGTTACAGTTAGAGATTTTTAATTTCACTCCACTGCCTCTGCTGTTACTCACAGCAGGGAGAGTGTAGTAGAAGAATTATAGTTGGCATTCTTCACCAACATATCTCAAAGGACTTTACAAATGTTCATTCATTCCCAGTGTGCTCTTGGAGGTAGTCATTTTCATTATCCTTATTTCACAGATAATAGAACTGAGGCACAGAGAGGCTAAAGGATTTGTCCTAGTCCGGAATTGAATTCAGGGGGCAGATTCTCCCAGGATACAAGTGGGCATAGTGCCACTGAATGGGTCTTCAGATCATGCTAACTCAGAACAGGGAGAGCTATTGCACACAGGGGCAGCCTCAGGTTTTGGTGAGTGCAAAGGGGAGGGCTAAGCTCTCTTTGCAGATCCTCCATGCTATAGGTCTGGTCTGTGAGTGGGTAACTACAAAAAGGAAATCTATTGTTGAAAATAGAAAATGTGACATTGCACCTCACATGCATCACTTAGCTCAGGGTTACAAGTGATCTAAAACTTCTCTTTGACTTCAGTGAACTTTGTATGAGGCCCTAAATGGCAAGTGCCAGTGAACTTTGAGATACTCAGACACAGCAATGAAGGCAGTATGTTAATTTGGAAGAGAAAACATTAAATCAGATGGCTGTCTTTTCAGATTATTATTCAAATCATTTATCCATTTCGGATACAGCTGAATCATAGTTCTTTCATAAATAAAATGCATGTTTATTGGTTTGTTTTTTGTCTTTGGTACCTTCTAACATCATCATTCAATATATAATCTTTTCCTTTTCCTGTTCCTTTTTCCTTTTAACTCATTAACATTTCCACCTCAGAGCAACTCAATCTGAGTAAGATTAAAATAATCCAAAAGCTATCTAGTGTACCAGGTATTAAATCAATCAGTCTATCCTCTTAACAGTATTCTAGTACCTACAATCCTGACTGGGAGACTGATGGATGGCAACAGCTGTAGAACTTGGTAGATGGAGGCAACACACAGTTTTGCCTTGGTATAGCCACTAACCTACAGAAAAGATTTCAGAGTCCAGTTTCAAAATTGGAGTCCTGTGTCTGTTACTTAGACACTGAAATACATATTTAAGTGTTAAAATGTGCAATTTAGTATCTATTTTTTGTTACTCTGCAGATCAGATGCTCTGAGTTTGTAGACCCCAAGGAATATTTTCCATGCTTGCTGCAAAACAGATATGTTAACAGTAGGGGTGTGCGAAGCAGGCCCTATTCGATTCAGATTCAGCCCAAATCAGGGACAGCGATTTGATTCGTTGATTTGGTCCACTTCTGGGTCTGCTGCTGAGCACACTGGGAAGCCCCTCCGCACTTCTGTGGGACACTCCATGTGCCCCAGCATTGCAGCATTCACAAGCCATCTGCTACCTAGAGGTATGTAGAAAAAGCATTTAAAGTTGTGTCTGTTTCTGAATCTCCAAATCTTTCCGAATCTGTCTGAATTGATTCGGAGGGTTCTGATTCAATTCGGAGAGATTAAAGGGTCCTCTGATTCAATTTGGATTTGGAGATTCGGCCACCGAATCGGGCCAAATCTCTGCTGAATCGAATCAGGGACTGAAGCTTCACACAGCCCTAGTTAACAGATATATATAAGAGGTGGACATGTGGTTTTGTTTGTTTCATAAATGTAGTCATTAATGGTCATCAATACTTAACAATTAACAAACTGAAAAAATGCTGATTTTGAAGTGCACAATTTGTTGAGTGAAAGAAGCACAAATATATGAGGTAGCTGCATACAACAGCAAGTCCCTTAGACTTAGACTGCTATAGATTGAAACAGTCATGGGAAGGACTACCCTGGAGTAGAATTTTTCATTAGAGAAGATAAAGAGTTCATAATACATTCTGAATAACCTAATTCACATTCAGGGATACTGTGGAAACCTCTCCCATGGTGACAAACACATAAGTAGCCCCACTGATTTCAGTAGTTCTATTCCCATTTATTTATTTTTTTGATTTTTGAAAAAGAGGAGTCCAATCTGGTCTTCAGAGAAAACATGTCCCTTCAATCCAGCTTCCAAAAGAAGCTAGATGGAAATCATTTATACATGGTAAAGAGAATTAATGCAGAGGATAGAGTATTTCTTGTTGGTAGATTTGAAGCTGGGGAGACTGAACTCCAGTGTTTTATTCCCAGCTCTACTGACGTCCTGTAGCTTTGAGCCAAGTGACACATTCTTGTATGTCTCTGGGGTACAATGATTTTGGAAAGATGAGTAGCAGAGTATTTTCCTCCCTCCCAAGGAGATTATGAGAATGCTAATGACCACACATTTCAAGAATACACATACATACAAATATAAGCTCATTTGGAGCTCCAAGATGAAGGAAGCAGAAAATCTGTTTAGTACACCTAGATGAAGATAAAAGGATGAAGATAGTAAAATGATAGTGATAATGTGCTGAGCATCTACTATAGGCTGAAAGATCAGAAAGATGAGGTAGATGAGACAAATTAATTCTTCAAACACCTAACAAGAATATAAAAAACTAATGAGATGGTACTAATAGTGGATTTTAAGTTCCCTGATAATTGTTGAAGGAAAAATAAAGCAAAACAGGAAAGTATTCAGCAAAAATCCTCAGAAGTATAGGATACCCTTTTTTTTTTTTTTTTTTTTTTTTTTTTTTTTTTTTTTTTTTTTTAGGTTGAGGAAACAGCTAGGGATCATCTCTATTGGATTGTGTTCTGACCCATAAAGAAGAACTGATTGTAAGCATGAAATGATTGGAAACTTGGAAGGAAGTGATCATGACATGACAGGCTTGGTTATTCTAAACAGAGGAAGGTATGAGAATAGCTAAACAAGTACTTTAAGGACTCATCTACACAAGACGTTTACTGCACAGTTGACTAGTTAGCTGTGCAGTAAACATCTCAGCATCTACACATGCACCTCTCCCTATAGACTGCAGTCAACTAATTTACTCTGCAACAGCACATGTATAGACACTGCCTGGCTGGCTGGCTGCAAGCTGAAGCTCCCTTGGGCCTGAGCCAGCCCCTCTTCAGCTTGTTGAGCCAAGGCGAGCAGCCCTGAGTTAGCAGGCTGACCCCCATGGCCCCCTGCCATCTGGGGCTGGACCACCCTGGCTCCACATGCTGTGCCTGAATAAACTATGGAGCTTATCATTCTGGAGTTAATTGCTCCCAAGCACACATTCAGACATTTGAGTGTTCGCCTGGGAGTAATTAACTCCGCAGCAACAAGCTCTGCAGTTTATTCAGGTGCCCTACTTGCACATGCAGACACACCCTAAACTTCAGAAAGAGAGATTTTGATTGATTTGGAGAAATAATAAATCAGGTCCAATGAACAGACAAAAGATAAGGAAATTCAGGAAAGCTGGCAGTTCCTAAAGGACATGGTATTGAAGACTCAATAACAACTTATTTCAACATTCTGGAAAGATAAGACAAGCCCACAGGTGCTGAACATGGCTTCAGAAACGTAGCTACCTCAAAATCAAAAGAGAAATAGGCAATGGAAGTAAAGGTGAATCACTAAAGGAGTAAGAAAAATGAAAAATAAGATACAAGTGGCAAAGGATACTGAAGACAACAAGAAGTTCAACAAATATCAAAAAAGAAATACTGAGTACGCTGTGGATCCACTGCTGAGGGGTGAACTTTTATTAAAAGATGCCAAGAAGGCAGAGCTGCTCAGTGACTCTTTTGTTTCAGAATCACAACGCCCCCCCTTCCCTGTTCCCCAGCCACACCCCAAACTGTAACCAGACAGCAAACAAAATCAATATAAATAAAGGTTTTCGGATCATGATAAATAAAGAAGGTGTTAGAGAGCTTTTGATAAATTTAGATAAATTTAAGGCAGCAGAGCCTGATGAAATCTTTCCTAGGGTGTGGCAGGAAGTATCTAAAAAAAATTGTAGAGCCAATGGCAATAATATTAGTAAAGCCATAGATGACAGGCAAGTTCCCAGAGGTTGGAAGAAGGGCTAGTGTAGGGTAGCATTCTGTTCCCTTCCTGGTCATCTTGTTGTGCCCCAGCTCAAGTCTGGGATCGTGCCCGGTATGCAAAGGCCAATAAAGATACCAGGGGTGAAAGTACAAAGAAGGTTTATTGCTAGCAATAAAAGGTGCGAGCGGAATAATTCACGTAACAAGCACACCAGATCACTATTTCTAAGCATCTTTTATACAGGAGTTTTCAAGTTTTCACCAGCGTGCTTGTTTGCTGATTGGTTATAAGTGAGTGACTCAAGAAGTTCTTTACTGAGCATGTCTCTATACCTGTGTTTTAGCTATGTATCTCATTTACATACATGTGTGTTTCATTAGCATACTTCTTCCCCACCTAGGGGCATGATTTTTAGTATTTTAATGAGCCCTTTAACCCAATACTCTGCTTCTGCTTTTGTTTTCAAGCCCCCTTTATCTAGGACTGTCTCCTCCTTATCATTGCAGATGGGCATTTTTCACATAGCATTCTCTTCTGCTTCGTCTTCGAGTAGAGGCTTCTAGGTCACTCCTTACAATCTAAGTGTCTAGATCTGGTCATTTACAAGGCATTTTTGGTCATCTAAGTGCCAAAAATGCCACTTGTGCACAGATTGGCATCCTATTCCTTGGCCTGTAGCCCTGAATACATGGTAGTCCATGTTCAGCTACACAGTCTCACAGACTGGGCATACATGGGAGTAGCCAAAGCATGTATGTCGCACCTTTGTGGATATGTAGCAGCCTTAAGAAACTAAGAAACAGAGTTGGCCAAAACCCATTACTAATAGACTTAGCTTCAAAAATGAAAAAGAGACACACATCCATCTCTCCCCAAAATCTCAGGGCCCTTTCCTGGAAAGCTGGATCCTCGGGGTTCTAGTCACCACCGCAGATTGAACTCAGGTGTTTTAGACCTTCTATTCTAGCACAATGCTCTAACTACCACACCACAAACTAGTCTTTGTTTACTCTCTTATCTAGCACTCCTTTTGAAGCTGAACCACTAATACAGTTGCTGGGGAAAAAAAATGGATGGAGGGCAGTGCAGGAGAGAAGCTTGTGCATCGTTGAAAGCAAGGACTCCAGCACACCCTCCCTTTGAGACTATCAGTCACATCACTAAGTGACAGATCCTCTGACTTGCTCCATTCTTCCTTGCTCTACATATCACTCCCTTACGGCTGCCCAGGGAGCTAGGTTCAAAAGGAATCCTAGAAAAAGGTTTAGTTACTAGCTGGCCTGTGAAATGTGGGTAGGATCCTATGCTGAAAAGAGCTAGAAATAGAAGCCTAGGTTCAAACCTCCCCCTGGCTGACTGGGCCCAGGCCCTATAGCTTCTTAGGAAGCTGAACTTTGGGGAGGAAAAGATGGGAGGTTTCTCATCCATGTATTTTGTTGACAGAGCCTATGATTAGTCTAGGTGAGTATATAACTATTCAGGTGCACAAAGTTTTGCATGCTGACTAGAATGCTAATCTGTGTGTAAGTGGCATTTTGGGGATTTAGATGATCAAAATGATTGTTCCCAGCTCACTGTGTGATCTTGGGCAAATCACTTCACTTCTCATGGCTCAGTTTTGCTATTGGTAAAATAGGGTACTTGCAAACTGCTTTGAGACTGGTAGACAAGGGGTGCTTATACACATCATGGGGGGTTAATTTGGTTTAGTTCTCCCTAAATTGAAATGGTAGGTTTTAAAAACACCACTTCAATTTAGGGAGAATTAAACTGAACTAAACCCCCATGGTGTGTACACAAGGGTGGGGTCCCAATCCTTACCTGGGTCTTTGGTGGCGGGAGGGCGGCGGGGTGAGTTGCCGGCAAGCCGAGCAGTCCCTGAGCTGTGTGTGGGCCCCCCCAGATGGCACCTGCCCACTGTTTTTCGCAGTCCCAGAGGGCGCTGCAACCATGGAGGGAAGCACTAGGCCCATGCACAGCTCAGGCAGGCAGACAGGCTCTGGGGAGAAAAAAACCCCCAAAAGATCAGGTTCATCATTTTTTTTTCTTTCTTTAGTGGAGCTTGCCTGTATGGGCGGCTGCCGGGTCCCATAGCCCCTGAGCTGTGTGGGGCCTGCCAAGCCAAGAGTACATCAGCTTCCAGCAGCCCATGCACTGTTGCACTTTGTTAGGTAGCAAAATAAAACACCTCAGAGGTGCTTTATCTTGCTACATCCCGAAGTCATTTAAAGTGGAATACGCCACTGAGCATGAAAACAGCAACACCGTTAAAGCAGAATACACTGCTGAACGTGCAAACAGCAATGCCATTAAAGCAGTGCAAAAGGGTATTTAAGCCACTTTAAAAGCCAGTTTTATGGTGTGTACAAAGGCCCAAGAAGTCCATCTAAGTACTGTGTATTATTAACTATTGTGAATGACTGTAAGATACTGCTTTGTCTCTCAGGACTGATCTGGGATATAAGATGAACAATTAACACATGAATGAAAATGAAACATATTAAGAAAGAGTTACTCATAGCTACAGGCATTTGTGAAATATTATGGGGTATGTTTTCAGAGGACTGCAGTAGGCTTCTAATCGCACAGCTCCCATTGATTATAGTGGAAATTGACTTCTGATGAAGGCTGAGTTGTGTTGGCATAGGACATAGTGGAGCTTTCATTGCCCAGTCATGTGGCGGGGTATGGCATGCTTCTCCCATTGAGACTTCTAAACATGCTTAATTATTCATTATAATAAAAATATACCTGCAGATGTGATGTATTGTTTTCAATAAGAAAAGAACAAAAAATTCCTGTACATTCATTTTGTATGCAAAATCATTTCCAAGCAGTTCTAGGCTCAGGGTTATTGACCTAATGAAATGTCATGTCACAGACAAAAATTCTACAGAATCCTCCCCTCATTCCACAATTGAGAGGTGACATTTGATGACATTTGCAATCATCCCTAACTGTTTGACTGCATAGAAAGAAGTTAATTGTATTTTCATATCCTTACTCCTAGGCATAAACTAGTCAGTTCCTGCTGCAAGGAAAGAGGAGTAAGGATCTGTCTGAATAAACTATTGCAAGATAGTTGGCATTTCAGGAATTTAGTGGCAGTTAAAGGCCTGATGACCATGCTATATGCTATATGTGTTGCTTTCAAAATGATCAGCTTCTAGTAGAGGTTAGGAATAAGGGGTGCCTGTAGATGTGCTGCAAGGCTGCTCCAACACTCTGTAATTACAGTGCATCAGAGCAGACTCAATTAATTGAGTCTGCTGGAGCGTAGTAATTACTGTGCTCCAGCCAGCCTCTGCATCTCATCTATCAGTGTCCCCATGCTTGAAAATGGCAGTGGGGGTGTTTTAACTAAAGCTCATTCAATGAGCTTTAGTTCAAGTGCCCTTGCTGCCATTTTGAAGTGCAGGGGCACTGATAGCTGAGACACTGCGCTGCTTTAATTAAAGCGACTCTCAGAGAGCACCCCTCCCCAGCCGTAACCCCTGGAGGACATGTAGAAGTGCCCTAGGGTTTGGTTGCTGCATTTTAATGTAAATTGACCTCTGTGGGGCTCAGTCCATAATAAAGCACTGCACAATTTATTAGGTATACGATGAACAATGCTTGTTCTTTTTGTAAACTTTCAGTGGTAAGCACAACTGAAGGCAAAATGTATTTGAACCAGTAATCTAATATGATTGGGAAAAATCTTATGTCAAACACTGTCATGTTCCAAAGGTGAAGGAATCGATTCCTCTGTATTGTACACCAGGGCAAAGAACAGAGAACTACTTACTACCTGAGAACTGCAGGGCCAAGCCCCTACTGTATAATTATTCTGTGATAACTATGTTGTCTATGCAGTTTGTGGTTCTGAACTCCACCTTGTGCCTTGTTACTTTTACTTCAACAAGAAGCAGCATACAAAGCAGTTGTAACTTCAGACAGGTATGGTTGGTTGATGCTTCCCCTGGGTCCTTTTGACTGCTACAGCCAGGGTGTATGAATGGGGGCAGCTCATTATCACATTTATTACTACACAATAAAAGTCCAGACCAATGTTTTAGAAATTAAAAACATAGCAGAAACCATTATGAATTAAGACATATTCCATCTGCATTTTCCAAGTTCATTTAATTGGAAGCTGTGTAGTTCCTTCCATGTAGTACTCCTCAGGGGGCATGTCTACATGTTGTCCTATTGCAACGTAGTGACACACTGTCTCCATATGGCATGCTACAGCATTGCAATGATCATGTAGGTCTATGCATGATTGGCAGCTACATCACTGTAGCAGCACACTCCCCCATTTTAGCATGTCACTATGGCAACATAGCAGTAAAATCTAACTATGCGCGGCATGCACAGCACAGTACAGGCAGTTACTACCCCATGCTTTAGTACTTTCAAAAGGAAGTACTAAAGCACAGCACCATAGTAATGTTGCTGTATAGCGACGTGTAGACGCACCCAGGGTGAATAAATGTATTACTTGTATTACATGAGTAGCCACATAATGCATGGCATATTGCTTAAATAGTTAGTATTACCTTTTATATAGGAATGTACTTTGTGGAATTCATTTTATGGATCATAGAATCATAGAAAAATACGGTTAGGAGGGACCCTCAGGAGGTCATCTAGTCCAACCTTCTTCTCAAAACAGGACTGCCCCCAACTAGATCATCTCAGCCAAAGCTTTGTCTACCCAGGTCTTCCAAACCTCCAAGGATGGAGATTCCATAAACTCTGGGTAGCCTGTTCCTGCACTTTATTTCCCTCCTAGTGAGAATTTTTTTCCTAATATCTAACTTAAACTTCCCTTGCTGCAACTTGAGACCATTTCTCCTTGTTTTGTCAGCTGCCACCACTGAGAACAGTCTAGCTCCATCCTCTTTGTAATTACCCTTCCAGTACTTGAAGGCTGCTATTAAATCCCCCCTCAGTCCTCTTCTCCTGACTAGATAACCCCAGTTCCCTCAGCCTTTTCTCTTAAGTAATGTGCCCCAGCCCCCTAACCATTTTCATTGCCGTCCACTCTACTCTCTCCAGTTTGTCCACATCCTTTCTGCAGTGGGGGGCCCAAAACTAGACACAGTGCTCCAGATGTGGCCTCATCAGTGCCAAATAGAGGGGTAGAATCACTTCCCTTGCTCTGCTGGAAACACTCCTACTAATGCAGCCCTGTATGCCATTAGCCTTCTTGGCAACAAGGGCACACTGTTGCTCACTTTCAGCTTATTGTCCACTGTAACCCCCAGGTCCTTTTCTGTAGAGCTGCTGCTTAGCCAGTCAGTCCCCAGCCTGTATTAATGCATGGGCTTTTTCCATCCTAAGTGCAGGACTTTGCACTTGTCCTTATTGAACCTCATGAGATTTCTTCTGTTCCAATCCTCCAGTTTGTCTAGGTCTCTCTGAATCCCAGTCCAACTCTCCAGTGTAGCTACTACTCCCCACCAGCTTGGTGTCATCTGCAAATTTGGTGAGGTGTAGTCCACCCCTTTTTCCAGGTGATTGATGAAGATATTGAACAAAATCAGCCCCAGGGTTGACCCCTGGTGCATTCCATTTGATACCAACTGCTGACTAGACATTGAACCATTGATTATACTACCCTTTGAACCCAATGGTCCAGACGATTTTCTACCCACTTTACATTCCATTCATCTAACCCATTCTTTTTTAGCTTACTTGCAAGAATGTTGTGGGAAACCATGTAAAAAGCCTTGCTAAAGTCCTGGTATATCACACCCACTGCTCTCCCTCCATCCATATATAACAAGAAGCCCCCTTTTTGCCTGCCCCCAATAAAATAAAGCCCCCCTCCACATAACAAAGGCTTCTTGCCTGCACTGCTAGCCCCTCCTTGGGCTATTTCTCTTTCTTCTGCCTTTTCTTCCTTCCTTCTCTTCTTTCTTTTCACTATAAGGATAAGGATATAGAATTATTTAGGTATTCTATAAAATTGATGTTTTATGAAATTACAGTTGATAAGGGCTTATATAGATATAGTATGACATTGTGCATCTCTCTTTCCTCGCATTGTATTTTGTATTCTATTTATTGTATGTGCCATGGCATTTCACCTTTTATATTCTATATTTTTATCATGTTAACCTTGTAATGAACATATTTTATTTTTAGAAGTAAGTTGTACTGAGTAACAATATCAGGAAGGGTGGGAATCAAACTGCAACTTCTCTGTATTGGGCTGATCTCTGAATGAATGGGAGTGTGTGATTGAACGTGTAAGGGCAGTAGCTAACTACAATAAAGAGTTAATGAGCAATAATTAGCACCTACAAGACAGCAGACTAACCAGAGGAAAGAATGAATAGAGGGCTGAGAACTCCCTGAGACTTTATTATACATGCAACAACGTACCTGATCTGAGTTAATCAACAGCAGAGACCAACTCTTAACACTGAATACTTCCCGATCAACCATTTTCAGAGACCGGACAATACCAGCAGTTAATCAAAATTCCCCAACAGACTCCTGAAACCACATGTACTAATGGATGCGATCCCGGGGCTGACAGCTGTCACCCAGCAGCTGCCCAGGGGGACATCCCACAAGGGTCAGAGATCCCTGGATTGGGCAGATCTGAAAATTGGGAGGAGTACAGAAGTCTGCCAAAGAAGAATAAAAGGCAGTGAAGAGTGACCCTTGGCAGCACCCTCTTCATCTCCAATTCGATCAGCACCCTACCTGTCCAGCCAGGAGGACCAGCCGGTGACCCCCTCCTGGAGACAGCATTGCCTTGGAAAAAGCTTCGACTGGCAATCAACTCCAATGCCTCAGGATTGGTACACCTGACACTGGTGCTCTGTATGTATGTGTGTGTGTGAATTTGTGTGTTGAAGTGATCAGCCCCAGAGTGCACAATCTTGACCTTATTGAATCACTGCACATCCGTCTAATAAACTAGAATTTTAAGGATCCTGGGAATTGGCTCTTTTTAGCCTAATCACAGAGCTATTCATTAAGCCTGTGTGAAATGGCTAGTATTCACGTTGGATTTGGATTCAGCCGATTCAGGGGACAGTGTTTTGATTCAATGATTCAAATCAGTGTCTCGAATTGATTTGGCCGAATCTAATTCAGTTTCAGCTGCCGCTGAATCAGCCGAATCTCTGAATCAAACAGACCACATCCCCTGCCTGCTCTCTCAGCCCAGCCCCAGTGTCCCGGCTCTTTAAAAAGAAAAAGCCCCACACTCACCAGCTCCTGCCAGGTGGGGGGGATGATCCCCACTGCCCCACCCTGCATGGGGGACTCTGCTATGAGCCTCCATCCCCCACCCGCTCTCCCAGCCCCAGCCTCCTGGCTCTTAAAAAAATATGCCCCGCACTAACCGGCTCCTGCCAGGCAGGGGGCAATCCCTGCTGTCCCCCTTTCCCCACACTGCATGGTTCCCTCCCCGCTCATCCAACACCCACCTCTACTTACTGGCACGGAATCCGGGTCTAGCTCCCTGTGGTGGTGACTGAGGACTACTCAAATCTCCAAAGCTCTCCAAATCTTTTCCAAATCGATTCAGAGAGCTTCGAATCAATTTGGACCTTTTTATTGGTCTCCCAATTCGATTCAGATTCAGAGATTTGGCCGCCAAATTGGGCCAAATCTCCTCTGAATTGAATCAGCACCTGAAGCTTCACACAGCCCTATTCATCTCTTCATAGAAGGCAATAAAGCTGGTCAGGCATGACTTGCCCTTGGTAAATCCATGCTGACTGTACCTAATCTCCTTCTCCTCCAACTGCTTGGAAATGGATTCCTTGAGGGCCTGCTCCATGATCTTTCCAGGGACTATGGTGAAACTGACCTGTTTGTAGTTCCCTGAATCATCCTTCTTCCCTTTCTTAAAGATTGGCACTATGTGCCCCTTTCCATCCAGGACCACTCCCAATCACCACAAGTTTTCAAAGGTAATGGCCAATAGGCCTGTGCAAAGTGGCTAGTCTTTGCTTCGGATTTGGCTGATTTTGGGGGACAGTGATTCTATTCAGTGATTTGAATTACTGTTCCAAATTAATTCGTCTGAATCTCCAAATTAACCAGGCCCTTCCCCCACAGCCCGGCAATGGCTGCCCTGCCCACCCCAGCTCCTGGCTCTTTGGAAAACCCCTGCTCCAGCTCACCAGGTGCTGCCAGGCTGTGCGGGGGGGGAGGGGGGGGAAATCCCTGCAGCACCCCACTGGTCCATGCTGCATGAGGGGCTCTGCATGAGCCCCCAACCCCCCCTCACTCCCCCAGCCCTCCCACAGGTGCCCCACCTGGGCCAGCTCCAGTCCTTTAAACCCCCCCTCCCCCCCCCAAGAAAAGCCGTGCACTCACTGTTCCTGCCGGTGGTGGGGGAGAACCCTGTGCTCTACTCCTGCTGCAGGAGTTGTGAGTCCTGGGGCTTTTCTCCATTTTTTTTTTCTTAAAGGGCCAGAGCTGGCCCAGATGGGGCTCCCATGTGGGGGCTGGATGAGTAGGGGGGAGGGCCATGAGGCTACTTACCAGCTCCAAGTCCAGCTGCACCTCCCTGCTGCAGCCACCAGGGACTGTCTGAATCATCAAAGCTCTCCAAATCTTTTCTGAAGATTCAGAGAGCTTTGAATCACTTCAGACCTTTAAATTGGTCCCCTGATTGGATTCAGATTTGGAGATTCGGTCACCGAATCAGGCCAAATCTCCTCCAAATTGAATCACTAGGTTGCCTCCCCCATTCAGTAAAGGCCTCACACTTTCCCCAATTTTTCTCTTGTTTCTGACATACTTGTAGAAAACCTTCTTGTTACCCTTCACATTAGGGCTGTGCAAAGCTTTGGGTGGTGATTCAATTCAGAGGATATTTGGCGCGATTCAGGGGCCGAATCTCTGAATCCGAATTGAATCAGAGGACCAATTTAAAGGTCCGAATCAATTCAAAGTTTTCTGAATCTTGGGAAAAGATTTGAAGAACTTTATGATTTTCGCAGTCCCCGGTGGCTGCAGCAGGGAGCTCCAGCTGACTCTGAGCTGGTAAGTACCAGGGGCAGGGAAGGGGGGGCCAGGGAAGGGGGAAGAGGACCATGTGGGACTCCTGCCAGCCCCCGCAATCCCCCCTGCTCCCCCAGCCGCCCCCATGGCTGCCTCCACCTGCCCCAGCTCGCTATGTTAAAAAAAAAAGCTCCGGTGCTCACTGGGTGCTGCCAGGGAGGGGGGTGATCCCCGCTGCCCTCCACTGCCCCATGCTGCATGGGGGGCTCTCCAATTGTTCTTTGGCCTTCCTGATTTCATCCCTGCATACCCAAACAATACTCTTATACTCCTCCCTAATGGTTTGTCCAAGTTTCCATTCCTTGTAAGTTTCCATTTTGTGTTTTAGCTCACTGAAGAGTTCCCTTCTGAGCCAAGCTGCTCTTCTGCCATATTTGTTAGTCTTCCTGCACTTTGGGATGATGTGTTACTAGTAAGATTTCTTTAAAGTACAACCACCTCTCCTGCACTCCCTTCTCCCTCAGACTGATGTCCCAGGGGATTCTGCCCATCAGTTCCCTGAGTGAGTCAAAGTCTACTTTTCTGAAGTCCAGCATCCTTACTCTGCAGCTCTCCTTCTTTCCTTTCCTCAGGATTCTGAACTCATTCATCTCATGGTTGCTGCTGCCCAAGTTGCCATCCACTACTACATTCTCCACCAATTCTTCCCCATTTGTGAACAACAGGTCAAGAAGAGCATGGCTCCTAGTTGGCTTCTCCACCACTTGCACCAGGAAGTTATCCTCAACCATCTCCAAAAACTTCCTGAACTGCCTGTGCACTGCTGTATTGCCCTCCCAGCAGATGCCAGAGTGATTGAAGTCCCCCATGAGAACATGGGCCTGTGATCAAAAACCTTCCATTTGGTGTTTGAAGAAAGCCTCATCCACCACATGCTCCTGATCGGGTGGTCTAAAGCAGACAACTACCACAACATCACCCTTGTTGTTTTCCACTCTTACCCTAACCCAGGGACTATTAACGGGTTTATCTCCAATTTCATACTGGAGCTTTGATCTACCATACGGATTTTTTACATAAAGCACCACTTCTCCTCTTCTGCCCTGCCTGTCCTTCCTGAACAGTTTGTACACATTCCTTACAGTCCTTCAGTCATGTGAACTATCCCATCAAGTGTCTCTTAGTCCAATCCTGTCATAGTTCTGTGACTCTGTGAGGAATTCCAATTCTTCCTGCTTGTTTCCCAGGCTCTGGGCATTCATTTACAGACACCTGAGGTAAGTAGCTGACTGACCTACTATCTCAGGAAGAATGAGAAGGCCTCCCTTGTTGCCCCCTCCTGCTTTTGCATCCTCCAAATTACCTTCTTCCCTACTCACCTCAGGGCTCTAGTCTTTCTCCCTCAGTGAACCTACTTTAAAGCCCTCCTCACTAGGTTAGCACGCCTGTCTGTGAAGATGCTGTCCCTTTCTTCATTAGGTTGACCCTGTCTCTTCCTAGCAATCCTTATTCTTGGAACAACATCCTGTGGTTGAAGGAGCCAAAGCCATAGTGACAGCAGCTGTGCAGGCATACCCAGCCATGAATTGATCTGCAGGATGCGTCTGCTTCTGTCAGGACCTTTTCTCTTGACTGGCAGGATCAATGAGAACACCACCTGAGCTCCTGTCCCCTTCACCCTTGCACCCAGCCCTGTAGTCATTTTTTATCTGTTCATAGTCACCCCTGGCTTATCACTGGTGCCCACATGGATGAGCAGGATGGGATAGTAGTCAGAGGGCCAGATGAGTCTTGGTAGTCCTTCCGTGACATCTCAGATCCAGGCTCTGGGCGAGCAGCAGATCCTCCAAGACAACACGACAGGCCAGCAGATGGATGCCTCTGTCCCCTGCAGAATGGAGTCTCCAACCACCACCACCCATCACTTCCTCTTGATGGGAGTGGTTTTGATCCTCCCAACCTTGGGGATGTCTGGCTTGGCCTCTTCCACCAAGAGAATGTGCTTCTCCTTCTTTGTTGCAAGGGCTCCATATCTGTTCTCCAGGCAAACTGCTGCAGGTGGAGATGAAGAATTCTGCTTGTTGCAAGAGATCACAACCTTCCAGCTTCCACCTTCCTGGGAGTCCATGTCCTCCTCCTTCTCTAGCACTGCCTCTGGCAGTCCTTCCTCCACAGTCCTAGAGGTCTCCTTCAGCATCAAATTGATAAAGTCCTCATGGTGAAGGATGCTTCAAAGCCTCCCCACCTCTTCCTGTAGCTCTCTTGCCTTCTCCCTGAAGGACATCACCAGCAGGTGCTGCCCAGCAGCGGTGGGACGTGGCATGGGAAGGAGCCATGAGTGGCTCATTCACGGGGCATGGGGGGTGGCTCCTGCTGCTACATGCACCCCAGGAGGGCATGGGGGACATGTGCCCCCAGATCTGCATGCAAGGTGAGGGCAGGCTGCTTCTGTGGGCTGAGGCCAAGGCTGTGCTGGGCTCTTCCTGGGAGGGGGCTAGGCCAGGCTCTGCTCTGGGAGGGTAGTGTTGGCACTGGGAGGGGGGGGCAATGAGGGGGGCTGCAGCCTCCTCAAAATTCACCGTAGCCTCCACAACCCTCTCTCCTAGCACTGCCGCCTCCTGGCCAAGGTGGAGCCTGGCCCAGCCCCCACCATAAAGAACCTGGCACAGCCCAGGCCCCAGACCACAGCAGCAGCCTGCCCTTACCCCACGTGTAGATCCATGAGTGCACACCCCCATGCCTTCCCAGGGTGTGCATAGCAGAGGGAGCCCCCCCCCACATACAAACACTCCCCCTGTATTCATAGATTCATGACTATAGTCCCTTCCAGCCTCACAAGATCATTGGGTCCAGCCCCCTGCACTAAACAAGAAAGACAACTGGGGTCAAGTGACCCCAGCGAGGTGACCGTCCAGTCTCCTCTTAAAGATTTGGAGGGAATTTAGTCCACAGTCTGGACACCCTAATTGTGAAGTTTTTCCTACTGTTAAACATGAAACGGTCTTCTAGGAGTTTGTGGCCATTACTCCTGGTTTTCCAAGGGTGCCCTGGTGAACAGTTGTTTGCTGAACCCTTTATGTTTTCCCCTGATATAGCAGTAAGCTGCTACCAAGTCCCCTCTCAGCCTTCTCTTTTTTAGGCTGAAGAGACCCAAGCCATACGAGCTTTTCCTTGTATGGCTTGCCTTGCAAGTCTCTAATCATAGGGATGGCTCTTTTCTGGACTCTCTCAAGCTTTTCCATGTCCTTGTTGAAGTGCAGCACCCAGAACTGGATGCAGTACTTTGGCTGCGGTCTCACCAATGCTGAGTAAAGCTGAAGAGTCACTTCCTTGGTTTCACTTGAAATGCATCAGTTTATGCATGCCAGAGTATTGTTTGCCCTGCTGGCTACAGCATCGCACTGATAGCTCATGTTCAGGCCCAGCCTGGGGGAGCGTGGCTGAGTGGTCCAAGGCGCTGGATTAAGGCTCCAGTCTCTGCTGGCTACAGCATCACACTGATAGCTCATGTTCATACTATGGTCTATTATTACCCCTAGGTTCCTTTCAGTCATAGTACTAGTCAGTTTGGCAACACCGAGCCTGTCAGTACATTGGGGATTGTTTGTCCCCAGGTGGAGCACTTTACATTTCTCAATGTTGAACTTCATCTGGTTCTGATGCACCCAACCTGTCAGTCTGTTTAGGCCACCTGTATCTGCAGTCTATCTTCAAGAATGACCAAGCTTCCCCATAACTTGGTGTTATCTGCAAACTCGGCCAGTGAGCTCTTTACCCCCACATTCAAATCATTGATAAAGATGTTGAAAAGAACTGGACCAGGCACTGATCCCCTAGGGACACCACTGGCCACTTCTCAGCAGGACACCACAGATCCATTCATTAGGACTCTCTGGGTCCTACCCCACAGCCAGCTTCCTACCCACCTAACTGTTGAGCAGTTAAGCTTATAATCCTCCAATTTTCCCATGAGACCATCATTGGATACCAAATCAAAGGCCTTTTGGAAGTCTAGGTATACAACCTCCTCTCTCTAATCCAGGTGGCGAGTTACCTGGTCATAGAAGGAGATGGGATTAGTAAAACAAGACCTCCCTGTGATGAAGACATGCTGGCTGTCATTCAGAATCATACCTTCTACAAGCGTATCGCACATAGACTCCTTGATACAATTTTCCAGGATTTTCCTTGGGATAGAAGTTAGGCTAATTGGCCTATAGTTGCCCGGGTCCTCTCTCCTCCCCTTCTTGTAGATGGGTACAACATTGGCCCTTTTCCAGTCTTCAGAGACCTCCCCCAAGTGCCACAGGTTTTGGAAGAGTTTCACCAGAGGTCCTGTGGTGACTTCGGCTAGCTCCTTCAGCACTCTCAGATAAAGTTCATCTAGTCCTGCTGACTTACAAATGTCTAACTTTTCTAATTGATCATGCACCAGCTCAAAGTTAACAGTAGGAAAGTGGTCATTCCCACCATGCCCATTCTAAACCTCATCTAGTATGATTTTCCCCTTAGTCCGGTGAAATACCGGAGGAAAGTAGTCATTCAGGAGCTCAACTTTCTCCTGAGTGTCAGTAACCAGCTGTCCTGAGTTGTTAAGCAATGGCCCCACGTTTCCATTTGTTTTCCTCCTGTTCCCTACATACTTAAAGAATGACTTCTTATTGTACTTGATTTCTGTTGCTAGTTTAAATTCAGTCGCCACCTTAGCCTTTCTAATCTGCTCTCTACAAGTGTGGGCCATTGTTATATAGTCCTCCTTGAGGACTGTCCCAAGCTTCCATTGTTTGTATGCCTCTTTCTTATTTTTCAAGAGGACCATCATATCCCTATTAAGCCAAGAGGGCTCACCAGCCCTTCTGCTACTTTTTCTCCGTATGGGAAGGGACTTATTTTGTGCTTCGAGGATCGTGTCCTTGAGGAATGACCACTCTTCATGCACTCCTTTCACCTTTGGTCCCTGGTCCCACAGTGCTTCCCCTACTATTGTCCTAAACCTGTTGAAATTCACTTTTTTGAAGTCCAAAACTTCAACCCTGCTAGCTGATTTGCTTGTCTAGCAATGGACAGTGGATATGATGATTTTGTGGTTGCTCTCCCCAGACTAACCTCTATATTCAAGTCTCTCACCAGATCATCTCCTTTGGCCAAGACCAAATCTAGGAGAGTCTAGGATGATTAATTCATGGTTCCATCCCATGCCCCACTCCCTCCCTCACTGTGGGGGCCTCAATCTCCCCCTTCCCCTCCCCCACCTCTTCTCCCACAACAGACTTACCAGCCGGATGCTGCACTTCAAGCTGCTGGGGCTCATATCGGCAATTGGACTGGTATCAGCCAATATGGCTCAGTAAATATTGGCTCTTGGTATTGGCCCAAAAAATCTCTATCGGGGCATCCCTACTGTTATAGTATGGTGGCAGAATCAACTTTCTGTGCATGGTAGTCAACCAACCTAGTAGGTCAGCTCCTTTTCTTTAGTACATAAAATACATGTAGTCTCAGCTAAAAGGTTTTACAGATTCCCTGATTCTGATTTCACAAGGTTGTTCAGGAGTATGCCTAGTGATAGCAGTGAACTAGATCCTCAGCAGGTAAATTGGCATAGCTCTACTGACGATGGTGCTATGCCAATTTGCACTAGCCAAGGAATGGATCCAGTGTATTTACATGAAAATAAAATGGGTGTGTGATCAGAATTCAAATTTTACATGTCTCACAAATGATTCAGGCTTTTAGGTGTGAAATCTGTAAAGTGAATTTGGACTGAGTACAAAGAGCAAAATTCATGCTACAGACTGTTTTGTTTGATTTTATGTGAAATTTGTACAGATCTGGAAAGTAAATATCTGGGTTTATCCACAGAGAAGTATGGCAACACACATTTATCTTTACCCACATTTTTGACACCACCCAGTCTCCCAATACGTAGTAGAAGTGAGAATAGAATCAGTCTTTGGGGTAAAAAAGACAAAAGAAGGGATTTTGGTGAGAGGTGGTGTGATCTGATTGTGATTAAATATCAGAAGGCACGCTTTTATTTCTGGATGTATCCTACAGGTATTAGGGGCCACGTACCCCCATGTACTATTCCCCTACAGCTGGAATACTTTGAGGGCTTAGGGTGGAGAACCTTTGACTGTGCAGCTTGCTCAAAGGAAGCTCTGTTCATGATTTTTAGGATATGTAGCATGGCCATTAGTAGAGCTGTTTGGAAAATAAAATTTCTTTCCCATGGGGAGTGGCAATATTTTAACTTTTTTTTTTCATCTCAATATAGGATAAACAAATGCCCACATGTGAAATGCTGTGTTCAGTTTGGTTTCCCCATCTCAAGAAGGATTAGCAGAAACAGAAAATGTTGGGAAGGTAGGTGATGAACATGATTTGAGGTGTCCTAGCAGATCCCCTAAAAAGAGAGACTGAAAAGTTCAGGATAGTTTAGTTTAGTGAGAAGTAAAGTTCTACACAATAATGAATGGTTTAAAGAACAAGAACAATGAGAGATGCAACACCCTTCAATGGGTTAAACGGAAATAATGTTTTTTACACAAACCATTATTAACCTGTGCAGCTCAGTGCCGCATGATAATACTAAGTCCAAAGTCCTGGTAATATTAAAAGAAAATGTAGAGATTTATATGACTAGTGAGAATCATGCAAAACAATATTAGATAGAAAATAATATTTTCAAGACTGTAAGCTTTCCTGTTTCATACCATAAACTAATCAGTAATAGAGTTTCAGAAGAGATTTTAATTCCATATGGATTTTTTTCTAAACTTTTTTTCTAAAACTTTCTTATGAAGTATCTACTATTGGTCACGAACAGAGACATATATTAATCTAGATGGACCACTACTTTGATCACAACCAGATTCAAGGCACCATTGTGCCAGGAACTGCACATGTGCAAAGGAGATTTCTTCCACCTCAAAGAGCTTACAGTGTAAATAGGCAAGACAGAAAAAGCTAGGAAAGGAAAGATAGGCATAGGGAAAAAGTATCTGCTCAACATCAACTAGTAAAACTGGAACCGTCTCTCCTTGTTCCTGGTCTGGCACATAATTCACCAGATCATACAGTCTCCAATGAAACTAAAGTGCAGACCATGATTAAGTATTTTTTTTCATGCATGGGTTTAATTACCCTGTGGATGTGACTACTGCAGGAAGCTTCTCAGTCGAATACTGTAGTCATGCAAGACAGAAGAAGGGTTAGATATTTAGATGAACAGGAACATTTGTAGCTGTGGTAGCTATAGTAGGTCAAAAAGTTACAAGGAATATCAAATATCATGCTCAAAGGTGTAAGCTGATCGCCTATGGGGAGGAAGAAGGAATTTACTTCCCCATCCCCCAGTCATGTATTGTACTATGCAATTGGCCATAACTAAGGCTCTCTGCCTTCCTCTGAAGAATCTGGCATAAACCACAGCTAAAGGTAGGATTCTGTACCAGATGAACAAATGTTGTGTTTTGTTATAGAAATTTTTGTGTTTATGAAATCTGAGTGGTGTTATTGGCCACAGTTGGACTATCAGTCTAATAGCTGATTGTAGCTCCATTCAGGTGGTGCTCTCTTTCTCTGCCCTGGGGGCTGGAACATAAATCAGCAATAGAGGAGCTCAGGTTAGTGTGCGTGAGACTTTGAAGTGAGTATTAGGAAGTGCTGCTCCAAGATAAACTTTTACTGGAGTATCAACATCTGGAGGTTTCCAATCCATCATTTAAATAAGAACAAAATAAAACAAAATCAAGAGCCAGCCAATTTAGCTTGGTGGAATACATTCAAAATAAAACCAAAATGACCACAGCAAAGGGAACTGATAGCATTCACTGAGAAAGGAAGAAAGAACTTGAAGCACTCTACCAGCAAGAGAAAAATAAACCTGAATATATTGTAGCAGGGAGTGCTGTTATTTCTCAGTTTAGTCTTCCAGATTAAAATGGGCTGGATACAGAACACATCAAAAGTTCGGGCTGTTCAGATATGATGAGCTTGTTTCCCAAATTTGGATGAACAAATATATTCTACTCTCATCCTCAGTTATGTTTAGGGGTCAAGTTCACATTAGTATGTACAGAGCAGCTTTCTATTTCCTTTGAGGCGCAATTCCAAGCAGGAATACTAAACTATAAATCCCTCTGTGGGTCATAGCCATGAATACCTAAGAAATAATTCCCCCCTTAACTCCGTTGGGATCAGCTTTTACTTAGAGATAAAATCTAGAGATTTTACACTGGGAACTGCTGAGCATATATTTTTCACAAAACGTCCTTCAATCACTTTCCTACTAATCCAACTGTCCCCAAGTCATTTGGTACCCAGAACCTATTGTAAAGCTCCTCTGTTGGCTCAGTCTTGACAAGATTACTTTGGAGCAAGCTGTTGTACTTCCCTGAAGCTCCACCCTGGGGTTTTCTGCCTATTTTATTAGCCTTCCTCATCACAATCTCTAAGCATCAAGCAACAGTAAAGCACTTACCCTTATTGTCAGATAGGAGATTATCTCCATTTTACAGACAGGGAAGTGATACTACACTCCTGAGCTCACATACATTCATAGGAACGTGGGGATGGAAGGGAACTTATGGGTGTGTCCTGACAAACGCGCACATGCATCCTGCTATTTATCCTCAGGCATGCCCCTGCATGTGTGCTCCAGCACGCAGCAAAGTGACCTGTGCTGGCCCCAGCAGCCTTACTTGGGGTCATGGGGGCCTCCTGGGGCAGCAGCAGCATCAAGCCAGCCGCTCAGAGCCTGGCCGGCAGCCAGTGTGGCTCTGGCTGGCCAGGCTCTGGTTTCTGATGGTGCATACTGCTGCTGCATGCACCACACCACTTGTTTTAGAAAAGCTTTTTTTTAATGCAAAGTGTAAAAAAACCCCGTCCAGTCCATCCACAACATTCTTGAAGTGTGGGAGCCAAAACTGGACATAGGTGCCTCCAGGTATAACCTCACCAGTCCAAACAGAGTGGAAGAAGCATTTCCCTTGATTTGCACTCCTGTTAAAATAACCCAAGATGCTGTTGTGTTTTCTTGCAACAAGAGTGCACTGTTGGCTTATATTCAGCTTCTGATCCATTGTAAGGTGTGCTGTGATTTAATGTCTTTATTCCTTTCAAACAGAATGGGAGATTGGGATAAGTAAGCCAAGGATGTGAGGGCTTGAAGATTATGGTAGTCAATCCCAGATTTTAAAGAGGATGCTGTAGATGGTTGCAGGGGTTGTATCTTCTACAGGTTGATATAACCCAGAGTAAGCGTCAGGAAGTCTTTTAAATATCAGATTACAGACCTCCCACTTTATTGGGGTTTAATCCTCATGCATAGTTTCTGTAGTTGATTTTAAATGATGATTAGGAATTTATTGGAAAGGTCAGTATGTATGATAGAGGACCAGGGAGAACAGCCAACTTGAGGCCTTTCATCAGGTGCATCCTGTCCAGGATTTTATGTTTCCACTAGTCTCTAGAGCTGTGGAAAAATAAAAATGCCTGAACAGAAGGTTTTAAGTAGAACAAAATCTGTGTTAATTTAGAAACAGTTGTCCCAATATCCATACAGCTCTTAGACATCTATGGAAGCCTAGTGCTTCCATTGACAACCATAGCCAGTCTGTTCCATAGCACAGCTCTGATGCCATCTCCACTAGGATAAGCTTCAGGTTCTCATCACAGAAAGCATACCTGGACAAGGTAATACAATTTGGTTCAGACTAATCCATCTATTGTGTCTCCTATACAAATAAAGAGGTGATTTGACACAGAATAAGTGTTTGCAGTTCAGTGTTTGTATGGCTGATGGCTGGAGGAGTGTAAAGTAATTCTTTATTTTATTTATTTATTAGGCATCTGTCAACCTTTGGATTCCCATGGGATATGGATACCCCAGTCAAGTGGCATCCTTCATTAAACATTAGCCCTAGGCATGTCTACATGCCTTGCAGATGTTTCACTGTTTACACATGACTCCTACCTCCCCCAGTCATGTCCCATGCCTTGCAGATGTTTCACTGTTATCCACTCTATGCGCCCTCTTGGTGCGGAGCCTTCCGGCTCCTGTGTCTCTGTATCACTCGGGCACTGAGTCTTCTGGTGCCTGACTCTGTGCCTCACTCTCTGGCACCTCTCCCTCTCTCTCGGGCACCTCTCTGTGCCTGTCTCTCTCTCAGGTGTATCTCTCCGCCTCTCTCTCTCTCTCTGAGCTCTGCCCAGCTCCTGTGCCCTTTTTCCCCGAGCACTAATGAGGTCTCTGAACCTCCCCTTACAGCCTCTTCCTGGTCTACCAGAGTGAACAATAGCACAAATACAAGCCCCTGGGCTACAACATAACAACACTAATGGAGGCTGTGCTCTGTCTCTTTATGAGGGTAAACCTTCCACCCTTAGGACAACACACCTCTTAGACCTGGGTACCTTAGGTCACTGGATCCTGACAAGTGTTGTGGGCAGCAAAGCATGTAGCATCTAGTCTCAGGTAGTTTGCTTGGGCAGAGGCTCCTTTCCTTGGCAGTTGCTAGGTAGCAAATGTTTCTTCCAGCTCCAGCCCTAGGCTTACACATTCCCCAGAGCCCTACCCCCTCCTGGTCAACTGACCACCTACAGGCCAGTGCCAATTACCCTTTTAGGCCATTGCTTAAGCAACCAGTAGCTGTGGAGTTCTGCCTCAGCTTCTGAGTCGCCTGGCCAGGCTGCTTCTGCCCTTTACAGTAGCAGGCTCATCTTGGTGCTCTGCTACAATTATAATTAAAATGTCTGTTAGGCAGAAAGTAACACAGTCTCTTAAGGACAGCTTCTCTATAGCAGATTATTGATGTAACTATGATTATGTTATGTTTCCTGTAGGGGTGCACCGATAGTGATTTTTAGGGCCGATACCCGATTTTTAAGGAGGCATATTGGCCGATACCGATCTGGTTTCCGATACAGCCTGGAGAGCTGCCTCCAGCTGGTAAGTCCATTGTGCTGGAAGGGGAGGGGGGAGACAAGGGGCATGGAGAGGCAGATCAACTCCCCCCCTCAGTGAGGGTGGGGACAGGGGCAAGGGTAGGTGCTGCCCATCTAGGGCAGGGCGGGGCAGGGAGGGGCACAGGGTGGACCCGCAGCTCATCAGGGGGGAAGCTCCTGCAGCTGCGCGTACATCGGGATGGTACAGGGCAGGTGTTTGCCCCACAGATCTGCATAGGGCGGGGCGGGACGGGCATACTGCAGCTGCAGGCTGGAGCTAGGGCTGAGCCAGAGTCTTCTCACTGGGAGTTGGGCTCGGGGCAGGGGCTATGGAGGGGGCTATAGCCACCCCAAACTTCACCGTACCTCCCTCCCAGCACTGCCGCTGCACACCCAGTTCATCCCTGACTCTTCCTGGCTCAACCCCCACCACCTCCCACATGCCAAAAAGAGCCAGGGCTGCACCAGGTGTGCAGCAGTGGTGGTGGTGCTGGGAGGGAGCTACAGAAAATTTGGGGTGGCTGCATCCCCCTCCGTAGCCTATGCCCAGAGCCCAGCTCCCAGTGAGAAGATCCTGGTGCAGCCCCAGCTCCAATCCGCAGCTGCAGCTCCCCCACCCTGCACAGACCCAGGGAGCACACGCTCCACCCATGCCTTCCCAGGGTATGCACAGCTGCAGGAGCTTCCCCCCTCATTATGCTGTGGATCCATCCTGTACCCCGCCCTACCCTGGCTGGGCATTGCCTGCCCCTGCCCCTGTCCCCTCCCTTACCATGGAAGGGGGGCGTGATCTGCCCCCCAATACGCATCTTCCCTCCCCCCTCCCCTTCTACCACAACAAACTTACCAGGTGGAGGCAGCTCTCCATGCTGCTGGGCTGTGCTCCTCATTGCCTGAGTGCTGCACTGCAGCTGCACACATGTACAGGCATTTAGCAGCCAAATCACTAGCCCCATTGGGCCGATTTCCAATACAGCCAATTTTCTTTATATCGGTACCAAGCTGATATTGTATTGGTGCATCTCTAGTTTCCTGGGACCATAGTAAAAATGGAATTAAAAAAAATGGTGTGACACAAGGGCAGAGCAATTAAATGTATATTTCCCAAATATTATTTTGAAAAATGCAAGAGCTGTCCAAAATCTAGAGGGATTTTCACTGCAACACATTATAAAACATGAAGAGAATGCTGAGAGCTTAGATGTGCTGCTAAAATCTGTGTTTTTAATATCTGAGGAGCCAAAGCTCATCAGCTGCTGTGAGGTGAAAATGCAGTGAAGACAAGGCATTTTAATGTTACCATGAGGTAAACTCACCATAGTCAGCCCGCATACCTACCTGGAGCTGATCAAACCAAGTTTACCTTGAAGTAGAACCAGTGTTCAGTCTTTGCTATGTTCTACCTCAAGATAGTTGATGAACTTTAGTTACCCTGAAGTTAAATACACAGCTCTTTAATCACTGAAGACAATCCGTAAAACTCATACCAACTCAAGGCTTTGCATATTTAGCAACAAAGGTGAGCATCCTACAAGGGGAAAGGGCAAAACACAATCCCTCCTACCTCTTAGATGGAGAGGAATCATGGTCCAGTACATAAAGCACCAGGATGGGAATCAGGCAAACTGCAGATAGTCACATCTGACATCTACTTAGTTGTGTGCTTTTGGGTGCAGGATGTAGTCACATATGTTATCTAGATCAGTGATTTTCAACCTGTGGTCCACAAACCTCTGGGGGTCCCTGGACTATGTCTAATGGGTCCACAAAAGATTACTATGATCAAACAAAAGTATATGAATATCCATACTTATAATTTAAATGGGTCCACACCTCCATTAAAAACTGTTTAGGGGTCCACAAATGAGAAAAGGTTGAAAGCCACTGATCTAGGTGTAAAGCAACCAACTTTAGCACATTCCTGAATTTTGGGGATATTCTCTAGTTCCCAAAGAATGCATGAAATAGAAGTTTTGTCCCGACTCTGAAAAATCGGTCCTAAATTGATCCCTTCCCTGCCCTATGGACATGGCTGTATGTACAGCAATAACCTCTAGAACAGTTTGAGCCAGAGTAAACTACTCCCAGGTGCAGTGTCTACGTGTGTGCCCAGGACAGTAATAATTTGAGCCAGGGTTGAGCAAGCCCAGGCTGGCAGGGAGCGCAGGGGATCAGTCCTGGTCTCCAGGTGGCAGCATTGGGGAGCAGAGGGGCTGGCTGGGGCATGAGGGTGCTGAAAGTGTGGAGCCAAGTGATGAGCTGGCAGGTAGGAGTCTGGCTTCCAGCTGGCTGGGCTGACCGAGCAGAATTTACACCTGTGGTCAGTGTCTACACATGCATTTAATCACAGTAAATTAGACCACTGTAAGATAGTATTTTCCCTGACAGTACTATCTTACATAAGCACAAATTAGTTTACTACAGCTTAATACCATCATGTGTAGGCAGTGCCACTTTACTCTGCAGCTAATTAGTCTACTCCACAGTAAAGCAAATGTGAAGACACAACCTTCTGCCTAATAGCAATTTTTTGTTCTATAAAAGTGGGTTGCTCTATGTGGGCAGGTACTTGTGAAACCTCTGTTATAATTAGTTTCTGTGATTTGGGGGGGTTCTTCATTTTACAGATGGTGAAATAGGGCACAGGAGGTCAAATGTCCTACATTTCAAAAGTGACTGGAAATTTTGTTTGCTTAGAAATGGGAAAGTAGTAATTTTGACAAGGTAGGCCTAAGTGGCCTGCCCGTGGTGACACAGGGATATCTCCACAGAGCTTTACACTGATTGCAGATCATCTGCATCTCAGGCCATGGCCTGCCTACAAACCCATCCTTCCTCCCTTTGCCCATGTGTAGACTCAGGACAATACCTGCCTATTCTCTTATAAAAATAATCTGGCATAGATCACTAATATCTGTAAAGTGCTTTAACATCCTGGAGCAGAAGGTAGCAAGAAAAATCACAATGTTATTTTTCAAGCTAGTTTTCTCAAAAAGCAACAGAAGAACTTTGGCGCCAAGGTTAGACTTGTATCTGTTTATGGCTGATTTTTAAAGCCTGGAAAAAGTGGAAATTGGCAAGCTCTTGGTGTTAGTATCAGCAGTGCAAATGACACTCCCATAATAGATTCCTGGGGTAGCGGCATCAGGTTACAGTTTTCATAAAGTGTTGGGAAAAATCTGTAAAATGTACAGGACCTGACTGGCTGAATGAATTTTCATGGAATCTGACATTTTATACCATGGAAGTTATTCAGAGTTCCTGGGGATTGTCAGTCAAGTGTGGTGAATTGGCATTGTAAAAATCCGTCATTATTTGAGACCAAACTGAAGAGAAGGAAGAGCCCAGAAACCATATTTGTGCCTTCTGCTTCTGCATTCTTGACAATATTATGAAAGGGAGGGTAACAGTGCTCTGCTTCACTGAGAAACAGAAATGGCAGAACTATTGGCAGTAGTATGTAATCTCTCATTACAAACGGCCTCTGCTGCCAGCATAACAACGTAACACCCATCTTCAAAAAGGTCTCCAGAGGTGTTCCTGGGAACTGCAGAGAAATGAGTCTCACTTTCATCCCTGAAGCGTTGGTGGAATCTATAATAAAGAATAAAATCAGCAGGCACATGGCCAAATATGATCTGCTGGGGAAGAGTCAGCATGTTTTTTGTAAAGGAAAATCCAGCCTCACTGATATTGTGGTGTTCTTTGAGGGTGTTAACAAGAGCATGGACACGGGGAATCCAAGTAACATATTTGGACTTTTGAAAAGCTTTCAACAAGGTCCCTCAGCAAAAGCTTTTTAAAAATTGAGTTCCCACAAGATTGGAGGGAAGGTTCTTTCAAGGATTGACAGCTAGTTAAAAGACGAGAATGGAAAGGTAGTGGTTACTAAATGGTTACTTTTCATGATGGAGGGAGGTCAAAATTGGGATCTGTGCTGAGCCCAGTTTTATTCTACATTTTCATCAATGATCTGGAAGTGAAGGCACAGAGTGAAATCTCCAAGTTTTCAAATAATACCAAATTATTTTTGGTAGTGAAATCCCAGACTGATGGAGAAGAGCTGCAGAAAGATCTCATGAAGTTAAGTGAGTGGGCAAAAAAATGGCAGATGAACTACAATGTCAAGAAGTGCAAGATAATGCACCTGGGGAAAAATAACCCCAACTATATGTACACAATGCTAGGTTCTGAACTAGCTGTTATGACTCAGGAAAGAGACATTGGAGTCATTGTATATAGAGCTCAATGACAGTGGCAACCAAAAAAACGCCAATGAATTGTTAGGCATCATTAAGAAGGTATTTGAAAACAAATCAGAAAACATTGTCATGTCATTGTACAAGTCCATGGTGCATCCACAGCTTGAACGCTGTGTGCAGTTCTGGTCTCCACAGCTCAAAAAAGATTGTAGTAGAATTGGAAAAGATAAAAAGAAAAGCAACCAAAATGATCAGGAACATGGAACTATTGCTATACCAGGAGAGACTATAAAGGCTAATGCCTCGTCTGTTTGGAAAGATATATCTGGTTCAGTGCTCTCCCTCTAAAGCATCCACTCCTGTCACTGTTGGAGACAGGATACTGGGCTGGATGGACCACTGGTCTGATCCAATATGATACTGTTTATATCAATGGGTGCTTGCAGACATGGAAAAAACACCAAAAAACAGCACTTGATTTTCAGCTCAGTGCATCCCCACACCAAATGCAGCGCATGCCCAGAAGAGGAATTGCATCAGTTTGACCTGGCTTACCCAGAATCTGTATAGCTCACATGCTTCAGCAGGACTTTTTGGTGCTTTTATCTAAACTTTCATTGACTGGCCAGTAAGATAGTTTGAAGAGGAGGGCTGGATAATCCTCTGGGCAATGCCTAACTCATGGCTTGGTGGTTAGAGTACTTTCCTGGGAAGTGGAAGACAGACTCAACCCCCCTCTTGGTGATGACTGAGGCCTAGAAACTAAATCTTCCTTTGGTACAAATGCCCTAGCCATTAGACTGTTGAGCTAAAAGGTAGGAAAATCCCCTCTACTCCTCACTTGTGTTTTTTTACCAGCTACATTTTTGGAGTCTTAGCCAGCATTATGGGTGCTGACAGACATGCAGGTCCCCATTCTAACCCATGGAGCTTTATATAAAGTGCCACAAGTTAGAGCGTTCCCTCAACCCAACAGACATGTTCCTGTTGGATTGGGTGGGGGATCAAGCCTGCCTACAGGAGCCCGAGGAACCTGCCTGTAGCCGAGGAGCAGCCCCTCTCCCCTAATCCTCCCCACCACCAGCACTGGGAAGGGGGAAGGGGAGCAAGCTGCCAACTGGGCTGGCCAGCTGCCAAACAGCCTGAGCTTAGGGAGAAGGGGCTGGGGGGATCCACAAGGGGTCCAAGCCACCAACCCCCCATCCAGCTGGCAGCTCGCTTCCCCTCCCCCTTCCCTTCCTGCTGACACCTCCAGGGGCATGATGCAGTTCTGGGATGCATCAACCTGATCACACAAAAAATTAGCCCTAGGGAACACAAGTTCCCTAAGGTACTCTAAGGTTGAGCACCTTCATCTGGTACCTTGTTTGATAAGGATGAATTTGTCATGCAACTGGCTACTTTAACATGCTTTGCAGCTGTGCACATGTGTCACAGCATGGCTGTAGAGTGCATTCAGTGGGCCTATCATGCAAAAACGTAACTTCTGTCTGCACCCTATGTCTGCACCTAGGTGATTCTGTTTCACCACAAACTCTGCCTGACCATACTGAAGCCTTTTGAGCAGGCTCAGGAGGCAAGCACAGGGAAAGTGCAGCCACATAAGTGGAAAGAGATTGTAAAAGGCATGTAAGTGCCACTTAGGTATGTCAAGGTTAAATAGGATTTGACCCATAGTCTCTGGTTCAACCACACTGAAATCAATGGAAAGATTCCAATTGACTGAACAATAGCCATGGAAGTCAGTAGAAGTCTTTCCATGCATGTCAGCAGCCTATTAAGTCTTGCATGAGATAAATAGTCTCTAGTTTATTTAAATGAGTTTGATGTTAAAATAAATACACTGATGAATGGGTCTTCTGCATACTTCTAAATTTTTTTGGACCTTTGTCTTGGTCTTTCAATGTTTCCCTCAGTGGAGGAACATGACTAAGGCTGCATATACATTCTAACGACATGGGAGAATTCTCCCAGGTTTGTTCTCCTGGTAGAAAAACTTACCCAGAGCTGCATGTACAGACATTCAAATGCTGTGGCCCTGAAGATCAGAGAGCTTGCAGTTCTGATGTGCAATTGGATGGTGGAGGGCCCTGTACACAGATCTCACACTGCTCTGTAGGTTCCCTTAGTCAGCCTGGCAACAGATGGCACCAGTGCAGCCCTGATTAGCTGACCCAGGCTGCACATGGTCACCTTGTCTTTTCCTGAAGCACAATATGGGGATTGTGAAGGGTGAATGTTCTGTTCCCTGGTGGAGCAGCAGAGTCCAGTGAGCAACACACTGTCTCCGGGGCAGGAAGTGGGGTGGAATGCTGTAGGACTGTGTTCATTTTTGAGAGAAACCATAGAATGTACAGACATTCGCTTTCCAGGACTTGTACAGACAATCAGATCTGATCATGAAACAAGATAATTTATGATAGTACAGCTCCTTCTACTTGCAATCTAGCTACACATGGGAGGTTACCTCCAACTATATGCTAAGAGATAAGATTAACAGGAATATCAAATCCATCAATGAGTGCAGTGACTGAAATGACTAGATTCTGTTGTTGGCATGGTGCTGAGATGGCTTTAGCCTGTTTGTTAGCTAGGATGCATTAGAATAAATTTGTTGTGATGTACGGAAATGAAATGTATGGTCAATGCATCTAGACAGTGACAGTGCAGATCTTCCCCAAAACAGACCTTCTCCAGGACCCTTTTCCTTTTTCTACCTGCATGAAGAGGTTATATGCTCATGTGGTACAATCCATTCAGCAGGCTTGCAAAGGACATAGGGAATGGGAAACCCTAGTTCTTAACTGTGCACAGGAAGACTGAACAAAGCTCTCTGCTGTAGGTATATCCAGAAAAGGCAGAGCAGTGCTCGCAAAGTTCTTAGAGGGAGGGGAGAAGCCATACAAGAGTCTCCACACTGCAAACTGAGGTGACTTTTGTGTCATTCAGTAATGCATTGGCAAAGGAGAGTACCACCCATTGAAAATTATGGTGACGTGAGGAGAGGGAGAAAAATACATTATCCAGTTAGGAGCTTACTGAATAGTCAGGAACCAGGAAAGGATCTGGTGTTTGTATGTATATTTTGATGGCTTTCTGCCTCTGAATATAAATCATCCACCAAACTCAGAAAGCTCAAGCCATATAAAGAAAGGTGGATTTATTTCTGGTTTTGTGTGTTGAGGGAACAGGGTTTTCTCTTCTTCTCTCAAGCACTCTCTCTCTACCTTACCAAGCCAACTGTGAGCATCCTTTCCCACCGCTCCCTTCAGTTTCCAAAAAAGATGTACCCCAACCCAAACCATACATGCAAACTTTGGGGAAGGATTGGAGCTAGATCTGAACTTTACTGCTGGCCCTGCTTCTATGGAAGGCTCAGTCTTAACTCTGGAACTTCAGTGAGGCTCAGATCCCAGTCCAATCCCAAATGTGGTGTCTTGTTGTCTTATCCCTAATGACTTTTTTAAAAAAATGTGGTCTGAATCCTGGCTGCCTTAGGTACTTATGTGATCCTCCTCATCATAATATCTAAATTCCTCACAAACTCCTCTCAACACTCCTGGAAGACAGGGCTATGTTATATTATTATCCACATCTTATACTGGATAAACTGAGGCACATAAAAATGAGTATCTTGTTCAAAGGAGACATAGGGAGTCTGTAGCAAAGCAGAGAATTGCTTCTGGGTCCCCTAAGTCCATGGCTGGTGCTTTAATCACTACATAATTCTTCCTCTCTAAATCAAAGCATAGATATTTGTAAAATGCATGTGATGTAATATTGAAGTGTTATGGGAACATTTTTTTATTGTAATGAAATGAGGTCTTGTCTATCCTCAGTCATTAAGAGCTTCAGTAAGAGCTGGCTTAGAAGGGTTTTAAGGGATTATAGAACCCTTCATCCATGAGGTGATAGGCATGTTGTCAATGCCTTTGATTTTTTTCTAACAAATCTAACTATACTTGATGTTTGCCCTAGCTTCTGGAGTCCTGTGATCATGAGAGATTTTTGTAACATTGAAAAATAAGTTTCTAGACTTCTTGTTTACAAAAAGAAACTAGAAAGAGTGACAGGCTGTAGACAGCAAGTTCAGCAACCAGAAGGTGGGGGTGGTTAAACATCGTCCATTAACATTGGCCTCAGTGTCAGCCTCTGGTCAGATCCAACTTATCAGTTCTTATACATGTAACCAGAGAAGGGCATTGGCAAATGGGGAAGGAGAGCTTCAGCCACCTAGTACATAGGGCACTGGGTTGGGGTTTGGAGATAAGGATTCTATTCTGAGATCTACACTGGCCTCTTGTGTGACTTCCCTTTCTCTTGCTTCAGTTTCTCCTTCCACCACTGTCATCTCTCCATTCTGTTTAAGCATCAAGTTCTCTGTGACAGGGACTCTCTTATGTGTTTGTGCAGTTTTCAGCATAATGGGACTCCTAGTTCATTTAGCATAACTTTGATATGCATAATTCATTTTAATTTCTCAGCCTTATATTCTCTTTTCTCAGAACAGTTAATTCGCAGCTTTTTGTATTGCAATGAATTTCAGCCAAAAAATAAGAGAATAAAACTTTAAACAAAAAGTGATGTTATGTTCCAAGAACAACTTACAGGATTTCATAAAAATGTTTATCCTGTGATCAAAATTCAAGTAAGAAAACAGCTTTCCTGCTATTCCACATCACTAAAGCTTATTATAATAATAATGCAATCATTTAAAAAAATACCAAAAACCTTCTGTGCTCACATATTTCATCTCCTTGCCAAAAAGGAAACTACATAATTGTATTAAAACAAAAGGAAAAAACCCCAAACACTACAACAATCTCAAGTTTTTCTCTTTTATTTTCATCCAGAACCATAGAAAATGTGTGGAAAAGTTGCAGTGCCATTTTCAGCTATGGTCAGCACTTTTTATGTGGTCATGTATTATGGGATGTTTGAAATTGTCTTTGTGAGTAAGCGGCCCTTTATTTTCCATTACTTTCCATTGTTTACTCATACCGAAAGAAGAAAATTCCCTACTATGATAAAACATCATATGCCAGAACTGTGGCTTATGGTCATGGGGTCAGACACAGGTGATAGAATAGGTCCAGCTGTTTTAGCTGATTAGCACCTACATGTAAGAATAGGTATTTTTTTTCTCCTGGTTCATATTTTCCCATGCTATACTGAGGGCAAGATCCCAGCCATATCTAAGTCAGCAGGAGTTTAGTTCTTAATTTCAATGGGGCCATGGTTTCACTCTAAGATTTTTCTCTTTTAGGTCAACAATATTAATTTTCAATTCTGAGGAAGAAAAAACTGTTCTTGATGAATAAACTCATAAAAAAGTAAGCGTGGCTATGAAAAACATAGGATTTCTCTGATCACTGGTCCTGCAATCCCAAATAATCAGCAGACACATTGCACCAATAGCCATGTTCCATTGCACAGACCATCCTTAGGGGCAAGGTTTCGCAGAAGCATGATGAGCACCCCAAGCTTAGGGTGGAGCTGATATGGAGGCAAACCTGACACCTCCATGGAATTCAGGTACTCAATTGTCACAGTTATAACACTTTCATTCTCTGAAAGACCATCTGTGCTTGTAGAAATGCATTCTTGACCTGGAAATTTTGCCACAATAACATTGTTGATCTCCTCTACAATGGAGTATTGTGGAATCAAAATAGCTCTTTCAGATGTTCATCTTGGATTTTGATAATTATCCAATAGGTTCGGAAATGTCCATTCTATCATTGCTGAGAGATCCAGAGACATGCAGAGCTCAGAAGGCAGGGTAATGATTTTGTCAGTATTTGGAACTTGGCCATTTCTCAGATCCAAAAGCCATTGAGCATATTTTGCACGTTGTGCATCAAAACCTTCCTTACGTATTCGCATGTTTTCACAAAGTTGGAAAATCTAGAAGTGGTTCCACAACTCAGATCGCTTCAAGCATGCCTCTACTATCTGTGGCCATGAGGCATTTTTCACAACAGGCAGGATTTGCCAAATATCACCCCCCAAGCACTATCACCTTGCCACCAAAAGGTAAATTGCTCTGCAGTAAATCTTGCATCATCCATTCTGTAGCTTCCAGCATGTACTGATGAGCCATTGGTGCTTCATCCCAGATGATGATGGCTGCTTCTCGAATCAGACTGTGCTGATATGCTGCAGGTGCTGGTTTTCAACACATTCAGAGGTACCTTGAGCTTTGAGTACACAGTCCTGCCTCCCGTAAGCATGGTAGCAGCAATTCCACTGGATGCCACAGCCAGTGCAATCTTCCATCCCCGTGCATTGCTGAAAGAATCATGTTGAAGCAGAATATTTTTCCTGTACTACCAGGTGCATCAACAAGTGCACAAAGTGGCTCTTCATCCTCCACTGCATTCAAGATTGCATCCACCGTTTGTCACTGAGTTGGAAGCATATGTGGCAGTTAATCTTGAACAATTTGGCGTTGCTCCTGCCAGTTATAGTACAGTTCCTCCACTAACACATTTGACAGCCATTGAGTGGGGATGTCTTCCAAGAATGAGCAAGGCATGAGAATACATATGACCTATGCAGCATTGCCCTGTGCAGCATCTTCCCAGAGCAAGGCATGAGAACATGAATATGTAAGGGTCTCTTACCCAACTCCCTCTCCGAACAATTTCATCTATTGCAGTGAGGCTTCATACTTACAGAGCAGACACGCAGTATGGGTAATAGTATATAGATGCTAAAGGAGGACCCAACTACCTTTCTGTCCAATATCCTAGTATTCAGTGGACTATATGCTAACCACCAGGCCCTGTGACTGATAGGGCCAAAACTACCCTCCTCTTGAAGCTGGCTTACTGAACTGCCAAGAGCAGATATAAAGGGCCAGAGGGACAGGCCACCAGAGATAGCCTTGTTCTGTGGCCTAGTGGCATGGGCACTATTTTGAAAGTAGTGAATTAGAAGCAGAAGTCCTACTATAGAGCCATGTGGTTGTGGCAGGTGCTTTTGAAACTCATCCTATAATTCCACAAAGGACGCCATCAGGATATAGCCTACTGCTGGGGTTTTCCAGAGATTTTTTTCAAAAGTAGCCTTATTTCTTAGGGCTATGCGAAACAGTACCATTTCATTTTTACTTCTGTTTCAACATTTTGACGGGACAGTGTTTTGTTGTGACTTTCGTTTTGTTTCAAAACCACTGTTCCGTTTCGTTTCGTCAAACTGTTTTGCTGTTTCAACACTGTTTTGAAATTTCGCCCATAGGCTATAATGGGGAACCACAAAACTGCCTATAACTTTTTCAGTTCTCACTTGATTTGGATAGAACTTGCAGGGACAGTATCTCCTTCTGAGGCCATGAAGCCTGCCAAGTTTCAAGGACATAGATGTAGGGGGTTCTGAGAAACTGCACCTCAAATTCTTGAAAGCAAAACTTGTATCACATATGTATGTTAAGGCACAACAGGGTGAAAACTGCAGGGGTGCTAGCCCATGCTCAGGTCACAAAGCCTGCCAAGTTTCAAGGACACAGATCCAGAGGTTTCTGGGAAACTGCACCTCAAGCTACTGACAAACTAAACTCATGTCACATGCGTGTGTGAAGGCACAGCAGCATGAAAACTACAGGCATAGTAGCCTCTGCTGATGCCATGAAGCCTGCAAGCTTTCAAGGAGAGAGGTGCAGGGGTTTCTGGGAAACTGCATCTCAGGCTGCTGACAAGCAAAACTCATGACATGGGTGACAGAAAGCAGGACAATTCAAATAATGCTGCCTTTTATGCTGTTTTTCCGTCCCTCCCCCAGAACACTGGAATTGGAAGGGACCTCAGGGAAGGACCACAGTCACTGGGCAGCTACACAGTCAATAAGAGAGCAGTCCTTTCCCTCTCTTTCCCCTCCCTCCCTTACTTTCTGTTTCTCTGCAGGCAAACCTTGCTTGAGTTTCAAAACTCTCAAAATGTTTCGACTGCCCTCGTTTTGTTTCGAGGCTGTTTTGAAGCACTTCATGTTGATTTGATTTCACTGTTTTGAGCTCAAAACAAGTTGAAACAGTGTCAAAACAAAACAGCCGGCAAAATTTTGGACAGCTCTACTAGTTCTGCACAAAGGAAGATAATAAAAGTGAAGAGTGAGAGGCAGCAGGACAGAACTTTTGTTGCTTTCCGTTAGAACTCCATTTGTTGCTTTGTCCTTTAAATAGCATATGGGAAGTGGCTGGAAGCTGAAGAAAGATGCATTCTGACTAGAACCAATTTTTAAAGAAATTAGCGTTATGTGTAGTAGGCGACTTTAACTGAACTTGTTAGGAGTAAGAACTTGCATCCAGCTTAAGGCCTTCCAGGATCTGCCACGCTCCAAAATATAAACCCACTACCCTGAGTTGATCTCTGCCTGCTCCAACCGTTACCTGTCCACATTGTCTTTTGGATCTCTGACTTATCAAGTCCTTCCTTCCTTGTTCCGATGCAACTTTTCCCTTCCTTGTAACTTTTCCCTGGTTCTTCATTTTGGTTCTGGTCTCTCTGCTCTCAGATATTGGCCCCTGATTTTAGCTCTCTGCTTCTTCTGTTGCCTGCCAGCCCTGCTCTCCAGGTCTGTGACCAGGTCTTAACCGGGGGGAAGACTGCTCATGCTATTAATTAGCTGAAATAAGTCGCACAAAAGTAACAGCGGAGAACTAACCATTGGAATAATTTATTTAAGGGTGTGGTGGATTATCTGTCACTTCAAATGTTTAAAGCAAGACCCAAGTTTTTGCTAAAGGACATGTTATAACTCAATCAGAAGCTAATCACTTGATGCGGGCATGATGAGGTGAAAGCCTCCATGATAATGTTACATTGAAGATTAGAATAATGATCCTTCTGAACTTAAAATCTATGACTGTATATGCCTCTTGCTTGCTGCATGCATCAATCTGAAGCTCCACGAACTGTCATGTATCTAAGCAGAGAGTTAGAAAGTCCTCCAGGCTGTGTGCAGCTTGGCTATGAGATTGTCAAAATAATTCCAGCTGTCAGGAGCCCCAACAGGGTTCAGCCCAGACTAATTGCTCAGATGGCTAAATCTGATAGAGGCTCTAAGTGGCAGCGCCACCCTGGCTGATGAGCCAGCTGGCCACTATTAGGGCCTCCTGATTGGCTAGTGGTTAACAGCCTTCCCATTTAAATCCATCTGTAGTAGCAGACTGAAGGCTAATCAGCAGTTCTGCCTGAAGGTCTGCAGTGAGCAGGCCTGGCCAGACTGTTGCTGGGAAGGGTGAGAGGGGATCCACAAGTGACTACAGTAAGGAGTGATGCAGAAGGAGTGGTAGCAGCAAATTCATCATCTGGATTTGCACCTGACTTGGGGAAGAACAGATCCAGTGATTTTACATGTGGAAATGGCTTCAACCCAGGCAGACAGGCCAAGAAATAATGGTAAGGACCCCTGAAATGGATAGTGATTTGCAGGTTGTGAGTGATGGTGGGGAAAGGCCAGACCAAATGGAGGACAAGCAACAGAAGGTGAACAGTGGATGATGGTGAATGGAGGACAGAACGCAGCTGGGGTGCAAGCATCCTTTAACAGATGGACCACAGTTAGCTATTTGATGCAGATGGCAGATGAATTGGATCAGGAGCACAGCAATCTTCAGTGAACAGGAGAAGGTTGGAGTATAGCAGGAGGACAGTAGGCAGCAGGCAATTATGGTTTCTTGTGTGTGCAATCCTGGATGCAGTGGAAGGGCTGAGAGGGCACAGATGACTATGATTTTTTTTTATAATACTTTATTGGGTATTCTGAAGGTGAAGCCTAGAGATCTAAATAGCTTGGTCATGCTAAAAACCATGGAAACTAAATTTTAGAAGTACCAAGGCCTGTAAGAAGTTCTGGGAAACTACAGGGAGAGCAGAACAGGTGAGAGCTGAAATCTGGTTTAATTCATGGATTGGAGAAGTTGAGAGTGGTGACAACAAGAATGTCTTTGGACCTTTTGTTAGTGGAAGATGTAGAAATCTGGTTTGGCCTGTGTTGTAGAAAGTGGACTTCGTTGATAAGGTGTAGGATGTTTTTAGTCTCTGGATGCAGGCTTGGAGGGCAAGGGTCCTTCCAAGGGCTGACCGGGTAAATGTTAGGGTGGTCAGGCACCTCCTTCCAGTGATTATGTTGGGCATTCACCAGAGATGCATCATCTACTTCAGGCAGCCTAAGGTCTGCAGTAAATGTGAGGAAGCAAGCTACCTGCAGCAACTGCCCCCACACCATTTGTTTTAGATGTGAAGATAAAGGACAAATGCCTGGGAAGTTGCAAGGAAAAAGGAGGTACCCTGTGCAAGAAGGAGGGAAACATATTCTGGACATGCTCCAAATCCTTTGCTGGTACGGATCCCAACAGCTGTACAGGAAGAGAGGGGAGGAGCAGGGAAAAGAACCTAAAAAAGAAGGGATGGAAGTCATAGAAGAGACCCTGGAAGACAGAAAGAAGGAGGGAGAAGAGGAGGGTCCAAGGGTACCTGTGGAGGAGGTGAGAGAACTGGGGAAAGGGAATAGCATGGTGAACAAGGAGAAGGATGAGCAGGGGTATGAGGAAGAAAAGGTGGCTGAATGGCAGGTAACGAAAAAGAAAATGGGTAGAAAGAAAGTAAAGAAACCAAAAATGAGGGAGGGGAAGGAGGGTTCCAGCAAGGAGCCTGACTTCTCCCCTTATCAGAGATATCCTTAGCTTGGAGTTCCTAGTTGGCCACTGGGTAGAACAGCAGGATAGTGGAGGGGCCTTTAGACTGCAAGGAAATTAAGCATTTTAAGGTGAGGGGAATGTGTGCAGGGGAGGAGGAAGATAGTTCCAGTATTAGTGGTGATGTAGATGTATAAGAGGATGTCTTTTATTGTGTTTTTTAGCAATGGCACTGACGGTATGTTCCTGAATTTGCAAAGTGTTTCTCACAAGAAGTGTGATTCTCCCAGTGTACCTAGATCATGCTAGATTTGAGAAGAGTTGAATATGGGGTTGTCTTGGACTAGGGACAGTCATTATACCTAAAACAGTTTAAGTGATCAGAAACTGGTTTAATCCTGTAACAGAACAGATATTCCATGCACATAAACCTGTCTGAAAATGACTGAAACCAGTCTGAGATAAACCTGGTTGAATGTAGTATCGGACTTAGCTGACTTGGGTCAAACCAGTTTATGCAATGTTTGTCCCAAACCCCTTGCTGACTTAAGTTAAATCAGACTCCCCCAGCATCCTGATATGCTCTCTGGGCTGGGTGGGGCTCTCTGCTCCACAGCAGGGCCAACTCCTGTGGCAGAGACTTCAGGCATCTGCCTGGCTTCTGCTCCCCCCCACCTTCACTCTAAGCGGGGATTACCCCATCCCCTCTGCCTTGCACAGACACCTCTTAGCATTAGCTAGCATACCACGTGCTGGCTACGTTCTGTGATGTGGCAGACGGGACAAAGGCAGAGTCAACAGGTAGCTAGTAATGTCCCTCTGTTTTCTTAATGGGGTGATAAACACTGTGTTATCAATTCTTTGCTGGGCTGGTCAGGGGGGCTCCCTAATCAGTGTCCTGATGGGGCTAGGCCATGTTCCCCCCCCCACCCTCTTAGCTCAAGCCTATAGAAGGGAAGGGAGGGCTGCTTTAGTACCCCCCCAGCTTGTAGCCTGAGCCACTGCAGGCATGTTTCTGCATTTTTTCAGTCTAGAGGGAATGTCTGTACAGTTACAAACTGGTTTAGCCTAGCCAGGTTAGACTAACCTGCAAAGATTGAATCACTTCGGGCTCAAGCTTTTTGAATGTCTGTCCCTAGCCTTGGTGATCTGGAATACCTGAGAATTCAGTGGTGGGGGTAGGAGTCTTAATTAAGAGTTTTTGTAGGTGAAATTGGTGAAGCCAAAGGGGTGTTTAGCAGATGATTGCTACACATGCTGAGGTAAGAGGGAGGCACAGAGGCAGAGAGAGGTTTTTAAGGCTATGCCCCTCCAAAGAGGAAAGCCATCTACCAGCTTTTTAAGAAATTAGTGGTGTGTGTGAGGTAGGTGATTCTAACTGAATAATTGATTCAGGAAGCAGACAACATGGAGGAGGGGCTGGGGGATTTGACAGCTCAGCAAAGCTGCTGAGATGTTTGGGAAGAGGAGGGAGTTACAGCAAGGGTGGACACTGGGGCACAGGTGTGCTCCCACACCAATTTTGTTTTTATTTTACCAGTTTGGTGTGGTTAATAAAGCTGTTTTAGCAGTGGGTTTTATAGACCATTTTATGTAAAAGTGGTGCAACTGATCCACTTCGTTGGTGTCTGTGGACATTGCTGGGACTGCTGTCCCACAGGGTCAGGCCCCTGCTGCTCTCAGGGATTCAGAGGCCTAGGCCTGTGGGACAGCAGTCCCAGGAGCTGTGCTCTGACCTGGGGGATGACAACAAAAGCCATTTTATTATCAATCTCATCATATATGGGGATTGTATTCCCCCCAACATGGAATAAGCCACTCGAGTGCAGAGAGAGGTATGTATGTTCTTTTGGCAGGTGAAGACTGAAAGGCTAGCATGACCTGAATGGTATAAAGGATGGCAGGCAGGAGGATGAGGCCTCCCAGATTTAGTTCAATACACAGTAGCTAGCTACTGGGTAACGAGCAGGGATTAAAATCTACAAAACCACAAACTAAGGAGAGGAAAGAATCAATACAGACAATCAACTTCCCCAAGACAGAGACAGTCAGTTGCACAAGCACCCATGTCACAAGTGCACCCCTGCTGAGGACTCATTAAAATGAGCCTGCGGAAGATCCAGAATTTGATTGTTTTAAGAACTTGGTTTTTGTACTACAAGAGACTGCTTGAAACTTGGACTCAGTGGGTGCTTCTACACAAGATGCTTAACTGTACGTTAGACTAATCTAATGCACAATAAAGCATCACTGTCTACACGTGTGTGGCAATTACTTTATATTAATCTAATGTGCCATTATATTAGTCTAATGCACCATTTTCTAGTACTTTCTAGATACAGGTACTAGAAAAATGGCATATTATCTAATGTGCCATATTGCATGTGTAAATGCTAACTGGGAGCTAATTGTTCCTGATCAGCCTAGACCACAGGGGGTGGGGAGAGCTGTCCCCACTTGGTAGGATATTGCCTGTCAGCCATTCAGAGATCAGAACCCATCCGGATCTCCATGTGGCTGGGATTGCTGTTCTGGCTTCTGGGTGGCTGCCTTCCAGCCATGTGGAGAATCTCTGTTGCAGGAGAACTCCTGGCAAATTTCTATCATGGTATGGGATGCTGCTTCAGCTGCCAAGGCTTTTTATTGTGCAGTAGCCATGGTCAAATTTGGTTCAGAGAGCAGGCAATGTTGGATTGTTTCATCTTGAACCCCATAGATAAGACGGTCATGAAGCAGGCCATCCAGGAGATCACCAAACTCATCAAATTCTGCAAGTGTTGGAGCTCAGCCAAGTAATCTGTTATGCCTTCATTGGCCTTTTGATCCCATTTAAAAAAAAAAAAAAAGAGAGAGAGAGCTCTGCAGGGTAACAAATGGCCTTGGGCACAAATGTGCTTTTAGCAGGGCAATTAGTTCATGAGGCCTGTGGAGAGAGAGAGAGAGAGAGAGAGAGAAACCAAGAATGCCTCTGGCTCCTCATGGCAGAGAAAATGGAGTCCCCAGTGCTGCAAAACTGCCACAAAAGCAAACTGGACCCTGCCATGCTGAACATGATGGCGTTGGCCTTAAAGGGACAGTACAAAGAAAATACAATAAGACACAACTGTCTCCGTAAGTGACATCTGCAAGGCAGCCAGCTGGAGCTCTGTTCATACTTTAACTTAGTATCATGCCATTGCAAAAGCCTCCAGGGCAGATGCTGGACTTGGCAAAGCAGTCCTGCACTGGTTGTTTGTCTAGGGGCTCCAAGACCTATGCAGAGTATACAGTACTGCCCTGAAGTCACAGGCTGTGTCAAAATAAGCGTAGATGTGCTGTATGTGGTGGCGTAGACCCATTTGTGGTGCCACACACTGCACATGCAGGTGTTCCCCATGTTGCTACCTTGCAGTGCAGGGGTGAGGGGGTTGACCCCAGGTGATCATGGGGTCAAAATACCTATGCCTTAGCTGCACTGCCCAAAACTGGAGCTTGGCCTACCACAGCCACGCTCCAATTGCTCCCAGATGCAGGAGTGCCACAGCTGCAACTCCCAAGGCCCCAAGGACCCCGGTAAGGCTGCTGGAGCCAGCACCATTGTTGGCCCTAGCTTCTCTTACACCACCCAGGGTAACCTGTTGAGTGCCAGAGGCACAGGCGTTCCCCAGGGACAAGGAGCAGTGGCACAAGCTACAAAAAAGGAGTACAAGAAAGGACTGGACTAGAGTTCACTTTACATATGTTGGTAAGATAAAAAGCAATCTAAACTTAGTGCTGAGATATACTCACAAATGAGAATGTGTACATGGAAAATGCATCAAATAATTCCAGTTACTGGTAACTAACTTTATTTTCTCCATTGGTATGGCAGCTTTTCAAATATTTGAGAACTGATATCTTGTCTTCCCTTTATCTCCTTTTGTCAAGAATAAATATATCTGGTTTTTTTTTTTCAATCTTTCTTTGGAAAGCTTGAGTTCTGACCCCTATATCATCTTCATTCCTCACCTCTGAATCCTCTCCAGTTCCTGTATATCCCCACCTTCCCTCACACCCTATACACCCTCCCACCACAGCCTCCCACATATACACCCCCCAACATACCCTATTGTCCCCCCCCCACACACACACACACACACACACACACACACACACACACACAACATACAAGAGTAAGACTTATTTTTGAGTTATTATGTAATCATCTCTATATATAATATGCAAATCATGACAAATATTTTTGCAATAAAATTAAAATATGTTTATAGTAGGGGTTTGACTTTTAATATATGATTTGGCTTTTTTCTTGTTTTAAGATGGCAACCTTTCCCACCCAAAAGGAGTACTTCTAGGGGGCAAGGGGAGGAACTTCTGGTGTCAGTGGTCACGGGTTAGGGCGTGGGACTTCCAATTCCAGGATGGCAACCAGGGGGCGTGGCACCTGTCAAGGGGCGTGGCTACCCTTGTGGCCTCCAATAGCTCATCAACACCCATTAAGTAGCCTTCCTGCCAAAATAATTGGCCACCCCGATCTAGAGTATTCACTGTGCAAGGCTCTGTACTGGAACATAGTGAGAGAGAGTTCTTGCCCTTAAGAGCTTTACACAATTTAAACAGACAAGAGAAAAAGGTTTATTATCCTCATTCTATAAACAGGAAGCACAGGTACAGAAGATTAAGTGCCTTGCTTAAAGGGGATTGACCTAGGCCTAAGTGTATTTCCTAGGATTAGACAGAAAGTATATGGTTGAGCAGGGCACTGTACCAGTACCCTTAGATTAGCAGTCTGACTCTGGGCCACTCTTCTTCTGAAAAATGCTTTCCGTTTTGAAATTGGATTCTTAGAAAAATAAGTTTGGCTGCGAAATAAGGACCCCACCTTGAACAAAAAGTAAATTAACAGGACTTTTCCAATGTTGGACCATTTTTGGCAACTTGTGATGTAATACAGAGGCTGGGGGCCAAGGCTCCAATGTTACTTTTTTTAGGTTTTGTAGTACATTTCAAACCTGAGGACATGTCCATGTGGGGATGCCCTCACTCACTTCATGAAGAAATGAAAAATACAATTGTGGAGAAATTTCCCACCATCAAAGTTTCTCAATATGGATTTTTTTTGGTATGTTTTATTTTCATCAATATTTCTCAGAATTTTAGCTTTTCAACAAAATCCTCAACAATTTTGATACAAACAATTTATTTTGGTTTTCATTTTATGTTCTTGTCTTAATGCACTTGAGCAATCCCACTGACAGGTGCAATTTCTAGTGATGGCTGTTTAAGGCGCTAATACATCAAACTATGCATAAATACCATTGAACTCAATATTTTTTTAAGTATAGGTCTTGCAAATAAATATGGACTTAAGCACATGTTTGATGTTAAGCTTTTGTGTAGATGTTTTGCTGAATCGGAGACAAAATAAGGACAAATAAATTTAATATTTTGTGTGTTCAACTGTTCACCAAAATAAGCAAGAGGTGTATTATATTATTCTCCCCTGGCCTCCAAATTGCTATATTTAATTGAATACCACACATACTCTTCCTCCCAAAAATGAGTCTTCCAAATCAGGGGGTGTGTTTAAATAGGGAGGCTGATTTTTCAGCGCAGAATAGCAGCAGTGGCATTTCTACTCAGGCAGACTGAGGGAGGCAATTAACTTCATGGCTTATTAGAATTTATTTTATTCCTGCTAATTGCTCTTCAGTCAACAAGTTTAATGACCCACTCCTCTTCTTTTTTTTTTATGGTCCTGATGGTCCACTAATCTGTGCGGGCCAGGAACGATCCGAGGCCCTTTTTTTTTTTTTTTTGTGCTGCGGGCTGTGGCCAGCAGCCCAGACACGCCGGGTCGGCGAAGGCAGGCGACGCGCTAGAATTAGGCACGGACGCTTAATGGTTGTTTAAGATTGTTTACTTACACCGAAGATGGTCTCGGTACAGGCTGGAACATTTCCAGGAATACTTCGCTTAAATCCTAGTTTAAGGACTCGGAAAGAACTCTGATTCACTCACACGAAGTTTTCGAGGCTCCGTGGAACTTTGCGCGCAGGAAAGGGTACGTCGAGGGATCATTCGGTGACGGGGAGAAGAATCGATAGGTGATCAATCTATCGATCAGCTTAGCCGCAAGTCAAATCTCCTTAGAGGCACTTTGCAGCGTGCTCAAAGTTCTCCCACTTGGGCGGAAACCACTCAAGCCTCTTATACGGCTAGCAAGCCAATCGCTAGCTGCCACGTAGGAATAATTTAGAACTGACCAATAGTGGGGCACGAATTTAAATACAAATGACGGGAACTCCTTGCAACATGCATTTCTGTGCTGCAACGAAGAAATGCACCCTGCAAAGAAAGCTACAAACGGCGGGAAAATAATTCAGCAGTGCCGAAGCGCGCACACAAAAAAAAAAAAAAAATCACACCTTTGGGTTGTGACATAATCAAGATCTTTTTTTCTGCAATTTTGTTGATGAGTTTGTAATTTAGCTAGTCCAAATCTATTTTCATCTATTTCATGGTCCTGCAGACTATTTTTAGTTCTTTTCAAAATCCTAGACCTGTCCATGGAGTTCAGTCTTCAGCTGCATCTACAGCTTCAGGTTTTGGCAGAACAGGCAAAAAATGCTGACAGTTCTGCTGTGAAATAGTTAAAACTTTAACTTTTGCCTGAGCAGAAGAGGGAGGGAAATGAGCTGAAGATTGGACATAAAGCTGGCAAAATCTTCTTCTTTTCTTTATTCAACCTTCCCTAAAACAATGCACATGTGAAAAAATACAATACTGAGTATTTTCCTTTGCCTTAGCAGAAAAGCAGAATTGTAATATACTGAAGCACAATTACCAGCCACTGCAGTGTCTACGTGAAACGTTTACTGAGTAGACAACTAATTAGCTCCACGGTAAAATCTTGCTTCTATATGTTGAGAGCTATTAGTCTGGTGTAAGCTAATAAACTCCGCAGCAGGGTAGTACCTTGTAAATACAAGTACTGTCCTGCTGTGGAGTTATTTATGTTTAATTCCCACTCGTCGATGCTGATGTGGCTAGCTGAAGCACAAGGGTGCTTCAGTGTTGGGGCTGCTTGCTGGCTAGCCCCACACTGGAACACCTTCATGCCTGACCCAGCGCTTCCGCAGTACATAGAGCTGCATCAGAGCAGCCCCAGGCAGGCAGGCTGACCCCCTGAGCCCCCTGCCAGCTGGTGCTGCTCCAACCTGGCTCAACATGCTGCAATCTCAGGTGCACATGCAAATGGCATGCTCAGGAGCAATAACCTCCAGTGCAATAAGCACCAGAGTTTATTGCTTCACAAGAATTGTGCATGTAGATATGCCCACTGAGGCACAGAGTCTCACAGGTATTCAGGTGCCTGACTTTTGTCAATATCAAAATACCTTTGAGCACCTGCGTGGCTGAGAGAGCATTTCCAGAACATTCTGAAATTCTGCAATAAACGTGGCTGCTCGCCTGTGAAGTAATCTATATACTATTACGCGTACTGCGTGCCGTTTCCATTAGTAAGTATGAAGCCTCATTGAGATAGATGAAATTGTTCAGAGAGGGAGTTGGGTAAGAGACCCTTACATATTCTTCTTCTCATGCTTTGCTCTGGGAAGATGCTGCACGGGGCAACAATGCACGGTGCATATGTATTGTCATGCCTCGTTCATTCTTGGAAGACATCCCCACTAGGGCTGTGCGAAATGTCGCCACCAGTTTTGTTTCGACGCTGTTTCAACCCAATTTGAGGTCGAAACAACAAAAACGAAATGGAACAGGTGTGGTTGAAATAGCCTTGAAACAAAATAAACAAGTCAAAATGTTTCAAAAGTCTTGAAAGCAAAACTCATATCACATGTATGTGTTAAGCCACAGCAGGGTCAAAACTGCAGGCATGCTAGCCCCTGCTGAGGCCACAAAGCCTGCCAGGTTTCAAGGAGATAGGTGCAGGGGCTTCTGGGTTCTGGGGCCCTGCACGTCTAACATGAAAGCTTGTGCAACTGTGTCTGTCTTGGGGCATGTGGGAGTAGGGGGGAACTACTGCAGGTCTGGCTGCTAGGCACTGCTGTGGCCATGAAGCCTGCCAGTTGTTAAGGAGATAGGCGCAGGGGGGTTCTGGGGCCCTGCACCTGTAGCTACTGACAGGCAAAACTCATGACATGGGTGTTGTGCAACTGCTGCCTCTCATCAGGCAACAGGACTGAAGATCCCCCATCACTTACCACCAAGACCTGTGGGTAATAATTGACCGCAGTATGAACATGAGCTGGCGGTGCAATGCTGTAGCCAGCAGGCCATCAATACGCTGGCATGAATCAATTGATGCATCTCCAGCAAAACCATTGCAAAGAAGTGATTTGCCTTCTTTACTCGGCTCTACTCAGCACTGGTGAAACCGCAGCTGGAGTACTGTGTCCAGTTCTGGGCTCTGCACCTTAACAAGGAAATGGTAAAGCTTGAAAGAGTCCAGAGAAGGGCAACCCATATGATCAGAGATGTGCATGGCAAGCCATATGAGGAAAGACTGAGGGACCTGGGACTCTTCAGCCTGAAAAAGAGAAGGCTGAGAGAGGACTTGGTAGCAGCTTACCGCTACATCAGAAGTGTACATCTAGGGCTCAGTGAACAACTGTTCACCAGGGCACCCTTGGGGAAAACTAGGCGTAATGATCACAGTCTGGACACTCTAGTTGTGAAGTAGTTTTTCCTGATGTTGAGCCTGAAACAAATCTGAAACGATCTTCCAGGAGTTTGTGACTATTACTCCTAAGCAGCTAGAGGTGCAGGGCCCAGAAGCCCTGCACCGATCTCCTCGACAGCTGGCAGGCTTTGTGGCCTCAGCAGTGGCTAGGAGGCCTGCATTTTTCACCCTGCTGTGCCTTAACACACGCAGTGTCTCCCATGTCACAAGTTTTGCTTGTCTGCAGCTTGAGGTGCAGTTTCCCACAAACCCCTGTACTTATCTCCTTGACACTTGTCAGGCTTTGTGGCCTCAGAAGCGGCTAGTATGCCTGGAGTCTTGACCCCACCATGGCTTAACACATACATATGACATGAGTTTTGCTTTCAGGATTTTGGGGTGTAGTTTCTGTGAACCCCCTCCACCTATCTCCTTGAAACTTAGCAAACTTTGTGGCCTCAGCAGGGGCTACCATCCCTGTAGTTTTGACCCTGCTGTGGCTTAACGCATACATGTAACCTGAGTTTTGCTCTCAAGATTTTGGGGTGCAGTTTCTCTGAACTCCCTGCACCTATCTTTTTAAAACCTGGCACAATTCATGCTGTCAGAAGGGGCTACTATTCCTGCAAGTTTCACCCAAATCAGGCCAGAAATGACAAAGTTGTTTTTGTACAGCCTGTTTTGACCTTCCCCATTATATCCAATGGGCAAAACGTCGAAACAGGGTTGAAACGGAAAAAACATTTCGACGGAATGGAACAGAATAGGCATTTCGACTCGAAACAAAAGTCGAACTGGAACACTGTTCTGTCAAAATGCTGGTCAAAATGGAACGCTGCCGTTTTGCACAGCCCTAATCCCCACTCAATGGCTATCAAATGCATTAGCAGAGGAGCTGTACTATAAGTGGCAGAAGCAATGCCAAATTGCTCAAGATGAACTGCCCTGTATGCTTCCAGCTCAGTGATAAATGGTGGATGCAATCTTGAATGCAATAAAATGTGATCTCAAGCAAAAATTGGCTCATTGGATTTTCATGCGAGTAACGCTGCACGGGGCATCTAGTAATAATTTTATGATATTAAATCAAAATTGGGCAACAGTATGGTATCTTGTGATCTGGCTCCATCTAAACATGTACAGAGTGTTTCAGATTTGCTATATGAATTGTTTTGAGAAAAATCAGCCTCTGAGACTGTTAAGTGGCTTGATAGTTGTCTGAGAATACACCATATTCTGTAGAAGTTTTGTACCCTCATATCCACCAGGGCATGAGTTCAAGTTATAAAAATAAGCAATCAAAAGGCAATGTATTTGTCTAGTTCTTTAAACAAAGAAGTGGGAGCCAGAACCCATCACTGATACTGACTTCTACCACAACATTGGTCACATCATTTAATTACTCTGCCTCCGTTTCCCCACTGGTAAACAAGGAAGGTACTTTACCTTCCTTGTAGGTAACATTAGTGTAGACTGATGTTTATAAAGCTATAAACATGAATGATCAGGAACATTCTTTATCTCTAGATTTTATACATGAATCAAGGTTCATATGGGAAGCTTTATAAAGAAATTATGACCAGGAAATTTTACCGTAACTGAGTTTGGCAGTATGTGGGGCCCATATTGTTATGTGAACATTTCTAGAGGGAGGGAAAGAAAATTCCTTCTTGGCAAGTAATCAACTGCCACATGTACTCAATGAGCAACCACTTTATACTGTGAAGCATGAGGTTTGTTATTTACAATCATTATCTCAGCCTTGCATGGACAGTGATGTGAATGGTCATTAAAAGATCAAACTCATTCATTAATCACAGTATCTCATTCCAGGGCAGCTGGTTCTTTGCCACTCAGCTTTTCCCTATTTTATTTCTAAATGTATTGCCCCTTCATCTCAGTGACTATCCATTTGCTTAGGCTCAAAAGGAAGTGGGGAGTGATAAGCTTGCTGAGAAGAACATTACAAAGGAACTCTTGATATTTCAAGAATACAGTAGCTACTTCTTCCAGCTGCTGTTGGAAATAAGGGGAGCAATTGTGTTACTAGATAATGAAATAAATACCTATCAGTGCTAAGAAAATCTTGTGATGCATTCAGCTACAGAACTGTTTTCACTGTGTTTTCTGTGCAGTGAACATTTGAGCTTTAAAGTACTCTGCCATTTTGTCTTCTAATTTGAGGCACCATATTACAAGGAAGACACAGTCTTTCTGGAGATTTTTACTTTCACTTAGTCTTATTTTTTTCACCTTAATAGAAAAGAAGTTGAGTCCTAAAGTATATTCTTCTTCCTTGCATAAAGAAAACACTGCAAAGAGGCTCCCTGTGTGACTTAATCTATCTGCTCTTGAAAAGTGTAATGGGAACAGAAGCTGTGTATGCTTTTCAGTGGTATGAATCAGTCCTTTAATTAATCCTCCATGCATTTAGATATTAAATAAGGATAGTGGGAGAGAGACATTGCTCTTGATATATTCTGAAAGCTGTTCTCTCTGCGTAGGGCAGACAAATGCGAAATGATTTGTGTTGTCTCTGAGGAGTACCCTAAAGTTTGGCTGTTGTTAGCAGATCCAGTACCTCTAGATCAGGGTTAGGCAATTATTTGAACTGGAGAGCCCCTCCACCCTGAAGCACGTGTAAAGATGCCCTTATACTATAGTCGTTAAGGTGCAGATTTTTGATGACTGGGCCTTGTTTAATCTGGTGAATGCATCTCCAGCCATGCCACTTTGTAACATTTCCTTTTGGATGTCCCCATTGGCTTGCATGTTAAGGCTAAAGTACTTGAACTGACATGTTTTTGTCTCTCCCCCACTCTCTCTGGCCAGAGGTGTCCAGAGAGCCCTGAATATTCATGTTGAAAACTGGGTTGAAACCGATAAACCTTTCCAAAATATTTCAGCTTCAATAAAACAAACTACAGTTTTCTGAAAATGTTTTGACCAACAGATTTTTAAGCTTTTCTCTGCAGAAGCAAGGGCTTTTGCATGAAAGTAAGTTTCTCAGATAGATAGTCACTTGACTTCAAGTGTCAGTGCTTTAAGAAAAAAGCCTGAAAATCACAAGAGTTGGCAAAATAGTCACTATAAAACAGGAGGTGGTGAGCACAGGCAGACAAGAAGACAATGCTGGTCAGAACAATAGTAGTGTTTTCAATGTGCCAACTGTCACTGAGCCTGTTGTAGGTACCCTAATGTCCTTGGTATTATGAGCTGTAAGTAACAAATCCCATGGGGTGCATCTACGTGCAAAAATAAAAATGTGCAATTAATGCAACACAGTAAACTCCGGAGCCATTTGAGCTAGAGGAAACTCCTCCTACTGTCATGTCTACATGTGCATCTACAGCAGCAATTTGACCTGGGGTGAAGTAACCCTATACAGGCAGGGAGCACAGGGGGTCAACCCTGGGTTCTGGGTGGCAGCGTTGGGCGGGGAGGGGCTGGCTGGGGCAGGAGAGTGCTGAGAGTGTGGAGCTGTGTGGTGAGGTGGCAGGCAACCCCTACACTTTAGCACCCTCGTTCCCCAGCCAACTCATCATTGTCTACTAGGGCGGTGCGAGGCTTCGGACAGAGCTTCAGATCCGGAGAAGCTTCAGATGCTTCAGGGTCTGAAGCAGCACATCCAGGTCGAAGTGCTGGCCTCGTTTGGCTTCCCGGAGCGGTTCGGAGCTGTCTCGGAGCCGCTTTGGTGATCCAGCCATAGGGTATAATGGGGCAACAATAAAATATCTATAACTTTGTTTTTTTTGTTCAATTTGGATGACATTTTCAGGTGTTGTAGACTCTGCAGAGAGGATAAAGTCTGCCAAGTTTCTAGAAGAGCAGTACAGGGGTTTGGGGGAAACGGCAGTCCAAATTCTTGAAAGCAAAGCTCATGTCACGTCCAGGTGTTACAACATAGCAGGATGAAAACTGCAGGGGTGGTAGCTCTTACTAAGGCCACAAAGTCTGCCATATTCCAAGAAGATCAGTGCAGGGGTTTGGGAGGAACTGCCCCTCAAGCTGCGGATAAGCAAAACTCATGCCATGGGTGCTGTGGGACTGACTCTGTCTGTCTTGGGGCGGGGAGAGGAGACCCTGCTGCAGGCCTGGCTGCTAAACTGCTGTGTTCCCAGTTACCAATCAATCAATCATGATCCACTCAGGGACCAGGGTCCCAGGGACTAGCTCACAGGACCTAGCTACTATATAACGACTTAATGAGCATCAATTAGCACCTACAAAACCAGGCTAAGGAGAGGAAAGAATCGACTGCCACAAGACAGAGACAGTCTTGGCACAAGTTTTGCCTGTCAGCAGCTAGGGGTGCAGGGCCCCAGACCCCCCCTGCACTGATCTTCTCAACAGCTGGCAGGCATCGTGGCCTCAGCAGGGGCCACCATCCTTGCAGCTGTCACCCCGCTGCGCCTTAACACATTCAGTGTCACCCATGGCACGGGTTTTGCTTGTCCGCAGCTTGAGGTGCAGTTCACCCCAAACCCCTGCACCCATCTCCTTGAAACTTGTCAGGCTTTGTGGCCTCAGTAAGAGCTACCAGCCCTGCAGTTTTGACCCCCCGTGTTGTAACACACAGCCGTGACATGAGTTTGGCTTTCAAGAATTTGAGGTGCAGTTCCCCCCAAACCCTTGTACCGATCTTCTTGAAACTTGGCAGGTTTCATGCTCTCAGCAGAGGCTACCATCCCAGTTTCATCCAAATCAGCAAAAAACAACAAAGTTATAGATATTTCATTGATTCCCCATTATACCCTATGGCTGGATCTCCAAGGCAGCTCTGAAGCTTCAGAGCTGCTTTGGCCAGATCGAGGCGGAAACCCGGTCTGGAGCTCTGGATCAGATCACGGCCATCTAAAGCGGCCGGATCCGAAGCCGAAATGGATTGCTGCTGACTCGCACAGACCTTCTGTCTACACACACATTTCAGCACAGTTACTTATTCCATCATAAGATAGTACTATTTTACGGCAGAGTTAATTAATTTACTGTGCTCTAATACCAGTGCATGTATAGCTAGTGATGCTTTACTGTGGTGCTAATTAGTCTACTCCACAGTAAAGTGCATGTGTAGATGCACCCACTGGGCATATCTACACATGCAATAAATGTGTATGAATAAATTTCGGAGCTTATTGCTCACAGCTCCAGAGTTTTTTGCTCCCAGGCACACCATTTGAACTTGTGCCCAGGAGCAAAAAACTCCAGAGCAATCAGGTCTGGAGTTTATTCATGAGTAGCACATGGAGCATGATGGGAATATCCCTGGCTGGCAGGGCACCCAGTGGGTCAGCCTGCCAGCCCAGGACTGCTCCAACCAGCCTCCATGTGCTGCAGAGGGGTTGACTGGGGCACAAGGGTGCTTCAGTACAGGGATAACTGGCAGGCAGCCCCCATACTTTAGCAGCCTTATGCCCCAGCCCTGTTAGAGTAGCTCTCGGCTGGCTGCTTCAATGGGGCTCCACATGCTGTGGAGTGGCTGGCTGAGGCACAAGCAGCCCTTGCACTGAAGCAACCCCATGCCTCAGCCAGCCCCCTGCTGTACATGGAGTCCCTTTAGAGAAGCTCTGAGTTGGCAGACTGACCTCCTGGGTCCCCTGCCAGCCCGGGGCTACTTTGATAGGTCTCCATATGCTGTGGAGTGGCTGGCTGGGACATAAGGGTGTTTCAGCACGGGGGCTGCCTGCCAGCTTGCTCTGTACTGAAGCACCCTCATGCCTCAGCCAGCCCTGTCGTGTGACTTCTCATCTGATGTGGGCCTGATTGCTGGAGGTTTTGACTCAGATCAGTACAGACTGGCACAGTCATTTGCACAAGTTGCCTTTCTAAGCCGCATTGTTACTTCTCTGCCAGTGAGAGCATGAAACCTGGCCAGCTTGTCCTGGCAAAAAGCATAAGAACCATAATTACAGACACAGAGAGCCATATCCCAAGGGGGAAAAAAAAATTATCCCATATACCTCAGAGGGACTTGACATGAGACAGTGGAATTGTATGTCTATAGGATCCCAGGACCGATGCAGTGTATATTTACAGCCTAGGTGTTGCCTCTTCAATTAAGCATTTTGCATGTTGGAATAGGGGGAAACATGGCAGTGGATTCCAGGATGAAAGTCACTATTCCATCAATCAGTTTAGGACAGAGAACTGCCTGTCTTCTGGTCTGGACTGATTCTACTGTTTTCATGACACATTTCTATAATACTGACATACTAGAGTGTAGCTATTTACCTATATGCCTATTTATGTGTGTTTACATATAACTCATGGGTAGAAAATGATATTTAGAGGTTTGCTTTTGGGAATTGGCTTGTAGGTACAGTAGATATTGGATTAGAATAATGGTCCAGGGGAATGGAAAGGGTTGGTTTCAAAAAGCCTGTTTGTGACAGTTTCCTTCAAGGCCCACTGTGTGTGAAGCCAGCAGAGGCACAGGCTGGGAAATTGAAGATGTGTACCACAGTGTTCCATAACAGGGATAAAGGACTCTGCTGCATTAGCCAGGTCACAGTGATCAGCTGCAAAGCCCTTGGGATTTCCAGTTTTGGTGAACACACCAAATGAAGACACTGGTAAATGACCAAATGAAAATGTGTGCATATTCTGGGTTTGTTAGAACAAAGGAATATGCTGACAGAACAGAATGTAGACACTATGATGACCACAGGGAGACCAATCAACAATGCCCAGGAATGAAGAGTCATCCAAGGGGGAGAAAGAACACAAAAGGTGGGACTTCAGAGCAACAAAGGGTCCCTGAGAGGAGAACCCAAGGCCAGCTCTGAGCTGGGCGGGAACAGAGGGCAAAACACCAGCCCATCTCACCCACCCCACTGGGGGAGAGGGGTAGTCCTCAGCCCTCAACCTCCAGGTTGCTGACATCCAACATTCAAGGGAGAACCACAGGGTGAAGTTTGCATACTGGCAGATGTACTTTCCCTCTGTGATATCCCTAGGACTGGTAGTTACAGAATCGAGGGGAGGGGGTATTTTGTTTGCCTTGCCTGCATTATTCTTATCTGCTATCGCTGTGTATCAATAAAATTTGCCTATTATCAAATGGAGAAGTTACGGTCAGTCTGAAGGTTTGGATCCTCCTGGAAAAAGGTATCTGGGTCATAAATCCAGTGCCAACAATAGCATATATATTAGTGTGTGTGTATCTGTATGCATACACACACTTTTTATGTGATATACTGTCTATATTTTATATGATAGAAGTGTAAGGAAGAGAGAATCATCCTCTTTTTTTCTCATTTCCTTAGCTGATGATCACTGCTGCTTTTATTACTGCAACAGAGCTCCAGGGATTTACATCAGCTGAGAATCTGGCACTGAATTTTTCAAATTGGACAGTAATTTTTGAACTAGCATTAATACAGAGATTGAAGCAGAGTGGCTTCATTATGAGTGAACATTAAAGATTAAAGATTAAAGATGGGTTTAGAGTTACAAATCACATTGGTTCACATTTCAGGTTTGAACTCCCTCAGTCCCATCCCCGCCCTCCAAATCCTGGCAAAAAAAATGCGAGAAAATATGGAACAGTGCACTAAATTGGTGACTTCCAAATTTTCTTGTGGTTTTTCATAATTTGTGGTATTGTAACATGCACAAAAATAACAGAGGCAGGCTCAGGCTGAGAACCTTGCTGTGCTTTTGTGCCTTTTCTTCCCTGGAAGCGTGTTGGGGTTTCATTTGGATTCTGATAAGAGAACATTTTAAAGCTAATTTGAAGCAATTCCTGTAAAAGATGAGACTCTTTTCTTGTGCTTTACTGGAAAACTCTTCAAGCAAATAGTTCCCGTTTATTTGGGCTTCTTCAGAGTCTTCCTTTTTGAAAAATGAACACTGAGTGTAACACTAAAAACCCGCCTTAGAGAAATAGATTGTATTTTCCCTACCTTGTGTAAATCAGGATTAACTCCATTGGTGTTACAGACCAGTACAAAATCAATGCATGCGGGTTTAGAATCAAGATGGCATTGTAAAGAATGGTTGTCTTTCTGTTTTCCAAAAAGCTACCTTAGCAAACTACACCAGTGTCCAGGACGTTTATGATGACATTCAAGAGTACAGGTCTGAGAACGGAGCCTTGGGGGACACCACTAGTAACTGAGTGCCATGTTGATCCGGTTCTGTCAACTACCGTTCTCTCGGTCTAACCTCAGAGCCAGTTCCCCAGCCATTGGACTGTGGAGTAGTCGAGGCCACAGTTGTCCAATTTTTCCATGAGGACATCATGGGACACCAGGTAAAAGGCTTTTTTAAAGTCCAAATATATGATATCGACCTCTTCTCTTTTGTTCAGGTGAAATGTCACCTGGTCATAGAAGGAAATGAGATTGGTCAAGCAAGACCTACCTGCAACAAACCTGTGCTGACTATCCCTCAGAATGTTGCCTTCTCTTAGCCTGTCAAGAATAGTTTCTTTGATAAATTTTTCCAAGATCTTTCCAGGGATTGAGGTAAAACTGACTGGCCTGTGGTTTCCTTGGTCTTCTTTCCTCCCTTTCTTGAAGATAGGCACCACATTGGCCTTCTTCCAGTCTAAAAGTACTTTGCCCGAGCACCACGAGTTCTCAAATATCCTTGCCAGTGGCTGTGCTATGATGTCTTCCAGTTCCTTTAACACTCCTGGGTGCAATCTATTCAGACTAGCTGATTTGTGGGGGTCCAGCCTCTCAAAATGCTCCCTCACAAGATCCATGCCAATGGTGGGCATATATTCATCCTTACCCTGGTCATCCCACATCATGTTAGGCAGGGTGGTCCCTTTGGGCTTGTGAAAAACCGATTCAAAGTAATCATTAAGCAGATTGGCTTTCTCCTGGGTGTCGGTAGTTAGCTGCCCCAATTGGTTTAGCAGTAGGCCTGTGCAAAGTGGCTAGCATTCACTTTGGATTCAGATTCGGCCGAGTCAGGGGATAGTGATTCAATTCAGTGATTCAAATCACTGTCCCAAATCAATTAAGCTGAATCTGATTCTGAATCTCCAAATCACCTAGGCCCATCCCCTGGCCACTCTCCCAGCCCAGCAATGGCTGCCCCACCCACCCCAACTTCTGGCTCTTTGAGAAAAAAAAGTTCTGATTCACCAGGTGCTGCTGGGTAGGAGGTGATCCCTGCTGCCCCACACTGTGTGGGGGGCTCTGCATGAGCCCTCTGACCCCTACACCCCCAGCCCCCCCATGACTTCCCTGCCTGCCACAGCTCTGGCTCTTTAAAGAAAAAAAAACCTGGCCTCACCAGGTCCTGCTGGGTGGCGGCAATCCCTGTTGCCCCCCGCTACCCCTTCCTGCATGGGTGGCTCTTCCACAGGCCCCCTGAAGCCCGAAGGTCGCTACAGGAGCTGGTGAATTCGGGGAATTTTTTCTTTTTTTTTTTCTTAAAGGGCTGGAGCTGGGGCAGACAGGGCAGTCATGCAGGGGCTGGGGGAGTGGGGGGAGGGGTTGGGGGGGTCATGCAGAGCCCCCCATGCAGCGGCGGGCAGTGGGGATCGCCCCCCGCCCCAGCAGCACCCGGTGAGTCAGGGCTTTTTTTTAAAGCACCTGGAGCTGGGGCAGGTGGGGCAGCCATGGTGGGGTGGGGCAATGGGGGAGCAGGCAGGGGCTGGGGGAGCAGGCAGGGGATGGAGCCTGGCAGGGGTCCACCCATGGTCCCCTCCCTGCTAGGCAGGGGTGGGCAGATCCCTCTGTGCTGGTCCAGCACGTGGAGCTGCCCACCCTGCATACTCCCTGCCACATACTCTGGGAGGTAAAGGTTGTCCTGTTTCCCACTGCCTTTGCCTATATTGATCAAGTCCTGAACAAAGGCAGCCCCCACCCCCGGTATCCTCCAGCCCTCAGGAGCTCATTATGGGGCCACTGCCTTGGCAGGCCCCACTGTACTCCCTGCCCCACCATCTCAGCAGGTTGAAGGATACCAAGCCGGTACAACTCTAAACTGCCCACTGCTGCCAGCTCTACATGTTCCTCCATCATCCCATCCTCACCTTCCACCCTGAAAGCAAGTGGTGGCACACCCTAAGCAAGGATGGGGGTGAGGGCCCCTGGTGAACTAGTTTGATTTCCACCTTGATCCCACAAGCCGCTGGGGACCTCAGCTAGCAGCTCCTCCATGCTGCCATCTCCATGAGCCTGCATGTCCCTGCCTGGAGAGTGCAGGCTGAAAATCATGGCTCTGCCCTGGCCCCAACCAGGGTATCCCTGCCACAAGATCCCAGCAGCTCCAGAGCAGCCCCTTGCCCTGTCCTGCCTTCCCTGCTGCTGTATCCTGCCAGTGCGACTGAAGCCGGTCTCCATGGCAACCCCAGCCTTGCCCTATCACAGTGCAGATGTAGCTGGGGTCTCCATGGAGACCAGCCCCAGCCATGTGGGCAGGAGCTGCTGGGATATGGAGTCTGTCTGCTGGCCAAATCTGCCCATTTGTCCACCCCTGGTTTATAGTGTGTGTATTTACTCTTCCTTCTCCTTGAGGGAATAGTGCTCCACCTATGTTGCACATAGAGAACTGAATCACAGAGCTGTTCAAGCAATCTGCCAAGGGTAACACTATATGTTATTAGCAAAGCTGAGCACAGAGACCAAGTTTCTTGAGTCCCAATCAAGTACTGCAACAATCATTCCTATATGCTATACAGAAATGCAGGGCAAATTGTATAACAGTGCTAATGAATGCCTGACACCTGCGTTTTGACGCACACTGAAATCATGAGCACAGGTGTTCTCCAAAATGAATCAGTGCATCATGGTACAGAAGTGGGGCAGGACATACAGTACTTCTTGGTTGTAGAAGCTCTTTCTATGGCCTGTGTCACAGGGAGGAGCAAGGAGGGGACACCATAAAACAAAGAAAGGAAATAAACGAAAAACACTTACCTGCAGCAGGACCAACAGCAGAGCAGGAGCAAGAAGGGGAGCCCGCGCGGCTCATCAGCCGAGTCTTTAGTCAATTAAGTCTGGCTGGCTCCTGAAGAGGAGTATGCCGACGACAGGGAAGAGCACGTCGACAGAGGCAGAAGAAAATTAGAACAGCCTCTGGAGATGGCAGAGGCACTACAAACAAAGGAAAGAGGAAAAGGCCCGCAGCAACATACAGGATACCAAGTGGGAGCTGGGGAGGAACGACGGGGAGGAGGAAGAGCCAGCCCTGTGGAGGGGACTTTGAGGGGAGCAACAGGGAAAACCTGGGGCAAATGGGGCAGGGGCCCTGACATCAGAAGAGGAATAAAGACCGGTGGGGAGTACCCGAGGCAATCGGCTCAGGACAGCCCAGAGAGAGGAGACGGCGGGGAACGAAGGTGGAGCCGTATTTAAAGGGAGGAACCTCAAGGGCGTGAGAGTTCCTGAAACATAGATAGGGGACTACTAGGGGTCCCAGGGTCTGACAAGCTAATTATCTTTTTTCTTTGTAAGTTTAGTTTTGATTTTCCCCGAGCGAAGGGGTTGAGGGTACGAGAAGAAGTTTAAGAAAGGGAGGAGCTTGAGGTCTCGGGATAGCAGTATGGCTGTGGTGGTTTCATTCTTTTTCCCCAAAGGAAGGGGTTGGGGAAGTAAGGAAAGGGTATTAATCACTCAGGGTTATTTGGGCAGGCATAAAAGAATAGACCCTGACCAGGGATTGTCCTGGTATCCTCGACACCACCAAGGAAGAGCGACATGGTCCATCCAGCCAGAAAGGAGGAGTAAGGACGGGGTGTAGGGGTGGCGGAGCCTTGTAAGTGACCATCGAGTTGACCGCACCCAACCGAGTGACCCCGAGGAGGCAGTCCCCACGGGGAATATTCAAAGTTGTGGCAGGCGAGATACAGGCGGTCTGCCTCGGGAGAGAACAGATACTTGAGCAGCAACCAGAGCGGGCAAGGAGAACGTCACCCACCATACGGGGTAAAGCCGCTCGAGACCGGGTGTTTGAGTCCCGACGGTCACAGCCTGATTTCTTCCCTGGTGACACATCAGGTGGCTTATTCTATTGATCTTTATACTTTTGTTATTCTGGCCTACCCATTTTCACCAGTCCCCCAAACTTTAGTTTCCTGAAACCTTAGCACTGGATTCTGGGACATTTGCCAAGGTGCCTAGAGACTGATCCTAAGAAGCACTTTTACATGTACTCTGGGGGTAGGGAAGGGTCACTTTAATTAGAGCAGTTCTTGGAACTGCTCTAATTAAAGTGCTGCCATGTCTCCTGTTTCAGCATCCCCGTACTTAAAAATGGTGGCAGGGCGCTTGAACTAAAGCTTGTTCAACAAGCTTTAGTTCAAGCGCCCCTGCCACCATTTTTAAGCATGGGGACACAGATGCACAAGACACAGAAGGCTGCTAGAGTGTGACTTGAATCAAGTCTTCTCCAACGTGCTGGAATTCCAGCACATCAGAGCAGCCTCACTGCTCGTGTATAGGCAGCCAAAGATCTTCAGCCTACAGACTGCAGAATGTTTTTCAGGAACTCCTGTGTTCTCAGTTGCTTATTCTTACTCACACTCACAGATTTTCTTTTCCTTTCTCAAAGAGCATCTCTTGTTTAAATGAATGTATTGTTTAAAATGTATTAAACTGCTCAGCTTTCATCACTTTCAGAAGAGATTATTTTCCCCCTCCCTTTTTATTGCCTAAATTCATTCCTTGTTAATATTAAAGCAAACATCTTGGCACCCATCACAGACTCCTTGATATCTGTTTTTTGTTAGTCACTATTTGAAAACCTTGTTAGCTTAGTGTTGGGCACTTGTTAAACTTTCAACTTAAGCAAGTTGCTTACCAACCCTGACAGATTGTCTGTACCATGGTATGTTTTTGTGGGAGTTTGTGCAACTCACTGACCTGTTCATAAGGCCAATAAAAGTAAAGGAACCAAAAAAAAGAAAAAGAAGAAAGAAAGAAATGCCAGGGTATAGTTCCCCCTTCCATCTGTGATACATAGAATCCAGCAGTGATCCCAGACAGGGCTCCATTCTGCTCTCAAACAATGGGCTGCTGTTCATTCCATATTATCATGTGCTACACTAACAGTGGAAACTGCTCATTACTAAGTTAATAAAATATTTTTCTTCCTTCCCCTGAATTTGTCACAATAAATAGATGCATGTCTTTGCATTCGGGAATGATCAATATCACTGCCTAGATATGCAGGTGGTCACATGGGCTTTGTTTTGTTTCAGTTTTTTTAAGTGGAGCTCTCGGCAGTACAGTAGACGAGGGGGATTCTGTTTTTCCAAAGTTTGGGCTTGGGTATGCCAGCGATTGCCTGGCTTGCATATGTGGAAAAACACTGTCAAACAGCACAGCGGCTCTTTATATTCTAATTGCTACGTGACATTTTAATGTTTACTTTAATTAGGTGTCCCTTCCCCCAGCACACACCACTGTTCTGAAAAAAAGGAAAAAAAAGCCCATTGAGACTAATAAAACAAATAAGGACACTTTTGTCCAATGCATCAGAACAAAAGCTGGTTTAAAATCCTTCCCCCCCACCACCCAATTCTGTCTTCCAAAGTTCTGCAGTGAAACATTAACCATTTTAGGAAAAGAAGAGGATGAAGAATTTGAAATATTTACAACACAGGTGTCAGCATGACCATGCTGATTTATGCCTGCTGGGGGTCTGACCCATTGACTTCAATGGAACCATGTACATGTACGCTCATGGAGGATACTATATGTAATGGGGTTAGGGTATTAGTTTTGCCTTGAAGGAGGACTCTGATCTTCCTTACCTTGGTGTAAGTCAGGAAAAACTCCACAGAAGTTAAGTGAGTTGTGGTGGTATGAGAGTAAATCAGACCCTTCCATGTCTGTTCACGTGCCTGGCATCTGGATTTGTTCCCCTTTTTATTCATCTCTCAATAGCTACTTTATGTACTGCAAAAAGTCAATATTTACATTGGGATGTGTTGCCTTTAAGCCCACTGGCTGATTATTTTTTGTGGTTTGTGCTTGAGTTGAAATTTAAGGTAACGAGGGCTTCATTCACTCATTTTCTTTCCACCCCTTCCTCTCCCGCTTCTAGATGGTTTCAGATACAAAAAGCAGCTTGGTCATGGTGGACAAGATCATGGAGATTACCAAAAGGCTTTGGGGAAGGTGCATGGCTCCCTTTGAGGAAATGTCTCCAAAATGATACCGCTTAAGCTTTCTGGAGGGAATTTCAGGTTCTTCCTTTCCTTATGCTAGAAATAATGTATGGTTTCCCGCTACACCTTTGAGAAAGGATCAGACTTTCAACAAAGGGGACAAATTATGTTACTCCCCTTGTAAAAACAAGGAATCTGCACTCAACTCAAGGGAAAAAACGCAGGAAAAGGCATGTTCTGAAATTTTCCATTACTAATCACTCTCTGTAGGAGCTCAGCACAGACACTCAGAATAGACATATACACACACTGAGCACTTTCCTTCTATCTTGATTTCTTGCTCACTTAAATTACAAAAAAGGCAATACTGGGTGAAAACATTTGTTTGCTCTTTGTATCTGGAGAGATCACACAAAGACTGTAATGAAAATATTACAGAACTAACAAGGACTAGTCTGTGCTAACTGCACGCTGACCATAATAAGGCACAATGCAAAGAAAGAGCCACGATGCATTGCATCCAGTTCCCCCTTAGACCTTCCTTGGGGATTATCTGGTTCACTGCCCTAGCCACCCCAACTCCTGTGATATAGTGTGGCCTGAGCCAAGGAGGTGAGGTCAAAGCAGTAGCTAATCCAAAACCATAGCATGAGCCACTGATGCTTTTGCAGTCTTGAATTTTCATGAAGCTCACTTCATGTATCTGTCTTGTGTGGTTGACCACTCTGATATTTTTTTCATGCATCTCATGATAATAGCTGGTTTGCTTTAAGCTCCATCTCCAAAAATCATCTGGACACTCGAGGATCTTATCTTTGATATAAAAATTAAGTCCCACGCATGCTCAGTGTTACTCTAATGCACCATGAATTTTGAAAACAGAAAACAAAAAATCACTTACTCTTTTTTTAATCCCATTATTTTAAAGTGAATGCTGTAATTTGGGGGGTCTGACTCATATTTTTTTATGCTTGGCTTTAGCAGTAGATCTAGCTGGGAAACTGAAATTCAGTTCTGTGAAAATTTTTTAGAAACATCTTGTACCAAATCAGTAGGTAAATTACAAAACCTGCCAAATATCTGTCATTTCTTGAAATCAAAATGCTTCTGCAAAAAGTTGCAGAGGTTTAGGTTGTAGCCGTGTTGGTCTAAGGACATAGGCAAACAAGGTTCCTTGGGTGAATTTGATATCTTTTATTAGACCAACCCAAATAGTTGGAGAATAGTTATTAAGCAAGCTTTCGGGTTCAAAAACCCTTCGTCAGGCTAAGGAAGTTTCAGCAGTTGGTGTGATGGAATGAAAAGTAAAGAAGCCAGGGGCTGGGCTGGGGAGTCAGTTGCCAGGCAGATTATAATGTATCAAAAATCCAGTGTCTATGTTTAGTCCCTGATCTCTAGTATCCAGGAAGTTGATGAAATGGAGCTCATAGGCTCATCTCTGGGAAGTGTTGTGTAAGTTTCCCTTGAGGATCAGGACTGAGAGATTGGAGAGAGAGTGGCCCTCCTGTGAGAAATGTGCCCCCACCAGTAATTGGGTATTTCTGTCTTTGATAGTTTTCCGATGTGCACTCATTCTGGTGCTCAGATGTTGTTTGGTCTCTCCTACATATCTTCCATCAGGGCGTTTGGTGCATTGGATGAGGTATATTACATTTCTGGAGGTGCAGCTGTAAGATCCTGGGATGCTGATGGCTCTGTTGTGGGGTGTAGTAATAGTGGGGGTGGTGGAGATGTGTTGGCAGGTTTTGCATTTCTTGTCCTGGCATGGTCTGGATCCTTTTGGTGTGTTCTGGGCTTAAGGAAGTTTGCTTCTGGTGATGAGGTTGGCGAGGTTCGGTGCTTGTCTGAAGGCTAGGATGGGTGGCTCTGGGAAGATCTTTTTAAGAATAGGGTCTCTGTCTAGTATGCAAAAGGTTTACATTTCAGCTAATCAGCAAATCCCAGTGAAAAATTGTTTTGTTAAAATGTTTCTGAACAGCTCAAGTTAGCAGTACTGGTTCTGTCTCAGAGCACCTCTGCCTGCTTCTCCCAGGAACATCAATACATTTCAGACAAACTGGGTGTTGCATTTCTTGATTAAACTTCTCAAAGCCACACAGTAGAGTGCAGACCCTTTCACTGCATACTCTTACTATTCATAGTGGGGTGAAGCAGAGGAGCAGTCTTTCTACCCAGTCGCCATCTGATTCCCACTGACATCCAGGAGAGCTTTGCTATTGATGTCAGTGGCACCTGACAGTAACTGACAAAGTTCATGTGCTGTGTTATCTCTTTATTATTATGCTGTGTTATCCTTTATCCATTAGTTATGTCAGTGTGAATTGTTCTGTTGCTTTGTGCAGCAGCAGGAAAGGACCAACTTTCATATTTGTGAAAACTTGTTTTGGAAGAGAGAGGGATGGGGGATGGAGAGAAAGATGGGCTAGGGATTTCCTCTTTCCTGTAGGTAGCTGCAACATGGATCAAAACAAAATTCACTATCACTGCGGCTTTGGTGAAAACATCATTTAATCGTTAGGGAACTGTAAGCACAGAACATGCCTCTGGGCTGCCCTTCCTGGCTTGGCGACATTACCTCACCTCCCAGGGATGGGATGTGCTTCTGGAATACTCTATTGCATCTGAAATAGGATCAAAGTACCAAATAACACTTTCCCCTGAATCCTTCAGCCATCAGGGCTGGGGGCAACACTCTAGTGTGACAGGGGCTGGGGGAGGAGGCAAAAGCTACAGAGAGCAGTCCACAGGGGTTGAGGGTACTCAGCCTCTTTCAGGATGTGCCTTTAACTAATGAATTCTTGTGCAACAGGTTACTATTACTGACCGCATTTCACATACAGAGAAACTGGGGTCTGGAGGGACGAAATCCAATGCACTGAAAAAGGGGGTTTGTAGGCATCCCCCTGTAGGTGTCCAATTTGGGCCTGATTTTGAGGCCAGCTGAGCATCTGCAGATCCTTTCCATTCCAAATCTGAAAAACGCAGAGACATTGACATCCTGTTCAAAGTGATTCAAAGTGATTTCACCCACACTGTGGAAGAACCCTCCCCTGGAGGCCTAGGGCAGCACTATTGCCTCTGCACTGCCCACCAGGATCACATGGAGAGATCAACAGTAGGAACAGAAATGGCTTTCTTCTCATTCAAAAACACAAGCTTCTACCATATGAGTACAAGAAAAATCTCCATTTACTTTTAGCCAAACACAGTCCATAATGCACAGTTAAGAAAAGCTGATTTCATCCAGTTTGTTACAGAATTTTGTATCAGGGCTTCATAAGTTTTCACATGCCACTTTTCAAACCAGCAGAACATGTCTGCAATCTACTAGGAGTTCACAGTCCTCTCAGTGCCACATCCTGTAGCCTATCTTCATGATACAGGAGCAACAAGGATATATCTGTTTCCGTATACCTCTAAACCACAAACCCAACCTTTAATAGGTAAAAGAGACTCTTCCTTATGGATGTTAGAAAGATAAGGCATATAATCCACAATTCATCAAGTCTGATTCCATGCAGAAGACAGCAGTGGGATGCCAGTGTCTGTGTGTGCATGTGTGTGTGCACATGTATATATTTACACTCATATACATGCCTACTGGCCAATACATTACTAGTCAGCTAAAGGATGCTCTGAAATGCATTAGAGGACTCTTTAAATTTCTATTAGTGAGAGGTAAATCAGATGACCAAACAATTCTTTCTTATCCTTTATTTCTGTTTCTTTGATTTTATGGGTAGACTCCTTTCATGGAAATTTTTAGGGCTAAGTACAGGCAGTCAAAAAGCCCAAGGCTGAATTGATTCAATCTTTGCAAGAACCATTGATTAAACTGATCAGCAAGTGACCAGACATTCCCCTTTGATTCCAGAAATGCAGCCACATGCCTGCAGTGGCCCAAGCCAGAAGCCAAAGGGCACTAGAGCATGCCTGCCAGCTCAACGGGAGCAGATAGCTTGGGCCAAAGCTAGGTCACTCACCCTGTGAGGGTGGCTTTGCAGGGGTGGTGCAAAGCATTCTGGGATGCTGAGGGACTGGGAGTTAACTTGAATCTGGAGGGGATCTGAGACAGAAGTTCAATAAACTAATTTAACCTAAATCACTTAAGTCTGATACTACATTCATCCAAGTTTATCTTACACCGGTTTCAGCCATTTTAAAAGAAGTTTATGTGCACTGAACTTTGGTTGTGTTACATATTTGTACCAGCTTCCAATTCCACTTATACTGCTTTATGTGTTATTTCTGTCCCTAGCCCTGAAGTGAAAGAAAATGTCTCTATTAATAGGGCTTGGAGTAAATTATTTCCCTAGCCCTTGATTTCAGGAAGTCAACCAGAAAATACAGATGTCATCCTTGTATTCCTGAGTTTTTCCTGTGATGTGCCAAGTGCAATTAAATAAGTGGAAAACAAGAGTGTAGAATGACCGGGTTTTTTAACTCTGGTTTTCAAAGCCTTTTCATTAAATGCCTCCTAAACCTGCAATTTTTCTTTGTATGATGTCTCTATAGTTTAGACATTGTTAGCTGCCTCCTCAACCCATTCACATGTAACTCTGAGCAAGAAACTATGTGGAACCTTAGACAGGAAAAAATATATGGATTAACATCTATCTTGTATGATTCTAGAATAGAGTTATTCCTCCCAATGCACAATTTTCCCTGAGCTCCAAGTAGAATATGAGCTATCACATCACATTTGGATGGCATGGTTTTATGTTTTGTAGCAAACAGTTACTTGCACTGAATGATGGGTTTCTTCTTCCCTCCTTGTTTAGGATCACTTGAAATCTCAGGGATGCATAAGTGAAATGCTCCCTCAGGTCCACCGACAACAGAACAGTAATTGTCATTTGTCCTTTTACAAGAAGATGTGCAAAAATGGCAGGACTAGTTCTTGACCTCTTGTAGTCCTTCCTGTTGGTCACACATAAGACAAAGGAATTCCAGGAGCTCTTGCTGTCCAAACTCTGGCCTTTGTCATTCATGATGGATCAGTGAATTTATGTCAAATTTGGTAAAATGTGGGACACTACGGCTGCCTAAAATGTTTCTTTAATAGTACTTGAACTTCTTTGCATTTTGACTGGCACAAATAAGTAATCCTCTTCCTAATTTACAAAGTTATTTTCAATATCCTTCTCCTCTTCCATGATTATGTGCCTTCTGTTCATCTGACAAAGTAGACCATTGCCTACAAAAGTCCATGGCCATTTAATCTATAAAATGTCACCTTGCCCTACCTTCTGCCTTACTTGAGACTAACACAGCTAACCATTTATCTGCTCATGGAAGGCACAATGATCAACCAAATGAAATGGACTGTAGTCAGTCTACACAAAAAACTTACCCAGGTAGTCTTGGATATCTGCTTTTTGACCAAATGTAAGCTGATGAACACTATACTTAAGGGACTCCATGTGACCAATCTACTCTGTTCCATTCTGAAAAGCTCTGCTTCACTCTTTTGGAGAAACTGAGAAACCACCTCATCAGTATTCTATACAGCAAATGAACAGATTAGCACCTAGCATCTGGTGAAGTAGGTCATTGCCTACAAAAGCTCAAGTTTGTCTGAACCAGCTAGTCTGTAAGGGGCCCTCTACATGTGCAGGTAAAGGTGCAATGGGATCTAATGCACGCTACACACAATTGTGCTTCCTGCCATGCCCCTTAACCTAGCCTTAGGGGTGGGTGACATGGGTGACTGCCTGTGTCAGGGGTCATGTTCAGGGGGGGTGCCACACACAAGTGGGAAGTAGTGGTGCTGGCCTGGGGCATTGAACGGGGCCGCATGCAATGTTAGGGTGAGGGGAGAAGAGGACCTTAGAGATGTGGGGTGGGCTGCCCAGGGTTTCACGTATGGGGGAGGCAATGGCAGCAGTACCTGGGTGGGGCAGGGTGGCACAGGCAGGGAGCCCTCACTTGAGCCCAGTAGCCAGCAGAGAGAAGCAGGGGAGGGTTCCCGCTGGGTTTCACCTGCATACAGTTGGTTGTATGACAGGCCCTAGAGGAGAACTGTGGCAGCAAAAGGGCACTGGAGCCCCTGTGCTAGCACTGACTGGCTGCTCATCTCAGGCCCTTGCTCCCTTCACTTCATTTCCATGGTGCTGCTGTTGACAGATCCTGCCACAGGCAGACTCTCTGCCCAGCTGCCTGGCTCATCAGACAGAGCTCCTCTGCAGGGCAGCAGCACTGGTGACCTGGGGACAGGGGCACCAGAGGTGGGTACCAGTGGGGATGCCAGGGGGGGAATACAGGTTCACCCAGGGTGCCATTTTCCCTAAAGCCAGCTCTGCATGCAACCCCACAGCTGGGAGGCACAGGTGTTGTGATCTCCCATCCCCAGATGTGCATGAGGTTCCCAGGGCTGGGAGATCACATCAGCTGCACCTCACAACTGCTAGGACCTAGCTGGATCCTGGCACCAGGAGGCACACTGCCAGGACCCAGATTCCAGAGTTCACAGATTCACAGAAGTTTATGGCTGGAAGGAACCTCATGAGATCATCAGGTCCAGCCCCCCTGCTGGGGTAGTTGCAGGACTTTGGGTCCTGGCAGCTGTGCGACACTGCCGGGACCCAGCGTTGGCAGCTGCCAGAGCTGAGAATCCCCTCAGTTGCAGAATTCCCAGCCCCGGCTGGGCAGGGTGCACCCCTGCAGCTGGGAGCCTGCTCAGCTAACAGGGCTCTCAACTGCAGGGGAGATGCTTCTACATGTAGACATTAAAGCTGGATACCAACCAGCTATGTAAAGTTAGTACACATTTTAGAGATCTAGCTTCATTGCTAGTTGGCCCTTTTTGTGACATGACAGGTACTTTGCCAATGTAGCTAATTTAAATTATTTGCGTAATTAACAGGGATCTGGGTTTTCTGTTCACTGTGGAAAAACACAGATTTTTCCCCTTAACAGAGAAAAATGCTGATTTTCTTTAAAAGGGAAAAATGTTGGAAAAGGCCAGTTCCCCTTCCAGGCTGGCAAAGTTCCAGCCTGCAAGGGGCTGCTTGGGACTGGGGGGAGCAGAGAAGGGCGATCACAGGCAGGGGCTGCCATGTGACATTATATTCATCTGATGCCTATACATATAGTGGCATTTCATTTCAATCACAGAAAAACATGGATTTGGGGGGTTTTAATCAGAGAATCTGTGATTTTTAAACAGAGAAAACTAGGATCCCTGGTAATTAATAATCTAACTGCACAATGCCTGTACTGTGTATACAGTACTAGCCTGCCCTAGTTTCTACCTATGCTTTCCCCAGTGATCTCAAGTAAGCCTGTGCAAAGCAGCTAGTATTTGCTTAGGATTTGAATTCGGGCGATTTGGGGGACAGTGATTTGATTTGGTGACTAGAATCACTGTCCTGAATCAATTCAGCTGAATCTCCAAATCAGCCAGGACCATCCCCCCGAGCCCGGCAATGGCCACCCCGCCTGCCCCAGCTCCTGGCTCTTTGGGAAAAAAAAGCCCTGGCTCACCAGGGTGCTACCAGGCAGGGGTAGGGGGTGATCCCCACTGCCTCCCACTGCCCCATGCTGCATGGGGAGCCCTGCCGCGAGCCCTCTGAACCCAAACCCTCGCTCCCCCACGGGTGCTCCACCCAGGCCAGCTCCAGCCCTCTAAGGGAAAAAAAAATGAGAAAAGCCCCAAACTCACCTGTCTCCCCATCGTCCCCTCCTCCACCCCTAGTATTTACCAGTAGGGCTGTGCAAAGCTTTAGGTAAGTACTAGAGGGGAGAGAGAGGGGTATGGGGCAGCGGGGATCGCCCCCCTGCTCGCCCAGCAGCACCTGGTGAGCCACAGATTTTTTTTTCCAAAGAGCCGGGAGCTGGGGAAGGTGGGGCAGCCATTGCCAGGCTGACGGGGATGGGTCTGGCTGATTCAGATTTGGCAGCAGCCAAATCTTGGAATCAGATTCAGCCAAATAGATTCGGGACAGTGATTCAAATCACTGAATCAAATCACTGTCCCCTGAATTGGCCGAATCCGAATCCGAAGCGAATACTAACCACTTTGCATAGGCCTACTTACCAGCTCTGAGTCTGTCTGCAGCTCCCTTCTGTAGACGCTGGCAACTTCCCAAATCATCAAAGCTCTCCAAATCTTTTCCAAAGATTCGGAGAGCTTTGTATCGATTCAAACCTTTTAATTGGTCCCCTGATTCTATTTGGATTTGGAGATTCAGCCACCGAATCAGGCCGAATCTCCTCCAAATTGAATCACCACCCAAAGCTTTGCACAGCCCTAGTCTCAAGTATGCATTACATGTACTCATTCTTGGTATTTCAACTGAACTTGGGTGCAAGTCTGACTGGTTGGTAGGAACATTGCAATGTAATTTAAGCAGCAAAGTTATACCTTGAAATTCTGGACTCTGAAGTTGTCTTGAAACGGAAAATAGCCTGACAAACACTCTGAACTAATGGGAAAAGCATCTAGGAATGAAGAACAATATTATCTTGCCTCATCAATCCTGGAAGCAGTATCTTGATGGCATAGCACTGCCAGATGAAATACCAGCAGCTGCCCTGCAGCATTGTCCTAATATTACTTTCCCTTTTGGTCATTCCAAAATTCCACAGAGGAGCTCTTCCTTTGAAGACACACTCTATGTTGAAGTCAGTATGTTATTTCCCTTCAGCACTAACTTATCCTGATAAACAGTAGACACAAAATCATCATACACCTCCTTGAGAGAGTCTTTTTGCTAATGCCACTGGTGCCTGTCCCACTCCATTACATTTCAGAAGACAGGACAGTCCAAAAAAGTCTTCAGCACACATATTGATCTATTCTTATCTACATCCAAGAGTGAAATGCTTATGAGGAAGCCTCCAATAACACACATGCTTAGCTGACTGAAAGGTGGCAGCAATAAATACAGCTTGCCACACATGGATGCAACTTTAACAGCCTTTAGAGAAGTCGGGCTTTCAGGAAGTTTCCTCCCATTGTCAGGGTAAGTTTATCTAGAAAGCCTATAGAAAGACAACACCCAGAAATCTCAGTTCCAGGTATGCTTCTTTGCTTATGATACAGTCTAGGGACAACTCTTGAGTCTAGCTAGTGTCTCCACTGCAGAGCATTATACTCTATATAGCTCTGAATACATTCAGATTTAGAGAGTATCCCAAAACCCAGCTGAGACAGCCTTTATTGCAAGGTTAATGAGTATGAGCATTAGCAGAACTGTGAGGGACCTTAAAATTGGAATAGCAGGAGTGGTGTGACTCAGAATGGAGGTGCAGCAACAAAGTTGGGCGGGGAGGGCAAAAGGATTGGAAAAACAGGGCAGGCAGCATGCCCAGGTGCCTGAATTCATTTGTATTTATAGAGTCTTGTGGGGAGCAAGGGGTAAAAGTTTGGAGGACACCACATTCATGAGCTCTGAGCTCACTTTCTAAGCACAGTAACACATGATTTTCAGCTTTCAGGATACCAGGTTGGTTACTGTCAATTTGAGGACATCCAGAGCTGGTGCTGCTGATTTAATACCAGCTCAGCTCTACCTATGAGGCCAATGCTTATAGCCTATCTTCTCATCTGTGCCCAATGTTTAAAATGTGTATTTGCTTCTTGCAGAGTGAAAGACTGAGAACTCTTGGAAGGTGGAGCTCTCTGTGGATACTAAATGAATGACTTTGCATGTTTCTTCTTTTTCTAGCCTGCCAAACAAGAGAGTCTTACCACTAGGGACAGTAAGAGAGTTCAGTCTCCACAGAGATCCTAGTCTCTTTCCTCTCTTTTGAGAGTAACCATTTTGCTAGTGACCATTTCACACCTGCTATGATGATAATTTTTGTGATCCAAACACCTGGCTCATTAACAGAAACCATCAATTAATTTCTCAGAAGCCACAAAATAAGTCAGATATTAGCTACTGCCTTTAAATGCTGCAAAAAAGTGAAACAGTCCAATTTGAAGTACAGCAATACAGAGAGCATTCCAGTTTCAAAACTCTAGCTAGACAATTCAGAGATTTACAAGCAATGATCTGAATTACATATGTCCAGCAAGCTATGGGCCAAAAGCAACCCTTGTGGAATTGATGAAAATATTCAGAGCTCTAAGGTGGCCGTTGCAAAGCTGGGGTGGATCCTTAGGGTGCCTGCGACAACTAATCATTAGCTTTTACTCTTCATGTTCTTGATTACATTCTTAGAGGTTCATATTTGGAGATTTTATCTTTTCCTTTCTCTACCAGATGCTCACCACCCAAAGAAAGAACATCTGGTGGTGATATTTTGTGGTTCGGAGCCTGAAGCCTTCTAAAACAATATCATGCCTAGTTTTGTGGCTTCTACCAGCCTTTCCAGTCACTGGGTGAAATTCCAAAGGATCTTCACTTCAGCATTTTCTGTTAATGGGATCAGGTTTCTCTTCTAATGGTTTCTGATCCCTAGGGAGATGTTATTGCCTGTAGTGGTGCCAATGAAGTGCTCTAGATATTTGGTTTTGCCTTTCCCAGAACACATCTTGTGACAGTAATAATAGTAATAGTTATTCTAGTAGACTAGTAGTGGTACTGAACATGCAGTCCAAGTAGGAATCTCAGTAATGGGCTATCAGGTTAGACACTGTACAAAGAATATGAAACAAAAGGATTGATGGTAGTTTCATAGATTTCATAGATTTCATAGACATTAGGGCTGGAAGGGACCTCGGAAGATCATCGAGTCCAGCCCCCCGCCCAAAGGGCAGGACGTCAGCTGGGGTCATAGGATCCCAGCAAGATAAGCATCCAGTTTCATCTTGAAGGTGTTCAATGAAGGCGCTTGAACAACCTCCGGCGGCAGGCTGTTCCAGACCTTGGGGGCTCGGACAGTAAAGAAATTCTTCCTTATGTCCAGCCTGAAACGATCTTGTAGTAGTTTGTGACCATTCGTCCTCGTCATCCCTTGGGGCGCTCTGGTGAACAAACGTTCCCCCAGATACTGGTGATCACCCCTGATAAACTTGTAGGTGGCCATCAGATCACCCCTGAGCCTGCGCTTTTCCAGGCTAAAGAGCCCCAGGGCTCTCAGCCTGTCATCGTAGGGTCTGCTTCCCTGACCCCTGATCATGCGCGTGGCTCTTCTCTGGACTCTCTCAAGCTTCTCCACATCCTTTTTGAATTGTGGAGCCCAAAACTGGACGCAGTACTCCAGCTGCGGCCTCACTAAGGCCAAGTACAGGGGGAGAATGACGTCCCGGGATTTGCTTGAGAAGCATCTATGGATGCAAGCCAGCGTTTTGGTCGCTTTACTAGCCGCAGCATCGCATTGCAGGCTCATGTTCATCTTGTGGTCAATGATGACCCCCAAGTCTCTTTCTTCCATAGTGCTAACCAACATAGCACTGCCGAGCCTATAAGGATGCTGCGGGTTTTTCTTCCCAAGGTGGAGAACCTTGCATTTATCGGCATTGAACACCATCAGATTTTCATCCGCCCACTTGCTGAGCCTGTCCAGGTCAGCCTGGATCACCCGCCTGTCTTCTGGCGTGGATGCTTTGCCCCAAAGTTTGGTGTCATCGGCGAACTTGGCCAGTCCGCTTCTGACTCCAGTGTCCACATCGTTAATGAAGATGTTGAACAGTATGGGTCCAAGGACAGAGCCCTGGGGGACCCCACTGGTCACAGGACACCACGATGAGTGACTTCCATCAATTACTACCCTCTGGGTCCGACCCCGGAGCCAATTTTCCAGCCAGTGGATCGTGGGGGACCCAAGGCGACAATTGGCCAGTTTCTCCAAGAGACGATCATGGGACACCAGATCGAAGGCTTTTTTGAAGTCAAGATATATGACATCAATCTCATCTCCCTTGTCCAGGTGATAGGTCACCTGGTCGTAGAAGGAAATGAGATTGGTCAAGCAAGACCTACCCGCAACAAACCCGTGCTGGCTATCCCTTAAGATGTTGGCGTCGGCCAGTCCATTAAGGATGGCCTCCTTAATAAACTTTTCTAAGATCTTCCCCAGGATAGAAGTCAGGCTGATGGGCCTATAGTTAGCCGGATCCACTTTCCTCCCTTTCTTGAAGATAGGCACCACGTTGGCCTTCTTCCAGTCTTCGGGCACTACACCAGAGCGCCAAGAGTTTTCAAAGATCCGCGCTAGAGGCTGGGCTATGATGCTCGCCAGCTCCTTGAGTACCCTGGGGTGAAGATTGTCAGGGCCGGCTGACTTGAAGGTATCCAGCTTCTCAAGATGTTCCTTCACAAAGTCAGCATTAATGGAGGGCAGGGGATCACCCTCACCCAGACTTCCCGGCCCTGTAGCGGGCACGGGCGTCCCATGGGGCTGATGAAAGACCGACGCAAAGTACCTATTTAATAGGTTGGCTTTTTCCTGGGCGTCAGTTGTCAGTTGCCCCATCCGGTTCAGCAGGGGTCCAACGTTGCCCCTGCTTTTCCTCCGGCTCCCCACATATCTGAAAAAGGACTTTTTATTGTCCTTGATGCTCAAAGCTAGCTGGAGTTCAGTTGCAGCCTTGGCTTTCCTGGTCTGCTCCCTACAGGACCAGACCAGTGCAGAATAATCCTCCTTGGAGGTGACTCCCATCCTCCATCCTTTCTTTTTAGCCTCAGGAGGTCTGCTAGGTCCCTGGAGAGCCAGGGGGGCTGCTGTGCCCTCTTGCTGCCTTTCCTCCGAGATGGAATAGACTTAGTTTGTGCATTGAGGATCGCTCCCTTGAGGAGCAACCACTCTTCTTGAACTCCCCTCTCCCTGCGGTCACAGTCCCTTAGGGCCTCACTGACAAGCCTCCTGAGCTTGTCAAAGTCGGCTTTCCTGAAGTCAAGGACTTGCGTGTTGCTGACCGACTTGCCAGCTGGAGACTCCCTTCTTCAGGGGATGCAGGGATCCATCTGCCAGGCTAACCTGTTGTCCCAGGAGGTCTGCTGCTTGCCTGGGGATCCGGGGATCCCCTGCTGGCCTATCCTGTCTCTGTGTCAGGAAGCTCTGCTAAAAAAGCATGCCTTGCTAAAAAAGCATGCCTTGCCCATTCACTTCCACCCTGCCAGCACCAAACACTGGCAAACTGTAATGTGGCTGCTACTGTCATGTGACCAGTGCAAGTTCAGTGCCACTTACATTAGCCACTCCAGGTACTGCTAACAGTTGTTTATGGGTGCTTGCCCACTATTGCTCTAACAGTAGCTATGTTATACATTTCAGCATTTGCCACGCACAGGGTGGAAATGAGTGACCGGGGTGTATTTTTAGTGGTGCGCCCTACAGCCATTAGAGGTAATGTAGGCACGCATCTAGAGGCCTGAGGCCAAATATATCAGTGGCAGCACTGGTCAAGTCTGAAAAGTACATAGAGCCCAGGTATTTCTTTATTAGCATTTTACAGATGACAAAATTGAGACAGAGAGAAGTAACTTGCTGAAGTTCACTTACAACTACAAAGCCTGGAGAAGAACCCAGAGCTAGACCACATCACTACCCATCTGGGCTACACTGTCTTCTAACCCGACTGTATGACCAGATGCCCACATGAACCCATCTGTGCCTGGCCTACAGCACAGGCCCTGCCAGAAGAACTTCCCCTATTAGGAATCTCAGGTCCAAACAATCCTAATTTACAGAAGGCCAGTAGTGGCAGGAACAGAATATTCATCTGCCCTCAATACAATGTCTAATATATTGCTTTCCTAATAACTGGCTCATGTCTGAAAGTGGCAAAGCATTACCAGTAGCCACTAGTGTCAGTGGGAGTAGAGGGAGCTCATCACCTGCTATCAGTTGGTAATATCCTCTTTGCTGAATAAATTAGAAAAAGACAAAGGCTTCGTTCTCCCAGGGGTTGGTCAGTCAGGGCTTTGTCACATGACAAAGGGAGTGGCTGGCAGTTTTACATGGACTAGCTGTTCAGCAGGGGAAGTTGTAATCACAAACTGGCTTCATCTGGTTTCAATCATCCCCTTCTTTCTCCCCGCTGAATGTTCCTATTTTCATGGAATATTTTTCCAACTGCCAAGTGTGTTCCTCTGGCATTACCTTTCCAGCCCACAGCAAGCAGGCCTTATGAAAAAAAAAAAAGGATCATTACATCAGAGTGGTTGTTTGAATCAATAAAGTGTTATCGCCATTCCATGCGGCTTTCCTGCTGCCCCAATAGCAAATATGTTCTACTTCTATAGCTGTGAAATGCGTCCTAACCTTTCCCAGATCCAGCCCTATGAAATTCAACACAATCTGATCTGTATCTCTAGAGTCCCTTAGTCAATATGATGCTATCTTGCACAGGCAGAGTGGGGGAGTATTTGAACAAAGAATGGAGCAGTGTCCCTCCATTCTGGTATCACACTGGAGGAAAGTTTTTTAAAGAGGGGCAGAGAAGGAGGTGGAAAATTACCTTCTACTTTATCCCACAGTTTGCTAGGCTATGATCATCAGGAGGTTTAAGTACGTACATCTATTCTTCCTTCTGACTGGTTACAGTCAGAAGAAGATCTCTCCTTCATGCAGTTATCCACATACGTATTCTCACTTGTGAGAGTGTCACATGCCCATTTGCTTTGGTTAAGAACTTTTGCCTTAGCAGTCCACACAGGGTGTGCTCCAGTCCTGCCCCTTCTTGTGTGCCTGTGCCAATGGGATAACAGGTAGCATGCAGTGTGTACATTCTGCTTCTCTGTTCCTCTTACCCTCTTGGCTGGAGATGGAACATTTCTCTTTTGCTCTTTGTAGCAACCTTAGCGTCTCAAGGACATACTTTTTACTTGACTTAGAGCCTTTACTGTCCCAAAAAGAGTGATCTGAGAGCCTGTTTTCTTCATTTTATTTTTACTTGTTTTATGCTTTTCTGTTAGCTGTGGTGGCCAATAGTATTTAGACTCCAGTTGGTGCCTTTTTTGCTGTGACTTCCTTCTATCACCTCCTGTAGTGCTGCATCATGAAGTGCCACCATTTTTGGAGCCCTGTTACTAAAAAAAAAGAAAAGAAAAGGAATTTTTTGTGCCCCTCCTTCCTTGTAGTAGATCTAAAATAGGGTTTTCCCCACAAGTTCCAGAGCTGCCTGGGGCTACATATAACTGTTCATTTCTTGTGGTGGGAAATTTACACTGCTAGAAATGATTCTGGAAAAGGAAGCATTACAAATTTTCAGCCTGCCACTGTCCCCACTTTCCTGCTCCTTGCACATTTCTGAGACCAGGGTGATCGTACCCTGGGGAAAGTATGGGCTGCTCCAGTCCTTCTGTTTCTGGAGGTAAGAGAGGAGCATAGCAAAGCCCCCTGCCCACTTCTCACACTGGGGACTCTGGAGTGAGGAACAGGCAGAGGTCTTATAGTACTACTCCCTCCACTCTGCTCCTGGTGCCAAGGAGATGGAGCAGCAGGGCAACGCTTGCTGCCCACTTCTCACAATGTGGTCTTCAATGCAAGGTCATCTTACTACATCAAGGGTATGTCTACACATGTGCCCAACTGCACAGTTGTTACTGTACAGTCATTTAGTACTTGCTTTGGCAAATACTAAATGACTTGTCAGTAACTGCCAGTACTGTGCAGTCCCTGATCCACACCAGTCGTTTCCAACCCTACTGTGCAGTAGCAACAAGAAGCTCATTGCTACCATGCAGTAGTGGCAGCATCACTGTTTGCGCCCAGTGATGCTACATCACCATAGCAATGCACTATGTCACCATAGTGGCAGATCAAGGACTCCGCACTGAAGAGTATATTTGTGAGTTGTGGTCCTCTGATTATAGATTTCCTGAAAATGAGGCTAACTGGGGTGCCCGGCCTTTTGCTCCAGAGAGATTCTTGGTCTTGACTTCGTCTTGAATGAGTTTTTGATAGCACGATCAAGGAGTATCCTATATGCATTCTTTCACAGTCCTATAGTCCTGATGGTCCTCTACAAGGTTAGTCAGGATCACGCCATAATTATTCAATGAGATCCCCATGAACAGGACAGTTCTGGTACCAGGATCTTATGCTTCACTTACAGAGATCTCAGAATGCTGCTATTAGTTCCAGACCCATTACTCCAAGAAGATGGAAGGTTCTCCATCCAAACCTTTGCTCTCAAAGGCAACCTGAGAAAGCTCAGCCAAGTCAGAGATGTTCTGATTCACAGCAGGAAGGAGTCAGTTTACCTACCAAAACAGAATGTCTTCTTCTGGTATAGGGCAAAGAGCATTAGCCTAGTCATGTCCCCCATCTAGACATACTAGACTATGTCCTGAGCTTCAAGCACACTGATCTCTTGGTCAGCTCATCCAGCTAGCAGCAATCCTGGCCTTTCAACCACCAGCTGAAGGGAGACAGGTATTCTTACACCTTCATGTTCTCCATGGGCTTATCTAAGGTCAAGTAAGGGATCCAATTCTTCAATGGGACTTATATCAAGCTGATGAGAATAGTATTTGAACCAATGGCAATATGTTCCCTCCTACATGTTTCCATAATAATTGCTGTTCTGGTGGCAATTACATCAGCAAGATGAGTGGGTGAGATTTCAGCTGACCCCCTCTTTAGGACCTACCTGAAATTCCTATTCAAAATGCTTATATACTTTTATTACGTCAGAGCTGAGGCTTTGTTGCATTCAGTTGATATCAAGAGAACTTTGACCTCTTGTGGAAGCCTCCAGAGCAGATCCTGTTCTTGGCAAAGTAGTCCTACAGTCAGTGTTTGCCTAAGGTATTCCAAGACCTGCAGGTATTTGGGGACTGTTTTGAAGTCACCCATAAGTGAGAATGTGTATATATGACCAATTACTTGAAAGATAAAATGAACTTACTTACAAATAACTGGAGCTCTTTGAGACGTATTGTCCACATACACATTTACACGCTGCCCTCCTTCACCTCTTCCTCAGAGTCACAGTACAGGATTCTGAGGTTGAGAGGAATCCTCAACTGAGGAGCAGGAATTGAGGAACTCTTTATCCCCGCAGGGCAGGAGCAAAATGAAGAGCATCGTTGCCGTTACAGGTGCTGATAATGCAAAATGTCTTGGATCAGAATTCAGGTATGTGAGACAACCACAACTGAGAACACAGCATATATGTGAACAATAGGTCTAAAAGTACTCCACTTGCTGGTAAGTAACTTTGTTTTCGGAATCATTCCATGTGTAAATAATCAAATGATATAGGGATCAGGGGGCTGGTTTGACTTTAGTATTTTTGTGCTGGGATTATTAAACTGCATGGCAATGTGTTTCAGGAGAAATATCAAAGCTCTTCCACTTTCATGTGGAGGAAGCAGCAGCACATGTGAGAACACTCTACCAAAAATTGCATTTTAAATAGAAACATTTCCAATATAAAGGCAATTTAATCTGTGTGCCTGCCCTGGGGTCCCTGACTGACTCCAGGAAGTAAGAGTGCTAAGTGGATCACTCTTAGCTAAGAAGCAGAAGAGCAAACCTGTGACCTACATCTGGCAGATTCAAAAGTAAGCCCAGACTCATAATGTTCCTGAGCTCTGAACCAGTCATTTGAAGGGATTGAATATAGGCTCTTTGTATCCAAATACTTATATCCTTACCATTAATATTGCTGTAATCTGGCCATTAGCAAGTAACAGAAATATGCATTGTATTTTCAGGCTCATTTCTGAAGCATGCTTTTTATTAAACTACACCCTTTGATTTGTGTAGGTTAGGATCTTCCAGCAGCTAGTTGTCCTAGGCCCTTGGGCCAGGGAAGGCACAAACAGTTTCTTCCATACAGACATACCCACACACTATCCACAGTCATAGTTGCTGCAGTTGGGGAAGACTGGAACATCTTCTCCCATGAAACTTAGAAGGGTGAAAATTGATGGGAGGGTGGCAGGGAGACTCAGCTGTTTAAAAAGTCCAGCTACTCAGAGTGGTAAATATTGGACCTAAAACAGTGGCACCCAATCTTTTGGCTCTGCAGACCAGATGAGTAGTTCAAGTTATGTCCACAGGCCAGATCCCATTTGAGGTCAGCACATGGCGTTGGTATATGTGCTCAATCCAGCACACTGGCCCAACTCCTGGTACCTGGATCCAGCTATGCACCAGCCCAATGCTATGTGCTTAAATTCAGCCACACATTGGCTTGACCCTGTATGCCCAGATCTGGCTCTATGGTGCCTCAACCCAGCAGGCCTGGATCTGGCCGTATGCCAGCGTAACCCCACATGCTTAGATCCTGCTGCTCTCCAGCTCAATCCCACCTGCCTGAATCCAGGCACTCAGTGGTGCAGTCTGGTGTGCAGGGCCATGTTATCTGCACCATGGGCTCCCTCTAGATCTGGAAATTTGCAGCAGGGGAGCAGCAATTAACAATGCCACCACTCCCTTGCTACCATATTTCTGGACTGTTGGGGACTCCGTTGGGCCAGTTGATATGGTTCCACCAGACAGATCCAGTCCATAAACTGGGGGTTGATCACCCAGGCCTAAAACAATAATAATAATCAGTGTCTCCTGGCACCCTGAGGTACCTTGAGATTCTTTCAAAGGTGTCATAGAGTGCCATACTGTAGTAGGCAGACAAGGTTCCTTGGGTGAATTTGATATCTTTTATTAGACCAACCCAAATAGTTGGAGAAAAGTTATTAAGCAAGCTTTCGGGTTCAAAAACCCTTCGTTAGGCTAAGGAAGTTTCGGCAGTTGGTGTGTGCTCTCACGGATGGAATGAAAAGAAATCCAGGAAGAGCGCACACCAACTGCTGAAACTTCCTTAGCCTGACGAAGGGTTTTTGAACCCAAAAGCTTGCTTAATAACTTTTCTCCAACTATTTGGGTTGGTCTAATAAAAGATATCAAATTCACCCAAGGAACCTTGTCTGCCTATGTCCTTAGACCAACACGGCTACAACCTAAACCCCTGCATACTGTAGTAGCACTCTTAGGTGTGCAAACATGATTCACAAGATAAACCCAAATATTTCAAATAGGCATCCACAGCATCAAAACCATTCTCACCTGTTGTAGTTTTCTGAGTTCTTTGCAACCGAAGAACTGCTCTTTTATTTTTCTGTAGTAAAAAAACTGAGTGGGTGCATCTACACATGCACATTTTCTGTGCAGTAACTGAAATTACTGAGCAGTACAGGTACATGTTTACACATGCGTGCTTGTACTGCATAGTAAATATGGTGACTTATGCTGATTTGAGCATAAATTTGATACCTGCATCATGCAGGTAGATCATAGTTACTGAGCAGTGTAGATGCCTTACTGAGCAGTAACACTGTGTGTGTGGTTTGACTTGGGACTAACTTTAGACCCAAGTCAATCCACATACAGAGTTAATTTGCTTTAAAGCCTGCACGTGTAGACGCTGGCCTATTCCTGCTTACTGTGCAGTGACTTACTGGCAGTAAATTAAGCTGGCATATCAATGCATGTGAAGACATGCCCAGTGAAAACTAAGAGCTGGCAGTTTCCAAGGGGTTCCTTGAATTTATCAATGGGTGCCTTGAGTCTAAAAAGGTTTAAGGGCTGAGACTCCAAGACTAAGAATCTAGGCAAGACATTCTGAAGATCTGGTTGTTATGCTAGAATAACTCAAGTACATAAGGCACCCACATGGTAAATCCACAAAAGTCTTTAGGCTGCACAACACTCTGCATTGCACTGTATGACTTCAGGGCACTTTGATGCCCAGTTACCACAGCCCCAGGTTACCACCATGTATCCATTATTCTGAGATGCAGATCTCTCAGTCACTCCTGTGCAGACTCCTACTTCACAGATAGGTGAGGGAATACCTAGTCTGTGGATCCTGATGATACTCCAGTAGCTAACTTCTCAGTACTGCCTAAACTGAGGCAATCTGGGTATGCTGAGAAGGGGATATTTAAGCACTGGAGGGACTTCACTGGATGAAAAGCAGGTGCTTCCAGGTGAGGTAGGAACTGCACAGGGCCTTAAGGATATAATTTTGGATTTAGGCACCTAGGGTAGCATTTAAATCATGCTTAGGAATTGAAGTCTTTTGCCGCATAACCCCATCCATCAGAACCCCTGTTAAGATAATACTGCCAGCACAAGGAAGGGAGCTTCTCCCATGGTAAGCTAAAAATATGACATTAAAACACACAGTCCAGAATCAGATGTACATCCCAAGTCACATTCGGATCCATACTCAGTCCAGCACCAGTTATTGTCTAAATTTTACTGATAAATGAAGTCACTTAGAGAACTGAAAAACTATGGGGCAGATTTTGCAGTCTGCTTCTTATGCAACACTCAAGCACAAGGAAAGGACCTCTACAAGGTCAGAATTATTTGGCTATATATTTCCAAAGTGTTTTGGAAATGTTTTGCTTTCCTTGCAAGTGCCACCTCAGTTCTACAAAGTTTGTGTCTAGGGATTAATTTTATTCTCTGTGACTCTCTCTACACTTCCATGTCATGGAGGATGCTGAGGACATGACCTCTGCTGAAACAGAAAGATTTGAATAGATCTTTGTTGATTTTCCAGAATGAACCTTCTGACATTTGCCCATTCCTAAAGCACTCCTTTCAGTTTGCTGGCATTTTTACCAAAGGATTGAATTCACCCTGTGTAAAAGAACATTATCACTATACCAATTAAGTCCTTCTTAAAGGCCAGCTATAGATATTACACTTTTACTGGTATAAGTGATCGGAAACCAGTCTGTACCCATAACAGAACAGAAATTTGGCCCACTTAGACTGATTTAAAAATGGCTGATTCTAGTCTATGATTTGCCCCCACCCCTACCAAATGTGAATGTGAGTTCTGTTTGCTACCAGTCTAAACTATGCCGCTTACAGAAAACTGTAACTTAGACCAATTCCGCCTCAGGCGAATGTCTGTACCTAGCCAAAATGTCCAAAATGGGTTTAGATGACACAGGCCTTGTGTTGGTTGTTTACAAAAGCATGAAGTTCTCTTGTACTTTCTATTAATTGTCATCATGGTTTATTTGGAGAGATTTTTTTTTCTCACGGACAGAAGGCAGTGTTTGAGCCAAAACTAGAACACCCAGAATTTTCTAGTTCTATGTGCTAGAGATCTCGTCGCCAAAGCAAAGACCAACTTGAAGTGCTTTGGATCTGACTTTTAATGGGAAGGGCTCTGGGATTAATTTAAAAGAAAATGAACAATAAAACAGAGTGAAGATGGTAGAAATAAATGGGCTGAAATTAAAGAGGGGGATTAAAAGTACTATCGGGTATAAGTGCTAGCATGCAGCTGAACCCAAGTAATGGCTGAGAGAGGCCTCCTCCTGACATCAAACAGCTGTGCCGTTTCATAGAAAACAGGGCCATGTGGAGATCAGTGTCAGGTGGAATAAAACAGAGCAGCAGGCTTCCTCCTTTCATTGAAACACAGGTGGCAAAAGCACAATTCAGTGTTTGATGAATGCAAGCCATCACAGTCTGTATAGATTGGAAGCAAACTGCATTTCTATGAAGCAGATGTTAAAAGCTGGGCCATGTACCCTGAGAAATGTACTTCTGTCCAGAGCACCAGCACGAAGCCTCCGTACCACTTTTGGGTATAAGTTTACTGAAGAGTTAACTCACATGATCAGTACCTAGGTTATCTAGTCCAAGTGTGAACAGTAAGGATACCAACATACCGTGTCCTTACTGTTGATGCTGGCTCCCATGTGTTTCACCTAGATTTCTGGGAACATATCCCTTGGCTCTTAGCACTGAAATAAACTTAGCTGCTTAGTGATTCTTTATCAGTGAATTATGGGAGAACTTGTTTGTCCTTCTGGGCACTTGAGAGGAATTGTGAGAATGCTTTCAACCTTTCAGTTTGCATCCTCACTGTTAAGTGAATGGATTATCACCACAAGTTAATGTGGTAACTGAGCTTTTCCTGATAACCCAGGTTGGGCCAGCTAGCTCAGAGTTAAAATCACCATTGCATTTGAGCATGAAGGCCTTGAGTCTGAATGCGACCTGACTTAAGAGGGCTTGCTCTATAGTGAAGGGATATTCTTTTAGGGATGGCATGGTACTTTACTAGTGCCTAGATCTTGTGCTGGCTTTCTGCATGGGGTTATATATTACCCCTTCACAGAATGAATACTGCATAGACACAATCCCACCTGCTGTCCTGCTTTCGTGCCCTCTCCTGATCTAAAAGGATCACTTAACATAAAATAGGATAGGTCAGTGTCCACAGCCCAATCTCCTAGCAGACTTTGGTATCTCTGCAGAGACTTTATTATATAAGGCACATGGGGATTATACTAACTAGCTAGGGATGGCTGGAGCTTGTTGAGTATGTACCATCATTTCTGCTCCAGTTATTCCACCACAAAGATATCTACACCCCAGAACAAGGGTGGACAAAATATGACCTGTGGGCCAGATCTGGCCTGATAACCAATTCTATCCAGTCCGTGGAGCCTCTAAACAGCTTAGAAAATTAATTTTTATCTGCCCCTGGCTGCCTGTCCAAGATGACAGGCAGCCAGAGGCAGTGGGACCCAGTGGGAGCCTGTGACTGAGCAGCAAGGTTGGCCCAGCTCCACCCCACCCCCAGCCCCCCACCCCCTCCTGAGGGGAGCCCAACTGGAAGCCTCTGTGGCTTCTGGCCTCACGACCCTGAAGCAGTTCCTCCACTTCTCCTGATCTGAATGGAAAATAAGGTAAGACTCAAAAGAGGGAGGGAGGAAACAGCTCCAAACAGCCCAGCAGCCAGGAACCCCATGGTGCTTCCCAGGCCAGGCTGGAGCCAGAGTAGGAAGCAGTAGGCAGGGGGGTGGAGGAAAGTGGCTGCAGCAGAGGGGCCATGAGGAGCAGTAGAGGCTGCAGGGAGTGCCATGCCAGTGGTGAGGGGGTGGGGGGAGCAGCGCAGGTAGTGGCAGTGGCCACAGGGAGCAGCAGGGGCTTCAGGGAGTGGCCTGAGGAGCAGCGGGGGCCACAGGGAACAGCATGGGAAGAGGCAGCAGCGAAGTAAGTGGCAGGGACCACGGGGAGCAGTGTGGGAGGTGGCAGTAGCCAAGGAAAGTGGTGGGGGCTGTGGCAAGTGGCGGGAGCCACAGGGACCAGTGCAGCAAGTGGCGGGGGTCATGGGAAACACAGGGAGTGGTGCAGCAAGTGGTGGGGGCTGCAGGGAGTGGCAGGAGCCATGGGGAGTGGCGTGGTGAGTGGCGGGGGCCTCAGGAAGCAGTGGAAGCCATGGGGAGCAGTGCAGCAAGTGGTGGGGGCCGTGGGGAGTGGCAGGGGCCATGGGAAGCAGTGCACAAAGTGGCAGGGGCCACAAGGAACAGCAGGCAAACATATGGGAGGGAATGCAGGGAAATGGTGGTGGTGGGCCAGAGCATGGAGCCCATGCAGGTGCCCTGAGACTGGCAGAGACCCAGGGTGGGGCAGCAGGAGCACAGAGCCTGGGCATGGGGTCTGTCTGGTTGCATCATGTGAGGCTCGCATGCAGTCTGCTAGAGCCGCATGCAATGGAGCCAGCAGCCTGGCCCTGTCTCTCTCTCTCTCCCACCCCACCCACCAAAATCCCACACCCTCCCACAGCCCTCACCCCAACCGCTTACACCACACCCACCCACCATACCCACACCCCACCACACACACACACACACACACACACACACACACACACACACACACCCCCAAGCACACCCCACCACATATACCCCCTTACTGCTCACATACAACATACAGTAGGACTTTATTTTGACCTGTTATACAGTCACGTCTAGATACACTTCAGAAGCCCATAAATCTGTACAAAAGTATCTTTAAATAAAATTAATATAAGTTATAGTAGATGTTTTATTTTTTGTATATAATTTGGGGGGTTTTTCTGGTTTCAAGATTGCAGCACCCTTCCTCCCAAAAGGAGTACTTCTAGGCCAAGGGGAGAGACTTCCGGTGGCAAAGGTCAGGGGTTGGGGCAGGACTTCTGGTCCCAATATGGCAACCGGGAGTGAGGCAACTGTCAAGGAGCAGGGCTACCCATGCAGCCCTTGACAGCTCCCCAAAACTTGGTAAGCAGCCCTCCACCAGAAATAATTGCCTGCTGCTGCCCCAGAGAGTTGATGTTGAACCAGCTAGTTGGCCTCTGTGTCAGCCAAGTATTCTTCCATGCCAAGGGAATCCTTTGCTGTGTATTTAAGAAAAAAGGCAGGGCAGAAGAACACCTTAGAGACTAACTTGTTCAGAAAGGCATAAGCTTTTGTAGGAAACAACCTACTTCCTCAGATGTTATTAATGTCTAACTTTGTCCCAAGTATGCAGTTTGTCCAATGAAGGACATCACCAAAAAATCCTTGTTTTGTAATTCCGGGATCATCATAACCACAGCACCACTAACACTGCTATACATGTTTCTAATTTAGTTAGTCTATAAGGTACCACCCTACCCTCCTTCTGCCTGACTTCAAACTCACACAGCTAACTACTCTGTGTATTTAAGACATCTTTTGGTGATCTCTGATTGTTAGGACTGAGAAGGGGGGTTTAATATGGACCAGGATATGGCCCACTTACAGCTCTAAGAGGGTGTGGTATAAGGTGGCCTACTGTCACCTGAATCTATTTTGGAAATCTGCTCCAAATTTGGTGCCATACCTACATTGGACAGCTAGTTACCATTGCCAGAGTATGGCTCCCTCCTTTCCCTCTGGTTCATGGATACCAATTTGAAATCTCACCCAGGAGGAGTGCTTTAGGTGCCAAGATAATAGGTATCTTAGAATACTTTGGAAAGTAATTCAGAGTTGATTTTTAGCCTGTTGTAATGTCAGCCCCTGCCAGTATAAAATCAGTCTGGCCAAAGCCTGCACCAAGGATAATTAAGGTTGCAATGAACCCAAATGGCTCTTGAAACTACTGCTGGAATAGTTCATTACAGTTCTTCCAGAGCACAATGGGAAAAGACAGGCTCGAGCCAATGCTTTCATCTGGCTATCAATCATCATTATGTCGTAAATTGTCAGGGTGAAAGAGGGCACAGCTTTGAGTAGTGGGCTGATGGAAGTTCTATGACCTGGGGGCTTTCTTAAGCTAAAGGCTAATTAACCATAAAAGAGTCAAAGGTCTGCAACTCTAACACGTTAAAACAGCGTGGTTGCCTCTTTAGGTTCTATTGTGTAAGTAAACGTTAATTCTATTAAGTGTGAATACATCTAACACAATCTTTTGGTCCTCTTCCCCTTAATTTTCATATCTTGGCACTTTCTTCTCTGTGTGCTATCACATCAAGCTTGGGAACCACAGCTCTGCCCAGCACAAATCATCAGTAAAGCAAGTCACATCTGAAAGAGGAATTCTTGACATTCTTCTTCCTAATCAACTCCACCCTACTAATCACATTAGCTGCAGAAAGTATATTTGATTAGAATAGTCCTGAATAAACAAGCACATAGTCTAAACAGTGGTGTGTGAATGTTTCACAGTGGCCATGGAACAGTTGTAAAATTATCTAAATCTATGTAATGAATCTTCGGGCAACGGTGGGAAACCTAGAGATAGAGAGAAAAGGGGAAAAGTACAACTGCATTTGCCAATAAAAATAACAACAGTTAGACAAACTTGAGACTTGTTTCAATAAATGCTAAATAGTTTTTAAAGATTAATTTGTCCATGTTGGGATAAAATTCAAATCAACAAACAATTGCTCTTCTATGGGACCTAATCCAAAGGCTGTTAAAATCAATTGTTTTTTTTCCATTGACTCCAACTGACTTTGAACTGGGCAAATATTGTGGGCCAATACTGCGCTTTACCAGAAGAAGCAACACCTTATTTTGACCCAGCTCCACAGCATCTGTATAAATCACATGCTTCAGCTAGGCTTTTTGGCGCTTTTATTTAATAGCTGATTTGATCAGCTATTAGATAAAAGCACCAAAAAGGCCCTACTGAAGCACCAGATCTTTGCAAACATTGGGTGAGCTGGGTCAATCTAACATGATGTCTCTTCTGGGCATGTGCTGGGCTTGGTATAGGAGCACGCTGAGTTTAAAGCACCATTTTTTGGTGAGGGGGCTATGTCTATAAGTAACCATAGTTAAAGAAATGGATGAAGATGTCAGAGAGCTTGGTATAGCTCCTGACTGCCGCAGATGTCTTATTTGGTGAGTTATTTCATCTCTCTACTTCTCAGATCACCACCTGGAGAGCAGGATGATCGTGCTTTATTGATCTTTCTTGTTTAAATATTTAGATTCTAATCTCTTTGGGACAGAGACAATACCTTATGATATGTTTGCACAGTGCCTAGCTCAATGGGGATGTGATCTTTATGGAGGCTCAATGCATTGCATCAGGTGTTGCTTAGTCTGAGGCTCTGTGCCACAATCACTGGTGGTTGAACCAATGCTACAGCCCCACTTCTTCATTAGTTCTTTGGCATGTCTGACTCCGGTACATAGGCACTTGAGACATTGCCAGTGTTGCCATGGTTTGTCGGCCTCTGGTGGTAAGGACTCAGCTGCTGGAATGTACATTTTTTCACTATCAGGTGTTTTCTTCAGCCTCTCATTCCACATCGGAGTCATGTCCCCTTGGGTGTGGCATCGAGAAGTTGGGTGCTGGTGAGGAAGCTCCTGCGTGGCTTCAGACATTTGGGTGCCGCGGGATGGTCATACAGCGGGTGTCTTACATCTTCAGTTTGCCTCAATTGTTCTATCCTGCTGGCCAGTGCTCTTCTGATACCAGGCAGAATGATGCCAGCCAGCGGATGCATACTGTTTAGGTTGGTAGGCTTCAGACATCCCCTGTGACATGAACGCCGTGTGCCCCCGGTGGCTGGGGGGACATGGCAAGCTCCGGCAGGTGGCAGCGGCACTGGTAGTGACAGGAATGTGGCAGCGGTAAGCATGGAGCTCCCACAGGCAGCTGCAGCACTGTCAGTGGCGTGGAGGGGGTCAGCAACCACCTGCAGGCACCTTTTAGTAGAGGATACATCGCCATGCTCAGAGGGTGCACGTGCAACCGCTTGCACCCCCTACACATCACCAATGCCCTGTGATGTGTTGGCAGCTATCATTCAGAGTTAGTTATCTGTCTTTTTCTGAAGTTAGGCAGAAAGCAGGGCAGTGTGGCACTTTGTAGACTAACTCATTCAGAGAGGCATGAGCTTTCATAGGCTATAGTCTACTTCATTATGTGTATGTCCATTATGTGTGTGTATATTAGGGGAGAAAAATTTGGGGGGGGTAAAAAGCTGAACTCAGCATCTTTTGATAATTAATTCTTCTTCTGTTACTTTTCATTTTCACATAATTCTGCACATCGTGGGGGTGCCCTGGCCCACAAGCAGAAGTGCCAAAAATATGGGAAGTGCTATGTTCATGAGATCACCCAACCTAGTTCTGAGGTATCATGAGCTTTGGAGATCTTATTCAAACTGAGCCTGTGAACATTAGCCTTGAAGTTCTTGCCTCAGTTCTAGTGTAGCTAACCAAATTTCCACCTGCAGCTTTGTTTGGAAGAGTTATTTCTTGTTTCCCCTCCAAACACTGTTGTGTAAATTTGCTGGCAAAGAACAAACAGTATCTGTACCCCATGATGGTCCAGATAGGTTGCAAAGCATATTATCTATAACAAAGAAGGGCATGAGGCAACATCTGCTCATTTAAACATGTCCAAATCAAATAACTAATTTTTTTTAAATGTAGAAATTCCAAAAGATTGGAAGCCCAACAATGCAATTTCACTCTTTGAAAGTAATACAGAGTAACTTAGGAAACTATTGACTGATTAGACTGGTGTCTGTTCTAGGTAAAATAATGTAAGAATTAAGTAAGAACTCTGATCAACAAAGAATCAGAAGCAAAAACTATATTTAATGCCAGTAGCATGGTTTTGTGGCAGTTAGGCCTATAAATAAACCAACTTATTGTTTATTTCTGACACTATTACAGGTCTGGTTGATAATGTATTGATACAGTAAATTTAGATTTATCCAAAACATTTAACTAGGTAACACACACCATCTTGATTATTTAGAAATTTGAAATTATTTGGAATTAACAGAGCAAGCACTGGATAGATTTGAATCCAGGTCCCTGAGAGAGCTCAAAACATAGCTGTTAATGGGAGTGTAAGAGTGAAGTTATTGCTATGATGCTCCAGAAACCATGCAAGAGGCAAGAATTTCTTAGGGTGGTATCTTTTATTGCACCAACAAACTAGCAGGGAGATAATTTTCAAATGCAAGACATTCTTCATCAGGTCTCATGTTAATGGGCACATATCATTGAACAGCACTGATTCTAGCAGGGAGTTTACAAACTGGTTCTTGCTCTGACAGTAATTCATATTTTTATCCAATAATCTAAATAAGCCTAAGAGATTCTTGACTGGAAAAGCTTGCAGGTACTTAGTGAGGTTGGAAGGCAGTGACTCAAAGAAAGAATTAGAAGTTATTATAAATAATCACTTCAGCACAGTGGTGGATTTGGGATTTTGAAATGGGGGGTGCGTGGACAGCAGAGAATTCACTGCACTTGTAAAACACGGCTGGGCTAAGCAATGCTAAGAAGCTGAAGGGGGATGCGGCCATACCACCACGTCTCCTGGATCTGCCCCTGCCTCAGCATGACCTCTCAATAAAATGCTGTGGCTAAAAGTGCTAATGCAAGCTTGGATGTTTAGAAGGGAAAAGGAGTAGAGAAATGACCTTGCTTCTCTAAGCAGCATTGGTGAGACCAATTCTGGTGTTCATACTTCAAGAGGAATGTGGAAATACTGGAGATTGCTCAAAGGAGAGCTACAGACATAATTCAGGGTCTAGAAAATGCACCTTACAATGTAAGGCTTCAGGAGCTGAGATTCTCAGTTACCAAAGAGAAATTTGAGAGGTGGTCTGGTCACTGTGTATGGATGCTTACACATGGAAAAGACACCTGTGCAGAGGGGATATTTCACTCTTCCTGGAAAAAAACATAACACAAACTAGTTGCTGCAAGTTGAAATTAAAGACATTCAACCTTAAAACAAAATGCAATTTTGTAACAGCAATGGAACATAAATACTGGAGCAGCTTACCCAGAAATGTGCTGGACTCACCACCTCTTGGAGACTTTAAAATGAAATTGGGCATCTTTCTTGAGAGATGCTTTAATCCATCTTCTCAAAGAAATTCTGTGGCTTGAGTAGTTGGGGTCATGTAGTCAGACTGAATGCCTAGGTGGGCTCCTTTTGGCTTTGGAATCTGTGAATCTCTGTGTGAGAAGGGAGGCAAAAGCCCCCCCCAACGGGTCCCAAACCCCCACCCGACGTGCCCTGATACTCGCTGCAGAAGCGAAGATGAGTGGCAGTGGGGAGAAACACGGGCACAGGCTTGGCAATTCTGGAGCTGCCTGAGCCTGTGAATCAGCAAGTACCAGGGGAGTGGCTCCGGGGTGGCACAGGCTGCTCAAAAGGCAGCTGGAGACACAGCTGAAGTGGCACCAGGGAGAGGAGAGCAGAATGCCAGCTGGGAGACACCGGCTGCGGAGCCGGGGAGCGGGGAAAAGAGGCTGAGCGTCTGCCGGAGGATGCCAATAGGCAAGATGGGGAGCCTAAGCCCTGGGAACAAAGGAACACCAGGGAGCTCCATCAAGGGGAAGCAGTGCCCCGGGATGCCCAGGAGCGGAGCCACAGCCATGCCAGGGAGCACAGGTACTGCAGCAGGGAGTGGCAACGAGGGACTGCCAGCACCCTTGGTCAGCACAGCAAGGAGAGGGGCACGGGAAGCTATGGAGCCCTGCATGGGAATGACAAGCAATGCCAGCTGGTGGAACCCCGACAGCCCAGCCACAGGTCAGATGGGCCAAACAGGGGAAGGGATGTGGAACCCCAGAGGGCTTGCCTGAGAGGGCCGGCAGAGGCCCAGCACCAGATAGCCAACCTGTCCAAACGCCTATTAGGTGGAAAGGACAGTGGAGTCCTTGGCGAGACCATGGGCACCTGAGAGAGAAGATCCCAGAAGCCTGTCAGCAGATGCTGACTTCTTACTTTTAGTTCTAATCCTAAATTGCAGTTAACCCTGGACCGGGGTGTGTTTAGTTGCCCAGGCCTCAGTCTGAAGATGAAGGATGACCTGGGAGGAGGGACAGCTAGGAAGATCCGACCCTTGGAGGTGGGCAGAGTTGATGAGATGGAATCATCCCAGTGCAAGACCTGTGAGAGCAGAGTCCATCCCCGGCCGTGGATGTGGTGAGGGTGGGATAAAGGGAAGGTTGGAGTCCCACAAAGAAAGCCCAGGGTCGAGATCTTCTCAGGCCACCTACAGGGTACTGCCTCCCAAGAGAACAACAATGAACATCAATGACATGGCAGGTGAATAGGAGCAGCACCCGAACCACCTCAGTGGTGCCGAATCCAGATCTCACCCTGATGTTGCTGAGGGGCAAGGCATCAACCAAAAAAGGGCCAAAGCCCTATAGCACCTACCAGCGACATTCTGAATCCCTATGTCAGGGGTTTTCAACCTTTTTTTAATAACTGTACCCCCAGCGACCATCTTTTTAATAAGTATACCCCCAAGGAGGGTGGCAAGTGGACGGACACTGAGCAAGGGGGGAGAGGGAAGAGCAAGCAGCTGGATGCAGAAAAGGGGAGTGGCAAGTGGTGGAGTGGCAACAATGCAACATCTCTACAGACTTGCTCTGGCCCTGCGCTGGCCCTGCTCCTGTGAGGCAGCAGCATGAGGTGGCAGCGCTCTGTCCCTGCCTGCCCCACCTACCCCCTGGGACCATTCAAAGTACCCCCAGGGGTACGCATACCCCCGGTTGACAACCCCTGCCTATATTAATCCTGTTTTTATGTGGTCTATGGGGAGAACATTGCCTGCAGCACACTTAAAACTCTTTCAGTTCTGCACTAAGGTAATGATTATGACCAAATTTCAGGCTTCAGAGTTTCAGCTGGACACCTACAAGGATTAGGGGTTCAGAGAGGGACAAGAGGGGCTTGTTTTGCCTTTCTCTGAAACATCAGAGATTCGTAATGGCTGTAGATGGACGTCCAGAGATGCTGAACTCATGGTCTGAGATTATACAGAGAATACTTTTTCTTAGAATATGTTTTAAGAATATCTCTGCAATTGGGAAGTATGACTGCAACATGGCTGTCATACTTGCATTAGCTTTAACTTAGCTTGGGTAAGAATAGTACTCAAGTGGCTAGCCCACAAAGATGTCCATGTTGCTGTGTCTTAACTGTAATTGTGACTTACACTAACTAAGTTAAATCTAATATGGGCATGCCTACTTGTGCTGCAATCCCAATTTCCAAATGCAGTGTGATCAAGACTGTAGATGCCACTCTGGTGAGCCTTGTTCCCAGGATCATGGCACATTGGTTGCCAGGTTTGGTGGCACATCGATGCCCAGGTGGATGGCGAGGTTGCTGGTTTTTCTTCCATTTATCTGTGGCATGGGTATGGATCACATGCAGGGATATTACCTACTCAGTTCCCTGCTAATGCAAATACTTAGAGCATTGGTAGCACATGGTTTGCAATTGGTCTTTACCTGTCACACACTCAAAAGTTTAATTTCCATGTACTAAAATGATTTTGTTTAAGTAACATTGTTGGGCTCAGCGTAGGGGTATCCAAGTGACATTTAGTGGCCTATTTTAAAGAGGACGTTGGACTAAGTGACCCAATAGTCCCCTATGGCTTTAAATGCTGTGAAATATATTAAGTGCCTTCTGCATTTCATCCCAATGTTAAATTTTCTCTATTTTATGTAGGACCTGATTAGCCACATTATTACTTCAGTTTTATGGCACTGTAATGATTGATTTGGCTCTGACACTAGAATCAGAGTGGAGTAGTATGGTGACATAGGAGGCCCAAAATCTGTACAACATTTTTGAGATGTTTCAGGATAAAAGGAGCTACATAAATGTAGGTCACTTTTATTAAATGCCTTGCAAATCGTTTATAATGCCTTTAAATATCAGAACAGCCATACCACATCAATAACCCCAGCACATGTGTTTACTTTATTTTAAGGGTTGCCACAGTTCACTATAAATGGCTTAGATATGTTTGGTAATTCAGTTATAATGAAACGTGCGAGCCTTCAATAAACACATGTGTTACGACTGGTCTGTGATGCAAGTGCTTGGCCAATTATGTACATTAGGGATGACTGCAGCAGGCTCATAAATAGTCTTTGTAACTCCTTGCCCCCATTTTCCTCTCCCTCACATATACTTTATAACGATGTGTTACTCTAAATTCACAGATCTGAAAACCAGAAGAGACCGTTAGATCATCTTGTCAGAACTCCTATATAACATGGGCCAGAAAATCTCATCTGGGTCATCTGGGTATTCTGGGCTAGAGAGCTTAATGAAAGTACATCTTCCAAAATAGCATCCAGTTTTGATGTGAAGATCTTAAGAGATGGAGAATGTACCATTTCAGTGGATATTCTTCCCCACATTTAAAAATGCTTGTTTTATTCAACTCCATTGATCCTTTGAGATCGAGCATGGATCAAAAGAGAAGCAGGCCCAGTTGGACTAGATGAGCCACATGCAAATCAAGTCAAGTCAGTCCTGAAGCCACTACAACTGCTGGGGCACTTTAGATGCTGTAACAACCTTAGTTGACTTGTTTTGCCTCATTGGTGATTCTTCAGAGAGAGTGACTTGGTAGCACCCGTCTCCTCTCCAGGTATGGATGGCTGTTGGCTTGCAGGAGCCCTTGCAACCTTTGATAGGCTTATTTTTTAATCCTGTTGGGTGTCCATGCACCCTTGTCACCCAGGTAAGCCTAGGCGGGGATGCCGGTTTAGTCAGTGACAACTCAACCATGGAACAGGCTGTACTGAATGATATGGTACCTTACCAAACTGGAGCTTGTTTTCAGGTTTGAAAAAAGTATTTTTTAAATCTGACATGTCTCAACAGGCTTCATTCCCTGTCATCAGCTAATCTCCTTGTCCTGCAAGATTTTCCCACCTTTACACACATCCTGACTAAGACAGAAACCAGATTTTCCAAGGAGTTCAGGACCCATGTAGGCACCTAAATAAAGTCCATATTTTCAAAAATGGTTATTGCTCTGTGTAATAAAAAGCGTTTTACAAAGATAGGTCACGTCCAACAATCTGGCCAGAGAGTTGAACTCCTTGGAGATTCTGACCCCAATAGTGAGCACTGTGTCTATAGAAAATTCTGGCCTGTTTTGACTTGGGGTATAGAAAGATTTTTTTATGTAGGCTCCCTACCCAGGGTTGAATGTCTCATAGAAATGCATGCATGCACACTTGTGCACACACGTATGCGCGCACACACACACACACACACACACACACACACACACACACAAGCTTTTCAGTCACTAGCATGTCCTTTGATCCACTTTACTTGAGCCCTAACAGGTCTCCTCCCTGCATGGGATTTACTGCATTTACCTGAATGCAAGATGACTGAATTTAAAACAACTCCCCAATAATTAGCTTCTATACATGGACAATTTATAAATTTGTTCTAATTGTCCATGGATAGAATCAGATTATTGGAGGGTTGTCTTAAATTTGTTCTCCCTCTATCCTGGCAGTGGAAAAAGTAGCAGCAGGGAGGCAAGCAGTGGAAGAGGCAGTAGCAGGCAGGTGGTGGGGGAGGGAATTAGTGGGCAGACAATACAGAGGGGGCGGCAGTGAGGGAGTCAAGAAGTCTGAACCCTGCCCCTTGCCTTCCCACACCTTGCCCCCTGCTGCCTGCTGCCCCCATCACTTGCCTCCCCTGCTGCCTTCCCTCCCAGTGCCTGCCTGCACACCCCAGCTCCTGCCCCCCTCTGTGGTTCCAGTCCCTCTACCTGGCCCCTCCTTGGTGCCTGGCCTCCCCACCACATCTGTCCCCTCCAGTCCCCCACCACCACTCACCCTCCAGCTCCAGCTCTGACACAGCTCCAACTCCACTCCAGCCCAGGGCATAGAGCACACATTTGCCCTGTCCTAGCCCAGCTATGCAGCAGCTGCTATGGCAGCAGCAGCTCTTGCTGGGCCCCAGAGGTCAGGCTGGAGCTGCTGCTGCTACTGCCAGTGGGCTGGGGCCGGAGTGGGGCTAGAGTCCTGGCAGAGGTGGAAGGTAAGCAACTTGGTGGGGGGGGAGCAAGCAGCATGGCAAATTATTGCAGTAGGGGGTAGAGATGGGGGGGGCACAAGCAGTGGCAGTGGAGAGAGGAGAGCAGGGGACATCAGTCAGGTGGGGGGAGGGGGGGAAGAGGAGAGGTCAGGGCCAGAGTTGGAGCCCCAGTAACCACCTTGTACTCAAATCCAAGACAAGGGACTTTTTCCCCCATGTTAAATAGGAAAAAATACTTGACCTTGGATTCAGGTAAATACCGTATGTTAGATATCAGAAAGTCTGGTCATCTCTGATGGAACGGAGTCTTCCAGGACGACAAACTCTGGTAGTTATCTTGGGTCACTGAGGAAAGAAGATGAAGAAGGTTTATATCTGCTCTCATTCGAAATCTTGTGTAGTGTTTGAGGGATATTTACTCCCAAGCTGTTTCTCCAATTTATAATGACAAGAAAAAGAGAAGAGGTCAGATGTGTGGCATGAAGACACATGCAAAGGATAGGAAGAGGGATGACTGGGAGCACATTGTAATCAACTTCCCCTCTCCTGGTAGATGGTTCCTGGGACACCTTTGCCAGAGCCAGATCAGGATGCTGTAGCCTGATCATCCAAACAGAAGCTGGTCATAAAAAATATCCCAGACTATTTGTAAGAATTAATTTCCATGCTAATGACAGCATGAAGGAGAAGGATGAGTGCAGTCTCCTGTCAGATTTCATGTGCAGATCATGCAGGGAACCTCTACAAGAAACCATCCAAACCCCTCCTGAGTGAAAATGCAGATTGGAGACAGTGTGCATTTTTAATTGCTCTATTAGCACAAAATAAAAATGCACATAAACTTTAGTGCTTTTAATATTACACTTAGGACTGTTTACTTGCTGAAGGTAAAGTGCTTTGAGAAGGAAAGCACACTTCCTCACAGGGACTGCTTCTCATAATTAGTTGGACTATGACTGTTTAAATTGTAGCTGGGCAGAAATGTTTTGATTCTGTGAGGCACCAGTGACTCTGTAACAGAGCTGCCTTTCACATCCACTTCTTAAGTGTAACAGATCATTTAGGCCCTGGCTTGGCCAGGCTCACATAAACCAGGTTTACAAAGAGTTATAAAAAGGCTGGGATTTCCTACCCCTTTCCTTTTCTCCTCCCCCTCCCCCAACTCTTTCTTTCTCATTCCAATTTTTATCCTTATAATTTTACCAAAAGGCATTGCAGTCAAGTTTTTCTTGGATCCTATGACTCTAGATCAGTAGATATCAGTAACAGGATATGAATGTATACATGGGTGTATGCTGGAAGAAAGACACAACAGTTGTATTAGCTTAAAGGAGCCTCAGAGTTTGTTTTGTTCTCTGTTTGCAAGGCACAATGCCTGTGTTATGTAGGAAATCACTAAGCTGAGGCTGAAATAAGAAGGACCTTCAAAAAGGGCAGCAGCCAAAACACATTGAAAAGAATGGATTGTCTTTCACCTCTTGGGATAGCCTTAAGTGAAATGTTACTGTCCCCAAATGAAAAGAAAGAGAACTCCACATGCTGGGACCACCATCAAATCATCAGCTGAGATTTGCAAAGCTGCCTGTGGGTTTTGAAAATCTATTTCAAGGCCAGGTTGTCCCTAAAACACCATTATGAATCTTGCCAGTGCTCTAGGTTGAATTCAGTCATGCCTAGGGATCTATGACCTTTTTCTTTCCCTCAACCTATGAAGGAGACAGGTAACTTCCACTGACTTCTATGGGAAATTCAGTCCTTTGTGGAGAGGCTGCACAAGGGTTAAGAATCACTTACAGCTGAAGTGGGATGTTAGTGGTTGATGTGATCAAATTACACATAAATAGGTATAAGTGATCAGAAATTGGTTCAAATCTGGAACACAACAGAAGTTCAGCGCACGTAAACTGCTTTCAAAAAGGATAAAACTAGTTTAAGATAAAACTGGATGGTGTAGTATCAGACTTAACTGATTTAGGTTAAATCAGTTTATTGCACATTTGTCCCAGATCTGCTCCAGATTCAAGTTAACTCCCATTCCACCAGCATCCCAGGATGCTTTGCACCTCCCCCACAGGCCCCCTTCACATGGTGGGCAGACTAGTCTTGGCCTAAGCTGTTTGCTCCAGCCAAGCAGGGAGGCATGCTCTAGCACTCCCTAGCTTCTGGCCTGAGCCATTGCAGGCATGTGGCTGCATTTCCAGAATCAAAAGTGAATGTCTGTTCACTTGCTTATCAGTTCAGTCTATGCATCTTTGACTAACCTACGATGACTGAATTGTCAGCCTCCTGCTTTTTGACTGTCTAGTCAAGGGGTGCTTAACCCCCGGCTTGTGGGCCAAATGTGGCCTGCAGAGCCATGGTATCTGGCTCACAGGGTTCCCCATGGGTTGGGAAATGTTGTGGCAACAGAGCAGAAGCAATCAATACTGCCTCCCCTCCCCCACTGCCAAATTCCCAAGACCTGCATGGCCAGATCAGGGTAGGCCACACCTCCACCCTGTGCATATGCAGCTGGATTGAGGCTGGGTTTCTCCCCTGCTCTAATCTGCATGGCCAGATCCTAATAGGCTCCTAGATACCTGCACCACATGCTGGATTGGGTCCATTGGCGAGATCAAACCTACAGATAGAACTGGCACTGTCCGTCCATCCCACAGGGCAAAAAAGTTGAGCACCACTGGTCTAGCCGTAGTCAATAGAAGTCTTTGGAAAGGAAGCACTAAGGAAAGATTCCCATTGAGGGCAATAGGTTTTAGATCATGGCCATGCTATGCTAGGTGTATAGAGCTCAAGGCTCTTCCATTAACTTGAGAGTTACTCTACTTCAGGATGGTTTTACAATCTTACTTCAGATCTAGATTCTGAATACTGAATTGACATCTCTGCATCAATATGGCTGTAAATACACAATTAACATGATTTATTACAGGCATGACCATATAGCCAGGAACTGCCACTTTGGTTCAGCTATTTCAATATGAAAAATGCCCAGATTAGGTCAAATAACCTTATGCATTTCCTATTGCATTTTAATTCCACTGAGAGAGTTTTCTTCCTGATCACAGTTGATACCAGGTAGCAGGGAAAGGAACGCAGTTTAGCACTGTGCGAATATGGACAATAGGAAATCTGAGGGCATGATTTTAAACTTACTGAAATGGAGTTACTAAATTTTGCATGTTTTATTTGGAGGCAAGAATAGTCTGTGAGATCCAGTGTTCAGGCAGGAGTTCTTGGCCAGGTCTCCTACTGATTTGCTGCATGACCCTTGGACAAGTCTCTTCTACTCTTTGTGCTGCAGTTTCTCCATTTGGCAAGTGAGAGGCTATGATTCATTGATTTTTAAGATCAGAAAGAACCATTGTAGTCACCTCATCTGATTTCCTGCATTACACAGACACAGAATACCTAGCCAATACCCAGTCTCCTTTCAGAAATCACCATAAGTACCATGTGAGAGCTAATTAAAATTATTATTATAATCCAAAATTGAAAGGTTGCTATTTTTATAGAGAAATACCACCCCTTTTGCCAGAGGCTACTTTTTTCATAAAAGTTTTGTTTTTGGCCCAAAGACATAAGTTTTAGTCATTCCAAAGAACACTAATCAAAAAGGAATCATTATTGGGTGATTTTTTTCCCCATCCTCAATAGTTTTTGTGACAGAAAGGATACTTTTGTATCCCTTATATGGAATAATAATTGTATCCTCACTCTACATTTATTTTTATGAGTTTTTTAAATGCTTTTCTCTCTCTCTCTCTCGTCTTCTCCCTCTACATCTCTCTCTCTTTCTCTCTCTCTCTCTCTCTCTTTCTCTCACTCTCATGCTTAAAAATAAAGCCAGAATATTTCACATAGTTTAACATCCTGGGAATGCCCCTGGACTCTGCAGTCCATGCCATAATGGTTTGCTGAGCCTCATGACATGCCAACCAATGATTTTGCATATTTAAGACAGTTCTTTGTAGATGCCCAGGCAGAGTGGATATGTTCAATAAAGCTGCTAGTTCTTTTACATTAATAGTGATTTTTGGCATATTAATTCCAGGTTCCCTGAAGTCTAGGGCACAACACATTAATAAGGTACAACTGAAAATTTGTGTGTAACGTCAATGCAATACATCTGGCTTACAGCGCTGTAAGCATTAAGACAATATGTTATTAATAAAGAAGTCAATAAGTGTATGTTGCTACATCTCACATGATGATACCTTGCTTTTTAATTAAGTCTGAAAGATGCATTTAGTTTGAAAAACTTCCGGGGGGCATAACTTACATTTTGCTGGTTATTAGTGAATGTGTCTAAGTGTTTTAATTCTTCTGATATGAAGCGAAAACACCAGATCATAGTGATTGTGAAGTCAAAAGAAACCATATAAGTATGAAATGAATTTCAAAATTCAGACTAGATTCTCTTTCTGTTCCCATTTCCTTTGTGGCTGGCCAGAGACTCCTAGCTGCAGAGAAGTACCCAGAAGGCATAGAACCAGCATGGTTAGCTCCTACAACTTCTTTAGTCAGTTCTCGCTGCAGAGGGCCTGGCTGTGATGAGGGAGATCATACCAAGGGGATGAAGAATTGAGGAGCAGACAGCATTTCTAGGAAGCCATTGCCAGCAGGTTATTGTTACACTTGACACCCAGGGTCCCTAACTTCTGTATGGGGCTGAAGGAAGAGTCATGGAGTTCTAATGAGCTTCCTGATTTTCCCTCTGCCAACCCAGCAAAATATTGCTCATAATATAAAAATAATGTGCTCTTATAGAAATCCAAGGCTGTGAGTGCATTTTCCAAACATTAATTATTTAAATCTCATGTCAGCAGTAATGTAACTGAGGTTTGGGGGGCTGACTGGGGCAGCAGCCCTAGGCAGCACCTTGATGCGGGGCCAAAAATAGCTGCTACTGCAAGGTCAGTTGGTCATACCACCACCATCAGCACCATGGCAGCTTACATTTCCCCATGCATAGCTGCTGCCTGGGGTCTGGAGCTGCCCTTATATACCTCTCTGTGCCAGCCTTGTGAAGTGGGTAAACATTAGCAACCTCATGTTAAACTGGACAAACTGAGTTATACTGAGATTACCCACCAAGACCAGAACCAGGCACCAGCAGAACAGAGAAGGGACTTGTGGACTGGCATACCTAGCACATTAATGTAACCTTTGCTTGCCTCAGTGCTGTGCACCTAACTCTAGCAGCCAGAGTACTTATACCAACGAAAGTGATAGAAAAGGGTTCACTAGTTGGATATATGTCTGCTTTGTTGCCTAGTTTGGGCCTCAGTATATTAGATAGCAGTAGTAAGGAAGATTTTTAAAAGCATTTAGGTACTTAACACCCAATTCAAGTAAGACAGTCTTACAGTCATAGGGCTGGAAGGAGCCTCAAGGGAGGGGTGGATGTCCTAATCCTTAGCTTTCCCTTGACTCATCCTAAACCATAGATTCTTAACCAATCCGTGTTGGCTGTTACTGGGTATGTCTACATGAGATGCTACATCACGGTAGCTATGAGCTACGGTGACATAGCTTGTCACTACGGCAATGTAGCATTGGCAGGCACTAACCGTGACACCACTGCTACTGCACAGTAGCAACAAGCTTGTTGCTACTGTGCAGTAGGGGTGAAAATGACCTGTGCACCACTGCGACTGTATAGTACCAACTGCACGGTCAGGGGCACATGTAGATATGCCCACTGATCACCCACTCCTCTAGTTTACTAGTTTATTTTTGTTTAATTTCCTCTAATAATTTCCCAGATGTTGAAGTCAGGTAGATTGGTTTATAATTTCCTGGTTCTCCCTTTTCTCTTCTAAAGATGGGCACTGTATTAGCCCTTCCTGGGATCTTACCAGTTATCCATAACTTTGCAAATTGCCAGCAACTCCCAGATGTCATAAGCTAGTTTCTTCAGTATCCTGGCATGATTTTTGTTAGGCTCTGCTGACTCATATTCATTCAGATTGGTCAGTTTGGACAATGTGACCATCACTGTCCCCCAGCTTTACCTGTGGTAGGTTAGGGTGCTATGCTTTGTAGTTGTGTAACAGAGTTAATTTAATAGTTTTAGGAATTGGTTAGACAATGTTTTAAACAAGATGGTTTGGATAGGGATGATCTTGCTTGAAGCACGAGGTAGATGACCTCCAGGCAGTGGCCTAACTAAAGCAGGATAAATGAGGCAACTGCCCTGGGCACTAACTTGGAGAAGAGTAAAGGAAAAGGCTGCTGCTGGCAGTCATACAATCACAATCACAATTTCACTGGCAAACGAAGGTGACTAGTCCTGCTGCGTCTCGGGTGCTGGGCTACATTGCTACACTGCTACCTCCAGAGGTACCTTCCAGCCCTACTTTTCTATGATTCTGTGAAAGGGTCTCTGATGCACTCTGTACTCATGATTTACAGCCTCCCCTCCTTGTTCAAATTAATTTTGTTACCTGTTTGATTGATTTGTTGTGGCTGCCTTGGGCATGGAGCTGCACTGCTACACTTCTCATCTGAAGCCTTAAATGTCATTTGAATTTATCAGTCCACTCATAGAAAATAAGCTACACAGACATTTTCCAGGCACTGCATAGTGCATTTCACTTGCTTACACTGAATAACACGGCATCCCAGAACAATGAGTCCCCTACAGGCAGCACTGGGGCCCTTGCCAGTCTGATCCAAGTGATCTGACCTTCTGACCTCCCTCCTGTTCCTCAGCTGTCTCAGGCAAGGTAATGCCAGTTAAGAGGTGGAAAAAAATAAATAAGACATCCTGAATGAAAAAAGCACACTTGGCTCTGACAGTGTGAGTCCTGGTCGAGGAGAAAATACATACAAAGCACAGCCTTTGTTTATGTGATTTAGTAACTGGAAGAGCCCGTGGAAGAGAAAGTTGCAAGGAGCAATTCTGACTACAAGAAAAATAAACTTGGTCATTTTGCCTCATTCAGAACTGAATGGAGAGTTCAGAGGGAATGTGAGCCTGTGCCCACCCTCTTCTGACTTGGATGGGCTAAAACTTCTCCAGCACTTCTGCCAGCTGAGATCTATATAACAAGCCACAGGCAAAAATGAGTCAAGAGAGCAAAGAAGGGTCAAGGGTTAAAGACTCACATTTCTGCCCTTTGTGATCCTACACTCTTGCTACTGACAGTATCGCTTGCTTTCTAAAATTACTACAACTACTAGATCCCAGCGTAATGGTGCAGTCAGCCCAAGGAAAGCAGGCTTGCTCTGTGCTTTGTCGGAAACCTGTATGCTTATCCATGAGCAATCTTTCAGGATTCCCTGTTTAATTTAAAAAAAGGCAGATACATATTTTTTATGTTAATTACAGCAATACCTCTGAATTTTGCAGGGAGGGAGGGACCCCATCCCCAGACAGCTGAGGGGCAGCTGAGTTGGAGCTGAGGAGGGACATGCCCCACCCCAGGTCCTACTTCACCCAGCCCCCAGGGAGCCATGCAACTGGAGCCTCGCGAACAGGCCATGCAAACAGGTGCACTTGTCTCCGCGAGTTAGCATGGAGTTTGCACAGAAGGGTGAGCGGAAGGGCCCGCGGCCCTGCCAGTGCCTCCCAGTTAGCCAGACTACTAACCAGTAAAATGCTGGTCTGCAGCCCCCTCCCTTTGGCTCCTCAGAGGCCTCCACCCAGACGGAGCCCACGGTTCCGGGCTCCACGCAGACGGAGCCTCTGGCTCTTGGCTGCTGGGGCTGCCTGACACTTTTTCAGGCTCTGGGGTCTGGGAGCATGGCCACCTCCCCTTGTGAGGTCTGCTCCCTTTTGAGGTCTCTGGCACACCAGCTGGAGGAGCTCCAGGCCGTAGTCCAGAAACTGCGCACCATCAGGGATAATGAGCGGGAGATAGACTCCTAATACCAGGCCCTTCACCCCCTGGAAGTAGAGGATAGACCAAGGTTGCCTTCCAGGGCAAGGGAGGACTCGGGGACCTCCCATGCTGTCCAGTCCCAAGGCCCACCGCACCAAGATACCCGCCCCGCTGGAGCTTTGCAACAAGTACGAACCTCTTGCAGCCCCAGCAGAGCCTGCTAAGCTGCCAGGTCCCGTAGGCAATACAGGTTCAACTGTAGCTACCACCCCCGCTCTCCCTAAGACAAAACACAAAGTGTTTGTCGTGGAAGACTCCATCCTGGGGGGAAATGAGGGGGCAATCTGCCGCCCTGACCCCTTAGCCCAGGAAGTCTGCTGCTTCCCGGAAGCACATATCTGAGACATTGCGGAGAAGATCCCTGAGCTCCTCTGGACCACTGACCCTATGCTTCTTATCCATGTGGGCACAAATGACACGGCTTGAAGCAATCCCAGCTGGGTCATGAAGCACTACAGGGATTTGGGAGCGGGGCTAGTGGGGTTGGGGCACAGGTGGTGTTTTCTTCAATCCTCCCAGTCTCGGGCTACAGGCTGAGGAGGGAGAGGAGGATTCAGGTAGTAAACCAAAGACTGCGGTGCTGGTGTCATCGTGAAGGCTTCGGCTTCCACGACCACAGTCCGCTCTTTGCTGAGAGAGGCAGTGAGCTGCTGGGAAGGGACAGCCTCCACCTCTCCTCTCTTCTGCGGAGGAGGCTCTTCTCAGCCAGACTGGCTGACCTGCTCCACCGGACTTTAAACTAAGCCCGCCGGGGAATGGGGGGACTACCGCCACTGCTGGCGGGCTGAGCAACCCTTGCAAAGCCAGCAGGTCAAGGCACTTAAGGGATCCCACCCCAGCCCCAGCCCTGGTACAATTTGTGGGCAAGGCAAGGGCCCCCAAGGGGACACTTGCCTGCCTATACACAAATGCCAGGAGCTTGGGGAATAAACAGGAGGAACTTGTCCTCCTGCTTAACACAAATAATTACAACGTCATAGAGTTAATGGAAACCTGGTGGGACTCCACCCATGACTGGACCACAGGTATAGATGGCTATACCCTGTACAGGAGACATCAAGTGGACAAAAGGACCAGGGCATGTAGCTCTCTATGTTAAGGAAAGCTATGCATCCCTAAAAGCCGACAATGGTGCCCAGGGTGGACAGCTTGAGACCCTCTGGATTAAAATCTGTGGAGAACATGGCACAGGGGACACAATGGTGGGAGTTTATTACAGACCTCCTACCCAGGATCAAGAGCTTGACCAGGAGTTCGCTAGGGAATTGACTGAAGCTGCATGCTCCCAGTGCATGGTTGTCATGGGAGACTTCAAATACCCAGACATCTCACAGGAAGAGCCCTCGGCCAAATCCAAACTGTTGCAAAGATTTCTCTCGTGCATGGATGACCTCTATGTGATGCAAGAAGTCAACAGGCCAATGAGGGGTAAAGTGTTGCTCCACCTGGTGCTGGCTACAGGGGACGAGCTAATCAGCGACCTAACAATCGAAGGGAAGCTGGGTGACAGTGACCAGGACCTGATCACCTTCACCACCCGCCGTAAAGCTGGCAAGTCAGTCAGCAGTACAGAAGTCCTTGACTTCAGGAAAGCTGACTTTGGCAAGCTCAGGAGGCTTGTCAGTGAGGCCCTAAGGGACCACAACCAAAAGGGGAGGGGAGTTCAGGATAAGTGGTTGCTCCTCAAGGGAGCGGTCCTGAATGCACAAGCAAAGTCTATTCCATCTTGGAGGAAAGGCAGTGAAATGGCACAGCAGCCTTTTTGGCTCTGCAGCGAACTAGTGGGCCTCCTGCATCTAAAAAGAAAGGCCTACAAAGAATGGAGGACTGGATCCACCTTCAAGGAGGAATATTCTGCACTGCTCCAGACCTGCAGGGAGTGAACCAGGAAAGCCAAGGCTGCAACTGAACGCCAACTAGCTACAAGTATCAAGGACAATAAAAAGTCATTTTTTAGATATGTGGGGAGCTGGAGGAAAAGCAAGGGCAACGTTGGCCCCCTGCTAAACCAGATGGGACAACTGACAACTGATGCCCAGGAAAAAGCCAACTTGCTAAATGGGTACTTTTCATCATTTTTTCACCAGTCCCAAGGGGCGCCTCTGCCCATTACAGGATGGGAACGCCTGGGTGAGGGTGATTCCTTACCCTCCATCAATGCTGACCTTGTGAAGGAACACCTTGAGAGGCTGACACCTTCAAGACAGCTGGCCCTGACAGTTTATATCCCAGGATACTCAAGGAGCTGGCAAGCATCATAGCTCAGCCCATGCCATGGATCTTCGAGAACTCCTGGCTCTCTGGTGAAGTGCCTGAAGACTTGAAGAAGGCCAATGTGGTGCCTATCTTCAAGAAAGGGAGGAAAGTGGATCTGGCAAACTACAGGCCCATCAGCCTGACCTCTATCCCGGGGAATGTCTTAGAAAAGATTATCAAAGAGACCATTCTTAATAGACTGGCTGATAGCAGCATCCTGAGGGATAGCCAACACAGATTTGTTGCAGGTAGGTCTTGCTTGACCAATCTTATTTCCTTTTATGACCTATCACCTGGACAAGGGAGAAGAGATTGATGTCGTATACCTTGACTTTAAAAAAGCCTTTGATCTGGTATCCCATGATCACCTCTTAGCAAAACTGCCCAGCTGCGGCCTCAGCTTCACCACGATCCACTGGCTGGGGAATTGTCTCCATGGTCAGACCCAGAGGGTGGTAGTTGACAGTAGTCAATCGTCATGGTGCACTGTAACCAGTGGGGTCCCTCAAGGCTCTGTTCTTGGGCCAACGTTATTCAACAACTTCATTAATGATGTGGACATTGGTATCAGAAGCGGACTGGCTAAGTTCGCCACCGACACCAAACTTTGGGATAAAGCATCCACACCTGAGGACGGGAGGGCGATCCAGGCTGACCTTGACAGGCTTAGGAAATAGGCGGATGAGAACCTGATGGTGTTTAACACTGAAAAATGCAAGGTTCTCCACCTTGGGAAGAAAAACACGCAGCGTGCTTATAGGCTCGGCAGTGCTACACTGGCTAGCACTACAGGTGAAAAGGATTGACCACAAGATGAACATGAGCCTTCAATGTGATGCTGTGGCTAGTAAAGCAAGCAAAACACTGGCTTGCATCCATAGATGCTTCTCAAGCAAATCCCAGGATGTCATTCTCCCATTGTACTTGGCCTTGGTGAGGCTGCAGCTGGAGTACTGCATCCAGTTTTGGACTCCACAATTCAAAAAACGATGTGGAGAAGCTTGAGAGTCCAGGGGAGAGCCATATGCATGATCAGAGGTCAGGAAAACAGGCCTTATGATGAGAAGCTGAGAGCTATGGGACTCTTCAGACTGGAAAAGCGCAGACTCAGGGGTGATCTGGTGGCCACCTATAAGTTTATAAGGGGTGCTCACCAGGATCTGGGGGAATGTCTGTTCACCAGAGCACCCCAGGGGATGACAAGGTCAAATGGTCACAAACTCCTTCACGACCATTTCAGGCTGGACTTAAGGAAGAACTTCTTTACTGGCCGAGCCCCCAAGGTCTGGAATAGACTGCCACCGGAGGTGGTTCAAGCATCTACTTTGAACACCTTCAAGAGAAATTTACATGTTTATCTTGTTGGGATCCTATGACCCCAGCTGACTTCCTGCCCCTGGGGCCGGGGGCTGGACTTGAAGATCTTCTGAGGTGCCTTCCAGCCCTAATGTCTATGAAATCTATGAAATCTATAAAATTCTGGGTTTATAACACTTGGTTTTGAGGCAAGTACAAAGATCCCTGAACTGTATTTTAACATATACTATTGATATGGAAACAAGAACTAAATCTTGTTTCACCTGTTGTACCTCCATGCTACATACATACTTGAGTACCTGCAGTCTGGGCCCTTGTGTACAGTTGGCAGTTCAGCTCTGGGCACACAAGCATGAGCCTACTGAGCATGCCCAGGCAACTTTGGGGCAAAATAGGATTGACCACATGTGTACATCCTGAAATTTTAATCAGAGAAATATCATGACTTGGGGGCTGGAAGGGGATTTGGGGGATACCTAGCCCATGGCCTGGTGCTCACAGCACCTTGCTGGGAAGAAGGAGGTACAGATTTAAACACCTTCTGGAGGATCTACAACTGGGATCATTTGTTTTCTGGGCAAGTGCATTAAATACTAGGATACTGGGTTAAAGCATGGGTGGGCCCTTCTCCTCACTGCCAGGAGGAGGGTGACTGTCTTTTGCACCAAGGGAAATAGGATCTTGAATTATATGTAAATGCCAAAACTTGTAACTACGTGACTGTGCATGTGCCACTTAAGCAAATGCAGAGAAATAGGATTTAGTCCAAAGTTTCTGTGGTTTCTTAACTTCTTTTTTGTCTGATTAGAGTACAACTCTATGAAAATTCCAATTTGGACAGAATATAATTCAGTAAACATTATAATTACCCAAAGTCTCCATGCCATCTTGCATTTGCACTCATTGGGCACGTCTGTGCATGCAATTAATGCTATTTGGCTTTACTGCACAGTAAATTTACTAATTTACTGCTCAGTAAGCATCTGCACATGTGGACAGTGATGCTTTACTGCACAGTAGATTAGTCTACTGCTCAGTATAGTGCCTTGTGTAGACACGGCCATATCCCATACACTGTACTTAACTGGGTTCAACTGTAAGCTCCTTGAGGCAGAGAACCATCTTTATACTTGCTTGTGAAGTCCTTTATGACGTGGTCTATAAACAGGCCCCTATCTCTAATATAATTATGAAGCTGTACACATAGCTACTTGCTTAAAATGTTTTAAAGCTGAGACTGACACAGGGGTCAGTGACACCAGGACCAGTGAGCAGGCCAGCAAACGGGAGTCTGAGTGAGAGTTTGCTGAGGGAGTTTGCCCAGCTACTTTCTACCCTTCCTTCACTTTAAACTTGCTGAGTAGAAGCAGGCACAGGAGAAAGAAGGAATTTTCTTTGCTATAGCAACAGAAGAGGAAGCAGGAGTTAGCAGGAGAATCAACAGCATGGCCAGAAGATGTCAGTACCAATGCCACTGTCACTGCCAGCTTTGCATGTATCTGAGCTGGCTCTGTCCAGCAGAGGCCACTGATCATGGATGCTTCCATCCAGGTCCTGGCCCGGCTTTGCAGCCTGCATGTCCCTACCAAAGACAGCCTGGTGGGGAGTACTTAAGATGTAGAGGTGCCTCCTGGTAGATTCCTTTCCTTCTGGAATCAGGTAAGAGAGCTGCAAAACGATGTGGCCAGGCTCAGAAGCATCTGTAAGCATGAGTATTTCATCACCTCAATGTACAGAGAGACCTCCAGCGTCATGCAAGAGGGACAGCCAAAAAAGGCATTGGAAGACAAAGATGACCCAGAAACTCCAGAATGTGGAAGCGGGCAACTTGTCACCTCTGGTAGCAAACTGTACTCCTCTTCTGAATCTGCTGCTTTCCAGCTGAAAAGCAGGCATGAAGCTCTGGCACTGAATGAAAAGGAGCCTACCACAGAGGCAAGAGAGACCAAGCTATGTACTCCAAGGGTGGAAGGACTGAGACCACTGCCATCTAAAGACAGTAACAAGTTGTGGTGATTGGGGACTGCCTGTTGTGGGGCATGGAGGCATCAATCTGTCAGCTTGATGTGCTGGCTCGGGTCTGCTGCCTGCCAGGAACCCATGTCCAAGATGGCACAGAAAGGTTCTGAGACTCATCCAGCCTGATGATACTGCCAGGGTTGACCTGCAGCAGATCAAAAGTGACTACATGGCTCTTGATGGAAGGGTGGGTGAAGGAGGCAGGGGCCCACTTGGTATTTGCGTCAATTCTTCCAGTCAAGAGTAAAGTCCTGCATAAGAGCAAATTGCCATGCTTTGATCTCCAGGACACGAGGAAATGATATCACCATCAGGGATCTGTCTTTTTTGACCCTGGGGTGGTATTTCAAGAAGATCTACTGGAAAGATATGGGGTCCCCATGACAAAGAGGGGAAAAGTGTCTTTGCATACAGGCTCACTTAGTGGGAGAGCTTTAAACTAGGTTCACTGGGAAGTGGAGACAAAAGCCCAGAGGTAAGTAAAGTACTAGGAGACCTGGATAAAAATCCTAGTAAGGAGATGCAATAGCGGAATTATTAACAATGTTTGCAGGGAAAAAGACAGGGCAATCAGTTACTTACCTGAAATATTTATATGATAATGGAAGAAGCATGGGGAATAAACAAAAAGAACTAGGGGTCCTAATACAATTGCAGAATGATGATATAATTGGGTTTACAAGAAACAACTGTGGCAGGGTGCGGGGCCTGGGGAAAATCAGCCTGTGCAGGGCCTGGATGTGCTGGCGGAGGGTGAGCAGATGGTAAGTGGCCGGATGCAAAACTGGCCCAACTCCTTGGGGCCCCTCAAAACACAGCCCCCCCCCCCCCCCCCCGGAAGGCCCTGGAGTCTACAAAAATATGGTGGGAGGAGTTTACAAGACTGGAGTATTGTCATGGATGGGTATAACTTGTTCAGAAAAGACTGTTAAGAGAAAAAGAAGGAGGTGTTTCCCTATATATTAAGGGGATGTACACATGTTCTGAGGTACGGTACTAAGTGGGAGGTAGGCCAGTTGAAATCCTTTGCGTAAAGGTCAGAGGGGAGAGCAGCCAAGGGATGTCACAGTGGGGGTCTGCTATAGGCTACCAAACCAGGAGGAAGAGATGGACGAGACCTTCTTTGAACAATTAACTGAAGTTTTCCAAATCACAGGATCTGGTTCTCTTGGGGGATTTTAATTACTGTGATATCTGTAATAGTCAGTCCAGCAAATTCTTGGTGTGTTTTGGGGATAACTTTTTGGTACTGGTGGCGAAGAGGCAAACTTGGGAGAAAGCTCTTCTCAACCTCACAAGCAGGGAGGAGCTGGTTAAACATGTGAAGGTGGAAGGTATCTTGGGTGACAGTGACCACAAAATGATAGGGTCTTGTTACACCTGACAATTCACAAATGCTAAATCTATGCAACAGTATGTGCTATTAAACTTGGAACATGCTGTGAGCAGTTTCACCTTAATGTGATTTCTGACCTGTACAGCTCTAACTGGCCACTAGAGGGGGCTGAGCAGGGGCATGTTGAGAAGTCAGGACACCCGGGTTCTATGGCTACTCTGGAACAGGTGTGGAGGTTAGAGCAGAGGAACTGGGAGTCAGGGCACCGGGATTTAGGGCATTTATACACGTGCTCTGGAAGGGGAGGTAGGAGCACTTTAATTAGAGTGGTTCTGATAGCCCACAGCATCTCATGTATCAGCATCCCCGTGCTTCAAAATGATGGTTGGGGGCATTTGAACTAAAGCTCATCAAAAAAGCTTTAGATAAAGCACCCCCTCCCATTGTGAAGCACAGGGATTCTGATACACGAGATGCGGGAGGCTGATGAAGCTCAGTAATTGCTACATGCCAGCAAACTCGCTGAAGCAGCGCATTGGAGCAGCCTCCCTGCTCATGTACAGGCACCCTTAGTTGCCAGCTCTGGGAAGCCATCAGGAAGGGGAGAACTGCCTGGGCCAGGGAAGAAGTAAAGGGGGCATAGGGCTAGTAATTATAAAGAATAGCTGAGACACTGTTTCTGTCACTATTGTTAGCTGCAAAGGAACAGCCATAAAAATTGTCCTTTTGTAGCTTCCCCCCAGCTGCACCACTGTCTGACTGCTTGGGGCTGCTGTGAGTGAGTCCCCTGTGCAGCACAGCATCCCCAAGGAGGCAGACAGTGGTCCTGCTGCCCTGTATCTCCTTGTTTTTGCTGCCCCATCCCCCTGCCAGGTGGCATCATGCTCTAGCTTCCCCTGCAAGCACGGACCTGCAACTGCTGGGAGTGGGGTTATACAGTGGGAGCATGGAGCATGCTTCTTCCTCTCCCAGTGGCTCCATGATCTCACCATGCCAACTCCCCTCCTGTCAGCTGTGGCTCCATGCTCATGAGGGAAGCCAGACTTGGATGGAGCAGGGAGCTGCCGGGAAGGGGGTTGGAGCTTGGAACTTGCTTCTCCCCTTCCTGATAGCTCCATGCTCCTGCCATGCTGCGCTACACCCTGGCTGCGGATGAGTCTGGCTTCCTTCCACAGAGCCCAACTGCCAGGATGGTGTTGGAGCAGAAGGAGCATGGAGCGGTGGGGCAGCCACACCACCATCTGTCTGTTTGGCTTGGGGTTTCTGTCCTGCTCAGGCATCCAGCTGCAGCAGCTCCAGCACTGGCAGGGCCCTGCTTTCCCCTGGGCAATACCACACCTTGGGCAGTAGTGTATAGAAGGATGGACAGATCATCCATGGAACGGAAGTGGGTGGGAAGAGGAGCAATGCATCCTGGGAGGCTGGAGGACTGTAAATTGCTCATTTTATTTCTGCAGAGTGGACTGACAGTGCATCAGGTGCTCCATAACACAAGCTGGAGATACTCCCCATGGAGCCACGTAATCCAGCCTATGGTTTTCCCAATGGGCCTGGAAATTTGGTGGTAGGAGAGTGGTGGAACTTAACACTGCCACTGCTCCCCCACCACCAAATTTCCATACTCTGTGCAGCTGCACTGGCCCCAGCCAGGCCAACCCCATGCAGAGGGATCAAGCCTCGTGAGGGCCTGACCCTCAGATAGACCTGGTACTGTTCACCTGGTCTAGGGGCTAGAAAGATCAGGCCCCTAGACCCCTTGATCAAGGGGGTAGGACTGGGATTCATAATATCCTGAATCAACTGGAGAAATGGTCTGAATTAAATTAGATGTAATTCAACAAGGAGGACAAGTGCAAAGCAAAATCCTGCTCTTGGGACAGAATAATTGCATGCACAAATACAAACAAAGGAATTATTAGCTAGTGGTACCGCCTGGGGCTTGTAGTGAATCATAGGCTGAAGATGAGCCAACAGTGTGCTCTTGCTGCAAAAAAAAAAAGCCAACAGCATACTGGGTTGTATTTACAGGAGTGTCACTTGCAAATCAATGGAAATGATTATCCTTCTCTATTTGGCACTTCTGAAGCCTCACCTGAACAGTAGCATAATTTGCAAGGGGTGGTAAGCATGGAACCAGTCCAGGGTACAAATTCAGGGAGGGTGTCAGTATGGCAGCCCCCAGGGGTTGTGCTCTGTTGCCACAGCCTGGGTTTGGGAAGCTTGTTCCAAGGCAACAGCAGCCTGTTGCCACCACTGTAGCTGCAGAAGAAGGCAAGCACTCCTCTCCATGCCACCCCCAGGCACCCAAATTTAAAGCTATGCCTCTGTTCCTGGAGTACTGTGTCCAGGTTTGGGTATAGGTGGGTGCTCAGGTGATAGGCAATCAGTCTGAATGGAACACTGTAAGATGGGGCGGTTTATCAGAGTGTAAGCCAGGGTCAAGGTGGATATCAGTCCAAGGCTGAGATATCAAGCCAATGGTCAAAACGAGGTTATGTTCAAGATAAGCAGCTGGGGTTGATCACATTCCTGACGATACTAGGAGCAATGGTCTCAAACTGCAGCAGGGGAAATTTAGGTTAGAGATTAGGAAGAATTTTTGACTATGAAGGTGGTTAAACTTTGGAACAGGCTACCTAAGAGAGCAGTAGAATCACCCTGCCTTGAGTAGGGGACTGGTGTAGATGACCTCATGAGAGCTTTTCCAGACCTACGTTCCTATTATGCTATGCTTCTATAACTGTTTGACTGTTTGACAACTTTCTAATATTAAATGCAGTAAATATTAAATCATGAAGACAGCATGAAAATGAAATTATATGAAAATATATATTTTTTAAATTTATGTGGTATTCATTATGATGTGAACCTCTGTGGTAATAATATTGCTTATTCTTCTTATTTACTATCTAATCTGTGTTTAGACTCAGAGATGGTCTGATGATTTTGAACACAACAAACATTCTACCTGGTTTCATAAGATATATATTTGCTAAAAATATTGTCATTATTATTATTTTAATGCATTTTAATATTATTATCAGTTTATATTACAATAGCACCCAGGAACCCTGATCAGAGCTCTGGGCCTGACCATGCAAGCGCTTGACAGACAGATAGCTAAGAAAATGTGTTGCTACACGGAGCTTATGGTTTATGGACCCAGTCATGCAAATTTTTAGCATGTGCTGATACCCACTGAGGGACTAAAATAACCCAGTCACTTGAAATTAAAGGTGTGCTAAAGTCCCATTGCACTGAATGGCATCTAAGCATGTGCTTAAATTAAACTGATCCTGAAATGTGTTAATCAGTAGGGCTGGAATGCTGATTTGCGGCCTGAGATTGTGTCATGGAGAGCTCACTTTCCATGTGTAATAGTACAAGACCCTACTCCTTCCTCATTATGAACATGTAACAGTCCTATGGCAACTACAGTAATTTCTTACAAGAGACAAGGATATAAGGAAAGTATTTTTAGACCTTTTTAATGTGATTAGCAGCTGGAAACTTGGAAGAAATATCAGAACCATCTGTGTGGACCATCTGTGTACATTTCACAAGTTGTACTATGTGAATCTCTGCTTTACTTAAATCTGTTGATGACCAATGTTTTTGTGTAAGGACATCGACTGCCTAATTTACTTTTAATTTTTTTTTGGTATTATTACATTGATAATTTAAGTATGAATAAATGAGAATTAATATTTATTTACTGGCGACATCAAGACTTTGGCAAACTTTCTCATGTTTAAGTTGTCACTGGCAATCCCACACAGTCAAAGATGATTGTCTTCCATGATTGCTTTATCTGTGGGTCCAAAGATGGCTGATGAGGTCTGGGATTGACAGACTCTGTTGCAACTTGGGCGTGTCTTACAATGAGGGGTGGGTGGCTCTGGATTCCTGATTCAGTCAGTGACACACTGTTTCTACCAATTCAGCTTTTCCGTCTCCTGTTGTTGTTGCAAGGTTTCAAATTACTGAGACCCTTACAAAAGACTCTTTCTCCATTTGGGGCGGTCCTGATGTGGGTGGCCCAGTTAAGTTGGTGTTGGATGATCATCGCCTTATATAAGGATTCCAAACCAAAAACATTTCTTTCCCCAAATCCAATTAAGTTTGTTAAGTGACAATAGTGGCAGGACTTCTTGCCCCCATTCTGATTACTTATTACAGCTTTTTTTTAATGGAAATATTTACAACCAAACTTTCAAGTAACTTCTCACTCATAGATGAATAGGGAACCATGTATTAAATATGTGACTCCAGCAGCCATTCACTTAACCCAAGAAGTTATTAGAAGTTTCTGTGCTAACTGACTAGGCCTAAGATTGAAGTTGTTCAAAACTGCCCTCTGCAGTATTTTCTCTGCATGCCTTCTTAAAGTGAGAGAAGTTGTAAGTTTTAATTTCAATCCATTCTCTTATAATAATACTAGCCAATTGCCTGTCAAGAATGATGGGGAAGCAGGGGGTGGGTGGGTGAGGACAGATTGCCACCACTCACCATCCTGCACCACCACCACCTCCCAGGAGCGGAGGTGGGCAGGGAAGCTTGCCCTGCATTCCTCTCTGTCCCCTGCTGGCCTTGCCCCCACCCCCCACCCTGGCCCTGTTCCTCGGAGGCAACGGGGAAGGGGGGGGTCAAGCCAGCAGCGCTGGCCTTGCCCCCCGACTCCGTCCCCTTGGTCATGGTGGTGCTCTGCATTCCGATTGGTTGTTTCACTAACCAATCAGAGTGCACCAGGAGCTTTACAGACAGACAGACAGACAGACAGACAGACGGACAGACAAACTAATCCCTTTATTATATAACAATTCAGTTCATACAGAATGGAAGAAAGATTGTTCTGTCATTGCTGAACTGGCTATTCTGTTTCATGAGACTACACCTCCCCAGGTCTCTTCTGTTAGTGGGCAGCACAATTAAATGAAGAGGTTGATCAATGGCACTTGATAATGCCTGATTGGTGGTATTCTCTTTCACAGTACCTCCTGCTCTTTTGCTCTGCAAATGTATGATTTATGGTGACTTCGGATTTCTTTACAATAAACTATCCCATGAGTATGGGTTATATTCCAGTGCTGCATGGTAGAGCTCCTATTGGTATAAGCACATCTATTCTAAGAGTGTAACCCCTTACCTACCAGGAATCATCAGTGTCCTGAACTCTGTATAACACTGTGAACATAACAGCATTTCCTCCTCTCTGGAGTCTGCACTGCTTTCCACTGGAATTGGTGAGCATTGTATTGTCATCCTCTACTGCACGGAGAAATGGCATGGCTTCAATGATGTCTTCAGATATCTAAGACAGGTTTTATATTTCATCCAAGAGATGGTACTACCAGCTGCAATGGGGTTCATGAAGTGATTACCTAGGTTGGTATTTACCTAGATCACAGTGGTTGTAACCCTTCATTTGCAAGACTGGCATGGAATCAATGAATAAGGTCCTTAGCTGATGTAAATCAGAAGTTTCTTTGACAGAATACTGGTTTCTACCAGCTGAGGATATGGGACAAAAACTCATCCAAAAGATTGAAGTACAGTGCCTTCTGATCTCACTGTGAAGGCAGTGATGCCCCCATCCTGAAAAAGAAGACTTGGAAATTGGAGAAACTCTTGGACAAAAGATGCATCAGTAGCTATTGAACATGGGAGTTAGGGGTACAGCTTATATCAGAACTTTCTAGATCTGAACTGCTAGAGGCTGCAAGAGCAAGAGAAACAGAGGGAAAAAACCCTGGTCATATCCTGTTCACTCTCCCAGGGTGCTGAAGTGGTTGGTGACAGAGCATGGACAGGACCATCTGGTTGATGACCTTTGCTTTCCTGCAAAGGGAGAGGCACTGCAGCAGGCTTGTCCATGCCTGCAGCTACTACAACACCCTGAGCTCTAGCTGAGGCCAGTTATCTGGTGAGGAGTGGTGTCTGTGAGACACGTGGACCCCTAGGTATAGCCGCAAGCCCATGCCTCAGCAGATAACCTGGAGCACAGTTAGAAGTGAGCCCACCTGCCACCCATCACCCACCATCAGGCCAGAGCTCTAGAGCCAGTTGACCTGAGCAGAGAAAGCTGCTGAGTAGTTGGACTGGCAGGCCTCCACCTGCACCAGATCACACAGATGGCAACGAGCACATTATTGGTTTACACTGACAGGACCACCCTCATGGCTGGCTTTTGGAGCACCAGTCCCACCATCTGCTTGCGAAGGAGACACAAGAAGGGCTTGAGGGCAATGGCATTGATCGGGCCTGACAGCAGGCAGCCTTGACACATGCCCTGCCTAAACAGGATGGGCTCCGTGAGAGTCCATTTGAGCTTGGCCATGTACTCTGTAAGGTGTATAGCACCCAGAGAAACCATACAAAATGGGGACCAAAGCCAAACACTCTCAGTATGCCTGTGAGGTACCCATGCTCCACCCTGTCAAATGTCTTCTCTTGGCCAAGAGACAAGAGGATGGATGACAGGCCATCCTGGCACGTGAGCTTGAGGAGGTCCTGGACCAGGTACAAGTTGGTGAAGATAGTCCTCCCTGGCACTGTGTATATCCAGTTGGGGTAGATCACATCCATGAACATGGACTTCAGACACAGTGAGATGGCTTTGCTACCACCTTGTAGTCCATGCAAAGGAGGGAGAAAAGACAGCAGTTAATTAGGTCGTGGGGGTCCCCCTTATTGGGCAGGAGGGTCAGCATGGCCCTCCTGCTTAACAGGGAAAGTTCCGTATCCCCTTCAGACTTGGTCCAGACTGCAGTGAGGTCTGGGCCACAGACATCCCAGAAGGCGCAGTAGAACTTAGCTGTCAGCTCGTCAATGCCCAGCATTTTGTTGGTGGGCAATGGACTGAGGGCATCTGAAAGCTCAGGCAAGGTGACAGGAGCCTCCAGTTGGTCCTGGTTGCCCATATGAACCTGCAGCAGCCCCTCCCACAGGATCTTGTTGATGTTAGCATCAGTCAGATTCAGTGAGAAGAGATCTACATAGAAATCCCTCACCCTTTCTTGCAGATTGCCAGGATCCATGATGGAAGTGCCATCATCTGCCTGGAGGCAGGCATTGTACTTCTTGGCATGCCTCCTCTTCTCCAAGGCATAGAAGAAGTGGAAACTGTGATCCATCTCCTGGAGGAATTGGATCCGTGGGCAGATGAGTGCACTGTGGGCATGGCAGTCATCCAGAGTTCAGAACTCCTCCTACTTTGCTTGACACTCTCCAAAGAAAGATGGGTTAGCTGGGTCAGTGACCAGGCACCTCTCCAGCTCTACCACCTCCCTCTCAAGCTGTTCCCTTGCTGCCTTCCTCTTCTGAATGTGCCCCTATGTGTAGCTGCAGCAAAAGAACCAGTCACATGCCTTCCCCACATCCCACCATCTCTGAGCTGAGGGGAAGGCGGGCCGCTACTTGCACTTGGCCAGCCAGAACTCCCAGAAGGCTGCCACAAGGTCCATGCCTGCCAGCAGGCCTCTGTTAAAGTACCAGTAGGCCAGCACTGGGTAGATTGGCTGCATCATGATCTGAGTATAGACAAGGTGGTGGTCCCTGAAGAGGGCCAGCCTAATGTTGGAAGCATGGACTTGGGTGGTGTTCAGCATAGAGATGTAAATTCAGTCCAATCGGGTGTGGCATATTTGCTCCTCCTCCACCCTCACAAAGGTGAAGGTAGTGGTGTCGTCAGGGTAGCAGGCATGTGAGACATCAACCAGGGTGTGGTCCAAGAGGACCTCTCTGAGGATGGTGGAAGCAGTCTGGCGCCACTCTCTGCCTGTATGGTTCTGCTTCTCGAGGGTAATATTAAATTCCCCACTGGGGACCAGGAACTCATGAGGGTTGAGGGTGCCAGGGTAGGCAGCTGCCTGCCAGTAGAAATGGGGCATCTACAAGTCATGCATTGGGGTGTAGAGATTTAAGAGGTTTATAACTAGCCTTTGTGCCCAGATTTGGAGGTGAGGCAGGTGGCCTGGCAGAACCTCAATGTCCTGAAGGATTTCTGGCTGCAGGTTCAAGGAGAACAGGGTAGCCACCCCACACGATGTCTCCATGAGGTGGCTGATATACTCCCTGTCTGCATCCCTACTCCAGCCACCAACTGGTTTTGGTGGTCAGAAGGGGAGGTGTCTGCTGCTGGACACACCCCTGGGGTGACCAAGACCTGTGCCTTGGCACTCACTGTATTATGGGGCAGGTTGGGGTCAGAGTTGAGGGTCAGAATTAGGCTTCTCTCCAGGACAACATAGCTGAAACCTAAAAAAAATCCTCAGTTACCCCACTGTGTGGTATATGTGGATCTGGGCCCCTGGAAGGGAACCCAAGGGTCTCCTCAGCCTCCACCTTAGCACCCACCACCAGCTGGATCATCACAGGGTGGTAGAAGGAGCGCACATGGAAGAGGCTAGGGTCCTAGCACCCCAGCAGGAGGGGAGTGACCAGGAAGATGACTCTCCCCAGGGTCTGGAACTGGGGCAACAAACTGAGGGCTGAGTTGGGGAGGTAGTGAGGAATGGAGTTTAGGATCACCCAGGGGTCAGGAGGGCTCAGGCAGGGCACAATGTGTGAGATGATGTGTTGTGGTGGTGGGGAAAGGGGCTGGCATGTGCTGAAGCAGAAGGGGCAGGGGAAGGGGGAATGGGATTCAAGACTCGGGCTTTGCAAAGCACTAGGTGGTCTGAGACAGACATGAGTAGGGGAGGAGGACATGCTTCTTGCTTGCTCAGCCTGAATACAAATTTGGGGATGAGGGGGGAGTGGGAACGTGGGACTCACCTGTGAGACAGAGGTGCAGGGTGCTGCCCAGGCAGCTGGCATGGCTGGAGTTGGTGTAGGGACCCTGCTGGGGCTGCTGGGTCCTCTCAGGCAACTGGTGTGGGGAATGCCCCACTGGTGCTATGGGGTCCCCTCAGTCTTCACAGTGGCCAGGCAGTTCAGAAACTGGAGCAGAAGGCAGGAGCTGGAACCAGGAGTGGGAAGCACGAGCTGGGGGCAGCAGCAGATGTGCATGGAGGGGGAGGGCACCCTCCCAACAGGGGCAGGGGGCAGCAGCATCAGTCCAAGGATGCCAGCCCAGGTAGAGCAGGCAGCGGGCTAGCCCATGGGGACCTGGTGGGAACCCTCTCTGGGGGAGACGGGAGGGGCAGCAGGCTTCACAGGGGAGAGAGGCTCAGTATGTGGTTTCTTCCCCAGGAGTTCCAGCAGTGGGAGTGAGTGCTGGTTCCCCCATGTGGCACAGGAGACTGGGCAAGATGGACTTATGGTCTGAGCCAGTAAATGGCAGTTGTTATGTTTGTATGTTCTAAATGTAAAGGTAGCTAAAACTCTAATATTATAAAAGCCTTAGTCTGTCTGTCTGTCCATAACGCTTTATTTACACTCTGATTTGTTGTCTCAGAAGTCAATCAGAGTACTCCAACAGACAAAGACACATGGTGGAGTGCCACCATGACAGCAGGGACTGAGGGGCCGGAGCAGGGGACCAAGGCCAGCAGCACTGGCCTCACCCCTCCTCCAGCCCTGCTCATGGAGGCAGAGGGGGATGGCAGGGACTGGAGTGGCACCATGATGAAGGGATGGAGCGGGTCAGGGGGCACAAGGCCAGTGCTGCTGGCCTTGCCCCTCCCCCCCACCTCTGGCCCTGCTCCTTGAAGGCAGTGGCGACGCAGGGTGCTGGTGGCACAGTGCTGGCCATGACAGTGGACTGAGGAGTGCTGCCATGACAGCAGGGACTGAGAGGCCAGAGTGGGGGGCACCCCCCACCCTGTTCTTGAAGTCAGGGGCCAGAGTGCCCCCCCTAACAACAGCTGGCAGGGAGGGGGAGGTGGCAGGGAAGAGGGGAGGAAGGGAAGGAAGGGAGCAGGAAGGGGGGGTGGTGGTTACCAGTGGCAGCACATGGCCGCCTGCCACCTGCCACTGCACTGCCACATGCAAGCTGCCCCCCACCCCAGGCCTGGGAGGCAGGGGGTGGGTAGGGTGGATGGGCTTGCACCCGAAGCAGCAGGGGGGAACTGGACCTGAAAGAACAGGGGGGCAAGGAGGGAACAAGCATGGGTCCAAAGCAGTGGGCAGGGCAGGGAAGGGAGGGAGCGGGCCCTAAGCCAAGGTGGCAGGAGGGGAAGTCGGACCCTGACCTGAGACAGCGTGGAGGGGACAACACAGGCCTCTGTCCCCACCCGCTCCCCTCTCTCCCCCCCCCCCCCCCCCATCATGCTTGATAGGTAATTTGCTGCTTATTTACTAAGGGTCTTGTTACACACTTCACTTTGAGCAGCTCAGCTGTTGATCAGCATTAGCGCTAGCTCATGTTTGGAGCAGTCACCTTAAGGCTCAAAACAGTGTTTGACTGTCCCCAACTTGCAAAGCTTCAAGTGGCCACTACAGGGCTGTTGAGCCAGGACAAGCTTCTGTCCCTGCTCTAGGTGGGGGTATGTGAGGGATGGGTTACAAGGGTGGGACATCACATGAAGCTGGGAGGATGAGAGTTAATGGGATGGGCATGGGTAATGAAATGGGAAGTGGAAAGGAAATGGGGATGGGAAAAGTGATGAAATGAAGAAGGTCAGCCACTAAAGGATAAAATAAAAAGTATAAAAATAAATAAATAAATAAATAAATAAGGAAGTAAATTAAAGAAGGTCTTATGTTTTAATAAATTGAGCTTTCGGATTTGGTTGTGGGGGCTGCTGATTGTGCTTCCTGGGCTGGCTGTGAGATGGAAGTGGTGAGGGAAAGCACTTTTAGGGGAATTACTGCATCTGTCTCCAGAAGGAAGCCCCAGCTCATGGGGACCTGATTTGGCCCCCTACCTTGGTCCTTCCCCATCCTGCACAGACCCCACTCCTGGACCTGTCAATGCTCTGTGACCTGGCTAGTTGGCATGTGATCTGTAGGCTGTTTCTATGGGGTTGCACCTTTGAGGGTAAGAAGGTCACCCCTCTGTGGTGGGAGAAGGAGTTTGCTTGGTGCCAGAACCATCCCCTGGGCAGTAGAATTCAGAGGGTGGAAAGTCTGTCCACATAGACTAGGAAGATGGAGGACTGCAACTTGTGTAGCTTATCTGTGGGGAGGGACCACACATTAATGAAACATGAGCTGGGTAACATGGACGAGAGATAAACCTGCTCTGGAGTGGCATAACTTTAAGCTGCTGAAAGTGCTTAGAACTAGTTTCAGGTCTTGATGTCGACAATCCAGGGGTTAAGAACTCTATGAGCCATCTAAAATTACAAGACAATTTTTTTTTCTCTAATCAGCATGGGGAAAAAAGTTCCTCATCTTATATTCACATACAAGGAAACCTCATTAAAGCAGCATGCCTCAGTAATGGAAACTAACTATGAATTTGAGTAAGTGCAGCCAACACTGAGCATGACTATAAAAAACATGGCCTGTATTGGGCCAACATAAAGATGGAAACCTTTTTTTATTGTTAGAAAACAACTAAAAGAAACTACATTAACACAAAACTTGACAACCTCCCCTACCTTGTTCTTCTTATACCCCTTTTTACCAGTAACACATTAAACTCTCACGAACCACCCCCAACCCAGGAGGAAGCACCAACTTTCACTCTGTCCCTGTCCTTTTATAAGAAACACCGCCATTCTTCTTTTCTCCACCACTTCTCTCACTTCTTCTTTCTTATCTTCTATGCATCTTGATCCACATAATATTTCAATTCGTATATTGCCAATTCCAAAGATTCTTTCCTGGTGAAAGCCAGTCCCCTGACCAACAGTTGGTTTCTCACCTTCCACATCACTATTGTCTCACAAAGTAGTATGGTTCTCAGTCTCTCTGGGCATGTCTACACATGCATTAATGTGCTTTAGTTAATGCACATTAAATCCAGTCCCTCCATTGTGCGATACTAGGAAAATGTGCATTAGCCTGTCTTAATGTGCATTAACGAAAGAGCATGGGGCTCCTACAGACATGCAGGGAGCCTGCTCCGACATGCTGGAAATCCAGCGCATTGGAACAGACTTGATTAATTGAGTCTGCTGGAGTGCAGAATTTGACGTGCTCTGGCAGCCTTCTACATCACGTGTATCAGTGTCCCCATGCTGAAAAATAGTGGCGGGGCACTTTGAAATAAAACATGTTCAATGAGCTTTAGTTCAAAGCGCTCTGCCATCATTTTTTCAGAGTGGAGATGCTGATACACATGATGCATGAGTGCTTTTAATTAGCACATCTTGCTAATTAAAGTGCCTGGGACCATGTCCCAAAGCACATACAAAAATGCCTATGGTTTTTAAATGATGCTTAGGGAGCTTGTCTACATAATGTATTACCTAGATACACCTCACAAAAATTGCCATTTTGCTAGCTTAATCGCATCTGAAGATATATGCTTTGACCTGGTTTTATCGTGTTAGTTAATTTTTATCATGGTAAACTAAACCACCTCCTACATGGTTTATTTTTAGCTTGGAAAATTGCACCCACAGAATTATTTTTATTGTAATAGTTTTTAAACATGTATCTGAGATACAGCCAGAAATGGCATTTTCCCTGCTCTGCCATGATTTGCCCACCAGGTGCGACTTGGCTTCACTTGGAAATCCATGGAATTTCTGTTGCAGTGCAGCTACTAGACACCAGATGCAATTCTTGCAAATCTTCACTGGTCAGGCAGTTCAGGGTTCAGGTTAATGAAAAATACTATTTTTTGGACTCAACATTGTTCCCATTGTTTGCATTAGGTGCTTCCCTGGACGCCCCTCCCCCCACAAAGGGTGGCTCAGCCCTCACCCCTGCAGCGCACCCCTTCCTTCACAGTATGGGCAGGCCATGCCCACAGTACCATGGCTGACTGGCCCTGCTGTGAATTTGCTCTCCCCTGGGGTCAGGCAATGCATGTTTTCCCAGTTGCCATCTATCAAAGACAAAAAGCCTCACCCGGTGCCCCAGTGTTTCTCCCAGTGTTTGCATTACTTTATTAGGAGCACACAAACAAGAAACAAAGAAAGACTTTGACTTTTAAGAGGCATTTATTCCAGGGAGGCTGACAAATCGGGGCCAGTAGAGAGCATGTACAGCCGAAGATCTGGGCCTCATGGACAAGGCCTGGGCTCATGGCCTGCAAGGCCTGCCCGTACACTCTAGACTAAACAAAACAACACACACACACAAAAAAAACCCCACAACGAACATTAAGACGATTTACATATTTACAGTTCTGCCAGCGGGGACACCCATGGAGGCCTCAGGGGTCGACCCGCATGAACAAGTTCTAAGGCCTCGGCCCGCTGGACGCATCTCTGCAGCTTGAGCAGCCGGTGGTGTTACAGTCCAAGGATCAGGCGTCCCGCCTCGACTCAGCACAGTGCCCCCTCGAGGGCCCAGCGTTCCTCGAAGGTGGGCACCGTCCACTGCAGGACTGCATGCTCAAACTCGAGCGAGAGGCGGGCCCGCACCAGCAGGCGGAAGAGCTGAAGGGCGTCGACCATCCCAGTGCCGATGAGCCGGTTTCGCCGGCTCTTTAGGGTGGCCGTCTTGGCCTGGCCCAGCAGGAAATTGGCCAGGCTGACCGTGGCCCACTCGGCCGCCCAGTACGGGAAGGAGTAGATGTAGACGTCCTCGGAGAAGTCCTGGAAGAAAGAAAGAACAACAGCCTCAATAGACCAGTTTCTTTCGAAGTCCCAGAAGAAAGAAAGAACTACAGCCTCAATAGGCCAGTAAACAGTAGTGCCTTGGAATGCCTGACACCCATCTCATTTTCACTTCTGTCAAAAGACAAATTTGAAATATTTAAAATGTGTCCTCAGTATTATTGTGCAGGTAGTAAATGTGAAAATAAGAAAGAATGAAAGTATTTGGGCTTCTCAAAATACATAATTTCATAACTTCAATTTTTTAAAGTCTTTCCAATAAAATGCCTACATAATCAATCAGTGTCCTGACTGAAAGCATTGCTCTTCTGTCTGGGACGCGGCAACATTTGTGGCAGGATGAGGAATATCTGGCAGGGGAAATGACATTGAGCACTTAGCCCATTCACAAATGCGACTAAAAATCTTTGTCTTTTTCAAAAGTACCCCACCATCAGGAAACTTACCAATGTCCTGCATTCTCGCTGTTGCTGTTGGTACCCAAACCCCGGCTGGCGGCTGAAGCATTCAGAGTAGTGTAGTGTTGGCAATGGGGGGGAGGGTGGGGAAGGGCGGCAGCATGTACACAATTGTGTGTACCAGATGTACGGGGAGTGGTCTTATCCCTAGCACCCATGGAGTGGATAAGGGAGGAGCACAAGTGGCTGCCCATGACTGAGGCAGTGGCGAACGCACTCGCTTCCCAATAGGGCTTCAGTAAAACTGGGGGCAGTTGAAAGGCATCATGTGGGTTTGTGGGTTCCTGCTAGTCCCTGTTTGGTTTGTTCATGCTACATTATCTAGGGTGTGTTCTACTGCCTTTGTAAAGGGCTAATGGCTGGTCATCATTGACCATTTCTTAAAATCCTTTGAGGTGATAAGTGCCCTCAGCCACCAGAAACAAAAAGCATAGGTCATGTGCAGGCCCCAAACTGGCTGTTGCCAGTCTTATGTTTCATATTCCCAGTTTCCCCCCACCTAGCCTCACAATAGGGGATTGCAACTCAGGCTCTTTTCTCCTCCCCATGTGACTCTCTTGGTCTTACATTTCATGGCACCCCACCCCAAGCTCTTATCTCCTCGTTGTAACTTTTCACTCCTCTGTATATTTACACGTTCCCCAACATGTGGAATGCACAACATGGGATCACCATCCCACCTTTTGACAGTGGTGGCCCTGAACAGCCATGCACATTTTCCGATTCCTCAGTACCAGCCAAGGCTACCCAAGGGTTGCTTCACATCCTGTCTGTCATTCCTGCTTGTTTGCTAGTTTCAGGGTGTCCCCAGTGTTCCCCCAGGCATTTCCCACATTGGCATAAGAGGTACCTCTACCCCTTCCCACCCCTACTTCTTCCATTCTTAAAGCACCTTCCTTTCCTGCTGTCAGAAATAAGTTTAAATTCATTATAGTAAACCAGTATACATCAAATAAACAGAGACACATTTACTGTTGACATTAAAAATCTTTAATAATTTATTTAACATAATTTACATAACAACTACAAAGAAACCATAAAGAATCCATAAAGAAACCATAAAGAAATGTTGGGCCCGGATGCTGAAGGAGGTACACGAGTGGCAGCACATGTGAGCCCTCAGCTCCCCCTAACCACAGCACACCAGAACGGCAGATCTCCAGTAGACGAAGAAGCAACATCGGGTAAGTGGGAGAGAGTGGGGGAGTGGTGAAGAGTGGGGCCAGCTGTAGGGGATTGGGAAGGGTTTTTCCACCCTCCCATGTCTATATAGTGGCACCGGGTGGGTGCCGCACTCCTGAGCCACGCAAACAGGCCAAGCAAACAGGGGTGCTCTTCAGAGGCACGCCAGAGTTTGTGTAGGAGTTCATGCAGGAGGATGTACAGGAGAGGTCTGAACTCTAAGAGGCGGCAACTTCAGATGGAGACTTCAGGTGAGTGAGAGAGGATGAGTCTTTCAGTGGGGGTTACGACATGGCACACAGTAGGATGCAGTTCAGCAATGACTGTGAGGTGGTGCATCTAAGCAGAAGGAATCACCAGCATGCTTACAGGCTGGGGGAGGACCTTCTCAGCAGCACAGCAGTGGAAAGGAATCTTGGAGTCATTGTTGACACCAAGATCAACCTGAGTCATCAATGTGATGAAGCGGCGGGACTCACATGGCACTGTGCCGTGCCGCTTTCAAAGCAGTGGAGCAAGATGCAGAGGCAGGGAGCAGACAGAACCCAGCTCACAGCTGCAGCCCGTCCCTGCCCCGTGCAAAGATCGGGGGGCAATGTGCCCGAAACTTGGCTCCCCGGCACCGTGCTTCTGGAGGAGCTGCCAGGCTGCACTGGGCTCTTCCCAGGGACGACTCGGACCGGGGTGGGGCAAGCATGGAAGTCCCAGGAGTTCCAACCCCTCTAGCCCAGTGGTGTAGCTGAGGCTGGCCCTGCTCTGGCCCCTGGCTCTGGGCCACACTGGGCAGTGCAGGGCTGGGGCCAGAGCCAGTGCAAGGAGGCAGCCAGGGCTGGTGTGGGACTGTGGGGCTGTGGTTTCACAGGGGCCGCTGGTGCCGGGTAATGACCCTTGGCACAGGGGAAGGGGTGGCTACATGGGCGCAGTGGGCCCCAGGCCTGATCCCCATCCCGGGCCCAGCTCTGCTCTGCTCTCTCCTGATCCCAGTTCCACTCCACCTACCCACCCACACACCCTTTCCCCTCCCCCTGCAGACTTTCCAGCCCCCCCCCAATTTTTTTCTCCCTCTACCTATGCTGACCACCCTGCAAAGACACTGTTGCATGATTAATGATTTACACAATCCTATTGATTTGTGGACTTTGAAGAGTATGCATGTATATGAAGTGCATGTGTATGTCCATGTCAACTGGATGAATATGACTACAATTGTAAGTGTCTAGCCTTTGTTGAATCCTGCCCTCGGGGCGTTGTAGTGTCCCCTATACCCCCTGGTTTATACTGGTTATGTTCCCAGTACTGTTCTCTCATTAAAAGGTATATGATTAATTCCCCATTGGTGGTCTGGCTCTGCTCTATAGGGGAAGGAGAGTCCCTACACCTTCCACAGCGCTTGTGCACCTGCTTTTATCCCTTCAATTGGAGAGGGGATACCTCTGGGAGTACCACCTGGGTTACACATGTTTTGCAGATACATTAAGGCTGGGAGCACCAGAAGCAATCTATTGCTATTAATTAACATTAGAGCTCATGGTAATCATACTTTACAAATACAAGGACCAGAAGCAAGCAGCTTGCGGAGGACCCCAAAGAACCCTAAAATCTCAGACCATTACAGGCTGTGCATTGCTGGGTGCTGCAGACTGCCACCCATCCAGGGTACAGAAAAGCGAGGTGCTGGCATGGATAAAGCCCAGGGTTGGGGGCTTCCCACGAAAGCAGACTGCAGACTGACTAGCAGGTGCAGCTCTTGGGGGCAGAAAGTATCTTTCTCAGGAGACATTGCCATGGTCTGCTACTGTGCTTGGTGTCAGAGAGAGCCATCCAGGCAATGGGGAGCCTGTCCAGCTGAGCACTGTGGCAGGTCACCCCCAAACCAAAACCCCAGTAAGGGTGGCAGGCAGGGGGCGGGAGGGATGTGGCCCCGCCCCGCCTGTAGGACAGCCCAAAGGGGTGTGTCCTATCAGAGGATGCTGGGGCAATGCTGGAATGTTGCAGCCACTGGGATGTCTGACAAGTTGTGCCCTGCATGACTTGGGCAACTGTAGGGGTGGCCAGGATGAACCCGGACTTCAAACACTATTGTAAATTGTTGGGTGGTGGGTGAGGCAAATTTGCATGCCAGGAGCGATGAAGCTTTTGACATGAAGCCGAGCTAACAGATGTGGGGCAGAAGTGCACCCCTCCCCCTCGTTCATTGGAAAGCCCAAAGGGGTGCGCCCTGTCCTGGGTGTCAGAGGTTGTTTCTAAGAAGGCTGGCCAGTCCTGTGATGGTGCAGCCCTTGGGCTGCCTACCTGTGCCATCCAACACTTGGGGAATTGTCAGGGTGTCAGGTTGGCCAGGATGGGAAAACACAGGAATATCTGCTGCTAGATGATGGGGGTTGGATTGCTACTAGGCAATGCAATATCATTATTCTTTGGAGGGTGGAACATAGGTAGATTGAAATGGGAACTCAAACCTTTCCTTGTATGGAAAAAGCAGTACAAAACACTTTCAAAAGTCCTTTTGGGAACTTTATTTCAGTGACAATTTTCCAAACACTACAAAAGCAGTTAAATCAATAAACAGATAGAGAGTGAACCTAACTGAGTTCACACACCCCCACCCCTGCCATTCATGTTAAAGAGAAATGCAAGATAAAAGTATAATCTGCTTTCATAAAGTTAGGTGACGGCAGAGGAGGGAGGATTGCCTAAGAAGCACACCACTACAGGGAGCAATACAGAATCCCAACACCCCTCTTTTCACATAAATGCCTATCTAATTAACATTGATAAAAAGGCACATACATTCAGTTATAGCTTGATGACTGATGACTGCCTGTTCAATGGAAATTCTATTACGATGTCACTCAGCTTTGGGTACACTCGGCTTTAGGCATGAGAACCTGCCCTGGTGCCCCATGAGATCCCCTGCTCTTGGACCCCATTCCCACCCCCCCCTTCCGGGCTGCTCAGTAGGGGCATATGAAGCAGGCCCTATTAGATTCAGATTTGGATTTGGCCCAAATCAGGGACAGTAATTCAATTCATTGATTCAGATTGCTGTCCCTGATATGATTTGGCCAAATCCGAATCTGAAGATTCGATGCTGATTTGGAGAATCAGCGATTCAGACATAGACACAGCTTTAAGTTTTTTCTACATACCTTGAGGTACCAGTGCGGCTTGTGAACGTGGCCATGCTGGGGCGCGTGAAGTGTCCCACAGGAGTGCTGGAGGGCCCTCCACATGCTTAGCAGCAAATCCGGAAGTAGACTGGAAGTACTTCTGGTCCACTTCCGGGTCCACCGGGGAGCACACAGGGGGCCCCCCAGTATCCATGTAGCTCCGTGATCAGCCACGGGAGGACCCTGGTTGCCTCCCTCAGACCCAGGAGGCATCAGTCGCTGAGCTGAGGGGGCGTGGAGGGGGGGGGGCAGTGCACTCCCCGGCAGATCTGGAAGTGGACCAGAACTGTTTCTGGTCCGCTTCCAGGTCTGCTGCCGAGCATACTGGGGAGCCCCCTGCACTCCTGTGAGACACTCCATATGCCCCAGCATCGCAGCATTCATGAGCCACCTGCTACCTAGAGGTATGTAGGAAAAACATTTAAAGCTGTGTCCGAATTGCCGAATCTTTCCAAATGTCTCCAAATTCAGTCGGTGGGTTCCAAATTGATTCAGAGAGATTCAAGGGTCCTCTGATTCAATTCAGATTCAGAGATTCAGTCACCAAATTAGGCTGAATCTCCACCAAATCAAATCAGGGAACAAAGCTTTGCACAGCCCTACTGCTCAGTATCCTTCTCCCCTTCATCCCAAAACTGTAGCAGTGCTCTCCTCTTGCGGATAGAGGAGGCATGGCTCTCTTTTGGAGGAGAATGAACAGTGGGTTGGGGTGGCCTATTGTCAATGCTGCTCTCATAGTTTTGCCATCATGAAATTGTTAAAAGCTTGTGTCTAAACCTTGCCTCCAGACGCCCTCTACAATCAGCATTCTTATTTAAATGCTGAACAGCTTCTAAGATTTGATTAGTCCTGCTCTCCATAAGATTGAAATTGACATCCTCCCTCCTCATTAGCCTATTAAAGATATCATTAATGTCACCTGACATTCGTTCACTTGCCATAAATATGTTTTGAGACACTTCTGCCAGTATCTTTAGAATATTTCCCTTAGTTGTTCATTGAGTTGTTCTACAATTCTGTTAACGTTGAGCATTATCAACTGCTCTTCATGTTCTAGGAACCACAGCTGCAGTAGTAGGGGTAGCTGTGGGAAAGAGAAAAAGAAAGATCTTATGAGGTGTTCCTCTACTTTTAAACATTTTAAGAAGACTCTATTTTAAAATATTTTAACAACACACCCTCCTCAAGAATTACCAATGAAACCCCACTACCACTTACTGTGTTATGAAGCCTGCCCCCAATATTTCAGACGAGTCTCAATGTACCCTCACCAGACTGTACCTGGTACCCCTCCAATGGGAAAAACACATACCATCAGCCACCCAGCAGGTAGTAGCTTATATTTGGTTAAGGGGACTGGTCTCCTCACCCCGCGCAGCCTAAGAACACATGCGGCAGTAATATTTTAACCCGATGTCTAAGACCAACACTATAACTTACAAGTCACTGTTCAAGAGGCTTGTGGGATCTCTGGCACAGAACCAAACGATTTCTCTTGGGAACCTTAGGACTTCTGCGACAGAATATTGGTGGAGTCAGAGTCATCTTCATCATCATGAACAGAAGAATCATTTCTGGTCCCCTGCTGCTGATCATCCTGTGTGTCTGGTACCAAAACATGTGGGTGAACCAGAGTAGAGGGCAAGCTCATTTCTGGCTGTGCGGCAAAGATGTCCCTTAAGCAGGCCCAAACAAGGTTGTTCGTCTGTGACTCATTCTGTGACTGAGGAGGCTGCTTGTGTGCAGTTTTTGAAGTGCCTGCCAACATACAGGCAACTCCTACTTAACGCTCTTAATTGGTTCTGGAAAAACCAAGCATAAAGAGGAACCGCACTACATGAAACCCATTTCCCCATAGGAATGAATGTAAATAGAGATAATGGGTTGCCGCCGCTTCTTGTCACAGCTTCTCACCACCACCACCTCTCCCCACCCATCTGCCTGCCCACCAGCTCCACATGCCAGCCCGTGCCCCGCGCTCCTGCCACCATGCCATGGGCCCCCACCAGCTCTGGCCCCAGGCACTGGCAGGGGCCCTGCACTTGTGCCTGCCCCCTGACTCTCTGCTTCTTGTTGCCACCGCTTCTTCCCACTCCTCTACCTGCTGGCCATTCTGGCACCATGTGCCAGCCCCAGGCCCCACACTCCTGCTGCCCCACCCTGGGCCCCTGCCAGCCCTGGCCCCACAGCACCAGTGCGGGCCTCATGCTCATGCCTGACCACTCACTGCCACTCACCGCTTCTTGCCACCACTTCACTAAGCACTATAATGAAACTGGCTCAGTGCTAAGTGAAATCAGGTATGAAATTGAAATGAGCCCTATAGCAAAATAGTGCTAAGTGGAACTACATTAAGTGGGGCTTGACTGCACTGTGGCACAGGGGAGGTGTGGACATGTTTTCAGGCTCCTTGGCCAACAAACCCGTTATCCCAAACTCAGGCAGGCAAGCCTCTGTAGTATCTCTTTCAAGGGTGGTAGACAGTTTGTCATAGAATCATTCTCTGTGAGGCACCCAAACAAGAGTTATAGACATTAAATGCCATAGATATTAGGGCTGGAAGAGACCTTGGAAGATCATCGAGTCCAGCCCCCTGCCCCAGAGGCAGGAAGTCAGCTGGGGTCATAGGATCCCAGCAAGATAAGCATCCAAATTTCTCTTGAAGGCATTCAATGTAGGTGCTTGAACCACCCTCAGTGGCAGGCTATTTCAGACCTTGGGGGCTCAGACAGTAAAGAAATTCTTCCTTATGTCCAGCCTAAAACGGTCTTGCAGGAGTTTATAACCGTTTGACCTTGTCACCCTTTGGGGTGCTCTGGTGAACAATCATTCCCCCAGATCCTGGTGAACACCCCCGATAAACTTGTAGGTGGCCACCAGATCACCCCTGAGCCTGCGCTTTTCCAGGCTAAAGAGTCCCATAGCTCTCAGCCTGTCGTCATAAGGTCTGTTTTCCTGACCTCTGATCATGCGCGTGGCTCTTCTCTGGACTCTCTCAATCTTCTCCACATCCTTTTTGAATTGAGCAGCCCAAAACTGGACGCAGTACTCCAGCTGCAGCCTCACCAAGGCCAAGTACAAGGGGAAAATGACATCCTGGGATTTGCTTGAGAAGCATCTATGGATGCAAGCCAGCGTTTTGCTCGCTTTACTAGCCGCAGCATCACATTGAAGGCTCATGTTCATCTTGTGGTCAATCATGACCCCCAAGTCCCTTTCATTCGTAGTGCTAGCCAGCGTAGCACTGCCGAGCCTATAAGGATGGTGCAGGTTTTTCCTCCCAAGGTGGAGAACTTTGCATTTTTTGGTGTTAAACACCATCAGGTTCTCATATGCCCTTTTCCTGAGCCTGTCAAGGTCAGCCTGGATCACCCTTCTGTCTTCAGGTACAGATGCTTTGCCCCAGAGTTTGGTATCATCGGCGAACTTGCCCAGTCCACTTCTGACTCCAATGTCCACATCATTAATGAAGATGTTGAACAATATATGTCCAAGGACAGAGCCTTGGGGGACCCCACTGGTCTCAGGGCACCATGATGATTGACTTCTGTCAACCACCACCCTCTGGGGCCAACCACAGAGCCAATTCCCCAGCCAGTGGATCGTGGTGGACCCAAGGCTGCAGTTGGCCAGTTTTGGTAAGAGGTGATCATGGGATACCAGATTGAAGGCTTTTTTGAAGTCAAGATATATGACGTCAATCTCCTCTCCTTTGTCCAGGTGATAGACCATCTGGTCATAAAAGAAAACAAGATTGGTCAAGCAAGACCTACCCAAAACAAGCCCGTGCTGGGTATCCCTCAGGATGTTGCCGTCAGCCAGTCTGTCAAGAATGGCCTCTTTAATAATCTTTTGCAAGACCTCCCCGGGATAGAGGTCAGGCTGATGGGCCTGTAGTTTGGTGGATCCACTTTCCTCCCTTTCTTAAAGATAGGCACCACATTGGCCTTCTTCCAATCTTCGGGCACTTCACCGGAGTGCCAGGAGTTCTCAAAGATCTGTGCCAGGGGCTGGTCTATGATGCTCGCCAGCTCCTTGAGTACCCTGGGGTGTAGATTGTCAGGGCCAGCTGACTTGAAGGTGTCCAGCCTCTCAAGGTGTTCCTTCATGAGGTCAGCATTGGTGGAGGAAAGGGAATCTCCCTCACCCAGGCCTCCCCATCCCGTAGTAAGCAAGGGTGTCCCATGGGACTGATGAAAGACCGACGCAAAGTACCCATTTAATAGTTGGCTTTTTCCTGGGTGTCGGTTGTCAGTTGTCCCATCTGGTTCAGCAGGGGTCCAATGTTGCCCTTGCTTTTCCTCCAGCTCCCCACATATCTAAAAAAGGACTTTTTATTGTCCTTGATATTTGTAGCTAGTTGAAGTTCTGTCACAGCCTTGGCTTTCCTGGTTTGCTCCCTGCAGGTCTGGACCAGTGTGGAATATTCCTCCTTGGAGGTGGATCCCATCCTCCATCCTTACCATGATGGAAGGTACACTTGAAGGACTTTATCTTACTGCAGCACTGTTCCCAGTCCCAATTGTAGCCATGTTCCATTAATAATTCCACAATAGCCACATACACTGGCTTATTTCTTCAGTTTTTGACTTGGATGAGCATCTTCCTTTCACCCCAAATATTAATCAGTGCCTCAATTTCTTCATAAGCCCAGTTTGGTCCCCAGCCTTGTGAAGTATCTGGCATGTCTTGCAAATTTTGCTTTTTCTTGGTCCCCTCCATTGCCAATAAAAAGTGTGCTATCAGAGCAGATGAGACAGTGGTATTTGCAGTACAGCCTGGTAGGACCTGTTCTGGTGTATGTCCAAAGACCTAACACCTGTGAACCTTTTATAAAGAGATGCATAATAACAATGTGTGATTTGTGCAATCTCTAGACATTTATGGCAGTTTTTCACTTTGAGAATCTAGTTGCTGACATTCAGAAACATACTCACAAAACTATTGTGCTGGGGATTTGTGAAAATGGTGGTTAATCACTGCAGGTGAGAAAATAGTACTATGTTAGAATTTACTTTGATGGAAAAACATTTCCATTAGATATTCTATCAATACAAGTCCTGTATGAGCAGTTTCCACAGAGTGATCATGGTTTTTACAATGTGGGAGGGGGTGCAATGTGGAAGTGGGTAGATACTGCCATTTTTGGGTGAAGAACATACAAGAAGTTGAATATTCCATGTGCTTGAGGGTAAATTGTGGAATGGAACCCCTCCGGTGGCAGGTGCCAGGGTACAGGCAGGCAGTGAGTCACAGCTTTGAATGGTTGGCTGGCAATGTTTTCCTGGCAAGCCATGGCAGGCTGCACCCCTCCTGTTGCCTAAAACAGCCATCCATGACTTGGGGAACTGAGAAGCTGTCAAGGGGAGACCATAATTTGAACACTGTTAAGAATTGTTGGCTGCAGGGCAAATCAAACTTTCATGCTTGTAGCAGTGAACCTGTACAGAGAAAGATAGGGTGGATGATAGTGGGATGCCAGAGATCAGCGGGAAGTATGTATGATGCTGCATTGGGGAAGGCTGGAAGGCTGACTTGGCCAGTCCTGACCTTCAGCTTGCAAGGGACACCAGGGAAGCGTGAATTCTCAGACTGTTTCAGAGTGTCCAGTGCTACATTCAGTCCAATGTCAGGCATGCAGGGGGGAGGTGGTAGGAAAAAAATGGCAGGAAGGGAACTTCCCACACAGAAACTGTGCAAACTTGCTCTGGTACTCTGGGGACAAGGCAATGAAGCTTGGTCTGTGTCTGGTATGTGTCTAGGCCTGACCTTCAGGTGGCAAGGGACACCAGGGAAGCTTGAATTCACAGACCATTTCCAAATGGCCAGCACTGCATTTAGTTCAATGTCAGGCATGCAGGGTGCAGGAAGGAGGGGAGGAGGTAGGGGAAAAATGGTGGGAAGATAGCTTCACTGTGTAAACTTGCTCTAGCACCCAGGGGTTGGGGGGCAATGCAGCTTGCTCTGTGTCTGGTATGTGTCTGTGTGGGTGGTGAGGTCAGTGCTGGGTCAACCCATTTATGAATGGAGAGGTGAGGAGATAGTGCCATGGTCCTCTAGTGTTCCTGGTGTCAGAGGCTAGGCTACAGTCTTGGAAATGGGGGACATGCCTGGGTGACCAGTGTGGTGACCCCAGTGCATTGTCCAGTGAAGTAGTTGTTAATTGTAGGGCCAAACCTCATGTAGGTTTTTTTTTGGTGGGGGGAGTATTGAACACATCAAATGTGAAATCCTAGAAGGTAAGGAAGGATTGAGGGTTTTGTAGGAATGGCAATTCTGACAGCTCTTTTCACCCAAAACAGTAAAAAGGCAGGGAGGAATTGCAAGAGGATCTGGTTTGTGTAGCTATTGACACGTAAATGATGCAAGTGGTTTAATGCTAATATAGGTCTGTTGCAGGCTTTGGGCACCAGGGCATAGAGTCAGAATTGGGTGTGTGGCCTGCTTGCTAAAGACCATGGCTTCCTTGAATCCTAGTGGACTAAGCAGAAAGCAGAGGTTAATCTTGATGGCCATAGAAGATTCACAATGCAGAAGTATGGTTATAGAAAAGGAAATTATGAAATTGATGGAACTGTGCTGGTGTCTGGTAAAACTCCTGCAAAGACACCTTTGGATTTCTGCCTGACCTTCAGGTTCTGGATTGAACTATACAAGATACTCTCGTGCTGCAAAAAAGATAAATTGTGAATTCATAAGACTATAGTGGCTTGCTGGCCATACATTAAAGGCAAGCATCACCAGATATGGGCACGCAAAAGCAGCTCTGACTGGTGGGAAAGAATCATCATCTCAACCGGGAATCATGATCAGTGGCTGAAAACATTAAGAATGAGCAAAAAAAGTTCTTTCACATTGTTAGTATGTTGGCACTGCACATTGAGCACCAGACAACTGTCATGCAGAAGCCCATGAGCCCAGAGAAGCATGTTGCCATGACCATGATGAAACTAGCTACTCCAAGAAGCCTGTGCCACATTGCAAACCAGTTTGGCATGGCTCCCTGCACTGCTGGGAGGGTGATCAGCAGGGATCCTGGTTTCCTCTGATAAAAAAAACCCACAAATTCTCTGATAAACCCCCCCAAATCCATTACTAGAATTATAAGCCCCCTGCAGCCCCACCCCAGCAGCGGCCCCCTAGCAATCCCCCCTGCAACCTCCCTGCTGGTGCCCCTCACAACCCCCAATGCTTCCTCCAGCCCTGCTGGTTCCCCTCACTGCCCCCCCAACATCCACCCACCCTATTCATTCCTCTTGCCCCCCACCCACAGCCTCTGTTCCCAGCCCTGCCAGAGGGGGCTCCCAGCTGCCAGGGCTATGGGGCCAGGGACCCAAGTATGCAGCTTCCTGCCACCAACAGCAGGCAGCTGCAACAGAAGCAGCATGGAGCTGGCTCCCACACTGCTGCTGCCATGACCCGCAACCCCCGGGGCTGTACCAGTCAAGAAGAGATAAGCTGTGTTTCCATGGTTTACAATTGTGTTGCCTCAGGCAGAATTGCAAGCATGCTTGAAATTCATTTTTAGAATCATACAAAGCGGGTTCCCACATTTGGGTGCTAGAATCAGGGGTGCAGGGAGAGTGCTTGCCAAATCTCCCCCCCCCCCTCCCCCCCGCTACATCGGTGCCTGGCCCAAAGTAGCTTTGCCTAGCAAGGAACAATATCTTCCGGGCTGCCAATTAGCAGCTCACCTGGAAAGTCTGAGAGCGGCCCCTAATGATGGGAGGGGGAAAAGGGGATACCATATACATTTTGTCAGGGAGAGGACCAGGAGAAAGCAGCTGACAGTGAAGAGATGGCTGAAAGACAGACTATTTATTGAAGTCCAACCTCCTCAAAAACTGTGCCTCTTTCAAGCCAAGCCACTGGGAAGCCCCCCAATGAAAGACCCCAAAAAATAAACCAACCTATCACAATCCTATCCTTAACTGCCCCTGCTGTAACTTAGTATTGGGAGGTCAAGAGAGTAAAATTGTTATGAGGAGCCCTCTAGCATCTTTTACTAATAGCATATTAACCCATAATAAGACTTAAACCCGTTATGTAACATACACATTACATCATTCATTGTGGTACGTTACAGCAGTGAAAAGAACTGAGGAACATCTTTAGCTAGAAAAAGCCAGTACTGTGGATAAGCACCCTTAATGAGCATTAGCCTATTTTAATACACATTAACTAAATAGCATGTCTTTTTGTGATGCTTTAATGCACATTAAAATAGGCTAATGCACATTAAAGCGCACATGTAGATATGCCCGTGTCTCCAGTCCTTTGGGCATTAATCCATACAATGCCATTTCGTATGTTAAGTCACAGCTCATATCGATCGCCCTCAGAAAAAAAATATGCACCCCCTCCCATGCCCCTCACACAAAAGGACAGTCCCAAAATACATGCAGTACATATTCTTCAGACCCACATCCCTCTCTTGGGAACACCGTCAGATCCCCAACTATTGTTATCTTATTTTTCTTTCTTATCACATTAATTGTCTTCTTATGGTCTTTCAAGCCCTCTGATCCCACTCTGTCAAGTTTATTTACCTATACAAAGCTCTCCATCTTTGCATAGTGGGCTGGTGGCTGCCAAACCCACAGCTTTTTCCAATCTCCCCCATATATGCCCCATCTTTAGAGGTGCACCAATACATCGGTCCAATAGTGAATGGCACCAATATAAAGAAAATGTAATATATTGGAAATCAGCCATGTCAGGCCAATAATTTGGCTGATAAATGGCTCGTGCATGCACACAGCCACAGCACAGGCAGCGAGGATCGCAGCCTGGCAGCATGGAGAGCTGCCTCCAGCTGGTAAGTCTGGCGTGGTGGAAGGAAGGGAAGGGGTATGGGGGGCAGATCAAGGCCCCCATGGGGAGGGAGGTATTGGGCTGGGTTTGGGGTAGGGGCTGCCCAGCTGGGATAGGGCAGGGTGGGTGTGGGATGGAGTCATTGTTCATCCAGGGGGCACAGGGGGAGGCAGCTCCTGCCACCGTGAGCCACTTGGCCAGAAGGGCATGGGCGGGGGCATGTGACTCCAAATCTGCATGAAGTGGGGCATACTGGGGCTGGGGCTGTGCCAAGCTCTTCCTGGTGGGGCAGGACTGCACTGGGAAGGGGCTATGAGGGTGGGCTGCAGCCACAAATTCACCATAGCCCCTTCCCAGCACATCCCCATCCTGCCACAAAGAGCTTGGCACAGCCCCAGCCTACCCCAAACAGATCTGGGGGCACATGCTCCCCTATGCACTCCTATGAGAATGGTGGGAGCATCAGCAGAGCCACCAGATGAGCAGGTGAATGCCAGACAAGCCTCTGATCCTGCAGCTCCTGGCTGAGCAGCGTGCAGCAATGGGAGCCACCGCCCACCTCCCCATGCCCCCTGGACAAGACACTGCTCCATCCCATGCCCACCCTGCCCTACCCCAGCCCTATGCCTTCCTCCCCATGGGGGCCTTAATCTAACCCCCGCATCCTTTCCTTTCCCCCTCCCTCTTCCCACCACACCAGATTTACCAGCTGGAGGCAGCTCTCCACCCTGCCCAGGTGGTATCAGAAATCGGATCAGTATCAGCCAATATGCCTCCTTAAAAACTGGCTGTCAGTATTGGCTGCAAAAATCTCTATTGACGCACCCCTACCCATCTTCTTAACATTCTTCCTGCCAGGTTACAGCAGAAATATATAGTCTTCCCCACTGCCTCCTTTGTCTTTTTACAGAACATACTTATAAAGTAAGTATACACAAAATTTTCCAAATATGGTATTTCCTAGCCTCTTATTTCCTTGGTTTTGCATAGTTCCATTCTAGCTACCCTTTCTCTTTTACTTATCCCCCACACCCCCCAAATACATATCTGCCTCTGTCCCCTCCTTATCTGTTGCCATGACAGTGGATACACCACACCCATGTAAAGGATGATTGACAAGAGTACTATTTTCACAGCAGCCACTTCATTCTTGAAATATAACTTTCTATCACTCCACAATCCCAAGATATGTCACGCTCTTATCTCCCACACCTTTTTTCCTTTCCCTTTGAAATCCACTGGAATTCTCAAAATCTTGATTAAACACTCTACCACCCACAGTCCAGACTTCTGTAAATTCTCCCAATTCCCCACACTGGTCAACATACTTTTCATTTTATTTAATTTTGTCCCTGACACCTCACCAAAGTCAGTATGCTTCAATACCCTCTCGATATGTTGTCCTAAGCCACTATATTCACATCATTCATGTATAATGTACATTTAACTTCTAGTATCTTCACACCACTTTTCAGCTTATCATCACAAATTCTCTGTGCCAATGGCTTCATCACATACACAAAATATATCACCAGGAGGATGAGCTAGACCTGGAATTCTCCAGACAGCTCTCAGAGGCCATATGGTCAAGGAACATGGTTGTCATGGGTGACCTAAACTACCCTGACATCTGCTGGGAGCAGCAGTCAGCCAGATCTAACTGCTCACATAGGTTCTTAACCTGCATACAGGACTTTCACCTAATGCAGGAGGTGTACGGTCCCACTGGACTTGGTGTTAGCTACAGGGGATGACCTGGTGGGGGATCTGCAGGTACAAGGTAACCTAGGGGATAGTGACCATCAAATGATTGAATTCACTATCCCGCAAAGAATGGGAAAAGTAACCAGCAGGGAAGAAGTGCTAGGCTTCAGAAAGGTTAACTTCAATGTGCTCAGGAAATTAGTTAGTGAGGCATTGAAGATCAAGAGCATTGGTGAAATGGGAGTCCAGGAAGAGTGGTCATTCCTCATGGGGGCAGTCCTTCAGGCTGCAGAAGGAGACAATCCCATTGTGCACAAAAGGGGGAAAAGGGGCCAAGAACCCCTCTTGGCTGAACAGAGAAATCTAGGAAAGCCTAGGGGCAAAGAAAGAGGCATACAGGCTGTGGAAGCAGGGAGTAGCTACCAAGGAGGAGTATACCTTCTTAGCTCACTGTCACAGGGAGTAAGTTAGGAAGGCCAAAGCTGCAATGGAACTCAGGCTGGCAACAAAAATTAAAGACAACAAAAAGTCCTTCTTCAGGTATATAGGGAGCAAAAAGAAGGCACAGGGTAACATAGGACCCCTACAGGAGAGGCTAGGGCAATTGATGGCAGATAGAAGGGACAAGGCTGAACTCTTCGATGAGTTTTTTGCCTTTGTATTCCTGAACATGGATCAAGACAAATCTCCCAGTTGCATTATAGATAGGCACAGGAGGAACACCAGCCCACCAATAGTCAGCACCGACCTAGTAAAGGGAAACTTGGAGGGGCTGAATGTGTTTAAGTCAGCAGGCCTGGATGATCTTCATGCAAGGGTGCTGAAGGAATTGGCCAGTGTCATAGCAGGACCAGTGGCATGACTGTTTGAGCACTCGTGGCACTCAGGACAGGTCCCAGAGGTCTGGAAAAAGGCCAATGTGGTCCCTATTTTCAAGAAAGGGAGGAAGGAGGATCTGGGTACCTATAGGCTGGTTAGTCTCACCTCTATCCTTGGGAAAACCTTTAAAAATAAATATCAAGGATCACATTTGTGGGAGCCCAGAAGAAAAAATAATGCTGAAGGGCAACCAGCACGGGTTCATAGCAGGTAGATCCTACCTGACTAACCTTGTTACTTTTTATGATGAAGTCAAGACCAATTGGCTTAACAGTCGCACCCAGAAAGTGGTGGTAGACAGGTCGGTATTGACCTGGAAAGATGTGGGCAGTGGGGTCCCCCGAGGCTTGGTCCTTGGACCTGTACTATTCAATGTCTTTATCAGCGACTTAGATGAGGGTGTGGAGAGTGCTGTGTCCAAATTTGTGGATGACACGATATTATGGAGTAAAGTTAACACACTAGTGGAAAGGGATCACATCCAGGTGGACCTGGACAGGTTGGAAAAGTGGGCAAAAAAGAATAGGATGCAGTTCAACAAAGACAAGTGCAAAGTGCTGCATCTAGGGAGAAGGAATCAGCAACACACCCATAGGCTACGGGATGACCTTCTCAGCAGCAAAGTGGCAGAAAAGGATCATGGAATCATAGTTGACTCCAAGATGAATATGAGCCATCAGTGTGATGAAGTAATCAGTAAACCTAACCTCACTCTATCATGCATTAGGAACTGCATTACAAACAGGTCCAGGGAAGTGATACTTCCCCTCTATACAGCATTGGTGAGGCCACAGTTGGAGTACTGCATCCAGTTCTGGGCACCGCACTTCAAGAGGGATGTGGATAATCATGAGAGGGTTCAGAGGAGGCCACTTGTACAGTTAGGGGCTTGCAGGTAAGGCCCTACGAGGAGAGACTGAGGAACCTGCATCTCTTCAGCCTCTGTAAGAGAAGGCTGAGAGGAGATCTTGTGGCTATTAAGAAATTCATCAGGGGTGTTGGGAGGGGGCGGGTAGCAAGAAATTGGAGATGCTCTGTTTACCAGGGCATCCGTTGGAATAACCAGGAACAACGGCCACAAACTAACAGGAAGCAGATTAAGTTGGACACAAGGAAGAACTTTTCACAGTAACGATTGCCAGAATCTGGGATGGGCTTCCAAGGGAGGTGGTACTCTCTCCTGCTTGGGGGTCTTCAAGAGGAGACTGGACAAGCACCTGACTGGGGTCATATGACCCCAGAGCTTTTCTGCCCAGGGCAGGGGCTTGGACTTGATGATCTATTGAAGTCCCTTCCACCCCTAACAACTATGAAACTATGAAATTATAAAAGATAGGGGGACAGTGGATATCCCTGTCTTACCCCTGTTTATACGGGGAATACTTTGCTTAAGTAACCATTAGCCACAGGGGTGGGCAAAACACAGCCTGCAGGCTGCATTCAGCCCATGGACTGATTTTACCTGGCCCATGGCGGGTCCCCCAGTCCTGCCAGGTGGTGTTGCACCACCCCCATCCTGTGGCAGCCCACAGCTTGTCGCAGGATGCCCACACAGCAGTGGTAGCTCCAACTCTGCCCGCTTGGTGTGGGGCATAACAGCACAAAGTGGAACTGAGTGGTGTGGGGCAGTGCCAGTGGTGGGAGCCAATAAGGGTGCTGCATCTGGGGCTGCAGCCAGGGCTGGGGCTGGGGCCAGGGCTGGGGTGTCAGTGACATGCTGGTCTCCCTGGAGACTATGTGAAGCCAGGCGGAGAGTTGCATCTGGGGCCAGGAGCTAGTGCCCTGGAGATAGGTTCCTGACCCCAGGTGCAGGTCACTACCCAGCCTTGTGCAGTCTCCATAGAGGCTAGGCCCCAGCCCCAGATGCAGGGCCCTCACCAAGGCTCCCACTGCTGCCACTGCTCCTGCACCACTCCGCTCTGTGCTGCTACACCCCATAACAAGCCAGTGGGCTGGCTCAGGATGGGGTGCCCCAGTGCCACCCATCTCCCCTGGCCCTGTCCTGGTCCTGGCCGCTGCTTCCAAGTGGCAGAGCATGGAGTTACTGCTGGGTCCACCCACATCCCTCCCCTGCCTGCAGGATGTGTACCTCGGGCCAGGGGAGGGGACAGGCAAGCGGAGGGAGGCTAAGTTCCCACTACTTGGTGGGCTCAGCAGAGACACATGGCCATCTCCTGGCCCTGCCTCCCCTCCTTGACCTTCTGCAACTCCTCCACTGTCTTCTCCCCCTCATGTGTGCTGTGACCCTCCAGCAAGGCCTGGCAGTGGCTTCCAGCTCTGCCCCAGCCCTGCACTGTCACCACCCCATGATTCCAGCCCCAGCCCCGATGCAACTCCAGGGAGCTGTGTGGGCAGGGTGCGTGGGTAGGCAGGGAGCTGCATCTAGGACCTGGGCTGGGATCATGGGGGTTGTGGCAGCGTGGAGCCAGCATGGGACAGAGCTGTGATCCCCTCCCTGCATACCCCTGCCTGTGGAACCTGCACCCATTTCAGGGGTGTGGCGATCATAGCTCTGATACAGCCCTGGCCCTGCTCTGACCTGGCCCTGGCCTCGCCTACCCATCCCACTCCTGAACACCACTGCCCAGGGTCCCATCCCACATAAGGAGTTTTAGTGAATTTTTGTGCAGTGGGGCCAGGTGCTGACCTGGCCCATGACAGTTCACCAAAACAGCCTATGTGGCCCTCAGACCCAAATAATTGCCCACCCCTGATTTACCAATACTCAACTTCATGCTTTTCTATTTAGCACTTTGACCCATCCAGTCATCTTAGCTGGAAACCCCGTCGTCAGCAATATTTTAAACAAGAAATCATGTTCAGCCGTATCATAAGCTTTTTTCCAGATCTAGATTCATTATTTCCATATTTCTTTTCCTCTCTTGCACATCCAATATGACATCTCTCATTAACTATAGAGTCTGGGATATCCTCCTCTTAGGAACAGCACATGTTTGTTCTTCTTGTATCACATCTGCTAAACAGCCACACATTCTTTTGGCCAGTACTTTTGCCATCAATTTGTAGTGTACGTTTAAAAGAGGCCTCCGTTGTTATTGGCCTCCATTTGCCTAACATGTCTTCCTTTTCCCTTCTTGAATATCAAAATTACCACACCTTCTGCAAAATCTTCTCCTATCTCCCCACCCTCCATTATTTCCCTGTGTGTCTATTACATCTGTCCCCAGCCATTGCCAATTTTTTTCATATAATTCCGCCAGAAATCCATCTCTTCCCAGTACCTTCCCTCTCTTGCAAGCTTTTAAGCAGTCCTCCACTTCCCACATACTTAACTTCTCCAATATTTATTTCCATCCTCTATTCCTTCCTTTATCCCCTCAAGGAATAACTTCGTTTTTCTTCTATCTACTCCTCTTCTTTTGTACACCTCTTTATAAAATTCCACTGCTGCATCCATCACCTTTGCACTCTGTTCTATTCAAATTCCTTCTTTAGTTCTCACTGCTTTCAGTTCCATCCTTCTTTTCTTCAGTTCTGTCAAAAATATTTACACCACCCTTCCCCCTTCTCAACCCAAGGTGCTCTGGTGAGAAAGATTTTCTTATCTGTTTTACTTTTGAACTATTCTTCAGTCCATTACTTTGTCTTCCAGTTCTTCTTTCACTCATACTCTTCTTACCACCTCCTTTCATAATTCCTGCTTCTTTGCCTGCAGTTCTTCTAGCTCTTCCATCCTCTTTGTCACCACTCTTTGACCAATATTTCTGAAAAATCCACTAATTTTTTTTTCCTTATTATAGTCCACCACTCCCAGATGCTTTTGCAGAATCTCTTCAATCCTCCATCCTTTATACAGTTCCACATAGTCTTGACAGGTCTTCTTATATTGTAATAAGTGAACATTTATCTTCCACATCCCTTTCTACCTACCTTTGCTTTCTTCTAACCTCACTTCCATTCTCAACATCCAGTAATTACTGAAGGTCACATTTAAGATTTCATTCTTTCCAATCCCTAGCCCATTTGACATTAATATAAACTTAATACTTGACACCTGTCTCCAGCTTGGTTCCATCCTTGTAATCACCTTCTCACCAGCCCATACATCCTTTAAACCTCCTTCTTTTGTTGCATTAATAAGTAATTTTGATGAACTGTCTAGCTCTTCCTTTCCTCCATCCCCCTCCTCAATAATGCAATTGAAATCCCCCACCAGAATTTGCTGCCTACCTCCACCTACACCTCTAATGTCTTGAAAGGGAGGTCCTTCTTTCTCTTTTAGATGGCACATATATATTAAACATCTCTAACACTTTCTTTTCAAACTCCACTGCCATCTGTTGAGCCTCCCTTCCACAATCACTCGCACTTGCTGCACTTCCACTTCCTCACTCTTTAGCAAAATGGCAACTCTAGCTGCTTTGCTTCATTTACCTCCAACTCCACCCACCATGAGGTCCCCATCCTCATCTCTTTACAAAATACCTGTAGTCCCTCTCCCATGTAATGCCATACTGCTGGAAACATATTATGTCCACTTTTACCCCACTCAATATTGGCATAATCTTATCTCACCTCTTCCTTGATAACACACTTCTGACATTTATAGATGCAATACACAAAGTCACCCTTGTCCATTTAAATTTCACATCTCTACCCTTTTACAAGTCTTCTATGTCATTGCTTGATGCTGTTGGCTCTAATCCTCCCGTGTTTTATTGCTTTACCATTTAAAAAAGGTTCCCGTTTCCCCTCTCCCTTCCCCTTTCCCCTCTCCATGAGTTCTAGACTACATTTGCTCCAATGAGCTTTTTGTCAACCCATCTCCCTCCCCCTCTCTGTGTTTGTCTGCCTTCTTCATTCTAAGTTTCATAGTGTGTGATTTCTTTCTTTTCACAATTTGGCTCTCTTTTTCTTCTTCCTGCTCTATTCTCACTTCTCCTTTTTATTCCTGTATCATTCTCTCCTCTTTCCCTTCTCTCTCTGTCTCAACGTCACTTTGTTCCATTTATCTTTCCTTCTTCCCCCTCTTCTACCACCAGCTGTACTGCTTCAACTACTGAAAATTCACTCTCTTCTTCCCTGGCTCTTCCTTCTTGTGGCATCTCCTCCATTGTCATGATATGCATTCCATCTCAACATCTACTTTCCCTTTCCTGTCTCTACTGCTTCTCTGTAGAACTAACTTTATCTGAGAAGGACCACAGACATCCCTCTTCCCTGCAAATTACACACTTCAGTATTTCTTGGCACTCCACAGCCCTGTGCCCTTTCCCTTCACATCTGTAGCATATTATATAAAGGCAGCATGCAGCCGGGTACCCTTCCTGCCCACACTTGCTACAGTTTAGGCTGCCTGAAATGCATTGTAAACCCTCAATGTGACCCTGTATGGATTACTGGCAGTAAGTGCATTTTTATGCCTGGACTCCTCTCATCTACCCTCATCACCATTTGAACTCCCCATGATCCTGTCCATATTCCATATTTATTACGTATCTTCTCAACATACATAACTTTTTGTACACACTTTTCCAAACATTTTTCTGTCTTCCCCATCTCAAGCATGTCCATATACAATTGAATAATTATTGCCCATTTTCATGTCTTTTCTCCTGCAAAAAAACTTATCCCCTTAAGTTCTTCTGCCTTAACTACTGCCACATACATCTTCCAAAAATCCTTATAACCTTCTCGGCTCCAAAAGAAATTTCCCAAGACTTCTGGTTAGGAAAGGTGACCAGGCTATTCAAATGTTCCACTTTAACATCCAAAATTTCAAACAATATTTTCTCTATAAATTCATATCTATTCATCATCTGACTTCTCTGTTCTCCTTCCCCTGTTACTACTGTTGTTATTCTCAGATGTAGATTACCTGCTGCTTCATCTCTCACTTGTTCCCATTTTCTTTGTCTTTGCAGGTATAGCTTATTCCTCCCACTAGCCTTCCTCTTTGCTTCAATCACTGTTTAATTCCTCATTCCTCCCTCCTGACCTCCTCTCCACCTGTTCTCCCTGCTGACTGGACTCTTCCCTCATTGCTTTCTTCAATAAAACCTCCTCCAAAACTGCTGACCCCACCACACCTTTCTTTCCTACCTTCTTTCATCCCTTCTTCCCCACCCGCATCCATCCTCCATCAGACTCTTGATCTTCACTTATGCTGTCTGATTTTCGTCTCATCTCTTGGTCTGTTTTTCCTTCCATAATGCCACCCTCCTCTCCAAAACTGCTGTTCTGAGTCCCAAGAACTCCTCTTCCTCCATCCCAGTACTCCATCACTACCCCCCTGGCATTCCTGGCATCAATCAAGATAATAAACAACCAGGCCTCTGGCCAGTCACTCCATTTAAACATAGCCAGGAAATGGCCAAAAAGCTATAACACTGAGGGAAACCTACCAAAAGAACAGAATTGTGTAACCTATCTGAATAAAACATATGTGAGTGCCCATTGCACACAGTCCCCTTAGTGCCAACACTTTTTCAAGTCATGGTGAGCCACCATACTGACTACATTTCAACTACCTCTTCACTTCCACAGCTGAGCTTCACCTTTCTTTCCCATTTCCAATTATTTCTTCACCAGCCTTAAATGTATGTCAAACATCACCATACAGGCCCCCAAACAGTTCACCCAGAATTCCTCTGTTGCCCCTTCTCTTAGCTTGTTACCTATGATTGGTGTGGCTCTGCCCTCATGAGGTGGATCCAAACCAGCTTGCCCTGTGCCTCATCTGCATGTAAATTTTTGGTGGATCACAGGACTCATGACAAGAATACTCAGTTCTAGTCATGAGGGAAGGAGCTAATTAGCAGATGGATCCTTTGTAGTGGATATCTAGGCCTGATTCTGCTAGGCACTGTAGAAATGCACAGTAAGAAACAAGCTTGCCTAGAACAGCTTAAGGTCTAAATGGACAGATAAGCATGGGAGAAACAGAGGCACAGCTGGGAGATGAAACAATTGCCCAGTGCCACAAAGCAGCTCACTGGCATAGCCAGGAATAGATCCCTGCAGTGTCATAGCCACTAGACTATAGTGTTTCTCTATACATCACACTGACTATATGAAAGAACCATGATAATTTGTAAGGAGACATGAATACCATAGTTTAAGTAAATCAACAAAATGTGTGATGTAAAAACAAACAACACATAATGCTACTTTTAAAGGAAGTTAAAAATACTGAGCCAAACTTATCCCTCTGTTTGACTTCAAAGAAGTAACATCAGGGGTGAATTTGGCCTGATACTTTTGTTCAGTTTGTCCATGATTTGCCAAGCTCATTATTTTTTTCTCATTTCACTCCCTGTTAACCCAGAAACAGGAGCCCTTTTGCAATAGGTCTTAGAAGCAGGAAATCTCAAAATATGTTTCTAATTGTCAGACTTTTCCCTGCCTTTCTGCTGTTTCTCTTCTTAAGGAAGCACAAGGGCTTTGAGTGAGGTGCCACTGGGGAAAATGAAAAGAGAATCAAGATCAGGCGGGAAAACCACACAAGAAGCAGGAAGAGAAGCTTGCAGATAGGTTCATGACCTTCATATTTTTTCTCATTGTCCAGGAGAGAGTGAGAAAGAAAGAGAGATAGGAAGTTAATGTTAAAGCAGATGTGTGTATAACCCCTACCAAAAGTCAGCAGAGCACTACTAGAGATGCATGGTGGTAAAGAGGGTTACAGCTTCTGCACATCTAATGGAATACCAGACTGGGTCTAATCTTTGTTTCCAGACAGTGGACACAAGTCCAACAGGCAAGGGCAGACTGTTTAGAGCCTGGGCTCCAAAGCAGGATTCAAACTGCAAAGAAAATATTAAAAATGTTGGGTAATTCAAAACCATTTTAAAGCAAAATATCACCACTCAGATAAGAGGTAAAACTGCAGTCCTGACCACATATGGTCACTGCACATAGGATGGGGCTTTTCACGAGTGTGGACAGATCATGAACCCCAATGTCCTGCCTAAATTTCCAGTGGGGGAATCTCACTGTTTCTTCCTGAATTCACTCTATGTTTTTATTAGATACAATTATCTACATTTTTGATCTCTTGGACAGTGTTCTGATCATCTAAGCAGAGTTGGACTGGACCAGTTGTTGGATGAGAGACATCTGGGAAAAATCCAAGAAGTGCAGACAGCAGTGTTGATGTATCAATGCAAGGTAGAATTCTCCCAATCAGTACTGACTCAGTGGCTTGAGATGGAGCTAAGGAGCATTGAGATCAGTGCTATAGCAAGAGGGGAGTGAGCAGGGCTATTGCCCCAGGCACCAAAGTGAAAGGGCGCCAACAGGTGCTGCCCAGCCAGGGTGTGGCACAGGATCAAGCCATGAGTGGCTTGTTTGGGAGGGTGTGGGGATGGGGGAAGGGAGCTCCCGCCAATATGTGAACTCCCAGCCAAGCATGGGGAGGGTTATGTATCCACCAGATCTGTGCATGAGGTAAGAGCAGGCTACTGCTGTAGGCTTTACCCCAGGCACCAAACTTCGCTGCTACAGCACTGAGTGAGATACTGTTTTTCTGAAAAGAATTTAAACTTCTGATGTCATTTTATAGATTCCTTGGCAGATTCAGCAAGAGCAGGGGTGTTATTAATCCTGGTGCCTTGGCTAAATTCCAGTTTGAATAGTCATACTCCTGTCTATTTAAAAAGTCTTCTGTGTAGCTTAATTGGTATGAAATTATTTTTATTTTAGGTTTAGTCCTTAGTGAATTCACTGACAAGTTGAAGAAACTCAGCACCTCATTGTACATGCTAAGAACCTTGCAGGATTAGACCCTATGTTTTCCTAAAATACTGTTTAGCATTGCTATGCACCATTGGCCAATCCTACCTCAAAAGTAGCTACATATCAGTGACAAAACAAATTACACATGTGAGTGTATTCCCATGTGAGTGTAGCTGCAAGCTTTGGGTAGATAGGTTCTACAATCCCTGCACAAAGTATGTTGGGATCATTGACAAAAGGTGCCACATAGATATATTATCCTGAGACCTAAAAGACAAGTAGGAATCATATTTCATTATAGTTTATAAAAAAAATCCATTTTTTTATTTAATTTTGAAATTTATACTTTGGGATATCAAGTTTTCAAAATTTGAAAAAAATAAATAAGCCAGTTCTAATAACCATAATATTTATAATAGTCCATAACATATGCGTTATGTTAATAGGCTATTTGAGTTGAGAGTTGACAAGAATTCCAGATACAAGAGGAAAATGCTAACTTTAAGATGTTCAATTATAGCTGTGTAGCTCTACAGGATATTAATTCTGCAGTCTTGAGACAAGATTACACAACACAGTGACGTTCCAGCTTTGGTCTACGGCTGATTGATAGAGCTCTCTCCAGTGGTCGGCATTTTACAAACTAGCAAGTGTCTGGGAGGCTGAAAGGGGCAATGGGTCTCAGAATGGACCACCAGAAAATAAAAGTTGGACCACTACTCGTGTAAAAGTTTTATTCTCTCTTCATGTAACATCCCCCATTACTCAGTCACCTGCATTAGCTTGGGGCAATAGGCTCTGTGCCAATTTTAGATCCTTATTCTAGGTAACTATTTCTAAGAAGTTATGAGACACTTTTCAGAGAAGTCTAAAATTATTCTGTGAGAAGTGTTGACTCTGTAAATTATAAGGGCTTAATTTTTCCAACCACAACTAGCAGAAAATGAATGTGTGAGATGATAAATGGAAAGAACAGTTAATATACTGGTATTTATGTTCTGGCAACCAGTAGTTGTTAACCATCCAGCTTATTCTAGATGCAGCAGAGGTATGCTAACGATCATATAGGGCCAGGGTAGATATAGAGGGGTACAGTGGTGCAGTTACACCCCCTTTCAGACCACACTATGGCACAGTCTCTTTCCCTTGTTCTCAGCACCCATTCCCTTCCCCTCTATGCTCAGCAGCATGTCCGCTCCCCTCCTGTTCCCCCTCCCCTCCTCAATGCTGCTATCCCTGGCTGCCCCGAGGACAGGGGAGCTCCAGACATGCTCCAGCCAGTCTTCAAGGGAAGCTGGGCTCAGCAGGGAAAAGCAGCAGCAGTGGCAGCAGTATGCGAGTTCCTCTTCCCTGCCTGGTCCCCCAGGATGTTGTCTGCCAGCCCAGGAACAGGCATGAGGAAGGAAACCCCTTGTGCTGAAGCTGCTGCTGCCCCCAGCCAAGACCAGCTCTGTGCCTAGCCCAGGTGGAGTGGGGCAGGAACAGCAATAGACCTCCCCCTGAGCCTGGGACAGATGGCAACATTAGCAGCATGGGGGAAGGGGCGGGGGGGAGATGTCTTCTGAGAGCATCACAGGGCAGGATTTTTACCTGGTGTGGGGACTTAAAAGATCCCAGGCTGCTGCTCCCGCAGTGTGGTCTGCCCACCCTGGTGGGAGGGTTGCTGCTCCCAAACTGTGCTTTACAAAATCCTGGATCTGTCTGCCCACATACAGAATCAAAATTCTGGTGATACCTCAAAAACAGTGATCAGAGATCTGTTACCCAAACATGGTAGCTGCAACAGTTCCCTAAGGAAAGAATGGGGTAAGGAGACTTAGGGAAGAAAGGAGACAGACAGGAGTTTTGATTACTCCTTAAAGCCAACCTTTGGGGGCCAACCTTTTAGGCAGATGTGCCACAAATCAGCCCAATACCCTCTCTGAGCACTCTTTCATCCTCTTCTCCTGCCTCATTGACTGCTTTGCTTTCTGCTCCCTGTACTGTGCTCCCTGCCTGATCTGCTATTCTGCTTTTTTCTTCCTGCCCTGTGCTTCCTGCCGTGATTATCTCTGTGTTATCTGTCCCCTCGCCAATTTGCCATGTTGTAGACACAGAAGCTGCCCATACCACTTGTGACGCATCTGCCAGAGGATGACTACCCCTATTTTAAGCTACATGGTCTGGAGCTGGTAGAGTGATGGGAACTTGCCATTGACACCTCAGAGCAGCCCAGAGTTGTGTCAGGACAATGATTTATGATTTATGTTTCAATGATTCAATGTGTCATGATTTATGTTTCAATATTGTATATAGAGGTGATTGCATAATAACTAAAAAATAAAGTCTTACTCTTGTATATTGTGTGTGAGGGGTGAGTGGTGGTGGGGGGTGGGGATGTGTGTATGGTGGGGTGTGTGGGAGGGGTTCTGAGGGGGTATGCATGTGGGGGGCAATAGGGTATGTTGGGGGGTGCATATGTGGGTGGGTTGTGGGGGCAGGGTGTGGGTATGTGACATTTGTGAGGTGTGAGGGAGGGTGCAGGGTGTGGGGACCCAGCCACCCGGCAGGTGCCCAGCAGCACACTGCCACCCAGCACCGCACTGCCGCCCAGCACCGCACTGCTCTAGCCAGCACTGCTCATGGTGGCAAGGAGTGCAGCCCAGCTGACCTGCCTCTATTGTGTGCAGCTCCGTGTGGTGCACATGCAGCTCCCAGCACTTGCACGCCAGCAGGGGAAGCCCCGCGTGATGGAACCGGCTGCTTTCCCCACCCCATTCTGCAGGTCCTGGGACTCTACCAGGAAGCAGGGGTTGGGGCTCCCCTCCATTTCCAGTGGAGTCCTGGGACCTGCAGGGTCAGGGAAGGCAGCCGGCTCCATCACGCAGGACTTCCCCTGCTGGCACACCAGTGACAGGAACTGCATGTATGCTGTGTGGAACCATGTATGATAAGAGGTGGTCTGGCCAGGCAGTGGTGGCCAGAGCTACCTGCCACTGGGTGGCAGCGCCTGCACAAGCCACAAGTGCCCTGAGTGCCTGCCACCTGTTGGTGTTACTGCCACCAGCAATGGGGGCTATGTGCCATGGGGGGGCGGGGAGTGTGTGTAGGGGTCCCCATACCCCCAACCCTCCTTCACACCCACACCCTGCCCACCTGATGTCTGTGCTCCCACTATCTGGTGATTGCAGCAAATGAAAAAGCTGACCTCTTTAATGAACTATTTGCCTCCATATTCCTGAACAGGGACTGGGACATTTCCCTCACTAGAACTGTGGATGGACCCAAGGGAAGCACCGCCAGGACTAGGGTCAGGGATGACCTAGTTAGGGAACTTTTGGAGGGGCTGGACATGTTTAAATCAGTAGGTCCAGATTCTTTTCACCCCAGGGTGCTGAGGGGAATTGGTGGGTGTCATAGCGGGGCCCCTGGCACAGCTCTATGAGCACTTGTGAAGCACTGGCCAGGTTCCAGAGGATTGGAAAAGGGCCAGTGTGGTCCCCATTTACAAGAAGGGGAGAAAGGAGGACCCTGGCAATTATAGGCCAGTCAATCTTACCTCAGTCCTTAAGAAGACCTTTGAGAAAATTATCAAGGAGCACATCTGCAAGGGCCCAGCAGGGGAGGTAATGCTCAGGGGCAACCAACATGGGTTCTTTGAGGGCAGGTCCTGGCTGACTAACCTGGTTTCTTTTTATGATCAGGTCACAGAGTACCTGGATGAGGGTGTCGGGGTGGATGTCATCTTCCTGGACTTTAAGAAGGTCTTTGATACAGTTTCTACCATATTCTCTTAAAAAAACTAGGTGACTGCGGCATTGATGCCTACACAGTCAGATGGGTGGCAAATTGGCTAGATGGTCACACACAGAAACTGGTGGTGGATGGATCATTTTTGACCTGGAGGGATGTGGGCGGTGGAGTCCCCCAGGACTCGGTCCTGGGGCCTGTACTGTTCAACATCTTTATCAGTGATCTGGATGTGGGTGTGGAATGCTTATCTTGCTGGGATCCTATGATCCCTGCTGACTTCCTGCCCCTGGGGCAGGGGGCTGGACTCGATGCTCCTCTGGGGTCCCTTCCAGCCCAAATGTCTATGAAATCTATGAAATTTGATACTGCGAAATCCTAGTATAAAAAAAAAAACATGCCGGAAAAAAGCAGAACAGGGCAAGTTCCAGGAGGCACACTCCAGAGGTAACCAGAGGCTGGATCCTCCAAGGAGATGCTCTGGCACCCAGCCAGAGCATCTCTATGGCTGCCTCATGCCCCTGCTGCTCCAGCATGCTGCCTCAGTGTGCTGGGCAAATAGGTGCTGTGCAAAGCTGCATCAGAAGCTCAGACCCAGTCTCTGTCCCAGGAAAGCAAGGATGTGGGGGTGGAAGGACTGTAGGGGCGGGGGGTTGTATGTGTGGGTTTGGGGGGACAGTAGGAGTACGGCGAGGCTGGGGGTGGAGGGACTGTGTGGGGTTGAGGGGGACTGTAGAGGTGGAGGGGATTGCTCCAGAGGGGTGGGTCCTTTCCCCCCCCCACACACACATCGCAGCAGCAGCGAACCACCAGGGCACTCATGCCCATTCCTGGCAGAGACCCCCAGCGGTGCCACCTCAAACCCGGCAGCTGCACATGGCACTGGCCCAGCCCGGCCCACACACCCTCATACAAAACTAAGCCATTGCTGCTGTCACCCAGGGTCCCAGCACTGCACGTAGAAGCTGCGTGCTATCAGGCGAGACCAGGTCCTGCCTGCATGGAGCCAGCCTGGCCTGATGGTACATGGGGCACATGGAAGCAGGACCTGATCCAGCCTGAGGGCGTGCAGCTTCTGCCTATGGTGCTGGGACCTTGGTAATAGCAAAAGCAGCCTGGTCCTGCCCAAGGGTGCAGTCCAGAGATCTGAGGAGTGGGTATGAGTGCCCCAACAGCCACTACTGCTGCTGCAGGGAGGGGACAGGGGGAGACAGGCTGTGTGTCATGCTGGGGGGCTGTGCACTGTGCAGGGGGGAGGGCAGGGGACCCACCTCCCCAACAGTCCCCCCACCAGCAAACAGTCCCCTCTCCCCCACAAACTCCCCCACAATCCACCCACAAACCCCACACCCCTAAACCACCCCCACAACCACCCACAAACCCCACACTACCACAAACCCTTACACAAACCCATGCTGCCCACACAAACCCTACACACACCCACAACCCCCCCAGCCCTCCACAAACCCCAGCTCCACTCCCCCACCCCCCAGCTCCACCCCCAAACACCTCATCCCTCACACAAATCTCACATCCTGCATGCCCAATTGCAAGACTGGACAGGACAGGACCTGCTGGCAGAAGCCATGGCTGCAGGGGCAACTGCCACACTGCAGCCCTGCCCCATGCCCACACTGGTGCTGGGACATAGAGCCCCAGCCTGGAGAGGGCTCTTGGTCCCAGGAATCACTTGGGGGGGGGGGTGATGGGCTGGGAGGAGGGGTGGAGGGGGCAGCAGGGGTGTGTGTGAGAGAAAGAGATGTGGGTCAGGGATGTAGGCGAAGCTCCAGATAGGAGAGGCTGCCAAAACCGGACTTAGAGCCTCCCTGCCCCCTAAGAGCAGCCTGTGCAGGGGGAAGCTGGCCTGGAAGGGAAGGGGCTTACCCAGCCCAGTCCCTGAGCTCCAGTCAAGAACTTCCTAGGAGCAGCGTGAGAAATCACTGGGGCCTGGGCACAGGAGCAGAGAACAGAATAGCAAGGGCTGGCACGGCTCAGAGCCACAAAGCAGTGGTGGTACAGCTGCAGCTGGATTCATGTCCTGGTGCTAGGATAGAGCTGCTGCTGGGAGGGAGCTAGTGCAGGGCAGGCAGGGCTGCCAGTCAGGAGTGAGGGGCACTCTTGGGGCTGTGGGTTGGGAGTGACAGGCTGGGAACTGGCATATCAGTGCTACTCAGTGCTCCACATCCTGGTAAGCAAAGGGGGCAGGAAGAACTCTGATTTTTCTATGACAAAAAAACCAAAAGCAAATGCCAAAGTATATAGGTATATAGAATTCATTTTATTATGATGATAGTGAGGTAAGTGGCAGGACCTGGGCAGAGGAGCCTGCCCAGAGCCAGCACTGCAGACCCAGATGGACAGCAGATGAGGTGGATGAACTCCTGGCCATTTGGGGCCAGGAGGACACACATCAACAGTTCGAAGCAGGCCACCTCAAGGATTACATCATCTTCTGGGTGATAGCTGCCCAGATGGCAGAGCAGGCACACCAGAAGACACCACACCAGTGCCGCCTGAAGGCCAACTGTGCAGCCACAGCCCACTGGCAGCTGGCCCAGAGGTGCAGGCAGCTCTGCTGCAGTGTCCATACCCTGGCCCAGGTGGCCATGCAGTCCTCATATGGGTCCAGCAGGTACACAGCCATGGGACTGCAAGTCCAAGACAGTGGATGCTGTCACAGGTGGCAGAAGGTCACAGCCAGGCAGCAGTCCCCACTGACAGACTGCTGCAATGGGTAGAGGGTGCAGGGGCCACTCTTAGTTAGAGCTGCTTCAGCAGTCCAGCTGGCACAAGGGACTAGTATCCCCTGAGCTGCTGGCTAAGGCAGCTTTCTATACTGCCTCTAGCTCCCCTGGCTGAAGATCTGGGAGGAACTGGTGAGTTTGCCCCAAGTGGCACAATTTGCACCACACCAAAGTGCATGTTCAGGCACCTGTGCTGAGGCACAAATCTCCAGCACAAATTTGTGCCACTGCCATTTGAGCCGCTGCAAGCGTACATGCCTGCATGTGTGAATGCACTTCCATTGCCTTATATGAATTTTGAATCAGGCCCTCTCTTCCTCACACGTACAAAACATACTTCAGTGAAGTATGAAATGAAACAAAATTTGCAGTTACATCAACTGTTGTTGATGTGTTGTTCCACTGAAGCTGAAATGTGACTGTTCTGATGAAGATGTCAAAACGGGGGGGGGGTTGTTCAGGTAGGGAGGGGGATGGGAAATGCTTCAGCCTATTACTTAGGTTCAATATCTTATTCTGCCTGGGTTAGTGCATGGGATGAAGAACTGTACTTTGCATCAGACAAAGAAGGACCTGAAACTGGGTATGCCAGGCCAAGGCACCCAAGCTTGTGCCCCTTTGAGCTAACATTTTAATCATTCTTTTAAACTGAGATCCTCAGGCTGTCAGATTGAAAATGGGCACTTCAGTATAATCCTGTTTCTCTGAAGACATTTGAGTGTTTTATTTTCATTTCAGTAATAATCTTTTCAGAATAAAAACAAATTTTAAAACCTCAGAAGTGCTCTTTATGCAGAATTGTTTTCTGCCAGTCAGCTCTAATTATAAAAGATTGTTTTCTTGCTTGTTTTCATGTATTGCTGCCCTCAAGCTGCAAGCAGAAATCCCATTGATGTCAGTGTGAATTAAGGGCAGAATATGACCACTGAGAAATTAAATTAAATAATTGGGGATGAAAGGAGACACATTGTATAATTAAACTCAAAGTGTAGCTGATGCCATGAGGAGCTAGATGCAGAACTAGAAATTCACTGAGTCATACACATTGAAAATATTATTTTCTTTTGTCTTAGCCCAGGAATGTTTACATTCTTGGGCATCAGAGACAGGAAGAATATCTTTCAGACAACCTCCTAACAGGAAGAGGAATAAGGTCAAATACACAGGAACCATCATTATAGGTGGCAAACTTTGCAAACGTAGCTCATCATTGCCTCTAAACAGGAACTTAGTCCAACAATGCTAAGAGCAATAGGGGCTCTCATGCAGAGCAGCTGACTAATAGAACAAGATGTATGTCGTGTAATCTTGATCATCAACAGCAGCAATCAAGGGCCCCTACATCATGGGGATCCTACTGTGAACTTAATGGAGATGAACTGTTAACAGTGATGGAGACAAAACTAAATAACAAGTGTTAGACCAGGCTCCTGTGAGCTGAGTCTTCTTGGTCTAAAAGCTGGTGGCTTCCACTAATTTGCTGTGCGATCTTCAATTTTTCCTTCAGGCCCTACAAGGTGATTTTAATGCTAATAAAAGTACCTAGATTTACATTCCTGGAAACCAACACAAGGAATAGCAAATCTCCTACTTTGCCCAAATCTGGAGTGAACATCTATAGGCTAAAGAAGTAAGTTTACTTTTCATGATGATTCAGTAAGTGCCTCTTGGTGGAGAACAGCCACTAATGCTACCCCAACATTATTTAGGGTTGTTGGTTGTAGCCATGTTGGTCTAAGAATGTGGGCAGACAAGGTTCTTTGGGTAGATGTGGTATCTTTTATTAAGGTGTTTGTGCCAAAAGCTTGCAAAGAACAATTTTTCCAACTATTTAGTTGGTCTAGTAAAAGTTATCACATCTACCCAAAGAACCTTGGGTATCACATCTACCCCAACATGATAGCTTTTTCACATTCGGCAGCATGGTACCTAGGGATTAGACTGGAACAAACTCATCTCACACGGGCCCCCATACAGCCATAGATTCTAGCTTTTGGTTGCTGCTAGCTAGCACTGACCCCTGTGTTTTGTTGCCAGTCTCTAGAGCCATCTTGTCATCTGTAACTTTGATGTTTAAGATACTGGCAGAAGCTAATATCTTCCTTTATGGTAGTGTAATAAAATAGATGGAACTGGGAATTAGATTTTATTCTATGAATTCAATAGCAAGGGTCAAGTCCTAGCCCACCTGATGTCAGTAGGAGTTTTGCCATTGACTTTAATATGACCAGGATTTAGCCATGAGTTATAATACAAAACAAGAGGAATGGTGTTAGAAGTTTCTACTGTCTTGGTTTCTACTTTATCCAGGAATTAATCCAAGCTGTAAAAACACCAAGAACTTCAGTCCAAGTGTTCCATACATCCAATATTGGACTGAAATGAACTTCACAGTACAAATAAATAAAGTCATATAAGGAGTGAAAAAAAAAATAAAAATAAGACCTTTGGAGAAACAGGGTGCTGAATGCCAAAATATATCTCCAGTCCAAAGTTTTTGATGAAAGCTTAAAATATGGCTTATAATGTTTTGACTGAAAATGAAGAAGGCACGCATCTTACTGCCTACCCAGGACTGTGCCTTAGACTTTCTTAATGAAACCTGCCTTGAGAATATTTAATAAATGAATTGAGCATCCAGGACACAGCAATATAGTGAGGGAGTGTTTTCATGTACTTTTCTAAAGTGCATGTGGAACTGCACTCAAAGGGGCTTGCGGGTTGCCCTTTTCCACACACTTACATTCTGCTACTGTAGCCAAGACCAATCAGAGATATGGTCACACAATACTTTTCCCATACAAGCTGCTCATTCCCATACAAGTCAAGTTGTATCTAGATTTGTATGCAATATCTGCATGTGTATAAATGTAGCTATTGCGTGGGTGGGTACATGTGCAAGGAAGTGGAGGGTTATCAAGCATAAGCCACTGAACGTTACTGGATGAGTGTGACAGGGAGGCCGAAGCCCCTGTCACTAAGTAGAGTATACAGCAGGCCAAGTCTGCTGAATGAGGCTGCAGCAGAGGGCCCTTGCATGAAATGGTTGCTTGCACCCAGAGCAAGAGACACATAAGCCCAGGGCCTGAGGCAAGAGGGGGTAGTCTGGCCCTGCAGGATGCAAAAAGCAGAGCTCTGGCCAGGGAGGAAGGTCTCCAGACTCTCAGGGAAGCTGCAGGAAGCTGCTGCACCACCAGGCAGCCAAAGATAAGTATTCTGGAGTCTGTTATTGTAGCTGGTTGCCACAGGGAGGTGTTGACCCAGGGTTGGGGAGCCTTTTGTTTAAGAGCAGATGCTCATATCTTTCTTTGTGTTTAAATACCAGAGGACCAGATTGCAGCTGGAGGGGTGGAGGAGGCTACTGAGAAGGGTGCCAAGGGCACCTCAGGTCCTAGACTCCTTGAAGGAGGACAGCACCACTGTTAGCAGAAGGATTGTGGTGCCAGACAGGAAAGACTGGGGGTGTAAGCCCAGAGCCCTCAAAGGATGAGATTGAGGGCTGAGGGGCCCAGAGCCCACAAAGGGCAGGACTGGGGGCTGAATCTAGGGAACCTCCACCTAGACAAAGGCCTAAGACCTGAAGCAAACCTCCTCCCCCAACACACCCTCTAGATAGGGTTGCTAACCCTCACAGATTGGCCAAGGGTCTACTGGAATTAGCATTGATCTCCTGGTGACTATTGAAGGCAATCTGGGAGATTAATATTGTAAATGGGTTGAACGGCAAAATTAATAATGACATTATGTCACGTTGAAAAAAAATCTCCCAAAATAGCTTCAGTCAGAGTTGGCAACCCTACCTCTAGAGCAAGGGCAGGCAAAGTCTGGCCCATGGGCCAGATCAGACCCACAGCAGACTCCATTTCCCTACAGCCGTTGTCCACATTGCTGCAGCCAGTTTCCATGGAGATCCCAGGAGTGGCAGGGCCATGACAGCACTGGGCCAGAGCTTCCATGAAGACCAGCCCCAGCACTGCTGGCAGGGTGTGTGGCTGGGCAGGGAACTCTTCAGGGGCTGGGGTCTTGCAGCAGTGACAGCACGGCTCTGTCCTGACTCCGGATCATGCTGTCACTACTGCAAGATCCCAGCCCCAGCCTCAAAGCAGCTCACCCCACAGCCGTATGACCTGCCAGTGCTTCTGGGGCTGGTCTCCATGGAAACCCTGGCTTTGCACTGTCATGGTGCCACTGCTACTGGGATTTCCATGGAAACCAGCCACAGCATGTGGGCAGGGGCTGCTGGAAAATGGAGTCCAGCCACCAGTTGTACCCACCATTTTGCCCACCCCTGCTCTGGATGTCGAATCATAGCACCAAGGCATGGCAGGAGAAACAGCAGGGTGGGACCTAAGAGGCCAGAGTGGGCAAGCAAGATGGACCCAGGCAGCTGCCAGGGAGTGATTTTGCCACCCCAGTGCTGGACCCACTACAGTGAGATACCTTGGACATGCTCAGAAATGGATTATAGAGCAATATTAATGGCTCCATGGTTAGAACTACACCTGAGATTTCATGTTAAACCCAATTCCATTACCCCACCTGAAATTAGCCCCAAAGGACAGATTAACTGACTGTGAAACCCTTCCTTACAGTGTAGTAACAGGACCTTGCTTCAAAATTCATTGATTTATTCATCTAGTTCTCAAGGTGTCTTTCCTTCCTGCAGAGAATTTTTCTTCCTCCTCCTATTTCTTCCTCCTATTTAAAATCCTTGATCAGTTATGAAAGAACCATGGTGCATATGCCTAGTTTCTGTTGAAGTTAAGTGCCTCCTACCCGTATGACATGCACCAAAAAGAATAAAGTTAAACTGTAATCTATTAAACACATGCTTATAATTTGATAAATGATATGCACCTTCCCAGAGAAGTAGCAGCTTGGGAAATCCATTGAGAGAGGAGATAAACTGTAATCACAAGTTACAGACTTAAAATATTTCAGAGAACAGAGACCATATAGAACCATCTAGGAACATAGGAGCTGGCTTCTGGTTGCTGCCTGGATCAGGAATGAAGCTAATGAAGTCTGCAGGGTTGTAAAAATAGAGGGCCAATCAGAAGAGAGCCCTAAATATTCCCAAGAAATCTGGGTTAATTTCTCCCACTTGATCTTCACTTATGTAAGTATATCTACTAAAGACAATTTCTTGCAAAGGAATGGCTTGCAGCATCAGGCCCTATGAGTTCAATATTACAGGCATTGAAATCAAACAGCAAAACCTGTATTGCCTTCAATAAGAACAATATTTGATGCATTCTGAACCTCTTATGATAAGTCAAATGTGCTGAAAATACTACATGGACAGACTCTCAGTAGGTGTGGGTATCCTCTGCTTCCAGTTCCAGTAGAAATACCATAGGAGTAGTGATCCTTTCTGTGTTTAAGTGTTTCCTCTTCCATTAAGGAGTTACTTGCCAGTAGGGCTGTGCAAAATGGAGGCGTTCCATTTCAACCAGCGTTTTAACATTTTGACAGAACAGTGTTTCATTCCAACTTTTGTTTCGAGTTGAAACAGCTGTTCCATTTCGTTCTGTCTAAACGTTTTGTCGTTTCAACCCTGTTTCGACGTTTTGCCTATAGAATATAATTGAGACAGTCAAAACAGACTATAACTTTGTCATTTCTGGCCAGATTTGGATGAAACTTGCAGAAATGGTAGCCACATCTGAGGGTATGATATGTGCCAAGACACAAGAAGATAGGTGCAGGGAGTTTGGAGAAACTGCACCCCAAACTCATGAGAAAAAAAACTCATATCCTATATATGTATTAAGCCCCAGCAGGGTCAAAACTGCAGGCTTCCTAGCCCCTACTGAGGATGCAAAGCCTGCCAAGTTTCAAGGAGATAGGTGCAGGGGTTTGGGGAAACTGCACCTCAAGTTGCGGACAAGCAAAACTCATGACATGGGTGACACTGTGTGTGTTAAGGCACAGCAGGGTGAAAGCTGCAGGCCTGCTAGCCCCTGCTGAGGCCACAAAGCCAGCCAGCTGTCAATAAGATAGGTGCAGGGGCTCTGGGTTTTGGGGCCCTGCACCTCTGGCTACAGGCAGGTAAAACTCGTAACATGGGTGTTTGTGCAACTGTGTCTGTCTTGGGACACAGGGGAGGGGAAACCACTGCAGGCCTGGCTGCTAGGCCCTGCTGTGGCCACAAAGCCTGCCAGATGTCAAGGAGATAGGTGCAGAAGGGTTCTGGGGCCCTGCACCTGTAGCATGAACTGAACTAATGTAGCTGATGTTAACACAGAATGTAATACTAGTGAAATATAACCATGTTAGTTTTGTCCTGTAAGCAACTTGAAAACTCCATTTTGTATCCTTCTGCTTGACATAAGTGAATGAACTCTGCATAGCCTTTATGTATGAGTGTGTGTAAAAAGGTGAATGGTGAGAGAATGGCATAGAGATGGGAGAAGATTTAACTGTTTATGTAAGCAACAAGGTGCCAAATGTAAGTGACCAGCCAGTAACTAACTAACAAACGGCTGAAGAAGCCCTTCGAAGCTCAAGGGCACAAAGGAGATAACAGAAGAAGAAATTCTGCCAGACGGGCAACAAGAACACTCTAAGGCTAAGATAAGCTGAAGACAAAAGAAGAACAACCACAAAAACAGAAGCTGGGTATGGAAAAACCCCAAAGCACTGAAACAAGGGATGCCAATCCCTATAAAAGAACACTTTGAAAATGCCAAGTTGGGTGAGTCTCTTTCTGTACTGCTGTTTCATCAGAGCACAGACGCATCTCTTCACCCCGCTCCAGCTGTTATCTTCAAATCTGCTATCTTCATATCATCATCATCTACTCAATAAGCCCGGGTTGACCAACTATATATTGAGCAACTATTGCTGGTAACTATATCTGGTGTATGTGTGGATGAAATGGTTGTTTTGTGTATGTGTATGCCTGTGTGTAATGATGTGTATGATTATTTGTGTGTGACTGTATGAATGGTGTGCCTGAACCTCTAGTCTACCTCATGTTATCAATAAACATGGCACCTTGCCTTATCCCCCTTTATAAAGTCTCACTCGTGATTTGAGCAACTGGCAATCTGAGTAACACATCCTTAGCTGCTCACAGGCAAAACTTGTGTCATGGGTGCTTGTGCAACTGCTGCCTCTCATCAGGCAGCAGGACTGAAAATCCCCCATCACTTGTCACCAAGACCTGAGGGTAATAATTGACCACAGTATGAACATGAGTCAGCAGTGTAATGCTGTAGCTATCAGGGCCAGCAATACGTGTATAGTCAGGGGTAAAAAAAAAAAAAAATCACAGGGGAAAAAAAAACTGGAGCAGCGCATGCTCAGGCAGTGCACGCTGCTGAAAAGCGGATCCAGACTGCCCAGAGCTGTGCTGTGGCTGCTGGCCTGGCTCTGCCCAACAGGATTGCCATGGCTACAGACCTGGGAAGCCCCCTCCTGCCCTTGGGGTAACCTGCCATGCATCAAAGCACACATGCCACAGGCATTCCCCCAGGGAACCAAACATCCACACTTGTCTGGATGCACCCCTTATGATTATCCTATGTTGGTCTCCTGCAAGAGTTGAATCCAGAGCTTCTAGACCTAACAACCTTAAGTGTGAGCATCAAAGGAAGGGTGGCCCACTGGCAAACGTACCAACTTGGGAAACCTGGGTTTGGTTCCCTCCTCTACCAGGCTTCCTGAGTGGGCTTAGGTGAAATTTCTCTGAATGTCAGTTCTCCATTTATAAATGAAAAGCCTAGAACTTCCCTACCTGGTAGGGCATTGTGAAGATATATAACTAAAGAGGTGTTCAGATACTTTCATATTGCAGTCCCTCTTGTCTACAAGGCAGCTGCACAGGCATAGTTATTATGTGACTTTCATGGGCTGTTGCACACTGGAACATAGGCCAGGCTGTCAGACTCCAGGGAAGCCAACAGCAATAGTTTTTCCAGTGACTTTGAGGGAAGGAGTAATGAGGATTTATGTCTAGATTTGTGACATAAGTGATGACGAAGTACCCTCTGGCAATGGGTGCTTAATACTTACTTAAATATTTACTCAGATCACTTTAAAAACTAGTGTTCTGGTACTTTCCCAGACATTAATTTCATGCATTAGAGAGTCAATAGAATTCTCTACCTCTCCTTTTGCTACCGACTTTTGCATTAATTTCATAAACAAACCTGTCAAATGGCTTCTTGGAGACTCTTAAAATTGACTTAAAAGGTAAAGTGAAGAGCTTAAAAATATTATTTTTTCCATCACTGTTTAGGATCCAGAATCAGTAACAGAAGCTTCTGTAGTCGGTATATTTAATACATGAATAATGCATATGTTTAAAAATAGCATAGAAACTGCAGCCCAGATCTAGATCCAGTTTCAATGAGCTCAGTAGATTAGTAAGTGAGGTACTGAGGAACAGGAGCATTGGTGAGATGGGAGTACAGGAAGGGTCATTTCTCAAGGGATCCTTAGGGCACAGAAGAGGACTATCCCACGGCACATCAAGGAGGGTAAAGGGGCCAAGAAACCCTCTTGGATGAACAGGGAAGTTGACGAAAGCCTAGGGGCAAAAAAAGAGGCATACAAACTGTGGAAGCAGGGGGTAGCCACCACAGAGGAATATACCTACTTGGCTTGGACTTCCAGGGAGTCAGTTAGGAAGGCTAAAGCAACAATGGAACTCAGACTGACAACAAATATTAAAGACAACAAAAAGTCCTTCTTTAGGTATATAAGAAGCAAAAAGAAGGTGCATGGCAACATAGGACCCCTACAGGACAGATGAGAGCAACTGGTGACATAAGAGGGACAAAGCTGAACTCTTCAGTGAGTTTTTTGCATCTGTATTCATTGAACACGGATAAGGACATATCACCCATTTGGACTATAGACAGGCACAAGAGGGACATCAACCCACCAATAGTTAGGGCCGACCTACTGAAGGGACATTTGGGGGGGCTAGACATGTTCAAATCAGCAGGCCCAGATGATCTTCATCCAAGGGTGCTGAAGGAATTGGTCAGTGTCATTGCTGAACCACTGGCACAACTGTTTGAGCACTCATGGTGCTCAGGACAGATCCCATAGGACTGGAAAAGGGCCTATGTGGTCCCTATTTTCAAGAAGGGGAGAAAAGAGGATCTGGGTAACTGCAGGTCAGTAAGTCTTACCACTATCCTCGGAAAAACCTTTGAAAAAATTATTAAAGACCACATTTGTGGGAGTCCAGTGGGAAAAATAATGCTGAAGGGCAACCAGCATGGATTCATAGCAGGTAGATCCTGCCTGACTAACCTTGTTTCTTTTTATGATCAGGTCACCAAATGCTTAGATGAAAGAATTTAAGTAAATGTCATTTACTTGGATTTCAAAAAGGCCTTCTATACAGTGTCGCATCCCATTCTTATAAATAAACTTAGCGGTTGTGTCATAGATGGTTATATGGTCAGGCAAGAGGCAAATTGGCTCATGAGATGGACCCAAAGAGTGGTGGTGGATGGGTTGGTATTGACCTGGAAAGATGGGGGCAATGGAGTCCCCCAAGGTTTGGTCCTTGGACCAGTGTTGTTCAATATTTTCATTAGTGACTTGGATGAGGGTGTGAAGAGCACTCTGCCCAAATTCCTGAACAACATCAAATTATGGGGCAACATAAACACACTGGGAGACAGGGAATGGATTCAAGCAGATTTGGACAGGTTGGAAAAGTGGGCAGAAAAGAATAGGATGCAGTTTAACAAAGATATGTGCAAGGTGCTGCACCTGGGGTCAAATAATCAACAACACACTTACAGATTGGGGGATGACTTTCTAAGCAGCACAGAAGCAGAAAGGGATCTCAGAGGCATAGTCAACTCCAAGATGAGCATGAGTCATCAATGTGACAAAGTGACAGGTAAAGCTGACTGCATCTGTCATGCATTAGCAGGTATATCACGAGCAGATCTAAGGAGGTGATACTTCCCCTGTATACAGAATTGGTGAGGCCACAGCTGGACTACTGCATCCAGTTTTGGGTGCCGCACTTCAAAAGGGAAGTAGATAACCTTGAGAGGGTCCAGAGGAGAGCCACTCATATGGTTTAGGGGCCTGCAGGTAAGGTCCTAAGAGGAGAGATTGGGAGACCTGGACCTCTTTAGCCTCCACAAGAGAAGGCTGAGAGGGGATCTTGTGTCTGTCTATACATTCATCAAGGGGAGGGAGGGGGTGGCTAACAAGAAATAGGAGATACTCTGTTTACCAGAGTGCCCCTTGGGGTAACTAGAAACAATGGCCACAAACTGACAGAGGATAGATTTAGATTAGACATCAGGAAGAACTTCTTTACAGTAAGGTGACCAGAATCTGGAATGGGCTTCCAAAAGAGGTCTCCCCTACCTTGGAGGTCTTTAAGGGGAGACTAGACAAACACCTGGCTGGGGTCATCTGACCCCAGCACTCTTTCCTGCCCAGGGCAGGGGGTTGAACTTGATGATCTACTGAGGTCCTTTCTGACCCTACAAATCTATGAAATCTATGAAAATCCTCCTTTATGTGGATAAGTGCCACTTACACATCTAAATGTAGGCATGCAAGTGGCACAGATTTTAGATCCCACTCTCCCCAGTCCTCTGTGGTGATTTTCTTCCACTTTGGATAGCATGTAACTCCACATAACTCCATGAAAGTTTAATCAGAGAAAAAAACACAGTAAACAACTGTTTAGAAGTGGCTGGCCCTTCCACCTTTTGGCCCAGCAGCCTGATGATTAGGGCTTTTTCCCAGAAAGTGGAAGACCTATGTTCTGAGTCATTCTCTGCCAGAGGTGATTGGAACTTGCATCTTCCATTGCTTAGCAGTGTGCTTTACTACAAAGCCATGGGCTAATCCATCTGCCATTGCTGAACAGTGTCCCTTATTACAAAGCCATGGTCTAGGCCTCCTGAGTAGCCAGGAAGGGAAGGTATGTGTGGCCAAAAGGAGAATAATTCCAAGGGAGCTTTATTCTGTGGCTTGATATTATGACCACAACCCTGGAAGAGAGGATGCCCTCAGTTCTGAACCCTGTTCTTATTCCCATCGTTATCTATCCATTCTAGTCAATGATGACTTAATGCAAAGTGAAAATGCCATTGTTTTGTCAAAAAGCCATTTTTCTTAAGAATGTGTTAAAGGAAAATTCTCAGCTAGCTCTAAGTATTACACATGCACTTCTGTTTTTCAGAGGAATTGCTGCTCTTGCATTTTGAGCATAGGGTCATTTAGGATTCACCTCCAAATCACCATGAATCAGATCTGACTGACCTAAATCTTATACGCCTACATATGCGGAAATCGTTACTTGTACAGTCAGTCTCTCCAAAGTATTCAGCAGTTCATAGGAATGTAGGAGTTCTCATGCTAGATCATAGCTTGTCCATACAGAGCGTGTCTGAACATGCATTTGCTGTGACACCAGTTTACTCATGAGTAAATGGTGCTGAGCAGGCATTTACACGTACAAGGAACCAGGAGCAGATTTGCTGCCAATCTGCTCCCAACTTCCTGGGGCCCTGCAATGGGCCCATGCTGCCACTGAGGGGAGCTCCAGCTTCCAGTTGCAGCTGCCAGCAGCTGGCAGCCCTCTTCAAAAGCCAGACCCACTCACTGCTCTCTGGCCCACCACTTGCCTGGCCAGGGACAGCATGCAGCAGTGCTCTCCTTGCTGCCTTTGCTTCCCTGTTCCATGGCTGCTCCTGCCCCTGCCCCTGCCCCTGCCCCTGCCCCTGGCAGCAATGACCAGCAGCCCATGCTCCTTCTGGCCACTACGTTGGCCCTGCTGGCCTGCCATAGTGACTGCTGGCTGTCCCACAGCTGTCTCGCCCCTCCTGGTGCCCACATGCACAGTGACTGCCTGCCCGCCCACCACATGCCATCCCAGGGCCACCGCCATGCACCTGCTGCCTCAACCCTATGCTCTGCCTTGCTATGGACATTGTGATGTCATTGGCTATTGCTAAGGGGAACACACCTCAGTCCTTGGTAGGAAAGAAAGCATATAGTGAAGAAAAAAAAAAGTCTAGGAGTGAACAAATAAACATTGAGAACAAAAATTCAGAGTGTATGACTGATGTATTGTGAACATAGGACTCCAGCAGGGAGTAGAGGGCAAGTGATTACAGATATGGCAGAAGTCAAGAAGAGAAAAAAAAATTTCAAGAAAGGGAGGAAGGAGGACCCAAGTAATTATAGGCCCATAAACCTCACCTTGGTGCTCAGGAAGATCTTGGAGAGAATCATCAAGGAGCACATCTGTGGGGGGCCAGCAGGGGAGATCATGCTCAGGGGCAATCATCATGGGTTCACCAAAGATAGGTCCTGCCTTACCAACCTAATTGCCTTTTATGACCAAGTAACTAAATCCTTGGATGATGGTGTTGCTGTGGACGTAGTCTTTCTAGACTTTAAGAAGGCCTTTGACACTGTCTCTCACCCCATCCTCATCAATAAATTAAGCAACTGTGGCATTGACGCCTGCACAGTTGGATGGGTAAAAATTGGCTGATGGGGCGCACCCAGAGAGTAGTGGTGGACAGGTTGTACTCAACCTGGCGAGATGTAAGCAATGGGGTACCCCAGGGCTTGGTCCTTGGGCCCGCACTGTATAGCATCTTCATCAGCAACTTGGACGAGGGGGTGGAGAGTATGCTGTCCAAATTTGCTGATGACACTAAGATGTGGAGCGAGGTGGACACACTTGAAGGGAGAGAGAGGCTGCAACTAGATTTAGACAGACTACAAAAGTGGGCAGATGAGAATAGGATGGGGTTCAGCATAGACAAATGCAGGGTGCTGCACCTTGGGAGAAGGAATCCACAACATACCTACAGGCTGGGGAGTTCCCCTCTTGAAAGCGCAGAGGCGGAAAGGGATCTTGGAGTCATTATTGACTCCAAGATGAACATGAGCCGCCAATGCCAGACTGCAGCCAGCAAGGCCAGCCATACTTTGTCATGCATCCAAAGATGCATCTCAAGCCGGTCCAGAGAGGTGAGACTCCCCCTTTATGCGACTTTGGTCAGGCTGCAGTTGGAGTACTGTGTCCAGTACTGGGCACCGCACTTCAAAAGGGATGTGGCCAGCCTGGAGAGGGTTCAGAGGAGGGCCACCCGCTTGGTGAGAGGGCAGCAGGACAGGCCTTATGAGGAGAGACTGAGGGACCTGAACCTGTTCAGCCTCAGCAAGAGGAGGCTGAGGGGGGACCTGGTGGCTGCCTACAAGCTCATCAGGGAAGATCAACAGCAAATAGGTAGAGCCCTTTTCTCCCCAGCACCACCTGGGGTGACAAGGATCAATGGTAATAAGCTGATGGAGAATAGATTTAGGTTAGAGATCAGAAGGCAATATTTTACAGTTAGGGTGGCCAAAATCTGGAACCAACTTCCCAGGGAAGTGGTCCTCGCCCCTACCTTGGGCATATTCAAGAGGAGATTGGATGATTGCCTGTCTGGGGTCTTGTGAACCCAGCATTCATTCCTGCCTGTGGCAGGGGGTCAGGCTAGATGATCTGTTCAGGTCCCTCCTGACCCTAGCTAATATGAAACTATGAAATTACTGAAAGGAAATCCTCATGGTCCCTCAGAATTTTTTGCAGCACCCACAGGGGAACAGAAGACTTGAATAACGGAAATGAACCTGGGCCTGGAAGGACTCTGAAATAGGAGAAAAGGATCAAGGTTTTGTGAGAAGAAAAGAGTGGGCAAAGAAGCTTGCTGAGAGGAAGGACAAGGGAGAAGGGCGAATCTGAAAAAGGATTAGAAGCAGCAATAAATGCAAACAAGGGAAGAATAATAAGATGGGAGTTTCTTTGTACTGGACATAAAGAATAGGACAACAGTAACATGACTTCCACTCTCAGTAGGGAATGACTGACAATTGTGAGTGTCTATTGCCTGTCCGAGTTCTGCGTGAACTGAATCAGCAGCTTCAGGCTCTTTCTAAACGGTCACTGTGCAGATCACCCAATCCCTACCATTAAAACTGCCACTAATTGGCTCCCTGGTTGGCACTTCTAGTCAGAGGCCAAGAACTGAACAGTTTTTTCACCCACAGAGGTGGTCTCTGCAGATGTGGTCTGCAGTGTCTTGGAAAGCTATGTGTGTGGCAGGGACCCTTGCCTTTACTGTTACAGCATCATACCTATTCTATGGACAGAAGACTTCTGTCTCCAGACTTGTCAATCTGGCATCTTCTATCAGTAGCAGACTCACTAAAGAAACATATAAAAAGGGAGAATTTATTTTGCTGATGCTCTTTATTTTAATCATACAATGAAAATGACAATTTTTATATAGAAGCTATTAGTGATGCAGGATGTGTCGGTTCCTAGCTCTGGGGTTCTTTCTTTTAACCAGACTGTGGCAATGCAAATACAGCCCATCATGAAATTTATACCTTTAATTCTCCTATTCACCACATTACTAACACATTGGTGGGCCCCTTGTTTTTCATTTGTCTATTTCCTTAAACTTTCTGCCCTCTTTTTTTATTATTATTATTTTTTCTGTCATGTGCGCGTTTCCCAAAGGTCAATCAGACTTCACGGATAGAGCCATTCTGTTCAGGGGCTTGCAAGCAGCTTGCTTATGAATGAAGAAGGCTTTGTGAACTTCCAGGGACCTGCTGAGCTTTTTTACAAAGCTACCAGTGGGACAAGAAGCTTGGGAAAGTGAAGGCCTCTTGTGGAAACAGAAAACAGAGGCTCACTGCCAATAAACCTGGGCTGACATTCCGGTTTGTCAGAATCATGTCCAAGTAACAAGCCTCTAGGAAGCAAATTGAGATCTTTGCATCAGGGTTCAAGCCTTCCATGTGTTAGCACAGGACAGTATGTGTGTGGGAAGCCTGCCACAGCAAGTGGTTAAGTCAACAGTCAAACATAAAGGTGCAATAAAATGAATAGAAAAAGCAGATCAGAGCCTTGTGGAACTGAAAACAGAAGGCTAGATGTGACTTAATGAAAAGTCATTCAGAAACTATGCCTGGAATGCCAGCAGTAGAAGATTCATACTAGGCCCAAATCAATTTTACATTTGTTCCATGCCTTTTGTTTATCAAATTGACAAACAAAATTCTTCTGCTACATTATGGATAAACTTACTAAATGCATCTCAAGAGAAGATGTATCATTAAAGACATCCATAAATTTCTCTCTAAACATTAAAAAGCATAGAAATCACACAAACTAATAATAAATAAACAGTTGTGATACCAACATTGCACCCAATTCACACAGAGAGACTATGTATTTGGGCAACTAACCTTAATGCTGGCCCCATAATCACTTATTTTCTCAATACATATTTGGAGGATTCAGCATCATTCCTTATTTTTCAAGTGGGAGCTGAAAACGGGATCTTGGTAAATATGATGGGAAGTTTTCAGCATTCCCACTGATATAGAATTTTGCATGCTGAAAGTGACCAAAGCTGTAAAATACTTGATTTGGAAATAATTAGATAGGTTGGAAATTTTTGTATTGTAAATTGGGCTATGTTGCCCACATGGAGCACAACACACCAGTAGATAATTCAAGTTCTACATCAGTGATGCTCCAACTGGTGTCAAATTGATTCTAGCATAGAACAGTGAAAACTGAATTCAGCCAAGGTTCTGTAGGAGCCCATTTACTTTCTTTTCACTTTCATTTTGTTTCAAGCAAAGCGGAGGTAAAACACTCTTCCAGCATGTCTAGAGAAGTGGATTGGTGCTACATGTCATATAATCAGCTCCGTAATGCTCAGATGTGCAGCAGAGGAAGTGTCAAACCAAAATTTGTAGCTGGTTCCTGCTTACTCCGCTATAATCGCAACACTAGAACAAATGGCTGTTGAAATCCAAGTCTGAAAAGACTATTGGACATTCTAAAGGCCCTATGATTGTTATTTAACCTCTTTTTGATGCATCTGGATAACCAGTAGTCACAGGAACCAGAAGAATCCTTTAAATGGTATCACATGCCATTTCTCTTATCTGTAACCCAATTTAATTGAAGCTAGATTCCACTGGAAGGGTTATAACATCAGCTCATGACTTGGCCTAGATGCACAGAAGTGAAGAGATGGGCCTACAGAGAGTCTGCCAGATACCAGAGTCTCTTCTGTTAACAGTAGTCAAACAGAGTCATAGGGGGGCCAGGTCTGGAGCCACTTGAGGATCAAAGTGTCAAACAGGTTTGGGAGGAATGAGCAGATTCCAGGGATTAACCAGGTCTGGAAGCCAAGAGGTCAAATTGAGAATAAAGTTGAGGAACAAGCTGAGTCAGGGGATCAGGCAGAAAGTACAGGAAACAGGCCTGCTGGTGATGTGGATGTGGGGAAAGCAGTGGATGTGATATACCTGGACTTCAGAAGGCCTTTTATATGGTCTTCCACAACGTTCTTACAAGCAAACTAAGGAAGCACAGGTTGGGTGAATGGACTGTGCGGTGAATAGAAAACTGGCTGGATCATCAGGCTTACAGGGTATTAATCAATGGCTCAATGTCTAGTTGGCAGTCAGTATCAAGTGGAGTGCCCCAGGGGTCAGTCCCAGGGCCAGTTTTGTTCAATATCCTCATCAGTGACCTGGAAGATGGAATGGAGAGCAGCCTCAGCAAGTTTGCAGATGACATCAATCTGAAGGGAGTAGTGCATACACTGGAGGGTAGGGCTAGGATTCAGAGAGACCTAGACAAATTGGAGGATTGAACCAAAAGAAATCTCATGAGGTTCATTAAGGAGAAGTGCAAAGTCCTGCACTTAGAAAGGAAAAATCCCATGTACTGGTACAGGCTAAGGACCAACTAGATAAGCAATATCTCTGCAGAAAAGTTTCTAGGAGTTACAATGGACAGTAAGCTAAATATGAGCCAACAGTATGCCTTTTTTTGCAAAGAATGGCATACTGGGCTGCATTAGTAGGAGTGTTACCAGCAGACCGAGGGAAGTGATTATTCCCCTCTGTTCGGCACTGGTGATGCCACATCTGGAGTACTGTGTCCAGTTTTGGGCCCCCCACTATAGAAAGGATGTGGACAAGTTGGACAGGGTCCAACAGAGGACAATGAGAATGGTTAAGAGGCTGGGGCATATGACTTATGAGGAGAGGCCAAGGGAACTGGACTTATTTAGTCTAGAGAAGAGAAGACTGAGGAGGGATTTAATAGCAACCTTCAACTTCCTGAAGAGGAGTTTGAAAGAGGATGGAGCTAGACTATTCTCAGTGGTGGCGGCTGACAAAACAAGGAGCAATGGTCTCATGTTGCAGCAAGGGTAGTTTAGGTTAGATATAAGAAGCACTTTCTCACAAGGAGGGTAGTAAAGCACTGGAACAGGTTACCCAGAGAGGTTATGGAATCTCCATCCTTGAAGGTATTTAAAACCCAGCTTGACCAAACCTTAGCTGGGATGATATAATTGGAGATGGTCCTGCTTTCAGAAGGGAGTTGAATTACATGACCTCCTGAGGTTTCTTCCAACCCTAATTGTCTATGATTCTATGGGATCAAACACAGAAAGGAGTCAGAGTACAAATCATAGAAAACAGCAACTCAGCCTGGGATTCAGTTAAGCACTGTTGCCCAGACACTTTGTTTCAGTCAGGGCCCAGGTTCAAGGCTACAGCTTGACAATGTTTTCCAGTGAATTCTTTGGATATAACATACACTCCTGGGAATCAGGTATCAATTAGATGGTGTCAGGAAAACTCAACAAAAATGAAGTACACAAAGCTAGCTGAATCCTTCAAGGTGAAAGAGAGGGGTCGTAGCTGTGTTAGCCTGAAGTCAGGCAGAAGGCATGGCAGGGTGTCAACTTAGGGCCCCTATACATGAGCAGTGAGGCTGCTCCAACATGCTGTAATTACAGTGCATCAGAACAGACTTGATTAATTGAGTCTTCTGGAGCATAGTAATTACCACAATCCAGCAGCCTCCAGCATCTTGTATATCAGTGTCCCTGCACTTCAACATGGTGGTGGAGGCACTTTATCTTAAGCTCATTCAACAAGATTTAGATTTCATAGATTTCATAGACATTAGGGCTGGAAGGGACCTCGGAAGATCATCGAGTCCAGCCCCCTGCCCAAAGGGCAGGAAGTCAGCTGGGGTCATAGGATCCCAGCAAGATGAGCATCCAGTTTCATCTTGAAGGTGTTCAATGAAGGTGGTTGAACAACCTCCAGTGGCAGGCTGTTCCAGACCTTGGGGGCTCGGACAGTAAAGAAATTCTTCCTTATGTCCAGCCTGAAACGATCTTGTAGTAGTTTGTGACCATTTGACCTCGTCATCCCTTGGGGCGCTCTGGTGAACAAACGTTCCCCCAGATACTGGTGGTCACCCCTGATAAACTTGTAGGTGGCCATCAGATCACCCCTAAGCCTGCGCTTTTCCAGGCTAAAGAGCCCCAGGGCTCTTAGCCTGTCATCGTAGGGTCTGCTTCCCTGACCTCTGATCATGCGCGTGGCTCTTCTCTGGACTCTCTCAAGCTTCTCCACATCCTTTTGGAATTGTGGAGCCCAAAACTGGATGCAGTACTCCAGCTGCGGCCTCACTAAGGCCGAGTACAGGGGGAGAATGACGTCCCGGGATTTGCTTGAGAAGCATCTATGGATGCAAGCCAGCGTTTTGGTCGCTTTACTAGCCGCAGCATCGCATTGCAGGCTCATGTTCATCTTGTGGTCAATGATGACCCCCAAGTCTCTTTCTTCCATAGTGCTAGCCAACATAGCACTGCCGAGCCTATAAGGATGCTGCAGGTTTTTCTTCCCAAGGTGGAGAACCTTGCATTTATCGGCGTTGAACACCATCAGATTCTCGTCCGCCCACTTGCTGAGCCTGTCCAGGTCAGCCTGGATCATCCGCCTGTCTTCTGGTGTGGATGCTTTGCCCCAAAGTTTGGTGTCATCAGCGAACTTGGCCAGTCTGCTTCTGACTCCAGTGTCCACATCATTAATGAAGATGTTGAACAGTATGGGTCCAAGGACAGAGCCCTGGGGGACCCCACTGGTCACAGGACACCACGATGAGTGACTTCCATCAATTACTACCCTCTGGGTCCGACCCCGGAGCCAATTTTCCAGCCAGTGGATCGTGGAGGACCCAAGGTGACAATTGGCCAGTTTCTCCAAGAGACGATCATGGGACACCAGATCGAAGGCTTTTTTGAAGTCAAGATATATGACATCAATCTCATCTCCCTTGTCCAGGTGATAGGTCACCTGGTCGTAGAAGGAAATGAGATTGGTCAAGCAAGACCTACCCGCAACAAACCCGTGCTGGCTATCCCTTAAGATGTTGGCGTCGGCCAGTCCATTAAGGATGGCCTCCTTAATAAACTTTTCTAAGATCTTCCCCGGGATAGAAGTCAGGCTGAAGGGTCTATAGTTAGCCGGATCCACTTTCCTCCCTTTCTTGAAGATAGGCACCACATTGGCCTTCTTCCAGTCTTCGGGCACTACACCAGAGCGCCAAGAGTTTTCAAAGATCTGCGCTAGAGGCTGGGCTATGATGCTCGCCAGCTCCCTGAGTACCCTGGGGTGAAGATTGTCAGGGCCGGCTGACTTGAAGGTATCCAGCTCCTCAAGATGTTCCTTCACGAAGTCAGCATTAATGGAGGGCAGGGGATCACCCTCACCCGGACTTCCCGGCCCTGTAGTGGGCATGGGCGTCCCATGGGGCTGATGAAAGACTGACGCAAAGTACCTATTTAATAGGTTGGCTTTTTCATGTGCGTCAGTTGTCAGTTGCCCTATCTGGTTCAGCAGGGGTCCAACGTTGCCCCTGCTTTTCCTCTGGCTCCCCACATATCGGAAAAAGGACTTTTTATTGTCCTTGATGCTCAAAGCTAGCTGGAGTTCAGTTGCAGCCTTGGCTTTCCTGGTCAGCTCCCTACAGGACCGGACCAGTGCAGAATAATCCTCCTTGGAGGTGACTCCCATCCTCCATCCTTTGTAGGCCTTTCTTTTTAGCCTCAGGAGGTCTGCTAGGTCCCTGGAGAGCCAGGGGGGCTGCTGTGCCCTCTTGCTGCCTTTCCTCCGAGATGGAATAGACTTAGTTTGTGCATTGAGGATCGCTCCCTTGAGGAGCAACCACTCTTTTTGAACTCCCCTCTCCCTGTGGTCACAGTCCCTTAGGGCCTCACTGACAAGCCTCCTGAGCTTGTCAAAGTCGGCTTTCCTGAAGTCAAGGACTTCCGTGTTGCTGACTGACTTGCCAGCTTTTCGGTGGATGGTGAAGGTGATCAGCTCGTGGTCGCTGTCACCCAGCTTCCCATCGATCACTAGGTCGCCGACTAGGTCATCCCCAGTAGCCAGTACCAGGTCGAGCAGCGCTTCACCTCTCATTGGCCCATAGACTTCTTGAGTCAGGTAGAGGTCATCCACGCACGAGAGGAAGCTCTGCGACCGCTCAGATTTTGCTGAGCGATCCTCCCATGAGATGTCCGGGTAATTGAAGTCACCCATGACAACCATGGTCCTGGAGCAAGCTGCCTCAGCCAGTTCCTGGGCAAACTACTGGTCAAGCTCAGGACTTTGGGTGGGAGGTCTGTAATAGACTCCCACCATTGTGTCCCCTGTGCCGTGTTCCCCACAGATTTTAACCCAGAGGGTCTCCAGCCGTCCACCCTGGTTGCCAATATCGGCTTGCAGGGACGCGTAGCTTTCCTTAACATAGAGAGCTACACCCCCGCCTCTTTTCTCTACACGATCCCTCCTGTACAGGGTATAGCCATCTATACCTGTGGTCCAGTCATGGGTGGAGTCCCACCAGGTCTCCGTTATCCCTATGACATCGTAATTGTTTGCACTGAGCAGGAGGATGAGCTCCTCCTGCTTATTCCCCAAGCTCCTGGCATTAGTGTACAGGCAGGCCCCCACTGCCATTTTTAAATGCAGGGACACTGATATCTGAGCCTTAGAGCTGCTCTAATTAAAATCACCCCCTAGACACACGCCCAGAGCACATGTATAGATGCTCTTAGAAACTAACTAGTTCAGCCTACAAAAGATTATGCCTCCCTGAACCAGTTAGTCTCTAAGGTGCCACATGCGTGTCTTCTTTCAGGCTAGGAAGGAAACTAGGAGATAACTCAAACAGGGGGCTGCACCAATTCCAAACCTTCCTGGAAGCATATCTTATTTCAGAGCAATTTGAAAAGATGAAATACTCTCCACTGCTACATGGGACAGAATCAGAGGCACTGGAGAGCTCCTAGTGTGACCACTGAAGGGGCTACAGCCTGCTAGTCAGAGCCATTCAGAATGTTACAGGTACTGTGATCTACGCAAAAATATTACATGGAAAAGATGCTCAAGGCAGATGTTGTCTCCATGCCCCAGGGTAGCTGCTCATTAGGGGCCAGATTTTCTCTATACCTATTGGGCACTGTAACAGAGTTCAGCTCCAGGGATGGCCATGATGCCTCTGGAGACCCCCTCAGCCCTTGACTCCTTGGCCTTCTTTTGGTGGTCTCCACCTCACCTCGCCTGCCATGCCTTGATGAAATGCTACTTTCAGAAAAGACAGACTGCCCCAGAGTTCCCCAGATTGCATCTCCTCTCATGAACACAGGCTTATTGCCTTAAGGGCTAATTATGTGGCTCTGACCACCCCTTACACCACAGTCATACCTTGCAGCGCATGCGTGCCCTGGGCTCCCCCCAACCACACCACACTGGAGTGACCTGTCTCCACTGGGCAAGGAATCATCACAGAGGTAAGTGAGGTGAGTGGGGGGGAGGGACAAAGTGAGGGGCCAGCTCTAGAAGATCCGTAAGGGTTTTTCCACCCTCCAGTCCCCATATAGCAGCGCCAGGAGGGAGCACTGCTTCTGAGCTGCACAAACAGGTGCACTCTTCCTGGGCATGCTAAAGTTTGCGTGGGGGGGGGATGAACTCTAGGCTGAACTCTAGGCATCAGTGGCTTCAGATGGAGACTGTGGGCAAGGAGAACCAAAGGAGTCTTTCAAAGGCAGTAAGGACATGGCAAGTGGCCAGGCGAGTGGCCAGAAACCTGTCCTCTATGAGGCTCCCCACCCAGGGCTCCTTTGAGACCTCCACCCAGATGGAGCCCTTGGTAGGGGTTAGCAGCACCCTGGCCTCCTGTCTGCAGGGGTTGCCTGGAGCAGCCCCTGAGGCCTGGGGGGGGGGGGGTAACAGGAGTGCCCTCACCTGTTCCTCATGTGTCTAGCTTGAGGCCCTGGAGGGGCAGGTGAGGGAATTCCAAGCAGAGGTGAGCAGACTGTAGGTGATCAGGGCTGCAGAGGATGAATCTGATGGGTACTTTCATTCTCTGCAGGACCACACACCTAGACAACACAGGAAGGACCCAATGCAAATGTATGGAAGATGGTCACCTCCAGAGCCAGACATCACACTGCTGGGACAACTTACCCAGTGCAGCTGGGGAACAGATACAAGGCCCTGGCATCACTGGAGGAGAGTGCAGCAGAAGGAGCCACATCCACAATCTATACCATGCAGGCTGAGGGACAGCTGGTCAGCTGGAGGAAGAGATGCCAAGTCATCGTGGTGGGAGACTCCCTCCTGAGAGGAAGAGAGGAAGTCATCTGTTGCCCGCATCCCATGGTATGGGAGGTATGCTGCCTGCCTGGAGCCTGGATTCAGGACATCTATCGAGGATTCCAGACCTCATCTGGCCCTCCGACTACTATCCCATGGTCCTCATCCATGTGGGTACAAATGATGTGGCCAGGAGTAGTCCAGGCCATATCACGAGTGACTGCAAGGTTCTGGGAGCCAGGCTTAGGCATGCAGGTGGTCTTCTCTTTGATCCTCCCAGTCAGCAGTCATGGCCAGCATCAAGACACCTGTATTAGAGAAGTCAATTTGAGGCTCCAGAGTTGGTGCCATCATACAGGTTTCAGCTTCTTTGACCATGATCCTCACTTCCATGAAAGAAGCATGATGGGATGTGATGGTCTTCATCTCTCTTTGAAAGGTAATAGTCTGTTCTCTTACAGGTTGGCTGATCTCCTACATAGGGTTTTAAACTAGGTTCATTGGGGGATGGGGATGCAGAAGAGAGAGAGAACCTAGGATCAACAAACCACAAGCCATGCACTGGAACAGTCCACGTAAGTACTATGGGACCCAATAGGCATCAGGACAGGGGGTACCAAGGGCACCTATCAGGGGCTAAAGTGTCTGTATACCAATGCTATGAGCATGGGGAACAAGCAGGAGGAACTCACACTCCTGCTTGCAAACTAAGACTTCAACCTGGTTGGATTAACTGAAACCTGGTGGGACCCTACCCATGATTGGGCAGTAGGCATTGAGGGATATAGGCTGTACAGACAAGACAGAGTGGGGGAAAAGGAGGGGGGCATTTCTCTTTATGTTAAGGAACAATACATGTCTTCTATAATAAAGATGGGATCAGAAGAGAGACAAATTGAGGTACTGTGTGTCAGAATACAAGGGGGTTGGGGGGGAAGGGACTTGGTAGCGGGGGTCTATTACAGACCGCCACACCAGGAGGATGAGCTACACCTGGAATTCTCAAGGCAGCTCTTAGAGGCAGTACACTCAAGGAACGTGGTTGTCATGGATGATCTAAACAACCCCAACATCTGCCGGGAGGAGGAGTCAGCTGGATCTGACCATTCACATAGGTTCTTAACCTGCATACAGGACCTTCACCTAATGAAGGAGGTCCCACTAAGGGAAATGCCTTACTGAACTTGGTGTTTGCTACAGGGGGTGACCTGGAGGGAGATCTGCAGATACAGGCTAACCTAGGGTATAGGGATCACCAATTGTTAGAATTCACTATCTGGAGAAAGGTGGGAAAGATAACCAGTAGGGCAGAAGTGCTAGACTTCAGAAAGGCTAACTTCAATGAGCTCAGGAGATTAGGAAGTGAGGCACTGAAGGACAAGAGCATTGATGAAATGGGAGTCCAGTGTTGGCTACAAATGTCCAACTTGGGATCCTTAAAATTCTGGTTTATTAGGCAGATTGAAACACTGTAATGAAGTCAAATCATAACCTTGGGGATGGTCCCCTCACACACACACACATGCACACACACAGTAGCAAACTACAAATGTTTGGGGGGGGGGGGGGCACCAGAGTCGGGTATACCTATCCTACAAGTGCTGGAGTCTGCCGTCAATGGCCAGTCGAGGCTTCTTCCAGTGTGGTGTTATCCTCCAGAAGGGGGTTGCTGGCTGGTCCTTGTGGCTGGACAGGTCGGGTGCTGATCAAGTTGGAGATCAAGAGGGCGCCGCTGAGGGTCACTTTTCACTCCTTTTTATCTGTCCTTGGCAGACTTTGGTGACTCCCCAGTTTTCAGGTTTGCCCAATCCGGGGGTCGTTAACCCTCGTGGGACTTTTCCCTCAGTGGCTACTGGATGGCATTTGTCAGACCCAGGGGTCATCCACATGTACGTGCAGGTTTGGGAGTCTGTTGATGAATTTACCACTGTCATGAATAGAGCTCTGGGAGCAGTCCATCTGGAGATATTCAGCCCCAAAAGTTGGTCCCGGGTGTTGATTAACTCAGACCAGGGCTTCTAGCCCTTGAACAGTGAAGTTTAGAGAATTCCCAGTTGCTACATTGTCTCCTATTGATTTCTTCCATTGGTTGATCTGCGGTTTCCCTAGCTGTTAGTTGCCGCTTGTTACTGAAGTCTGCTACTGTTTTACCCATTCAATCACTGATTCACTCGCTCTTTCAGGGGCTGCCTGATACAGGTAAGCGATGGTTTGATTCCTGCCCTTGTTAACATTCTTACAGTGTAGAACTCACTTCTAAAACTAAAACACATTTAGTTAAAAGGTGAAGAGTATAAAATATAAGCTACAAGAGTAATGCCCTGGCACACAAATAGATAAAAATACCAAAATACAAGGGGAGATACAAAATGTACACATACAAACTTTAAAACACAGTTCCTTATCTTATAGTGAAAGAAAGAGGAAGGAAGAAAAGGTAGAAGAGGAGAAACATATCCAAAGAAGGGAAAGCAAATGCAGGCAAGAGGAAAAGGGGGCTTTCTGCTACACCAGGAAGGGTGGTCGTTCCTCAAGGGAACTATCCTTCAGGCACAAAAGGAGACAATCCCATTGCACATAAAAGGGGGCAAAAGGGCCAAGAAACCCTCTTTGCTGAACAGGGGAATCAAGGAAAACCTAGGGGTGAAAAAAGAGGCATACAGGCTGTGAAAGGAGCAGGTAGCCACGAAGGAGGAGTATACCTACTTGGCTCGCACTTGCAGGAGTAAGTTAGAAAGGCCAAAGCAGCAATGGAACTCATGCTGGCCACAAAAATTAAAGACAACAAAAAGTACTTCTTCAAGTATATAGGGAGCAAAAAGAAGGCGCATGGTAACATAGGAATCCTACAGGACAGACTAGGGCAACTGGTGACAGATAAGAGGGACAAAGCTGAGCTCTTTAATGAGTGATTTGCTTCTGTATTCCTGAACACGGATCAAGACAAATCTCCCAATTGAACTACAGGCAGGCACAGGTGGCACACCAGCCCACCATTAGTTAGTGCTGACCTAGTAAAGGGACACTTGGAGGGACTGGATGTGTTTAAGTCATCAGGCCCAGATGATCTTCATCCAAGGGTGCTGAAGGAACTGGCCAGTGTCATAGCAGGACCAGTGGCATGACTGTTTGAGCACTCGTGGTGCTTAGGACAGGTCCCAGAGATCTGGAAAAGGGCCAATGTGGCCCTTATTTTCAAGAAGGGGAAAAAGGAGGATCCGGGTAAGTATAGGGTGGTTAGTCTCACCTCTATCCTTGGGAAAACCTTTGAAAAAAATTATTAAGGATTATATTTGTGGAAGTCCAGCAGGAAAAATAATGCTAAAGGGCAATGAGCACAGGTTCACAGCAGGTAGATCCTGCCTGACTAATCTTGTTTATTTTTACAACCAGGTCACAAAATGCTTACACTCAGGAGTTGAGGTTGATGTCATTTACTTGGATTTTAAAAAGTTGTTTGATATGGTGTCTCATCCCATTCTCATAAACAAACTAAACATCTGTGACATAGATAATTACACGGTCAGGCAGGTGGCGAATAGGCTTAAGGGTTGCTTCAGAGTGGTGGTGGATCAGTCGGTATCGACCTGGAAAGATGTGGGTAGTAGAGTCCCTTAAGGTTCAGTCCTTGGACCAGTGCTGTTCAATATCTTTATCAGTGACCTGCATGAGGGTGTAGAGAGCACTGTGTCCAAATTCATGGATGGCACCAGATTATGGGGCAAAGTAAACATACTGGGGGGCAGGGAACAGGTTCAGGCAGATTTGAACAGGTTGGAAAAGTGGGCAGAACAGAATAGGATGCAGTTTAACAAAGATAAGTGTAAAGCACTAGGCCTGTGCAAAGTGGCTAGTATTCACTTCGGATTCAGATTTGGCCGATTTGGGGGACAGTGATTTGATTTGGTGATTTGAATCACTGTCCTGAATTGATTCAGCTGAATCTGATTCAGAGATTCAGCTGCTGTCAAATCGTCCAAATTCCTGATTCGGACAGGCCCCATCCCCTACCCACTCTCCCAGTCCTGTCAATGACTACCCTGCCCAGCACCAGCTCTTTAAAAAAAAAAAAAAAAAAAAGCCCTAGCCTCATTGGCTCCTTCTAGGTGGGGGAATGATCCCCGCTGCACCTCACTGCCCCATGCTGTGTGGGGGGCTCTGCCATGAGCCCTCCATCCCCTGCCCAGCCTCCCCCCACCCCCAATGGCTGCCCTGCCCAGCCCCAGCTCCCAGCTCTTAAAAAAAAGCAATTAAAAAAAATTAAAAAGCCCCACAGTCACCATTTTCTGCCTGGCTGAGGTGGGGGCGGGGGCATCCTTGCTGCCCCACACTGTGTGGGGAGCTCTGCCACACGCCCCTAGAAGCCCCGATGGCTGCTGCTGCATCTGGTGAGTGCACTTTTTTTTTTTAAACAAACCAGGATCTGGGCTGGGTGGGACAACCATGGGGGGGTGGGGGGGGCTGGGAGAGCAGGCGGGGGTCAGGAGGCTCATGGAAGAGCCCCCCACGCAGCACAGGGCAGTGGGAGGCAGCAGGGATCACCCTCCCCCCACACCACCCCCTGCCTGGCAGCATCCAGTGAGTGGCAGCTTTTTTTTTTTTTTTTAAAGAGCCGGGAGCTGGGACCAGGCAGGGGAGCCATGGGGGAGCAGGGAGAGTGGGCAGGGGTCAGGGGCTCTCAGGGGGGTGGGGGGTGCAGGCAGGGGATGGGGCTTGGTGTGTGTTCCCCCATGGTCCCCTCCCCTCTCCTCCAGCCCTACCCTCCCCCACCCCCTACTTACCAGCACAGAGTGAGTGGGGACTGCCCAAATCTCCGAAGCTCTCTGAAAGCTTTGAATCGATTCAGACTTTTTTCTTGGTATTCTGATTTGATTCAGATTTGGAGATTTGGCTGCCAAATCTCCTCCGAATTGAATCAGCACCCGAAACTTTGCACAGCCCTACAAAGTATGTCACCTAGGGAGAAGGAATCTCAAACACACTTACAGACTGGGAGATGACTTCCTAAGCAGCACAGCAGCAGAAAGGGATCTTGGAGTCCTAGTTGACTCCAAGATAAGCATGAGTTGTCAATGTGATGAAGTGATCAGTAAAGCTAACCCCACTCTCTCATGCGTTAGCAGGTGCATCACAAACAGATCTAGGGAGATGATACTTCCCCTCTATGCAGCATTAGTAAGGCCACAGCTGGAGTACAGCATTCATTTTTGAATGCTGCACTTCAAGAGGGATTTGGAAAACCTTGAGAGGATTCAGAAGAGGACTACTCAGACAGTTAGGGGCCTGCAAGTAGAGTCCCATGAGAAGAGATTGAAGAACCTGGTTCTCTTCAGCCTCCGAAAGCAAAGGCTGAGAGGGGATCTAGTGGCCATCTACAAATTTGTCAGGGGGGACAGCAAGGAATAGGAGATGTTCTGTGTACCAAGGCACCCCTTGGAGTTACTTGAAACAATGGCCACAAACTGACAGAGTACAGATTTAGATTAGACATCAAGAAGAACTTCTTTATGGTAAGGGTGACCAGAATCTGGAATGGGCTTTCAAGGGAGGTGGTGCTCTCCCCTGCCTTGGAGGTCTTTAAGAGGAGAGGGGACAAGCACCTGGCTGGGGTCACCTGACCTCAGTGCTCTTTCCTGCCCAGGGCAAGGGGGCAGAGTCAATGATCTACTAAGGTCCCTTCCAACCCTATACATCTATGAAATCTATGAAATCACAGGCATAGCTATTCCTATTTTGTCCCTGACCAAAGCTTTTCCAACTACTTCTTGAAAACCTGCAATGAAGGAGATTCCACAACCTCTCTAGGCAGTCTATTCTACTGCCTCATTGATCTAACAATAAAGAAGTTTTCCCTGATTGCCAGTCTCAACCTATTTTACTGCTACTTCAAGCCATTGCTACACACTCTACTCTCTATAACAGTGGCTCCCAACCTCAAGTCGTGACCCAAATCATGGCTGCGGGGAGTCCACACCTCTCTCTGCCCCTCCCACCTGCAGGGCTCTTCCAACGCATGGTCCATATGGATTTCGCTGCCGCTGTCCTCCGTGATCCTGGCCCAGCCCAGGCTCTGCTGGCACCGCCAGGCATGACTGAGTCGGCAGCAGGGATTGCAACCTGGATTTAGGGTCTCAGCCAAAAAAAGTTGAGAGCCACTGCTCTACAATGATGGAGAAAAGGTGTTCTCCCTCCTTATGACATCCCTTCACATATTTGAAGACTGCTGTCATGATCCCTCTTAATTTCCTTTTCTGTGACTTGAATGTGCCTATTTCTTTCAACCTCTCCTCATATGACTTGCCTTCCAAGCCTTTCATCATTTTTGTCACCTGCCTCTGAGTTCTCACTAACTTCTCCACATCCCATCTAAAATGTGGACACCAAATTGCACACTATACTCTAATTGAGTCCTAACAAGTGCCGAGTTAAGAGGCATTATCACTTCTTGTGTCTTACACCTAATATTCCTATCGTGTGTTTTCATATTGACACCCACATGCTTCATCAGCAGGGCCTGAACTTATAAATCCATAGCATCTCTCTTATCAGAGTTACTGATAACAGTACTAGGTTGCTACCATCCTGTTGTGTGGACCAGCATTGCAGAGGAATGATACACAGCTAATGCTGACAGGAGAAAACTCATGAGATGCAGAGCACTTGTGTTCTAGGCCCTTCTGCTCCTGTTCCCTCACAAGCGTGAGATTTCTTCAGTCTTTCTTTCCACCTCCTGTTTTCACCTCTCACTCTCATTTTCAGTTCTGGAGGTACGCACTGCAGCAGCCAGGAATAGCAAGTGCAGAGAATATGCTGTTCACCCCTTATGTCTCTCAGCTAAAAGAAGCTCAGTACAGAATGTAGCTGCTAAACTCTACCAAGTCCCTACTGGCTGTATGGAAACTTAGATATTTCTAGAGTTCGCATCTTGACCACACTTGAGCAGTCTTTGTGGGAAAAACAATAGGCATATTCCTAAAGCCAAGGCTATACTCTGACAACTTTCAGTTGCCTGCTTCAAAGCATTGGAACAATAGAGCTGTTCAATTAAATAACTGCAATATTGTTTTTACATGGCTAAAACTATATATTTTTGTCTAATCACATTCTCAGAAACAGCTGGACTGTTTTCCCAGAAATTTAAAAAAATAAAATAAATCTGAGGCAAACATTTGGCATCAGAAATTTCAATGTAAACAGGAGTCCTGCAAGCAAGCAAAAATAGGGCAACCTTAATTAGAAATGTTGCTACCTGTGCCCGCTATAGTGTATCAGCAGATGATCATTATCATTCATGTTGTACTTCTAAAGGTATGCTGGGCTTGTGATATGATTTGTTTTTTTCTTTGAGGATTGCAAAGCTTGGGAGCACAACACAGGCATATACAGTCCATGCTGCTGTAGCTGGTGAGGGGTCAATAGGGAGATGAATCACCTCCTCACATGGGACTAATTGTGGATGCTGCATAAAGTGGAGATAAGAGGAGAGGGGAACGGACTCAAAATAGCTAAAGAATCTCTTATGTAGAGTGACCATAATAATAATTTATCCAGGACAGAATAAATCTGTGATGAGAGGGCTAAAGGGGGTGCTGGGGTGCACCAGCCTTTGTGCACTTCCATGCACATATACACACACACCCACACGCATATACAGCCCTGACCCTGCAGCTCCCAGGAGCAGGGCCAGGCAAGACAGCATGGTGCAACCCCCCCCCCCCCCCCCCCCCCCAACAGAGACACATAGAGTCCTGACCCTGTGCACACACCTCCCCCAACCCCAACTCTACTGCACATGTCACTCTGCTTGCATCCCAGCAGAGTCCAGATCAGGGAGCAGCCCACTGGCTGGGTTCCCTTGAGAAAATTGAAGCAAAATTCCTGGATTGACACAAACACACCCACATGTGCCTGGCACCTGACTCAGGAGCTGCACATCTGGGACTTTTACTTCAATTTTCTCCAAAACCTGGGATGCTGAGACAGCTTCCAAAATCCAGGACTGCCAATCTGGGACATATAGTCACCTTATCTATTAGGGCTGTATGAAGCTTCAGTCCCTGATTCAATATGGTAGACATTCAGCCTGATTCAGCTGGCCAAATCTCTGAATCCAAATTGAATCAGGAGACCCTTTAATCTCTCTGAATCAAATTGGAACCCTCCGTATTGATTTGGGGAGATTCAGAAAGATTTGGAGATTCTGACATAGACACAGCTTTAAATGTTAAATGTTTTTTCTACATACCTCAAGGTGGCAGGTGGCTAATGAATGCTGAGATGCTGGGGCAGATGGAGTGTCTCACGGGAGCATTGGGGCTCCCCAGCACACACAGCAGCAGTCCCAGAACTGTACCAGAAGCACTTCTGGTCCACTTCTGGGTCTGCCAGGGAGCACAGTAGGGGGACCCCCAGGGCCCTCCAGCTCGGTGACTGGTGTCTTCTGGATCTGGGGGGCACCATGGGTCCCCCTGTGGTCAATCACCAAGCCGAACATGCAGGGGACTCCCCCCCCCCCCCCCCCCCCCCCCCCCAGTCGTGTGGGATGCTCCACAGCATTGCAGCATTCACAAGCCGCGCTGGTACCTCGAGGTATGTAGAAAAAACATTTAAAGCTGTATCTATGGCCAAATAGCTGATTCTCCAAATCAGCATTGAATCTTCAGATTTGGATTTGGCTGAATTGAATTGGGGACAGTGATCTGAATCAACTAATCGAATCACTGTCCCTGATTCAGGATGAATCAGAATCCAAATCGAATACAGCCCGTTCCGCACACCCCTACTGTCTATGACCATGGAGTGACCCTGCACATGTCAGCTCTGACCTTGTGTGTATTGGAATGACCCCAACACTGCACCAGACCAGCCCCACATGCTGACCTGGTGCACAGGACCAGATCACCAAGCCTGTGGGGCTCCCCACTGGTCTGGAAATTTAATGATGGAGGAGCAGCAGTGGTGTTAATTGCCCCAGCTTTCAGAGCATCCACCGCTAACTCTCTGGACCCAGGGGGAGCTCCACAGGCTGGATGACATGGTCCTGAGGACTAGATTTGGCCCATGTGCTGGAGGTTGAGCACTACTGTTCTAATAGGTTTTAATAGGTATTCCCAGGAGAGAAAACCTATTAGAGATCCAGCCAGAGGCTTTGGGAGCAACTGTGTTGACAAGTGGAGAGTAGTTAATGGTGGCATGGACTGGGAAACTGAGGCCAGATCATTGTGACTCCTGGCAAAGGCCCTGGAGGGGCCCAGGGACTTGGAGGACTTTTTCCCTTCCCTGCCCTTGCAGTCTAAGTTGGAAGGTTTTGTGCTTCCTTATATGAACTACAGTGAGGGAAAGAGCTTGATAACTTGCACTTAGTGAGTTGAGTTTGTGCTGAAGTCAGGACTAGAAATCAACAGTTGCCACTTCATGTTCTGTGCTAACCTCAAGCCTTCCCTTCCCCTAGTTTGTAAGAACAAAACCTTATTGTAAGGCTGCTCTGATGACTTTGCTGCTAGGAATTCCCTCTGCCCTGCAGCTTGCCATATACGGACTCAATCAAGGGAGCAGATTTTACTTGTGCCAAAAACTGTTTTGCTATTTGGAAGTATTTGAAGAGTTATGGGCACTAATTGATTCAATGTTTTGACAAAGGATGTCAGTGGGGCTGGGGCCTTTCAGCAAGTCATGGACAAAGGCAGCACCATCATTTGCTTTCACTCCTGACAAAAGTTTTTCTGCATGTTGTCTCAGCACATCCTATACAAGACCCACCTCCTCCTGTTTTTCTCCTGTGGGTTTGCCATGCAGACAGCATGCCACATGATCAGAGGGGGTAGCCCAAATATTCACACCCACAAACACTAGTCTCCCCCTCAGAGTCTGAGGGCCCTTTGAATGGTGAGCTGCACAGTGGCCTGTAATTGTCCCCATGCCTAATAAGGGGCAGGAGGGTGTTTAGCAGGAAATATGATTGCTGGCTATGCTACAGCTGCAAGCCGTTGGTGCTGTAGCTAGGAAACCTGGACTTTTGCTAGCTATGGGCATTTGAACTTCCTGGAGGTTTTTTGGCCAGCCAGATGAAATAGCTAGTGAGAGCATCAACAGGGCTGGAGGTTTTGCTGCTCCAGCAAGAGGAGAGCTAGGAAGGAATAAAGCAGGTGGCTTCTCTCCGAAAATCCCTGATTGCAGTAGGAGGTGAGGGCTGTGGCCACAGTGAATCCTTCTGCCCATTCAGAGGCCAGCATCCATTGAAAATCCCTTGTGAGGACTGGCAAAGTCTGGGCAAGAGTGGGTGGAGCGTTGCAAGTGATTTAGGAGTCTTCATCTATTGAACACTTTGGTGGGAATTTGTGAAGGGAAAGGGTGAGGTGGAAGGGCATCCTGGTGAGCAAAGGATTGCAGTGGCCTGGCAAAGTGGTTTAAGTACAAGAAGGGATATTGTGAATTCATGAGAACAGACTATTTCCCAATTGCCTTTCAGAAACTTGTTACGCCAAGAGATGGTTGGAATTCTTTCCATGTACAGGCTGAGCTAGGCCCAGACACAGTTCCCCATGTACAAGCGGTGCCCCTTCCTGTTCCACATCTTGCTACCTGCTTTCCTAGTACTTCCTTTCACAGCTACTCTAGTCCTGGGCCCCTGGGGGGACATGTCCCCTATAACTCCAACTATCTGCCTTAGTCTTCCTCTGTATTGCTGTCTCCCTTCTTTCCTACCCTAAGCCTCTTAACTCTTTCAACTCTTACTAAACTGGTCTGGGAATTCACAGCAAATTTATTTCAGGGATTTTTTTGTCTTTATTCCATTCATCAGGACTCCGCAAACTGATTGCTGTTTTCTCACATGTATTTGTTGACAGTGTTGGGAAATAAAAAAATAATTTTAGGGCAAGAGAGGGTTCCACTGTAAAGAAATTGAAAAACCTTGCACTTACATTTAGAAAAAAGAAGTGTAACTGGGGACATGATAATGGTCCAGAAATTAATTATTGGATTACAGAGAATAAGAGTGCTCAGTTTATGAACCCAGTCTTGGCATAGGAGAAAAAAAAAAAGGAGGGGGTTGTGGGGGTGGCTGAAAGGCAACAATTTTACAAATATTAAAAGGAAACTTGAATCTGCCCCCACAAGATTATGTGGAGACCAAAAATGACCTAGGATTCCAAAAAGAGTTTCCTAGGAATAAGAATAAGAGCACCTAAGGAAAAATTGTGAAGAACAGAAAACCTTCCTGCTCTGTATTATAAGCCAGCTTTTAACAGTTCCCTGCAATTTGAAACTATCCTTCACTTGAAAGCAAAGTTGGTTCCTTTTGCTCTGATTACTCCTTTTCAGCACATGCATGTCTCTCTTTTTCTGTGCATACATTACATTAGCAAAGATCTAAAGTTCTTTGCAGTTCCTCCCCAATTAAGATTTGAAGCAAAGAAGAGCTGGTCTGATCTCTTTCATAATGCAGCCAGATAACCTGTCCCAGAGCTTCCTGTAACAAGCCCAGAACATTTTTTTTCAAGCTTCCTTCCCAACACAATTCTCTGAAATGTCTCCAATATCCCATGATTCTTTAAAAAATCAACCTTGATGCTTCTGAAAGCTTCCCAATTGATTCTTTTGGTACTCCTGCTTGTAAGTTATCCAGACCATCAGACTTGCAAATGTTTAACTTTAATAATAGATGCTTTATCATCCTCCCTACATACCTCCCTACCTGCTGATTTAATGGAAAGTATTTAATTTATCTCTCTGTGGGAAGAACCTGCTTCTTCTGAATTCAGAACAGAAATATTCATTCAGTAGTAATGCCTTTTCTGTAACATGATTAATGATTTTAAAGGCTGTGTCTGTGTGTCTGTCTGCATGTCTGTCTGTCTGTAACACTTCTGGCCAACTGTGCCTGTGCTGCCAAGAAGGCAGGAGGAGATTGGCTGGGTGGCCTGGGCTGTGTGGGCCCAAGTTTGCATTGGGAAGTTTGGTGGTGGGGAACATGCCCCAGCTGTCTGAGCAGCAGAGCTTCCCCCCGCCTCCCTGCCTGAGGTCAAAGGAGGGGATCACAGAAACAGCACCCCCACACACTGCCCCCCAGAACAGCCGGCAGGAAGGGGCAGGTGGCGGGCAAGGAGGGAGGGAGGGAGGGAAATGGGAAGGTAGGCGAATATGGGCCAGGCAGACCTGAAGCAGTGGGGAGTGGGGTGAGCGAGGTCAGACCCAAAGTGGCGGGGAGAGAGGGGGAAGTGGGGTTGGACATGAAGCGGCAGGCGAGGGCAGGGACTGGGGTCAGACCCAAAGCGGCAAGAGGGGTGGGGGGGAACAGGACCAGACCTGAAGCGGCAGCGGGGAGGGGTGGGGAGTGGGGCCAGACCTAAAGTGGCAGGGGATGTGGGGGAATGGGGTCAGACCCGAAGGGGAGGGGGGTGGGGGGAGCAGGACCAGACCCTAAGCAACTGAGGGAGTGGGGGAGCAGGGCCAGACCTGAGTGGTGGGGGGGCAGCAGGGTCGGACCTGAAGTGGCGGGGCAGAGGGGTGGGGTGCGGGTCCAGACCCAAAGCAGCAGTAGTGGGGCAGAAGGGGAGCAGGGTCAGATCCGAAGCAGCAGGGGGGAGTGGAGCTGGACTGAAAGTGGTGGTGGGAAGGTGGGGACATGCAGGGTTGGACCTGAAGAAGGGGGGGCTGGGGCGGGGGGGGCAGGGTCAGACCCAAAGTGGCAGTGGGGGGAGGGAAGAGAGTGGGGCCAGACCCAAAGTGGGGGGGTAGGGGGGGAGCAGGGTTGGACCTGAAGTGGCGGGGGAGAAGGGGAGTGGGACTGGACCCAAAGTGGGGGGAGGGGGGACAGTGGGGTTGGATCTGAAGTGGGGGGAAGGGGGGAAGCACGGCCGGACCTGAAGCGGCAGGGAGGTAGGCGGCAGTGGGATCAGACCCAAAGCAGTGGGATGGGGGTGTGGGTGGAGCAGGGCTGGATGAGGAGCAGCGGTGGGGTGGAACATGGCCAGACAAGAAGAGGGGAGGGGGGCAGGGCTGTACACGGGGCTCTGTCCCCGCTGCCCCACCCTCCTTCATTCTTGATGGGCAATTTGCTAATTTTACCATATTTATTTATTTGGTGCCAGACCATTAGCCGAGATGTCATTTGTTCTTGATATATTTAAAGAACTACACCTTCTTGGCTTTCAACCCTACTATGCATGATCATCTGCTCTAAAGTTAGGTGACATTACTGTGCAATTAATATTTTATAAAAAGGACTAGCACTGGAAATTTATTATAATAAATTCTATTATGAACAAGGATTTCTCTGCAAGGAGGAAAGGGGTTATGATTTTACTGTAGGAATGACAATTTACTGGAGTTCCACACTCACATATTTGGCAAAGCTAACTGTGTTTAAAGAAGCCTTCCCTAGAATTGAAATGAATGGTAAAAAAGTGACCAGATCTCATTTCTTGAGGAGAAAAATAACTCTCAAGACTTGCATTCTGGGGAAGACATGTTGAGTGTTAGAGAGTCTGTATGTGTATCAGCTCCTCATGCCTTTGGATGCATCTTGCTTGGCCAGTTCCTCCAGAGGAAGTGGGCACACAATGGTCTAGATTTCCAGAGAAACAGTGGGTAAGTACTTGTAATGTGCTACATGGGGCATCTAGCTGGCCATGCATGTGGAAAGGTCATTGCGAAAGATGTCCATGATACCATGATGTGACAGGACAGTAGATGCACCTATCACTAAGAACAGGGGCAACCTGCAAAGCAGCCAGCAGATGGAGAAGGGAGTTAGTGGCGGCATCACCTGGCCAAGAGAGGGTCGGGTTATAAGCCCATGGCCTGATCAGGCAGCCTAAGCCCAGACACCAACAAGCAGTGGAGCTCCTGACACTAGGTTTGCAGCAGAGCTCCTGCTTTAACCTGGGAGCTGGGGGTAAGCTTCAGAGAGAGAGATAGGAGGGTTCTGATAGCCCAAAGAGGCCACGTGAGTTTGTGAGAGTCCTGTGCCTGGGAGCAGCGGGGGGTGGGAAGGGACCAGGAGGGTTCAGTGCCTGGGACAGCACTAGCCAGGACTAATGTGTGGGACCAGAGAAGGTTCAGGAGCCTATAGAGAGGCAGGAGTGTGTGGAGAGCCTGGGGAAGGGCTGAGGGAGATCATGTAAATAGCAAGAATGTTAGCACCTGCGAGGCATTTGGCATGGTGTAGAAGTGGACCACAGCCACACAATTAGCCCTTAAGGTGAGAACCACAAACACCTGGTGGTTTTTAGAGAGAGCAGCCTGGGAAGCCATCCTCATGTATAAAACCTAACAAGGTGTGGCAGAAAAGACTGAAGGGGTGATTGCCCAAAAGAGAGCAAAGGCTGATGGGACTTCAAGGGCTTCATGACCACCCCTGGAGGTGGGCCTCCTTTACACATGGCCTTAAAGGAAATGCTGGCTTTGGGATGAATAGACTTCAGCAATTTGTACACAGAGAAGGGAGTAACCCTCCTTACTTGTTTTTGCACTTCTTATTGCCCAATACTGACTTGGTCAACAACCCTCCTTAAGTGTAGGAAAACTCTGGGGTACTCTCAGCCTGCACACGCATTGCCTTTGTCTGAGCCCTAAGATGGAAACAATTTGAACCCAGCACGGGGGCTCCTCTCACAACGCAGAGCAGCTTCTACGTTGTATGGCCAAGGTTTTCCAAGGAGGCTAGAAGAGTTGAATAACCACATCCCTGGGTGGCCAACTTCCTTAATCCCTTTGGAAAATCCCAGCCTAAAGGAACAGACATCTGCTGTAGCCACAACCATGCAAGCTGTTACAGAACCATCATGATCTAGTGTAACAAGAACATGCATGCTGAGTTACAAATAGCATTGTGACCTTCATAAAAGCCATAGAGAATTGCAGACAGACATAAGATCCTTTAGCAAAATATTTTCCACCTTGTCTTTTCAAAGACAGCATTTTGAGTGCTATGTATTTCACTGGAGCATAAAAGGGCATTGCCTTTTCACCCCAAATTGCCTTCTTCACAGGACTCATAGGCGAGCACCATGAAAATCGTTATTCATAATCACACTTTTAAGTACATGGAACACTCTCCTCTTGTGTCATGTTTGTGCAGAAGATCATGAGCTTAATGGCCTCTCACATATGCAATTCAGTGTCTCAAAGTGTGCTTTTAGCAGGAGGTTTCAAATAGTAGACTTCTGGATTTTCAAACATAGCCTTGTATTGCTTGGGTTAAGGGATTATTGCCTCTATAATGCAAAGCAAGGCTGTAGTATGCTTATGATGTCTCTGTTGTGATCTAGTTACCACTAAAGAAAGCATTCCCTCCCCTGTGGGTGTGATTTATACACACTGGGGTTGCAGGAACATTATAGTTTTGTCAGCGTAGACCCTAAGCATGCACGGTGGGACAGAGTTGGAAGAGACTGTCCCCATGGCTGGGGGACTGAGACCAGTACAGTAGGGGAAGTGCAAGTTACATACACAACTCGCTGTGATGTGATTTACTTCTGCACCTAAATTATGAGACAGACCAAAACCTATTGCAAAACAGGCACCAGAAGTGCCTGGTATTTTGTTAGGTAACTGATTAGCAAGGAATTGCATTGATTTTCTACCCCACTCCTTACCCCTCATATTTTTCAGTGATTCAGACACACATAGGGTCTGCCCTCACCACAAAAGTTAGAAGGGATTAAAATCTTGTTATATGGGTCTGCTGTGCTGCTACATAGGTATGAACTCTATCCACGTATGGTTGGCATGATTGCTTATTGGGGTCCAGTGTCCACACCATGATTTCCAGGCCATGATTGAAAGACAAAGTTTTTATCCTCTGTGACAGGGCTGTCCAATTGACAGCCCACAGGCTGCATGTAACTCATGGCCAGGGAGAGACATTACACATAAACTGGTTTAAGTGATCAGAAACTGGTTTAAACCTCTAACAGGACAGACATTCAGTGCACATAAACCAGTTTGAAAATGGCTGAAACTGATTTGAGATAAACCTGGTTGAATGTAGTATCAGACTTAACCGATCTGGCTCAAAGCACAGGGCAGCAGTGGCAGACCCCACTCGGCAGACCCAGCTGCAGTGCAAGCAGCCCCTCAGTGCTTGGAGACAGCCCCCTCCCAGCAGCAAAGGGCTTATTCAGCTACTGGCTACTCTCATCGCAGCTGGGTCTGCCCAGCGGGGTCTGCCCAGCAGGATGCTGCTGCCCTGTGCTGAGACAGCTCCCTGCCGGCAAGAGGGAGCTTATTCAGTTGCTGCCTCCAAGCACGGAACAGCAGTGGCCAAGCTGGGCAGATCCGGCTGCAGTGAAGCGGCCCTCTCTGTGCTTTGGGCAAGCCTCTCCTGGCAAGAAGGGGCATATTCAGCTGCTGGCCATGGGGTCAGCCCGGCCGGGCCACAGCTGAAGCTCGGGGGGGTAGTAATAGGAGCTGAATTGGTCCCCTCAATGTCTTGCCCTGGCACACAATGAGTGGTGGGGGCCAGCCCCGCCCCCATCTGACAGCTGAAGCAGTGAGTGCCCGATGGGCCCATCATGGCTTCCCGGTGGGGGTCACGCTGTAGGGCCGGATGAGCTGTTGTGAAGCACAGTGGCACTGCAGGGTTTGCAGGGCTCTGGCCCGCTCCACACCCCGGCACTGCAGTGTGCAGCCTAAGCCCGCAGCACTGCCCCTTGCCAGGAAGGGGCTCACTCTCCTTCAGTGTGACGGGGCTGTCACTCTCAGTAAGGGCTCTGCCCCTCCCGTCGCAGCCAGGCAGGGCCCCTGGGTGGGGGGGCAGGGATGGGGTTATTCCTCCAGCAGAGGGAACAGCCAGAGGCCTATTCCAGGCAGGGAGCTGCCCAGCTGCCAGCAGGGTAGAGGGGTAACACACTCTGCTTGCTCCCTGTTCCCCTCTGCCTCAGGGGCCAAGGTGCCCCCCTGCTGCAGCAGCGGGGGGGAGTGCGGGCAGACCCAGCCTGGGTTCCTGCCGTTGGCACACGGAGGGGGAGTTAAACCCCCTGGCCAGTTCAGCCTGGGGTGACCACCCCGCCCCAGCACAGCTTCCCTGGAGGCAAAAGTCGTCTCCAGAGCCCCCTGTGCCTGGCCTGAGCAACTGCAGGCATGTGCCTGCATTGCCCCAGTCCAGAAAGCAAGTTTTTCCTGTTATGAACCGGTTCAGCCTAGGCAGGTTAGACTAACCTGCAAAGGTTGAATCAGTACAGGCTCTGGTTTTTTGAATGTCTGTCCCTAGCCCATAAGGCATTAAATGGCAGCCCATGGTTCCAGCCTGGCCACCACTCCTCCTCACTCTGGCTGCAACAACTATGGCCACTAATGGACCGTCACAGGAAGAACTGGAGCCCTGCAAGCACTGAACATTGTTATTATTTTTTGCTTGTTTGACACTGATTTTAAGAGTCACTCTCAACATCAGTATGGCAGTACTAAACCTTATGGGATTCAGATGGTTATTAATAGAAAAAATATGAAGCATCAAAATCATTCAGAGTTTTCCAACAGCAGAAACACCCAAAAGCTGCATCCCACATTGGATGAAAAGTTCCCTTCTTGCTGCCTACAAATAGTTTCTGTAATTGGCAAAATTGCCTATTATTGTTTGAGTATGTTTTGATCTGCTGCGGTAGGTTTTATACGTTTGAGAGTTGAATGGAAAGAAAAGCACTTACTTTCCCAAGTCTCTGTTTCATTCACACACCCTGAGCTGTAGGTATGAAATTAAAAGGGGCTGACATGAATGGAGCTCCTTCTCTCTCAAGCCTACTGGAAAACAAAACATATACCAGCATATATTTGAGCAACTGTGAGTTGACTTTGGAGAGTACTGATATTTTTACACGATAACAGTCCATTGGATTCCCTCATAAGTCTTTCAGTTCTTCATTACATAAGGACTTTCCTGCGCTGCAGGGCAGAGAACAGCATGTATGTAATCCCTGTTTCATATTAATGCATCACATGTGCTTTGGATTTCAAACGTCAATATTTGTAAGAACATACAGTAGGACTCTCTTCTACAGGCAGGGTTTGGGTTATTGCACTCACTGCCCTTCATGGGCTCTTCGTAAGTCACAGGGTTTTGCTTTTCTTTATTTAAAATTTTATATTTGAAAAATATTACCTTTTTGTATTTAAAAAGTACCACGGTGTTTTACAGCACTGATCGCCCTCAACTACCACTTACCATAAAAAGATGGGGGCATTAGTTGCCAGTAATGGAGAATATTGTGGTATATTTTTTGTCCTACTATGCAACCTGAACATTTTTCACTTAATTGGTATGATTCAAAGCAGAGGTCAGATTCTCAGCTGGTGTAAATCAACAAAGCTTCATTGATGCCAGTGTTGACAATGGCTTAGACCAGCTGAGGATTTAGTATCATTTGATTGCTGTTATATTCAGTGCCGGATTATGACATGCTGAGGTCTTAAAGTATGTCCAGTTTAAGAGGCCTCATACGATAAAAATAATCCAATGTATGTGTATTTTTGTCATATTAGAACCAAAATGTCCATACTTAGAGTGTCATTGTCCCATATCTCCTTTATCTTCTTTATTTGCCAATTGATTATTATAAAACTTTATATTGAGTCAGGTTCTTTTTCTTATTTAGAGGCCCCTCATATTGTGAGGCCCTAAACTGTAGCTTAAGTAGTTTAAATCTGAATCTGGCACTGATTATGTTTGTTCAAGAAAACCTTTAAAAGTCAGTAATCTTCTGTTGTCACATCCATGGCTGTGCTGGGGGGCGGGGGCGGAGATCAGGGCAACCACCCCGGGCCCCATGCTTTGGGGGACCCCACGGATCTGGGTGGAATGACGACTCCACGCTGCTACTGGCTTCACGTCTAGCTGTCTCGTGTTGATGCACCCAATGTGTAGGGCAAGGCAAAGAAAAATAAAAGGAAATGTTCATACATTGCACAGCAGGCCAGGGGCAGAGCCAAGAGTAGACATTTGCTGGGAGGAGCAGACAGCCAGGTCTGACCACTCGCATAGGTTCCTGGCTGTATTACAGGACCTTCACCTTATCCAGGAGGTGCACAGCCCCACTAGGGGTAATGCCTTACTGGACCTGGTCCTGGCCACTGGGTATGACCTGGTGAGAGGATTGCAGGTCCTTGACCAGCTGGGCAATAATGATCATCACCTGCTGAAATTCACTATCCAGTGCAGGGTATCAAGGGTTTACAGCAAACCTAAAGCCCTTGGCTTCAGAAGGGCCAACTTGAATGAGCTTTGGAGATTAGTGGGGGAGGCACTGAGGGCCCAGAAGGTAGAGGAGATGGGAGTCCATGAGGGATGGTCATACCTTAAGGGGACAATCCTCCAGGCCCAAAAGGTAACAGTCCCTGAGAGAAGCAAGGGGGGTAAGAGTGCTCAGAAACCCCCATGGCTTAGCAAGGGCATTCAGGAATGCCTGAGGACTAAAAGGGTGGCGTACAACCGGTGGAAGGGAGAGGCTATCACCAAGGAGAAGTACTCCTCCTTGGCCCGGGAGTGTAGGAGGGCTATTAGGAAGGCCAAGGCAGAGATGGAACTCAGGCTAGCGTCCAGGATTAAGGACAACAAAAAGTCCTTTTTCAAGTACATTGGGAGCAAGAAGAGGGCACCAGGCAATGTAGGGCCCCTGCAAGACTCAAATGATAATCTTGTGGCTATGCCACATAAGAAAGCTGATATTTTTAACAGTTTCTTTGCCTCTGTTTTCTTGAACAGGGACCGGGACATCCCTCCTACCAGGGGCAGGGACAATCTTGGGGATAGCTCTGTCAGGCCTTGGGTCAGCGCAGAGGTAGTTGGGGATGTTCTCGAAGGGCTGAACATTTTTAAATCTGCAGGTCCAGATGCCCTCCACCAAAGGGTGTTGAGGGAGCTGGCAGGGGTCATCACGGAGCCCTTGGCCTGGCTGTATGAGCATTCATGGTCATCTGGCCACGTGCCGAAGGATTGGAAACTGGCTAATGCGGTCCCAATTTTTAAGAAAGGGAGGAAGGAGGACCCAAGTAATTATAGGCCTGTAAACCTCACCTCAGTGCTCGGGAAGATCTTGGAGAGAATCATCAAGGAGCACATCTGTGGGGGGCCAGCAGGGGAGATCATGCTCAGGGGCAATCATCATGGGTTCATCAAAGGCAGATTCTGCCTGATCAATCTGATTGCCTTTTATGACCAAGTAACTAAATCCTTGGATGATGCTGTTGCCATGGACGTAGTCTTTCTAGACTTTATGAAGGCCTTTGACACTGTCTCTCACCCCATTCTCATCAATAAATTAGGCGACTGTGGCATTGATGCCTACACAGTTGGATGGATAAAAAATGGCTGATGGGGCTCACCTAGAGAGTAGTGGTGGATGGGTTGTACTCAACCTGGCGAGATGTGAGCAGTGGGGTCCCTCAGGGTTCAGTCCTCGGGCCCGCACTGTTTAACATCTTCATCAGTGACTTGGACGAGGGGGTGGAAAGCACACTGTCCAAGTTTGCTGATGACACTAAGATGTGGGGCAAGGTGGACACACTTGAAGGGAGAGAGAGGCTGCAACTAGATTTAGACAGACTACAAAAGTGGGCAGACGAGAATAGGGTGGGGTTCAACGTAGACAAATGCAGGGTGCTGCACCTTGGGAGAAGGAATCCACAGCATACATACAGGCTGGAGAGTTCCCCTCTTGAAAGCGCAGAGGCGGAAAGGGATCTTGGAGTCATTACTGACTCCAAGATGAACATGAGCCGCCAATGCCACACTGCAGCCAGCAAGGCCAGCCATACCTTGTCATGCATCCAAAGATGCATCCCAAGCCAGTCCAGAGAGGTGATACTCCCCCTCTATGCGACTTTGGTCAGGCTGCAGTTGGAGTACTGTGTCCAGTTCTGGGCACTGCACTTTAAAAAGGATGTGGCCAGCCTGGAGAGGGTTCAGAGGAGGGCCACCCACTTGGTGAGAGGGCAGCAGGACAGGCCCTATGAGGAGAGACTGAGGGACCTGAACCTATTCAGCCTCGGCAAAAGGAGGCTGAGGGGGGACCTGGTGGCTGCCAACAAACTCATCAGGGGAGATCAACAGCAAATGGGTAGAGCCCTTTTCTCCTCAGCACCACCTGGGGTGATGAGGAATAATGGTAATAAGCTGATGGAGAATAGGTTTAGGTTTGAGAGGAGAAGGCAATATTTTACAGTTAGGGTGGCCAAAATCTGGAACCAACTTCCTAGGGAAGTGGTCCTCGCCCCTACTTTGGGCAAATTCAAGAGGAGGTTGGATGATCACCTGTCTGGGGTCTTGTGAACCCAGCATTCATTCCTGCCTGTGGCAGGGGGTCAGGCTAGCTGATCTGTTCAGGTCCCTTCTGACCCTAGCTACTATGATGCTATGATACTATGAACCCAGGCCTCTCAACTCAAAGCCCACGTGCTGTAATCCCATTGCTTTATAAATGCTGGTATGTTGGCAAACAAATTGGTCACTTTTGCTATATCTAGGGATGTACTCTGTTTGGGAGTATCTGGGTTACTTCTTAGGGATCTGTACATGTGTTTTTAAAATAATTGATATTAAAAGTCTCACAAATCTTTACCACTGGTCTTTACTTATTGCCACCTGCATAAATAGTTTAATTCATCCAGTGAATGCTGATATACCACCCCAAAGAGAAGGACTTTTTTCCTGGGCTGGGACATAAGCAATCTCAATTCTGTTCTTGACTCTCTCAGTCTTCTTGCATAACCTTTGGCAAGTGACTTGATCTCACTCTGACCCAGATCCCAATCTGTAACATGAGTATGATATTTCCCTGACTGACATAATTTACCAAAATTGTCTTGCTATGGTCAGTGATATCCAGTAGGGCATTGGTTGATCTGAAATAATTTTGATTTAATGTAATTCTGTTAACATCATGCACACTTTCTCCCACCTCATAGGGTTCCATGGAGCAGGAGCTTGAATAAAGTGTATAAGAGAATGTCATTGAACCACCAGCATGGCTGTTCACACTACAGTAAGATGGCGGCTGTGGGAGACCTGAGAAAATGTACAGCCACACTAGGTGTCTTGGCCCTTTTATGCGCACTTTTGTGCCAGTAATGCACCTTCTTGTGCCTATACCCTCACCCCCCAACACACACAGACACAACTCTTCTTTCCATGCACAGCTTTTCAGCACATTTGCCAGAGCCTATTGTCATGTGTGGATAGGATGAACTGAGCCCCAAACAGGACAGACTTCAGGTTTTGTGTCACCTTTAATCTCCTAAGTGCAAACAGCATGCTAGGAACATTGTACCTGCCCAAATTGTCTGTTACATGCTAGGGCAAAGTATGCTGTTAACATAGGTGGAGAGGGGTGATTTAAACTGTAAGCCATGTGCTACCTGTACTTTAAGAATATTGGTCTTTGGCATTAGCTAGTGAGGTTAACCAATCTATCAGCATGGAAATAGATTTCACCTTTGTGCCATCATAAAAATGTCTATAGCAACACAAAGATCTCAAGCAAACACATGTCCATACCCCTTGTCATGCCACAAATGTCCCAAATTTGTGGGACAACAAACACGGTATTACAGGGGTGGGTAAAATATGGCCCACAGGCCAAATCTGGACCACCAGCCCGTGGGCACCCAGCCCAGCCCACACACCTCGCTCCCATCCTCATGCATGGAAAGGCGTAGCCTAACCAGCATACACAGCTTCCAGGCAGGGCTGCTACTGCCACTGCTGCAGCCACTGGGGGACCTGCTTAGCTTCCCTGGCCTTGAGTGGCTCCTCTTCCTGTCCCTGCTGCAGTGCTTGCTCCAGGCAGCAGGTAGGAAAGCAGCAGGGGCAGTGGAGGTGGGAACTGCAGTTGGGTGAGAGCACTGAGTATGGGGCTGGGGGAGCAGGAACATGGAGATCCCATGGCCAGTGCTGTGGCAATAGCACAGGGCTCAGGTGGACAGGGTGTGGGTGTGTGGAGCTTGTGGGGTGTGAGGGAGGCTGGAGGAGTGTGGGGACCCCTACACATACTTCCTCCCATGGACAGCAGCAGCAGGCCCTTGGGATGCTCATGGCATGTGCAGGCAGTGCCTCCTGGTGGCACATGGCTCCAGCCAGTTCTGGGAACTATCCAGAACTGGCTGGAGCCATACTGTAGCTGCTGCTGCTTCTACCGCCACCGGCAGGGGCTATGCACTGAGGGGGGAGTGTGTGGTGAGTCCCCACCCACCCCTCCATCATACACCACAAATTCCAAACACCCATACCCTTCCCCCACACCCCCAACATATACATACACTCTGCAACATAACCTACACCCCCCATACACACCACACCGCCTCACAACCCCACACGCCCCACACCCAACCATACACATATACTGTCCCCCAACCACACCCCCTACACACAATGTACAAAAGTAAGCCCTTATTTCTGAGCTATTATGCAATCATCTCTATATTCACTATGCAAACACAAATCATGACAAAAATATTTTTTGAAAAAAATTAAAATATGTTATAGTAGATGTTTGTCTTTTAGTATATGATTTGTTTTTTCCCCTGGTTCCAAGATGGCATCCCCCCTCCTAAAAGAAGTACTTCCTAGGACAAGGGGGGGACCTCCAGTGGCAAAGGTCAGGGCTTAGGGGTGGGACTTCCAGTCCCAAGATGGCAACCAGGTTCAGGGCACCTATCAAGGGGCAGGGCTGCTCTTGCAGCCCTCGACAGCTCACCAAAACTCATTAAGTGACCCTCCAGCTGAAATAATAGCCCACCCCTGCAATAATTGATTGTACTACTTTATTATGGCAGATGTCTGTTTTATGGCGTGAGAGTAGAGGAAGCACCAGGCTGGCCTGGGCAGGTGCTTCCACAGCTTGAGGAGCCTGATCTTGCCCACCCTGAGGACTTCCACATAGGATCAGGCTTCTCAAGGTACAGAAGTGCCTGCTCAGCTTTCCTGTTTTACTGAGGTGCGGCCCGAGTAATCACCAGGGTGTGCCCCTGTGTGGGAGCACACCTCCCACGCTCCAAGAGAATCCCAAGTGGGGACTGGCAGAGAGAAAACTGCTGGACCCCAAAAAGAAGATTGGTGGCCAAGAAAGGGCCACAGGAGCTGCTCAAAGACAGAAAGACACCTTGGCAGCATTAGGAGAACAGCAGACAATGCCCACGCATCCTCCAGCCTGCTTTAGAAGCATTTGCTGGCTGCACGTGGGGAGGCAGTCAGCTGCTTCCGGTTTCACTGGAAGCAGCAAGCCGGCTTTAAAAGAAAGCGGGCAAACAGCTGAGTAGGCAAGCCGGGGAAGACTGGCATCAGAAGGGGCATGCCAAGGAAGATCAACAGAGGCAGCTGTGCTTGCGAGCCAGGGAAGACCAGCAGAGGCAGCCATGCCTATGAGCCGGGAAAGACTGGCTTCAGAGCAGGCAAGCCAGGGACAATTCACACAGGCTCGGGAACCAGGAAAAGGAGACCAGCTGGCCCAGGGACCTGGAGTGGCCCGGCGTAGGCAGTCTACCACAGCAAGAGGATAGACACAGTATAAGTCCAGTTACTTGGAGAAGTGATTGGCTGATGGGATTCCGGTGCAGGACTCAGCCCATGGTGATCCTAGAAAAATCACGTGATATGGAATAAAGGAACAGTATAAGAAAACATCTAATTGTCAGTTTATTGAGAATGTAGTTTTTTTTATAAATTATTATAAGACTTTGTTGAGTTAATTAATTAGATATAAAAACACCAGTACAGAATTAATATAACCAGATTTTGAACTTTGTACATAGCAACATCGGTTTGGTGCATGGGTGGGATGAAAGGGGAGGTAGAAGCCCCAAGGAAACAGCCACTAGTCTCGCCTTTAGACCCTGAGCAGTAGAAGCATCCCAGTTTAAATAAAATAATATCCAAGTTGTAGCAGGTGAGAACAGAGGCCCAACATACAGGTGTAGACACTAAGATCAGCCTTGGCTGCTGAATAAGACCCAAGGAGGAGGAGCCTATAGCCCCACATACCTGGTTACACACCTCCAAGGGAGCACTGGTTACACTCTGTAAGCAGGGAAAGCTGGGTTTCCCTGCTTAGAGATGGCCCCACCCAGGGAATCTCTGAGGCCTGTCTCTGTAAATGCAGAACATGTTGCCTGTTGCCCCACAGATTCAGGCCCCTTGTACAATGTGGGACAACAGGAGATGAGTGTTTTGCCCATTGAAGCAGATCAGCTGTGGTAGGACACATCTCACCACAGACGATTTGCTTCATTTGGTGACATCTGTTTCTACCCTCACAACTTCTAGAAAGTGGATTCATCCTTTAGCTTCTAGGTTTAGCAAGTAGAAAGCTTGTGGTTGTAGCCCTCAGGGTTTTGCTGAGCTCAATTACTATGCAATATATTCATCAGACAAATTCTACTCTTCATTACACCCAAGCAAACCTAAAATTTGCATGGCAGATTTTAGCCGTACTTGCCTGGATGATTTCTGCTTTGGTTCCAGGCCACAAAGATCTCTGTGTAAGAGGTGTAAGAGGTGTCCTATTTCTAAATATTCTGCTTGCATTTATCCACAATTCATCTGTAAAGAAATAATAAAACCTAGAACACAGCATACACTCAGAGAACCTCCCTTATTTTCCATTGCATGCTCACAATGAAATCCTTGTGAGTGCTCATAACAGCAGACGGCTTCTGTTAGCTGCCTTTTGCCTGCTGAGCTAGACAGAAAGAAAAATGTTAATGGTCAGAGCTTGTCAGCAGTACATTGCCATTCACATTTAGTCACACTTCAGTATTGTTTTGTGTAGTTGTTAGGATACAGATATTCCTAGAATTGAGTAAGGAGTGAAAATATCCCTCGGGAAATCCTATTAATGAAACTCATGCAAAACAAAACAAAACAAAACTCCAAAGCCTACCTCACAGCACCTTCAAGTGACTTCCAAGAATATAAATCAAACAACGTGAGAAATGCTTGCAACTTTTTCACCACCTGACTGTATATTTTTTTTCTTCTTTTGTCAATGTGCATTATTTAATGTGCCTTCACTAGTGAAAACAACAGTATTTTGAAGTTTGTCAAGGCAGTTTGTCAAGGGAACTGGAATTGCTTTAGAAGCATTTATGAATGTAGGAGGGAGTATGAGCTTGTGAGCTAAGGCTCACAGAGTTCAAGAGATTTTCATTCCATGACTTTTAGGACTGTGGCTAACTCACTAAATCTTTATGTGCCTCAGTTCCCCAACTGTAAAATGAGGATTATTCTTTCTTTATGCTTCTTTGCTATTTGCATCACTGGATCACAGCTCCAGTAAAATCCCTGTAGCAGAGACTTATCTTTTGCTATCTCTTCAGATAATGTTTTTAAGCCAGTGAGGCCCTAGTCTAGGAGCTGGAATTATTTCACCTGGAGGGCCGCTTAACAAGTTTTGGTGAGCTGTTGAGCACCACACACATAAAATTAATTGTGAAAATATTATCTTAACAAATTATAGATAAAACAAACCATATGCTAAAAAGAAAACATCTACTATGAAACATTTTAATTTTTATTTCAAAAAATAATTTTTGTCCTGATTTATGGTTATTTGAATAGTGTATATAGAGGCAATTGCATAATAGCTCAAAATAAAGTCTTTCCCCCAAGGGAACCAAAACCAGCCAGCAGGACATTCAGTCAAGGAAGGATGCCCTCAATCCCAGCAGAGCTTGCCACTGTCCAGCCACCCCTCAAATCACAAGGGAGCTTCTGCCTCAGCCTGCACCCTGAAATGTCCAGTCGTCCTCCTTGGGTGCCAATCTCAGCTTGTAGGGATGTGCAGCTCTCCTTCACGTAGCTTCTGCCCATGCATCTCTTACCAGAGCAGCAAGTTTTGCTTGTCCACAGCTTGAGGGGCAGTTCCCCCCAAACCCCTGCACTGATCTCCTTGAAATGTGGCAGGTTTTGTGGCCTCAGTAGGAGCTACCACCCCTGCAGTTTTCATCCCGCTGTGTTGTAACACACAGCCGTGACATGAGTTTGGCTTTCAAGAATTTGGGGTACAGTTCACCCCAAACCCCTACACCGATCTTCTTGAACCTTGGCAGGTTTCGTGCTCTCTGCAGAGGCTACCATTCCTGCAAGTTTCATCCAAATCAGACAAAAAACAACAAAGTTATAGATATTTCATTGATTCCCCATTATACCCTATGGCTGGATCTCTGAGGAGGCTCCGAAGCTTCGGCCGGATCGAGGCGGAAACCCGGTCCAGAGCTCCAGATCCGATCACGGCCATCCAAAGTGGCTGGATCCGAAGCCATATCGGATCACTGACAACTCGCACAGGCCTACTGTCCCCTCTACAGGATAACCCACCAGGTCATGGGAGCTGAGGCTTTATGGCATCTCATCCTTGCCTTTCACTGAGGAGGAACTGGCATGGCATTTGCTGGAGACTGCCCCACCACAGGCAGCCACACCACACCATCCAGCCCCAGCAGGGTGTGGTTTCAGGTCTAACCCAGGACCATAAGGAACTTCCTCCATCCCCATCGTTTCTAACCTAAACCTGCAGCTGTTCTGGGAGCTGCAGGTTGAAGGCTGAGTGATGTTGTTCCTCTGGCTCCCTAGAGGTAACTACCAGCACTGCTTCTAGGGTCTGGGCTTATACTGAGGCTGCCCAGCCCTCCTCCAATCCAGTAGCCCCCTTTCAGAAATGTGACCATCCAATTTGGGCCAAACCGCACTTGCTGGCTACTCAGAGCCTGCCTGAAACCTCTTCAAGTGGCAGGCACAACCTGTGCTCTGCCACACAGTTTCCACATGCAGAGTTCAGGAAATGTGCCAGGGCAAGTTGGTGTCTATGTTCCCTCCTATTGTTGGCCAAGGTGGCGTTATGAGTTCTGTTGTTCGTTCTGCTTCCTTCATAGTGGAGTGCCAAGATCACCTATCATGGTCGTATCCTCCATTAAGTCCAGCCTGACAGACTGTATGTGCCATTTAATGCAGTCCTTGTAGTGGAGCTTGGGGTGGCCAAACTTTCTACTACCTTTTTTCAAATCCACTGTATAGTACTCTCTTAGGCAGTTGATTGTTGTCCATATATATGACATGGCCGACCCAGGTCATTTGCCTCTGTGCTAGCATGGCTTCCACACTTGGTATGGTTGCCAGTCATAGTACTTTGTTGGTGGTGATTTTGCCAGACCATTTAATTCCCATTATGCTGTGTAGGCGGCGTAGTTGTAGGCAGTTACATTTTTTTATATGGCGATGAGAAAGGGTGAAGGTCTGTAACAAGTCTAGGAGACAAGAGAGCACAGCAGCTCTGTAAATTTGACAGTTTATACAGACTTTGACCATCCATCTCATCCATAGTCTTTTTGTTTAGGCAACTAAAAACTGAGACAGATGGCTTTAGGTGTGCTGAAAGTTCTTTGTCAATGGTGGTGCCATTGGTAATTGTGCTACTTAGGCAGCAAAAGGACTTGACAGTGTTTAATTGGCTGCCATTCAATTTTATTTCTGGTGGGGATGGAAGTGATAGGTTTCTGCCAGGAGGTGGTTGGTACAGGACTTTGGTTTTCTTTACATTAATACAGAAGCCAAAAAAGGATGCAGAATGGGCAAAGGAATTAATTAAATGCTGCAGGTCTCTTTCAGAAAGGGTGACAAACACTGAGTCACCAACGTACAGTAGATCCTTTACCTTATTTTGTTGGGATTTGCTTTTGGCCTTGAATTGGCAGAAGTTTAGAAGTCTGCCATCAAATCGTGTTGTTAGGGTGACGCTAGTAGTGGTAATACATGTGGCAACTTCTAGTACTCCAGCCAAGAACAGAGTAAATAATGTAAGAGCAAGCACACAGCCCTCTTTAACCCCATGGGCATCAGATGACTCATAACCCACTGATACGTGGGCCTGAATGCTGTCATGAAGTTTGTCTAGGCAGCTGAACTTTGCAGGAAGACACCAGAGAGCAGAGCATCCCACAGAGTTGAATACCTTACTAAAGTTGATAAATGCAATGTACAGAAACATTTGTTGTTTGGCAGCTTTCTCCAGCAACTGGTACAGCTTTCCCTCGATTTAAGTGGGTTCTGTATATGCAAATTGGCTTTTATACAATGACCCTTTTTATACCCAAAATTCATTATATGCAAGGTAAATTCACTGTTATGCAATTGGCATAGGTGCCCCCTGCCCCCACAAAGCAGGTAAGTCTGTGGGGGGAAGGGAAAGGGCCATGGGCCCAGGGCCTCACTCACCCCAGCCCCTGCTATAGCTGCTCTGGGAGTGACTGACACCAGCTGCCTGTAACCACTGGGCTGCACTATGCTCCGAGCCCCCCAGGGCTCCACTTGTCCCCACTCACCCCAGCTCCTGGGCTATGCTGTACTGTAGTGCAGGCAGCTGTCATCAGCTGCTCCTGGGTTTGCTGCAGCAGGAGCTGGCCTGAGTGGGGACAAGCAGGGCCCTGGGGGGTTTGGGGCACAGTGCAACCCAGCAGCTGCAGGCAGCTGGTGTCAGCTGCTCCTGGGGCCACTGCAGCAGGGGCTGGAGTGAGTGGAGAGAAGCAGAGGCCCAGGGCTGCAGCAGGGAGTAAAGCGGAAGGAACTGTAAGTGGCTGCAGGGCCCAGGATGGGGGGGTGCTACATGCACCCCGGGAGGGCTGTGGGCTGTAGGGCTGCACTGTGCCCCCAGATCTGTGCATGGGACAAGAGCAGGCTTCTGCTGCAGGCTGAGGCCAGCAGCAGCATTGGGCTCTTCCCAGCACTGGAAGGGCAGGTTGGGGGGGCTACAGCAAATTTTAGGGTGACAGCAGCCCCCCTCCCAGCACTACCACCCGTCCAGAGTGTCAGGGTGGCCCAGTGCTACCGTTGGCCCCAGCCTGCAGCAACAGCCTGCTCTCATCTCACATGCATATCCGCGGGCACACGCCCCCTGGCAAGACCCGGTGCAGCCCCCCCAGCCCACACCCCTCCTGGGGTGCACATAGCAGCAAGATCCTCCCTTCCCCAACCCCATCCTGCGCCTTGCACCCACTTACAGTTCCCTCTGCTTTGCTCCCTGGATGGGCTGCACCACACCCCTTCCCTAGTTCCAGGCTTACTCCCTCACTGTCATGGGAACATTTACCTATTTCTTACATTGTAAACTTGGTTCCCTTTGTCTGAATTCAATTTATGCACAGTTTTCCGGGAATGCATGTACCGCATAAATCAAGGGAAACCTGTATAGGGTAAATACTATGTCGGCAGTGCTGCACAATGAATTAAAATCACACTGGGATTCAGGGAGTACATGATCTGCAATAACCTGGAGCCTTTCAGCAACAGCTTACCAATGGTCTTACCAACGGTGGAGAGGAGCGAAATGCCATGATAATTGCCACAGTCATGTCTGTCTCCTTTGCATTTGTAGATTGTTACAATTTTGGCATCTTTGAAATCCTAGGGTAAAGCCTCATTTTCCCAGCAGAAAGTAAATAGATCTAGCAAAGCTTTGTGAAGTGTAGGACCGCTGTATTTAAGCATTTTAGCTGGGATTTTGTCAGCTCCAGCTACCTTTCTGTTTGCCAATGCCATAAATGCGTTCTTAGTCTCCTCCAGAGTTGGTGGATCTTCAAGTTCATATCAAACTGGTCTTTGGTCGATTGAGTCTACTATTTGATCCTTTGTGCTCAACTCACAAATGAGGGTCGCAAAATGTTCTTTCCATCTTTCTAATATCATGCTGTGCTCAGTGAGGAGGGTGGTCCCATCAGTGGACAGGATTGCACGGGTATTGGTTCTTTGTGGTCCATAAATGGACTTTAACTCTTAAAAAAACACTTGAGTGTTATTAGTATTAGCAAGAGCTTGTAGTTCTGTTGTTTTGTTTCTCCAACAAGTGTCCTCCATCTCCTGCAGTTTTTTCTGCACTTCAGATTTTGATTTCTTGAAGACTTCTGCAGCCTCCAGAGAAGGGATTGTTTAACTTGGCACATGGCTCGATGGGCCACAAGGAGTGCTTGAATATTGTTGGCATTTGCATCAAACCAGTCCACATTTTATTGAGTTGGACATCAAGGCCTTCTTTAGCTGTTGATTGCACTGCAGTACAAAAGGCCTCCCACCTTTCATCAACAGTTCTGCTTGCTCTTGCATTGGCACAGTTTGATAGTGCAGCATGAGTGGAAGTTGCTAACTGGTTTTTCCATTCTTCTTTGCAAAGTTTTGAAATGTCGACACGTCTGTTTAGCTTTGGAGAAACCTTCTGCATAGGAGTGTGAATCCTGATGTTCAGTTTAGTATGGATAATCAAGTGATCTGTAGAGCATTCTGCACCTTGCATAGCCCTAGTAATGTAAATATCCCTCAGGTCACTGGGATGAGTGATGACATAGTCTAGAAGGTACCACCGTTTTGACCAGGGGTGCTGCCAAGAGTAGAACCACTTTTATGGCAAGTTGAAAAAGGTATTCATAACAGCAAGGTCAAACTTCATGTGGAGTGTTAGGAGTAATTCTCCATTTGTGTTTAGAGATATACGTCCACATTTCCCCATGACACTGTTCCAAGTGGTGTAGTCACCTCCAATGTGTGCATTGAAGTCACCCAGTAGTAGGATTTTATCATTGTTGTGTATATTTCTTAGAGTGTCACTCAACTGGCTGTAGAATTGAGTCTTCATTTCTTTGGGAGCAAGTAGTATTGGGGCATAGTCCTTATTATTGCCAGAAGGTTGCTGTGGGACAGTGGTATCCACAATGCCATTAGGTACTTGGATATTGATACAGGTTGCTGTGGTAGTTTATTAGTGGTGGAGTTTGCTATTGTGAGTTCTATGCCATGTAGGTTGGTGTATTGGTCTGCCTTGTAATTTGACCAGTAGAAAGTATATTCTTTTCCTCTAAGCACACTGCTGTCATGTAGTCTAGTCTCAGATTATCTATTTGCTACCTGTGTAGCTCTTTTGCTACTAATGCAGCTCAATTTTCCTTTAAGTCAGGTAGCATATGAACGTTCCAGCATCCAATTATCAGTTTCTGTCCATTTTTGTGATTGTTTTTCCCACTTAAAAAGGAGATCCTGCTGATCATAGGAAACCAGTCAGGAGCCAGTGAGAGACAAGCCTTTTTTACCCCACTTTTATAGGGGGCTCCTCAGATTGAAGCAGGCAGGGGCCCCCAAATAGGGCCTCCTGGTCACCTAAGTGGACCTCATGTTCTTGTCACCAAGCGAGAGTCATGGAGCTCTCACACCTGGGCTGCTTGTGTGGAGATAGTTTGCTACCAGCTTCCAGCTTTTTGGGCCTATCAGCACTGACTAGGAAACTCTCATCACGAGTCTTTTAGTGAAGGGTTAGTGGATATTGATGATGAAGTACTGGGAGGGTAGAAACTGTTGGTACCAGTAGATGTCTAGGCAAAATAGTTTAATGTGCAACCTTCAGTGCATACTAGCAGGATGCATGCTCTGGGATGCCACAACCTTTACCAAGCAGAGAGCCAAGGCTTGACAGCTGGAGGGTGCTGTGTCTGCCCCGCAGTGCCTGCTAACTCATCTATCTATAAGGAAGAATTTCTTTCCTGTCCGAGCCCCCAAGGTCTGGAATAGCCTGCCATCGGAGGTGGTTCAAGCACCTACATTGAACACCTTCAAGAAAAAATTGGATGCTTATCTTGCTGGAATCCTATGACCCCAGCTGACTTCCTGCCTTCGGGCGGGGGGCTGGACTCAATGATCTTCCAAGGTCCCTTCCAGCCCTAATGTCTATGAATCTGTCTATGAATCTATGTGGCTCCTGCCATCGTCCAAAGAGGATCCTCCACCAGGCACCTGGAACATAGTGGATGTTGATCCACATTAGGATCCTTCCACCCATTTGAGCCCTAACAGTTCACCCTGCTGCCACTGAAAGGTGTGCACCTAGATTCACCAGTCACAGATCCAAATACTGGATGTTTACCCCAGATGAATACCTACAAGAAAGGTGGGGGTGGCCTCAGGGATGACTCCAGGATGAGGCTCTTGGTGGCGTTTCCCCTACCACTTACAGTCATTATGGAACTCAAAAAGTCACTCCCGGATCAGGAGAGCACCTTGCTGTTCCACTTCTTCCTGTTTTCCCTGCTGAAGTTCAACAAGCTTTAACTCAAGCACCTCCACCACCATTTTTAAGCCCATGGATGCTGAAACACGAGATGCAGGAGGCTGCTGGAGCACAGTAATTGCCATGCTCCGGCAGACTTGATTAATTGAGTCTGCTCTGACTCACTGGAATTCCAGCCCATCAGATCCACCTCTGTGCTCGTGTATAGGCACACTTAGGCCAGGGCTGTCCAGCTTCTAAGCAGCTGGGGGCCAAATGCCCCATGGGTCACATCAGCAATGGCTGCATGCCTGAAGGCTGCATCAATGTGAGCCATGATCCCCTGGGGCTGCACACTGTATGAACACCCCCTTGCTCTTTGCACTGTATAGGTGTCCACCCCCACCCCCACTGCTACGTAGCACCCCTCGCCAATCCACTGTCATACCACCTGCCCACCCCCTACCTTTGCACCACATGCCTGTGCCCATCTCCCCCACTATTGCACCTTGCACCTGCACAGGCATCTCCACCACTGCACCGTATGCACTCCACTCATGACTACACTCTTCACCCACACTACCCCAGGCTCACTCTCAACCCTACAGGTTGAGTCAAGCCATGCTGTACTGCCCCCCCCCCCCCGGTATTTTGTGACTGCCCTTGGAATTGGTGGTTGGATTCCTGACCCTGCCAGGGTCTGATCTCAAGAAGATGGAGAAGGTAGAGCCTTCTTCACTGTCACCTCATGCCTCTAGGGTGCTTCTGTTTTGGGTAGATCTCTGACATGCACCTCTTTAAGCTCAGCTGCACAGGTTCTGTGGGAAAGGGGACTTCTGCATTTCATTCTTTTGTTTCTTGTGTATATTTTCTGCACTGAATGTGTACTAGGTTTCCCTAGGAGTTTGAATTTGCGGACCTATATCAAAGAAACCCTGAGCATTTTCTTCTTAAACAAAAGGACTAACTTCGTTGACTGGAAGCAGCAGCGGAAGTGATAAATCAAGTATAAGAACTAACCACGAGAGAAAGACAAATACTCAAATGTGCCTGGGGTAGACTAGAAATACTAATCTATAAAATCCTTATCTGAGTTGTCATTCTGAACACTCGTGCAGTTGGGATTATTCTACTGTGCGATTTTGGTTCAGCCTATCACAAATATTGGTCCAGAGTCAGGACTTGGTTTTGAAGTTCCCCAGATCTTGCAAGTGTTATGGTTTTGTTTTCACCCCTCTAGTTTGAGAATATTTGGCACTTCATGGGGATGCTGATGCCTGAACATGTAGAAATGAACTTTTCTTATTACCTATCATGCCCTAGTCTCCCTGCTAACTGCAAAGCTACCCCCTCCTGCCTCTCTGATAACAAGCAGCTCTGCCAAGCCACATTAACTTGGCTTCACATTTCCTAGCATGCATCTCCTATGGGGCACACCGCCACATGATCATCTCACCATCACTGACAGATGAAGGTAAACACTTCAGGATAAGCAAGTCTAATGCTCTTTATTTGCACACCTATGAAAAAATCAAAGTAAACCATTCATCTCTTCTGTTGGGTAAACACAGAAACTAACTAGCCTCTGCTTCATGCCCTTCCCCTGAGGATTGTTTTCACAAGACTTCATGTGAGGATTTTTGTTGCTGATTTTGAAAACATTTTGAGGTTGAATTGCAAATGTGATGTCCTCATTTACAGCCTTTCCTGCACCATAAATCAAGGGCTATATAATTAAATGAAACAGATAGTCAAACCCTTGACTAAGCTGTTTACCGGGCCCCCGGAAGGGAGAAAGGGATTTTGTGGTTTTACAAAGGTCTTATATAAAGATCCACTTAGACATGCAGTACTCAAGGCTCTGCCTGCCAGTATTAGTGTGTGATAAAAGTTAGTACAATGTGTTAACTATCAGTGATGGCTGGCAGGTTGTGGGATAATCTTCAAAGGATAAGTCCTGAAACCCATTTTTCTAGCTGAAAAGCTGGACTAGAGAATATTCCTTGGTAAGGAACTTGAGCTGTGCAAATAACTTTTTGTTTTCTAGCTTAAAAAAAAATACTGCCGCAGGCCTATGTAAAATGAAAACTTTTTAAAGCTCTTTGAACAAAAAAAGAGGTTTGGTTTGGTTTTGGATCCTCTTCAGGTTTTTTAAAACTTATTTTTAATAATTTATTCTATATATATAAAGGGTTTAGTCCATCTGTCTGTGTGTCTGTCTGTCTGTCTATCTATCCGTAACGCTCTTGGGGGTGTGGCTCCTGGTGGGGCGTGGCTCCAGCCAGTGCTGTGTCAAGAATGCCCATCAAGATTGATGGGTGGGGTGTGCCCCAGCAGAGTGGGCCAAGCAGAGCAGACCAGGTGGCCACGGAGTGGAGGAGAAAGGGAGGGAGGCTGGTGGAGGGCCAGATGCAGAGCAGGGGGTGTGGCACAGGGCTGGATGCAGAGCAGCGGTGGGGGCTGGCATGCAGCTACATGCAGAGTGGCAGGGTGGCACGGGGCTGGACACGGAGTGGTATGGACGGAGTGGCATGTGGTTGGACAAAGAACAGTAGCAGTGTGGGGTAATGGGGGTGGGGCACAGGGCGGGAACGGAGCGGGGGGGGCATGGGGCCAGATGCGAAGTGGGGGTGGGGAGTACGGGGCTGGACGTGGAGCAGGGGGCATGGCATAGGGCCGGACAAAGAGTGGCATGGTGGGGTGCACAGCTGGACACAAAGCAGCAGCAGTGTGCGGTGCTGGAGGAGCGTGGGGCAGGGGTTGGTGCGGGGGGACTCAGGGCCGGACATGGAGTTGGGGGGTGGTACAGGGCCAGACATGGAGCAGGGGGGCGTGGCATGCGGCTGGATGTGGAGCAGTGGCAGCACCGGATGCTGGGTGGCAATGGCAAGCTTCCCCCTCCTCTACTCCTGGGACCTGGCGGTGACACTCCGTCCCCATCCACCCCCACTCACCCCCAATCATTCTTGAAGGAAATTCGCTTGAATTGAAATACATTTCAGAAAAAAAGTGTTTCAGTTGGGGGAAACAAAGAAATTCAGGGTTTTTTCCAATGTATAATAATTCATCAAAATGGACATGAACTATTTTTAATGAAACCCACATTTGTTCTTCTCTTAGTGCAGGGATGATCTCTTCAGAGCTGGCCAAAAACTTGTGTGTGTGTGTACCCAAGAGCTAATTAAATTCCAAATCCAATTGAGCAAAACTCAGTAATCACATCTACAAAAATCCGTAAGTCATATAGCTTCGCCCAGGCCAGCATCTTATGTTCCAGGCCCAGATACTCCCCATATCCAGGAAGACATCCTACATGCCAGTCCTAGGCCTAGAAGCCTGGGAGTTCAGATGTCCCCTGTCATGCTTGATCTTAGCCAAAAAGCTGAGAAACAGATGGATACATGTGAAATGTAAAAGAGACATCTTCTTTCTGGGAGGAGTGGTGTAAAGTGGTTGAGTTTTCTATTACTAGTTTAGGGGCATGTGTTTTCCTTTTTTGTCCACTTGGATAACTATTTTCTAGTGTTTAAAGTCTGCTTGTTCTAAGAGAAGTAGCATCTAGCATGTATGGATGCATTTGGCTGAATTCAGGGATGATAGCACAGCTCTCTGGGAAGAGACTTGGTTCAGGATAAGCTTGGGCTTCTCAGTCTGTATTTGACCTTAGCTGAAAGTGTCCTGTTGTAGATACTATCTTGTCCAGAAAGTGTCCCCTGAGTATGTAAGGGCTGATTAAAGTTAACTTGGGTGCCTCGGTGGAGTGCATGATCCCTTGCTGCTCACTGGGTTGATATTCAGGGTGGCTGAGTTCATATTTGCCTGGTGAATCTCTTGGAGAAGATTCTGGTCTCCCACCCTGCCTCAGGTCTGAACTATTTGGATAAGGATATTGGGAAGGAGGCAGCACAGCTTCATATAGTTCCATCACACCAGCACTGCATTCATTTCATGGAATGCCAGGGGAGCAGCTGTGCTAGCAGCCAGCCTGCTGAGTAGGGGTGTGCAAAACAGGCCCTATTGAATTCAGATTCGGATTTGGCCCGAATCAGCGCTAGTGATTTGATTTGTTGATTCGGATCACTGTCCCTGATTCGATTTGGCCAAATCTGAATCTAAAGGTTCAATGCTGATTCAGAGAATTGGAGATTCGGGCATAAACACAGCTTTAAACGTTTTTTCTACATACCTTGAAGTAGCAGGCACAGCTTGAGATCGCTGCGATGCTGGGGCACATGGAGCATCCCACAGGAGTGCAGAAATACTTCTGGTCCACTTCTGGGTCTGCCAGAGAGCACACTGGAAGGCCCCCATGAGCCAGGAGGCACCAGTCACTGAGCTGGGGGGGGGGGGGGGGGTGCAGGGGCCCCTCCACATGTTTCCTGGCAGACCTGGAAGTTTCATAGTTTCATAGTTGGTAGGGTCGGAAGAAACCTGAACAGATCATCAAGTCTGACCCCCCTGCCCTGGGCAGGAACGAGTGCTGGGATCATAATACCCCAGGCAGATATCTATCCAAACTCCTCTTGAAGACCCCCAAGGTAGGGGAAAGCACCACCTCCCTTGGGAGCCCGTTCAGAGCCTGGCAGCCCTAACCATAAAGTAATGCCTCCTGATATCAAGCCTGAATCTGATCTCAATCAATTGTGGCTGTTATTCCTTGTTATCCCAGATGGTGCCTGAGGAAACAGAGCCTCACCTATTTTCTGTTGGTCCCCTCTGGTAAGTTTATAGATGGCCACCAGATACCCTCTCCATCTCCTCTTCTGGAGGCTGAATAGATTCAGGCCCTTTAGTCTATCTTCATAGGGCCTGGCCTGCTGCCCCCTGACCATGCAAGTGGCCCTCCTCTGGACCCTATCAAGGTTAATCACATCCCTCTTGAAGTGAGGTGCCTAGAACTGGATGCAGTACTCCAACTGCAGCCTGACCAGTGCCACATAGAGGGGAAGGGTCACCTCCCTGGACCTGCTTGTGATGCATCTGTAGATGCACAACAAGGTGTGGTTAGCTTTACTGACCGCTTCCTCGCATTGGCAGCTCGTGTCCATCCTGGAGTCAGCAATGACTCCAAGATCCCTTTCCATCACTGTGTTGTTCAGAAGGGTGTTCCCCAGCCTAAAGATATATTGCAGGTTCCTTCTCCCTAGATGCAGCACCTTGCATTTGTTTGTGTTTTATTCCATCCTATTCTCATCCGCATACCTCTGTAACCTGTCTAGATCTAGTTGGATTCTGTCCCTCCCCTCCGATGTGCCCACTTCTGCCCACATCTTTGTGTTATCAGTGAATTCCACGCCCACCTCCAAGTCACTGATAAGGATGTTGAATAGCACAGGCCCGAGGACTGAGTCCACTGCCCACATCCCTCCAGGTCAGAATGACCCATCCACCACAACTCTCTGGGTGCGACCATCGAGCCAATCTGCCACCCATCTGACCGTGTAGGCATCAATGCTGCAGTCACCTAGGGGTTTTTTTGAGAATGGGGTGAGAAACAGTGTCAAAGGCTTTCTTGAAGTCCAGGTAGATGACATCCACCTCAATGCCCGCATCCAAGGACTTTGTGACCTGGTCATAAAAGGAAACAAGGTTAGTCAGGCAGGATCTGCCTGCAATGAACCCATGTTGGTTGCCCCTGAGCATTACCTCCCATGCTGGGCCCCCGCAAATGTGTTCCTTGATAATTTTCCCAAAGTGCTTCTGGTCCATTTATGGGTCTGCTGCTGAGTGCAGTGGGGAGCCCCCCACACTCCTGTGGGACACTCCATGTGCCCCAGCATCACAGCATTCATGAGTCCCTGCTACCTAGAGGTATGTAGAAAAAACATTTAAAGCTGTCTCTATGTCCGAATCTTTCTGAATTTCTCCAAATCGATTCAGAGGATTCCGATTCACTTTGGAGAGATTAAAGGGTCCTCTGATTCAATTTGGATTCAGAGATTCGGCCACCAAATCGGGCCAAATCTCCTCTGAACCAAATCAGGACCTGAAGCTTCACACAGCTCTACTGCTGAGGTTGGTCAAGCTGCTTGTTCTGTGTGCAGGTCTGGCTTCTTCATCTGTTTTTGTTGCAGTTCAAGTGGCTGGTTTTAGCCAGAACAGTGAATGATGATTTGGGAGCAGACTGCCTGTTGGGTCAGTTCTGCTCCTGTGCCTCAAAGCAACACCAAAGACCTGTATTTTTTTAATAACAGACCTAATTAAGGGGAACGAGGGATGTCCTCAGACCATTCAAACTTGCTCCATATAGTGCTGTCTGTCACCATCACCCTGAGCCTGGGCTTGTTACCCTTTCAGGTCACTACACGCAGTTTATCACTCTTCCTTCCTTTATTTGAAGACTTTCTCTAGCCATGTATTCTATTTTTATGCAGATAGCACACCTGAATGGCAAAAGAATGGGTTCGCTGGGCTGGGTCCAAGGTGCAGCAAGGTGTAAATTCCAGGTGCCTGGCCTGTAGACGGGAGCCTACATCCTAAGACTAGGTGCATGGACCCCCTATTCAGTGCAAAAGTAGAGAACAATACCTCTAAAGGGAAATCCAGAAAGCCCAAATGCTGAACAGGGGCCACCCAGCACTAGACAGTGGGCTTGTCTACATGTGCAGTTAATGTGAAGTGATAAATTCCAGAATTGCTAGGCGCACCATTCCCAGCCGTACCACCCAGAACCGCAGCACATTGAGCCAGGTCAGAGCAGCCCCAGTTGGCATGGGGCGGTCAGCCTGCCAGCCTGGGCCTGCTCCCCCTGTCTCAAAGTGCTGAGGAGGGGCTGGTTGGAGAACAAGGCTGTTTCAGTGTGGGACTCGCTGGCAGGCACATGCACTGCTTCTGAGTTTTTTACTCTGCAGCAGGAAGGTGCTATCCTGCTATGGAGTAAATTAGTTTACTGCAGCCTAATAGGGGCATACGTGTAGATGCTGAGACATTTACTGCACAGCTAATTAGTCTACTGAGCAGTACACATCTCATGTAGATGTATCCAGTGAGAAATAATGAGCATGAGGGTGTGTCTGAACTCCAGTTGCCTTCTGGAGCATAGGCTCCATAAAACAATGCTTCAATGGAGGTGTGTCTGTCCCCTCAAGATCCAGAGCACCAAGTTCATTCCTGAGCATAGGTATATGAGTGTTCTTTGAAAAAAATGAAAGGAGCTGGTGGTGGCCCCACATTTGTTTAATAGTGGCAAGAACGCTCACTGAAGAAGGGGGATGCCTGGGTTTCAGACTGCCCTGAGCCCAAGAGCATTCAAACCCTAGAACAGTGCCCTGACCACCAGTCTGTGACATAGCCTTAGTGGGTTGTGGACATCCTCCACAATCCCTTTTGAAGCTGAGCCAGTGGACAGACAAGGGCCAAAACTCTTTAGCCTAGTCATTTTGGCCCTTGAGGAGGAGAGTGGAGGCATGGGTTCCAATCCCTGTTCTGTTGATGGTTTATACCCTATAAATTAAAGTCGTTGGATTAAAAATAAAGGTAGAAATAATCAAGGGAAGAAGTAGCAGGATAGTGTGGGAGTCTTGTAGAACTGAGATGGCAGCAGGCAAACAATGACTGATTTTCCTCTCCTGGAAGCTTGGAGGAGAGCAGACTTTCAGTCCAGAAAGTGTGGTGACACTGGTACCAGCAAGCATGAATAGTTTGGTCCACTTATGGGCAACAGTGGTGGGGTTAACTCCATGCAGAGGCTACAGAGGAGATGTATGGAGTAGCTGGGCATTCAGTGGGTCCTATTTCTTTAGTGTCTGGGGGAAGGGGTGAATCTGAAGCTGGAACACTTCCCTCTTTGTCCTGGACTGATCAGAAGCCAAATCCAAGGTATTACAGTTACCAAAATACCACAGCACTCATTTCACACTGAACATTTTCTGTGTGCATCTTTCACTGGCACTGGGAGGCAATGAGGCCTCTTAAGTCTAATTGCTCAGAATGCAATGCCTACAGGAGGTGAAGCAAAGGTGCAGAACTTCGGGAGGGGCAGGAGTAAAAAAAGAAACCAGAGCTGAAAATTTGATACCAGCAGAAGAAGCAGTAAACACAGCTTTGGGAGGATGCATTGTCACTTATTCCTGTTTTTAGGTGTCCATTTAATGCTGTCTTGAATCTATATTATGCTGTTTAGATGCTGCTTCTTTTGGGAGGCTGAGCAGCTCAAGAGTACAAGAAGAGCCTGATGGGCATGGGACACCTCAGAGGCCCTAGTATAAGAGTCACAGAGAAACTTGGACCTGGTTTTTGAGCCACAACTGGATTTTCAACTTATCACCTGCACATTGTGGTACATATGAGGGATACAAGGCGGGGAGGGGGGAGTTACTGCATGCATTGGGTTTTGCTTTCCTGAAATCATGAATAATTCAATGTATGCTATGAACTACACACAAGTTAACTGATACACTATGGTTTGTGAAGGGGGCACTTAGCAGAGTCCCCAGAGGGTGCAAATGTTGTGGCTTCCTCGTTAGTACTGGCAGCTCATGTGGGTCCTGAGGCAGTCAGGACTGAGTGCTACTGATCCATACCATTGAGGCTGTATTTAGAGAGAGGCCTTCAGGCCCCAACTGAGCTGTCTGTTTTTGCTCAACCCCGCATACATGCAGGTGCTTAAAGTTAACCATGTGCTCTCGTGCTTCAGTGAATAGTAATGAACTGAAGTACATGCTTAAGAGCTTTGTAGAATTTGTACCTAAGTACCTGTCTGGTAGCATGAGGCTAAGAATGGGCAAGCTATAAAGGCTGTCAGCAAGAGCAAGAGCAAAACATTAAAGCAGTAGGAGGGGGAGCTGGATGTTGGCACTGATGTTTGAAGAAAAAATAAAACAGATAAATATTCAGCTTGAATATGGACTATGCAGGGTTACAGTCAGCCTATCAAGTTTGTAAGGGTGTAGAATACAAGGTGGAGAACCATCACTTGCTTGCTTATTTTTAGAAGGAAGAGCCATTAAACCATCCTTCTTAGCCCTATTTTAGTAGGTGTAAAGAGGCAACAAGGTATGGATGTCTGGACCCAAAAACATATCTGAGGTAGGCTAGTGGAGTATAGAGTACTCTCAGACTAGCAGGAATCAGTGGGAGGGATAGGTAAACAGCCAGCAGAGGCACAGGAAAGTAATCTTACTCGCTGCTGCACAAATGTTTCCGTGGTTTGGTGGCCGAACACCCCAAAATTGGAAGATCTTTTTTCAATTTGGATTGACATAGAAGGGAATGAATATAGCATTTTAATTTTGGGGTCAATTGATCCCTTTTAACATTAGGCCAATTTGAAAACAAAAACATTTCTACTCTTTTAAAAGAAACTTCTTGAAAAGATTAAAATGAAATATTTTTACTTTCCTCTTTTCCCCTCTACTTTCATTCAGGTGGAAATATATAAGCCACAGTTTCAGGTAATTTTAGTCCCCCTCACATCTTAACATTTCTGGAAAATTTATTATTCACACACACACAAAAAAGGTGCACCATGTTTTTATAGACAAAGATATGGAGTCATCATGTGACTCATCTCAAGATCAATTACCTTTGCTGCAAATCAAAGGATTACATCTTGTCCCAGCCCTGACCTCCACAGAACCAAGAGTCCATCACCTGAAAAGCCTCATCCATGTGGTAATTTAACATCCCCTGAAGAGGGTGGCCATTGCTGTAGGGTACATAGTAAAGCAATCCCTGAAACGATAGTCCAGAGAGCCATCTTAAGATGGGAGCCAGGCTTTGAAATGGGTCCCTATTCATCAGCATCCAAAATGGAGCACTGGTGTGCAATGGGCTGTCATATCTTTCCTCCCTCCCGCCGCATTATGAAGAGGGCAGGTTGCAGTATGTAGTTGACTTATCTGGAGTTTCTGGGTGACCTCTGTAGTCAATAGCAGGTGCGCTGTAGTCTAGACACTACCCTTCCCAACAGAGTCTCAGAGAAACTTACAATAGGAGAACACAATGTCATATAGGGGGCTTGTACACATGATGAAAATTGGCCATTGTTGCGGTTTAATTGCAACACACTGTACACGTGCGGGGGGGTGGGGGGGTTACAATTTAAATGAGTTTGTTATGTTGCAAACTAAACCACATCCGCATGCAGTTTAGTTTGCAACTTAGCTATTTATAACATTGCAAACATCCATGGGAGAGAGAGGTGGGCTGAAGGCAAAAATGGCAAGGGGCCTGATCCTTTTTTTTTCATTGCAGAGCCTGCTCACGTCTCCCGTGGCGGGGGGGGGAGCTCTCAGTGGGCCAAGCATCCCCTGAGCTGCAGAGGGTCCCAGTCCTTCCTTCTACAGTAGCAGCACCCCCTGGGGGAACACAGGCAGGCAGCTAGTGGGCGGTGCTGCCCCAGCTTGGGCTCAGGGAACAGTTGGATTGGGCTGAGGCAGCCCCTGCCCCCTAGCCACCCTCCTGGGTAGCCCCAGGAGGTGCTGCCACCATGGGGGGAAGGTCCAGAACCCCCCTCAGCGCAAGGCCTGCTGGCATCTCGCCCCCCAGCCGCGGGAGAGGCAGGCAGGCTCCACAGACAAAAAAAGGAATCAGGCCCCTTGCCTGAGTTGGATCCAGCAGGTGCTGCCTGAGAGTTGGGGCAGCACCCACGCAGCTAGCACCCTGCCAGGGCAGCTCTGGGGAGTGCTGCCACTGCGGAGGGAAGGATCTGGCCCCCTGCAGCTCAGGGGCCGCACGACCTGGTGGCAGCTCACACAGAGAGGCTCTGCTGAGGAAAAAATAAAGCAGCAAGGAACCTGATCCTTTTTTTATTTTCCCTGCCTACCCGCCTCTCCTGTGGCTGGGAGGTGAGCTGCCAGCAGGCCCTGAGCTGCGGGGGGCCCCAGACCTTCCCTCCATGGCGGTGGTGCTCCCTGGGTGGCACCCACCCACTAGCAGCCCACCCAGGCAGCCCCAGGGGGTACTACTGCCATGGAGGGAAGGCCCAGGACCCCCCCCCCCCCCCCCATATCTCACGGACCACCCCCCAGCCATGAGAGATATGGGCAGGTGCCAGAAAAAAAAAAAAGGAGCAGGCCCCTCACCATAATAGTGATGGAAACCCCTAAATTGAAACGGTGGGCTTTTTATCATTGCAATTAAAAACTGACAATTTCAACTTAGGTGACTAACCCCCGTCATGTGTACAAGCACCCATAAAGCAGGAAAAATGCTTATAAAACAGGAGAAAACACAAAGCAGAAGCCTACTAAACAATATTCCAGCCTCTTGTTTGCTAATTGCCTGCCCCAATAAGTTTTTACATCACTTCTGAAAGATGTCCAGGCATAGGCTATGGGAGGCTCAATAGGGAAGGTGTTCTAGAGCTAGGAGACAAGTGCTAAGAATGATCTTCCATGCATTTTTGTCAAGCACATTGATAGTACTTGCAAGAGGCTGCTCTCAGCTGACCTTAGGGGTCATGATGGAGGGTAACAGGGATGGCAGTCCCTTAAGTATGTCAGTCCCAGACCATTGCTTGGCTTGTTCCTGGCAATAAACCCAACTTTTCTCTACTGAGCTCATATGTCCAATACACAGGATGAGAGGCAGAACAGGAGCATGTTCTCATACATGCAGTGAGCAAACCCAAGTGAGATTTTGCTTTGCTACATCTTATATTCACAAATGACCTCTGCCCCCACTAGTGAAACCCTTTTTGCCTCAGATCATTCTTCCATGTAGAACGCCTTGCTGTTAAAAGTCTGTCTTCAGGGGAGAAGAAGGGAAAAGGATATTGGAAGTAGGAGGACCTTCTTAGGTAAGGACTGAGGCAGGAAGTACAAACACAAACTCAAGACCTTCACGTTCACTGAGCCAGAAAATAAACAAAGTAACTGGAGGCAGAGGCGGAGGTGGAGGGGGGTGACTGGGGCAACACTGGGTAACAATTTTGCTGGGGAGAGGATGGGGGTTGTGAAAAAGCAGCTGTTGCCACAGAGGCAGCTGATCACATCAGCACAATCGCCATGGCAGGACTGGCTCTTCCCCAGGTATAGAGCTGTACTGCTGTGCCTCTCCCATCCACCCAGGTTCCCAGGGCAAATAAGCCTGACAGAGTCCAACAGTGGAATCTTGCATTGTGGGGCCTGTCAGATACAGAATACCAGTTTAAAATATTTCTCTGGAAGGATTTACAATGCACTTGCCTTTCAAGAATTTAAACACCCTTGGGAGGTTTCTTCTCTCTGGTAATACCAGTGGGTTGCATGGTCTTCTGCCTCTGTTGGCCAAGTGCACTGGACCCATCAGAGGCCTTTGCATCCTTACATTCTCCTCCCTACAAGCTTCCCAGATACACCCCTCCTGTCTGCCCCTATTTCAGATCCTTCCTACAACTTCACCCCTCCTGCTAGTGCCTCTGTGCCTCCCTGTCCCCTTACACCAGAGGTATTGGCAAATCACTACCATAAAGAGGGAGAAAGTAAACTTCAAGCATGAGGACTTTTACTTTCAGTTTGCGATCAGCAGAAGAAAGGTGCTGTCTTGCTAGCACTGTGGGCTCTCCACGTTTTCCATGCTGCAACCCCAAATTGCAATAGGAAACATTTTCAGGTTTTCCCTTTCCCAAAGTTTCAGGCTCCCTTACCTTCCAGAAATACAGAATGGGTTTCTGCACCACACCTGGGCCTGTTTGGGCCCTCCCACCTCCCCCAGAGCATTCTGACCTCCGGAGCCGAGGTCCCGCGCTTGGAAGAACAGAACATTTGCAGAGTGACATATCGTCTCAGCACAGAAGCCTGGCAGCCCATCCAGTAAGGTGCTGAACAACTTTTGTAGCACTGAGCACCCTCTGCCCCCTCTGAGTGATGCTGGAGTCTTCAAGCTGCAGCATGTCACCTTGCAGAATAGAGCCCAAAGAATGAAACCAGCCTTTCCTTGCTCCATTTATTCATTGTAAGTTTAACACTCATCAGAAATGAAATGCTAATTTACAGCCTTGAAAAGTGATTAGTCTGTGGAATAATAGAAATGATGCTGCCTTGTCAAAGGGAATGATTGATAAACTCCATTAAAACCGTGCAGTTCAATACTGACGGTAATAAAAATGTCTACTTTATGCTGTGTGACTACATTCCCACGCTCAGCTGATAAAACAGCTCCCCCTGCTGAACCTCCTGTAGCAGCCGTTATTATGTATCAACAGGGATCAGGGTTCTTGGCTAAAGCACCGCTTTATAAGAAACGTTCAAGCAAATAAAATGTGGTTAACTGAGGCCAGATGCGATGGCGCCTGTGTGTGGAGAGGACCTGTTGTGTCTCCATTTCCACTGTGTCTTGGATGCTGGCTAGAGGGATACACGGTTTGCTATGCATCACACATTACTCCAGATCATTCTTATTAACTTTATGCAGTAGATCACAAATTATCCAGAAAGACCAGACAAATGTTTTCACTTACGGACAGAGATGATGATGATGATGATCATCATCATCATCATCAATAATAGCAGCAGCAAGAACAACAACAATGATAATGGTGAAATATGCCAGATAAAAATCTTGGAGACTGAAACACTCAGGGAAAATAGGATTTTCTGGCCAGGGGACTGGACCTTAACTCAAGAGGTCCAGTTTTTGCTTCAGCTGAAGATTCCCTGTGTGACTGTCCAAATCGCATCAGATTTCTTTACAGTGGGGACAATGCTCCCTTGCTTTGCAAGGTTCTGTAAGGACAACTCCTTGGATTGTGAGGAGCTTACTATTGTAAAGAGGGCCACATTTCTGATGCTGCGGCTACTAAAGCAACCAAAATGCTGGCTTGCATCCATACATGCTTCTCAAGCAAATCGCAGGACATCATTCTCCCCTTGTACTTGGCCTTGGTGAGGCCACAGCTGGAGTACTGGGTCCAGTTTTGGGCCCCACAATTCAAAAACGATGTGGAGAAGCTTGGGAGGATGCAGAGGAGAGCCACGCACATGATCAGAGGTCAGGAAAACAGAACTTACAATGACAGACTGAGAGCTATGGGGCTCTTTAGCCTGGAAAAGTGCAGGCTCAGGGGTGATCTGATGGCCACCTATAAGTTTATCAAGGGTGACCACCATTATCTGGGGGAACGTTTGTTCACCAGAGTGCCCCAAGGGATGACGAGGTCAAATGGTTATAAACTACTACAAGACGATTTCAGGCTGGACATAAGGAAGAATTTCTTTACTGTCTGAGCCCCCAAGGTCTGGAATAGCCTGTCATCAGAGGTGGTTCAAGCGCCTACATTGAACACCTTCAAGAAAAAACTGGATGCTTATCTTGCTGGGATCCTATGACCCCAGCTGACTTCCAGCCCTTCGGGCAGGGGGATGGACTCGATGAACTTCCGAGGTCCCTTCCAACCTTAATGTCTATGAAATCTATGAAATCTAAACAGGTCAGACCCACAGGATCCAAGCCAGTGTCTTGGTAGAAAAACTCATAACTTTAGTAGTTCTTGTTACAGGCCCAAAGAGAAGACTAGTTGTGCATTTACTTTAATGTCAATGAGTTCTAATGGGTGGCCACAGAAAGGTATGCAGCTGGAAATGTGCGTGTTTTTATATTAACCTGCTAAATGGTTTGTGTTATAAAATAACTGGGTAGAAAGTTGCACATCACCCTTAACCCAAAACACCCATCCAATGAGAGAGGCTTTAAAACAAAAATGAAAAAGAGATAAGAAAATGTATCTTCTTTGCTCCCTTTAGCCAAAAAAACCTTGGGTAAACTAGGAAAAACTGGAAATTTCCATCCCATGGAAAAGGTTACATTGAAGTGAAACATTTCTACATTGCTAAAATCAAAAAAATGTGGGTTACTTAAAAGGGAAATGCAGAAGGCAGGGTAGAGATGCAGCTTATAGACTAAGTGAACCAGATAGAAATGACATGCTTCAAGTCAGTTCTATATTAAACTGGTAACCCGGGGAAGAAAAGAAAGAAGAGTCACACAAGCCCCTCATCACCTAGCCTGGACTACCTGGCAAGGAAGAAACAAGCTCCTGATGGAAGGGCACCTCTTACAGTGGGCAGCAAGCAAGGGGAATTGACATTAAGCATGGTGGAGGCCTCTAAGAACAAATATAGTACATAAAGTAATACTGATGGAGAAAATGTGATACTAAAGAAGGAGGTAGAAAGAAGAGCTGAGCATTTGTAGTACTTAGATCAATGGAAGTTTAGGTAAGCCTACCATTTCTTCTGTTCTCGGGTCTGTCATAGAGTGTGGCTGGCTTGCTTGAATACTACTAGACAGTATACAGCCTTATCCCACCAGCTTCCTTCAGTCATCAGCAGGTCTTTTGGTGGTGACAGAGGCTCATGTGAGCAGACCATAACCATGGAATCTAAATTCCAGTAAGTGCAAGGAATGATACCATGGCAGAAGACTGTCATCTTTCATTAGTGGCTCTTTGCCCACAGTGAAGGCGTGTTCCAAAGCACATTTACCCCAGCTGTCTGTTTCTTCTTCCCCAACGAAGATTCAGCTCTGTAACATACACCCTACAGAAGGGGGAGATGGATCATGCAACTAGCTGTCTAGGCACTGGCATCCAGACAATTATGTATCTCTCTTCTAATTTTACTCAGTGGAAGCTATTGAGAACCAAATCTTGCTTTGTTGAACAGTCGTCTCTAGGATATTTAAATGTCATTGCAATTCTTTTATGCTAAATGAAACTCACTAAGGACTGGCCTCACTCTGGACACTATTCAATTTCTTTTGGACTCCCTGAGAGCTGGACTCAGACTCTTTGAGTCATCAGGGGCTGGGGACATTGTGGAGGCAATTTGTATGACAGACTGTCTGTTGGAACAACCTATAGTTAGAGGTTTGGTGGTTGCAGGGAAGGGGTAGTGGTAAGTGGAAGCAACGCTCAGGCTTCTTTCCCTGGCAAGTTTACAAGATGTTCTAATGTTTTACTAGATTTACTTAGGCAGGGTCAAAATTTATGGCACAAGCCCCTTCAAATGCTTTGAAATAGAAACCATTCCTATAGTCCTGGTTTGCCTGTTTTTATCATGGCTTAGTCCTTGTAACAGGCGCAGCCCCAGACGCTCAAAGGGGCTCCAGTCAGAATACGAGAAATATTCAGACTGTTAAAAACAACCTCTTTGGTTTCACTAGCACACAGGGGCTTGAGAATGAGGGCCTCATTCTTAGGGAATGAGCAAGGTCTGCCTAGATTGACATCACTGGCTAGCACCTTTTGTGACAAACCATTTTAACATGTTTTAAAAGTCATTAGGTGATTCCCCGCCCCCACCCCTATGTACAGTGATTTATGAGGCTTAATTCCTGATTTACCACAGATAAAAGAAAAGAAAGCAGGTGATAATTTCTATAGGTCTTTAACAAAGAAGGGAAGATGTTTGATCTTATGTTTAAGGCATTGGAAAGGGACTCAGGAGGGTAGGTTTCCATTCCCAGTTCTGTTAAAGGCTCCCTATCAGTTGCCTGGGGTGTGTCACTTAGAGTGCAAACAGAAGTGATAATTTCACCCAATCTGGCCACAGAAAGCAGTTTATAGCCATGACTAAACACAAATGCAGGGCTGCAGACAAGATTAAAAAATGGCCAGTCAGGTGAAAATCTGACCCCTCATTAAATGAACAGTCAAATGAAGATGTTTCAAAACAGAGCATCTTCTGTAATTAGTGTCTCCCTGACTGTCAGCCTTGAGTTCTTTCCAGAATAGGAGTGGGGAAAGGAAGCAGAGGGAGTTTGGTCTGGGGTTTTTCAGCCCCCCTGGGGATGGAGTGGGTGTATTGCAGCCTTCATGAGGTGGAGGGGTTCCAATTCACCCACCCCACCCTCCAATTCCAGCTGGGGAAACCCTAGAGCGAGCTCCCTCTACTCTCTTTTCCCTCTCCCATTCTGAAAATTTTGCAGCCTAGCAGGGAGAAGGGGAGGTTGCTGGGGGAAACTGGCTGCAGGCTGGCAGCCAGCAGCTAGATTCCCCTCCTCCCTGGAACCAACAGTGAATTTCTGTTTGTTCCATGGGACTTCCTCCAAAGTGTTCTCAGTTACAGCAGGGGGCTGCACTTCTATCTGCACCCTTAATTCTTTTATATCTCAGTACTCCATCTGTAGGAGGCAGGCCTATAGCCTCACATCTTCCCTCCTTGGCAGGGAAGCGTACTGCCACATGGAGAAACCATACCATCATAGAGTATGCGATAGTGTAGATCAGGGGATTTCAACTTCTTTAGTAGGTGTACCCCCGGCGGTCAGACATGGACTGGGGAGTGGGGGGGAGGGGGGTGTGCACAGCCAGATGTGGAGCCAGGGGGCTGGCATGCAGCTGGATGTGGAGTGGCTGCAGTGTGGGGTGGTGGGAAGCGGCGGTGGCCACCACATGCAAGCTTCCCCCCACCACCACCTGTGTGCGGCTGCCCAGGCAGTGCCTCCACAGACCAGAGTGGTGCCGCTGTCCTCACCAACCCTGCCCACCCACGCGTAGCCCCTAGGGCCCTCCCAAGTACCCCCGGGAGTATGCATACTCCCAGTTGACAACCTTCATTATAGATACACATCTTGACTGTCAGTGTTTAGGGACAGAAGTTATACATAAACTGGCTTAAGTGATCAGAAACTGGTTTAAACCTGTAACAGAACACAACCTCAGTGCACATAAACCAGCTTCAAAATGGCTGAAACTGGTTTAAGATAAACGTGGTTGAAGGTAGTATCAGACTTAACTGATCTGGGTCAAACTTGTTTATGAAACTTCTGCCCCAGACCCCTTCCTGGTTCAAGTTAAATCAGTCTCCCAGCATGCTTCCACCCTTGGGCTGGGCTGTGCTGTTTACTCCAGAGAGGAGGGATGGCCCCACCCCTCTGCTCCCTAGCTGGAGCAGTGAGGGCTGATTGACAAAGGGGTGGGGGGCAAGCCTGGCTGGGAATGCAGCCCAGTCTATGGGGGGGGGGGACTGCTCCCCATCAGGCAAACCCCAGCTGGGGGCTGGGGTTAAACACCCCTTTCCCCCACTCAGACTTACTGCTGGCTTCAGTTGTGGACTATAAATCCCAGAGGCACCTGAAAGCAGGAAGAGGAAGTGATGAGCAACCCTGCAGAGTCCTGCTGCTGTAATTCTGGGCTGCAAATCCTAGAGACCTTGGGGGCAGCAAGAAGGGGAAGTGAACACACCAGAGAGCCATGCTCTAGTGCCCTCCCCTGACTTCTGGCCTAAGCCACTTCAGGCATGTGGCTGTATTTGCTGAATAAAGATAAATGTCTGTTCGCTTTTTTTTCAATTTAATCTGTGCATTTTAGACCGCAAATACAAAATCATTTCAGCCTCAGTCTTTTTTACTGTATTTAGCCAGTGAGAGCAAGCACCATCCTCTTAACATAGCCTCAACAGAGTATCGCTCCCATAGAGGCCAATGCCCATCTGGCACAAGTGGTCTTTTCCAGGGTCTTGGAGATGGAGATACCGGGTTTCTTTAAACCTGTCCCCTGCTATTCTCTCTTCTTGCACAGAGATCATAGACTCATCTTAACAGCCAGGATAACCCTGCACTTTTACCTTCTGTAGCCACTATGCAGTTGATATACAAGACTTCATCTTAGGTTTAAATTCTATTGGAAATTGGATACCTACAGAAGTTCCTTTCAACATCCCAACCCAACTCTCATAGAAATGCAATGGGATTTTTACTCCTAAATTACTTGGGCATAAGAAATGCTTTCAAAGGTACATGGCTGTAGGAAGGTAAAAAAGTGGCCTCATATCCCAGGTGCTACATCCCCAACAGCTGCCACACATATTTATACCCTATTACTATATCTATAACTTGTGTGGAGGTCTAAGGTGAAGGTACCCTCAGCTCAGATATTCCAGATGATGCTTAGGAGGCACTAGATAGGAGCTTTTCTAGGGAGTTGGTATTGTACTTCATCATCCAGCTTTGGAGAAAGAGGTGTGGGTGTTCGTACAAATCCCTCTAATGTAGTGGTATCCAACTTTTTTCAGTCGATCATTTTTGTAATGTAAAAGCAAACCAAGATCTACCCCTTGCCCCCAGCAGGTAAGTCTGTGGGGAGGAAGGGGGGCAGATTGTGGCAGAGGGAGAAAAAAATATTTGGGATCGTGCCCTCCTAGCAAGTAAGTCTGTGGGGGAAGGGGTGGGGGAAAGGACTGTGATGTGGGGGGGGGAGGGGGCAGGGCAGGGCATATCAAGGCCCCAGCTCTAGCCTCACTTCCTCTCTCACCACTGGGTCCTTGATCTGCCCCCCCCCGACTAATGGCAGTGAGGGAGAGAGTCAGGCTGGAGCAGGGGCAGGCCCTGAAGCTGGAGCAGGGTGGGACAGAGTCACAAGTGGCTTGTCTGGGGGGCATGGGGAGGGAGGGCATGCACTCCAGGAGGGGGCAGGGGGCACGTGCCCCCAGATCTTCACATGGGGTGGGGCGGGTGGGCTGCAGCTGTGGGTTGGGACCGATCTCTTCCCGGTAGGGGGGGCTGGGCCACTGGGAAGAGCCCGGCTCATGGCAGTGGCACTGGGAGTGGGGCTACGGGGGGGGTGCGGAGTTAAGCCCCCCAACCCTTCCTCCCATCCCAAGTACAGTGCAGTCCCTCAGCCCCAGTCCATAATGGCAGCCACCCCACCCTGTGCAGATCCTGTGCACTCCCAATGCATGGCCCCCATGCCCTCAAGGATGGGGATGGGAATGGAGAGGGGAAGGCTGTACTGGGGTGTTCCCAGCTGTGCTGTGCTTGGAACAGGCAGTGGTGGTGCTGGGATGGGGAGTTGGTGGAGCTACAGCAAATTTTCAACAGGCTGCAGCCCCCACCCCCCGTGGACCTGCTCCCAGCACCGCCACCGCAGGCCAGGCTCTTCCCAGTGGCCCAGCCCCCCCCACTGGGAAGAACCCAGCGCCAGACCGTAGCTGCAGCCCGCACCACCCCATGTGCAGATCTGGGGGCATGCACGCTCCATGCCCTCCCGGAGTGTGTGCCGCCCCACCCCGTGCCCCCCAGATGAGGCACTCATGACTCCGTCCTACCCCAGTCTGCCCCTACAGCAGCCCCACTCCCTCCCTCACCACTGCTGCAGCCACCCACGCTGCCCTGCATGTGGGGGGGGGGGCATGTGCCCACCCCGATCTCTGCAGGGATCAATCACCCTAGTTCTCAAGGCTTGCCAGCTCCTGCTGAGCCCCACAGTCTGGCCATGCAGCTGGGAGCTGGTGGGCAGGTGGGAAAGCAGTGGCAAAGGTGGAGGGGAATGCAAGTGAGTGTGGGGCCTGTGCCAGTGTCCCGAGGCCAGTTCCACCAGGGCCCAGAGTGGAGTGGTAGGAGCGTGGGCTGGCAGGGGTCTCTGGAGCCGGGCTGGGAGTGGAGCAGCCGCTGGGCAGCACAGCAGTGGCAGTGAAGCAGTCACACCACAGCCCGGTGAGTGGATGCAGCAGGAAGTGCTGGCCACAAGGGGGAGAGACCCCTTTTCCCCTGCACTGAGCACCAGCTCATTCCCCATGGGCAAGCACAGGGTCAGGGCTGCATGCTGCTCTATGCCTGTACTGCGTGGCTGGGGCAGGGGCACTGGGAGTAAACGGGTGCACGGAAGCCAGTGGCAGCCAGGTGGGAGCACAGGGCCCATGCTGGTGTCCTAGGGCCAGCACCGGCAGGGCACAGAGCAGAGCAATAGGAGTGCCGGGTCCAAGCCAGCAGGGGCTCTATTGAACTGGGCCAGCTCCTCCCTCTCCCTGCTGGTGCAGCCCGGCTCCACAGACCCCTGCCAGTCCATGCCCCATGCGCCTACCTCCCCACTCTGGGCCCCACCAGCTCTAGCCCTAGGACATTGGTGCAGGCCCCACTCCCCTTCCCTGCTGCTTTCCCCACTTTTCTGCCCGGCCACTCTGCACTACATAGCTCCCATACCCACATCCATACCCACACATGCACATCTCCACAAACCCCCATATGCAATCACTTCTGCATATACACCACAAATGCCCACAAAACAGGACAAAAATATTTTTGTAATTAAATTAAAATATATTATTATGGGTGTTTGATTTTTAGTATGTAATTTGTATTTTTTCCCCTAAAATGGCAAACCCTCTTCCCCAAAGGAGTACTTCCAGGGGCAAGGGGAGGGACTTCCAGTGGCAAAGGTCAGAAGTTAGGGTCAGAACTTCCGATCCCAAGACAGTGACTAGGTGGCAGAGTGCCTGTCAGGGGGCGGGGCTACCCTTGCAGCCCTTGACAGCTTGCCAAAACTTGGTAAGCGGCCCTCTGCCTGAAATAATTGCCCGCCCCTGGCTTATAAATTGAGTGAGCGCTACTGGGCAGAGGGAATTATTTGGGCTGATGGTGATAATTGCCAAGGGGTGAGTCTGAACAGAGATAATATGTTGTGACCTATGTATCAGGGCCTGGGGGGCGAGGGGTCCCATGTCACTACAAGTTGTTTAATGACGATCAGCGCTGTGTATACTAAAGCTTAAGCAGTGCTTGTTGCCATGGCAGGGCAGTGAGAGCATATGTGAGCTGGTGCAGCTCCCAGATTCAAGGCACAGTTAAGGTTTTGGGTTCAATTCTCACCCATCTAGAGAAAGAGAAGCAGCCTGAAAAATAATTGGCTTCAGAGATCTTCCCTCTGAGTCTGTTCCTGTTCTTTCCACACAAAGCGTGGTGCTCCATAACTTTATTGAATTCTGTGACATCCTGGCTGCGAGCCACCATTGTGCTGACTCAGCTTACCTCTGTGGTTCTCAACTGAGGTGCTGCAATGGCTGCTGTGGTGGCTGCATCTCCTGCCATCAGGTGGAACTACCTCACATGCCTTCTGTGGAGCCAGATCGGGAAGCAGCTATGGCAGGAGGCAAGAGTGTGGCCCCTTCCTGCATTAGAGTTATCTGATAAATTGAAAGCAGATGAGAGCACCAACTTTTGCTGCAGACTTTCCCAGTTGGATCCCACATGCTTCTACTGGGAACAGAGGTGCACAGGACAGTGTCACCTGCTCTGTGTGTGTCTGTTACCAGGAGGAGAGTGAGTGCAAGGCACCTCCAGGAATGGATGTGGTAGAATTGGACACTCCTGCCTGCTCTAGGTTTATCAGATAAACCTGATGCAAGCAGAACCATGTGCATGTGCCATAGCCCTTCATCATCAGGCTCCACACAAGACACATGGGGCCATTTCATCTGGTCACAGCAGCCATGGCACCCATGCTATGGCACCCCTGAAATGGTCTGGTGGCACCCCAGTTGAGATCCACTGTTATGTGGAGAACCAGCTATTATGATGTAAATATTACATCTGCATGATCTGAGGTCAAAGTTAGAGCAATATCGTTCATTTGTACTGGTACAGGAATATGGAGTTGTAACAGTAAGGGTATGTTTGCACATACCCATACATTTTGAGCTAGTTCACAAAGGGAACATGCCAAAAGGGCAGCAGCTGCTATGTTTTGTTATGTGTGGACAGGCTGGGAATGATATAAATGTAGCAAAAATGCTCCAACTTTCAACACTTCTTCATCCAGAGATTATCACATGCCTGCAGCCAGCCTATCCTGTTGCCAAGTGTCAGTCAGGTCATGGTCTCTCCTTGTCAAACTGTGTTTTTGGATAGCTTAGTGATCCAAGCTGCCCTCACTTTAAAGATGAAAGGTTTTCATTTGGAAATGATGCCATGGAGCATTGTGGGAGTTGTGGTTCATGTGCCCTTTGTTCTCTTTTGGCCATTCTCTTTGGCCAGGCGCATCACCCATCATGACTCACCACCTGCATCAAGGGAATCTGTAGCTGTGATGCTTTGTAGGACACGTAGTCCACCTGAGGATCAAAACCCAAGCCACAGAGGAGATCAAGAGGAAGATATCAGAGCTAAGTTTCCAGTGCTACACTGCAGTAACATTTCTTTAATTAAAACATTTGGGGTATTACTGTACACGCTTAAATTTTAAAGTGTTATTTTTGCTTACCAGAAATAGGTACTTTTTATGAAAAATTTGCACTCTCCAAGCAAAAAGACATGACTTGAGCTGTCCAGGAAATAGTTTTCCTGCCTCAAGAAATTTGGTGATTTAAAAAAAAAAATTCCTGATGCTGAATTGATGTGAGAGGTAGAAATGTGTAAAATTTCTGTGAACCAAAAATTTAGGGGGAAAAACCTCAGACTGACTTAAGGGAAATATTTTATTTCAGTAAAATCAACATTTTGTAGCAAAACCCCCAGTTTTTTCTTTTTTTTATTTATTTTAAAATGCATTCCCTCCCCTTCCCCAACCATTTCTGACTTTCTCTCTCCCTTTCTATTCCCTAGATAAGTATAAGTAAGCTAAGATGTAGGATAAGCTTTAACATTTTATTTTAGGTAGTAAGTTTTATTTTTCTCTCCCCTCTTTGCAAATAAGTGCCCTGCTATTTTGATATAGATATCCACAATTGTATAAGTGATAATTCATAGATGTTAGGGTTGGAAGGGACCTCAATAGATCATCGAGTCCGACCCCCTGCATAGGCAGGAAAGAGCGCTGGGTTTAGATGACCCCAGCTAGATGCCCATCTAACCTCCTCTTGAAGACCCCCAGGGTAGGGGAGAGCACCACCTCCCTTGGGAGCCCGTTCCAGACTTTGGCCACTCTAACTGTGAAGAAGTTCTTCCTAATGTCCAGTCTAAATCTGCTCTCTGCTAGCTTGTGGCCATTATTTCTTGTAACCCCCAGGGGAGCCTTGGTGAGTAAAGCCTCACCAATTCCCTTCTGCGCCCCCGTGATGAACTTATAGGCAGCCACAAGGTCGCCTCTCAACCTTCTCTTGCGAAGGCTGAAGAGGTCCAGGTGCCCTAGTCTCTCCTCATAGGGCTTGGCCTGCAAGCCCTTAACCATACATTATTATTATGTTTTGTATTGATTTTTTTTTTTTTACTGCTTTTATATTGTGTGATTACTGTTTTAGATTACTGTTTATATATATATATATATAAAGTTAGCATAAGTCATGTCAAGTTTTCATCTTGTAATGTCAAGCCTCCATCTTATCCCCATGCCCTGTTGTGTAACCCATGACTGAAACCTACCCGTCCTGTGTAACTTGGTTCCTGAATGAATGGGGATGAATGAGGGTGCCTGAGAGACAATGGCAGTACGTCTAAAAATAGCTCCCTCTGAATGTTCAAACCATCAACACCAATACCTGAACCAAGGACCCAGCCATTGGAACCACTCTCAGCATTCAAGAAACAAAAGATGAGGCAACCCACCATTGTGCCAAGCTGCACATACTCAGTAAGAACACCTGGAACCATCTGGAACAGGACTGACCTTGCCTGAACAGGCCCTCCCCATAGGAGATCAGAGGTAGTCTGCCCCATAAAAACGGGTAGTGAAGACTGACTCCTTGCGATGCCCTCTCCATCTGGACCAGCACCATGCCACATCACCTGTCCACCCAGAGGCCCTGCCAGGAACCCCCCTCTGGACAACACCTACTGGACAAGGACCCCTTTCCAGCCTGGATAGGTAGCTATCACCCCCACCCCCTCTTCAACCAAGGACTTGGACTCTGCTTCTCTTCCCCACCTGGACCCCAACCCTGCCACTGAATCTCTTTTTCCTGCTGCCATTGTGAGTGCTTGTGTGTGGGAACCAATAATTTCATGGGTCTGTGTAGTGTATTGTCTGTTTAATAAACCTATTATTTTGAAACCCCGAGTTGGGCTTTTGTCTGTTTCCTGACCGTTTCCTCCTTGCCACCACTTATCTGCCCCCCGCCCCAGTCTCTAAGCTGTCAGCCTGTTTCCAGCCCCAAGCTCCCACATTTCTGCCTCTCTCTCTGTCTTTCCTGGCTGTCTCCTGCTTGCCACCACTTATCTGCACCCCTCCCCCCACCCCAGGATCTCAGCTGTCTGCCTCAGTTTCCAGCCCCAATCTACCTTAAGTAACCTCAAGCCTCAATTCCTCAGCCAGTTTCTCTCTAGTCCACCGGTTCTAATCTCAGTTCTGGCAAATTTAACTCTCTCTCTCTCACCTTAACCTTCCTCCAAGTATCCCAGGTACCCCAAGCACACACATACATACTGTGCCATCCAAGTTAGGAACTTACTTATGTGTAGGTGGGTTGTATATGTGTGAACTGGTGAATGTGTATGTGTGTATATATATATGGCTTTGTGTGTATGATATATGAATTAGTGATCTGTGTATGTGTACTGATTGTGCGGGTATGGACAATTGATTTTTGTCTAACTTTTGGGGTGTATAGTGTATAGCTTGAATTAGTCATAGGTATGCATGTGCCTAGGCTGGTTTAGATGTGTATGTGCCTGAGCTGGTAGTGTCCGTGTGTACGCACCCAATTGATTTGTGTGTTTGTATATGTGCAATTGTGTCACACCCTCCTAACAGTGCAATATTGAGATCCTCAGAGTTGGCCTGACCCTATAGGGAAACACTAGTTTTGTTTCCAACTTTGTATAATTACTTTTGCACTTTTAATCAAAATTTCAAAATAAATGTCACTTTTTGTTTTTTTTATTTTAAAAGGTCAGAAATGTCCCTTTCCATAACAAATTATTTAAATCAAAATTGGTTATTTTCCCAGTGAAGAAGTGTTGGGTCTAAAAGTTCCCAGTCAGCCCTAGATACAGGTGTGCACAACCTTTGTCTGACCTATGGAAAGCCAACCCCTGCTCCAGCACTGGAATGATCTGTGGCAAGGCAAGGGCCCCCAAAGGGACACTTGCATGCCTATACATAAATCCCAGGATGCACAGTCTCCATGAAAACATGTGTCCAAGCAACTCCAAACTTGCTCCTCCCCTGCTGGCTGGCATCTTGTCTCCAGCAATGGCCTCTGTAGAAAGTAGCTTAAGCAGCAGAGTTGTACAGGGTGGGAATTGTTTTCCAGGTGTCCCAGACTATCATCTTGTGTCCCGAAGCATGGGACTCAATTATCCTTATTCTCTTAAGTCACACTGCTTTGATTGGGTCTCGCCAGAATAAATCCAGTTTCAGCTCTTAACTTAGTGGCCCTCTGGAGCGCTGAACTGCACTGGCAAGTATACAGTTAGTATAGTAACCGTATACTTATATAGTAATCTCTCCCTAGCTTTTTACTACCAGTCCTTGAATTTCCCTGACCTCATCCTATGGAATGGGGTGAAGGGAGAATCTGATTCATTTTCACTCTTCTCATTAATATTGCATTCTTCAGCCCAATGCTTCCCCTTTCCAGGATAAATAGTTATAGGCTTGTGTCACTGACAGCAGAAGTAAGCTCAGCCCATACTTTGTCTGGTTTTGCCAAAGAAAGGTGGCCAGATCCTTAAAATAAATCAGTGGAGCACCACTGAAGAACATCTTCCAGATCTTCAGCTGGTACATATCAGGTATAGTACAGTAAACAGTGCCAGATTAAGGCTTAAGCTACAGTTTAGGGTAGGGGTGGTCAAAATACAGCCCTGCAGGCTGAATCCAGCCCACCAGGCCATTCTATCTGGCCCATGGAGCCCCTAAAAAATTTAGAAAATTAATATATCTGTCCCTGGCTACCTGTCAAAGTTGACAGAAGCCAGGGGCAGCAGGACCCAGGGGAAGCCATTGACAGGATCAAGTGGCTGCAGAAGCAAGGTCTGGTGGCCCTGCCTCTCCCCACCCCTAGCCAGAAGCTCTGTGCAGAGCAGAGGCTTCTGGCTTGGGCCCCTAGGGCTGTTCACTGGAGGGAAATTCAGATAAGAAGTGTGGGGGGAGGCAGGGGAGGACTGCAGGAGATCACCCCAGTCCTCAGGGTTGTGCCAAGCTGGCTGCTGTGGTCCCAGTGCTGCAGCTGGGAGCCATGGGGGGAGGGGTAGCAAGCAGGCATGTGGAGCACAGCAACAGCTGGGCAGGAGCATGGGGCCCAGACCAGAGCAGCAGGAGTGAGGGGTCAGACTGGTAGGGCCTGGGAGCCAGGCTGGCTCCCCCTCTTCCTGCTGGCGCAGCCCAGCCCAGGTCCATAGAGCCTTGCTGCCCCATTCTGGGCCCTGCTGGTGCTGGCACCATGCTCCTGCCCAGCTGTTGCTGTGCTCTGCACACTGCCCCCCACCTGCTGCAACCATTTGCCTGCCACTACCTCTGCTCCCCTCCACCCCCGTGCTGGTCACTCCATCATCATGTCATTCCAGGCTGCAGGATGCAGCAGGAGCCAGCTGGCACCTGTGATTTTTGGCTGGCCCTGTGTGGTCCCAGCAGGGCCACTGTGGCTCCTGCTGTCTCCTGCAGTCTTAGCAGCTGGGATGTGGTGCCAGAGAAGTGAGCTGTGGCATGGGGGGGAGGAGGGGGGAGGGGGGAGGAGGGGGGATGGAGAAGTGGCAGAAGGGCAGCGGTGGCAGAAGGGTGGGGAAGTGGCTGCAACCAGGAGTATGGGGCCATGCTGGTGCTCCAGGGCCAAGAGCAGAAGGAGCGCAGAAGCCAGGCTTGGAGAAGCACTGTGGAGGGCTCTGCCTGCCATGGGGGATTGTGGGCAAATCCTCCCACTCTACACATGCCACAACCCTCCCCAGCCATCATCCCCCCCACACACTCACAGCTCCCCACAAACCCCACACCCACCCACACCCCACATCCTCCCCAACCTCACATACATACCCCACCTCAAGGAGCATCGAGGTAGTAAACCAAAGACTGCGGCACCGGAGTCATCAGGAAGGCTTTGGCTTCCACGACCACAGCCCATTCTTTGGTGAGAGAGGCAGTGAGCTGCTGGGAAGGGACAGCCTCCACCTCTCTCCACTGGGGAGGATGCTCTTCTCAGCTAGACTGGCTAACCTGCTCCACCAGGCTTTAAACTAAGCCCACCGGAGGATGGGGGGGGACTACTGCCACTGCTGGCCCACTGAGCAACCTTTGCAAAGCCAGCAGGCCAAGGCACTCAAGGGAGCCAACCCCTGCTCCAGCACTGGAATGATCTGTGGCAAGGCAAGGGCCCCCAAAGGGACACTTGCATGCCTATACATAAATCCCAGGAGCTTGGGGAATAAACAGGAAGAACTTGTCCTCCTGCTTAACACAAATAATTACAATGTCATAGGGATAACGGAGACCTGGTGGGATTTCACCCATGACTGGACCACAGGTATAGACAGTAGTACTCTGTACAGGAGAGACTGAGTGGACAAAAGGGGCAGGGGTGTAGCTCTCTATGTCAAGGAAAGCTACGCATCCCTGGAAGCCGACATTGGTGCCCAGAGTGGATGACTGGAGACCCTCTGGGTTAAAATCTGTGGGGAACATGGCACAGGGGACACGGTGGTGGGAGTCTATTACAGACCTCCTACCCAGGATCAAAAGCTTGACCAGGAGTTCACCAGGAAATTAGCTGAGGCTGCACGCTCCCGGTGCATGGTTGTCATGGGAGACTTCAACTACCCAGACATCTCATGGGAAAAGCGCTTGGCCAAATCCGAATGGTCACAAAGCTCTCTCATATGCATGGATGACCTCTATCTGACATAAGATGTCTACGGGCCAATGCGAAGTAAAGCACTGCTCGACCTGGTACTGGCAATGGGGGACGGCCTGATCAGTGACCTAACAATTGAACAGAAGCTATGTGACAGTGACCATGAGCTGATCACCTTCACCATCCACCGTAAAGCTGGCAAGTCAGTCAGCAATACAGGAGTCCTCAACTTCAAGAAATCTGACTTTGACAAGCTCAGGAGGCTTGTTAGTGAGGCCCTAATGGACCACAACCCAAAGGGGAGGGGAGTTCAGGATGAGTGGTTGCTCCTCAAGGGAGCAATCCTGGATGCACAAGCAAAGTCTATCCCATCTTGGAGGAAAGGCAGCAAAAGGGCACAGTAGCCCCCTTGGCTCTGCAGTGGACCTCCTGTGTCTAAAAAAGAAAGACCTAAAAAGGATGGAGGACTGGATCGACCTCCAAGGAACAATATTCTGCACTGGTCTGGACCTGCAGGGAGCGAACCAGGAAAGCCCAGGCTGCGACTGAACTCCAACTAGCTACAGGTATCAAGAACAATAAAAAAGTCCTTTTTTACATATGTGGGAAGCCAAAGGAAAAGCAAGGGTAACATTGAACCCCTGCTAAACCAAATGGGACAACTGACAACCGATGCCCAGGAAAAAGCCAACTTGCTAAATGGGTACTTTTCATCAGTTTTTCACCAGTCCCAAGGGAGGCCCCTGCCCATTACAGGATGGGAACGCCTGGATGAGGGTGATTCCTTACCCTCCATCAATGCTGACCTTGTGAAGGAACACCTTAAGAGGCTGGACACCTTCAAGTCAGCCAGCCCTGACAGTTTACACCCCAGGGTGCTCAAGGAGCTGGCAAGCATCATAGCTCAGCCTGTGGCATGGATCTTTGAGAACTCCCGGTGCTCTGGTGAAGTGCTCAAAGACTGGAAGAAAGCCAATGTGGTGCCTATCATCAAGAAAGGGAGGAAAGTGGATCTGGCAAACTACAGGCCCACAAGCCTGACCACTATCCTGGGGAAGGTCTTAAAAAAGATTATCAAACAGACCATTCTTAACAGACTGGCTGATGGCAGCCTCCTGAGGGATAGCCAGCATGGTTTTGTTGTCATGCCTTGGTCTTACTTGACCAATCTTATTTCCTTTTATGACCAGGTGACCTATCACCTGGACAACAGAGAAGAGATTGATGTCATATATCTTGACTTTAAAAAAGCCTTTCATCTGGTATCCCATGATCACCTCTTGGCAAAACTGGCCAACTGCGGCCTTGGCTTCACCACAATCCACTGCCTGAGGAACTGGCTCCATGGCCAGACCCAGAGGGTGGTGGTTGCTGCGGCTAGTAAAGTGAGAAAAATGCTGCTTGCATCCATAGATGCTTCTCAAGCAAATCCCAGGACATCATTCTCCCATTGTACTCGGCTTTGGTGAGGCCACAGCTGGAGTACTACATCCAGTTTTGGGCTCCAAAATTCAAAAAGTATGTGGAGAAGCTTGAGAGAGTTCAGAGGAGAGCCACGTGCATGATCAGAGGTCAGCAAAACAGATTTTATGATGAGAGGCTGAGAGCTATGGGATTCTTCAGCCTGGAAAAGTGCAGGCTCAGGGGTCATCTGGTGGCTGCCTATAAGTTTACACAGGGTCTTCACCAGGATCTGGGGGAACATCTGTTCACCAGAGTGCCCCAAGGAATGACAAGGTCGAACGGTCACAAACTCCTCCATGACTGTTTCAGGCTGGACATAAGGAAGAACTATTTTACTGTCTGAGCCCCCAAAGTCTGAAATAGACTGCCACCAGAGGTGGTTCAAGCATCTACTTTGAACGCTGGGCTCGATCTTCCAAGGGCCCTGCTAGCCCTAATGTCTGTGAAATCTATGAAATCTACACACACCCACACCCACCACAAATCCCACACACACACACACCCCCACATCCTCCCCCACACACTAAGAAGCCTATACCCACCCACCCACCCATACTCCCCTATAATATACAAGAGTAAAACTTCATCTTAAGCTATTATACTATCACTTCTGTGTACACTACACAAACACATGTAAAGCAGGACAAAAATATTTTTCTGAAATCAAATTAATGAATGTTGTATTAAATGTTTGATTTTCAGAATATAATTTGGTATTTTTCTGGTTCCAAGATGGCAAACCCTTGCTGAAAGGAGTATTTCTGTGGGGGCAAGGGGAGCCTTCTGGTGGCAAAGGTCAGGGGCTAGGGGTGGGACTTCTGATCCCAAGATGGTGACCAGGGGATGGGGCACCTGTCAAGGGGTGAGGCTACCCTTGTGGCCATCGGTAGCTTGCCAAAACACAGTAAGCAGCCCTTCACCCAAAATAAATGCCCACCCCTGGCTTAGAGCCTCACAATATGAGGGGCCTCTAGATAAGAAAAAAAACTTGACTCAATATCAAGTTTTATAAGAATCAGTTGGTAAATCAGATTAATAGATTCATAGACTGTAAGGCCAGAAGGTACCTTGGAAGATCATAGGGTCCCGCCCCCTGCATCAAACAGGAAAGATAATTGTGGGTCAGGTGACTCCAGCAAGGTGACTGTCTAGGCTCCTCTTAAAGATTTCCAGGGTAGGTGATTGCACCACCTCTGGAGGGAGCTTATTCCAGTCTGGACACCCTGACTGTGAAGAGTTTTTTCTAATGTTGAGCCTGAATCAGTCTTCCAGGAGTTTTACTCCTAGTTTTCCCGTCGGGTGCCCTGGTGAACAGTTTCTCACCAAGCCCTTGATGTACTTCCCTTGTGTAGCGGTAAGCTGCTACCAGGTCCCCTCTCAGCCTTCTTTTCCTCAGGCTGAAGAGTCCCAGATCCCTCAACCTTTCCTCGTATGGCTAGCCATAAAAGACTCTGATCATAGGGGTGGCTCTTCTTTGGACTCTCTCAAGCTTGTTCATGCCCTTGTTAAAGTGTGGTGCCCAGAACTGGACACAGTACTCCAGCTGTGGTCTGACTAGTGCTGAGTAAAGCCGAAGAATTACCTCCTTGCTTTTGCTGGAGATGCATCAATTGATGCATGCCAGAGTATTATTTGCCCTACTGGCTACAGCATTGCACTGCTGGCTCATATTCATACCACGGTCCATTATTACCCCCAGGTCCCTTTCTTTCATGGTGCTAGTCAGTTTGCTGCCGCCGATCCTGTAGGTGTGTTGGGGGTTGCTCATCCCAAGGTGGAGCACTTTACATTTCTCGACATTGAACTTCATCAGGTTCCAATCTGCCCAACTTGCTAGCCTGTCTAGGTCCGCCTGTATCTGGAGCCTATCTTCAAGCGTGACCACGCTTCCCTATAACTTGGTGTCATCTGTGATCTTGGCCAGCAAGCTCTTTACTCCCACATCCAAATAATTAATAAAGATGTTGAAAAGTACTGGACCAAGCACCAACCCCTGCAGGAAACCACTGCCCACTTCTCAGCAGGATAATACAGATCCATTCACTACGACTCTTTGGGCCCTATCCTGCAGCCAGTTTCTCACGCATCCAACTGTCTTGGAGTTAAGCCCACAATCCTCCAATTTTCTCATAAGGACATCATGGGATACTAGATCAAAGGCCTTTTGGAAGTCAAAGTATACAATGTCAACTTGCTCTCATGTCCAGGTGGTGAGTTACCTGGTCATAGAAGGAGATGAGGTTGATAAGGCAAGACCTGCCCATGAAGAAGCCATACTGGCTGTCATTCAGAATCTTACCTTCTGCAAGCTTATCACAGATAGTCTCCTTGATTAACTTTTCTAGGATTTTCCCTAGGATGGAAGTTAGGCTGACTGGCCTATAGTTACCTGGGTCCTCCCTCCTACCCTTCTCATGGATGGGCACAACATTGGCCCTCTGGAGAAGTCCCTGAGGACTGGAAGAGTGCCATGAGTTGTGGAACAGTTTCACCAGGGGTTCCGCGATGACTTCAGCCAGCTCCATCAGCACTCTCAGATGAAGATCATCTGATCCCACTAACTTGTATATGTCTAATTTTTTTAATTGATCATACACCAATTCTATGGCAATAGTAGGAAGGTGATTATTCGTACCGTGCTCATCCTGTACTCTACCTGGCGCTGTTTTCCCCCTTGGTCTAGTGAAAGCCTAAGGCAAAGAAGTCATTCAGGAGTTCAATCTCCTGAGTTGTTGAGCAATGGCCTCACACTCCCATTTGTTTTCCTCCTGTTCCCTATGTACTGAAAGAATACTTCTTGTTGTCCTTGATTCCTGTTGCTAGTCTAAGTTCAGTTGTTACTTTAGCCTTTCTTATTTGTTCCCTACAAAATGTGAGCTGTCATGGAATACTCCTCCTTGGGGCCCGCCCTAAGCTCCCATTGTTTATAAGCCTCTTTCTTCTTTCTTAAAAGGACCATGATTTCCCTGTTTACCCAAGAGGGCTTCCCAGCCCTTCTGTTACCTTTTCTCTGCATAGGAATGGACTTCCTTTCTGCTTCAAGGATTGTGTCCTTAAGGAACAACCACTCTTTATGCACACCTTTTGCCTTCGCTCCCTGGTCCCACAGCACTTCCCCTACTAGTGACCTGCGCTTGTTGAAATTTGCATTTTTGAAGTCCGAAACTTCAATCCTATCAGATTTGTCTTCCTTATGTCGGACAGTGAACATGATGGTTACATGGTCGCTGTCGCCCAGACTTCCCTCTATATATAAGTTGGTCATCTTCTTTGGCCAGGACCAAGTCTAGCAGAGAGTCACCTCTGGTTGGCTCATGTACCTCCCGAATCAAGAAGAGCTCTTCAACACAGGTCAGGAAAGACTGCAACTGATCCAACTTGGTCAAGTGTTCCTCCCATGAGATATCTGGATAATTAAAAATTGCCCATAACAACCATATCATGTGTATGTGCAGCCTCAGACAATTCTTGGGTGAACTCCAGATCAAGTTCCTTCCCCTTGGTGGTCTGTAGTATACACCTACAGATAGGACTCTCTCACTGCACCCTGTCCCCCCCCACAACTTGACCCAGAGGGTTTCATGCTGTTCATTTTTGGAGCCGATGTCAGCCTCCAAGGAGGTGTACTGCTCCAGAGCCGATGTCAGCCTCCAAGGAGGTGTACTGCTCCAGAGCCGATGTCAGCCTCCAAGGAGGTGTACTGCTCTTTCACGTAGAAAGCAATGCCACCACCTTTCTTCCCTACCCAGTCCCTTCTATGCAGAGTGTAGCCCTCTATAGCTATGCTCTAGTCATGTGAGGAGTCCCACCAGGTCTCTGTAATCCCTACTAGATCATAATGCCCACTGGAGAGTAGTAGAGCTAGCTCTTTCTGCTTGTTCCCCATGCTTCTGGCATTAGTATATAGGCACCTGAGTCCTCCTACTGGGGCCCTCATCTTCCTGTCCTGTTGATGGAGAACTATTCCCTCGGTTCCCACAAAAGTAGCTCTCCCAGTGTCCCCATTTACAGGACTTACTTGTATGTTGGTCCTTGGACATGTTTGAATTTGTGTATCCCCGTCCCCCAGCAATCTTAGTTTAAAGCCCTGTCCAGAAGATCAACTATACTGGGTACGAACAGAGATTTACCTTTCCTCATGAGGTGGATGCCATCCCTTCCCAGGAGTCCTCTCTCCCTAAAGTGCACACTGTGTTCAAGGAATACAAAGCCTTGTCGGTAGCATCAGCATCAGAGTTGCTGGTTCACTTCCTTGATGCATCCTTCACTTCTAGGACCGCGGCCTGCAACAAGGAGCACAGAAGAAAAGACTACCTGGGCCCCCAACCCCTTGAGCCCAGCTCCCAGAGCCCTGCAGTTGCTCATGACCTGGTCTGGATTACTCCTGGCCATGTCATTAGTTCCTACATGGATGAGGAGCATGGAGTAGTAGTAGGAGGACCAGACTAGCCTGGGGATCCTCTCTGCTACATCTTGAATGTGAGCCTCTGGGAGGCACTAGACCTCATGGGCTAGGCAGTCCAGATGGCAGATGGATCCCTCAGAGCCCTGCAGGAGGGAGTCTCCCACCATAACCTCCTTGCACCTCCTCTTAGGGGTGGCAGCTTACCTTCCTCCTCTTCTGGTGTCACCATCGGAGTCTCCTCATGTGTGGGGAGGGGAGCATACTTGTAGTGCAGGGCCAGGGGAGGAGCAGGCCTGGCCCTGCATTTTCTGGAGCGTGAGGTGACTGTTTTCCAGGTCACTCCTGGTAGGTCTTCTTGGTTAGCTATCATGTTGGCCACCATCTCTGTCTCTTTCTCTTCTTCCTTCTTCTGGAGTAGCCATCGATGAAGTCTTCGTGGGCCCTGATGGTGTGCAGCTGACATGTCTCCTTCTCAAGCTCCCACACCCAGCCCTCCTGAGACTCCACAAGAGAGCACACCACATAAGTGGGGGTTCTTCCATGCCCAGTTGCCAGCAGCCACACCAGGCAGCCCTTGCAGGCTCGGGCCCCGGACTCTGTCTGGGTGGAGGTCTCAGCAATGCCGGGACACCTGAGGGTACAACGAGTCACCGTCATGGCACAGAGCAATTTTGTGGTAATGGGCTATGCTATTACCCATGAACTGGCTTGTGAACTGCCTGCAAACTGCTTCCCCTGTTTGCGATCCCTGTTCTCTGACTCCCTGGTCACAGGCTCCCTGGTTCCCATGGGAGTCTCCTTTTATACCCTTCTGGGCCTGGGCTGACTCAGCCCCTTTGTTGGGCTTCTGTCAGGCTTCCCATACAAGAGATAGAATGAAAATGTTCATATTTAGAGAATCATTTTCCCCATAACTTGACAGAGATATACATACATTGGATTATTTTTACCATATGGGGCCTCTTAAAATGCACATAGCTTAGGGCCTCAGCATGTCATAATCTGGCACTGCTAGTAAAGCCAGTGGAGCTCTGCTGATTTACACCATTGAAAAGATCTATCTTGTTTCGTGTAGAAAGTGACATAGGGGTGATGATAACCATGCTGCCTTGGAGTAAGCTGGCATCTGAGTGACATTAGCAAAGACATGGCCAGTTCCCAGTTGAGGAAAACATATGTTAGCCATAGGCCATAAAAAAAGAAATCCCAGCTGCAACATGAAACACATCAGCACTTTCAAAACAAAGCTTGGAGGCAGAAGCATGAAAAAGGAAGCCATGGTAAGGCTGCCACCTGAGTGGCAGGCTGCCTTCAATAACATAAACCAGTTGACAAGAATGGAAAGTATCTTTTGAATAGCAGAATAACAGCAACCACAAACATTTCCAGGCAGATGCTGGTGAACTTTGCACCAGAAGTAGGGAATGGAAAGATTAGTGATCTGGAGAAAATGAAAGGCAGAGACACTGAAAGAACCAACACTTCTGCCTCCCCTTTCCTGCCCTGCTGCAAAAGACTACTTGAAAGAACAGCTTGTTATGTAAGACTCGTGTTTCATAATGGGCATGGGGGCAACTTTGGTGCCTGCCACTGTACGGGGCTTGAGCAGGCTGCAGAGTGAGAGCAGAGATAATCAAGTGGTAACATGGCAGCCAGGAGGCTGCCTGGTCAGAGGAGGGCTTGGTAGCCTGAGTATAAGACCAGGCCCAGGGAGCAGGACAGGCAGTTGTAACTGAGAAGCTGATGGAGTAACATTGCCTGGCTGGTGGAGTCTGCTCCCAGAACATCATGGAGGTTAGGGTAAGAATTTTGGGAAGGGAGGAGGTTCCTAGAGATCCAGGGAGGTCTAGAGCCCTTAGGAGGGGGCTGAAGGCCTGGAGCTGTGGAGAGGCTAACCTGTAGGAAGGGGCTGTTATAGAGGCCCGGGAGAGGCCAGGATAGCCTATTGAGAGAGGCTGGGTATACAAGGGCCTAGAGAAGACAGGCCAGCCTAAGCAGAAGGGGCTTAGAGTTTGTGGGCCTACAGAGAGGCTAGGTGGGCCTCTGAGTAGAACTGTTAAAGAGTATGAGCGACTGAGGAAAGGCCTGGGGAAACCCAGGGAGTGGAGCGGACCCTGGAGAGGTCTGTGGACAGGCTCAGATGAACCCAGTGAAGTAAAAGGGCTGCTTTATACAAGACCTGTGGGGCTCCAGGCAAGCTCCGGGTGAAAGGAGCGAGTTATGGAAGGACCCAGGGATGAACCCCTATTGAGTGAGAAAGCCAGCTGTTTGTAGATTGACCCAGGGCTCTCAACTGGCCCAAACTGGGGCCAGAGCCCGAGAAGCCAAAGGGCAAGTATGCCAACTGCAAGGGGCTCTGGACCTGAGAACCTGGGGTCCTGACTGGCTGGAGACTGGGGCCAGGTTCAAGCAAGGGAAGGTCTCTCAGGGAAGAGACTACTGATGAGAGAGTAAGGGGGTCAGCTAGCAAGCAGTCTGGAGGCTGGAGCTCAGCCACCTGATGAGAAGTGTCCTGTAAGGGGTCTGAGAGAGTTGAGGGCAGTGACTGGGGGTTATATTATAAAGTGGAGGCTGGGATAGTGTGCCCAGGAGTGAGCAGCCTAGGAAGAACATGAAGGAGCCCAGAGAGGAAGGAGAAAGACCACGGTAGGTAGGCCTGCAGGGGTCCTGGGTAAGTCCTGAAACTGCACCCTGCTGGGGTTGGGAGGTGTGGTGGGGTTGCCTGTGGTGGGGTGGTCCCCTAGAAATGCCACACCTGTGCCTCCCCAGTGAAAGGCAAGGATGGAGCACTGGAAAGCCTCAGCCTCCACTGCCTTCTGGGTACTCCATGGAGGGGAAAGGTTAGGGGAGCACACCCTGATGGAAAAGCAACAGGGTTGGGCAACAGCACAAGGACTAGGAGGCCCGAGCCCCAATGCCTGAGAAAGTGGGACCTATGGATAGCAATGTGGGGGCCAAGAGGGCTCATGGCCCCACCGGGATACCCAACGGTCCCAGGGGAGGCACAGCCAGGCCCAGGGTCAGTGAGGACTTAGTCAGGGAACTTCTGGTGGGACTAGACGTGTTCAAATCAGCAGATCCTGACGATCTCCACCCCAGAGTGCTGAGGGAATTAGCAGAGGTCATTGTGGGACCCCTGGCACGACTTTATGAGTGCTCATGGTCCAAGATGAATATGGGCCGACAATGTGGGGACTTGGTCAGGAAGGCTAACCGCACCTTGTCATGCATCCATAGATGAATCACAAGCAGGCCCAAGGAGATGATCTTCCCCTCTGTGCGACATTGGTCAGGCCGCAGTTGGAGTGCTGCATCCAGTTCTGGGCGCTGCACTTCAGGAGGGATGTGCACAGCATCGAGAGGGTCCAGAGGAGGGCCACTCACATGATCAGGGGCCAGTAAGGCAGGCCCTATGAGGGGAGGCTATGGGACCTGAACCTGTTCAGCCTCCGCAAGAGAAGGCTGAGAGGGGATCTGGTGGCCATCTGTAAACTGACCAAGGGGGACCAGCAGGCACTGGGAGAGTCCCTGTTCCCCCGAGCACTACCGGGAGTAACAAAGAATAACGGCCATAAGTTGACTGAGAGTAGATTCAGGCTAGATATCAGGAGGCACTACTACAGTCAGGCCGGCTAGGAGCTGGAACCAACTTCCAAGGGAAGTGGTGCTCGCCCCTACCCTGCGGTCCCATGCAAATATGTAAATGCTGCTCTCGGGAGCATGAAAATCCAGTTGCAAACTGCATATAGTTTATGTGAATGTTAAAATCCAACACTTTTTTTTTTTTATTTCATGAGTTCTTGTGTACCTTTCCCTATACTTTGTTCCCTGTTTCCCCTGTATATTTCCTTTCTGATCCTTTTCCACTGACCATGAGCTCAAAGTACTTTTGACTTCAAGATAAAGCTGCCAAGTCTAAAATTAGACAAAACACCTTTTCCCCATCCCTGGAAAACTTATCTCAGTAGGGTGGAAAGAACAAGGTTCTTGCCAACTGTTCTTATCAGACTTCTTTACCTGTTCTAGTGGCCGCAGTATAGCTTTTCTTTGAATGGCTGGGGAACAGGACAATCTTTAACAGGGTGTCTTTGGCTCCTAGTTTGACATCTGCTGCAACTAGCATATCTGACCTATGAATTAAAATTCTGCATGGATGGCAAACAAATGTCTACTCAATATGAGGCTAACTGGTCTCTCCATGGCTGGTCATGGAGAAGTACCCATATTTCAAGACCTGTTTTCTTGGTAATAGAATATAGTATTAGGCAGAGTTTGGGATCAGGCTTCACTAGTGTGGATTTATTTCAGTGCTCAGTAGCAGGACTCAAGGCAGAGCATGAAAAGTAGGTACTTGCTATCGTAACACTGAAAGGACCTGAGATTAAACAAGACTCAACTATTTTGCCCTAGGGATCTAGGGATGCTTGAGAGCCTCTTGGTAGAAGCAACACTAGAAAAGAATCTCCATAATCAGCTGTCAGACAGAGGCCAAAAAGTCTTGGAGATTATTTTTGTTTGAGCCTATTAGTCTTCCAGGAAATCCAACCGCGCTGCTGCCTCTTTTTTCTGAGCTTGGACACCATGCAGGGTTCCATGTGAAATCAAAGTGATTGGCATGTGCTCTATTAAGGAATAACCCAGCCATGAAAATATTCTAGACACCTTCTGTGTTTACGCTATTTTTCTTCTAAGCCCGGATAGTTATGTCAGAGACTTGGGAAGAAAGAGAAGGGTTGAATGTGAAACTTTTCATGGTCAGGAGTATGCTAGAAATGTAGTATCAACAACCAGCTAATCAGGACCTGATTAGCTCTCTGGAAAACTCAAAGGCATTATTTAACTGTACTAGTTCAGGTCTTGCTGGGCTTCATGGACTTAGTTTATATGAGCATGGAATCTTTACATTGAGCTTGTTAAGGGAGGGCTCCCTTGTTGTCCCTAAAAAGTAGGAAAAACACATGCTGAGACCTGAAAGGACAGTCTAACAATAAAAAAAATGGTTAAGGATGTTCAGTCCCAGGACGCTAAGTTTTCAGACAATAGATAGATTCCCCCCTACCTCTTTTCAGTACACTGCAGTGGGAGAGTGATTAAGTGCACCATCAAGGCAGTGTGACAGAGCATTCTATCACTGCATGTGAATGTACCCCAAGGTTCAGTTTTTGTGTTGACTTGGATAAGTACCCAGAAACTTGGACACTGATGGGGAAAGTATCCCCATGGGATCCCAATCTCATGAGTATTATTGCATTAGTCCAAGACTAAGCCTCCCCTACCTCCAGCAGCACAGCACCTGTAGTATAACCTGCTGAGACATTAGTTTACTAGTGCCTGGAACAAATATACACACGCACCAGAACAACCAGTGTTACTCTCTGCAGCATCTACATTGTCCTTGAAAATCTCCTAGATTCCATCAAACAGATCCATAATTTCGTAGCTTACAGGGCCAGACACAGGCATGAGTGAACTGTGTGGCCACCTGGGGTCCAGACAGGAAGGGGGCCTGAAAATGATAATTTTGAAATTATTATTATCATTATATCTGGCAAAGGGGGACCTGATACTAAAAGTTTGCCCAGGGCTACCAGGAGTATAGGTATAGTGCTGTTAGCTTGTGAAGGCCATTTAGACCTGAATCCAGTGTGAAATGGGACTGAGCAGGCTTGAAGCAGGCTTTACACTCATCCTGGAATTTGTAAATAAATGCTTCAGGAGAATAGGTTTCTGGGATGTAGCAGGCAAGAGAACTAACAAAACAGATCCTTGCACAAACAAACCAAGAATTGGGAACCCCAAGTAGAGCTCCATTTAAGAATTAGCAGACTGGAGTCTGAAAATCCCTCTGGTTACATGTAGCTAGTATAACTCGCAGTCATGCTGCTGATAACCCAGGTTGATACTGAACAGAACAAGACTAATACTTTCTTTTGGTTGACCTGTTCTCTAGCATATTCTCCAGAGTTTTAGACTGTGTTTTTCATCAATAGCAGGTTGGCATGGCTGCTTTTCCATCTGGGGTTTTTCTTCCGTTTCTTTGAACAAACACACTGGCTACCTGGCCAATGTACAGAAACCTTCGGTCCAGAATAGTGTTTAGAGTTATGGTTTGCTATGGATCCTTCAATAAGGGTGTTCTGCTTTATGTGGATGAAAATGTATTGCTTCTCATCTTTCTGTATGCTGAAGGATAAAGCAACACCCATTACAAAAGAAGGAAACTCTGCTAATCCAGTGGGAAATGTTGTTCCAAGACATCAAGAAGCAGCATAATAAAGATGGTAGGGAAGAATAGGCTCCTAGGACAGCCCTTCAATACAGCTACTTTGACTTACCAGGCACTTGTGCTTGCATGCTGAAAATATAGGCCATAGCTTTGGCATAAAATGTAAGCAGCAGTGCAGGGGTGGAATGGGCCCAGGCCGGTGGCTGCCAGCACCAGCTGCTTTTTTTCACACCGCCACCTCCCAAGCCAGTGCCCTGGGCAGTTGCCCCCATAACCCCCTCCTAGTTACAACTCTGCATGTAAGGCAGTAGTAGCACAAGTACAGATGACAATTGTGGGTGCAGTCAACATCCATCTACTAAGCAGTCATTAATAACTGTACTACTGCAGATTTTCTAACTTAATCAGAAGGTTTTCTGAATGCTGAAATGTGCAAGAAACTGGAGAGAAAAGAGGTGCTATATCTATAATCCCTCCTATTCATCCACTTACCCACCCACAGTTGATTTACAATCATTTGACTTATTTCACCACTAGAGTTTCAGAACGTAGAAAATTATTACAAAGCTTTCTAAGTCTGTCCCTTCAGCAATGTTACTGGTTTTGCTGGAAGGGTATTAATGCATTCAGAATGTAGCTTTCAAAGAGGTTTTTAACTTCCAGTGCTCATGAATGCTAGGAGTTTGGAGGAATAGTTCTGCATGCTGCTGAGACATGCTAGTTCTTATTCTGCAAATCTTCCTTCTCAAAAATCAGCTACCGCCTCATCTTCATTTCATCACTTAACCTTCACCATCTCATCCAAATACAGTTACAAAAGGAAACCCATCAGCCTGACAAGAAATTAAAAAAAAAATAAAATAAAAAATGAGCGAGTGGATAACCATGTCAGGTAGTGTCAGCCCCAAGCTCCTCTTCGTATTATTTTATAATCTCATTTTCCTTTTTTCCGCCCTTCCCCCCCCCAAATTGACTCTTCCCTTCTGTGTGGAAGAGCCAAGCAAGACAGGAAAACTGCACTAGACAAGGCAAATAGGGAAACTTGCTACACACATAAAAACCTGGCTCTTTTCTGCCTCTACTTGCTTGTTATTGGGTGCACCTACATGAGATGCTTTGTCACTGTAGCAGTAAGCTATTGTTCCGTAGTTCATTGCTGTGGTGTTGTAGCAGCACCAGGCACAAACCATGATGCTCATTGCTACTGTGTAGTAGCAACTAAATAATGGTGCAGTGATGGGACTGCTCAGTAACAACTGTGCAGTCTGCCACGTGTGTAGACATGCCTACTGGTGCCATATTGCCATCTCTCCTGGTTTTACTGACAGTCTTATGGCATTTAATATCTTATGTTCAGATTGCTTAAAACATGGACTATATAATAACTTCAGCTTTTCACAAGGAAAATAAATAAACTTCTAGATCTCATGCTTACCAGGAAAAGCCTAGTACCCTGACCCAGGACCTGTCCTGAAGGATCAGAAACTGGAAAAAAAGAGCCCAAGATTTATTATTACCTCTCACCCTGCTACAATTCATGATCTTTTGTGGCCTGACATTATTTGAATGTTTGAGGATGGAAGTCTTTCTGGCATGTCCATTGAGCCCAACTGTCACATTCAATGTGGTGGCTTGACACTGCTCTGGAAGTATACAGGAGCCTTAAACCAAGGTTGTAGCTCCATTGCCAATTTCTTTTAAACATCAAAAGAGCTATCTTGGTGCAACATCTGAGTGGGGAGACAGCACAGACCGTATCACCAAAACAGTCAGTAAAAGTCAAGACAATCAAGATCAAAGCTAGACCTCACATCTGGTTGAACTTTGCCTGACTACATTGTGTGCAACTGCAGTGGCTTGCCTTCCAGTCAACTTTTACACCGAGATAGAGGACTCACGTTATCTGTGATAAAATCTCCCTTTTTTGCCATAAAGACACAGGCTGAGTGTGAAAATGATTTCACTTGTATTTTAAGGTCCTTGTGTATGTCCAGTATTCTGAGACCATTCAAGTCGTCTCAGAGGAGCCGAGGTTTCCAGCCTGTCAACTACAGCGGAGATCCACCTGACTTACAGCTGTGGCAGTGAGCTGGGAAGTTCACCCACAATGCTGTCAGAGGCTCAAAGCAAACAAATGAAAAAAACTAGAAGAAAGCAGGTGTTCTCTTCAATCCGAGGTGTTAGCTGTAACAGAGAAAGTCCAACACTTTCAGAGAGAAGCACAGCTCATAAGTAGACAGATCCTTTTGAATATCTCTCCCGTTGTCAAGGTAATCATGCTGCAGTGCACTGCTAAATGTTCCCAGGGCTGAATTAGTCTTGCTATTCCTTTGCTATAAGTCAGATGCAACTCCATTGAAGCCCATGCTTGCAAAGAAAAGAACTAGGCCACTGGTAGATTATGTTCTAGAAACCCACATGGGTTTTGGTTTATCACCAGGGATAGCGCTTAAAGCTGGGCTGGTTTACAAGATGGGAGCCAATCCACTGTTCAGCCCTCGCAGCTCTAGGTCCACCTCATGCTGGCCTCAGAGTTTGCTGTGCATGTGGCACATGGGCCTTGCATGGGGTGAGCATTGCCCACGGTGCACAGGCTGGACCCAATACTGCAGGCAGCAAAGGGGGTTGGTCTGGAGTGCTGCATGCTGCCCACACCCTGGATTCCTGGACCATATGCAGTGCAGTGTCCAGTCCTCATGCTGTGGGCAATGTAGTCTGTGCTGGCCCCATGTACCATATGCTCAAGCAAGTCCTGGGGCCAGCAAGTACTGCATAGGGCATGTGGGGCTGGACTGGCTATGCTTGCTATATGCAGCACAAGGGACCAGCAGAGGGGCTGCAGTACATGCAGTGTCCAGCTGGACTGATCTGTGCCGTGTGAAGGGTGTGTGGGGCCCAGGCTGGCTCATGAAGATGGTCCAATGATTCACAGGCCAAATCATATGGCTGCATAGGCCAGATCCAGCCTGCGGGCTGTGTTTGACACTCCTGGCTTAAGGGGACCTTGAGAGGTTATCCAGTTTGACTACTCCCTTCCCCCTCACCCAAAGGTAAAGTCAGCTATATGTCACCTGCTTGGACTAACTGAAACCTGGTGGGACCCTACTCATGATTGGGCAGTAGGCATTCAGGGTTACAGGTTGTACAGATGGGACAGAGTGGGGGGAAAAAAAGGGGGAGGAGGGTGGTGCTCTCCATGTTACATGAACAATATACATCCTGTATAAATCAAGATGGGATCAGAGGAGGGCCAAACCAAGGTACTGTGGATCACGATACAAGAGGGTCGGAGGGAAAGGGACTGGGTAGTGGGAGTCTACTATAAACCACCACACCAGGAGGCTGAGCTACACCTGGAATTCTCCAGACAGCTCTCAGAGGCCATATGGTCAAGGGATGTTTGTCATGGGTGACCTAAACTACCCTGACATCTGCTGGAAGGATCAATCAGCCAAATCTAACCACTCACATAGTTTCTTAACCTGCATACAGGATCTCCACCTAATGCAGGAGGTATATAATCCCACTAGGGAAAACACCTTGCTGAACTTGGTGTTAGCTACAGGGTATGACCTGGTGCGGAATCTGCAGGTACAAGGTAACCTAGGGGATAGTGACCATCGATTGATTAAATTCAGTATCCAGTGAAGGGTGGGTAAACTAATCAGCAGGGCTGAAGTGCTAGACTTCAAAAAAGGCTAACTTCAGTGTGCTCAGGAGATGAGTTAGTGAGGCATTAAAGCTCAAGGGCATTGGCAAAATGGGGGTCCAGGAAGGATGGTTGGTCCTCAAGGGGGTGATCCTATGGGTGCAGAAGGAGACAATCCCATTGCACATGAAAGAGAGCAAAGGGGCCAAGAAGCCCTCTTGGCTGAACAGGGAAGTCCAGGGAAGCCTAAGGTATACAGAAAGAGATATACAGGCTGTGGAAACAGGAGGTAGCTACTAAGGAGGAGTATACCTCCCTGGCTTGCACCTGCAGGGAATCCATTAGGGAGGCCAAAGCAGGATTTGAATTTAGGCTGGTGATAAAAATTAAGGACAACAAAAAGTCCTTCTTCAGGTAAAGAGGGAGCAAAAGGAAGGCACAGAGTAGCATAGGACCCCTACAGGACAAATTAGGGCAACTGGTGACAGAGAGTGGGGACAAAGCTGAGTTCTTCAATGAGTACTTTGTATCTGTATTCCTAGACACAGACCAAGACAAATCTCCTAATTGGATCATAGATAGGCACAGGAGGGATGGCTACAGATTGATGGAGAGCAGATTTAGGTTGGACATTAGAAAGAACTTCACAAAAAGGGTTGCCACAATCTGGAATGGGCTTCCAAGGGAGGTGGTGCTCTCCCCTACCTTGAGGGTCTTCAAGAGGAGACTGGATAAGCACCTGACTGGGGTCATATGACCCCAGAGCTCTTTCCTGCCCAGGGCAGGGGGTCAGACTTGATGATCTATTGAGGTCTCTTCTGACCATTACAACCATGAAACTATAAAAGATAGGGGGACAGCAAATATCCCTGTCTTACCCCTGTTAGCATGGGAAATGCTTTGCTTAAGTAACCATTTGTCACAGTGGTGGGACATCTATGAATCTATAAACTAGTCCTGGCTGATGTATGTATGAACTGCTCTTGGTAACTACCAGCAACAGCTATTCTACAACCTCTCTAGATTGCTTGCTCCACTGCAAAGTTATTCTTACATTTAAAAAAACTTGAATGAGAGTGACCACTGAGCTCTGCAGTACCTCTGTAAATCCAAATAAGCTCTAGCTGAACCTGGGAGCCCTCAACAAAGTCAGGGCCCCGGTATGCTGGCATAGTGCACACATAATAATGAGAGCTGGCAATCCAAGCAGCCAAAGGAAGTGTAATTATTCACATTCTTCAGGGAGGAACTGAGGTGCACAGAAATTAAGTGTCATCCAGGAACTCAGTTGCAGAACCAAGAATTAAACCTGAATCTCTTGAGTCCCTAACTACAACACAGTCCTTCCTCTCCATTAATGTCAGTTCAGTTGCTTGAGTTGGGCCCTATGATTGTGCATGAAAGTTTAGCTGCATCAGGAAGATTGGGAATAGGTGCTGCTGATCACTTCCTTCTGAGTACAAAAGTATGGCCACATAGAAAGAAAAGGAAATTATTTTGCCCCCAGAAGTGTATATAAAGAAAATATGGATATTCTTAATTGTAAAGCAGCCTTCCTCAGTGTTGCCACTTTCAAACGAAATGAGAAAGCAAAGAGCATTTTCAAACATGAGTAAATCATGACACGATTCTGGAAACTTGGCACCTTTCCTTATCCCAGACCTGGCACAGTGCCTGACCCGCATATAAGAAGTGAAAAGCTTTTCAATTTCTCCAGTCCAATTCATTATGCAGCAGCATACAAGTTGCACATGTGCACCATCAGGAAGTCTCAGCACAGATGGAAGCAAAGCTTGTCACAGAACATAGGCATCCATCACTGCTGAGGCTGTGCTTCCCAAGCCATAGAATGATTAGCTGTCTTAAGGTTCATTTACAAACTGATCAAAGCTGTGAAATGGGGCTTACTGGCTATTGCCCGTCTATTCCTTCACGTTTTCTGAAGTGAATTGAAGGAAAAGCAAATGATGAGGATTTGGAAAACCACAGAAAAGAAAAGCTTCCAGCTCTGAGGTTTCTACTTCCCCTCTTAACTAAAGAAAGGAAGACTTTTTATAATTAAATGTTAGCTCCTCATGCTGTGGATTTTCAAGCCCGTTTCTGCTCTTGCTCTTTCTGGAACAAAGCAGGTGGTGAAGCCTCCATGGGGTTTGATCTGCAGCCTCCATGAAGTTTGTTGGGATGTGCAGGTGCTCAGGCTTAGAGGTGCTTGGTGATCAGAACTGATAACAACTCCTCCCAGTGCTGTATGTCAAGGGGAATGATGAATGAGAAGGTGGAACTTCCAGCCCACGGATCACTCTGGGGTTAAGAGTTCGGAACTCTCTCTATATTACTGATACAGGTTGTGTAGGGATGCAGGAACTTGCACAAGCCTTCTCCTAAAACAACCCAAATTCTCTTTCTGCATTTTATTTTCTTACTAAAAGGAGGAGGAAAAAGAAAGATATGATTGTAAGTGTTAAAGGTGGTGAGATCTAGGGCCTCGATTTCAGATATCTTTCTAACACTGCCATATCTACAAAGCCAAGTACCCTAGGATAGCATAAATTCTGTTACTTTGGGACAAGAACTGTCTCTTCATTCAAGTCTGCATAGCACTGAGCCCAGTGGTGTCCCAATCTGGTTGGGCACAGGGGCTTCATGCTAAGATATAAATTGGAGTCATACTTTAAAGCTGAGAGAATAATGTACGCAACATAGAAACATAATTTATCAGCAAAGCTTAAATCTCATCACAAACTGTTTTCAGACTCAGAAATTTCAGTGACTTTCCAAATTTGCCAGTGTAATCTAAGCTTTCTAGTTTTGTTACATCTGATGCAGATTCTGCAGCTTATTTTGGGTTCAGGCTTTTTGCATGTCCAAAAAACTTTGTTATTGGGGATCTGTAACAGGGTGCCATCCCCAGGGGCATTTGAAAACACCCAGAGGCACCCCAAAGTCCCTTTTTCATATTTTAATTTGCTTCTAGGAACAGACTCCCCTTCACTTTTCTGCCACAACTTGGTGTTACTTTGGGTTCTTAAAAGGGAGGTTGCCCCAGGATTTCTCAGACTTGTTCTTGGTTCTCAAACACTAGGGAGGTGAAGATCTCCTGCCTTAAGGGCTATTTGCACAACTCCAACTTTTCCATATTGTGCCCCATGCCTTGAAGGTGTTGTCTGCATTTTCTGCTCACTTTGTTGGAGGTCTCAGGTAACAGAGCTTCTGCCCCCTTTATGTAGCTAAGCCTTCCAGCTCAGACCCACTATTCTGGGGCCAGCTCTGAAGCACTAGCTTCAATCAATCTGCTCTGGGCTCCTGGCCCTGTATAGCTGTGCCCCTGCAGTGCCAGGACCCCTGGCCCTCTGTAGCTATGCCCCTATGGGCACTAATGAGGCTTCCTTACAGCCTCAGCCACAAACCACCAGATTAAACTACAACATAAATAGTAAGCCCCTAGGCTATAACAAAAAAAAGTTAATGGAGGCAATTAGACTTCTTACCCATGGGCTCTATGTCTGAGTCTCCATTGCCAGTAGCCTTCACTTGTAGAGCTAAAGCTAAAAACTTTGCTTCAGCCCAGGCTCCCCTGGCTAGCTCAGACCAGGGCATGTATAGTTCTGGCCTGGGCCCTCTCACAGTCACCTGCCAGCCCCAGTCAGCTGACTGGCATGCAGGGCTTAGCCTTTAACCTGTGCTCTGTTAGCTGGCTTTGCTTTGAAGACTTGAGTCTTAAAGGAGCTGCTCTGCTTCCTAGTGACAGGGATAGGGCTCCCTATTACAGGGTCCCTCTTTCAAGTCTGCAGCCCCTGGCTCCAGCTGGAATCTGAAGTGGAGGTTTTTGCTAGGAGGACAACACAGTACAGCATAGGCTGGGGGCATAATATTTCTTCCCCAGCTCTATGATGGAAGCACTAGAAATCTTGCAGTGGAAAAGCCTTTGCCCAAGATTAACAGCTCAGTAATTCAAGCTTGAGGGGAAAGGGAAGTTAGGTGAGACTTGGACTAGCAGCCACATTTTTGGGATATTTTTCTGAGCGCTAGCTTTGCACCTTGCAGTGTGGTTTGAGAAATGGTTGCTGTGTGGCTTGAGACCAAGCCTGGGGCAAAGAATGACACAGAGGAGAAACAGGGACCTAGCAGTGACAATCTATTCTCCTCCCTTGCTTCAGGAAGTAATTGTGTTTCACCAGCCATTTTCTCTGCGTGGCTTCCTTCCCCTCTCCTGCTTCAGCTGTGCCAGGCAGTGTATTGAAGAGGCATGATCCTCCACCCTTTCCATGCCAAACCACTTTCACCTGTACAGAAGCAGCATCTTGGTTGCTGTCCTGTGTGTGATGCCCCTGGCAGGCATTACATTTATAATGTGATTAATGTGATTTTTGCATGTTAAACAATAACATGCCAGATTTTCAAGCAATTTATCATGCAATTTTATATAGTGAACCCAGTGCAAAAATGATGAACCAGCCTCAGAGAGGTGACTCATTGAGTGCTGCTTCCCTACCCCACGGGGCACCCAGGAACAGCCCTGGCTAGGCAGCAAGGGTGCAGAGGCTCCCTGCAAGCAGCAGCAGGAGTAGAGGGGGACAAAGACCCCCAGTAACCCTGAGTGCATTGTGGAGTAGGGCATCCAGGAACACCCTTCACCCTTGCCTCCAGTGCAAGGAAAGGCAGAAGGAGCCAATGAAGTCTTCAGACCCCAAATCAGACCCTGTCACTGTGGGAAATTCCCAAGAAACATCCCCTCCCACCTGCCCTGCCCTGCCCCTTTACTGCCCAGGAGCAAGGGTGACTGAGCTCTGTACAAGTGGCAGCTGCAGGGGCATATTGTGGCAGAGACCACTGAACAGCTCCTGCTACCATGGGAAGCATGCTCCAACATTAAAGCACCAGAAACTTTAAAGGGCTTCTAGGCAGCCCTTCTACAACCAGGTCACTAACCATCTGGATGAAGGACATAAGGTTGACATCATCTACTTAGACTTCAGTAAAACCTTTGACTTGTCTTCCATGGGATTCTATCTAACAAACTGGAGAGTACTGGGCTAGACCAGTCTACAGTAAGGTGGGTGGACAACTGGCTCGGAGGCCACTTCCAGAGAGTAGTGATCCATGGGATGGCCTCATCCTGGAGGGCCATCTCCAGTGGGGTTCCCCAGGGATCAGTGCTCAGACCTGTGCCATTCAATATATTCATTAACGATTTGGATGAAGGGTTAGAAAGCATAATGATTAAGTTCACAGAGAATACCAAGCTGTGGGGGAACATGGGCATCCCAAAGGATAGGGCAAAGATCCAGGAGGACCTTGACAGACTGGACTTATGGGCAGAACGAAATCAGATGAGGTTAAACAAGAAGTGCAATGTCCTTCACCTGGGTAGGAAGAACCCTCATCACAACTATACAATGGGTGGTGGTCTACTGGCTGGCGTAACATCCAAATGAGACCTGGGGGGTCACAATCAACTGGAAGATGAATATGACCCGACAGTGTAACAAGGCTGCCAAAAAGGCCCATAAAACTCTGGTGTGGCCAATAGATCCAGGGAGGTACTCCTCCTTCTCTATTCAGCATTGGTGAGGCTTCAGCTGGAGTACTGTACCCAGTTCTGGGAACCACACTTCAAGAAAGACATGGATAAGCTCAAGAGGGTACAAATATGGGCCACCTGTTTGATTAAGGGCATGAAGGATAGGCCCTGTGAGGAGAGACTCTGGGAGCTGGGCCTGTTCAGCCTGAGGAAGAAAGGTCTGAGAGGTGAATTGATAGTTGCCTACAAGTACCTCACAAGCATCATGAACTAGAAGAGCAACTATTCAGGAGGGCACCTCAAGAAAGGATGAGGACCAATGGGTATAAACTAACGGAGAGTACATTCAGGTTGGATATAAGGAAAAACTCCTCTGCAAGGGTCACCAGAATCTAGAACACACTCCCAGCAGAGGTGGTGCAGTCACCCTCCTTGGAGGTGCTCAAGATGAGACTGGATAGGTACCTTGCTGAGCTCATCTAAGCCCAATATTTCCTGCCTGTGGCAGGGGACCAGACTTGTTGATCGTACAGGTCCCTTCCAGTTCTGTGATTCCATGGATCTGAGTCTGGCTCTATCTGGCTCTTGGGCTGCCTGAGAGCAATGAACTTTTAAGGGCTCACAAGTCTTTGTGGTTTGTGAGCCCTTTAAAGTTCCCTGGGGGTGAGAGGAACTATAGAACAACATCCTATTGCCCCCTGGCAGGAGAGCATGCCTTTGGCAGGTTTGTTACCCCCAGCCAGGGATACTAGTCATGTGTGATCTAGGCATGCTAGGCAAGTGTGGCACTTCACTTTTTGTAGTGCCACAAATTGTGTATCACTACAAATATAACATCTGGAGAGAGCCAGGGGGGCCCATTAAGAGAGCCTGGGAAGGTTTTACTCTATTCCTGGTTCATGGTGGAACCCCTTGTAATGCTAGCTTGTTTCATGGTGATGTAGCTACTTTGTTTTTCTTCCTTTCACCATTTAAAATTCCTTTCATCCTTTATAAGCCATCAAGAAGTGTGTCCTACAAGACCATGAACATGAAGTGCAAGTCATGACAAAGCCTCAGCTCCTCTAAACTTCTCTGAACATTAAACATTTGCTTCATATGATCAATAGTTCATCCCAGAGAGTCACTGGACCAAAATCTGATCTCTCTTGCTTGGGAAAATCTGAGCTAACTACTGAATAAATGGAGTACTTTGGGGTAAATGCTTATGTAACTGAAAGCAGAATCTGTCCCACTGCCCTGGGCTATTGTGCCAGTTTCTGACAGCTGATAAATTAGATTTTGTTGCTGGTGAATCTGGGGAGCTATGGGTTGAGTTTCTCTTCAGTGTAGCACCATCAACGCCATTTGTGTAAATGACTGTGGCAGCACTGGCTTGGCTATAGGTGGTGTAAATTATATTGTGCATGTTAAATGAAGAATTTACAGGCAACAGGAAAAAGCAATCCTGTTATCATTCACACAGTCAAGATAGCGATGTGGAAAGCTCCCTTTGCCAAGCCCCACACCCCTCTGCCTTTGTAGAACAAAATACAAAGCAAACCCCTGGAACTTTTCAATTATTGGAATAAGATGTTATTTCACATCTGGTTTCCATCTAGGTCTGGAGGCAGAAATGCCAAAATACCACAAGATGAGCCTCTTGCGTGCTACTTCTGATCCTGACCAGAAATCAGCCAATGCCCCCCAGAAGTGGCTAGATGTGTGACAGGATTAGAAGGCAACACCCTAGGAGGCAGTATCATGTCCAACAGTGCACTCCATCAAAGTGAGCCCTTTTTGCTAGTGGGAACGTGCAGATGTCACTGAACACAACTTCTGAGCATGTGAAAAACAAGAATCGGGACAGGTGGTGGCCCCACCAGGCAGATACTGCAGAGCGGTGTCCAAGACACTCAAATGAGATGTTTGGATCTCTGCTACTCTTAACTGCATGTTGATGTTAATGTTACAGTCATAAAACATTATCACAGGGAAGGAAGCTCTGGTGGGACTTCAAAGCCAATGGCATATCTGAAAATATTCTGTAATTAGTGCAGCTTTCAGTAAGCGTGAGGATAAAGAGCAAGAAGGTGTCATGACATCTGTTAGAGTTTGTTAGTGTAAGAGCATTCTTAGGGCTTCTGCATACAGCAGCAAAATCCCCTACCATGTCTATCCTCCCCTGCCCTGACATTGTGCCCTCATTAAAGGATTAAGGATGTTATTGTAATATTGTTCACAGTGTATACAACTCCCAGCACTCTCATCTGTTTTCTGCACTTTTTATCTAATCAGCAAGACCTCCATTTATATTTGCCTTACAGATAACAAGGCAGGATCCAAAAAGAGTCCTGGACCAAGAGGAAATAACAGAAGACTGGTGTCATGCACTAATTAAAGACTCCAAGGTCAGGCAAGAGGAATCCAGAATTCCATGGTGAGATGGGACTCCAGGGATACACAGCCTCCCCCACTCCCCTCCAATGGGGAAGGCAAAGCTTCTTGATCACCACAGCCCAGGGAACATGCCTCCACGAAGTTGTCCAGCTTCTAATAAGTGGTTGTTTTTCTCGGCCAAGCATTAGAAAGAGATGACACACAAAAGACTGAGAGGAGAGTGAGCAGCTTGCTTTCACAGGGATTTTATGGTATTTGTCATTGACAGCCCACATCTGAATGAGTCAAGCTTTTTTTTTTCCTTCCTTGTTGACCTGTTAATTTATTCACTGACTTGGCCCAAAGAACTCCAACTCGTGGTTAAAATGTAGGATGCAAATGCAAGATATATCTAAGTTCAGTTTTTACTGTCTCTTGATGCAGCTGTATGTATTTCCTGTGTTGCATCCATTACTAATAACTGTAGTGCAGGAACACAATATTTACATGTATTTCAGTAGCACTAAAACTTGGAACCTAGGAACCCAGTCTGTTAGTTGCCATACAAAGATGTAATTATAGTCCATGGATATTAGGGGCATGCAAAGTGGGCCCTATTCAATTCGGATTCAGATTAAGATTCAGATTCAGCCCAAATCAGGGACAGTGATTTCATTTGTTGATTCAGATCACTGTTCCTGGTTCGATTCGGCCAAATCTGAATTTGAAGATTGGATACTGATTTGGAGAATCAGCATTTCAGACATAGACGCAGCTTTAAATGTTTTTTCTACATACCTCGAGGTACCAGCGTGGCTTGTGAATGCTGCGATGCTGGGGCAGATGGAGCATCTCACAAGAGTGCGGTGGTGGGGGAGAGCCCTCCACATGCTCAGCAGCAAACCCAGAAGTGGACTGGAAATACTTCCGGTCCACTTCCGGGTCTGCCGGGGAGCAAGCCGAGGGGTACCCCCACACTCCCAGCTCGGCGATCAGCTGCAGGGGGACCCCAGGTGCCCCCCTCCAGACCCAGGAGGCACCAGTCACTGAGCCGGGGAGGGGGCAGGGGGGGGCAGAGGGGGCCCCCAGCACGCTCCCTGGCAGACCCAGAAGTGAACTGGAAATGCTTCTGGTCCACCTCCAGGTCTTCTGTTGAGCATGCTGGGGAGACCCCTGCACTCCTGTGGGACTCTCCATGCACCCCAGCATTGCAGCATTCACGAGCTGCCTGGTACATAGAGGTATCTAGAAAAAACATCTAAATCTGTGTCTATGTCCCAATCTCCGAATCTTTCCAAATCTCTCCGAATCAATTCAGAGGGTTCCGATTCAATTCGGAGAGATTAAAGGGTCCTCTGTTTCAATTTGGATTCAGAGATTTGGCCACCTAATCGGGCCGACTCTCCGCTGAATCAAATCAGGGACTGAAGCTTCTCACAGCCCTAATAGATATGAACAAATGCATCTTTAACTGTTTTAAAGGGGGCGGGGAAGCACCAGCTCAGAAGCAAGCATCAGCCATTATGATGTGTTACTTTTGCCCAGTCCTGTAGTGGTACAAATGTAAATCACCCTAACTTTGATCCTGAATGCAACAGGGTCTACTCTTGCATCACTACAGGATCATGCAGATGTAACAGTTGTGTCAGAACAGCGTACATCAATATCTTTATCATTACATCTGTCCCATGTCCCAGACAAGTTATAACTGGTCTAATAATAGAATGTTCTACAAAAATTCCTACATTTCAAATGTTAGCTTTTTGTTCCAAATCAGAATGAAAACAAAATGAAAATTCCCTACAAATGGAAATTACAAAAAAAAAATCAAGATAAAAAAAATCCCAATAATATCAAAATGTTTATGTGTATAATATATTCATGGTAATGTAATATTACAGTAAACATTTTATTATAAAAGATAAATAAATTAATCAAAACATTAACATTGAAAGAAGCCAAGATTATTTATGTTAGGGGGTTATTTTCTCCATTGACAATTTTGGCAAGTCCAGCAGTGAAATATTTTTATTTTGATGAAACGGCATTTTCCAATTAAAAACCAACTGAACAAATAGTTACACTGGAAATGTTTCCACCAGCTCTACTTATAAGATGCATATAAAACAAGAAAGGAAATAAACACACAAAAAGCCTCAGAGGATAACAAGGAAATAATTCAAATCAACATAACAAGTAGCATTTACTGCATTTTGCTATGGGGTAGATTTCTTAGTTTAGGGCTGGCTTTAGGAAAAGCTTGTGAGGGGATATGAGTGAATATAGGCTGGGTTAGCCATTCAGAGAGCTTGAGAGAACCACAAGCTCTGTTAATGTCTGGCAACATCAATTAGAATTTGCTATAGTGTCCTGTCTCTTCCCTACTGCAATGCATACTGCAAGTCCTGCCTTGTAATCGGCTAATTGATTCAGATTTGATTTCATTTCCCTAAATTTATCATTTAAAATCCAGAGGAGATTAGCAGCTCAGATACATCTCTGATTTCTAAGCCTGCTTCTTGTTGGGAACCTAGGCATGAATACATCTGCACTGCCCCCAAGTAACACCAAAGCATATTTTAAATTTAGAGGGTATGATGGGTCTTTTCCAACCAGAACAGGAGAGTATCCCAAATCAGAATCCCTCAAATTTGCATGTGTGAGTGAACACGACCCAGGACTGATTCATAGATTCATAGATGTTAGGGTCGGAAGGGACCTCAAGAGATCATCGAGTCCGACCCCCTGCATAAGCAGGAAAGAGTGCTGGGTCTAGATGACCCCAGCTAGATGCTCATCTAACCTCCTCTTGAAGACCCCCAGGGTAGGGGAGAGCACCACCTCCCTTGGGAGCCCGTTCCAGACCCTGGCCACTCAAACTGTGAAGAAGTGTTTCCTAATGTCCAATCTAAATCTGCTCTCTGCCAGCTTGTGGCCATTATTTCTTGTAACCCCCGAGGGCGCCTTGGTGAATAAATACTCACCAATACCCTTCTGTGCCCCCGTGATGAACTTATAGGCAGCCACAAGGTCGCCTCTCAACCTTCTCTTGTGGAAGCTGAAAAGGTCCAGTTTCTCTAGTCTCTCCTCGTACGGCTTGGTCTGCAGGCCCTTAACCATACGAGTGGCCCTTTTCTGGACCCTCTCCAGGTTATGCGCATCCCTCTTGAATTGCGGCGCCCAGAATTGCACGCAGTACTCCAAATGCGGTCTGACCAGCGCCTGATAGAGGGGAAGTATCACCTCCTTGGACCTATTCGTCATGCATCTGCTGATGCACGATAAAGTGCCATTGGCTTTTTTGATGGCTTCGTCACACTGCCAACTCATGTTCATCTTGGAGTCCACTAGGACTCCAAGATCCCTTTCCATTTCTGTACCACCCAGCAGGTCATTCCCTAGGCTGTAGGTGTGCTGGACATTTTTCCTCCCTAGGTGCAGCACTTTGTTTTTCTCCTTGTTGAACTCCATCCTGTTGTTTTCTGCCCACTTGTCCAACCTGTCCAGGTCTGCCTGCAGCTGTTCCCTGCCCTCCAGCGTGTCTACATCTCCCCATAGCTTTGTGTCATCTGCAAACTTGGACAGAGTACATTTGACTCCCTTGTCCAAGTCACTGATGAAGACATTAAAGAGTATCGGTCCAAGGACCGAACCCTGTGGGACCCCACTGCCCACACCCTTCCAGGTCGAAACCGACCCATCCACCATGACTCTCTGGGTGCGACCCTCCAGCCAATTCGCCACCCACTGGACTGTGCAGTCATCCAAGTCACAGCCTCTTAACTTGTTCACCAGTATGGGGTGGGATGCCGTATCGAAGGCCTTCCTGACTGATGCTATTAGAACAATTTTGCAAACAGTGGCTGCATCTACATGTGCATTAACACGCTTTAGTTAATGAACATTAAATCTAGTACCTCCATTGTGAGGTACTAGGAAAATGTGCATCAGCCTGTCTTAATGCACATTAACTAAAGAGCACATTTGTTCAGTGATGCTTTAATGCGCATTAAAATAAGCTAACGTGCATTGAAGCACATATGTAAACTCATCCAGTGAGAGCCAGTAAGGTGCTAACCCTTCCCCCCAGAGGACCACCTATCAAATCTGCTGGAGCATAGTAATTACTGCTCTCCAGTCAGCCTCCATATCTCATGTATCAGCATACCTGTGCTTCAAAATGGCAGCGGGGGCACTTTAACTAAAAGTCCTTTGACAAGCTTTAAATAAAGCATCCTGGTCACCATTTTGAAGTGTAGGAACATGGATACATGAGATGGTTTGTGCACCTTAATTAGAGCATCTCTTAGAGATGCTCTAATTAAAATGCTTCCCCTTCCCCCCCCCCCCCCCCGCCCCGAAGCATGTATAAAAACACCCTCTGATTCCTAGTTGGTAGAAGAGGACTTCCTTTGTAATGTAGATCAAGATCTAGGGATGAAAAGTACTTGATAAAAATAGGTTTTATTTTGTAAAGAATGGGATTACTGTGGTAACATGGACATAGCTGGAGAGTTTCTGAGGGGAGCTGCTGTATCTGGATGGGGCGTTAGTCCTTATTTAGCCAGGATCCTTCTTGGTCTTGCCGAAAGGCTTCTTTCTCCATCCTTTCCTGACAAACCTGAGGCATCATTAGAGGGCAAGTGGTAGCCTGCTTTCATTTTATTACCATCTAATCATCTGCTAAGAGCTAGTGGCCTGCAATGAAGAGTCCTGATGAGGCTGGCTGGAGCAGCACGCTCCTGCTGCCTGTCACAGTCACATGTTAATCAGGGAACAGTAATTTGTGAGAACATTAATAAATACAAATCACTCCCCAGGCTCGAGCTGGGGACCATAATACATTACTTTACCTCTCAACAATAACAGTCCTTATTATCCAGCAATGAGATGCTCCTGTCAAGGCATTCAAGGATGGCCACATTTGATGAAGACAAATGATCCCCTTCAAAGGAGCTCCGGGCCTTCATTTGGCTTAATGGCTGGCTAATATGAAGCATGAATTTAATCAGAGCACCAGCTTCTGTCACGCCTGGGCCTTGAAGTTGGGTAATTGGAGGCAGGTGCTAAGTACAATTTAAATGAAACATCTAGTTAATAAGGACAGTTTACAACAAGCAACTTATCCCGGCTCCCAAGCTCCCTTGGAGATGTGGAAGCAGCCAGCTGTGCCTAGGCACAGAATGACTTAATTTCTCAGCATTCCTTTCCTTCCGCCTAACTCTGTGCTGCTCTTCTAAGTTTTCCACATGTCCCAGCTGTGGTGATGTTCTCAGAGATTGAGGAGGGTACCACAAGAATGACAGAGCTCTGCACATGCTAAATGGGGGAGCTAAGTCAACATCTTTAGACTAGAGTTTTATTCAAGAAATTCTACCTTTCCAGCACCCCAAGAACTACTGATAGATTGAGGGAAGCAGCCAAGCACAAATATCTTTCAAAATGTATGCCATGTCTCAATCCCAGGTCGTAGGCTTGAATCACTGGATGAATTTTCTGGCCTGTGATGTTGACTAGATAGTAATCACACCCTTCAGGCCTTAAAATGCATTCAAATAAATAGTTTCAGCTTCTTCCCTCATCCAGTCTCTTTATAAACAAGTATAAGGATACTGTAAGGACTGGGTCATAGCCTGGCCTAGTGGGTAAGCCACCAGTGCAGAGCTAGAGACAAGAGCTGGGGAACCCAGAGCTACACAGAGGGGCAGGAGCTTGAGTCCAAGTTTCCAAATAGGAGGGGCAATTCCAAAGGCAGAGTCCAAATTGTAGGCCAAGTCAGGGACAATATTACCAAAGCTGGGAGGAGTTCCCAAAAGGCAGGGTCAAGCAGGGTCAGAAGCCAGATAACTAGAGACCGCAAGATCCAGAGAGGCTTTTTCCATTCTATTTGTTTTACTACAAAAATATCACAAACTTAAAAGTTCAACAGGTAAAACTACCCTGTATATAACAAAACCTTTTCTCTATCCACATTACATTTCCATGACATAAACAAACATTAACCATCCCTTCCATGCCAGCCCCTTTTAGTCCTCCCCCACCAAAACACTGACAGTATATTCTTCTTTGTGTAGGCCAACTAACAGTTACAAACTATAACATAACCTAAACTAAACATCCCATTCATAAGACTCACCTGGCATCAATTTTATACACCAGGGTAACACTCTTAACACCCCCCTTATAGCCATCCCTCTTCAGCCTATTCAGTTTCCACCACTTCCCACACCAGTAAAAAAAAAACAATGTCCCTTTTCCTCATCCTTGTCCATCTGCCATGTGTCCAGTCTTCTATTTCCATATAACGCCCAGTTGCTCCTTCGCCAGGCCTCATCTGACTTCTCTTCCCCATACCCTACATTTTTGGCCATGATACTTTTTCAGCTGACTCAAAGCTAGCCTTAAACAGTCTGGATCATAAAGGCCAAGGATTTAAACACTAACAAGTTCTACACCATCCATAAACTAAAACTTAAACTTGCCACTGATTTGTGGACTCTTTAACATTTTTTTGAAAGGATGCTGTATAGTACTCTGTCATTGGTCAGCCACTGTCCCTTGGCTACTCACTAGATTAGTCTACTGACCTTGTCCCACACCTCTTTAGCAAATGTGCAGCCACAAAACAGGTGCACCTTGGTCTCTTCCTGTTCACGCAGGTCCCTTGGACACTGCAAGGTCCTCCTTAGGTACCATGAATACTGGGTCATCTGTACTGCCAGGATATTTCATGCTGTGAGCCAGTTCAGATCAATATGATCTGCTACCATCATCTTGATGATGTTGGTCCCCACCTGCTTAGAGTGCTTGTACAACAGACGTCACATTGGTGCCAACACATCACCCACCATCACCTTCACTTTCTGAATCATATTTTTTTGGTCCATCAAGATCCCTGCCTCCACTTCCTTCAGCCTGTACTTCATCAAACAAGCTTCCATTCATCTGTACAAGGGTGGGGGCACACCGCATCCACGGGCATGCATCAGGGCCCCTGTAAACCATCAGCTTCTGCAATGTAGTTCTGGCAAAGTACTTTGTGAAAAGCCCAGCCTTTATCTTCCCAGCCACTGCTGCCTGGCAGCATGTACTCACCAGCTTCGCATAAACTAGGTATATGTCTAGTAGTCCTTGTTGGCTTGAAAATGGCATGTAAAGGTCTGTTTTTTGGGAATTAGCTTATAGGTATAGATATATGCATTGTAAGGGTTTTAGATGGGAACCAGGGCTTAACTGATTTGTAAAGTCTTGGGTTTCACACACAGAGTTCCACAAAGCCCTGGAAGCAGCCAGGCTGTCTAGCACAAGGCCAAAGGATGGACACAGCCTGAGAATTGAGGGGGGCCATTCCATAACATGAAATCACAGCCTTCAAGGCAGACAGGTTGTCTAATACAACAAGGACACAAAGCCTGGGAACCAAGGAAGTATGTACCATACTGTCCCACAACACAAGGTAAGTGAAACCAGCTACAAGGCCCCTGAGCAGAGTGGGTTTTGGGGGAACAGACCAAATTAGGAGAAGGCCCAGAAGGCTCCGTGGACATGTGACCACAGAGAGACAACGAACCAGAGGTAGCCACAAATGAAGAGTCCTCAGGAGTCATCAGGAGGGAAGGAAAATACAAAAGCAGAGCCTTGAGATTAACAAAGGGTCCCTCCCATCCCTCCCTTTGTCCCGTCCCTCCCTGTTCCTTCTGGTCCCTCCCTGTCCCTTCTTCTCTTCCTTGAGAAGGGTCCCCGTCCCCATCCCCCAGGGAGGGTCCCCATAGCCACCATGGACTGAGGGCATAACAGCAGCCTGTCCCATGCACCCCACTGAAGCGGGGGCTGTGGGCCTCAGCATCTCACCTCCTTAACACCTAAGAGAAAGAGCCTCAGAATGGAGCCTACATCCTGACCAGAGGTACTTTGACTCTGATGACAGCCCTAGGCTTGGTAGATATAGAATTGTTTCATTGTTTTTACTGTTGCTTTTCTGTTATCACTCTGTATCACTAAACTTGCCTATTATCAGCTGGCAGGTGTTGTGGTCGGTCTGAGGGTTGTGCTCACCCAGAACAAAGGTATAGGGGCTGAGTCCAAATCCATTGCCAACTGTCCCCATCCCCCGAGCTCTCTTATCTTACACAGTTCAGTCTAAGATAACCTTTCCCTATTAGATGTCCAAAGAAAAAGTATACATTGCTTTGTGTAAGCAACATGCCTCATGCCTGCCACCATGGTGGCAGAAAGACCAGCCCTGTATGCAAGATTACAGGCAGTAATATCACTTTCATGGCCCTCACCCATCCACATCCCCCTTTGATAGGCTGTGCCCTATCCATGAACCCAGGATCTGCCATACTTTAGTGGTGGTCTTGCCCCATGCCTTCTTACCCATAAGTCCTAAGTCAAAGGGTACTTCTAATACCTTCACCTCCATGCTGGTGACTGCCACCCCAGCCCATCCGTCTCTCCCATATATCCCACCAACGTGCGTGCAACTTTCTCTTTGTTCAATTGTGCACCCACTGCCTCCTTGTATTCCCTTGTGTCCTCATTCCTGCCTTGACTCATGCTTCAAAATAACTGTTCCACCCCTCCTGTCCTTCCACCCAGTGTGCCCTTGCAGAAAGATCTTACACTCAGCTAATCTCTGGAACCACTCTTCCTGTTTGACCTTGACCTCTTGCATCTCCTCAGCCACCCAAAAACCTGCTAAATAATATAACTCTTGCAATCATTACTGGAGTCAGGCAAGTCTCCTGTTCTCTTGCTTAGCTTTCTTCCTTCCCTTCCACTGAAAGAAGGCCCACCATGTTTGTTGGGTTTTGAACAGCTCTTTCAATGACTGCTATCCTTCATCCATTTCTGTATACCTCTGCTCATCTCTTCATCCCCCAAAGGCAACCTATTTAGTTTCTATAACCCTCAACCACTAGCCACTCTAGCTCCTCTGCCTACCACCACTTGCAAGAATGAGTGGTCTGCGAAGAACACAGGCTCAATCTCTTTCTTATACACTGTTCAATGAGACAAAAGGAACACAAAATCAATATGAGATCTAGACCTCCCAGATGAATCTACCCATGTAAGCGCTCTCTCAGAGCTTGGGGTGTACACCCATACATCTTTCCACCCTTCTGCATTGTCAATCCCATGCAGAAGCTAGGATGAGCTGTCCAGGCCTGAACCGTCTCCCTCTGTCTTGTCCCCAACCTCCAATATACAGTTACAGTTCCTCACCACAACTTTGGGCTGTACACCCAACACACACAAGGTTAGCTGTTTGAAGAGCCTGCAGCTGGCATCCCTATTAGCTGAAGCATAGATAGTGAACATGTCAAACTTCTCCTTTCCTGCCTCACATGTTTCCTGAAGCAGCTGACCACATATCACCTCCTGGTATTTCATCAACCTTGCTCTTTGTGGGTTTTTAAACAAAACTGCTATCCCCATTTATTGCCTTATTGTCACTTGTCCCCAACTAGATTGAGGGGCACAAAGTCCAATGCTCTTTGTTCATCACGTAATTTTTGGCTGCAGGAAATGCCACATTCTTGTGGGCACACACTATCTGCCCATTGCTTTGCTAGCTAGGCCTCAGTGAGCTCCCACCACTGCCTACTTAACACATTTCTTACATTTAGGGAAATGACTCTCACCTGCAACACCATGATTACATGCTCAGTACTTTGTGCCTCTTCATTTATATGCTCCCTTCTCCTCGATCCTTTTCCTCTCCTGCCTTCACCTCTGCAGCTTACAGAAAGCCCTCTAAATCCACCTTAAGGAGTTGTGCCATCCAAAAGGACTGTGTTGCAAACAGCCCTCCCAGACATTCAGGGCTTTGCAGGGGCAACACTGCAGGACCCAATGACATGCTTTTTCAGCCAGGGATGGCTCCTCCTTCCCATGTCCATCAGCCTCCCTCTTCCCTGATTTTCTTTCTTCCCTTTTTCCCCTGCCTTGCTTTCATCTACTCCTCTGTTTTAACCTTGCTCTTGCCCCTCCTCTTCTCCCCCATTCTGGGCTTCAGCTGCAGCTTTAGTCTCCTTTTCTTCACCTGCCTTCAGTGCTTCTGGCTCCTTCTTGCCCTCAATTCTCTTCTCCTCCTTTTCTCTCTGAATTCTCACTGCCTGGACTGCCTCCTCCACTGAGATCCTTTGGGTCCCCTCCTTTAGTACCTCTTCTGCTGTTTCTTCCTCCTCCACCAGAGCCTCCTTCCTTCCCTTCAGTTCCTTGGGATCTCCCTCTGGTTCCTTAGGCTCTCTCTCCTGCTCCTGGGACTCTCCCTCTGATTCATTGGACTCTCCCTCTGGTTCCTTTGATTTTCTCTCTGCCTTCCCACTTCTGGCTTGATTGGCATAGGATCAGGGACATGACCTGAAAATGTGGACTTCTCCACATAAGCTACATCTCCAGCCTTCCTATCACGCTTTTGCAGTGTGGCCTTTCTGCCTACATAGTGCACACATTTTAACAAGGCAAGTCATTGTCAAGCAGTCCCATTCCCCATATTTATGGCATGTCTTCAGTTGACTGTGGTATATCACAAAGTCTTGCTGCACTCTCAGGTCTATAGCCAGGGGAGGGTGCCGTATCCCACCCAGGTCCCTGGAGCCAAAGCCCAAGATAACATGAGCCCTCACTCTTCAGGATGAGAGAGATTGCAGTTTAACCCACTTCTAATAGTCAAGATGCAGGCAGCAGCCTCCTCTCAGGGTGGAAATGTCACGGGTAAATGTCTTCCCAGGGCTTGGAGCCAACAATTTCTGAGACCCTCCATTTAAACTGTTCATCAAACAAACCTCTTGCTTCTTTGCTGCTTCCCATTGTCCACCTGAGACTAGCCTGGAAACCCAGTGAAAGTAGATGGGGGCCAACCTGATGATGGGAGGGATATCTGAGGAAACAATAAGCATTTGGGCCAGATGAGATGTCCTCATAGCCATAGCTAGTGGCTGCTGACATGCCAGTCCCAGAAGGAGATGGTGTCAGGGAGGAAATGGCAAGGACACAGACTACTTTTTAATTACACACAGGGAAAAACTTGTAAATAATGAAGGACACTGAGAAGCCGCCATTTCTCTTCCAGATGTTAGGGCCTCAGGCGAATAGGTACGCCTGCTTGGATCAAATCAGCATCCCTTCACCCCACCCCCAGGAATCTCCTCTCAGAATTTGAACTGAGTTTCTGAACAGCTCCAGTTAATACTTTGTGACACTGTTATTCTGGTTTTTTGCAGCTTCCTTTGAACTTGTAGGTTCCAGCAGAGGACAGGAAGTGAAGTTCCCTGAGCAGTACAATGTTTCTGATTCAGCTCAGACAGGAGATTGCATCCAGGAATTTTCAATGTTGCCAGATCTTTATGAGTTCATGGCAAGCCTCACAATGCTTGTGTTTTCCTTAACCTCAGGCTCTTGGAGTCATGTCATTATGGAGAAATCTAAGTTATCGTTTCTAAAATGCAAATTTCTAGCCCTAGTTGTCAAGACGTAGCAAGCTTGTTCAGTACCCAGGGCAGAGCGGGGGAGGGTGCGAATTATACTGACCACTAGAAAGTGGAATGGGGAGGAAGCAAACAGAGGGCTGCTGCTGCTCCTGGTGCTTTGTTCACCCCCAACTCTGAGGACAGGGTTTGCCCCCAGGGAGGGGGCCTCTTTCCACACCCACTTCACCCGCAGGTAAACTCTTGGGCATAGGACTGCCTAGTCCCTGCGGCTGGCAGCAGCTCAGGGCTGCCCCTGCCATGGCAAAGACTCCTGTGGGAGAAGGAGCCATGCTGGCTCCCCCCCCTAAGTCAGCACTTAGGGCTAGTGCCCCACTCACCCTTCCCTCACTCTTCCATTCCTGCTAGTTGTTATGGAGAAATGTTTGGAAATGTGATCCCTAATCCCTACAAAAATGACCAAACCCCTCTTATTTCTAAGATCACCTGATCTGTGAAGATGCGGGGTGGGCAGCACAGAATGTGACGTAAGCAGAGCTGAGTGAGCTGGCATCAGTGAGTGCCTGGCACATTTCACTTATCCCCCCCCCCCCCCATGCCCCTGCACCCCACTCCCACTCTTAAGTGAACAGGAGTCCAGTTCAGATTTTTACCAAAGTAGTAATTATTTGGATTCTTTAATCAAACAGGAAAATGTATAACAAGATCCAGACCCTACCAAATGGAATCATTGCAGGACAGTCCTTATGTGCCCAAGAACTCTCCTTTTCGAAGTTAAACATTGGAGCTATGCAAATTCAAATGAGAAGTAAGGACCCCACTTTCAGCATGGGGTATGAATCAAGCACTGGAGCAAATGACATTCTCAACCACTTGACAAACCTTAACTCAAGCCAGGATATGTTACCTCAATAAGGAATTCAGGACTGAGCAGAAATCATAGCTTCACTTTTCAATGGGACTTCTATGAGGTCCAAGTTTTCATCCTGTCATGAATGAGCTTCAGAACCAAGGCCCATGTCGTTAGCCAGCAAAGTCTCAAGTTCTCTCAAATAGTGTTAATCTTTCACTTCCTCAGCTGTAAGCCAAGCTGTGATACAACCAGCTGCCTCTCAGAGATAAGAGCACATTTATCTCCCCTGGCATGAAAAGAACATTGTATTTGCTTTGTCCTGCATGTCTGATTTGGGAAAGAAGCACCTCCCAGCCCTGATATCTCTGTATGAACACTGATAGGGAACTGGGAATCTCCAGCTGCTTCCTGAACGTGGGGCATGCTGTGCTTTCTCAGGCCTGCCAGGGGATGAGGCAGCCTCTCTGCTAAAACTCTTCATCCCTACTCATTTGGGGAGGGCTCCTGGTCCATGTTGGTGAAGAGTCAGTCAACCAGGGCTTTGTGAATCTGGATAGCCAGCCATGGTGCAGGGCCAGGGCCACAGACATCAGTGGGGAGCTCACCCTTTCCCCCATCCCTGTGCTGTGTCTGTTCATAATGCTATATCCAGTCCATAATTGAAGTGCTTCTTCCAGCAGCCCAGCTACCCCCCCAATAGGATCTCTTGAGCCAGGGCAAGAGGACATAGGCCAGGCCCCTGACTGGGGGGGGGGGGGGGGGGCGGGGGGTGATGACATTGCTAATGACAAAATTGGAGACCCTTGGAGCATAGCATCCACTCTCCATCACCTCGGGGAATGGGGAGTTGTACAAGAGGCAGGAATCATCCTCATCAGCCACATGCAAGTCAGTGGCCCAGTCATGCCCTGGTTGCCTGGGATCTGTAAATGTGTGTGTGTGTGTGTGTGTGTGTGTGTGTGTGTGTGTGTGTGTGAGTAGTGCACCTGGTGGGTGCAGGGCATGCTGGGTGGGCATGTGCAGGATCACTGAATGATGGCTTGTGGCCATGATAAGCTGCTATTGCATCAGGTCCAGGTAGAAGGCCACAACATCCCCACCAGCCAATCATGTGGCTTGACTGTTCAGCTCCACTTGGGAGTCTTAGGCAGCCTGGGATGCCTGCAGGGCATGCTGGGAGGTATGCAAGAGCCCCCCTACCTGCTGTGCTCAAGCTGGGCAGACAGGCTCTGAGTGCTACCACCCTTCCCCCACCCCCCAACCCCCCCGGGCTTATGTGCACTCTGCTTCCTCCCAACCTAAACAGGGGTGCTTAGAGTAAAGCTTGAAATTTAGAGTGATTCCACTGTGGGTTTCTTAAACACCTGTCTGTACTCAGCCTTAGAGACTCAAATTGAGACCAGGTCCCTGCTCAGAAATGCAGTGAGAAAGATTCTCTGTCCCAAAAAGCTGACCAACCTGAATAGTAGAACTGGGTAGGGAATCAGATTTTTTCCCACTGGACCTTTGAAATTCTCCTGTTGAAATATTTTACTTTCCTCTGGGTCACTACATAGTGAAATAGCCATTTCTGTTTCTTTTCAGTTTCACTTTGGGTTGGAGGAAGCAATAATATGGGGGGTCTTTTAGGTCAGCTGGGGAATTTGAAGTAATAGTAAGAAGGGGGAAAAGAGGTACAGGAGGGTGCTGTGTCCAACCTGAACTAAAGAGTTTGAGGAAACAGCCAGGACCAGAACATGGTGCTCCTGAGTTGCTATGCAGCACCCTGTTCATTAGACCACACTGCCCTCGTGCTGTAGCATTTGATTTACTGATTTCTGTTTTATGGGTGGTCAGCACAATACAGGGAAAATATCCTACTAATGACAAATCCAGTGGGAAAAAATACTTTGTGTGCCTGTGATCATGTCTCCCTCCAGTAGCTGGTCTAATCAAGGGCAAGATTTTGCTGTTTTGCTCCACCCAAGGCAATTGCTCCATGAGCATAAGCAGGAGGGGCTTGGCTTTGGAGTGCAGCAGTTCCCATGTTCCCTTGCTGATTGTGCCCCTGTTGTTTGTATGGGCATATGGCCAGAGCTTGTTACATCCATACATGGAAACGGGTCATCAGGAAGAGCAGCTGGGCACCAGACAAAGGTAGGTTTTGGCACATACAGATCACTACTTTGCTATTTTAGATGCCAGGCTTTCTGGGCAGCTGCATCAAAATGCTTATGGCAGATGGAAGAAACATCCATTTCACCATAACATGGGATGCCAGGAAGGGACCTTATGCAGTTTCAGACCCCTGCATTGGCAGGGGAAAACAGGGAACTCTCAGGAGGCAAGAGCAGGAGGTTACACTGGTTGCCTTGAACATGTGTGGCTGAGAAGACAGAGAGAAGGAAAGAAAGACAGTGAGAAGCTCAGTTTAAGATGTAAATCTGGGGCTTCTTCACATGCCAAACACAGGAGTGTGATCAGTGCATGTGTGCACTTTGCAAGCATGTGCACATATGTATACACACGTAGAAAATAGCTCTGTGTTGTACCCATATTCATGAACTGCCTAGAAGAGACTGACGGGTGGTTTGCAGAGGACTCTCTCCTCCAAGCAGCAAGTGGGGCAGATCCCAGTGCTTCTAGGCCAAGAAGGCAGTATGAAATCAATTGCAGCAGTGGGCAAGAGACAAGACTGGGTCTCCTGGTGAGTTACATCTGGGTACAGTTCCCCATTAATGAGCAGGAGCCATTCCAGAAGCAGCTCTTCTCCTCCCCTTTCAGCCTTACTGACTTCAGTAGGTGTTTGCCTGGGCATCACAAGGCAGAGTTAAGTCCAAGGTGGAGGTGCTCCCAGCCGTGAGTGCTGGAGGCTGCTGTGAGCATTGAGTGAATGTATATTCTGCTCCTCCTTGAATAGGGCAGGCAAAGGAGTGATAAGGCCCCAGCTACTATACCAGTTTGCCAGAGCAACTTCCCAAGGGGCAGCTGACAGCCTGCAGGAGCAGTGGACTCTGGACTGCACTGCAAGTCCCATTCCAGCTCTGAGCATCACACACCACAATTCCAGACAAGCCATTTTTCTTGGCTTTGCTTCAGTTTCTGGAAAAGGCAGTGAATAATGCTACCAGACTCAGGGCACATCTACACAAGATGCTACACAAATGCTCAGTAGTCTAATACTATTGTGAAGTAGCATGTCACATCAAAAATAGTGCTAATACCCTACTGTGCGGTAGTATGAGGCTACTGAGCAACAGTGTCACTAAAAAGGCATTCTCCAGCGCGAATGCACAGTAGCACCAGTTACTGCACATTGATATTTAGCACGTGATTATACAAGTACCAAATTTAATGTAGAGTAACCACAGTGCATTAATGAATGTGTAGCCGTGCCCTCAGGCAAGCAAAATAGTCTGCAACCTTCTGATGTAAGGTGCTATACAAGCTCAAACCACTATTGTCAAGCCTTTCCTAACAATGTAGCACTGCATTTGTTCCTTTCATACTTATGCTGTGGCCATGGGAGAACAAGGCCCCTTCAAGACAACAGATGTCTGAAATTTGTGGCAAGTCCCCCTCCCCTACCTCCATTAACAGTCATTCATTTCCAGTCGGATGTCTTCTCTCTCTAATATACATCTTGGATGTTTGTCAACTTCTATTCATCATATTTAGTCTGTGCATCTAATCTCATGGAGATTGCACACATTGCCTCTGACTGGGGAATCTTAGGAGTGTTGTTTTGCTAACCCTGATGCACAGGGGATGTTGCTGAGGGAGCTGGTGCAGTTGTAGTGAACACGCACACTCTTATTTGATCTAAGAGCCCCTGAGCATTTAGGCAGCACTCCTGGTGCTCAGAGCAGGAACAGAGCCTGGGAGAGAAGGATGGCCTAGTGAAGCAGGCCTTGCAGGAGGAGTCAGGTACCAGGGTTCAGCTACCTGTTCTGCCATTGATCAGGCAAGTTGCTTCTGGCTTGGAGTCTAATAGTGCAGGCTTTTCTAGTGCACATTACCCTGGGCTCCTGCTCTGCACTGACCTGGAGGAGAGGGTAGGCTGTGGAGCTCTCAGCCACAGGTAAGACAAGCAACCGCTGTAATAACATCTGCCAGTTGTAACTGGATAGAGATCAACTCATTCCACATAGAAGCAACCAAGCTGGGGTCAGATGTCAGCAGTTTTGAGGCTGTATTAGCTTAAGCAGGATCTGACCCACTGACACTGTGAAAGGCTGACCCCAGATCATGAAGACAGCCAATCCACTGTGGTTTAACAACTGAAAAAACTGCAGCACTGGAGGATGGAGGAAGCCGCTTGAATGCAGATCCTGCCCGAACCCTAGAAAGAGAGAAAAGAAAATGACGCCATCTAGTGGGCCCTGTCAGAATCACATGCCTTCCAGTCCACTCTCTGCCCAGCATTGGGAATTTACCCTTGAAACAAGCAATTAGTGCAGGGGCAGGCAATTATTTCAGCTGGAGGGCTGCTTAAGGAGTCTTGGTGAGCTACTGAGGGCCACAAGGGTAGCCCCACCCCTTGACAGGTGCCCCACCCCTTGGTCACTATCTTGGGACCAAAAGTCCCTAACCCCTGACCTTTGCCACCAGAAGTCCCTCCCCTTTCCCCAGAAGTACTCCTTGGGGGTTGCCATCTTGGAACCAGAAAAAAACAAATCATATGATAAAAATCAAACATCTACTATAACATATTTTCATTTTATTTCAAAAATCATTTATGTCCTATTTACATGTGTTTGTGTAGTGCATATAGAGGTGATTGCATAATGCTCAAAAATAAAGTCTTACTCTTGTATATTGTATGGGGGTGGGGGGTGAGTCAGTGGGGGTTTTGTGGGGGTGGGAGAGGGTGTGAAGGAGTATCTGTATAGGGAAGGTGGGGAGGTCCGGGGGGAAGGCACAGGTGTGTTGGGGGGGGTTGTGGGGGGTTAGGGTGGAGGGGGTGGGGTGGGTATGGGGGATGTGCCCCCCATACCCTTTCCATGGCACACAGCCCCTGCTGCCAGTGGAGCAACAAGCAGCAGGCCCTCAGGGCACTCATGCCCACACAAGTGGAGCCCCCGGCAGCACACAATTCCAGCCACTTCTGGGATCTGCAAGTGCTGACATTGAGTGGGGCCAAGATGCCCTGCCTCCATCACTTGCCCCCCCCGCATCTCACATGCAGTTCCTGGGACCCCAGCAGAGCCATATGCTGTGAGGGGTTGCCATGTACATTGAAGCAAGTGGCCTGGCCTCACTCCCTGACACCATGTGCAGCTCCTGGGGCTTCACCAGGAAGCAGGACGCAGGGCCAAGCCAGCCTGGCTCAATCACACAGGAATCCCTGCCAGTTCTGGCTGAGTCCTGGAAGCTGCATGTGGTGACAGGGAGAAGCGAAGGCCGCTGGCTCCATTGCCTGGGGCTTCACCCCTGTGGGGAACTCGCTAGCAGACCCAGAAGTAGACTGGACGTGCTTCTGGTCCACTTCAAGGTCTGCTGCTAAGCGCACTGAGGAGCCCCCCGCATTTCTGTGGGACGCTTTCCGCACCCCAGCATTGCAGCATTCATGAGCCACCTGCTACTTAGAGGTATGTAGAAAAAACATTTAAAGCTGTGTCTTTCCAAATCTCCCTGATTCGATTCAGAGAGATTAAAGGGTCCTCTGATTCGATTCAGATTCAGAGATTTGGCCACTGAATCAGGCCGAATCTCCACCGAGTTGAATCAGGGACCGAAGATTTGCACAGCCCTAGTCCAAGGCATGTGGCTGAGTGCTTCTCTTTTGGCCCACTAGAGGGTAGTGCTGCACATACGCATGTAAACACACTGCATAAATATCCCCCCACCCCTTTTTACCATATATCAAATAAAGCAGGGCTCAGCATATGCTTTGGCATGCTGCAGTTGTCATCCAGGTCTGGGAATTGGACTCTTCCACCCTTTGCTAGGCTTGTGCAAAGCAGCCAGTATTCACTCCAGATTTGGATTTGGCTGATTCAGAGGACAGTGATTCAGTTCGGTGATTTGAATCACTGTCCTGAATTGATTTGGCTGAATCTGATTCAGAAATTCAGCTGCTGCCAAATCTCTGAATCACCCAGGCCCATCCCCGCCCGCTCTCCCAGCCCTGGGTAACAGCTGCCCTGGGCATCCCAGTTCCCGACACTTTGAAAGAAAAAGCCCTGACTCACCAGGTGCTGCCAGGCAGGGGGAGATCCCTGCTGCCCCTCACTGCCCCACGCTGCATGGGGGGCTCTGCACAAGCCCCCCAAACCACACTCTGCTGTCCCAGCCACCTCCCCCCGTTTCCATGGCTGACCCGGCCCTTTAAGAAAAACAAAAACAAACCCCCTCACTCACTGGTTCCTGCCTGGCAGGGGCGATCCCCACTGCCCCCTGCTTCCCCGCACTGCATGGTGGGCTCTGCATGAGCCCCCCAGAAGCCCCGAGGCTGCTGCAGGAGCTGGTGAGTCCTGGGGATTTTGGGGGGTTATTTTTCTTAAAGGGCCGGAGTGGGTTGGGGTCGTGGAGCTTGTGCAGAGCCCCCCATGAAGCGTGGGGCAGTGGGGGACAGCAGGGATTACCCCCGCCCCCCCCCACCCCCCGCCAGGCAGCACCTTGTGAGTCGGGGCTTTTTTTTAAGCCATGGGGGGGGCTGGGGGAGCAGGCAGGGGATAGGACCTGGCAGCGGTCCCCCCCCCCCCAACCCCTACTTACCAGCTCCAAGCCCCGCTCCAGCTCCCTGCAGCAGCAGGTGGGGACTTCCCAAATTGTCCAAGCTCTCCGAATCTTTTCTGAAGATTCAGAGAGCTTTGAATCGATTTGGACCTTTTTATTGGTCCCCTGATTTGATTTGGATTTGGAGATTCGGCCATCAAATCAGGCTGAATCTCCTCTGAATCGAATCAGCACCCGAAGTTTCACACAGCCCTAGTCTTTGCCCCATTCTCTATGTAATTCACTGCCCACCCAGTGTCTTCCTGCAGTGCATGAGGGGGCAGTTTCCAGTGCTGGGTGATAGGGGAGCTGTACTTCCCAGCCTGTCTCTTGGCTGAGCCCTTCCTACTCCAGCAGGGATGATTCCTTACAGCCCTCTTGCAAAATTCCACTTGTGTTTCCCAGATGCCCCCTGCCCTGGATCCAGGGTGCCCAATGCAGAAGAACATGAAAGCTCCTGACAGTGACTGAGAGAGCTTTCTGCTGCCATCTACTGGTGAGCAGAAAGAATTGGCTGGGGAGTGAGATCTTGCTTGCCTTTCAGTTTGGGACATTCTGATCAAAATACTGGCTGTGTCTACACGAGAGGCAGACTGCAGAGTTGTTACTGCACAGTCATTTAGTATTTGCATAACCAAGTACTAAATGACTGTGCAGTAATGTGCGTCACTGTGCCGTAATGTCCCCGCATTTTTTTTCTGACACTATGGCACAGTAGCAACGAGCTACCATGTCAGGTCAGGGTTAGTGCCCCTCAGTGCTACTGTAGCATCTCATGTAAACACAGCCACAGTGTATTTATCAGTACAAGGATAATAACGCAGCATACCCCTGCAGGGTAATCAACAGACACTGCGCCCCTATACATGCTTCTCTCTTTTCAAGGCACCAGGGTCAGTTTACCTTGACCTAAGCACTGTTAGACATGTTTGAGTACAAGAGCCTGAGCAGCAGTACAGCACAGCCTGCATCCTCATGGGGAAGATAGATGGTGTCCAGGGGTTCTGGAAAGGGTCTTGTCCCTTAACCTCCTGACCGCCCCCCAGCTCACTGCTCCCACCAAGCAGAGCCAGCAATGCAACCCTGGAGTTTGCTTGCTCTGCTCATGCCCATCATTCTGGGAACATGCCTGGCATGGGGTACAGCTGCTGACAGGCAAGTCAGGCAGGGGAACCAGTGGCTGGACCCTGTGCAACCCAGCAGAGCACACAGTCAGTAGGAATCAGCCTCAGGCTGTCACACTGCAGCCACCGGTTGGCAGGCACCTGGAGCCCCTGAACCCTGCAGAACAGCTGGGTGGCTCTGGGCATTGAGTGTAGGGTTCAGTGCTGCCTGTCTGGGCTGGGGCTGCACAGAGCAGGCTGGGAGGCTGTGCCATTCACAACTGCCTCCCAAGCCCAGTGGGAACAGAAGTCCCATCCCTGTACTGCCCTCCCCACCCCTCAACTTGTTCTCAGACCGCAGGGCATGAGCAGAACAGCAGGGCAGATGTGCCATGCCTGGGCCTGCTGTGCCCCAGCACTCCCGCTCCCCCTGACTCAGGAGTGGCCACTGCATCCTGTGATGCAGCAGGACTTCAACTTGGGCAAAATAGCTGTCTGGAACAGGAGCAAATTTAGTGGAACAGGAGCAAAACTAGGTAGACTAGAAATAATCCTGCCCTGGAGTGGTATAACTTTAAAACAAATAATGACTGTTTTAAGCCACTTAAACAGTGCTAACATGCAGCCAGTCTAGGAGTTAAGAGCTCCAGAAGTCACCTAAAATTACCATGTAACAAGGCCCTTAGAAAAAGCAGCATCACACTGCAGGGCTGAGCATCTGTTGTGGGTAGGTGACAGTGAGAAAGCCCTGTATGGCATGGCATTGCCCAGGCTTTACTGAACTCTGACTGTAGAGGTGTGCTAGGTGGTATAATCCAGCTTGATTTAAAACTCCAGTCAGGCAGCACAAATGGTACTGAGCTTGCATTAAATGGTTCTGGTTCATTGCCCTCTGCTTTCTTCAATGGAAACAGCTGCGTCTGAAATCCTCCTGCAAAAAAGCCTGCTGTTATTACCAAAGAGCCAAATTTTCCTTTGCAGAACCAACTCCTGGTGGAACCATAGTAGTGCAGTGGCAGGGCCATGCCAGCCAAAGTGTCTAGTAAGTGCTGACCTGCAAAGTATTTACACTCTAACAGTGTCTCTCCTCTGGAACTCCTGAATCATTCTGCAAACATTTGCTAAGTTTAATGCATCCCCCGTGGGAAAGGGGACATGAAACCCTTTAACTGATGAGGAAACCAAGGCACCGTGTGGTTAAGCGGTTCATGACTTTGCAACAAGTTAGGATCAAGGTGAGTGATGAAACGCAGGAGTCCTGGACAGAGCTATTTGACCTCTTGCATTGTCATTCAAAGCAGCACTTTCTTTCCTTTTCCCCTGTGCAAGTACACGTTCCTCAAGGCTTATGCAGAGTTCCTATTCAACAAATAAAACAGCCAAATCCAATATCAGTAAAAAATTTCAGCCAGAAAGTGCAGATACAAGCCTTGCTTGGGATAAAGGACAGCCTTCTGGGTAGGCACTAGGCCTGTGCAAAGCGGCTAGGGTTGGCTTCGGATTTGGATTCGGCCGATTCAGGAGACAGTGATTCAATTCGGTGATTCAAATCACTGTCCCAAATTAATTCAGCCAAATCTGATTCAGCGATTCAGCTACTGCCAAATCAGCCAAATCTCTGAATCGTCCCCATTCCCTGGCCACTCTCCCAGGCCCATCAATGGTTGCCCCACCCGGCCCCAGATCCTGGCTCTTTAAAAAAAAAAGCCTGACACTCACTGGCTGCTGCCAGTTGGGGGGGGGGGGGGGGGCAATCCCCGCTGCCCTCCACTGCCCCATGCTACGTGGGGGGTTCTGCCACAAGCCCCCAACCCACACCCAGCCCCAGCTCCCAGCTCTTTAAAAAAAAAAAAGCCCCCACTAACCAGATGCTGCTGGGCGGAGGGGGGGTGATCCTCACTGCCCCCTGCTGCCTCACACTGCATGGGGGGCTCTGCCATGAGCCCCTGACCCCCACCTGCTCTCCCAGTCCCATCCCCCCGCCCCCCAGGGCTGCCCGTCCCAGCTTCCGGCACTTAAAAAAAAACAAACCTCATGCTCACCAGCTTCTGCTAGACAGAGGGATGATCCCTGCTGTCCTACGCTATGTGGGGGGCTCTGTCATGAATCCCCAGAAGCCCCGACAGCTGCTGTAGCAGCTGGTGAGTGCAGGGGTTGTTTTTTTTTTGGTTTTTTTTTAAAGAGCTGGGAGCTGGGATGGGTGGGACAGCCATGGCTTTGGGGGGGGGGAGCTAGGGGAGCAGGCAGGGGTCAGGGGGCACTTAGGAGACTGGGGGAGCAGGCAGTGTAAACAGTGTGAGTACTGGCTTAGTCATAATATTGGTTATGCATGCGTAGGACAGCTAGAGGTGAGAAGTTTCTGGAACATCTAAACTGCTGACCTTGATGACGCCATGACCTACTTAGGAAACTGAGGCATGCACAGTTGAAACCTTGTTATATAACAACAGAGCGGGAAAATTATGTTAATAAGTTTATGTGGTAATAATTCATGTGATTGGTCCAAGAAAGTGATGTTCTTGATTGATTGGAATGAAGGAGTTGTGATTGGACCACTGGCATGATTGACACATGGCATGAGGTGGCCACCATAAAACAGGTCTTGGCCATTGCCTCAGCACGTGCATGCATGTGTGCAGTGGGGAGCACATGCGTCGAGAGGCAGTGGGAGCTGTGTATACACAGGTAGATGTGACTGACGGGGCATGACTGGCTGTACACCTGGGTGTCTGCATGCGTTGGGCGTCGTAGCTGAGAGCTGGAGAGATTTGTGTGGTGCTGGATCTGCTGGGATGTTGTAGAAGTGAGTGGTGCCCACGTGTGAGAGTGGGGGAAGATGAGGTGTGTGGGTGCTGAGTGGTGTGTGCGGGGACAAGGATAAGTCCACCTGGATACACCTGAATTCCACTGGAGATACTGACCTTCGTTCCCCCCCCACCCCACCCCAGGACAGGTAAAGTATCACCCTTCCCCTCAGAGGTCTCCGAGTACTTCACTTGTGGAGGAAAGGATAGAAATCCTCTGTCGGACAGGAACCTGACAGCAGGCCCTGTAGCCTGTGTGTCGGTCTTCCCGGCTGCCACTGCTGGTGACAGGCCAGAATTGCTCTCTGTACATATTGTATACAGTGTTCTTTTCAATGGTTGTTGATTAGTTCATGTTGTCATGATTGTTTATACCTTTGTCTTATAATACAGATTTGCTTATTAACCCTTACTTTGATGTTTGTCTTCATTAACAGTAGTGGGCCTCAGGGTAGGGCTAGACCACAGGCCAACCCTTTCAGGTGCAATTGAACCATAGACCCCTGGCACCTTAGAGGCCTAACAAACCCCTGCCCATGCAATTACCAGGCCAGTCTTCAGCAGAGGATGGGGCCTGGCAGGGGTCCCTCCAAGGTCCCCTCCCCTCCCTTCTCCTCTAGCCCCCCTCCCCCGCCCCCTAGTTATCAGTCCAGCTCCCTGCAGCAGTAAGCAGGGACTGCCCGAATCTCTGAAGCTCTCCGAATCTTTTCCAAATCGATTCAGAGACCTTCAAATCAATTCAGACCTTTTAATTGGTCTCCTGATCTGATTCAGATTGAGAGATTCAGCCCCCGAACTGGGCCGAATCTCCTCCAAATCAAGTCAGCACCTGAAACTTCGCACAGCTCTAATAGGCACTGGCCTGAGATGGAGGAAGAGTCGGGTTTAGTCCTTGCTGTATTGCAGTCTGTGCATAGGTGAGTCAATGCCTTGGTTTCCCCATGTGCTAAAAGGTGGTGATGATGAAAATATTTACAATGCCTCCAAGTATCTAGATCTGAATAAAAGGCTGGACAGACCCTGGCAGAATGTAGCTCTCCAGTGTCCTGTGATATTAGCATTAGTAGAAATAAACTCCTTGGATGAACCTGTGTCAGGTTTTCAGAGAAACTCAGGGCCTACTGAGTGTGCTTTGGGATTTCATCTATACTCTTCTGTGCCACTTAGGACCTGGCTCTCAGCCCTATATATTTCCAAATGTGCTTGTGCTGAAATGGAGCTTGGCTCCTATATGCACTTGACACATGTGTATGTGTACTGGTCTCTGATCCAAGCAAAGGCAAGAAGGGGAGAGACTCTGAGCAATGCTGCTTAATTGCTATATTGTCCTAATGTGCCAGGGGAGCTGAACAACTACTGTACAGCTTCTACTGTACCTGTCCCTTGGTTGGGTGGGGCAGGGTCTACAACCCAAGGGCATTTCAAGCTTATATTAGAGCAGTTTAAATACGGAGCTAAGTAGCTATAAAATTCAGAGCAGGATCTACAAGACTAGGGACAGAAGTTATACATAAACCCATTTAAGACACCAGAAACTGGTTTAAACATGGAACAGAACAGAAGTTCAGTGCACATAAACCAGTTTCAAAATGGTGAAAAATTGGTTTAAGATAAACCTGGTTGAATGTAGTATCAGACTTAACTGATTTGGGTCAAACTGGTTTATGAAACGTCTGTTCCAGACCCCTTCCTGGTTCAAGTTAAATCACAGTCCACCAACATCCCAGCATGCTTTGCAGCCCTGGGCTGGGCTGTGCTGTCTGCTTCAGCAGGGAAGGGAAGGGCTGGAGAGAGTCCTGCTGCTATGATGCTGGACTGCAAATCCCAGAGATCTCAGGGGCAGCAGGAAGAGGAAGTGAACATACAGCTAGAAAGCCATGCTCTAGCACCCTCTGGCACCTGACTTGAGCTACTGTAGGCATGTGGCTGCATATCCAGAATCAAAGGTAAATGTGTGTCCAGTTGTTTCTCAGTTTAATCTTTGCAGTTTAGACTAACCTGCAAAGACTGAATTGATTCAGCTTTGGGCTTTATTTTTGACTGTGTGTACTTAGCACAAGAGTTCACTGTCTCTTGATAGATAAACAGGTCTGTTTGGTGCTTTGCAGAGAACACAGCAAGGTCTGATCTGACACTCATCTCCTGCACTGCTTCTGGGCACAGTTTTCCTTCCTGTGCTGATAACAACACAGGTTATCAGTTCCCATCATTGAGTAACCTGGCCCTGGACAGGTTGCCCACACCTCAGAGACAGTTTACCAGGTTGGTCTCTCTCTGGCAGCTGCTGTCAGAGCACATCAAGCCAGTAGAGTCTCAGTGGACTGAGCTAGATTCTTACTTTGATCAATGTTTGATCATCAAGCATGGTTTCAGATATAGACTGAAGCAAGTGTCATATTTTCCATAGCACATGAGCACTGCACTGATTCAGCAAAGTGCAGTTTTCAAACCTGAGCTAAATCTACATGCGAAAAGCTGCAAAATCTCTGTGTAAACATGTGTCCATCAAACAAGCCTCTGGGACTTTAAAAGATCAAGCCAGAAAGTGACTTCCTCACTTTACCTGCTCAGTTTACAAGCTTCAGCTCTTGCTTCAAGTGCTGCACTCTCAGCTGGGGTTTATTTGCTGTGAAAAATAGAGGTGTTTAATCATCACAATCAGCAAACAAGCCCTGATGGGGGCAGTGGCACAAGGTGCTTTGCTGTAGAGCCAGAAATGTGAGATCAAGGCCTCCTCTGGGCTTCCTCCAGTTAACCCAGTGGTGAGCGGCTACTTGGTCATCAGGCTGAGGAACCAAAAGCAGCTGGGTGTGCTGTTAGCTAGGTCACTCACTTGTGTCATAGGTTACAGGCACCAGCATGATGTAGTCATGCAACAGAATAAGCTGCCAAGGCTCTGGCAGACTTTGGGCTTGGAAACAGTCCCACCTTACTCCCACATTTCTTGACTGAGAGCACCTCACAGTTACTGCCTCCCATACTGCATTGTGTCCAACCCTGCTTCAGTGCAAAGGCTTTTTATGTGCATTCAGGGTGCAGACAGTAGTTGGGAATAACGCTGTAAATTTCATTGCTTTACAAAAAGTGCTGAAAAGTACAGGGCTCTAAAAACTAGATAGACAAGTAGCTCCTTCACATGTGGGCTTGTACCTCTGTGCAATGACAGACTGGACAGCAGGGGGCAATGCCACCTGCATTGTAAGCCAGTCAGGACTCCAGTAAGGGCACATAGCTGGCTGCTGAAAATGGACCAGGAGTGCTGCGGTGCCGGGTGGGGCTTGGAAAGTGGTTACCAGGCAGCACGAGCTAGGGCTGGCAGCCCAGGCTGGGGTCCCAGGGGTGCTGGACAAGGGTGGGGGCTCAGAGCCCCCCTCCACTATCTGTCAGCAGCCAGCTTGTCTGCTCTTAGCAAGTAGCAGCATGATGGGGGCATGCACTGCTGGCACCAGGTAGCACAGGCATGGGCTGGCTGTCTGGGCTGGGGTCCCTGGTCTAAAACTGACAAGAGACTCTATCTCTACCTCTTCCCTGTGGCTGACTAGGGGCATGACAACTAAACTTCCTGCAGAAGTGTACACATATTCTCTTGAGTGGATTTTAAAGAGAGAGACTTAGTCAGGTACTTAATTGGGCAAGGCTTAGTTTTTCACCCAATCAGCCACTTTTGAAGCAGTCTGCAGCCATGCACTTGTGTTTGGTCATGGCTTAGGCTGCTTTTAGTGGACAGATCGGGTGAAAATTGTCATTTCTGTCTGCACCCTCAAGAGGTTAGCAGAGCTGGGTTTTGGTGGGCAAACAAAGGAAAACAGTTTACAAGGCTGAGAACTCCACACTAAGCATCTCCAGCTCTAGTAAGAGTTTAAGAATCGAGTGTGTGAATGTCTCTGCTGATCACAACAGCCAGCACTGTCATGAAACAGAGTTTATCAAATAGGATTTTGCCATGTATAACGTCAGATCATTTTTAAAAGAGGAAAAAGAGCCCTTTCTCTTTTATTCCATAAGCAACTGGGTTGCTGTGTATAGATGTTGGTGTAGTGTTTGCTATGGGCCTCTAGGTGGTATTGTTTTACTAGCTGTACTTATTCTGCATCCTAGTTCACATTCACATTTATTTGTTCTTACTTATTCTTTAATGGGCAATATTATTATTATGAGGGAAAAGTGGTGACAGTGCCCTTGGTTTGCTAAATAATTTAACAGAAGGCTCATTCAGGAATACTTCAGACGCAGAAGCTGAGTCTCTTAAATGACAAACCCTGATCTTAGCTTCTCAGTGGGGGCCTAAACCAGAATGGTTTCCCCTCCATCTAGCTGTTGTAAATCAAACTCCTTCTTGAGCCAGCGCCTTAAGCTGGTGTTCTTGACCACTGGTATTCTGCTAGAGGCTAGTCAGTGGTTGTGTAAACTGCTCCTCTGGACGTGGGTCGACAAAGGGATCAGAATTATGGTGTAATTCAAAGAGTCAAAATTAGAGATCTGAGGATCAAGTGGTTCAAACCCAAAAACACTAAAGCTCAGAGGGCAGCCACAGGAGGACTTGGATGGTCCTGAATATTCTCAGTGAAGGACTGCAGCATCTAGGGCCCGGTCACCTATCATCGTCTCAGAAGAGCAAGCAAAAACAACCCAATGAACCTAGTCACCTGGCTGGACATAAGAAAAAAATATGGTCCTTCAAGCCTCTTGCTCTGATATTGTAATGATTATTACTGGGGCCACCACTGTCTCCTTTTCAGCCAAACGAGCCTGAACTAGATCTCTAGGGTCTGGGTTAATTTCCCAGTGCTTCCATTAACTCCCTCTGACCTTAAGCACGTCACCTTGCCTCTCTGTGCTTTGGTTCCATATTTCTAAAACAGGGTAATACATATACGTTCCCCCCACTATCATGTTTTACTTGGTTTGAATATAAGCTCCTTAGGGTGAGGACTATCTCGTGCTGCAGGTATGTTGAGCGCTCATCAAAATTCAGTGCCACTCTGCCAGGATTTCAAAGTACTCTGGGCATGTCTATACATGATACACAGAAGACTAGTACACAGAAGACTAATTCTACTGAGCATTAGCGCAGCTGGCAAAAACTGTGCTAATGCCCTAAATGTACAGTAGACTTAGTCTAATGTACATTAACATCACAAAAAAAAGCATTCATCTGTGCTAATGTGCAATTGTGCTGATTACGATGCGTTCAGTTAGTATCTGTTATTACAGGGCATTTATACACATACATTTTTGTCCCACGATGCGCTGGAGATCCACCGCTTCAGAGCAGACTCAATTAATCAAGTCTGCTCTGCACATGAGCTGAGGCAAACTGTGCTGCACTGCATGGAATTATATAAGTGGCAAAATGTGTATCAGTGCGTGGAAAATGACAGTGGTGCACTTTTGAACTAAAGCACCTCCAGTGTGCAGTCTGCCACTTACACACTGCAAGTGTCACAGCGCCAGGTGCTTTTCATAGCACCTGGCACTGTGGCACTTACATGTGTAAAAAGACCCACAGGTACTAAACTTAATGTGTGCTAATGATGGTACATTAATGAACGTGTAGACACACCCTACTTTTTTTTGTATGTAGGGAACAAAATCCTGGTTTAAATTACAGCTCTAATTTGGGAAATCTTCCTAAAGATTATTAAAGGAAGCTAGTCTGCAATTTCTTAGAAGTATGAATTAATTGCATTTAGAAGGAGTGTCAGGATGGCCTGTACTATTTCTCTTTGATAAGTACAGTTCACCATCAAAGCTGTCACGTTTCTGCTATGTGCTGCTGATCAGCAATTTTTAAGACATTTGGCCCAGAATTACCACGCTTTTTTTTAGTGGAAATTGTTTCCTGATGCAAGCTGCAAATTTTTATATACACAGAAGACTCTGTTCTTTCTTTATGTATGTAAGTATGTATCTTAGAACAGTACAAACCTTGTACAATATGCATATGTATTTGTGGTGTTAGGTGTGATCCTTTAATAGTAGTGATGCTGAAGCAGAATAGTATGCAGGTGTTCAAGCATTAACCTTCATTCAGAAAAATACTTCTCATTTGGTGTCTTGTCTCCAACAATGACCAGCACCAGATACTTTAGAGACTGGTACAAGAACTGTCACAATAGGCAGTTATGGGATAACTAGCCAATTGCCAGTCAAGAATGATTCATAGATTCTAGAGTTGGAAGAGACCACAAAGGATCATCGTGTCTGACTCCCTGCCCCTGGCAGGAAAGAGGACCGACGTCAGATGACCCCAGCCAAGGGTCTATCAAGCCTCCTCTTGAAGACCTCCAAGTTAGGTGACAGTACCACCTCTCTTGGAAGCCCATTCCAGATTCTGGCCACCCTTACTGTAAAAAATGTCTTCCTAACTTCTAACCTGAATCTGCTCTCCACTAGTTTGCACCCATTATTCCTAGTTACTCCTAGGGGTGCTCTGGTAAATAGCACATCTCCAATTCCCTGCTGTCCTCCCTTGATAAACTTATAGGTGGCTACAAGGTCTCCCCTCAGATGTCTCTTGTGAAGGCTGAACAGATCCAGATCCCTCAACCTCCCCTCGTAGGGTCTTTCATGGAGGCCACTAATCATGCAAGTGGCCTGCCTCTGAACCCTGTCCAGATTCTCCATGTCCCTCTTGAAGTGCAGCACCCAAAACTGGACACAGTACTCCAACTGCAGCCTGACCAATGCTGTATAGAGGGGGAGCATCACCTCCCTCAATCGGGGGGGGGCGGGGCAACTGGCGGGGATGGAGCACCGCCACCCACCACCTCATGCCACCGCTGCCTCCTAGGAGTGTGGGGGTGGGAGGGGAACTTGCCCTGCCGTCCCCTCCACCCCTCTCCACCAGCACCCTGCACCACCGCTGCCTCCAGGCTGCTGGCTTCCCCCCCCCCGCCCCTGCTCCTCAGAGGTGGCAGAGCATTGCCATGGCACTGTCCTCACCTCCCCACTCAGTCCCCTCTGTCCCTGCCATCATGTCAGCACTCCAGACTTTGATTGGTTGTTTTACTAACCAATCAGAGTGCTCCAAGAGTGTTATGGACAGACAGACAGATGGACTAAGCCCTTTATTATATAAGTGTATTCTCCTAGAAAGAAACACTTAATCCCCAGAAATTAAGAGTTTGGTTTTGGCCCCAGAACATGAGGGATAATAGCTCTTCAAAAACTTTTGTTGGTTGGTTAACCTTTATTATAATATTATACTAGCAAATTGCCCATCAAGAATGATGGAGGGGATGGGCAGGGACGGAGCCGGCTGGACCTGGAGCAATGGGGAGGGGGCTAGAGTGGGGCCAGACCCAGCCCCAGGCCCAGCCCCACTCCACCCCTCCTGGCCTCTCCAGGTCCAGCCCCACTCTACCCCCCGCCCCTGTTGCTGTTCTGGGTCTGGCTCCCACTCTCCGCCACCACTCCGGGTCTGGGCCTGCTCTACCCTCCCTCCCCCCCCCCGCCAGCCGCTCCAGGTCCAACCCCACTCCACTCCGCTTCCCCGCCACTCCAGGTCCGCCTCCCCCTTCCCCTCCTCTCCAGGCCTGAGCCTGCTGTACCTGGCCCCCTCCCCCCACTGCTCCAGGTCCGTCCCTACTCCAACCGCTCCCCCAGCCACTCCGGCTCCAACCCTGCTGTACCCCCCACATCTGCCTCCTTCCCTCCCTGCCCACCACCTCCCCCCCTCCAGCTGTTCTGGGGGGCAGTGGGGCCGGGCAGCAGGGAAGCACCACCACTGATCCCCCCCCCACCTTTAACCTCAGGCAGGGAGGCGTGGGGAAGCCCCACTGCTCGGGCAGCTGGGGCGTGTTCACCACCACCACAAACTTCCCCAGAAGCGGCTCAAACTTGGGTCCCTGCAGCCCAGGTTGAGAAGCCAATTGCTGCCCCCCCTCTCGGTGGTGCATGCACAGTTGCCCAAAAGCATTCCAGACAGACAGACACACAGACAGACAGACTAAGTCTTTTATTATATTAGATTATTTTGGATTCTGTGTAATTCTCCTCATGATCCCTTCATTGAATTCTGCGATTCTTTTCACCTTCCTTTGCAGCATTGGATGCTGACCATCATGAAAGCTGTAGGTTTTGACTAGGGTGCGTCGACAATTCTGCTGGTGTTTGAAAACCATTCAGGTACCTGTCTGAAGGGTCTTGCTCTTCTACTGAGGTCATACCAACTGTGAGATTGGGGTAAGAAAATATTTTTTCCCCTGGCCAGATTGATAAAGACTGTGGATTTTTTCCCCTTCCTCTTTGGCATAGGACATAGATCTCTGAGCATAGATCAACCAATTCCTTTTCTGTCACTACATTGGCAGGGCATTGACTGTGGCCCTGCTTCCCCTGCATTTTACCTGTGGCAGATGGTTAGGTATTTTCATTTAGTTTTTATAATGTGCTTTGTGGGTGTAATGTGAGGGACTGGAGAGGATTATTTTCAGGACTTTTGGATAAATGGTTGCCTAAGAGTTCAAGTAATTGGACTTTGACCTGAGAGGCTCTTTTGAGTCCTACGTCCATATGAGACTAAAATGAAATGCAAACTAGTACTTTCTAAGATCTCTTTAATACTCCTGTAAAACAGGAAACATTTCTGTTCAAACAGCTACAAAGTCGATGCACAAATAAAACTGAAGCAACACAAATTGCCAAAAGGATTGCCTTTCCAAACACAGTATAGCTGTTCCCAGCAACCAATAAAACACCTTTTAAGTACAAAAATTATTCTGTTGAAGATCTGGCTTGAATCAGCCAAGTACAAAAAGTGAATCGTGCATTAGAGTGTGCAATGGTATCTCAGTAATGTACCACGGTATATCAAACCACAGTGAAAGGCCAAATACTAAATGGAAATAAACTTCTGGCTGTACTTTTCACTAATGATACCTAACAGAATTGTGCAAATAATACTCTGGATGCAATGTGTAGACAGTAAAACAAATAAGTAATATATGGAGGCTAATGCTTTCCAGAAGGCTCAAAATCAGTTGAAGACAAAATGGTAGACACTCTTCTTATGTATACCAGTGTGAATCCAAACATACCAATAATGGATTCTGGACTGAGGCAAGAGGGGTGTGATGCTGCTCACTTTGTGCCACACAAACACTAAGCTCTCTGGGCTCACTGCCTGGCCAGCATAGATTTCAGCTGGAGCTCTGTGTGAGCAGTGAGCTCTGAGCTCACCAGCTGATCAGGGTGGGCTCTGGCTTTAGCTCCTGCTTTTACATAGCACTGGAGCCCAGGGGGTGAATGCAACTACTATTTGCCCTTCTGCTTTCTCGCCTTCCCCACCATAGGTGACTCATAGTGGGAGTATGGGGGGCACATACCGCCCCCCCGCCCCCAAGATTAGTCACCGCTGCTGGCTTCTGTGGGCGGTTGCCACTCGCCACCTGCCCCTCCTTCACCGCTGCCACCAGCATCTGCAGGTGATCCCCATTCACCGCCACTGCTAGCATCTGCGGGAGGTTGCCGCTCGCCACCCCACCCCCCCAGCGCCAACACCGCCGCCAGCATTTGTGGGCAGTCTCTGTTCGCTGCCTATGCTGCCACCTACAAATGGTGCCCCCCACCCAGTTTTGGGAGGCATCAGTCATTCATGTTCCCCACTCAATTCAGCAGCAAGGGAAAAGGAGGAGATGAATGGCAGCAGCCCCCTCACTTCCTGGACTCCAGAGCTATGTGAAAGCAGGAGCTCTGGCCAGATCCCACACTGAGAGCTCATGTGCAGCACTGCCAAAGTGATGTGCGAGTGTACTGCTGCAACCCTCTAGATCCAACTCTGAGACATACTCCACTGAGTTAATCTAGATTTCTGCCAATGGCATTTAAATCAGAAGCTGGTTTGCACTGTAAATGCTACTCACTATTATTGCCAGATTACCTCAGGATCACTGATGGCAAAAAGCAGGAACTGTCCGTTATAAAATAACAGGTATTCTAAGTTTAATGATGAACTTTTTGAAAATCGGCTTTTAAATTATATTTAATGTCATAGTCCTTGTGTTCCATAAATCTATTGTTCTGATTCATAATAATATTAAAATAATGGTATTATCATCCAGTTTATGGAGTGTTTTTGTAGGCAATTGCTTCTTAATATTATCCCTGTTTGGAGGTAAGGGAGCTGTTTTAATATACACATTGTAATTAAATATATTTTACAACCACACAGCCTAGTTTTACAATAATGTAATCTTCCTTTAGGTATATAATTATTCTACCTCCATAAATATGATCTTCAACATAAGATATAAATGCATTGATAGACATAGTTAACAATTCATAAACATAAATGAATGAAATCCTCACAATCCCCCTGCCTGTGTAGTACATAAGAAATCTTGAGTTTTCTAGTTTAACTATAATGCAAGTCTTGTTGACTAGAATGGAGAGGAAAAACAGCAGAAATCTGCTAATGGTGGAATTTGCACAATGTAAATTGGCTCTTGCAAAAAAAAATTCTATAACAGCATTATTAGCTATCACTTAAAGGCCTTATTCAACCCCTGCCAAAATCAAAGGGATTTTGCATTGACTTTAGTGGAAGTTGGATTAGGGCCTAAGTAAGGGATTATTAGGTAAAAAAAAACAACCCTACAATGGAAAAGGTCACAGGTATATGTACAAATACATTCATCTTGGTTGGTATCACTTTCTCTTTTACATGGGTGCACATTGAGAAAGTTAAGTATATCTACATATGTTTATCTTGCTTGGACAAAACTTTGCTCCTTTCCAATTCCCTAGCATCATTTGCCTGCTTTGAAGGCACCTCACTAAAGCTTCAGGACCACATCCTGCCATCAATGTTGTGATTTCTATTGATGACGGTGTGAACTCCAAACCTGGTACAATGCCAGGAAATGGGATAAATCAGGGATTGGCAATTTTCAGACTGCAGGCTGGAAGAGTTTGGATCTAGCTTGCTGCATCTGGGAGGAAGTGGGGAAATCAGTGGCACACAGTGGTGTGAGCCACAGAGCAGGTGTCCCCAACTTCCTTCTGCCTGCTGTGTGCCATTTGTCCCAGTGCTTTCCTATGCTGAGCTCCACCTCTTGCCTGCATAGTCCTGGTTGATGCCTGGTCCTACCTGCTCTCTCCCCTCCCCACTGAATTTGTCCCTCAGCATGGCCATTGGCCACAGAAATCTGTGGCAGAGTAAGTGAAGGCTGTGGTGGGATACGAGAGAGAATGGTGAGCTAGGGAAACAGCAGGGGATCAGTGGCCCAGAGCGGAGGCCAGATTGTAAGCTATGACCCACAGTTCGTAAAAGTTGCAGACCCCTGGTCTAAGTTATTCATATTACCAGAAGCAAACATACTGACTCCAAACACTTCAGAACATTGCTAGGAATAGAGACTATAGATACAAAATAAAGGAGCAAGTGTATAGAGTGACATTTAAGGGAGAGTTTCTTCCACTTGCTACATGCATGGTACAGGAGCATTTTAACTGCCTTTTTTACAATAAAAGTTAGTTGATCATAGTCGTAGTCCTTCATAAGGTGTGTCATCTCTTGGCCACTAGTCAACATTGTTGTTCTAGCCACCAATATGCTGCAAAGCAGAGCATCCGAATTACTGTCTGTGATAACCCAATAGTGGCATCGTGATGCTGAGAATTTTTCAATATATAGAGCCAAAATCTATGTGACATTTAGCTCACATTATGCTGATTTAGAAATGCTTCAAATATCATAATCTAATAGTGTAGAAAGTAAGACGGTGTATAATATATTCAGTACAGCACCTCTCTGTGCTGGCTTAACAGCCTTTTAGAATGAAGTAATGCAGGGACTCCAAGATGAACAGCTATGGCAGGGGTACTTATTGCAGTTGATGGGAATCCATGGCTTGAATGTTCTGCAGGACTTTGAGCACAACTTCATAACAGAATAGATACTGATCCTGGACATATGGAGAAACCAGCACAGAGTCACTCTGTCAGATTCGGTACATGAATGCAAAGGGTGCAGAGCTGCCTGAAGCTCCTGCTTTGGACACACCTTCATAAGATGAATTATCATCTAGGGCTGCATGAAATTTGGGGTGTTCAAGATCTTTTGTTTCCCCTCCCCCATTAACTCACTGGTTTTGTTCTCCTCCCTGCATTTATTCTTTTTTTTTCCCCTCCTTTCCCCATTCACTCTGCCCTTCCTTTTTTTCCCATTCATTCATGAAGTCTTGGCTCAGGAAGGCCTTCCTATTTAGAACTTAAGTACATGCACATGAAGTTTTCAAATGCACATTGAGTATCCTCAAGATCAGTGAAGTCAATGCAAATTAAGTGCTTCCTCCATTATAGGCACACTAGCAAACTGCCCATCAAGAATGACAGGGAGGGGCGGAAGGGGTGAGTCCGGGCCCACTCCTCTCTCTCCCTCCTCACCCCCCCCTCCCGCCACATTGGGCCTGGGGCCGCTCCCCACCTCCTCTCCCCACACACTACTGCTTGGGGTCTGGGCCCACTCCACCCGTAGCTGCCTCCAAGGAGCAGGGCGGGAAGGGGCAAGGCCAACAGTGCTGGCTTTGCTTCCCCGCCACCCCTCCGGTCCCTGCTGTCATGATTCATCATGGCTCCACCACCGCCTTCTGTCCAGAACGTTCTTGGAGCACTTTGATTGGTTAAGACAACCAATAAGAGTGCAAATAAAGCATTACGGACAGATAGACTAAGGCTTTTATAATATTAGAATGCTTAAAGCATTGTCCATAAGATAGATGTATCTAAGTACATGTTTAAATATTGTACTGCAGTAGATCTATATGCTTTCCTCCATTTATTCTCTCAGTTTTCTCATCCCTCCATCCCTGTGATGCTATCCTCATCAAATTCAGCTCATTTATCTCTTAATAGTCATATATGAAAACTTGTCAGGGGCAGAGATAGCTTAGTAGTAGCTAACAGGGCACTCATCTGCCCTTCCATCCCAAGGATTCATTTCAAAGCTGCACTTTTGGGGGGCAAGACTTATGAAACCCAACTATTCTAGTCTATTAGTTACTCCTTTTTAAAATAAGGAGTAACTAGTAGAGATTGGTACAAAATTGGCCCTAAATCCTGGAAATACTTTCTATCCTAGCATGAAAATCAAGAGTCAGTAGTGACTGCAGCATATTACACAACACTAAAGATCACATTCCTATGCTTTTATTTCCATTCCTTAATAAGGACAAAATTCTACTAGAATTACATTGAGCAATACCTCACATCTAGGGAAGACACTCGTGTAGTAAGGTGTTACTCAGTAGGAATAAAGGTGGTAGGCATAGGTACATGCTTACTCTCATTGAATTCAATGGCATTTCACCTTTGAATTCAGAAAGGCCTTCCTGAAGCAGGGCCTTTGATGAAGAGCTAATCTGATTTCCTTATGGAGACCTTACCTTTGTTTGAATCATGCCAAAGCGCTGATGTCGCAACTCTCTCACTATCTGTTTGATGTTGAACTGTCAGAAAAGAACAAAGTTATCAACAAAGAGAAAACACAATCTAGTGGGAAAACTGAGTTTTTACTTTCATAAATATTTTACTCTTAATTGTTATCCCTAAAGGCCAAAATCAACATCAGAAATCAAGTTTCTTTTGAAAATGGACTTATTTGAATCAAATTGCACAAGGAGTGAATTTGATCCAAGCTCTCCTACAATAAAATAGTCAGCCATCATATTTATAACCAGATGTTTTAGCTATACTTACACACAGATCTTTCTCTATGTAGCTCAGCAAAATATCTACACATAGTAGAACCCCACTTCTTCCAATCCCAGCACTGCAGTGAGCAACTATAGGTCCTGTCTGATGAACTTTTTTCATGTAACAAATGAATTTTACCAGCTGTTCCGCTAGTTTAGGAGTGCCATGGTCTGGCCAGGTGGTAAACTGTAAATGTTTTATAAACCGTCTTTCTTCTGTCTGAAAAAGAAAGAACACAAATTGTATTTGCTTATGGAATTCTATAATTTACTCACGTAAAGTCAACTAGACAACTAAATATAAGTAATTTAACTGAGCATCTAGCAATGGCCAGAAGAATATTTCACATTAAAAATGCTAAGTGAGAAAAAAATAGCTCTAGGCTATCCAGAAAATGTCCCATGTCACAAAGAGCTCAGGGGACACTCAAAACCTTTCTCAAACTGGACATTTATACAACTAGGAGGTCCAATGCGCAGAATTCAGGAGCTTTCAGACTGAAGTCTTCCTAGCAAAGCACAGGTCACTGGAATCTCCAGAAGCATAAATAACCTTTAGATAGCTCAGAGAGTTAAATGGAAGTCAGGATTACACTGTAGTGATTCAGTATCTCTATAAACCTTCAAGTTAGGAAAGGGGTGGGATTAACTCTTTTTTGACATGAACTTTGAAATGCTGATGCGTTGCAAAAAGCAACAGATACATTTTACATAGCAACCACCATGCCAGTGTTTGCCTTTCTTTGTACATCATGCTGAGGGACATCTGTAAAACTATGGTTATGAAGAGTTTTGTTTCACACGTGAAATCAGAATCAGTCTTCTAATGCCACCATCTTCTCATGATACCACAGACCATGGATCATTATGGCTTTCACAATGAAATAAGGAATAAAGCAAGAGAGATTCTATTTTCATATAATACATTGATCACGATAGAGAGGGACTAGGACTACAGCCTAGGATTGAACATTTACACTATCTGAGAAATACTGTAGGATTTTAATAAGTTTTGTGCTTCAAGATCCTTGGGTATAAGTATCATGCAAACACTGGACTAGAAGGGAGCCTCCAGGTCCCTGCTATCACATGAAGCCACATCATCAAACTGATTTCTCAGACCTATCATTCTCCATTTTAAAATACATTTGGTTGTTTTATTACCAAGGTTTGTATTGGCAGGCACTTCTAGAAACTTACTGCTCTGATAGTTAGAAACTGTCCCCTGATTTACAGTTTAAATTTTGTTATGGTCGGTTTATATACATTTGTTCCCATGTTAATATGTCCTTTGCCTTAATATGTCTACTCCTGGTGTTCACCCCCTGCATATTTATAGATAACCACATATCATATCCCCTCTCAGCCATTGTATCAGTAGGCTAAAGAATCCAAACTCTTTTAGAGGTGATTGTACTACTATTTAGAACAGAGGCAGGCGAAGTACGGCCCACAGGGCCAGATCTGGACCGCAGTGGACTCCATTTCCCAGCAGCCCTGCCCGTGTAGCTGCAGCTGGTTTCCATGAAGCCCCCAGGAGTGGTGGAGCCATGATAGTAGGGGGCCAGGATTTCTTTAGAGACCCACCCAAGCAGTGCTGGCAGGGCACATGGCTGGGTGGGGAGCTGCTCTGGGGCGCAGGCCGGGATCACGCAGTGATGACAGCATGGGCCGGAGCTGGGGCACAGCTGCGATCCTCTGCCCATACACCCAGGGCAGGGGTGTGCAAGCTGTGGATTGCAGCTCTGCCCCAGCTCTGGACCGTACTGTCACTGCTATATAATCCCGGCCCCAGAGCAGCTCCCAGCCCAGCCATGCACCCTGCCAGCACTGCTTGGGCCAGTCTCCGTGGAAATGCTGTTACCTCACTGTCACAGCCCTGCTGCTCCTGGGGACTCCATGGAAACTGGCTGCAGCAATGCAGGCAGGGGCTGCTGGAAAATGGAGCCGGATCCCACATTTTGCCCACCCCTGAGGGCAATACTGAGGGATATGCTTAATTAGCCCAAGCCACATAAATTCCTACTCTGCAACTTCATTATCTTACCACTGCCATAGTCCAAACACAGGACAGACAAGGAGTGAGCTAACTGATTCCTAGAAGATTTTGACGAAGCTTTCTGTTCCTAAAGCAGAGCCTTTCTAGAAATCAGTCTACTAACTACTTGTCTCTCCTGTGGGCAACAGAGACTAAATTTAGGGGAGAGACAAGCTGCAAATCAGTTGTTGGCAGATTTCCTGTGTCTGAGGCCTGCAACCTGGGTGAGTTTTGAACACACTCCAGGGCATGGTATGCTACGAAGAAGGTTGACCTCAGACTCTGCTACACAGTAGAGCTTCTGCGGGTAGGCTGGATTGCCAGTGGGGTGAGCTAAAGGCTTTTTAATTATGTAGTCGATGGGCTTGGGTTAAATGGTGGACTTGGGGATGCCACTAAATAACAGTGTAGATATGCCCTTTACACCCTTATATTTTCCTCTTGCATGGTATGCTTTGCAGTCCCTTGATCTCTTGTCTGCATCTTTCTATCTGAATTCATCTTTTTTTGTACATGGATGACAAAACAGGTACACAATATCATAGACGAGGTCTTGCTAGTGCCTTGTACAATAGCATTAATATTTTCAGTAGGGAAGTGTCAGGACCAATAATCCTAGGATGATGCCTCCTAACTCTGTATCAGCAAATTTTATCAGCACTCCCCCATGTTTTGTCTGAGAGTTATTAACAAGATCAGTCCCAAGACTAATCCTTGAGGAAATGCACTGGTGACATCCCTCCACCCTGATATGAGCTCTCTAAATAGAAAATATTTCCATTTCCCTTTGAGCCAGTGCCTTATTCACCTTATAGTTTGACTAATCTCCATCTCTGGCTGTTAAATTATTTTCCATGTAGCACCATATAAATGTTCTACTGAACTGTCATCCAGTAGGTGAGATTTGTTTTATAGTCTGGGGCAATCCACGTGTGTTAAATATATGTCACATTTAACCCCATTTTCTATTTACCTTCATGTCTTTAGCTATTATTTCCTTCTAAATTGTTTCCTTCTACATTTGTTCTAAAGCAGGGGTGTCAAACTCACCCCAGGCCCTGGACTAGATCCAGGTGGCAGGGGCCCCTCCTGAGCTGAATCCTTGGGGCTGAATTCGAGCAGCAGTGAGAGTCTGGGCTGGGTGGTAATGTGGGTCCAGGGCATGTAGCTATACAGAGCTGCATTTGTGCAGTGGAGAGCCAGAACCACATAGCATCATAGGACATTTTTACACATTTTTACAAACATCAAAAATGGAGTGCTGCAGCACCAGACGCTTTGAGAAGTGCCCAGTGCTGCAACACTTGCAGTTGTATAAGTGGCAAAATGCACGTCAGCATGAAGAAAATGGTGGTGGTGCACTTTTGAACTAAAACACCTCAAACGTGCTTTAGTTCAAAACTGCACCACCACCATTTTCTCTGCACTGACGCGCATTTTGCCACTTATACAACTGCACGCTGCGCAGCGCAGTGAACATCAGCTCACGTGAAGCAGCAGATCTCCGGTGCGTCACCAAAAGAAAAGGTAGGTGTATAAATGCCCGTAGAATTGTATAGAATCATAAAAAGTTAGGGTTGACCTCAGGAGGTCATCTAGTCCAAACTTCTGCTTAAAGCAGGACCGTCCCCAACTAGATCATCCCATCCAAAGGTTTGTCTAGCCAGGTTTTGAGAACCTCCAAGGATGGAGCTTCCACCACCTCTCTGGGTAACCTGTTCCAGTGTTTTACTACCCTCCTAGTAAAACTAGTGAAAAAATTCTAACATCTAACCTAAGCTTCCCTTGCTGCAACTTGAAACCATTGCTCCTGGTTCTGCCACCTGCCGCCACCGAGAACTGTCTAGCTCCATCCTCTTTCAAACCCCGCTTTAGGTAGTTGAAGACTGCTATTAAGTCCCCTCTCAGTCTTCTCTTCTGTAGACTAAATAAGCTCAGTTCTCTCAGTCTTTACTCATAAGTCATACCCCCCAGCCCACTGACCATATTTTTACTCCCACATTCATGACTTTGTTAAAAATACTTGTTACAGGACCTGTTGTCTCATTTACAATACTTTCAAAATTCTGGGATTTAAATCATTTCTTCTCTCACACTTGAGTGCATTATCCATCCTGTATTTGTCTCCCTAAATCACTATGATCATCCTTGAAATCTGAGGCAAGGATTCATTTAGTTTTGAGTCATATCTAAAATAATTTCTACTCTATCCATGCTGTGGAGTGGCTCCAGTTCATTTATCCTTGTTCTCTTTTTATTTATGATAGAAGAATCTATGGCTATTTGTATTAATGTCTTTTACCAGGTCTAACTCAATCTGATATTTGACATTTCTCTCTTCATCCATACATTCCTTGACCTCTAAAACATGCCTGCCTTTACTGATCAGACCTGTTTCTTTTCCCATTCCTAGACAGCTAATGTGTTTTTTGAAGTGGTTATCCATTCAGTTAGCAGTGGAGCCCTTCCAACAAGTTTTTCCCCCCTTTGTTTGACATAAAGCCGTAGACAGTTTTAGTAACTTAAAAAAATTCCAGGCACCTTCTCCACATTCAAGTCCCATAGCTTGTTTGTTCACTAGCCTTCAGTAACTAGTTCCCTTAAGTTATCAAAGTTTGTCCTTTTGAAATAAAAGACTTTAGCTACAGTTCTATTCTTTTTTTATTCTGACATTTAATTTAAACAAAACCAATTGCTGATCATATGATCCAAGGTAATTTTTATATGACCAGCTCTTTTCTAATGTTCTTATTGCTTGTCAAAACCATGTATAAACCAATATTTCTTTTTGTTGGTTCAGTGATACTGGTGGGGAAAAAAACCACCTGTTGACTTGCATCCAAGAATATCTGGATCTTTGTTCTCCACTCAGAATCTGGGAAGTTAATTTCCCATAATGAATTAATTTATGAGAGTTTTTCTTACTCTAATAGCATGACAGAGATTTCTGCCCATATTCAAATATGACACTGAAAGTTTACCTGCTAGATAGAATCTTTCTAATCATCATTTTCCAAAGACACTTTGACCCAAACAATTTCTGTTTTGTCCAAGCCATCCTGTATTCTTTCTTTACAGTGGTGGTTCTCAACTTCTTTAGATTCAAGGGACCATCTCGTTAGATTCAAGGCACCCCTCAGAAAATGGCAGCTCTTTGTTGCCACTTGTTTTTTGTGAACAGAAAAATAATAGTGCAATTCTTCTGTTGCAAAGAACTCAGGAAGACTACACAAGATCAGAATATTTTTAACATTATTAATTCCTTTTTTTAAATCTCTGGCTTTATCTTGTAAATCGTATCCACACTCCTAAGGGTGCTAATTGCATGGCAAACCATATCATCCTTAAAAGGATCTCAAGGCACCCAGGGTGTTGTGGCACTGTATTTGAGAATAACTGCTTTACAGTCTATCACATCATTGTCAAAAGATGCTACCTCACTACTTTTACCTACATTTCTGCTTTCTGAACAGCACGTATCCTTCAATACCAGTCCTGACTGCCATTCCATCATGGTTCCGCTATCCCTGTAATACATGGTTGCCTGCTCTGCACCAGTAGTTCAGGTTCCTCCATTATGTCTCCCAGGAGCCTCACATTAAAATGCAAACTGTAAAGGTTGAATAGGGTGGAGGCATTCAAAGCTGATCACTCTAGGTCAGGTGTTTACCAGAGTGGAGGCCAAGTTCAAGAGCCAGGTATCAGTGCTACTATTAGACAGCAAGCCAAGGATTGAGAAAAGGTGAGTTAATCCAAGCCAGGAGGTCCAAGAAAGATACAAGCAATCAGGAAGAGAGAGGCAAAAGAGTCAAAGCCAAAGGTTCACAGCACAGAGTCAGAATTAGGAGTTTCAAGCAGGCCAGAGGCACAACATAGTGGTCTGTTGCCAAGACATGGCTGCTGTCTAGGCAGAGCTTAAATAGGCCAAGATGGGTAGGGCCCTCCTCCCCTCTTTCTGAGAGATGACTAGGCCCAATTGCCTCATAACTTCCAGCTGGGCCTAGGATTGGATGTGTCCCAACTGAGTTTCAGCTCATGACATCATCTCTTCCTCTTGGAACACCCTCTGGGTGACTGAAGCCAAACCCTTCCAAGTATGTGCAGTGGAAGGCTTAGACCAACTCAGGGTGTGCACATTCTTGGCTGGTTCCATGAACAGTCTGCTGGTCCCGGGGCAGATCCATGATTTTGCAAAAGGGAGTGCAAGAGCAACAACAAATACTGCAGAGGTGGCTGCACTCCCTGCACCCAGCCTCCTCCCCACAACTGGTGCAGGCAGACCACAACATGAGCGCAGGAACTGGGGACTTGTAAGACCCAAAACATGTAAGAATCCATTCCCCTTCCCCTCTGTGAGGGATGCTCCAGGCCTGTTCCTGCCTGCTCAAACTAGGCTGCACAAAGGCCAGGCTCAGCTGGGGACAGTAAAAAACATGGAAGACAAGATGGACTTTCATTGTTTCAAGCAGCATCAGCTGAAAAGTCACTGCTACTGATCTGTGCCATGATCTAAAATGGGCCCGAGTACTGGTAGTCCAACTTGGAGGGGGAGCAATGGATTTAAAATGTTGTGTGAACAGCCATAAATTATCCCCTACCCTGAATGAGGGTGCTCAGAGCAGTGCTAGTCTGAAAGGCATTTGTAGATGATTTTGGAGGCCCTCCTGGATCTTTGGCATGTGGCATACTAGCTCTGCTGTGGTGGGGGCAGTGAGATGATGAGCAGGATCAGGTGAAAGCAGGGATGGAATCCATAGAAAGGACCATGCTGTGGGGAATTACGATCTGAGTTCTTATAGGCAAACTCAGCCAATGGCAGGAGGAAGACGCAGTTATCTTGCTTAATCTGTCTGTTGGACCCTGGGTAATAGGTTGACAAGACATGTAGCTCCACCTTTAGAAGTCAGGAATGGGATATAAGTTGGAGCCGTTGGCTTACAGGCATCCCATGGAGCTGGAAGATGTTTTTTAGAAATAGTGGGAACATCATGGCAGGGAATGAATAGTCCACCTTGGTTAATGAATCTCTGCCCCTGATAGTGAGGATGTTCCATTCAGGTCTAAAGTCCTGGTTGAGTTGAGGTCCTAAACTCAGCACAGTGGGTGCAACTCTCCAGAAGAGGGTTTTGGTTGAGGGGGGACAAAAAGGACTCCAGTAAGTCTCTTTCCCTCGAACCACATACAAAGTTTGTATGATCCAAGATCGTGAGCAGATTATGTGGGCTGGCATCTATGTATTCATCCTTTCTGGATAGAACATCAGTCTTGCCATTGTGAATTCTGGATCTATAAGTAATTAGCAAAATTATATCTGGAAAAAAAACCCAAAAAAGACCCATGGGCTTGTTACTGGTTGGGATTCCTTGCTGAGCAGAGATACTGTAGGTTCTTGTGGTCAGTCACAACCTGCACTGGGTGTCAGGATACCTCCAAATGATGACATCATTTTACAAAGGCCTTCTTGATGGCCAGCAGTTCCTCATTCCAAGTTTCATAGTTAACCTTGGCAGAGGTCATCTTCTAGAAATAGAAGGTGGATGACCTCATAGCCCCCTGACACCAGGACATGTTCTGTTCCAACTGTGAAGCAGAAGCATCTGCCTCCATTATGAAAGAAACAACCAGATCTGGGTGTGCCAAGACAGATGCAGAGGTAAAGGCCGACTTCAGGGAGTCAAGTGTGAATTGAGCTTTCTAGGACCATTGGAACCAGACCCCCTTTTTGAGGAGTATGTTCTGAGGGCTGCCACTTTGGAGAAATTCCAGAAGAAACCTTGGTAGAAGTTAACAAAGCCCAATAATCATGGGCTCCCCATACATCTCTTGGAGAAGCCTAGTAGGGCCCCCTTACATCCAACTTTGTGAAGACACACACTTGCCCCAGTCTTTCAAACAATTCATTAAGAAGGGGGAGTGCATACTGGTTCTCATGAGTAGAGCCAGTATTTTGTAAAGTGGGATGGGGGAGGGTGAAGGAGCAGCGATCAACACAGTAGGCTGCACCCCCGCTCCCAGGTTCCCCCCTCAACCGAGGCAGACAGACCACACCACAGAAACAGCAGCCAGGGAAATTTAGAAGACCACAAATCAGGTAAGAACCTCCCATCCCCTTCTCTTTATTGCTCAATGGCTGAGCTGTAGTGTTTCCATGGAGAAGGGCTTGGAGCAGGCTGTGTGATGGCTCTTTGTGGTGCTAGATAGGCATGATCAGACTAAATCAAGCTGAACTGTAGTAACTCACTGTGGTCTTGGAAAGGTGACTTGGAAAGAAGCAGTTTCAAGGATAACTGGGCTTGAAATGAGCAGTGAACCATCTATTGTCACTAGGTCAGGAGTTTACCAGAGTAATTCAGATTTTCATATACTTTAAAAGATAATAAAAAATACTACAAAAATGAAAATAGTCCAAATACTTACAATATCAAGTCACCTTTGCGACAGCAGATAATTAAATATATTTAACTTACCTGTTTATTAATCAGTTCTATTATTCTAATTATAAAATAATCTAGGATCTGGTAATTGTCCAGCCTCAGGTGGAATTGAGCCAGGTCAATAGAGACACATGGAGGTTCAGGCCAGTATTGATGACATTTGATTTTTCCAAGTTCCACTTCTTTTGTCATCATGGCAATCACATCTGATTGGTTCTCCCAAACCATCTGCCAGAAATCAGCTGTGGTGGAAGGCAGAGGACCTTGGGTTATAATATAGAAATGCTCCTCTTGTCCAACAGGAATTCTGATGTAACTTGCATTAATATAAGCCTTGTTTTCTCCCAGAGGTACTCGTGTCTCATCATCTAAAGCAGAAACAAAAAGTATTTTTGAAACCTTGCCATTTCAGCAGAAAATCTGAAGCCATTTTCCTGTATATCTATAATTGAAGGAAGCCTAAACAGCTGGCAATTGAAGGTTACCTCAGTGGTATCTAGGATGCAGATGTGTTTGGCTAGCCAAGTGGCACTAATATCCATACTAACTAATAGGCAGTGTCTGCAAACATATCATGTGAGTCATTCCTTTCGTCTAGGACTTATATTGGGATTTCTGACAAATCTTATAACTATTACAGAATCCTGTGGTAGTAGCCTAATATGCTGCAGCTCACACTAGTATTATTGTAGGGAAGTAGATCACTACCATAGAATACTATAGTGTTTGTATAACATTAGAAACTTTAAAAACTTGGACTATTTCACTATTTTACATAGCAGTGCAGTGCTACAAATCCTGTTTCTGGTCCTAACATAAGCGATTACAAAGATTTATATGAGTAAACGTAAGTTTTGCTTCTTTCATAGTGAGTCTCTTCAGATTTACTAATAGAGTAGATCTGTACTTAAGTGGGTGTGTCTACAAAAGATACTTTACTGGACAGCAGAGTAGTCTACTGTGCAGCAAAGTGTCACCATCTACATGTGCACACCATTTACCACGCAGTAAATTAGTCTAATGTGCAGTTAGCTACTACCTATAAATACAGGTAGTGAGCTAACTGTGCAATAGATACTGTGCAGTAGTTTATGTATAGACACTGACTGGGAGCAAATTTGCTTCTGGTCAGCCACAACACCAGGGGGCCAGGCCACAGGGGATGAAGAACTTCCCTGGTGCTCCCAGTTCTCCACAGGAGCCAGGAGTCAAGTAGCACTGGGACAGGGGAGCTCTCTTCTTCCCCGCACAACTGGGGGCTAGCCAGGAGCTGTCCCATTTCTGGGGCAACTCCCAGCCAGCCCCCAGCTGCTTGGGGAAATCCCTGCCCAGCCTGGGGCTGGCTAGGAGCTGCCCCAGAAGTGGGACAGCTCCCAGCCAGCCCCTGGCTATGCAGGGAAGCCCCACTGAGCATGGGGCTCATCCCCATGTGCACGGGGCAGGGAGAGCTCTGCAGTGGCAGCTGTCTCCCAGCCCTGTGCACAACTAGGACCTCTCCCGATGTGTACAGGGCAAGGAGACAGCTGCTGCTACATACAGCTGGTAGAGCTATCCTGGCCCCATGTGCATGGAGCTCTGTGCTCCCTGCCTGCCCCTAGGCTAGCACCCTGGTGGAGCCTGGAGCTCCCCCTGGCTGCTGCAGGGGGCCAGAGCAGGGTAGAAGTAGATCTCTACTGGGCAGCGCCCACTGGGAGTAAATTTGCTCCCAACAGGGAGCACGATAAACGTGCTCCCAGGGAAGGATTACTGTACAATATTTTACGGTGCAGTAAGCCTTTATAGTATTAACAGCACATGTAGACATGCTCAGTGATCTGTGTTAATACTAATCATTCAGTTCTAAGATTCAAATCCTCATTCCTAAAACTAATTTCATAGACTTCATAGACCTTAGGGCTGGAAGGGACCTCAGAAGATCATCGAGTCCAGCCCCCTGCCCCAGGGGCAGGAAGTGAGCTGGGGTCACGTGGAAGAGCTTTAAACTCTCATTTAGAATGCTCAGCTAAGATTTGGTGTTAAGGACCAGATCAGACACTATTTTCTGAGAACATGGGAAAGGATATTGGACATTTTCTAGGCAGACAAGATTCCTTGGGTGAATTTGATATCTTTTATTAGACCAACCCAAATAGCTGGAGAATAGTTATTAAGCAAGCTTTCAGGTTCAAAAACCCTTCATCAGGCTAAGGAAGTTTCAGCAGTTGCTGTGTGCTCTTCCTGGATGGAATGAAAAGTAAAGAAGCCAGGGGCTGGGCTGGGGAGTCAGTTGCCAGACAGATTATAATGTATCAAAAAGCCAATGTCTATGTTTAGTCCATGATCTCTAGTATCCAGGAGGTTGATGAAATGGAGCTCATAGGCTCGTCTCTGGGAAGTGTTGTGTAAATTTCCCTTGAGGATCAGGACTGAGAGATTGGAGAGAGAGTGGCCCTCCTGTGAGAAATGTGCCCCCACCGGTAATTGGGTATTTCTGTCTTTGATGGATTTCTGGTGTGCACTCATTCTGGTGCGCAGTTGTTGTTTGGTCTCCTACATATTTTCCATCAGGGCATTTGGTGCATTGTATGAGGTATATTACATTTCTGGAGGTGCAGCTGTAAGATCCTGGGATGCTGATGGCTCTGTTGTGGGGTGTAGTAATAGTGGGGGTGGTGGAGATGTGTTGGCAGGTTTTGCATTTCTTGTCCTGGCACGGTCTGGATCCATTTGGTGTGTTCTGGGCTTGAGGAAATTTGCTTCTGGTGATGAGGTTGGCGAGGTTCGGTGCTTGTTTGAAGGCTAGGATGGGTGGCTCTGGGAAGATCGTTTTAAGAATAGGGTTTCTTTCTAGTATGGGCTGCAATTTTTTGAGAATTTTCCGTACAGGTTCAAGGGAGGGGTGATACGTCATAACCAGCGGTGTGCAATTTGTGGGGGGGTTTCTTGTGTACTGCAGCAGTTTTTCACGTGGTATCCAGGTGCCTCTTTCAAACGTGCGATCTACCTCTCTGGAGGAGTGTCCTTGTTGGTGAAAGCCTTTTTAAGATTGGTGAGGTGGCAATCCTGGGTGTTCTCTTCAGTACAAATGCGGTGGTATCTGAGGGCTTGGCTGTATATCACAGGTTTTTTGGTGTGTTTAGGGTGATTGCTGGTTCTGTGCAGATATGTACGTTGGTCTGTGGGTTTCTTGTATACTGTGGTCTGTATTTTACCCTTCTGGATACTGATCATTGTGTCTAAAAAGGAGATGTTGGTGCTGGAGTATTCTAAAGCAAGTCGGATGGAGGGATGGTGACTGTTGAATTTCTGGTGGAACTCAATCAGAGATTGCAGGTTTTCAGTCCAAATGATGAAGATGTCATCGATGTATCTTAAGTATAGCAAGGGTTTGATGGTGCAGTTCTTGAGGAAGTCTTCTTCCAGGTGGCTCATAAAAAGGTTGGTATACTGTGGGGCCATTTTAGTGCCCATAGCTGTTCCCATCATCTGGAGGAAGTGTTGATTATTAAAAGTGAAATTGTTGTGTGTGAGGTTCTTTTTCACTTTTAATAATCAACACTTCCTCCAGATGATGGGAACAGCTGTGGGCACTAAAATGGCCCCACAGTATGCCAACCTTTTTATGAGCCACCTGGAAGAAGACTTCCTCAAGAACTGCACCATCAAACCCTTGCTATACTTAAGATACATCGATGACATCTTCATCATTTGGACTGAAAACCTGCAATCTCTGATTGAGTTCCACCAGAAATTCAACAGTCACCATCCCTCCATCCGACTTGCTTTAGAATACTCCAGCACCGACATCTCCTTTTTAGACACAATGATCAGTATCCAGAAGGGTAAAATACAGACCACAGTATACAAGAAACCCACAGACCAACATACATATCTGCACAGAACCAGCAATCACCCTAAACACACCAAAAAACCTGTGATATACAGCCAAGCCCTCAGATACCACCGCATCTGTACTGAAGAGAACACCTGGGATTGCCACCTCACCAATCTTAAAAAGGCTTTCACCCAGCAAGGACACTCCTCCAGAAAGGTAGATCGCACGTTTGAAAGAGCCACCTGGATACCACGTGAAGAACTGCTGCAGTACACAAGAAAACCCCCCACAAATCGCACACCGCTGGTTATGACCTATCACCCATCCCTTGAACCTGTACAGAAAATCCTCAAAAAATTGCAACCCATACTAGAAAGAGACCCTATTCTTAAAACGATCTTCCCAGAGCCACCCATCCTAGCCTTCAGACAAGCACCGAACCTTGCCAACCTCATCACCAGAAGCAAACTTCCTCAAGCCCAGAACACACCAAAAGGATCCAGACCGTGCCAGGACAAGTAATGCAAAACCTGCCAACACATCTCCACCACCCCCGCTATTACTACACCCCACAACAGAGCCATCAGCATCCCAGGATCTTACAGCTGCACCTCCAGAAATGTAATATACCTCATCCAATGCACCAAATGCCCTGATGGAAAATACGTAGGAGAGACCAAACAACAACTGCGCACCAGAATGAACGCACACCAGAAATCCATCAAATACCCAATTACCGGTGGGGGCACATTTCTCACAGGAGGGCCACTCTCTCTCCAATCTCTCAGTCCTGATCCTCAAGGGAAATTTACACAACACTTCCCAGAGACAAGCCTATGAGCTCCATTTCATCAACCTCCTAGATACTAGAGATCATGGACTAAACATAGACATTGCCTTTTTGATACATTATAATCTGCCTGGCAACTGACTCCCCAGCCCAGCCCCTGGCTTCTTCACTTTTCATTCCATCCAGGAAGAGCACACACCAACTGCTGAAACTTCCTTAGCCTGATGAAGGGTTTTTGAACCCGAAAGCTTGCTTAATAACTATTCTCCAACTATTTGGGTTGGTCTAATAAAAGGTATCAAATTCACCCAAGGAACCCTGTCTGCCTATGTCATTAGACCAACACGGCTACAACCTAAACCCCTGGACATTTTCTAGTAACACACTGATCCTAGGAGAGAAGAGTATTATATCATTGCAGGGGCCAACTGATTATCTTTAAGGAGCTACCATTACAGAAATACTACCCATCCCGCTCTGCAGTTACTCCTGCAGAAAGTTTCACCCACTCCTGATTTGTAGGGTTGATGCCTGGGAAACTATAGAGTAGATGATTCCCTTGCTCCTAGTCCCAAAACACCCAGCCCAGGGGAAGAGAAGGGACTCATTGTATAACCAGGCTCCATAGTAATGAAAGACTTAATCATATGCATACTTCCCATAAATTCTACTCAACTGCCCTCTAACAAAACTTCATATATTCTACTGTTTTGGACTCATCCATGACCAGAAGCAGTTGAGGTTGTTTCTGTAACTCAGTCTGATGGCCATGTTCCATAGTTCCCAAATATTCTTCCAGTGGCTGTATGTTTAAACCTCTTAATAATGTACTTGCTTACATGGAAGGATATCTCGGTATCTGTTTTTCTCTCTGTTTTCTGGTGCTTTCCCAACTTTGCAGTCATCAAGTGGTTTCATGTGTTCTAGAGCCTAAATCAAAGGAAAATAGTTATGTTATTCTATTTTGTCTCCAGAGAAGCTGCAGAGCTGCTGTTAGTAACCACCTTCAGTGTATGTAACCCATGGCTAGAAAACAGCATTCTGCCTGCAATGCAATCAGCATACCATGCTCTAGACCAGGGGTTGGCAACCTATGGCCCACAGGCTGGATCCAGCCTGCAAAGATCTGACTCGTTCCACATTTTACTAAAGGCATATCAATTTCCCCAGCCATTTGATCTAGTCTTTGTTTTGCTAATGGCACACCTATCACCAGTGTTCCAGCTAGCTGCTCTTCCTTGCTGGAACTTCTGCTCATAGTTGCTGGAGTGGCTGGAGAGGAATGCTGGGCTGGCCGGGTTACAAGCTGCAGCCTGGGTTTGCAAAAGGTTGCCAACCCCTGCGTTAGACTTATCAGGGAATATGAAGACCCAAATTCAAAACACTTGAATTACCCATGAAAAGCCAAGGTCCAAAGCATGTTTCACTAATTTGCCATTAAGTTGGTGATGGGAGTGTCAATTCTGGTGTTTGAGACGCATTCTAGCACTGGTAATTAACAGGAACAGTTTGGGGTGTTGCTTGTGTAATCCTGATATAGGATTACACAAACTGTTCCTATTAATTTCTGCTGAATTTCAGTGATCAGGGGTGGGAAAAATGTATATTTGCATATTGAAATGTGCAAGTTAGTGTAAATTATGTGGTTTAAACATAGGTCTGAAGGGATCTAATTCAGCACAACACACACTGGGGAAGATAGGTGTGTACATCACAGTTGTTTCACAGCTCCTCATATTTAGATGCTTTTCCTGCTCTTCATCTTTTTTTGACCTTTTGGCATGCATTGCACCAGCTTGCATTCCATCATGAATCTTCTCAATGACATGGACATTAAATTGACTCTGGCCCACAGACTGTAATGTAATGCTTTAGCATGGAAGTAGTCACATCCTGGTAAATTATTACTACAGCCTAACACAGCCAAAATAGATGCTGAGTTTGAATGAAGGATCAGATGCAGAGAGCTCCAATTTTCTTTGGCATCCTTGGTGAGGAGACCTCTGTGATTCATATTACAGTTTTCCCTCAATTTATGCGGTAGATGCATTCCCAGGAAATGGTGCATAAATCCAATTCACATAAAGTGAATCCAGTTTACAATGAAACAGGTATGGATGCATTCCCAGGGCAGTGAGGGAGGGAGGGAGGGAGGGAATCAGGCTGGGGCTAGGGAAAGGCAGGGAGAGGAGTGTGCTGCAGCCCAGTGGCTGCAAGCAGGCAGCATCTGCTGTTCCCAGGGCTGTAGCAGGGGCAGCACCAGGCTCTTTGTGGCGCTTGGGGTGAGTGACAGCCCCACTCACCCCATTTCTCCCCACTCACCCACCCCTGAAGAGCCTGGTGCTGCCACCAGCCTGAGTCTGCAGCGGCCACTGGCCCCAGCCTGCTCTCAACCAGCTGCAGGTGGCTGCCCACCCCTGCTGCAGCTGCTCTGTGAGCAGCCGATGCAAACGGTTTGCAGCTGCTGGGCTGCGCCATGCCACAACCCCCCCAGGGCTCCACTTCCCTCGGGCACTGTGCCCCAAACCCCCTGACACAGTGAAGCCCAGCAGCCGCAAGCAGGCAGCATCCACCACTCACAGGGCTGCAGCAGGGGTGGGCAGCTGCCTGCAGCTGGACAAGAGCAGGCTGGGGCCACCCTTTCCCCTTCCCTCACAAACTCAGACTTATCTGCTTGGGGAAGGGCGGAGCATGCCTATGCCAATCGCTTAACATCGGCCTGTACCAATCACATATATGTGAATTACCTTGCATATAACCAATTTCAGATACAAAAGGGTCATTGCATAAGAGTGAATTGGTATAAATCGAACCCACATAAATCAAGGGAAACCTGTATAGTATCTAACAGTTGCTAGACTCAGTGATACACTTCTGTCTTGATCAGTAATAGGCAATGCATCAGATATCAAGCCTTTGGACTTTAGGACAGGTAAACAAATACCAGACCTTGTGTCCACTGGAATTTGTAACTGGAAGGTCTAAGATGAAAGGGGGAGGATAGAAAGAACATATTAGCATGCAGAATAGGAATTACCATTTGTGACCAGAAGCATCTAGTCTACTATTCAGTACCAGATGCTTCAGGGCAAGGTGCAGCCTTATAAGGGACAATTATAAAATAGCCCACCCATCGGAAATTGGTTTCTAGTCCCTATTGATGAGTATTTGCAGGAGAGTTTCTGCCCTTTTATAGAGTTAACTCTATTTGATGCACTTCTGCATGTTTCATCAGATTCTTTTTGAGTGTTGCAAAATTCTTCGCTTCAATGATATCTTATGCCCATGAGTCCCGTGCTGTACTGTATTAAAGTAGTTCTTCTAATCAGCTTCCCATCTAAGTACCTACCAGCACTAGAGATGCTACCTCTGGAATGTATTTTAAAGAATAGCTCAGGAGAGCTGAGGGGGCTCTGCAGAAAAGTTAATCTGCCAAGGTTGATTCCTGGGGGCATGGAATGGGGGAAAATATCCATATTTCCCCTGTCTGGGCAGGGAAATAGTGAGAGTCCTGCCTGCATGCAAAGAGGGGGATGTTTATTTAATAGTTCCTCTCTGTATAGATCTGAAGACTTGCTGTAGCTGGGAGCAACTCCCTATCACTGTGGCATCAGTAAGGACCATCTCTGGCTATGGCATGTGGAGAGACACTAGAGCTTAAGAGAGATACCAACAACTTTCTGCCCCAGCTGTGCCAAACATTTAAACCTATGTACTTGTGCAGCTCACCAAAAATTCCTTTAAGATGTCCTGCTTCTCAATCTGCTGCTGAAGGGCTCGAATCAGATTTTTCATGCCAGTCCTCAGACCTACCCCAGTTGGCACTGGCTTAATATAAATCAACTCAGTCAGTTCATCTTCAGACACAAGGATGCTACCTATAGATTGGTTAAAAAAAGGGGATATGTTCACCACTGATTTTTAATATTGTAATTCAGTATACACATGCAGCAAGCTTTCTAGAAGTTGGATTATTATCCGGTTAAGAACGTGGTTCCAAATACCATCAGATTTCTTGTGGGAGACAGCCTGATCCAGATGCTATGGCCATCGCCATGTGCAGGTTCTACATGCAGCTCAGACTAAGTAAAATGTTACTACAGAACTGTATTCATAATGCCTACAAGGCAAAAGTCTCTGGCTACATCTTCACCGTAGCTCAATCGCATTCCTACAGTGGGTTCCTGTAATTACTCTTGTCCTTTTCCTACTGCTAGGAATAACAACTGTGAATCACTCACATCCCTCCTGTCAGGACCCATTTCCTGTTGTCCTCATTCTACCTTTGTAATTTGCTGCTATTAAAAGGCCATCAGTAAATCACCACTCCACTGGAGAGAGGAAAAGTAGAAAGGAACCTGCACCTCTGAAAGGTGTCTCCTAAATACTCTCTGGGCATGTCTACACATTGCCTTTAATGCACAATAGCCTATTTTACTGCGCATTAGAGCGTCACAGCAAAAACCATGCTAATACACTACTGTGCAGTAAAATTAGGCTACTGCATATTAAGCATCACTAAAAAAAGTATGAGCTTTTGCTAGTGCACATTAGAGCAGCCTAATGTGCAATTAGTTAGTACCTCACTTTAGAGGTCCTAAATTTACTGCACAGTAGCAAAAGCATATTAATGAACATGTAAATGCACTCCCAGTGACTCAGCTTTCTGATCATCACCCCTTGATCAATAAAGATATTCTTCTCTACTTGAGATAGAAGCAATTGAACTTCTCATGGGACAAACAGGCAGAGTCCTTACATAAGTGCCTTTCAAGCCCTCAGAACAGGGTTCAGCCCCAATCCACCAAAGCACGTGTTAAGTATATGAGTGGTTCTGCTGATTTTAATGAGATTATTTTTGCATAAAATAAAGGATAGGCATCCGTGTTTGTAGAAGTAGGGCCTATACAGGCAACCTTCGCTTAGCACTCTTAATTGGTTCCGGAAAAAACAAGTGTTAAGAGGAACCTCAGTAAGCGAAACCCATTTCCCCATAGGAATTAACGTCAATAAAAATAATTGGTTACTGCCACTTCTCGCTGCCATCGCCACTTTAGCCATGTGCCATCCTGGGCCCCATGCTCCTGCTGCCCAGCCCTGGGTCCCACCAGCCCTGGCCCTGGGCACCAGCAACTGGTGCCTCCTGAGTCGGGGGGGCACTTGCCCCCTGACTGGACAGTCAGTGACCAGGGGGCTCCCCCCATGGCTGATCCTGCTGTCCGAGGGGAGGGTCCCCTTGTGGAGGCTAATCCTGCTGACCCACAACTGGCAGCAGCACACCACTGGCACTTCCAGGCACACCACTGGCATTTCCGGATTGGTGGGATTGGCTGTGGGGACTGCTGCTCCTGGCGCACTCCTCGGCCAGCAGTCTTAGGAGGGGCACCAGCGCTCTTACCTACCCCCACTGCACAGGAACACTGGCTGACAGGGGGTGCACCAGCGCTCTCAGAGGGTGCACATGCACCCCTGTGCACCTCCTATGCGTTGCCACTGGGCATGGACCCCACACTCACGCCTGCGTGCCAACTTGCTGCTTCTTCTAACCACTACCACTGCCACTTCTCCCCCTCCCCCCTACTCACTGAGCACTAAGTGGTATGAGGAATGGGGGATTTAAAATGAGCGCTATAGTGAAATAGTGCTCAGCAAAGCCACGTTATATGGGAGTTGCCTGTAATTAGAATTTGATCCTATCCCTCTTTTCCTTTTGTTTCCTTCTATAATTATGTTTTTGGATCAAGTTTTCTGCATGAATCTAGTCCTCTTTTAATTATAAATCCCCCCAAAAAATGTTTCATTGTATCATGAGTCAGGGTAGCAGGCAGGATAAATAACCCCCAACTGGCTGTGGTTACCCAAGAGGATCTGGTTGCCAACAGCTTAACTACTTTCAGTTGGCCCTAGTTACTTGCACATGTGTGGCTGCCTGCTTATAAGCACAGCCCTTTCAGTGCTCAGCAGACTGCTCAGAAGGGCAGATGCCTCTGATTTCTTGTTCCCAGTTCCTAGCTTCCTGGTTCCTGCCTCCTGACCCCTTTACTCCACAATTGCTGATTCCTAAACACCCTTCCGCCCCTGTCCTCCCCCACCTCCCTCCTTGTCTGCTACTGATCTTCTGGGTTTAAACATTATTTTCAAAATTATTCAAATCAATTAGGCATCTACTTATCACTTTATTTATTGTGGTTACTCAGTTTATCAAATATGCAAATATAGCTGATTGTTAATTTATGCAGTGAATGTCATGACATTCTGCAACAAATAATATCTCAGTTTGCCCAATTATGTCACAGGACATCTCCAAGGCCTATATTTCTGAAGCAGGATAACCTCAGCCAGTAATTCCCAAAAGGTGTGCTGTGGCACAACAGTGTACCATGTAGAGCAACGGTAGTGTGCCTGCGACAAGATCACTTTTTATGAGGAGGCAAATGGTCTCCTCCACTGTTCAACACCCTTTGCCTCCACTGGGCCCAGCTACTCCAGCAACACCTGCAGCTGCTTCTCTGAGGACTGCCAGTGCCGCCACCACTGCCTTCGCCCTCCCTTCCCCACTCCCAGCTGCACCCCCACACCCATATCATGGGCCCGGAGTGATGTTACATGCTCTGCTGTGAGTGAGTGGGTGGGTATTCACACAGATGGAGTTGTGGCTTGCAGCCCAGCTCGTCCCATCCACTCTCGTAGTCCCAGGGCCAACAGTAGGAGCTGCAGGTATGGTTGCCAGTGTGTAAGACCCTGCAGGAGCAGTCTCAGCAGCAGGGGCTTCCCTTGTCCCCTGAGGTACAGACACAGAGCTGGGAAGGGGCAGACAGTGGAAAGACAAGGGCACAGCAGGGTAAGGTCTTGTCCCTGCCACCTGTATGTGGCACAAGCTAGATCCGTGATTCTCAACATTTTAGCTTCAAGGCCTGTCTCCATATGTTTTCTGAATTTGGATCTCTGTGATTTTCAACTGGGACACAGTGGTCATGTCTACACAAGCATATGATCTGGGATCAGTTTACTTGTGATTAAACTATTCATGAGTAAATGCTTCTGGACAGGTGTCTACACATGCAGGGAAACGGAAGCTGTCTCCTGGCCAGGACTGGGACATTACACCCTACCCCCAGGGGGCTGCCTGCTGCCAGGGCAGGGACAATGTCCCCCTACCCCAGCAGCAGGAAGCTCCTGGCCCAGGCTCCCTGACTGGGAGCGGGGGACTTAAAACGAGCTGCAGGGGAGGGGAAGCTCCCACCCCCCTGCCCCACCCACTGGTGGGGCAGCTAGCTCGCTGCTAACTAGCCCTAACTCCTTCCAAGCTAGCCCTAACTCCTTCCAAGTCCCATTCCTCAATCATCTGATCAGGGCACAGGGCTGGGACCTGTCCCTGACTCAGACAGATCCGAGCCCCTGCTCCATGATTGTGCAGTGGGGGCTAGCAAGCCTATTCCATGCTCAGCTCCACAAGTGTGGAGTTGGGAGGGGAACAGGCTGGGGAGCTTGTTCCCCACTCAGCTCCATGAATGTGCAGCTGAGCAGGGAACCGTCTCTCCAGCCCCCGCCAGCAGGGAGCTCCAAGCACCAGCTCTGAGACTGTAGGGCCAGCACTGGGAGATCCTTGTCTCCCAGCCTGAGAGATGTGGTTGCGGGCCTTGGGCTGAGAGACCCTTATCTCCCAGTGCTGATGCCACGGAGTGGGATCTCCCAGCCCCCACACCCCAATGGCAATCTCCGAGTGTGGGGCTTGGAGCTCCCTGCTGCCAGGGCAGGGTTACATAGTCCCTGCCCAGGCTCCGGTGGTGCAGCTTGCCCAGGCAGCAGGTAGCTCCCAGGGGCAGGGAACAATCTCCCACCCCCTAGTGGCTGACTGACTGGGAGCAGATTTGCTCCCAGTCAGGTGCCTACGTGAGTGCTATGGCACCATTACTAATTGTGAGTAAATTTGCTACTTGCATTTGCAGGCAGCAAATTTACTCACAGTTAGCAAGGCTTACTGCACAGTAAGCATGTGCACGTGTAGATGCACATGCTTACTACACAGTAAACTACGCTGCTTTGCAGCAAAGTGTTTCATGTAGATGTACCCAGTGAAATTCAGAAAAGTAGTATTTTTCAGCACTACTATGATTGCTTCTGGCATGGGAATGAAATACACATTCTCTCTCTCTATATATATTTGTATGTTTTTTTCAAAACATATAATGTATTCCATTCTCCAGCCAAAAGCAATCATACTAGAGCTGAAAATTACTGCATTTCACTGCACATACACATCTTTCTGAGTGCAAGAACTAAGTGTGCCACCAATTTTATTCCAGAAAAGTGTGTCCCAGGTATCAAACCACTGACCTAAGCTCTGTTCCCACTGTTACCATGAAGGGCAGAATTCTATTTCACTTAGCAGATGACCAATGTGCAGCTTGCAACCAGCAATGAGTTACCCAACTGAAGTATAGGAGTGATTTTATTACTAGGGCTGTGCGAAACAGCACCGTTCCACTTTGACTTCAGTTTCAACATTTTGACAGAACCGTGTTTCATTTAGAGTTTCATTTCGTTTCAAAAACACTATTCCATTTCATTATGTCTAAACTGTTTCAATGTTTCACCTATAGGCTATAATGAGGCAGTTTTGTGCTTCCCATAACTTTGTCATTTCTTGCCTGATTCAGATTAAACTTGAAGGGAGGGTAGCCCCTATTGAGGGCATGAAGCCTGCCAAGTTTCAAAGAGATAGGTGCAGAGGTTTCTAGGAAAGTGCACCTCAAGGTGTTGAGAAGCAGGAGCCAGGGAGCAGGAACATCCTCCTGTGATCTGCCAGGCAGCAGAACCAACCTCCTGTCATCCGGCAGGCAGGTTGGGGGCCTGCCCGCCCCCCAGGAGGGCTGTGGGAGCTCTGCTGGACTCCTGGGGCTGCAGGCCCCAATCTGCCTGCTGGATTACAGGAGGCTGCTCCTGCTGCCTGGGGCCAGCAGCAGCACCAGTCTTCCTGGCAGTGGGTGCAGGCTGTGCCCAGCGCTGCTCCCAGGCAGCAGGAGCAACATCCTGTGATCTAGCAGGCAGATCAAGGGCCCGCACCCCTGGGAGGAGTCTGGTAGAGTCCTGCAGTCCTCCCAGGGGTGCAGGAGGGAGGCTGCTGCTGCCGGCTGGGACCAGTGCTGGGCACAGCCCGCACACAGAGCGGCTCCATGGAGCTGAACGCAGTGGAGGAAGGTGGGGTGCAGCCCCAGTGCTATACCCCAACTCCCTCCACCGGGCTCAGATCCCAGCAGCTCACAGCCCCATGGAACTGAGCCCAGTGGGGAGAACCAGAGTGCAGCGCCGGGACTGCACCGCGCCTCCCTCCACTGGGCTGAGCTCCCAGCAGCTCGCAGACCTGTTGAACTGAGCCCGTTTGGGGGAAGCAGAGTGCAGCACCAGGGCTGTGCTCTGCCTCCCTCCACTGGGATCAACTCCCAGCACCCCACCTCCCACCACCGGGCTGAGCTCCATTGGGCTGGCAGAGACGATCAGAGCACAGCCCAGTGGCAGGAGGTGAGCAGAGCCGGCGCTGCTCTCCAATAGGCTCTGCCAGCCCCACAGAGTGCAACCCGGTGGCCTCCCTCCCCTGGGATCAGCTCCCAGCATCCCGCCCCCCTCCACCGGGCTCAGCTCCCAGAGCGCAGCCCGGTGGCAGAAGGCAGGGAGAGCCAGGGCTGTGCTCCCTACCAGGCTGAGCCACATGGGGCTGCAGAGCCGCTCAGCGTGAAGCCCTGGCTCTCCCCTACCTTCCACCAGCTGGCTGCTTCAAAATTCAAAATGTTTTGAAACTTTTGAAATGTTTCGACTGCCCTCATTTTGAGGCGGTTTCAAAGCCCTTCATTTCATTTCAATTTCACTGTTTCGAACGCAAAACGAGTCGAAACAGTGTCAAAACAAGACAGCTGGAGAAGCTTCACACAGCCCTATTTATTACCCGTTCTGGGTATCTGAGTGCCCCTATTATAGGAATATGATCACCCTTTGGAGAAGTACAGATGTCTCTCTGTTCCTAAGAGGGGGCATATATGTGCCCAGAGTGTGCTAAAAGAATACTTAGGGCCATATCACAAGTTATACTTTATACATGTTAAATGGACTTAAAAATACGCCTGAAGTTCTCATAGCCAAGATAAAAACAGACATGACAGTTGCTACAGGTAAACTCCATGAAACCAAATCAGCAGGTACGCAGGCATAATTGTATTGCACAGTGCTATAGCTATGCTGGAGTTCTGGCCTAATATTTTAGGGAAAAGAGAGCATCTTGCAGTTACCTCTAGGTAAATTGGAAATCCGCCGAGACGCATCATCTTCACTGTTCCAGCTGTCCGAGTCAGACTCCTGGCTGTTTCTCCTAAAGCTGCTTTCATGCCCAGTGTATATCTGGGATCTGAAAAGTATTTGTTTTTGTTGTAAATGGCAGCCTTTACTGCAGTTAGAACTGCAAAAATTTCTTAGTTCTACTTTTGCTCATACCTTTCTTGAACCTTCTGATTTCATGCCCTGGCATAAGCACTGAGTGCTATGAAATCCCAGGAGTAAAAGGTTTTGGGTTTTTTGTCTGTATTTACAGCAGTGCCTATACATACAGCTGATTACAGTATTGGCTGCTAAAAATGAAATTCCATAAAATTAACTGGATGAGAAGATACATCCAAAAGAACTGTATTCATAGAATGTCCATATAACAACAGTTAAAGTTATACCCACCAGAAAATGGGATCTTCAAAAGTTTTAGATAAAGAATACCAGGTAGTATCACCTATAATAAATATCAACACCACACGCTTGACATCATGGTGTACAGTAATGAGGACCAACTTTTCTGGCAGAAGTGTCCCAAAGGAGTCCTGCACCCTCCCCAAGTGTCATGCCAATCTCCTTTTCCTGCCTGATCTGCTGCTCTGCTTTCTGTTCCCTGACTAATCTGTTTCCATTTTCTGCTCCCTGCCCTATTTGCCACTGTGCTATGTACCCCCTTCTGATCTATCACAAGCCATACACAGAGGCTGCCCATGCCATTTGTGGCACTCATGCTGCAGATTGGCTATCCCCAGTGAACAGAATCAAAGGCTGAATCAAAAGCTACAGTCAAAATACATCTGAATGTGGGGAAGTCTGGATCCAAATCTGAACGTCAAGGCTATCTCATTTGTTTTAATGGTCTAAAACTCTACATTCAGAACTCTAAGATTTAAATAAAAACAGAGCTTTAGGGAAGCTTGGATCCAGAACCACTCATTCAACTTGAATCCATTCCTAAGTGTGCAACTGCACGTAAAAAATGGTAGCAGATTTTTTAACCAATGAAAGCAAATGCTCAAGTTTCCTCAGGATCTTAGTCTGATGTCTTAATTATGAAGTGATTATTTGTTGTGTTGTTAATTTTGCAAGGACGAAGTATTCCCTGTGCTCTTCAGTGTAAGCAAAGGTATTTCTTTTCTCTCCTGGTACTGGAGATGGTCCCCATTGGCTTGGGGAAAAGTACTAGTCCACTCAAACCTTCGACCAAAATGCCACCTTGTGCTTTGACAGCAGGAAAATGGCTGATTCACATGTTGTTTTCCAGTTCATGTCCATGAATGTTTCCATATTTCAGTCACATTGCAAATGAAGACATTACTTTACTTCATGCAAATACACCAGTTGCTTTTAAATGAACCAGCTTAGGTACAGCTTACCACTGGAGCCACAGCCACATGAAGCTCAGTCCAGGCCAAGTTTTACAGCTCAAACACTTGGTGTATACTCAGGCAGCTAGTCCTCACTGGGTGCATCTACACGAGACACTGACTACACAGTAGCCAAAAAATACTGCGCAGCAGTGCGTCACAGCACAGACAGTGCTAATATGTTATTGCGCAGTATTATTAGGCTACTGAAGAGTAGCATTATGTAAAAAAAAGTTCACTGCACAGTAACTCCAGTTACTGCGCATTTATTTAGTACTTGCTATTACAAGTAATAAATAAATGTACAGTAACGACTGCACAGTAGCATCTCATGTAGACACACCCACTGAGTTCCATATTGCAAGGGCTACATTACTTTCACTACCCACACTAGCTAATTTAAATTTAACTGGAGTATGTCTTCTTGAGTTGTAGCCATATGTCTGGATTGCTGTGTAGATGTACCCGATACCTTATTCACAAGCTCTTTGCATGAATGCAATGTTTACTATTTACTAGTTATTCCATGTGATTGGTGACTTGTGTCACAGGATGTTATTTCTGCTTACTGAAAAAATGACTCCAAAGCTAGAGTCAAGGCAAACCAGTGACACCCAGTGATGTTAGTGGGAGCTAAATGTGCACAGCAAGCACATCTACACATGTCGCTATAGTGACGTTTTTACTGCGTTGCGATTTAGTACTTCCAAAAGGAAGTACTAAATCATGGCACAGTAACAGCCTGTACTGTAGACCCCCATGTGGAGACCCCTGTGGATGCTACGTCACCGTAGCGCGTTGCTACGGCAACATAGCGTCACATGTAGATGCAACCAGCATGTCTGAAAGCCAGGTCACAGGGACAATATGAATCATATGGTGCATTCTGTAAACGCAACGTGTGCCCTAGAGTCCTGGTCTAAAATCTCCTCTCCTTTCACTACTATGTGGACATTGGTTGGCATTCCCCACCCCATAAGTCATTGCAGTTTCAATAGTGCTGAATAAATATAGTTTGAACTATTCTGTAGGAGTGCAGAAATTATACAGACATAAGTATAGGACTGCTCAAAGAAATGAAAGGATAAGCTGGTTCTGCTATACAATATAATAAATGTTTGTGCTGGAAACATTTACCTGCCTGCAGCAACATTGGTAACATCCTGATAAACTTGTTCTGCTGAATAATCTTGCAGGGGGGGACTACATTTGCTTTCTGAATCCTATAGAAACAAAATAAGAAAAAAAATTAAAAATCAGCAGAAGGAAGCAGCAAGAACATAGCTCATTTCATTGACAACTGTTTCTCTTCTGACAAAAGGTATTTTTTTGTCAAAGTCAGAAAAGGGAAATGGATAGAATAGGTTCCCCTTCAGAGCTAAATGTATGACTGACTCAGCATTGCAGAACCTAAATAGATCTAGATTAAATCTCAGATAAAAAAAAAATTAAGACCAGCAAAACAAAAGCACAAGCTGCCTAGGAAAGTTGTAGAATTGCCTTAACTGAAGGGTTTTTTAAAAAGGCTAGAGGGACACGTATCTAGGGCAGGTAAGGAATAGCTCATCCTACATCTGTGCAGGTGATTGGTTTAGATGACCCTTGAAGTCCTTCCAGTCTTATGTGCATTTAAAGAATCAATCTGTCAAAAATTACTGAACCCTGGAAGAGTTTATCTCAATTATTCCTCTCTGCCCTCACAAACTGAGCACAATTACTTACAAGTCTTAACTGACACTGTGCTCTTTAATTTCCCTTTGCTGAGGTACCAAAGGTATTTTTATCCCTCCCCACCCAAATACCGTATTTATTTGCACACCACGTGCACCTTTCCCCCCAAATAATAGGCCTCCATAATTGGGCTGTGTGTTCCAACCAAGGAAGCTGATTTCTGCACTGGAATGCAGGCACTTAGGGTGCCTATACACGTGACGATTTTCGCCATTTAAAGTATTCTAAAGCCATCACTTAATACACGTGGGCAACTTTAGAATGTTTTTAAAATAGTGGAAGTTGCCTTGATTAAACCTTGTATGTGTTTTAAATGTAAGGCAACCTGCAGTAGGGCATCTTAGCCTACCTAGTTGGCCCTTATTGCATGTGTATTTAATGGGGCTTCCCCATGGCCTCAGGCTGCATTGTGCTGTGTCCAACACCCCCTGCCTCCTACTCTAGAGAATTACAGCAAGGCACGAAACACACCAAGCCACAGAATGGCTACTAAGTTTTAAGGCGTTGTACCTAAACTGTTTTAAGTAAAGCGCAAAAGTTACTCAGGCTGTCTAACATCTTGACAGATGAAAGGAGACATGACAAAGTCAGTCAATCAGTGGTCCTTGGCAGTGGTGTGGGAGAAGAGCCCAATGCACAAGTGGCAAACCTTCCCACAGTGGCTACAGGACCACTTGTCAGATGGAGGCTGAAGTATACTCTGCTTCCTGGCTCACCTGTGGACCTCAGCCTGGGCTCTCTGATGGCTTTCCACAGTGACTGCATCAGCCTTGACCCGGCTTCTCCAGACTGACCAGTTGTGGGCAGGTTGTCTACCTGCACCTGTATAGGTACCCATGGATGCTAGAATGGCTGCCAGGATATCTGCTTCCTTCCCAGACACATGCAGGAGTGACAGAGTCCTGTTATCAGTGTCCCTCACCTGCTGCAGCTGGACAGCTAGAAGTTTGCACACCACATGCCCCTGTCACAGCTGTGCCTGAGTTGGTTCAGCAGCTGGAACAGCCTTAAGCTTCAGGCTATACAACTGCAGCCAGAGGGTGAGTGGCACTGATGATGGGATTCTACCCCTTCTGCACTACCATCAACCCCCATGCAACACCAGGACTCTAGACCTAACATCCTAACCTGCCACAGATAAATCAGGAGCACATGGCACCCAACATCCTGCTTCTATGAAATATTGTCAGTATATGCTCAAGAGATCCCAGATAGAGGGCCATGCCCCCTGCTACAGAGGAGGTCAAAGCCCCCCATACCCATTTGACCATGGAGTACAGATACTTCCTGACCCCAAATATGGCACTCAGTCTGATCCCAAGTGGAGGGGCCAGATCCTCTAGCCAGGGAGTGGGGCTGGGTTTGGGGCACGTGCAGCACAGCCGGGTGGGTGCAGGACAGGCATGAGCCGTTCTTCCAGGGGGCATGGCTCCTGCTGCTACGCACACCCCTGGAGGCATGAGGACATGTGCCCCTGGATCTGTGCTGGGCAGGGTAGGCTGCCACTGCAGGCTGGGGCTAGGGCCGGCGTCATGCTGGGCTCTTCTCACGGATGACTCTGAGCAGGGCAGGGTGGGCGCGGTGGTCCTGGAGGCTCTGTTCCCTCTGGACTGGCAGTGCAGCTGAGGCTGGCCCCTCTCTGCCCCCACCCCCTCCCCAGCGGTGCAAGGCCAGGGCCAGTGCAGGGAGGTAGCCAGGGCCACTGCCGAGCTGGGAGGTGGCGAATTTGTTGGCGCAGGGGGCGCTGATGCCGGACAATGACCCCAGTCGCGGGGTAAGGGACGGCCACATGGGTGCAGCAGGCTCTGACCCCAATCCCAATCCTGGGCCCGGCTCAGCTCCATTCTCTCCCGATCTGTGCCTGGTACTAGAGCCCCCGCCCCAGCCCTTTCGCCTCCCCCTGCCCCTTGCCCTGCAGACTTTCCCACCTGGGGATGCACATGTGCCCACATGCACTCAACCCCCCTCAAAAAAATGTCTCCCTCTGCCTATGATTGTGAGACATGTAACAGGGGAAGGGGGCAACCAGCAAAACCCAGAAGCATGGGAAACACCCAATGTAGCACAAAAACAGCTATTCCTAGATCATCCCCAGCCAGTGGCTGTCCAACCTCTTCTTGAACACCTCCAGCAATGTAAAGTCCACAACTTCCATAGACAGTCTATTCCACTGCCTCGCTGTTCTTATAGTGAAAAAGTGTTTTTTCTAGATATCCAATCTAAATTTACTTTGTTGCAACTTCAACCCATTGGTCCACATCCTCCCTTCTGCAACAAGAGGGAAAAGGTACCTTCCTTCTTTATGGCAGTCTTTCAAGTATTAAGTCCCCTCCTAAGCACCTTTTCTGCAAGATAAACATGCTTAGCTCCTTCAGCCCTTCCTCATCTGACTTGCTTTCCAAGCCCTTGATCATCTTTGTTGCCTGCCTCTGGACCCTCTCCAGCTTCTCCACGCAGCTCAAAATGTGGAGCCCAAAACTGCACACACTACTCCAGGTGAGGTCTAACCAGTGAACAGTAGAGGCACTATCACTTCCCATGTCTTGGACCTAATGCTTCTATTGATGCATCCCAAAACCACATTCGCCTTTTGTGCAGCTGCATCACACTGCAGCCCCATGGCTGGGGTCAGTCACCATGGAGACCCCAGCCACAGCTGTGCTGTGACAGCGCAAGGCTGGGGTTGCCATGGAGACCCAGCTGTGCTGGCAGTGCGTGCAGCAGGGCAGGGAGCTGCTCCAGAGCCTCTGGGAGCTTGGTCAGGGCCAGTGCAGAGCCATGATCTGCAGCCTGCATGCTCCAAGCAGGGTCACACAGGCAGCAGATCATGACTCTGCCCCGGCTCCTTGCAGTGGTGACAGCGTGTTCCCACACTGGGGCAGAGCTGCGATCACTGACTGCATGCCCCTGCCTGGTGCATGCAGGCTGCAGATCGCAGCTCTGCCCTGACCCTGGACTAAGCTGCCCATGCTGCAAGATCCCAGTGGCTTCGGAGCAGCCCCCTGCAAAATGACAACCTCAGCCTTGCATTATTAGAGCACAGCTGTGGCTGGGGTCTCTATGCAGACCGGCCCCAGCCATGCAGGCGGGGCTGCTGGGAAATGGAGTTCACAGCCAGCTGGATCCAGCCCACCAGCCAGACTTTGCCCATCCCTGGACACTAATCACACGTTCACATATTATTTTTTCTACCAGATCCCTGCCTTATTACAAAGTGCTATCAGCTTTGCCATAACATATTTTCCTGATCATGGCTTATTCTCCACTAGCAAGTTGTAGCCCCTTAATTCATTAATCTGTATTGTACCAAGTCCATTCCAGGAAGACACATGCAAATACATTGCCAGATAATTTCTAGACATGTCCTGCAGACATCACCTTGCTGCACATCTGACTGGATTGCTCTTCCTCTCCTTTGACAGTGAAGTTGGGCTGGTCTCCAAGGCCTCGTTCGCCACCACACTCATCTGAAAGCAGGAAAGTGGCATCATAGAAAAATGTCTCTACAACCAAAGATTCACATCTTCTGTGTCCCTGCCTGGAAACTCCACCAGAGGCAGAAGCAGACACTGGCAACAAACTCCCCTTTCCCAGGTGCTCTGTAGGAAAGACGACCTGGAGTGCTCCAAAAGAGACAACCCCAGCCTTGTTTTCTGGCAAACCCAACCAGAACACCAGTGGGTTTTACTGGCACACAAGGATACTATTTGAACCACCCTACACCAGTCCAACCCAAAAAGGGCGCACAGGCCCCATATTAAAGATCATCTTTTCCTTCAACTTGGAAAAACTCCTAGCTCCAGTAACAGTTTTGCCACAAACTGTAGCAGGACCAGAAATGTGCTTGGGCTGTTTATGTGCATGCTTTTGCCCTTCGTGCCCCACTTGGCCCTGTACTTAATCTGAAGGCAATCTGGAGGAGTTAACCCCTTCCTTCCTGGCCCATGCCCAAAGCAGCTCCTTAGCCCATTGGAGAAGAAGCTTTTAAATACATCTCAAAGGCTGGGCATGTACCTGCCACAGGAACCTCAGTTCCAAAGGCCAAAGAAGGAGATGGGAGTTGCTTATGTAATCGTTCCTATTATCTGACTCAGCTTCCCAGGGATGACTTGTAGGGGCTCGTTGCTCCCAGCCTGGCTGGGCAGCCCCCCCTGCCCGTTTCTCGGTCCTCAACTGCCGCCAACTGCTGCACCTCCTGCGGAAGCGTCTCCCTGGGTGTCGGTGACATCACTGTCAGGCTCCCCTGGCAGCCCCATGGCCCAGCCGGTGTTAGAAACTCTTATTTCAGGAAGGAGCCTTTCACAGGTAACATAAGCAAAGCAGAATAGGCACCCTTGAGGAAAAATGGTCCAGTGGATAGCACACAAGCTGGGAACAAAGACGGCCAAAGCTGACTCATTTGTTTATGCAGTAATTTCCTGTGTGAACTGGGGCAAGACACCCAAGGCTAGATCCACACAAAGGGTTATGAGGCTAAGACATGATTTTATTCATGCTGATGTAAACAGGAGTGACTCTGAAGTCAATGATGTTATATCAGTGCTACTAAAGGGAGATTCAGGTGCAAATAACAGACTCTCACTTCGGTGCAGTGGGTTTTACCTGACTCTGCTGCTGTGCTCAGGGGGGAAGACGTATTGCTCTGGCTGCCTGAAGAAGCCCGGTGCAAAGCTGTGCTTCGACAGACGGTGAGCCGAACAATTCCTTGAGCCTGGCGTAGAAGATCTACCACCATACAGCGTGGCAGACCAGACACCGATGTCCTATTCACCTGGCAATCACAGAAACAAATGCCTTTAAATTCCTATGATGACAGGGGTTTTCATACCGTGCAGCATCCCTGAGCATGTTTTATGCACTGACCCTTAATCTCCTACATTTTGAATGTCCGTGTTCCCTACCGTTTTAGCAACTTCCTCAAACTTCTCTCCTATTTTGGGCATTATGTTGTGAGGATCGTGGAATAATTTTGTCTGCAAAAGTGTATGCTTGCATATGTGTAGCAGTAAGAAAGATGCTCCTGTGTAGAACCAAGAGGCCAGCACTCACACTCCAGGAACCAAAACATTTTCAGTTTTAAACTTTTCTCTCCCTTTCCAAAAGGAGAACAAGGGAGAGGATGAAGGGGATGAAATATGAAGAAAAAACTGGATTTGATTTCTTCATCTTTTATTTGTCTCATATGTCACCCTTAAGAGAACAGAATAATTTCTAAAACAGGAGAACAAAACAACTTAAAAGGGAACTAGAAGGGAAGGGGAAGAGGAAGGGAATGGGGTGAGGGAGAAGCAGCAGCAACATGGACTCAGCTTCCAGCCGCCAGGACAATTCCCCACCAGCTGGAAGCTGTGCCTATGCCACAGCCAGAGAGAGACTTGGGAGTGAGGGAGAGAAGCAGCAATGGCAAGGGCACAGCTAGAAGTTGCCTGGCCTCAGCACAGCTCCTCTGGTTAGCCCCAGCATGGGCATATGCAAAGCCCTTGGGTCAAAACCAGCACCTTGAATTGCACCCAGAAAGCTACTGAAAGCCAGTGAAGATGCTGGAGGACTGTGGAGATCCGCTCCTGTCAGAAGGCAGGCTGCTATATTATGCACCAGCTGCAGCTTCCATATGGTTTTCAAGGGCCCTGTGTATGGCACATTGCAGTAGTTTGCCCTTGATGTTATAAAGGCATGTATGATGGTGCCAGATCCAAATCTAAAAGGGTCACAATTTTCTCCCTAAATGGAGCTGGTGAAAGGTGATCCTAGCCACCACTACCACCTGAAGATCCAGGAGCAGCACAGGGTCCAGGATTTCCCCAGGGTTGCAAACCTGAGTGATAAGGGAAGGCTGAAACCCATCAATGATGCATGTTCCACCAAAGTCAAGTTGTCAACCTCCACCATCACCATTGTCTTGTCTGATTTCAGTTTCAGTTGGCTTACCTGCATCTAATCCCCAACTGCAGCCAAGTGCTGGGAAGGGATTGAGATTGCAAGGCCAGGGTTAAATGAGGGGGAGAGCTAGAGCTGGGACACAGCATACTGATGGCACCTCACTCCAAATCTCTGCAATCTCACCTGGCAGCATTCTAATATCATAAAAGGCTTAGTCTGTCTGCCTGTCTGTTCATCTGTCTACAATGCGTTTGGCCAACTGCACATGCACCACCAAGAGGGCGGACAGGGATTGGCTGGGCAGCCCAGGCTGCACAGGCCCAAGTTTGCACCGCTGCTGGGGAAGTTTGGCAGTGGAGAGCATGCCCCAGCTGTCCCAGCAGCGGGGCTTCCCTCCCCCTCCCCCCCCTGCCTCCCTATCTGAGGGCAAAGTGGGGGTCATGGTAGTGGCATCCCCCACACTGCCTAGCCCTGCACCCTCCAAAACAACCACCAGGGAGGGGGAGGTGGCAGGCAAGGAGGGAGGGAAGCGGGAAGGCAGGCAGATGTGGGTCAGGTGCATGTGGAGTGGTGGGGGGCATAGTCCCCCAAAATTCACTTTAGCCCCCCATATCCACCCCTCCCAGTGCTGGTACCTGCATGCAAATGCATGGCATGGGGCTCCTGGCCTGGCCCCGTGCATGGCCACAGGGGGACAGGTCGGCAGCAGCTCCCTGCCAGTCTGTGCCATAAGGGCTGGGAGGGAGTGAGACGGAGCCGCAGGTGGCTGGGTGAGGAGGGCTGCCTCCCCACCCAGGAGAGTGATGGAGAGTGTGGGAGGGGGAAGGGTCTGTGAGGAGAAGGTATGTGGCTGGGGGGGGGGGGGTGTAGGTGTATAGGTGTGCGCACACATCTGTGTGCATGCACATGAGTGCATATGTGTGCATGCATCTGCAGCTCTTCTATGTGTGTGTGCGTGCATCTGTGAGTCTGTGTGCATCTGTCTGCATCTGTGTGCATGCATCTGTAGGTGTCTGCATCTGTGTGTGCGCATCTCTGTGTGCATGTGCGTGCGCGTGCAGGCATTCATGGCAGGTACAGTGTATTTGTCTCTGTGTCCACGTGCAGAGAATGAGTAGAGTGCACACCTGTCTGCGTGTGTCTGTCTGTGCATGTGTCTGTGTTCATGGCAGAGAAAGTGTGTTTGTGTCTGTGTGTCCATGTGCAGAGAGTGAGTAGAGTGCGCAACCATCTGTGTGTGTGCTTGCGTGTGTCTGTGCGTGCGGGTGCGTGCATGTGTGTGTTCATGGCAGGAGGGAGAGTTTGTTTGTCTCTGTGTGTCCATGTGAAGAGAGTGAGAGAGTAGAGTGCATGCCCGTCTGTGTGTATCTGAGCGCGTGCATGGCTGTGTGTGTGCATATCTGTGTTCGTGGCAGGGAGAGTATGTTTGTGTTTGTGTGTCCATGAGTAGAGAGTGAGTGAGTACAGTGTGCGCCCATCTGCATGTCTGTGTGTGCGTGCGTCTGCTTGTGTGCATGTGTCTGCATCTGTGTGTGTCTGTGTGAGTGTGTGTCTGTGCGGAGTGCAGCCCTGACCAGTGCCTTTCCCCGGCCTCCCACTGCCAGGCTCAACTTCATGTGGGAGCTTGGAGCTTGGGAAGACTGGTGCTGCGACTGGCCCCAGGCAGCACCGTCACTCTCGTGTCATCCCGCATGCAGATCTGGGGGCCCGCACCCCCAGGAGGGCTGTGGGAGAGAGCCACTGGTCAGGGCTGTGCTCAGAGCTGCTCTGCCACTGGCTGTCCCGCTGCCAGGCTGAGTTCCATGGGGCTGGTGGAGCCACTCGGCGCACAGCCCTGGCTCTTCCCTGCCTCCCACCACTGGGCTGCTTCGAAACTCAAAACGTTTCTAGTGCCCTTATTTCGTTTCAAAGCTGTTTCAAAGTCTTTTGTTTTGTTTCGATTTCACTGTTTCAAGCTCAAAAGTCATCAAAACAGCTTCGAAACAAACATGCATCGAAATTTCATACAGCGCTAATGGTCAGTGCCTGGTTAGAACTGCATAGAACGTAACATTGACTAAGACTCAAGGATAAATAGAGACTAAAGTAAAGAAGACAAACATTACCTTTAGCAAGATGTCACCAACTTGAAGCCTCCCATCAAGATCAGTGATACTGCCTGGGCTGATGGCCTTTATTAGGAGAGCACCACCATTTCTGCCCCCTATCAGGGCAAATCCTAGGTTCCCATTAGCTGTTTTCTCCAACTCAATATTGATTATACCGTTCTACAGTAAAGACAGGTCCAGTTCAAAATGGGATTAAGTTCAGTGACCATGTGAAATGGTGTAGTCATAACTGGGTATTTTCATGCACCTTTAACCCCAAAGGAGACCACCATGTTTCACAATCCTTACTAATTATATGAATTATAGGACAAAATCTTCTCTTGCAAAGACCTGCAGGGCTTCTGGTGATTTAAATGGGAGTTATGCATATGTACCAAAGGGAAGATATTACATATATTTATACATAAAATTATTAAAAACAATAAAAGCTGCTTGAAGTGGGGGGACCTCACAAAAGTCTTTAAAAGCAAGGACTGCCTTGAACACATCAGATACACTACTTTCATTGAGAAATAAGTCCCATTCACCTTCCATTTATACAATTTCTCTTCTCCACTGCAAAAATAACACAAAAATCTTGGCCTTAACAACTCTAATATACATTTCTGTTTGTCATTTGTATGCTGTTGGGTTGTACAGTAAGTTTCTTTCCTAGGCAGGAACCTAAAAGCAGAGTTAAAGTTTAATGAACAAGTGTAATGCCATAGAAATATTTATACTGTATTCCTGAAAAAATATTAATAATATATTGATCTTATAACATCCTCGCTAATATTGAAACAATCAAATGCATTCCAAAAGGGCAAAATGTTGCTCTTCAGAAGAACTGTAATGATTGCAGTGATAAGATGCAGGAATACCCAGTTCTGGCAACTTCATCAGATGAAAGTCAGTCATTCCAACTTCCCCTTTGGTTTGCTGGTTTGATTTTAATGAGAACTCCCAGAAGCTCTTTTTAGTCGAGCACTGGCTGTATAAGACCAGCAACTACACTACAATAACATTTCATCCTCCAACCAGGCAATTTTCTTTCTGGGCCACTTTGCAGGCCTGGTATTTTTCCACAAATAAAAGAAATTGTAGTAAAATGCCAAGAGCTTCAAAATACTGTGTGTTTCTGTGTGATGATTTGGGGATGGGAGGAGGTATTAAGAAAACCTGACATTGTAGAAATCTATAATTTTGAAAATATCACCACTTTATTTTAATGTTAAAGCCATTTCATTTCAGACCAAAATGTGTGTAAAATGCCAGTTTCTTTCACAAAATGTCCCTTCTAACAATCTCATAACCAAGTAAATAAATTGCAAGCTTCAAGAGATTCTTTCTGAGTTTCATTCTGAAAAGATTTCATATGCCTAGTTACATTTATTTCCTCAGTCTCCTGCTGTACTACATCTATTAACCATGATGTATTCCTTCTAAGTTAGGGCTTGACACTGTGAGCTGTAGGGGGGAGCTGGAGACAGTTAGATCCCAAAGGGAGCTCCCAGGAGGACACTTACTATATCAGTCCTGCTTCTGTTACACAATTAATAACACAGTGATATTATTCATAGGAAAACAGCAGCGGAGGAGCCCCATCCTCTGAGGAGCTCAGCAACCCTCAAGCCAAAGAAAAGTGAGGCAGTTCAGCAGCCCATAAACACTACCCTAGTACCTCACATTTACTAAAACAAAGATAAATGCAGTCGGCATAACTGTAGAAAACCTCACTGCAGAAAATAAAATCTGAGTCAAACTCCTTTTGGCAAACAGACTGCTTGCTACTTGATAAAACAGTGACTTACCTGGGCATTTGCTAATTCAAATGTACTTTGTTCAGCAGTGCAACTATCTTCCTCTGAGTGTTTGGCTGAAAAAAGCAGGATACATTTTTTTTAAAGTAATAAGTTTTAGAGTATAACATCACAATATTAGTAGAAACAATACAAATTGTCCTAGATGCAAAAAAGGACATGCAAAAAATCCCACCAAAATCTTGACTGTGCTTGCAGTTTGTTTGTTCTGTTGCTCCTCTTCAACTATTAACTGAACCCTGTTTCTGGCATCTCCTAAATACTTTTACCTCTCAGATAACAGTTTCCCAGGCAAGGTTTAAAGCTTCGTGCCCCATGATCAGAAACGTTAATTGGACAACAGGTAACATACAAGTGTTCTTTAATAGTCCAAGGGAGGTAGTTCTGCTTACTAATAATTAATCTTTTTCATTTACTGCCAGAAGCACCTGTAGATTTTTTTTTTCTTTTAAAGAGATAGCACAAAACTTCGCATTTCTCCATCAGGCTCTGTAAAGTGATATCCTCTCTGTGGACTGGGTAGATGTTGTTCTAGGAGGCTCATGTTTTTATTTGAAAGAGTTACCTGTATTTCAGCAAGTGGCCCTAAAACAAAAACTGGTAGATTTACTATAACTGATAGGCCTCCTACTAAATTTCATGTGTATGAGGGAATGTTACCTTGGGCCAAGATTAACAAAGGTTAATTTGCTCTAGGTAGCAGAGCTCCTGGATTGTAATCTCTAGTCTGAAGACTGACTGTCTGGGTTACTTTAGATGAGACTTAATATTCTTAAAATGTCCTTCATTTTCCCTATTTGCACAATTCTTTCATAACTGACAGGGGCATTCTGCAGTTTAATCACTGCAATTAATGTTATTTAAAATGATGGTAAAGATCGGATGATACAGTTAAAATTACCTGGATATGACTATAGTCATGTTGGATCAGTTTGCTAGGGGAATGAATAGTGTGTATTTATGCCCGTACATGCAAGCAGTGTATATTTCCTGGTTTTGTGGCTTTGAGTTACCAATAATTTTCCCTTAGCAATCATAACTAGTTTTCCCAAAATGCTTTTTATGTCTGAATTATATAAAACAATAAATGTTTTATTAGGTTAGCACAAGGACTCCCTCTAGTAGCTCCAATGTTATTTTATTTTTTATGTAACATTAGTAGCATATATAAAATAGGATTTTACCCTCAACGTCATTAATGCTCTGAAATGTATTATAGTTTTTTTAACTGTTTTTCTAACCATTTTGGATTATAAAAAGAACATGCAATGAAGGGGATGAAACTTGTTGCACTTTTATATTAATAATAAATCTGTGCAAAGGATCAACAATAAATGGTAATTTGTTTGTTCTGAAAATGCCCTGAGAATGAACATCAAAAACTAATTTCTCACTAATATTCATGAAATTTTGGTCCAGAAGTGACTATTTCAACACCTTCATCAATTAGGCTTTATTCAATTGGCCAGCAAAAATAAAACTACCTAACTTAGGTCTAGCCCACATTCAGGTCAAGTCTAAACTACAAAATGGTACATACAGTTTGGGTAGGAGTGTGGGGAAAAAAATCCTCCCCTAACCTCCACAATTTGCACCTCCTACATCTTGCACTAGTAAGCCCCTCATAGGATAAACTAACACTTATTTTTTGCACCCATTTAATTATGTAAAACCTTTGGCTTGACATGTTAAAAGAGCAGGGAATTCCCTGATGATGAACAGAGAGAAAAAACAACCTAGAGGTCAATGAAAACTCCAGGTTGCAGACACACAATACAATTACTGTGGGGCCAAAAGGTTGAGAATTACCACCTTAGACCATTGCCTATGATGCCTCTCTGAACCAGTTAGTCTCCAAGTTGTCACCCTGCCCTGATTTCGCATTTAATTGACAGCCCTACTCTCAATTATAATGTTAGTCCAATAAAAGATATCAAATAATACATGATACTTGTATTTCCTCTGGACCATCACAGCTCAGCAACACTACATCATTAAGATAGCCCCAAAGATGGGAGCCTCACCTACCGTGTAGTATTGATTTGACTTGTCTAAGTTCACAGAGTCTTTCACCTCCCCTCCCACTAAAGTGTTTTAAAACCTTAAGCTAAGGGTGGGCAAAATACAGGCCAAGGGCTGGATCCAGCCAACCAACTGATTGGATTCAGCCCACAGTTGCCCCCACAGTGTTCCACATGGCACCTCCTTGCCTTCTACCCTGCTGGGAGCTGGAGCTGGAGCCAGAGCCCCATGCACTAGTGCAGGAGCTGCCTGGCTGAAGCTTCGTCCCTGCCCAGAATCATGCAGGAGGGACAAGAGCAAAAGGAACAGCCACTGCTGGAGGTGTGGGTAGCTAAGCAGCATTGGGGCAGCGGCAACAGCACTGGGAGCAGCCCTGTTGGTAAGCTGTATGTGCTGGCCAGAACTGCACGCCTCTGCCTGTGGAACCTGCACCCATCACAGGGGTGTGCAGGCAGCAGATCTTGGCTTTCCCCCAAGCTTTCACTGCTCTGCAATCTTGTCCCACAATCCTGACCTCCCCCTCCCATCCTGCTCCTGAACACTGCTCCCTATCTGCCCACAGCCACATCCCACAAAGAGAAGCCTCATCCCACACTTTCCTTAGACTCATAGGTACCTATACACATGCTTAAGTCTGCTGCAGTGCTCCAATTAGAATGCTCCAAGATGCTGCAGCATCACATGTATTCAGTGTCCCCCATTTCAAAATAGCAGTGGGGCCACTATAACTAAAACTCTTTGAATGAGCTTTAGACAAAGCACCCCATGACCATTTTGAAATGTGGGACATTGAATACACGTGACGATGTGGCATTTTAATTAGAGCAGCTGTCTGGGAGCTGATTTAATTGAAACATGTCCCCTTCACCTCAGAGCATGTATATAGATACTCATTGTTTGCAAGTGGGGAAATATTACTCATTGACTGCCCACATGATATAATTTTGAAAACCTGTAATAAGTGCAGGTCATATTGTAATATGCATATAGTTCTCTATTTGTAGAAAATATTGAAAACAGCAATCTTGTTGAATTGTTTTGGAGACTGAAATATGTTCATCTAAAACTTTTATCCAATAATTATATAACAAACATTCATACAAAGTCAAATTCTGGTATTAGAGCATTCAAACATAGGTTAAACTCCTTGAATGAGCTATTTTCCTTCCAGATATTTCATGTATTTTCACTCATTTTGTAAACTACTGCTTAATTTGGTCATACCAGGGGCATGATTTCAATATAAATAATGCATAAGAAATTGCAAATTATTCATTACATTTTAAAAGTGCAATATATCAACACTTTATCCTGTTTCCAAATTCAGGCCTTGCTGTGTCCTATAAATAAAATATAATTATGATTACTTACTATTTTGCTGCTCTATGGGAACCACTGGATTGCCATTTCTGCAAAAAAAGGAAATGTTTGAACAATTAAGAACTCCATGATTTGAAAGCAGGTATGAAAATGATATTTTTTAAAAGGCTATAGCTTCATTTATTATTATATTTCTGTAATTTTGTTATTTTTAAAGTTATATTTTTATACTTAGGGCACTCAGCATCTAAAACCCCTCAGAAACCTTAGGAAGAGCAATTGATGTTCAAAAGCTGGTCCAATACCTCTCCCTACTACAGTTGATCTAGTAAAAGATATCACTAACATCCTTGCTTATTAATAAGTGTAAATCCTTATTCTGCACTTGTACCACAGTAGACCACTACAACACTAGAACCTGTTATACCATTGATTCCAATATGGGACTTCTAGACAGTACATATTAAGTATTTTGCTGAAGCCTACCTAAGTTGCCTATCTGAAAATAGAAATAATGACTTCTCATTTCATTTACCATTTGTCTAGCTTGTCTGTTCAGATTGTAAACTCTTAGGCTAGGAACAGAAATTATACATAAACCAGTATAAGTGATTAGAAACTGATTCAGATCTGTAACACAACAGAAGTTCAGTACATATAAACCACTTTCAAAATGGCAAAACCTGGTTTAAGATAAACCTCGATGGATGTAGTATCAGACATAACTGATTTAGGTTAAATCAGCTTATTGAATTTTTGTCTCAGATCCCCTCCAGATTCAAGTTAACTCACAATCCCCCAGTATCCCAGGATGCTTTGCACCTCCCCCGCAACCTGCCCGCCTTGCGGAGTGGGTGGACTAGCCTTAGCCCAAGCTATCTGCTCCAGCTGCACAGGGAGGTGTGCTCTAGAGTTCCAGCTGTGCCCCCCAGCTTTCTGGCCTAAGTCACCACAGGCATGAGGCTGCATTTCCAGAATCAGAAGTGAATGTCTGTTCACTTGCTTACTGGTTCAATCTACAGAGCTTAGACTAACCTGTGAAGAAAAGATTGAATTAATTCAGCCTTGGGCTTTTTGACTCTCTGTACTTAGCCCAAAGATCAGGAATTATCTCCTATTATGTGAGGCTCCAGCTCCTAATAGTTGCTACTATAACATAGTGAATAAATAACAAATTATCCGACCTTCATTAAAATCCTTTCAGTCATGCTGCAGTGCTCTAATGTTAGCTTTAGTTATGGAGTAAAACTATCTAACCAGCTTTAGTTATGAAGTGCAAACTTGGTTTATATTATTTGGCTTTCTACCTGAGATCATTAGGAGCTGTTTCTCTGTAGCAAGCCAGGGCCTGTTTATCAGATTGTGTAGCAAAACAATTCCAAAATACCATCAAAACCTAATGAGAGAAGCCGCTGAATGCAAACAATTGATCTACATTATGGATTGGTTTTCTGGTTGAGAAAAATAAAACCAAGTTTGTCTGTTTTAAGTTACATGAGTTCTTAGACAAAGGGTAATCCTTTCCTATAACTGGATGTCAGAAGTACAGCACAGTTTGGAACAAATCCTCATGGCAGGGGAATGAAACAGAGGCATGAAAGGAAGATTGTAAAACTCTGATCTGCTTCGCTATTGACAAACCCGCTGACAAAGAGATTGCCTGTTATCATCAGTGTCATCTGGCTGCAAAGAGCATTGCCCACACCATCTGCAGACTTTAGACTGGCCTCTGGGAAGGACTGTCTTCTTCAGTGAGGAAACCTTGTTCATGCATTTCACATATAGCTTGATATTGCAAATGCCTTGAAGCGAGTCAGAGATTTGTATTTCAATTAATGTAGTAGCAGCAGTGATATAACCAGAGATGGGGGAACCAGAGGGTTATAAAGGCAGGTCTTAGTAAGCTAATAAAGAAGATGCTCTTTTTAGTTATATTTTAGATGGGCTTGAACCATCTAAATCCCAAATACAAATTACCCAGGATTCTGAGAATCGAAACTGCAGGGTTCACTATCACTGCCTCAAGGCTATAATAATTACTTCATATTACCAGTGTCCCGCTGAAAGTTGGCATGTTGGATTTTGCCACTCACTTGTGTGGTTATTTAACGGTTAGCCTTAGATGTGCTCATGTATGCTTCAGAAGATGTAGTAGGCTGCCTGATTAATTCACATCTCTGTCCTATCCATTATTCCTCTATTGGGCTGCAGCAGACTATGCCTCATGGTCATTAAACACGGTTAACATGTCCCTGAAATCCAGATATTAGGAACAGAAAGCTTGTCACTGACTCCCTGCTGTACTTTATGGCTGAAGTGCCTCCCTGGCCAAATTTATCTTTATAAAACAGTTTGCATACAAAATATTGCAAAATACTCCATAGAAATTCAGTCATAAATGGAGATTTAAAGGTGAGTGTTAGAGACCTATTTCATTTTTCTAAAGGCTTTTTTGATAACACAGCATGCAAGTATAAGAAGAAATGACTGAACTCAACACAGTTTGCTAGACCAGCTGCCCCAGGGCTCTGTTTTAAGAAACCTTTGTACTCCTGGCATTTCAGGATTAATGGGGGCCCATTCAGCCCCTGGAACAACTTACAGCACTCTCAGAATTACTCTAAATTTTGCTGGATTGTTAAGAGGCCCTGGAGGCTGTCACACCAGCTCTGAGTAGATGATACACACTGCAATTCATTATGCCCTTTAGTGGGCAGGGCGGGATTGGGTAGCAGAGAATCAACTACAACATCTTTAACCCATCTGAAGATTTCATTGAACCTTATATCACCATTTTATGTCACATCAGGCATGGCAGCAGTAATACAGGTATATTAGACACGTCATGAAATGAAATTAAAAATACAATTCAAAATTAGCTGAAAGAAAAATTCAGCACAATGAAAAAAATTACAATATTTTTCCCGTGGAAAAATTTGTCAAAATTGGTACAGTTTGGAAAAAATATGGTTTTATGCAAATAACTTTTCCTGATGAAATTTTGTTTTGGGAAAAGTATTCTACCCATCTCTGTCTGTATAACAATCAAGCATACTTATGTTCACATATCATTGCTTACTGTATCAATGACTTACCTCTAATGTCATAGTCCCACCACCCAGTAGTGAGCAACTGAATAGTGGAGAAGGAGGAGAAAGAGGGAAGCTGAAACATAAAGGGTGCAAAAGAGAGAAGCGGATAGGCAATGGGAGCTCCGCCTTCCTCTAACCTGCAAAAACATCTTTAAAATAAACACCAAAAGTCAGATTTACCTTATTGCTTTGATCTGGACATACTGGCTTGCAGCTTCAATTGCCCTTATAGCTTCGCCCAGGTTGATGCCCTCAGTCCGTAACCCACAGATGTAGAGAATCTGGTCGTGTGGTTGCAAACTGCCTTCTATACTGGCAGGAGAACCAGGTACTATCTCAAGAACATAGATACCATGTAATTTGCTTCTAGCTCCTCCTGTCAACTTCAAACCTGGAATAATTCAGATCAGTACATTTTGGTGTGGTGTATTCTGAATTTTCATTAGCAGTGTCATCTAGTCTAGTGGGACATGATCCCAAAGGAAGAATGGGTAATTAAAAACTAGACTTGATAGGATTTGCCTGTATGGTCCCCCTGGGGCACCCTATGAACTGAGAGTTAGGCAAAGTAAAAGGCTTGGGAGCAGCCCCAAGCAGTTTGAAGCAGACCTGAGTCCCAACCCACACAGACAGTCACTTGAACAAGGCTATCTGTCTATCTCAAGTACTTATACAATCTTTGTCATCTGAGCATCCAGTCACTTCACCATTTTAGGAGTATTTATCCTCCCAACCATTGGTGAGGTAAAGCTGTGCTATTATCCCCATTTTACAGATGAGAAACTGAGGCACAGAAACTAGTGATATGCTCAGGGTCACAAAAAGAATCTGTAGTGAAACAGGAAACTTGACACAGATCTTCTAAGTCAGAGGCTAGTGCCCTGACCATTGGATGGATACTTTTTATCTCAGATTTAAAAAAAAAAAACAGTTTTTGGAGTCTTAATGTTGCTTCATGCATCTCCCCTGATAGTAGATAAACCACTACACTCCAAAGCCATTCTGAAGGGTAGCACTGAAGTTGTCCAGGTAATAGTAACCTCTTACTACTAACAAAAAGGGATATTTTTTTCTGTATCACGCACCTAACTGTCCATTGTCACCTTTTGTGAGTATAATTTCAGGAATATCATCCACTGTGACAGAGGGATAGAGGTCATTGTTACCCCGTCCAACCACCAGGCTCAGATTGCAAGGACAGCTCTGTAGCAGTTTCAGGGCTTCATGGCATGGTAACACTGTGACATCAACTCCATTCACCTAATGACAAAAAGTTAAAATGATGCCCTAGATCTTATTAACTGATAATACATTTCTTCATTTACACAGCCCAGAAAATATGAATTTCAAAAAGTTCCCATTCTGGTACGATTGACTTATAATATTCATGGCAGTGAATGCTTCAGTTAAGGCTACAAAAAAGTTTCTATTTTGACATTTTATTTTCACGAATACACAACTTTCTGAAAAATTCTCTTTCCGAACTTAAATTTTCCATGCATTTTGTCCAAATCTGTCTCTTCATGATATATAAAGAGCTGAACATTTGTTTAAGATCATCATCCTTTATTCTTTTAAGATTAGACATGTCAGCTCTTTCTGATCTTATTTTTGCTGGAGTTCTTTTTGCATGACTGGAAACTTAGAAGGGTAAAAAGATTACATGTGGAAACCTGAGCAACTGAGGAAGAAGAAAATTTTATTCTAAATTTTTAAAATACTTCGTATTTTTTTTCCAAGTCAAACAGTTGCAGTGAGTACTGATGTTAACAATTCAAACACTTTCAGCATCTTCCATTTCAGGACTAAAAAATTCCAGTCCTTCATTCTGCCAAAGATCGTTATAAATAGGCTTTATCTGAAAACAAGAGAAGAAGCATATAAAGGGAACAATTCCACCAGCCTTTGCTGCCCATTTTTACCATTACGATAATGCAGTTTCTTTCATTTACTTAATATAGAAAAGGAACTGGCATTTTTGTTAACTTTTATTTCTGCTGGTCATGGTAGGTGCCTCATCCTACAAGCCCTTCTGCCTGTGACTAGTCTTACTAATGTTAGAGGAGAGATTTCATCAGGCTAGTAGCTCAGCATTGCCAAACCAAGACAATTTTTTTTACTGACAGTCTGAAAACTTTTTACTGAGATATGTTTTACATCATATAAATATACCCTTCTGCCAAGGTCTAGACAAGGGCTTGTGTGAGAGGGGAGGCAAGAGCCCCCCCCCCCCCCAACATGGCCCCAGATCCCTCCTGACGAGCCCTGATACTTACCACAGGGGAGGAGACAAGTGGCAGCTGCAGGGAAATGCCAATGCAGGCTTGGCAGTTTTGGAGCTGCCTGAGTCTGCGAATCACCAAGCCCCGGGGACAAGGCCTCAGAGAAGCGCAGACTGCTCAAAGAGCAGCTGGAAGAGGAATCAGCTGGGCACAGGGAGAAGCGCTGCATGCCAGCCGGGAGACACAGGTGGCAGAGCCAGGCGGCAGTGGCCCCAAGTGTGGAGAAGGCGGCCCGAGCGTCAGCCGGGGAAGCCTGGCTGATGGAGCAAGGAATTCAGGCTCTGGGAGCCAAGGACCGCTGGAGAATTGCAGCGGGGAGAAGCGGTTCTCCATTACCAGTCTGAGCGGAGCCTTGACAGCAGCAGAGATCTCAGGCACTGTGGTGGGGAGGGGCAACGAGCGAAGCTAAGCCCCATGGGCAAGCCCGACGAAGAGGGCAGAGCAGGCGGCAGCTGCATCAGAGCCGTACGGGAAAGTGGCAAGTACCAGCAGGTGGTGGTACCAGGATTGATTAGCTCCTAGTCAGAGGGATCCTGGGAGTCAGAATCCTAGGTGCCCATCAGCAGATGTCAAACATATTTTTTTAGTTGAGAATTATTCTAAGTTACCATTATCCCAGGCTGGGGCAGGTTTAGTTTGCCCAAAAGGTGATCCGGAGACCAAGGATTGACTCGGGAAAGATTGATGGCCAGAAGGACCTGACCTAGGTCCAGGCAGGTAACGTAGATGAGAAGAGATCATTCCAAGGAAGACTGCAGGGAGCAGCATCTTCCCAGGCTGTGGATGTGGTAAGGGTGGGGTAAAGGGGAGGTTTGGAGCCCCATGAAGAAAGACCAGGGTCAAGACCCCTTTTGGGACCACCGACAGGGACTGCATCCCCATCAATCAACATCAAAGACGTGGCAGGTGAGTAGGGGCAGTGCCCAAAATCATCTAGGTGGCCCCTGGGTGCAGTCTCACCCTGATGTCGCTAGGGAACAAGGCACCAACCAGAAAAGGACCAAGCCATACAACACCTACCAGCGACAGCTTGGTTCAAAAGTAGGGGTTTAATATTAACCATAGCAAAAAAGTGTATCAGTAAAAAGTTTTCATATTATCACTAAAAAACATTGGGTTGGTAACCCTGCTTGACCGCAGCAATGGATGCCATATTGCCTCCACACCCAGAGCCCACAACTGCACCCCATGCCATGCTGTCCCCCAGCCCACCCCACCACCCAACTTTACCCGCACTGGCCTCACTCCCTGGCGCAGCACAATCCCTGAAAAAAGAACTACTTTCTGCCTACTTGCAGCCTAGCAGGCTTGCAGACAGGCAGTGGGATGCAGCAGCAGCACATGGCTGGGGGAGGGACAAGGTTACAGAAGCTGCTGCGAGTTACAAGGCCCTGAGAGAATGCGTCCTGCATGATGCTGTGCTTCTGCTCAGACACCAGGTAGTGCTCCTCTGCTCTGTCTGTTCATCAACACTTGCCTCCAGCTTCTTTCCCATGAGGGATTGTCAACCAAATTCCCAGTTGCTTAGAGTTTTCTGGACTGATACTTTTTCATGAATTTTACAGACAGGCATTTTTAGCTTCTCATTACAGGCTGTCAGTAAAAATTTGCAGGCAGTTGGCAATCCTGTAGTAGCTCCTCACATGAGTAAGTGTAAGGCAAACTGGGCTCCTCTAAGAATAAGCATGCCAAAGCAAAATGGCATTGATCGCCTAGCATTTTCACCCCCTTTTTTAAGCCAAGGGATTTCTGTACCATAATGATTCTGTCTCCTCTTCTCAGCCTTCCATCAGACAAGGCAGGATCATTCCGGATCTCATCAACATACAGGCAGCTGTCCAGTTTATTAAGAACCACTGTGAATCCATAACCATTGTTCTCAGACCTTGTCAAAGTCACAGAGATCTCAGTTTCCTATCAAATGAAACATAAAATGTAATCAAGGCCTGACTTTCTACGGCACTAACTTCCTTCTTCACAGTTTATATATAAACTAGGGGCCCAGTCTTCAGCTACACTATACCAATTGTAGTTGGGGGATCTGCCCTTTGGGCTAAGTACAGGCAGCCAAAAAGCCCAAGGCTGAATTGATTCAGTCTTTGCAGGTAGGTCTAAGCTGCAGAGACTAAATTGAGAAAAAACTGGACACCAGGGCTGTGCAAAATTTCAGCAGCTATTTCATTTCAGAGGTGTTTGGGGCCATTTCAGTGTCTGAAATACCAAATCCGAATCAAAATGGAAGGCTCTGAAACAACTCTGAAATGAATCGGAACATTTCAGAAATGTTTCAGAGAATTTCAAAGTTTCGGAGCTGGGCTTGCAGAAAAACAAAAACTAAGAAGAGGTAGGGGAGGAGGACTGCTCTGATATTGACATCTAGCTCCTGGTTCAATTTCCCAGCTCTTTCCGGTGGGCACAGGCCCCCGATCTGCACACGGGGTTTCAGCTGGGGAATCAAACTAGGGGCTGGCGAGTTGAACAGGGGGCTGGGCAATCCAGCTGGGGGCTGGGCAATTGAACCAGGGGCTGGGGAATCCCTGCCGCAAGATCTGGCTCTGCAGGAAACAGAGAACCATGCCAGGGTCATCTCACCACCGCTGTCTGCCCTGCACAGCCCCAGATTGAAACACCGAAAAGAATCACTGTTCTCCAAAATGGCTGGATCTGAAACCAAATCAAAACACAGCTGTTTCGCACAGTCCTACTGGACTCGCATTTACTTTTGATTCAGGAAATGCAGACACATGCCTGCAGTGGCTTAGGCCAGAAGACGGGGGGATGCTAAAGCATAGCTCTCTGGCACAGCCAGCGTGGGCTGTGCGTTCACTTCTTCCTACTGCCCCGAGGTCTCTGCGATTTGCAGTCCAGACTCACAGCAACAGGTCTCTGCAGGGTTGCTAATCATTTACTAGGCAAAGGCAGGGGCTGCTTCCAGGCGCCTCTGGGATTTGTAGTCCACAGTCACAGCCAGCAGTAAGTTTAAGTAGGGGAAGGGGTGTTTAACCCCCCTCCCTGGCCCCAGACCCCAGCCGGGGTTTGCCTGGGGGAGAGCAGTCAGAGGAGGTAGGAAGAAAGACAACTCCTTGGGCACAATGCATTTTTGGGAGGCATTAGGTTTCCCAGAGTGGTAAGAGAATAGATGGGGAAATGAGACTAAAATAATGTGGTGTGGGTTGATTAGAGCAACACTAACACGTTCCTCTTTAAAAACAGCATTATCCAACTCCCTTTCCTCCTCGTTTCAGTGGCAGACCGATTACGTACCATGGTCAGTCACTTACCCAAGTATAGTCTTCCTCTTCCTCTTCTCCCTCCAATTCATCCACATCCTCCCATTCATTGTCACTGTTGCTTGGTTTTATAATAGGCGAGGAGACTGAGAGTCTGCTAGGTGCCCAGGGTTGCGGGGCGGCTATAGCTGGAGAAGCTGTTTCAGAACTTCCACCACATGAGAGCGAGGTCGGAGATGTTGAGCTGATGGCAAGATATTCCTCGTCAACAGGGGCAAGAGAGAGAATTTCAGGCATGCAATACATGCTCAATAGGTCACCATCACTCCTGTCAAACACAGGGCTGGAAAATAAAAACCCATATGACTGCAGGACAGGGCTTGTCTTCTAGATGCTTCATGGCTGGGGCATTGGGACCTCTACTGCATACAAAGTATCTCACATTTAACAAAGGTGAAATTTATTGTACTAAACTCTGGCAATAGTACCATTCTTATTTTTTAAAAATCACCAATTTGTGGAGCTAGGTGTAAATATATATATATATTTCTAAGACTTCTAATGGAAATCTATTTTATTCCAAAATTTTTGCACTGAATTTTTCTTGTTTTTAACCAGTAGATTTCTGTTAACTGGGAAGAAGCATTCGAATCAGCCTGTTTTGATTACTCTGTCAGTATTATAAATTTCTTCATATGCCATGAATAATGAATAACAATTAGTTTAACACCAGGGTGCAAATTTTCACTAAAATGGCTCTTTGGTTTTCATATCCACCGTCTCCTTATTTCAAACAGAATGCCTCACACATCCCTCATCTCTGTGATTCTTTCCATGGCAACCACAGTTCAGATCACAAACATCTACATGAAAGAGACAATAATTGCTCCATCGTTAAGTCATAACTAGTTTTCCATTGTAAGTCTGATCTTGACCTTCCCTCTATATTCCATTTAGTTAAATAAAATATTTTGTACTTGAAAGTGGACATGTGCAATCTTGCCAGCTTGGGCTGGCGGGGAGTGAGAGTTGCAAGCCACGACAAGTACTCCCGAGACTGAGAGAGTCAGAAAATGGGAAGATGACTTGACAGTAGCATGATGATCCAGAGGGGGAGTGTTTGAGTTCAAGGAGGTTGCTTGGATTTATGTTCTAGTTTATACTGGAGTTTCAGCTGTGGCTTTAAGGGGTGGAACGGAGGCCACAGGGGTGCCTGAGGGGCATGTGAGGTTTTGAGCCCTGTCAGGGGCAAGGGCACAAGACCAAAACAGGCCAAGGCTGAGAGGGGTAGAGCCTGAGCCCAGAAAGGGCAATGCAGGTCAACTAGAGGCTGAGACTGGAAAGACAGTGCCCAAGACAGTGGACCTAAGCCACCTGTCAACAGTCAGAGTAACCTATAGGCTAAGGCAGCTGAACTCTATACAGGAAGGCAAACAGTGACGAAATGACATCTGCTAGACATAGACGTGGCTGTAGGGGTGGAAGGAGGCCATAAATAGCCCTTAAGGTGATTAGTGCCCTTAGGGCAGGGCGAGGGACCAGAGCTGCAGCTCGTGGAGGGGACTACTGCTGCTGCTTGTACCCCGGGACAGCATGGAGGGGGGCATGGGCCCTCTGGATCTGCGCGGGGTCATACAGGGATACGGAGGGGTGGGCTGCAGCTGTGGCTGCATGGGGCTCTTCTCGGCGAGGGCTGGGCTCAGAGCAGGCACTGGCGGCACTGGGAGGATGCTGTGTCCACCCCTAATTTCATCACCGCTCTGCTCCAAGTGCTGCCGCCTCCACCAGCTGCCCGGCACAACCCTGGCTCTTCCTAGCACGTGGGTGGAGGCAGGGTGTTAAGCCAGCGGGCGGCTGGCAGTGGCAGCACTGGAAGCGGAGCAGCGGTGAAATTTGGAGTGGATGCAGCACCCTCCCAGCACCCACTCCAATCCTAGCCCCTGCTGAGAAGAGCCCCGCGCAGTCTCGGCTGCAGCCCGCCCCGCCTCACCCATATGCAGGGGTCAAACGCTCCCCCCATACCCTCCTGGGGTGCAAGCAGCAGTGGGAACCGCTTTCCCCGCCCGCCATGAGCCATGGCTCCAGCCCCCTCCCCCACCCCACCCACGCAGTGCCTGCCCCTGCCCCCTCCCTCACCACAGGGGTGGGGGGTTGATCTGCCCCCCAAGTCTTTTCCTGCCCCCTACCCTTCCACCACACCGGACTTACCAGCTGGAGGCAGCTCTCCACACTGCCAGCTGTGCTCCTCGCTGCCTGAGTGCTGTGCTGCAGTTGCATGCAGCACAGGCATTTATCGGCCAAATTATTGGCCCATCTGGCCGATATCTGATACAGACAGTTTCAGATCTATCGGTGCACTTCTAACTATTATTAATAATATATATATATTTGTTTAATCAAAGCCAACCTTTTTTCCTATGTCAGAAGATACAAGTTCCAATTAAAACGTTTTTTCCCCACTAGCAGGACCAGGCCACAGGGGCAACTGTGATGCTCCTGGGTGGACATACAGCTCCTGACCCACAATGTGTGTGTGTGTGTGTGTGTGTGTGTGTAAATAACATACACACATAGAGCTTGCCTACACATGCATTTACTCTGGGATGGTTTTACTCTAGAGTAAATTGCTCTAGTAAACCCACTCCAGTAAGGCATCTACATATGCAGGGATGCGGAAACAGATCTGCTACTCCCACCCCCTCTGGCCCTGCAGCAGCCAGGGGGAGCTATAGGCTCCCCTGGGTGCTAGCCCAGGGAGGGGTAGGGAGCATGGGGCCAGAAGATAGCTGTCTCCTGGCAGGGGCTGGAAAGAGCTCCCCTACCCTGACAGCAGGGAGCTTCTGGCCCTGGCTCCCCAATCAGTGGCAGGGGACTTGGAAAGAGCTGCAGGGGAAAGGCAGGTCCCAGCCCCCTGCCCCGATCCACTGATGGAACTCCTAGCAGCAAGCCTGTAGCTGGGCAGGGATTCACTGCCTAGCTGCCAGCTCAGAACTAGCTGCCCCACCGGTGGATCAGGGCAGGGGGCTGGGACCTGCCCCTCCCCTGCAGCTCTTTCCAGTTCACCTGCCTTGATCACCTGATTAGGGAACGGGGCTGGAACCTGCCCCTGGCTGGGAGCCTCTCCCCTGCCTGGCTCCATGATTACTGCCAGGGCACAAGAACATTGTCCCTGCCTGGGCTCCAGTGCTGGCAGGCAGCTCCCTGGGGGAGGGAGCAATCTCCCCAGTAGGTAGCCCCCTACTGCCCAAGTTTGCTCCTGGTCAGGGGTCTACATGCGTGCTACTGCGCAGTTAATAATCTTGAGTAAATTTGCTACCTGCATTCGCATTGGAGCCAATTTTACTGTGCGGTAAGAATCTGCATGTGTAGATGTGGATGCTTACTGAGCGGTATTTAGCTCTACTGCACAGTAAAGCATCTCACGTGGATGTGCCCACACACACCTGTAACACCACTTCCACCCTCCCTACATACACACACCTTTTGACCTACTCTTGGATTCAGCTATGGAAAAGCAAATCTGTGAGCAGTAGCTCCTGTAGGAAATGGGAGGAGCTAAAGGTGTGCAGAGGGTAGACTCACTCCAATGTAAATGTGTTTGAGCCTTTGTTTCTGTACTGTATCTCACAGGGTACTGGAACCCCAGATTTTTGTTGTGGCATTGGTGAATCTGGACAGCCATGCAAGGATCTCGGCTGAATGTATGTGAAAATGGGCTCAAGCAGTTGTTAAATAAATACTACATAAACTGAATGGGAAGACGACCCCCTGGAAGATTTCTCATACTCATGCAACTGTGAGCTTCACCTCCCCTCTTTTGTATTAAAGTGAGGATTTCATTGTTTCTTTTCTTCCCATTTCAAGAGAAAGAGGAGGAGGGTGAGAGAATTTCACATTGCAGTATGATGATACATGAATGTATCTTTTATTCTTTGATGGGTGTGTTTGATTTAACAGCTGTGGGGGGGGGGTTCAAGGGGATGTAAAACAGTTTAGTATTTAAAAAACAGATTCTTATGAACACTTTATTTTTTTACAACAAGTGAGTTTCATTTTGTACTTAATGCAGAGAATTAAAAAACATTGCATAAGGACAATGAAACTTAATGTCCTGTCTACTACATATTTTAAACATATGACTATAGAAGGGAATCATAAAATAGGTACCTACTTAATGTCTATTTAAAGCAGCCTTTCCTCTAACTTCAGTGGAAACAGCATAAGGTGGTGTCTTATTTTTGTAATGCATCAACATTCATACAAGTGTCTTACAATGCAGACTACTGCATGGTTCAAGAATGAAGGCAAGGGCAAGTGGAGACAGCAGTGCAATAGAAAAGGCTAGGATTAGGCGCTGGCTAATTAACAGGGCACAGGGCATGTCCCCTCCAGAACTTTGTGCTTAACCCACAGCACTTTGTTTCCATGCAAAATTCTGAGGGCTAACAGAACTAGCACAAGGTAGGCCTCATCACTTCTTACCTTTCAGCCCTTCCAAATTCACATGGTGAGTAGCAATTCTGCCTCACCTCTTCCTCCAGAGAGCGAAAAGCCTCAGTAGGGATATTTTCCTGGTAGGATTTCCAGAGATGCTGGTAGGAGCATGTGCCCTGGGCTGCTGATTTGTCCAGAGGCTTCTCATGTGGGGCTCCTATCTTCTGCTTCTCATGTGGTGGGCTTTCTTCTTCAGGAAGTTTACTGCAAGAAGCCACAGCTGGAAAATCCTGGCTGTCTTGACATTCTGGCAAGGTACAATCAGCCTCTCTAGCAGATTGACTCAAACTGTTAGTAGCATCTGGACTGGCCAATGTCACTGCCACAAGCCCCTTAACTGGAGAAGGTGCCGGAGTCTAGCAAAATGACAGAGTGAGTATATTTAGTTTCTTGTTTCTTTCTCATCACTCTTTTCCCCATCTTTCTTTCTTACAAGAAAAGAGGAAAAACAACAGTGCAAATATCAACAGACTCTCAATGCAACACAGAGCTAGTGACTTAGTGGGAGTACAGCTCTGAAAGAACCCCAAGATTAATACCTGGGAGGGACTCTGAAGGGGCCCAGTTCACAAACCAAAAACTGTCATCTTGCAGGCCAGGAACCCCATGACCTAAGGACTGGTTGGGATTGCCTATACTTCATATACAGACAGTCCTCAACTTACGACGTTTCACGTTATAAACATCTTAAGTGCCGTTTATTGTAAATTGACACCCTGTTTCGACCTTCAGATGTGGGTTTTGACTCTATGATGCTGGATACAGCTGTGTCTAGCTGGTAATTCTGGTGTTGTGGAAGGGGTGGAGGAAGGGAAGGGGTGTGTGGGGACCAGATCAAGATGGTGAGAGAGGGTCTGGGACTGTGGCTGGGGCTGATGCCACTCATCCAGGAGGGCATTGGGTGGGGGGAGCATGTGCCCCCAGATCTGCGCAGGGTGGGGGTTACACCAGGCTATGCTGGGAGTGGGAGCTATGCACTCCTGCTGCTCGCCCAGCCAGGGCAGGGCAGGCATTGGGCGGAGCCGCTGTGCTGCCTCTGGATGAGTGGCATGCAGCTGCGGAAGCTGCACCCTCCACCACACCCCCCAAGGATGAGCTGTGGCTCTGTCCCACACCTGCCCTGCCCCGGCTGGGAGGGTGGCGGCAGGGCATGGTGGGGGGAGGTGTGGCCCCGAATCAGGGCGGGCAGTGGAACAAAGGCTGTGGGGAGCTGCAGTCATCCAAAAATTTGCCATAGCCCCCCTATAGGCCCCACCTCCTACCTGGATTTCAGCCCGGCGCAGCCCCAGCCCTGCCCACTCTGCCCTGATCTGGGGTCACATGCCCCCCCTCCATGCCCTGCCATTGCTCATTCAGCCAGAGCAGGCCGGCGCAGGATGGAGCCATGACTCGTCCAGGAGGAGAGCGGCTCCCACTGCTGTATGCCACTCATCCAGAGGCTGCACAGTGGTTCTGTCCTGCGCCTGACCCACTCTGGCTGGGTGAGTGGTGGAAAGGCATAGCCCCTCCTCCCAGCACAGCTCAGTGCAGCACAGCCCTGCCTGCCCTGCAAAGATCATGGGGAACATGCCCCCCCCCCCCCCCCCCCCAATTCTGCCCTCCCATACAAACAGCACCAGCCCTTCCCTCACTGCAGGGGGCCTTGATCTGCCCCCCCACCCTTTTCACCACACCAGACTTACCAGCTGGACACAGCTGTATCCAGCATCGTAAAGGAACCAATCCCCCAGTTATAACATTGTTCCTATGGAGAAATTGTTTCTGAATTACAATGTTTTGATTTAAAACACAGTTTTCAGGAACCAGTTGTATCGTAAGTCTGAGGACTGCCTGTAACACCAAAGTCATGGTAGGCAAGTTGTTCCAATTTTAGGATAGTTGGGAGTACAGACAGACAAGTGAGTAGTGGAAAACCCTAGGAGACAGCCAGTTCAAGGGGTCTTACTAAGCTGGCACAGGATGCAGAAAAAACAGTCCAATAAGCTGCTTATGATCTGTGTATTTCTTTAAGTATACAGTTGGGGAGACTATTTGTCTGTCAGAACTATTCTGCCAGTGAGTTCTATTCCCCACAGGCACCGTCTCAGTGGAGATTGGCATAAGGGTAAACCACAGTGGTCAGCCTTCAAGCAAATCTAATCCAGCCACATGTGCAACAGGGGCGCTGTAGCATGGTCCCTTAATCCCTGCTATTTAGATGAAGCATTAGAAGGCTGCAATTTGATACAGAAAGGTGATCTAAAGCCAACTTCATTAGAGTAAGAAGCCAGGAAAGAGCCCAAATAAGGGTTACCAGTGCTGCCAATAACTTGGGAGCTAGCCAGGCAATAGGCAAGCAAGGCAGTACTCCAGACAGGGAAGAAGGGCTGCATCTCAGCTGAGCCTAATGCGATTGAGGAGAGCAGGCTACTTACTGATGGGATGGACCATGCCTGGGGCTGGTCAGAAATGTGTGACTGGAAGGGGTGAAGCCCAGGGAGATAAGTTCAGCCAGTGTGAGCAGTCTGGCTCAGGCTGTGCTAGTGGAAGGAGCTCCTGGCACAGAGCTGAGAGGCACTATTGGAACGGTGAGTTGGCCTAGCGGGGCAAAGGCTGAGAGAAGCCAGCTGAACAGGGTAGAAGCTGGGGAGAGCCTGGAGAGAGGCATCCAGCCCCAGCTGTTGATGTTTGGGGTTTTGATAACTGTAGATTGTTAAACTGGAGGACCAGGTTGTGGCTATATAGGTAGTGGAGACCCTGGACAGGGTGCCTGGGAGGCACTCCACACTATCAGGGGCTGAGGCCAGGATAAAACCCTGCAAAGTTCTGGGACCCTTGTGCAAGCCAAAGCCAGGCCATGCAGGGGCAGTGAGTGAGTAGCCCTACAAATGGGTCCAGGAGCCCAAGTGACTAGAAATGCATACAGAACCAGAGGTCCCATGAGGGATGACAAAGTAAAAACCATGAGGCATGACTATGGAAGAGGCTGGAGGCCACAAATAAGGCCTTTAAAGCAACTTAATGCCCAAGGCATGGACAGGCCCATGAGTGGTGCCTTCAGGGCAGGTTAAGGGCCGGTAGGGCATAGAGTAAGTGGGTGGCAGGGAGTGAACAGTAATACTGAGAGTATGGCGTGGTCAATTAAAGGTGATCAGGATCACTTCAGGACTTGGGAGCATCCTTCCACATCATATGCATCAAGGCATGGCAGAAGAATACACTGAGGAACTAGAATGGGCAGACCTGCTACAGGGGCCAGACCTGCTACAGAAATGCTTTTGTATGAGCATGTCACTTGTTACAGAGATATTGTCAAAAATACAGTGGCTGACATAGCAAGTGGTATAGACAAGCCCATTGGTCATACTGGGCTGCACTGGTAGGTGTCTTGCCAGTAGATAAAGGGAAGTGATTATTCCCCTCTATTCAGCACTGATGAGGCCACATCTGGAGTACTGCGTCCAGTTTTGGGCCCCCCACTACAGAAAGGATGTGAACAAATTGAAGAGAGTTCAGTGGAGGACAACAAAAATGGTCAGTGGGCTGGGGGGCATGACTTATGAGGAAAGACTAAGGGAACTGGGCTTATTTAGTCTAGAGAAGAGAAGACTGAGAGGGGACTTAATAGCAGTCTTCCAACTACCTGAAGGGGGATTCGAAAGAGGATGGAGCTAGACTGTTCTCAGTGGTGGTAGATGACAGAACAAAGAGCAACGGTCTCAAGTTGCAGCAAGGGAAGTTTAGCTTAGATATTAGGAAGAATTTTCTCACTAGGAAGGTAGTAAAACACTGGAACAGGTTATCCAGAGAGGTGGCAGAAGCTCCATCCTTGGAGGTTTTCAAGACCCAGCTAGACAAAGCTTTGGCTGGGATGATCTAGTTGGGATGGTCCTGCTTTGAGCAGGGGATTGGACTAGTTGACACTCTGAGGTCCCTTCCAACCCTAATTTCTTATGATTCTTTGATTACTCAGCCCATTCTATCTTTAGTCTTTAGGCTAATCCTGTTAACTAGCGCCATTAACAAAGGTTGGCATACAGAAACTGGACTGAAATCACTACTTCATCTCATGAAGCAGCTTAGATATTAAATGTTTTGTATCCACTCCCAGTCCCACGAGCAGTCAAGTCTACTGAAAACTCCAGGTTAGCATCTAGAAGACTGCTGGATAGAAAATCTCTACTCTGGGACCTAGGAGGGAACCCCATAGTCCTGGGCCATAAGCATAATCTGCATGTCAGACTGGTTACTATCAGCTACACCTTAAAGATGCAAATGTTGCAGTTTCATAATAATGACCTATTGGGACAAATAGTGAGGCAGGTCTGCTTAATCTTTCACTATTCTGGCTTGTAAGTGAGCTGTTGTTGAACTCTGGAGGTGGCAAGGTTGTTGTTGGAGAGTTGGCAGGGGGTAGAACAATATGCCATAGCTGCCTTGTTTGAGATGTATTAGCAAAGGCAGCGGTGACAGTTTCCAGGACTACAAATGCAAGTACTGTATTAAGAGGTCTTGTCTTACCAATGCACTCTGGTCTATTTCTGGAAGGACACCTTTAGGTGGTCTGCAGAGAAGAAGTGTGACTTCTGGAGGAGCACCTCTTAGCAAGTGGAGGACATCCTAGGCAGGAAGAAATTATATTAGCCTTGTTGTAAAATGCACAGGTCCCAAGTTACAATATATCTCCCTTCTCTTAAGAGAGATTACTCCCTTAAGAGTGAAAACGTATTAATTGTGTTTGATAATTCCTTCATGCCTGTACCTTTCATCAGCATATCAAGGCCAACAATCACTGTTCAATAATGTGTGTCTGAAAGCAGTATTAGACTTTTTAACATCAAAACAATGTTTGCAGTTATTAATCTAGCTTCCATTCCAACAATCCATATATGGCTTTGGATCAATATTTGTAATATTTTATTTTGAGGAAAATAGCTAAGGAGGAACAAGCTAAAGTCCTATGTAAGTGAGACAAATCATCAACTCATGTAAATCAGCATAGCTCCAAAAACTACAGAAGAGGTATGTTGATTTTTCACCATCTAAGAATTTGTCCTTCTGTTAGGAGCATTTATTTACTGGCACTCTGCTTTTCATTCCAGTGCTGGATGAAGCCCTTACCTTGTTGGAAAATAGGTGTTTTAGGGCACCGATTTTACTCAGTTTGGTACCTTCTTTGAGATGAAGACCTTAAAGGCCAAACTTCAGTCCACGTACACAGACTGAATACGTTGCCTGCACACAAAGAAATAAGACAAGGGAGCTGGGAGGGAAGGGTTTCTTCTCTGACAACATCAGGAGCACAGCATAGAGTGTACCTGCAGTTCTCCAGTGCCAACTACAAACATTTCTACAAGTATATTTTCAATAGAAGGCCTCTGGATTCTCAGATCTACTAATTATGGTCTGTGGGCCTGCTGGCAGGGACTTCTATGCAGCAGCAATTTTTGGTGCCTTGGGGGTAAAATCTCTGTACTCCAACCCTCCCCATACAAAGGAACTGCACTGAATGCATGGGTTTGGATCCCCTTGTGTCAGGCTAGGAGGACTTGTCCCTGCCTGGATGTATGGACAGTGCTTGTGATTTCATTTCCTAGATGTGATGTGCACACAGCACACTGAGGGAATGAACCAGCATGTCACTTTTTAACCACATCTTATACACTATCTAGCAAATATTCTCTGACATCCTTCTCACAAAGACAGCAGGTAGGTCTAGTATCACATTTCTGCTTCCAGTTACATGTTGAAGGCCTGTATAGTATTACAGCGTAGCTTACATCATCATAAATTAAGGATGGACAAATCTTGCATGGTTGGGAAGTGGAACAAGAACCCAGGCAAAAGGAATGTTTGTGGAATCCTATCTGATCAGACTTTCCTATGGGATTCCCCGCCCTCCTTCCTGCTGCTTAGACTGGAGATGCAATGGAAACAGCCCCCTCCATGGAGCCATTTGTCAATTCTAGCTTTCTACTAGAAACAAGAAATACAGACATGGGACAATATTGCTAGATTAGAGTTTATCTATGAATCAGTGAGACTTAGTGCCTTGGGGAAACTGTCAGAGCATTAAAAAATCATATTTTATGGTAGTCAGCCCAACATGTAAAGCACTTAATGTCACAGTTATTCAAAGTAGGTATATGATGCCTGATCCAATGAAGCTTTTAACATTAAGACATTTGGGTGTCTATATCCAAAGCTGCAACCCCAGAAAGCCCCATACAGCTGCTGCCTGATCTTGGAGGTGCATAAATTCCAGAGGTGCTGTAGTCTTAAACCGCCAAGAATCCCAGTGCCTGAAAGTCCTATTTCTTGCAATCCTGGAGGCACCTCACTTTTGACAGGACTGAGCAGTTTGGCACCTTCCATATACCTAAACCATAGCTGTTCCTCTGTCTGCGTCCCCTGAGGGGCTCAAGCCAGGAAGCATTCTTAAAACATTCCTGAAACATCATTAGGATTGGGCTCCCTACAAAAATTCAGTGATGATGGCTTTCTTCTAAAATACATGTGAAGCAGGAGGTTGACAGTGCCCCCTAGGGGTTAGAATGCTTTGGCAGGAAGTGGGAGACCAAGGTTCAATCCCTTCCAGAAGGTCAGACCAACACCTTCACACCAAGAGAGTCCCCAGACCACCACACCATTCCAGTTCAACACTCTCCACCCCTTTGACTGGAGTTGTACAGAAATAAATGGAAGTCATAGGGCTCGAGAGCATATGCGTGGCTCTGTAAGCCAGTAATTTGGGCAATTGCCTGGGATGGGGTAGACTTGGGTTCTAGTTTCTACTTCCAGAACTGTTTCCATATTTTACCCAATGCCTGTTTATGAAAAATACAGATGCAGTCTTGAGAGGGGAGAGCAGAAGTCTGATCTATCCCTACCCAGGCTGAGGAGGGAACTGAACTGGAGTGAAAGCTGTACCCACCCATTGAGCTGTTGGATAAAAGGAGAGAAGCACTCTATCATCATTCTAATACAAAAAAGTGAGTTCTGCTCAGTTCTTTGAAAGAAAGAGCAAAGTTATCCCTCTTCATGAACAGGGTCTGGATTGTGAGTCCCAGTTGAACTATGCTGCCTCCCTGTGCCCCATGAGAGACATCTGGGAGATGGAACTTAAAACCTGCCTTGCCCTCAGAGTTTCCCTCCTGGCTGTTTTGGATACTGTTCTGGGTGCTTATGTCTCTCCATGCACAGGATAGTGAGTCTGGGTGCCTAACACAGGGTTTTGGATCTCACTGCAAAGACCAAATGCCTACAAATTAGGTTTCACAAACTTTATTTTTTAAATGTCGAAGTCCTTTATTGGATTTATTCCCCATTTTACCAATGGGGAAATGGAAGCACTGACAATTTAAATGATTTGCTATGTCATATATAGAATTAGGAATAGAAGCCAGATCTCGCTACCTAGCCCTAGTATGACTAACTACCATCGCACCCTGTCAACAGGAGAGTTTATAACAGTGTCTGTCACCCCAGTCAGTAACAGGCATCCTCAATAATAATGGCTGCCTTCATAGTTATCTTTTAGGAGACTTCATAAAGAGAAAAGAAGCTAACTGAAAACTAAACAGCAAAATATAGGGCTAGATCCAGATTTCAGTTACACTGGTGTAAAAATAGAGTTACTCCATTCAAGACAGTGGAGTTTTTCCAGATTTACCCTAGCATAACAGAAATTGGAATCTGGCATGGCACATTTCATATGACATTTTAGAACATACATGGATTGAAGGGAAAAGTATGTCTACTGGTTTATTTAAAACAAGACAGATGATAGTGAATTAAGTAAGTGGCACATGTCAGCCAATAGATCTTTTTGGTGTCAAGAGCAGACAGCAAGGTAACTAAATAGCGAAGGAAATTCTACATAATAGTTTTATCTGAATTCAGTACAAGAATGCATGCCCTGAGCCTTTCAAGCAACAATAAAGTAGGTTGGGTTCATTTAAACTTAATTAATATGTTACACAGCAGGAGGCCCATTCAGGGTACTGCCTGGTACCTGATATGAGAGTCCTTGAATAGGTTTCCCATTCACAGCTAAAATGACATCTCCAGCTTCAATTTCTCCATTCTCTTCAGCTGGCTGCCCAGGAAACAGTCTTTTGATCCTCACAATATTTCCTCCAAGGTGTTTGCGAGCATCTCTTTTCATCTGCAGAAAACTGAAGCCAAGGCCTCCAGAATTCTTTATCAGTTTGACTTCAAATATATTATCTGCTCAAAAAGCACGCAGGAAAATGATCAGGTTCCATGGCTTGTACCCCACTAAAGTTGGCAGTCAGCTCTGAAAAGTGCCGTCATAAAAATGACCCTCTCTTATTCAGCAGCATGGCTGACTAGTGCTGCTTTAGTAGGGGGGGCATGTGCCCCCGCTGCAATTCCCCTGCACAGGTTCCCCTGCAGCCAATCCCACCGTGCATCCCCTATGCATCACCACTGTTCAGCAGATCTCCTTTGTGTGTCACAGAGTCAGGTCTGCTGAAATTAAGGCCAAAAAAAATAAAGGCTTTGATTGCTTTAATTGCCCCTTCACCCTGAGGCATTAATTAGGTTGAGAGGAACTGAGCTGGATTCTATTCCACCTCCTGTGTCCATAGGTGTAGTAACTCCCAATTAGTTACAAGCCAGCTGAGGGGGAGTCAAGTGAAGGCAAAATTAGGGTCTTTTTTGTGACTGCCTCTGAATACTCAGAAGAACTCAGCAATATTCTATTGCATATTTATTAAGTCTAGCTTAGGTACCTTTTGCACAGGTATAACTCAAGAGTTTATGAACGTTTCTGGGGGAGCCAAAAGCAGCACAGTTAGAAGCAGGACCTACTTCGCCGTCATGGAAGTGCGGTGACAGCACTCAGCGGCAGGGAATTGCACGTGGGCTAAGGGCATCTTATTCCCCACCCACAGCACTGTCCCATAGGCATGCATAGCACCCTCAGATGAGCCACTCTATGCTTGGGATCTCAGAACATAAGCCCAAGCAACACAGCTGTCAATTGCATAAGTATGCTGCAAGGGAGGGGAAGGGACTGACTGCTCTTTCCTGACCTGTGCATTCATGGAGGGGGCGTTATTATTTGCCTGTCGACCAGTGACTGAATATCTGCAGTACAACCATCAGTTAATAAAGCAAAAAGTGCTGCGCAATTTTTTATCCCACTAAAATAACAAATAGATCCAGTTTTGCTTTTGTTGATGTCACAAGCAATTTCATTAATTTTAGCAGGGTTACAATGGAATAAATGTGGTATCTCAATCAGCAGCTGTAATATTAAATGCATCTCCAAATGCTTTGGAAATATTATATAAAATCAATTTTAAATTATGCCACTGACATCTTTTATTACTCTTCTTATTCAGTATGTAGATTTTCTCTGTGAACTGTGGAAATATTATGTGATTGTTTTCATTCATTCACTTAATGGAAAATGTAGTAAGCACAATAAGAGATTTTCTCTTGGGTTCCCTTTTTTATCTCTCACCATCTGTTGCAAACGGGTAGCCCTTAGGATCATCTGATGAGGAAGCAGCCAAGAAGGTGACTGGACATTTTCCTTCCTTTCTGTCATTAGCTGCTGGGCATCTCTCTGCTAAATCATGATGGCCCCTTTCTAGAACCAGCTTTGCAACCTGAAAGCAGGGTGGAGAAGCTTCATTCAAAAGCTGCACAGTCTGCATCAGTTTTGTACTTCTCTTCAAACAAGAGAACAGAAAAATCCCTCTCAGCTCTGTTCTGCTGCAAATTTCTCCAAATCAGTAGCCCCACTGAGTTGTGTCTTATACAAACCTGGCCAGCTTTCTTAAGATATTCCACAGCCTGCTTGTGTGTAATGCCACATAAGCTGATCCCATCCACTTCTAGCAAGCGATCACCTGAGACAGACAACAAATGAAGCAAGTCAGTCATGTGGTGCTCAGTCCATATGGGGATAAATTCTGTGCTCTTGAAGCTACCCACACTTCTCCAACTGTGGCTGCATTTTGTAACTTTCAATGGCTGCCTTAAAAGCAAGTCTATGGCTTTCTAGCCAAACTCCATTACTTCTGCATTTGCCATATTCCTAGATATTAGGAGTGTACAAAGCGGGCTCTATTTGATTCAGATTTGGATTCAGCCCGAATCACGGACAGTGATTCAATTCGTTGATTCAGATCACTGTCCCTGATTCAATTCAGCTGAATCTGAATCTGAAGATTCGATGCTGATTCAGAGAATCAACGATTCAGACATAGACACAGCTTTAAAGGTTTTTTCTACTTACTCTGAGGTAGCAGGCACAGCTCGTGATGGCTGCGATGCTGAAGCGCGTGGACCGTCCCACAGGAGTGATGGGGGGGGCCCTGCACATGCTCGGCGGTGAACCCAGAAGTGAACCGTCCACGTCTGGGTCTGCCAGGGAGTGCACTGGGCCCACCCCCCCCATGCCTCCCCAGCTTGGTGATCAGCCGCATGACGACCCCGGGTGCCCCCCCCGACCCAGGAGGCACCAGTCACTGAGATGGGGGGCGGGGGGGGGAGGCGCGCAGGGCCCCCCCTCCCCACCCCACGAGCTCCCCGGCAGACCTGGAAGTGGACTGGAAGTGCTTCACTTCTGGGTCTACTGCCGAGTGCGCTGGAGAGCCCCCGTGTTCCTGTGGGATGCTCCATGTGCCCCAGCACTGCAGTGTTCATGAGCCCCTGCTACCTAGAGGTATGTAGAAAAAACATTTAAGATACCCTGTAAAAATGTGATGATGTTAGTTACCACAAAAGATGTTCATCAGCAAACTCCTTGAAGACACTGGAGACTCTCTAGCCATATGTGTGGCTATGAAGGACAAACGGATCTAGATCTGCTTGGGACTCCTGTTTTGAGCAATGGGAGGTGTGGGTGGCAAGACAGTAACCCAGTGGTTATCAACGTTCCCACACACAGAGCACCCTTCAGTAAATGCCAGCTCTTAGCTTTCATTCATTTTTATCTACAGACAAATTCTGAAACAGGAACAACAAACAGGGCAGTTTGCAAGCACTTTGCTGGGAGCAAAAGAAGGAAGGGGAAGAGGAACCAGGCACCGGATCCTGCTCCAGGAAGGTAAGTGAGCTAGGGCTGCCTGTGTGCTTGGCTTGATGAATATTTGTTCGGTGGGCTGTGTGTCACAATGACAGAGCCACCACCTCTGGCAGCTCTTCCTCTGCTTGTACCTGTGAAATACCTGTCTAGGCAGGACCATGAACTGTTGAGGCTTCCCCCAGGTCCTGGTTTGGTGCTGTGGAGACTGTGGCTTTCAAGTTCCTTCCACTGACAGCCAGGTGAGGAAGTACCTGCAATGTGAGTGATGTATCCTGGAGCTGTCCCTTAAGAAGCAGGCAAGAGAGCTACAGGAGGAGGTAGCAAGGCTCTGAAGCATCCTCTGCCATGAGGACTTCTTCAATTCAGTGCTGAAGTGGACCTCTAGGACTGTGGAGGAAGGACTGCCAGAGGCAGCACTAGAGAAGGAAAAGGACATGGATTCCCAGGAAGGTGAAAGCTGGAAGCTTGTGACCTCTGGCATCAAGGAGAAATCTTCGTCTCACCTGAAGCAGTTTACCTGGAGAACAGATATAGAGCCCTTGCAACAGAGGAGAAGGAACATGTTGCATTGGTGGGGGAGGTCAGATGAGGCATCCCCACAGTTGGGACGTTCAAGACCATTACCACCAAGAGGAAGCAATGGGTGGTGGTGGTAGGAGACTCCTTTCTGTGAAGGATGGAGCATCCATCTGCTGGCCTGACCTGTTGTCTCAGGAGATCTGCTGCTTGCCCGGAGCCCAGATCCAATATGTCATAGAAGGATTACTGAGACTCATCTGGCCCTCTGACTACTACCCCAGACTGCTCAAAAGCAGACTTTTAACTACTACCCCAGGGTGTCAATGATACTGCCAGGGGTGACCGTTGGCAAATCAAAAGTGACTACAGAGCTCTGGGTGCAAGGATGAAGGGGACAAGGGCTCAGCTGGTGTTCTCCTCAATCCTTCCTGTCAAGGGAAAGGGCCCAGGTAGGAGTGCATACATCCTGAAGATCAATGCGTGGCTGCACAGACGGTGTTGCCAGCAGTGCTTTGGCTTCTTCGAACACAGGATGTTGTTCCAAGAAGAAGGATTGCTAGGAAGAGATGGGATCCACCTGGCAAAGAAAGGAAAGAGCAACTTTGCAGACAGGATCGCTGATGTAGTGAGTTGGGCTTTAAACTATGTTAACCAGGGGATGCAGACCAAAGCTGTAAGGTAAGTGGGGAAGTGGATGACCTGGAGAAGCACAAGCAGGAGGGGGCAACAGGGGACACATTCTCATTCTTCCTGAGAAAGCAGGGCTATCAGTTAGTTACCTCAGGGGTCTGCACATGAATGCAAAGATCCTGGGAAACAAGCAGGAAGAAATAGATGCCCACACACGATGACAGAACTATGATGTTATTGGAATAACAGAGACTTGGTGGGATAGCTCACATGACTGGAGCACTGTCATGGATGGATATAAACTGTTCAGGAAGGATGAGCCAGGGAGAAGAGGAGAAGTTTCTCTTTATGTAAAAGAGCTGTATGATTGCTCAGAGCTCCAGTATGAAACTGGAGACAGGCCTGTTAAAAGTCTCTGGGTTCGGGTCAGAGGTAAGAACAGCAAAGATGATGTTGTTGTGGGTATCTGCTATAGACCACCAGACGAAGAGGGTGAGATAGACGAGGTTTTCTTCAAACAGCTAGCAGAAGTTTCTCAATCAGAGGCCCTGGTTCTCATTAGGGGACTTCAATCACCGTAACATCTATTGGGAGGGCAATACAGCAGTGCACAGGAAATCCAGAAAGTTTCTGGAGGGGGTTGGGGACAACTTCCTGGTGCAAGTGTTGGAGAGGTCAACTACAGGCCATGTTCTTCTTGACCATGATTCACAAACAGGGAAGAATTGATAGGAAATGTAGTAGTGGATGGCAACTTGGGCAGCAGTGACCATGAGATGATTGAGTTCATGATCTTGAGGAAAGGAAGGAAGGAGAGCAGCAGAGTATGGACTCTCAACTTCAGAAAAGCAGACTTTTAACTCAGTCAGGGAACTGATGGGCAGGATCCCCTACGACAGGGGTTTTCAACTTTTTTTAGTCTACGTACCCCCTGGGTCGGACACCAAGGAGGGCGGTAGCGTGCGGCCAAATGCAAAGCAACCTAGTGACAGATGATGTGGAAAAGTCTGAAGTACTCAATGCCTTTTTTCACCTCAGTCTTCACAGGCAAGGTCAGGTCCCAGACTACTGCACCTGGTGACACAGTTTGGGGTGGAGGTGAGCAGCCAACAGTACAAGAAGAACAGGTTAGGGACTATTTAGAAAAGATTGACACGTACAAGTCTATGGGGCAAAACACGATGCACGTGTGGGTGCTGAGGGAGTTGACCAATGTGATTGCAGAGCCACTAGCCATTATCTTTGAAAACTTGTGGCAATTGGGAAAAGTCCCAGATGATTAGAAAAGGGCAAATATATTGCCCATCTTTAAGAAAGGGAACAAGGAGGATGTGGGGAACTATAGACTGGTCAGCCTCACCTCAGTCCCCAGAAAAATCATGGAGCGCATCTTTAAGGAATCTTTTTAAAGCATTTGGAGGAGAAGAAGGTGATTGGTCAGCACAGATTCACCAAGGGCAAGTTATGCCTAACTAACCTGATTGCCTTCTATGATGAGATGACTGGCTCTGTGGATGCGGGAAGAGTAGTGGATGTAATATACCTTGACTTTAACAAAGCTTTTAATAGGGTTTCCCACAACATTTTTGCAAGCAAGCTAAGGAAGTACAGGTTGGATAAATGAACCATAAGGTGGATAGAAAAGTGGCTGGATTGTCAGGCTCATATAGTAATAATCAATGGATCAATGTCTAGTTGGAAGCCGGTATCAAGTGGAGTGTATCAGAGGTTGGTCCTGGGACAAGTTTTGTTCAATATCTTCATCAATGACCTGGAAGATGAAATGGAGTGCGCCCTCAGCAAGTTTGCAGATGACACAAAGCTGCAGGGTGCAGTTGATATGCTGGAGGGTACAGCTAGTATTCAGAGTGACCTAGACAAATTGGAGGATTGGGCCAAAAGAAATCTCATGAGGTTCAACAAGGACAAGTGCAAAGTCCTGCACTTAGGACAGAACAATCCCGCTACAGGCATGGGACCAACTGGCTAAGCAGGAGCTCTGCAGAATAGGACCTGGGGGTTACAGTGGTCAGTAACCTGAATATGAGCCACCAGTATGCCCTTGTTGCAAAGAAGGCTAATGGCATACGGGGCTGCATTAATAGAAGCATTATCAGCAGATGAAGGGAAGTGATTCTTCCCTTCTATTCAGCATTGGTGAGGCCACATCTGGAGTACTGTGTCCAGTTTTGTCCCACACCCCCCACTACAGAAAGAATATAGACAAATTAGAGAGAGTCCAATTTCGATTTGAATCCAATGGTCTCAAGTTGCAGCAAGGGACACTTAGTTTAGGCTTTAGGAAAAACTTTCTCAAGAGGAGGGTAGTGAAGCACTGGAACAGGTTACCCAGAAGGGTTGTGGAATCTCCATTTTTGGAGGGTTTTAAGACATGGCTAGACTAAGCTTTGGCTGGGATGATGTACTTGGTCCTAGCTTTGAGCAGGAGTTTGGACTAGATGACCTCCTGAGGTCCTTTCCAACCATAATTTTCTATGATTCTGTTGCAAAAAAACTCAGAAAGATCACAACAGGTCAGAATGGTTTTGACCCTATAGCTTCCTATTTGAAATCTCTGGGTTTATATTGTGAACCATGCCTAGGTGTTAGCACACCTATCAATGCAAATGCTGCCTGGCATCCCTCAATACCCTTAAAAGGGTACAAGAGTACCCCAGGGTGTCATGGCATCATCACTGAGAACGCCTACAGTAACCAATAGACTGAAAGGCTGCATATTCTGTCACAGACAGCAGAAGACAATCACTGTCTGCCCCTCAACCCTTTCATGTAACACATTTCAGATATCTGTGAATAGAGTTCAGCCCCACACATTTTGCTTCCCCAGCACAGAATTGTATTTGCAAATGTCCTACCTATTTTTATTTGTCCATCTTTATCAGCTGGTCCTTTAGGGATAACCGACTTCACATATATCCCACCATGACACACACTAGTGTTAATTCCACCCTGCAAAATACATACCCACATCTTAGTGGAGTCCTGAAGCACTACATGTCCCTCCTTCAACAAAAATCAAAGCAAAAATGGGTGTTGCCATGTAAATTCTGAAGAGTGTGTCACAAATCAGCAACTGCATCAGAAACTACCTTTTAAAAATTTAGGGGGAAGACTGAAAACAGTTGCTATTCTCGTTCCATAATGAGTGTATACTGAACCTCTCAAGGCAGTCTTAATTGTCCATGTTTTACTGTTCTGTCTAAAATTCTGAGCGCTTCTATGTGACTGCATATAAATATTTTAAATCATTCTGGAATTCCCCCTCATGCTACTATAAATGTGGTTAAAGGTAGCTAAGAGTCACTTTCCAAAATCTGGATAATGCATTAAATTGCTATTAGTCTTTCAGATTAAATGTACAGACCTGGTCCTAAACATTCGTTGCCAGTAGAACTTCTCTAACATTTTTTGCAAGAATAGGAGAGTTAGTTCCCACCCCCAGGCAAATCCCAAGCTCACTTATAGGTCTGTTCTGTCTGCCTCCCTACATACTCTCAACAATTTCAAAGGAACAGATAAGCCCTAACTTTCTGCTGTATTGCCACCTTGTTTTAACGTGGGAGTAACTGTGTTTTAATGGTAAATGAAATAGTCTGTGAAACAAAATTGGCAGAGTAAATCCCATGACCCAATGGAGGGGTATCATTTCACCAAGATAAACAGGCAGCATTTCCACTGCTGCCTCTGAACATGGGAAAATAAGTTCATATAATTAGAACCTATAGTTTGTAATCGCTTTGCCAATCACTTAGGAGGGTTTGGGCCTTGAAATACTGGGCCTTGCTGTCAGCCTGTCTTCTTCTAGGACCCCATGTAATACACCTTCCCATATGTTCCTTGGTAATGTGGGCATTGTATTCATGAATGCATTGTAAGATCAAAAATAACACTTGCAGTCACACTGATTCCCAAAGTCCCGTCATCTTTAACCAGCTCCACGGTGTAGATTCCATTTGAATTGACTTCAGTGGGAGGCACTGAGTGAAAGGAGTCAGTTTCCTGTCTCGAAAATATAAACACTAATGAGACAACAGCACGGAAAGGGAGAAAAATTCTAAGAGGCCCAATCTGCTGTCATTTATACCAGTGTGGAAATCCAGATTACTATCACTTCTACCCAGGTGTAAATTGGAGCAGAATTTGATTTACATGATATAAGCTGAGGACAGCTAGGGAAGATTTTCAAAACCTGAACAATTAGATTTTTTTAATTATTATAGTCCATAACAATAAGACTTCTGAAATAATAAATTAGTACCAATTGAGAGAACCCACATTTTTCCATCAAAAACATGAATTTCCACAGGAAAAAAAGAGAAAAACTATTTTCAACATTTCCCCTGTATTTTGACTAGCTCTAAGCCTGGTCAAAATGATTATAGTACATTTAAAAATGTTAATAAAGAAACAACTGAAAATTGTTAAGCACCATTTCCATGGCATTTCCTTCTCACCCAACACATTTTTGTTCCGCTCTGTTACTTTCTATATTTTTAATAGCCAAATATTTCGAAAAGTACATATTAGACGTACTGGGCACATCTACATGTTCATTAATGCGCCATGGTTACAGCACATTCAGTTTAGTAGCTGTAATAACAGGTACTAACTGAATGTGCACTAACTGGCACTACTGAGCAGTAGCACTGGCACACAGTTTTTTTGTGATGTTAATGCACGATAGACTAATTCAACTGTGCTTAGCATGGCTTTCGCTATGGTGCGTTAATACTCAGTAGAATTAGTCTACATGTAGATGCGCCCACTGTTACTAAGTACTACTAAAACAGTATTTACCTCCATATCCATATGGCCAACTGAAAGAACAGAAATCTTGTTAACCAATTCTGGTGCCAAACTCCAAGAAAGAACCTTTTCAAGTTCATCTATATTTATGTCTTTTTCCTTGGAGGGTCCTGTATGGCAGCCTTGTATTCTTTTTCTCCCACTGTCTATGCAAGTTGTCTCAGACTCACTGGTGCTGCTTTTTCTTGACAGATTTTTCTCTTCCTTTATTCCTTCCTCATACATGTCTGCAAAAACAGACCAACACCAAACATTGTCAGCTGAAAAAATCTGGAGAGAGATACTGTTGTGCATTGCCACTGCCAAATTCTAGCGCCACAGGCCAGATGCCGTGACTCCATGCTCTGGATCTTGCCCATGACATAATTTCCATCGACTTCACTGGTACAAGATTAGTATCAGAAAGCACCAATACATTTCACAGAGACTGCTGAACAGCCAACAGATAGTAGCTATTAGGAGTCACTTGTACTTACTACTTGCCAACTTAAACTACAGTTTAGTGGAAAAATTCTTCTAACATATCCCATTACAAGTGCCCTGAGCCAACTAATCTCCTGCAGCAGATAAAGACATCCAAAACTGTATTGTACCTTTTGGTTGAGAGATGATCAGTTCCACTTCATCAGGAGCACTCTGTATAATTTTAATTGCAGTATTAAAAGAAACACCCTCAAGACTAATATTATTCACAGATATGAGTCTTCCACCTAAAATAGGATTAAAACAAAAAACATCAAAAGGGAAAAAATAAGGTCAGAATGATTCATTATAAACCATGAAAGCATCTCAATTCTAATTAAAAATTGGGGACAGTGACCTGGTTTGATGTGCCCAGCTCTGTCTGCAGGTCCTCCGGGAATAACTGAAGCAATAAAGATTCCAAGGTCTAATTTCCCCACATTTTCTCCTCCAATAATTACAAAACCTGTGAAAATGAGATAGCACAAGACGAGAGAGATGCTAGTATTATTGGAAAAAATGAACAGCTGAAGAACAAAAACATCTTTTCTATTGCCATAAGTTATGTGCACATTCCAGGGACTTAAACTCTCTGATCTTTAACTTCATCTAGACCTTGATTTAGGAGAGTAATTAAGCTCAAACTTAAAATTTAACATCCACTAAATTTTAGCTTGATTTCAATAGAGAGTGGTTACCCTTCCTCAATAAAAAAGGTGCTCTCCTGAGTCAGGACCTTAAAGTGCTGAACTCCCAAGTCAGATAAGCCACAACCAACATAGCCTTGGAAACTGTTATAACAACTAACTGAGAAGTATAAACCTTGTTAGATGCATTTGATAGATCCTTACTAGAACATATTTATCATATGCTTGATTTTGTATTTTGACTACTTGTACCATCAGTGCTGCACTAGCCAGTGCCTGCGTTAGCTGTAATAAGGCTTGTAGCTTAGCATATATGCCTTTTGCCTCTTTCTTATTGGATAATTAGTTATAAAAATTCCCCTCTGGAACTCTGATTTATTCCCTGCAGCTGGTTTTGATGACAAGTTTGTTTTACTAAGCAGCATGCAAGAATTTCAATTAGAGAGGCCCACATTGTGGTATGTTTGCATCTAAATGAGATCATTCTTAAGGTTTAGATCTAAATAATAATTCTACATGCATTGTAAGGCCAACACACATAGGTAGTCAGCTGGGTTTTAACCAGTGACTTTCCAAATAAAGCTCTATCATCCATGTTACAAGTGTGACTGATCTAGCAGCAGTAACATGCTGCTGCCCTCTACAGACCAACCATTAAAAGAGGGTGCAAACACATACTTTGCTGGTGTGTTGCATAACAGAATTTTACGTACATAACAATTTAAGCACTCAAAAGTCAGGAAATAGCAGTGTTATGATGATATATTTGCTATATTGCTGAAAGACCTAGACAAGTACCTTAAATGTCAGATGGGAAACCAGGGTCTAGTTGTTTTAGTAAAGCACCATAAACCTCCCTGAATTTTTGGTAACCCCTTCGAGAAAAATGTGGCTGCTGATGCTTTGAACCTGTCTAATCCTTTCCTATACCTCTTTCTATCAACAAAACCAATCTTACATATTGTGAGAGCCAGGGCAAAAGCAGTGGGAGGCTGTTTTAATACCAGACAGTGGGAAGTATGGTAACATTTTAATGCTGCAAAGAAATACCACAAAATATTCATGTGCATTTGAACCACTTAAATGTACAAATATATCTTAAATGGTTCAAATGCATATGATTATTTTATAGTATTTTTTTGCATTTTAACTAATTAATTCAGCGTACAAAATGTCTAGACATGATTCTGCCTCATTGCTTAAAAATAAATGAATTCTCAAGTTTGGTTCCAATGTGCAGTGCCCCATGCAGGATGGGGCCTGGGATAACTGCCCCATTGTCCTTGCCCTATGGCCACCCCATCACTGATGGAGTCAGCAAGAAAGAAGAAGCTTACGGACTTACTTAGTTTCAATCAGCAAATGTCATACTCAGTAGCTATATTAGGATAGAGAAAACACAAAGGCATTTTTATAACTGGCAACACACAGCCTGTGTGCAGCCTATGCAGTGAGCCAGGCTCATTAAAAAAAACTAATAGACTTTACTGAATGAAAACAAAGGCTAGAAATAGACATCACCAAATGAAGCAAATCATCTGTCACAGATTGCGTCCTGGTACAACTGGTCCAGTTCATTGGGTGAAACATATATTGCCCACTATATCATCTCTATTGATCCTGGGAGCGCAACTTGGTAAGTGGGAAAACCACAGCTTCCCCACTTCCAGAAATGCAGCCTAGAGATTCCCAGGTGCATGTCTCTGTAAGTGGAGAAAGCTGGGCAGGTGCTCCGTGGGCTTGAGGGGCCCAGTCCTAGGAATTCCTGTGGTTTGAAGGATCAGACTCCTCAAGCCCCGATAGCATCTGCCTGCAGCAGTGAGAGAGCATGGGAAGCTCCAAGGCGCTTATGCTCTTGCACCATAAAGTAAACAGACATCCACTGTTAAACTGTGGCAAAAATTAATAACACTTTCATCACAGCCACAATTTGTGGCATGACAAGGTGTATAGATGCCTGTTTGCTTGGCCTTTGTGCTGCCATGCAATTTTTTATGGTAGCACAAATGTTATGGAAGGCAATGCCTGTTTTTACCCAAAAAGTAAGCTAAAGACTCATATGCACAAACTGAAAATCCTGGTACCAAAAATATGAATGTTCCTTACTCACCAAAGCCATTTTGAGAATCACGTTTTAAATGGACACAAATAATTTCTCTTTCCAGTCCACTTAACACAATCTCCTTTTGGCTAACTGGTGAACATGATGCTGTGAAACGAAACAGCTGAAATCAATGCAGACAAAAGCCACAAGGGAAGAAAAGAGTTGCATTTGGTTTGGGGCAATTTGGGTGTTTAAAAGGTAAATATACTTTGTCCTTAATGTCAAGCTTACAATTCATTTTAAACAAATATAATACAGGTGGGGAGTGTTAGAGCAAGACTCCTGGAGATCAGCTCTCTGTAGGTATCCAGAGAACACACAAGCACAGTTTGTAGCGGGCATGCTGCTGCTATATTGTCCTAGGAATCCCTGTCCATCCCCACTCACAGGATTCATGTCTAGCAGTGGATGTGTCTACACAAAACACTGTGTCACCATAGTGACAAGCTACAGTGACATGCTGTGGCGGGCACAAACTGTGATGCCAACGCTACATTGCCATAGCTCATCACTACAGTGACACAGAGTCTAATAATAACCAAGCGCTACCAGGACTGCACAGTGCATGTGTAGATGCACCTAGTAAAAAGCTGGTTTGAGCTGTGATTTTTAATGGAATTTGAGGGGAGCAAACACCCAACTCATATTGTATTTGAGTGGGATTTAGGACTTAGTTCCCTGGATTTAACTCCCTGGACTTAACTCCCTCCCAACCAGCAGCAGTTGTGATGATGGCTATTGTAATGGGATCATATGTCACCCTGTGTATGAGACTTCAAAGTATGGTTTTACTCTGAAAGGGGGATGTGTAAAAGATTACATTTTTGTCCTGGGTAGATTTGCTCTTTCTCCATATGTGAATCAGACAAGCTGACTTCAGGGACAAAAATAGTTTTTATTGCTTTTATTTTTATTAGCTGCACAATGCAAGCTTAGGTATATAGTGGAACCTGGAGTCTGTTCTGACTCATGCATTATGTACATAGCTGGCATGACATACCAAGCCAAATTATGCCCTTAGAAACATCCGTGGAACTTCAGTTAAGGCATTCACATATGATTGAGCAACTTCACTCAAGACAATTGTGTGTCACTGGACGCATCTACATGTGCCTCTTTTAAGCAGACTTAGCCTAAAGTCGCCATTTTTAAAGCACATTAAGGGCACATGTCTACACATGCAGAAACAATTGGTGACAGACAGGGGGGACAAGGCTGAACTCCTCAACGAGTTCTTTGCCTCAGTGTTCCTAAGTGAGGGACACGACAAGTCTCTCACTGGGGTTGTACAGAGGCAGCAGCAAGGCGCCAGACTTCCACACGTAGATCCTGAGGTGGTGCAGAGTCACTTGGAAGAACTGGATGCCTTTAAGTCGGCAGGCCCGGATAAGCTCCATCCGAGGGTGCTGAAGGCACTGGCCAACATCATTGCAGAGCCACTGGCGGGAATATTCGAACGCTCGTGGCGCACGGGCCAAGTCCCGGAGGACTGGAAAAGGGCTAACGTGGTCCCCATTTTCAAAAAGGGGAGGAAGGAGGACCCGGGCAACTATAGGCCAGTCAGTCTCACCTCCATCCTTGGTAAAGTCTTTGAAAAAATTATCAAGGTTCACATTTGTGAGAGCCCAGCAGGGCAAATTATGCTGAGGGGAAACCAGCACGGGTTTATGGCGGGCAGATCGTGCCTGACCAATCTAGTCTCTTTCTATGACCAGGTTACGAAACGCCTGGACACAGGAGGAGGGGTGGATGTCGTATACTTAGACTTCAGGAAGGCCTTCGATACGGCATCCCACCCCATACTGGTGAACAAGTTAAGAGGCTGTGACGTGGATGACTACACAGTCCGGTGGGTGGCGAACTGGCTAGAGGGCCACACCCAGAGAGTCGTGGTGGATGGGTCAGTCTCGACCTGGAAGGGTGTGGGCAGTGGGGTCCCGCAGGGCTCGGTCCTTGGACCGATACTCTTCAATGTCTTCATCAGTGACTTGAACGAGGGAGTCAAATGTACTCTGTCCAAGTTTGCAGATGACACAAAGCTATGGGGAGAAGTGGACACGCCGGAGGGCAGGGAACAGCTGCAGGCAGACCTGGACAGGTTGGACAAGTGGGCAGAAAACAACAGGATGCAGTTCAACAAGGAGAAATGCAAAGTGCTGCACCTAGGGAGGAAAAATGTCCAGCACACCTACAGCCTAGGGAATGACCTGCTGGGTGGCACAGAGGTGGAAAGGGATCTTGGAGTCCTAGTGGACTCCAAGATGAACATGAGCCGGCAGTGTGACGAAGCCATCAAAAAAGCCAATGGCACTTTATCGTGCATCAGCAGATGCATGACGAATAGGTCCAAGGAGGTGATACTTCCCCTCTATCGGGCGCTGGTCAGACCGCAGTTGGAGTACTGCGTGCAATTCTGGGCACCACACTTCAAGAAGGATGCGGATAACCTGGAGAGGGTCCAGAGAAGGGCAACTCGTATGGTCAAGGGCCTGCAGACCAAGCCCTACAAGGAGAGACTAGAGAAACTGGACCTTTTCAGCCTCCGCAAGAGAAGGTTGAGAGGTGACCTTGTGGCTGCCTTTAAGTTCATCACAGGGGCACAGAAGGGAATTGGTGAGTATTTATTCACCAAGGTGCCCCTGGGGGTTACAAGAAACAATGGCCACAAGCTAGCAGAGAACAGATTTAGATTGGACATTAGGAAGAACTTCTTCACAGTTAGAGTGGCCAAGGTCTGGAACGGGCTCCCAAGGGAGGTGGTGCTCTCCCCTACCCTAGGGGTCTTCAAGAGGAGGTTAGACGAGTATCTAGCTGGGGTCATCTAGACCCAGCACTCTTTCCTGCTTATGCAGGGGGTCAGACTCGATGATCTATTGAGGTCCCTTCCGACCCTAATGTCTATGAACATGCATGTCCTTAATGCACCTTAAAAATGGTGATTTAAAGCTATGTGAGCCTAAATTTGATACCTGCATAAAGCAGGTATCAAATTTAGGCACGAATAGCTAAGTTGCATTAGTGCATGTGTAGATGTGCTAATGTGCATTAACACAGTATGCATCAATGGATAGACACTGCGTTAATGCGCATTAGCACATCTGCACATGCACTAGTGCGACTTTAGCTATTTACACCTAAAATTATTGTACCTTAATGCACATTAGCATGTCCACGTGTAGATGCATGCCTAAATTACCTTAAGTTTAGGCAAACATAAATACACATGTAGACATGTGCACTGAGGCAATAATTTGACCTGGGAACCCTTATTACTGTTGCTGATGTCAGAGAATGGAGAAAAAGATCCCAAGTAAACTCATTGACTCAGGGTTAATTTATAGGTCTGATTAGGGAAAAAAATCTTTTGCTTTATAAAATGAAGAACTTTGGTTTGGAGTCACTGAAAAAAAAGTGTAGAATTCTATGGTTCCATTTTTCAATATAGCACTGCCTGTTAAGTACATCACAGACCATTATACTTACGGCTGGCTATATTCTGATTTGAGCGGATAGAGAGATAGTCATAACTTCTTTGGTTTTCATTTAAATTAATGTGCACTTCTGACTGAGACAATCCTGATGGTGAGCTAGCAGTCAAGAAAGGAGGTTTACATTAATATAATAAATCAACAACGTGACTTAGCACTTATCATCATCTATAATTTACAAATACTGGTCAGAGGTAAGAAGAGAACACAGATATTCCTTGCGTATGACCACCTGCTCAAGCCACTAGACCATATCTCATGGATAGAGATGCATGTTGTTTGTAGTGCTGGCATTAGTTTTCAAATTAGATCTAATGCAAGACCACTTATGTAAGGATTTTTTCATGAGTCAGGAGGAAACAAACCCTTTATTTTAATGCAAACAGCAGGAAAGCAGGGCAAAATCCCAGCATGAGTCTGCTATTCCTTCATATAAAGAGGAGTATTGATGGCTCATTACTGCTCCTCACTCATCTAGACCCTAGCATTTTAAATGGCACAACAAGCTCTTCAAGGCCTTGTGAACCCTGTGCAGCTAGAGCAACCACCAGCACTTTGGTGGAGGTAGTGATGTAAATGAGAAGTCATTCTCTTTTTCTGCGTACAACACTTCTAAACATTGAGGAATCCCTGAGGCAGGAGAGCCTTTAAGATAGTTAACTCCACACATAGGTGGATATAGGACTTTCTTAAGGGGGTGCAAGGTAAAAGTGACCAGCACTGCAGGGGTGGCTGCATCTTGTACTCCTAGTGTCCCTCCCAACCAGTACAGACAGACCACACCATGAAAGAACAGCTGAAGATTTTTTTTAAGTCCCTGAATCAGGTAAAAATTTCACACCCACTGTTCTCACACCCCCTCCATTCCCAGCAGCATGTTCCCTTCCCTCTCATTCCCCATTTTCCCTGCCCACCGCTGTTGTTGTCCTCCACTGATCTCGGGGTGGAAGAAGCTGCAGAGCCAGTCCTGCTGGGCTACGTGGGAGGCCAAACTCAGGCACAGTAGCCGTGACAGTAGACAGGTTCCCCTTCCTGAGCCTTCCCCCAGCCTGGCAGGGAAGACACAGAGGACTGGGCCAGGTGGAAGAACCTACCCACCACTGCCACTGAGCCTGGCTCATCTGACAGCCCAGCTGGGGCAGAGTAAGAACAAATCTAGAGCTCCTCTTGTCCCTGGTTCAGCCTGAGAGAGCAACAGCAGTGGATAGGGAAAAGGAGAAATGGAATGGGAAGGGAGGGGACGTGTCCCTGAACACAGGAGAAGAGGGGGATTCTTACCTGCTTCAGGGACTTTTTTAAAGTCCCTGGCTGCTGCCCCTGAGGTATGCTCAAAAAGTGGGGGGGGGGGGGGGGGGGAGGTGATCAGGCCTCCTCTGTACCCTCTCTGTATCTGCCTCTGCCCCATGCATTCAGTTCTGATACTGCCTGTCTGAGAGGGGCACGCACACACCCTGTGCTCTCCTTTTCACTTCTGTTCTTTTTTTCCTCTGTTCTTTTTTATCAGGCAGAGAGAAAATGGTTTGGTCTTTGAATCTGACACAAAGAGTACCTCTGCTAGCAGTCAAATCCTTACTGGTTAGATTGTGCCTTCTGTGTGTTCGTGTAATATCTAATACAGTGTAGCCCCCCCCACCCTATCAGGGGCTGTTTGGCATGACTACAATGTTAATAATGGCTAATGATGCACGCTGAATTTTCAAGAGATTTGAAAGAAGTCTGCAATGATATGAAGCGCAATAGTTCATTTCAACTCAGATATACAGTGCAGAATCAGTTTTGGCATGTCAGAAAATCTTAGGGTCAGTATTGTTATTTAGACCTGATGAAGAATGGCTTGTATTCAAATTCTTGTCTAACTTTATCCCAACTATATAGTTAGTCCAATAAAATATATCACCTTAAGAAATTCTTGCCCCTGGGATTATTATGGTTATTTAGACCATTTTGCATGTGAATGCTGCTTTGTACAGCAGGTAACCGTGTTCAGGAAGGCTAAGGGTGTAAGCTGGTAAAGAGAATACAATATGGGAACAACTGGGGTGATCACTGCAGGTGGGATGCATCATGAATTAACTCTGAAGCAACAGTGTCCACTTTGGAAGAAACATACTGGACGTGTCTAAATGGGAGATTTACTGCGCAGTTGACTAATTAGCTGCATAGGAAATGTCTTGGTATCTTAGGCCAAAGGAAATGAATTTACTCTGCAGCAGGATAGTACTTGTAAATATGCACATGCACACACACTAAAACTGGTACAAACTTACCTTTTTGGTTTTATTAACTTACTTAACAACAAAACATAAGAAAAGGCCAAATTCAGGAAAATGTTTAGGCTGAGGTTTAAGGTTCAGGGTCTTTCCATGAAGGAACCCATCTATCTCTGCCCCTTTTCTCTGCCACAATGGGCATTTATACACATGCTCCGGGACTTGGGGGGTCGGAGGGATGCTTTAATTAGAGTGGCTCTTGGAGCTGATCTAATCATGAACTCCGCATGCCCCTGGAGGCTGGGGGGGCATGGTGAGCTCCCGCAGGCAGAGACAGCACTGGCAGTGGTGGGAACATGGTGACAGCAAGCAGGAAGCACCCGCAAGCAGCTGCGGTGCTGTCAGTGTTGGGGTGGCAACCGGTGGCCAGTGACCACCTGCAGACGCTGCTGGCAGCATTGGCAGTGGCCAGCAGCAATCACAGACCACCCACAGATGCTGCCGGTGGTGTTGGCAGCAAGGGGGGGCGGGTGGCAAGTGGCAACCGCCTGCAGGTGCCACTAGCAGTGTTGGGGGCACCTTTTCACAAGGCATGCACTGTCACGCTCAGGGGGTGCATGTGCACCTGCGTGCACCCCCTACATGTCACAATGGATCTAATTAAAGTGCCTGGAGCGCCTTGTGTATCAGCATCTCCTTGCTTAAAAATGGTGGTGGGGGCACTTTAACTAAAGCTCATCGAATGAGCTTTAGTTAAAAGCACCCCCTCCATCATTTTTAAGCACAGGGACACTGATACACAAGATGCAGGAGTCTGCTGGAGCAGGGTAATTACCATGCTCCAGCAGACTCGATTAACTGAGTCTGCTTCAACACGCTGTAATTACAGCACATCAAAGCAGCCTCACTGCTCGTGTATAGGCACCCATTGATTCCCAAACCTGTTTTATGCTACTGGTGTGGATCTAATAGGACCTTTCTGGTTTGACATGACAGTAAAGCAGCAGAAGTAAATCAGCTCTACATCATTATGCTGGGTCCTATATTTTGGCACCTTGTCATAAAAATGTTTTAAGTAATTCTGTAAAAGGTTGCAGTGCAAGCTTTAATCCTGTTACAGCCACTGCTAAATTGGCAGCAGCTTTTGACTGCTAAAGCTTGAATTGCAGAGTTTTCAAGGAGAGAGTAAGTGTTGCTGAGCAGCAGCCCCTGCCTTCCTGGCTGCAGCCAGAGCCAAGCACAAAGCCAGCCCACAGCAGCCATTCCAGTGTCCCTATGCCTCCAAGCTGGCACAGAAGTCATCTTCCTTGCTTAAAGCACAGACCCCAATTTTAGATGGTTAATTTTTGGGGAAAAGGTGTCTATGGTATATGACTAAATACATGTATCTATTTGCCAAACTAATATACACTTTTAAACACATTTAAAGGAAAAGGTGCAAATTTAAACCCACCTGCCTAGGTTGCTTTTGTCTCCAACCACATTGTTGGTTCCAACACTGATGCTATCACAAGACCTACTCATCATCCCAGCATCTGCATTTTCCAAATCAGTCCTGCACAGCAAATTTTCTGAATGAGACATTCTTTGAGACAAGACAAAGTGTTCATGTTGAACTGCATATGTGGCATTCATTTGATCTGTTTCCAAAAATTTGCTTTCTTCTCAGATGGAAGGAGACCAAAGAAAAGATAGAAGGAAAAGAAGAGTAGAAGGATGTCAAAGATTTTATGTCCAAAATTGCTCTCAGTTTGCCTTTTTCAACATAACAGACTTACAAAATATCTGGCATTATACATATTAAACTTGTTTTGATACCCTAAGATCATCTATGCATTATGGTGGGGAAAAAGATGTTCTATCATTTTCTTTCATAGGAAGTATCATGATGGTTTTCATTTGGGTTTGAATTCCATTCATATGGGCTTCAGTACAAATTCACTCTCTACAGAGGGAATTGCAGTGCTTGGCCCCAGCAAACCAGAATCTCTCTCAGAGGCTGTGCTTACATGAATGGCAGACTGTGCAGTTGTTAAATGACTACGTAGTAACCAGTGTTACTGCACAGTACCATCTCCGCAATTTTTTCCAATGCTACTACACAGTAGCTCATTACTACTGCAGAGTAGTGTTGCATCACAGTTAGTGCCTGGCAATGCTACTGCATGGTAGCCACAAGCTACTGCGCAATAGCTCGTTGCTACTGCACAGTAGCGTCTCATGTAGATGCTCCCAGAAATGTGCAGTTTAAGATCAGGAAGCGGAACTCAAATGGAAAAATTCTGTCTCTAGAGGACTGAATTGACTGTAACCAGAGAACCCTCATTTGTTTCATAAATCACCAGTCCAATACGCATGTATCTAAGGAGATCTGAGCACTTCCGATAATCCTTCTACAACTCAGAGAGGAAGCAAGAAGCCGAGTCTTAGCCCTGAGCATTTTGTGCAAGTGAAGTAAGGGCTATATTAAGACAGTACATAACCTGTAATTTTCCACTTCCAAGTTAAACTACCAATTCTTTTTAGACTATTAGATATTGTGGACTGAAAGAAAAGAATCTGCAACTCTATCCCATGGAAGGTCCTTGGATAAACTAAAGCTAACTGAGTCAATGTTAATCTGTTCAGGTTTTTGCTCACCAGGTAGGAATACTTTGGGGAGAGGCTGGCAATTAGGACTAATCTAATGCACAGTAAAGCATCACCATCTATACATGCGTGGGACTTGTTGTGCAGTAAATTATGCTAACGCACTGTTTGCTAGTACCAGGAAATACAGATTAAATACTAGATTAATGGCACATTAGCTACTGTGTAGTAGTACCCATGTAGATGCTGATTGGGAGCAATTTGCTCCCAGTCAACTCAGGCAGCAGGGGTCCTGCTGCTGACTGGCTAAGTCCTGATGCTGCGGGGAGATATGCCAGCTGCATAGATAGCTGTCTCCCCTCCACGTGGGGATCAGGACCCATCCTGATCCCCATGGGCCGGTAGAGCTCTCCCAGCAGCAATGACTGCTGCATCCCACCCGCATGGAAATCAGGTCAGGACCCAATGCATGTGACCAAGAGAGCTGTCCCTGCTCAGTGGGGACGCTGCCTGCCAGTCGTATAGGGATTCGGATCTCCATGTGGCTGACAGGCAGCATCCCTGCTGAGTGAGGACAGCTCTCCTGGCCACATGGGAATCGGGACCAGCCCGTGCCCCCTGCCAGCCCCAGGGCTGGCACCTGGGGAGGGGGCCTGGAGCTCGCCCTGGTTGCTGCAGGGGGGCAGAACAAGGCAGCAGCATCCCTGGACTGAGCTGCTCCTGTCAGGAGCAATTTGGTCCTGAGAGGCGCGCATGTAGCCCCAGAGCACTTTATTACACCTAAATTTTCAGGGAAGAAAATTCATGTGCGTTATTTGCACGTGTGGATGTACCCATATAAAAGCAAAACAAGAGCTCTGCTGCCACAAGAAAGGGGCTTGCAAGGTAGGGGAGCTAAAAACTAATAAGGATTACCTGTCCTAATTAACATGCATGAGCATCTCTTCCAGAGTTCTCTTCCTATTAGATATTATTCTGAATGTAGCCCTCTGGAATAGTACTTTTTAATTTCATTACAACTAAGCCCCTTAAACTTAATGGATTTGGACAGAGACATTTTAAAGTATCTAAAGGGTTTGCTGGCCACGTTATTAGCACAACCTAAGAGTTACCATGGTGATAGCTAAGTAGGAAGTTGCCAGCAAGTTTGTGGAGATTTTGACTTATACCTCTGAACCAGGGAGCATTCCTATTGATTTGTGCATAAGGGATTCCACTAGTATGAAAATGTCGAGGAAAGAATTATGCCGGTAGTTAATATGGTTAAATTGTCAGTAAGGGTCCCTGCCAACTGCCTTAAAGGAACCATTCCCTTAGACCAGAATGACACACCAGTACTGAATCCCACAACCTGCAGTCACTCCCTCAAGCTAATGGCTGGCACAAGCCATAACAGTTTCTGTGGTATGAGGCACTTGTAACTAGGACTTGTGTTATAATTATACTGCCTTCTAATTTATTTTGCTCTCTTACATCTTGATTATAAAAGTTTTCATTCTAAAATATTACTGCAAGTACATGTTGCCCAACAAACCAAACAGTCTGTTCTTGAGGCTTACTTATATGCTAGATCTCTGTTTCATGGAGTTAAATTAAGAATAGAAAGAACCTCAATAACGTAAGTGGTTGACAAGCATAAGCCTTGTTTTTACTGCTAGCACCTTTGTGTAAGGATTTCATGCTAGGGGCAAAAAAATTGTTTCCTGTAAAAAAATGTTCAAAAGGCTAACCATTGCCCAAGAATCAGCATTTCCGCAAGAGGTGGGGACAGGATGTTCTAAGGGGCAGAATGCTGACTTGAAAGTCAGGATGCCTGGTTTTATTCCTAGCTCTGCCAAGGACACTTGGATTTTTGTTTGGGGGTCATCTCTTATTTTCAGTTGCTACAGAACCATTTATTAGGCTTTCTTGGTTCAGAGATTAAATCCAGCCCAACACTGTTGGACACAGTAAGCCACACATTCAGTGGAATAGATCTGTGCTTTCCACCAGCAATAGATCTGATCAGTTGACCCCAAAACCACCAACAAGGTTACTGCAGCACTGTGTAATAAAACTGTTTTCCTATTTATTTAGCTGTACGCCACTGATTACCAAAACACCTTACAGACTTTAATTAAGACTCCTTCAGGAAAAGAAATATTATTCTCCCTATTTTATAGATTGTAAGCTGAATCACAGTGAGATTAAACAATTGTATAAGAGCACCTGTGAGAGAGGATATAGTAGAACCAGCCACATCTACATGAGATGCTGACTGCGCAGGAGCCTGATACCACTGCACAGTAGCGTTGTGTGGCAAAACCTGTGATGTGACACTACTGTGCAGTAGTTCTGGGCTCCTGCACAGTCAGTGTCACAAAAAAGACCTTCATCAACACTACTGCGCAGTAACTCGGGTTACTGTGCAGTCATTTAGTCCTTATTTATACAAGTACTAAGTGACTGCACAGTCAGCATTTCATGTAGACATGGCCACCAAGTGGTAAACCTACAGCATATTTCATTTCCTTTAGCTTCCTTTGCGCCTCACATGATTGGTTGTGTGAGGGAAGGTATGTTCCTAGCTCACCTGATGAAGCTTGCCAAAGATGAAAGGAACTCATCCGTGCGTTAAATTTGTGCTGAGCAGAGCAGAGGTGCAGCAAATATTTACAGGTCTTTGCCGTGTCAGTGATGAACTTGTGTTTTTTGAAACTGCTTTCAATCATGAACTTTTTTCTCTAGAGAGAACACAAAGGCACATTTGGTTTACATTCCAAAAAGGACATTTTCTGACGAATATAAAGCTCCCCTATATAACTGTGCTCATTTTTCCAGATATATGCATGCATTGTACATGCGGTGATTCCCTTCACAAAGTTGATAGTAATGAATCAGATGTCTGGCATACGTATTTAGAACATATATGCCCTTCATTAAAATCAATGTGCTCTGGACACTGATTTCATTGGAACTGACAAGACTTGGACCTCTCAATGTTAACATAACACTCATAACATTTTAACCAATAGGATGCAAGTACCTTGAGGCAGGCAAGCTAGTGATGAGAAGAGAGAAGAGAGCTGAGTGATGAATGGCTGACATATTTCTGATCCAAGCAGAAGGGGACTGCAGTCCCAAATATAGCCGAGTCAGTGCACAAGAATTCTAATGGTAACCCTGAATTAGATGCGTTTATCAAATTCACAGTCTGAGTGGCTATAAAACCGAATGGAATGCAAAGGGTTCTCTTGGTTCCCACTCACATGAGCTGAAATCCTCTCCATTTCCTGCCACTGGAACCTTAAGACAGCAATTCTTGTGTGGTTTTTCACATCATACACAATGATGCCTTTGGCACAGATTCCCAGGACAGTATCAGCTCCTGCTGCCTTCTTCTCTTGGAACACATGATGGAATAGCATGCCATATTCAGGGAGCTGCTGAGTCACCTTTGCAGAGAGAGAGGTAGTGAGTTTATACAGCGCTATGTATAATGTGTATTGCATAGAGCCCAATCCTCCTATCCTAGCACATGACCAGAAAGGAACAAAATCGAGTGGGAAAAAATGTAGACTGCCAGAAGAGAGATAGGTAGCAGAAGACTTCTTTCCACTGAGAGACATTGGAAACCCTCCCAAAATTCTAACCCCTGCTCTTCCGCTAAGCCAACTTCTGACCCTGGCAAATCATTGCACTGTTTTATGACTTGGTTTCTCACTAGGAATAGCACTTTCCAGTCCAGTTCACAGGGAAAGCTGAGAGGAATATTTGTCTGTATTGTGCTGTAAATGTTATAGTGACACATAATTTCTCAGTATTACTGCCTCTTAAGACCATGTAAATTTGTGGAGTAGAAATCTGCTTGAAGTTGGTGCTACTTCATGAATGTTAACATGTTCCTTCCTATCTTTAGCTGTATGCTTTTGTTCCCATGCTCAAACCCAAACAATCTAACACACAGCAAATAAACTGATATTGCTAAAACTTTGGCATCAAAAGTATTAGATGCATATGCGGTTATAAAAAATCCCTGGAAATGTTACCTTCTAGAACACAATAGCTCTCTGCCTTCAACAAGCACTCTGAGGTACTGACCCACATTCCTTAATCTTTCTAATAAAAACACACATTACACGTTACTTGGCTGTCTGCGGGTTTCAGTTATGAGTTTTGCTAAATTATAATTAGAGCTCAAGTCTAAACATTACAGCAGCTTATGAGGGGGAATTTGGTTCCCTGCTAAGATGCCACCTGATTGCAAGTGACTGTTCAGTCCCATTCCCTTCAGGCACAACATTCAGCTTAAAGAGAGGGGGGAGCAGTGCTTCAAGAAACAGAAGAGAGACTTTGCCTCTCAGACCCTAGTAGGAGTACTCTTCTGCCTGGGATGTGTGCAGGCTGGAGAAGGGAGTGAGAAGTACCTATTATAGCCCATTCATTGTAGATAGCACCCCACTCAGCAACTCTACTTTACAACCCCTACCATTTAGTGACAATGGGTGGAATTATATTTCCCTCTGCGCATCTAAAACTAAGTTTTCTAGATATCTACCTGGCCATTTTTGGCCCTCGCTTTAAACTGTGGCTGTTTAAGGCAGCATGCATAGAGTAAGGCACTGGTCAGGTACTTACATGACTACATTTGTGTATCCAAGAAAAAGTCCTGGAAAAAAGGGAAGGGAAAGGTGCTCTCATGTTTTTGCTCAATGGCTTAAGGCACTCACCAAGTTCTAGGTCTCCATCACTTACAGGGGGTTTGCAGCTGTGGTTCTATGACTTTCCAGCTGGGAATCATCAGGCCACAAGTCAGGCATCATCCCTTGTATTTAATAACTATTGGATATACAGTGGGGAAATTTTCATCCCATTGGGAGCAAGGGCCCAAGATAAAATCCAGGGTGTACTTCATTGCAAAGCAAGCAGCCATCTCGCTGTATCACAAAGCCTCCTGACCTCATATATCATCCTCTCTTGGCCCAGAATGGGCACATATACATAGCTGCATATGTGTCTAGCCAGTGTGTAGTCTACTATGCATGTTCACCCTATATGTACACATGTTTGTGTCTACTTTGCAGGGGTAATAGAATCATTATCTGTGTGTAAATGGCATTTGTAGCACTTATGACACACAAAGGAAAGCAGAATTCTACCCAGTATGTCAAAAAATTATTTTCTGACCCAAATCTTTGTCCTTCAGAGGTTTGTGAGATACAGGGGATGATTTTTCAGTCATTCTGTGAGTTGCAGATCAAAATAAGGCTGAGTGCCTTACCTAGTTCATTGTCCCTCAGAGGTTATCCAGGGCCTTAAGCTAAGCTTTTAAAAAATGACCAAAAGATTTGGGAGTGACCAAATGAAATCACTTTAAAGGGACCTGGTTTTTAGAACGTGTTCAGGACCTGCCCTCTGAGAATCAGGCCTTGTTAAAGTTTCTCAAGTGAACACCAAACTTGAAGCACCTGGAACTACTAGCCAAATCCTGGCTGTGACATCAAAGCTCCTTTCATATTTGAAAGGAAGAATTTGATTTTTCCTTGCTTCATGGATGTCCTTTTTCATGAACATGGTGTGTTCTTGTTTCTATAGATTTGTTCATTGAAAGAGAGGCTAATAAAGCTGCTTTTCTTCATTTGATTTGCCATGCATGATAGGACTCTACACCCCAGTCTGTTGCAACAATTCCACTAACACAATTAAGCAGCAACTGGACTGAAATGATGACATAAATAAAAGCATGTGTAACTGGAACAAAATAGATAGTGATGTGCAGATACTCCCTGATCCTAGATGTTTCATGTTAAGATGAGGAAACAGAAATTACAAAGGTAACTGTGACACCCAACAAAACAGCCATCTTAGAAAATGGATCTCCACTAAATAAATAGGTCAAGTAAGACATTTTAGATAACTCATTCTTCACACTTAGAATTCAGAAATAATTTTAAATGTTTAACAAATGAATAATAGATATTTAATAATGACTGATCAGTTGCTATGGAATCCAAAAGCTCATAGGTTGTTTATATCCATGTTTTATAACAATGTGGAATACCTTCTACCGATGTTGTTAAAACTATCTACAAGACATGCCATGTTGTCTGTAACATACTTAAACTAAGTATCATTCTTGTATAAATTATTTATATAACATAATGTGTGGTCCAAGTTTCCAGAGCAGCAGTACCCACTCCATGGCTAAATTACAATTTTATTATATGCCCAAAGTTGGTCCCTCCTCTAAAATCCACACAATTTCAGAAGATCAGCCTCAAACTTCATAGGTTCAGTGTACAGTCAAGGTCAAAGGTCTGCCCAAATCTAATACTTCATTAGGCTAGCACAATTAAACCACGCTGTTTTCTGTAGTCAATGACAAGCAAAGGATGCAATGTGGCCAGCATAATTTAGTCACTTTGAACTGCCAGCCTAAGTTATCAGATACCCATTTATAACTGGGTCATCTGAGAGTGGCTTTGGCATACATTTAGAGCAGGGCTCAGACTGATCTGCCTGGTTCTCTGCCACTGTGTCCATTGGTTAGGCCTACAGCAGAATTTTTCTGCTAACTTTCCAGTTAATAAGATAAGAATACCCTGAAATCTGACATCCTAAATATAGGGCCCAGCTCAAAAAATAATTCATGTTATTGGCACACTGTAGCAAAAAGACTAAAACGAATTTGAGCAAGGAGAAAATAGAATCCCTTCCTACTGAGGGCTTCCTCCCTGCCTCTTGCCCCCCAGGGCTCCCCCACTTCCCCTCGCCCCCGGGGTTCCCCACCTTCCACCCCCCTCACCTACCTGTAGCTGCCCATGCTGTCTGTCCCAAGGGAGCAGGCAGGGAAGGATTAACCTGCCTGCCCAGCTGCCATTGCCAGGCTGCTGCTCTTCTCCGGGCTGAGCGGGCTCAGAGAGCAACAGGGGAAGCATCCAGGCAGGCAGGTTAACCCTTCCCTGCCTGTTCTTCCAGGACAGACAGCAGGGGGGAAGCAGGGAGTGAGCAGGGATGCTGGGGAGGGGGGTGGGCAGTAGGTCCAATCCTGGCCAGTGAGGGAGGGGGCGGGTGGGGTGTTTGCACTAAGGTGTAGCCTAGAATGGCTGCACTTTAGTGAAACAGGGGCTGGGTAACGCAGATTAGAAATAATCCTGCCCTGGAGCGGTGTAACTGACCCACCTAAGGAGTGCTTAAAATTAGTTTCAGGTGTTAATGTGCAGACAATCCAGGCCTAAGAGCTCCAGGAGCTCCATGTAACAAGGCCTTTGCATACCTAATGGCAGTAACAGAATCTGGCCCCTAGTGTCCAGCACTGGTATTTACTTGATTAAACTGTAAACACAAAAGTTACTCAAATCCTCCCATGTTCCAGAAGGATTATGGTGGATCCATGAGCAAACCGGGTAGGCTCTCATTGTGAAAGAAGAGCATTTATGGGAAAGAAACAAGGGTTAATTTAGTGACTGAGCATCATGCTTAATATCAGGTTCAGGTAAGAAGCAAAATTAGAAGACTAATATTCCTCACAGTATTTTCAATATGCAACCAGGAAGAAAGAACAGTGGGAGGGGAGAGGATAGGAGGGTGTACTAGCAGCTTTAAGGGTTGTTTAGGTACCTACTTTTGAGTTCTTCATAGAATCACAGATTCACAGAAGTTTAGGGCTGAAAGGGACCTTGTGAGATCATCAGGTCCAACCCCCCTGCTCTGGGCAGGAAAGACTGCTGGGGTCAAATAACCCCAGCAAGGTGTGCGTCCTGTCTCCTTTTGAAGATCTCCAGGGTAGGTGCTTGCACCACCCCTGCTGGGAGTC